>NC_054826.1:146945277-149600277 GCF_018345385.1 Vulpes lagopus
GGCGCGGACCGGGTCAGCGGAGCATCCCTGGCTGGGGGGGAGGAGGGGGGCGGGGGGAGCGAGAGTCCGGAGGCGGGGATCCCCTGGGCGCCCCGGCTGCGGGGGAGGCACGGCTCGGGGGCTCCTGGGGGGACCCGGGGGGGTGCAGGCCCCTCCTCGGGTTGCAGCCCGAGGGGCCTGGCCAGGCCGCCGACGCCGAAGCCACGATCCCGCGGTTCACTACGTTTTCACCCGGATTAGAGGCAGAGGCTGGTGGCTCAGTGTAAATGTCACGCAGCAGCTTTTAATAAAGAAATGTTCAGATTGTTAGATTGCGCAGTACAGTGTGAGTCCTTGCGCGCCCCCCCCCCCCCCCACTTCCCAATCCGGCTTCAACCTCACCCACCACCCCCCTCCATTCCCGAGCACACATCACACCTCCTCGCGCGTTACAAATAGATTACATATTCAGAGTGATCTCGCCGCGGCGCCGCGGGGGGGGCGCCCTCCCCGAGCTGAGCACGCACCTCGCTGCGGGCCGCGGGCCGCCCGCGCCGCCCGCCCGCACCTGGGGCACCGAGAGACCCCGAGCCGCGCTGCTCTGCGGGCGCTGCCCTTACACTCCCACCCCCAGCCTCGGAAAGAAATTCCCACTGGGAAGGGGGCTCCGAAAAGCGCCGAGCTAGGGGGCGGGACCTCCAGTTCTCGGCCAAGGGGCTCCGGTTAAGAGTATTTTAATTCTTTCACATGGGCCCTCCCAAACCTTAAAAACCCAACCAATTGAAGGCACACGCACAACGGGGGGAGGAAAGGTAGCAAAATCAATCCGCCGAGTTCAAAGAGCCGAGGCGCGGGAAGAGGCTGCGGGGTGCTGGGCGCTGGGCCCAAGGCGCAGCAGAGGGTCCCATCGCCCCTGCGGAGCCCGCGGACCCCGCCCGGCAGCTACCTGGCGGGGTGGGTGCGCGCGTCGGGGGGGAGGCGCACCCTAATCCAGCCCGCTGCTTGCCGGTCTCCTCTGCCAGCCAAGAGCCGCCCATCCTCAGAGAGAAAAATGTGAGTGTGGGCACATTACGCACCATTAGGGAGACACTACAGTTTTAATGTGGCCTAATTAGTGCCGCTAACCGAGCAAATATTATTATATTGAATAATGATAATATGATGAAAATATTAATGCTTTTGAACTTTGCACGTGGGAGCCGTTCCTTCGGTTCTCCCGGGACACCCCAAGCATGCTCAGACCCACTAGCAGACGCCGTCCGACGCATCTCTGGGAGGGCGAGCCCACAGGCCAGCTGAGGACATACGTGTGTCATCGCAGACACATTAACCACACCCTGGGCCACGCCGCTTATCACCCGCCACGCAAAAGACCTCCTTCTAACGGCGTCTTTTTTTTTTTTTTCCTTCCTTTTCTCCCTGTAGTAGGCGGCAAAAAGCAAGCCGTACAGGAGTCCACAGGGGTCCCTCTTCAACTGAGCTTCAGCTCTGCACCCCAGGAACGTCGCGGGGTGCGCTCCGGGGTGTCTTCCGTCTTCACCAGGGCGGCCAGGCAGGTGGAGTTGCAGGAGAAGGACCCACTTAATTAGCATTTAAATTCACGGCCCCCTCTTGTTGCCAAATACCTCTCCCTTGGGAATTTGGTGAAAAGTAGGCATTTAACAATTAGGAAATGCGGAAGGCTCCTCAAAATAGAGATTCAAAACCTTAATTCTCTTAGCGAGTTTGGAGGACCGGAGGCAGGGGGAAACGTGAATGGGCCTGCCTGGGAGGCACGTTAGTGGCTGGAAACGGTGGAATCGCGTCCCGGGTGATTAGCGCACCCGCTTTCTCTTCCCTTTACGCGCCCCACCGCATCCTTCTGGAACCCAAGGGGACAGGGCCGAGGTGGCTGGCCGTCCTGGCCTTGCTGCCTGAAGACAGGCCCGTCCGTTTCTGGTTGCTGGGCTGAACCTGGGCAAGGGCCTAAGAAGAGCGTTCAAAGGAAAGCGGTCGCTCCTGTCCCGGGCAATGGGGCGGACTGGGCCCGGCCGGAGGGCGCCCCCTCTCGGGCTGAATTGCTCCCTCTCCCCGCTGGCGGCTCGTAGTTCGAATTCCTGCACGGTTGAGGGAGCTCCTTCCTGGAGGCAGCCTCCGGGGTAGCAGATCCAGATGTGCTCGGACTCAACCCCTTCTTCCCTGCCGGGTGCGTCTGGACTAGAAGTCGCCCCCCAGACACCTGTCCAGTCCATCAAATCGCAGGGCGGGGGCGGGCGGTTCCGCAGGGGTGAAGCTGGTTGCTGGAGGATGCTGCGGACCTCAGAGGCTGCGGGAGCGGTCGGGGGCTGCCCGCCCCCCCCCCCCCCGGGTCGGGGAGTCCGGCCCCGCCCGCACCCGAGGCAGGAGCCGGGGCGGGGAGCTTTCAATTTGTTCCAGTGATGGCTCTAACTTAATAAGGCGATTGATTAGCGCTCAAAGTGCCGTTTTAATTAGCCGCTTGTTAATTAACATCGCAAATGAATTTCCCCTTCTCTGATTGGCATCTTCGCCCAGCGCTCTGAGGCTTTCGTTTCTCCGCTGCCTCCGCCCCCTCCATTCTCTCTTAACCTCAGGAGCTGCTACGAGATTCAGCTGCCTTCCTGGGCTTTGGAGGCCTCAGGATTCTTTTTATAGTGGGACGTGGAGGTGGCACCCGGTGGTCCTTTCATTTCCCCAGGAGCTGGTCTTCAAGGGACAATGATTTAGTTTAGGAGGAGTGAAATACCCATCCTCTTCCAGCCGCCTCCACTTTCTCATCTTCTCTATCTCCACCCCTGCCTCTAAGGAAGACTTCTCTCTCCCTCCACATCTGGAACCCTAGAAAGAAGAAAGGAAGAGGGAGTAGAGGAGGGAAGAGTTGTAGTTTGAGGGAGCTGGACCATCTCTTGGGATCAAATCAAACCTGCTGCAAAATTCTGCTGCTGAGGTCTGTAGGCATGAGCAGTTAGTTTCGTTGCCCCCAAGACGCTCCTCCCGGAGCAGAGATCTCTAGAGCCAACATATGCCCACAAATTGCAGCCCAGCTCCATTGTCAAGAGATTACACAATTTGTGGACATTTTTTTGCACCATTAATACTCTTAGCTACCAAATAAATCCCCCTATATATCCCTTACTTGGGATGTGCCCTTTTTTTCCTGACCAAAGACACACTTTATTTCCTTCAGGAAGCCTCTCAGTTCCCCCAACTCCTTCCAAGGCAGGCAGGACCCCCTACTCTCTCTTTTGCATCCAGGTTGATGTTCCATCCCCACCATAGCAGACATCATGGCATCTATGACCATTCCCATCATGTTCAAGCTCTGAGGTGGCTTAGTGTCCCACTCTCAAGCACATACAGGAATGTTTATTGACTGGGTGAACAAAATGAGTGGAGGGAAGGAAGAAGAGAAATCAAATATGGTTACTGTCTGCTACCTATAACTAGAAATACCCGCCACCTTTGTGTTGTTCACTTGCCAATCTCTTGCATCACATTTTGTAAAGAGTTTTTGCATAGAAGGTCTTATTTGGTCATCACAATCACCCTGTTCTAGGCAAGGACTATTTTCCCCTTTAATAGAGAAAAAAGGTGATCATCAAAAAGGTGAAGTGCCTTTGCTTTCAAGAGCACAGGAAAGTGGCAAAATGAGATCAAAACTCCCTCTTCTAGCGTTCTTTCTCTACGTGTCCACTGGCCTTCCTCCTGATGGCTCTGGCACCACACACATCTAACACCCAATGGAGAGCCAACTTCGCTAGATATCTGCTAAAGTGCCGATCTTTAAGGCTGCGGTGAAGCTGATAGCTCTCATAAATTTTATTATGATACCAGAACTCTCTCTCAAAACTTTTGTTCCTCTGGGACAATGAATAGTTACAAAAACAATCATTTTAATTCATTATTCTGTTAAAAACAGTTTTCAGTTACCTTACTCTTTTTCATCCACTTTACCTTTCTCTCTCTGCTTCCAATCTTCACTCCCCTGATTTTCTATTTAAGGGACTCAATTCCAGTGTTTTCACGTCTTTCTCTTTATGACATTATGTTTCTAAGCAAATATGCATCAAGTCCTTAAGCAGTTGGAAATATATTTATATACCGAAAAGAAAAATAAAACTTCCGACGTTCCTGTAGCTTTGAAACGTTGAGAGGTCACGCTATCATCAGGGAGTCAGCCTTAGAAGGGGGAGAGCTTTTATTTGTGCATCTTGCATCTTTTATAAAAAGAAACAATAGCCGGCTTTCTCGGCTTGGGGCTCTTGGCGCCGCCCAGTGGAGGGAAGCGCCTTTGCACTCCATTCCCGTCATTGACATTGTCATCATGCGGACACTTACAAACCGTCAAAATTAATATGATAGGAAGAAACACCAGTTCCAAATTCACCGTAATCTATAGGTGCATTTCTTCGAAGTTCAACTTGATGCTCCAGTTTGAACACAATCCCAAATCTCGCTTGTCGAAGTGAACGAAGGAGGATATATGTATTAAGGAACAAAACTTGTTAAAATACATGAATATTTTTAGCATTATTTGTAGTGGGGAGGGAGTACCTTAAGTGGTAATCAGAACTGATGTGTCCTTCAAAGCAGAAAGAGAAGTTTGTTCTCTATTATCCACATTGGGCAAATAACTGCTTTCTGCGCAGGAATTCCAAAATCTTCCAAAAATTAAGGTATTTTCTTTCTTCATTCGTCTTTTTTTTTTTTTTTTAAGGAAATGAAGGCCCAAAAGTGGAAGATCATTTTCAAACTTATGTCGCTTTATTTGTATCTTAAAATCAGTGGTAAAATCTGAGATTAAATCCAGTTAATGCATTTTTTCCCTCTCTATGGGAATTGAAAATGTGATCAGTCGACACCCCGTCCTATTTCTGAATTTATATTTTTTAATGACAAGTTAATTATGTTTGCTTTGCTAGAAAGTATATGACTTCTTGGGCGTATAGATTGTATACATTCTCGGAAAGAAAAATAAATGGCAAAAGAGGTCTGGAGAAAAAAGAACTGAGAAAAGTTAAGAAACAAAAGCCTAGCTCTGAAGAATTTGTTTTTCATTGAGTTTGCGATCTGGTGTTTGAGTCCTTCTTTTGGATATTTAGGCCACCACTAACATTTCCTCTCTAGTACAGACGGGGAACCTTGATAATAGTCAAGGTTGTATTTTCCCCTCATAATTATGTGGTCGAAAGCTGATCTCCTAACATCCCACCCAAAGAAATCTTGTGTGATCTTAATCTTTTCTTAAGAAAACAGGATCTGAGACATTCACAAGGTGGGGCCTACCGGGTTTCCGTTTTCTTTGCTTTAGAGTTTTCATAAAAGGAACACTGCTCTTCTCCTAAAACTTCCACTTTCCTCTCTCCCTTTCTTTTTAGATTCCATTTTATCATAGGGTCATATTTTTTTTTATCTCCCCTGCTAATGTTGTGAATTATTCCAAGCAAAAAAATCCTGTTCAACTGCCCAACACAAGCTGTGCGATCAGCCTTTTGAGCTCTTGAGTCATTTTAGGCGTCGGAACCAAACAAAAACAGGCTTCAATGAATTATTTATCAAGGTCGAAAATAACTGATTTGTGCGGGGCCGTGAGTCCTGGATCTTAAATTCGTTTTCTCCCCTTCCCCACTTCCCACCCAGAATGGTCAGCGAGGGAAGTGCGGGTGGAACCCCGGGTTTGGGAGGAAACGCACTGCATTTGGGGAGTGGTAGGTGATGTCAGAATGAGAGGAACCCTAATTGATATTTGCAGGGGGAATACTGTGTGGCGTACACCTGTAGTGGGGGCGGCCCCAGCGCCCTTCCTGCAGAAGCCCACCGTGCCAGGGGGGCGCGAGGGTGCCGGCTCCCTGTCCTTAGGGCTGGGACGCCGCGGCCTTCTCTAAGACAGATGCCCGGGCTAGTCCCGGGCCGGTGGTTCCGAAACACCCGCCGGCTGGCAGGCCGAGGCCCGGTTGGCAGGCTCCCAGGAGGGTCCGGCCGGTGGGCAGTTGGCGCTCCGAAGGCGGCCGAGGCAAGCCCTCTCCAGGCAGCAGCCAGGCCCCCGCGCGCTCCCCAGGGGCTCCCCGCGCGCCCTCGGGCCGGCTCGGGCCTTTGCCTGCGGCTCGCCCCGCGTCCCCGCCTCGGCGCACCGAAGCCGGCTCCTCCGCCAAACGCCCCTCGCCTGATGAGAAAAGCGGGAGCCGCCCGGATCTACACGTCCTCGCCTCGGTCTCTCCTCCCCTTGCAGTTCTCCTCGGAGACAGCCCCGTAGACAAACGGCACAACGACAGGAAACCGCTCAACACACGGCTGAAATAGGGCCGTTTCTGGGTCAAGCCCTCGGCGATCCCTAGGAAAGCGCTGGAAGGTGCCTCTCCCGCGTCCCACCTGCCTCCTCCCGGCCCGGGGCTCACACGGATGCAGTTCCGACAGAAAGGCAGACTCTTGTCCCAGGAGGTCCTTCTTGCCCCCCTGACACCACCCGGCCCCCCGTCCTCAACGGGGAACAATCGGTTCCCCAGAAAGGGCCCTTCAGAACTGCGGCTAAACCCCAGACGTCGGCCCGGCCCTTAGAGACCTGGAAGGCCATTTTCTACCATCATTCTGCACCTAGTCACGAAGCGATGCCAGCCACTCAGATTCATAGGGTTCTTAAAATGGTAATTTGGAGTAAAATGTAACTCAAAGAACTTTGAATCATTCATTAGCACCTTATAATTACTCTGCTAATTAGGTTGACACGGCACTTAATCAGGAGTAATACGCCGTCTTGTCACTGGCACTTCCCATTACTCTGACATTCAGCAAGAGACAGGTTGGAGACGTCCTAGAGAAAATAATGTAAGTTGATACCCTCCGACGAGGCGTCACAGTCATGCCACGCTCCAGGTCCCAAGTGGATCCACAGTGACTGTTTCCTTTCCAAATGTGCGGCCGGATTTGGGGGGTGGGGAGGAGAGAGAGAGAGGGAGGGAGGGAGAGAGAGGGACGGGGGGGGGGCAGGAGAGAGAGAGAGAGAGAGAGAGAGAGAGAGAGAGAGGGAGGGAGAGGGAGGGAGAGGGAGAGGGAGGGAGGGAGGACTGGCTGGTGTCGAGGCGCAGGGCGCGCTGCGGCCCCGCCACCGGGGGTCCCGAGCCCCGCGCCGGCCCGACGGCGCCGCGCACCCCGGCCGCCCTCGCCGCTGGAGAACGCCTCGGGGCATCGGTTACCCCGCTCGGGAGAAGGTGTGCGTCCAGGCATTTCTTCCAGCCCGGGCCCTGGCTGGTGACCCGCCTGCGTCCGCAGCTTTGAGCCGCAGGCCCTTCCCCCCACCGCGCTTCCCCAGGGGGCCGGGTGGATGCGCTCAGGGCCCCGCCGCCTAGGGGGCCACTGCCCCGGCGCCTGGGCTCTTTGGGGAGAAATCCGAGCTGGGGGTCCGCGCCCCCCTCCCCGAGGCGCGGCTGCCGGAGTTGCACTTTCCCGCGGATTCCTTCAGGGATCCCCTTCCTGCGCGCTCCGCGTCCCGGGCCCGGGCCCGTGCGAGCGCGCGTCTGGGGATGCTGCGAGGGCGGCCGCGCCGGAGCCTACAGGTGAGCCAGCGCATCCCTCTCCCTTCCTGCCCCCTCCGCCGACGGCTCTAAGGAAGCGGACACACCTTTACTCGGGGACGTTTCGTTTTTAATCCCGCCCGGCGGCCCCCTCTAGTCTACCTCTGCTCGCCGCGCCCCTCTGCCTGCCCTCCCGCGTGATTGTGGACACCGGCGTCACCCGAACCAGGTGCTCGGCTTTGGGCGGCGGGCGGCGGGCCGAGCAGGTTCTCAAAAGAGCAGCGGGGCCCGGGCCGCGCTCGCTGACGGGCTCGCGACTCGCGCGCCCATTGGCTCCCAGCACGTCGGCGTCGCTCGCTCGCGCGGGCGCGGCCAATGGGAGCGCGGGGCCCGGCGCGCGGCCTCGGTGGCGGGGGCGCGGGCCCCGCGCGGCGCGGCGAGCGGCGGGCGGCGAGCGGCGGCAGTGGCCGTGACGTCACGCGAGGGGGTCGGCGCCGCCCGCTCCAGCCGGATTACAAGCGAACGCGCCCGGCGGCGGCCGGAGTCGCTCGGCGCCGCGTCTCCGCCGCCTCCTCCGCCTGCGCCCGCTGCTCCTCTTCCTCCTCTTCCTCTGCGTGTCGCGCCGCCGCGGCCGCCGCGGCCGCTGTCTGCTCCACAACTTTGCGAGAAAGTTCAGAAACTCGGCTCCGGGGCGGCCCGAGTGGCGCGCGGCAGCCGCCGCGGGGAGCGGCCCGGGAGCTCCGAGGGCGCGCGACCGCCCGGGCCCCGCGGGCGCGGCACCTGCCGGGTGCGCCGCCGCCGCTGCCGCTGCCGCCCGGTGCCAGGCTGTGGGCAGACCCAGGCGGCGGCGGCGGCGGCGGGGTCGCCTCCCGCAGCCGGCGCCCTCGCCCGGGCCCCCCGCGCCGCCCCCGCCGCCCCCACGTGCGCGGCCGTTCCCGGAGCGCAGGCTCCGTCCGTCCGCAACAATTTTTGTAACTTTCCCCCCCTTTCTCCCTTTCCCACCCCCCTTCTCCCCACCCCTACTTTATGAATAAGGAAAACAAAAAAGTGTCCAAAGTGTCCACCGATTGCCACTTCCCGGTTACCCTTCCTCCCCTCCCCGCCCCGCTTTCCTTTTCCTGTTCCTTTTTTCTTCTTTCTTTTTCTTTCTTTTTCCTTTTTTTTTGGAAGCCGCGACAACCCTGTTGAGTGCTTATCTTGTTTTACGGTCGATAGCTTCCCGGGCTCGGTCGGGGCGGCTGCGGAGCGGCGGCGCGGCGCGGACCTCATGTAGAAATGACAACAATGGAAGGGGCCAGCGGGTCGAGTTTTGGGATAGACACGATCTTGTCCAGCGCCAGTTCGGGCAGCCCCGGCGTGATGAACGGAGATTTCCGCCCGCTCGGCGAGGCCAGGACCGCGGATTTTAGGAGTCAGGCCACGCCGTCCCCCTGTTCGGAGATTGATACAGTAGGAACGGCGCCTTCTTCCCCCATCTCGGTCACCATGGAGCCCCCGGAGCCGCACCTGGTGGCGGAAGGGCCCCCGCACCACCACCACCTGCACCACGGCCAGCCGCCGCCGCCCGCCGCGGGCCCCGCGCAAAGTTTGCAGCCTTCGCCGCCGCAGCCGCCGCCGCCGCCGCCGCCGCCGCCCCAGCAGCCGCCGCCGCCGCCGCCGCCGCCGCCCGCGCAGCAGCTGGGCTCGGCCGCCGCGGCCCCCAGGACTTCCACCTCTTCCTTTTTAATTAAGGACATCTTGGGCGACAGCAAACCCCTGGCGGCGTGCGCGCCCTACAGCACCAGCGTGTCCTCGCCCCACCACACCCCGAAGCAGGAGAGCAACGCGGCGCACGAGGGCTTCAGGCCGAAGCTCGAGCAGGAGGACGGCAAGACCAAACTCGACAAGCGGGAAGACGCGCAGAGCGACGTCAAGTGCCACGGTGAGTCGGCCCGCGCCCTCCCGCCGCCTCCGTCGTCTGGTTCTCGGGGGCCCCGGCCACGCTCGCGCCAGGCCCCGCTGCGGAGTTAGGCCGGGAGCCCCGGGCGCGGGCGCACCCCGGCGGGGAGGGGCGCGGCGAGGACTGGCCCGGTCCGGCTTATTGTTACACTGGCCACCTCCCCACCTGCACCGCCATCCTGCCCCTTTCTTTGTTTTACTTAATTTTAATTTATTAGGAATAGGGCGGAGGCGGAGGGGACCTGACGGCGATACTTTCGTGGATAAAAGGGAAGGGCTGGAGATTTTTCTAGCTGAGACCTGGGGGGTGGGGGGTGGGAATGAGGGGAGGTGGGGGAGAGAAGCGGGCCCCGCCAGCGTGCTGTCTAGGGGTGTGTTCACAACGTGGCGTTTATTCTTTAATGCAAATTATTTCAGTCCCCCCACCCCCCCTCCCACCCCACCGCACACACCGCATATTCCAAACACCATCACAGGAATTATCAGATTTAACGAGGGGAAAAAAAAAATGGCGAGTTGATTAACAAAGCAACTTTTTAAAAATTAGGTTGTGATTCATATAGGAAGGCCCGATAGTAAAAATTTACCATCGGTCTTTCGGGGTTTCAAACACCCTTCTTAGTCCACTCCACGGCCCCAGCTGAATATCTGTGTTTCAGCAAGATTTTGTCTCCCTGCGAGTAACTGGGAAATAGCACTTATGAAAGTACGGTTCTATGGAATTGGATTTATTTATTTTTGGAAAATCGGAAGATAGCAGGCGAAACTGTGCTTCAGCTCCCTTTTTCCATTTTCCCCTCAGACGATCTCATAAGGAAGTGTTCTGGTCTGTGCACGATAAAAGAGTTTTGACATACCAGGAGAATTCCTTTTTTTCCCCTTTACTCAGAAGTTTGTTACTGTTATTAGTATTAACCTTTGCCATCTCTGGGAAAGACGTGTGCTCACTATCTGGAAGGTAGGATGTTGGCTCCTCATTTTACTATTATAACATTAGCATAATAGTGCCCAAAACAGATGTACAGTCTGGTCTGGCGATTTTTTGTGCACCAACCTCCCCAGTGGGTCAATTAGAGAGATTATTGTTCTTCCTGCAGGGAAGATCAAGGAGCGCAGCAAAAACGGGTACAAACAGAGAGGGATTGACATATCGATTTCCCAGCATTTCAGTAAAAAACCAAAGTTGACAAATAGAATCCGGAAATCTCTGGGCTGTCACCTGGATGGGCTCAGTGATTTTGAGCTCTACTTGGTGTCTGGGTGACATATTCCTTCTGAAGCTTTAAAAGACTTGACGCGAGCAACTGCAGGGAACTTGATTTCGACATTTCCCAAGTGCATCTGAAAAGGGAAAACAAATGCCTGTAACTTTTAGTAAACGGAAAAAGTGGAGTGAAAAAGGTGCCCCTTCCTCAAAAAAACAAAAACAAAACAAAAATAAAAAGCCCAGAGTAGAAACATTTTTGGGAAAGTACCAAGCAGAAAAAAAAAAAAAAATGAAATCCTAGTGAAAACAGTAAAGGAATGGGACGGGATTCCCCCCCAACCCGGTGAAGGAAACAGTAACAAAAGAACCCTATGTTGTAAAATATTTTTTTTTTCTTTTTAACTTCCAAAGATGAAAAGATCGGACAACCTTTTAGAACCCTTTTAGGAGCTCTGCACGAAGTTCCAGACTCCTAGGCCAAAAATTGGTCCTCTTCCTCCATATTGGCTAAGGGCCAAGCATGTGTGTGATGAGGGTGGCGGAGTATAGTCCCCCGAGACCAGCAGCTTGCTCGGGAACGTGGAAGTGTGTGCCAGGAGGACCCGCCACCCTTCCTATTCCAGACTACCTTACGGCTGTGGGTTTCTACCATAGGAACAAAGGAGGAAGGAGACCGGGAGATTACAAGTAGCCGAGAGAGTCCCCCTGTGAGAGCCAAAAAGCCTCGCAAAGCCAGGACAGCTTTCTCCGATCACCAACTCAATCAGCTGGAGCGTAGCTTTGAGCGGCAGAAGTATCTGAGTGTGCAGGACCGCATGGACCTTGCAGCTGCGCTCAACCTCACGGACACCCAAGTCAAGACTTGGTACCAGAACCGAAGGTAAGAGATGCTGTGTGGGGGGAGCAAAGGCATCTGGCCTTCGGGTCATGACCGCTGAGCCAGTCTTCTTCCCTCCTGGCCCTGAGACTTCAGGGACTCAGAGGCATCAGAGTGGGCCCCTGGGGGCTTTCCGGCTGGAGCAGGGATTAACCACACCCCCAAGGTGAGAGGGACTGATAGGCAGCTGCAGTCTGGAACATTTTGCACTTCTGAAGGTTCTTAGCATATGCTACTTTCCCTCTCAAACCGGAGTGGCTGGAATTTACCCCCTACCCCCCCACTTTGCCCCCAAATCGATCAAGCCACACCTTCTCAAATTGAGACATCTGTGCAGCTGACACTCCAGGGTCGTAGAGCCTGTGCCAGTGCGTCCTTTGGGCCTGCCCCGGCTGGTTCCGAATGTCCACAGCTGGCCAGGCAGCCTGGCTATTTTGATCCAGGAGGAGCTGTCCCACTAACCTCAGTTTAAATGTCCTTGCCTTGGCTGAGGATGCCAGTCAGCCAGTCATCCAGGCTGAGGGTCTGTCCCCTATATTTGTCACCTCCGAGCCTGCCAGGAACCGCTGCCTACATTGAAAGGAAATTCGGGAAGGGGCTGGCGCACTTGGCAGGCCCCTGAACTATAGGCGGACCCAGGCAACCAGAGGCCCAAGTTGTGTTGTGTTTCCAAGCCTGGCAGTAGATACCCTTGTCTCAATTTTTTTTTCCTCCCCCTCCTCTTCTCTCATTTGTCTTCTAATCGTCCATAAGTGCGGTTGGAAATGCCCATCCAGTTGTCATCTTTACCATAATTTTCTGTCTCATTACATACGGTTTCAGCCACCCTAATTCTGTCGGAAAACATTAGTGTCATTTGTAGCCAATTTAAAACGGGCGACGTGTTTATTAATTTGGCTGAAGCTGCCGGCTACGGCCCGGCCCACCAGCCCTGAGCTCCTTCATGGGGCGTTTGAGCAAAGGCCTGCTCGCCTCTTCTTCCTAGCGGGGTACCCTGGGGAAGGGAGGAGACGCAGAAAACCTGATGGCAGGTTTTAATGGTGGCTCTTTCCCAAAGGAGAAAATACCTTGAGATGCAGTTTTCCCCTCCTGAAGCGGCCCGAGGCGCTGTCACCCTGGGAGAGCCCTCCCTCAGACGAAGTCCATTTTGAAACCTTGGTGCCTTCCTTGCCCCCAGCCCCTACCCGCCGCAAGGCCCCGTCGGGAGGAGGAGAGAGACGTGCCTCCACAGTGCTGGGGACGGAGAGGGACAGGGTCGGAGGCCCAGGAGTCCCTGTGTCCCTTTGTTTATGGTTTCTTCTCCCTCGGCAAGGAGAAGAGGGGGAGGGGCAGGGAGTGGACACTCGGGATTGTGGGGGCCACTTGGGGAAAGGCCTTAGCGGAGGGGAGGGGGGAGGACCGCCTGTAGAAAGACTGGTCTCTCCGTTGGCCTTCAGGAAAGTTCCAGGAAGTGGCCCAATTATAAGGGGGGACAGCAGAGCCCAGGGGCAGGAAGAGGCAGCAAAGCTCATAGAATTTTACTTGCGAGCGTCTCAGACGTTAAGGGTAGAATTTATGAAATTGATTTGAATTTGGGTCATTCTGTGAGAAAGAGGGTGGGGAGGGGGGCTGGGAGATGTGGTTCATTCCCGGGCCTCAGAGCTCTCCAAGTCTTCCTGTCCCCCGAAAGTGAAAGAGAAGCCAGGAGAGGGCGAGGGCAGGGGTCTCGGTGCGGGGACCGTGGACCGGGCCCACAGCCGCAGGGTGCGTGCACACCCGCTTTTTTGCAGGACCAAGTGGAAGCGGCAGACCGCAGTGGGCCTGGAGCTGCTGGCCGAGGCGGGGAACTACTCGGCGCTGCAGAGGATGTTTCCGTCGCCTTATTTCTACCACCCAAGCCTGCTGGGCAGCATGGACAGCACTACGGCCGCCGCGGCTGCCGCAGCCATGTACAGCAGCATGTACCGGACTCCTCCCGCGCCCCATCCCCAGCTGCAGCGGCCCCTGGTCCCCCGCGTGCTCATCCACGGCCTGGGGCCCGGGGGCCAGCCGGCCCTCAATCCCTTGTCCAACCCCATCCCAGGCACCCCGCACCCCCGGTGAAGAACGAACCACTGGCAGCGCTGCAGTCCCTTCCCCGAGTCCCCTCCCTGACCGGACAGCTGCCCCTCCTCTCCCGGCTCCAGGCTGCGGGGCCTCTCTCGGGAGTGACCCCCCGGGAAGCAGAGAAGTGAGAGAAGACGCTGCTCAGCAATGGGAGGGGGGGCCCCCCCAAAGAGGAGCCAGCCCTCCGCTCTCTATCTCCCCACCCCCAGAAACAGGGCTGGAAAGCTCCCCACAGCAGTGTGACTGGCGAAAACGTTGACCCCACACAAAGTGCGACCAGTAAGTGAAAACATCAACAAAAACAAAACCTCAAGTTCTTTTTAGAAATGACTTTAGGGACAAGCAGGAGGGAGGGAGGGGGGAGGGGCAAGGAGGGAGGAATGAAGGGCACGGAGAGGAAGCCGTAGAGGCGGAGAGCATTGTAGGTGGACAGACAGCCTCAAATTCCGAGGCACCGGGCGTTGCTGTGGACATTCCGTCTGCCCCAGAGAAAAGAGGAGGGTAACTGAGAACTTTGCACTGATTTCTCATGACCTTTTTTCTTTTGGAAAAGTGGCATGCTCCATAATATTAAAAAAAAAAATGTACATTTGAAAGACTGAGTGATAAGTGATATATCATATTTATTATATGTTGTCCAAAAGAGAGTCACTTATATACGTTAGTAAAACATGATTTTTCTTTTCATGTCTTTTTGATTCAGTAAAATAAATGCTTAGACAAAAATATAGATTTTTTTGTGATTGAAAATTACAAAAAATAAAGTTTATCTTTTTTTAACAAGCGATGAAATTCAAGGGAGCTGATTTTACTAAAGCAGAATGTCCTATGATGAAATGCCTGACTTGGTTTAGGGAAAAAAAAAATCCCTCCCATAATATTAGGAATTTACAAGATCTGTAAAGACTTTGGGTTGACTTATATAAAAACAGCTCCAGTTTTCATGCTGGCCTCTTCCGAGCCGTTATTTGATGTGTGAATTCCTTTCTTTTTAAGTGGATGATTTCAGAGCAGCCCGCAAGGCCAGGGGGGGAAATGTCTCTGCTCTAGGCTGTTGGTGCTGGCTAAATGGGCGGCCAACTTTCCCCGCTCCCGGCTTGCCTGGCAGCCCCAGCTAAACTGGGTCTGTCTGCCCCTCCTCCTCCTAGCGCTCTTCCCCGGGGCAGTGAGGGTCCCCAGCGCCGGGCAGCGGGCGGGTGGACGCTCCTCGGGCCTCGCAGCTGTTCTGCAGCCCGCAGCCCGGCGCCCACGCGGCGGGACAGCCTGCGAGCGGGCGGCTGCAGGGAGCGCAATTAGGACGCCCGGGGGACTCGACGAGGGCCGGCTAACGAACCCTCATCGCGTCTTTGATCCTTGCCTTCGCATTCCCCAGCGGGCATCCAGCCCCCAGCCCTGGCCCAGCCTCCTGTCCTAGTGAGTTCGTTGTGCTGGGATGCCTTGGAGCAGGAATCTAAGTCTGGCCACGACAGGCGTGCCAAGCTTTTTATCAGTGTCCTTGTATGGGTTGGGACCACAAAATGAAAGGCCCTGCCCAGAGGGTGGAGGAGGTCCGCTGCCTGCTGTTAGGAGTGTGTGTGAATGGGTGTGTAAATACTGGTAGCACCTCTGCTAGGGCTGCAGGTGTACCCCCACCAGACGAGGCTCAGCATTCAAGACTATACAAGGGAACAACCGATCAGGGGTTCAGTTCTAGGGCTGCTTCCCCCTCCTCCAGCCCCAGGGTCATTTCCCGAAGGGCCAGGGTCAGATCCCCATCTGGGTAGTCCCACGTCTCTAGTCCCATTCCTGCCCTGGTACAGTGTCAAAGGGGTAAGACAGCTAAAACACATTCAGACCCATCCTCCAACTTCCTCTCATGTTGAACCTTAGTAGAGTTAAAAACATTTTTTAAAAAGTGGAGTGCTGTGGGAATGTGTATTGGGGAGGGGTGGGAAGGAAGAAGGGAAGAAGGAGGTGAAATCCAGGAGGAAATTGCCTCGGGCGCCTTGATCAGACCTTGGCTAATTAGGGAGTGGTTTGCAGAGTTCTATCTAGCTCATCAATTTGCTTTAAAAGTGGTCTTGGTCTTGTTTGATTCTGACAAAAGGGTCTTGGATTGGCCCTTCTCGTTTTCTTCCTGCTGAGCCCGGGGCAAACTCGGATAGCTGGGTTGGACTGGAAGCTGGCAATGCGGTGTCCAGTGGGGGGAATGCTCAATGCCTGGGGACTCTAGCAGACTCACCGTGTTCCATCTTAGCTGCTGCTGGGTTTTACAGTCAAGTTTAAGTAGTTCAGAAATGCTCTGCCTGGACCTAAGAAGGCCCTCTTGAAGGCTGGGGTGGAGGTGGGGGGCACTACAGCTTTTGTCTGCACTTGTCCCAGGGCCAGTCAGCTTTGGGCCCAAGAGAAACCTGGGAAGTTACTGGAGTTCACTCATCACACATTCCCTATGAAGAATGACCTCAGGTCCAGTTGGGAAAAACACATAAACAAACCTACAAATACAAACAAGGCCACAGCACCCATCGGCTACCAATAGCCAGCCAGCAGCTCACCAGCCACGCTGCGGAGGAGCCTGTCTGCTGCCCCTTCATTCTCAGGGCTGAACTTGGACCCCAGAGGTGGACAATGCAGGGGGAAGCACTGTTACAGAGACCAAGTTTTCTTTTTTCTTTTTTCTTTTTTTTTTTAAATTTTTATTTATTTATGATAGTCACAGAGAGAGAGAGAGAGAGAGGCAGAGACATAGGCAGAGGGAGAAGCAGGCTCCATGCACCGGGAGCCTGATGTGGGATTCGATCCCGGGTCTCCAGGATCGCGCCCTGGGCCAAAGGCAAGCGCCAAACCACTGCGCCACCCAGGGATCCCACTGCGCCACCCAGGGATCCCAGAGACCAAGTTTTCTTAATTAGCCTTATATCCCACTGTTGTTAGCCATTACTCTGGATCCACCAGAGTCCTCCTGAATTTGCTTTTCCTCGAAGGCATGTATTTTTTTTTAACCCCCTAAACTGGGCAGCTAAAAGTGTCA
Organism: Vulpes lagopus; assembly: GCF_018345385.1. Lineage (NCBI taxonomy): Eukaryota > Metazoa > Chordata > Mammalia > Carnivora > Canidae > Vulpes > Vulpes lagopus. The sequence continues at coordinate 146,961,879 of NC_054826.1, forward strand.
ATTCCCCCTCTAAATGTGTTTTGGTTATTTCCTGTTGCATAGAAGTTGGCAAATTGGCTGTTGGGGGTGAGTGTTGTTTCAGGAAGAAAACTGAGTGCTGAAATTTCTTCTTTTCATTCTTTTCTTTCCGCTGAGGTACTGCAAAGGGCACCTCAGCAGGTGCCCTTCTATTCAAATGTCCCCAAACTACTACTTAAAAGTCAAATGCAAACACATCCTTTTCCTCAAAAGGGGTCCCTCTGTTCTTCTGTGCTGGCCCAACAAAGATAGGGGTTGGCTAAGAGATGAGGAGTGCAACCCTAGGTTTCCTGAAAAGCAAGGAACAAAGATAACAGGCAAAGGTCTTTTCTCATGGGAGATGTGGAATCAGTTGTGGAGGCCCAGAGGACAGCTGTCCCTAGGAGCTGTGCCCCTCTTCTTTTCCCCTAGTTTCACTTGGTGTTTGAAGGGCACTCCACGGTTAAACTTTATTTGGATCGGTCCTGCTATTAAGTTGGGGACTGGCAAATCAGGGACTTGCGGTGGCACTCTTTGCTTCCTACAGAAACCCAGGAAAACGAACCCACAGTGACCCCCTTAGATTTGCCCGCCCCAGTATCAGCTCTGGGACCCCAAGAAAGCTGACAGAAATCTGTAGTGCGTGTGAAGTGAAAAGTTGAGCCCCTGGCCAGCAGCCAGCCAGTTAGTCCAAACCAGCAATTTTCAGTGAGTTGTGAAGTACCGATTGCAGCTTGTCTCTAGCCTCCAGCAAATATACCTACCACCTTGTATCAGTTTATTTTTGCTCCACCCCTTAAAATGAAAGCCCACGCGATGCCAAATTAGACAGCGGATTTCCTCTGTTGCAAATAAAACCCACTTACCCTCAAACCAAGACTTCCCTCCTCCTCTCTCCCTGCCATCTGACTCCTGCCTAGGCAGCCCTTCCCCAGGAGTCTGCCGAATCCCACCTCCCCTCTTTAAACGGGCGGCTTGTGAGTAGTTTGTTTTGTTACATTTTTAACTTTCTAAAAATATTTGGAAAAGCTCTCCCCAGGGCTAGGGAAACTTTAGTTCCCGTTAAGCCACGTGGTTACAAAAATATACTGGAAGGAGCTACTTGGTTTTCTAAAAAAGCCAGGCGCGGCTGGAAGCCAACATGCTTGGGAGGAGGCCGACTTTTCAGTGATGGTGGGAATGGGCAAAGGCAGGGTGGAGGCTCCAAGGGGCCCATGTTCCCTTACAGCTCTGAATCCTTGATGAGGGGGAGCTGGCTCTTCTCGCCTTGGCCGTCGGCTAGAGAGGTGTGGGCAGATGGGTGAGCGGGGAGCTTTCCCAGGCTTTACCCCCGCGGACCCTGGAAAGGGCCTCTAGGCTCCTTGAGCCTCCCACCAGGTCTTTGGTCCCACTCTCTTGGCCAGTCCCCAGCCTGCCTCTCTACGGCCTACTTGCTTGTTCCCTTGGAGTCGGGGCGCACGGTAGGGCCCAGTGGCCCCGCCTTCTTACCCTGGGTGGGCCGGACACCCCCAGGGCTGGGAGGGCCGGGTGTGCGGGGCTGAGGGTGCGCTTCCAGGGGAAGGGACGTGTCACTGGCCTCTTGCATTGGAAAACAGGTCAGCTGCCTCGGGGCGACGCGGTGACCCAGAAGGGACTTTCTTCCTCCCCTCCTTCCGGCGGAGTTTTAAGGTCTTGGTGGGCCCGAGCTGGCGGGGTGGACGCCCGGGCCGCGCCGCGCTCTCCCCAGCACCACAGACAGCTCCCGGCGCGGCGGCGCGGAGCGCGGGCCCGGGGCTCCCTGCGAGGCGGGGGCGGCCGGGGCCGCCGGGGGCGCGCGGGGGGGGCGGGGGGCGGGGGGGCGGGGGGGGCGGGCGAGCCGAGTACAAAGGGCCCTCCCCGCCCGCGCTTCCGCGTTAGCCCCGAGTCCAGACAGGGTCACACCCCAAAGAAGAAAATCTCCAGATCAATAAAGTGATTCCAAGCCCCCGCGATCCGGGGTAAGTAGCGCTCCGCGACAGGCCGATCGGGCCGCGCCTCCGTGGTGAGTTCTTGGGAGAAGCCGCCCGGGGGCGGCGGGGTCGCGGCGGAACCGCTCGCAACGGCCCTTTTTGCTTCCCGGGCTCGCGCCGCGCGCTCCGCCGCCCCAGCCGCCGCCCCAGCCGCCGCCGCGGCCGCCGAGGCCGGGAGCCCCAGGAGCCCCAGGGGCAGGAGGCCCTTCCAGCGCGCGGGATGGAACTCGGCTTCCGAGAGGAGGGCTTTGTCGGCCGGCGACGCCGACGGCCCCGCCCGCCCCCGCCCCCGCCCCGCCCGCCCTCGGGCCGCCCGCCGCGCTCCGGGGTGCAGGGCCCGGGCCGCCCGCCTCCCGCTGCCGCTGCCGCGCGTGGAGCCCAGGCCCCGGGGCCGCCGCCGCGCTCGCGCTCGCGCTCCAGGCGGGGTCTCCCGCGCCCCTCCGCCCCGGGACAGCCCCGCGGCTCCGAGCCCCGCCGCCCGGTTAGGGACCGAGTTCCCGGGAGGCCCGCGTGCATCAGCGCAGGGACCCCGCGGGGCGGGGCGGGAGTCCAGGCGCTCTCAAGACCCAGCGCTGGCTTGGGCTGGGCCTGCAGAGCAGGGCCCCCCCCCCCTCACATCTCCACGGGCTGGCGAGGGGACGTAAAGGCTTCTCCTCTTCCGATAACGATACTGAATCTTGGCCCAGGTGCGTGCTCCCATCTGCATCCCGCTTCGCGTCCCTCTGCCTTCAAAAGGCCTCGTGGCTCAAGTGACTGCCTTCTGGAGGGAGGTTTTCCCCTTTGTTGATTACCCTCCCCTTCTCCCTTTCAGTTGGAGGGATGAAGTGGAATTTAGGAGCTGATGGAGACTTGCAGTGACATGGATGCTCTGCATTTTGTAGTTTCCGGCACCCCTGGGGAGCCCCCACAGCGTCTGGGGGTCGGAGGAAGAAGTGTTTCGGGGTGTGCATCCTTGCCTGAAACGGGAGGGAAAGTTTTCTATATAGAGCAATATGTATTTATAAGGCCGCCCTAGGAGAGAGGAATTAGGCATTGGTGGTACCTTGTTTCCTCACTCCTATGCTGCAACATGAGTGCTCATCGTGAAAAACTACTCTACCTTCTGTCGACCTAAAAAAACAAAAACAAAAAAAAACAAAAAAGAGGCAAGCTCACAATTGTCAAAAAGATTAGTTTGTTTGGGAGTAGCAGAGGAATTGCAATTTGGGACATGCTAACTGTAGCAAGCTACGGGCAAGTGTATTGAGGGTTTGAGGTAGGCCATATTTATGGGCAGAGAATGTAAAGAGGGGAGAACTCAGTTAGAATCTGTTAAAATAAAAAAACAAACGGAGACCAGCTTTGAAAATTCCCTGAGCAGACAAAACCGGTCCAGTAATACAAATAAAGCTCAATTCAGCTTATTTTGTAAGATCAACCAGACCTGGGTCATTTCTTGTTCATGTCTCTGGAAGCCATAAGCAAAAATTTCCCAAGGTTGATATGAAGCAACTCCTGACCAGCTCCCTATCAACTTAAGAAAAATCCCAATATTATCAGTCTTCTGTCAATCAGGAAATGGGCAATCAGTCTCTCAGGCCCCAAATTTTGTTCTCCTGAGCACATGTATGTGAGAGTTTACATTTTATATCCTCTGGTTTCATTTTAGATTGAAATTCTTTTACATTTCCCCCCTTTGATCAAGATCTTTCATAGAAAGCACCATTGATCAATTATGTCATTCAGGTGTTGCTTGTTAATTTCTGTTCACAATTGTAGGTCTTTATAGGTGGATTGTTTGTGTGGCCTAGGAAGGTGAGAGGGACGGACCATCCTCGGGAGTCTTTACCCCTCTAAAGCTGAGGAAGGCCATCCTCAGGGGTCTTGTCTCAGGGAGGAGGGAAATGATATGGAATTTCTTTTGGGCTCAACTGAACAAGAGGATTGAAAATGAAAAATCTGTTATGTTCCTCTGAGGTGGGCCATTTAGTTTCCATGGTCAGGTGAATTTCAGGAAAAGTCTTTGAAAGGAAAATAATTTTATTTTGTACCTACATTTGGGAAGAAGGCATTTATTTACTAATGCAAAACAGGAAAAATTTAATTAGAAAGATCAAACTGAGGACCAATGGCCCAACGGTAGCTATTGCCTGAAATATAACTCCCAGGGTGCCTGGGTGGCTCAGTCTAAGTGTCTGCCTTCACACTCCTGTCTTGATCCCAGAGTCCTAGGATGGAATCTGGCAACCCATCCTGCTCCCTGCTCAGTGGGGTGTCTCCTACTCCTTCTTCCTCTGCCCCTCCCTGCCCGTGTGCTCTCTCTCTCTCATTTTCTCTCTCAAATAAATAAAAACATCTTTTTTTTTTTTTAAGAAAAGAAAAGAAATACACCTCAACTAGTTTCTCCGATTGTCTATGTTAAATAGATTGAAAATGTCCCAAGTTCTGGGAGGTTGGCCAATTTCTGCTAGAAGCTTGATATTGTCTCTTGTTATTTTTAGTTCTTGTGTTATTTTCCATGATTTATTGACATAAAAACAACATTCTTCTCCAAGTAAGGTGCAGGTGTCCCCCCCTCCCCCCCCCCACCCCCGTGGAGCAGTGAGGAGGTTCAGGGCTCTGTGGTTTTGTAGGATTACTTCTGCAAAGCTATCTATTTGTGTTTGTTGATATTCAAAAGTTTGAACAGAAATATTAGAAATGGTAGACATGACTATAGAAGGACTGAATTGCTTTAAGGTTTGCTATTCCCAACTACGGAAAACAATCTGTGGTGAAAGCATGCCCCGAACCCTTTCTCTCTATCATAGGGTTACAGCTAGGCAGCCACCCAAAATTATAATGTTCCCAGTTCTGACATGTCCTTTTTAAAAAATTCTTATTTTTATTTTATTTTTTATGATAGTCACACAGAGAGAGAGAGAGGCAGAGACATAGGCAGAGGGAGAAGCAGGCTCCATGCACCGGGAGCCCGACGTGGGATTTGATCCCGGGTCTCCAGGATCACGCCCTGGGCCAAAGGCAGGCGCTAAACCACTGCGCCACCCACGGATCCCCTGACATGTCCTTTTAAGTTAATAAGAGAAAGACCCCCCCAGAGTAATAGGTATATAAGTAGTAGAACAAAGAGTTTTTCCAATTTTTGGCATTAGGGATAAGGGTAGTGATCCTACAACCTCCTTTCCAATTAAGGGGGAGTGTAGAGTAGAATATATGTTTCTTCCACATAAAAGAAATACCCAGTGTTTTCTAAGAGTAAGGCATAGGTGGATTCCTTTGCCCAGATTCTTTTTCCTGGAATCAAAGAGGGAATTTCATGATAAAAAATACAATCCTTTATACAGAGCACGTGGTAATCTGGTTTATTAGCATAATGGGAATGGTTATATGGGCACCTTAAATTTTCATAGCAGTGGAAGAAAGTAAATTTGAAATAACAAGTGAACTGATCTAGTATAAGTAAGGTTTTGGTGGAGGCCTGGAAGATATCTAGGGAAAAAGTAAGTTTCCACCATCATCAGATTTTTGGTCAATTCCCAATGACATACCATTGAACAAGGACACATTAGCTTCCCATTTTCTGGTATTATTATGGTTTTCATCTCCTTACCATAGAGATATATTTAATGGAGGAGATGATATAGACTTCTGGATTCCAAATAGGAAGTGAATTCATGTTCATTTGGATCAGATAAAATTCTATAGTCTCAAATATTTAATGGGAGATATCCTAGAATTTTGCCATTTCTGTCACTGTTCTTGAAACGTAAAGAAAAAGAAAAAATTGGGGTAAGAGTCCAGACCAGAGTGAGAGGTAATCCTTTATGAGTGAGGGGCACCTAATGGAAAGTCATAGTATTTGGTATCAGTCTTCTAGAAGGAAAGACATATGTGGCTTCAAAGTTACCAAAGGAAAATCCTACATCTTTACCAGATTGGTTTTGTCATCCTTCTAAAGATAGTGGCCAGGCCACCGATTTAGATTCATCATGAGTAATATTTGCTCTGGCACAAATCCAAGAATCAGTCATTTTAGTAGAATCAGAGAGTTTTTGTAATGTGGGGATAAAAGGATGTGTTAAGCCTCAAGTAAAGGACAGTAGAAAAACTAAAGAAAGGACAATTAAGGGCCTGAATGACCTGATTTAACTAAATATAGAGTACTTAAAAAACAAACAAACAGGAAAGTGATATAGGCCTGGTCCAGATATCTTGAGTAAGCTGTCTACTCCAGATGCTATCTGCTTCAGTACCTAGAAATTTTCAGTTTCAGGTCACCAGTTGGTGTACAGGTTCATTCAGATTTGGGGCTTTCTTTAGATGTGACACATGAATCCCAGGTATCTATTCCTTCAAGTCTAGCTGCACAGGGGTTGGTTAATAACACCTGGTAGGGACATTTTCAGCAAGGTTGAAGAGAGTCTTTTTGGGGATGTCTTTTCCAATAGACATAATCTCCAGGCTATAAGATGTGATGTTGATGTCTTCATCTCCAGGGAGTGCACTGTCAAAAGATTATTCTACCAGTGTGATTATTTTCTGTGGACTCAATTGGGTCTTTGCAAAATTAACATATGCCCCCCCTTTGTTAATTGTGGGTTAAAAGAAGGAGGGGTTAAGTGCATAGGCCATCCTGTAATTATTTTATTTTAGATTTATTTATTTTGAGAGAGAGAGGGAGAGAGAGAGAACATGTGGGGGGATGGGCACCAGGGTCAATCCCACAACCCTGAGATCATGACCTGAGCCAAAATCAAGAGCTGGATGCTCAACCAGCTGAGCCACCCAGGTGTCCCCTATAATTATTTTAAAAGGTTAAAGTTTATGCATCCAAAAGGAAGTAGATCTAAGATTTAGAAGGACCAATGATAATGCTTTTGCCAAGGTATTTGGATGGTTTGCACTAATTTAGCTGAGTCAGTAATTCCATTTGTATGTCAGGCCTTCATATCCTGAAGATATGAGGACGATAAACACAATGAAAATGTTGCAGAACTGGCCAGACAGCATAGACTTGTCAAAGTATTTGACCAATAAAATGGATTTCCCAATTACTATGAAGACCAAGGGAGAATTATCTTTTCCAATAGCATTTTAGGTACAAAAGAGCTACCTGTCTACGTGGGAAATCTTCAGTCCAACATGAAAACATACAAACCATTATCTATGAGATGGGGGCAATTGTATGATATCCATTTGCCAAACCTTGAATGGTTCATTGGGTGAACTAAATGGGGGCAGTATGGATGAGTTTCCTTGGGTTAAATTATGACAGATGGAACAAGCAAGTACTCTTCTGTGCCTTGCAGATGTTTCCCACCAATGTTGATTCATGAACGTTATCGTTTTATCAGGTGACCAGTGATTTAACTCATGCATGGTAGTTAATAATGGAAATTTTAGATTTTTCTGGCAGGACTGATAGAACAGAGTTTCTATTCTACATGATACCAACAGCTTTTAGATCTCCAATTTTATTTTTCTTTTTTAAGGGCCAATTATAAATCTTTGGTTAATTCTCTTAGGTCATCGTCAAGTAGTTTTCTGGACCATGATAAAGGTTTGGTCTATGGATCCCATAAGAGCAGCATTTTTTGCAAAGGTATCAGTGAGTGGTTTCCTTTGGCTTTCAGGGAGTCAGATTTAGAATGCCCAGGGACTTTAGTAGTAGCCAGAGCTGCTGCCAGTATAGCATCTAATAAATCTTGAACACAAGGACCATTTTTAAATTTTGTCTCTGCTGGAAGTAAGGAAACTTTGTTGTTTTCATAACATTCCAAAATCACGGACTACTCTAAAAATGTACTATTTGTATAGGTGTTTGTGGTTTTACCTTGAGCTAGAACACATGCTTGAATAAGAGCATGTAATTCAGCTTGTTGGACTGAAGCAGCCACAGGTAAGGCCTCAACGACCTCAAAAGGAGTTGATATTGCACATCCAGCATGCTATTTATCATTTTCACTTATCAGATAAGAGCTATTAGTCAAACCATGAGAAATCAACATTTGCCAAGGAGGCTTCTTGTAAGTTATCATGGGGGTTAATAGGTGATCTGTTAAAGTCAAACAGTCATGGGGATTTTAGCCATGGAATAAGGAAGAAGAGTAGCAGGGTTGGGATCGATATGACAAATAAGAATGATCTGAGGGGAGGTTAGCAAGAAAATTTCATAAGAAGATGGCTTGCTGAGAGGTGTTGGGCGTGGTGTGAGTTTGAGAGCTTCAATGGCATGAGGTACAAAGATGTCAAGGCCTTTCCAGGAAGGCGGTAGAAGTGACAGCCGTAAGGCATGGAGAGGGAGACCACGGGATCTAATTGTTGGCTGTCTGGTAGCCTCCATGTTGTTGGGTAAGTACTCTGAGGGCATTTCCCTCCTTTTCATATACAAAAAGGAAAAAGGGTAGCTAATGGTTTTGACGTCCTAGGACAAGTGGATTTATTAAGATTTCCTTCAAGGTTTTATTTTTTTTAAAAGATTTTATTTATTGGACAGAATGAGAGAGAGAGAGAGAGAGAAAGAGAGAGAGAACAAGTAGGGGGAACTGCAGGTAGAGGAAGAGGGAGAAGCAGGCTCCCGACCAAGCAGGGAGCACACATGTGGGACTAGATCCCAGGACCCTGGGATCATGACCTGAGCTGAAAGCTGACGCATATCACACAGAACCATCCAGGTGTCCCTCCTTCAAGGTTTTATTTGATTTAGTTTTTATAAAGATTTTATTTATTTACTCATGAGAGGCACAGAGAGAGAGAGGGGCAGAGACACAGGGAGAAGCAGGCTCCATACAGGGGGCCTGATGTGGGGACTCAATCCCAGGACTCTAGGATCACACCCTGAGCCCAAGGCAGATGCTCAACTGCTGAGACCCCCCGGGATCCCCCTCCTTCAAGGTTTTAAAAGCCAATCCTTCTTTGTTTTCCTGGGTAATGGGGTCAGGTTTAGTAGTTTTTAATAAGACACACAGAGGCTGGGCCATTAAGGAGAAGTTTGAAATCCCACTGCAACAATAATTGACTCTGTAATTGACAGTTGGTTTTAGGTTTTGAGAAGCTCCAGATGCCATGAAGCCTACCAGGACCTAGATGTAACCCTGGTTTTGAGATGAAATGTCCTAAATATCAGACTTGAGTTTGAACAAATTGCAACTTTTTCTTTGAGACCTTGTGTCCCTTAGTGGTAAGAGTTTTAACAGGAATATTGTCTTCTTGTGAAGAGGCCTTAGAGGGTGAGCAGAGAAGTAAATCCTCTACATATTGTAGTAAGGTGGAGTCTACAGAAAATTATATATTGTCTAAGTCAGCTTTTAAAATTTGTGAGAAGGGCACTTGATGGGATGAGCACTGGGTGTTATGCTATATGTTAGCAAATTGAATTTAAATTTTAAAAAATGTTAAAAAAAAAAACACTCTAGGGGTGGCTGAGTGACTCAGTTAAGCACCTGCCTTTGGTTCAGATCTTGGTTCCAGGGTTCTGGGGTGGAGCCCTGTGTCAGGCTCCCTACTCAGCTCCCTTCTCTCTCTCTCCTTCTGCCGCTCCCCACTTGTGTTCTCTTGCTTGTGTGCACGCGCTCTCTCTCTCAAATAAATAAAATCATAAATAAAATAAAATAAAATAAATAAAATAAAATAAAATAAAAATAAAGGGGATCCCTGGGTGGCTCAGAGGTTTAGCACCTTTGGCTCAGGGCATGATCTGTGGTGTCAGGATCGAGTCCCACATCTGGCTTTCTGCATGGAGCCTGCTTCTTCCTCTGCCTGTGTCTCTGCCTCTCTCTGTGTCTCTCATGAATAAATAAATAAAATCTTTAAAAAAATAAAATAAAATTTGTGAGAAGTAAAAATGACTTTCAGTAAAAATCCTGGGGGCCTTACTGTCTAGGTATACTTTTACCTTTTCCCAAGTGAAAACAAAAAGATATTGGCTAGCATTGTCCATTGGAAATAATGGCCTGCATAACTGGATCACAATGAAAAATTTGTTTCTGGTAGGTATGGATGCCAATAATACATGGGGATTAGGAACAACAAGATGGCAAAAAATAACAATGCCATTATTTGTTACTCAGAGATCTTGGACAAATCTCTATCCTTGACCATTAGATTTTCTTACAGGTAAAATAGGGGGATTAAAAGGACTGGTTCAGGGAATAATACATCCCTGTGCTTTATAGTCTTCTATAGGTTTTAGGTAAAGCTTCCTTGTTTATAGGGTATTGATTAATTTTGGGGAGAGGTTTTGAGAAATCAATTTGGATTTTAAGGGGAAGGGAGGCACTATGAATTCCGCCTATGTCCGTGGAGGATTTTGCCCATGGACTAGGGAACACTAAATCTAATACTGGAAATGAATCTGAAGTTTGATCTTTCCTGGTTTGTAAAGTACATGAGAAAGAAAAAGGGTTTGGATTTTCTTGGGGATTTGGTTCAAGGGATTTTAGTTCAGGAGATTTGAACTCAAGAGTTGTTTCTCCCTTTTGAGAGAAAGAAATGGCAGCATGATATTTTTCTAGGAAATCTCACGCTAATAAGTGGACAGGGAAAGATTTACTGAGGAGAAGTGGGTATTTATCTTGCAAAGATCCCAAGCAAAGGAGTGTAGGTTTAGAAATAGGGACACATTGTGGTTTATCTGAGATCCCCACTATTTGAATAAATGTATTACTCTGAGGAAGGGATTGTTGTTTTTCTGTTTTGTTTTGTTTTTAGGAACTGTTTAATTGTATTGTGGTTGACCACTGATAGAGTAGTTCCTGTGTTGATTAATATTATAAAGGGTTGGTCACCAATCTAGAGTGGTTTCCCACAGCCTATTTAATGGTAGAATGGGAAATAGTCCTTGTGTTTCCTCAGATCATTGGGATGGGTCTGACCCTTGGATCATGGAAAGCTATAATTGTCTAGAGTTTTTTTTTTTTTTTTTTTTTTTTTTTTGTAGCAGTCCTTTCTCCAGTGGCCGGGTTTTGTTTTGTTTTGTTTTTGTATTTATTATTATTATTATTAATTTTCAATAATGACAGAGTTTGATAGGGAGAGCTTAGGAGATTCCACTTGTTGAATTCCATCTATTGATTCCATCTGTTGAATTTGGAAACTTAACATTTTGGTTGCCTTTCTTTTGGATTCATCATTTGGGGTGCAGGTTAACTGATGAGTTAGACTGACAAGATTAGGGATAGAAGTTGTCTCCCAGTCCATGGGAGTTCTATTGACTAACACAGAGAGAGAGATCTCTGTTTAAACCATTTATAAACACTGAATTAAAGGCCACTGGACAAATTCTGGACATCTATAAGGAGTCCAGAATTTAAAAATAATGGAGAGTCTGCTGTAGCAAGCATGAACAGATTTGGCAGGCTTTTGGGTGCATACCCCAATTTTGTTCCAATCTATCAGTTGAGGGAAAGCCCTTGGGATGGCAAGATGCAGCCTTTTGGCTATGGCATTCACTTGGGCATATAAAAGAGCTGGTGGTTGAGCTACTTGGAATTCTAAAGATTGTTCAGGGCTTTCCATATTAGCAGTTTTCATCCAATGCTGGGCTTCACCTTCTCCAAAAGCATGTAGACTAATTGACAAAGAGGGGAAGTGAGGCTGATAAGTCTGAATCACAATACTGAATTCTTCTGCAAGTCCATGAGGATCCTCAGTTCCCTTGGGAAAATATTTTACTCTATATAGCTCTAAATTCAGGTTTCATCCATGGGACATAAGAATTAATGGTTTAGCTGGATCCTCAGAAGGCCTAATTTTAAAAAGGAGAGTTTTAACAGGCTCAGTTGGTAAGGTTTTAGCATTAGAGCAGAAGGGGAGAGCAGATAAAGGGCAGGGTTAGAAGAGGACAGAGTTGGATCTAGAGGAGGCACAGCTACAGAGTTAGGGGCCTGGGCCAGTGTTGCCACGGGAGAGGCTTCAGATTTAAAAAAAAATCTCTTTCTAGTAGTTTATTTGCTTCAGTTACTTAGAAATAGTATTTTGTAAAGAGACAATTTTAGAATCTTGAATGCGTTCAGAAGCCTCTAGGTACCAATTAAAATAGCTATCCCATTCAGATTGTTTAATTCTATTGCTGCAGTCTTCTCATTTAGTCTGGAGAAAAGCAAGTTAGGGGAGATCCAAAGTTCTCCATAATGGCCATTGAAATTCTAAATTACCTTTTGTAAGATGGGTCAATTTAGTGAAAAATGTGGATGAGGAGAGGCCATAATTTTTTTAACACAAAATGGGCCAGGGTCCCTGAAGGAGGGCCACCCTTAGAGCATTTTAGATGATTAGGATCCCATACTTCATGAGAGACATAGAGAGAGAGAGAGAGAAAGGCAGAGACATAGGCAGAGGGAGAAGCAGGATCCTCGCAGGGAGCCTGATGTGGGACTCGATTCCTGAACCCCAGGATCACGCCCTGAGCCAAAGACAGACGTTCAACTGCTGAGCCACCCAGACATCCCAGGATCCCATATATCAGAGGTTCCTTGAGAGCAAACTAAAAAAAAAAAAAATTGTTTTTAAAGATTTTATTTATTTATTCATGAGAAACACACAGAGAGAGGCAGAGACATAGGTAGAGGGAGAAGCAGACTCCTGGTGGGGTGCCTGATGCAAGACTGAATCCCAGGACCCCGGGATAACGCCCTGAGCTGAAGGCAGATGCTCAACCACTGAGCCACCCAGGCCCACATAGCCTGATGGGTGTGTTTTCAGAGTTGGGAGTTGTCTTTTGTTTTATGGTGTCTCCTTCACGGGATACTGTTCCCCACCCCCCAGCAGCTGACCCTTACTCTAGTTGCCTGATCCATGATCAAGTATCCCACCCTTGTTCCATGGAAATTGTGTTGCATTTGACAGGCAACCTAATGTCAATCTGGCCTGTCCCTGATTACCTTATCCTTTAATGGGAGTCTTTTACTTTGGAGACCGAAGTCTTTCATAATGAGGTGGCAAGCATTCTAGTACTACTTATTTGCTCAGCTCATGCCCACTGATACTATGTTTTAAAAAATTTGCTTCACTTAAGAATTCCTAAGAAATTACGCTGAAATTCTAGTGTGCTTCTAATAGGACAACAAAGGAGTACTCACTAAAAGAGACAAAGCTTTTAAACAGATCCTAAATAGAATCAGAGAGCTGAATCAAGACCAAGAGCCTGGAATTCAAGAAAAGACCTCACCAGAGAGAAAGCAGACAACGACCCACGGAGGCGGTAAGTACAAGGGACTCCTTGTGGACACTTCACTGGATTCTAAGGGTTGTTTTCTGGGGTTCACTTCCTTTGGATCCCACTTCTGATGCCAAGGAATGTCAATCTAAAATGAAGTAAACTTAACTGAGCTCCAAATTGTCAAAAAGATGAGTTTGTTTGGGTATAGCTAGGAACTGGGATTCAGGACATGCAAACTGTAGCAAGCTACAGGTGAGCCTGCAGAGGGCTTGGGGCAGGCTATATTAATGGGCAGGGAATGTAAAGTGGGGAGAGCTCAGTTAAAATTGTTAAAATAAAAAAATAAACAGAAACCAGCTTTGCAAATGCCCCAAGTAGACAAAATCAGTCCAGTCACACAAATAAAGCTCAATTCAGGCTATTCTGTGAGATCAACCCAACCTGGGCCATTTCTTGTTCATGTCTTCAGAAACCATAAGCAAACATTTTCAGAGGTTGGTATGAGGTAACTCCTGACCAACTTCCTCTCTTAAGAGACAATCCCAACATTATCAGTCTTCTGTAGATGGGACATTTATGGGAAATCAGTCTCTCAGTCTTAAAGCTTTATTCTCCTGAAGGCACATGAGTAAGATTTCCCATTTTATATATTCTGGTTCCATTTTTGATTGAAATCTTTCACAATTTAAAAGACAATTTGCTGATAGTGTTAGGAAAAGGATATGGAAGTGCTACTCACTTCCTACTGTAGGGAAGCTAAGCTGGAGGTGAAAGTGGAAGTCTTCCAAGTGAACACAGCACAGTCGGTCTCTTTCTCAGTAGACAGGTTTCCGGTTGAACGAACTGCTATGAAATTACTTTCTAATAATCTAATTCGAAGCTTTTTGATTTTCTAATATCTCTCATTTGAGAAAAGTGGCATTTATAAATTACAAATGATCAAATAATGTTTGCTAATGCCACCAGAGGAGCTGATTGCCCAACTTCCTTTTGCAACACCTCCTACCTCCCCACCCTGGGCATCTGCCCAGTTCAATGGGCAAGGATAGCAGAGGTATCAACAAAGACAGAGTCGTGCGCTGAAAATAAGGTGGATCAGAGCCACAATCACTTTAAAAAACCTCACACTGTTATCCATCTGCCTCATTTTCCACAGGCTGTTCTATTAATGGAAGTTTACCAGTCATTTCCATTAAGAGGATTTCAGAGAGACGTCTACTTCCTCACCAACCTTGAGTGAACACACTGTGGCGTTACACTAAACATATTCATATGTGAATACATGTATAATTGTCAAATAATCTTTCATTGTTTTGCATCAACAGATTTTCCCATTAAGTCACATAAAGTCCAAATAGATAAGTAGGGGCATGGGGGTGTTAAATTTTGTCTTTCTTCTTTTCTAGATTGCTGTAGACATTTCTGGCAATCCGTGTTTTGGATTCCCCCGCGAAATTCTTTAGATTTATTTATGTGACAGCAGATGATCAAGAACCAGTTCCTGAAGCTGGAGATGCTCCACCCATTCGTCTCACGAGTCAGCCTTCGGCTGCCCTCTCCCTCCCACCTGTGTCTGCTCAGAGCAGGAAAGAAAGCACCTGTGCAGGCCCTGGGGTTCCTCCTCTTTGCTCTACATCCCCGGGGGTGGAGTTTTCCCGGCCTGCCTCCTTGCAGAGACCTGGCCCAAACCTGTTACTTCTTTCGTCTACCCTTCTCTTGTTATCACTTTTGGTTAAAAACCCTTTGCCCTTACGGTGCCTAAGGGGTGACATTATGTAGCTCTGCACATGCCACCATGCTTCTCGTGGCCTAATTATCCCCCCAAAAAGGCACAATTATTTTCACATGCCCAAAGTCCTCCCATGAAGATATTTTGTAGGCTAGGAATTTATTAGAATTCATATAATCATTCAGACCTTTCCATCCCACTTAGTAAAGCAATAAGGACGGCTTTCATTTCAGGAACTGGTAACAGACGTGATGGCCCGCAGTCTGGTGAAGAGTGTCAGGTGAGTGAATTCCATAGTGGAAAGCTCTAGCCTGCTTGGAGACTTAAAGGCCCAAGTCCACAGAGTCCTTTCTGTTCTTCATTCTCGCCTTGCTTTTACCCTCTGATTTTTGCTTTGCCATTTTATATGCCTGGGATGTTTTTAAGGGACGAAGGTGATGGACCGAGCATTGCGATTGAAGAATGTCAATGCTGAAAAGTTGAATTAAGTTTGTAAATTTATTGGATATTACTGTTTTCGAACAGGATTTTTTAAAAACCCAACTATTCAAAGCATTGCTTATTAACAGCAGTATTTCATACCTCCATGGCATTTCAGGAAGGATCCTCTTTATTTGGCAACAGGTTTCATAGGCTTTTCTTTTCCTTCCATGAATGGTCTAGTCCCTTAGGCAAGCATGACTCTTGGTTCTGCTCAGAAATTTGGCGAAAGGATACATTCCAACATCCACATTAATAGGTAAGTGGATTTTAGGCAGAACTGGTTTTGATCCAAACCCAAGATTGGAAGGAATCTCAATGGTCATCTAGTTTAATACCCATTCTAAGCGTTAGTTCTTTGTACAACATATTTGCTTAAGTTTTTTTTCTTTCAACCTCTATTCCTTCTCTCCCTTTTTTTCTGTGCAGATAAAGGAAAGGAAAGAGATAATGCAGGATTACAGCATTTTCAGATGATTCTGACTTTCAATTTTAATGGAGTTAAATTTATGTGGTTAAATCCTACTACAAAAGAAATTTTTACTTTTTGTAAAAATTATTAAAATAACTTTGTTTTGTAAAAGTAATGCACGCTCACTGTAAAAAAAATATAAAATATTGAAGAATAGAGAGAAGAAAAAAAAATTCCATCTTCTGTCACTCAAAGAAAACCACTAACATGTGATTTATTATTTCTAGATTTTTTGCTCTTTTATATAGTTATACATTTTAATTTTTATATAGTTGTGATCTATTTCTCCTGGGATATCATTTAGTTATGTTTTCCCCATGCAGTATGAGTATTTCTCTGTTTTATTTAAAACTCTTTGTAAGTCTCCTACTTGTTATATGTGTTCTCTTCCATTAGTGTGTCACAATCCAGTCAACTCTTTTTCCATAGTTGGACGTTTAAATTGCTTTCCTTAATTTGAGATAAATAATGCTTGGATGAGTATGAAAGCAAGATCTTAGAGATTGGGTTCTATATGTTATGTGGTGTATCACGCTATTATTTATCTTGTTTGGGGTAGTGGAAGCAATGAAGTAGTGAGATGATCAGCTCAAGAGGGGAAATGCATTCCTCTTGAGCAAAGGTAGTGGTTTCTGTGAATAGTGCAGTCAGCCTTAGTGACCCGAGAGCTCTGGGAGTTAGCCTGTATATGTTGTGGTGAAGTAAGCGAAGAACACCACTTGCCATTTTTAAAAAATGTGTATTTTGAGTTTCTCTGACTTAGGGTATGAATTTGGCAGCCTCTTCCTCGGAGAAGGAGACTTGCTTGACTGAAGAAGGAGGAAGAGGTTAGGTCTTCTCGGATTTAGGTTGGTAGCATGTGGCCCGCCTCGCTTGCCCTACTGTTTTCTGTGCTCCAAGCATTCTGTGGGTAAATAGAAGGCTTTGCCTTCTAGGGCTGTCAATCTGGCACCTTTCATCAGAACTAAATTCAGGTTAAAGAAAAAAGAAAAAAGAAACATAACCCACAAAGAAATTTGAGGGTGGGGGTAGGGGCTGAGGAACAGAAGGAAATAGCAGTAGTCTACCCTTTCATTTACATGACACACATTAACCGTAACAGAGAAGTTCCAAGAGAACTGTCTTGTTCTCTTGTCTCCAGGAGCCCATGTAGGGCGCTTTAATTGCCACATTTTCAAACCGATATAATGGTGGGGATGTCTTAGTAATTACCTTAATGAGATAACACCTTTCCTTCCCTCAACCTACTCATTATCACGCCTCTTGTTCAAATTTCAACTACAAAGAACTATACTTGTAAAAAAAAAAAAGTCTGAAATGTATTGTTCCAGGTCTCATACCCTTAAAATAATCACATTGCACATATCTTAAAAATCTGAAAGAAATAATACACATAGGCAATTCAAATATGTTAAAGGAAAGGCTTGAGATAAGTAAACTAAACATCTGGGTGCCCTTTAATTATTCTTGGTTGGATTCTTTATCTTGACCTATAGTGATGCTAAGGTGCCAAAGTGATGAATTTTAAGATGTTGGGCTGTGAAGACGTGCAGCTGCAACACTGATGGATTTAGGAAGGGATGGTAACAAGGTTAGCTGCATGTGAAGTGTGAATTGAGATTTTTGCAAAGAGACTGTGATTGCAGATGGGCATAATGTTGTACCCTTGCATGAAATCTTGCTATTATTGTATAATGGTCAGACAGAGTGTGAAATGACTTATTACTTTTCTTTTATTCTTTAATGAAGTTGGTTAGAGTAGCAGTACTACTGCTAGTCAATAGTGGTAAAGCGCACGCACAAAAAACTATATGACAGGTGCTGACATATTAAATATTTATTTAGTTTTGACTTTTTTCCCCTAATTTTCGTGAATATCCATATGCAAACACAAGCATCTCTTTATCTATATAGACCAATTTGCCTTGATTTGTGAATCTGCATTTACCCTTATTCTCCTGTATAAATATCTATACGAGGCTCCAATGTATATAAAGGATTGCAATGTCCGTGATAATTTCATAGCACTTTTAAGTGTTTGAAAATGCTGTCATGCTTTGGAGCTGATTTCTACATGGAATTCAGGTTTGAAAACTCTGTTTGGAGTTCTGTGGGTAACATGAAATACCAGTTTATCCTGTGGTGACTAGATATGCTTTATGGAACAAAACATAATAAAAACCCATTTTGAGGCACACTTTCTTAACATGTTGAGTTATGGGGGAGATCAAATCACAGGTCTTCTGTTTTGTAATATAGAGTACATCTCTTTCATTATATCACAAGCCCATAATGTAAATGTTTCTTTACATACCAATATCAGAATCACAAAAAGATAATACCTTAGGCTTTACAGGTCAAAGGGAAATAATGCTGTGATGTTAAAAACAAAACATGGCAAATAAAAACCCCTCTCCCTCTGTAGTCAGTCTTCTGGTTCCAGTTGCTTGTGTTAGAAATACTAAGAAATATGCATTTAAAGGAAAATTTGGGGGGCAACTGGCTGGCTGGCTCAGTCGGTAGAGCATGCGACTCTTGATCTCAGGATTGTGAGTTCAAGTCCCATGTTGGCTGTAAATCTTACTTAAAAAACATTTTGGTTTTGGAGATGAGGGATTTTATTCATTATAGAATGTTTTAATATGATCTATAAGATTCATAATAATTCTTTTTTAAAATTTTATTTAAATTCAGTTAATTAAAATATTTTTAAAAAAACTAAATTCAGTTAATTAACATATAGTGTATTGTTTCAGATGTAGAGTTTAGTGGTTCATCAGTTGCATATAACACCCAGTACTCATTACATCAAGTGCCTACCTTAATACCCATTACCCAGTTACCCCATGCCCCGATAGTAATTCTTTTTAATGTTTTTTAAAAATATTTTATTTATTTATTTGGTAGAAAGTGAGAGAGTACAAGCAGGGGGAGTGGGAGAGGGAGAGGGAAAAGCAGGCTCCCCGCTGAGCCAGGAGCCCAATGTGGGGCTCAGTCCCAGGACCCTGAGATCATGACCTGAGCTGAAGGCAGACACTTAACTGACTGAGCCACCCAGGCGCTCTGATAATTCTTTTTTTAAATTTAAATTTTGTTTTAGTTTTTATTGATAGGGAGAGGGAAAGCATGCATGCCCACGCATGAGTGGGGGAGAGGGGCTTAGGGAGAGAGAGTCCTAAGCAGGCTTGTACCCAGTACAGAGTCTGATGTGGGGCTTGATCTCACAACCCTGAGATCATGATGTGAGCTGAAATTAAGAGTCGGAAACTTAACTGATTGAGCCACCCAGGCACCCGATTCATAATAATTCTTTTTTTAAATAGATTTTTAAATTTATCTATTCATGAGAGACACAGAGGGAGAGGCAGAGACATAGACAGAGGGAGAAGCAGGCTCCTCGCATGGAGCTCTATGTGGGATTTGATCCCCGGACCTGGGATCACACCCTGAGCCAAAGGCAGACACGTGACTGTTGAACCACCCAGACGTCCCCCTAATAATTCTTAATGCAATGGTTTGATACCCTTGATATGAATAAGAAGTGTTTAGAAAAGACAGAAAAATATGTCTTTAATATATCCCCCTTAAATAGAAAATGTAACATTCTAAAAGAAAGCTTAAATAAATTTGTTTACATATTTCATATTGTTAAATAGTTAGACTCTGATATAATAAAAACTCTTGTTCTGTCTTTGGAATATACTGAGAGTCAAATGATGATCTTCAAAGCAAAGGAGGATCAGCCCTTAGATATAGAACATTTGGCCCTGAACAACATTTAGTCTTGTCCCTCAGCACAAATTTCTCGAACTTCCTTCCACCTATTCTCTGGCTCAACTTTGTTCTACAGGCAGAAAGAATTTCATAACTATGTAGTTCCTCATCACTCAAAAGATAGAATGACCGAATATTTATTTGGATGAAATCTGGGAATATAACATATATCATACCATTTTTTTAAAAAAGGATTTTATTTATTTATTTATTTTTAAATTTTTATTTATTTATGATAGTCACAGAGAGAGAGAGAGAGAGAGAGAGAGAGAGGCAGAGACACAGGTAGAGGGAGAAGCAGGCTCCATGCACCGGGAGCCCGACGTGGGACTCGATCCCGGGTCTCCAGGATCGCGCCCTGGGCCAAAGGCAGGCGCCAAACCGCTGCGCCGTTTATTTATTTATTTATTTATTTAGATTTTATTTATTTATGTATTTTTTTTTGTTTTTTGTTTTTTAATTTTTATTTATTTATGATAGTCACAGAAAGAGAGAGAGAGAGAGGCAGAGACACAGGCAGAGGGAGAAGCAGGCTCCATGCACTGGGAGCCTGATGTGGGATTCGATCCCGGGTCTCCAGGATCGCGCCCTGGGCCAAAGGCAGGCGCCAAACCGCTGCGCCACCCAGGGATCCCTATTTATGTATTTAACCGAGAAGCAGGGAGGGGTAGAAGGGGAGGGAAAGGAAGAGGGCGATCCCAAGAAGATTCCCTGCTGACCGTGGAGTCTCACGACCCTGAGATCGTGACCTGAACTGAAACCAAGAGTCGGACACTTAACCAGCTGAGCCACCCAGGTGCCCCTACATATATCATTAAGCTTTTTAAAAAATTTCTTTTTATGGACAAATCTTAGCTTTTGCTAGGAGTCTCTTGGAGTGACTGTAGTCTGAGACTAAGTGGAATGAGTGTTGGAGTTTCTCAAGATTGTCCTAAGGGTACGTATATAGTATGGAGCACTACGCATAGAGCAGAGCTTTGAAGCACTTGCACTTATGAGGTATCCTAACCCTATATGTTTGTGATATTAGTTTCAGGAAAGACATACACTCCCACTGCTTACGTAGTGACTTGGCCACATCTCTAGAAAACTCAACTTTTGGTTTTTGGCAACTGTAATTAGTGATCCTCTCTGTTCTATATTCCCTATTGAGAAGTACTGCGATTGGCTTGCAGTTTACTAATTACTTCTGTAATTTTATGAAGTTGAATCTGTGTAAGAGAATCCATTATGTGACATGGGTAGAAATCTGGTCCACTACCTTATCAATTTCATGTTTTTAAAAGATTGGCTGAGCTGCATCTGTTGCAACATTTTGGGAATTTCCTCTGCCTTAACACCAATGTTGTAAAACTCCGAATACTTCCTTATTAAGAAAAGGTTTCCTTTTACCATGAATACACAGTATGGACATAAACATTTATTTCAACTGATTTTTCCACTGATAGCTTTATCCTTGACGTTCCCTTTCTAATCCCATTCTAGCATGAGAGATACTGGCCTTTATGTTTGAAAGCCTCTTACATTGTGATAGAGGCTTCAGGCTGGCCGAAGAGTGGGAAAGCTTGATGAAAAAATGGAAGTCTTCAGGTAGCTGGGGCAATTAACTCAGGTCCAGTGATGGTGGAAAAAGGATTGGATGCAGCTTGCTACTGACCACTTGCTCTATCTGCCAGTTGTGCCAGGGCCCATGCTTCCATGGAAGAAGTGCACAGAGCCTCCAGCCACCTAATTATAGTTCCTGGATTTTGACAAGAGCCACTTGCCAACTTTACATTGGATTGGCCTAAATATTGGAATCTGAATTCTGCAGCCATACTGCACAAAACATTCATTGTAAAGAGAAATTTAATAAAACTTTGATTTGTGTTAAAACAAAAAGTTTGAAAGTGCTTGGTGGTAGTTTTCTTTAGTAAGATGAGAAATATTCCTTGTGGATTGGTCAGGGAATGATGAAACAAAAATATTCAAATTCTCAATTAAAGAAAAGTGTTATCACGTCTCTCTAAGTGCTGGTTTCTAAATTCTGGATTGTTGTCAAGACATCAATCTGTCGGTGCATTCACTTATCATAGCTAGTAAATTAGCATCTAACATTATCCTCAGTATGTGTCATATCTTTTTGTCTCCAATCCCTAGGTCAGGGCCTAGTATATAGTAGGGACTAAAAAAAAGTTTATACAATTGAATATGAAGTCATCGATTCATTAAAAACAGCATATCCAAGTGATATTTGCAAGCTGAAGTGTATTTCTTGAGGGGAAGAACCATGTCTGATCTTTCATTGTGCTTTGAGCACCCAGCATAATCACTTGAGAGTCCTGAGGGTGCAATGAATGTTTGTTGCCACTGTTGACTGTAGTGGTGATACAGTGCAAATTTTCAAAAATCCAATTTTAATTTTCAGGTGTTTTTTCACTGACAGCTTGTAGATATCAATAAGAAGAAAGCACCCAGTAAAATTGTACTAGTTATAGGACATCAGCTTATTCTTGAACTAATTGTACTTCCAGCCTACATTTTATTAAACCCCCCTTTTCATCATAGCTCCAAAGTAGTTACTTGACTCGCTAGACTTACCAGTTGTTGCTGACGATGTGTAGCAAGTAGAAAAGTGCACAGAATACTCCTCTCCCAACTCTTTTCTAAAAATGAGCTTTAATCGGGATAGGAGTAAACGCCAATGTCGGGAATTGACTCCACTTTCCATTGGATCCTATATTCTAAATTGTATTGGTAAGTGAATTCAGGCAGCTACATAAGCTAAGAAAAGGAATACGGAGACCTTTAGCC
Source organism: Vulpes lagopus (assembly GCF_018345385.1). Taxonomy (NCBI): domain Eukaryota; kingdom Metazoa; phylum Chordata; class Mammalia; order Carnivora; family Canidae; genus Vulpes; species Vulpes lagopus. The sequence goes on from NC_054826.1 coordinate 146,984,249, forward strand.
TATTAACAATATTCTTAACAAGGTAATGACAACTGGGAAAATAAATTGAGTTGGCAATTTAATAGGTATAATTCAAAGAGTAAACAGAAGCAGCTAAATTTCATGGTTAATAGTAGTACTATTGAAACAAGGCTGTACTGCTAATGAAAACAGTGACTTTCAAAATGAAGCTACGTTTAGCAACTATTTTTCACTAGAAGTATTTGGCATGATGTTTGGGCTCAAAATTACTATTCTGTATTGCTTAATGCACTGTTAACTGGAATCTGAAATGTGTGTGGCGGGAGAAAAGAGAAAACTGGTGCTTTTTCATGTAAGAACGCTCACATCTAGATTCTCTTTGTTTTTACTACACCCATATTTTAAGATGCTTGGAGAACAAAAGCATACCAATAGAGGAACATCTGTAAATCTTGTCAGGTATTATTTATGTATTATTATTTTGTTGGAAAAAAATGTGAAAATATGAAGAATTGGAAAACAGAACGGCTAAAATGAGGTATAATGAATCGCATATCAAAAACACACACAAGGGAATAACAATGTCATGACAACACATTTTCATTATTCTAAAAACAAATTCTGTCTGATGGTTAAAACCTATTAATTGGGTATTTTAGCTACTTACCAGAAGAATAAGACTGGAATAAGTAGCCTTTCCTTCTGAGGTATAATATGGATCTAGTGTTATTTTATTTGGTGATCTTCTGGTTCTCTTAAGCTACATATCTTATGGAAAGAGTGGAGAATATGTGGAAAGGATGTATTATTAATGTATTTCATATGTGGCTTCAGGTTTCCTAGATACTTTCACTAGCAAGGTATTTGAGGAAAAAATTGAAGAAACAAGTAGGAATGTTAGAGACATGATACCTATCCCTAGAGTACTACAATGATTCATAATTCACAAGAGAACAAGGCTCAAGTGGATCATACTTTTTATGGTACAAATGGGATTAATATTGCACGTCATGGATACAACATGTTTATAACAAAGAGGACCACATTTCAACTCCCTCCTACTGTGTTAAGAATTGGGAGAAACAGCATTGGAATATTTTTTAAGCTTCCAAATTAAAAAAAGACCAATGGTAGTTACTGTCAAAAGATGGAGATAATTTTAGAATTATTTTAGTTTTTTTCTTAGGGTGCTGAGATCTACTCACAATGGTGTAACATTGCTGTGATTCATATTTATTGCTGGTGAAACATTGCAATGTGTGATCACCTTTTCAGCTAAGAAATTGTCTTGCTGCCATATAAACTTCCAGACTATCTGTCTCTTGACTAAATTCTAACTCTAGGAATGAAGCAGTTCCTCAAATATTTATTTGCATGCATATTCTATTTTTTTTATTGGAGTTCAAGATCTAGCATAACACCCAGTGCTCATCCCGCCAAGTGCCCCCCTCGGCATGCACATCCTAGATACGTCTGTGAGACTTCCATACTTTTAAACCACTGTAGACTTGTGAGTTGTGGACAGCAAGGAACATGGCTGAGTAGATTACTGCATGAATACATGAATGGCATTTTAGTTTCTGGAGTCTTCTATACTTTCCATTCTGTATGTCAGTTCTTTCTTTCTTTCTTTCTTTCTTTCTTTCTTTCTTTCTTTCTTTCTTTCTTTCTTTCTTTCTTTCTCTTTCTTCTTTCTTTTCTTTCTTTACAAGAGAGTGAGCGAGAACATGCACACGCACGAGCAGAGGGAGAAAGAATCCTCAAGCAGACTCCCTACGGATTGTGGAGCCCAATGCAGGATTTGATCCCAAGTCCCTGAGATTATGACCTGAGCCAAAACCAAGAGCCAGTTGCTTAACCGACTGAGCCACCCAGAGGCCCTTCTCTGCTTTCTTTGACTTGTTTCCTGTCTCCTTCTGCTCTTTCTATTCTTTTTAAATCCATTTTACCTCCATGTAGTACTTTTGCCATTCTTTTGTATATGATATTTGATTGGTTGTCTGTTTTTCTCCTTAGACTGTAAGCCTTTTGAGGACATATAATACACATTTAAGAAATTCCCTCAGTGCCTGTCAGAGATGCTCAGTAAATGTTTATTGAGCTCCTGCAAACTAATATTCTTATTTTACAAGTTATGTATAAGGCTGTCAGGATTATTAAACTCTAGAGTAGAGATCTTTTTTCTTCTTAGTATCTATCTGCATATATAAATTTAAATTTCTAATTTATTTAATTTAGACATAATATGTAAAGGTGATTGGTTAGGATTATCAACACAATGCTGATGCATATAATATTAAATGTTTGGGAGGTCAGAGTCCCCTGTATAGCTTCTTATTTACCAACTGGGGACTGGTATTGTGGTTTGTGAATATTCTTCTCCAAAACATGAGACTAGAGATTAATCCTCTATTTCTTTTCTGTTGCAGCCAAGAAAGACTGGAGTATAGGACCTTAGAAAGGGAAATTGGAACTGTGAAATCTTATGAGCTAGGTCTTTTGTAAAAAAAAAAAAAATTCATAACACATATATGTATGTGTATTTATACAATACAAATGTATAAATAATATTCAATATATAATATATAATTATATATATTTATGGAGAGGGCAAGAAAGAGAAAGATGTCTCTCATTCATAGGCTTTGGGAAAACAAAATTTATCAGTGAAATGTCTAAGAAATATAAGCATTGGCATTCATCAACTATTTTGACTGTGTATTCTATTATGAAGTCATTTTTGGTATTTATTAAAATGCTCTCTTGGCTCCCAGTTTATTACTGGTTCATCTAATTTGAAGGGATAATTGGACAGCTCTGATAGATGAATATTAAAATGTGTCTGCTTTCCTTATACGTTCTGCTAGGGTTCCGTCCAGTGTTTCTCTGCAATGCCAAATGACCAGGGAATCTTGGCAAAGAGAGTCTCCAGGCTTTGGCAGTAGAGGATGGGCCTACATTTTCTCAACTGCCCAAATACTCTGTGACTTTTGGTCTCAGCAGGCATCTCCTTCTCTTCCATAGCAACAGTACATTTGGGGGATTACTGTTTGTTTTTTCTCCTACCTCCTGTGGGAGAATACCACTATTTCTAAGCTGGAATAAATCAGGTCACTGGCTAGAATTCAGGATGGCCCTGTTAGACGCTGTTTCTAGAGTTTGATACAGGCCTTCTTTTGGGGACAGAGGGGAAAACATAAGCAAATTAAAGATAATGTCAAGTTCAAGCTTGTATTTTCTTTTCCTGCTGAGGGTATGTGTAAGATATGACATTTCTCCTTTATGAAATAAACATAAATATAAGCAGTATGTCAAGAACTAGTCCTCAAACTTAAGATTATTTCCATGGAATACTATTTTATTAAACTGAAAATTTACAATGAATAAGGATCAGATACCGTAAATGGTACAAGACTACTTTTTTCTAGAGGACTTCACTGAAAGCATTTTATGGTACATGGATTGTTTTACTGTGAACATTCCCAGTGATTGGTACAAACTTTTGCCAATGAATGACAAATTTACATACACATCATGTCAGCCAGCAATATTTTGTGGCTTTAATTGTTTTAGCTTCAGGCATTCATGTCAAAATAGTGTTTAGTGTCCTGCAAGTTGCTCTGTTTCTTTGCAACGTTAAATTTATTCTGTAATTTGCCTGTTTTCTTTCTAATGCATTGTCCATTAAGTCCTTTAATAATTTATAATATAAGACGTATGATGCAACTTTAGCACATGCAACTTCTTTTTTAGAAGGTTCTCGGGTGTCAAGAAGACCAGAAGACCTGAAATGAATTTGCATGAAGTGTTTACTCCTACCTTATATCTCCGTTAAAGAGATCCTCTTATGTTGTTAAAGTTTTGTCTTAATGTAAAGCCTATTGTTTGTATTAATAGATATATAATATTATACTAATTTTAAATTTTAGGTAAAATAGAATTTTTTACTTTAAAAAACTCCAGGTGTGCAATAAAGAATCTATTAAAAGGAAATGGGTATTATTCTGGGTAGCCAAGTAATTTTAATATTAAAATTAATCTTATTCAGCAAAGTGTGAGAGAATGAATGAGACGAGAAAAAGTTATTTGTGACCATTTAGGTAAGCCAAGTTCAACAAAGACGTATCAGCACAGAAACATAATTTTTTTTTTTATGATAGTCACAGAGAGAGAGAGAGAGAGAGAGGCAGAGACACAGGCAAAGGGAGAAGCAGGCTCCATGCACTGGGAGCCCGACGTGGGATTCGATCCCGGGTCTCCAGGATCGCGCCTTGGGCCAAAGGCAGGCGCTAAACCGCTGCACCACCCAGGGATCCCCCAGAAACATAATCTTTGATGTGTCTTTGGTTGTTAAAGGTTTGAAGCATATTGAAAAAATAATTTTCAGCTTATATCTGAGGGTTACCATTTTTAAAAAGATTTATTTATTTAAGTAATACCTATACTCAGCGTTGGGCTCAAACTCATGACCCAAAGATCAAGAGTTGAACACTCTTCTGACTGAGCCAGGCACTCCCGAGTGTTAACATTTTTAATGGTCAGAATTTTACCTTATGTCCATTTGTAAAGAATGACCCTTTCTCAGTTCCTTTGTCTGATGGTGGGACTGCTATGTGCATGTATATTGTGTCTTAAGTATTAAAATAGCAAAACTAGCTAAATGTATAAAAGCTAAAGAATGTCAAACACTTCTTCTCTATTATTAATGCCATGTTCAAAGATAGCCTATTCTTTAGTTTTGGATCATTTAAAATAAGTTTCAAATGAATAACAATAACATATTCCTCAGTATATCGTCAATGTCTCCTTGCTCAAAGTAGTGTTAGAGTCTTAAAAGACCAAAAAGGGGTTATCTTTTCTGTTTTGAGTACTTATATTTGTAAAGATGGAAAGTTCTATTTAAAACATGAATAATGAAAATGTATATATTCACATGTTATAAAGTTACCTTTAATAGTATTCCCCTCTTGTGCCTTCGTCTAGTCACAAGGGTGTTTCTTCAGTGATTGTATTTATGATCAAATTCTCACAGTGCCCTTGGACAAGTTTAGCTATAATTTGGTTATTGGGCCTTTGTGATCCTTAAAACAGATTCAGACAATTCTATAACTGGTGTCTTAAGAATTTTGGAGCACTGCAGCAATTTCTAGTCCAATCTTACCTAATGATATGTTCAAAGCGTTTTATAACTTTTATTTTTTAAGATTGATTTGTGTGAGGTGGGGAGAGGGAGCAGAGAGCAGAAAGAAGGGAGACGAAGAGGGAAAGAATCCCAAGCAGACTCTGTGCTGAGTATAGAGCCTAATGGGCTCGATCTTATGACCCATGAGACCATGACCTGAGCCGAAATCAAGAGTCAGACTTTCAACCAACTGAGCCACCCCTGCACCCCAAGGCTTTTTATAACTTTGAACTCCTAGAGAAAAGTAGATTCTCTGATTAAATAATCTCCAGAGATATTTAACCCAAGGTTGATACCATCTGTTGATAGTTCCTCATATGGAAGGAACACTTCACACTTCAATGGTATTAGTGAATCAACCATAATATTTACTGTGGGATTTAAAAATAACATATGATGACACTATATTTGAAGTATTTGAGCACCTTGAAAATGCTTGCCTCGAATGGCTTTACCTTTCGTATTCCATATTTGGGGGTAGTATCTAAAGGGAAAGGGAAAGGTTGACCAGAATGCATATTTTGAGTTAATAGGATTCCACACCCTCTCCCCTCAACAACCTTAGTTGATCACTTGTCAAGAAAGTACTTTTTTTTTTTTTTTTAAGATGAGAGGATTAGAAGAAAATACAGGTGCTGAGAATGAAAACTGTGCCATATCTGGGTTTGGTGGGCTCAAATTCTGTGCTGACTTAGAATATGAAGTGAGGAGCCTGTATCTGTCTTGACCTTTGCAAGCCTGAATAAAGTGTTACAGGCTTGCAGTTACAAGCTTTTTTCAAGTTTCTGTTTTCTCAACTGCCTGGAATAAATTCAGAAGAGGAAGGAATATACTTGAACCAACAGCAAACTCCTATACTGCATTAGAAGAGAGTATATTCGCCTTATCAGATAGATAATTTGGGTTATTGACAATAACATATACATTCTTTCATTTCTCTGTTTATTCCATTTCCGATGGGAACTATGGCCAGAACATTTTCTGAAGCAATGTTGAGATAAATGTGGCCTCACAATTCTAAGAGGAAACTCCCTACTGCCTGCTAATTTCCAGAATGTCTATGGTAATTAGAACAGTCCTCCACCAAAGGAGGAGGAGGCTGCGTACGTAAAAATCATGTATTCTTCTGCTTGCTTCTCCAGGCCCGTGCCTTTTTTCCTTGCTATCTTTTTGGAATCCTAAGGAATAACGTGATACTCCATCACATGCCTGGGGTGGGGAGGGCTCAGGAAGGGTGAGGAGAGGGGTGCTTGTGGCTACATTTCTGTATTGAATTTAATTTTTCATTGATAATTAGACTCTCAAAGCCACCTGATATTTTTGACCAGCAGGAAACAAAAGCCCACTGGTTGACTCAGGGGATGCGGGGGAGCGGCCCCCACTGTGCTCACACAGCTTCTCCACAAAGACTAAAAACAAGAGCTGTGGCAAATTGGATCACCATGCAAGTTCCAACTGGCCCATTGTGTACAAGTAGTAAATTGGGAGCTGATATTTCTGAGAACTATTTATTAGCAAAGCTTGGTGTTTTACTCCCTCCCTCCCTCCCCCGCTCCTCCCCCACCCTTAGTTGTTTTTTTTCTTTCTCTCTCTCTCCCTCTTTCTTTCTTTCTTTCTTTTTTTTCATTTTTAGCAAACTGCTTTTTACCAAGTTAAGTGAGCAATCTACAGCACTTAACAAAAAATTCAGGTAATTATCCAAAGAGCTGTCCAGACTAGAAACGTACTGATTATATGTGACAAATTGAATAAAAAATTTTTCAGTAATCTTAATAGGTATTTATGTGTGCATAATTGCACAAAAGGCAAAAATGGAATGGCATTGGCAGGAGTTTACCAAAATGCAAACAAATAGAAAAAAAATTCTAGAAATTCAATCCTATTGCTGCATATATTAAGATTTTAAATGAAGATGTCTCAGTGACAGCTTCTGGTGGAGTGATCAGTTCTAACCATTTAGTACAAAAAAGGTGTGAAAATACTAGCCTGTGGCCAGTTAGCAGAAATTGTAGTTATACAAGCCTAGACCTGCATGTCTTACAGAAGAATTGATAACTCTGGAGTTTTTTCAATTTGAGTAATACAGAGAGGGAAAAATGGAGTCTGTTTCATTAGTTGCTTATATATGTTCCATCTTTGAGAGTTTTAGCTTTCATTGAGCTGGGAATGTGGTATTATTTCTACTACCAATATCACAGAGAAAATGTATTCAGAAGGTTGTATGACTGCAAGAATAAATAAAGTTTATATTAATCTTTCACAACAAAGTTTTTGAGATGATACCTGTTCATTTTATGGGTACTTATTTATTTGATCTTTTATGGACACTGCCACATATGGTACATTTTTGTTTCCGTGTGATTCCATTTTCCACCTTTATATAATTAATTCTATGACTAATGAACTGATTTGGTGAGAAGAGCTCAGACTAACATGGTAAAATCCGGTGTTCCAGCCACAGAGCATCATGAAGACTCTCACAGGGCGGGTGCAAGCGTGTTCTGGTCATTATTTTGTATCTGAATAGTACAACTCAACCAACAAATATTAAGACATGCCTGTGGTATCCAATAATGTATTAGGTGTTGCAAGGGATGAGAAGAGTATGATGCTTGATTTCAGACATCTAGAAGTTTAGCATTTAATGGGTAAGCAGAAGTTACCAGCAAATACAATTATTCAATTGCAGAGGTTGTATGATATTGCAGAGCTATGAGTACTTGAATGCATATTTAGATACTCTTCTAGAAGGAATTGAAGTGTAGCCTTTCTTAACCTGGTAGCTAGCATAAGGTGGGTGGGGTTATCGTACCTCAGAAAATCATACTAGAACTCAAAAGTGTCTTAATTTTAAGAAAAAAATTTATTTATTCATGACAGAGAGAGAGAGAGAGAGAGAGAGAGAGGCAGAGACACAGGCAGAGGGAGAAGCAGGCTCCGTGTAGGGAGCCCAAAGTGGGACTCCATCCCAGGTCTCCAGGGTCACGCCCTGGGCTGAAGGCGGTGCTAAACTGCTGCTCCACCTGGGCTGCCCCCTTAATTTTTTTTTAGAAAAAAATTTCATTTGATTTTTGGAAACCAAAGCACACAATAGAGCTCAGGATTTAGGGACAATGAGCAATCTCAAAGATGAGGGGCATGTTCTTGGAATATGGTACGTTGTAGAAAACTATTCAGTTTTTGCCATTACAGAATTTTAATTTTAAGTGGAGACGACTTGAAGATGAGCAAAATGAAGTATGTTCATAACAGGTTCCTGACGGGGTTACTGTAGGATTGAGAGAAGGCATATAAGGTGCTTGGCACACACTGTGTTTTCATGAAATATGAGTTGTTTTTAAAATAAAGCTGTCAGTAAAGGTTGTAGTTTCTCAGGGCCTGCGAATGGAGAGTGGGTTGGAAGTGATGGTGCATGGTTTGGCTCTCTGGGCTCTCGGGACTTCCGATGGGCATATATCTGTTGGATGTGACCCCCTTTTGTGCTCTTTAGGCTTCAGCACTCTCCTTACTTTGTTAGGGCTGGCTTCTAATATCTGCTCCCCTTCCCATCACTGCAGGAAATAGACCTAATTTCCAGGTCCCATGGACTCTTCTGTGCAGCATTTGACAGTTTTGCCCTTCTTTGGGATCTTCTAAAAAAAAAAAAATCCCCTTTCCTTGGTTTCTGTGATTATCACTATCTCTCACTTTCCCTACTTTCCTCTGTTTCTTTGATGAGTTCTCATCCTCCAGGAGCATGCACATCCCTCTCTCTCTCTCTCTCTTTTTTTTTCTAAACCTGAGTCCTAATCTCAACTGCCTTTTCCTCTTCTTCTACAAAGCGCCCCCCCCCCCCCCCAGGAGAATCTTGTTCTCTCCCCCTATGACGTCAGTTCTCATCATCGGAGGCCTGACAGTTCTCTGTGTCCAGCCCCAGCCTCTCACTGGGCTCTAAAATGCATTTCTGGTTTATTTTTCCTTATATTGTCTGTAGTTGTCTTAAATGCAACGTGTCCATACAGAATTTATTTTCTATGACAAAAGTGTTCCTTCTCCTGTATTCTGTATTTAAGTTAATGGTATCCCTGCCACAGGGCACTCAAATGTGCCAGTTTGCCTGGGACAGACGGGTATCCCAAGACATAAGACTTTCACCACTAAAACTGCCAAAGTTCTGGGTGATCTGGGACTAACCAGACATACCTGAGTTTTCATCTACTTTTCCTTTCCTTTATCTCCTACCTTTAAGTAGTCACCAAGCTCCGTGTATCATATCTCAGGACTCTCTCTTGAAACCTACCCCTCTATTTTTATTCTCAATATGACTGCCTGCATTCAGACCTTTATTATTTTGTGTCTGGGATTTTGGAATAGAATCTCACCTGGTATTCTTTTTTTTTTTTCACCTGGTATTCTTGATTTTAATCTCACTTGTCTTATACATTGGCAGAGTAGTCTGCATAAGTGCAGATCTATCATCATGGCACTATTAAACAATAAGCCAAAACATTAGGAAGTGATAAATCCATGGAGAAAATTGAGTTCTTCCTTAGATTAGAGGGTTTTGGCTCTTCAACCCAACCACAAGAACCCTGTGACTCTGACAGGGACTGATTGTAACCTCAGTGTAATAAATCTCTGTTAGAGATCAACACAATTTTCTCCTCAGCTTCTGGATCAATTTTTTCCCCTCTGCCTGGACAGCAGTGCTTGCTTTTTAAAAATTGCTATGGGAACATCAACTTGCATTAGAGTTGAATCAAAATAAGACCAAAAAATTTCTGTGATTATCTGTATATGAAGAACTAGGTACTAGTGATAGGGAAAGGAGATATGAAAGAGAGGATATACATTTTTTTTGAGAATATACATTTTTAACTAAGAAATACATTGGAAAATTTACCACTCGGGAATATTATCTTAAACACCCAAAGCAGCTCACCTCCCACCCCCTACTCTAGGACCTGTCTCTTGCTTCAACTGTAGTCTTGCTGGTGGTGACATCATTTATTGCTCCGTAATAGTATGCTCGTTCATTGTGTCATGTCCATAAACTTGGAGAGGATGGGGGCTTTTTTTTTTAAGATTTTATTTATTCATGAGAGGCATGGAGAGAGAGAGAGAGAGAGAGAGGCAGAGACACAGGCAGAGGGAGAACCAGGCCCTATGCAGGGAGCTTGATGTGGAACTCGATCCCGGGTCTCCAGGATCACGCCTTGGGCCAAAGACAGGTGCCAATCCGCTGAGCCACCCAGGGATCCCTGGATGGGGGCTTTTTTTTGGGGGGGGGCTTTTAAATATATCCATAAAGTCCTTGACACTCCTTTCTTCTAAGATTTTTATTGTTTTAAATTTTTAAGTAATCTCTACACCCAACGTGAAGCTCAGATTTATAAGCCCAAGATCAAGAGTTGCTGGCTCCTTTGGTGAGCCAGCCAGGCGCCCCAAGTCTTTGTCATCCTACCCTATAACATGTGGAGCTCTCAGTTCTCTTCCTGTTGAGTGTGAGCTAGACTTAGTGACTTGCTTCTAAGGAATAGAATATGTCAAGAGTACATGTGTGTGCCTTCGGAGACTAAATCATAAAAGGCATTATGCCTTATTGCTTGCTCTCTCTCGGATCACTCACCCTTGGGGAAGCCCGTTTGCATGTCTTGCAGGTGTTTTCCTTACGGAGATATCTACGTGGGGAGGCACTGAGGCTCCCTGAGGGCAGCCAGCACTAACTTGCCAGGTATGTGAATGAATTATCAGTGTGGAAGCATATCAGTGTGGGAGCGTATCAGCCTTCATCGACATCTAGACTCCAACCTCATGACTAACTCTGAACCAGAACTACCCAGCTAAGCTGCCCCCAGATTCCTGACCCATGAAACTGTGTGAGATAATAGGTGTTTATTATTGGGGTAATCTATTACGCAGCTATAGGTAATTGATACAGAGTGGTTTTGTTTGATACTTTCTCTTCTTTCCTGTCGGCCCTTTCCCCAAAGACTCAGACCCTCAGATCATAATACATTTTGCTGATTCTTTTGCAAAGAAGCTATATTCTTTCCTTCTCACTTACTGTATTTCCTGCTGTTATGTTCCTTCATTTCTGAAATCTTGACTTCCCATCCGCTCATTCTGAGGGGCTGCCTATCCTTCCACTGTACAGAGAGACCACTCTCCATAGGTCTCTTGCATTTTTTAATAATCTTGTGGGCAGAAAGACTAACTACTTTTTTTGTTCTGGATGATCTTTCGAAGGATGCCAGTTTGCTTACTGGCCTGTATAATAAAATAATATCTTCCTCTGGTGCAAAAATCAGCCAGGCTGGCTTACTGCCCATTATAGAAGACTTGGGTTTCATGAGTTCAGTGTTCCTCAACTGTGGTGCAAACCTACTGTATATGCAGGATCCACCGAGGCCCTTCTGTATCACCCCCATGGCATTTGGAGAGTAGGGGCGACCAAAACAAAAATGGTTTTCAGGTGCTGGTTGTGCCGTAGACAAGTGGGACCCCTCTTGTTTCTGATGCAGGAGCTCATGACTTCTTCAGGCTCCCTTTTCAGCTTGCAAGTAAGGTAAAAGCTCAGAGTCTTCATAGTTCTTGACAGTTTCAGCTCATTCTCCTCATTCCCACCTGAAGTTGTGATCATGCCTCTTTTCCGTTCTCTTACTCATTCACCAAATGAAAACATGCTAGATCTCCACCTGCCTCCCATTTTGATTGCATTTCATTTTGTTTTGTTTTCAATGTATCTTAGTAAATGCTTCAGGCAAACTAAAGCACACTCTCCTCAATTCTGCCTTGGAACTCTAGAAGTTGACGATGTTTTCGTCTGCTATATCTTCCTCTTATTCTTCTCCACGAAGCCGGAACACCTACCACTTATAAATGTATGAAACTTCCCTCTTCTGAGAAATAGTTACGGACAGTTCTTTTCCCTGTTTCTGGTCATCATCTGAGTCCCCCCTCACTCCATCCTTGCTTTCTCCTGCTTCCCTCAAGTACTTACCTCCCCCATGGTACACAACAGTACTTAAGGGGAGACCTCAATGTGCAGTCTTTAAAAATCACTTGTTACCCCATATGGATGTGTTTTCTCCTAGAAAGGGTAAGAGAGCCCTTGAAAGCAAGAGACTTTGTTTCCTGCACAAGACATGCAGATCTGGACAGAGTACGCTTTACATTGTGGTCACTCACCCAGTGCTGGCGGACCCACACTGTCTGGTTTCCTGGGGTAATCTGAATCTCATCTGGTGACATTGCCTGTTTTGCAGACATAGGATTAGAAACCCTGAACAGGCCCTGAAATAGCTCCGGTCCCCAGAAGCAGATGGCAACCCTTGAAAACAGCCTCTGGCTCTTTCTGCAGAGCCACTCCTCATTTTCAGCTTAAACCTTTCTTACCAGTCCTAGCCTTTATCCACGACTTCTTACTTTTCCCCTCAGGCTCCCGTAGTGTAAGTCCTCCTCTGGAAAAAAAAAAATATCACCAAAGCTCTTCAATCTTTTGTCCGTTGAATAACTCTTGAGTTCTCTTTCTTACGCCCTTTAATGCTCTCTCTCTGAGATAAGATTGGGCTCCTTGGTTTCATATTCTGTTCTCTGTGGGAAAGCATTAAAAATAAGAACTAAACAAAAAGTTTTACTCTGAGGAGAGGTTTCTTTTTCTTTTCTTCTTCTTTTTTTTTTTTTGGCCTCTTCTTTTCTTTTTGATGTTTAATCTATTCTGCAAACAGATTTTTGCTTATTCTGTCCTTTACTCCATATATCTGCGCTCCTGGAGGTTCATTCCTTGTGGGCAGATTTGTTTTTTGGAACTTTTATATATAGCTTTTTAGAGATCATCTCCTTTCTCCACACCCACTCTGCTGCAGGCTTGTGAACCTGAAGGCACATGTGCGTGTGCGCGTGCGCACATTAGAAAGAGAAAAAGAGATTTCTCACCAAGCAGGCTCTTCCCAGGGTCCCCAGCTAGTTTTGGAACCTGTGAGGGAGCAGAGGGTGACTCTGTCCCCTGATGATTCACATGGCCAATGGCTTCTTCGATTCTGTCAAGTTATACGATAGCAGTTTTCCATTTTAGAATTGCCATTTTAGAGTTGGAACGGTCCAGAAGGCTAGTATGTAAAGTAGTGAGGGATATGAAATTACGGCTCAATTTCTGTGGTGTCCATGCAACAACATGGAGATTCATTAACTAAAGATGTTTTATTGATAGAATGAAATAGTATATGAAAAATGCAATATAAACTTCTTGTCATTATCTTTCATTATGTATGACATTATCTTCAACATAAGTTACAACCTGATTAAATGTGATAGACATTTAAAAATCCATGCCAAGTCAAAACCCTTCTCTTCATGTACAACATCTTTTGTCTAAACTCTAGCAAATAAAGTGCCTTTCATTGCAGGATTTCTGCTTAACCTGATAAGCAAAAACAAGCAAAAAAAAAACCAAAAAAACAAAACAAAAAAAACAAACCAAAAGCAACTACGACTACCAATATTGAATAAAGAATTAAGAAGACAAACACAGGATACCTTTCTTTTTTGTTTGAAAATGCAGAATGAATATTAAAGTTAGTACCCCCCCCCAGCCCCCAAAAAACCCAAAGAAAATAATCAACCATCTCCCCAGGGGTAGACTTTCCTGCCTAGGGGCACACACTTACTCTAGATGTCTCTGCTCTTCGGCTCTCTGCTCTTCTCTGTACAGGGACATACTGAAGACTCCACAGCAATCCCGATGCCCATGCACCCGTGATGTGGGATTTGTTGTCAAAGATCTCTTTGATGGCCTCAGAGCAAGGCTTCACTGGGATGCTTGGGAGTAAATCCTTTTAGGGGCAGATGTCTGAGATAAATTGTTCTACTCCAGCTAAACCACAGCAGTTCAATGCAGAGTGGATGGCTTTTAGTGTCCTGCTGGGGCTTGTCCTTGGTTTTCAGCTTGGTAGGTATCCTTGTAAAACTCCTGGACTTAATCATCTCATCTTTGTGGGAATATCCCAGTTGCCTGCAGCTATTTCAATGGCAAATATCACTAAGCAGAAGCCAAAGAACAATCTTTGCATGCACTGGGGCTCTTGCACAGCAGCCCAGGAAACTCACCAGCATCCTGAGGGCACCGGCTGCATTCAGAATATATATTTCAGTGTAGAAGCTTTCTGGAATGATGATTTTCTTGCTCCAAGATGCTCTTGGCTTCAGATTCAATTCAGAACTAAGTCCAATGACAAGGAATGCAATCCTGGCAAGCCAGAAGAGGAAATTAAATTTGAAGAGCTGGTATTTGATGTGCTCGTTCCTTTTTTGACCAGTATGCTAAAGACTGGACAGCTGGACTACTGGTGTGTGCACGGCCGGGACCTGAGGTGTCAGGGGCTGCCTGCACTTCTTTTTGATACTATTATTCTTTCATATTGCTATTTAAAAACCTAGTGAAAAGAAACTCTGTTAGAAAAAAGTCTTTATCATTTTGGTCTTGTGGAAATAGAATATTTGTTTTTATTATAGAATTGTTCTTCTCTCTAGACTTTAAAAAATATTTTTTACAAGCGACTTTAAGAAAAAAAAATGAGCCAAGTACATGTAGGTTATTTCACTTGACATCTCAATATTTAAAGATTTTTTTCACTTTTGGGTCAGATTATTACCTACATTATATAATATGAATTTTATAAAAGTTACTACATGACTGGCAGAAATATGTGGCTTAAATCACCATGATATGTATCACAATTTCTGCTGGAGACATAGATATGTTTTTAGAATTCATAACATATTTCAAACATACAAAAAAATAAAACACTATAACTGATACCCAGATTAAGCCTATGAACTTTATTCCTATTCATGCTCCAAATTCCATTCTCCCCTCTTCCTCTCTAGGGGTAAACTTAATTTTACTATATCACAGGTGGGGTTCCCCAGGAAACAGGCTTTGAGACACTGAGATTTATATGTGGAGGTTTTCTGTGGGATTCTCTCAGAAGACATTGTGAGAGGCGAGGAAAGCAAAATTGGGGAAAGTTTTCAGCATTTTAATTATATGTCTGGGTATGGTTTTCATTAAACTTATTTGGTGTGGTTCACTGAGATTCTTGGATCTGTAAAGTTATGTCTTTCACCAAATTTGGGGCATTTTCAGCCATTATTTAAAGATTTTGGGGGACCATTTTCTTTTTCCTCTCCTTCTGGGACTCCAGCGAGATAAATCTTATACCTTTTGATATTGTTCCAATACAAAGCCTTGTTTATTATTTAACTCTCCCTCCCCTTATTCAGATTGGATCATTTCTATAGATCTGTCTTCAAGTTACTAGACTCTGTGTTTTTTTCTCTGTTCTACTACTGAGGTCTTCTGGTGAATTAAAAAATTTCTGTTCTTGTAATTTTGAGTTATGGAATTCTCATTTAGTGCTTATTATTGTTACTATTTCTTTGCTAAAAATGCCTATTATTCCATTTGTTTCTAGATTATTTGCCCTTACTTGAGGTGGCATGGTTCTAATAACTGTCATAGCTTTTTTTGTTTGATAATTTCAATATTTGGGGTCCTCTGAGTGATGATATCTGTTGATCGCCTCTTCTTTCCAGTTGTTTACATTTTCCTAGTTCTTTGCATGTTGGACTGTATCTTGGTCATTTTGAATGCTATGTTATAAGATTCTGGGCTCAGTTAAAATTTGGAGAATGGTTTATGCTTCTTCTCCTTTTCCTTCTCCAACTCCTCTCTTTTTTTAAAGCAAGCAATTATCACTAGGAAATTTAGACCTCAAGTCCTGACCTGGCTTCTGTGGGCTTAGAATGTCAGTTTAGTTTTCAAAGAGTTTGCAGTGCTATTCTGGTTTTCACAGTTTGTGCACCTTCCCTGGTGGTCTACACCATAGTTCAGTTCTCAAAGCCTTTGCTGTGCTGATTCTGGTAGATTTCATGCATGTTCAGATTGTGAGTGAGTTCAAGGCTTCATGAAGAGGTTTAAAGAATCACCTTTTCTCAACTTATTTCCAGATTTATTCAGCATTTATATATTATTATAGTGTATATATATATGTGTGTGTGTGAGGGGGCATCCATATTAACTTAGTTTATCATTTTGACAAAACCAGAAGTCTACATAGTTGCATTAAACAATTTATTACATTCATGTGATTTCTTTTACAACAAAATGATATACTTTTGATATTTAAAAACTTTTATCAAAAGTTCATGTAACAGATGATGTTAATGCTCCCCTACTATTTCCTCAGATCCTTTTGCCATTTTTTTCATGTTGATCCCCAGAGGTTTTTACTTTTGACAGCCAGCACCTGCACTGTTATGTCAGAAAGCTGCTTTTAGGCTTTGAGTGTCTAGTTTGCCTGTGGACACCTTGAAGATTCTGGGAATTTGCATCCCTGATGCATAGTCTTATTACCAATGGCCAATTGAGATGGGAGTGTAATACTTCAGCTCCCTCATTCCTGATCTGACACCCTTAGGTGTAACCTAAACTGCACAGCTCCCTGGTGGAATTGAGTTAAATTTACCCTCATGAGACTTTGCTGAGTATTGGGATCCTTGTTTGGCTCCTTTAACTTCTCCGCCCACTTCCCCATTTCTTTGCTGGTTTTTGCTTAGAAAATGTCTTTGTAAATAACTTCCACATCAGTCCTTCTTCCAATATCTGCCTCTGTGACAGTGTAACAGAATTCTAAGATGGCTCTCAAGATTCCCTGGTGGATGTGTCCTGTATAATCTTCATCTCTTGAGCATGAATGGGGCTGTTTTTATGATGAGATAGTCACTCCCTTAATTCAGTTACATTATATGGCAAAGGCCATGGGATCCTCACTTCCTTGATTATATAGGACTCAGTTTTAGCACTCTGAAGAGAGAGATTCTCCTGGACTGGAGAGAAGTCAGCTGTCATATCGTGAGATGGCCATATGGCAAGGCCAATCTTGTGATAGTAGAGCATCATCCCAGTTCTTCCACATTCCTGTAGTGACTTTGGGCAAGTTAGTTAACCTCCATTTCTTTTCTGTTTGTAGAATGGGAGTACTGATAGTACTTACCACACAGGATCATTGTGAAAATTTACTTAGCAGCTATATAGCTGGGAATAGTGCATGGCACACACACAAAAATGCTTTGTAAATGGGAGCTATTATGATAGGTAGTATTGCTAAAATACATAAATTATTATCCAATAATAATAATTATATAAGTAGTTATTAATAAATAAATATATTAAATGTACCAAAATATGTTAAGAGATCAATATTTTAGTAATAAATATGTAAAACATGAAAATATACCAAATACATTTTATAAAATACATGAGCCATTATTAATCATTCCTTTAAATAATGAAATTGTTGTTAATAGTGGCCACATAGTGGTAATACATTACTTAAGCCCTGTGGAATTATGATCCCTTCCTCCTGTCCCTCTTTTTCTCCAACCACTCTTTTTTTTTTTTTTTTTAAGATTTTTATTTATTCATTCATGAGAGACACGGGGTGGGGGCGGCAGAGACAGAGGCAGAGGGAGAAGCAGGCCCCATGCAAGGAGCCCATCGTGGGACCCGATCCCGGGACTGACTCCAGGATCTTGCCCTGGGCCAAAGGCAGGCGCCAAACCTCTGAGCCACCAAGGGATCCGTCTCCAACCACTCTTTATGTCTTAGAGCCTATTCATCTTCCAAGGTCCAACAAAAAACGTCTTTTCTATAAATTCTTCTGTGGTCCCACCTACACTGTGAAATTTCCTTGGTCTACTTATATTTCTCTTCTGGTATTTCCATATTTCTCTTCTGGTATTCAAAACCCCTCTTTCATTGGTCCCTTGGTTAAAAAGGTCTTATCTTGAACTGCACATGATAGAAACTCAATAAATATTTGTTGAATGGATGTATGAATTAAGAGCATTAATAGAACTTTTAGGAGTCTTTAAGCTATTCACTTACCTTAATCTACTAATTTCTCACTAGCCACACAGTGTTCTGATTCATAACTGGAGCTCTCAAAATAAAGATATCAACTACACCAAATAATGTAAATTTTCACTTGTTATTTTTTGGAAATCTGTGTTCATGGGGAATCTCTGGCTGTCTTTTCTTGGACAAAATGGTAGTGTGGAAAGTAGCCAGAGGAGGTTGGAGTGGTTTGAAAGCATGGTAATGCCAAGTGGGGGCGATGCTGTCTCTGTAGGTAAAAATGTTATCAGTATATTTAAAAATGATTTGGGAAAAAAAATGATCTGGGGACTCTTTTAAAGTCTGATTTAAAAATTCTATGTCTTCTACCAAAGGCATACCTTTTGGATTGGAAGTAGGCGTTTGCTTTGTGTACAGTGGAGAATGGTTTTGAACCTTGCATTTTGGTGCTCAGTAGATGCTAATTTCCTAGGTGGACATTGAAGCATCAGGTGCTTCACCCCATGATGTCAAGATGAGAAGATCACATTTTTCCTTGACAATAAGAGTATGGGAGTGGATAATATGTTAAATAGTTCTTAAAGGATATGAATGGTGTGCTTTTTGTTACCCAGAACACGTGCTTTTTCTCTTGTACAATGCAAGATAGGTATGGCTGTAATTATCATATTACCTAGCCAGTTAGCTATTCTGTGAGACTGTGATTATGCAGAGTGTAGAGAGAACTTTATTTATGAACTCATTCTCAAGAAAAAAACAAAAGCAAAAAGCTAAGCCAGCACATCATCTAATTCTCAATGTAAAATAATGCAGAAGTGCGGAAGATGAACATCTGATTTGTCACATCTGATACACTAATGTTTTATCCAAAAGGAAGAACACATTGTAACTTGCTCAGTCATCTGCATAAACACCACCTGGCCCTTTACAGGCACCTACTCAAATAACAGGAGTCAACGAATGGCAGCTCTGCTCATAGCCTTTTCACTGGTAGAAATAGAAAAATCTCCTCTCTTTTTTTAAAAAAGAAAGCATTTATGTATCAAAGCAACATCTAATACATTTTTTTTTCAACAGCATAAGACCTAGGTGATTAAAGTGAAGCCACTGGAACCTTTCATATTAGGGAATATATGATCACAAATTACCCAGTTTTTGAGCAGCTAAAAAAAATTCATTATCCTTTAAAAAGAGAGATCAAACCAGTCCTTGTGCAAACCAGATCTTATTATTATTACTGCAACATGAGGCTACTTATTCCCCTGGGTATGTCACTTAGTAAGTCTTGCATTGGAATAGCTATAGTTTTTAGTGTAAAATATTTTGCCAGAGATGGGAGATTTTTTTCCCCCTCTGAACTGACACATTCTGGTTGTATGCCTCAGTGATCATACTTTTGTGCTACATTACACACATGGAGGTAGCATCCCATTTCCAGTTGCACAAATATAAAAATGGGGAACCTGGGTCACTAAAGTATATTGTACCAGTTTGTATGTTTTCAAAGAAAGAGGAAAGACAAATCTCACTTGCTTTTACATTTTAAATTCAAGCTGGCTAACTAGAAGGTGTCAACTACTTAATTTTTTTCATTGAGAAAACCCTGCCAAAGTCTCAGTGTATTTCTGTCCACAGGAGGACAATTGAGTAAGTTAGTCTTCTGGGTGTACCAGTGTGTTTTCATTTTATTTTAAAGAGGAGACCATGTTCAAGAGTCACTGAACTGTGCTGTTGGCCCATTTTGTTATTAAGACTGCCTTTGGGACATCCCTAGACTCCCCAAATTCTTACCTTTAAATATATCTTTTAGTCATCTATCACCCTAAAATTCTTCCTGGGGCCACTTGAAAAGTGACAGTTGGTAGCTCTTTTACTGGATTTCTGAATCATGTGATCTGAGTTTGAGCTCTTAATAGCTTCCTTATGCATCTATTTAGTAGTAGGGATGGTTGGACCCTCTCTGTTTTTGATTTAATGCATCATGATATTTTACAGTTTAATTGCCCAGGAAAATCAATGTCAATACAAAGCAAATGTTTAATTTTGTATACACTGTTCAAGTGTGTATTTCATTGTTGTCTTTTCATGTGACATAAGATTTTATTTTGATGTATCTCCTGATTCATGTTGGAAAAGCATGCCATGGATTAAGGAGTGAGAAGGAGTTTGCTCTTTTCCTAACTTCTGGTGCAACATGGAAAGTCATTTCATTTTTTCATTTATTCTACTGGGAAGTTTAAAGTTCTTACTATGTGCTAGTGTTGGGGAGAGAATAATGAAAAGTAGACATGATCCTACCTTCATGCTTTATGCTTTCTAGTCTAATAAGTTTGAACAAATATCTAAATAGAAATAAAATGTCTAGATAGAAACCAGGTAGATCTCCTAACATAGCAAAGCAGGAGGATAACAAGGTGTGGTGAGGACTGGCGTAATTCAAACTTAGATTCTTTGTCTAAATCTTCCAAGTGATTGCTGCCATGTGAGAATGAAGGCCCTGAGTTAGTATCATTCTAGGCTGTATAGCGCCATTGTACAAATTAGATAAAAGCACTCCTACATTTTGTGGATATAGACCTGGCACAGCAAATAAGTGTGTTCTGGATGTCAGCCCCACTTACTACTTGGGCTGATTCTCTGTGCAAAGCACAGCCTATGTGGTCTTTTTCAAGAAAATCCAGATATCTGGATTTTTTTTTAAATATCTGGATTTTTAAAGTGAAATTTCTTGATTTTTAAATGAATGAATGAATTAAAAATTAAAATTCCTCTAAGAAGAGGAATTCAATGAATTCAATTTTTTTTTAAAAAACAATCACTTTATAGATCAAATAAATTTATGTGTTGGATTTGGTCTCCTGGCCACCATTTGAAACTTCTGAATTATAGGTTAAACCTCAGAGATGAGAAGTAACAGTTCTAGTTTATTTGATCGTCATGCTCCTCAAAAATCTGGAGACAAAAGTATTTTCACTTTTGATCCCAGAAATAAGAAGCATTTTAACTATCTGAATCCTAAAGACTAATTTGAAGAGCAATTGTCTTTGTCTCTGAGAAACAGAGACAATTAGAATACAATTAGAATTGTATTAGTCATGAAAAATTCTCAGGTGTTTTGTTATTTGAGAATTACTCATCTATAACATGAGTACTTGGGAGTTAAAAATGCAAAGTTAATTGTAAAAAGTAAGTAGAACTTGTATAAATCTCAAATTACCTTGATTTTTTTTCTTTTAGATATATGGTATTGGTTCTGGGCTATGATTGGTATTATAATAATATTTGATGATGTTACTGTAAAGGTGAGCTAAGAATAACACCAAAAATTTTGCATTATCTCACCCACAATTTGCCTTCTGGTCATGGATTTAGGTTGTCCCCAAATAAATTTTCCATAGTCAGAGGTAATTATTGATCATTTTAAGTATTAGCTTGATTAAATTTTGTCTTTGTAATGACTCATTTTTTCTGTGTTACTTTATTTAAGTAAATAAACCAAACCATATCCTACTTCGGTCAATGGAATCTTGAAAGATATGTATTGTGGTAGAAAGAGATAGGTACCAAAGGTGTATCTAACAGCCCTGTGTCTTCTAAGCTGGTACTTCAGGGAAATCTTGTCCTGAGGAATAATGGGAAGTTGCACACAGAGAGAGAACAAATTGAATCTTTTGGTAGAGGTGGGAAGAAAATACCAGGTCTGTGTGAATGATTACTAATGACCTCTTTTGATGAAATGCATTTCTTTTCAGGGACTAGAGTTGTTTGGACCTTATGTAGTCATTACTTTTGTGAAGTTCCATAAACATGAAGTCCTTTTTTATCTTCAGGAAAGTAGAGCATAGGTCAGTGGAAACAGTTTATTTTTTCCCTTTTCACCCACAAATGAAATATATATAATTCTGTGCCTAAGTTCTTAAGGAACCCAGACTGCAAAGCTGCAAAAATGTAAGCTACACATGTGAAATTACCACAAGCATATGTAGTTATCTAGACTCTGATGCATTCTGGAGAAGAGTGTCCTTTTTGTTCAGAGAGAAGCCTACAACTAATTTCCATTGGGTTTCTAAAACTTGACACTGAATCAAAAATATTTCATTAGAAAATAAGTGGGAGCTATAAAGTAAATACATTGTTTTTCTTTATTTTATGGCATCTAAGGACATGTATCTTACTTGTCCCCCCAAAAGAGTATCAGTGAAACAATCATTTTAGGATATTCAATTGTAGTTTTTCTCCTAACATGTTATTTTTGGCTAGACTATTCGAACTAAAAGGAATCTTAGTGACCCATTTCATTTCTAAACTGTGATACTTGGGACTCCGTGTTGCTTTGGATATGTTTCAGTGTTCCTCTAAGAGTTTAATTAAAATTTCATTTAAAAATACATGGTTAATTCTGAATTATTTAGGTTATCATTGGCAGTAAAGAGGAGGGAATTAGTCATGGTATCAGAACCCTGGCTACCTTTCAGCCAAAGTGGCTTCAATTTTTTATTCATTTATTAAGTAAATATTTATCTAGTGCCTGTGATATGGCCAGAGACTGTTTTGGGTGCTGGGAGTAAAGTGGTTGAACAAGGTAGACAAAGTCCCTAGTCTCATAGAGGGTATATTCTGGGATAGAGTGGGACAGGGGACAGGAATGGATTTCCAGTATGTACACTTGAGGGATAACTAACTAGAAGGCCTGGAACACCCACCCACAAAGTATATCTAGTAGTCAAGTTCTATTCACTGTGCTAGAGTGCAGCATATAAGTTGATGAGGTTAGGAAGCTATCAGGGCAAGAACATTTAGGTCCTTGGAGTCATGATGAGGAGCTTGGACTTTATTATAATTGCAGAGGCAGTGACATGATCTGATTTATGATTTAAAAGAATCATCCTGGCTTCTGTGTGGCAAATAACCTACAGTGTAGCCAGAACAGAAGCAGCAAAGACTTTTAGATGATTTTTGTAGATTTCTACTTCTGAGCCTGATGCCATAGATTGTGGCAAGGCAGTGTTTCTTGCTGAAGACAATTATAAAAGCTGGATGAATTTTAAAACTCATTATGTAAAAAGCACCTGAGAACTGTGGGAGGAATGAGCAGGATCAATTGGACTACTGTTTCAGAGAGGGGAGATTATGATTAGGGCCATTTCGCCATCCCAGGGCATTTAGTGACTTAGACATGGCCTAAGGATCAGAATTTGGCCCAGGGTGAAGGATACTTCTGGGGGAAATAAAGGTTTTAGTAATTGTGAGGGTCTAGAGTGACAAAATCCAAGAGATGTCACATGCATGGCCAGTTTTCACTGTAAGGCATTTGCTGAGTTTTGAGGCTTCACAGGAGCTTAAGGAGCTAGTTTGAAAGCTTCTGAAAAGTAGAGTGAGATATCATAGTCTCATGATTCTTATTTATTTATTTATTTATTTATTTATTTATTTATTTATTTATTTATTTATGATAGGTGCACAGTGAGAGAGAGAGAGAGAGGCAGAGAGACAGGCAGAGGGAGAAGCAGGCTCCATGCACCGGGAGCCCGACATGGGATTCGATCCCGCGTCTCCAGGATTGCGCCCTGGGCCAAAGGCAGGCGCTAAACCACTGTGCCACCCCGGGATCCCTAGTCTCATGATTCTTAGAAAACAAAGGGCTTCCTCCCCTTCCTTCTAGGGGAGGAAGCCCAAAAGCAAAATGGGCAAGAGGTGAATTCCCTAGAAAGAGTGGTATCCACAGGTACTTTTCATCTGGGATACTTAACTCAATCTGGATGTATCTAAAGATTGAAAATCCAGACTTGTCTTTTGGCAGATCATTTCAGAGAGCCAGAGAAACCAGCAGAAATTTGGACTTTTTGGGGGCTCACTTGAATAACAAAATGGGAAATTTAAGGAATCTCAGGCACATAGCTAATCTTCATATAGAGATCTTTCCTTGAAGACATTTGCCCCATTTGAAGCTGTGTGGAGTAGAAAGCTAGGGCTAAGTTGTAAACCTTTGCAGAACTGAATCTATCTCAGACTTTCAGATTGGGGATATCAAAGTCCTCCAATGTTGATGATTAAAAGCTCTGGGAATTCATGCCCTAGGAACAGGATCAAGAGAACTAGTTTGGATTTTATCAAAACCTCATCACAGTGGCAACCCAGCTCAATCTTGGGTTGGCTTGAAAAGATTAGTTCCCCCAGGGGGTGCCTGGGTAGCTCATTTGGTTAAATATATGCCTTCAGCTCAGATCATTATCTCAGGATCCCAGGATTAAGCCCTGTGTCTGGCTCCCTGCTCAGTGGGAAGTCTGCTTCTACCTCTCCCTCTGCTGCTTCTCCTACTTTTGCTGTCTCTCCCTCCCTTGGTCTATCAAATAAATAAATAAAATTAAAAAAGGAAAGAAAAGAAAAGATTAGTTCCTCCAATAGCTGCCCTTGCTATTACCAGAGATAAGAAAGGCTTTCTGATGGGCAGATGACATGATCTGGAGACCTTATGATTTTTTGGAATTGGAAAACAAGCCAATAAAAAATACCCAAGCAGAAGCACAGAGAGAAAAATAGTACAGAAACAGATAAGTGCAATGTGTGGGACATTCTGAAAAAGACATGTAATTGAAGTCCCAGAAGGAGAGGAGGAGAGAATAAAGTGTAAGTAATATTCAGAGAGTTAGTGGCTACCAATTTTCCAAAACTATTCAAAGTATCAACCTACAGACTTAAGTAGGATAAATATAATGAAAATGATACCTGGATCTCATATATAAAACTGCTTAAAAACTAATCCATAGAGAGAGTGTTAAATTAGGTCAGAGAAAGACATTATTTTCAAAGGAACATCAACAAGACTTTCAGCTGACTTCTTGATTTAGGCCATGGGAATCAGAAGACAATGGAATAGCATCTCTCCCCTCCCCCAGTTTCATTGAGAAATAATACACACATGACTATATAAATTGAAGACATACAGCATGATGGTTTGATTTACATATATTGTGAAATGATTACCACAGAAGGTTCAGTTAACATCCATCTTCTCAAATAGAATAAAAAGAAAAAAAGAGGAAAAGAATTAAGGGGACAAATTTTCTCCTTATGATAAGAACTCTTAGTATTTACTCTTTCAGCAACTTTCTTGTATATCATACAGCAGTGTGAGCTATAGTCATCATGTTGTACATGACACCCCTGGTCCTTATTTATCTCATAACGGGAAGCATTTTGGTTACCTTCCTTCAATTCTCCTTCAGTTTACTCCCTACCTCTGGTAACCACAAGCCTGATCACTTTTTCTATGAGTTTGATTTGTGTTTGTTTTGTTTGTTTTCAGATTCCACATATTGCTGAGATTATACAGAATTTGTCTTTGTCTAACTTATTTCTTTTAGCACAATGCCTCCAGGGTCCATTTATGTTGTCACAAATGATAGGTTTTTCTCATTTTTTATGGTTGAATAATATTTCATATTCATTCATTGGTGAACACTTAGGTTGTTTCCATGGCTGGCTATTATAAATAATGCTGCTATAAATACGGAGGTTCAGATATCTTTTTGAGTTAGTGTTTTTCTTTTTTTTCCTTTGTATATATTTCCAGAAGTGGAACTGCTAGATTATATGGTAGTTCAATTCTTAATTTTTTGAGGATCCTCTATTGTTTTCCATACTGGCTGTACCAATTTGTCATCCTGTCAATAGTAATCTACCTTTTCTTCACATCCATGCCAGCATTTGTTATTTCTTGTCTTTTTGATGGCCATTCTAACAAATATGAGGTGATGTCTCATTCTGGTTTTAGTTTGTATTTAACATGTATTTTAACGTGTATGACTGTGATGTTGAGCATCTTTTACTGTTCCTATTGGTTTTCCTGTATCTTCTTTGGAGAACTATTTAGGTCCTTGGCCCATTTTTAAATTGGGTTGTTTCTGTTTCTGTGTTTGTGGTTTTGTTTTTTGGGTTTTTTGCTTTGATTGTATGAGTTATTTGTATTTTAGATATTAACCCCTCATCAGATAGATATCATATCCAAAAAAACATTACCAAGACTCATATCAGGGAGCTTTGTTCCTATGTTTTCTTCTAGGAGTTTCATGGTTTCCCATCTTATATTTAATTCTTTAATTCATTTTGAGTTAATTTTTGTGAGTGGTATAATTTATGGATCCAGTTTTTTTATACATGAATATCCACTATTTTTTCTTTTTGTATATTTTTATTGGATTTTGATTTGCCAACATATAGCATAACACCCCAGTGCTCATCCCATCAAGTGCTCCCCTCAGTGCCCATAACCCAGTCACCCTATCTCCCTTCCACTACCCCTTGTTCGTTTCCCAGAGTTAGGAGTCTCTCATATTCAGTCACCTTCTCTGATTTTTCCCGCTCATTTTCTCTCCTTTCCCCTTTAATCCCTTTCACTATTTCTTATATTCCCCAAATGAATGAAACCATATAATGTTTGTCCTTCTCCAATTGACTGACTTCACTCAGCATAATACCTTTCAGTTCCATCCATGTTGAAGCAAATGGCGGGTATTCGTCGTTTCTAGTGGTCCAGAACCATTTTTAAGAGACTATTTTTCTCCATTGAATATTCATGTTTCCTGTATCAAATATAAATTTGCCATACATGCTTGGATTTATTTATGGGCTTTTGATTCTGGTCTTTTTTTTTTTTTAAATTTTTTTTTTTAAATTTTTATTTATTTATGATAGTCACAGAGAGAGAGAGAGAGGCAGAGACATAGGCAGAGGGAGAAGCAGGCTCCATGCACCGGGAGCCTGATGTGGGATTCGAT
Source organism: Vulpes lagopus (assembly GCF_018345385.1). Classification (NCBI taxonomy): domain Eukaryota; kingdom Metazoa; phylum Chordata; class Mammalia; order Carnivora; family Canidae; genus Vulpes; species Vulpes lagopus. The sequence continues at coordinate 147,011,067 of NC_054826.1, forward strand.
CCCGGGTCTCCAGGATCGCGCCCTGGGCCAAAGACAAGCGCCAAACCGCTGCGCCACCCAGGGATCCCTGATTCTGGTCTTTTGTTCTGTTTGTCAGTTTTTATGCCAGGACCATACTATTTTGAGGACTATAGCTTTATAGTATAGTTTAAAATCAGAAAGTATGATACTTCCTGTTTTGTTTGTTTTTCCTCAGGATTTATTTGCCAATTCAGGGTTAGTGGTTCTAAATTTTAGGATTGTTTTTTCTATTGGAATTTTGATAGAGATTACACTGAATCTATGGACAGCTTTTGATAGCAGTGATATTTTATTTATTAATTTATTCATTTTTGGTAGTAGTGATATTTTCATAATATTAATTCTTCCAATTCATAAAACATGGTACTTGTCCATTTACTTGTGTCTTCTTCAATTTCTTTCACCTGCACAAACAGGGAGGGACAGAGGCAGAGGAAAAGGGGCAGAGAGAGAGGTTAGAGGGAGAGGGGGACTGAGGGAGAAGCCGAGTCTCTGCTGAGCAGGGAGCCTAATGCAGGGCTTCATCCCAAGGACCCTGAGATCATGACCTAAGCTGAAGGCAGATTCTTTTTTTTTTATTTTATTTTTATTTTTTTATTTACGATAGTCACAGAGAGGGAGAGAGAGAGAGAGAGGCAGAGACACAGGCAGAGGGAGAAGCAGGCTCCATGCACCGGGAGCCCGACGTGGGATTCGATCCCGGGTCTCCAGGATCGCGCCCTGAGCCAAAGGCAGGCGCCAAACTGCTGCGCCACCCAGGGATCCCTGAAGGCAGATTCTTAACTAACTGAGCCACCTAGGTGCCCCTCTTTGACCAATGTCTTACAGTTTTTAGGCTAGAAATCTTTTGCTTTCTTAATTAAATTTATTCCTAAGTATTTTTTTGATGCTATTGTAAATGAGATCAGTTTCTTTTTCAGAAATTTTGTTAGTATATAGAGATGCTACTGATTTTAGGATTTTTTTTGTGTATGAAATCATGTTGTCTGCCAATCAAGACAATTTTACTTCTTCTTTTATAATTCTGATACTTTTTATTATTTTTTTTCTTTCCTGATTGCTTTACGTAGGATTTCTAGTACTATTCTGAATAGGAGTGGTAAGAGTGGGCACCTTTGTCTTATTCTTGGTCTTAGAGGAAAAGTTTTTATCTTTCACTGTATTTATTATTTTATTTTATTTTATTTTATATTTTATTTTATTTTTATTTTTTAATAATAAATTTATTTTTTATTGGTGTTCAATTTACCAACATACAGAATAACACCCAGTGCTCATCCCGTCAAGTGCCCCCCTCAGTGCCCATCACCCATTCACCCCCACCCTCTTTCACTGTATTTAGTATGATATTAGCCATGGGCTTGTTTCATTTCCTTTATTATGTTGAGAAATGTTCCTTCTATGCCTAATTTGGTAAGAGTTTTTATTATAAATGGATGTTGAATTTTGTCAAATTTTTTTCTGCATCTATTGAGATGACCGTATGATTCTTTTTCATTCTATTAATGGGATGTATCATGTTGACTAATTTTCATATGTTGAACCATCCTTGCATCCCAGGGATAAATCCTACTCAATCATGATGAATGATCCTTTTGCTAAATTCAGTTTGCTAGCATTTTATTGAGAATTTTTTTCATCTATGTTTATTGAGGATATTGGTCTGTAGTTTTCTTTTCTAGTTGTGTCCTTTCTGATTTTGGTATAAGGATAAGTCTTGCCTCATAAAATGAGTCATGAGTTTTCCTCTTCTTTAATTTTTTGGAAGAGTTTAAGAAGGATTGGTGTTAATTCCTTAAATGTTTGGTAAAAATCACTGGTGAAGCCATTTTGTTCTGTTATTTTTTCTGCGTTGGGAGTTTTTGATTATTGATTCAGTGTCCATACTAGTAATTTTCTATTTAGATTTTCTAGTTCTTCATTCAGTCTTGCTAAGTTGTATGTTTCTAAGAATTTTTCTATTTCTCATGGGTTGTCTAATTTGCTGGCATTAAGTTGTACATAGCAGCTCTTATAATTCTTTAAATGTCTGAGATATCAGTTGTAATGTCTCTATGTAGAAGTCAAATTGTAAGACTGGGTAAAAATACAAAATCTAAGTATACGCTGCTTATAGAGAATAAAGAATGCAAATATTTGAGGATATAGAAAGGTTGAAAGTAAAAAGATAGAGAAAGATAAGCTTAAAAGCACTAATCAAAAGAGCTTTTTCAACCTTACTGATATCAGGGAAAGTAGACCTTTAAGGTAAAAAGCATTATTAGTGATAGGAGGAATATTTCATAGTTGTAAAAGGTACAGTCCAACTGGGAGGAGGCTATTGCAATAATCCATGCCAGAAATGGTGATGACATGGACTAGAAAGACAGCTATTGATGTAAGGTAAAGTAGTCAAATTCTGGATATGTGTTGTGGGTAGGTGCAAATAGGACTTGCTATTGGATTTGGTATGGGATATGGAAAAAAGAGAGGTATCAAGGATGATTTTAAGGTTTTTGTCTTGAAGCACCAGGTAAATCACAGTGTGATCTACTGAAATGGGGAAATTTATTGAGACTTGAGGCTCGAAAAGAGAATAAAAGTTATTTTCTGGCCGAGTAGAACAGAATTTGGGGAAAGAACAGTAATTCAGTTTTGAACATATAGAGTGATGGTGCTGAGAAGGCATTTGGATACACGAATCTGTAATCTAGTGTAACTCCTCATTTTATAGATGAAGAGAGTGAGCCTTCAAAACCATCTTGTAGGGCGCCTGGGTGGCTCAGTTAGTTAAGCATCTGCCTTTGGCTCAGGTCATGATCTGGGGTCCATGGATCAATTCCTGCATTGAGCTCCCTGCTCAGCAGGGAGTCTACTTCTCACTCCTCCTCTGCCTCTCCCCCTGCTCCTGCTCTCTCTCTCAACTAGATAAATAATATCTTTAAAAATAAATAAACAACCAACCAAAAAAAAAAAAAAAAAACCCAACAAAACTGGCTTGTAGTTACACCACAAATAAATGTCAGTGCCAGAATTAAGATCCAGATCGTTTGGAGCTAAGCCTAGTGACTTAAACCATACCATATGTTACTTCTAAATTTGCTTTGTTGAACTGCAGAAAATATTTCATATAGAATAGTAGTAATTGTTAAGGTGTATTGAGTGTTACTGCATGCCAAGAATCATGCTAAATAGTTAGGATACCTTTTCTCTTAAGGTCTTTTTTTTTTCTTTTGTAGTCCAACAAGGTAGATACTATAATTATCTCATTTTTATAGTTAGAAAACTGAGCTTTTGAGATTAAGTGACTTTCCCAAGGCCATTGGTGAAGCTATTCAGATAGCCCCAGGGGTTCAACTCCTGTCCCCATGTTTTAACTGCTATACTTTATCTTTTCCAGCATGCTAGAAAACAGACACTCAAACTGTGCTGTGTCCCATTTCATCTTCTGGATTCATTTGTGGGTTTATGATTATGTCACATACAGGCTATTTGATTTTTTGACCTCCAGTTTTTCCTTTAGGTTTTGAATTGGACTAAGGAGCCATTTCCATCCAGTTACATTTAGGGAACTCACTGATACTTCCATAGTGCTCTTTCCCCAGGGCCCAAGAGGAATGCTTCATTAGGACATAGTGATGGCTTCTTGTTTCAGCAGCTGTAACAGCTGTCTTTTTGGAACAAAGGAGTAATTAGAAATCATTTGCAATAAAAGCCTTCTTTCTTTTTCTGACATAAGAGCCTTTGTATTTTTGTTGACTTCTTTGAAAATTACAGAGAAAATAAATGAAACCAGGAAAAAAAATGCCAGAAACCCCAACACCTCATCCAAATTACCTCCCCAACCAAAACTGAAACATCCTCAGAAGAATGAGGCTTTTTTTTTTGGTCTTTAATCTAAGGGTAGTGTAAAAGCCTAGGTAGTCTCTGGGACTACTTTAATCAACTTAATGCAGTCTGTAGACTTCAGGCTTTGGGTTAGTACAAAGAGACACTCAGATGTAAGCCAGTGAGTGAGTGCTTTCACAGGGCATTGCACTAAAAACAGGTCTATGCGATAAAAGGAGAGGTCCAACAGGAGTCAATGATATGGTCCATTCTGGTTAGATTGATACCGTCTGGAAATGGGTTATGTTACTAAAGGTGTAGTGGCAAGAGCCAGCTGGTCCCTCCATCTAGCATAATTTCCTTCACAAGTCGCTTGTGAGAATAAAAGTGCATGGTGATGGACCTTTGTTAGTTCAAAGGTTTTTACCTCTTTATTCTAAAGCCCTATTGTGAATTCACAGGGCTTAAAATATGTATTACTGTCCCTTTCATTTTATCGTTCTAAAAGAAATCAAAGACAAAACTTTTTTCTTCCCAATGAGCTTGTCTGTCTGAAATCATAGGGTGTTTGTACATATGGTCTTCTAATATCTCAACTGAATCTTTGCAATTTCTGTGGGAATTGTGAGGCATTTGTCTTCCTTACAGAGTTGCAAGGAGCTCTTGCAAAAAAGACTGATTTGCTTTCTCTTCCTTTTCAGTAATTACAGTTTAGTTTATTGTAAAATAAAACAGAATAAACTACGAGGACATTTTTAAGGGGATCTGGAAGGCTGTTAATTGTCCCCTCCTTCTCAATGACAGTTGAGTAGATCATCTTGCTATAATCTCAACTCTTGAGGATTTCCGTCCACAACTTTTACTTCAACAAAACTTCTGGCTGAATCAAATAGGTTTTGAGCCTAAACATTGTGTACTACATAGGGTGATGCTAGGAAAAATATGAAAATTTTAGCTGTACAACAAAAATAATACTCTCATGAACATTACTAATTGCTGTTTGTTATGACTGGCCTGAAGAATTTTTCCTGAAGGTACATACTTCATATTGTGAATTGCTTGCTCACTGGAGTCTCTATGTCCTATATTTTCTTGTCTGACACACAATCCATACTTTAAAGTCTATCTTTTATCCATTCAATACAGCTTACAGTGTAATTTCGGTGACTGACAGTTTATAAAAAAGGAGAAATGCTCATTTTTTAAAAAACTGGCAAACAAAATAATCTCTTACCAGTACAAAAACATTGGTGACACTCCCCAGTTTCCCAAAGAAATATTTTGTTCATCATCTCCTGAAATGTGAATCACAACACTCATGACAGGTGAATGAAGAGAGGAAAATTAAGATATGGGCACAAAAAAAAGCAGCATTAATAATTCAGGTAAATAAAATTTGTATACAAAAGAAAACTGTCAAGGTGATGGAGAATGTTTCTGCAAATACAGGACATTTAGGCAACAGGAAAATGAGTTGAGCTTTGAATGTTTTACATTCCATGCAAGGGCTTATGTAGCTTGAATTTTCTTTTCCATTCCATGTAGCTTATGTAGCTTGAATTTGCTTTTCCTGATTTCATTGTTGTAGCAAATATTATTTACTATGATTTATAATCTTTCCTAGGTTAAATGAGTTGGAGTTTTTCCCTTATCCACATTGCTACAATTTTAAAGAATCAGCCTCAGGTAGACTGTGGAGTGTTCTTTGTTATTTTATAGTTTGTTTATATTAGCTTTAATTGGTTGAAAGCCATTCTTTTCTTATCTGAGCCATTTATACTAATTTATATAATTTTGTCATATCTCATCCGTAGTGTTGCTCAGTGAGTCTCTTCATGTAGTTTGGCTGCTTTAATTTTTAAGGCACGTTGTAAAAACATCTAAAAGCAGATGTGTGTATAAATATAAATATGTATACGTATTTTCAGTTGTAAAGGTAGTATATTACTATTTACTCTTCTGAATGTAATTTGTTTTCACTTTTCATTATACCTTGGAAATCATGCCGTATCAACACGTATAGATCTACTTCATTGTTTTTAATGGTTGTGTATATTCCATTTAATGAGTGGACCCAGTGTCTTAGACCTTTTTTTTTTTTTTTTTTTTTTTTTACTGGTAGCTATTTAGGTTGTTTTTCTTTCAGTTTCTGTGATAAACAATGCTTCAGTGAACATCTTTGCATATATATCTTGGCTTATTTTTGCAAGTAAATTGCTAGTGAAATTGCTGAAGGATAAATTCCTGGCAGTTAAATTGCTGTGAAACGTATAGTCAAATTGCTTCCCAAAGAGGTTACGCCAATTTACATGTTCACCAGTTGTGTAGGAGGGAGTCTGTTTCTCTATATTCCAGCCAATACTGAGTACTACCACATATTCTGAGCTCTGCCAATCTTGCATATCATTTAGATGGATTGGTGGCTCTAAGCCCATGAGCGCAGCTTGTTAATGTGACCTCCCTGTAGAGAGATCTGTTTCCTGGAGAACCTCTAGCATCAGTGTCTTTAGAATTTTTCTCTTGCACTAGTTAGACTCTAGTGGGGTTGCAGACACTCCTGCAATCTCCTGCCTGGAGGGGGCATGCCTGACGGTCAGTGTTCTGGGAGCCAAGGAGAGAAGTCCGTTTTCAGTACAGAACTCATGCTCTGAACTGTACATTGAGTCCCCAGGTCAAGGACTTTGTTACCAATCCTCCCCCAAAGAATGAATCTCATTTTTCTGCTTTATGAATTATGTTGGTTCACTGTTTCCCCCAACACCAGTTTGAGATACAGCACTCTGGGGTCTGCTCAGTCATTTACCATTCTCCGTGTTTTTACAAGTTTGCAAAAATACTGCCCCCTCACCTGTTCACCCTAACTCACTTAAATAAAGTGAATGTTTCTGGAGGAAGCAAGAGTGGTGGGTATGTGTTCAGTCTGCTGTTTCATCTTAGTCTATTAATCCCTCTAAACTCTCAGTGTTCTCAGCTGAGGAAAGAGGATAATAGTGTTTTCATCAGTTGTGAGGATGGAATTGTGGTAATACAGGGAAAGGACAAATCATGGTCTCTCAATAAATGTCTTTGTATAATATCACTACCTGTGTGACTACATCCCTCCCACACTTGTGGAATATATCGCAGATATATTGCAAATAAATCTTTTTTTCCTGAGAGATGGAAAGCATGTTATATGGAAAAGACTGCCTTCTCCTCTGAGACAGGGGAACCCTCCTGCACTGCTGGTGGGAATGCAACTGGTGCAGCCACTCTAGAGAACAGTATGGAGGTTCCTCAGAAAGTTAAAAACAGCACTACCCTATGATCCAGCAATTGTACCACTAGGTACTTACCTAAAGGATACAAAGATACAGATTTTTATATCTGCCAATGTTTTTAGCAGCATTATCAACCATAGCCAAACTATGGAGAGAGCCCAGATGTCCATCGACAGATGAATGGATAAAGAAGATGTGGTATAAATGTACAATGGCGTATTACTCAGGCATCAGAAAGAATGAAATCTTGCCATTTGCAATGACGTGAATGGAGCTAGAGTGTATTATAATAAATGAAATCAGTCAGAGAAAGACAAATACCATATAATCTCACTCATATGTAGAATTTAAGAAAGAAGATGAAGATAGAGGAAGGGCGAAAAGAAAAAGGAGAGAAGGAAATAAAGCATAAGAGACTCTTCACGATAGAGAACAAACTGGGAGTTAATGGAGGGAGATGGGTGGCGGATGAGATAGATGGGGGATGGGTAATTAAGAAGGGCACTTGTGGTGAGCACTGGGTGTTTACAGTAAGTGATGTCTACATCACATCTACAGTAAGTGATGTCTACAGTGATTGTCTACAGTAAGTGATGAATCACTAAATTATACTCCTGAAACCAATATTGCACTGTATGTTAACTAAAATTTAAAAAAAATTTTAAAAAAATCCCACCTTCTCCTCTGATCAGGATCAGATTTGTATGCCTTGCTCTCTTGTTGCCATCAACATAATAATGTGAGGAAATGATTTTTCACTGGGTATCCCCAAATGTCGGTGTGTGTAGGTCTTCTCTTTTGGGCTAGCTGGTTTCACCTAAGGGGGAATTTCTAGTGTTTTACCTGTGGATGGCAACCTGTTGCTGGACCTTGGCTTGCTGATCAGGGTAAGGGCTCTGTGGGCCTTGCTCCTTCCTGTGTAGGTTTGAGTGGAAACCCTGTTTTTGGTCACTTCAATCCTATCTTCAGCAATGCCGGTGGTCCCGAATGTGGGAGCTCTGGGGTTCCAACGTACCAGGAAGAAAACCTCTTATCTCCTGCTGGGGTGGGAGGGAGCAGTTTCATGCCTCTGTGGGGTGTGGGAGGAGTCCTGGAAATTGAACCACTCTTTGTAGAAATGCTTTGCAACTTTTTTTTTTTAAGATTTTATTTATTCACTTGACAAAGACAGAACACAAGCAGGGGAAGGAGCAGGGGGAGAGGGAGAAGCAGACTCCCGCAGGGCAGGAAATATGATGTGGGGCTGGATCCCAGGACCCCAAGACCATGACCTGAGCCAAAGGCAGATGCCCAACTGATTGTGCCACCCAGGTGCCCTGCCTTGCAGCCTTTAATGTATTTACAGATCACCTGGGAATAGGCTCTGAATCAGTAAGTCTGGAGTGGTACCTAGAATTCTGTATTTCCTTTTTTAAGGTTTTTAAATTTTATTTGTGGGGCAGGGAGAGGCAGAGGGAGAGAGAGGGAATCTCAAGCAGACTTTCTGCTGGCAGGGAAGCCCATGCGGGGCTCCATCTCACGGCGCTGAGACCGTGACCTGATCTGAAATCAAGTGTCAGACACTTAACCCACTGAGCCACCCAGGTGCCCCTGGAATGCAGTATTTCTAACAGGCTTTTTAGAGATGCCAGAGGGGGATCCCTGGGTGGCTCAGTGGTTTAGCGCCTGCTTTGGCCCAGGGCGTGATCCTGGGGTCTCAGGATCGAGTCCCACATCAGGCTCCCTGCACGGAGCCTGCTTCTCCCTCTGCCTGTGTCTCTGCCTCTCTCTTTCTCTCTCTCTCTCCTTCTCTCTCTCTCTCTCATGAATAATAATAATAATAATAAAATCTAGAGATGCCAGGTAGCTGGTCACAGACTGTGAATAGCAAAGCTTTCTATAGACTACCCATCCAACTTTCCTGGGTCTGGTACTTCTTTGCTTTCCTGGGCTTCTGGTGACCTGAATAAAGTTGCTTTTGTTAGTTTTTCCCTCTATAGGTTTAGGCTTCAGGTTTTCCTGCTTTGCAGAATGACTGACCGCTTGCCTGTTCATATTCGAGTGAGATAAGAAAAATCTCTCTTCTGTTTTTGTTTCCTTTTCTGTCCTCTTTGTCCTTGTAGGTTTGTAGCTTTCCATTCCTCTTTTGTCATTTTAGGAAGGGGCAAGAGGGAGCAGAGATAACTATAGGAGTTCAAATTGCCATGTTCTGTGAAGTCAATTTAGACAATCGCAGGTGTCTGAAAAACACTTGCTGACTGTAAAGTTCTATAGAAGTTAGTTAGATTATTTCGCTGAGCATACCAGGAGGCAATGATCAGAGGTCGCTGTGTACTCTCGTCCCATCTAGTACGTAACTACCTGGTATGTACGGCTAGCATCCACCAGGTATAGAGCTGCGACCTTCAAGAACAGGAGAGAACATGCATGAGAAATATGAATATGGCCAATGCGGGTAATTATGGATTCAGCAATAGCCAGCTTACCGTTGCACATCTATAGGAATTTTTCCACCTTAAATGTTGGAATAATACAACTTTAGTTCTGATTCAATTTAAGACTGAAAGTTTGGCTATGGACAGGTATAATCAGAGAAGCAATCATGGGATATGAGCCAAGGATTCGATCTATCATCTACCTATTGTTTTTCTATCTATCACATATAGATGTAAAGGGTTCTATATCCTTGCTAGATGTATATCCATATCCTCCAGGATTGATTTATGTATCTGGGAGCGAATACAAATTATATTATTTTCCTCTTCTTTTAAAACAAAGGTAGCTGTTATATATATTATTCTACACATTATTTTTTTCCCATGGCAGTATTTGGTATGTAACATTGTGCTTTTTTTTTAAAACACTTTATTTATCTATTCATGAGAGATAGATAGATAGATAGAGAGAGAGAGAGAGAGAGAGGCAGAGACACAGGTAGAGGGAGAAGCAGGCTCCATGCAGGGAGCCCGATGTGGGACTCGATCCCGGGACCCCAGGATCAGGCCCTGGGCTGAAGGCGGCGCTAAACCACTGAGCCACCTGGGCTGCCCAACCTCGTGCTTTCTAATAGTTTGCATGCTATTCTACTATATGAATGTACCATAGTTAATTTAGTCCATCCTCTATTAGACATCTGATATCTGGGCCTTTTCCAGTCTTTTGCTTTTACAGATATTGCTGAAATCAGTGTAATTTCATGCCTGTACTCTTAGATCTTCATGGTACATTTTTTAAAATGGAATTTCTAGATCACAGGGAATAGTACATTTGTAGATATTGCCAATTATCAGTTGTTCTCCATAAGCATTAAACAAATTGGTATTGGGGCGCCTGGGTGGCTTGGTTGGTTTAAGCATCAGACTCTTGACTTCGGCTCAGGTCATGATGTTGGGGTTGTGAGATCAAGCCCCATGTCAGGCTCTCCGCTCAGCAAGGAGTCTGCTTGAGATTCTCAGATACTCTCTCTCCCTCTGCCCCACCCCACTGCACTCTCTCTCTCTCAAATAAATAAATACTTCTTTTAAAAAAATTTATACTTCTGCCAGCAATGCTGAAGAGTGCATATTATCCCACAAATAATACATTAACAGTTTGACATTGTTGCCAAAATGAGAGGTTTTTTTTAAAAAGACATTTTTCTTGGTATGTCTGAGGTTGAATCTTTTCATATGGTTAAGGGCCACTTGTATGCTTTATCTGGGACATGTGTATTTCAAAAATCCATGTTCTTTGTCAATTTTTCAACTGGGTTTTTTTTCTTTGAGTTTTTTTTTTTTTGGAACTCTTTATATATTAAGGAGATGTGGCACACAGGCTAAGGTGATCCCTGGTAGGTGATGCCCTTGTACAATTCCCTCTCCTTAAGTGAGAGCAGAACCTGTGACTTGCTTCTAACAAAGAGAATAGGTCAGCAGTAAAGGGATTTTGCATATCTAATTAAAGTCCCTGACCACTTAATTTTAAGTCAGTCAAAAGGGACATCCTGGGTGGGCCTGACCTAATCAGGTGGGCCCTTTAAAAGGGAGTGTACAGGTCAGAGACTGGAAGCAACAGAAGCTTATTCTCTTTGTTGCTGCTCTTGAAGAAGTAAGCTGCCTTGTATTTTGGGAACTATATTGGGGAGTTTGCAAGCAGGTCCTTCCTTAGTCAAACCTGTAGATGAGAAGATAGCTTTTAGGTTTAGTCATAACTGGAAAGACTTTCCCTATTCTAAGATTATAAAACATTTCTGCATGTTTTCTTCCACAACTTTTGAGATTTTATTTTTGTACACTTAAAGTCTTTGATCTGTTTGGAATTTAATTTGCCATTTGCCTTAAGGTGTGAAAAATGGATAAAATTTGTTTTTTCTAGGTGGCTGTCCAGATATCTCAATACTAAAATTTGTTTTAGTGTTTCAACCTATCACCCTTTGGTCTGAGAGGATATTTTTTCCCCCATGAATTCCCTTGTGTATTGGAATTGTCTAAACTTTTTTTTTTTTTTATTAAAAAGGAATGGTCTAAACTTTTAATATTTTGGTAGCATAATTTTCTTTTTTGAATTTCATTTCATTTTACTTTTTTTTCATTTTTAAAGTTTAAATTCAATTTGCCAATATATAGTATTACACCTGGTAGCATAATTTCTTGAATGTAATTTGGTACATTATTTCTTTGAATTTTTTTTAGGGGGGCCTATTTCTTAGAAGTCAGGAATTTCAACTGACCATCTTTGTATCTCCTAGCCCACTGTTTGGAATACAATAGACCTTCAATGAAAGCTTATTGAAGGAATGAATAATGGTATTCATACAGTGCAGATGTAATTTATGGAATGCTTTTGCTCAGTATTAACTTTCCTTAGTCAGCAGCTGAATTTCAGTTTAGGGAATTATGATTTTGGGGTTCAAGCTCCATCCCTACAAATGAGTTTATAGATACATACTCGGTCGCATATGTATAGATTTATGATTGTAATCTTGACCAGTAGAACCAAAGAGAAATGAAGTGTGTATTTATGTTCCCATTCTGCAACTGAAAGAAAACATAATAAACTTCAATCAGTTAGTAATCATTTGCATTAATTATGGGTGATGGGAATCACTTACTGCTCAAACCTATAGTTTCTATGGGGAGGACTTTCCCTCTTGCCTCACCCCTTAGTCCAACCTACAGAGGAACCCACAGAGGTATTGTGAGTTATCTATCTAGTGAGTTTGGGAAAGGAGCTAGACATACAAAGCCTAGCCATTTTCTCATACTATTTGTGTGTGTGTGTGTGTGTGTGTGTGCGTGCGTGCACATGTCTGTGTTCAACATCTTGTTGGAAACATATATTCTAATCTGATTTTCTTTTAAAATTTTTTAATTTAAATTCAGTTTAATTAACATATATTGTATTTTTAATTTCAGAAGTAGAATTTAGTGATTCATCAGTATTATGTAACACCCAGTGCTCATTCCATCAGTGCCCTTCTTAATGCCCATCACCCAGTTACTCCACCCCCCTACCTACCTCCTCTCCAGCAACTCTCAATTTGTTCCCTTTAGTTGAGTCTCTTATGGTTTGTCTTTCTCAGTTTTCCTCTTTTTTTTATTTTTCCTTCCCTAACTGACTTATTTCACTTAGCATTATAATGCTCTAGTTCCATTTGCAACAATGAGGATGGAACTAGTGAAATAAGTCAGTCAGAAATACAAATACCGTATGATTTCACTCATAGGTGGAATTTAAGAAACAAAACAAGAAATAAGGGAAGGAAATTAAAAAAGAATGGAATGGAATCAAGTGATAATTGTCTTTCTCTGATTGACTTATTTCACTCAGCATAATATGCTCTAGATCCATCTTCATTGTTGCAAATGGCAAGATTTCATCCTTTTTGATGGCAGAGTAATATTCCATTGTATATAAATACTACCTCTTCTTTATCCATTCATCTGTTAATGGGCATCTGGGCTTTTCCCATAGTTTGACTATTGAGGACATTGCTGCTATAAACACTAGGGTGCAGGTGGCCCTTCAGATCAGTACATTTGTATCTTTGGGATAAATACCCAGTAGTACAATTGCTGGGTCATAAGATGGCTCTATTTTCAACTTTTTGAGAGATGTCCATACTGTTTTCCAGAGTGGTTTGCATTCCCACCAAGAGTATAAGAGGGCTCCCCTTTTTCCACATCCTTGCCAACATCTGTTGTTTCCTGACTTGTTAATTTTAGCCATTCTGACCAGTGTGAGGTGATACCTCATTGTGTAATCTGATTTTCTATGTAAATTTTCTAAAGTAGAAATTGGATGCACAGATGGTAGCATTTACACAGTGTGGTCTTGGAGAATGCATCCCTTCAATGCTTGATGTTCTTGATGGCCAGATAGGCTTACGTTTTTCTGCACTGCATGGCACTGAGTGAATGAATTTACTTCCATCCACTGCTGACACACCTGAACCATGTCCTTCAACCTAGACTGGCCTTTGCTGTCAATCCTGCTGATATTCTGACCCCTATCTCTTGTTTAGTTCACAACTGGTTGGGAACTCGGGCCGAGTAAATGGTTCTATTTAATGGGCTTCCTCAAGCCTTTCAGCATTTAATCTGAAATTACTTTAATTGTAATCTTCCCCTGATAACCTTCCTAAACTCTGTCTTTTGAAATTACCTAATTCAACCAATTTTGTTTTAATATACTGTGTGTTGGCTCAGTTTAAGTACTTAAAATCGAGATAACTGACTAATGTTACTAATGATGGGGTGTGTTTAATGTAGCTTTATATCTCATCTCTATATGCTCGTTGAAGGCAGTGCATATTATGTATATAGGTTCATTCAGTAGTTTCAGAGAATGAGCAGAGTCTGTGAAATTCATTAAATATTGCCACAATAAGAAAAAAGGACAAACCACAAGAGAAAAACAATCTGTACATGAGATTTCACTGCAAACTAGACTGTTTCAGTGTTTATAAATATTCGTCTGTGGAGAGAAGTACATGTATTATAATAATTATGCATTAGTGCCTCATTAGTAGGGGGTTACATCCATGCTGCTTCTTTTTCCTCTAGTGTATTTCTGATAAGTTAGCATTTTTAAAGTCTTATTTAAAATGTAATAAAAACAGAGGAGAGAGAGTGTGTGTATATTCGAGAGTAGATCATTTGTAATTCCTTCAGCTGTGTGAAGAAACATGTTCCATGGGCTTCTGAGCCTACAGAGAAGATGTAAAATATTACCTTCCTCATTCAGGACCAGAACCTAATGACTTGAAAAGTGACAAGCAGGCCATGTCAGAACATGGCCAGTTATTGTATTGACGTTTTATTTTTGATGCCATTATATACATTTAAATGATAGGTTCCTAAATATGTTTTTAAAAAGAGATCCTTTCCTGAATAGCACTCCCAGAAATACCTTTTAATGCACTTTGTTGGTACCTTCTAATTGCAAAATCCATGGATATGTTTAGTCTTTTTAAATTTGATCCTTCTGTCAAATTTCGTCTAGTTGGGGGCACCTGGGTGGCTGATTGGTTGAGCGCCTGCCTTTGGCTCAGGTTGTAGTCCCAGGGTCCTGGGATCGAGTACCGCATCAGGCTTTCTGCAGAAAGCCTAGTTCTCCCTCTGCCTGTGTCTCTGCCTCTCTCTCTCTGTCTCTCATGAATAAATAAATAAAATCTTTTTTAAAATCTTAAATTTCATCTAGTTGACCAATTTCTCCTTTTTGGGGTTCTATATACCTTTGACTGCTAGATAGAGCACATTACTTGTTCTCCTCCAGCCTCTCTGACTGCTGTTTCTCTATCTCTCTTACGTGGTCCTCTTTATTTTCTTTGTCTATTCCTCACATATTCCATTTTTTCTTTTCACTGCTCTTCTCACACTTCCTCCTCTCCCCAGATGATCTTGGTTCTCATGATTTCTGTTATCACCATCTATGCTAATGATTCCTATGTCTATGTTTTTGCTCTGCTTGAATCTGTGTCAGGTTGCCATTTCCAACTGCATACTGGATTCCTCTAGCAGTCTCATAGGTACTCAGACTTAACTGAAGACCAGCTGGAATTCATCATCTTCTCTCATAAGCTTGCTCTCACTTCTTTATTCTGTTTTAAATGACGGCATCACTATCAGTCACCAAAAGAAGCAGCTTGGAAGTTACCCTTGACAGGTTTCATATGTCCTCTCCCGTGTCCATTTAGGCACCAAGCTCTGACAAATCTACCTCTCAGTATGATCTCAAATCTATCCCATTCTTTGAGTCTGTCTTATGACTTCTCTGGTTGGATAAACTGCTTGGGCTATTGCAGCTGACTTTCCACAGGCCACCTGGCATGTTGTCTTGTCCCAGTCAAAGCCACACTCTCACACTGCTTTAGAATGCATTGCTGCCCAGGCACTGCCCTTCTTAAAACTCATCAGTGGCTTCCTATTGCATGAAGGGTAAGGATCAAGCTCTTAATGTAGGGTGCAAGGCCTTTAATTTGGAGGAAAGAGGAGTGGGAAACTGTTTTTGAGGCATAAAGTTAAAACAATATAGAAATGTAAAAGGTAAAAAAAAAAAAAAAAAACCACCATTCCCCAGTCCACTCCCCAGAAGTAACCACTGTTAGAATATAAGTTAAAATTCTTAAGTACAAGTTACAGAAAATGCTGGTTGATTTAAGCAAGAAAGGAATATATTTAGAAAAATGTGTGGTAGCTTCCTGAATCCTCAGAAGTGAGAACCGGATTGAAGGTGATGCAGCCAGGAGGTAACAAAGTGCCACATCCAAAGTAACATGGAGGCCATCATTGCGGTGGCCACTGTGTGGTCGGTGCTGGCCCCGGCACTACAGCTGTTGCTTCTCAGCAGCTCCATCCTACTGTCATAGCCATCACTGCACAGACACCTGTGTTCCTGGTTCCTGCAAGGCTGGGCTGGGGCTTTGGTTAGCATAGCCTAGACATAGTGAGGGCTTGGAAAGCATCTGTCTGAGATTTTCAGGGACAAAATCACAAAGAAATTATGAGTAGAAACTCTGGAACCCAATTTCTTGGATTGCAATTTGTTCATGTACTTATTGGTTGGCAGGATACTTGACCTCTCTGCGTCTCAGTTTCCTTTTCTGTGAAGTAGGGATGCTTCATGGGATTGTAGTGAAAATGAAATGTTATTTTAGGCGAATTGGTTACAAAAGTTCTTGACTGAAATCTTACCATTTACATCAACATGGATGGAACTGGAGGGTATTATGCTGAGCAAAATAAAGTCAGTCAGAGAAAGACAATTACATGGTTTTACTCATATGTGGAATATAGGAAACAGTGCAGAGAGCCATAGGGGAAGGGAGGGAAAACTGAATGGGAAGAAATCAGAAGGGAAGATAAATCATGAGAGACTCCTAACTGTTGGAAAGGAAACTGAGGGTCACTGGAGGTGAGGTGGGTAGGGAAATGGGGTAACTGGGTGATGGGTATTAAGGAGGGCACGTGATGGGATGAGCACTCGGTGTTATATGCAACTGATGAATTACTGAACTATATATTTGAAACTAATGATATACTCTATGTTGGCTAATTAAAGTTAAATTTTTAAAAAGTTCCTGGTGATGATAAATATATAAAATGTTAGCTATTATTATCATTTCAGATTATATAGTGAAACTTGATTTTCCCATTAAGACTTACCTGGAAGAGAAAGATTGCACAAATTTAGAAAAGGAGTTCATGCAAGTGGGCAGCCAGAAAGAATAACAAGTATCCATTATCCTAGGTGTCCTTCCCTAGGATAGACTTTTTGCCCATCCATTTGCAGTTAAGACATTTGTGCTTGTGTGTGTGTGTGTGTGTGTGTGTGTGTTGTATCAGTATACTCAACTCAAACCTAGCTCAAACAACCTCAGACACAAAGGGTGGGAGTTTACTGGTTTTGTGATCAAACCACAGAGAGGGAGGACAGGGAAGCAGCTGGGTCTTAGGACAACTGGAAGCATAGAGCTCAGTGCCACTAACACTCTTTCCCTCTCTTAACCTCAGTTTCTCTTGGTGTATCAGTACCATTCCCTTATATCCAATTCTTCTACAAGACTGAAAAATACCATCTCTGGCAACATAGGGCCTCATATCTTCCTACTCACCATCAGCGAGAAGTAGAAATGTCTTCCCTCTGATGCCTGGTTAAGGAATTCTGGGAACTGGTGTGGGTTGACTTTGGTCAGTCGCTGTGGCTGGGTAGGTTGTCATCAGGGAGCCCGGAAGCTTCTACTAAGACCACGTGTTTCAAACTTGGAAAAAAAAACATTTTCCCAAAGGAAGGACTATTTGGCAGGCTGTTTTATGTTCTGTATAATTAACCCCGGTGGCAAGCTAAAAATTCCTTTACATTAAACAAATCTGTCTTTAAATTAGAAATAAAAAGCGCATGTAGCCGAAGTGTTAGGTACTGATTTTTAAAACCTTGGAGATCAGCATTGTGTTAACTTGGGCTGCCAGGATAACTTGTACAGTTCCTTGGAATAAACTTCTGTCATCTTTCAGTTGTAGAGTATCCTGAGTTGCAAGGGAGCTTTAAAAAAACTGTTACTATTTGCAACCATTTATCTGTGTGAATCAATTCTCAGCAACCAAAACAAAATACAACAAAACAAAACAAAATGGCAGGGATACTGTTCTGACTGTGGCTATCATCTGCCACTCCTAATTTCTGATTTTGTGTTCAACCAGACTGCTGGGTGTTCTCATTGATTGACTTCATATTAGGTAAGTATTTTGTATTTTAATCTTTAAAATTAATGTATACTAAAACTATTGCTTTCAGATGTTTTATTTTCTTGTAAGACTTCATTTGAAAGGGTTTAACTGCTAAAATTTGAAAACTGGTATGTTAGAGTAGGGGTTGGCAAAGTGCCTGTGAAGGGCCATATAGTAAATATTTTAGATTTTGCAGGCCATAGGGTCTCTAGTGCAGTGACTCAGCCCTGCCATAGCAGCGTGAAAGCAGTGATCCGACAGTGCATAAGGAACTGTGGTGACTGTTCCAATAAAACTTTATTTACAAAAACTAGAGGCAGGTTGAATTTGGTCGGTGGGCTGGGCTATCGTTTGCCAACCCGTATGTATTAGAGCTTTTGCCATGAGTGGATAGACTGGACTATTCAGACCAGTTATACAGTTACCTTTAATGAAGGGGGCAAATGAGCTTCCCTCTCATTCTGTATTTATAGTTACTTTAAGAGGGTCTTGAACAGTTCTGATTTTAGTTAAAATTACCTTACTGATAGCTTCATTGGATTTGTTGGGTCATCACATTTGTTTTGAAATCCACCAACTTTAAATTAGCCCCACTATGCATTTTATATGTTCTTAGGCATAAAATAATCTGAAAGAGTTTGTATGATAATTCTCTTCTGTGGTGGAGATTTATTCATTAACTAATCTTTACTTCTAATCTCGTTTGTGAGTATGAGGGAAGAGTTTAAACTAGGCATACTAATCTAATCTTCCCAATTGATGCTTCCTTTTCTTTTGCTCACAATAGCTTGTGTCATCTGAAAAAGGGCCCGAATAAATGTATCATTTGTCACTAGCTAAAAACTGTCATCATTAACTTGATTAATCAAATGCTGCTCTTAAAGATGGATTGAAACACAAAGTAGTCAGCCTGGTTCCACATAATGAAGAGATTAATTTGACACCCAAGACAACCAATTTAGTATTACTCAATGATCACGCTTTATTTAGAAAGCCATCAATTAGTATATTTTTCCTTGATGTACTATTTTGTCTTTCTAACAAGAAATGGTGTGATTTCCTCAAAAGTTAATCTGCTTCCCTTAAACATAAAAGGATATTTATCTTAGCACTCTTAAATTCCAAAATGTGAAACTCTCTTATGAGTAAGGAGAAAATTAATGATGGATTAAAGAGCTTACAATGGAAATCTTAAGTTTAGGATATTGCTGACTTTCTCTTCGTAACATGATTAGGGTTACGGTAGTAGAAGTCACAGCAAGAGAGACCCAAAGGCCTCTGTTCTTACTTCTCTTGGAGGGAGATTAAAATGGCCTGGATACACGTACTGAGGTATAAATTGTACACTAACTTGCAAAGAAGTTAATTAGATTTTACTGCTTTTTTTTTGTGTGTGTATGTGGTGGTTGGGAGAAGTTTTTGGCAAAGTAAGAAGAACATTAAGTCGCAGTATCCATCTTCTTTATATGATTGATACTTAAAGCAACTGAGAGAGCTGTATTCATGAGGTTTATGTGGCATATGGAATTTTTTTAATCATCCCCTGTCGAGTAGCATTTCTTACTATGATGGGAAGAAACAGCAAGCAAATATTTCATTAACTAACTTAAGGCTAATGATGCTTTCTGGACGTGGAGTTTACTGTGAGTGAGAAGTTGGAGTTGATGTTTAAAGAGTTCTGAGTTGGATTAGATTTCAAATGCTAAGCGTGAGGAATTTTTAAAAGGAGAGTGATGCTATTTCATTAATAGTTGATGGAAATTTACCATTTGAAAGGCTGATGTGTTTTAGAACCTATTACGAGTTATTAGATGGCATGCCATTTATGGGTTTGACAGACTGTTGAAATCTGTTTTGTTTTGCTTCTTGTTTTTTGTCGAGAGGGGCCTTGGCAGTATGCTATGTGTGTGACATATTTCTTGCATCCGCTTGAGTGGTTGGTGTTTCTGCCTAAGTCAGCCTCCTGGTGCTTGTGGAAGCTTTACAGAGTGCTAGGGGACTTTCCACATGGGTAAGGAGACTGTAGTAGGTAGTAGGTAGTAGCCCACACTGCCCTTCCCTGGTTCCGTAACTCATCGTGTGGGCTTTCTCCCTGCTGATAGAGCCAGATGACAATCAAGAAGTGGCGATGAAATATTCCTTAAGTCCTCAGTACCGTGGGCCACACTGGTGTGTGTTCGATGATCTGAATGGGTCTTCTCTGTCCACAAGACAGGAGTTCTTGGAGGCTGCTCGCAATTAGGTCCATGGTAGGAGCCCTCAGAACTTTCCTTGCTGCTATTTGAAGGAAAGTATGTAAAGAACAAACATTTCAGAATTGTTGTATGGATTTTAGAGACCTGTTTCCCGAGAGGGCAACCCTGGACTGGGAGCCAGGTCTACTGTGTTCTAGGCCTCTTGCCACCAGTAAGGAGTTGTGTCACCTTGGGCAAGTTTCTCTGCTCTTTTAGAGGTTAGAAAAGTATAGATTTATTGCTCAGATAGAATGTGGGCAACATGAGAGGACAACATGAGAAGAATACATTAATATTTTAATAGTGTTCAGAGGCATAAGCATGAACAGTTGTAGAAAATATGTACTTGAGGGAAAAATAAGTTTATCATTGAGAATGGATTCCCACAAAGCTGAAAGAATCTGTTAAGGATTGATGGCTTGACCTTCAACCCATCCATATATTTTTCATTTCTTAAGAGCAAAAACATCTCTTCCTCCCCCTTCATGCTGCCCTTCCTTCTGATTACAAAAGAAAGATTTTTCTTTTGTAGAAAATTTGGAAAATATGGATGCTTACAAGGAAGAAAAGAGAAGAATTTAACTATCCAGAAATCAAGCCCTTAAGATTTTAATATAACCTTATTTTTCTTTCCTCTGTATGTGTATGTGTGTATGCACATAATCGGAATCATACTGAATGTGGTTTTCCCACTGTGCTGTTTTAATTTAATAATACACTTGAGTATTCTTCTAAAATATAATTTTAAGTAAATATATAATATTCCAGAACATGCATCTTGTTTACAAGATTTTCTTTCCCATTACAAAATGTTCTTTGGCAATAAATTTAGAAAATATAGAAAGAGATAAAGAAGAAAAAGAAAACCAATGATAACTCAATTATTCGAAGAAATCAGCCCTCTGGTCTGTTTTTCTATGCATTTTCACTATATTTATAATTTGTCTTCTGCATTTGTTTAACAGTATGACATAGATATCTTGCTTTACTATGAAAATTTATCTTAAGTATGCTTGATATTAAAATTTATAGTTACATTTGGTATTGTACAACCTTTGTAATTAATATTGCCATGTGGTTATGTATATAACATAAGCAATTACATTTCACCATTCATGCATTTAACATATTTATTGAGAGCCTATTATGTGCTAGACACTTGGCATACACTTGTGAACAGAACAGATGGTCCACATTATGAATGGTTGTATATATTCTTTCATAATCATTCTTGTTTCCATTACCAATATATCTATACATGAACTAGTATTTTGATCCTGTTGTTGTTGATCTTGTTGTTTCACTGATTTACCACTGGTGCACCTTGGAGTCAGTTTTTCCCTGTGCGAATTGTGAATATCCTTACAACCAAGTATTTTTTCACGTTCTTAGTTATTTCCCTATGACAACTTTCTAGAGTTTAATATCTCGATTAAAAGGCATACATAGTTTTAGGACTTCTGATATCTGTTGTCAAAGTGCTACGCAGAAAGTTTGTATCAATTTTCACTCCTAACTGTAATGATTGAGGGCCATTTTTCCTAGGCAAAAATAGCATATCATTGTTGTTTTAATTTTCATGTCTTGCTTTTATGCCAGAAATACCTCCTCCTCCCGTCACTCCTAGATTATGCACATTTATTTATTTATTTTTTTAAAGATTTTATTTATTTATTCATGAGAGACACAGAGAGACAGGCAGAGACACAGGCAGAGGGAGAAGCAGGCTCCATGCAGAGAGCCCGATTTAGGACTTGATCCTGGGATTCCAGGATCACACCCTGGGCCAAAGGCAGGCGCTAAACCGCTGAGCCCCCTGGGCTGCCCAATTATGCACATTTAAAATCTATATGATTAAGTGAAAGGGATTATAGGGGAAAGGAGAGAAAATGAGTGGGAAAAATCAGAGAGGGTGACAAAACACGAGAGACTCCTAACTCTGGGAAACGAACAAGGGGTAGTGGAAGGGGAGGTGGGCAGGGGGATGAGGTGATTGGGTGACGGGCACTCAGGGGGGCACTTGACAGGATGAGCACTGGGTGTTATACTATATGTTGGCAAATCGAATTTCAATAAAAAATATATATATTATAAAAAAATAAAATTTACGTGATTTTGCTTAAAAATTTTGATTCCTAATCTAAGTAAAAATGATTTATTCTTGTGAATAATAGTGTAAGGGTCAACTTTTTTCCCTCCTAAATAGCTAATCAATGGCTCCAGCTGAATAGCTTTCTGTATATATACTTGGATGTATTGCAGGGGTTTCAGTAGCACTTACCTGTTTACTATACAGTCATTGCTCAGTTTTGTGTCTGGTAGCACAAATTCCTTCCTTTTTAAAATTTTTCAGTCTTTTCTTTGATTTACTTTTTTATTTTTTCAGATGCATTCGTTCTTTTGATTCAGATATGTTCTCTAGTTTAGCTTCTTATTTTTGTTTTTTATTTTTAATCTTTTAAAAAGATTTTATTTATTTATTTGACAAAGAGAGCACATGCAGGCGGAGCAGCAGGCAGAAGGAAAGGGGGAAGCAGGTTCCCCACTGAGCAGGGAGCCCTCCGTGGGGCTCAATCCCAGGACCCTGGGATCATGACCTGAGCTGAAGGCAAACACTTAACCAACTGAGCCACCCAGGTACCCCTAGTTTAGCTTTTTAAATGGAAGTAGCCATGTTTGCAGCCTTTCCTGTGGCAGGGAAAATACGGTCAAATAGCAGAGAAGAAGCCTAACTCTATTGTCTCTGTCAGCTTTTTCTCATTGGCTTTATAATCTCCAGAAATTTCTCGGTGTTTTGATTTGTAGGTGGCACCTCTCCTCTGCTTCTGGCACTGCAGTGGATTAAAAAAATATTTATTCTTTAATTGTTGGATTTGGGGGAAGGAGAAGAGGTAAACATGTCATTTATCAGCCATTGGAAATAAGAATATTCAGCTTTTTTTTTTTTTTTTTTTTTTTTTTTTAGAAAAGTGAGCATAGCATTAGAGCTGTTAAAAGTAGTAAACATACAGAAGTCACTGTCATGGCTGCTCAGCAGCTCAGGCCTGTCAAAGAAATATGCACAAGTATGTTCTCAGCGTCTGGATCACTGAAGCTTTGCCACAAGCTTTAAGCATGTAATTGTTACTGCCATACTCGAGAAGGAAGACAAGAAAGAAAATTATGACATTTGGGGCATGTTTGTTCTTTTAGCAGCAATAACTTGGCCAAAATTTTCCTGGGTGATGACGTATGTAGCAAGTGCCTCTGGCCCCCCATGTCATATCTCCTCAGCCCACCTCTAGTTACGGCTGCAACTGCAGTGGACAGCTCCATTCTAATTCGTACTCACCTTGTCCTGACAATACCATGCTCCATGTGTGCCCTGGGTGTCTTTCTGTTCTCTTCCCTACGGCTTTCTGTGATGCCACAGGAGCCTGTTCAGTCCCCACGCAAGTCCCAGAGTGTGGGGATGTTAAGACCCCTAAGCTCAGCCCTTAACCAGCGGGGCTCAGAACAGAATGGATAGATGCTTCAGCCTCTTGTCTTTCAGGTAGACAATTTGGGGTGTGGTGGTCATTGGGTGTTTCTCAAATGGTCCTGACTTCATTGCCGATAGTAGGGAGGTTGGTGATACAGACTTATTAGGGGTTTCCCTTCTTTCTTTTCTTACTTTCCTGGTTCCCTCCCCTTTGTTTCTTGGAATCACCTTCTAAGAAATCACTTGTACCCATGATCTTGTCTCAGAATGCTTTTGATGGAACCCAAACTAAGACCACATCATTAAGTGTCTATTCTAGAATTTTATTATTTTTTAAATAGTTTATTTATTTATTCATGAGAGACACAGAGAGAGAGGCAGAAACATAGGCAGAGACAAAAGCAGGCTCCCTGCAGTGAGCTCGATCCCAGGACCCCAGGTTGTGAGCCACCGAGGCGCCCCCTATGCTAGAATTTTAATGAAGCTTTGAGGTTGAGATGTTTCACTGCTGGCCTTGACTGCATGGAGGATGTAGAAAAAGAATAGGGAACACCACCGGGGTTCTCATGTTTTATTGACTTCCAGATACATTATCACATATAAGAGCATAACTGCTGGGAAATTCTTCTAGTTTTTCAGCTTCTTGGGGCCACAGCAGTGTAGATAATGAGAGCAGGGATGGAGGAAATAGCTGCTATGTGTTGTGTGCCTTCTGTAGGGCTCTTTGTATGGATTACATTTAGTGAACTGAATAAACCTTAAAAGTGGACATTAGAATCCCTACTTTACAAAAGTCTGAGGATAAAACAATAACTTGCCCACAGCCACAATATCCAGTAAATGGCACATTCCAGCTACTAGGAATTCTACTTCAAAACCCAAGCTTTAGGGGACCTGGGTGGCTCAGTTGACTGAGCATCTATCTGCCTTCAGGTCAGATCATGATCTCTGGGTCCTGGGATCAAACCCCATGTCGGGCTTTCTGCCTTCAGTGAGGAGTCTGCTTCTCCCTCTTCCTCTGCCCCTTCCTCCACTCATGCTCTTTCTTGCTCTCTTTCTCTCTCAAATAAATAAATAAAATCTTAAAAAAAGACTCATGCTTTATAACTTCACCTGGTATTAATTTTAAATGGATAATGTTGTATATAATTCACTTATTCACATGTTCAATATTTTTTAAACTTTCATTTCATATTGCAGAAATTCTTACTCAAAGTAATATGTGTACGTGGTATAAAATTTGATGATCTGAAAAGGTATGCAGTGAAAAGCATGTCTCCCTCTCACCTCTGCTCCAGGCCTGTAGAGGAAGCATCTGCTGTTGCTGGTTTCTTGTATATTCTTCCAAAGTTACTCTATGTGTATGTATTATTTTATTTTTAATTTTTACATATGCCATGCTCATTACTCTTTTCTCATCCTTGCTATTTTCACTTAAAATATTTTAGAGATCCTTTCAATTAATCCACAGAAAAGTTGACTCATTATTTTTAACTGCTGCAGAGTGTTCTATTATATGGATGTATCCTAAGCTATATTATCTGCTAAATTATGTCATATCAAAAGTTATTATTTTTTTATATCTGTCAAAACCATTATTTAAAATTTCTTCTTGGGGTATCTGGGTGGCTCAGTCAGTTAAGTGTCTGACTCTAGGTCTCAGCTGAGGTCATGGTCTCAGAGTCGTGAGATGGAGCACTGTATTGGGCTCCACATTGGGCGGGGAGCCTGCTTAAGATTCTCTCCCTCTCCTTCTGCCCCCCGCTTCATGCATGTGTGTGTGCTCTCTTTCTAAAAGAAAAAATCTTCTAAAGTAAATTAGTGGCAAAACTTATCTATAACATAAAACATAAGGAAAATTCTCTAAAAACCAACAATAAGTGGTCCTTTTATCTGTTAATGTATAGCAAATTTTGGAGGGAATAGAATTTTGGTTCCTTTCAATTAGATATCTCTGTCTGTCTCAGTCTCTTTTTCTCTCCCCCACTCTTGATAACCATGTTTTAAAATTATCGTATGTTTACTCTCAGAAGGCAGGGATTGATCTTGGAACTTGTGGTCAGTGTCCCATTAGTTCCATTTCTGTAGCTTAGAGGGCTTTTCAGAAGCAGGCATAAATTTCAGAAACTGGGTTGCAAAAATTAACATGGATAAGGTGGACGTATCGGCTATATATATTTTTTCAGGTGGCATAAAAAACCAAAATGCATACATAAGACAACTCTAGTTATTCATACTTAGAGTCATAAAGCCCTCTTAAAATTTGTGTTCAGAGAAAACCTACTTCGATGACGAAAGGAAGATTCCGTGAGCCTCCTAATGAAACTAATTAAACCAATAGGTTACAATTTGCAATTATTCATATTATCTTTTGCTCTATCCTGTCTTGGAACTATGCTGGAATAACCTCACCCAAGCTCACTTTTTAAAAAGCTGTCCCTTAATGTTTTCCACAGACACATATGCATTTTTCTTAATTGAACTTTTAATTCTGTGCCAATTGTAGTTCCTTAAAATCATGAAAAATGAAACAAAGAGATCCTATGTACCCTCAATAGTAGCATCTTGCAAAACTATCAACTACAGTATCACAACCAGGATATTGACATCGACACAGTCAAGATACCAAACATTCCTATCACCACGCGGATCCTTCATGTTGCCCTTTCCCAACCACATCTACTTCCCTCCTACTGCTGTCCTTTCTTTAACTCCTGGCAACTACTTAACTGTTCTCCATTCCTATAATTTTGTGCCCGGTGCCCATTCATTTCAGGAATGTTCTATCAATGTAATCATATAGTGCATTCATACATTTTTATGGACTTCTTGAGGAATCAGCTAAATTAATAGATGATATTCCTAAATTGACACATTTTCTGTGTCACATTAGTTTGATTTTTAACAAGAAATCAAATCATTCCTTAAATATTCAACATTTTCGTTTATAGAAATTCATTCAAACCTACCGAATTAGACTGGATTTCTTGGAAACTGACTTGGAGGTGGATGCTTATGTAGAGAAGGCCCATGGGGGCTTGGTCTCAGGAGACACCCCCTAAGGACATGTGGGCGTGGGCTTGGGCAGCAGGAGAAGCTGCCCCACAGTCAGCTTGCAGCTGAGGCCTCAGTAAACTTCCCCGGGAGCTCTGAAACCAGATGGTCCTTCACAGTTGTCCCAATTGAGAGAAGCAGACTAGACCTATATATTTCTTCAAATATATTTTAGAATCAGCTTATAGATTTCTACAAATGATCTTGCTGGGATTTTGATTTGATATTGTGTTGAATTTATAAATCTGTTTGGTAGGAAATGACACATTAAGAATATTGAATCTTCTAATTATTAAATATGTGTATCTGTATTTATCTGGGTCGTCTTTGATTTTTTTCATCAATGTTTTGTAGTTTCCAACATCTGCACATGTTCTGTTAAATTTATACCCAAGTATTTCATGTTTTTGGTGATATTGTAAATGGTACTTTTTAAAAACTCAGTTTTCAGTTGCTCACTGCTAGTACATATTGTCTTGTGATCTTTCTAAACTAACCTATCAATCCCTCTAGCTTTCTTGAAAAGTCCTTAAATTTTCTCCTTAAATTAGCATTGATGTCATCTGTAGAGACAGTGTGGTTTTATTTCTTCCTTTCTAATTGGTTCAGCTTTTATTCCTTTTTCTTGCTTTCTCATTCACTACATTTCTACATTTCAGTGTTAACTAGAAGTGGTGAGGGCAGACACGTCTCTGCCTTGTTTCTTCTGATACTGGGGGGGGGGGGGACATTTAACCTTTCCTTTCCTTTCCTTTCCTTCTTTCTTTCCTTCCTTCCTTCTTTCCTTTCTTTTTCCTTTCTTTCCTTTTCTTTTTTCTCTTCTCTTCTCTTCTCTCTCTTCTCTTCTCTTCTCTCTCTTCTCTTCTCTTCTTTCTCTTCTCTTCTTTTTCCCTTTCCTTTCCTCCCTTTTTCTTTTCTTTCCTTTTTCTTTTCTTTTCCTTTCTTTTCTTTTCTTTTCTTTTCTTTTCTTTTCTTTTCTTTTCTTTTTTTCTTTTCTTTTCTTTTTTTTCTTTCTTTTCTTTCTTTCTTTCTTTCTTTCTTTCTTTCTTTCTTTCTTTCTTTCTTTCTTTCTTTTCTTTCTTTCTTTCCTTCCTTCCTTCCTTCTTTTTTTTTCTTCTCTGTGTGGAAATCTTTGTTTCTGTTTGGTCCAGGCCTGGGAGAGGGCTCCCGGTGGTCAGAAAGCTGCCTAGTGGCTGCAGGGAGAGCCTCAGCCAGAGGCCCTGCTGCCAGGGTGGTGCCAGAGGGGCCCCTCAAAGCCTGTGGGCTCGGGAGGCTCCTGAGGGTGCTGGAGGATGGGCGTTAGTGACGAAGTTTTGGAATACAGGTGAGGTCCAGAGCCAACCACCAAGAAAGAATTCTTGAGACGACTTTGGTGCAAAATGGTGGTTTTGTTAAAGCCCAGGGACAGGACCGTGGGCAGGAAGAGCTGCTGCCCGGGCCTGTGAGGGGTGGCTGGTTATATACCTGGCAGTTGGGAGGGGTTTGAGGAGAGCCTACTCCCTAAGGAATTTTGGAAGCAGGGTTTCCAGGACCTTGAGGGGGCCAGCTGCTGTTGGGAAAAGGTCACTTATTACCATCAAATAAAACCTGAGCCCTGAGGCCCTTCAGATGTGTATGGGCGGCCATGTGCTTGGAGGACAACGGCCAACACGTCTCTGGGGGTTTAGAGAGAGCACATGTCTGAAGGAACGTTTGTGTGTTAAAGTCGGCGCACAGGATCCCGGGGTCGGGCTAGGATTGCCCTTGGCCCTTAGCGAAGTATGGACACTGAGGCAGTTGAGTCCCCAGAGGGATGTCCCTTGGCCTGTTTCAAGGACTGGTGCACCTGCTGCCCAGGCCCCTGCCGCGTCCTCAGCGGGCCCATGTTCCCCCATCATTAGGACGAGATGCCCCCTGCCCAGCCCGGGCCGCCCGCCAGGTGAGCCAGGGGGTCCCCTGCGGACCCAGCTTGTGCAGGAAGCCGCGGAGGGGGGACCCTGTGTGTGTGTGTGGGACCCTGGGGGCAGACGGAGGGCGCGGGGCAGCTCGGCCCCAGGCTCCCCGCGGCTGGTGCAGCGTCCGGGGCTGGACCCCCCGTGACTGGGGCGGGCGGGGCGCGGGGCGGCCTCCCCACAGGGGGTCCCGCTGGCCTGTCTGGGGGCGGGGGGGTCACCCCTCGGAGCCCAGCGCCAGGCAGGTGGGGGCTGGTCCCGGAGGCAGAGGGCGGCCCAGGAGGTGGTTCCTAAGGTCGGGCCTGGGGTGGGGGGTGGGGGTAGCAGGGGCCCAGGACGGTCTGTCGGTCTGTCCCACGCCGGGGGAGCAGGACACGGACCCCCGGATCCCCGGATCCCCGACGGCGGGGCCCTGCTAACCACACAGCCTTGGGCCGTGCGGACCACGTGGGCCCCGGGGCTCTGCGGGCGCCTTAGGGGGTGAGGGGCTCCTCCCGGGCTCCTGGTTTGCGGGGGCTTATGGCGACTGGGGGCTGTGTCTTATGGGACTTTTTCCTGCTGTGACGGAGATGATGACGACAATTGCTTCTTTAGTCTTTAGAAATGATGAATTGCATTGATTTTTCAATGTTTAGCTAGTCCTGCCTTCCTGGGACAAACTGGTCATGGTATATTTATTTTACAAATGTGCTGCAGGATTTTTTTTTATGATTTATTTATTTATTCATGAGAGAGAGACAGAGAGAGAGAGAGAGAGAGAGAGAGAGAGAGACGGGCAGAGACACAGGCAGAGGGAGAAGCAGGCTCCATGCAGGGAGCCCGACACGGGATTCGACCCCGGGACCTGGGATCACGCCCTGGGCCAAAGGCAGACGCTCAACCACTCAGCTGCCCCGGCGTCCCTGTACCGCAGGATTTACTTGTGAATATTTAGTGAAGATCCTTGAATCTGTGTCCATGAAAGATAATAGTTTGTTGTAATGTCTTTGCCTGGTTTGGGTATCAGGGTACTGGGTAGCTTATAAAATGAGACAGGAAGTGCTCGTTTCACTTCTATATTTTGGAAGAGTTTGTGTAGAATTGACATTTTTGATACTGTTTCTTTTGTAGAAGTTTGAGAAATATTTGCCAGCAAAGCCATCTGGGCCTATGGTTTTCTTTGTAGGAAGTTTTTAAACTACAATTTTTAAAATGTTTAATTATTTAATATTTTCTTTGATGTAGAAAAATTCAAATTATTTCTTTCTTTTTGAGTAAGTTTTGGCGGTTTGTGCCTGTCCATTTCATATTTTTTTGGTCAAATAAATGGTGATACAGTTGTTTGTAATATTCACATATTACCCTGTGACTGTATGATCTGTAGTGATACCTCTCTTTTATTTCTAATACTGGTAATTTGCATCTTCTGTTATCTTTTCTGAATCAGTTTGGCTAGAGTTTTATCAATTGTTTTCTTGAGTTTTATCAATTTTATCTGTCTTCTCAAGGAATTACCTTTGTGGGTTTTTGTTGTTGTTGTTGTTTACTTTTTTTCCATTTTTGAATTTATTGGCTTCTGCTCTTACCCTTATTATTTTGTCCTGCTTGCTTTGGGTTTAATTTACACTTCTTTTTCTTCCTCTAATGATGGAAGCTTAGATCATTAATTTGAGGCCTTCTTTTTTTCTTATGAAAGCATTTATTGCTATACCTTTTCCTTTATTCCTTGTTTTTGCTGCATCTCACAAATTTTCTGTTTTTAAAAATTTTTCATTTACTTAATATTTCCTAGTTACTCTTTGGATTTTCTCTCTGACCAGTGGATTTTGTTTTTTAGAAGTACACTGCTTAATTTCCAAATATTTGAGGGGAATTTTTAAATATGCTTCTGGTTTTGATTTCTAGTTTAATTCTGTCATTGCCAGAGAACATTCTTGACATCATTCCAATTATTTCAAATTTGATGGGGAGGGGCATGATTTATAGCCTGGAATATTTGTTGGTGAATGATCCATGTGCACTTAAAAGGATGTGTATTCTGTTGGTGTTGGTGTCAGTAAGGTAAAGTTAGTAGTGTTGCTCATGTCTCCTGTATCCTGAGTTTCTAGTTTTTGTTCTTTTAATTATTGTTAAAGTCTGTGGTGTTTAAGTCCCCGTGTATAATTGTGGATGTGTCTGTCCTTTCACATCTCTCATTTTTTGCTTATGTATTTAAAGCTCAGCTGTTGGATCTGTAAACATCTAGAAAAACATTGTTTTTCATTCTTAGTAAATTGACCCTTTTATCACGTAATGTCCTAGTTAATCCCTTGTAATATTCCTTGTTTTGCACTCTGATGTTCGTATAGCCACTTCAGCCCGTCTTTTAATTAACTTTTATTCAAGCAAAATTAACATAAAGTGTTATATTAGTTGCAGTTAACATAAACTGTTATATTCAGCAGTTTTATACATTATTTAGTGGTCATCAAGACAAGCATACACTTAGTCCCCTTTATCTGTTTCACCCATCCTCCTACCACCTAATCATCCTCTGGCTCCAGCCTTCTTTTGATTGTTATTTTGCAAGATACATATAGTTTCATTCCATGCTTTTAGCCTGTTTCCATCTTTAGGTTTAAAGGTAGTTTCTGATGGATAGCATGTAATTGGGCCTTGCTTTTTTAAAATCCCATTTGGTAATCTCTTTTTAAAACAGTGAATTTATTAATTTGTACCTAATGTAATAATTGATATAGTTGGGGTTATATCTACCATTTTGCTAGTGGATTTTTGTTTGTTCCATTATCTTTGTTCCTCTTATCTTTTTTGAGGGAGCCTGCTTTTGCATTGAGTACTTTTAAAAACTGTGCTTTATTTCCATATTTGACTTACTGTGCTTCTTTTAAAGATTTTCTTTGTTGTCCTGGTGTTTGCAATATATGTTTTAAAATAATCACACTCCATCTTCAAATATTTCACTACTACACATATTGCATGAAAACCTTACAACAGCATACTCCTAATCTGTCCTTTCCTTGCAATCTTCTGCACAATTGTTGTCCTATATTTTACTTTTATATACTGCACTGTAAACTCTCAATTGATTTCTAGTATTTAAATTTAGATAATTATCTTCTACAGCTATTAAAATGAGAAAAATCTTTTATATTTACCTTTATTTTAATCGTATTCAGTGGTGTAATTTCATTGCTTAGGTTCAAGCTTCTGATGTCTTATTCCTTATTACTGAAAAAACTTAAAAAACCATTTCTTACAGTACAGGTCTGCTGGTAATTCCCTCAGTTTTCTTTTCTTTTTTTTTTAAGATTTTATTTATTTGAGAGAGGTTGTGCATGAGAGGCTGAGAGAGAGAATCTTTAAGCAGACTCCTGGATGAATGAGTAGCCTGACATGAGGCTGGATCCCATGACCCATGAGATCATGACCTGAGCTGAAACCAAGAGAATCTTAACCAACTGAGCCACCAGGTGTACCATCTCAGCTTTTGTTAGATATTTTTGCTGTGTGTAGGATTCTGAGGAAATAGGTCTTTTTCTTTTTTTTTTTGCCTTTTCAGCATTTTAAAGATGTCACTCTATTGTCCTCTGAATTATAAGTTTATGACAAAAAGTCTGGTGTAATATGTCTTTTTTCCTCCATCTTTCTTTTGCTTTCCAAATTTTCCTTTTTCTTTAGTTTTCAACAGTTTGATTATGATGTGCTTGGAAGTGTCTGTGAGTGACCGTTTGTTTTAGTGTTCATTCTTTTTGGAAGTTTCCTGAGTTTCTTTGCTCTGTGGTTTGCTATCTTTCATGATTTTAAGAAAATTCCTGGGATGCCTGGGTGGCTCAGCAGTTGATTGTCTGCCTTTGGCTCAGGGCGTGATCCCGGAGTCCTGGGATTGAGTCCCACATCGGGCTCCCTGCATGGAGCATGCTTCTCTCTCTCTTCCTATGTCTCTGCCTTTCTCTGTGTCTCTCATGAATAAATAAATAAAATCTTAAAAAAAAATTCTTGGCTATTATCTTTCCAAATATTTCTCTATATTGTTTTATTCCTCTTTTTCTGATATGTTAGATCATTTGATAGTGTTTCACAATTCTTTAGGTGCTCTGTTTGGTTTTATTCATGCTGTTTCCTTTGATTTTGGGGTATATCTATTGATCTATCCTCAAGTCCACTGATGGTTTCCTGGGTTGTGTTGATTCTGTTAATGAGCCTGTGGAAGGGATATTTCATTTCCAATACCAGATTTTTATATTTACGACAATTCTATTTTTCTCTTTCTTGTAACTTCCAACTCTGCTGAAATTTGCTATATGCATGTTGTCTACCTTTTCTAGCAAAGATTTTCCCATATGAATCCTAGTCTAATAGTTCTAACATCTGAGTCTGATTCTGTTGATTCTTTTGTCTCTTTATAGTACATTCCTCTCCCCTCCACTTGCTTTTAGTGTGTTCTGTAATTTTTAACTGGATGTTGGGTATTATATGTAGAATAGCAGAGACTAATGCAAGTACCATTTATACCTGGAAATCTGCACACCTCTGATGATGCTATGTCATTAGTGTGTGTATGTGGTGCTGGGGTAAGTTAATATAATCAGGAGTTGAGCTGGATTTAACATATGGCTTCAAATTCTTCTAGGGCTACTTTTATGTTTACTGAGAGGTTTTTGTCAATCTTCATGTTCTCCTTTTGGTTTTTGGGTTTTCCTGTGCACCTGTGTCTTTTTATCTTCATATTTCTCTTTGAGTGATGGTAGATTGTTTTTGCCTGTATTTGGGACTTGCCAGCCGGTGGTGGGAGTTGGGAAGGTTCTCTTGTATACTGATTTGGCCTTAGTCTTAGGCAGACCATGTACTCCTGAGTCCTGGAGGCTGCTCATTCCAGCAGATTAAAGATTTGTCCTGTAGAGAAGTAGGATGGGACAGGGCTTTATGCCTTTCTTGCTGTGGCATCTGTTCCTGTCCTCTTATCCTGCACCAATGCAGGAAGCTTTCTTTGGTCTTCTTCCTTGCTCTTAATCTGTTTTATATACAACAGAGGTCAGAGAAGAGCCATGTGAGCTCTTTTTGTTGCTGCAGAGATTAGTAATTCTATCCACTCATACTAGTGTACACTAGGTCTAACAATTTGTTAAAAATTCTGGTTGAATAATTCTTACATTTTAGCTTGGTGCCTTGAGTCTCTGCTCATATGCTCTGCCACAAGTGAACCAGCAATTGTGTGTCACCTTACAAAGGCCTTTCTTTATATTTCCAGCTTCCTGGTTGCCCTGTGAGGCTTCTTTTTATAGTTCTGATAGGTTCAAGAAAAGTTATTATTTTGTATTTTATCAGGACTTTTCTTTTTGTTAAGGTAGTAGTGATGTTCTTCCCAGCTTTCTATATAATAGATGGAAGAGGAATCCCTTTAGTTGCATCTTTAACTGCCCTATAAGACCAGTGGCTCTGGATAGTGTGGTATATGGATCCCATGGTTATGTGCCCACTGTTATACCTTTGCTATAAAGTAAGTCCCTTGGTTTGATACAATGTTTTGTGGGATCTCATCTTGGCAAATCAAGCCCTTGGATATTAGTGCTGGCTTAGGCCAAGATACAAGTTGTTTCCAGTGTTGATCCCATCTAAGGTGAATCTCTACTCCTTCAAGAGTACAAGGCTTCTCAGCTACATCCTGCCACCAAAGGGTTTTTTGGCCTCAGGGGGTGGTACTATTTCAGGGGCTTAGCATTGATCTCAATTTTTGCCAGGTTGAACATAGAGCAGTGGTGATAACTAGATCAACCCTGGTAAGTGGAAGGCCCTCTATTGGGCCCATGCAAGTCCTCCATCCCTCCCGCCATGTTTACTTTGTTAATGAACTATGCTGGCACTGGTGTGGGAAATGATGTCAACTGGCTAAGTACTACTGTCTCTGGTTATTTAGTAACTCTTCTATGGTGAATGCCCTCTGACGTCAGTTAACATGAAATAGAAAAATCTTCATACTTTGTACCCACTCTCAGGTATCCATCCATATGCCTTGTCCTTAGACTTCCTTGTTCCTAATCCTCCAATCCATTTTTTCCCTCCGTAGGCTTCCTGAAAAAATAACCAGGACATTCTCTGCTGCCTGTGAGTCTATGTATGTTCTTATCCTGGGCTACCAGTCTTTCCAAAGGAAATGAATGACGAAGTACACTACCTGGAGCTCTATCCATTGGGAGGATTTTACCTTCTTACTCTCTGTCATGATCACTCCTGAGTGGGGGGATGTTTTTGGCTTTTACTCACATGCTGAGATAATCCATCTCTGAACCAAACTTGTCATTCCCCCTCTACCCTGATAGTCCTAAGTAACCCCTCCCTATTCCATACAACTGTCATTGAGAAGTGAGTGAGAGATGTCCATGCAACAGTGGTGGACAATGGGCATGGCATGACTTGCCTGTTGATGCAGCTTACTTGTGACTTCTGGCCCTACTCTTTTCCAAAGCTGAATGTATGACTTCCATCTTACTTTGGGTTGTTGCTGTGCCTTCTCAGTCTAATGACTTTTGTCATTAGTTTGTGATGGGAGACGTTGGCTGCATGGTCGCTTGATGTCCATATCAGAGCCCTGTTAACATGATAGGAGTTGCTTTTTAAATGGTGCAGAGTTCTCTGCTGCTGATGGCATATCTTTGCTCCAGCTTCCCTGGGGTATGTAGTCTCTTATGGGAGAGCTGTCCTATACATTTTAAGATATTTAGCAGAATCCCTTGCCTCAACCTACAAGATCACAGTAGCCTGACATCTTGCCTCCCTTAGCTGCGACACACCAAAGTGTTTTTATTGATTACCAGATGTTTTCTTTGGAGCAAAATTTCCCCTGGTTAATAACTACTGGTCTAAACAATTCAGGTCCCTTTGGACTATATTATTACATGGGGACAGAGAGTTAACATAGTCCTAGGCAAGACTGTAAATGTATATTGTTGTCATTGCCATGAGAATGTGAATTGCTTTTGATCTCCTTTTTATAGGACTGGAAAGGAATACAGTCCCCAGATCAGTGGCCTCATACCAAGGGCCTGAGGCTGTGTTTTTCTGTGCTAACAAAGATACCACATTTGGCACAGCAGCCACGATTATGGCTACTAATTGGTTATGTTTGTAGCACTTTACTCTCATGCGCCATGACCCTTTGGATTGTTTAGGGGCCAGACAGGTGAATTAAATGGAGAAACAAGGGGGACCATCACCCTTACATTCTTTAAATCTTTGGCATGGTACTAATCTTGCCATTCTCATCAGGATATCATATATTTGTCTTGCTCTCTTGGCTAGGAGTAGGGGGCAGTTTCTGAGGCCTTTGTGTTGTTTTCTGCCTTACAGTAGCTCTTACCACAGGTCAAGAAGTCAAATGTGGGTTCTGCCAACTACAAAGTATGTCCAGTCCAATTATACATTTGGAGACTAGGAAATGATCACAACTGGGTTGACGCACCCAGTGGATTGAGTAGACTCAACATGAGCCAGAGCTTGGCTGCAAATCCATATTATTAAAGTGCTTCCTTCTGTCCTCACTCTAAAAAGAAAACCATGATGGTGCTTTGGGTCCACAGATATCAATGTCTTTTCAGACCCTGTGCCTAACAGTTCTCAAAAGATCTGAGCATTCCCCTTTTTCCACTGCATGGTTATCCAAGTAAAGAGCCATACTTAGGGACAGACTGGAGAATTACTACTGAATACATTTGATGCAGTGTTGCAGGGTTCATCCTCACGGGGATTTGGTGTTTTAGCCAAGAGGTTCTGGGTTTGAGAACTGGCTTAGGTCTAGGTGAGAAATTGTGACTTTACTAGGGTGGTTGCTCTTGGTTTCCTGATTGTCTATCCTTGGTTGCATAAATTAAGCAATACATTTGCTGCCTGTCCACCTTTTCTGCCCCTGTGAACACTGTGTTCTAGCAGCCATCTCCATATCTCTCTGGAAGTTGAGGCTATCACTCCAGTGTCACCATTCATCACAGTAATTGGGCCCACTTTCCTTTGGATGGTTAATGCTATAGCTTCTTTTATTCCAGGGTTCTGGGATCTCTGTTCTTATAACAGTATCTCCTGCCACCAACCTTGGCCTACATAGTGCGCCACTGAACTGCTCAATAATGCTGGTGTCTCTTTGCCTAGCACATTCCATACCAAGAAATTTACAAATGGAGTGTACTCTGGTTCCTTTCATGAAAATATTTGCCTAGGGGATTTTCTAGATTTAAGTAGTGTGTCCATTCCAGCATACCTCCTTCAATGACCTTTTAAATTTCATTTTTTTGAATTACAGCAATTCTGTAATTTCTAGTTTACTTAGTGTGAGCCACTGATTTTCCAGACTTCCAGGACCTAGCATGATCTCCATATATACCTGTGAAGAGGTGATCATAAGGAAATGTGACCCTTGTCAAAGCTGTAGCCTTCATGGTTATATACTTATTCCAGTGAAGTATGTTATCCTCATTCAAACAATTTCATCACTCTTGTTTGGGAATTGCTGTCAAAAACTATGGAACCTTACTATGAAATCTTTGAATGTGGTACATCTCATTCTCTACAAGAGGATATGGTGTTTTGGAAACCATTGAGTCATTCAGGACCAAATTGGGTGAATAATTTGGAAAGGTTTTCAAAGAAGATAAAATAATTTTAATTCTTTAAAAGATTCAACTTCTTGGCTGTTAAGCAGCAGTAATTTGTTTTTTTGGATTTTCGTAGCTTTCTCTAAAGCCTTTCTCAAAGTAGCATCAGAATATACTCTGAACAATGACAGAATTGTTGGAA
The DNA here is from genome assembly GCF_018345385.1 of Vulpes lagopus. Taxonomy (NCBI): domain Eukaryota; kingdom Metazoa; phylum Chordata; class Mammalia; order Carnivora; family Canidae; genus Vulpes; species Vulpes lagopus. Next base: position 147,048,282 of record NC_054826.1, read on the forward strand.
TGAAGGTGGTCTTTTGTTTTTTAAGATTTTATTTATTTATTCATGAGAGACACAGAGAGAAAGAGAGGCAGATACACAGGCAGAGGGAGAAGCAGGCTCCTTGCGGGGAGCCCGATGTGGGACTCGATCCCAGGTCTTTAGTGTCATGCCCTGGGCCGAAGGCAGTGCTAAACTGCTGAGCCACCCAGGCTGCCCTGAAGGTGATCTCTTAATGTGAGTATCTGAAGAGCAACATTTGGGTGGATTAAATTCCATTAATTCAATTTATTTTACTTTGCACACAGGCAAAGAGATGGAGGGAAACTACTATACTGACTCAAAACTAAGTATATTTCCTTAGATGAAACAAAAATCCATTTTCTTTTTTTTTAAGATTTTATTTTTAAGTAATCTCTTGTACTGAACATGGGGCTTGAACTCACAACCCTGAGATCAAGAGTCACATGCTTTATTGACTGAGCCAGCCAGGCACTCCAGTTTTATTCATTTTTTTACTCTTAAGGCATAGTTGCCTTGCCCAGCCTACATTATAGTACAAAGTTTCTTTGGGCTTGTTTTCGTATAGATCATCTTGAGAATCTTGAATTATGTTATCAGAGCTTAGAAAATGAAAGCTATATTCTTCGTTTTCCTCTATTTATTTCTTTACTATATTTTTTAAATTATTGACTGTATTCCCTATGCCGTGCTTTTCATTCATGTGTATTTATTTTAAATGCATATTCTATTATAAAGATACTGATAATAAATAGAAAAACAAATTTTGCATTTAAATTATCTTAAACTTATAATACTAAGTTCATATTTTTTATAAGTAGAGCATTACATTTCATGACTTCTAACAGTCCCCATAAATACGTCTTATCACCTCTATTTTTATCTATCTCTTCTACTAGTGAGTAGATAAATTTTATTGTAGCATTGGGTGACAGTCTCTGCAAGGTCAAAAGAATATAGGAAAATTGATAATGTACCTCCCATTGCTAAGATGGAAGGATTTAGAGCATTTTATGAAAAGGTAAAAAAAAAAAAAAACCCACAAGAAAATAAACCATACCCACATTCTTAAAAAACACATTCTTCTCTCCTGGATGTGTCTGTCACAGGGAGGCTGCTCTGCATGTTAGAGGCTGTCTGTTAAGTTGCACTGAGGATTTACAACAATTTTCATAGGTGTGAAGGTGTGCAGGTAACTCAAAATTGATTGTGTCAAATGTCATGCTTAATTAAAAGGTGTTCCTTGCAAATTCTGATCTAAATTTAGGTCTGATCATTTATCCTTCCTCCTCTATCTTTCTTGGAAAACCATCCAGTGTAATTTGGGGGCTACTTGAACAACCTGAACACAAAAGGTATGCTTTTTTGTTTGAGGATGAGAAGAACATTTTTCCTAGCAATGTATGCAAAGAGCTGACTATAGCAGGTAATAGTTCAGGGTTTGATTTGGGCATTTATACCTGGGCTGAAAATTCTCAGTGAAAACTGTGATTTAAAAAAAAAAAATTTACCCTCAGTTTCTCTGCCTCAGATTTGTTTAATTGCCCTACTAAAACAGATCCTATAGCCTTAGTCCTTGTAGGGCTAAGAAAATCAATGTTATTATTCCAAAAATTGTTTACTGCTTTTAAACGTAGGGACAGTTAATCATATGAAACAGTATAGCAATTTGTTTAGGAACAGTCCAGATTATTATTTTGCCTATGGTTTCATCAGCGTGGTTTATTACATTTATTACATTATAATGATGATGGTTTAGTCGTGATAAACTCCATTATCATTAAACATGCTGAAAAATAGATTTTTGTCTTAAAAAATTGTCAAAAAGGAGTACTTATCACTAATGATACATTCCTATGTTTCTGTATCATGCTACTGAAATGTAATTAAATGCTAAAAAACAATCATAATATCAATAGCAGATTTTTGTGTAAATAACAACATTAAGAATTTCTATACATTTTCTGGCTCAATTTAAAATTTCAATGTTGGAAGAGAATACTATAAAAATGAATTGAACTACCTGAAAATAATTAAAATAAATTAAAATGCAAAGATGCATTTTTAAATCTGGCTATTCTTTTCCAGAGAGGGGTGGGGGGTATTCTTTTCCAAGCAAGCAATCTTGTAAAATCCACTTTGTTGCTTCTACTCGAATCATAGAGCAAGATTGCCTCATTCACTAGACTTTGGAAATAAATCAAGGACCATTGTGCGCGTTACTAAATAATGTCTGCGATATCACACACGCAGCAAAGATGCCTTCTTTTTTAGTTGCCTCGCTGTCTAACTTGCTCCGTATACTAATGCGGTTCTGTGATGATTGTGGGAGATGTTGATATTTGGGAATGCTGCCGATCAGCTTTCTGGTTTCAGAAATTGCACCAAAGACTTGAGGTTTTAGCGGAATTGATAAGAGGAAAGCCAACATAAGAGCTCTTGCTTTGATGCATGTTATAATAGCCAGCAAACCCCAGCATGGGCAGCCTGAGAGCAGGCCACTACTCTGAGGAGTACTCAGTTCTTTGGGGCTGATTATGGCTTATTGAGGCAGAAAACTTGTTCCAGTTCAAACTCTTTGAATTCCTTGTTCACTCAATAGTGTGTCAAAAAAGAGCATTCAATGTTTCATGTCACAAAATCACCGCCGGCCTAAATTGTTCCTATTTCTCTTTTGCATATGGTGTGCAAGAAAATTTTCAACACTCTTCCGTAGCACCATAATGCTTTGATATGGGTAACATTGCCATAACAGCCTGCATTAAGGAACTTATATTTTATTCTTCTTTTCAGTGTACATAAAAATCCCAGCTTAGTCCTTTTTTGTCTTTTAGATCCTTTGAACTCTTTCAAGCTATGTTTCAAGACTTTCTGGGCTTTGACGGGGCTGGGCATTCACTGTAAAAGCAGTCAATGCCTCAGTGAGACCACAAGCAAAACTGTGAGTGTCTTAAGCAGGGACCACACAACTCTTGTGAGTATTTGCATATTTTAGCAACTCTGTTGAGTGTGAATCTTAAAGCCAAGAATGCTGCTCATTAATTTCCTTCATGAAATATCTTGGGCCATCTACTTTTCTGAACAGACACTACCTGTGTCAGATCCGTTGGAGCTGGGGTGAGTGTGCGCGTGCATACGTGCGCTCTGGAATATAGGGGTGTGTGTATGTGTGACAGCGTGCTTGCATATTAGAGTCCTGGCTTGATGTTATCATTAGAGAATATGTTTACACTGCACTGTGAGATTCTAGAATCAAGTGCTGATTCAGACCCACAAGTATATACCCAACTGTGGACTCAAAGAGAGCCAGGCTAAAGCTGGACGGCCCAGTTCATTTTCCAGTTCAGTAGCTGTAGTAATCCAACTTCGCCAGCTGCTAACAAGATTGGGTCTGAAGTTTACCTCCACAATGAGATAATCAGATTACCAGCCACAAAGATCAAATAATGACCCAGCTTTCGAGCAAGTTCAGCAGGCCCTTGATAACACTGTGTGGTCCTTGAGGCTTGATTAAAAAATTAAATGGCTAAACTTTGCCTCAATATTTTGCATTGGGATTTTGAGTGACTTGATGATTCTTTTCATGGTGCACTTTCCTATTCTTCTGTAGGTTTGAAATTAAGAGGTAGGAGAAAAGGAGGATGCTCCCGCTGTGCAGTTGTTCTTGAGCTGGGCTTTAAATGAAGCATGTAGAATTTTTAATTTGGTGGCGTAGGGAAGACAAGGCAAACTCAAAATCATTCGCGAGCGAGGAGCTGGCCTGTAACAAAACAACAACCGTTGCCTCTCCTCCACACTGTCTCCCAGTCCTGTGCTTCTGGACCAGAATGGATTTGGTCTTTCGCTCCCAGGCCAAAAAATGTTTGAAAGTTTTGGTTTTGGCTACTATATGATAGCTGTTTTCAGTAGTAAAGGGATTATTCTGAGAGGCATACAAATGTGATTGTCTCACAGCAGATGGTGCGCACTGCTTCACCTTTGAGAAAAGTTAATTAAGCCAAGCATATTGTGCCCATAGAGAGGAAAATGTAGATGAATATTGAGCAATCAAACTCAGTGTCTCCTTTTTTCATGCCTTTGCAATGGGACACAGAATCCCATTGAAAAAGAATTATGTACAGAATCAAATTAATTCACATCCAACTTTACTCTCTTCCCACGTTTTAACAGGGGTGCACACCAGGCCCTTCAGAAGTTTTGTCCACAATCAATGGGCCACACTGCGGTGTCCACTAAATTAAATGAACCAGTGCAGAAGAATCTCTTGTGAGATATTAAAAGGGTGAAAGGCTGTTTAATTCAAATCCTTCCGTAGAGTCTTTTCACAGCCCCCTTTCCATAGTACAGTATAAATTATTAACTCACTCCTTTCATCTCAGATCAATTTACAAAACAGAAACAATTACCCCTTGTTAATGAGAGTGAACGCTTCTAATAATTATGAAAGTTGCGTTTGATTCTGTTTCCTCACAGGTCCTTGTTTACAATCTCATTTAGAGTTGCATCAAAGTGAAATAAAACAGGAATTCTCAGTTTGAGAAGTGGCTGGTCTGAAACAAATGGGCTGCCCATGTTAATGAGTGTTGCTTGAGGAATGCATTCAAATATGATTCAAATATGATACCAGCTTCCACTCCAGTAATTCTCCTCTTCGGTGCTTGAAATATCTAGGTTTCTGAGGGAGCTGCTTTTCAGTTTGGGGGTTTGGGAAGGTGTTCACGCCACCAGCTCTACAAATGGCGGGTAATTGTTGATGGACAGGCTTACCTCGAGGAGGAGAGGGAGAAAGGGTTTTACTGTGGCCTCCCGCCATGCTGAGTAGTTTGAGGCCTTAGGCAGGCTCCGTGGGCTTAACTTTATCTTTCCCTTCAGAATCAGTGACGAATCCAAAAGGATAAAGGTAGACTTTAGACACCAAAGGAGCACTGAGACTCAAATAGAAAGGCACATTTTCATCTCAATTGGATAAAGAGGGGCCAGAGGAAATGACTCAGATCATTGAAAGAAAAGGCCAAGTCTGAGGTAGGCCCAGCAGCTGTCCAGCCCTCCTTCCCATGCCTGGCCAACCCCCAGGCTCAACTATTATTTTGGTTTCTCAGGATGTATTCAGAGAGGCGAGCAGTGATTATGGAGCCTGAAGGGGAGAGGGAGGCGGTCATTGGAAGAGGAGGGAATGGTAACATAGGCCAGCAGAGGCCAGGGTACTTACTAAGAAGTCTTCCTTGGCTATAAGGGGCGGGGGGCAGAGTAGGAAGAATTTCAGTAACCACATCAATCACGGAGGAGTGACTTTAGAGACAAGGCCTTATGAATCCTACTTTGTGTTTGGTTGCGATGGCAGACTATGGGCAAAGGAAGCAGAACGTTATTTGAAGATCTAGAAATGATAGACATAGTGGGCAGTAGCGGCCATCAAATTGCTGATAGAGGACTTTATTGTAGAAGCATCATGGCAGAAATGAAGTCCTTAGTAACTCGGTTTTTTTTGGAGATTGAATTTACCAAAACCTCTTGTGACAGAGTACCAGAGTATCATTTTAAGTCTCTAGAACTTATTTTCCCTATACTTCCTAAAAAAATGAACTTTCGATTTTTTTAAAATGGTTTTCGTTGTGAAGATAGTACAGAAAGTTCCCATATGCATCATACCCAGTTTCCCCCATTATTAACGTCTCGCATTAGAATAGTACAGTTATCACAATTTACCACGATTGATACATTTAAAAGAAACCATAACTTATTTAGATTTTCTTGGGTTTTCCATGCTGTCCTTTTTCTGTTCCAAGATCGCATCCAGGATATACCACATTACATTTATTTACTCTCTTGGATATGATAAGTTCTTTGTTTTTGATGGCCTTGATGGTTTTCGGTACTGGTCAGATGTTTTTTTGTTTTTAGAATATCCTTCAATTTGTTTGGTGTTTTTCCTATGATCAGATAGGGGTTATGGAATTTGAGGAGGAAGACCACAGAGGTAAAGTGCCATTCATATCATATCAAATGTACATCCTGTCACATGGTGTCACCCTGGTGGTTAGCCATGATCCCGTAAGTGATGTAGTGTGTGTTCTGTTTTTCTACTGTGAAGTTACTCTTTTCTACTCCTTCTTTCCACACTATTTCTTTTGGAAGGAAGTCACTGTGCCCAACCTATACTTAAGCCCTCATGGTAGTGGAAGATAATCTATATAATTACTTAGAATTCTCTTATTTTTAAAAATATGTTATTTATTTATTCATGAGAGACACACACACACACAGAGGCAGAGACAGGAGCAGGCTCCAGGCAGGGAGCCCGATGTGGAACTCGATCCTGGGACTCTAGGATCATGCACTGAGTTGAAGGCAGATACTCAATGCTAAGCCACTCAGGCATTCCTCTCTTGTTTTTTTTTTTTTTTTCTTAAGATTTTGTTTTTGAATAACCTCTACACCCACCATGGAGCCTGAACTCACAACCCCGAGATTAAGAGTTGCATGCTTTATTGACTGAGCCAGTCAGGTGCCCCAAATTGCTTAGAATTCTTATGTGCATTCTTATGTCTTTTCTCCAACTTATTTATTCAGTAATTTATACCAGTATGGACTCATCAATATTCATTTTACATTTGGGTTATAATCCAGTACTACTTTATATATTGGGTTGCTTAGATTATTTTGGCCATTGGGAGCTTTAAATTGACTCCTGTGTCCCTCTAACAAACCTCCATCATTTTTTTTTTTTTTTTTTACTTTCTTACTTGGAAAGGAAGATGTTATAAGATGTTCCAGACCCCTCTTTTGTATCTCCTGCTCCAGAATCAGTCTACAGTCATTTTTCCAAGAATCTCTGGTTTATTAAAGAGCAGTATTAGAAATCAAGATCTGGATGCTAAGTGTTCTGTATCTTAAAATGTTGCACCTCTTTAAGGAAATGAGTTGTGGTAAGAAACTCTGGTAACATCTGTTCATCCATCCAAACATTCATTGCAAAAATATTTGGAAAGCTTACAATGTACCAGGCTCAGTGCTAAGAGTAGGAATGCAAAATAAAGAATAATACTTATTTATATAGACGTTTGTATTTGGCTAGTAGCAGGAGCTTAGTTACCTATACGTATGCCATGATAAAAATCTTGTTTAATTTTATTTGACAAATAATTATCATGAGCAGTTGGTGTTGTGCTAAGTACTTGAGATACAAAAAGAAATAGCCCCATTGCTGCCTTCAAAAAACTTACATATAAGTGAGGTGGAGGGTGGAGTCATCAGAAAACACATGTAAACAGGCAGTCAAAATACAGTATGATCTGGGGTGTGTTGTCTATTTCTGGTTGACGGTTTGAGACCTTCCCCACATAACTTTCCAAAGGAGAATACCTTAGTCCCAGAAGATGTTTTATCCATAAATCTAGCCTTAGACTTTCTGAATGTTTGCCTTCCTTAATGTGTTCAGAAATCCTTCAGGATTTTACTCATGTATCAAATGTTTGCTCTATTTCATCATTGGAGCTGGGCTTGTATAGAATAATCCATAAATGTTCCCACAAACTGCACTAGGAGTGCCTTTGTCCAACTTTGAAGACTTTGTTCTTTTTGTCACTGCTGCCACCCCCTGGAGCTAAACCACATTACCGCCCCCTTCCCCTAAACATTGCACTGGGGCTAAGTCCCCTGCCCTGGTCATAGAGATTCAAATAGCAAACTGTCTGGTCTCTTACATTTTGAGACTGAACTTGCAGCTTGGATGTAGATATTTCTATGTAATAGAAGAAATTAATATGTATGAAAATCCCATACTTGGATGTAGATATTTCTATGTAATAGAATAAATTAATATGTATGAAAATCCCATAATTTAGCCTGGCTTTGTAAAAGATCACTAGACTTGGAGTCATGTCATTTGGGTGTATAAACAGATGCCTTTGGCCAAAGGTATTGACAGTGGCAGTGAGCTTTTGTAGTGTCCCATTGGTCTCTTTTCCAGGCAGGTGATCTTGGACAAATTGTGCAATTCTCAGACTCTCCATTTTCACTTTTGTGAAGGGATGGGAGTATAATGTAGTTGCTAACATCTTTGTGGGGCTGTTGTGAGAATCCAATGAGATAATGGAGAGGGAATCATTTTTCCTAATGAAAAGTGTGATAACAATCAGTTACTATTAACTGATTGTTAATCAGTACTATTAATAATTATTTTTATCAAAAAAAAATAATTATTTTTATCAACAAAATATTTATTGAATTTATAAGAACATAACTTTGGAGCTGCATAGACCTGAGTTGAATGCCTAATTCTGTGACCTTGAGCAATTTATTTCCCTATTTGAATCTCAATTTGTTCATCTAGATAATATCACTAGAGTATTAGTACCAATTTTAGAAAGGGAGCCAACATGTGTGATTGAATACTTAGTGTTATTGAAGGCATAGTTGTGTCCTATGTTAAAACCCTAACCTTCAATAGGATGGTATTAGGAAGTGGGGGCTTTGAGAGGTGATTAGGTCCTGAGGGTAGAGCCCCCATGACAGGATCAGTATCCACATCAGAAGGGGAAGAGAGCCAACCCTCTCTCTCTCTTCCATGAGAGAGGACACAGCAAGAACAAGGTTCCTGGCAACCCAGAAGATGATTCTCAAGAGAATCTGACTATGTTGACATTCCAATCTTGGATTTTTACCTTCCATAACTGTGAGAAATGAATTTCTGTTGTTTAAGCCACTCAGTGTATGTATTTGTTTACAGGGCCTTAGACTCTTGGAGTAAGGTTACTTATCATCTTTATCTATACAACATTGATGGCAGGATTCACACCTAAGAGAAGCATTAAAAGATGTAATCTTTGTGAAGATTAAATGATATAACTGATTCATTTCTTAAATATTTACTACTATTTTCTAGAATATCAGGAGGGAACAAAACACATAAAAATTCCTACCCTTGGGTGCTAACATTCTGGATGCAGTGGAAGGATAGACAATAAAAAAAATGAGCAGGTATAGTATGTAGACTGTTAGGTGGGAGTGAGTGTTATGATGGGGATTGAGTAGAAGGGAGGAATTTCTGATTTTTAAGTAGGGAGGTCAGGAAAGGCCTTACTGACGACGTGGCCTTTGTGTAGTGACCTGAAGGAGGTAGGGTGAGAGTCAGAAGACTGCTTTAGGGAAAGAGCTAGTAGGGTAGAAGGAAGAAGAAAATATAAAGGCCTGAGGTGAGCATTGATAGCAGGCTTGGCTGCATCTTGAGCTTTTTAATTAAGGCAGGGCACTGATGGGAGAGTCTCTAAGACCTGGTTCTGATTTCTTCTTAGAATACTCATCCCAAGCAGCTGGTTCTAGATTGATGTAGGAAGATACTCTTTCAAAATTGGCATCATAAACTGGCCACAGAAACTACCACATAGCTTACCCTAAGCCTATTTTTGATGGCACAGTCCATCTGGGCTGATTTGGTTTTAAAATGAAAATAAAACAACGGCCCACCTCTTCTAACTTGCAATTTCTTAGAAATAAGCCCAACCAGCCAAAAATGTTTATTGTGCTGTAGGATGAGATTCTCTGCTTCTTTCCCTCAAAGGGTCTTAAATGGAGAAAGAGAATGCATGCATACCCCAGGGGGCACAGCCTGCAGTGACATCGCAAGTTTGAAATTTCCTGAAAGCTTGAGTTTATCCTAACAACTAGTGCAAAATTTACAATACACCTATTCTATTTTTGTAAAATATTAAACTTCCAAAAACATGAACACTCCAAAATAAGCTATATTTATTCTAAAGCTTTGTATACTTAGTATAGTATAGTACTGTGTACCATGTGGGTACCCCACCGTGAGAAGTGGAGAAAATCAGGCTGTGCTAAGTGCTAAGTAGAATTATTTTGGTTTTAAGGTTAAACATTCCATTCAAACTGTATTATATCCATAAATCTTACAATTGCAAATTTACATGCAAATTGTCACCCATGCCTGATTTCCTTCCAGCCACTTTGTCTCTAAGATACGAATTCCCCAAGTGGTTAAGCATTGCCTCTTTTTGACACCCTTCCTTTTTTGCTCTATGCTTGCTTTTTTTTTTTTTAAGTTGAAATATATTTGACCTACAATGTTGTGTAAGTTCAAGGTGTACAACATGTTGATTTGATAGTTTTATGTATTGCAGTATGATTACCACCGTCGAATTAGCTAACACCTCTATCGTATCACGTAATTATCATTTCTTTTCTGTGGTGGGAATAATTAAGTCTAGTCTCTTAGCAAGTTTGCTGTTTTTAATACCAAGTGCTTTTGTCCCTTCTGTCTTCTCAGTACTGGCAGCGCTTATCCTTTTTGTGTGTTCAGGTCTCTTTGTCTTCTTATCTATTTTATTTAGAAATATCCTTGCTGAAGCCAGATTCCCTTTTAACATTTTTAAATTTTTCAGCAGCATTATTGAGCTATGTTGCTTGGGTTTTGAATCTCACCTCCACTACTGACTGGCTCTGTGACCTAGACAAGTTACTTCACCTCTCTATGCCTGTTGATTTTAAAAGGAGGATAATGAGAGAATCTATCTCCTAGGGCCGTTGTGAGGATTAAACAAGTCAATGTCTGCAAAATGCTTAGAACAGTGAGTGCACGTAGAAAGTGCTCAAAAAGTGCTATCTGTTGTCTAGTGTGATTATTGTCTGTTCTTTTCCATATTTGGCCACGGGAGTGCACTTAGCAAAATAGAGGTATTCAGCTTCCTCTTTCTCCACTCAAAGTGCTCTCTTCCAAGTGCTCCCACAGTATTTCCTGCAAAGTAGCCCTTCTTGTTTATATTGCTATTATTTGATTACAAAGCCTTGTCTCTCTTTGGGCCAGTCACCCAATGAAATCTTGCTCACTTCCCTCTGGGGGACATTTGGCAATGTCTGGACACATTTTTTGATGTCACATTTTAATAGCACAACTGAGGCAAAGTGCTTACTGCATCTAGTAGGTGGAGGTCAGGGATGCTGCTAAAATGCTGCCCACTGACAATGCACAGGATAGGCCCACATCAAAGAATTGGTCTGCTCCAAATGTCTACAGTGCCATGGTTGGGAGACCCTTCCCTAGACTCTGAATCCAAAAGGCAATTATCATCCATCTTTACATATCCAACTCTGGTATAATGCCTCGTCCGGAGAAGGCAACTCAGACTATTTGTTGGATCAGTTCCTGCATGAACAGTGTTAATGCAGAGGACAGGATGTTTCCAGTGGAAGTTCGGCCGGCACACATACTTAAAGAAGGCTATTAAAAAAAAAAAAAAAAAAGAAGGCTATTAACCATGGACTCTGGTATTGGCATATTCATCAAATATTTGTTCATAAGACTCAAAAAGACAGCACCAATAGCTTTGCAGGAGAGCCTATGTCTAATGCTGCATGTCTCAGCATATTTAATTTCTATCTTTTCTGTTGCATCTGGTCAACAGTGAGGGCCTAATCCATATAGATCCTCTGATGCAGAACCACAGAAGAGGATTTTGACTCATGTTACATCTCTACCTAAGAAGAGTCCTAAGAAGATTTATAATCTTTTTTTGTCTTTTCTCTCTTGGCTTCCCTCCCTGTAGCCATCTGAAAATGGCTAGAAGAGACAAGACTCCGTCGTTGCCCAATCATGGCTTGAATTGCTAAGTGGATCAGCACAGAGGTGCAGCCTCTCCTTTTCCCTCTGCCTCGCCAGTTGCTACCAGTCTGGGGACAGAGAGGAAATGACTAAAAATTGAACGGAGGCTTCCAACAGGGCTGTGAGGAGATCTAGCCCATTTTTAGCACCTTTTAATGTGAAAATGTCTCTCAGCAGGACATCACCCCTCATTGTTTGTTTAGTTATGTGATGAGGAAGTGGACACAATTTTCTTGAATTATGCCTGCCAGACACTAAATTATATCTCAAAGAGCAAAGCTTTTGATTTTTTTTTCTTCACCATTCTTTTCTATTTTTGTTATCACACATGGCGGGCTGATAGTAGAAGCCATTTTCTCACTAAGTTCCAGTGGAAGTGGGGGCCGGGAGAGGGGGAGAGCCAGTTCAGAGAAGAAGCAAAAGAGTTGCAGAGTTGGCTATAATGATGAGATCCAGGATAGAATCCAACTAAGTTTCCTTAACATTCTGAAATATCCACATGGGTCCAGAAGAGGGATCCCAGGATACCTCTACACCATCCCAGTTGGTTCAGATTTGCCGAGTATAGGGTTGGAATAGGTAACGAGCTCACTGTCTATGAAGTTGTCACTGAAGGGGGAAAAGGGAAGGGTTGGCATCAGAAGAGAGAGATTATGCTGCCTTGTGAAACTACTAAAGTTGGCATCGGTTGTAAGCTGAAGAATTTAGATTAAGGAGAGGAAAAATGGTAAAATATGATTATTAAAACCTGCTAACCTTTTGAATTACTTCTGAGCAAATTCTATTTACTAGAACTACCTGTTTGTGTCCAGTTCGAACCATGTTTCTACACAAAAGTAATTACATTCAACAGAGAGGCACCAGATGGCTTCAGGCACTGGTGTGTGCCGGGACACGGAAATGAAAGACACAATGCCTTCAGGGGCCTCCTCTTAACCTACAGAATAGCCAAATTGTCTAATTTGCTTGTGACTAAGATTCTTTGTCTACAATCATGTTTCCAATAGTAATAATTCCATTTGTTTGCTGTGAGAGTCAAATGAGATAATTGATATATGGAAGCTTGTCCACTGACAACTATAAAGTCCTATACTCATCTGTTATTTTGCTTTCAGAATACAAGTTAACTTTAAGGGCATCTGGCAATGTAAAAGAGTGTGGGGGTGTATGGCGAGCACTAGTACACTGAGAGGATTGGAGGGGAAGGGAAATCTTAACTACCTAAATGCTTTAGAGAAAGATTATATAGGATTTCCCGGAATGAAGTAGTGATGAACCTTTATATGGTAATGAACGTTTGTACCATATGATGCCCTGTACATGCAGAGACCAAGTCTAAATTTCCAAATTATTTTGCTACTTAACTAGCTATGTCGTATCAGGTAGTTTACTAAATCTTTGTGAGCTCCAGCTACCTCATCCGTGAAATGGGCCTGGTTCTGCCTATCGCAAAGCCTTTTGGAGGATTAGAGATAATTTGTGAATTGCTAAAAAAAATAAAAAATAAAAAAAAGTAAAAAAAAAAATTTGTGAATTGCCTTTGCCCAGTGCTGGACACCAAATAGGTCCTTAGAGTACATGTTAATGTTTGTACCTACATCCTAGCATTATAAATGAGTAGGTAGGGACCCAAAAGGTCTCTTTGCCAAAGACCCAGAGTTGGAATTAGACCCCACTTGTATTACTCCTAGGCTGATGTGCTTTCCCTTCTACTACCCCCACCCCCATCGTGTTGATTGGTCACCACAACTTGAGGGAGTCATCTTTTGAAATGTTTCTCTGAATTACATTTCATTTCCATTTTTTCAAAAATGAAGATCCTTCTTTAGATTTATGCAGTATTGTCACTGGTGCCTTTCCTTCAGGTTTCTTTTCTGCTCTCATTCTGATTTCATCTTCTAGATTGATCATTTGCCCATCCTAGAATTCCTACTACTGTATCAACTCTTAAGTCTTTCTGCCAATTTTTCAAGGTCTTCTCTTTTCTTTCCTTTGTAAGAAGACCCATAGAGCCTGGGGTATAGGATCTATTCTGCGTGTGGCTGGGTCAGTATAAGGAAATGTAACATACCAATTGGAGTTCTGGAAACGCACGTTTGTTCCCTCCCATCTTCCTGAATACTTATATGTTCTATGTCAGTGATTGGCATACTTTACTGAGAAGTGCCAGGAAATAAATATTTCAGACTCTGTGAGTCTTAGGATCTCTATCACAACTATTCAGCACTACTGTTGTGTGAAAGCCACCATAGACTATCTGTAAACAAAGGAGTCTGGCTTTGTTCCAGTAAAACTTTACTTAAAAAAAAAAAAAATGGGCCACTAGTAGGAGTTTGGCAACTCCTGTTCCACACTACAGCTTTTCTCTGCTTTTTTTTTTTTTTTTTAACTTAGGCACATAACCTCTCTTCCATATGGACTGGCCTTGCTATCGTATCTACGTGACATGGACATTCTTTTTCTTCTTTGTCCTTGCTTGCAAACTCCAGAACCTAGAAAGTCCTTCTCTCTATTCTGACACTCCTCATTATCTCTGTTGTCTGAATCCTACCAGCTATAGCATTCAGTTATGCAAATGCAATTTATTTCTAATTGTTTCAAATGTTGTCCTCCTCAAATTAAGCACTTTTCCTGTATTCCCAGACTGTGCCTACAATATAATTAGATAATACAAAATAAATACAACTTGATTCATTTTTTTATAACCTATATGATGCACTAACAATTTGAATTAAGAACTTGGGAGTGGACTTCATTTCATTCAGAAAGATTCTGTGAAAGATCATGATCAAAAAGTTCAAGAAATTGAAAATAACAAAACGAAGACACTTGGGTGGCTCAGTCAGTTGAGTGTCTGACTCGATTTTGGCTCAAGTCATGATCTCAGAGTCTTGGGGTCAAGCCCTGCATTGAGCCCTGCACTCATCAGGGGAGCCTTCTTGAGGATTCTCTCTCTTCCTATCCCCACACTCATGCTGTCTTTCTCTCTCTCTCTCTGACAAATAAAAAGAAATATATCTTTTAAATAAAAATTCAAGCAATTGGTGTGTGGTAAAGCCTAACTCAATAAATATGTCCAGGATGTGTTTTCTCTATTTTTGTTTTGGGTATAGAAATCTTCTTACAGTTTCCTATGGATTCATCTAAAAAATTAGCTGCTCTGGACCTAATTCCTTCAAATATCCCTGTTGTACCGTCTTTGGCAAATAAATGTGCCAGCGCTCCAGGCCTACGGAATAAAGATTTTTTTTTTTCTCCATTGAGGAGGTATGGCTGAAGTATAAAGGGACTCCTTGATGTGAATGCTCTGGAACATATGAATATGTAGGATTTGGGTTTAGATTCCATGGTTTTTCTACCCATTTCTTCTTCTTCATTTTTTAAAAAAATGTTGATGTATATTAACAAATGCTAGACATTTAAGGATTTAGGGATGTGTGTGAGCTTCACAAAGGACACTGTGCTCTGATGCTGAGCACAGTGTTTTTGATGTACTTTGGTTTTCTTGCTTGGGTTTTTATAAGTAAACTTGTTGGCTTAGTCTTACTTAGTCCGTTTTGTATTTGATCCAGCATTCTATGAGCCTTTATTTATAAGGATTTCTATCTGTATCTAGTATGTTCTTTCACCCCTTTTTAGCCTCTACAAATCCTTTTATCCTTGTGGCTTGGCCATGTTGCCTTCACTGTGAAACCTCCAAGACCAATTCATCTTCCTGCAATTTTGCCCTTGTCTAAATCTGTAGACAGTTGAATGCTTGTATCACTCACTTTCCTAACCTAGAATTTGGGCCCTTACCATTTATTTTCTTATAATATCACTTAGTTGCCATGTTGTTTTGTTATTAAACTACAGATGTTCCATCTCTTGTCTATTGAGACTGTAAGCTCTCCAAGGGCAAATACCTAATTTTATCTTTCTTTGAACTTTCCTCACTGTGTGTGCACTCATCCTGATTGATTGAATGAGAGCATAAAAATCTATCAAATGGCTGTCTTTTCTCAAGTAAAAGGTTTGTATGTGGTATATCAAAAAGGCTCAGATCGTGTTGTCAAGATAGGAAAGTACAGAAAGATTTCTTAGGTCTTCAATACCTTCTTCAGTTGCCAGTTTAAGTTAGGCAGTTCTCTTCAGCAGACTGTGCTCTGCTCTTAATAGGGAAATATCAAAAGGGAACTTCAAAATTTCCCAAGAGACTGGAATGTTTGGACTACTGGGGTCATTAATGCGACCTATTAGTATTAAATTTTCAATCTTTAAAAGCCCTAAGTAAAAGCTCCTACATTTGCTTATGTGACATTTCTTCACGGAAAGGCACATAGTCAGATGAGGGCTACTTATTCACATGTCCGAAGAAGTCTGTGTTCAGGGTTAGTTGAGGAGATTGAGAGTTGTGAGAATTAAATTTCTTGTTTCAAAAATGAGAGAAAGCCCCATATTCCAAAGGAAAATTTTATAATCTTATTTGCACACCTCAGTTTCTTAAAAGTTCCTAAATCAGTGTTTTACAATTTTGGTTATAAAGTCTTACAAATAAAAGAGACTCTAGTTCAAACATTTCCAGAAACCACCCAAGCCCCTCTTTGGATTTAGTAAACTCTAGCTTTTAAATGGAAATTTTAATTCTTGAAAACTAAACCCTGTTTTTAGAGAGGTGGATAATTAAAACAAATAGCTAGGATGGAAACTTCACCTGTACTTCTATAAAATGCTTTGTGGATACCGTCCTTCTCAGCTTTGCTAGACTTGTCCAGTGCTGCTAACCCCTGTCTCTGGCTCAGTTTTTCCCCAGCCTCTAATTTTTACCTTCACATAAAGTTATCTTTATGGATCTGTAGCAACTGTGTTTTTTTCATTCAATATTGTGTTTGTGAAACTTATCCATGTTGATACCGTAACTAGTTCCTTTATCTCCCTGCTATTGAGTATTGCCTTATTTGGTTATACCATACCTTGCAGTCTACTCTTGATGAATATTTAGATTGTTTTCCTTTTCTTTTTTTTCAATTAAAAATGAGGCTGCTGTTAAAATTTTAAACTCTTCCTGCACACATATGCAAGAGTTTCTTCTGAGAAGTGGAATTTATGGGTATTAGGATGGTCACATGTTCAACTTTACTAAATTGCTTCTCAAGTGATGATGTCAATTTATATGCTCCCCAACACTTCCTAGGATTTTTCTTGTCTCTGCATTCTTGCCAACATGCAGAATGGTAAGGTTTTGTCCAACTGGATGGGTGGGAAATATTTCAATATTTTAATTTATATTTCTCTGTTTACTAGGGATGGTACATAGCTTTTTATATGTTTTTTGACCTTTTGGATATCTTACTCTTTGAAATGCCTCTTCATCTCTTTTGCTTACCTGAAATCCTTCCATGTTTTTCATAGCCTCTTTCTTTTTTATCACAAGTTGCCATGGCACTTTGTTTTTTCTTTTCAGCATCCTGTTCTGCAGCTTCCCTGGCCCTTTTTGTGCATATGCCAAAACAAAACAAAACAAAACAAAACAAAACAAAACAAAACAAAACAAAACAACTTTAGGTCCATTCAGAAATCTAACAGGGTTATTTTGTGATTTATTATGAGAAAATTAATCATATCTTGATCACACTCAGACTGGTTGAAAGAGAAGAGTGTAGTTTTGGCCGGTAGCCCTGTGTGACATCTTGAACAACCTGTCACCTCAGAAGGCTGACTTGAGGTGATGGTGGCACAAGGCACAGGGGCCTGGAATGTACCCTGTCAGGAGTCAAGCCCAGGTGAGATACTTCAATCTCCAGGATAAAACTGGAGATTTAACAAGACTCTACACTTCAACCTAGCACTTTTCATCTAAAAACCTCAAGGCATTCAGGAAACTCTAATTAATTAAGCTTTATAACAGCCCTGTGAAATAGGTAAGGATATTCAGGAACGTATCTCTAGGGAAACAACATGGCAGCTGTTTAGCAACATGCAGGAATACTAAGTGGCAGGCAGTAAGAACTATAGAACTGCAATTAAAAAATGATAAGAGCACTTGGAAGGAGGGGTTCTGGTTTGGAATTTGGCCTGGATCCTGGCACTGACAGCTCTAGTGTTAGGAGGAGGCTGGTCCAGGCAGTGGGTGCCACTGAGAGCCTGGGCTTGGACCATTTGAATCTAAGTGCAGTACAGCAATGTTCTCTTAGATAAGATTATGTTTGTTTATTTAATAAAATTAGCTACTGCTGCTCATGACTCAAAATCTACTACTTCTTTGAGGGGTGACCAGAGCTAATCTCGGAAAAAAAATCAGTAAGATATGTACTTTCTGAATGAAAATTTCTATTTTGGATAATCAACAGATTGCCCTGTGTTTCTTTTTTGTATCAAGACATTCTGGGGAAAGAGGAAGCCAATTAGAAAGAAAAATTGCATCAGCAGTGCCAGCATTTAGGATTTTGGAGGAAAAAATTCAAATGTTCAAAAGTTGAGAATTTGAATCTGTATATTAAAGAAAAGTTAGGAGGATGATCTAAATGTCTTTTCTCTCTTTAAGATTCTGAGTTATTCTTTTTTTTAATATTTTATTTATTCATGAGACAGAGAGAGAGAGAGAGAGAGAGAGAGAAATGCAGACAGGCAGAGGGAGAAGCAGGCTCCATGCAGGGAGCCCAAAGTGGGACTCGATCCTGGGTCTCCAGGATCACACCCTGGGCTGAAGGTAGCACTAAACCACTGAGCCACCCGGGCTGTCCCCTGAGTAATTCTTTATGTCCATAAAGAACAAAAGCTTTGTGCTTAAATAAAAAGAGTTGGTGGGTCCCAGAGAATTATTAGCTCTCAGAGTTATGGGAGAATAAAGTGAACATTCATTGAGTATTTCTACTTTGTGCTAAGTGCCTTACATATGTTCATCACCTTTAAACTTCGTGTTTCCCATACAATTAATAAATTGACCTTACAGAAAGGCATAGAATGAGAGTAAAATATCTCCTCTTTTGTCATCTCTTCTTTTGTATATATTTCCAGAAAAATTTTATGCATACACCTATGTGTGTAGAAATTATATATATATGGTGTATGTTACATATGTGTGAATGTATATATATATATATAGGTATATACATATATATGTATTTTTAACATATATGTACTTTACACAAATGGATGATACATATAGTGTGCATACCACTGTCTATATAACTTCTAAAATGTAATAGTATATACAGGACCTTTCCCCACTTAACCACTTCTAGGCAAATCTCATTATTTTTATTGGGTGCATGGCATTACAGTATATAAATGTACCAGAGTATATTAACTTGGTTTCTGTTGATGGACATTTATATTGTTTCTTGTTTTTGTAATGGTCAACATTTATAAAGATGTATCTGTATCTTGGCAAGTATTTTATATATATATATACACATATATATATGTATACATATATATATATATATATATTTTTTAATTTATGATAGCCACAGAGAGAGAGAGAGAGAGGCAGGCTCCATGCACTGGGAGCCTGACGTGGGATTTGATCCTGGGTCTCCAGGATCGCGCCCTGGGCCAAAGGCAGGCGCCCAACCGCTGCGCCACCCAGGGATCCCAGCATGTATTTTTGAATATATATGTACATAGAAAAATTTCTAACAAGGCATTGGCTGCATTAAAATATATGAATATTTAGAAATTTGACAGACAGCCAAATTATTATCTAAAAGTACTAAGTAAAGATGGGATAGTGGAATTTCCAGCAGGTACTTTATTACATTTCTATTTCCACACAATATTGCCAACTCTAGATATTGTGATTTTTAAATTTTTACCAGATAGGTGAAATATAACATCTCATTATTTCGATTTATATTTCTTCAAATTTAAGAAGTTAAGCATAGTTTCATGTTTATAGGACCTTTGTCTTAGTTTTCTTATGAACAATCTATTTATAGCCTTTGACTATTGTCTATTGCTTTTAAAACATTGGTTTAAGGTCTTTTAAATTAGGAAATAAGCCTTTTGCATTCATATTGCGCATATTTTTCCAGGTACTTTGTCTTCTGGCTTTATTACACATCTTTTTGTACAGATATTTTGTGTCTGTGTGGACAAATTTTCATTTTTTATTGCTTCTGGTTTTTGTCTTGTTTACAAAGATCTTTCCAATTCCAAGTTTATACATAAAGTTGCCTATTTCCAGTGCTTTCACAGCTTCTATTTTTGCAATGTTTTGATTACTCTGGAGTTTTTTTTCTTTTTTTAATAACACATGCTATACTGTTGGGTTGCACTTTGAAGCAGATTGAACAAGTGAGGACTGTGGGAGGCAGGCTTTGTGGTAATAAGAGGATGAGGGAACCCCTGGTTCCTGCGAGATGATG
The DNA here is from genome assembly GCF_018345385.1 of Vulpes lagopus. Classification (NCBI taxonomy): domain Eukaryota; kingdom Metazoa; phylum Chordata; class Mammalia; order Carnivora; family Canidae; genus Vulpes; species Vulpes lagopus. The sequence goes on from NC_054826.1 coordinate 147,068,244, forward strand.
TGATGGGCTTGTTTGAATAATTTTGCCGGCTGGCAGGGAAACAAGCAGTTAGGTTGAGGGCCTGGTAGAATGTAGCTGGTCCTGCTCTTAGGGAAACTAGTCAGGTGGGGAGACTTTCCATTGGGTAAGGAAAATACCTGGTGAGAGTAGGGGAGTTTAAGCCTTTGGAGCTACCAGGCTCCAAGATGTCAAGGCAGCACATGAAATTTTAGGCCTTTACACTACAGTCTTCCAATTTCAATATTTTAGTTCATTAAAAACACCTTCATTTTATTTATTAATTAACTTTAAAATGAGAACATGTTAAATTTAATGTTTTGCAGTATTCTTTCTTGAAAAAATCCTGCTTTTATATGTTAGACTCTATGCTTCTAAGATTTTGGTTTGAAAAGCATTTCATACAGGCTTGGAGACCAAAGAGTCTCATTCTGGTGTTTCTGATATATCACAAAAACTGCTCCATTTTTGCAGATAGTTAAGAAGGGATAAAAAATAAATGATGAAGCATATGTAGAAGATACAGTCCCATAAACTCCAGGCTCTTTTACCATAAAGTTACTCTTTTTTTCCTTTTGTAATTTTAAGTATTTTGGAGGAGAGACACTTTGAAACTAAATATTTCATTCCTCATTGTACTTAGTTTAGTCACTTACTAGGTTCATATGGATTCATAGTTTTCTATATATTTTAATAGGTTAGAGTTCATTGATTTCTTTATTTTAATGCCCACGTTGTCCTCAGTTAGGTCAGTGACAATCCCTTCAAACAGATTATCTGGTTGAGGATATGGATGGGTTAAAATATACCATCTTGCTGCCTTTTTTTCATTCCATTTTCCCAGTTCTCTGCCTTTGTTTGGATCAACTATTTTTATCATTTGTTTTATTCCCTTTATTGACTTTTGGCCTATAATTTTTTGCTGTTTTATTTCAGTGGTTATTTAGGGTTTATGGTAGCCACCTTAAATTAGCACAATCTATTTTAAAGTAATTTAGTACTTTATGTATCTTACAAGAACTATTAAGCTTATACTTCTATTTCAACTCTCCTGACATTTGGACTGTCATTGTTATACACCTTATTACTGTATTTGTTATGAATTCCACAATGCAGTGTTGTTATTTTTGCTTTAAAATGTCATTTATATTTTAACTGATTAAAAAAATAAAATATTGTGTTATACTTATGTACACTTACTTACCATGTCTTGCGTTTTTCATTGCTTGGTATAGATTTGTCTGAGTTTCCATCTGTTATCTTTTTTCTTTTGCCTGAATGGCTTTCTTTAAGGTCTTGCAGTACATATCTGCTGCTGCTGAATTAATTCAGTCTTATATATCTGAAAAAGTATTTGATGTTCATTTTGAAACCTATTTTTTTTCTTAGTGTAGAATTCTGGATTTAAAGATAGTTTTACTTTCAGAATTTTCAAGATGTTGCTCCATTGTCTTCTGGCTTGCATAATTTCTGATGAGAAGTCTGCTGTCATTGTTGTGATTGTTTCTGTAACTTGTCTTTTTCTGACCACTTTCTAGATTTTATTTTTGTTGAATTTAAATAGTTTCATGTTAGTATGTCTTTGTATAATTTTATTCAAGTTTCTTGGAGCCAGTTGAGCTCCTTTGATCTCTGGATGTGTAGCTTTCCTTAACTTAGAAAATATTCAATTATTATGTCTCAAATATTTTTGTTCCTGTTTCATTTTATTTAGAGAGTCCAATTACTCATGAATTAGGTCACTTGGAATTGTCTTTTTTTAAAATTTGTGCTTTTTTGGGGAATAATTTCTATTGTAGGTCTTCAAGTTCACTCATTTTTTCCCTCTGCAATGTGTAATTTATTCTTATCCTGTGCACTTTTCATCTCAGAGATTGTAGTTTTTATTTTTAGAAATTTAATAGAGGTTTTTAAAAAAATATTTTTCACATTTCTGGTTAACATATTCAGTCTTTTTCTAGCTCCTGAACACATGAAATGCAGTGGAATAACTTTTAATATCCTTGTCTACTAATTCTATCATCTGTTTCATTTCTTGGCTGGTTTTGATTGGATGCTTCGGCTCATCACCATATTTTTCTTGCTCTTTAAGTACCTAGTAATTTTTGGTTTGATGCCAGATTTTGTGATTTTTTTTAACCTTTTGGTGTGCTGAATATTTTTGTGTTCTTATAATGTATAATGTGCCTTGCCTTTAGTCTCTGTTAAGCATGACCTGAACAATGTTTATCAGGGGTACCTTCTTCAGCCATTCTTTATGGATGGGATTGCTAATTATAAATACTGTTTATTTACATTTATATGACAATGTCTTGATTTTCCTTTTATTTTTGAAGGATAGTTTTACCAGATGTAGAATTCACAATTTTTGGTTCCTTCCTTTCACACTTGAAAAATGTGCCACTCTTTTTCTGGCCTTTATGCCTTCTGATGAGAAATCTACTATTCCTTGAATTAGTATTCCCTTATAGGTAATAAGTCATTTTTGCCTAGCTACCTTCGATTTTTTTCCTTTGGTTTTCAAAACGTTAATTATGATGTGTGTGGTGTGGATCTTTGTTTATTTTGGGGGGATTTTCTCAGCTTCTTTCAGCTGTAGGTTTATGTGTTTTGCCAAATTTGGGAACCTTTCAGACATTGTATCTTTGAATATTATTTTAGTTCCACTTTCTTATCCTGTCCTTTTGAGATCTCTGATGATACACATGTTGTGCCATTTGTTACTATCTCATAGGTCCCTGAGGCTCTTCACCACCCTCCATTCTACTTTCTTATCATATTGGGTAAATTCTATAAATCTATTCTCAAGTGTGCTGATTCTTTATTCTGTGACAACCATTCTACCAATGAGCCCCCCGAGAGATTTAAAATTTTCTGTTACATTTTTCATTTCTATAATTTTGTCTGGTTTTTATTTGTAACTTCTGTTCCTTTGCTGAGATTTGGTATATCTTCACTTGTTATAAGGGAAGTTTTACTTGCTGCTGAAGCATTTTTATGTTTGTCCCATAATTCCAATATCTGATTGATGGTGGTATTGGTGTTAGTTGATTCTTTCCTCCTTCAAGTTGCTATTTTCCTGGTTCTTGGTATGATGGCATTTTTAAAATTGTACCTGAACATATTGGCTATTAAGTTAAGTAACTGTTAAGCCTATTTTTTGTTTTGTTTTGTTTTAGTAGGCAGACACCCTGTTTAAGTTTAGCACATAGGTAGGTCTTGGCTTACTTTTGTAGGCTGTGGTTCCAATGACACTTGGGTTTACAGAGCATTTGTGGTGCTACTTGGTACTGTTGGTTTATCTCCTGCTGCTAGGGTTTCCATGGGTCCCTGCTGGTGCAGTCCAAGAAGCAGAAGTATTTCTCCAGGCCAGTGCCTCATGTTTTTAGGTTAAGGAATGTAGTCTCAGTCCTGGTAGGAAGGAAAGCACTTGCTCTATCCCCTTATTGTCTGCAAGGCTTCTGATGGATCCCCCTTGCCTTGACTTTTCCTTTTTCTTTGGTATTATGGGGGTTCACATTTGATCTGGAAGAGGAATGAATCTACCTGGGCCAACTTCTGTTGCTAAGTTCAAGATTGGAAAAACACCAGGCTTATATCCCTGTTAGGGTCAGAGTGAGAGGACATAAGATGCTTTGTCCTCATGTTGTTTCTCCAGTTCTAGGGTTCCCTAAAAAAAGGGTTCCCTTTTTCTTTCCACCTTTCAGAGTTCTACTTTGGTTACCTCTTACATTATCACCAGGATTGTACTTGTTGGAACAGGGGGGAAGAGTGTTTGATATTTAGGTAGGATCAGAAACCTCAAGATTCATCTTCTTGGGTTTTTTTTGTTTTTGTTTTTGTTTTGTAAATAGGAAAATTTTTTTTGTGGCAAAATACACATACTGTAAAATTGGACATTTTAATCTTTAAGTGTACAGTTCAGTGGTTCAGTGGCATTAAGTACATTCACATGTTATGTATCTATCTCCAGAATGTTTTCATCTTCCAGACTGAAATTTTGTATCCATTAAATACCAGCTCCCCCCATCCCCCTCTTCTCCCAACCCCTGGTAATAACCATTACCCCTCTTGTCTCTATGTGTTTGACTACTCTAGATATATCTTATAAGTGGAATCATATAGCATTTGTCTTTTTTGTGACTGGCTTATTTAACTTACCATAATGTCCTCAGGCTCAACCATGTTATGGCATGTGTCATAATTTCTTTGCTTTTTAAGGCTTCTTTTTTAAATGGTATTTTTCTGTGTATAGAAGTCTATCAGGTTATTTTTCCTTCCCATTGTTTTCTGTTCTTCAGAGACAACTCTATTGTGGTCAGAACCACAACCTGCCAACTAATTGCTCCTTAACCAAACTTAAAACCAATTCTCTTGCTTTTCATCCATCCTCTCATCATTGAAATTTGAACATATGTGGTTCTTTCAATTCCTAAACCCAGTCAGGTTTCAGCCAGTTTATCTCTTTTTGCTGCCCTCTGTGACAGGGGTTGAGTTTGTAGTTTTTCTCTGCTCTGTTAAACTAGCCACCACAGATCCGTCTTTCCATCTTTCAGAAAAGCAGTAAATTTTCTGAGTTGTCATTTCCTCTCCTGTACTTTGTGGAGAAACAGATTCCAATCTGAGATGTTTAACTAAAAGTCATCCATTTAGTGCTCTACTGGTATCAGATGCAAAATGTTATTACACACATAGGGATAAAACTTCTAAAAATAACTCAGCCAATTTAATGTAGGAATATATAAAAAAACATTTAGATCAAGTAGAGTTATTTTAGGAATGAAGTTGAAAAAAATGAAATTTATCCATGTAATCACAAATTACAAGAGCAAAATTAATTAATTAAATAAATAGATGCTGAGGGACGTATCGTAAAACTTAGTCACCATTCTTAATGAAAACTAAGCAAAATATGAATAGATGGGGACAATTTAAACATCATAAAGATGAACAAAACTCTATAGCAGGGGATTAGCAAACTACAGCTTGTGAGCTAAGTACACCTTGTCACCCATTTTTATAAATAAAGTTTCATTAGACCACAGCTGTGCTCATTCATGTATGTATTGTCTGCTTATCATGCTTGTTGCATGATAGCAGAGTTAAGTAATTGTGGCAGAGACCACATAGACCATGAAGCCCAAAATATTTACTATTTTGCCTTCTATAGAAAAAGTTTGCTGACTCCCCTATAGGGAGTTAAATGATGAAGTTATTCCTAGCAAAAAATAGGAATAATTCAGGGATGTGCTTTATTCCAAATATGATCCATTCTGTCCTCCATTTGTCAGGAAAGGTGATCTTCTTAAATACAAATGTGCTCAGGTAATTTTCTTGCTGAGATCCTTTGATGTTTTTCCTATTGTATTTGGGGGAAAAGAATCCAAAAGCCTTACTGTGACCTGCATGCAAGGTCATGTAGGCCTTTCCAACTCACTGTCAACTCTTCCTCTCCTTCACTATGCTTCAGTTCCACTGATGGTTTTTTAGGTCATGAAGACTCCCATTCTTTCCTACCTTAGGATTTTTGCATACACTCTTCTCATTCCCTGGAATTTGGTGTCTCTGTCTACCGCTGGCTAGTTCCTCAACCTCTAGTAGTTCCCACTTCAATGTCATTATCTCAGAAAGATCTTGCCTTTCTCTGTCATTTTCCATCTCTAGATCTTATTTATTTTCTTTATGGTACTTGTTATAACTTGCAATTGTTTTGCTTTATTGGGACTTTTTAAAAATTTACCTTCTAGGATATAAGTTCTATGAGGGCAGAAAATAAGTCATTCTGGGTCATTGCTCTATTTGTTTAAATAGATGCAAGATACAAGTTTAGTAACTTTTCCAACCATAGTCCATTAAATGTGGCTGGGATTTAAATCCCTACCTGCAGAATGATCTCCACAGACACAGGTGCTTATTGTTATGCAAAGTCTATCTGTGTAGTCTTCCATTTTTGGATTCATTAGCTAAGCATTTACTGAGCACATGCTTTAGGGATGGGGGTTGTGGGGCCCAAATGGAAGACTCCGTTTAGGACTTCAGGAAATTCACAGCCTGGCAAGAGACCTAATCAATAAGCAACTGGTTACAGTGGAGCCTGATAACCTCTGTAATAAAGGACTAAAGAGGCAGGAACCCGGATTGGCTCCTGAAGAGTAAGGGATGGGAGTAAGGGAAGAGTAAGGTAGCTTCTGGAGAAGATGCTGCCTGTGGTGGAGTTTGAAGGCACGCTTTGTATTTATTATATGACAACCTAACATAATGCCAGGAGTGCTGGAGACACTAATAAAGTTTGGTTATTACACTTGGGAATGGGAGAACCAGAAAATTGTGGAAATGAGGGTGTGTGGGAACAAGCTCTAAGAAGCAAGAGTAGCATAGGAAAAGGAATGGAAATGAGGTGGAATATGGCCCAGTTGAGGAAATGCAGAGACCAATTTGGGAGAGATAGAGGAGGTATGTGGGGGAGCGCAGGAGATGAATCTAGTCAGGGCACAAGGGCAGATCATGAAGTATATTATATACTGAACGTGAAAGGGGAGCCTCTGAAGGTCAGTGGTATGAATGAAGCTTAAATTATGTAGAAGCAGCAACTAGAGAAAACATGCTCTGTTTCTGTTGTCCTATTTGGCTAGGAGTTTTGCCAGAAGACTTAATGCATCCTTAGATTGAACTTCTTTTGAAACATGTAGGCTTCTGTAGTACTGATTTTACAATGACTTTTTTTCTTCCTGAGAGAAATTTACTCCAGTGCCTAGCAGTCGTATGCTGTTTACATCCTTAACCACTTTTGAAATACCTCAGAAACTGTCTGGTACACTTTTCTCTTCAGGCCCAGGAAGAAGAATTGACCTGTAACTTGCTTCGCGAAACCTTCCCTGTGCGTGATTTCCCCCAGGTGGAGGACTGGGGCATGCAGGGTAAACTGCAGGCCTTGAATGTGTCTTTGCCTCCCTCTTTGGAGCGGGAGACAGTCTGGAAATAAATACCTTCTTATGTTGAGTCAAGTTCAAAACAACATGCAAGGCACCCAATTTACACCTGTGGGGAAAGAAGAAGCTTCAACTAGAGCTAATTGAATAGTTTTGCCCTTGTAGCAGCTACTTGTGTTTCTGCTAGTGGAAAGAAGGCCCCTGGAGAACCAGGAATCAGGTGGCCTGGTTTCCCTGGGAATCCTTGTATTCTAAAGAGTACAGGAGTTAGAAGAATTTTTTTTTTCTGTTTTCTGAACATGTGGAGTGTGTGCAGGATAAGCAATCTGTTAGTTCTCTGCCAGCTGCAGCAGGCCCCTCAGGACTGCTGACAACAGAGAGCAGTCTCTGGGTAAAGAGTACTGAAAGGGGGCCTCAAAGTAGGATAGAAGGTCCTACCCTGAAAGAATCTATCATCTGGTGGCCTCACAGATGCTTGCCTCTGGAGGACTATTCAGGGTAGTAATAAGTGGATCATGATAAAGCTGACCAGACTTGCTGGGGAAGTCTCTGCAGAGAAAGGGAAGAGGGCAATGGGACAGGAGAGCCAGACAAGGCTTCCCAACAGTGACAAATTAGGAGCAAGACCTTGAGATTAATGTGGGATTTGATTTGAAGGGGAGGGGATGTGAGGCCATTCCAGACAGGTGGAAAGCCAGAGAAGTTGATGATAGATCACCAGAACTATCTATAAGACCTATCTAATCCTATCTCTGCCCTGCTCACAACCTGTCACTGGTTCCTCATCACCTGTAGGATAAAGTGCAAGCCTTTAGCCAGGCATAGCACCATCGGTCTCTGCTTACTTCCCCAGCCCCTTCATCCCCCCACCCTGTGCCTTGGTCATTATGCTTTGGCAATACCTTCCTTTTATGCCTCTCTGAGTACTCCCTGCTATTTCGTGCCTTTGAGATTTTGCCTTCAATGTGTCCTCTGCCTAGGATGTTTTTTCTTGTCCCCCTCAGGCTGGTGAAGTTTCCCTCAATCACCAGAGCTCTTCTAAGACTCCCTAGCTGTCCAGGTCACTTAGTGAAGGGAGTTGGGTAAGTCCATTGGGTCTGATTCCAGATCCTTTGCTGTTCTGTGACTGGGTCTTAATTTATGAAAGTGACTGATGACATGGAGAATCGGTGCCACTGAAAGAAGAGTTTAATCTAACTCACCTTTCTTCTGGAAATAAAAGGCATGGCTTGCCACCCCAGGCCAGAGAGGAACACTAGGAAGCAGAAGCAATGACAGGTTTTGGCCAGAGCCTTAATTGGAAGTTTCTGAGGGAAAACAAGGTAGGGCAGGTTAAATAGTTGAAGATTGACTAATTTGCAATAGGAGTGGTCTCTTGCCAGCTATCTGACCCTGCGATGATTGTTTTTTGAGATGTTTAGGCCAGATAGAGGAGCCCCCCCCCCTTTTAAAGATTTTATTTATTCATGAGAAACACAGAGAGAGGCAGAAACATAGGCAGAGGGAGAAGCAAGCTCCCTGCGGGGAGCCCAATATGGGACTCAATCCTAGGACCTTGGGATCATGACCTGAGCCAAAGGCAGATGCTCAACCACTGAGCCACCCAGGTGCCCCCAGATAGAGGAGCTTTTGTTCTGGACTGGTTAGTTTGCACTCAAAGGCAACCTCCTGGCTCAGTCCTTTGGTACCTTGAAGAACTGGTTAGCCCTACAAGGGGCAGTCTCCAGTGAGAAAAGTTATTTAAGGATGTCAGAACATTATAAGAAACAGGGTTGGGGGGGTGGGGAGGCTAGTACAACCGCTATGCTATCTGTAAGGAAGGATCCATTATTCACAATTTGTTTTCTGAACACATGCGTTAGTCTCAATGATTGAGCTGAGTGCTTTGGGAAGAGAAGTGCCCTGGGTTCTAATTCCTTCCTGCTATATTACTTTGAGCAAGTCATATTTTACCTGTGGGCTTCATTTTTCTCATTTTTAAAATGACTACATTGATCTTATGCATCTATAGAGTATTTTTTGTTCTGTCAATACACTCATTTTTTTTTTCCATAGTGTAGGAATACTGGCAAAGTTTACCTGGTGGGTATAGAACTATACTCAAGCACCTAAATGAGTGACTTCTTGAATGTCAGGGATTAATTTACTGATGGAATACGATCTCCTTTCAAAGTAGGAATTTAAAAACTGAAAACAAAACAGGACTCATCTTTGTAGGAAGTTGGAGGAAAGGCGGGTAAAATGAGTCAGAAAGATTCTCTGTGTTGGTCTTGTGACCTGAGACAGGATTATCCTTTGATTTTCAGTTTCCTTCTCCGGAAATGGGATACTAACATAATGTACTCCTTAGGGTTGTGAAGATGAGACGAGGTCGTGTGTGTAGAGATCTTTGCATAGTGTCTGACATAAAACGTATGGCCCAATAGACCCTGGCTCTGGATCATGGAAGGGGGGGGGGCCCACAGGGACTGGAAGGGGTAACTAGATAAATGCTTATGAAGACCTCAGGGTTTCTTCACTAGCAGATATTCCAGCTACTATTTCTATTTCTGATTGGTATGCCCTGGAACTCAGAGTCAGCTTTGGGGGCTGGGGTGGTGATATCCCATGACATCTTGGATATAGGCACTGGGATAGCTCAGGAAAATTCTGAATACAGGAGCAGCAACAGCAATAATCATGATCAGGTCCTTGATTCCAGAGCCTGTGCTCTTGACCATTTGTGTTACTCTGAGATGCCAAACAGTCATCCCTTATGCAAAGAGGAGGCCAGTATCATTATTCCATGGCCTGAGGACACTCTGATGGGTGCAGTAGATAAAGTCCCTGCCTGTGATAAAGTGAGTGCTTGTGTGATGTCATCAGATGGGCAAGGAATAGCCCTTATGAGCCAGCTGCCAGGGCAACTGGAAGTTTCATAATGTGTTACCCATGGAGACAAAGGCATTGACACCTTCTACTAAAACACACAGTAATCTGCAAGACATAGTGCATCAGTCCTTTACCATGTTTTCAGAAATCATCAGGTTAGTTAGTCTCTTGACTGAGGCAAAGGAAATACAGAACATAGGTGTTGTTTTACCTCTAACAGTAGTTGAATACTAAGCTGTCCTACTATCTCTTCTGTGCCCACATCTGGTTTCCTTTTCACTGGCTTTACAGTTGAGGGAAAGTAACTCATGTACTACTCCATATAGTGTTGCACATTTTGTAATACAAACAAAAAAATCCACAATTTTTTTCTTTGAAAGCTTAGTACATGCAGGCTAGTACTAGCTTTTCAAGCTCAATCTTTCACTTTTTACTTAAATTTTCCTGATATCCATTATAGTTTCTCTGTGTGTATGTAAGTATGTGTCCTTTCTTATTTATTGCTTTATTGACTGCATTTAATTTATATTCTCAAGTAACTGAATTAATAAAGTACTCTGTTAGGAAAGGCCCCCTGAGGAAAATATGAAAATCAGTAAATAAAGGATCTTCATCCTCAAAAGTCTTATAGTGGGGAGACAGTTTATAAAGCTGGAAGGCAGTGAGTACTTGGGTTAGACTAATGGCTATAGAGACCCCGGTGAGAACATGGATCCAAGCAAGGATCAGGCAAGGAAGGAAAATGAGGCAAAGATGAAGGTTTGAACTTGGATTATTGCAAGAACCATGGAGCCATCAGTAGAAAGGGGACTGTCAAGAGGAAGAACAGATCTGGGGGAATGAGAATAGAAGGTGAATGGGGGGATCCCCGGGTGGCTTAGCGGTTTAGCCCCTGCCTTTGGCCCAGGGCGTGATCCTTGGAGACCGAAGATCAAGTCCCGCATCAGGCTCCCTGCATGGAGCCTGCTTCTCCCTCTGCCTCTGCATCTGCCTGTGCCCCCTCACCCCCGTGTCTTTCATGTATGAATAAATAAATAAAAATCTTTTTAAAAAAAGGTAGATATGGTGAGTGTGATCTAAATATATTGGGTTTATATGACCTAGACTTGGATGTTGGCTAAGATGTTCAGTTACATTGTCCTCTCTTGTGAAGATGAGTGGATTGCTGAGTTCAACCCCAAACTTAGGCACTTCCCCCTCCTCTGATACTTGTTCCACAGTACTTTGTGTTGGACAGTGAAACAGAATAAAAAGATAAAAATGGCATGGTCTTTGCTCTCCCAGTGTCCCAGTTGAGTGGGTGGCACAGTTTGTCTTCAACAGTGCAAGGCACTAAATACTGCTATGGGCAGAGGTGTATAGAAGGGCCAAAGGAGCCATTTGTGGGGGGATAGGGGGAGGCAAACTTGAGCCTGAAAGCAGCTACCTGTAGAGGATTTTCTTAGAGTCCAAAGATCAGCATGACCCAGATGACATTCTTGAGGAAGCTATCGAAAATGAAAAGACCTCATTTCCCAGTATCAGTTTTATTAAAAATGAATAGAAGCAGTGTAAAAAGTCTATGTTTTTACAGTGGTAACCTTACTAATACTTATGGTTAAGGCAATGTCACTAGCTGATTGATTTCTCTATCTCCTGGAGCCTGCTGGCAGTGTGTTGAGACCCGCCCGGTGTCTGACTGTTTTTTAATGCCACTGTGGCAGTGATAACAGTGGCCTCAGAGCCTAAACTTTGAAAGACTTTGCAAATATGATAGGGCAGGCACCTCCTTCTGTGGTTATTGTCTGGAGTTGACTCTGTCCATATGAATATGACTTTAAAGACCCTATGTATGAGCTTGAAAATGCCTGTAACAATAACACATCTTAACAAGGGAAGTTCCCTAGGCTTATGGAGGAGGTATTGAACTTCCTGTTGAGTGATTTATGTGGTCATAGCAATGGGATTGGGGAAAAATGAGAATTTATTGGAGAGTATTTTCTTTTTGAAAGTCAAGCATACGAGTATAATGGAAATTTAAGAGAAATCCCAAGGTTAAAAAATTTCACTTTGGGAATAATAGTAGCTCTTTCATTAGAGCATATTAGTATCAGATATAAGGAGGTTAGGGTAAGCGCTCTACTACCTCATTAAAATAGTGCCATCTAGTGGTGAATATTTCAAATTGTAGCTAGGTGCCCAGAGAGTTGTCACAAACCCTCAGGGGGCTTGGCTTAAAGATCAAACAGCACTTGTAAAGTGCTCATTCATTTATTCATCTATTTCACTTAGTTTATTTATCACTTATTACATGATGGACATATTGACAGATGCTTTGTGGGAAGAGATGAGGAAGACACAAACCTTGACCTCAAGGTACTCACAGTCTAGTAGGGAAGAACACTTGTAAACCTGTGATTGTGGTCCAGGCATAATAGCTCTGAGAGAAGTACAGTGGGGACCCAGGTGACTCAGAATGTCACAGGGGTTTCAGTGACTTTGCTGGAAAACCCTCCCGTGTGTATTAAGGACTTGACTTACAGGGATAGCAGTAAGGAAGAGACAAGCCGTTAGAAGTATCATCAACTTGCACCAGGGTCAGATTCCTGATCCTGCCAGACCTCTCTTTTGGGTTTTCCTCTTATCTTTGGCCTTACCTCTAAGTTGGGAAACTGAATGAAACTGCAGTTTGCTGCCAAATGAAACACTCTTTCGTGGGCTTGATTCTCAGTATCCTGGGATATAGCTGACTGGACACAAGGTGATATATCTAAAACACTAGGCATTTTTCAGGAATCAGTTAATAAATTTGTATATTATCTGTCCTTTGCTCATTTATATTTTTCTTTTCTTCTGCCCTGGGAGATTTCTTGCAAGTCTACTATTTTTTTTTTCTTAACATTTTATTTATTTGAGAGAGCTAAAGTGCACATGTAAGTAGGGGGAGGGGCAGAGGGCGAGGGAGAGGGTGAGAATCCCAGGCAGACTCCACACTGAGCACAGGGCTCTATCTCACAACCCTGAGATCATGACCCAAGCTGAAATCCAGAGTCAGATGCTCAACCAACTTAGCCACCCAGGAGCCTCGCATAGTTGGTTCTTTATGTAACTGTCTCTGCAACATTCACAGCTCTTTTTTGGAGGAACATTTGTGTGATCCTGTTGGGGTATCTAATCTTCCTAGCTCCAAGGGTAGTTTTCTCTTAAAACTAGTTCAATAATGTTGACCTACCTATTTTAATTAGTGTTGTTGGTAAAGTGCTTTAATTATGATTTAGTATTTTATACCATCTAAACAGGAGGAGAAGGCTTGTAATGCCTTTTCTTCGCTTGTTTTAAGTTTCACCATGTGACAACTTCCCCTTATACTGTTTTGGGTAGAATTGAACACTTAAAAAATTTCTACCTCAGGTACTTTTTAACACTATGCTTCTTGGGTAAGTCTTTTTTTTATTGTATATTTTTAAAATATTTTATTTATTTATTCATGAGAGACACAGAGAGAGAGAGAAAGAGACACAGGCAGAGGGAGAAGAAGGGTCCATGCAGGGAGCCTGCTGTGGGACTTGATTCTGGGTCTCCAGGACCACGTCCTGGGCTGAGGGCAGGCACTCAATTGCTGAGCCACCCAGGGATCCCCTGAGTAAGTCTTTTCACTTTCCTTTGAACTAGATCTCATTGGTTTCCTTAGTTTCATCCTCTTTTTTTTTTTTTTTTTTTACAGTCTCTTTCCTTCTTACCTTGGTGTGGCTTCCCTTTACTGTCATAACTCTTACCTTACTTTATTTTTCTTTTTGCCTATCCAGTCACTTTTGAATCTGTTACTTCTCTCTTCCGGTTCCTCCCATTCCACCTTTCTCGCTCTCTCTTTCACTTTTCCATATGTCTTTCATTATGTTTCTTTTGGTGTCTTCATCTTTTAGGGTCTACCTCTCAGAACTTTGTAGGTAGTTGCTGCTGATGGAGGATTCCATGTTAAGTTTGTCCCAGTGACCACCATTAACACCACTCTGGTGGTGTGAGGGAGAGAAAAGATCTGTGAGGAAGAAACAATGAATTAAGGCATTCATTCATGGATTTATCAGACATGGATTGAGTACCTGCTAGGTTTTGGGCATTGTGCTACGGGCACAGATACAAGAGACAAGCTGTCACCCTCTCTCATTTTTCCCACTCATTTTCCCTCCTTTCCCAAAACATGAGAGACTCCTAATTCTGGGAAATGAACAAGGGGAAATAGAAGGGGAAGCAGGAGGGGGGATGGGGTGATGGGGGGATGGGCACTGAGGGGAGCACTTGATGGGATGAGCACTGGGTGTTATACTATATGCTGGCAAATCAAACTTCAATAAAAAATATAAACAAAACAAAACAAAAATAAAACTAATTAGTACATTAAAAAAAAAGAGAGAGAAAGAGACAAGCTGTTACAGATATAAGGACAGATATAAAGAGGATTGAGATAGTCCCAGCTTTCAGTGAGCTCGTAGTCTAACCAGAAATAAATAGATCAACAGCTATTATGATACAGTTGGATCGGGGCTACAATAAAGGTAGGAGGAAAGTGTAATAAGCATGCAAAGACCTGAAATAATGGTGTCTGGAAGACGTGGGGAAGAGTTCACAATGCATGAGGCATATAGACCAGGACATGAAGAATGATTTGGAAGTGGTTTGAAACACTGAAGGGTGCTTCAGGGCGAGAGATGAGTTCTGGAATCATGGAGCCTTAAGTGAATATGGTGGGCCCAGGGGGAAATGCAGATGGAAGATGCGGGGATATAATGGCAAGTGATGAGACTGGGGAGATGGGAAAGAGAGAGTTTTGTGGAGAGTCTTAGGTTCTATATAATGGAGCCAGGGAATCATCCTCCAAATACTGGGGAGTCATGGGTGAATGGCTCTTAAGTATCTGGGTTATGTGTGGGTTAAGAGGATGGATAAGAATGAATGGATTTGTTGGACATTACAGAATTCAAATGGACAGAAGTGGTGATGGGATGTGGAAGGTAAAAGGCAATGGACCTTTAGGAGAGGTCATTGGCATTTGCTTTCACTGGCATATTTGTTCCCTAGGATTTTGAATTCTCATGAGTTACATCCTTTTCTATCTCCTATGTTATCCTTTTGTAGTAGGATCTTTTCTAAAGAATCTAAAATTTGAAGCTTCTTTTCAGCTACTTGGAGAAAGTGTTCTAGATTGTGGTAATTCTGTCTTCTTGTCTTTCCTGGGTTGGGCTGAACTTGTCTTGTCAGCACTGGTGCTTCTCAGGATAACCACTGATTCCACTCTCAAGTTTCCGAAGGAGGCAGATGCTTAAGACCAGTGTCCCCATAGTGGGTGTGTGGATGGTGGTATTGAGGGAAAACTAAGAGCATTTTACTTATTGTACATACCAGGTGCCCTGTACTTGTTGATTAGGTGGAGGAGAAATAATGCAGAATGGTGGATAACATACAAAGTACCTTATTTTATATTATTAATGAAGAGGGGTATTTGAAAAGGAGGCTAATGATCAGCAGGCTTTCTCTTCTTGCTATATTTTACTTAGATCAATACTGATACTGTTACGGATTTTTCACATTCACATAATGGATTAGGGAAGGATGTGAAATTGTGATAAATTTTGTGGAGACTTACCAGGTTAGGATTCTTCTTCCTTGGGAGGATTCACTAAAAAAGATAATTACACTGACTTAGCAAAGACCTAATATCATGACTTAGGAAAGGACACACATCAAATTTGGGATCTAGCCGCACTCTCTCCACTCCCTAACCTCCAACCTGTTAATTCAGTTGATGTTTTTAAGATTCCACATTTCTTTTTTCTTTATCAGGGGTCACATAAAATTCATCAGCTCTTTGGGTTCATCATTTTCCCATACTTCTCCAGTGTCTTGAGTGCATAACCTATTGTTTCATCACAGGTATCTGAATATTTTTCTGGAGGCAATAATGTCATAGTCAGGAATCTTCATTAGGTGCATTAGATTGTTTGCATGAGTAGTCTCACTTCTGCATCCTTTCTCTATCCATACACTTTGGGCATATGATTTTCTAATTCCTCTCATTGGAGTTGATTTACCCCTTTTGATTCTGAGTTTGGTCAAGTGACTTTCTTTGGCCAATGGAATGTTGTAATTAGTCTGATCTAATCTTCATGTTTGCCCTTAGACACATTTAGACCTCTACCCTTCCCTTCTCTACCACTGTACATCTGGCTTTTGACAAAGAAAGAAACATCCACCTCCCAAGCTTTTGGCATCAATGGGAAGTTTGAATTCTCCAACCCACGTGACAA
Organism: Vulpes lagopus; assembly: GCF_018345385.1. Lineage (NCBI taxonomy): Eukaryota > Metazoa > Chordata > Mammalia > Carnivora > Canidae > Vulpes > Vulpes lagopus. The sequence goes on from NC_054826.1 coordinate 147,084,322, forward strand.
ACCCTTCCCCAACCCCACCTGCCACCTAGCCACTATAAAAGCCCAACACACTTTCTCCTCTTATGATTCCAGATTGTTTTGTGTCTACCCTTCTACTCCAAGAAGTTTCTTGTATGAGTAATAAACTCTTTCAAATTCTCTGTGTGTGAAGGGTCATCAGTCTTGACATCCAACCTCTTAATTAGAAGGAGTGGGGAGGCAGTATCCATCCCACCTCCACAGGATGACTACAAATCAACTGCTTATCTATGTGATACTTGCAGATGGTTGAAAAAGCACTTACATTTTCTGCTTCGAGTGTTGCTCCTGTCATGGCCATGAGAATGCTTGGGCTAGCTTGCTGGAGGGTGAACTACGTGGAGCAGAGACTAGTTGCCCTGTCACCCCAGTCGAAGCTCGGCCAACAGAGGTGATCCCAGATATGTGAGCAATTCAGCTGAGATCAGCAGAGCCAACCAGTCAACCCTCAGCTAACTGCAGATGTATGAGGGAGGCCAGGTTCCCTAGGCCTGACACGGTGACCAGCCACGGTTAGCTGACAGGAGCTGAACCCCAAACTAGGAGGCTAAATTATGTTTATTGTTATATATTTCTGAGGTGGTGGTGGTTATGTTGTGGAAATAGATAATGGATAAACCAAGCGTGGGGACTTCTAGACTGACTGACTATGGGATAAAGAATAGAAAGTCTCCAAACTTTCACAGCCATTACTGAAAGCAGCAAGCCAAAAATGAAGCGAAGAATTGTAGCTCAGTTCATAGTTAGCCCCCTTTCCTTCTATTTTAAGAGTTTATTTTGTTTAATTTTTGTGTGTGTGTGCTAGGACTCTTAATAAGCAATTCAAAAAAAAAAAAGCCTTAAGTAAGATTAGCAATTTGCACCTTTTAAAAAATTAACAGCGCTCTGTTGTTTTGATATTGAGCTCCATTATCAATTTGCATCTTTAAAGAGGTGTAACCTTTCTCAGATATTTTGCTCTGTGTTCTTATATTTAGCAAGACTTGATTTTTACATTGCTTATGTTGCGTTTACTTCTGCACAATTAAGAGCAAGGGGAGAAGAATAAAAAACCTAAAGTTCAAGAGTTAGGGGCATGTTATAGATTTCTCGAACCTGGGCTATTCTGGGCTGATGGGGGATCCTGTCAAGGAGCCCTTCATATTAATAAAGGGAAAAGAGTTCTAGAGTTTCAGGAGACATATGAACAAAAGTTTCTGTGTGCCTAAATAGGTGCATACCATATCTTCTTATTAAACTAGTGCCAGGGTACAGCATAACCCTCAACCTGCCAGGAAGTCCCGAACCCTACTCGTATGACAGGTGCATCTTGACCATCTCCCCTATTCTACTTCCTTTCGTTCGCCCAGTCAGATGTCCCCCTTTCTCCAGCCAGATCATCCAACAAAGAATGTGTGGAACTGCTTCAGGCAGGAGGGATCATCCACCTCAGGGGGTCATCCTTTGCTTTCCATTGTCATCTTCTATAGAGAGAAGATTCAGTTTGGTGGCAGAGAAGTCTTTCTTCATTAGGTAAAAGCACACTAAGTGTCCTTTATTGTTCAGAAAACAAAATCCTAACCATGTTGTCCCAAGTAGAAGGAATGTTAGTAATAATCTAGGCGTGTTTTTTTTTTTGTTTTTTTGTTTGTTTTGGTACTTGCACCAGACTATTAAACACTTCTGCGTCTTCTGGACTTCAGTTTGAAGCTAGTTACTGAATTCCATCAAACTATGAGCCAAACTGATTTTTTTTTTTTCAACAATGACCTAATTAAAGCTGGAGCCTAACCTGTATATTTCCTGAGCTTGCTGAGCTGGAGCCACGCATCAAAATTTTTTTCAACCGAGTTGACATTCTACTGAGTTAAATCCCTGTTAAGATCCTAGGAAAGGAGGAGTAATTCTTGGTCACTTTTCAGAGTTGTGTGTAAAATCTGAAAGCTTTGGGTATATCTTTGGTGAAAGCCGGTTTCACCTTGAATGGATTTCTAGTGGAATAAGTGAAAAAGAGGATGTTACTCATTGCAGAAGAGGGAAGAGACATAACACATTCAGGCAGATTTTATGTTTCTTCACCGTGTAATTGAAGTCATTTATTAAATCTCACTTTTGACCTCAGTCCAAGTAGTTTGCCATGGGATATATGGACGTGGTGTTCCTTGTGGGTAGTGTTCTCTCCGTGCTTATATGGTATTCTCTTTGGAGAACCTGATCCTGGATATCTCGAAGATATAGCCTTGACTTTCTAACTTATCATTAAAGTATATTCAGAAAGTTCTCAAATTTTTAGCTCATACATTTCTCTAATCTAAATGACAGATTTGAAAAAAATTATGTATAAAAACTATGTAATCTGTAAACAATGTATAAAAATAATTGCATCATTCATGTTTCAAGAACATTTTTGCCACATTGGTTAACTTAACAAAAATTAATTTTGATTATGGACTCATTGACTTTACCAAAGATAATACAGACAGATTTTTCTCATGTATATTGAAAAGTTCAAAGAGGAATAAATAGTTAAGAGGCCAAAGGTGTTTAAGGGTTATATAAAATGGGCTGCACTTGAAAATAGAGGAGGAAAAAAAAAAAGATTCCTGAACAGATAAGGTATAAAAGTTAGGATGATACTGAGTAGGTTTTCCAAAAGTAGTAGCCTGAGGAACCCTTAATAAAATTTGGCCTCTGGTTCAACGTTGAGTAATAGGGCATTCCAAAGAAAAGATGTGGTGGTGTTTTCTGATGAGGTACAGGCTACTGCAACTGAACTTAAATTTCAGGAGACCACTGCTCTGATTTTCAAATTTTTCATTTGATGTTTTTTTCAACTACAAAGTAGTCTGTTCTTGTTACAAGTGAAATGATGTAAAGACATATTGAGAGACCGCTAATTATCACTGCTCCCTTCACCCTTCCATTTCCTGTTTCATGGTTTTCAGGGATTCAGTGATAGCTGACTGATGTGGGTCTTTTACACATTGCTCCTTTTCTCAGATGTACAGATACATAAATACATGCTTGTGTATAATTTAAGAAAATTGCACTAAGTAGGACATGCTATGCTCATTAATCTGCATTTTGCTTTTTCACTTGGAGTGTATCCTGGAAAATCCCAAGAGAGAATAAACACAGCCAGCCCTATTCTTTCTCATTTTTATTCTTATTTTCTTTATGTGCATGTATGCATGCACACACAGATTTTTACATAAATGTGATCCTTTAAGATTATTCTTACATGATTATTTTCTTCACTGCCCCTTTCCTTTTCGTGTACTGTTTCCTTCTTTTCTCTCTCAGCCTTGTACCTACCTGTACAATCTGGTTGGTGTACATCCTTCAGTATTTTTCTCCATTCTCTTATAAATCTTAACCTGCACACATACCCCCACATGTAGATACATTTCACATTGTGTCATAATCCTACAATGTGTTTCAGGTTGAGGTGGCCCTTTTAAATCTCTTTTCTAGACTCCTCTTTAGATCTCATCTCATGAAGGTTCTCAGTGGTTTGGGCCTTAGCACACTGCCCTGATTCATTTTTTTATTTTTTTAATATAAGCCATCTAGGAAATCTCATGCAGTCACATGATTTCATTACCACTCTTTTGCTGTAGTTGCCCAAATCTACATTTCCAAATTTTGGTTTCCCTATTCAATTTGCTGCTGGATATTTCCAACTAATTTTTCTGCAGGCACCTCAAACGGAGCATGCCCTGACTTTTCCCTTCTATTCTCTACTTTGCATTCCTATTATTTATTGCCATTGATGCTATCATCAACCATGTGGATGTCAAGCTAGAAACCTGCAGTTTCTAATCAATCAGTCAGTTCTGCCAACACTACACTTGAATAGTTTTTTTTACTTGAATAGTTCTTGAGTTTATTCTTGTCTTTTGATTTATCCCATTACTACAATTAAGTACAGTTAAGATGTTTATTAGACCTCACATAAATTATAGCAAAAGTCTTTCAACTTGTTTTTTTCCCATTCAGACTGCATAAAATAGTGGGTCATTGGGAACATATGATCCTACTCTTTCAAAGAAAACACTATTGTCTTTGGGAAGGTTGAAAGCATAATAGAATGGTTAATATCAAGGTTCTATTCTTTCTGGAGTAGAAAATGCAATATACATATCAAGATTTAAAAACAAAAACAAAAAGGAACCATGAGCAGAAGGAGAATCTGGGCAAGAGTAGTAGTGTTGCAGGGAAAGGAATCAAAGCTAATATTTAGCTTTATAAATTTCCCCACTTTGTCACTTTGTCCTTAAAATAAATTACTATCTCTATCCAATAATTTAAGCAGTCTGGAGTGATTAAGCAAATATCAGCCAAATGACTTCCATTTCCTGAAAAAGTTCTGGGGGAAATACTTGAGGAAGTATTGCGGAAGTGCGGAAGGCTGGTTTTTGGGTCAGTTATATACCTACACATCATAATTTCATAAGCCTTTGTCCCAAGGATGTCCAATAAAACAAATGAGTCACATGCTAAAAAAGTCTGCAGTCTTTACATTTAGGGGCACCAGAAAAAGTGGGAGTTTGGGCCAATGCCTAAATATGGGAGCATAGGAACATTGAATATAAACAACAATAGGTGGTCTAGAACTACTTTCCTAGACCTTGCACTTCAAAGTCAGCTAATCCTAATCATGTGCCATGTTCTCTTTGACCAATAAAAAGAATTACCAGATACAGCAATGTTCTCCTTTGAGAGGGGGAAAGACTGGAGGTTTATACTGCGCCCTTAGAAAAATTCTCACTTTTTGTCTCCTTTGCAGGAAGTGCCGGAGGTAAAATGAGATGACCACCCCAATTTAATCACTGCTAGTGTATTAGTGTTGGCTAACTGGAGGAATGGATTTGCTATTTAATTTAGACTCAAGAAAGCAGAGAAGAAAAATGGCCAAGAATGCCATGGATTTCAGAACCCTCCCAAACTGTGATCTCAGAGAAAGGAATAGAAGGTTGATGACTAAGTGCTACCGAGTTACTTTTACCCAGAGGGACTGCATGGCAGCTTTGGACTACAGAGTAGAGTAGAGGGACCCCAATCACATCTCTTGGGGTGGTGGGAAGTTTTGCTTTCTGGAGTATCACTTTGAGGACTTAGTTGCTTCAAAGCCATTTTTTGTTTTGAACAAGGTACAATGAAATATGCAAAATACACCCATACCAAGGTCTCTTTGGAAGGGCCCAGTTTTACCTAATGTTCTTTGGACTTCTACCCCATTGAAGAAATTTCTCTAAACTCCCCTTTATTCTCAAGGCTTTCTTTAGGTGTTCTTGTTGTCCTGGCTTTCTGCACTACAGGATGGTACCTGATGGACAATATCCTGCTCTGGAGATAAATTTCAAATGTCGAGTCTTACAGCAAATTTGAAATTAAGCCAAGTATCTTCTCCAATTCCTACTTTTTATTCCTTATAATTTCCAAGAAACTTCCTGCTAGCAGACTTCTCAGACAGTGACAAACTGAATCCTCATTAAAACAAAGAAAGGTTAAGGGGAAAAAATAACCCATTTAAAATGAGGTAACTCACCAGTCTTTCAGCTGTAAATTGACAATTGGATTTATATAAATCCATAATTGTATCTCTTTTACCTGCAGTTAGGCTAGTTAATGATGAAAAAAAAAAAAGGTATACAGCTGATTGTGTAGCTTTAATGAGGATTCTTTTTACAGAGTTAAAAAAATCCACCAAATTAAATTCTGCCAATTTACTCCATTGCAAATTGAGCACCACCCTGTGAGCAGGGAAAAAAAAAAAAAAAGAAAAAAAAGAAAAAGAAAAAGAAAAAAAATCATCAAGTAGCTTAAATCAGTTACAGCTAAATGTGTAAGTCAGCATGTGCTTTAGCCTTTAGTCATGAAGAATATATTAGATTTTAAAAATAAATGGCTTTCTGCTGAGTCTTCATTGCAATGGCTTTCTGACTTTTAATTAAATTTTCAGTACTTGTGGATGCTTCCTCATGTACTCTGGCCACAGAGCTCGAATTGCCTCCATCATTAAGTGGAGTGGAAAACCAAATTGGAGATTATTAAGCTTGTTCATTTCTTTGTTATCGGTAGCTGGTGACTCTCTCCTTTTTACTTGTTAAATAGGGATGGAGCTTTCTACCAGGATATTTTCCAAGAATGAAATAAGCTCTCGTAAACAGAGCATGATTAGCCCTAATTCGGGAGCTTGTTAAATGTTCCTCATTATACATTTCTGGTCTGTTTCATCAGTGTTAAATGAACTTAATGTAAATTAATAAAAACAGGTTTGCATTATTTGTAACAGGATTGAGAGTAAAGAAGAAAACTGTAAGCAACACTAAACTCAGCAACTAATGTTGAAGTTTGCACTTTTTCTCTGCTGCCCTTTCTGTTCTGTGGAATTGAATATATTGTTCCAAAGGTTTAATATTTAATCTTTTGAAATGGAGCATTATAGTTTAGGTCTTACATTAGAGACTTTAATTGCTAATTTGGTGCTTTCCTGCAAATTTTGTTTTTGCTCCCTTTGAACTTCCCAGAAATAAAGAGATTTATGAGAATAATGTACTGTAGGAACCAATCTTCAACAAAGGAATTTGAATTTCTATACCAACAGGGTCAAGAACAACATAATTTTGGCTATAGAACCTAATAGTTGGTTGGTTTTAAATTCATATTTGTTTTGATTTATAAAAAAAGAGTTCATTGCAGATGCTTCGAGGCAAATGTGTAATGTAAAATTCACATTGTTTTAAACAGTGACATTCTTAAAATACAAGGCTGCTTCTCCTAATTAAGGAGAGAAGCCAAACTGAAAAGCCTTAAACATGCATGGAAGGTCAAAGAGCTACGGGCCACTAATCTAGATGATAACATGATTTATCTCTGAGATGTGGAATTAGATGCCTATGAGCAAGTAAGAATAATTGGGGAGCCCAGCATTTAAAATTGCAGGACCTTCATTAACTAACATAGGATGTACCTAAATTGCAAACTCCTTTAGATGATGATGTCAGGAAGATGAGAAGCTGTGATTTCAACTTTCTGGTTGTGGTTGGGGCCAGTAGACCCTCTGTATGTGGGGTCATGGTTATTTGTTAACCTCAAAAATACCATAAGGCTCATAAGAGTTTACCTAGTGTTTACAATTTTGTGAAACCAAGTTAAAACTTGTAAATTATGAAAGAAGCGTGTCACCTAGTAGTTTTCTGGAACTTTCTACTGAAAATTTTGTAGCTTCTCTGGTTATAGTGGGTGTTAATTATTTGTTTAAAATTAGTGGTAACAGATCTTGGTTTTCGTTAGAATTCTCAGAGAATGTCATGTTCACAGTTCAGAATTATTGCAGAACCACGTTTCTGCTCAGCTTGGATTGGTCCCAGAATCCTTCTTAACACAGTAATCCAGGCAGCCCCAACCAATAGGCTACAGTTGTTATATGAGACACATGAGGCTTTTTTTTTTTTTTGCCATTCCTATTCTAATTAGTGAAATTTTGAATTACTTAGATATAGTTAGAAAATCTCTATTTAACGTTTGTGACAGAAACATTGTGGAACATTGTCGGCCTTAGTAGCGTATGGTGAACACATTTTAATTGTCACGTCATGATTCATTTTAATCTTTGCTCTTTGAAGAACCTCTTGTAATTCAGTGCCATCGTTATGAAAATTAATTTTATTTTCATAATGAATAATATATGCAAAAAAAGTATAGCAGATGGGACTGAAATTGTACTGAACTCAGGAAATGTACAAGAAAATTTCTCTTCTTCCCTCCTCTCCCCTTTTGCTTTTTCTTCTCGAGATCCCTCCTCCCTTGGGATTTGGTCAGATAACTAAGAAATAAGTGTTCCAAAGCATGGCTTAGAGGAAAGGCCGACCATTGATCTTCTGAAATGACCAGTCAGTGGGTCATTTCCAAACATTGTCGATCTGGCTTGGTCATGGGGCTCTCCACTGTGAACCTCAGCCTCATTCTGCTTTGCTGCTCTGTTTATATTCCCTTGTTCAGCTTTCACCTTATCCTCTGGTGTTTCCAGGCTGGCTTCCTTGTTACAGGCTAGCCTCTGTCCTGGGTCCTTCCACTGGATTAAGATGGGCCTAGCTCTCTCCTGCCTTACTCTCCAAGGAAAGCACTCAAAATTGATTTTGGCTAATTGACAGCTTTTATTCACAGAACTCTCTTTAACAGTTTGCTGGATTTTCTTTAGTCAATATATTTGGTGAATGAAAACTTGAAACTTTGCTGGTATATACTAAAGAATGCCAGTAATTCTGTGTGTGTGTGTGTGTGTGTGTGTGTGTGTGTGTGTGTGTGTGTGAAGGTTATAGGGAAAAATTGAGGCAGAAAAACTTCAGAGAATCCAAATGTTACCAAAACATAAAGAAATGTAAAGATCGACATGTGACCTACATGTGGGCTTAATGTGATAATAATAGATGGCTCTAGATTATCAAAAAAACAAATTTCAGAGATACACAAAAGTGACAAGGCAATATATTTTTTAAAAGATTTTATTTATTTGAGAGAAAGAGAGTGAGAGAGCATGAGCAGGGGGAAGGGCAGAGGGAGGAGGAAAAGCAGACTCCCCATTGAGCAGGGAGCATGATGTGGGGTTTGATCCCAAGTCCCTGAGATTATGACCCGAGCTGAAGGCAGAGGCTTAACCAACTGAGCCGCCCAAGCACCCCACAAGACAATATTCTTAAAATGCAAGAAGAAGAAACGAATCCTAGGTCTATAAAATAACAGTGATGGTGGCATAACAGAAAATATTAACTAAACGCTTACTATGTGATAGGCACTATTGCAGGAGTGTTCTATGTATTAACTTCTTTCACATCCACAACAATCTTATGGGGCAGCTGCTCATATCCCCATTTGATGGTAAAGATAGCAACTGACTTGCTCAGTGTAAACAGCTCATAAGTGTCACAGCTGGGAGTTGAGTCCACCCAATCTGATTCTAGAGCCCACGTTTGGTTGGGTTGCTTTTCCCAAAGCTTAGTGCTATGTTTTTCACTCAGCATCCTTGAACTTAATCTAAGAAAGGAGCCTGGCAGGTACATTTGCCACATCATGAGTCAAGCTCTTGGCAGAAATAACGATGCTAGGGAGTAGGAAAAAATAGGCGATTGTTACCCAAAGGGCATTCCTTTTTATCAGTCAAAAGGTGCTAATGAAACAGAAATCAGAAAAGGATCGCCAAGTTTCAGACTTTGGATAAAACTGGACCTAAATGTAGGGTTATTCTTTGTTACCAACTTGCCTTATATCCTCGGGTACTCGGGTATTGAAGGAAAGAGATAATAATGTTCACAGGCATCAAAGGAGGTGAGTGACCAAAGGTTAGAGTTGGTATAAATAAAGCAAAGGCAAGCCAAGATGAGGAGCTGGGTCAGAATCTACCAGCTAGTTAGGCAGGTATTGTGGAAGAAGTAGAGCAGATGAAACTGGAACGTGCATAGACGTATTTTTGTTACACAGTGGTGATGATGGTGGTGGGGTACTGGGGCAGAGGTCTGGACATCTGTTGCCACCCCAGTCATCTGGCAAAATTGATCGTTGTGTACTCTGGACTAGCTAGTTACTTTCAAGGGCTTGCATTGTGTTTAGAGTGGATTCTAAGAGGTTAGCTTTCGGAAATAAATTACTGTGTTTTTCATACTTACTGAGCATCTACTATGGATGAGGTCTTACGCAGAATCCTAAAATGGGAACACAGTCGTCCTTGTGGGTAGATTCACAAAAACTTACAGGCAGTAATGTTTTCCTTTGACCCTACACACCCCTCCTAATATCAGCACTGCTGATTTATTTAGTTGAGGGTCACTTGGACAAGTGTTGTCAGCCACCTAGCTAATTTTCATTAAAATTCTCTCTGCTTTGCCACCTTTCAGGCAGGTACTGAAAGGGCCCAGGTAGGTGCTAATTTACACAGTTAGAATATCATCACCATGTATCGTTCTGCCTCTTGGCTCTTTATCTAATAAACGTACACAACATGTTAGACCCTACACCTATGATACAAACACTTGAAAAAACTTGATGAGGGAGATGAAAATCTGTAATTCTGGCTTCTGAAATCTATAGTTTACTTCAGGGGAAAATAAGCAAAGGAAGGAATATTATTCATGTAATCTTAAGGAATCTAAACAGGTGGTGAGATTTCTTTCTAGAATGCTGTGTAATCTCAGCAGTCAAAAGTAATTCTTGTGATATTTAGCTCAAATAAGGATTGCCGTACAGGCTGCTCTGATGGACTTCTCTTGGAGGGTTCTTAGAAGAATTTTGAATGATTTTCATTCATGTTTGCCAATTTTGTAGATTTTTCCCAAAATAAAATTCAAAAAGCAGAGGGAAACTCTAAATCTGTTTTAAAATGATGGTGTCTGTTTCTACACAAACGTGGCAGAGAGGAGTTTTCTCAGAACCAGTTGAATTCATGCCGTCACTCTGAGAAGGCAAAAGGCCTGAACACAACCACTCGCCTTCCCCCATCCTACCCTTCCTTCATCTGCCTCTGCAAAAACATTCCATGAGTAAATCAATTGGCAAAATTAGGAAGCTATGTGGTCACAACAAAATGATGTAATAGCGATAGCTATTTATTGAATATTTATTAAATACTCAATCCATGGCAGGTGCTCCACTGGTGCCATTTCTTTGAATCCTTGTGGCAACGCGTCGAGGTCAACAGGTGTTGGCCCTGTCAGTTGGGTTGAGAAAACCAAGGCTCAGAAAAGTTAAGTGACCTGCTAAGGACACCCAACTTGTTAGAGGCAAGGCTGGGGTTCAAGACCAGGTCTGCTAGATTGTAAGGCCAGTGCTTTCAACACTATACCTACCATCCTGCTTCCCTATGTTACCCGCTTTTAAAAGTTTTGTGTCCCCTACCCATGCCAGAAACAATGGGGCAGCCAGTGTCATGTACCAATTTCCATCCTGGGAGGGCCCAGCCAGCCCCACCTGCCTGGGTATTTCTGATCACTGAGAACTAAGGCTTTGGGTACAAGCTTAAAAAAAAAAAAAAAAAACCGGCTTCCCAGGCTGGCAGGTGGGTTGGCTAGCTGGGATTAAGGCACAGGGACTCTTTGCTGAGCAAGGTGCTCCTTCCTGTCACAACACATTTCCGCGGAGCCCCGCAGTCGGCCAGCCGGTAGCACCTCCTCTTGCTTCTGCCTCCTAGTGGGCTGTCTGGGGGAGGCTATACATATGTATTAAGTTATTAAGCGGTGGTATGGGTTCTCACAAGTTCAAACACAAAGCATGCTGTGTCTCTGCTCCAGCATCTCCAGGAGGGCCTGGATTAATAGAAATGCAAATAGAGCATCTGCACAAGGCCATATGATTAGAGCCTCCCCCTCACACCTCAAAGTCAAGAGCAGAAAAACACTGCATGTGAAACACAACAAAACATGGTGATATAATATGCAAAGTCTGTTACCCACTGCAGCAGCAGTCAGCAGAACAGTTCTACTCACACCACTCACAGCAGCTCTGCCCCAACTTTATTATGTAAGCTCATGTTTTCCATCGGCATAAACTTGCCGTTGGGGTGCGAGCACCCCCCGCCCCCCGACTCTCTCATTGCTTGAGACTCTGCACACCACTGTCCTGCCTGTTCTAGAAAGAGGCTCTTGAAAAGAGAAGTGGGGCTTTCATTTTCCACTTCGGCTCTCTCCATCTCTCTCGGGAGTGGAAAAGCAAGGATCCAAGAAGCCTGCGGGCCAGAGTTTACTTTTTTTAGTTGGAGGAGATGGGTAGGGCCCCAAACCTTCCAGGCCTGGGGAGCCTTCGGCCAAGCTGCCCCAGGGTGATTCAGGCTACAGGGACCAAATCGCAGCCCCCAGCCCCGGTGGTGTTTCCTACAGGGTCGTGGGGTGGTGGAGGTATGCGAAGGAAGGAAAGAAAAGTGTGCGGGCCCCTCAGTGCAGGCTGTGGGAGGAGGCGATGGGTGGGAGGGGGTGTGGATGACCTAGGGCGGCCACCCCCCTGGAGAAGCAGCGACTGGCCCTTCTGGGTCTCTTCTTTCTGCTGGCGTTCTTCCTCCTTCACTTCAGTTGGTTGGTTCGGTATATGTATGCCTACGTGGCTTTGAAAAGCAACCCTCCTCCAGTCATGACGCTGTGAGGTTATGTCACTGGGTAAAGGCATCATTGCTCTTTCCTGTCTCCGGAGCAGGAGGGGTCAATGATGCGGCTGAGAGGGAGTCACATCTCGGGACAAATCGTGAGGTGATGCTGAGCCCTAGGTACTTGGTATCTTCCACATTCGGGCAGCTTCATGCTCTGAGTGGCTGCAGAGCTGCTGGAGACGTCATAGGCTCATCAGGATGCTTACTTACATTTATCCTTGGGTTTCTAGAGAATGTTACTCATCACGGGAAATCGCCTACAAATCGTTACAGTAGATTTTCACGTAAGGCATCCCATCTTTCTCCCTCATGTTCAGTTCCTGCCCCTGCTCCAACCCTGTTCCTTACCTCTTACCTGGGCCACAGCCATCTCATGGCCCCTGGGCTCTTTCCCGCTGCCATTCGGTTGTGCACATACACACTTCTTCCAGATTCATCGGTCTAAGGCACAGCTCTGAAATGTAACTCCTCAGCTAAACATCTTCGATGATTTCCCACTGCCTAATAAATAAAATGGACGTGGTCTTATTTTGGCATTCAAAGCTCTCTAAGCTCCAGGCCCAGGCTGCATTTTTCAACATTTTAAGTTGCCTGCGATCCCTTCACGCCATGCGGTTCCCCTCTCTCTGTAAACCCCTGGACACCGTTCACCTCACGTAAAATGAAGCTCCCTTCCTGGTCCATGCCCTCTTGTGGGCCTCTCCTTCAGGAAGTATCTTCACCGCTGCCTCCTGCTGGAAGTCTACCAAAGGCATCCCTGTGACTGCACGTCACACGTTGTCCCTCTTTTTGGCCAACATCCCACTTACTCTTGTTTCCCAGGTAATGCTGGTCACTTGGGTAGGGGTGCGGTAGAGACTTGTTGAACAAATGAACCGACGCTGAGCGAATGTGCATCTCTGTCTTCCGTCCCCTTAGGGCTTGTGGGATTCCTGAGGGGGCAGCATTGTGGGGTAGCAGTAAGAAACTGGGCTTTGGGCTGGTCCAGAGACTCTGCTTGGCCATTTATTAACCGCGGGACTGTGGGCAAGCGTCCTGACTTCTTCAGGCCCTGCCTGAATCAATGCTTGTTGAATGTGTCAACTTTTATCGGGAACTTTCTGTTCATATGCATATTCTTTAGTCCCCGGAAGTGTCGAAAAGCAAAGTATTACCTGTCTTACAGATAGAAAACATTCCCTTCACATATAAATCATGGTGTGAACTGACATCATAATATACACCACAGACCTAGTAAGATTTCCCTTGAAAAATAATGAGGCAGGGAAGCGTCACATGATCACTACCATCTACCTCTTTGACAACTGACTCTGAACAATGGCGACTGTACGCTTGCTTTTAATGTGCTTGGGTGGTTTAACTAATTTGGTCACCCAGCGATAGACCAGACACAATACTGCTAATCCAAGTATCTACGATGAAGAATTTCTTGGAAAAAGAAAGAAAAGGAAGGCAAAGTTCCCACAGTGATTTCTTGCATCTGCAATCCTAAATCTAATTTAGTATTAGTGCTCCTGACAGGAAAAGAAATTTCAGGGCAGTTACTCACATTTTTGAAGGTTTTATTTGGTTTAACCTCAGAAATAACTGTACTGATGGTGCTGAGTGCTCTCGGATGCGGGATTTTTTTCTGAAATAATGGACTCCTGAGTTTCTTCTCTTCCTAAAATTAGGTCTGAGATGCTGTCGGGGCTTCCTGATGAGTAGCTTTAACTACTGTGTGATATTAAAACAAAAAAGTAGTCCCTCACCCACTTAGTGAGGTTTTTGGAGGGTTTTTTTTTATTTTTTTTAAGAACACGTAAGAAACTGGGAAACCTCACTGACCACGCCATAGATTTTAATGTGACGGACAGTGGACCTCATTGGAGCCACATGTCCTGGCTGTCATGCCTTCCCTTGTGAGCCAGGACCACTCTTTGTGCCACGGCCACTGAATTATGGGAAGAGTTCCATCCACATCTCAGATCCTCTCTGGGAGTCATTTTCGTGTTATTGATAGCCATGTCTCCCTTTCCATGGCATTTGTCCTTTTCTTTCAAGACTTCCCTCTGGCCTCTTGTCAAACTACAGTAGGAAACATAAAACTCCTTTTTCTGTTGAGCGTGTGATAAATAACCAAACAAGAAATAGTTAATCTTATAATGAACACCACAGGTATAATACTGTTTTATGTCATAGCTTTGGTAGAAGAAGGAGTTCTACTTTTGTCATAGGATGTAGGTCAACACAGGGCTAAGTTTTTGCTTATTTTTCCTTGTCAGATAGAATCCCACAGAACTCTGAGAAATCACTAACATTTTGTATCTTTACAATTTGTAAGGCACTTCCCCCCAAATTTAAAATTTTTAATAGAGCATCCCTGTAAACTTGATGTTATTTTAAAAAATATTTTTCTGATGATGAATTTGAGGTGGGGAAGTGTGGTTTTGTGGTTTGTAAGAAATACATATTTGGTCATTCACATGAACAAAATGAATTTCTCATATGTATTTGTTCTTTGTCCACAATTCCTGGCTCACAAATTCCTTGGAATTTCCTAGGTGTGAAGAGTGATAAAGGTGTCTTTTGTTGCATTAATGAAGGTGACTTTTGGACCTTGCCCAAGGGCACGAGCTGGTTGCCCAGAGAACCAATCCTGTGATTAAGGATTTAAATGTTCAGTTCCAATCCTAACTCTCTGGGAGGGGAGTGAGGTTGGAGGTTGAATCAGTCACGACAGTACAGTGCGGTCTCCATAAAAACCCAAAAAGACTGGGTTCGAGGAGCTTCTGGGTTGGCGAACATGTGGAGACTGGAGAGAATGGCATATGTCCACCCTTTTCCCATACCCTATGCATCTCTTCATCTGGCTGTTTGAATCCTTTATCATATCCTTTAATAAATTGGGAAATGCACGAGTTTCCCTGAGTTCTGGGAGCCACTTTAGCAAATTAAAAGGACCTAGTGAGGTAGTTAGAACTCCAGATATGTATCAGGTAGGTGAGAAGCACAGGTAACAGCCTGGGGCTTGGGACTGGCCTCTGAAGTAGTGGAGAGAGCCAGTCTTGTAGGACCTAGTTCTTCACCTGTGAAATCTGACACTATCTCCAGGTAGACAGTGTCAGAATTGAGTTGAATTCTTGGATGCCCTGCTGGTGTCTGAGAATTGTTTTGTGTTGGATGAGGAGATCCCATGCTCTCCACCCCCACTGTGGAATTGGGTCCAGAAGGTCTTCACAAGTTAAGTAACAGAAACCTCTTGTGATGGGCCTCTTGTGATGGTTATTGCCAATGGTGGTTCTCAGAAACACCAGGGCTTGGAATCCTACCCTCAGACAAGTGGGAATCCAGGGCAGTAGACATGTCTGGTGCCTGGCATGAAGTTTCCAGTTTCCAGGCCATGATGTGTAGGAATATTTGTGTTGGGTGAAGCCCAAATGAAAGCCAAGCATGGAGTTTAGTAGAAGTGTTGTTCTGAGGGGACCAGAGGGAGAGGCGGATCCAGGGAGGAGGTAACAGGGCAGAACCTATAGCAGCACACCAGGCTTCTAGGTGTCAATTATGGAGCAAGAGTTGGAGCTTGGCAGAAATCAGAGTCATTGAGAAATGGCTGCGGCTGTTTTATATGGGACATTTGTAGCCTTGACCATGAGCAGGGATGAGTGAGCTAGGAGGTCAGATCATGAATTTGGAGGTGTTAAGTTTTAAGAAGGACAACAGGGCAGCCTGGGTGGCTCAGTGGTTTAGCTCCACCTTCAGTCCAGGGCCTGATCCTGGAGACCTGGGATCAAGTCCCACGTTGGGCTCCTTGCGTGGAGCCTGCTTCTTCCTCTGCCCATGTCTCTGCCCCCCTCTGTGTGTGTGTGTTTACCATGAGTAAATAAATAAAATATTTTTTAAAAAAGAAGGACAACATCCAGAAAATGGAGCACAAAAAATAAAGAAACATTTGAACACATATTTTGGTTGATATAGAGAGAGCACTGTATCTAAGCATTTCCTAGGCCAACTTTTCCTTCTTTCTTTGCTTCACTCTCTCCTTGACTTCTTTATCTCTCTCTATCCTCCTTCCTTCTCTCTTCCCTTTCCTTTATTTTGTATCTGACAGTGCAACTATTTGACTTTGCTACAGACTGTGTGAGGCTCCGGGGAGGTAAATGCAACTTATGAGAAAAATATTTACAAATCTTTTGTTGATGTGGAAAACTATGTGCCTATCTTTAGATTATTTTTGTCTAAAATATTTAAACTTTTCAAGTAGGTGAATTCGTGGGCTGGAAATAAAAACAATGATTTTTCGATGCTTATATTGAATGCCTATGACTCTGTGTGTATGTGTATGTGTGTGTTGTGTGCACACACAAATAAATATATTGCTTACTGCTTGGGGTGTTTAAATATGGTAAGGAGTACCCATACTTTGAAGTCCTTAATTAACTTTCATATCTTTGTATCTTTCATATAGTTCATTCCATTTATGTAAATACAGCAGTCAATACATATTTGCGATTTACTATCTTTTTTTCTATTAACTCCAAGTTTTCCATACATTTCTGGTCCTGAAGATAATAATTTATATTTCATTTTTTAAAAACTCTCTTTCTATGACTTAAGCCTTTTTTCATTTTCACCTTGCCTTCACCTGTTGGCCAAGTACTTAAAGCAGGTATGAAGATAGAATGGATAGGGTACGGTAACTGAGTAATTTGTAGAATCCTAAACCCTTTGTTATGGAAGCAAAAGTATTGAGAGCTTGAATAATGGAGATTGCCTTTCTTTGTAGATAACAGCTAGCCTGGATAGCAATACATATTTTTAATCAACATTTTTCCTTTATAGAACACATGACTATACAAAAACTCTGATGTTTAAAACGAGAATGGAGTGGTTCATCAGAATATACAAGTTTACCCTAGAGCTGTAACCATTCATATTCCTGTCTTTTCAGAGAATCTAGCATTAAGTCCTGATGCATTAAGCTTTGAACAAGTTACAGCACTAAGTCAATGAGATGTATTATTATTATTATTATTATTATCATTTAGCATTCTCACTTGATCATCTTGCCCTTTCCCTAGTCCAAGGTAGCATTTTTTTAAGCTTTTATTTATTTATTCATGAGAGACACACAGAGAGGGGCAGAGACACAGGCAGAGGGAGAAGCGAGCTCTCTGTGGGGAGCCTGTTGTGGGATTTGATCCCAGGACCCCAGGATTGTGACCTGAGCCAAAGGCAGATACCCAACCACTGAGCCATCCAGGCACCCCAAGGTAGCAATTTTCAAAGCAATGGATAAATTGAAGTTTTATCTTTATGAGCTTGTCACTGAGATTCAAGTAATAGTTTATACTCCGGGAAAATACTACCTAATGTTCTAATTATGTAGGTCTATTTTATTTGAACTCAGAAATTTCAAAATCCCCTGCACACAGGTTTTCCGAATGATTACCCTCATCAAAATTACACAAGCAAAGAGGAGGAATAATTAGCAAAATGAGAAGTTAGATTTGGGGCTCATATAATTTTCCATGCTAATTGCTTATCTTGGGAGCTCATTCTGGGAAGCTGTCAGTAAGTGGATTTTTCATGTGTGTGTACCTGGATGTGGATCCCTGCCAGTGTTCTTAGAGGTAGTGAATAGCAGCTGTGATCCCAGAAAGGACTGGGTTCAAGTGATATGGGGAAACAGCAATTCCTCTTAATTTCAGAGATTCTCACCTGAGATTTTCCAGGGGCTGATCCCATTGAATGTTTTTAAAGAGAAAGGGACAACTAAGGAATTTAAAGATAGGCTATAGTTATTTGTCCCAGGTTGTAGATTGGGGCCAAAAGTAATATCTAGTTCTGAATTTATTGTGTAGATAACTCACCAGTTTAAGAAAAAAGATAAGGTAGGATTATAAAATCAAATAGAGAAGAGTATATTTATAGTGGCAATGGAATGCATAAAGGACCCCCTCACTTTTCCCAGCAACTTATCTCCCAAACAATTGTCTGGTTAATAAGTCCCTCTTGTTTTTTTTTTTCTATGGAGATCACTTTATTTCAGCCAGACATCAGGAGAAGGTCTTGGGAGAGAACTGAGACCAGATGTGAAAAATGGACTGGGTCAATTGGATTCTTTTGGGGAGCTGTATAGGTCGCTGGTGAGAAGGTCAGATGAAAGGTGCGTCAACAGGTATCTTGAGGTAGGGAAATGTCGTGTTGAGCCATCTGCAGGTTGAGGACAGCCAAGGAAGCTGGCTGAGGGGCAGGAGAGGGAGCTGCCATTCATGATGAATCAGAGGCAGATCGTGAAGACCCACACATAAGATGAGTTGGTCCTTAGAGTCAGGAATTACCCCAGTGAAGCCTGTTCCATTTCTTGGATTCCTTTAAGATCACTCTCTTCGTTATCACTCCATTTACATGGATCCTTACATTAACTTGCTTGTCGCCCCTTGAATGTTTCCTTGAGTCAGTTTTATGTGGTGTCTGCTCTTTGCTATCAAATCAGCTAAACTAAACCCATTTTACAACAATAAGAACATTCCATTTTCCCTCAAAGAAACAACCAATCACATTCCTCAAAGCAGGGTAGCATTTATCTCTACAGTGAAGGAGAACATAGATGTTTGTCAGGAGCTACTTTTCCCCCCCCCCTCTGCTGCCTTATTGCTCTTTAATGCTTTTGGTAATCTTGGTGGAGAATGGATCACTTGAACTCCTAGTGCTCAACTAGCTTTTATGCAAGTGAGTAATCTGCAATAAGTAATGAAAAACCTTTGAAAGCAGAGCCTGAACTGCCAGTGTTACCTGGCATCTTCATGGTTTCTTATAATGCTGTCAAGGTTCCTTGTAGAAATAGAACTTTATTGGTTTGTCCACTCCTGCTTGCAGGTGGGCAGGGAGGGTAGGGAGAGAAAATGAATGAATGAATGAATGAACAAGTGAACAAACACTGAGTTACGGTGTTACTTAGTCCTAAGTCATCAGATGAAGTTCTTGCTAACCCAGTCTACTAGTTAAGAGGCAGATGGTCACACAGAGCGCTGCCCTCCTTCAGTCTCTCAGGAAGCTGGTGAGCTGAGTTGCCCAATGCCAGGATAAGCAACAGTGATCTGTGGCTTGCTGAGAATTCCTTAGGCCCTGCTGTGTTGCCGCTCTCCCAAGCAGTGGGGGAGAGAGATGGATCTGGACCTGTTCAGGTTTCATGAGAAAGCTTCAAGCTCACTGTTACAAGGGAGGTATAAGCTAGAAGAGGAAATGGGGGTGCTACAGATAACCAGATCTGAAACAGAAAACATCTCTCTCTACCATGAATTTGTACACGGTGGTATTTTCCTGCTGTGTTCCTGAAATCGGTGTCTGGTATTCGTGCTCTCCTTGCCAAGTGATGGATCCTGGGCATTTCAGGTAACAAGCTACCTGCTGTCTGAGTGGAAGTATTTAAATGCCTGCTGTGTTTCATCATTCAAGTTGTTTCCTCCTATGTTTCGCCTGCTAGGGAGCAAGGCTGCCATATGTACAGGGCCACATGGCTGGCAAAACATGAGGATCATGTTTGGTGTTGGATTTATTTGATGGCATAATATTTCTGGCAGTTTGGCTTATGCTGGATTTGCTTCGGCAATTCTGGACCGGAGGGTATCATCGTTATTCTCTAATTTATAGACTATTTACTGGGTTTCAATCTAAGCTGAAGAGTTGAGGGCCAGCCAGTTAGTGTGATTATCATTACCTAACAACAAGAATGGAATCATAGTAAGTTCTTTGGGTATTAGCTTCAAACCTTAGAGTCATCAGTTTTGAGACGTGGTTAAGAGTGTGAGTTCTGGAGTGGATAGACTGAATTTAGACCCAAGTTTCACTTCTGTTACTCTTTGGCATAGAGCAAATCACCTAACTTCTCCAAGTCTCACTTTCTTCATTTATAAAATGGGGTAAAAACAGTATCCATCTTACAGGTTGTCTTGAGGATAAATGCAGTAATGCTTGTTGAAGCCCTGACTTTGTGTCTGTCACACAAGGAACATTCAATAAACATCAGCTCTGTTGGCTTGTGTCAGATGGTCCTTCTGATCCTTCTCTTGTATCTCCCTTAACCCAGTTAGCAATGCTCCAAAGTATTAAGTAGCTTGTAGAAAAGATGTAAGATTCATTTTCTACTTTTCTCCTTAAATATTTTAGGAAACTGAGCTTTGCAAGATTTATGCCAAATGCAAAGCAGTTAGGAGCATAAATGCTGGCCTTTTTTGGTGGTCCCACCTTTCAGAAAATACTAGAGGTGCATGAGACATGAAAGCAATGTGATAGTTCTGTCATAAGTGTCCCATGGTGGGTTGTGCTTAATTTTCTGTTGGTGACTTTAATATTCAAGGTTTTTTTTTTTTTTTTAAATAGTTTTTGTTCCCACTGACTATCCCCTCATTCAAGGTCTAAGTCCATGAGTGGAATTAAAGAATCCTAAATCTTGACTGAAAAGGTCATTCATTCTTGTTGTAGATGGTAGCTGGTTCTTTTGTCATGTGTCAGGTGTACTCTAGCAGTTCTGGAAAGGTCTTCTGGGAGGAGTGCTAAGAAGGCATGATGTAAAGGAAAGAAGATTGTAGCTATAGTTTCATAAGAAAGTCCTCAAAATATTTTTGAAGGAGTGGGGGAAAAATGATAGATGGGAAAAAAAATTAAAGGAAGAGTAACAAGTTTGAAAATTTAGACTCTCGAAGAAGTGAAGTTTATATTTGAATGAGGCTACAACAGGAAATTTTCTGGAGGTTTTAGGAATCATAATATCAATTTTCATGAAGCATGTTTTGATGATCTCTGAAGCAGCCTCTCCTTTCTAGAAAGCCCAGAAAAAGGAGCTCTCTCCTTTCATGGAGCTGTTAAGGGTAATATTATGATCAAGATTTTGTTTCTGAAATTATAATGTAGAGACTCTTCATTTTGCCTGGATTTTTATGTCTTTAAGGGAAGGATTTATCTGCAAGTAGTAAGAGTCACCGTAGTATATAATCATGTAACTTACCACTATGTTATTCAGCCATGAAAAAACCTGGCAACGATGCTGAATGGATTGAAAATAAAAAGTAAGGAGCTACCTTCATCTTTTTTAAGTACCAAAGTTCGGGTAGTTGAGAAATTACCCTTGCCGGTTTTAAGTTCCTGGAAAAATGGAAAAGGAAAGCAGGTGTCATGTGAGTCCCTGCTGTAAAACAGAGCCAGATGAAATGCCACATTAACAGACCACACTGGCTGCTATAAATACGCAAATCCTTTTATTTATTAGAGCAATAGAACATGCATCACACGCTGGACTCTTGTTACCTACGGAGTATTGCTCAGGTATAGCAAGAAAGAGGCAGGGCTAGTGAAAGAACATTTGCATGACAGAAAATCTATACGTGTAGGAAAGAAGACAATTTATTAGGAAGTTAGGAATGTTATCCATTGGCCTGAGCTAGTTGGATTATCTACCATTAAGTGATTAGATGCAGCAGATGACCTTGTAACCAACTCAACTATTCTAACCTTGAAATTTTCTTAATTAAAAATTGTTTGGATTATTAGTTTAGGAGAAGGCCCAAGGAAGAGAAATGAGGTCAAAATGAAGAGGTCCTGAAGGGAACATTCTATAATAGAAACCATTTGGCATAATAAGATCATATCACTGGAGGTGATAATTTTGTGGAAGTTATATATATATATATATTTTTTTAAGTGTATATTTTTAAATAAGAAGAGTATAGATGTAGGTCTGTCTATTCAGAAATAGCCCTAACTAATTTGATCCTAAATGGTTCTTTCAAATGCCAGTGACAATTTGGGATTTCAATTACCTGAGTGGAAAATAGCATAAGGTGGGCATTTCAGGGGGTCTTCTGTAATGTAGGCACTTATGTAACTGGTGGCAAATGTGAGTCCTTGAGGAGTGAGGGAGTGGAGATGGGATATTAACATTCTCAGTTCTTGACACCTGATCCTCACCCTTTGGAATATGGGACCACCTGGGTTTTAAGGAAGTATCTCAGAGCTATAGCAACTGTAAAGAGATGTGGGCAGAACTTCAGTACAACTATCCAGAAATTCACATATAAAAAGTTGATGAAGTCTTTCCATTGACTCTGGAAGACCTTGAAGAGTTCTGGCCTTTGGAAGAAGATTACAGATTGTAGGGGCAAGAAAAGGAAAGAAACAAAACTCTTCTGATTCTGCAATTATGGTAAGATTATTGCTCTTCTCACTCACCTGTAGAGATGCAGGATTTCTGTTTGAGTGCTAAGACACTCAAGCATGCCTACCTATGCTTGGCAAAAACATGTCCTTATCTGTGCAGTAGATAACCTGTTTCTATCATTTATTGCTTTCAGCCAACCTATAGATGTTTCACCTCTAGCCCCTCTCCCCCACATTACAAATGAGGAAATGGGTACTTCATTGAAGTCACACACTTAATACTGGGTTAAACTGGGATCCCTGGGTAGCTCAGCAGTTGAACGTTTGCCTTCAGCCCAGAGCCTGATTCTGGAGACCTGGGATCGAGTCCCACATCAGGCATCCTGCATAGAGCCTGCTTCTCCCTCTGCCTGTGTCTCTGCCTCTCTCTGTGTGTCTCTCATGAATAACTAAATAAAATCTAAAAAAAAAAATACTGGGTTACATTAGGATTTCAATCCAGATCTCTTGACCCTGAAGCTCATGGTCTGGTCTACCCCACCATGCCACCTCCTCAGGTCTATGCATGTCCCTTCCAGGAACATTTGCATTCTATGCCATAGAATGTAAGGATTTGAGTCATGGTAAAGGACTTTTTAGCAGTGATGAGCAGATGGCCAGGTGTTTGTGGCATGGCAGGCCTCCCGACCCCCTGCCTCGCTAAAGTCAAGCACTTTATTCCCTAGGTTACTGTTGGGCTCTGCCCCCTGAACTGGAGCTTATGACTGTGGTGTCATTGTCACCACACATTTGAAAGCTTTGTGAACAGGTGAGAGAACTGAGTTTCAGTCTCCATTTTATGAAGAAGAAATGGGAAGGTAAATATTCTTAGAAGACACAGGTTGTGTGCTATTAACAGAGTTAAGGCAAAACCCCCGATTTTGGCCTTTGCCCATCAGTGCTCTTTCCAGCAGACCTCATAACTGCCATCTCCTTTATAGAAAACTGGAAAACTTCATTTGTTAATCTAGAAAACCCTCCAGCTAAGCCTGGCTCACTGTGTGGTTAACAAGGACAATTCCTTTAAATTGTTTTTTTTCCTTCCTTAGTGTTGCTGGTATCAAGTATAGTTATTTATATGTTTTCCATTTGCTACTTGATTTATTTTAGAGACTGACACTTTTACAAGCTGACATCTCAGCATACAGACACTTTTTTTTTTTGCTCCACCGAATGTAGTTGATGCTACTTACTGGATGCCATGCCGAGCAAATCCTAGTTAAAGGTTTCTTTTTGTGCTGCAATCCATCACTCCTTTTACAGTTCTTCGTCTGGAAGAGTGCAAACTGCCTCCTAATTTTGGCAGCTGCTACCTGCCTTTCTGGCTGCTCCCTGTTGCTTCTTGATATCACTCTGTCAGGTAGACACTTGAGGATTTCATTGCTACCCAGGTGTGCAGCAAATTCAAAATCAGTTGTTTTTAAAGCTCCTTTTGGATATTTGTGGTGAGAAAGTAGTTAATAGGAAATTAGGTACTGAGATAGAGAATTAATGAGCTACTATCCGTTGGTTACTCATACATTCTATTGGAAAAACATTTCTGTTTGTTTATAATGTACCAGAAGATGTAGAAAAAAAATGAAGTGCCACTCTTCTCAAGGAGCTCTGTGTCATGAAAAATTGCATGATCATCTGATAAAACACTGGAGTTAAGTCAACTTGTCTCCAACTTTTCCATTCTTTCTTTTCTTCCACTTCTCTTTCTAGAGCCATATAGAAGGCCCTACACTAGGACCCTATTCTTCTGATTATTGTAGAATCTCTTATAAGGGAAGGACCGCGTACTACCTCAATGCCTAGTGATTAAGTCAGAGAGAAACAATGACCCTACGGGCACCATGTCATTGCCAGTGGAACTGGTTGAAGATTGATTGTGTTTCCATTAGCTGTTGATATATTCCTTGTATTTCTTTCTCTAGTGTTTTCTGAGGGATACATGGGAACTCATCTATTACAACTGAAGTTGTTGTAATAGAGGAAATTAACTGAAATTAGCTCTTAAAGGATTGGTGTTATTTATTTAAGTGTACCTCCAACTTTCTAGTGTTCCCTCAATAGTGCTTGAACTTACCAGTGCATGCCTGGTTGGGCTTGTCAGGTCAGCCTTGGATAAGTGATACTACTTGAAACCCTGTTGGGGATCTCACTGTAAGCCAAAGTCTTTCTTTTTTTTTTTTTTTTTAAGCCAAAGTCTTTCTAGGCTACTTTGTTTCTAGTCAGTTCAACAAAAATCTAATGACTGCCTACTATGTGTCTGATACCAGATGCTGTGATGTAAAAAATGATATTCTGTTTTTGAGCATCTCATAGGGTAGGAGGTGATGCTGACAAATACACAGCCTACCCTGTATTCAAAGCTTTTTATGTAAGATCTAGGCTAGAAATACCATTGAAGGGCTGTATGAAGAGCATGTAGTTCTGATAGGTGGGTCAGGCCAAACTTCATGCAAGTTGTAGGATTTAAGCTGGAAAAATAGATGGAAGGCACAGGGAGAGGGAGAGAAGCAGATGCCCCTCCTCACTGAGTGTGGAACCTGACACGGGGTTCGAACCCACAACCCTGAGATCATGACCCAAACCGAAATCAGTAGTTGAATGCTTAACTGACTGAGCCACCCAGGCACCCCAAGTTTGCTGTTCTTAAGTATATCGATGTTGCTAGCACATTGGGGGTAAAACCAGGGGAGAAGAAAGAGGATGATTGTTATGACATAAGATTAGAGGCATTGATTTTTGGAGTCCAGTTAGTTGTCCAGACTAAGAAAACCTGTGGAGGATATCTCCGATGGTGTGTGTGAGCGCAGAAATATGTGTGTGTGCTTGGAGAGGTGGGACCTTGAGGCATGGGACTAACTGTTGATATTATTGGACTAGGTGAGAAGAGCCTGAGGGTGTAAACTAGCACTGCTGTGTGAGTTCGGAAGTAGAGCAGAGATTGTGAGGGTTTAGATAGCAGCTGGCATTGACAGTGAGCAAGAAGAGGAAGAGAACTGTCCATTCTTAAGCCTGAACTGCCGAGAAGGCAGTACTACTCATCGGACGAGAAACATAAATTTGTGGACATTATTTGGGATATTAATACAATCTACATCCCAGGTCTGTTGTACAAAGGATGTCCAAAGGCCTTGAAAAATAAAGTGCCAAATAAAATGCAGGATGACGTGTTAACCTATAGGTTTGAGTGGAATTATCTGTCCGGATGGCAGGGACTAGAGCTGGTATTCTCCACAGGGTACTCAATGTCTCGCAGGAGGCCACAAAGTATTAGCACAAAAGCTTCCAAGAAGTTCTTTATAAAGAAACATGTTAAACTTTGTTTACCTCAGTATTTCATTTGGCCCTAAACCCCTTTGGTGAAGCTATCTTATAAATGCTTTAGGTTAATAAATAATCTCGGGGTTAAACGAATAAGATAAACACCCTAAAGAAAGAAGGGAATTGGGGTATATGTCTATCTGTCTGTCTTCCTCCATCTAACCAAACCAAAGGTAGTGAGATCTTTGGAAGGAGTGTCCCTTGGCAAAGGCAAAGCCACAAAGAAGGATGAATGGCTGACCTTTTCCCCCCTCACCTGATCACAGGCTTTAAAAGACTTGCCGTCAATTTTAAAACATGCCTTTAAAGCTCTAAACATGGCCCAAGGACTTGACTCCTTAGACTCAAGTTCAAGATGATGGTCACAAGCATGTCCTGGAGGCAGTTTTGAGCACTTTAAAAGCTCATTTAGTTTTCAAATGTCAATCAGTGCTCCCAGCGCCCTGGATGGCCAAGAGAGACTTTGAGAATTCAACAGAAGTACGAGAAAGGAATGGAGCCCAGAATTTAATTATTTTTTAAAAACAGGATACTGATTCTATTATAGAGGAAAAGTTGCAACACACACACACACACACACACACACACACACACACACACACACACACACTGACCCAGGCTAAAGGATTTATACTTTATCTGTTGTGTGGAGCCTCTTTGAGGGATGGGTAATATACAGAAAGAATGTCAGTGTTACAAATACCAGTTACGTTTATTTCTTTGTTTGGAGGGTTCTTAAGAAGGAAAGCAACACTTTTTGATTTATTGCAGCATGACCTTTAAAACATAGGCCCCACTGAAAAATGATGAGGCATTTTAATAATCTCTGCCTTATATATTGTCAGTCGGTATTACGTAACTATATTCCATAGGCACTGTGTGTGCATTCACCAAGCTTGGAGTTGGCTATTCCGTGGTTATACTATAGCACGTGTTCTGTTACTGCTTGTTTAATAACTAGTGGCCATGCTTGCCTCTTCTCAAAAAAGACTGTTATTTCATGAATGATTAAAGTGCTGGAAGCCCAAGATTTATGGCTCTCTTGCTCAAAATGCTCATGTGGCTCTTGTCTGATTAAAGGTACCTATCATCGACACACATTTCATTTACAGTGTAATTCTTGGGTTACCAAGGTAACATTCAGGTTAATCAGCTACACCACACTTTGCCTAATTGAGGGAGAGCACTTCAGCTCCCACTTCAGTCCCTGAAAGATAACAATCTTTTTTTCTTTCATTTTTTTCAGTCTGACATTTGGAGGCTATTCCAGATGCTCTTGACTTCGGAACATTTCCCTCTCTGGCTCTGACACATGGCACTACGCCCTCACACTGGCTGTGCTTGAATAACTGGCTTTTACAAAGGCCATTCCCCTATTTGTTATATGTAAATAGGGTGACACTATTATGTACTGTTCTCTGGAATTAGAGTGAGGTGGTTGAAAAGTTATTTTGTATATTAATATCAGCAAGTTGGAAGGTGTTTCCTATTTACTTTTGTCTTCTTGGTTTCCTGCGCACCTGATCTCTGGAGTGGATATGAAAGAAGAATTTTATTTGCAGCAGGAGGTTGAGGAGACTAGCCTGAGCTTCCTAAAACTTTGGGGGCAAAGCTGTTAGCTGGAATTAAGGAGTATCATTTTGAGTCTCTCCTCCTTAGGGCTCCGTCTGAAAGAGTGCGGAGTTACCCCATCGGCCAGCTGCTGGTGGCTGCCACTGGGAAGTGAGGTCAGATCCTACTTTGCATCAGATGAAGTTCAAAATGGGAAGCTGAGGATCAATGGTTTTGAACGTTTGAAAACAGATGTGCAGACCGCTTAGCATCCAACCTCGGGAAGCACTGTCTGAGATCATGCAAAAGCGAGGCCTTTAAAAATGACTCTCTGCCCAAGGTGCTGATTTTCAATTCGATGCATTTTTATCCTGAACTAGAAAGAATGCTAAGCAAAACAGTTATAATTAGCTGAAAAAGATCTCATGGTTTTGGGTTCTGTAGCATAGTTCTTCATATCAACTTGTAAGACATTGGGCCTTTTTATGTAATATTCGCTATAAATATTTCCCTAGTTGTTCACTTTTTGGTTTTAATTCTTTTGAGTGACTTAAAATGTATGTGTGGTTAAATAAGACAGTTTTTACTTTGTAATTTCTTTCACAGTTTTAAAGCTTAGAATGGGCTCTCTCCAACACTTTGATATTAGATACTATTTCTTTTCGCTTTTGACTCATTCATTTTGACACACAACAGAACTTTTAAAATTTACTTGGAATTTATATGGATACATGGTACAAGGTAATGACTAAATGGGCGGCTCTTCCTGCTGGGCAATGACACTGTTACTGAGCCAACGTTCCTCTCCTCTACTGGCTTGTGATTTCTCCTCTATCACATATCACACACTTGTAGGATGTATTTTAGACTAACTTTCTTACATATTTAAGAGCTATTTTTCTGTCTTTTTTTTTTTAAACTTCTCAAAGGAATATTCAGTGCATGTGCCACGAATCTGGTTGTAGAGAAATTTCCACAGGTCTAAAAGCAATCTACCATTAAACATAGGCACAAACAAAGCAGAGAAGGATATAAATGAGAAAAGCTGCCATTTCATATTCAAGCATTAGTAAGACTATTATGGGTATCCTTGAGCAGTAGGATTATGCTTCCCTGCCTTGTCCTCCTTGCCTCTCTCCCTTTAAAAAAATACTTTTCAATTTAATTGTGAATAAGTCGGTTTCGGATGATACCTTTTAGTTATTCAGGAGGAAAGTTCTATATGTTTTTAATAATCTTTATGATTCTAGCAAGTATTATGAATTCCAGAATGCTGATCTCTTATTCTCCTTCAGCCCAAGATTTGCATCCTTGTTTGAATTTAGCATCACCCTTGGATATTGATTGTGTCACACAAGTTACAGGAGACACAGACCACCTATTTTATTCTCAAATGTGCAGGCTGCTCTGGATTGATTGCTCTGTTTACCAGAATTTATCTGTTTTCAAATACGGATTTTTAACTAGATGTAATCTGTGCAAGTTTTTCATGTTCTAGGAATTTAGCATCTAATCTCTGTTTAGCTGAAATTTAGTTAGCAATGTTGACACCTCTGCATTTTAACACTGGGATTTCTTTGTGGGACACAATTCCTTTCAATCAACTTAATATCCCATCTTGGTCTCTAAGGGACAATAATTGAGTTTAGGCTAGTTTTAAATAGCGATAAGGACAGGGAACACAGATGGGTATTTCATTGATTAACACTAACCCTGGCCTAAGGCCCCAGTGTCAGGCATTAGATTAGGACATTATGAAGAGAATGACAGAGTTTTGGTACTTTATTCCTCTCAATAACATTCTTTCACATATTAAGTTTATCCCCCCCTAGGTAGCTACTTTATCATGCAGAAGACCTTAATCCACTGATGTGACTCTCTCTGCTCTCACTTTGATGCAGCCTCTGTTTACAAGAGTAATGCGGCCTGTGTAAGACAAAGTACTCGGGACAAGGACAGCTGAATAAGGCTTTTAGATGCACAGTGATCCAACCCCAAAACAAAGCAAAACCCACACTGCAAACACACACACACGCACACACACACACATACAAATGCAGGCACACATGCACGCACAAACGCTGATAAAACTGAGGCTTTTTTGGAAATGCAATTATAATGCCTGCATCCTGAAGAATCAGACATTAGGATTTCATCAAGAAGACCCTATGTTACTGATCTCCTTGTTTGGCACTTTATCTTTTCTTCACCTTTGACCTTTCTTTCAGGCTCTCTTCAAGGCATCGGGAACGTAAGCCCTTGTGGTGTTCTTTTAGAAGTAGGATTGCTGCCATCCCCTCTGGTGAATTGAAGCAGCTGCCGGAATCAGTGACAAGGTTGGGTCCAGACTTGGTATCCTGGCTGGGAAAGAGATTATGGGTCAGTCCCCAGTGCTAGGATACAAAAGATTCAAGCAGTTCAGGATTTTTTGGATATCCGAAAAAGATTTCATGAAATTTGTAAAGATCTAACAGTGCATTGCAGATTTCATGTGGTCTAAATAGCTTATACTAAGTCAAACTCTGGGTAGTCAGTAAATGGTATGTTCACAGCTATGCAATTTTTCCAAGATTGAACTGCACTGCAATAGTTTAATTCCACCAAATAGTGTGGTTAGGGGATGAAGCAGGTGGCCTTTTACATTTATCTGCTTTAGCGATTACAGGGTATCCTAACTTGAGAGGATCTCTTACACTGTGAAGATTTACGTGCTCACCCTAGTTGAGTTTAGATGATCATGGAATGGCTTTTTTTTAATCCTTTTTATTCTTCAGAGCACTGGCAAATTATAGGGTTAGACACTAGAGAGAGTTTTTCATATATATATATATATATATATATATATATATATATATATATGAAAAGAAGTGGAAAAACGTATTTCCATAAAAGGAACAAACAGTACACTGTAAGACTTCTATTTTGTTCTTTGTCATCATCTCATCTTTCACCAAAATCTCAAGGAGAAAATCTTCTTTGAGATTTACCTGAAGTTGAGAGCTTTTAAAAAACTTTATAATATTTTTGTCTGAACACAGCCATGAAGAAAGCTGTATTATAATTACAAGTGGGGTTTGTAAATTTCTGATTATCCAAAATATAATGTAACAAAACCTTGAGCATTTTGAAGGGAAGGATTCAGTCTCTGCCTCACAGCCTTGGTCTTCATCTTCTTTGACCGACTTTTGCTCTAAAAACTTCTCCCCCTCCAAAAGCTTTAAAGAGACGTCTACAAGATGATTGTTTGGCATTGTACAGTGATCCCTGTTTTAACAGATACTAATAAATAAAGGCAGGAAAGACTCCCACTTTTAAAAAGATTGGACATTTGGCATAACCTGTGTAGCCACATCAGAGACTGTTAGAATGGCTAAAGAGCAAGCCCTCTGGCTTTGACCATCATGGTGGTCAGGGGCACATGGTCCTTTGTCTGGTGCCCCCACAGTGAATAACTGCCGCCCTCTTTCATTGAACAGGACTAACTTAGCAATAGTGGCTTTCTTCTTCTTCTTCTTCTTCTTCTTCTTCTTCTTCTTCTTCTTCTTCTTCCTTTTTTTTAGCTCTTCAGAGTGAGTAGTATGTTTGAGAGGTAAACAGTACTGGTTGACACCACTCCTTTCCCATTTCCCAATTAATTGGAACCTTGCTAACTCATTTGTTTGGATTAGTTCAACAAAGATCCATTGAGAACATAGCATTACCAAAGAGTATATGCTGCATACATGGAGCACCAACTCTGGAGCTTCCTACCAGGAGCTCTATCTCAACTAGAAGGACGCACTCATCATACCAGAGGAGTAAAAAGCTAAAAGAGATCTTAACGCCCCTGGTTTTATGGTTCTCAAATTTTCATCAATCAAGATCTCATTTATTATCTTTATGGTGCTCACATATTGGAAGATAAAAAATGTGTTACATGTGAGTTTGGTTTCTATTAGGCTGAAAAATAATTGTAAATAATTCATTTCAGGAATAGTCATCTGTTTTGGTGGGGGTGGGGATTCCTGAAGGTTTTTTCTTGGCCCCAGTTTGGGAACTGATGATCTTGTGTGACCTTATTATATCAGTGAAAGATTTGAGTATACCTGACTCTTCCCCCCCTCAAGATCATAAACTTAGTTTGAAGCAGAATAAAAACAGGCTCTGAGTAGAGTTGAGTTGTCTAATGAATGTTGTCAAAGTTTTTCAGAGAAGAGGTGAAAAGTATGGTAATAGTTCTTCATCTCTAGACTAGTGGAATCCATCTGAAGGAAAATGTGTTGTTATAGATAATTAATCTTTCATTTTAGGTGTTGTTGGGAACCTCCCAATGACTAATTTCTCACACTAACAATCACAGCAAACAAAAGCATTATGTGCTACAGCCTCTCTTTGACACTTTCACATGACTTTCATCATCATCATGATTGGCTTTTGTGATATTCATATGAGTTTGACCTGAGCCAACTAAAGCCAGGGAAATCGATTAGAGAGGAAAATTCATCCTTAAATCTTGTGTTCCCATGAGGGCTGCCTGTAGCCTCTGGGCAGCCAGAAGCTGGCGTGTGGCTCATCTCTGACATAATTCTGCAACAAAATGAGTGGATGCTGAAGCTCAATCCTTGAAAAATAATAAATAAATTAATGAATAATAAATAAATGTCCCTTGGTCCATTCAAGTTACCACCTAAGCTAGTGCTTTCATGTCATTTAAGTCCTGAATGAAAGCTACTTTATAATGAGGCAAAAATCTGATATTGGAAAGTGAAGCAGTTGGTCTGAATTCCTAGGTTAGAGGTGTTTGGGTTTCTTTTTTTTCGTTTTCTTTTTTTGTTGTTTTGTTTTGTTTTGAGTAATAATTTGTTCATCTCATGCTGGTGGATTTGGTCTCTTGCATTCTCTGGCAGTCAAGGAAAAGTGAGCCCAAGTTTTGCTCCCTCTGCCATTAACAGATGGCACGCAGATCTAAGCATAAGCTGTGGCTCCCGGGCCACAGGCAAAGGGTGAGGGCCGCTCCCCCGTGGACACCCTCAAAAGGCCCTAAGCTTGAGTAGCACAAATGAAAAGGTCTAGTGCTGGTGTTAATTACGCAGAAACCACACAGAAAGTGCTGGCTGTTACTGAGTTGAGAGGTTGGGCATCTCTTCTTCCCCAGATAAAAGGCTTGATATGAAAACATTTTGCAGAGGACAATGAAGTGAAGATTAGCATAATCTTCTGCAGTATCCTCAGTAAGCTATCCATGAGTGAGTTGCTTTTTTCTCATTCCTTCGGCTCTAATGTCTGGATTTAAGGAATGGTATTGTTAAAAGTAGGCTTTGTCCTTGGAGCCTGACAGTTGTGTTTTTCCCGCCTTCATGTGATCATCCCAGTTGCTAGTCTCCTGCTCTTTGGGTAGGGAGACAATGGAGGGAAAAATGAAGTGTCAGTTCATTGACAGAACCTCTCTGTGCTATGTTATTCTTAATCCAGACTCTTCAGGGTTTTTCTTTTCTCTCTCTCTCTCTTTTTCTCCCTCTCGCTCCCTCGCTCTCAAACATCTCTCACCCATGCTCCCTGTTTGAATAGGGGAAGCCTGTTTAATATCATTCAGAGGAAAATGTAGAGCAAGTAACACTGAACTTCGGTGCTTTAGGCAGCTTTAAATTTAAAAAATTCAAATCGTGTTGTTGTCTTCTCTGTTCTTCAATCGGAACACTAAGCCGCTATTGTTACACTTTATATCAAAATATGGGTAGCTGTTAAAATGGTTATTCAGATGTATGCAACAAAAAGCCTTGAGTGTTGGGTTTTTTCATGAGAAGAGTTTAACCACTTGTGCAGTGCTGCCTCATGCGGTTCTCTCGGGGGCTGGTCCGGTGGCTAATGCACTCGTTTGTTGGCCACTTTGATCCTAGCTGCCCTGTTTTAAGTCTTGCTATGACTGGTTAAGCTAGTGCTCTGTAACCCCGGGGATAACTTGAGGGTTCTGAAAGTCATGAGCCACGGTCCCCAAGATCAAAATATAAAAATAGGTCTGGGGTCAGGGAACTCGGCAGGCCCCCGGAAGCTCTTCACTTTTACAGCTGGAGACTGTCTCTTATGTATTTAGAATTCGTCATTAGGATTCTGACAAAGAAGTGCAGTATGGGATGGCTGCAGGGCAGGCTCTTTGAATCTTATTCCTGTTAAAAAAAACTCAACTTCTGGCTGCTGACAGGAGACAAGGCGAGTACAAGGAACGCATTAAAAAGCAGCTTATGTCTATTGATGGCTGAAGAAGGGTTAGAATGGCAGAGTTTTGAGTTTTGGTGAAAATTTCCAAGTTTATTTGTTATACCAGATGAGTTTGGGGGAGTCAACCGGTGTTTTTTTAAAGGCCTAGAGAGCCCATGAGTGCAGATACTGTAGAAGCCTGCGTCAGACAATTTGTTGACCTTTCCAGATGCCATTTTGGACCTCGATTGCCTACTTGTTGTTCTGCCCACGTGATATAAAAATGTGGCATTTGACCCATCAAATTCGGCTAAGATTTTCTGGCCTTCCATGAATCACTTGAATAGATTTGATTTTCTGTCATGGAGGTGGCTCATTGTACTTCTGTCTGCAATATGAACCACAATTAGCCAAAATCAACTGGGCTTGGATCAGTGGCCTGAAGTGACCATGTTGCTGTGGAATGACATTGAAGAGGAAAGGGACTTTAAGTGTCGATCGATTATTATTCTATCATGATACCAAACTGTGTCTTGCAGACAAAGGCCAAAACAAGTCACTTTACCAGGAAATTCATGATTTACCATGAAATTCAGTGATTTCTGTGGTAGGATGGGAGACTTGATGTGGAGCCTCTCACGTCTGTAAGTTCCAGCTCTGCCTCTCAGCTGCTCGGCGACTGAACTTCTGTGAGCATTGTTGCATTATCTGTCTGTGCAGTGGTCATCCTGGTGGCAACCCACAGTGCGCTTGAGAGGATTAAAGGAGATTGTGTGTTTTAGGGCAATTTGTAAACTGTGTAAATCCCTATACCTATGTAAGGTGTCATTATGATTCTTCTAGAAACTTTCCCATCGAATATGAATTCATTCAGCAAACATTTATTGAATGTTGACACATACCAAATTGTTGGAGCCTAGGAGGGTTCTGAAAACCAATAAGACACAGTTCCTGGGCTAGGAAGTAAAAATCTAGCAGGGGGCAGGTATGAGAAAAAAACATCTTACG
Organism: Vulpes lagopus; assembly: GCF_018345385.1. Lineage (NCBI taxonomy): Eukaryota > Metazoa > Chordata > Mammalia > Carnivora > Canidae > Vulpes > Vulpes lagopus. The sequence goes on from NC_054826.1 coordinate 147,118,676, forward strand.
TCAGGGACTATTATAAGTTTGAGAAACTCTAGCCCTTCTAACAAGGAATGGTTGAGAATTTACTATGCACACTGCACTGTACTAAGTATTTTGGTGATGGTGGAGGGGGGAGTTACTAAGAAGGAAGATGTAGTCCTAAATACCTTATCTTCCATGTTTGGAGGATTATGCTACTTTGCTTTTCTGAAAGACCTACATTAGTATGTACCTGTTTTCAGTAACCAGAAAGAATCTTTTTTTTTTAAAGATTTTATTTATTTATTCATGAGAAACACACACACACACAGAGGCAGAGACACAGGCAGAGGGAGAAGCAGGCTCCATGCAGGGAGCCTGATGTGGGACTTGATCCTGGGTCTCCAGGATCACACCCTGGGCTGAAGACAGTGCTAAACCACTGAGCCACCCGGGCTACTGAACCAGAAAGAATCTAAAGTGGATTTTCGCTTTTATGAAAAAGGATGAAACGTGAAAATGGCATTCAGTGTTTGCTCTGCAGTGAGCCCTTATAGACGTAGCGTGGGCCCCAAGCCCTGAGTGTAGCTCCACCAAACTCCTTCCAGGGGAACTACACTTAGCAACAAGCCATTTGAGGCTTTGAGCTGTTGGTGAGCATCTGTGCTTTATCTCAATTTATTTTGTGCATCTATTAGCAAAATGTGACCTAAGGTGTCAGAAGAGCCTAAGAGAGGTTATTTTTGTGGTTGGGTTCAAAAATTTTTCCACATAAATTAATGGTCATTATTACTTCATTTGACACCATTTTGGCTTACAAATATTTTCATAGGAATGTTCTACTTTTGGAGAGCGGGGGCAACCTGTATAGTCTCCTTGGGGAGATAAGACACACGAACTTCCCTACCTACTAAAGCAGTAGAAGACAAGTGCCAAGTAAACCAAGTGTGGAATAAATTCAAAGGAGACACAGAATTCCCAAAGAAGAGGGGATTTGAATGTGAGCTCTCATAACACTTCATTTCTTTGAGGCACTTAGCTCTGTCTCCTCTTTATTGTAATAAATTTTATCATTATCGCTGCTTAGATCCCTGAGGGCAGGTTCTTATCTTTTTTTTTTTTTTAACCATTCATAACGCTTAGCACTTGCCTGGCACAGAGTAGGAACCCGAATAATATTTGTTCAATGAATGAATATAGATTAGAGGGGTGATGTAATAGTGGGTAGAGGGGGGTACCGGAGACTTCATTTCCATTTGTGTACCCTCAGATCATTACTTTGGTTCACCCCTGTAGCTTTCAATATATCCAGCAGCTTTGAATAAGTATGTGAATTTTGAATGAAGACATCTAGAATGTCTTTCTCTCCTCAGCCTAACCAAATGCCTTGCCCACACTATTTTTACATCTCTTAAAATCCCACTTCCTAAGTGAAACCATTGTCTCTGGATCAGGAAAATGCACACATTCTTCTCTCACACTCGTCCTCACACCCCCCACATGAAACACAAGGAATCTAGTTCTGCTGCCTGAGTTTTCCGTTACTCAAAATGTTTCCAAACTTTCTGTCTCTGATCTCAGTTCCAATAATCTACCTTTCCTAGTTCCATCTCTAAAATATTCTGAACGTTGACTGGTAGATATTTGTGTAGGTAGATATTGTGTAATGGGTCTGTGTCCCCAACTTGAGGCTGTCTGTACAGTGCATTGACTGACAAGTCTAAGTTTTTAGAAGTCACTGGAATCATGCAATTTACTAGTGAGAACATCAGCTCAGTGCTTGGTGCAGTTAGAATCTCTCTTCTTTTTGATAATAAGTTTCTTCCTGAATATTTTGGGGGATGTTAAACTAATGACACTGCTGTAGGTTGAGAAATTTGGTAGCTTATGAGGTTCTTTTCTGCTAGAAACATGCTATGGCATTAGTAGGAAGAACCATTGACCACGCTGTTCTTTCCAAAACATCTTTTAGGAACGGGAATGGGCAGTTGCTGGGGTCTACAAGGTGTGGGTGGTATTAGTATCTTCTAGAATTATTTTGGAATGGCTTGTTGAGACAGTTTATTATTCTGTTACCTCCTCCAGGTAACTCTATGACCAACCTAAAACAGGATGACAGGCTGGAAATGAGTAATGTAAACAACCCCTGCCAATCCGTGGCCTGTGGGGGCTGTTCATTTAGAACTCAGTAAACACTTTTCTTGGAGTGCCACTGCTTTGCTACAACAAAGTGGGCTCCATCTCAGCCTTTGTTATTTTTGTAATATGCAGTGTCTTCCTTGTCACCATGAGACGACTGTCCCTGGGCTGCATGCAGTGGGCCCTGGCCCACCGGAATTTTGGGTGCTATTATAAAGAAATGAAAATCAGCAGAATCCAAGCAATACCCTATTTGATAGTTGACAAGCAGTTACTACTTATGTAGTTTGGGTAGTGTAGAAACGTGCCTTTTGGGGACCGCTTAGGGCAGAGACATTATAAACTCATCAGCTGACATGGTCAGCTGTGTTTTGCCACATGTGATAATTTTGACTTTTTTTGTTGGAGTGAGGGTGGGGGCGGGGGACTCAGACCAGTGCCAGCCAGCGCTATACCAGTCAGGGTGATTGTGTGTTGTTTTCAGGGACTATATGTCTTTTTGTTTTGGTAAAATACCATGGAAAAAAGCTGTTATAACACCTATTACAACATTTCCAGAGCGACCCAGCAGGAGGAAAAACATTCAGGAGAGAGATAGTAGAATGTAGAGACAAGATAGCTGGGCCTAAGGAGGGCTGTGGAAAAATGGGGGGAGTGGGAGCTAAATGCAGCAATTATGTGAAAATCATAGTGTCTCTACCAGGCTTTGGGTTTCCCACCGTTGATGGATTATCACCATTTAATGGTCCATCAACCTGTATGAGCGGTCAGCAGGGGAGGGTGCAGTTTGGACCTGACACACAAACAGTTAAAACCATACACTCGCTGAAGATTTAAAGAATTCTGAATAGTCACTATAGTGTCTGAAAGCTCAAAGGTCATGTTTCCTCTACGCTCTCTCTACTTCGTAAGTCTAATGGATTTTTTAAAATTAAGATATAATTGGCATATAATATTGTAGAGTTGGGTCTTGAACAGCATGAGCTTAAACCACACAGGTCCATTTATACAGATGTTTTTTGATAAACACAGTAGAGTACTGTACATGTATTTTCTCTTAGAATTTTAAAAATATTTTCTCTAGCTTACTTTAAGAATACAGTACCTACTACATGTAGCATACAGAATGTATTTTTTTTTATTTTTTTAAAGATTTTATTTATTTATTCATGAGAGATACAGAGAGAGAGAGAGAGAGGTGCAGAGACACAGGCAGAGGGAGAAGCAGGCTCCATGCAGGGAGCCCAACGCAGGACTCAATCCTGGGTCTCCAGAATCACGCCCTGGGTCAAAGGCAGTGCTAAATCACCAAGCCACCCGGGCTGCCCCAGAATGTGTTTTAATTGACTATGTGATCAGGAAGGCTTCCAGCCAACAGGAAGCCATTAGTAGTTAAGTTTTTGGAGAGTGAAAAGTTATACATGGATTTTTGAGCCTGTGTGTGTGTGTGTGTGTGTGTGTGTGTGTGAGGGTCAGCACCCCAGGCCCCTTGTTGTTTGAGGGTCCACGGTTTAGTTTCAGGTGTACGACATAATGATTTGATGTGTGTATACATTTTGAAATGATCACTACGGTAAGTCTAGTTAACAACCTTCACCACACACAGTTCTACATTTTTCTAATGGACTCCTAGCATAATTGAGAGGCTACACTTTCTTTACTACAGATTGCTTTACCTATGGAGGAATAGAGGGTGGGGGTCACGTGAGCAAGTATTTATTGAACGTTTCTCCAGCTCTGTGGTAAGAGGAGAAATGCAAGTCTCACTGCTGTCAAATTAAGGTGGTGTGATACCAGGAAAAGAGCAACAGATACGGAGCCTGGGGATTGGCTTCGATTCCCAGCTCTCCACGCAGTGAATACTGATGCATAAATGACGTCTTCGGCCTCGATTTCATGAGCTGTGAAATCCAGGTAGTTCTACGTATCCACCGAGTACATCTGCCTCAGTGGGCCCGATGAAGATGTAACGAAGTAGTGTGTCTGAAAGTACAGAAGTATCCCACGACTGCAATATTTTATTTTGCAAGACTGGTGTGCGTGAAAAGGAAATGAATGCTTTCTATAATTAAAAGTGCGTTAAATTAATTATTTAGTGCAGCCGTGCTAAGTGCAGTAGGAGCCAGAACAGGGAGAGATTGGTGCGGATTGCAGCAGCCAGCGAAGTTTTTGGCTTATTTCCATTGTGCTACCTGCACTTCCTCATTGCTCATCTTTCTGAATGTCTTCTTACCCTTGAACAAAGCCGACGTAGTTAGCACTGGCTGCCTTTGTTCCCTGACAGTAGTTAAAGCTTCAATTAGGCTGGTATCCATTGAAAGTTGACATACCCATTTCTTTTACGTATTTGTACAGACACAGAAGCAAGTCTGTATTTGGGTTGTGTTTTGGCAGGGTTTGAAGTCATGTTCAAAGATCTAAAAGAATTGAATGGCTGAGGACACAGACTAGAATTCTAACCTTCAGTTTATGTGCAAAATCAAAAACATGCAAAGTTTGTGGTATCTGAGCTTCATCTGATCGTTGGTACATGAAAGTGTAAAAAGAAGGCCCAGAATAGGAGTCTTGTCAGTTTGAATGTTAGTTAAATAAGTACATAAGATAAACAGTTCATAGAAGGTTATGCAGCTGAATTTTCAATCAGAATGCACATGAGACTCTTGCGGCACCATCTCCTGATAATCAGAGCCTGTTGGATTTGCTGCTTATCTGACTTCTGTAGACAAGGTTGTGAGTTTCAACGCTGGGAGCTTTCATATGCCCACATTTTCCTCTCTCTGGAACTTTGGTGGATCTACCAACTCCAACCCCACGTTTACTGTTTTAACATTGCTTAGGAAATTGTTACCACCACCTACATGCAGCCACCCCGGCGTTCCCTCCATACGGCTTCTCTGACAACGGTTCCTGGTTGAGTGCTGGGATTGGTCGGAATTCTTGGACACTTTTTGTCTTCTTGGAAAGAAGAGGGATTTGATCTTGAAGTGAAGGCTCATGGTGGTCCTGGAGTAGGAGAGGAAGCAGGACAGTGAGATGTTGATGGACTAAATGTGGGGACTGAGAATTGTCCCAGAGAGCAGTTTGTGTTCCTGTCTTAGGCTCTCTCCACAAGGTGGGCAAGAATTGATTTCAGTGGTGTACTTAAGTCCACCTAGAGGCCCTAGGTGGTCTTCAAATATTTGTAGAATGGGGCAGTATGTGTAGTGGATAAAAGCAAAGGCTTCGGAGCCAAACAGACCTGGGTTTGAGTCCTCTTTTTTCCACTTGCTTGCTGTATGACCCTGGCAAAATTATTTTACCTCTGTGAGTTTATCATTTTTATTTTATAGAAAAAAAGCAGCTTAAGACCTACCATTTATGGTTGCCGTGAGAGTTAAGTAGTATGAACTTGATAAATAACTGAAGAATCAGTGCTTGTCAGAGTCAACACTTAATAAATGGCAACTTACTACTATCATCTTTACAGTGAAATTCATGAAATAATGGTAAATACTAGTCTGCTGCATTTTTTTTCATCTTTTTTTTTTTAAGAGGGGGAGAATCTCAAATATGCTCCATGCCCCATGTGGAGCCTGATGTGGGGATTCAATCTCACAACCCTGAGCTGAAATCAAGCTGAAATCAAGAGTTGATCATTTCACTGATTGAGCCATCCAGGTGCCCCACTTTTTCTCCATCTTAATTTGGGCTCTCTCCCTCTGCCCTGCCAATGTTTCCCAAGGGATTGAGGAGTCTGTGCTGACTGTGGAGGAGGAGGACGAGATCCCTGCTGCTGCCCTGTCTCAGTGGCTCTGACGGCTGCCTTGTTGCAGTTAAATTCTCTTCCCTACTTCTGGCCTCTCCCACTCTTTACCTTTATTATTTTTATTACCTTTTTCCATCTATCTACCCTTTTCTCTTTCCTTACATCTATTAACTCAAAACATACAAGGAAAAGGCATACAAAGTCAACTAATGTGCACACACAGGCGGGAACACACACACACACTCTACATGGGGGAAATAATCACGTAAAACAAAACTTTGCCAACACCAAAATGTTTAACAAAAAGGATTGCACAGATTATCTGGAGGTTTTTTTTTTTTCTGTGTTCTTTCATGCCTTTGATATTTCATAGTGAACATGTGCTTCAAAGATTTCTGTACTGTGTGATGTCCTACATGGCCACAGTTATTATAGAAATCCATGTATATATACAAACATTTAAAAAACAATCATGAGAGGAAAGCACAGTAAAAACCTATCCTTATTTAAAAAAAAAAACAGAAAAAGTGGACTAACCTACGCTTAATTGTTGAATCCTAATTGTTGAATCCACTTCTCATCATACCCCACCTGTGAAGGGATTGCCTATTCCCTAGGCATGTAGGGAGACCAATAAATTGGTAGAACAGCTGCTGAAACATGGCATTCTTTAGATAATGGGATTTTAAAGAGTTTCAATAAATATCAATGATAAACAAGAGATTTTGTGTTTTTTGTATTTTTTTTAATTGGAGTTCGATTTGTTACATATAATGTAACACCCAGTGCTCATCCCGTCAAGTGCCCCCCTCAGTGCCCGTCACCTAGTCACCCCCACCCCCTGCCCACTTCCCCTTCCACCACCCCTTGTTTGTTTCTCAGAGTTAGGAGTCTCTCATGTTCTGTCACCCTCACTGACATTTCCCATTCATTTTCTCTCCTTTCCCCTTTATTCCCTTTCACTATTTTTTATATTCCCCCAAATGAATGAGACCATATAATGTTTGTCCTTCTCCAATTGCCTTACTTCACTCAGCATAATATCCTCCAGTTCCATCCATGTTGAAGCGAATGGTGAGTATTCGTTGTTTCTGATGGCTGAGTAATATTCCATTGTATATAAACCACATCTTCTTTATCCAGTCATCGTTCGATGGACTAGGAGGCTCCTTCCACAGTTTGGCTATTGTGGACATTGCTGCTTATAAACATCGGGGTGCAGGTGTTCCGGCATTTCACTGCATCTTTATCTTTGGGGTAAATCCCCAGTAGTGCAATTGCTGGGTAGTAGGGCAGGTCTATTTTTAACTCTTTAAGGAACCTCCACACAGTTTTCCAGAGTGACTGCACCAGTTCACATTCCCACCAACAGTGCAAGAGGGTTCCCCTTTCTCCACATCCTCTCCAACATTTTTTTAAAAAAGATTTTATATATTCATTCATGAGAGACAGAGAGAGGCAGAGACACAGGCAGAGGGAGAAGCAAGCTCCATGCAGGGAGCCTGATGTGGGACTCAATCCTGGGACTCCAGGATCATGCCCTGGGCCGAAGGCAGGCGCTAAACCACTGAGCCACCCAGGGATCCCTAAACAAGAGATTTTGGTTGCAAACGTTAGACTCAGATACTATAGAAAAGTTGTAAGAGACCTGAAAGATGTTTTAGTCGAATCATCTCTTCCGTCTGAATCACCAAATTGATAATATTTTTTTCCATATGGTTGGCTCGCCTACGCTCTAGTGCACCTGTAGTGATGGGAAACTCACTCTCTTCCAGGGAAGCTCATTCTTTTCTCTCACAGTTGTGACGATCAGGAATCTCTTCCTTATAAACTGAAATAGTACTTATTTCTCCAGAAATTCTTCTTCTAACCTAAGCATTGGCTTTTACCTTTACAGATTTATGGAGATATAACTTATAAACCATAGCTTTGTTCATTGTAGGTGTTGAGTTTGATGATTTTAGTAAATTTACAGATGTTCAGCCTAATCACAATCAGGCTTTTAGAGCAACTCTTATCGCCCCTTGCCCCCCCAAATTGATCTCCCCTCTGTATGAGCTCAATCCCTGCCCCCACCCCCAGCTGCAAGCATGGATCTGCTTTCTATGTCTGTTGTTTTGCTATTACTAAACATTTTGCATAAATGGAACCATACAACATGTAGTTACGTCTGGCTTTTGTCACTCAGCATATTGTTTTTGAGTTTGATCTATGTTATTGCTTTTAACAGTAGTTCGTTTCATTACTGAGCAGTATTCCATTCTGTGGACAGACCCCATTTTGTTTATCCATTCATCAGTTGATGGACACTTAGGTTGTTTCTAGTTTTTGCCTATTATAAATAATGCTTCTGTGAATGTTAATGAAGACTTTGTGTACACATCTCCCTAGGAATGGAATTATTGGGTCATGTGGTAGGTTTATGTTTAATTTAAAAACAAGAACCATTTCCAAACTGTTTTCCAAAGTGGTTGTACCATTTTACATTTCTAGTGGCAGTGTATGAGGGCTCCAGGTTCTTCATATCCTTGCTATCATTTAACATTGTTATACTTTTTGACTAGAGCTGTTCTAATGGTTATATAGTGATATCTCATTGTTTTATTTTGTATTTGTTTAATAGTTAATAATGTTAAGTATCTTTTAATGCGCTTAGTAGCTGTCTGTATAGCTTTAGTGAAATGTCTATTTAAATCTTTTGCTCACTTTAAAATTGGGTGGGGCTTTTTTCTTATTATTGAATTGTTAGAGCTTTTTATATATTCTGGATGAAAGTCCTTTATCGGTATTACCATTTTCCAATATTAGCTGTCTATCTGTGGTTTGAGTTTTCATTTTATTAGTAATGTCATGTGGGGAGCAAATGTTTTCAGTTTTGATGAGGTCTAATATAACTTTTTAAATTTTCTAAAATGGATTTTGCTTTTGGTGTTATATTTATGAAAGTTTGGCTTACTTCAAGATGGCAAAGATTTGCTCCTAACTTTAATTCAAAAAACTTTGGTTTTAACTTTTATTTAGGTCTGCAATCTATCTTAGGTTGATTTTTGTGGGTCAGTCAGTGCCTTCAGCTCCGGGCATGATCCTAGGGCCTGGGATTGAGCCCCACTTTGGGCTGTCTGCTCAGTGGGGAGCCTGCTTCTCCCTCTGCCTGTCACTTCCCCTGCTTGTGCCTCCTTCCCTCCTTCTCTCTCTCTCTCTCTGTCAAATAAATAACATCTTTAAAAAAATGATTTTTGTGTATGGTGTGGGGTAAAGGTCTGAGTTCTCTTCATCTTCCTCCTCCTTTGAAAAAGCTTAAAGTTCTTTTTCGGCATGTGGCTATCCAATTGTTCCAGCACTATTTGTTGAGAAGACTATCCTTTCCCTATTGAATTTCTACAAAGATAGTTTGTAGAAATTCAGTGTACCATAGATGGGAAAGTCTGTTTCTGGGCTCTTTAGTCTCTTTTCCGGATCTAGGTATACCTGTTCTTATCCCAATACCACACTGCCTTGATTACTGTCACGTTATAATAAGTTTCAAATCTGGTAATATCAGTCCTCTAACTTCCTTCTGCTTTTGCAAAGTTGTTTTGTCTGATCTGGATTCTTTGTATTTCTATCTAAATTAAACTTGTCAATTTCCACAAAATATTCCTGCTGGTATTTTGATTGGGAATGCATTGAAATTACAGATCAGTTGAGGGAGATGGCCATTTTAGTGATACTGATTCTTACCATAGAAATGATATATATTGTAATTTATTTGGATTTTTAAAAACTTGAGTTAATAGATTGTCATTTTCAGAAATTCCACATTTGTTAAATATGTCCATGACAATTTTTTTTGTGAGTGGAATGAAGTTTAAAATTAATTGCTATTATATAAAATACAGCTATTTTTTTTGGTATATTGTCTTTATATTCTGTGACCTTGCAAAACTCACTATTTCCAGTAGATTTTTTTTTTAAAGTTCCTTAGGGTTTTTTATGCAAAATCCTGTCATCCATGAAAGAAGGTAGTTATACTTCTTCTATTCCAAACTGGGACCTTTAATATCTTTTCCTTGCTTGGTTGCACTGGCTTGAACTTCCACTACAGTGTTAAATAACAGTGATGAGAGGATAGAAACATCTTTGCCCTTGTTCCTGATCTCAGGGTTTCATAAAGCATTCAGTCTCTCACTATTACATTTAATTTAATGGTAGGTTTTTCATAGGTGCCCTTTTAAGGTTGTGGAAGTATCCTTCTATTCCTAGTTTGTTGAGAGATTGTTTTGCTTTTTAGTCATGAATAAGTTAGAATTTTGAGAGTGCTTTCTCTGTGTCTTTAAATAATCGTGTGGGTTTTTTTTGTTGTTCTTTATTAATATTGTGTATTATGTCGATTGATCTTTGGATTTCAAACCAACGTTTTCTTTTGGCTAAGTCCTACTGGATTATGATATATGATCTATTTTATGTATTGCTGAATTCAGCATGCTAACATTTTCTGAATTTTTGCATCTTAGAGTCATGAAGGTTGTTTGTAGTTTACTTTGTTGTGTGTCTTTGTCTGGCTTTAGTATCAGGGTAATATTGGCCTCATAAAATGAATTGAGAAGTTACTCCTCTATTTTATGAAAGGATTGATATGATTTCTTCCCTAATGTTTTTAATTCCTAAATGTTCTTAAATGTAATTAGTCAAGTCTCCTGAAAGTTTAATTATTAAAATTATAAAAAAAATTTATTTATTTTTTGGAGGGAAAGTTTTTAAATTGCTTATTCATGTTCTTTATTTGGTGTATACAGATTCAGATATTTTATTCTTTTTCCCTTCTCAGTTCTATTGACAAGTGAAAATTGTGTATGTTTAAGGTGTACAATGTGATGATTTGATGTACATATACATTCTGTGATGATTACTACAATCAAGTTAACATATTCATCACATCACATAGTTGTGTGGGTTTTTTTCTGTAATGGTGAGAACACAAGATATACTTTCTTAGTAATTGATTTCTTCTTGAGACAGTTTTAATAATTTACATTTTTCTAGGAATTTGTTTCACCTAATTTGTCTAATTGTTGGTATAAATTTTTCCCATAATTATTTTTTCCTGTCATGTTTGTAGTGATTTCCCACAGCTCTTATTAAAATTTGTTCTTCGTCATTAGAAACATCCATTAAGAAGAAAATTCTAATCTTTAAAGAATTGACATGTGACTCCTTTCAGTGGGGTTAGATCTTGTCATGAAGAGGTTTACCAGATGGTTAAGTTGTTCTTGTTAATCAGAGAGGAAAAAAGGCTTTTGAGCAAAAGTCAACTTAGGAAAAAGGCTGTTTTCTAATCCAAAACTCAGGTTGAGGAATTCAAAGGCACTGCAATAGAGGAGGAAAGGTGCAAGGAAGGAATTTGGTGACATCTAATAGTATTGTAAATTGGGGAGGAAAACTTTTCCAATGTTTGGTTTTGAATATAAGTCCTTAAATGAACTGATGAAGCCTTCTATATCCTAGGCTTAAGGGCCTTTGACAGGAGAATTATAAACTCAACTCTCAGGCATGTAATATTTTTCTTTCATGAGCTCTATGGCAAAATTAAGTTTTAGGAAATTTGGTTACACTGTTGTATAAATATAAAATTGCATGATATATTTACTTCTCCTACTGTAACTTAAATATAATTTAAAATATGAAAGGAAGTGGTATTCCTGACCAGTTAAGGGATCCTGGCTAAGAGACTCTGTCATGAGTTTTATAGTTCAGTTGGAACTATGAATAGAAGGGACAGGAGAGAACAGAACAAATGGAAACTCCATGGGGGAAGGATAATTTTGTTTTGCTCACTGCCTGTGACAAGGTTCCAGGTAGTGCCTGGTTTATGAATGAATGAATGGTTTATGGCAAATAATAAACACAGGCCTGATCTAAGGGCAATAAACATACAGAGGAAAGAGCAATTTATTCAGCCTAGAATGGTGGAAGAAGGTACTAGAGGAGCGTTAGGAACTTTTCACTCTGGTCTTGAGTTGGAAAAATATTCAGCGTGGGGGGAAACATTTAGGCAGATCAAGTATGTGCCAATGGCCATTGTGTCACTAGCCAGGGCCCCCTCTGATGTGCTCCGATAGCATTCTGAGCATTTTTCTGGCCTTGGACATATTGCAGCAATTTTCTTTACTTATAGGGGGATGGCTCAGTCCCAATACCCTGGCAACCCAGCACATTTCCACTTAGGCCAAGAGGGCAAGTCTTGTCCATGACCTGACCTGAGACTTGGCAGAGTGCACTGTGATTCCTCCTGGAGTAATAGAAGATGAGCCTGGTGAGGAGCTATCACAAGTCAGGTTCTTATGTCTTGTGGGAGCTGCCATGAGGCAGTTTTTTCATTTTCTTCTGTGTTTCAGTTGAGCAAAGGACTTTCCACCTCATTTCCTGCTCCCCTCCTGTTTGCGTACAGCTGCAGGCTTCTGTGCAGGTCTATCAGACTTGCATGTCTGTAGTTGAAAGTTGGCTCCTCCATGGCAGAGCAACCTACCTCCCATGCCATCTGTTGTGGGGTCCCTCCAGTATAGTGTCCTGTGGGAACAGGGATGCAGGGAACTGACACCCTGCTGTTCTTATTTGGCCATCTAAGTAATAAGATGTCTGAGTCCATTTTGCCTGTTTCCTTCTTATTATACAAATCCAGGGGCACGAGCAAGCCAAGCTAATAGCAGCATTTGTCACTGCTGCTAATGACTGCTCACCCATTTGACAACTTCTCTGTCGTCGCCATTAGACTATGAGCTGATCTATTTTTCCCAGGGCTTAGCAACAGGTTTTTGCACAATTGTTTAATACGTGTTTTGACAGAGTGAATGAAAAGTGAGTATCCCTGCAATGTTCCCGTGTCTGGACCAGAAGGGAGTAAGGGGATGTGTAGCGGAAGAGGATACAAGTCTGAGGTCAGATTGTGGAGGGTCTTGCACCTCATGCTGTGGATTAGGCAGGGCGGTACCCTGGAGACTTCACAGTGGAAGAAGAACATGAACAAAACTGGTGTTTTAGAGAGCCTTGTAGTAGTGCTGAGACTGAAGATGGGGTGAGCAATTAAACTGCAGATTCCGGTGAGAAATGAGGAGGGTCTAACTTAACAACATAACAGTGAGATGGAAAGTGAGGAACTCTATCACAGAGTTTTATTTCTTGTTGGCTGGTTGGTTGTATTTTTCTTCTTTTGGTTTGAGCAATAGAACTGGTGCCGATTTGATATGGAATAAAAACCTAAGATCAGTAAATGTAGTTTCATAGATGTTTATTTTGTCTCTTTATCTTTAAGAAGTGTTTATTATTTAATTACTTGGCTTTTTTCATAATGTTTAAAACTTAATTTTCTATTTAAATAATTTTGTATCCAGCCTATTTAAAAATCTGGATTGTACATTTTGGGGGCAGCCAGTGTGTTTAATCATTCCACCAACTTAGTGTCTGATCATTTCTGATAGTAGCAAAATCTGCCATTAGACATAACTAGATTACAGGCACTTCGTGGATAGGAGCCATATATTATTTATAATTTTATATTACCTGAAACACCTAGCATGGCATTAGGCCCATAGTAGATGTTTAATAAATATTTATTGAATGATCAGTTCACCTCTTTAATTATATAAAAGACTTACCTGAAAATATCAACACTTTTGTAATGAGCCACAAATAGGAGAATAATTTAGGTGCAGATGTCATACTTCACAAAGACTTTCATCTTTAATTTTATCTTCTCCAGTAACGGTTACAACATATTTAATCTATTCCTAAACATTTCATAGGCAATTCAGAAATAAATGAAGTAAGAAAGATCCCTTTCCTTTAGATGCATGGCATGTAGTTGGAGAGGCAAGACGTATCCTTGTGTGAAGCTGCTAAACGACAAAAGAGAGTGAATCTTACGTCAAGCCAAAGGATCTCAAAGAGGAAAAGTCATTTTATGATGGCTTCATAGGAATAGATTTTGCAAAAAGGTGGAGTTTTACGGTATTGTTATTAAACTGAGCTTGATCCTAAGCATGGATTTTTCCATTTTATTTTAGAGGAAAGTAGAGAGTTTCAGGGGAGGGAACAACTGAATGAGCATCCATAAACGGTGTCAGAAGGGGAAAAGTGGTTGAAACCCAATTTTATATTCAAAGAAACTGAATTACTGTAGTGAGAACAATTTGAGAGCTATGCATTTAAAAGCTACTGCTAAAAAATAAATGTGTATTGTCTTTAATGATACATAATACATTGACGATCATCATATAAATTACTGAGGGACACTCAAATTGTATCCACTCTCAAAAGCTCAAAAAACAAAACAAAACAAAACAAAACAAAACAAAAAAACCAACCAGAATATCCTTCAAGGAAGAATCATTGAAACATCATTTGAGAGCCCCCTGGAAAAAACACTGACCTCACCCATTGGGCTTTAAGTAAATGAAAGCTAACTTAATGGACAGTTAAAACTAATAATAAGACTAATAAGTCTTCAGGTAATGCTAATGTATTTTTAATAACATTGGGACACTTTATCTCATATTCTAGGCATCAAAATTGGCACCTATGTACCCCAGCCTTGGAAAAATGGTTTTAGTAAAGACAGTCATCTTTGTTGTGAGGTATGTTCAAACAGGAGCATTGTAAGTTATTTAGCTTGCCAGAGCTAATTTCATTATTTATTTATTTATTTATTTATTTAAATTTTAATTTTTAAAAAACCTTTATTTTTTTTAAAGATTTTATTTATTCATTCATGAGAGACACAGAGAGAGAGAAAAAGAGGCAGAGACACAGGCAGAGGGAGAAGCAGGCTCCATGCAGGGAGTCCAACATGGGACTCGATCCCTGGTCCCCAGGATCATACCCTGGGCCGAAGGTGGCGCTAAACCTCTGAGCCACTCATGCTGCCCTTTATTAGCTTTTTAATGGGCTACTACTCAGGTAACCCTCTGTTCCCTGGTTTCTCTGAAGCCTGCTAAGTAGTCCCTCACCCCACCCCAAATTTTATTAACTCCACCTAAAATCATTAGATTTTTGTTACCTGATTGAGGCAGAAATATGTCCTTTGCTTATATGTTTCCAATACTATTTAAGTACCTGAAAAATACCCCTTGATGGACTGATGGACAGACCGACAAAAAAGCCTGCTCTCTTCTGTTTTTCTTCAGTGGAGGCCACAGCTACGCACAGATGCCTGTTCCTCTGGATGTTGTGTAAAAATGGTTTGCACTCCGTAGGAGGTGGATGGGCAGCAAAGACAGGGGGACTGTTACTGACATTGTAGTTAGGTGGGAATTCTGGCTTTATGTATGATGTATTTGTTAATATTTCGAATTGTTACCTCTCCTACTTCCAAAACGTGTGTCAGTCTCCTTGATAGAATACAGAAAACAAATCAGAATTAACTAAAACTAGTTAGCGGCAGCAGAGAGCTCCATGTTACTTGTCAGCCAGGGAATCTGGATACGGTTACCAAAGCTTCTTAATATTCAATCAGAGTTGCAGAATCTGCTGATCTCCTGATCAGCACAAGCAGACAGAGACACAGGGCATTGTACAGTTGGGCTGTGATGCATTTAAATTCTGAGACAGCTGCAGGGTCTGAGCTGGAGGAAGCAGCGATCTTCTTGTCAGCCTTTCCTTCTGACTGTGTCCACCCACCCGGGAGGTGGGATACTGGCCTGAAGGTGGCACGTGCCATGTGGTTTCCACACAAAGAGTGTGTGGTATTCAAAACGCCTACTACAGTAGGTTCCAAATTTTCTTGTATGACTAGATGAGGATGATAAAACTGTGCTTAGCACTGGTAATGGTAGACTAGATCGGTTATGTCTTAGTGCTATTTAAAATACTCCAAAGGAAGATATTGAAAAATGCTTAAAGTTGGGTTGGTTGCTCTAGCAACAAAGCCAAGCTCCTGAAGATTATCCTCCGTGATTGCAGCTTTGGCAGCAGAGCCGCAAAAAGGAAAGGTAATTAGTCCTGGAACTCTGCTTTTACAACTTGGCTTTAAGTAACTAGACCAGCAACAGATAGGAATATTTATGTGCTATGAAATAAAGCTTGGAAATCATTTTAATATTCAGTTAGGGTGCAAAACATGGTCTTCATTGGATTTCTGTTTGTAAGAACAGTTTCACTGAAATTCAGCCCAAAAATAGATGTAGCTATGAACACTGGCTTCCTGGCTATGGGATGAAATAGACACGAAGCTGGGGTGGTTAGGGGTTTGAACGTACCAGGTATTTTTGTCTAAAGTAGAATTTATTATTTTTTTCTGCCTTTTAGCAACTGTTTATGTGCCTTTCGAACAAAGAACAGCTTAAGACAATTGAATCATACATGGTGGTGATTTTTACTGACTGCCATCGAAATAGGAGGAAAGAGCCAGCTAGTGGAAGCAAATGAAGAAAAAAAAAACAAACATGCCGTAATCTGTAAGTTTCATTTAGTCAGGCCTTAATGAGAAAACTGGGATGTCTGGGGGGTTGTTAGAGTCAACCCAGTTCTTTCTTTCTCCAAATTGACCTAAAGGCATTCACACAGTAGACCAGACATCTTAGTTCATGGACTTGGGTAAAGCACCAAGAGGCTGTATTACAATCTGGGCTTTTTAAAAGTCTGAGAGAGCTTAAGAAAGTTAGGGTCACATGATCAAGAATCCTCAGCATCATGACTCACTGGAAGACATGGATGAGTAGGATGTTTGGGTTCTGAAACTTTCTAGCTATTAACATTACAGTCACTGTCCTGATTTTTGCTGTTGGTTTGTTTGCTAATACAGGAGGTAACTTTTTTGAGCATAATTTTAGTGAAGTTTCATTGGGTCCTCAGAAGTGTTCTTTTATCGTTCTGAGAACATGCTCCTAGACACAAAGGGTAACATTTAAACTTCAGAAATAGTTTGAAATATATTGACCTATGGAATCTGAAAATCAACAGGAGAAACTGGACTTGGAAACGTGGAGGCCAGTTCAGTAACTAAACCTTAACCTTGGGAACTTGAAGTAGTATGAAATAACCACCAGGTTTCTCTTCTTGGGGCCTGGATTTTCCCCATGCCCTGTGCTACATTTTTCTTTACCAATCACAGTTATCCAGCTCTTAATTCACTTCTGTGGTGAGCTTTATTTAGTTCAGCTCATCTTAAGGGAGTCACTTCTGTGCCCACTGGTATAAAGAGTATAAAAGCAAAAGACCCCATGAAGAGTTGATAATACAGCAAAGGAAAAAGAATAGCTATATAACTAATTACAATGAACACAAAATAGAAAACTTAGGAAAAGAGTTGAAATCCAAAGGCAGAGAGAACAGTGTGTGCAGAGCATTGAGGTTGGGTGTGGGGAGCATCGCAGGTGTAAGTAAATGAAGGAAGGCTTGGCTGGAAAGCTGCCAGTGGGACAGAGGGGGCAAGAGATAAGGCTAGAGAGAGAAGCAGGGGCAAGATCAAGCACAATCTTGTTAAGAATTTTAGTCTTTGTCCCAAGAGCCATGGGAAGCCTTTAAAGAGTTTTAGGTGGGAGATTAACAAATGAGATTTGCATTTAAAGATATTATTTTTACTACACTAGAGGGAATGCATTGGGGAAACTAGTTATGAGGCCCCTGCAGAAATCCATTGGGAGAGAGCCTACTGTGGGAACGGTCAGTAGCAGACTGACACGAAGGAGTGAAAGTACCCTAATTTGAGATAGACTGCATTTTGGAGGGAAGGAAGATTGAGATGTCACAGACATTCTCTGGGGTTGTTTCTCGCTTGTTCAGCTGAAAGATGATGGTGCCATCTCTGGGATAGCAAACTGAATAAAGATCCGAGTTGGAACTGGGGCTTTGGGGATTTTAAACACATTGAATTAGAGGAGACACTCTAGTGGCACATGGAAAAATGCATGGATGTGTCTGAAGCTCCAGGAAATGGAGTCGTCACTTGTAACTGAAGCAGAGGACTCAAATGTGATTAGTTACTGTGAGGCTGTACTGAACAAAGGTCCAGTTGCTCAACCTTGGAGACCTCTAATACTTCATGGTTTTTAGACAAGGTTAGGTTTGCAAAGGAGATTGGGAAAAGGCTGCCATACAAGAGCAAAACCAGGGGAATCTGAAGCATCCTGGGACTCAAAGGAAGATAATGCTTCTAGATGGGAGTGATGTGTTGGAATCATTGAAAGGAGATACAGTACATAGTGTTTTTCAAACTTACGTGTCTATGGAGCCTATTCTCCACCGAATATTAGGGCAACATAATCCCAGTGCCTTCCAACCATTCATTTCCCTACATACATTAAGTTGGAAATTTTATGAAGTGATAGGCACCATTTATCTGAACAAAGTTTTGCACAACACAACTAATTTTTAAAGCAAAATACTTAGTGACCACAGTTACTGTAGTAGATAGGAGATCCTTCTTGTATCTGTTAATAATTTCTTTGAGTTTGACATCTGTGTGACTTGCAGAGGACATTAAAATTGAGTTTTGATTTGAGAATAAATATTTTTTAAGTAAAGGTGTGAACCAGAAAACTTTCATTATTTCTGTGGTTGTCGAATGGATTATGAATAGTGGCTTTTTCATTAGGAAATAGAACTGTCCAGTAGAATATTTTAGAGCATAAACATAAATCTTAAACCCATTGCTATAACAATTACATAATATAGTAATATCCCAGATAGATGTAAGGAATCTCCAGGAGATTTTATGATGTGCTTTCTCTGACTGCCTCTATTACTGTATGGAGTTCACACTCTGTAGTGGCAGCAACATACAAATGTGCATATGTGTGTTTTTCCCCATTTCCTTTACCATGTAAAACTCCCGTCTTCTCTGCAGAAATGTACATGGAGAGATTGTTGCTCTCATCTATCTATCTTGCCATATAATTTTTACAGCTGTTCCTCAGTTGTTAATATATTTCTGTGGAATATGTGTAAATAGACATGAGCAAACTGTCTAAAAGTTATTCAGCTAGTCAGTGAACCATGTAATCTGTTGGTTCAGAGACAACAGATAATAGAGTGAGATATTTGCTTTACCATCCACACACTCCATGTAGCATCTGGACTCCAAAAGTCAATTTGTGTTCTGTTGGGGCATGTCTCATCACACTATATTATCACATCAGGGATAGGAAATTTGGATAATGACTATCTGATTTACAAAAAAAGGAGACTATTTAGTGAATTCAATGTCTGCGAGGTGGGAATTTTGAGCTAGAAGTTGGTTCCATCCTTGGTTAATTTGATACTCTGTGTGTTTCATCACTGTTTTCCTCTCTTTTAACAATGTAAGTTAGAAATAACCTTGTTAATTAGCATCTATTTTTAGGTTGATGACATGACACAGCCAAGACAGAGTGGGAATATTCTAGGACTACCATAGCACAAGCAATAAAACTCCTTTCTAAAGGGAAGATAGAGGATCACAGTGAAAATGAAAGGTATTCTTTGTAGGTATACTTAGAGGGTGCACCTATTTTGAATACACAGACTGTTAGATAAGAGACCTATTTGCTAGGCATTCCTTCTTTTTGGCACATGCAAGTAAACATTGGGTGGTGGCATGTTACTTCCCCTCCTTAGGAACTTTCACTGGCTCCCTACTACCTCAGTGATGAAGTCTAATTCCCTCTGCATGAGGTTCCGAGTATATTAATCTCTCTCTGTCTTCCTACCAAATCAAACTATAACTCCTCTCTCTCTGTCTCTCTGTGTGTGTTTGTGCCTGTGTCTGTGTCTAAAATATTTTTCATCTGCTTTGACAATGCTGTTTCCCCATCATTTCCACCTGTTCCATTCCCATCTATCTCATAAGGCCCCATCATGTTTTCTCATATTGATGGCGCACTTACTGACTTCTGGCCAGAAATGATCTCCTAGCACTTCATCTGCACCTCTCATAAGGCAATTAACACCTTCTTAACTTACTTTGTGTGTATACATATTTCTCCTTCTAGACTGAAACCTCCTAGTTATGGAATCGATAGCTGGTTAGCTGAATCAATAAAAGGATGGGATAAAGAGACATTCTCAAACAAAAGGGAAGGGATCTATCCAAGGTCTAAGTCTCAGTGCATTTGAGCTACTGGAGGAACCTGGAATCCACCAGTCCTAAACTTAGTAGCCTTAGATAAGTACGGTTAAAGGTTGTATTCTGATTTTTGTACATAATTATAACTTTGCTTGTACAGGGACAGTTATGCATATGGCCTCAGTGGATTGGTTGACTGAGTGGTTTGACTTGGGGCAGAACCTGTTCTATTGGGTGGGCAGGAGTGGGGAGAAGCCTGGTGGGTGGGCCTTAAGGATGTGGTCTCTGGCTAGAGAGCAGATCCTACTTTAGAGTTGTTTTGTATTCTAGTCTATGTTCATCTTTCTCATCTCTGAATTTTTGTTTCAGTTATATCAATATGACACAATTTAGCACATATTTGGCTCGTTTGCCATAGCTTTGCTTTCCTATCAAGCTGGAAGTTACTTGAAAGCAGCGACACTTTATATCCATCTGTTGTTATTAAGAACTTGCCCAGCTCCTGGGGTCAGTGGACTCTCAGAAATCAATTGTTTTATTAATTGATATATCAATTTATTAGTTGGTAAATCATTTGCATTCATTAAAGATTTATTTATTTAGCACCTGCAGTGTTCAAGGCACTGTGCTACATGCCTCAGCACATAAAAAGGACAGCTAAATCATGGACTTTAAGAGTAGCCTCAGTCTAATAGCTGTATTCGGAGAATAGTATGATGTATACCCTAAAAAGGGTACAGTGAGGGACCATCAGCCCATAGTCTTCTCTATCAAACTTGGAAACGTTTGGATTTAAATTAAATTCCAGGCCCTGGGTTTTCTCGGGCTGGTATTTGTCCATGGCACCATAGTAAACCAGCAACCAGGAGGAGGTTAAGTGCTGCTAAATGTGTGCTTGAATGTGAGTGTGGGTGGGGAACTTGGGTGAGGCTGTTAGAAGAAAGGATGTGGAAGTGTTTATGTCCAGTTTTTCCAGGTGTGGCCAATTACATATTTTGCATTTCAATATCTTTTTTCAAGGAATTTCTTTCTGATTGTCAAAGTTATATTCATTCATTGTATGAATTTTAGAAACTAGATAAAAGTCCAAAGAATAAAGTTAGAATCTTCTGCTCTTACTCCTCATAACTAGCCATCATGAAGATTTTTGCGTCTAATATTCTAGCTCTTTTCCAATACGTGTCTATTCATATATATTATAAATTAGGGTCATACTTGAACCTGGATTTTGATAATCTCCTTCATTTACCAATATCTTGTATGAACATGTCTTCATATCATTAAATATTCTACAGCATGATTTTAAATTGCTGCTTTATAGTCACCATATGTATATATCATAATTGACTTAACCAATACCTTACTATTGGACATTTATTTCCTTTAAAAATACTGCAAACTAATTTTTAGGGTGGATATGCTTAATGTTTTCTAATTCCTGTAACTTTGGTACTAGGGCCAGCAGAGGAGAAGAGTGGCAAGAAAGGAGATTATAAGGGTGAGCAGGGTGTCTATATTTAGAAGCTGAACTTTTCCCAGGGACGGTCAGGAGCCATTGAAGGGTTTTAAAGCAGTGGATTGACAAGACTGAATTTGCATTTGAAAATGTTTCAGTTTTCAAAAACAGTCTCATTGCCGGTGGGGATCATGTGAAGATGTGTATTTTGGTAGGGTAATAATCGCTATCAGATGAAATGAGGCAAAAGTCTCAGGGCCTCTAGCTACCTGGCAAGATAATAACATGAAAATGGCCCATTGTGGTTGTTTTGTTTCGTTTTTTAAATTTATTTTTATGTTTGTCTACAGTTGAATCCTTGCCATGCATGGTCTGGCCAGAACTTAGCACCTGGAAGCTGTCATTTTCTTAACCAGAGATGGAATGATTTTCCGGGTCCACAGACAAAGAAGAAGCAAAACTTTTTACCAATTTTATGGAAGGAGTAGCACCTGAAGGCAGGATGTGTAGCTTCAAAATAGACTAGTTCCTAAGGAAATGTTTCACTGACATAAATGAATGTGTCTAAATAGCGTTTGGCTTGGGGAACAATTAGGGGCTCAGCTTTCATTACATCACTGTAGCAAACAGTGGTGGCTGCCTACCCAAAATGTGTCTACTTTCCACACACATTGGCTGAAGTGGCCCTTGCTTATAGTTCTAGTTGGGGTAATCTTGACTGGTCCAGGACAGTCTTGAGAAATCCATTCCCAAGCAAATGATTTGGTTAGGGTTGCCTGTTTACCCTGGTTCCACACAATGGACATGAATATGAAGGGAAACCTGCTGGGGACTTCTGGATATTGGCACACGAAGGTGTGATACTTGCAAACATACGGCCTCGTGGGTTGCATGCCAACATGTTAAGGATGGCAGAGCGGAAGGAAGAACCTGGATCCTCGATAACAAAATTGAACCTCTGATTTAGGCAACTCTGGAGCCTCCCCACCTCAGGAATTCTTGTTCCTTTTGAGCATCCTTTAGGGGAGCTCTGTTATTTACGGGAAAAACCATTCTGATGCCATCGCCGTATCTGTTTATAAATACTGTTAAACTTTGGCAGCCCACAGCAGTGGCAAGCCATGCATGTCCACTTCTAGCACTTGCAGCACTGCTGTGGCAGTGATAAATCTAACACTCGTATACCAATCATCAGTTGGCACCATGCTTTTGTTGCATGTGGTTCTTAAAATAACCTTGGGAAGTGGGGTGTTAATATATTACTAAGGATCGAGGTCCCAGAACGGGTACTAATGTCATGAGCGTGCTGTTTATTGAAAACCTGACAGATCTCCTGGGAGTCAAGGAAGAGTTCTATTAGAACTTATGGTTGGTCCCTCATCCCAAGCCGTGGAACAAAGAAGATGAGAGGAAAGGCCACTTTCCATTTCTCATGGAGGATCTGGAGTGGTTAAGGCACTAACCCCAACTCAGGAGATGAAATGCCAGAGCTCTGTCCTGGGACACTGACTGATTGTCTGCGATGCCGTATGTGTATTACTTCACTCTTCTCCTCCCTGCCTGTTGGTCTTGACCCCACGTTTGAGAGAAGAAGAGATAAAGAAACTGGTTTTTTGATAAAGGAGTCATAACAAAAAAATCCTGTGAAATACCAAACATGCTGCACTCCTTTTGGGGGATCCTGATAAACAAGCTGCAACACTGGTAGAAAAGGACATGTTTTCTATTCCAGGGAGAATGATGAGGGCTGCCAAACAGGCATTGGGCAGTATTGGCTACAAAATTGGGTGACATCGTTAACTAATGAATTCAACAAACATTTATCGAACAGGGGTGAGCCAAAGAGATAGGCTTCTTGTGTTAGAGATGAAAGGTGCATACATTCTAGTAGTGAAGACATAATAATGAAGTAAACATGGACAAAGAAAATATGTAGTTAACAAATTGTGATAACTGCTGTCAAGGAAGAGGAATACATGTGAGAGAATAGTGGGATGAAGACGCTGTTTTATTTTGGGTGGTCAGAATGGGCCTCTGTGAATAGACTATGTTCAAGACCTGAAGGATAGGAAAGAGCCAGCCATTCAAAAGGAGAATGTGTGTTGGGGGGGGGGGGGAAAGGTGGGGGGGGGGGGGGAGAGCAGAGCATGGAGAGAGCAGGTGCCGGGCATCAGGAACAGCAGGTACAATGGTCCTGAGGTAGGAAATAGTTGGTGTGTTTCAGGAATTGATTTTCTAGGCCAGGTTCTTTCACCACATCATGCCATGAGTTTATTGGACTTCTTCCCTGTGTCCAGTATCATGCCAGGAATTGTGTGGGATGGAAATTACACACACACACACACACACGTAGGTACAGACTGGAATGTTACAGAATACTTGATGAGGGAGGTGGGTGGGACTTAAGTTGGAATGCAAAAACTGAGTAGAGGGGAGAAGGTGGGAAGCAGCGTGGAAAGGTAAGGAATGGAAGTGAACATTTGTGGGGCAGTAAAGAGTACACTTCTAAGAGGGAGAATGGTATGTACTCTTGAATTAATTCTTCCTAATTGAGGGCTAATAAGCACCCATGTAAGAGTCACAGGATACCGCGACGTCCCCCACCCCCTTTCAGACTGTGCTGCTCCTGTCCAAACAATCACTTAAATTAATTAGATCAGCCCAGTGATTCCTAAAGAGCAAATAAACTCCCTATCCTGCCGCTGAGACTCACTTGCCAAGCACATGGCTACCAAGTCTCCGGTGGCAAGTGTCCCTGACCTCCAGGTACCCCAGCCAGAGTCTCCCCGGAGTGTCACCGAGCACCTCGCCACCTCCTATGCAGTGTGAGCCTCATGCCCACGAAGGGTGTTTCCGGGCTCCGCTGACATAGGTCAGCCCCTCTGGGGGCTCCACGGAGGTGGGGAGGGGCAGGTAGCATTGTGTCTGTGGAATGAGTGAGGAAGCAGAAGGGCATAGGGGTTAAGTGACTCGTCTAAATTGCACAAGGGTCAGAGGCCGCGTGTGAATAGGACCAGCCTCCCAACTGCAGCCCCGGCCTGCCCACAGAGCCGGAGCCGCTGCTGCCGGGGCCGCTCTGGGACTGGGGCAGGGAGGCTCTGGGGGGTGGGGAGGGGACAGGGAGGTTCTGGGCTGGGGGGCAGGGAGGCTCTGGGAGGTGAGGGGGTACAGGGAGGCTCTGGGCCCAGGGGCAGGGAGGCTCTGGGCTGGGGAGGCAGGAAGGCTCTGGGCCCCGGGGATGGGGAGAGGGAGGCTCTAGGCCAGGGAGGCAGGGAGGCTCTGGGCCTGGAGGACAGGGAGGCTCTGGGCCTGAGGGACAGGGAGGCTCTGGGTCTGGGGGACAGGGAGGCTCTGGACTAGGGAGGCAGGGAGGCAGGGAGGCTCTACCTGGGCCAGGGAGGCTGTTCGTGCAGCCCTGCAGAGAGCAACTGCAAAGTCAGCCGACCTATGGGAAAAAAATTCCTTTCGGTTTTGGGGTCCAGGTTGGGGAACAGTTTAACTTTGTATTTATTTATGTCCGAGCATCCTGCGTCTGGGAGCACCCGCGCGACTGTGGTAGGGTGCAGGTGGCATTGAGTAGTTGGAACCTGGGGGACCTTGAGGTGGGGCCACCCTGCCGTCTCTTGCAGAGAGCGGGTCCCCTTGCTCTGGGGGCCACATCCCAGTGCTCGGTGTCTGGGCGCCCACGGCACCCTCGGCGGTCACCCTGCGAGCTTCGCAGCTTGGGGCCCGGGGTCTCCCAGCGCGCTGCAGCCGGGGGAGCCGCCCAAAGCGAAGGAGGAGCCCCCCGGGCACCCACCCGGCTGGTCGCCTCCGCTGCTGCTCCTCCCTCCCACACAGCCTTTTCCAGCACTTCAGTCTTGGAATCGGGTCCGGAGGACACCTTTCCTGGAAATACCAACTTTCCCAGCAAGTTGTGAGAGTCTGAAAAGTAAAGAATGAAGAGCGTGTCTTTCCAGCCTAAGCTATCCTCCTACGGTTGCGCCACTCTACAGTTGGACTTTTTTTTTTTTTTTTTATCTTGACCCTGCATTTTCTTTAAATCTTGACCCTATGGAGGAGTTCTAATGAAATGGTGAATTGCTTTCTGCCCCACTAGAGAGAGACAATTGAATATAAGTTGTATTAAATTCAGAGAAACGAAGACCTATCCTGTGTGGGGTTGGCCAGATAAATCTGCCTCTGCCCTATACATTTTTAATGACAATGTGGTTTCAAACCCAGTGTAATTCAATACTAAATCAAAGCTGACTCATGGAGAAAACTACTGTTTGATTCTGTGTCCACGTTTCCCTCCCCACTTTAGGGTGTCTGCTTGTGCAGTTGGGGGTGGGGTTGTGTATAATGCCGTCTGAATACATTCTTATAAGTATTAGAAGTATGGAAACACAGAGCCCTCCGTGACCCGCAGAGCCCTCAGTTGATCACTGGTGTTTGTTGTAGGAGGAAGGCAAACATAAGCATAGAAGTGTTATTGAACAGAAACCCCTTCAAAAATGTCTCTGGGCTTTTGTTCTCGGGGTTGCATAGCAGTAGGGGGCCCCCCTCCTCAGAAGGCATACTTATGCAAGTATTAAGAACTGGCTGAGATAAGAAGTGAAGCTTAAGAGACCTTCATCATTAGCTGCTAGTGGTAGAGATTAGTGATCCTACTACAGGATTACAGACGGAAAGAGTGCCAGTGTTGGTTAATTGTTCATTAATGCTTGTAAAATAAGCCAGCTGGAGGAAAACTGACCATTGTCTGCACTCTCAGAGTGAAACTAAATTGGATCTGCTCATCAATGGCAGTATTGATGTCAGGGGAAAAAAAAATACACATGTAAACTTCTTCCCTGTGACTCTCTCTCAATTTTAAATATTTAATTAAAAACTGTCACCCTAATAAGCAATGATTAAGTTGTCAATGCATCTGTTTGTGGCTGACCTTTTCCCTAACCGGGGACACCTTCCTTCACATGCATTTGCTCTGTTGGTTTCGCTCTGAAGCGAACTAAAACTGATTTCCTAAAACGGCTTGTTAGATGCAAACGAGCCTTATGATTCGTGGTTATAATGTAGAGATAGTGTAGACTTGCTCCTTAAAAATCCCAGGCAACTTCAGGCTTTTCTTTCTTCCCGCCTCCCTCTTTATTCCCTTCCCTCTCCCCCATTAAACCTGTCGTGAGGGGGTGAGGCTCTCCTGCCCTGCTCCCACTCTCAGGCACAGGGGGGAGGTTAAATGATTTGCCCAAAGTCACAGGCTGTCTGAGTCAGGAAAAGAGCCAAGTACATTTGCCTTCTTTTGCCTCATTCTAGAACATGCCATTGTCAGGTCAGAGACTATGCTTAACTGTGTCTCAGTCCAAAAATGGGAAAAATTTAAGCACGTTTCCTCTAGTCCTTTTATTTTAAGCGAAGGTTAGAGGTTGTGTAGTCGTGGGAGTGTGCTTACCGAGTGTCCACCGTGTGCTGCAGTGATGAGCACGCAGAGGCAGCTCCTGCCCTGAAGGCGCTTGCCGTCTAGTGGGGGCAGATCATTCCCACCAAATAAAAATGGGGAGGAGTGTGATGGAGGGAAGGCATGGGCACACGTGGGAGGTTATCCCAGAGGGGTGTTTGGGGCCAAGACATGGCCTCGCCAAGCCAGGAGCGGAGGGTTGCCAAGGTGGTACAGGGGGCCGCTGGAGCTCCTGTGCAGAGGAACCTCGCTGTGTTCTGGGCACTGCCCAGAGGACATACTCCTTCAGACTAGAAAGCAGGCTCAGGTTAGCCAGTGGAGGGGTAACCCTATTGACCAGGGGGTTGCAAATATAGCTTGTTGATGAGCCTGGGGTGCCAGTGTCCAACAAGAAACACGGTCTGGGCCTGCTTCCCTCTCTTACATCACCTCCTACCACTTCTTTCTTTGTTCATTGTTCTGTGGCCCCATTGGCCTTCCTTTGTCTTTCTCTAGTACTCAGTGGGGGTCCTGCACAAGTCCACCTCCTTCTTTTTTATTTTTTTCTCAATATAGCTTTTCTTTCTTTCTTTTTTTCTTTAAAGATTTTATTTATTCATGAGAGACAGAGAGAGAGGGGCAGAGATGTAAGCAGAGGGAGAAGGCTCCCTGTGGGGAACCTGATGCAGGGCTGGATCCCAGGACCCCAGGGGCTCACGACCTGAGCCAAAAGCAGATGATCAACCACTGAGCGTCTTT
Organism: Vulpes lagopus; assembly: GCF_018345385.1. NCBI lineage: Eukaryota > Metazoa > Chordata > Mammalia > Carnivora > Canidae > Vulpes > Vulpes lagopus. The sequence goes on from NC_054826.1 coordinate 147,146,163, forward strand.
CCTTTCACACACACTGTGACATCTCTGAGCAGTCATTCAACAAAAGATTGACCATCTACTGGTTACCAGATCTAGGCACCATGGATTTATCAGGAGACGAGAGAGTCAAAGCCCCTTTCATTGTCACTTCTAATGTCACTTCCTTGGCAGCATATATCCTCCCCATCTAGAACATTGGTCTTCTTTGGTTACTTTCATACCAGGTTTCACACTCTGAGATGGTCATATTTATTTACTACGTGTTCGCTATTTCTTCCCTAAAATGCAAACACCAGGAGGGCAGGGACAGGGCCCCTCATGTTCATCACTAGACCTCCAGGACCTGGAAACGTGTCTAGCACACAGCAGACACTCTGTAAACTGAATAATCAAATAATACAGGAAAAATTTAAAAATCAGATTAAAGATGAGATGGCAGCTCATATAAAGCACAGGAATGGAAGCAGCATTTACAGAGCACTGACTGTGCGTGCTTTAAGAACTGTCAATCCTCAGTTGAGTGCTGGGTTGGCGCCACTTCTCCTCACTCGGCAGCCACACTGCTGTGCTAGCTTTTAACACCCCACCTCTATTTGTTTGGATACAGTAAAGAGGTTTACTGATTTGGTTGAGTGGGGTATATGATTTGTTTTATAATAACATATTTATGTCTTCAGTGATCAAGACACTATGATCACCTAAAATTTCCTCCGATTCACTGGTTAAATAGTTCTCATGCAGAATCTAAGATCACTTGATTTAAGGTCACAGCAAACAATGCTGGTGTCTGGTTGTTAACTTGTATTCCACCTAATTCTTGAAGGAAACGTACAAAGTCCCTTTTTATATATCCTGTGCCCTGTTTCTTAGGTATTACTTTATTCTTCCTCAAAATATATAATAAAGGAGATTAGAAGCAGACTTTCAAAATTATTCCTTTTTTTTTAAGATTTTATTTATTTATTCATGAGAGACATAGAGAAAGAGAGGCAGAGACATAGGTAGAGGGAGGAGAAGCAGGCTCCATGTGAGGAGCCCAAGGTGGGACTTGATCCCGGGACTCGGATCACATTCTGAGCCAAAGGCAGACGCCCAACCACTGAGGCACCCAGGCACCAGATTCCTTTTTTTTTTTTTTTTTTTTTAATTATGATGTAGAAGTGGTCAGTGACTCTTTACTATTAGGCCATTTCAGGATAGACCAGATATGACAAGTTGAGGTTCTGCATCAGACCCATGTCAGGGATAACCAGATGAACTGGTTTCTTCCATGCAGACTGACAGTTGTTGGTGTTGGTTATTCCAGCAGGAAGTGGATATGAAGTTTAAATAGGAGGTCAGTCTAGTATCTAGGACTTCTCCTTACCTTCCCTGTGCTATGGTTCCCACCAATTCCTGGTATTTGCCTGCCTTGCTTCTGACCTGGAAAACCTGATGCATTCAGCTACCATGGGTTAGAAGCAAGGCAGCAAACAAAAACCCAAGCAGATACTCCCATCAGAAATCAGGACCAGTTCTTACCATCTTTTCCCTCGATGTTGCAGTGTTTCTGTTTATTGACATAAAAAAAAAAAGTGAAGATAATGGAATCAAATCCAGAATGCAAGTTTCAGGTCGGTCAGTTTTGACTCATTTGAACTATAATTTTTAGTTGAACTGTCCATTAGTAGTAACTGTCCACTAGTAGTTGTGAATGGCAACATGATTTCCAGAGACCCAGAAATGTAAGGCATTGTGCCTCTACTGCTATAGCTGCTGGCTTTGACTACAATGTACTATTCAGAATGGTTCTTTTATAGCTTAATATTATTATTCAGAAAATCTCTCTCTCTCTTGGAATTGGGGTTTCAAGATGAAAAGGAGAGATTTTATAATTCAGACCAAAGGAAGACTGCTAGAGAGGAGAAAAAAGAGAGCAAAAGACCACCAAGTATGGGTGGTAACCGCCAGACTGACATGGCTCTAATTTGGAGGAAGAGGCCTGGTGGGCTCTTACATTCTGGAAGGTTTGTGCAGGCCTTCCAAGTAGAGGTTTGGGGAGAGAGGTAATCGGTCCTGACCCAGCTCTCATTGCCAGTGGTGGTGGGTTGCATAAGCATCCAACAGATTGAAAGTAGCACTGTGTATTGTTAGAATCAGTTTTAGCAAGTTATAGGGATGATCTTAACTCCCTACACCTTTCATCTTAAAAACAGTTTTTAAAAAAGCTTTTCCTCACCTCTGTATAGCAGTGACGAGCAAAATTCAGCTTGTGACCATCTAAATATATCAAATTCCCTATTGCATTGTCTAAGTCTTATTTTTATATCTTCATAACACTGATGAACAGGACCAGGGAGTCTACTTAGTGTCTGCATTACTTCGTTCTGCACATTGGGCTCCCACAGCAAAGAACAGAGGCCCTAGGATGAAGGGAGTGGTTTCGTAGGGAAATCTGTGGATTCACTTGGTCTGTGCCAACGTGTATCAGTTAAACCATTTTCTCAAGAGATACCTTGAAGTGCAAAGCACTTTCAGGATGCACAAGTAAATGCAAAAGAGGAGAGACTCTAACAGTCTGGAAGGTAGGATTTCCATGTATTAAAACAAACTACTCATGATTTCATTAAGGTTCAAGGGACAGATGAAATATTTTAAAATACTTCCTTTTGGGTACTTTTGATGGCTTAGTAAGGACTTTTTATCCTCCTCTGTTTTGGGAATTTGTATTAAGGGGAAGAAATATGTCCCTTTTTCACAGAGACATCCCACTTTTACCCTGTGGGGAAATTTAATAGTATAGTTGAAGTTTATGAAGTTCTGACACAGAGGGAGAAGTGTCCATTCTTTCAATAATCTCTATAGTCGTAAATGGTATCTCTAGAGCATAAATCAGGCCATAGCATTTGTCTTTAAAAATAACTTCTTGACCTTTTATCATTAGCAGAAACAATTCAAAGCAGTTTATTGGATGAATAGAAACCATCAGGAAATGGCTTTATCTTTTTCTACTGTTGCCATCACCTTTGATGGTATTTTGGGCAGAATCTTTTAATTCATGTCATTTTTGGGTATTAGAAGTTGTCGTTGTCGTCGTCTTCTTCTTCTTCTTCTTCTTCTTCTTCTTCTTCTTCTTCTTCTTCTTCTTCTTCTTCTTCTTCTTTTGATATAAATTCCATTCCAGTATATGTCAGAACTTCTGTTTCTTACTTAATTCTAAGCATCTCCCCTCTGTTTAGGTAAGGTCTAGAACTAATGGTGGAAAAGGAAGTCCTAGCCAATTATTTTTTTGAATCCAAGTTCTCTCTTTTTCCATTTGGATCCTCTGAAGTAGTGGGGAGACCAAGGGGGAGGGAAAGGGTGCTCTTCTGGGAATTTTAAAGCTCTGGCATGGCAAAATTCCAATGTTGAGGCGTCTTCAGGAGCGTATTTATGTCTTCTTTGGCAGGCCCTGAGTGGTCCTGTGCATCGATTACACTCTTCCCTGACCCAGCAGATGCTTCCTCACCTCAGCTCCTGCCTTTCCACAGTAGATCCCGTGTCCCTTTTCCTTGGAATCTCCACTTCCCAGCAGAGTTCATTAGAGATGACTGTAGTCAGGCTGCCTTCTTTAGCAGCCATGTAGCGCATGGGAAATCTTACGCATCCTTGCTTCACCAAATGGGAGTATCTGACAGCCACCTGTCTCCTGTTCTTTGCCTTGCTTTCACTGGCAGCTCTAGCCAGCCTCAAGCAGGCACCAGCCTCCATCCTCATTGTATGGCTCCTGCTCCCCTGGATACAAGCCTCAGGCTTGCCCAAGAACATTTTTTAGTTCTGCTGTGACAGAAAGATGGGAAGGCCTACTAGTTCCTGTCTCAAAACAAGCATCTGACTTGAATTTGAGAAGAAAATCTCTTCTTCTGCAGGTACCTCCAAGTCTTTTAAGGGTTCCTCTGGGAACCCTTCTGAGGGTTCATCTGACTTGAGGTCGGTGGTGGTGAGAAGGGAATGTGCCAGCACTCCCTACCGGGATGCTCCCACCTCAGAGGATCATCTCAAGAAATGTCTAGCTGGGGGATCCCGGGGTGGCCCAGTGGTTTAGCACCTGCCTTTGGCCCAGGGCATGATCCTGGAGTCCCGGGATCGAGTCCCACATCAGGCTCCCTGCATGGAGCCTGCTTCTCCCTCTGCCTGTGTCTCTGCCTGCCCCCACCAACCCTCTCTCTGTGTGTGTGTGTCTTTCATGAATGAATACGTAAATAAAAATAATCTTAAAAAAAAGAGAAATGTCTAGCTGTTGTATATGGCATTGATAGTGACAAAGTTTGGTTAACTCTGAATAAGTGTTACATCAAAATATCTAAGACCACACTTTAAAATGTGGTGTTTATACCCATTGTTCTTAGCTTTAAGGTCTTAGCTGAAACTCAAAGGCAATAGGAAAAGTTCCATTTCACTTGGAATCCAGTGGCATTTAAAGTCCTTAATGACCTTACCAGAACACTCTTTTCTTACCACATCTCTGAGCATTCCTCTCCAGCCTCTTTTCATAGTCTCTTCTAGTGTGATTTAGCTATAACTTTCCCTTTACCTCTCTCTTCTCCTTCCAAATGCAAGGGCTCTTTTTGTTTCCTTTTCAATGCCTTTGCCTTATCTTTGCTTATCAAGGTTTTTCTTGTCCTTAAAGGTCTTGTTCAGATGGCACCTTCTCTGTGAAGTCTTTGCAGATCTGACTAATCTTATTAAATCTCGTCTACCCCAGCACTTGCTTAGTGCATTTTGTTTCTATCACTGTTATGATACTGTCATAGTCGTCTTTGTATTGGATTTGTTTGTGTCTGTTTGGCACACTAGCTTGTAAATTTCACTCCACTTATTCCCTTTTTCCTTTATAACTATCATTCACCTTCTAATCACCAGAGAATGTATTAAATGAATGGGATGAAAAGATGAATAAGGCACCATCACTGACCTCAAGAAAGTTATTCTAGGAGGGTAGAGAGAACACAGACATGAGAAATTTAAGATGTCAATTCAGGGAAATAGCCACTGCGAGTTGATGAAATGATATAATAGGAGAAAAATACCTCCCTTGAAGGGGCCCATAGTTTAACTCAAGAGAGAAGGCAATAGTTGACACTTAGAACATATTAATTAATTAATTACACAAAGATTTATCCCACATCTTCTGTGTGTCAGGCACAGAGGTGAATAGTGAGAATGGAGTAGAGAATAAGAAAAATTCATGTTCTCCCACAGCTTAAATGCCAGAAAAGAAAAGAAGTAACAATTACTAGTGGTAAGTCTTATGAAATGCGTAGTGTAGAGTTTAATAAAAGGGGTCAGAAAGATACTTGGAAATGTTGAATTTGCATTTATTGAAATCTTATTAGGAATATTATCTAGGATGCATTTATTTATTGAATTTATTGAGATCTCATTAGGAAAGCTAGGAAATTGCTGTAGCATTGGAAAATGAGTTGAACTTAAGGCAACTAGGTGACCTATATGTAATTGTCTCCTAACTCAACAACTTGTTGCCATTGTCTTGAGAAGGTCTTTGAGACCTTCTGCATACAGTCAGAAAGGGTTGTATAAACAATACCCAGAAAGATTTGAGGTCCACTCTTGCTTATTCAGGAATGTAAATATGTTCTTTAGCACAGCCATCACTGTCTCTGTACTGAGCAACTTCATCTGAGCCAACACATTTTAAATATATACATAGAATGATTTCAGCCTCTCTGCATTGGTGATAAACAGAAATAAGTACTCTAGTAGTCCTGATAGTGTCATGCAGAATTTGGACAATAGCAGGCCCTTAGTAAATATGTTAACCTTGAATATTACTTGATTTACATATCTCTCTGGTGTTATAAAATTGGAAACCTATCTTTTCCACTGATGAGGTCCTATCAAAGAAAGCGCTGGAGGAGTCTCAAGAATGACTTGACAGAAAATGCTAATTTTAGTTTAAAAAAAAAAAAGGCAAATGCTTGGGTACACCAAATTAAACACCCTTAGGTGCTTATTTTAATTTTCACAACTAATTTATAGACAAGTAAAGGCATGTATGTGTCTCTCTACCTATATATGTTCTTGTGTCCATGAAGCCTGGATTAGTATCATGCAGAACACTTCTGTGTAGAAAATATGGATGTTTTTAGTGAGTGCACCCAAAAACACTCCAGATGTATAAACTCTCACCAAAATAAATGTTTCAGGATATCTCGCCATGACTGGGAAGAGTGAGGAGATTGTACTAAGAATAAAAATATTTTCCATGGGCTCTCAGAGCACTTGAACAATGCCTGGGATGTAGTGATAGGAAACATTAACCACAAAAATGTTTTCTTTCTGGAAAATGATATTGTCTCTTAGAGTAACCATTTTTTTTCATACAACCATAGTCAAATTCACAAATCTACTTCAGAAATAACCTTTATGAACAACAGCTAAAGAAATAAGTCAGAGGAGCTCAGATAGTCTCTCAAGAAGAATCTATCTCTGGCTTGCAGTATATATATGAATGACTCTGTTAGGATGACTTGCATCAGTAATGCAGTGTTTCTCAAGTATTTTCTGAGGAACACTAAATCTGTGGGATATTAATAGGTGATATGTTTCCCCTCATCCCCCACAAATAAGGATTTTGTTAAAGTGTTTTGGAAACCTTGAGTTAAAACAGATTTGACTTCTTAGAACCATTTAAACCTAATATGCTTTGTGAATTTCCAAATGTTTGGCGAGTATGAAGCATTTCCCAAATCAGTGTCAGTATTTTGAAGAGCCCACTTTGGGAAAGACTAATGTGGTAGTTGCATATATGGAGAATAGCTGCTACTTCATCTAAAGTTACTCTAGTTGGAGACCTAGAGCAAGGAAATATAAGCTAATGAAGGGAATGCCAGGCATATGTTACTATAAAATGAATGGAGGTGGTATCATCTTTATCACATAGAGTTGTCACTAAGGCACTTCCAGTTCACTGTGCTAGGTACTGGGGACAAAACTAAGTAAGATACTCTGTATGTAACGGGATTATGGTCTAGTTTGGGGAAAAGTACAAAAATCAGTCATTTCGATACAATGATGTCCTTGCCAAGCAAGCACTGAGGCACGCATAAGACAGAATCCTGGCCCAGAGGGGGGACGCTTTACTCAGCCTAGGCATTCAAGAAAGACTTTCTGGAGGAGGTGATGCCCTAACTGCCTCTTCAAGAAAGAACAGGAGTTCACCATGTGGGTGGTCGGGAGAGGCAGCTTCCCAGTAGAACACCATGACCATAATAAGCATGTGTGAGGGAAAGTGAGGAAGTACAAGCATTTGGTTTTTGATATTATAGAGAGAAGACTGTCTTTGGAAGAAGGAACTGTGACTTCTGGGAGAAGGGAGGTCTGGGAAAGTGCTTAGATACAGCACAACCACGTCACTTAACCACAAGTCTCGAGCTATGACCAACGTCGACCTGGAGGATGAGCTTTACATGGAGGAGAGGTGTTTTTTTTGGTTTGTTTGTTTTTGTTTTTCTTTAACCACATCAAAGCAAAACACATCTAAAAGGGCCCCAACTAACTAAATTTGGGTCTGTGACAAAAGAGAAAAAGAACAGTGATGGTCTTCTGAGCAAAGAGGGACTTCTGAGAGGAAGATCACGCCTTTCACTCCACCTCATTATACTGTAGCTGGCGGACTGTGAGGAGAAACGCTTCTCTGTGTAGCAGCTCATTAGCAAAAGAAGAACTCTGACATTAGTTAAAATGTTGATAGATGTGACAGGTGGTGTGAAGACAAGATGGTGTTGTCAAATTGGAGTGGGAGCCCTCCAGCCTCGTGCCTTGCTTTATATAACTGGTTTATGCAGCATATATTAAGCTGCTAAAAAGAGTCTTTGTTGAGTAAAACATACTGAGAAAGTATGGATGACTGTTTTGTGGACGGAACCAAGCTATGATATTCTACGTAAAAAAACTTCCTCATACTTAGTGCTTACAGATATCCAAATCTATTGCTTGCTTTTATCTTAGGCCTTTGTAGTTCTGTCTTACCAGAGTTATCTGCATGCTCGCGCATCTCCAAGTGCTCTATTTGATCTCTTTCTTTGGCCTAAAAATGCACCCAGGGCTCCTCTATTGGGGAAAAGAGAAAAAATAAAAACAAAGTAGAAACAATAAGAAAATCTTTCCCCAATCCAGGAATTCTTTTGAGTTCCCACACAATCTTCTCTTTCTTACATCACTGCACTCCTGGCAAAAAAAAAAAAAAAAAAAGGTTTTCATTCACTGCTCATCACTTGCAAACCACCCACTGTTTTTTTTAAACATTTGCAGTATAGGTTTCATTTCCAGCACTGGAAGGAAGCGACTTGGTGACTTCCTTATAAGCAAATCAGATAGCTGTTTAGTTTGGTTTTCTTTCTCCGTGTTTATTCTCCTTCATCTCTAACTGCATGTAGCGCTTCTGATACTATAGCATTCTTGAAATACCCTACTTCTTTGTCTTCAGTGATATATACCCATCTGGGTGGGAATCCCAGGTCTGCCACGCATTGTGCTGCTTGAAGCACATTATTTAACTTTTCTGAGCCTCCGTTTTGTCACCTCTAAAAAGAGGGAAGGCTAATACCTACTTAATAGAGTTGACTTAAAGATTAAAAGTTGGTGACCTACGAATATGTTATCCCTAGCATGGTACTCAGCAAATATTAGTCTCTTCGTTCTCTCATTCTTCTAAATTATATCTCTGACTCATTCTCCGAATCCTGTTCTTTCTACTTCTTAATATAGTTATTCTTCAAGATTCAATCCGTGGTCTTCTCTGTGTTCCTTGGAAATCTCACCAATATTCATTATTCTAAGCATTAGTTTTATGATTGACCTTCCCCGCCCCACCCCCCATGTGTATGCTCTTCTCTCCTCCCTACACATGACACACCTTCATATGGATATCCCACTGTCACCTCATGGCTAGCGCGTCCAGGTTGAACTCACGAATCTTTACTCCTAAACTTGCCTTTGTGCTCTGTCCCTTAGTTTTGTTAGTAACACTATCATTTCCCTCACCCCCAGGTTAAAAATCTCAGTATTGTCTTAAAATTTTTCCCTCTTTTGTCTCTCTAACCAACTTCCAACTTCGTATATTGCTCCATTTAAATTGAACTATTTATTTGCCCCATGTGTTTTTTTCTGTTTGGGCTGACTCTTTGATCTTTGTCGTCTTTCCCTCTCCCTCTCTATATATCTAAACCCTACCTGTGCAAAATCCTAACTCAGATGGACCCTCTACTTGAGAGAATCACAAAAGTCAACAATGACTTTACTGATCTCTACACCTAGATGTATCTTTTCCTCCTCTAAACTTCCATAATACTTTATCTGTGTCTATTTCATGGCACTTCACATGCCATTCATAGGGAAACAGTGAAAGCATTTGTATGTACTAGGTTGTAGGAGTGGCAGTTGAGATATTAGAGATGCTACCCAAGTATACATTAGACCAGGATTTGGCAAACTAATTTGGCCCACCACCTGTTTTTATACAACCATGAACTGGAATGGGATTCATATTAAATTTTTTAAAATTATAGTAAAATACGCATCACATAAAATTGACTATCCTAACATTTTTACATGTAGACTTTAGAAGTGTGAAGCACATTTACATTGTTGTGCAATTTCCAGGATTCTTTTCATCTAGCAAAACTGAAACTCTACCCATGAGACAACTCCCCATTTCTCCCTTGCTTCCAGCCCCTCACTATGATCATTCTACTTTCTGTCTCTATGAATTTACTACTTAGGTACCTTATATAAGTGAAATCCTACAGCATTTGCCCCCTGCGACTGGCTTATTTCATAGCATGGTTTACTCAAAGTTCATTCATGGCAGGATTTCTTTTTTTTAAACTGAATAATAATTCATTTTATGTATATACCAATATAGTTTATCTGTTCACCTGCCAGTGGACTTTTGGTTTGATTCCAGCCTTTGCCTATTAAAATAATGCTTTGAATATATGAATATATGCTATATGTGTACATATGAATACAGAATTTATATTAGCTGTATTATTTGGAACTCTGCAAAGCATTTTTTTCTCTTAAAAGAGACTGAACCCAAAATACTCTTCAGGAAAATAGGATAAAAATCCAAAAGATTCTTAATGTGTTGAGTCAGAAGCAATCTGTTGAGATCAGGGACTCTGTTTTGTTTTCTTCTGTTGCAGTTTTGCACAACCCATCCATCATAGCATCTCGGAGAGGTACGTGCATAAGGTATACTCATTAAGAGCTTGTTGAACGGGATCCTCTTTTTCAAAATAAACTTTTTGTGTGTCTGACTCCAAAAAATATAAACTACCAAAGTTTCTGCTGTAGTTTTTGAAGAATGTCAGTGAGCATCTAGTGACTTGAATCCCGAACAACACCTTCCACTCATTGCCTGCGTAGGCTTGATGAGTCCTGTGCGCTGTGCAGGAGGCACCCCAGGTCTCATTGTCTTCCCTTTCCCCAGCATAAGGAAGACTTTTCCATCAGGAAACTTGAGCATTTTATCTAACATTTAACTTCCAAGCAGGAATCAAAGTGCCTAAATTTTAATCAAAGTGCCATGTTTTACACGTTTCTCAGTGACTTTTTTTTTTTTTTTTTAATTTCATTTAAAGTCAACGTGATTGGGATTCTGGAAGTTCTTTTTAAAAAAAATCCCCAAACTCTAGCAGAATGAGAAAAAAAAAAAAAAAACTTGGCCAAGTAAAATAATCAATTGCAAGTTGGTGAACCTTTAAAGAGTATTAATTCAATTGGATAAACTGCCGTTAAATAACTTTTATCAAGCAAACTGGGTTAGGTGCTTAAAAGCAAGAAAAAAATTCTAAAACATACAGTGGGTAGTAGTTTATGTGTCAAGAAAAACTGAGAGAATTTTTGAAGCTCTGATGTCTAGCAGATAGCACTTAAATCATTTTTCTCCAAACTTCAGTCATAATACTTCAAAGAGTTATAGCCATAATACAAATTTTTAGACTAAGAAGTAGTGTTTGAAGTTATTTTATAGGATTTTGCTGTAAGGGCTCCAATTGATTTGTAGTAAGATAAAAGAAGAAAACTTTATTTTCGAAGCTTTGTCGGAAAAAGCTTACCTTCCATTGGTTGTTCTGCCAATATGCCTACAGGGCATGATGATGTAGACACTGATATTATATGCCTATATGAACTGAGCTGGGTTTATACCTCCTGCTGTTTGTGTTATGGCTAGAGTCTGTCACAAAACTGGTGGTGATTTATTAAATGTTTAATGAAGTAAGACAAAAACTTCAATATCTACAAACAGAAAAGTAGAACATCACATTAAAATATAATAATACATATTACATTTCTATTTTTTCTTCCCAATTTTCGCCTGCTATAAATGATAAGGGCACATTTGGAAATCCAGATAGCATAAAAGGAATACGGAAAGGTACCTACTCATGTGAACAAAGGAGATGGTTTAGTTTTATGCTTTGTTCTCTTTTTCTTCTTCATAAGAAAGAAAAAAGGCCATTCGGAAAAAACCAGAATATGCAAACCTTGCTTACTAATAGTTTCTCTGTTAGATTTTCGATTAATAATATACCAAATACACATAGAACTAGATGACAAAATTAAATGCACAGCATCTCTTTTAAGGAATTCTACTGAAATGTTGCTCTAACGAACTTTCTCCAGTTCATAAATATTAAATACTAAGTCAATAAACAATCATAGACATGTCCAAAATTTGCCTTTTTAAAAGAGATTGTTTTTCCTTCTACTCTAGAATCTAGGATGCCATTTTACTAAAAACAAGGGTGTTTTTATATTGCTCATCTGTTTGTCTCAAGGTAATGTCCAGTGTGTGTGTGTGTGTGTGTGTGTGCGCACGCACGCGGGTGTGGGCACCAGGCGTGGACGCGTGTGTGCACGTATGTATGCGTGCACGGGGCAGTTGCTATTTAACTGCATTATTATATTTATTACTCTGCTCTCAATTATATATTTTACTCTCTTCTTTCCCTCTTCCCTCCCTCCCTCTCTCTCCTCTAAACTATTTAATGGCTTTGCATCAAGTGATTCCTTATGTTTATTGATTCTGATTTGCTTAATCCTTGCAATGGAGATTTATAGACTAAGTGAAGATGGAATTTTGAAAATGCAGAACTATTGATTTTGTTATAAGCATAAAATTCCAATATGACTATATGAACATCTTGTTTGCATTAAAATGTCTAAAAGGTCTTGCCATTTATGTTATCAGATATAGCCTGGCTTACTAGAGGGTCATTTCCCCATAGATTTGGTTGATAGGAACCAAAAGAGGATATATCATGAAATAAAATAATTAAGTGATTGATTTGGGTGAGGGATGACCTAACAATTGGTTGACTGGCTGAATTTTTCACTTTTTAACTGTTTTCTCCCACATTTAATATAGACAGACTATACAGTGACATGAGATAGTTTTAGCTTCTAAATTTCTATTTCATTCACTCACTCATTCATAGCCACCCACAAAACACTAACTGAATACCTGCCCTACGTGTCCTATAGAAAGCACTGGGAAAAGAGCGATGAGAAAAAGTTTCCATGACTTCATGGAATTTACAGTATAGTTAAGGAAACAACAGAAAACAAAACAATAAAAAGTTGCAGTAAGTTCTATGAAGGAAACAAGTGCTTTTATTATAAAAACTTGGAATTCCTTCTGCTCAGTTAAAATAGGGTGACTCGTAAGGGCTGGTAACTGAACACATTATATCACACAATTATATTTGACCACATAACCCAAGTAATTTTTATGAATCTGATTTTTTTTTCTGTTATCTTGGCATGTCAGAATTAACCCTGGGGCAATATGACCTATTGATCTAAAAATTATTGCTCTGGTTTAAATTCATTTTTTTTAGAAAAGAAATGTGACTCTCCATTTTTTGGAATCAATAGTTCTTGATATTTTTTAAGTTTCACCGTTTTAAACAGTTTGATTTTAACTACGATTATGGTTACTTAACAATTAGAATAGTAATTATTTCCCATTCAGAAAATGAACCTTGGAAATCACTTAAAAGTAATAATTAGCATTTTTCTCTTTAATTCTTCCCCAAAGACAGAACTCTTTATCTATGGGCAGTTTAGATTTAATCTAGTATGTTTATTTTTATATGAACTTTATATTTGGAAACATGATCAACATGTTTGGCCGTTGTATTAAATAGTTAATTCATATTTCAGCCTAGGGACAAAGTAGTAGAGTGGGCCAGCCCTCAACACAGCAGCATGTTTGTAGGCCTGATTTCTAGCAATGATTGTACTATAGGTCTGAAAAGCATAAGGAAGTAAACTCATTCAATTTAACATACTCAACAAGAGTTTATTTAGTACAAGTCATTCAAATCTTCACACAAATGGACCTATCCTTAAGGACATTACCATTTATTTTTGAGGAAAACTGATTTCATTAATAATGTACGATGGAATAAGATCAGAGTCCTAAAGAAGTGTCAACTAGGAATTATCATCGTTCAAATGATACATACATCATAGAGCAATGAGTACATCTGAAAAAGCTCTGTGCAGGAACTGACATGCAAAATGGGCCTTGAAAGTTGGTAAAAATTGTAGTAAGCAGAGATGGATAAATGGAGGTTTCCAGGGAGAGAGCTCACCAGGAGCAAAGGGTGGAGGCAGGAAAGTGTATGTCGGCTTCAGTGACTTGGAACCGTACACACTGCAGAATGCCACGTTTTTATCCTTTCTGCTCACCTCGTACCTCATCATTTCCATTTCTTCCTTGTGTGATCAAATTTAAAAATTGGTTTTTGGATTTTTCTGTGTCCGATTATCCTACATGAATGCCAGGGAATATAGAATCATCTTTGGTAAAACGTGCCACACGCAGGTGCTTGATAAATATTTGTCCAATAAATGTAAAAAAGAATGAATCTCTGTCTCTCCCCCTGCAACACCCCCCCCCCCCCCCACCTATTCCCCTGCCTTCCAGTCTCTTCTCTTCGGTTCTAAAGAAATCATCTCAAAGGTCTTGGAAACAGGAAAATGATTCAGAAGAGTCGTTTTTAAAGCAGGACCTAAAAAAAAAAAAAAAAAGGCAGGACCTCTCAGCTAGCAGCCCCAATGGAAGGTACCTAATTTGTGGCAGCTGTGGGTTGTGCTAAAGAACAATTGCCCCCCTTGCTCCTGAGGTGCTTCTCAGTGAAGCTGAGAAAGTTTGCAGTTCATCATGCCTTTTCCCTTTGTCACGGCCTGTGGCTGCTGGGGAGATAGTTAAGGGGGCTGCAGCGGCAAAAGCGAGCTAGCCACAGGGAAAAACAAAGGCAATTGTCTTGGGAGAGCTGTAACCCACTCATTTGAGGAAAAAAAAAAGACACCTCTTGCCTCGTGGGGTTGCAGGGTTACTTGTACCTGGAGTCTCATTCATCAGCTTGGTTTCATGTCCTCTGTGTGCCTGATAGGGCACTTGCACCCTGTTGTAATAGAGCACACGTGTTTGCCTGGGGAGGCCAAGGACACTTCAGACAACAGTGTTTTTTGTAATAGGCTATACAGTTTCTAAAGTTTTAAAATAATTTACATTTGCTTTTATTTTTCCAGTCAAAAATGGTCTTCAGAGTATTTAATCAAATCCCCAAGGGGAGTAGATTTGGGAATTACAGACCTTGCTGATGATTATCACTAGCCTTGGTATCAGGGTGTCCGTCCTGCCGGCATGTCGCAGTGCTGCCAGGGAAGGCATTTGCTGTTTGCCCTTCTGTCTGTGGGGTTCTCACTAGGCACCCGAGAACAGTGTTTTCCTCCGTTTGCTTTTCTGACAACCCTGGGGATTTGGGTGGCTGCATTGCCAGGTTGCTCCATCCTGTGTGCCATATTCAAACAATTGCAGCTAAAGACACCCTCTCACATCACACTTTGGCACGCTTTATTGGTATCTGCAGGTACTTTTATGCCTTGTTAGGAGGTGGGATTTTAGAAAGACATCACACTGCTTTTAAATACCTTCTGTACTTCACAGATTCACCATAATAATCACCCAAATTGACAGACAGTAAAATTTCAACTTTAATTTGCTTAGCAGTCCTGGAAGATAACACGGTGTGAACGGTTCCCCTGAATAAACTATAATTGTTTTTGCTAGACCTGTGTATTACCCTTCACAAAAAAAGGAAGGAAATCTATCACAAGACAGCCTGTTGAGCCTGCTAAATGAGGA
This sequence comes from Vulpes lagopus, assembly GCF_018345385.1. Taxonomy (NCBI): domain Eukaryota; kingdom Metazoa; phylum Chordata; class Mammalia; order Carnivora; family Canidae; genus Vulpes; species Vulpes lagopus. The sequence goes on from NC_054826.1 coordinate 147,161,347, forward strand.
AAATGAAGCTTAATTAAAAGATCTATCTTTGCAAGAAGGGAGTTATATTAGTCTGGTGTGTGTTCTTTCCTCATTATGAAAGATTCTGAGATAAATACTTCAATCATATCTTTATAATTATTTGCAAGCACGACAAATGGCACACTGGGCTTCATTACATGACCTACGTCGCTCTGTTTTCTTTTGTCTCTGTCAATAAAAAGTGTAGCAGAAAATGGTTGACCAGGCTGTTCTGGAAATTCAGAGCTACATGATTAAAATCAGAAACATCCATTGCTGGGATAAGAATGCAAATATATGCACCAGTGTTGTTCTCGTTTAGTCCACAGGACATCTAGTGGTAAACTGTGCAGTAGCAGCAGCTCACCGAAGGCCCTGCAAGCATTTTCCATGACCAGTACCTTTCTTGAGGGATGCCACTCTTTTCTTTACTGTGCTTGTGAGGAACCAGAACACTGCTTGCCTGTTCCCATTGTCCCCTCGAAAACAAGGACAAACTCATCAATCGGGTTCAAACTGTCATATGGCAGCTCTGTAATTTGAGTGGAAAGAGGATTTCAAACGAATGTATTCATAATCTACAGATGATCATTACAGCAACAAGTTTTGAATTTTGATATCGTATGGTTCTTTTTTTTTTTTAAAGATTGTATTTATTTATTCATGAGAGACACACAGAGAGAGACAGAGACAGAGACACAGGCAGAGGGAGAAGCAGGCTCCATGCAGGGAGCCCGACGTGGGACTCGATCCTGGGTCTCCAGGATCAGGCCCTGTGCTGAGGGTGGCACTAAACCACTGAGCCACCAGAGCTGCCTGATCGAGGCATGGTATGGTTTTTATGGATAACTGCTCCTTCTGGACATTGCAATGGACTTTATAAGTGATATCATTTTTAAAAATAGTCTCAGCATTTTGTTTTTAAAACTTTAAATCCCTACTTGGACGGGATTACAAAAAATAAGACAATATAAAGCAAACATTCTTGATGTAGTTAGAACCAGTCATGTAGCTTTTGCCCACAAATTTCTGGGAATGTTGCCTCGCTGTTTTGTTTTCCAGTATACACTTTCAGTATTTAACATGTAGATAAAAATGTAAATGACCAATGCACTGAAACAAACAATAGCCAATGAGCAGGACATTTCCCTCCCTATCAATTCCAACAGTCTGGTTTCCCAAATAGATTTTGGAAATCAATATGATTGCATTCCTTTAATAGCTTTTAAAACCAATATCGAAAATAATTATAGACACAAACTCCTATGATGTGGCCATTAGTAGGTTAATTAGGTAATAATGAATGAGATGCCATAGGTTAGCATAGAGTTAGCACAATAGGATTTGTTTCAGCATGAAATGAAGTTGAGTGTTAAAAATTTAATCTTTATGTGCTAATATGCATGGGCATACCTTGTTAATTATTGCCAAAAGATTCTACTTCTGAACACTAACAAATGGGTAATTCAGAAATAGATTGTTTTGTCCACACAGATGGGTTTGACAGAGTCTCAAGACATGTGAAAATTATGTAGCATGTTAGTAGGAATACTTCCCATATATAACAGGTCAGTTGTAAACCTTATAGCATGGGACACTGATGTCTGAAATACGCTAAGGGATTATTTTCAGTTTTTGAACTTATTTTAAAGCAAAAGGCATTTATATCCACAGATGAAAGTAGATCTCTTTACTGTGCATAAAAATATACACCTCTTACTCTTATTGCCTTCTCCATTTCTGTTTAATCGTCTTTGAAGGAAGGGCTCATTGGCTTTTGAAATCAGTAGTTCTGATAAAATTAATGATGTTGTTTTTCAGATATAGGGTTGCACAGATGAACTATTAAAAGAGATGTGCAAATACAATTACTGAAGTAGCATCTAAATACCATGACATTTTGGTGTCATCCACACGTATAAAACAAAAATTATAGTAAAAGTGAGTTGATCTGCTTCTTTGTGACTCTAGTTTGAAATGAATAGCCAGATGTGAAACAGGTTGGCTCAATGGAGAATTAAGTGATTACTTAATCATCTGTTTTGTGAGAATAAAACATAATTTCACAGTTAGATTTTCTAAAAATTATAATCTTCTTTCATTGGGGTATAATTGACATGCAACATTGTATTAGGTGAACAACATAATGATTTGATCGCTATAAGTCTTGTGAAATGGTCACCACAATAAGGTTAGTTAACACCCATCACCACGGATAGTTAGTTACGTGGTTTTGTGATGATAGCTTTTGAGATCTATTATCTTAGCACTTTCAAATATGCAATACAGTATTGTTAACTGTAGTCCCCATGCTGTATGTTACATCCCTAGGACTTACCTTATAACTGGAAGTTTGTATCTATTGACCACTATCACCCATTTTGCCCTCGTTGCCTCTGGCAACCAACCATCCATCTGTTCTCTCTCTCTCTCTCTCTCTCTCTCATATATATATATATATGGTTTTTTTTTTTTTATGATAGTCACAGAGAGAGAGAGAGAGGCAGAGACACAGGTGGAGGGAGAAGCAGGCTCCATGCACTGGGAGCCCAACGTGGGATTCGATCCCGGGTCTCCAGGATCGTGCCCTGGGCCAAAGGCAGGCGCCAAACCGCTGCGCCACCCAGGGATCCCTATATAAGGTTTTTTATTTTTTATCACACATATAATTGATATCATATAGTATCTGTCTTTCACTTCTATGTCTGGCTAACTTTCCTCAGCATAATACTGTCAAGTTCTATCCATCCTGCTGTAAATGGCAGGATTTCATTATTTTTATGGTTGAACAATATTTCATTGTATATTCTTCCTTTGGCTATTTTCTTTATTCATTTATCTGCCAGTGGACACTTAGCAGATACTATGTCCTGACTACTATAAATAATGCTGTAGTCAACGTGGGATGCAGATAGCTTTGGGAGTTTATGATTTTGTTTACTTTGGATAAATACTCAGAAGGGGGTAGCTGGATCATATGGTAGTTTTTATTTTCAACTTTTTGAAAAATCCTATACAGTCTTTCACAGTCACTACACTAACTTATGAAAATCCACCAGCAGTGCATAGAGATTCCCTTTTTTTCCACATCCTTGCCAACATTCGTCATTGTCTTTTGTTTTTTTATTTCTTTTTCTGATAGTACGTATGAGTGTCTCAAAATGCGGGTGAATTTTTGCTTATTGATTTTTGTGTCCTGCAACTTTACTGAATGTGTTTATTACTTCCAACAGGTTTTTGGTGGAGTCTTTAGGGTTTTCTATATATAATATCACATCATCTGCAAATAAAGGTAGTTATACTTCTGTTCTAATTTAGATGCCTTTAAATTTTTGTTACCTGCTTGATTGATCTGGCTAGGCCTTCAGGACTATGTTGAATAAAATCGACAAGAGTGGGCACCCTTGTCTTGGTCGCAAAGTCATTTTTTATGAAACAGTATTTAAATCTTTTATAGCAGAAAGTTTTCTAAGAACTATTCCATTATGCTGTTTGTATATTTTATATTATGTAACTGGTGAGATATGTAAATATGATATTATGGTACGAGGAGGCCCAACAAATAGTACCTTTTTATCCACTCAGTATAGAACCAGCTAAGAGACAGACATATGAATCGGGCAGATTGAGCTCAAAATCTTACCTCTTTTTTAAATGAACTGATGAAACTTTATTGAGAAGTTTTGGACATCAGGTTTGCTAATACTATCCCCTGAATTGATCAGGCTTATCTATCGGATCACAGAGGTCCTGCTTCCCCTCACATGCACCTCTGTCTAGAGGAGCAGAGACTGTCTTGCTAAGCTTACCACTGGGGCAACAGAACAGATGAGAATGTACCTTTTTTATAGACAGGCAGAATGGAAGAACAGAAGGGGAAGGCTGAGATGAGCTGCACTTGCATAGTACATCTTGGTAGTTGTACCAGCCAGTCTCCTTTCAGCATGGTTTTTCTGTACTGAATTGTGTCTCCTCTCTGCATCAATTCACATGCCGAAGCCCTAACTAACCCCCATTGTGACTGTATTGGAGATAGGACCTTTAAGGAGATAATTAAGGTTAAGCAAGATCAATCCAATAGGACTGGTTTCCTTATAAGTAGAGAAACACCAAGGTTCCAGATACACAGGAAAAAGATCACATGAGATCACAGTGAAAAGTCAGCCATCTGCAATCCAAAGAAAGAGGACTTAGGAAAACACAGCCCTGTTGACATCTTGATCTGGGACTTCGAGCTTCCAGAATACATTTCTGTTGTCCAAGCCAGTCCATCTGTGGTATTGTGTTATGGCAACCTGGAAATGACTAATATGGTGGCTGAGAGTGTTGTCTAGTGAAGGTGCCTACCCGTGGGAATGCCAGGAGTAGGAAATGAGAAACATAAGCAGTTATTGCACATACTCATCCTATCTCTCTCTCTCTTTTTTTTTTTTTTGTAAAGATTTTTTATTTATTTATTCATGATAGACACACAGAGAGGGAGAGAGAGAGGCAGAGACACAGGCAGAGGGAGAAGCAGGCTCCATGCAGGGAGCCTGATGTGGGACTTGATCCCAGGTCTCCAGGATCCGGCCCTGGGCTGAAGGCTGTGCTAAACCACTGAGCCACCCGGGTTGCCCTCATCCTATCTCTTGAACTAGATCATAAACATCTCAGGTTCAAAGACTGTGTATTCCAATTCTTTATCTTGGCAAAGTAATTAGCACATAGGTAACTAATACTGGTAAATTAATAATGCTTTTGCACTTATAGACTTCTTTGCCTTTTAAGATGTATTATGTTCTCCTTTGCCCTAAATATCTATGATTATGCTAACTGTGACCATCTTCATTAGCAGTACAGGAAAGCTAAATCTCCAACTGGAAAGCTTGGCTTCTATGTGAGGATATTACTATATGTATTTATGTCATGTCACTTTGATATATATAAAAGTTTCAGCTAAAGAATTGCAAAGTGAAAGTTAATCTCATTGCAGTTGTTACAAAAATATAGTTTGAGGAGTTCAGTCTATAACAAGAGCCCATTTATAGTTTTAAATAACTTTAGTTTGGAATATTTTTATATGAAAGTCACAAAAATAGTACAATTGCACATTGTCCTCACCCAGATTCCTCTAATCTTAACATACCACAGCCATAGTGCAATTATAAAAATATCATTAATATTGATACAGTCTATTAATTAATCTATAGATCTTGTTAGAATTTTGCCAGTTGTCCTACTAATGTCTTTTTGGATAATTGCCACATTGCACTTAGCTATTCTGAATTCCCCCAGTCATAATAGTGGTTCATTCTGTCTTTTATGACTTTGATGCTTTGAACAGAACTGGTTAATCATTTTGTAGAATATTCCTCAATTTCTGTTTGAGATTTTTCTCATGACTAGATGAAAGTTATACATTTTGGGCTAGAATACCACAAGTAATGTGACCATTCAGTGCATCTCATTGGGGGTGTGATGCTGATATAACTGATTACTAGTGATTGTAACTTGGATCACATAATAAAGGTGTTATGTGCCAGTTTTACCTATTGTGAAGTTAGTATTTTTTTCTTTTTAATTAATAAGTGGGGAAATACTCTCAGACTCTGCAAATATTTCATTACTCATCATACTTTCACCTACTAGTTTTAACATCCATTGATGATTCTTGCCTGCAACAAGCATTTCTGTGATGTTTGCCTAACGGTAACTTTCTTCTTTCATCATTCCTTTTAACTTAAGAATTAGAATTCCATAGTAAGAATGAGCTGATCCCTCTCTTTTGTCTCTCCTTCTTTCCCTCTTTCTCTCATTCCTCCCTTCCTTCCCACTCTCATTCCTTCCTACCATAGATATATAGGTTCATGAATATTTCTTTTACTCTATTTGCTGTATTTCAGTACTATCATTTATTTTTTTTGCAAGAGCCCATTTCAGAAGCATCAAATGGTTTTAAATATACAAATTTTATAGGTCAATAAAGTCACTCTTCTAGAACTAATTAATACTAGACATAGACTGGAAATGATGAGGCTGGTACATTCTGATGTAAGTATATTAGCTGTAAAAGAACTAAAATAGTACAAGGCAGTCTAGGCCCTCAAGGGGATAGCATAATAACTGGGGAAACAGAAAGACATTCCAAAAGATTCATTGATGTTACATTTTATATAACAGCTCAAGAACACAATAGAAGACAGCAAATGAGGTAGAAAATATTAAAACTGACCGCGAAGGGTCTTTTCTGCATAGGCCTGTTTCATGTTACTTTGATCTGGAAGAAATTGTAAAGCAAATACCATATTTTGTGGAAAAAATAGATATGCATATATATGTGCATATATGTGTTTATATATAAAAATATAAAAACATAAATATGTATATATGCACCTTCTTATACCATCCATGCCTTCACCATTTTCCTCACAGTGAATGTTGAACATTGACTTATGCATGAAAATACAATGAAATTACATTAACTTGTACTTCTTAATACTACTGTATTAACAAGTTAATACATTAACTTGATGTATAAAATCTCATAATCTGATTTGAGCTACCTTTTGACCCTACTTCTTTTCTTCCTTAAAATGTACAACCTCATCTTGTTCCAGACACGTGCAACTTAATTTTCCCAACTTAACACATTTTCATGCCTCTGTACATGCTGTTCTCACAATCTGGAATGCCTTTCAATATGTCCTTGGAAAGTTTATTCTTATCCTTTAAAACCCATCTCAAATATCACCTCTCAGAAAGAATTATCAACTCCTTGATGCATGCTTGTTTTATTTTCTTTGTTTTCTAATTTAATTCAACTAATTAACATAGTGTGTTATTAGTTTCAGAGGTAGGGTTCAGGAAGTCATCAGTTGCATATAACACTCAGTGCTCACATCCTGTGCCCTCCTTAGTGCCCATCACCCAGTAACCTCATCCTTCTCCCCGCCCCCTCCAGCGACCCTCAGTTTGTTTCCTATAGTTATGAGATTCTTATGATTTGTCTCCCTCTCTGATTTCATCTTATTTTCTTTTTCCTACCCTTCCCCTATGATCCTGTTTTGTTTCTTAAATTCCACATATGAGTGAGATCATATCATAATTGTCTTTCTCTGACTGATTTATTTCACAGCATTATACCCTCTAGTTCCACCCATGTTGTTGCAAATGGCAAGATTTCATTCTTTTTGATGGCCGAGTAGTATTCCATTGTGTATATATGCCACATCTTCTTTATCCATTCATCTGTTGATGGATATATGGGCTTTTTCCACAGTTTGGCTATTGTGGACATTGCTACTATAAACATTGGGAGGCAAGTGACCCTGTAGATCACACTTATTTTATGTTCCAGTGCTCCCAGGGTTCTTTATTCACGTATCTGTTTTAGAATTTACCATGCAATTGCAAGTGTCCTGTCTCTGCCAGTCTGTCTTCTCTGGTGCACTGAGGCCTCATTGAGGGTGTGGCTCTGTCTTAGGCAGTATTATGCCTCAACATCTAGCTACAACAGTGCCTGGATTAGAGCACATGTTTGGTAAGTGCTTGCTGAATGAAGGACTTAATGCACACTTGGATAATAAAACATTCTACAGATGTATTATCTAAGACCAAATTTCAATATACTTCATGAGTTGCCAGGATCATGCATTACCTTTGTCTTAGGCCATCTAATCATATCATTGGAACAGTTCACTCCTGCTTATGAATATTGGTTCCAGAAATGGTTGAATTGGATATCCAGTTAGCTACCACTTCTCCCTTAAAAGAATTGACAAAGTCCTCACTTTGGCAGCATATATACTAAAAAAGAAAAATAATTGATAGAGCATACAGGCTTTCAGCATAATGAGAATGCCAGAAATGCATCACTTCACCCTCTAAACCATTCTGGGTTGTATCAAATATGCTAGTATATTTATACTGAAACCTCTGAGTCTGGGAAGAAATAAGTCAATAGATGAGTATACTTTATCTTGTCAAACACTTGTATCCTGAAAATGTCTAATATACGTTTTATAACTGCAGATTTAAATGTTTTTAGATTCAAGTCTAAAGGGTGTTATTTTGTCAAATGAAAATGCTTTACTAATTCAAATATCCTTTAACATATCTGAGTCTTATATATGAGACTTCATACTCCTTCCCTAAAATCAGCTTGCCTAAATTGAAAATGTTATTTGATATGTTTCTAGAAGCAAAAATCATAATGTAGATGAATTCTCATGAGAACAGTCAATGAAATTTTTAAAACATTGGAGGGTAATTGGGAAACTTAAATTTCAAACTATTTCACTGGAGACAGTTTGTGATCTAAGATTCATCCTTAAAATCCAGAACCCAGATTCTTTTCCCACAGGAAAATATTTTGTTCTTGATTAATTGAGCCATTTTCCTTTAAAATTAATGACTGCTTCATTCCTTACTCTCCACGAAGAGATAAAAACATAACATGCAAGATAATGAACCATTCTCAGCACGTCAGGTAAATATAATAATTAAATAAATTTATCTGAAAATAAATTATCTTCCAGTTATTGCCCAGCACTTAGTACATTCTTTTGTCATTATGTGTACTGTACTGTTTAAATTTTATCCCCCCAAATTTTAAAATACCTGTGTTTAGTTATATTGTTTCATAGCTAAGACTTCCTGCAAATGATTGTGCTTAATACAGTCATTAAAGTTAATTTGTAAAGCTTCCTTGCAGTTTACTGACCTAACCAGAGTTTTAGAAAAATTCAGACTGTTGTCTTCAAATATTGGACATGGGTCTCTTTCCACAACCAGAAAGATCTGACAGTTCCTCTCCAGCATCTTGCCTGTGTGCACTTGCACTTTTGAGTCTAATGAATACCAGCGGAGTTCACACAAAGGAAATAATCTGTTAATACACCTGGTCATAGAGGAATAGGTCTGTTTTGCTTAGGGACTAGATGCTATATTCTGTGCTTGAATAGAAGTTGGATTTTTTTTTATCAGACATTCACAAAGATTGCACTTTCTTAAAGATATAGGACATCCATTGAAGCCGTGTTTCATTATCTCTGAGAGCTCTGGACAGTGTCCACGAGGTCCATGGTCTCCTTTTGTCTATTTGCATCTCAGGTCATGTGGTTACACTGTTTGCAGAAGGGTAAATGGAATATGAGAATGTGTCAAACCAAATACAGATGACTTGCCAATTTTCATCATCTGGTATTCTTTGCATCTCTTCTTTCCTGAAGATGTGACTAGTTAATTATTTTCCAGAGTTACTTAGAATGAGCAATGAATGAAATGAATGCTATGATCAAAAATTGCAAGAATTTCAGGGACACCTGGGTGGCTCAGTTGGTTAAGGGTCCGACTTGACTTTGGCTCAGGTTGTGATCTCATGGTCATGAGATCCAGACCTATGTTGGGCTCTGTGCTCAGTGAGTGTCTGCTTGGGATTCTCTCCATCCCTCTCCCTCTGCTCCTCCCCCTGCTCATACATGCTATCTGTCTCTCAAAGTAAAAAAGAAAAAATCTTTGGAAAAAAGAATTTTAAGAAAAGAGCTAAGATAGGTATATATAATCATATAGGTTTTATATTGGTGTATGTATATTTATATATACATATATACACATGTATTATATGTTTAGATAGAAAAGACATAGGCCATATTTATATATACACATACACAAATACACAAACACATATACCTTCACAAGTATAAATATGCATACACAAATATATCAGTGTGTGTGTTTTCCTTTGGCAGTGGTGAGGGGAGTGTGTATGGGTGTTTGTGTGAGGCCAACTAGTCCAGAATGCAGGAAGGGGCATAGGACATGTCACCAAAAGACGTGGATTCCATTGTCACTTCTACCACTTAAGAACTAGGTCACTCTGGGTAAATGACTTCAAGTTCTGAGCCCCAGTTTAATGATCTATAAAACTGGTGTTGTTATGTCTGTCCCACCTATATTCTCTGACAACTATAAGAATCAAATGAGATTTTACATGTGAAAAAGTTTTGTAAAGTATAAAGCTCTTATGCCAATGTAAGTTATCATGCTAAAAATATGCACAAGATCCTCACAGATGCTCTTTCAGGCAATTAGCCTAAATGGAGGTGGATCAAAACCCAGAAATTTATATGTGATATGGTAAGCCTGATATTAAACTCATATTTGTTGAAGCTATTTTAGAAATACAGAGAAGGGGCCTACAGCCCAGTGTCAGGGGAAGAAATACCCACAGAAGGTTTCATGAAGGAAATGTTGTGTGGACTCAGTCTTAAAGAGGGAAAGGAATTAGAAGGGTAAGGGAGAGTAGGAGAAAAAAGGCATTTCGACGAGAAACAGCATGAGCACGGGTAAGAAAGCCACAAACTAGCTGAGAAATCCAAAGGCATTTTATTATTTGTGGATAGTAAAGAAGTAAGAAGAGTCAAGAAGTGGGAAGATGTAAGTAAAGAGCTGCACAGGGTGAACCTTATCCTAGAGGAGAATGTAAGCTATTGAAATGTTGCAAGCAAGACAGTTGTGTGGACAGATTTCTATTTAAGATAAATCACCTTAGGGCTCTGTGTGATAGATTTAAGAGGGATAAAACTGAAGGAAGAGAGACCTGCTAAGAGGCTGTTGCCATAGGCTGGTTAAAGATTTCTTGACATCGGCACCATTAACATTTGGGGACAGACAATTCTGTGCTGTGTGTGTGCTTGGGCAGGGGCGTTCCTATGAATTGTAGGATATTTGCAGTATCTAAGACTCACTGATTACTAGAAGTACCCACTCCCCATTCCCAGATGTGACAACCAAAAATGTCTTCGGAGTTTCCAAGTGTCCCCTGTGGGTCACAGTTCCCAGAACCACTGGGTCTGGGAAAAGTTGTGCAGAGTCACTAGCACTTTGGTATTGGACTAGAGAAGAAATGAAAGACTTCAGAAAACTTTTGGAGATAATAGTGACAATTCTCAATGATTGATTTGTTGGAGAGGAAGGAAAGGAGAGAAAAGTCAAGAATGACTTGGAATTTTTGACTTTGTTGGTTGAGTGAATGATTAGGTCCCCAGTCACAAGGCGTGATAAAAGAGGATGGGCATCCAAATGAACATGACCTCTTTGAATAGTTTGGTAACAAGGATATCACTGGTGTCCTTTTTTATATTCAGCATTAGTAGATTTGATAAATATTAAAATTTATAAATCTTATATATCAACTATAGTAAAGGTGCGAGGAAATTTCTGGGACATGGAGAGAGAGAGAGAATGAATGGCTAGCCATGTTTTATAGATAAGTAAATTTAGTGTTAGAGAAGGCTGTGGAATTGCCTGATCCAGAGAATAAGAAAGAGATTTCCATAAGTCTTCCCAGTTACATGGGAACCCAGTGTAGTTCTAACTGTACCTCTTCCCTTCAACAAAAAGTTGTGTAGAATCAGGAAAGCAGTGAGCTGAGAATAGCTGTTCTGATAAATCTGGCTGCTCTAGGGAAAGGGTTTTCTGCAGTGAGTTTGGGGGAAAACAATGAAATTGCAGTAAGTGGAGTATAAATTGAAGATATGGTAACTAAACTAGATTTTTGTTTTGTGGGTTTTTTTATGGGTTTAGTTGGCAAGAGGAAAAGGGGTTTTATGGTAACAAGAAAAGTCTTGTCTTGAGGCTAAGAAGAGTATGTTTTTCTCAAAATGTGAGAAATCTGAGCTTGTTTGGGGACCAAGGTTAAGGGCACATGATGGGATAAAACTAGGAACCCCAAGAATTCTGGGAATAAGATAGGTCAAATGAATTTATTCTAGAATAAGAGGTGAGAACATATCCTCTGAAACTGGAAGGAAGAAAGAAGGGGAGAAGCACCTATGGTTCTTCTGTTAAAATTTGTAGTTAGACCTCTTGGAGAGGAGAAAGATCATGAATGATGGCTTGATTTTTGTGCTGCAGAGGGACTCTTATCATTTGTTGAGTAAAAGCAATGCAAGTCACAAAGAGGAGAATACCTGTGGGAAGAACTAAGGAAGAGCTGACCAAGAATAAATAAAAAGAGGCAGGGGGAAAAAAAAAGAGGCAGGGCAGAGGCACATTTAGAGAACATGAATTTGTAGTTGTATGGTTTTTCTCAGGCAACAGACTAAAGCCTGGGTATGGGATCAGAGAAAGTAAATTTCAACAGTGAAGGAGTAGGGGTTTGTTAAGTAGTTAAGGTGGAAATAGGTGTAAGCAGAATCAAAGGTGTAGATGAGACCACTGTTCAGATGATTAGTCATGAGGTTCAGGATGGGGAAAGAAAGAAGAGAATCTAGTTCCATAGTGACTAGCCATTGGAAACTGGGCAAGTTGCTAAAGATGTTATTTGTAAAAACTTCTAACATGGTGCCTAACACATGGTAGAGAGTCACCAAATGCTAGTTTCTTCTCTTTTCCCTAAAAAGAGAAGTAGAAAAAATAGAAGTAGTAAAATAGCAAGTGACAGAGTCTCAGTGTTTTTAATTGTTAAATAGGCATGATAATAATAATTGCTTTTCTTCCTCTATCTCAAGGATTGATTGTAAGCTGTAAAATAATTTTAATCAGTGCGAATTGTAAAGTACTAAAAAATATGAGTTACTATGATTACAAGTGGACATTATATGGTAGTCATGTAAATTTCATGGTCTTAATTATTCGATACAGTTAAATGATACCTGTGAGTGAAGACACTCTCCAATGTTATATTGTCAGAAATTGTTACCCTTGCGGAAGTAATAGATATAGCATGTATTTTATTCCAGAATGATGGAAAAGGTATGATGATCATGTCATAAAACTACTAGTATAATCATTATAATAAATGTAGAAAGTGCAAAATATGATTTAGGAAATAGATGAGAAGTTAATGAGGATTGGTGGACAGCTGACTTATAATCAGCTAGTTTAGTTGATGGGGAGGCAATAGGAGAAAAATCTGTGTGCCAAAAAGATCCGAGTCAAGAGAAGATTGAATTCATATCTAGAAGATGCTTGTGACAATGGGACTTAAATTCTATCTCAGTCCGCTCTTGGGAAAGGTTACCAGACCCTGTTTTACCCTTCCAAAGGAGGAAGTTGCCATCTCAAGGGCCAGGAGTAGGTTAAGGATGGATTATTCCTCTGACTGGCCCTTATTTACTGCCTACATATAACTAAATCAACTTTGGATTCCTCACTGGTGTTATGTATGATTTTAGGAAGTCCAAAAACATTTTTCTACTTGCATGATGATGTAAGAATCATCAGACTCACTTAAGATGGAAAAGCCTGGCTAAATAATAGGTTGAAATTCATCTACACTAAGTGAATGCTTAATTCCTTCTTTGATATAGGTAAGGTTGGGCATAGAACACCTGAAATGCAGAGTAAGGAAAGAAGCCAGCCGTGAAAGGGAAAGGACCACAGAAAGGGAGATTGGGGATGCTAAGCACAAACTAACCTGATTTCAAGGTTGTTCTTTCTTAGCAGGGGTGGGGAACCCTGCAGTAAGCACATGGCTCTGCTACCCCTGCCAATCACACTTTTGGAAGGCTGTCTTTGTTATCTGTCAATTGAGGTTATTTCTGTTATTATTTTTCTATTCGACTCAGGGTGCAATTCTATCAGACAATAATTGAAAAACATATGAAAAGTTTATTGCCAATCGGGCTAATTGTTAGATAATAAAGAGCTCATGGTATAATAAAAATAACTACTTTATTGATTGTTGTCAGGAAAAATGTATGGCTTTGGGCAAGTTATCTAATCTTTCTTGGTTTCCATATCTCCCTGTAAAAGAACCAGATGAGTATAAAATCCCTTCTGATTCTAGATTTCTAGTCTTCAGTGATACCCTGTGAAGGATGTGTTAGACAATGGCAAGATGCAATTTATCAGTAGTTGCCGACCAAAATATAGTGCAGCATATTGACTAAAACAGCCCTCAGTCCAAATGACTTGTCTGTTGATGAAAGATATGAAGATATCAGAAAAATAGAGTCCAAAGCTTTTCCTGAATCGTAGGATAACAATAAGCCAAGTATAGCAACACTGGGAAAAAAAAAATTGAAAGATTATTTCTAATCAAAGTCTTACCTATAAAAGTTAGATTACTTCTTCAGGTACAATTCAGAGTTTTGGCTGCTCGGTAATTAAAATATTATTATAATGAGGAAGGTCCTGAAAATATGTTGACTCATTTCAACAGAATGCTCAAACCCAGTAAAATATGTGCATTACATGTTGAGAATTTCAGGATCGTAATTTTGGGGTTTTCCTAGTTTTAGTAATCTGATGGCAAGTAACCAGTCTAATTTTCAAGCCATGTCTGTATGTATCACTGGTTTGAAAAATTCAATGAAAAATACCTAAGTATCCAAATCCATGGAGTGAACATTTGTTTTTGTTTCTTGTTGGCCTAAAACCCGCTAAGTCAAACATTTTAAACTATTTTAACTGGTCCTAGACACAGACGTATTCACACAATCATAAGTACTTCAAATTATTTTCCTTTTGAGGGCTCTAAAAGTATTTTCTCAGTTGATCTCATGGGCCTCAGAAAACCTACTTTTTTTCTTGGGTCACCGCAGAAGCAAGGAAGTCATTTTCATTTCCACGTACAATAAATCAATCAACATTTATAGAACACCTATTTTGTTCTGGGCCTTAGGCTAAGCAATGTGGTAGATACAATGATGAATAAGAGATGATCTCTGCCCTCGAGGCAAGCCAGGCTCTTAGATAAAAGATACCAAACAGACAATACAGAGCAGCATATGATAAGTGCTAAATGAGTGGCTTGGGAAATAGGAGTTCCTGTGTTTAAGTGGGAGAGATCATTTTGGCCTGAGGTGGTCGGAGAGGCTTTAGGGGTTGTGTGGGAGATGGCTGGGCCTCAGAGGACTGATGGCTTAAGACAGCAGGTGGAGAAGGGGAGAGCTCGGCCAGCAGAGGAGATGGAGCGAGGAGGGGGCAGCAGCACGTTGGTGGTCTGAGCGGGGAAGCAAGTAAGCAGCCTCGCTGAGCTGTCATCATGGTCAGGCCAGGCCCAGGGCCCAGAGCTGGCCTAGGCCTTGATGTAAAGCAGGCACGTGGGTGATGGCAGAAATGCAAAATTTCATCTGCAAATGAGATACGAGGTAGCGAGCTTGCGAGCTCGGGTCCTCGGGCCCAGAGATGCACTGTCACTGGGGGGCCTTTCTGGGAGCCACTTCCCCTCAACGTGGAGGCAGGACCTCGGGGTGGAGGCAGGGCTGGAAACCGTGCCAGGCTGTGAACTAATTCTGCGAACTTCATCAAGTCCCTTATATAACTGTGCCTTGGGCTCCTCCCTTTTCAAATGAGATCAGGGGGCTGGGTAATTTTTGAAAAGTCTCAACTGGGGTTTATGCTTCATGTGTCTGGGAAGTAACCGTATTGTAATCCTCTGCAGTGAACCTGAAGTACTCTTTCTAAAGTGAAAGCTAATTACTGAGGCTTTTTCATTATTAAAAACACCGAGATTAGCTATTTTTTTTTATTATTCAAGGCAGTAAACAAAACTGTCAAGCCTCTTTGCCTATGTTCTTTATTAAAAACAGGCAAAAGCAATGTAGTTGAATGATGAAGTCCACAACCTGGGTTCAAATCCTGGTGTTTCCCATTACCAGCTTTGTGATTTGAACACGTTATTTAATTTTCCTAAACCTCAGTTCTCCTTATCTGCAAAAAGGAGGATGACAATAGCATTTGCAGACTATGACTTACTGTGAGAGTATTCATGAAAGTGCTTAGCGTGGTGCCTGGCATATAAAAGTGTTCAATAAATGCTAGCTCTTTTATCATTACTAATATAAAAACTGTTAGCTGATGTTGGCATTTATTAACTTCTTAAAGTGATTTTGAAGAATTAAGTAACATAGGAGTCGTATTATCAGGTAATTATAAACCTTGCCGTGTTATCTGCATCATAGATTGACAAGCAATAATAGATGAAACCCAGTGAGGCTAAAAAAAAAAAAAAATGTGGCACAGAAAATAACTAAAGTGGAAAATAGGAAGGAGCTAAGTGCCTGGAGATAAATGAGGGGCAACCGAGATCCAGTGAAAGGCAGGAATTCCTCCCAAGCCCTAGAGTCGCAGTAAACAGCTCCTGGAAACTGAATGTGCGGACTGATAAGATGATACAGTTCTGGACACCTGATTACTAGAAAGGTGTTAACCAATAAGAAAGAATGGAAAGCAGAAAAAGAGGGCTTGAGGGAGGAGAATTTGATTGAAGATTTTTGACAACTAGACATCCGTATCATGAGGTAACAGATCTGTCCTACTGTGTGCTCGGCAGGCTTGCAGATGGGAAAGGTAGAGACCTCAGGAAGGGAGGTGACATTAGAGTGGTGGGCAAATGCTCCCCCTGCCTGTAGTGGGATCTGTTCAAATGAAGGAAAGCATTTCTAATGGCCGGGCTCCCTGGGGACGGGAGAGAAGCCACTTACATCCCATCAGGACAAAGCCTGGGAGAACACACTGTGGGGAAGTGGCAGCAGTTGGAGGGGGGACCAGACAAGGCAATGTTTACAGTTGGTGCGGAGCCATCCTAAGGGATTCTCTGAGGGGGGGACGCTCCCTGTGACGCCACAGGAAGGAAGGCCTGTCAGATTCAGAGTTAATATTTACACAGCGTTTAGAATAGTGCTCGGCACTAATTGGGAGATGAAAGATGTGAGACATCTTTCGAATTTCTGAAGAAATGTGGCAACCAAGTCAAGCTATCATGAGTCTTTCTTCAGGGGGGAGCGGATCCACTTGCCAACTGAGAGTGCCATCAATTGTAAAATAAAGCCTGGAAAATTCTCAGGGAGGCCAGTATTACAGAAACTGGAGGTCAGTTTGTAGAAGGACCCCCTCCCTTCAGCTGGCAGCGGAGCATAAAGTTTGAGGAAGAAAGCTAAACACAGTTTCACAAGATTTCTGTTCTGAAAGATGCTCAGCCCCTCTCATCTCTGTTAAACTTCTCTAAACATTTGTTAACGGTTTACTATTGAGCACAAACCTCTGGTTGTTTTGCCCGTGCTCAGGTACTAACGCACATCCATATGCTGTCAGCGCCATTGCCCTGGCAATTCAAGGAGGTCACTTCCTGTGGTGTCACCAAAAAGGACTGCTCTTTTCCGTAGCAGGCTGTGTTGGGCTCTACCTCTTGATCACTGCCAGATGGCTATCCACCTCAGAGGGACGTTTGGTTATCAATAGTAGAGTTTATTCCCTTCCTTCCTTCCTTCCTTTTTCCTTCCTTTTTCCTTCCTTCCTTCCTTTTTCCTTCCTTCCTTCCTTCCTTCCTTCCTCCCTCCCTCCCTCCCTCCCTCCCTTCCCTCCTTCCCTCCTTCCTTTCTTAAGCTCTATGCCCAACATGGGGCTCAAACTCATGACCAGGAGATCGAGAATTGCATGTTCTACCAACTGAGCCAGCCAGGTGCCCCAGATTCCTCTCTGTTCTAAAGAGGACCTCACTGTTGCCTTCTTTGTTCATCTTTTTCCTCCCAGAAAAATGAGGAAGCTCTGTTCAAGCCTTCTTTTTCCTCATCCTTATGATCATTTATGGAAATCCTAATTCTTAGAGGTGATTGGACCAATTTGAAGTTATGCTGATAGTGGCTCACTCCCCCTAGCTAAGGCCACAGAATATCAAAGGTGATTCTGTCTCAGACTCAACCTCCTAAAGAGGTTGTTGTGATAGAAACTTAGTCCAAGCCAAACAAATGCCCGCAGCCAATACTTGGTTTACAAAAGACTTTCATTTGTGTTATCTTATATAATTCTTCAAACTATATCAAGCGGTGAGTTGGGAGCATTACTAATATCCTTCTTGTACACATAGGGAAACAAATCTTTAAATAATTTACCTGATACTGCACATATATTAAATGGTAAAGCCAGAATTCTAATTTAGGACTTTTGAATGAAACTTATGAACTTTTCCTCCTTCCTAGAGTTGTATCTGATGTCCAGAAATATGCAATGTATTTTAAAATTTCTACCAAATAAATCACTTTTGATGTTCTGACGGTCAAGTTACCATCCTTTTCCGCATAATGAGATGGACAGTTGATCCTGTAGTTTTTAACTCTGAGTGGTTTGTTTACTCCTTTATTTTAACCTTTGATAACCCAGAAGATTCAATATTCCTATTTAGTTTATTATAAGATAACAAAATATTATAAAAAGTTTAGGAAATAGCTCATCAGTGGTTTTTTCACCTAACCCAATTTAGCATTTTCTTTACCCCCTTCCAGTCTTTGTTCATAAGCACAGGTTTTCATCACAGTTGCAATTACAGTGTAATTTAATTTATTCTACGAATCACTATGCATGATCTCTTCCCCTATGTTTATCTGTTTTGTTTCTTAAATTCCACCTATGAGTGAAATCATAGGGTATTTGTCTTTCTCTGACTGACTGACTTTGCTTACCATAATACCCTTTAGTTCTATCCACATTGCTGCAAATGGTAGATTTCATTCTTTTTGATGGCCAACTAATAGTCCATTATATATAAATATCACATCTTCTTTATCCACTCAGCAGTTGTTGGACATGTGGGCTCTTTCTATAATTTAGCTATTGTTGATAATGCTACTATAAACCTAGGGTGCATGTGCCCCTTCAAATCAGTATTTTTGTATCCTTTGGGTAGCAATTGCTGGGTTGTAGAGTAGTTCTATTTTTAACTTTTTTGAGGAACCTTCACACTGTTTTCCAGAGTGGCTGCACCAGCTTGCATTTCCACCAACAGTACAAGAGGGTTCCCCTTTCTCTGCATCCTTGCCAATGTTTGCCATTTCTGAATTGTTAATTTTAGCCATTCTGACTGCTGTGAGGGGTTGTATCTAATTGTGGTTTTGATTTGTATTTCTCTGATGATGAGTGATATTGAGCATCTTTTCATGTATCTGTTAGCCATTTATATGTCTTCTTTGGAGAAATGTCTGTTTATGTCTTCTGCCCATTTCTTAACTGGATTATTTCTTTTTGGGGTGTTGATTTGATAAATTCTTTGTAGATTTTGAATACTAGCCTTTTACGTGATATGTCATTTGCAAAAATCTCTCATTCTGTAGGTTGTCTTTCAGTTTTGCTGACTGTTTCCTTCACTGTACAAAAGCATTTTATCTTGATGAAGTTCCAGTAGTTCATTTTGGTTTTGTTTCCCTTGCTTCTGGAGACGTATTTAGTAAGAAGTTGCTACAGCCAAAGTCAAAGAGGTTTCTGCCTGTGTTTTCCTCTAGGATTTTGAGGAGTTCCTGTCTCATATTTAAGTCTTTCATCCATTTTGAATTTATTTTTGCATATGGTATAAGAAAGTGGTCCAGTTTCATTCTTCTGTATGTGGCTGTCCAGGTTTCCCAACACCATTTGTTAAAGTGACTGTCTTTTTCCATTGGATATTCTTTCCTATTTTGTTGAATATTAGTTGACCATAGAATTGTGGGTCCATTTCTGGGTTCTCTATTCTGTTCCACTGAGCTCTGCATCTGTTTTTGTGGCATTATTACACTGTCTTGATAATTACAACTTTGTAATAGAGCTTGAAGTCCAGAACTGTGCTGCCTCCCACTTTGGTTTTCTTATTCAACATTCATTTAGCTATTCGGAGTCTTTTCTGGTTTCATACAAACTTGAGGATTGTTTGTTCTAGTTCTGAGAAAAAATGCTGGTGTTATTTTTATAGGGATTGCATTCCATGTGTAGATTACTTTGGACAGTATAGACATTTTAACAGCATTTGTTCTGACGCACGAGCATTGAATGTTTTTCCATTTCTTTGTGTCTTCATCAATTTCTTTAATAAGCGTTCTATTATTTTTAAAGTACAGATCTTTTACATTTTTGATTAGATATATTCCTAAGTATCTTATAGTTTTTGGTGCAATTGTAAATGAAACCAATTCCTTGATTTCTCTTTTTGCTGCTTCATTATTGGTATATAGAAATGCAACAGATTTCTGTGTGTTTATTTTATATCCTGCAACTTTGCTGAATTTAGTGCAGTCTTTCAAGTTTTCTACATAGAATATATCATGTAGTCTGTAAAGAGTGAAAATTTGACTTCTTCCTTGCTGATTTGGATGCCTTTTATTCCTCTTTGTTGTCTGATTGCTGAGGCAAGAACTTTCAGTACTGTGTTGGACAACAGTGGTGAGAATGGACATACCTGTTATGTTCCTGACCATAGGGGAAAAGCTCTTGGTTTTTCCCCATTGGGGATGATATTAGCTATGGGTCTTTTGTATATGGCCTTTATGATGTTGAGGTATGTTCCTTCTATCCCTACTTTTTTGAGAGTTTTTATCAAGAAAGGATGCAGTGTTTTGTCAAATCATTATTTTTTTTTGCATTTATTGAGTAGATCAGATGGTTTTTTATCATTTCTTTTATTAATGTGATATATCACATTGATTGATTTACAGATATTGAACTACTCCCGCAGCCCAGGAATAAATTCTGTCATGAACAATCCTTTTAATGTACTGTGAGATTTGATTAGCTAATACTTTGTTGAGAATTTTTGCACTATGTACATCAGGGATATTTGTCTGTAATTCTTTTTAATGGGGTCTTTGGTTTTGGAATCAAAGTAACACAGGCTTCATAGAATGAGTTTGGAAATTTTCCTTCACCTTCTATTTTTTGGAACAGCTTCAGAAGAGTGGGTATTAATTCTTCTTTAAAAGTTTGATAGCATTCTCCTGGGAAGCCATCCAGCCTTGGACTCTTGTTGGGAGATTTTTGATTACTGATTGAATTTCTATGCTGGTTATGGCTCTTTCAAATTTTCTTTTCTTCCTGTTACAGTTTTGGCAGTTATTATGTTTCTGGGAAATTATCCATTTCTTCTATATTGCCCAATTTGTCTCCATATAATTATTCATAATATTCTCTTTTAATTGTTTGTATTTCTCTGGGGTTGATTGTGGTCTCTCCTCTTTCATTCGTGATTTTATTTTTTTAGGTCCTTTCTCTTTTCTTTTTGATAAATTTGGCTAGAGGTTTATCAGTTTTGTTAAATATTTCAATGAATCAGCTCCTAGTTTCATTGCTCTGTTTTTTTAAAAATTTCTACATCATTTATTTCTGCTCTAATCTTTATTATTTCCCTTCTGCTATTTTTAGGCTTTACCTGCCATTTTTTCCCCAGCTTCCTTAAGTGTAAAGTTAGGTTTTGTATTTGAGATTTTCCTTGCTTCTTGAGGAAGGCCTAATGCTTATACTTCCCTTTTAGGACCACCTTTGCTGTGGCCCAAAGATTTTGGAATGTCATGTTTTCATTTTTATTTGCTTCCATGTATTTTTAAAATTTATTTTTTCATTTCCTGGTTAACCCATTCATTCTTTAGTAGGATACTCCTTAACCTCCTTGTATTTTTTTGTGCTCTTTCCAAATTTTTTTCTTGTGGTTGACTTCAAGTTTCATAGTGTTGTGGTCTGAAAATATGCACGAGATGATCTCAGTCTTTTTGTACTAGTTGAGGCCTGATTTGTGACCCAGTTATGTGATCTATTCTGGGGAATGTTTCATGTGCACTTGAAAAGAATGTGTATTCTGCTTTAGGATGAAATGTTCTGAATATAAGTCCATCTGGTCTGATGTGTTCTTCAAAGCCATTGCTTCCTTATTGATCTTCTGCTTAGATGATCTGTCCATTGCTGTGAATGGGGTTTTAAAGTCCCTTACTATTATTGTATTATTATCAATGAATTTCTTTAAGTTTGTTATTAATTGATTTGTATGTATGGGTGCTTCCTGGTTGTGGGCATAAATATTTACAATTGTTAGGTCTTCTTGTTGGATAGACCCTTTATTATGGTATAGTACCCTTCTTCATCTCTTATTACAGTCTGTGGTTTAAAATCTAAATTGTCTAAGTATGACTACTCCAGCTTTCTTGTAATGTCCATTAGCATGATAGATGGTTCTTTAGCCCCTCACTTTCAATCTTTAGGTGTCTTTTGGTCTAAAATGAGTATCTTGCAAACAGTATATTGATGGTCTTTTTTTCTTTTTAAGATTTATTTATTTGAGAGAGAGAAAGAAAGAACAAGCACAAATGGGAAGGGCAGAGGGAGACAGAGAGAGAATCTCAAGCAGACTCTGCACGTGGGGCTCAGTCTCATGACCATGAGATCACAACCTGAGCCAAAGCCAAAAGTCAGACGCCTAACAGAGCCACCCAGGTGCCCCACTGGGTCTTGTTTTTGTTTGTTTGTTTGTTTTAATCCATTCTGATACCCTATGTCTTATGATTGGAGCATTTAGTCCATTTACATTCAGAGTAATTATTGATAGATAAGAATTTAGTGCCATTATGTTACCTGTAAAGTCACTGTTCCTGTAGATTGTTTCTTTCTAGTCTTTGTTGCTTTTTTTTCTCTTTTTCCCACTCAGAAAGTCCCCTTTAGTATTTCTTGCAGAAGTGTTTTTATGGTCACAAACTCTTACTTTTTGCTTATCATGGGAACTCTTTATCTCTCCTTCTGTTCTGAATGACAGCCTTGGTGGATAAAGTATTCTTGGCTGGCTATTTTTCCCAGTTAGTACATTGGATATATCATGCCACTTGCTTCTGGCCTGCCAAGTTTCTGTGGACAGGTCAGCTGCTAACCTTAAGTGTCTATCCTTTGTATGTTAAGGGTATTTTGACCCTAGCTGCTTTCAGAATTTTTCCTTTATCTTTGTTTTTGTAAGTTTCTTTCTTTCTTTCTTTCTTTCTTTCTTTCTTTCTTTCTTTCTTTCTTTCTTCTTCTTTCTTTTTTCTTTCTTTCTTTCTTTCTTTCTTTCTTTCTTTCTTTCTTTCTTTCTTTCTTTCTTTCTTTCTTTCTTTCTTCTTTCTTTCTGATTCTTTCGGATTTCCTTTACACTTGATCATATCATGCCTTAAAATAGCCTCTCTGAATTTCAGTTTTCTCAATTTAGTGGAGCCATTTGGCTTTAGTTGAGTTCCTTCCCTCATCCCATTATGATATTGTGATATGGCCAGAATATATTTCTCACATATATTTGGTCTTTATCGAGGGTTCTTTTTTCACAGTTTCCCAAATCCTTGGAATTTCCTAAGTGTTGAGTGACAAAGGTATCTCTTGTTTTGTTAATGAAGTGACTTCTGGATCTCATCTGAAGAAAGTGGCTGGTTGGTAGGAGAACCAACCAGGTAAATAGAGAGTTGGAACTTTGAATACTGCCCCTGACCTATGGAAAGGGGTGGGAGCCTGCAGGTTAAATCAGTAGCTAATGATTTAATCAATCATGACAAGATAATGAAACCTCCATAAAAACCCAAGAGGACAGGGCTTCTATGAGAGCTTCTAGGTTGGTGGACACATGGAGATTCAGGGAGAATGGTGCATCAGGAGAGGGCATGGAAGTTCCGTGCCATTTCTCTATACCTTGCTCTATTTAGCTCTATCTGGCTGTTCTTGAGTTATACCCTTGTAGAGTAAACTGGTAATCTAGTAAGTAAAATGTTTCTCTGAGTTCTCTGAGCTACTCTAGTGAATTAATCAAACCCAAGGGGTAGGTTTATAGCTAGTTGGACAGAACCGCAGATAATAACTAGTTTGTGACTAACATCTAATTTGGGGAGATGGGGCAGTCTTCTTGAACTAAATCCTTGGCCTATGGAATCTGATGCTATCTCTGGGTAGATGATGTCTGAATTGAGTTGAATTCTTGGACACCTTGCTGATGTGTGAGAATTGCTTAGTGCTGTGTGGGAAGGCCATCTACTCTTCTCATGTTGAAATTAGTACCACAACCAATTTACCCATATAGTTTGAAAAGTGACTCCAAGCAGTCTGCCAGGGTGCTTATGTACCTTACCTTGCTTGCTTCTCTTTTGGGGATTACCATCTTGAATGATCTGTTATCCAGTGTCTGACAACAGTTTTGTACAGCTTTCTAATTGTTTATGTATGGGATGAGGTTAAGTTAGGGGTTTCCTTACGCTACCACAGAAAGAAGTAAAATCCTACATTTGGGCTTTAATACTGCCAATTAGGTATGTTTGGGAGAGAGGGAGAAAAGAGGCTCATGGCTAGTTAAAGTTGCAGAGAAAAGCAGCTTTGGAAAATATAATTAATTACTCTGAGAATGATCTTGTCTGAGCACCTGGGCCCATATGCTTTTCCTTAAAATAGTGCTGAAGTACTCATGTTGAATATAAGTGGTGTCTGAATTTTTGTTCTTGTTTGAAAGACTCTTTACCATCTCAATACATTTCTTACTATTATCACTCAGAGCTGCTATATTCATGCGTGTAACTGATTCAACCAGAGCATTTGTCCATGCTACTAATTTAAGGATTTACTGTGGAAAGGTGTTTGTCATGTGTTTTTCTCACTAAATTAAGATGGGAAGCATTCAGCAAAATAGGTGCTATGATGATGATATGACTTTTAACATTAAATAAGAACAGCTCAGAGTAGCTAATAGTTGAAATAAAAGTATTATTTTCTTAGCTGTCATGTTGCCCTCTTGAGAATCCAGCAATGTTAGCTGATACTGAGATGTTTTCCATTCACAGGAACTCTTCAGGGCATTTATCCTTTCTCTGGAAATGAAGTTATGTTCTGACTCTCCACTTGGTTCAATAAAATTTAGTATTGAAAATAATAATAGAAACCACATTATTTAGGAGGCTGTTCCCTAGTTAACAAAACTTGTCTGAATATATATATATATATATAAAGTAATATATTAAGTAAAGTCACATATTACTCATATGAATGCCCAAAGAATAAAACTTAAGTGAAATAAATTGGCTACAGTAGTCTTAAAGTTCTCCACATATCTCCATATGTTCATTAGACTTATTTAAGTTCTTTTACAGCTTTAAAAAATAAGTATTAGTGTTAATCCACATAATATTTTATCCTTTATCAAGATCATTGGTGATACAGCATTTCCTAAAAGAATTTTCTATGTAGTTTCTGGGAATTTCTTCCAAGCTACTGATACAGGTTCTGCAAGTTTTGCTGCTAAACCTTTAACAAAAACTTACCAGAACATGACAACAGAAGTGTTAAGACAACCCTGACTTGTATTCCTTCATAAAATAACCTCCAAGTGTTTTTGCAGTTGTTTAGACATGCTACTCAAAATCACCAAGTTCATGCACATGCAGGCAATAACAGCTACATCATGGTTGTTACTTAGATTTGACTGTAAGAGACAAAAGATTTTAAGAATAGCCCTATTTCAGAGATGTTAAAATGTGAATAAAAGGGTTCATTTTTAATTGAACAAAATATAGTATTCTTCCTTTCTCCCCTTTATCTGTTCTTTTCTTTCTCTGTTCTTTTCCTACACTGCAGTAACTGCTGGGAGGGTGTTCATAGATTGGGAGAAAATAGAACAGAAACTGATAAATCTAATATTAATGATGAGAGTTTTGATAGAGGTAGGAACACAGTTCTATGGGAGCATGGAAGAAGGAATAACAAATTACTTAACACTATTCTTGGATGGCCTAACACAGACAGTAATATAAAGGTGAGTCTTAAAAATGCATAGAGGCTCTCCAATCATGGAAAAGGAGAAAAGGCTGGCTAGGTAAGGAAAACAGCATAAGGAAATATAAAGTGTGACACACCTGAGTTAGGAGCAGTCTTACTTATTTATTATTCTGTAATGGGTGCAGCAAACTGGTCTATCCAGCCTGAGTAATATAATCTTGAATGCATTAATAATTGAGACCATTTGATTCAAGCATTTCATTTTAATGTGTCTGAGAAGATTCTTTTAACTTGAGACTTCAGAGAAAAGTTTAAGTTAAAGATACCACGATCCACACTATGGAAAAAATTATACATAATTTAATGTAGTTATGTTAATATATATGGGTATAAATATAGACAGAGATACCAATTTATGATTAGGGAATGCTATAACCAGTTTGCATCTTCTCTTAACCTTTTCACTAGAAAGTTGCTAGAGATCACAGTCAGAAGTAGCTGTAACAAATGGCTCTGTTTTGGTTATGTCTAGATTATCTTTTCTTCAGTTTCATCCTGGGCAATCCTCTTCTGTGTCCTCATGAATGCATCTTGGATCGACCACTTCCTCTTATTATGGCTAGTATATTAACCACAGAGAAATTCACATTCTCTTTTCGACCAAAATTTACACTTGAAAGTATAAAGCCTTAATCAGCTCAGTTTCAAAAGCCTTAACTAGCTATTTCTGCTTTTATTTATTATTAAACCAATCCCTGCAATGCCAGATATGTTTTTCCTTTATGGAGATGTTGCAAAAAATTGTGCTGCAGTAACCCAAGAATACCTCCCCATTAATATTCAGGAATAAATAAAGTGAGGCAAGAAGAGGGTAAAATGTTTAAAATCATTACTCCATATTTGCTTCCTTTGTTATGTTATTAGATGTACTTTGTCAGCTACAGTAACTAGAGTTTTACTTTTAATAATTTCATTTGTGTTTATGAGGGTATTGTGTACCTAGAAGGCATGGAATAACCAAAGAAGATTATAAAATGGCATAATAAGTTTACAGTGGGCAAAATGTAGGGCAGAGAGAGGACTCAGGAGAGTGATGGAGACTAGATAGTTCATGACAGATTATTGAAGGGTCCTAAATCTTGTGTCAGTCAGTGTATACTCGAAGAATGCAAATGAGTATCTTAAAATGGAATACTAAAATATATTCAATTAATCAAATAAAGTAAGGAAAGGAACAAAGAACAGGTATGACCTATAGAAAACAACATAATGATCGAATTAAATCCAACCATATCACCTAACTATTTTAGGTGGAAATAATATAAACACTCCAAATAGAATATTGTCAAACTAGATTTAAAAATAAGACTCAAGGGATCCCTGGGTGGCGCAGCGGTTTGGCGCCTGCCTTTGGCCCAGGGCGCGATCCTGGAGACCCGGGATCGAATCCCACGTCGGGCTCCCGGTGCATGGAGCCTGCTTCTCCCTCTGCCTGTGTCTCTGCCTCTCTCTCTCTCTCTATGTGACTATTATAAATAAATAAAAATTAAAAAAAAATAAGACTCAAATATATACTGTCTACAAGAGGCACGCTTTAACTTTCTGTTTATTTCTTTCTATTTAAAGGACAGAAAAAGATATATCAAGCAAGTAATAAAAATAGTAGAAAAATAAATTTCAAGGGGCATCTAGGTGGCTCAGTGAGTTGAGTATCCAACTCGATTTTGGCTCAGGTCATGGTCTCAGGGTTGTGGGATCCAGCCCCATGTAAAGCTCTGTGCTGAGCAGCAAGTCTGCTTGAGATTCTTTCTCTCTGTCCCTCTTCTACTCACATTCTCTTGCTCAAATAAATAAGTCTTTAAAAAAATAGATTGCAAGAAGAGTACTGTCACTAAAGATAAAGATGAATATTTTATGGAAATAAAAGAGCACATAGAGAAGACAGAAAAATTACAGATATGTTAATAACAGGACTTCAAAACACATGAAGCCAAAAATGAAAGAATTAAAGAAAGCAATAGACAGATCTTCTATCCCAATTGAAGATTTACCCTCTTCTATTACTGATAGAAGTGAACAACAGCAAATCAATAAAGATACAGAAAAGTGTGAACAAGGTCATGAATCAACTTGATCTGATTGACATTTATAGGATATTGCACCCAACAACATTGGAATATGTTTTCTTTACAGATATGTAGTAAATGTTTACCAAGAGAGGCCATATGTTGGGCCATGAAGAAGTGATCAATAAAATTTAAAACACTAAGATACTACAGAGTATGTTCTCTGACTACAGTTGAATTCAACTAAAAATCAATATTAAAAACTATTTAAAGCCCTTCTGGCAAGCATTCCCCACTGGGTGTGTCCCTCTATGGGCAGCTATACAACCTGGCCAGAATGCCTGGAGTAGCTGTTTTAGGACTTTGAAAAGTAAATAGCAACAGATAGATTGGGGAAGAAGATCAGAATATGAAATACTACCCAACTTGTGATTTTTTTTTCCTTTGGTATCTTCCTGCCTGAACTCCACACAGCCTGAATCCCAAAAGGTAGTTATCAGCAGAACAAAAGAGAACTTCAGAAGTCCTCTAATTTTGGCTCACTGAGCAAGAAAAGGAACTCCTGATGATGAGAAAGAGTGCAGACATTTCTTTTTATTTCTTTCTGTTTATTCTTTCATTCTCCAGCCCTCAGTCTCTTGGCAGTGGTGGCAGAGATGGCAGAGAGAGCCCACATTGGCCAAAACTCTGCAATTGAGGAACTCTCTCTCTCTCTCTGAGAAGTATAGCTGTGATCCTAATGAGAGGATCTCTGTCTTCCTACCATTTGGCCCGTGATATAGGCAAGCCTCAGAAGTGTGGGGCCTAGTGGCCTACCTAAAACACTGGAGGATTGAAGGGGTGGGCTCCTTGTAACCAAAAAGAATGGATATTGACTTTTCAAAGACTGTATTTCCCCCTCCCTCCTTTAAATAAATAGCATTATTTTGCATATTCAAATATTTTGTCGTGAACAGATTCAGCCTCTGTGTTCTTTGTCAGAATACTGTGGTGGTGATGTTTTTTGCCTTCTGGGGGTATCCTGTCTGGAAGCACACAATGCCCATCAGTCCTTGTTGGTGATGTGAATTTTGACTGTCTAGTCAAGATACTTCTCATTTCTCCAGTGTCTTATTATTGACTTTCCCTCTTACAAACAATAAGCAGTCTGTTGGGAGACATTTTAAGGGAATAAAAGTATCCTGCTTTTCATCACAATTTCCCCCCTAGATTTAGTATCAATTAAAAATTATTTCTTGATAAAATTTTTACTGTGATAATTGGAGAATGTTGGTTTCTTTAACTCCAGCATTGCCTCTACATTTGCTAGTTGGGCATTTAGCCTTCAAGTGCAAGCAAGCAAGAACCATTCATCTCTCCAATTTATGTATTTATTTACTACTTAAATGGACTTATGAATTTCTATCTTCTCATGTTTTATATATAGTTCCTTACTGTATTTAATTATTTGGATATTCACATTGTCCCAGTTGGCATCCCTTCAAGCTGACTCCTATGTTCTTGTGACATAATTTACTCCCCTTCCTCCCTTGAGCACTTCCTTACTCTCTGGCATAACAGATTCCTCTTTTATGTATCCTGTCTAATTCTGGAATCACCCATTTATCTGAAGAGTTCTAATTCCAAGATCTGAACAATAGTTATACTTGTGGCTACTGAGCTGTGTTTGATTCTTGGCTCCCGATTCAGTGGGCAAAGGCTGAAAATAATATACATATACATACTTGAAATATACGTGCAAACATATAGGTGCATATATGTTGCACATACGTTTGCATATGTACACATATATTTAGAAATCATGACACCAATACCAGACCATTCCCACAGGGTTCAGTCTTGCATTCCCTCATTCCATGTTTGTGTGCCTTCTTTGACAGTGAGAATACTGGTTACCAACAGCACATTTATTCATTTTCTCAATCTTGTAATAAACCCAAAACAGTTTCAGAATTGCTTCATCTAGGGGTGCCTGGGTGGCTCAGTCTTTTAGTGTCCAACTCTTGCCTTCAGCTTACATCATGGTCTCAGGATTGGGAGATGATGAGTCCTGCCTTGGGCTCCATGCTTGGCAGGGAGCCTGCTTGAGATTCTCTCTTCTTCTCCCTCTCCTCTGCTCTTCCTCTTGCTTGCGATAGATAGATAGATGATAGATAAAATACCTTTTAAAAAAAGAATTGCTTCACCTGCACTACTAAAATAAACCTATTAAAAAAGGATCATGATATTTTTGCAGTTGCCCCCTGCCACCCAAGATATACCTACTTCTCCAACACAAAGTATATATAGTCAAAATCTGTGTCCATAAGTTATTTATTTATTTATTTATTTATTTATTTATTTATTTATTTAATGACTTTTTTAAAAAGACTTTATTTATTTATGAGAGACACAGAGAGAGAGAGAGAAAGAGAGAGAGAGAGAGAGGCAGAGACACAGGCAGAGGGAGAAGCGGGCTCCCTGCATGCATCGCGGGACTCGATCCCGGGTCTCCAGGATCACACCCTGGGCCGAAGGTGGTGCTAAACCGCTGCGCCACCGGGGCTGCCCCCATAAGTTATTTAGATGCATTCCTTCCTTCCTTCTCACCTCCTTTCCCTCCTTCCCCTTTCACCTTCAGTGTAATTATGCCATTCCTTTGAAACACTATTGAATGCATTTGTTTTAGCTGGTTTTTATTATCAGTGTCAACTTTGTTCCTATTCTTATTGATTCCATTTAACTTTGTTGAACGCGTATAATATAAACATGCTTCCAAAAGGCAGACTCTACAAAAAGTTTGCTACACAGAGAAGAATTACTCTCTCCTATATCCTTTCACCCCATGTCATCCCCATTACTCCTCGTAGGTAAATAATTTAATTCCTTTCTGGTTACCCTTCTTTTCCCCCCAAAGGTAATAAGGAAAAGCAGAGAATGCATTTTTTTCCATCTTTCTTTTTTACACAAAAGGTAGTGTGTATATATAAGCTTTCTTCATTTAAAAATGCCTTTTGTAAATCATTCCCTGTCAGTGCCTAGCACTCTTCCTTATTCTTTTTTACAGCTGCGTAGTCCTCCACTGTTTATATGTAGCATAGTTTATTCACCCAACATCTTATGTTTGGACACTTGGAAATTTTCAGTATTTTTCATTTACAGATAATGCAGTGAATAAACTTATACTTATTTTCATATTGTTGGAGGTATATCTTAAGGGTAAATTTCCTAGAAGTGGGCTTGTTGGAACAAAGGGTAAATATATTTGTAGGACTGTTAGCTATTCCAAATTCCCTCCATATAAGTTGTATTCCCACATCCCACCAGGAGCTGTATTTAATTTTTAGATATTTACTTTTATTTATTCTATGTTTTTTTTTTAAGAAAAAAATAATGTTTTGAAATTCACCCCTCTTGGGGGAAATGAATTTAAAAGCTGAATTTCAATCTCAAACTTAAAATTTTATGAGGGAAAACTCCAGAATTACATAAGACAATATCCATGATAGAATCAAGAATATAAAGTATATAAAGAAAAGGGTAAAAGATTAGAGATAAAAGAGGTCACTAAAACATTTTATTCTCATTAATTAAATTTCAAAACAACGGGCTTTGTAAAATGCATCAGTAAGACAATTACCTATAAATTTAAATCTATGGAGTCTAAAAATTTAAATAAAAATCTTTCTGTAATCATTACTTCTGGCTGCTAACTATATTCTATAGTTGAAAATCAAAGATTTTTAAAGATTTTTGCAAGTTATGAAACGTAGGTACAGTTTCTCCTAGAAAATGCTACTTGAAAGTGTTTCTAAAAATATTTTGTTTTGTGCAAAACAGTTAATCAAATATTAAATGTGCCACTTGAAAGCCAGAATCTATTTAGTACCACAATATGCAGGATAAAGACTTATATAAAGGCAATTTAGCAATGAGCAAAGGAAGAATTTATTATTCCTACTTTGTAGTGTCAAAACTTTTAAGACTCAATTATTAAAATAGTAATAGAATTCTGACTCTAATTTGTAAGTATAAATACTGAGACTTATCATCACATTCCAAAATTTATTTAACCTCAGCTTTGGCAGGATATTAATTTTAGCTAATATCAATAGCACTTAGCCAAAATGGTCATTTGGTGTACTTCTAATTGTTTCATGATTTTTTTCAAGTTTTTATTTAAATTCCAGTTAATAGTGCAATATTAGTTTCAGGTGTACAATATAGTGATTCAACACTTTGTCTATCACCCACTGCTCGTCTGGACAAGTGCCCTCCTTAGTCACCGTCACCTATTTCACCTGTCCCCCACTCCCAGCCACCTCATTTCTGTAACAATCAGATCACCCTTTATAGTCTGCCTCTCTTTTTTTTTCTCATGATTTTTTTTTAAATTAAAGATTGGCCTACTACAGCAATCCATTTCATGTATACTCGAGTTCTATCAGGAGGGTTTTTCTGACAGATACTAAGGAGAAGTTTAAAAGGCTGGTGAGTAAGGAGAGGTGAAGTGAAGGTAGAGGCAGAGCTTGAGATCTGAGAGTGGGGAAGATGCAGAGGGGCAGAGGGACGGGCGAAAGGATGGGGGAGAGAAGTAAAGGTAATGGAGAAGGAGAAAATTCATCTCCGAGGCTGGGAGGGTTCTGTGACTCAGTGCCCGCCTATTGTAACTGGTTCTACCTCTCCCAGGTCTTCTCTTTGTGTTTAGAAGAAATCATGCCCAGAGCAGCCTGGACTGGGCAGCATTTCTTTGTTTTTTTAAGGGCTTATACACACACCCACACCCACAACTGACAAGCAAAAAAAAAAAAAATTCTACAACTTCTTTTTTTAGCAACACCCATAATAACAAGCAGTAACCACTGTTACAGGTTTTGTCTTTAAACCCAGACTAAGAGGAAACTGTAGATGTTAGAGCAGGAAGGACCTCTGACATTATCCTGTCCATTCCCTTATTCTTCAAGGACTTGCCCAAGGTCACGCTATGGTGAGAGGTACACTGGAAGCTAGAACCCAGGTCCTTAGATGTCCATTCCAATCATTGTTCCTTCAAAACACATGATGCCTCTCCTACATCTTTTGACTGGAGAAATAAAAATTCCTTCTGTCAAGAGAAAGAAAAAACTCAGCCCAAGTACATAATTTGTAAAAAGGATACTGTAGTAACTAGAACTATAGTTTCTTTTAAAGGATAAAAAAAAAATCAGAATTTTATTTACTTCACTTTTTAAAAAAAGTTCCACAGTGAATGGAGAGGATTTTGAAAACATCTGTTTACCAATTTCCTACTGGTAACAGAACCTCAGCAGCAATAACTAAATCACCTTCATACTCTTGTCTGTGAAGCCATTAAGCCTAGAAACATGCTGTTTTTTGGCAATACAGAAATCAAAGTGGTAGCACAGCAGAGCAGATCTGTGTTAAAGAACAAAAATCCACAGGCTGCTTCAAATATCAACAAGGAACCCTGAAATTTTCTATCAATTTCTTTCCATGGCCTTGTGACATTTTCAACTTAAAACTATAATATTGCTTAACATCAAGGCACTTTGAGAGAGCTTCAGTTGGAAAAGGTAATTTTTGAGTGAGATTCAGCAGAAAAAGG
Organism: Vulpes lagopus; assembly: GCF_018345385.1. Lineage (NCBI taxonomy): Eukaryota > Metazoa > Chordata > Mammalia > Carnivora > Canidae > Vulpes > Vulpes lagopus. The sequence goes on from NC_054826.1 coordinate 147,194,425, forward strand.
TAATTTTTCAGAGAGGTTCACTGGAAAAAGGTAATTTTCAGAACCAATTGCTGCATTCTTTTTTGCTGTTATTTTGTCTCTTTTCTAAGTAGCCCTAATGTCATTCATGGGCACTCTATGTCAATACATCCATACTGGCTAAGTCGTTTGTGCAAAGTAAGTTTATAGAAACTGTAGCTTTAGGCTATGTTATTCCAGGGCTGTGAAGATCAAACAATGCAATTTCGCTTGGAAGTTTCATCAATTTTGCATCAATGTTGATGCTCGAGCTGGAGGCCTGCACCCAGAATCATAATTTCAGCCACAAAAAATTTTTGTTTTTGATGGAGAATCTAATTTCATATGATGATCATTGTTTGGTAATGCCGTGGCTCGGTAATGCAGCTCCATAAACCTCTGGTGCTGACCTGCTATTTTGATGGGCAAGCAGTGGAGGGGCTTCAGAGCTGATCTAGGCTGTATCAATTCATACTGTTTTGAGATACGAAAGGAAAAAGAACTAGTCGTAGAATGCACGTTATTATATGTTATTTGTATAAGTGGATGAACAAGTATTCTAGAAAGCTGCGACCTTTCATCTATTCATTTTTGGAGAGCTTCAATCTTTAGAAAGGAAATGATGCAATTCAGCTTTAATGGTTTGAAATGAAGACTCTGAAATTATCGGGCTTCTCATACATTTCTCCTTTGATTATATCATCATAGAGAAAATGAAAAAAACTCAATGCAAGATGTGAAAGTTGAGAGGCATAAAAAGAAAAATTTTAAAGCCTCCTTTTTTTTTTTTCTTTTTTACTGAAGTAAAATAGCAAGCATTAACGGGATAGCATTTTATTCTATCCTTTATATGTATTTGATTTCAAGTGAATATCAATGGATTTCCTTTCATTAGTCTCTTTGTTTTGTAATTCAGCCTTTGTATAGGAAATTGAACCATACAGAAGTTCATGTTCATCGATTCTATTAAACATAAAGGTAACAGAGTTGGGTTACTTTCAGCTCTTCATGTTGGCTCAGTACTGAGCACAACTGTGTTTTTCTTCTTTAAAGGACTTCGCCCCCCGCCCCCACCCTCCAATAGCTTTCTGGGTTGAGTACATTAAAATTATGACATTTCAACTTAAAATAACTATCTTTTTATCATAAGAAAAAATAGATATTTATCAAAGCTTAACTATTTTTAAGTTGGTCTGTTATTTACACCCACTGAGAGACAAATTAAGTGCATTACAAGTGATCAGTTTGTTTCTTTTCATCTAAATAAGACATTTTTCTCAATAGTTGTCTATAACACAGTTATATATATATGTATATTCATATGACTTTATATTTTAAAGGATTTTAGTTTTTAGAGCAGCTTTAGGTTCATAGAAAAATTGAGAGGAGGGTAGAGATTTCCCATATCCCCATCCTGTTGTGAGGACTCCCACAATATTAGCATCCCCCCACCAGAGTGGTGCATTTATTATAATGAACCTATACTGACATATTATCATCCACAGTCCTTAGTTTACATTTAGTTTTCACTCCTGGTGTTCTGCAGTCTGTGGGTTTTGACAAATGGATACTGGCATATAGCACTGTTGTCGTAAAATAGAGAGTATTTAAACTGCCCTAAAAATCTTCTGTGCTCCACTAATTCATCCCCCCCATCCAGCCACTGATCTTTTTACTGTCTCCATAGTTTTACCTTTTCCAGAATGTTATATAGTTGGCATCATACAATATGCAGCCTTTTCACATTGGCTTCTTTAACTTAGTAATATGCACTTGTTTCCTCCATGTCTTTTCAAGGCTTAATAGCTCATTTCTTTTTAGTGCTAAATAATGATCCATTATTTGGATATACTGCAGTCTAGCCATTAACCTCCGGAAAACACCTTGGTTGCATCCAAATTTTGGCAATGATCAGTAAAGCTGTAAACATCCGTGTGCAGATTTTTGTGTGGACCTAAGCTTTTAACTCCTTTGGGTAAATAGCAAGGAGCATGATTGCTGGGTTATATGATAAGAATCTATGTAGTTTCATTAAAATAAAAAAAGAGCCAAAGTCTCCTCTAGGCTGTACCGTTTTGCATTCCCACCAGTGTATGACAGTCCCTGTTGCTCCACATTTTCAAAGGTGGATGGATAGTGATATCTCATCATTAAACATTTTATCCACCCCCCCCCCCCCCCCAGAACCTGGGTTCTTTTGTCTCTGTTTCAGGGATTCCTGTTATAAATCTGGTATCCTGGCAGATATTCTGTGAGAATTGGATTGGGGAAGTGGGTGGCCTTTGATAGGTATCACAGGATTGGGGCGGGGGGGGGGTTTGACAAATGTCAGAGGTGAGGTAGATAGGACCCAGAATACTGGAGGGTAAATTTTACATAAGGAAATCTATAGGTGATAAACAGCAAGAAAATTCTACGTCCTTGAATGGTTAAAATTACACCATACCTTGGGCTCTTATCACCAATCTTTGGGTTAATGGCTGAATGCACTAAACAGTTATGTCACAGAGGTATGCAGTTATATTTTTATTTTTTATTTTTTGGTTTTTTTTTTGCAGTTATATTTTTAAAGTTAAAAACGATAACCAGTTGTATTAATAATAACTAAGTGAGCTGTTACAGAATTCAAAATCAATCACTTAAAAAAAAATCCCTTCTAGTCAGGATATATGCAGTATGCTTCCCAAACAATTTGCCTTCCTTTTTGCAGTTATCTAACTTACTGACAGAGATTTTCTGTCAGCTAGCACATAAATAATTTATTAAGTGGAGATTCTGTTTATTATGTTTTTGTTCGGGTATAACATTTATAATTATAAAGCTCTCTTGGAAGTTCAGACCAAGCCATTTAAAGTTTGTTGCTTTTTTCTCACTACAAATGCAAATGAACTTTACCAAAAATCTGCATTTTCAACATATTAAGTATCTTTCCCTTACTAACCCCGGTAACTACTCTGGTTGGCCAGTGTGTAATTGGCCAGTGTGTAATTGTGTAATTTTGTAAACTCTGGATTAGCCTAAGAATAGCATCATGGTCAGGGATGGCCGATGGCAGGGAAAGACCATCAGAAATGACTGAAGGGGAAGTGATGGCAGGAGTTTGCAGAAGGTAGGTACCAGTGCCTCGTCAATCCAGATCTTTTAGAAAGATGGAGTGAAGAGGAGCCACACTAGCACAGCATAGAGTGGAAGGGCCAGAGTTTTGGAATCACTTAGAATCACTAAGAACTGAGTTTGAGTCCCAGCTCTGCTACTCCCTGGTTGTGTCACTTTGCCACATGACTGTCCTCTTTGTTTACGCAGATGATGATGATGATACTTACCATAATTGGTTCTTATTTATTCACAAGAGACACAGAGAGAGAGAGGCAGAGACACAGGCAGAGGGAGAAGCAGGCTCCGTGCAGGGAGCCTGACGTGGGACTCGATCCCGGGTCTCCAGGATCACGCCCTGGGCTGAAGGCGGTGCTAAACTGCTGAGCCACCCGGGCTGCCCCATAGCTGGTTCTTGTAAGATTAAATGAGACAATATTTTTATGTGTCCAGGTGAGAGCCCTGTAGGTGACAAAAAATAGTGGTTGTCATTAAGGTGTATGTCAAAATGTAAAAACATAGCACAAGTGGATAAAACTGGAAAAATAGTCGAAATGGATACTGCCTATAGGATGTCAGAGTAGGCATGATTAATTCTAATAGTCTGGCTTTCTATATTAGTGACAACACTTGCTATTCTAAAATTATTATTGATTTAAAATAATTTTTGGTGACGATAAAGTTTTGATCTCACCAGTAGATGTGACCTGATTATGAGGTCAGACAGGGAAGGAAGTTTCACTCTCTGGGACAAGGGGCTCCATACTCAAGGAACTGAGGGTGACCTGTAATGATGAAGTAGAGCTACCCACATCCCCATCTTTACGTTCCAGTGAATACTCTTACGCACATAGTAGGGATGCTGTAAATGCTCGGAGAAATGATAAGTGATGGGATAGGATTATCAGATATGTGTAACCATCTCATTAACTTCTCTCCCTGAAACAATGGTATGAAACACCCACATGTGAAATCACCGAATCACAAACGCCTTTTAGTAGCTGTTTACTCCCTATGCTCAATTATGCCTTGTAACTAAATATGCTGCCATTATTAAGAAATGTAAAGGTGGTTTATCTTCATTTCAAATTTTAGGATTTTAAAATATTGTTATGATTGGTTTTATTGAAGCTAGGTAATTCATGCTCTCCCTTTCTTTTTTCCCTTAGAGAGGGAGGAGGTGCAGCAGAAGAGGGAGAGAGAGAATCTTGAGCAGGCTTCATACCCAGTGCAGAGCCTGACACAGGGCTGGATCTCATGACCCCAAGATCATGACCTGAGCCAAAATCAAGAGTCAGACGCTCAACCGACTGAACAATCAGGGGCCCCTCATGCTCATTTTTAAATAGAAGATTACAGGAAACATTTCTGTTTCCTAAAGCTCCTATGTTCCAGTCCACAGGAGAGCCTCTTAGGACTGTTTCCCGGACTGTTTCACAGGTGCAATTGTAGGTCCCACAATGTAGATACAGCGGATTTAAATCAATATAAAACTTCCACGTCTCATATGGAAACGTGAATATATTTAAATATGTAGGAGAAATACATGGATGTAAATGAAGAGGGTTTTTTCCTTCTTTCAAAGCTCTGCTTCCAACCTGTGAGTCAGTCATGTCCTTAAAATCCTAAATGAAACCCTATGAGGCTGACATCTTAGATGGGCTTTCCCACTCTCTCCTGTTTCCTCTGCACTGAGTCTACCTTTAACAGCCCCCAAAAGTGATGTTGTTACTGATCCTAGCAAGATACCCCAAAGCCTAAAGGGCATGTTTACAAAGGGAAAATGTAAAAGTGTGGTGTATTTTATGGAGAAATTTGAGGTTTATCCTGGCTCAGTTCTTTCCAGATCCAAGAATGAGAAAAATCAAGACCTTTCCTATGACTGTTAGGTGCTAAGATTTTTATGATTCATTGACCATCTACCTTCCCGAATCTCTGGGTTTCTCGCCCACTAACTGTCTTCCTTTGTTTTTGTGGGCAGTGTGCCATTTTGTTTTTGTTTTTTAATCGAGATTTGGAGAATTTTGTTTCCCGCAAAATGTACAGCAGAATATTAAACGTGGCTGCCAGCCCCAGGTTATTATTTGTAACCAAGTTCATGCTCAAAAGAGGCAGAACTGGGGCTAATTCTGTAAAGCACACACACACACACACAAGCCTGTCCTTTTTCTTGGACTTGCACTTTGGGGCTCTGTGAGGGATGGGGTTTTATCAATTACACCTGAGTTAGCAGGAAAAAGACTTTCTCCAACTATAGAATTCACCTCCTTCTCGCTCCTGCTCTTCGGTTTAGAGCCACAGGGACACCATCCATCAAAAGAACCTTTCCTGAAGAGGAGAATCTTGTTAAGGCTGGCTGTCAACTTGAGAAAACTAATCATGGTATTGCACAACAAAATGATTTTATACTGCTTTTCTCCTCCTTGTCTACTGAGCGGTCTATTAAGGAGAGAGGCCGACAGATGTTCGGCAACCGGCTAAAAATAGATAACCTGCTTTAAATATCAGGTGTGCCTGCATGATGCTCGAGCGAAACAGTGTGTCTGGCCTGGGCACAGAATGGAATTCAGATTGGAGACCGGGGAGGGGGCTGACTCAGATTGGTCAGCAGAGGTGCGGACTGGTGGGCAGTTCCCTTAGCCAAATGATTTAATGACTTCTTTAAAATGGCTTTCTTTTCCATTGCCAGATTATGTCAGAATGTGTGCGCTACCACTGATCCTCGTGTATATTATGTCCTATGGTAGCTCTACTTGGAGTCTGAGAGATCGATTAGTGGGTTTGAGTCTGCAAAATAGACTGAAGGCATTTTATTTTCTGCTTGCTGTGTTCTTTTTATCTTCTCTTCAATGTAGCTTTCCTTGCCCCCTTTATGCTATGCTACTAGCGGAATGCTGATGACCCAATAGGACAATAACAACCAAGTTGCATTAAATGGTAATCTGGTGGCCACAGCTGCCCGGTTACCCACTGATACTGAACGTGGCCCCAGGAGCAAAGAGTTTCATTCTTGTTTACACCTGAGAGCAAATCCTGGAAACATACATCCTTCAACTTTCAGCTCCTGACTTGCCTTTTCTTTAAAGTCTTCCCTAAGGACCCCACAATGTTCCCCACCCCCTCGCCTCAACAACTGTAGTGCGTGGGCGCTTATGGTTTCTCTGGCCTTCTCTCCCTCCTCTCTCCCTTCCTCTCTTCATCCCCCCTCCCTCCCTTGTCTCCCTCTCCCCTCTCTCGTTCTCTCTTCCCCTCCTCTCCCCCACCCTCCCACCCTTTGGCAGACATTTACCACTTAGTATTTTCACTTGCTTCCATAGTTAGTAATAAGTGCTGGCCCCGGCTTTCCCTGTGTGTGCTAAGTAAATACTTGTTGATTAATTAGATTGCACATCCCAGGCAGAGAGCCTAAGGGTAGGTAGGCTTTGTAATGTGGTGCTTTGTTGCAGTTTGGGAGAAGACAGGACCACTTTTGGAAACAGATGCAAATTGCAATTTTTTTCTACCAAAAAACGTGCGTAGGAACAGACACAGAAACCTTGGCATATACTTTCAGAGTTCCCTGAATCCCCCTGAAGGCCATCTAAAAGTCTTGATTAAGGATATTGCTGTGAAAGGACCAGTTCTCAAGGTTGAGGCGCCAACTGGCTGCTTTTTACAGCAGGCAGGAGACAGCCTGCTTAATTGATGAATGCACATTTTCTGTACAGCTCTGGGGTTATGCACTTGTATCTGAACATTTGTATCCATGAGGTTGAGAGGCAATAATATATAGTGGAAAGTTCAACTGAACTCACACCAATTGGATCTGAATTTGAATCTAGTTTTTGCCACTGACTGCCTGTGAGACTATAACCAAGCCACTTATCCTCTCTGAGCCTTAGTTTTTCTTGTCTGTCACCTAGGGATGAAGTCAAGTTCTATTTTCAGACAGAGATATAAAAACACTTAACTCTGTCTCACTCTCTTCTTGAGCAAAAGGAGATCTTGAATAGTCCTTGGGCTGGAGTTGTTAGGGCTGACAGGCTTCACTGCGGGGGAACAACTGTGGAGGAAACTAATGCTGGACAGCGATACCTTGAGGTTGTGCTTATGTGACCAATACACTTTGTTTCAGATCGCATGTAGGATACTCCCTCAGGGCTTCCAGAACTACATGAAGGCCAGAGCCCTTCCTCAGCGGGTGGAAGGAAAGCAACTAGGGTGATAACTTTGAAGGTAACCCTTTAAGCTCCAAGACAGCAAAGGATTTTTTCTCTGTTTAGTGCTGTATCTCAAGCACCTAGAAGACAGGGAGCCTCATAAGCGCTTAAAACTTTTGTTGAATAAGTAAGGGAATGAAGGAGTGGATGAATTTGCCTACACACCCTGCACAGTTTAGATTTAGGATAACTTGAGTTACATAAATGGTATTATTTAAAAGGTTTTGTGATACGTGGATTGGAACACTCACTGTCGAGATGGCAGTTCTTCCCAGATCGATTCTACACATACTATACAACTTCAATTAAAATTTGAACAGGGGGGTTCCGGGTTGGCTCAGTCGGGTAAGCTTGAGTGACAAGACTCTTGATTTTGGCTCAGGTCATGATCTTGGGGTCCTGAGATTGAGCCCTGAGTCAGGCTCCATTTTCAGCAGGGAGTCTGCTTGAGATTTTCTCTCTCTCCATTTCCCTTTCCCCTACCCCAACACCACGAGTGTGCACTCACTCTCACTCTCTCAAATCTATAAAAAATATTTCAGCAGGGTTTTTTTTTAAGATTTTATTTATTTATGAGAGAGAGAGAGAGAGAGAGAGAGAGAGAGAGGCAGAGACACAAGCAGAGAAAGAAGCAGGCTCCATGCAGGGAGCCTGATGTGGAACTCGATCTCAGGACTCTAGGATCAGGCCCTGGGCCAAAGGCAGATGCTCAACTGCTGAGCCACCCAGGCGTCCCTCAGCATGCTTTTTGATAGAAATTGGCAAGCTGATTCTAAGAGGTATATGGAAATATAAAGGACCTAGAAAAACCAAAATAACTTTTAAAAAGAACAAAGAGAACTTTACCCTTTTTGATTTCGACTTATTATAAAGCTATGTTTATTAAGATAAATTGATATTGGCAAAAAGATAGACATATGGATTATCAGAACAGAGTAGGGTTTAGGAATAGAACCACACATAAATGGTGGATTGGTTTTTTTTGACAAAACAATTAAATGGTGAGAAAGGAAAGCTTTTAGGCAAATGTTACTGAATCAAATGGATACCCATTTAGAAAAAAATGAACATTGACCCTTACCTCACACCACACACAAAAATTACCTTAATATGCATCATAGAACTGAATCTAAAACCTTAAGCTATAATTTTTCAGAAAAGAAAATAAGAGAACATCATTGCAAACTTGGGGCATGGAAGTTTTATTAACACACAAAGCATAAACTGTGGGGAAAAAACAGTTGATAAATTGAACTTCATCAAAATTTAAAACCTCTATTTTTCAAAAGGTACCTTTTAGAAAACAAAATGAGCCACAGAGTGTGAGAAATCTGTGTATGTATATATGTAGCACATACATCAGGCAAATAATTTGCATCTAGAGTATATAAAAAACTCTTACAGCTCAATAACAAGACAAACATTGCAATAAAACTGGGCAAGATACTTAAGTAGACATTTCACAGAAGATATAAAAATGGCCAGCCAACACATAAAAAGATGTTCCATATTATTAGTTACTAGAGAAATTGAAATCAAAACCATGATGAGATAGCACTTCACATTTATTAGACTGAGTTAACATTAAAAAGATTGACCATACATGTGTTTATGGACTGGAACTGTGTGTGGGAATGTAAAATGGTATAAGTGCTTTGGAAATCCATTTGGTACTTGCTTTAAAAATTAAGCACACATTGACCATATTACTAGAAATTTCATTACTAGGTTTTTACCCAAAGGTAAATAAAAGCATGTATCATCACAAAGACCTGTATACAAACTCACAGCAGCTTTATCATAATAACCAAGATCTGGAAGTCCAAATGTCCATCAACAGGTGAATAGATTAGCAAATTGTGGTACATCCATTTAATAGAATATTTATCAGTAATTAAATGGTGGAAGTTTTTAGTACATGAGGCAACATAGATAAGTCTAAATCATGCCAGGTGAGATAAGGGAGATTAAAAACACAGTATGTACATAGAATACTAGAAAATGCAATGTAATCTATAATTTTAGAAAGCAGAGGATGGAGGTCTAAAGAGGGATGGGCTACAAAGCTGATGAACATTCAGTTGCTGCTCCCCATTTGATTAATTCTGGTGGGCTACATAGGGGTACGGGAAACTTCTTGGGGTGATGAAACTATTTGCATACCGATTGTAATGATGGTTTTGTGGTGCATATACATGCTAAAACTCATTAAGTTATATACTTAAAATTTATATGGTTTATTGTACATAAATTATACTAAAAATTAAAAATATACAGAAGTGATTATGTCTATATTCACATTTTAAAAGTGAAAGATTAGAAGGAAGCACAAAAACTGTTCAGTTATTCCTGGGCAGTGGGAGTACAAGTGATTTTTTTTCTACGTATGTTTATGCATTTTCCTGAATTTTCTAAAATGTACATATAATAGTTTCCTGTGTCTATTTTTACAAAACACTACAAATTGGATGGATTAAAACAACAGAAATTATCTCATAGTTCTGGAGGCCAGAAGTCTGAAATTATTATCACTGGACCAAATAACAAGGTGTTGGCAGGACTGGGCTCTCCGAGGGCAGTATATTTCTTGCCTCTTCCAGCTTCTGGTGGCTGCCAGTATTCCTTGGCTTGTGGCTGCATCACTCCATCCTTAAAGACCAACATCTTTAGATCTCTCTGTGCTCTATCTTCATATCACCTTCTTTCTGTGCAGTTAAATCTCTGTCTCTTTCTTTAAAGGATGCATGTGATTTCATTTAGGGCCCAATGATAATTTCATGCCAAAACCTTTAATCCCATCTACAAAGACCCTTTTTCCAAATAAAGCAAAAAGTACAGGTTCTAGGGATTAGGACCTCATATTTTTGGCAGGCATTTTTTAGCCACTGTAGCACATTTTACCCCCAATATTTTTGTTTTTTATTTTCTTTGTATTTGATTTCTTAAAAATATTGAAATTGTATAAATAATAAATGAATACATTTATTATAAAAAACTCAGACAATATAAAATGTTACAGAATAAAAATAAGAGTCCATTGTGATACTAGCCAGCCCTGTGCTGAAAGTGGAGTTCCTTTATGGAGAAGGAATTCAGTAAGTTCACATCCATATGCTCTTCCTGTGAGACACACATGAGCATAATTTATTTTGTGATAGTCACTGTCAGCAGTTTAGTGTGCATCCTTTTAGACTCATCACTGTAAATTTATGCAAGGTATATTTGTAATATCACAGATATTGTAATTTCATACTGTGGGTATGTGTGCACGTACATGCTCAGTTTTGGTTTTTGTGAATGGGAATTACATTATTCATTCCACTCTACAGAAAGCTGTTTGTCCTTAACGTTCTTGGAGAGATTTCCATGTCAGTGCCTATGGTTCCATTTCCTTTGTAGTACTTAATTGCAGAGATGTATCTTGCCAGTCCTTTTTTGTTGAATTTTCGTTTACAATTTTTTTTTTTTACTATTTCCAGTTATGTTATAGTGAACATCCTATACAGCTTAGGGTACGTGCTCAGTATTCTTGTAAGTTAGATTCCTAGGGGTAGATTGTTAAGTCAAAGAGTATATAAATTTTTTTCAAGTTTTTATTTAAATTCCAGCTAACATACAGTATAATATGAGTTTCAGGTATAGAATTTAGCGCTTCATCACTCACATACAACACTGCTCATCACTGTGCCCTCCTTTTTTTTTTTTTTTTTGTTTTTTTTTGTTTTTTTTGTTTTTTTTCACTGTGCCCTCCTTAATCTCCATCACCCATATAATCTATCCACCAAGCACCCCCCTCCTGCAATCTCCCCTCTAGTATTCATTAGTTTGTTTTCTATGGTTAAGAGTCTGTTTTCTGGTTTGCCTCTCTTTTTTTCCTTTTTATGTTTGTTTCTTAAGTTCACATATGAGTGAAATCATATTTTATTTGTTTTTCTCTTGAACAACTAGATATTTACCTGAAGGATACCAAAAATACTAACTTGAAGGGATGTACCCCGAAGTTTATAACATTATCAATAATAGCCAAACTATGGAAAGAGCCCAAATGTCCATATATGGATAAATGAATAAAAAAGAGGTGGTATATATACACAATGGAATATTATTCACCCATAAATAGGAATGAAATCTTGCCATATGCAATGTTGTGGGTGGACCTAGAGAGTATTATGCTAAGTGAAATAAGACAATCAGAGAAAGAGTGTATGTATTTTAAATTTTGATAGATACTGCCACATTTCCAAAAAAATGCTATTTCAATTTTTACTTCTACAATACCATATGAAAATATTCTTTTGCCCACACATTTGCTACTCCAGATATTATTTTTTTTCCTTTTTGGCAATTCAATGGAAAAAAAGTGGTTATCTCATTTTAATCATTATTTCTCATTAAGAGATTGGGCATATTTTCATATACACCAGTTATTTGTTTCTTTTCCTTTTTATATTATTTATCAATTTTTCCATTGAATTGTCTTTATTTTTAATCAATTTATAGAAGTATTTATATGTTACAGATTTTAACTCTTTGTCCATTGTATATGATGCAAGCATTATCTCCCAGTTGGTCATTTGTCTTATAACTTAGTTAAGGAATTTCTAGAACTTTGAGATTTTTATGTATTTAAGTCTGTCTTTTACTTTATGCATTATAGCTTCTTCATCTGGCTTTAGGAAGGACAATCTACCCTAAAATTACTAAAACATTCTCTGTATTTTTATCTACTAGTGTGCACTGCTTTAAGGATATGGATAATTAAACTAAAATGAAAGGCCACATGTCCAACAAACAAAATGATTTATTAGAGTAGAGGAGATTCTAGAGCCAGGCCACATGGGTTCTTTTCTAAGTGTATGACTTGGGTAGGTTACTTTACCCTTTGTGCTTCAGTTTCTCTATCAGTACAGTGAGGTAGCCAATAGTCCCTACTTCAGGGGATTGTTGTGAGGATTAAATGAGTGAATAGATGTCGAATGCTTTGCATAGTGTTTGACACAAAAAAAGCAATGTCTGAGTATTAGTTAAAATATACATTGGTTATGTTACTATCTGAATCTAAGAAGTGGGAAGAAGAACAGCAAGAACTCTTAGGTTTGAATACCTACAAGTTCTGACATTGACACAGATGCTTGTATTCGATATCTTATGTGGTTGCTATTAACCACTGAGGCCCAGAGAAACTAAGTATCTCCTCCACAGTAATACAAGTAGGAAGTGATTAAACCAAGGCAGCTCATGTTCTTTCATGACACCCCTGAGGTGGCCTAAGCAGAGGCCTATATTCAGAAGTCACTCTTTGAATGTTACCTTCCTATTGGAAGAGGGTACCGCAAGCTTGGTAGCTTTGAAAGACCACAAAGCCTGAAGATTACAGCTACACCTATGTAATTGTAGCTGTATAACTGGACAAAAAAAGGTACAGGACCTTGTTGGACTGTATTAGCCTACCTCTATTACCTGTATTACTCTGAGGCCTGCCTACCCTTGTTAAAAAAAATGAGACAACCATGTTAGGTCCTGTTTGTCAGTACTCCCTATTACCATTGTAACATTTAACATAAAGATAGGTGACAAGCTAATAAATGTAAAACTAAACAAAATTTCCCTTTTTGTACCTTAAATATGTTTGTTTTGTTGGTCTGCATATGCTTTTGTTTCTGGGAAATGTAAGGGAAGTAATCATTGCTACTTTATCATCATAAATACTGAAGCTGTGAAACATTTGTGCTTACTATAAGAGGCAGTATAGCATTATGATCAAGTATCAGACTCTGGGAACCAAACCACAAGGCTGAAATCCCAACTCTGCTGTTTAGTTGTATGACCTTGGTCAATGTATTTAACCTCCCTTATTGGTAAACTGAGGACCAGTTTAGCTGCTTTTCCATGCATTTCTGTCATCCGTTGACTCTATCCTCATTCCATTAGCAACTGAGTATTTGAATGGTCCTTCTGTCCAGCAAGGAATATCATGGTAGAAATAAAAGAGGATGAAAAAACAGAGCTCTTGTATTTCAAACAGGTTCTATAGCAAATGGTAGGTATAATATTAAAGAAAAGGCCTTTGAGTTAAGATAGCCTGCTCATTTGGTTTAGTTTCAGAAGTCCAAGCTCTAAGGGTTTCAGGCCATGAGCAGATCTGGTCCCCCACCCACCATAAAAAAATAGGTTCAGAAGGAGGGAGAGGAGCCAAGGCTGTCACATGCCCAGACTTTATGGAGTCAACAGGATGTTTAGCTGTGGAGGGAGAGATGGAGAAGAAGAAGAAGGTGGCCTGAGAGAAGGAGCTGTGTGTCCTGTGCACCAACCACTTCCGCCCTGTAGTGAGTGCTAGTCTAGTGAAGGCAGAATCTTCAGGAAGGCTTGAATTCTTGAGAACAGAGGGCCCTATGCTTCACTGAGGAAGAATCATCTTCTTGCCACTTGTATCCAGCATGGGAATGGCAAAAAGGAGGAGGTGTCTGCATACTGGACTGGTTTATGGAGTGACCTGTGTAGTCAGAGGTTTAATGCTCTCCTACTGCTGTCTTAAAATTCTTAATAATTTTTGAACGAGTGGCCCAGCATTTTCATTTTGCACTGGGCCCCACAATTTAGTCAGCTGGTCCTGTCTACACAAAGGGACCAGCAACAATTCTGAGACCCTGGCCTAAATGGGAGCAATGTAGTAATGTCCCCCACTCTGTGAGCTGGGGAGAGAAGTAGTTGGGAGACAGTGGACACCTGACGTTTTGTAGCGGGGACAAGGAGAATGCAATAGTGACGTGCATAGACTAGTGACCAAAGGCCAGATGGGACACTAGATATGTTGGTGTGTGTCAGTATGGATACCAATGCTCCTGTGGACCAGAGGGTTTCAGCTAATGTTTTGAATATCCCACAAGTATCTTGGAACTTCTCATCTCTCAGGGAGTTGAGGGGAGACCTGGAACAGCCTGAGATTTTGTTTCTCAGACTCTACCAAATGGGCCCTTAAAATAAATTTAGTCAAAACAGTAAGAATAGTGGCAGTTCTTGCATGATGAATGTATAGATACAAGATTTTGACCAACTACAAGAGTAAAAGTGTGCCTTCTTATGAATTGGCTTATTTATTTGTAAATGCATTGCTTTCCATGTAGATATTCTGCATCTCACACGTGGGTGGTTTTAGTTAAAGCTGATGGTTTTGTTCTTAAAATAATGGAGTTTCTCCTGCTGGCAGTCAGCTTAGATACTGAATTATTTTTCAAATGACTTTAACTGAGTAATTCTCAGGTGACCTAAACTAATTTCTTGGCCTTGTACATCTCAGACTCTTAATTTTCAACCTTCTCTTGTTAGGGTATGTCGTGGGAAGCCAACATGAATTTGTTAAACTCTGAATTATAGAAGACAGGCAACCATCTGGAACTGGAAAAGTGCAGGGTTTCAGAAGAGCTCTTCACATTGTGAAGCATCATTCACGTGCTCTCAAGTTCGCCTTGTGCTGTAGAGGACGATGACGGCCACCGGGGTCTCCTCCAGCACAAGCCACTCAAAATGGTACTATAAGTAAATGGGGTGTGTGACTTCAAAGAAACACCAGGTCTGAGGAAAATCAAACCACATATGAGAGGACAGAATGTTTCCCCCATGAAAGCAAAATATTTTGATATCTTGAGATTTAAGTCACTGTAAAGAAACTGTTAAACTAGGGTTTGTTTTGTTAGAGGTTACATTTCCAAGTGCAGGGAGCCTAGACTGCCTTTGTACACTGTGCTAAGAAACCATCTTTTCCCCATCCTTGCAAACGTCCCATCCATCTTTGATAGCGTCTGTCGGCCTTATAGCATGCCGCAACAGTGAGCGCAATATCCAAAGAGCGAGTGTCAAGTAGGCATCAGCAAAGCAAGGTATAAACAGGGAAAATAAGATTCGACAGGGCTTGGGGGGTGGGGAGGAGAAATGATATAGCTTCTAGTTTACCAGATAAGGCTTATCTGAAAAAGTGTTGTAGTCCAGTTTTAAAATGATAAACACATAGGGCTGAAAGGGCCCCTGAGAAGTCATCTGATCCATCCTCCAACCTCCAGGGAGGTTTTATCTAAACCATTTTTACCAAGAGGTGTCTGTCGTGTTCTTAAAATTCTGTGGGGAAGTGGATCTGACAGGCTCTCTAGTATCCCATTACAATGCTTTATAACCACACATGTCAGGGAGCCCCTCTTTATACATATATATTCTTTCTTTCTCTAGCTAAAGCCCATTGTTTCCTGTTCTATCCTCAGTAGAGAAGTGTTCATACATCTGGATACAGCTTCTGAATAATAATCCTTTCTGTATTTAAAGAGACATTAAGTGACCCATTTCTTTCTCTTCTTGAGACTAAATAATCCCAGGGGCTTTATCCTTTTTGCATTTACCCATTTCCCATATCCCTCTGAAGTTTTTGATGTCTCAAGCTGGGCTTTTTTCCTTGGCAGGAGTTGTGACTTGTGGGGGTTTCTAATGCCAAAATCATTTTGTAAGTAACTACCTCTATGTGGTTGCTTTTAGGGACTTGCCCACATAAACACTGTACGGTGGAGTGAGAGTATGTCATTGGATTCTGTGGACATGTTACAGGGCATTTCCCATGCCACCCTCAGTTTCCTACTAAATCTGAGGGTTGCCGGAGCAATGAGAGGAAACTGGAGCATGAGACAGGCCAGGAGGATTTTGGAAGCTGGCTTCAGCTCACAGGATAGGAAGAGGAATTTGACTTCTTGAAGTTACATCTTTAAGAGCCTCTACCACTCCAGCCTAAAGGCCTCTGAACGATGGTAATTTGCAAACCCTGCCATCATTTTGGGCTCCTTGTCAACCATTTGGGGCTTAAGAACCAGGACCTCATTCATCTCTTACCCTAAAAAGCTAGATGTCTCACCTCTGGGACAGTCTGGGTATTTCCCCTATGGGTTCTGGGTAGGCCCATGGCTTTCTGAAGGCAGACTGGGAGAAGTAGCAATCACAGGCCATCGAGTCCTGCCCCTGACCTTCTTCTCCACCAAACAAAACCAACACCCAGAATTCCTGTCTTTCAAGTCTTTGCCCTGTGAAAATTTGTTATGTGCCCTAAGTTCCCCCTTCAGAATCATGGCAATTACTCAAAATAGGGAAGTAGGAATTGCCTTCAGCTATAATGTAGAAATCTCTATTTTGAGGAGACTATACCAAATGTCAGCCATAAGCCATAACTGCAGTGGAAGCAGGCAAGCCTCTTTTAGAACGGTTGAAAAATTAGAGAATCATTTCTGTTAGGTAAATAAAAACATTCTCTATGTGCCCATATTTTATAAAATGTAAAGGGAACACAGATGTTCATTCCTGTTATAGTCAAAAGCCTGCCTGAAAAAGGGTTTCCTGTGGACAGTGCTTCATGTGAAGTGTATATTCTATTAACATCTATGTTTATAATTATCCTGCAGTTTTATTTAGACTTGGATGGATAGAAGCACAACATGGCAGCTTTCTCACAGATCCTAGCAGCTGATGGGCAGAGGTTAATTTGTCTGTACATGGACACATTAGCTTGTCACATCTGCTATTAATTGCAAACAGATATATTAGTCTAATTAAACATTGCAAGGAACTGACCTAAATTGTTTAATGCCTGTTGCTATATCGACTCCACGATTAGCACACTTCAGGCTGCATGTTTATCCTTGCTATGCTGATAGGAAGTAGCAGTCTTAAGTCTACGGCTAGTAACGGTTCTTGCGGTCATCACTGCTGGTATGTTAACTATGCTTGAAATGAAAAAATAAAACTCATGTGACATAATCATGTGAATTTGCTGTTGAGCTACAGCCATTTCTACCCCATTGCCTTGACCAAGAGCATTTTCAAATGCTTATTTTCTGTGGCAGCTGTCTAAGTGGGTTGCAGCCGTTCTAATTTTGGAGCTCATTATTAGGACAAACAGTTGTGGTACATCAATAGCCCATCAGAATTAATTAAATGGGGAGCAGCAACTGAATGTTCATCAGCTCATTCGCAAGCAATCGGGGCAGAGGGTGTATCTCCCTACTCTGACTTGAGGCTGCTTTGTGACTTGCACTTAGGACATATTTAGTGATGACCAGATAGAAAATGTTTACATGTGGCTAGTATCTAAATAGGAGAAGCCCAATAATTGGGTGCATCTTGGAATTAATGATGAGATGATCTGCATTTCTTTCTTTACTTTTTGTCAGCAATAGGTTATCCGTGGCAGTGGTATCGGCAGACCTTTACTTTCCTGCCTTAGAATGTCTTCCCCCACCTAAAAGAAGCTCCATGCTGTGCCTGAAGTGGTATCCAGCACCCGGTATTCAGTAAATATTGACTGTATGAAAAACTAAGGAAACTGGTTTCATCTTCTGTGGGACAGAAACAGTTTATTCGAATATAAACCTCTTATTAAGAATGTAAAGGACTTTTTCAAGATACTAAAAGGAAAGAAAATTCTAGCTTTTAAAATAAGATCAGATAAAGTCAAATTTAAAGCAGCATATGTAGATGTTCATCAATCCTTCTAAGTGTTGACGTAGAAGGCTCTGAATTGATATTCAGGCATGTTTAAGGTAAGGATATAGTGTGCCAGCTTGCCCAAACTTGCCACCCTGCAGAAAGCAGCCTTCCTCAGCTGGCCTCACAGAGTCCCAGGTAAGACAGTAAAGGCTGTCAGGGTGCGGAGCATAGCAGGCAGAGAGCATCTATTCTCTGTTCTCCTTTCTCTTTCTTTTGTTATTTAGTACAGCAGCTCAGGCACTTGGAAGTAAATGTACTTTGCATGCTTCTTCTAGCAGATGGAGCAGTAGATCTACTGAAAGATTGATGCAGTTGGCCCCTTATACTGGAGACTCAGAGGCTGTACTAATGCTTTGGAAACCATTTCTCTGGCTTCTCTATGATTCTGGACTTGGCCGTCCCCTCAGTAGTGTCAGGTCTCCTCTGCCCTGCTCAAAGCTTACTGGCATCACTCTTCATGATTAAGGCAATGGGCTTTCATTTTGATCTTGATAGATGTGATATAGGATTGTGAATGCAGGAATGGAAGCCAGCAACTTTTTAAGACCTGTTTTGTTTAGTTTGATCCCCCCCCCCCCCGCCCCTTCCTTCTTCCTCAGCTACAACTCTGGAATCAGAGAGACCATTTTGTTGAATATGTGTATGAGCTCCTCTTTCATGATGGAAGAATTCACTCATTTTTTATTTAACAAACGGTATGACCACTGGCACAAAGATGAGTTAGAAATAACTCCTGTGGGGTGCCTGGCTGACTCGGTTGGTAGAGTATGTGACTTTCGATCTCAGGGTCATGAGTTCGAAACCTATGTTGGGGTTAGAGATTACTTAAAATGCTTAAAAAGTGGCTCCTGCTCTTGAAGAGCTCATAGTCTATACAGAAGTTGAGAAAGATACACTGACAGATAATAGGAGGAAAGAATATATAAAAGACAAAGGAGAGGATCACTAGTTTTCTCTGGGGCTGAAGTCTGTGTGGAAGACTTCACATAGACGACAATACGGGTAGGGTATTGAAAAGACTCATTAGCTTTTAATCAGGAATACTTGAAGAGTCAAGGGATATTAGCATCAAAGTGCATTTATTTAATCACCTCATAAATATTTACTGATGCCAACTGTATACTTTGCTTGGCACTGTTCTAGCAATGGAAATATAATGGTGAAGGGAAAGATACAAAGTTTCTTTCTTATGAATCTTAAAATTTAGTTGGAGGAGATAGTTAAATATCTAAAATGTCAGACAAGGATAAATGCTATGAAGAAGAATAAAAAGAGGATTAAAAGGATAAAAAGTGGTGGTGATGGTGGTGGCAAATTGTGTGCTATTTTGTGTGAGGAAGTTGGAAAGCCTAACCAGGATGAGATGACATTCGAGCAGACAGCCAAAGGAGTACCACAGTGAGCCGTGTGGGTATCTGTGGAAGAATATTCCAGGTAAAGGTCAATGACTGTATCCAGTTTATCAACATTAGCAAGAATTTAAAGAAATTTGTTTCACTGAAAGAGAGAGGGCATGTGTGTTCTGCAACTTCATGAGACAGACATTTTAATATCTCTACAGAGAAAAATATTTTGCCAAGTCCTACAAAGAGCATTCCTACAAAGAGAAGTCCTACAAAGGACTTCAGGGAGCTTGGGTATCTTCTGAAAATCTCCATAATCATTTGGGGCTCAACATAACTTTTTTTCCGATACAATTTGGTGCTAGTTGGTGATTCTGTGAGTCCTAGACATCTGGCATACATCTAGATTTTTCCTAAAGTAGTGGTTTCTAAGCCTGGTTATCACATTTGGTCCTAATTTTTAAAATGACACATTTCAAAAATGTGGATACCCAGAATCCATCTCTGGAGATTTTGATTCAGTTGGCCTGAGGAGAGGCCGAGGAATCAACTCCCTCAGGTAAAATCTCTCTGAGCTCTCCCAGATTTGAAAGCCATTGTTGTAATAGTGCTTTTTATACTTCTGTGTGCATACCCGGGGCACCTGGGGCTCTTGTAAAATGCAGATTATGATTGAAGTAGGTTTAAGCTAGAAATACTCCATTTCTAACAAGCCCAAGTGGCTGGTCTTTGGATGACACTGAGTAGCAAGGTTCTATGCAGCATTGTTAGTAATGAAACCAGAGCAGCTCATTGTGATAAGGGGAATAAGAAGCAGACTAAACCTCAGTATGGAGGAGGGCAAATTCACCCCACCTCTGCTATCAAGCATCCACAGATGTTCCTCAAATCTTAGGCCTCTGCTGAGAGCTATAGGATGGAAGGGCTCTGAATGCAGCATGAATAGCAATGTCAGGGAGAGGGGAGCATGTAAAGCTCTGACTTGGTAGGAGAGGTTGGGGGTCATGACATAGGCATTCCTCAATCAGCCTCTTCCTCCTCCTCTCCCCAACCAGTTTCTCTCTCTTGTGTTAGGAGTTAAGGAAAATTCCACTTGGTCCATGAGGTCTTCTTGTCTCCTTCCTACACAGACCATTGAACCGTTCACCCTCAGTGCCTCTCATTAGATCACCTTTTCCTTTATTCTTACCTGCTTTATGTGAGTCATTTCAATCTCTCCACTGAAATTATAAACTCTGTAAGGCTGTACCAGCCATAAAAAGCTGAATTCATACCAAGAATCATAGAATCTTGTCTCTAGAAGAGAACTCAGGAAATTCAGGGAATGTAATCCCCCTCTTAGGCTTACTGCTTACTTCTGTAGCCCCCCGCAAAGGTAACCTGCAATCCCATCTGAAGACTGCCCATTGTGGAAAGCCCACTTCTTTGTGGATTGGACCATTAAAAAGAAATTCACAGAAATGAAATCTGGCAGTCTTATCACCTGATAGCCCAGAAGATGAAAATAACAATAAATAACTAATATATTTAACTGATACTAACATTTAAGTGCTTAATAAGTGTTGGACCTATTCTAAGTTTTGCATGTAGTTTTTATCACTGGGTCTTGACAACAATGCTGTGAGGCAAATATTATCATTAAATTCCTTAGGAGTGGAGAAGAGCCAAGTAAATAGTCTGAGATGATACAGCTAGACAGTGGAATGTACTGAGGAGAGAGGGTATACTAAGCTGTCTGATTATAGAGAACATACTATCTGAACGTGGCATACATTCATCCTGCAGAACCAATCTGTTCTGTCCCTTATTTTCATGAACAAAGTCAAGGCCTCCCAAAAGGAAATTGAGGTCCAGGAAATTGTCTTCTTTACCAAAAAAAAAAAAAAAAAGGCTCTGTTGCACTTAAGCTATGCCTCACGTGTTGGATGTACTAGACCACTCCCTGAATGTGGTGGTATGACCTGGGATGGTTCTACAATCCCTAGGGCACACACAACAGTTCTAGGGTTGTAGTCAAGAGGGATGGAAAAATCTTTCATTGATAATTTGGTCTCCAAAAATATCAATGTTGAATTGGTCCTATATATTAGGGATGAGCTTCCAGTTGGCTACCATCTAGTTCGGAACCATCTAGGGGCTTCCCATTAAAGCTGGGATCAAATCCCAGCTTCTTATTCAGTTCCATGTGAACCCGCCAGGCTCCATGTTCATTGGCTCACACTGCTCCCTAACATTTGTGGAACTCAGACAAGTGATAAAAGTTGAAGACCACATCCCATATATCCTAAATATTAGAAAATATAAACCAAGCTAGTAAACTATTAAATGAAATATGTTCTATTCTCCCATTTTGGAAAACCTACCTTTCTAATGATGAAAGCAAAAAGTCAGCCATCTGAATTTATCCTTGCATATATCTAAATGTTTAATACAAATAAAATTAAAAGATGAAAATGCTGCTTATGTTTTCAAAGGCTAGTTTTCTTCTAAAATGTCAATTTAACAGGATTCCTGGGTAGCTCAGTGGTTTAATGCCTGCCTTCGGCCCGGGGCATGGTCTGGGAGGCCCAGGATCGAGTCCCACATCGGGCTCCCTGCTTGGAGTCTGCTTCTCCCTCTGCCTGTGTCTCTGCTTCTCTCTCTCTGTGTCTCTCATGAAAAAATAAAATCTTTAAAAATAAATAAATAAATAAACAAATAAAATGTCAAAGTATTATGCTTAAAAGGCAAATACAAATTATAATGACTATCAAGCTTTTAAATGAAATTAGCAAAGCTGAAAGTTTATTTAATTTTTGGAAATATTAATATTCTTCAATATTTTTATAATATAAGGTATGCACAATTCTAGAATTTAATGTTTACCTAGTTGTCTTAATATCATGCTTCATGCATGTTACACCTAGACCTAAATGCATACAAACCTAGGGGAAATATGTATTGTTTAATAATGTGAAATGTTCCTCAGTTTCCATATGTAACTAGCAAATACCACTCTAACTTGTGGATACTTTTAGAACCAGGGAATAGAATGGGAGAGTAGCAAGAAAAGGGATACTGGATGCTATAGAGAAACAACCTTTATTATGCAAGAATCAATTGTATTCATGTTTTCTGAGGAAAAGGATTTGACAAGTTAATTAATTTGTCTTTTTTGTAAGCCAAAGTGCTTCCATGTCTCAAACCCTCACTCAGTGCATTCTGAATCTGTATGTCAGCTCAGCAAACCTCAAACCTTTACAGGGAGACAGCTGCCTTTTGTGTTAAGGATAGAGGACAAGGGATATGGAGCAACAAATTCTCTGGAAACTGGATGGAGTGAGTCACAAAGGCCACTGTGTAAAATTACGGTTGTGCGGCAGAGCAGATCATCGAAGGTTCTGTGTGATAGAGGCATCCATGCATTGGTCATTTGTGTGTATGTGTGTGTGTTTGTGAGAGAGAGGAAAGAGATTGAGAGAGAGAGAAATTTGAGGCTTTCTGAAGCAAAGGCTGAGGGCAGGGACTCCTCTGGCCTAACGTATGCAGGATAGTGCCCTGGCCTTGATGATTTTCAAACACACCCAGCAACATCCTGCTTGCAGCCATGGTACTTCCTCATGGAAAGAGCTTTGCATTGCTTGCTCCCCACTTCATTCAGGTCTCCCCACAGGACGGAGGACTGCCCTGCTCTGGAGGCCTTCCTGCCAGCCCTGGGACTGTGCAGGCCCACAGAAGGCTGCTCGGGCTCAATGCCATCCCTTCAAGATGGCCACTCTGTCTAAGATAGTCCTCCTGCCCCATCATTATCACCTCCCCTGCTTTGCAGTACCGCATACTTCTTATGAATAACTCAAAATGCATCCTATATTTGTCTACACTGGTGTGTCAGTGCCCTGAAGAGGAACTCTGCCTTTCTTGTTCATGGATATGTCCCCAGTACCCAGAGAAGTGCCTGTCACATTTTGGATGCTCAACAATACTTTTTATGAGTGAATGAATGAATGGAGAAATTTGGAATAACAGTTTCTTATTGCAAGGAGGGAATGATTATACTTTATGGTGAAGGTTTTTGGTAAGGACTGTCCTTTCCTCTCTGGGATTCCCTGGGTTCCTAGGCAACAGCTGGGACTGGGAACACTTCTTTCCCCCTGCAGGCTTCCTGGAAGCTTTGACTTTCCCCTTCATCTAATGAAGAACAAAGCAGGTGTGACACTGAGCAAATTAGCAATACTTCTCTCATCCCTACCTGGGAAGCTGTGGAGCTGCCTTTCAATTATAACAGTGCTTTCTCTATGGCAAAAAAGAACAGGGACACAATATTAATGAAGACCAAGATGATCTTACTCCAACCAATTAACACTTTTCAAGTGACAGGACTAGCAGTGAAGCAATGGTTTTTACATTCTAGGGAATAGACACATGAGGGTTTCATTTTCTGTCTCTGGGGGAGAGTCAAACTAGATGCTACATACAAACCTTCTATAGAAGGGTCAGAAATCCAAACCATATGTCTCTGATCATTTCATTCAAAGACACACAGAAAAAGTTAAAGAAGAATAAGCTAGAACCTGCCTTTAAGAAGTGAATGAAATGTTATTATAGAAATACTTACAAAAATGAGATAAAGTCTATGTACTGATTTCCAAATTGTAGCAATTGTCCTCAAATTACTCTACTCCTTTCTAGTCAACAGTTTTTACAACTTTGTGCTACTTTTTTAGATCTTTGGGACCCCTGGGGACATTGCCTAGAAGTTGAGCAGAGGCAGTTACACTACCAAGCCATCTGCCTGAGTGGCTAGTTGATTGCCAGGTGTCTGTAGACAATTTCCATGTTTGTTTCTCCTTCTATTGTTTTCATTGTGACTGTTCAATCTGCATATGGATGGAGGATATTCTGTAGAACTCAGTTGGGTAAGCCTTCCAGGAATTGTTTTCTCTAAATGATTGCCTTAGTACATGTTTTCTTTTTTTTTTTTTCTAAAGATTTTATTTATTTATTCATGAGAGACACAGAGAGAGGCAGAGACACAGGCAGAGAGAGAAGCAGATTCCCATGGGGAGCCTGCTGTGAGACCCGGTCCCAAGACCCCAGGATCATGCCCTGAGCTGAAGGCAGATGCTCAACCACTGAGCTCTTCAGGTGTCCTGCCTTAGTACATGTTTTTAATTAAAAATTTTTTTTGAGGAGAGTTGACCTACAATGTTACATGATCTTTGGGTATACAACTTAGTGATTGGACAAGTTTATATCTTATGCTGTGCTTACCACAGGGGTAGCTACTGTTGTCTCCATACATCATTATTACAATATCCTCGACTATATTCCTTCTGCTGTGCCTTTTATTCCTGTGACTTACTCATTCCATAGGTGGAAACCTGTATCTCTCACTCCCCTTCACCCATTTTACTCAACTCCCCACCCACGTCTCCTCTGGCAACTATTAGTTTCTTCTCTGTATTTATAGGTCTGATTCTGCTTTTTGTCTGTGTATTCATTTGTGGGGGTTTTTATATCCCACTTATGAGTGAAATCATATGGTATTTGTCTCTCTGTATACACACACATGCACACACACACACAATGGAATATCATCCAGGCACAAAAACGATGAGACTGTGCCATTTGAAACAACGTAATACAACTAGAGGGTATTATGCTAAGTGAAATAACTCAGACAGAGAGAAACAAATACCATATTATTTCACTCATAAGTGGAATCTATAAAAAAGATACATACATATATCTTACATCTTTCTTAACCATTCATCTATTGATGGATATTCAGTTTACTTCCATATCTTAGCTATTATAAATAATTCTGCAATAAACATAGAGAGGCATATATCTTTTTTAATTACTATTTTTTTGAAGGATAGATACCCAGTAGTGGCATTATTGGATCATATGGTATTTCTGTTTTTCATTTTTTAAGAACTCTCCATAGTCTTTTTCACAGTGGCTCTAGCAATTTAATATTCCCACCGATGGTGCACAAAGGTTCCTTTTTCTCCACATCCTCTCCAATACTTGTTATCTTTGTGATTTTAGCTATCCTGACAGGTGTAAGGTGATATCTCATTGCGGTTTTGATTTGCATTTCCCTGATGATTAGTGATGTTGAGCATCTCTTCATGTCTGTTGCCCATCTGTATATCTTTGGAAAAATGTCTATTCATGTCTTCTGTCCATTTTTAAAGTAAGATATTTATTTTTTGATGCTGAGTTATCTGAGTTTTTTATATATTTTGGATATTAATCACTTATTAGATATATCATTTCAAATATCTTATCCCATTCACTTTTATTTTGAACTAATCCCAATAGTTTATTTCTGCTTTTGTTTTCCTTGCCTCAGAAGACATATCTAGAAAAATGTTGCTATGGCTAATGTCAGAGAAATTACTGCCTGTATTATCTTCTAGGGGTTTTTTGTTGTCACATTTCACGTTAGATCTTTAATTCACTTTGAATTTATTTTTATGGATCGTGTTAGAGAGTAGTCCAGTTTGATTCATTTGCATGCAGCTACCCAGCTTTCCCAGCACCACTTATTGAGGAGATTGTCTTTTCCCTATTATATGCTCTTGTTTCTTTTGTCATAGAATAATTGGCCATATAATTGTGAGTTTCTTTCTGGGTTCTGTTTTGTTCTATTGCTATGTGTGTCTATTTTTATGCCGATACCTTACTGTTTTGATTATTGTAGCTTTATAATATATCTTGAAATCTGAGATTGTGATTCCTCCAGCTTTTTTTTCTTTCCCAAGATTGTTTTGGCTATTCATGGTCTTTTGTGGTTCCATACAAATTTTAGGGTGGGTTGTTCTAGTTCTAGGAAAGATGCTGTTGGTATTTTGATAGGGATTGCATTGAATCTGTAGATTGCTTTGCGTATTATGGACATTTTAACAATATTAATTCTTCCAGTCAGTGAGCAGGGAGTATTTTTCTATTTGTTTGTATTGTCTTCAATTTAATCCGTGTTTTACATGTTATTGTAGACAAATAATCTAAGAAGCATGCCCAGGATGATAATTGAATAGTCAGAAATGAACACAATAAGCTGCAAGTTTTCATAAGCTGCCCAGTATGTTCTCAGCACTGTGCAGGCACTGTAGGGACATACAGGGCGCTTGTGATGTTTTGTGGCCATGAAGCATCCATTTCTTCATCCTCACAGCACATGAATTTCTCAAAAGTTAAAAAATCATATGCATATTTTTTTAATTGGATGACATGGCTTAAAAGAACACATGGGGAAAAATCCCACCTCAGGAAAGTGGGATTTCTTCTTATTCTTTGCATTAAGTACAACTAAAAATCCTGGGCTCTCTATATAAAAGAAACAAAGAGGACTCTGAAGGATAGAAAAAGGTGGACCAGCTAGAGACCTCAAGACCCAAGGAACAACACAGTAGTGAGTTTCCTGGGTTTTCTTTGGCCTCCTGTATCCCAGACTTGTAACTAAAGAAGTCAGCAACTCAGAAATCCTAACAGACTCAGACAAAAAAGGCCCAACAAAAGTCTATTCTCTTTAGCCAAAGAGTCAGAAAAGGAACAGACTATCAAGACAGAAAATGTTTAGATAATGATTGCTGTATTAGATAGGGTTCTCCAGTGAAATAATATCAATATGATAGATAGACAGAAAAAATAAGAAGCAGCTAAAAAAGGAAGATACAAATGGGATCCAGAGTCCCATAGCATAACAACCAAAAGATGCCTGAATGTTCTCTAAACAGAAAAGAAATAATTAAAGAAGGAACCATAGAACCCAGGAAGAAATATATAACAATAAAAAGTAAAAATACAAGCAAATATGTTATATTTTCCTTCCCTTTTTAGCTTATTAAATTACAGTTGACTGTTAAAAAATATAATACAGTGAAGAATTATAATATAGTTAAATATAATAATACTAAATTATATTTGACTGTTAAAAATTATAATAAGTGAAGGATGGTTCTAGATGTATGAAGAGGAAATACTTAAGACAATTATAAATGGGAGGAAGGTAAAGGAATATAAAAGGTGGGCAGCCCAGATGGCTCGGTGGTTGAGCGTCTGCCTTTGGCCCAGGGCAGGATCCTGGGAGTCCCAAATTGGGCTCCCTGCATGGGGCCCACTTCTCTCTCTGCCTGTGTCTTTCTTTGTGTCTTTCATGAATAAGTAAATAAAATCTTAGAAAAAATTCCAGAACATTAAAAAAAAAGAATATAAAAGGTGATAGATTCCTACACTTCACTTGAAAAGGTAAAGTGTAGACCACAGTAAACTGTGGTAATTTATGTATATACATGTAATACCTAAAGCACCATTTTTAAAAACTATACCAAAAAGATACACTCAAAAATCCTACTAATAAAACTAGAATTCTAATGATTTTAATTTATCACAAAGGAAAGGAGGAATAAGAAAACAAAAAACAACAAAAGAAAGCAAAAAATGGCAGACTTAAGTCCTAACATATCAATAACTACATTAAATGTAAATGGTATAAATGAACCAATTAAAAGACAAAGGTTGGTAGAGTGGCTTGAAAAATATTTCCTAAAAATGTATGACTACAAGCTCACTTCAACTATAATAATATTTGGTAGGTTGGAAGTAAAGAGTAGAAAAAATATATAGCATTCAACATTAATAAAATGAAAGCAGGAGTAGTTACATTAATGTCAGATAAAACAGACATCAGAGCAAAGAAAATTACCAAAGAGCGGGATATTACATAATGATAAAAAGGGCTAATATATCAATAAGACATGGAATTCTAAATGTGCATCTGTCAAAAAAAACCCTGAAAAATATGTGAAATAAAATTGATACATACTATAGGAAGAAATGGACAAATTAAAAATTATAATTGAGAGTTCAACACTCCTTTCCCATCAATTGATAGAACAACTAGACAGAAGATCAGTAAAATAGAAGTCAACACCATCAAACAGTGAGATCTAATCAATATTTACAGAATACTCCATCCCTTAGCAGAAGAATACACATCCTATATAAATGCTCACAGTACATATACCAAGGGAGACCATATACTAGGCCATAAAACAAACATGATTAATTTTAAAAGAACTGTTACCATAAGGATTTTGTTCTTTAACCACAATGAAATCAAATTAGAGATCAGTAATAGAAAGCTAATAAGAAAATCTCTAAATTCTTGGAAAATAAACAACAATGCCTCTCAATAATCCATGGATGAACAGGAAATCTAAAAGGAAATAAAAAATACATTGAATTAATGGAAACAATAATGCAACATATAAAATTTGTAGGATATAGCTGAAGCAGTGTTGAGAGGGAACTGTATAGCACTGAATGCTTATATCAGAAAAGAAAGGAAGTCTTAATAACTAAAATTTCACCTCAAGAAACTAGCAAAAGAACAAAATAAATGGAAAATAAGCAAAAGAAGAAAATAATAAAGAGCAAAAAAATCAATGAAATTGAAAACATAAAGGCAGTAGGAAAAAAAACAGTAAAACAAAAAATTGGTTCTTTGAAAAGGAATCAATCAAATTGAAAACACTAGCAAATCTAAGACAAAAAGTAAAGGAATAAAAGATACAAATTACCAAAATCAAGAATGAGACTGTGGACATCTATAGTAAAGCCTGTGGACACCAAAACAAGGGATACTAAGAATAACTTATACACAACCTAGATGAAATAAACTGATACCTTGAAAAACAAACCACCACAGTTCACTCAATATGAACTAGATCATTTAAATACTACTATTAAACAAAGAAAATTCACAATTTTAAAATTCCCAAAAAGACCTCTCCAAGCCCAGATGTTTAGAGAAGAAAGAATACAATTCTACACAGTCTCTTCCAAAAAATAGAACAGGAAGGAATACTTCCCAATTCATTTTTTAAGCTAATATTAACTTTTATATAAAAAACAGTACAAAAAAGGAACACCAGAGACTAATATCTCTCATGAATATAGACATAAAATCTTGAACAAAAATAAGCAGAGCTCAGCATTGTGTAAAATGAAGTATACATCACGGCCAAGTAGAGTTTATTCCAGAGATACGAGACTGGTTCAGTATTTTAAAAATCAATTTTCAACCAATGTGAAAAAGTCAATCAGCCAATCTATGGAAAACTCTACGGCTAACATTATATAGTGGTAAAAGACTGAACGCTTTCCCTCTAAAACTGGGGAGAATGTCCATTCTTAATATTCTTATCCGAAGTACTAGAAGTTCTAGCCATGATGGTTAGGCAAGATAAAGGAATAAAAGATGCATATCAGAAAGTAAGAAATAGGGCAGCCCCGGTGGTGCAGTGGTTTAGCGTTGCCTGCATCCCAGGGTGTGATCCTGGAGACCCAGGATCGAGTCCTGCATCAGGCTCCTTGCATGGAGCCTGCTTCTCCCTCTGCCTGTGTCTCTGCCTCTCTCTCTCTCTCTCTCTCTCTCTCTCTCTGTGTGTGTGTGTGTGTGTCTCATGAATGAATAAATAAATAAAATCTTTAAAAAGAAGAGAAAGTAAGAAATAAAACTGCTTCTATTTGCAGATGACATAATCATTTCATAGAAAATTCCAAGGACTCTCTAAAAACAAAACAAAACAACCCTGTAGAACCAAAAAGTATATTCAACAAGGTTACAGACAGAAGATAAAAATATACAGAAGTCGATTGTATTTCAGTATACTAACAATGACCACATGGAACACACATTGAAAATATTTCAGTTAGAATTGTTTAGAAACTTTAAATACTTAGGTATGAGCCCAATATTAAATGTATAGAACTTGTGTGATGTGAACTATGAAATACCAACGAAAGGCATCAAAGAAGATCCAAATATATGGAGAGCCATTTTTATGGATTAAAAAAATCCAACATAGTAAAGATGTCAGTTCTCCCCAAACTGATAAAAAGCTAATAATTTTTTCTAGATATTAGCAGTACTATTCTAAAATATATGTGGAAAGTAAAAGGATAAGAATAGGTAAAATAATTTTGAAAATAAAAAGTGGGGGAAATAATCTTCCGTGATTTCAAGAATATTAAATAACTACAGTTATCAAGACAGTTTGATATTGGCAGAGGGCTAGACACAGCGATCAATGGACATAGAGTAAAGGAACCAGAAATATCCTCACACTAATATGCCTAATTGATTTTTGACAGAAGTGCAAAAGCAATTCAATGGAGGAAAATAGATTTTTCAACAGTGGTGCTGGAGCAATTGGATATCCACAGGCAAAAAAAAGGTGAACCTCAACCTCATACTTTATAAAAAAAAAATAACTCAAGGTGGATTGCAGACTTAAATATAAAATGCAAAAATAAAACTTTTGGGAAGAAAATAAGATAAAAACTTCAGGCTCTAAGGCTAGTCAAAGAGTTTATATATTTGATACCAAAAACAAGATCCATAAAAGAAAAAATTGATAAATTTTGCTTATTCAAAATTTAAAAATTTTCTGAGCAACTCTTTTAACAGGATGAAAAAATTAGCATCACACGTGGAAAAAATATCTGCAAACCACGTATCTGACCTAGAAACAGTATCTTGAATATATAAAGACCTCTCAAAACTTAACAGTAAAAAAATCCAATTAGAAAATGGGCAAAAAATATGCATAGATGTTTCGCTGAAGGAGATATACAGATGGAAAATAAGCACATGAAAAGATGGTAAGTATCATTTGCCATTAGGGAAATGCGAATTAAAACCACAGTGAGACATCACTACATACCTATCCAAATGGTTACAGTAACAAATAGTGACAACATCAAATGCTGGTGAGCATGGAAGAAACAGGATCACTCCTACATTTCTGGTAGGCATGTAAAATGGTAGTCATTCTTGAAAACACCTTGGCCATTTCTTATAAAGCTAAACATGTAACTAGCAGATAACCTCAGCTTAGTAATTATACTCTGCATCATTTATTCTAGAAGAGTGAAAACTTGTGTTCACACAAAAACTTGTATGTGAACATCCAGATCAACTTAATTTGTAAACTGGAAATGACACAGGTGTTCCTCAGTGAGTGAATGGTTAAAGAAATTGTGGTATGGAACATTACTCAGCAATAAAAGGAAATGAACCATTGATGCAGGCAACAACTTAGATGAATCCCAGGGGCATTATGCTGATTGGAAAGGTCAGTCCCAAAAAAGTTATACGCTGTATAATTCCATTTATATAGCATTCTTGAAACTACAAAATTATAGAAATGAAGAACAGATAAGTGGCTGCCAGACAGGAAGGAGTAGGTGGGAACAGAAGAGAAGTGGATCTGACTATAAAAGGGCAACACACTGTGGTAGCAGAAATGTTCTATATCTTGGCTCTATCAATGTCAATATCATAATTTTGATACTGTATTATTTCTCAGTATGTTGCCATTGGGAGAATCACAGGATTCTCTATTATTTCTTAGAACTGCATATAAATCTACAATTATCTCAAAAAGAGTAATTTTAGAAAAAAACACATGCAAGATTAAATATCTGAAAATAATAAACAAAGTTATTAAAAATAAAAACAGTGTTTTTTTTACTAGAGATTAAGTCATGCTGTGGTAACCACTGCCATTAAAGCAATATGGCATTGACTTAAAAGACCAATGGAATTGAGCAGAGTCAAGAAATAGATGCCAGTGATTATGGGAAGTTAACACATGCCGAAAGTGATATTTCAGTTTTAGGTTAGAAAAAGTAATTGACCTAATAAACGATGTTGACATAACTTGCTTTCCATCTGGAAGAAAATTAAAAATATACTCTTACCTCTCATCACATATAAAAATAAATCCCAAAGATATTACAGATTTAAATATAAAATAAAAGGCAGTACAAATTTTAGAAGAAAAATTAGGAGAGGATGGGGTAAGCAATATCTTCTGAAACAAGACAGAATGGTAGAGATGTTAAAGGAAAAACATATGACTGTAAAATTTGCGTTTTTAAGCTTGGCCCAAAGTACTATAAAAAGTCAAAAGATGTGAAAGAAGTTGAAAAAGTATTTGGAGCAAACAGAACAGAAATCATTGATAGCCCTAATATTAAAAGAATGCCCTTTTGCCCTTTTTTTTTTTAAGATTTATTTATTTATTTGAGAGAGAGAGAGAGAGAGAGCACGCAAGCACACACAAACGGGGGGGGGGGGGGGCGGGCAGAGGGAGAGGGAGAGAAATCCCCAAGCCAACTCCCTGCTAAGCTGAAGTCTGACCTGAGCTGAAACCAAGAGACTGAGGCCTGAGTCACCCAGGTTCCTCTGCTCTTCTCTTTTTACCTTACGCACACCATTAGTGTAGCTTAGTATTAGTATTCTTTTTACTCTTCTTCTTCTTTTTTTTTTTTTTTTTGCCATTTTGATGAGTAGGATATGGTCTATGTTTCTTATGATGATCAGTGAGGCACAGTATTTATCATCTGTTTCAATTACCCTTCAGTGAATTTTAATTTGTCCACTTTTCTACTATGTTGAATTTTTCAATTTTAATCAGAAAGTAGGATTAATATTATACATTGAAATTGGAGCATTATGATCTTAGAGCCTTATAATGTGGCAATATCTAGAATAACTTAAAAATACATGTATAGTTTAATATCCATTCACCTAGGGGAAATTTTTCCTTTAGAAATAAATATGCCAGTTTGAAAAAGAACATTATGACATCATTTGTAATGACTAAATCAGAAACACCTTGAACGTTTATTAATAGCAGATTGGCTGAATAAGTTGTGATGCATCCATATCATTATGCAGCTCTGGAAAAAAATGATTTGTATCTATACTAGGTAACTTATAAGGTTTTTCTTATGAGATGTAAATAAGGAGATATTATAGAATCTGGGTTTTTTTTTTTTTTTTACTATAAATTACCCTCAAGTTCAATATATGTATTTAAACATTCACACATGATTTATAAGCATGGAAAGAAGTATAAAAACTATATTCCAAAATGTTAACTTTAGTCCCTTGGTAAGAGGTGAGGGTCAGGAGAGAGGGAAAAGAGAGGTGAGTTAAAAAAAATATATCAAAGATCAGAGAAAAGGTATTTAGAATTTTTTTAAGACATGTATAATAATATGACCCCATTTATATAAAATTATAAGTGTGTGTATATATATATACACATGTATGTCTGTGCCTAAAAATCTGTTTGAAATCATAGTCACCTAAAAATCAATATTGCGTATCTCACAGTGGTGCAATTTAAGGTTTTTTTCTTATCATTTTCTAAATTGCTTATATATTCAAATAAAACAAGGCTATGTTTTAATTTTGGGCAGGGGGAAACCAACTCGTTTTCCATGTATTTTTATATCTTGGAGAATTTGCCTGGGAGACATTAGGGTGGTGGGGGGTGCCCTGTGCTTTGAGATTGGAAGCCCATTGAGTTAGCAGGCTGGAGCTCTCAGAGAGGAGAGAATGAGGGCTTTATGTTTTGGAGGTGAGGTGGAGTGAGTAACCTTGTCCTGTGATGGCTTTCCTAACAGTTGGAGAAGTGCTGGGTCTGGGAGATGTCTTCTAGTGATGATGCACAGTGGAGATGGGGCCAAACTCAACCACAGCTTTGGAAAAGATAGAACCTGGTCCGGGGGTGGGGTGGGGGGTGGGGGACTAGTAAAGGAATAACCATAGACAAGTTTGTGAACTAGAGGTTGTTCTGAGATAAGCATCTCTGTGGGGAATGATAAGAGGTGGTTAGATTCTGAAAATTTCTAAGGTAGCTCAAATAGAATTTGTTGATGGAATCAGAGATAGCATCAAGATTTTTGGCCCATGCAACTCGAAGAATGGAGTTACACTTACTGAGATGATGACTAGGGAAAAAGCAGGTTTAGTGGTGGGAAACAGTAGTCTGCTCTAGGTGTGTGACATTTGCGAACAGTATTCGACATATTTGGTGAATATTCTTTCTTTGCACCTCAACAGTCACTGGCACTTTGCTCTGTGTCCTGGGTAGCTGACCACTAGAGACATCGTCTCCCACGCTCCCTTGCCTCTGGGTTCTGGGTAGGCCATTGAGAGACAGATCAGAGGGCAGGGAAGAGCGGTTGAGAACGTTTCCCCCAGCTCTCTCCCTGCTATGGGGTGGCTTGTCAGTGGCTGCATTGCTCTACCTGGGGCCATAGCTCCTGTCATGTGGGCTTACTTGCACAGCTATAGTTCTTGTCAGGTGCTTCCAGCAGCTCCGTCCTCTGTCTTCTTTGGATGAGTTTGCTGGGGCTATGGTAACAAAGTCTGTACTGCAGGCTGAGTGGCTTTAAACAACAGAAATGTATTTTCTTATACTGCTGGAGGCTAGAAGTTTGAAATTAAAGTGTCAGCAGGACTGCTTCCTTCTGATGGCAGTGAGGGAGGGATCTGTTCCAGGCCTTCTCCTTGACTTACGCACCGCCATTTGCTCCTTCTGTCTGTCTCCATGTCTTCTTTCCTCTCTGTGTGTCTACATCCAAACTTTCTCTTATAAGGACATTAGGCATTTGGATTAGGGCCCAGCTAATGATTTCATCACTTCCATAAAAACCCTACCTCTAAACATCACGTTCTGAGGTATGGGTGGGGGGTTAGGGCTTCAACCTGAATTTTTCTGTGGGGGGAGGGACACAATTTAGCTTATAATACTCTTTAAACCTAGAGGTAATGATGGCTCCTTGCTCTTGCTGGCTCCCCAAGAGCTTTATCATCTCTTGATGGTTTCCCTCTCCCTGCCCACTCCTCTGTAAAGAGTTGAAATGTTCTTCAGGTATACCCCCTTCCATGTGCCATCTGTTGCCTGTAGGAACTGGGACTGGTATAACACCCAGGTGGCCATATTGAGCAGACACTGAAATGTTTGAAGCTAGAATTCAAAGGAGAGGCCTAAGATGACTCCGAAGTTTCAAGCCTGTCCAGCTGGTCATTCACTGGCACCATTTGGTGGAATCTGGATTGAAGGAAAAGGAGGTGGTTTTGAGGGCACTCTAGAGCTGTTTCAGTAGCTTGAAAGGGAATGACTTTTAAGAGACTAAGAAATTGAGGAGTGGAGAGATAATGGAGATAGCAAATCTGGATACAACATAAAGATATATATTCAATAGAAGGACTTTTTAAAAATTGAAGCATAGTTGACATGCAATGTTATGTTAGTTTCAGTTGCCCAACATAGCAATTCGGCAAGCCTGTATGTTCTGCTATGCTTACCCCAAGTGTAGATACCATCTTTCATTGTACAATGCTGTTAAGTACCATTGACTCTATTCCCTACGCTGTGCCTTTTATTCCCATGACTTGTTCACTCCATTCCTGGAAGCCTGTATTTCCCACCCCACTCCCTCACCCATCTCGCCCAACTCTCCACCTCTTCTTCCCCCTCTGGCAACCATCAGTTTGTTCTCCATATTTTTGGGTATACTTCTGCTTTTTGTTTGTTTGTTAATTTGTTTTGTTTTTTAGATTCCACCTAGAAGTGATATCACATGGTATTTGTCTTAATCTGACTTAGTTCACTTAGCATAATACCTCTAGGTCCATTCATGTTGTCACAAATGGCAAGATCTCACCCTTTTTCTATGGCTGAATAATATTCCATTGTGTGTATTTATCCACACAATGTGTCTATCCATTCTTCTATTGGTGGACACTTAGGTTGTTTTCATGCTTTGGCGACTATAAATAACACTGCAATAAACATAAGAGTGCATATAGCTTTTCAAATTAGTGTTTTATTTTCTTCAGGTAACTACTCAGTAGTGGTATTATTGAATCATATGGTATTTCTGCTTTTTTGACTTTTTGAAAAACCTCCATACTCATTTCCTCAGTGGCTGTACCAGTTTACATTCCCACCCACAGTGCA
This sequence comes from Vulpes lagopus, assembly GCF_018345385.1. NCBI lineage: Eukaryota > Metazoa > Chordata > Mammalia > Carnivora > Canidae > Vulpes > Vulpes lagopus. Next base: position 147,230,392 of record NC_054826.1, read on the forward strand.
CGAGGGTTCCTTTCCTCCACATCCTGGCCAACACTTGTTATCTCTTGTCTTTTTGATTTTAGCCATTCTGACAGGTGTGAGGTGATATCTCATTGTGGTTTTGATCTACATTTCCCTGATGATGAGTGATGTTGAGCATCTTTTCATGTGTCTGTTGGCCATCTGTATGCCTTCTTTGGAAAAATGTCTATTCTGATCCTCTGCCCATTTTTAAATTAGATTATTTGGACTTTTTTGTTGTTGTTGAGTTGTATAAGTCCTTTGTATATTTTGGATATTAACCCATTACCAGATGTATAATTTCAGGTGTCTTCTCCCATTCAGTAAGTTGCCTTTTAGTTTTGTTGATGGTTTGCTGTGCAAAAGCTTTTCATTTTGATGTAGTCTCAATAGTGGGTTTTTTGTTTGTTTTCACTTTTGGGTTCTTGTTCTAGTTCTATGAAAAATGCTGTTGGTATTTTGACAGAGATTGCATTGAATCTGTAGATTGCTTTGGGTGCTATGGATATTTTAACAATATTAATTCTTCTAATCCATGGTCATGGAATATCTTTCCAGTTGTGTCATCTTCAGTTTCTTTCATCAATGTTTTATAGTTTTCAGAGTATTGGGTCTCTTATCTCCTTGATTAAGTTTGTAATGATACTTTATTCTTTTTGCTGCAATAGTAAATGGAATTGTTTTTTATTTTTCTCTTTCTACTACTTTATTATTAGCATATAGAAACAACTGATCTCTGTGTATTACTTTGTATCCTGCAACCTTACTGAATCTGTTTATTACTTTTAGTTGCTTTTTGGTGGAGTCTTCAGGGTTTTCTGTGCCAAGTATCATGGCATCTGCAAACAGTGACAGTTTTACTTCTTCCTTACCAATTTGGATGCCTTTTATTTTTCTTGCCTCCTAGCTGTAGCTAGAATATACAGTATTATGTTGAATAAAAGTGGCAAGAGTCGCCATCCTTGTCTTGTTCCTGATATTAGAAGAAAACCTCTCAGTTTTTTACCATTGAGTATAATGTTAGCTGTTTTTCATAAATCACCTTTATTATGTTGAGGTATGTTCCCTCTAAATGTACTTTATTGAGTTTTTTTAATCATAAACAGATGTTGAATTTTGTCAAATACTTTTTCTGCGTTTATTGAGATGATTGTATGTTTTATCCTTCATTTCGTTAATATGTTATATAACTCTTATTGATTCACAAATACTGAAACATCCTTGCATCCGTGGAACAAATCCCACTTGATCGTGGTGAATGATCCTTTTAATGTATTATTGAATGTGATTTTCCAATATTTTGTTAGGACTTTTGCAACTGTGTTCATCAGGGACATGGGAGTTTTTTGGTAGTGTTTCGTTTGGTTTGGGTATGAGGATAATGCTGGCCTCATAGAATGGATTTGGAAGCTTTCCTTCTTCTAAATAGAGTTTTAATACATTGCATTAAGGCCAAGCAAATTATTCTAATTTTACAGGATAACTGTATGTGTTAGTAGGAAAGAGAGAGGGACCAGGAGAAAGAGAGCAAAGAAGGATAAATGAATGAAACAAAGTGTGGTGACTCTGGAGTTAGGCACATATCCATCAAAGAGCAAAACCATTATCAGTATAAGTGAGAGAAACTGACTCTTGAAAGAATGACTCTTAATTCCATTGAGAATGGAGGGAAGGTGAATAAATGTTTGTAAGGCAGTGGAGCCAAGAGGAAATGTGAGGGACTCTATTTCTTAACACCTTTTATTTTGCTTTATTTCAGCTGTGCAAAAAATCATAATTGCAAAGACAAAGTACTTTTACATTCATGATTGATTGATTTCTTATATTAATTTCTGGGACATTCTAAATAACAAATGTTTTACTGTTATGTATTGAATCTGCTCAGTGTCACTGTGCATGTATCATGCAAATATGTTATCAGTGACTCTCCGTACACAGGTATTAGCACAGTTCTTATTCATTATGTCACAATAAATGCTGAAAATATACCCCAGTTGCTTGTAGATGTCATTTACAATTCTTGTCTTATTTGTTAAGGTACATACAGATTTGTGGCCATTTTAAATATAGATGAACAGGGACTTTTGGTTTACTCTATATAATAATTTGGAAAAGTAATGTAGAAGATTTTCAAGCTAAAATAATGTCCTTTAATTTAGTTTCCACAATGGAACTGTTAGGATGTATTATGTTAGTAACTCAAAAGCAGTAATATATGACAAAGTCGATGTGCTAAAGATGCATGGCTTTAAATACATTTCCATCCTGAAAGGAAATTTGGAGACCAATCAATCTCATTTTATAGATAAAACCACTAAGGCCCAGAGAACTAAATGATCTACCTGAAGTCTCAACTAACCAGTGAACTAGAATCCAGTACTCCTGACTCCACACTGAACTGCCTCACTCAAAGGTCAAAACAACCATGTTTTAAGCATTTGATTTTATACTAGGTTTGGCCTGCCATGACAAAATAATTTTTTAAAAAAGAAAAAACCGTGCTCCACAGAATAACTGTGAAAGGAGATTAAAGTCCAGGAGTATAGTCATGATGCCCAGAACTCATGATTGGCTATGTAAATGAAGCCATCTAGAGGGAAGGATAATATGTTCTCTGCCTCTTGGTCATGCTGAGGCTCAGTAGAACCATCGTGGAGACACAGGGAGAGCAGAGCCTGCTCAGACTAGAGTGGCACCTGTCTTCTGGAATTCTTACCAGGAGTTCTAGAAGTTGTGCTCTGAAAATGCTCAGTAATGGTTGTTTTTGTTTTGTTACTAAGAATTTTTTTTTCTTTTGATAAAGGGATTGAGAGGGAGAGAGAGAATCTTCTTTATTATGAAGTTATTTCTGGAGCCACCGGTTTTTGTTTAGGTTATTATTATTATTTTTTTTAATTGAAAGAGAAAGAGGCAAACTTTATTTCTTGTGGCCACATACTTAATGCTCTAGAAGGACAGAGTGGAGCCTTCACTTGAGCTGTGTGGCTCACACATGTAAAATACTCCCTCCTAGTGAGTGACCTATTTGGTAAGCAGTGAAGAATAAGCAATTCCTAGGAATTGTGGGTGAGTAGAGCTGTGGCCTTTTGCTGAGACGAAACGACTCTGGTCACTAAGCTAATAAGAGATCATTTATTTATTCAATAACTGAGTAAATATTTACTAGGTAGCAGGGGTATGGCAGGGGACCAGCCCTTTAGCCAGTCTGGGATAGGGAGTAAAGGTATGTGTAGGAATCATGGTCATATACGTGGCTCACTTATTGGATGGGGAAGGCCCAGCACGGATCAAAGACAGACACAAGAACAGGCTTTAAATAACCACCGCTCTTCCACATGACACTTCATGTACAAGATTGTACTTGCCACGATCTCACTTTCAAGGAATCAGAAAATTTTCAGAAAGGATTTATTTCATGTAAATTCCTCATCTCCAAAACATACCTGGAGTTCTCTTTAATGACTGTCTCCTTCCCTATTAACATTTCACTTCCCCATTAATATTTCCCGTATTCACTTTTACTTTAAGAGTTTTGTAGGTTTTGATTAGTTAGAATGGTGTGACAATAATACTGAGAAAAAAATCTTTTTTAATTTTAGTAGGCACGATTTACTACATGTCAGTACAAAGCCAATTGCTTTATACATTTCATTGCAAAGTAGGTATGATTTTTCATTTCATAGATGAGGAAACTGAAATTAAGTATTTTGTCTAGAGTATAACAGATATCATGGTGGCAGACTCAGCACTTCTGGCTCTATAGTGCACACTCTTCCTTCTGCACCAAGCCACCCAGGATCCTGGAACTGGCTCCTGTGGGGCTCCCTGAGGAGGCTGCACTGGTGAGGCAGTGGGAGCAGTGAGGTCTCAGTGCTTGCAAATATCTGTTCCCCAATGATGAGCAACGAAACTAATCTCAAGGCCGAGCATTGTATCTTTTTGTCTTAAAACTGTTTATGTTGCTGACTTTTTGCTAGGTACTGTCTGAGGTCCCAAATAATAATAGGGCAAGGTTAATAATAATAGCCTCCCCTTATTTATATCTTACTCTGCACCAGGAATGGTTCCAAGTAATTCATTTAATTCTCATAATGGTCCTATGAGGTCAGACATTTCATCGTCCTTATAGATAAGAAAATGGAGCTACAGAGATGAGGTAACTTGCCTAAAGTCACATAGCTAGGGAATACTAGGAGCCGGGATTCAAACTTGGCAGATTGACTTCAGAATTCTTCTTGACCATACCAGATCGACTCTTCGCTAAGGGAAAAACAGGGTGGAGGAGATATCCAAGTGAGCAGACAAATGCAGTATAATGTGGTGAGGGCCATGATGAGGCATACACAAGGTACTGCTGAGTTCAGAGACTAGCAGGGCCTCAGGAGAAGTACAGGGAACTGCCTGGTGAAGAAAGCAGAGAAAGAATCGTGAAGCAGGAGAGAGTGACTTGTCCAAAGGCCAGAGGCAAGAGCACACACTGCGTTTGGCATCCGCCCATAGTTAGTTTCTTGTGGCTGGAGACAGGGAGAGGAAGGAAACTGGGGAGTCGGAGACTGACTTGGGGGCACTGGAGCAATAAGTTGAGGAAGGTGTCTCTCCATAGGGAAGTGACGCAGTGGTTTGTATGGGGAAGAGCAAGACTGGAGAAGCTGAGACAGTTCAGAGGTCAACCACATTCAGAGCACAAGGAAGCTTGAATCAGAACATAGTCTCTGCAGGTGGAGACAAGTAGGTAGACTGAGGAGATTTTTTGGAATAAAAAGTGAGCAAGGCTTGGGAGACTAATTATGGGTGAAATGAGGGACTAGGAAGAGCCAGGCTGACTTTTACTTTCTGGAGCCTTGGCAGATGCCAGTGCTATTTACCAAGTAGGGGATGGAGGAGGAGGGAATTAGCAGTGACAGCAGCAGCACCTGTGGATAGGGACCGCGCTGTGCTACACTCCATTGTAAACGCTTGACCTCTAGTACCAGCCCTGTGGTGTGGGCACTGTTACTATCCGCATGGTACAGAGGAAGAAACAGAGGCACAGAGTGGTTAAAGCATTTGACCTCGCCCAGGTGCAGCCAAGTGGTAGAACCAGGATTTGAACTCAGGCAGTCTGGCACCGGATTCTGTGTTCTTGGCCACTGTACTACATTGGGAGTAAGATGGGGAGGTGAATTTTGGGCATCTCAAGTGTGAGATGCCTGCAGAGCCCTCAGATGACCATTTCTGGCAGAGAACTGGGCACATGGGCCTGGAGCTTGGTGATCAGAATTCGTCTGCCAGCTCGAAGCAGATACAGTGCACAGGGACCACCTGCAGCTGGGCAGCCAGGAGCAGGCATTTCTTGTATGGTCATTTCTTGGGCTTATGTCCTCAATATCCCAAACATGTTGGAATCATGAACATTATAAACCGATTTTTAACCCTACGCTTAATGGTGAGGGTTTGGAATTTTAGTAAGCAGTGCTTGAAACCAGTGGGCATCAATTTAGGGGAGAGATTGTGTTTAGAAAAATGACTCATCACCTTAGATTCTTTGGGGAATAAGGTGGTGGGATGATTAAATAGATAAAATACAGATAGGACTCTCACTTGTCATATGAGTCTGGATACAGCAAAGAGATAAGCCCCAATATGGAAAGAGGCCGGTAGAATTAGTGGGAAAAAGCTAGGCTCAAGGCATAGGAAATAACCAAATTAAATGGGCTGCTTGCAGGCACAAGTCTACTGTGGGCTAATTTGTTTCCTGCAAAAAGGAAAAAATAAACCCTCAACTCATTTTTGTCTTCTTAAATTTTAAACAGGCACTGTGTAATTGCACTTTCCTTCTCTTCAGATTGTTGCTTGGGAAAGGGGGAAGGGAAGACAGAAAGAAAGGAAGGAGAGACGGAGAAGAGAAGAAGTGCCGTGGGCTCCATCTCGTTGCTTATCAGGGATGCTAATAACCTCCCACCTGCTACTACAACCACGAGATGGGTATGTTTCATCTAAGCATCTTCTCTTTGAAATATTAGTGCTTGTTCTTTTTCTGAGGAAAATTTCAACTTCAGTTTTCTTTCATCTCTGACTCTGCATGAGAAGCTAGAGTTTAACGGCACTTAGTGGACCAATTGATTAAACATTGACCTCATTTGCAGGCTCAATTCAGACAGGATACAGAGAAAGCATGAAGCCTATTTTGCCAGGCTACATGTTCATGTTTCCTCCATCTCTGCAGGACATTTGTTCATCTATCATATTTTTGTGGAAAGCTTATTATGTGCCAGGCACTGAGTTAGATACTGGGGAATAATAGAGAATAGGAGTTCACAATCCATGGAGAAGGAAAAGGTTTAAAGGCTATGGCAGTGTGGTGTGATTAGTGCCAGGAGAGTAAAACATAGAGTGCCATGGATGGACCTGTCAGGAACATGTAACTGAAACTTGCTGTATCAGGGGGAAGCTTCTTGCAGGCTGGGGGAAAAACTTGAGCAGAGACCTGTAGGCTGATAGAGTTAGGCTGAGGGGCAAGAAGAAAGGTACAGGGTTCTAGGCTAGAAACAGTCCTGAGGCTATCAAAGAGAAGGCACATGGAAGACAGATGGAGTTCGCTGTGACTAGAGAGCATGAGTACAGAAGAATGAAGAGGAGGCAAGATAATAAGAGAGGTAAAACTGGAGAAGTCAACAGGAGGGTTTTGAACAGCTGGCCCTATTATGGCTTCTATCATGATTACAGTATGAGCCATTAAAGTGTTTTGAACAGGGATTGACATGGTCAGACTGACAGTGTATACATATTATACCAGCTAAAGTGTAGGTAATGCGTTAGAGGATGCAAAACTGGAGAGGTGCCATTGGGATGTTGGTGTAGTAATGCAGATGTGAGAAGATGCTGGCCTGAACCCATATGATGGCTTGCTAGTAGATTGCCTTGGGAGGAGTTAGAAAGAGGGGACAAAGCCAAGAGTCAAGGATGGAGCAGTGACAACACTGAAGTGGTGAAGAGTTCACTCTTGCCACTGCCATGAGAGTGTCTGTAAGCTATGCTTCTTTTGTTTGCTACTTATTGAGCTACAACTCTTGCAGACTCTGTTATCTCTCCATGTTTCCCATGCCATCATTCCACCATTAATTCACTGAGCAAATTCATTATATATAGTCTGTGCCCTTGAAGAGTTTGTAGAAAATTAAATAAACAGAAAACCATACCAGGTTACATTAGCATATTCAGGTAGGAACATGGAGAATCTAAAGGGTTTGCATGCTCAAAACCTACTTTGGCTCCTCTCCCACCCAGATGAGGAAAAACCCTCAGTGCTAACTGAAATGCATATTTGTATGACAGAACTACAACCAGTACATTGCTGACCTCTCTTGTGAGTTCTATACCTCCATTCCCAGTTGCCTTCTAAAACCCGTGAGGTAACATCCTTCAGAAACATCAAACTTAGCATTTCCAAAAAGAGCTTAAGAATCTTCTTTCTATATTCCCTGTCGTGGTGAGTGGTAACACCATCTACTGACCACTTAAGTTAAAAACTTCAAAGACAACTGTGACCTCTCCTACTCCCTCATCGCACATTTGTAATCTGGCTGGTTAGGAAGACTGGTCAAGTCAACATCCAAAATGTCTTAGTGTCCCCATTGTGCTAGCGTAGACTGGCATAACTACTTTATTGACTAAATGCACAGTCTCATAATGGTTTCTTAGGCACCACTCCATTTTTCACATTCTCATCAGAGTACTTCTATAAGCAAATCAGGCTGTCATGACTCGACTTAAAAACTTCTAAGGTCTCTCCCTACCTAAAGGATAAGATCAAAACTCCTAAACAAAGTCCTTCCTGGAAAGGTTTCCTTTTTTTTTTTTTTTTTTTTTTAGTGTCTCTCCTCAGCTTGACTATCAGCTCCATCAAGGCCGAAAATAGGCCTTATTTATCTTTGTAGACTTAATGTGTAGTGTAGCACATGACACATAGTATTTGTTCAATAAATGTTTACCAAAAGATTAGAGATATAAATGTGACACCTTCCCACTGTATTCATCTACTTGCTTTCAAGTTAAAATAGCCCATGCTGCATTTTGCTGTAGGCAGCTTGGCTGTGGCAGAATGAACTATGGCTTTCCTGGCCTCTAGGATCATCATCCTTCTCCTCATCATCCCCAGAATTGCAGTGAACATCCAGTCATTGAGCTCTTACTGCCAGTGATGGATGATGTATAGAACGGGGAAGAAATGTGGCTCACTTCCAGAGAGAAGGTTGTACTCATATCCTGGGCAGTTATAAATAAGGCTTGAAAACAGGAATGAGCTTTTAAGAGTGAGTGATTGTAGTGCACAAAGACCAAAGATTCTATCATTGCTTTGGTGCTAATGGTCTCTACTGGAGCTTTGTTAATTGGCAGTGAGGCTAGAGAAGGAAAATTGAAATGGTCTCAAAGGCAAGGGCTGGGACTCCCCTACATTTACCGGTATCCTTCAGATTCTCTTTAGGGAAGCACACATCTAGAGAGGATGCTGATGACAGAAATTATGAAGGCTGAAGAAAATTTGTGCTTGAGGAAGGACAGATTATATATTACATGTGTACGGATTTGTGTGTGTGTGTGTCAGTGGAGAAAGGGTCAGTGAAAGAATTACCAAATTTCAGTATCTTTTTTTTATCCAGTTATGAGAGATAGGTGTTTATTTTAGACAGCTTGGAAAATAAATTTAAAGAAGAAACTAGTCGTAATCCTAACATCAGTAATAATAAGTGTTACCATTTGGGATTATCAATTTCAAGTGTTTTATATGTTTATATAAAATAGTCAAACATTATCATTAAGACCACAACCTAGGTCATCAAATTGAAATGGCTCCAAATCTTATTTACAACCTTCTTGGCATTGGCCTTAAACTGTCTGAGCTTCAATTTTCTTGTCTACAAAATAGGAATAACAAGTATGTAGCCATGGGTTTGTTTTGAAGATTAAATGAAATAATGTACAAGTTGTTTAGTATGGTGCCTGACACACATGGTAGTAAGTACACCACAGATGTCGGTAGTATTTTCTTTAACAGATGGGTGTTAGGCTGTGTGTATGTGTAGAGTTTGGTATCATGCTTTTTCCTTGTACTTTCTTTTTAATTCTTTCAAAATACTCTACCCTATTGGCTCTATGGTAATTTATTTTAGTCTTCTCCTGTGGTTGGAAAGCTAGTTTTCAGCTTTTAACTACTTCCAAATACCATTGCAGACAACTTTCCTTAGCTTAATCTCTACTGTATTCATAATTATTTTCTTAGGATGAATTGCTGAGAGTGGAATTACTAGGTTAAAGGGCATGACTGGAGATTCTTCATACCTAGTACCAAAATGTCTCCTGGAATTGCATCCTGGAAGATGCAATTCTTCTCCTTCTGGCCTATATGAGAGATCTTATTTCCTACTCTTACATATATACACACATTTAAATCTTTACAATTTAGTCAGTCACCTTCCCTCCCATTTTTCTCTGCAATATTTAACATTAATATTGGTGGTTACTGGTGTTTACATAAAGGATAAGTGCCCCTTATATAATGCTAAAGAAATTGATATCCTACAGAAGGTGAGACCAAATGGGAAACTCCATTACTTTCTTCCAGAATAGAAGAGGTCTATGTGAAAGACTTATTTCCCATGTTGTGTGTGATTCAACTATATCAGAGGAGCTGATCTTCAGTAGAAATAGGAGAGACGTCTTGAACAGAAGGGCAGAGAGCAACTTTCAAAAGGATGAAACACTGGGAGGGCTCCTGAGGGAGATCATGGGCCCCTGAAGCTTTAAGACCAGCACAGTCTTCTCTTTGCCTGGGTGGCTGAAGATCCAACGCCCAATCTGCGATTCTGTAGTTATTCAGTTGGGTGTTGATTTTGTGACATTTTTGGAACTAGAAAGGGATGGTTTTTATTCCATTGCACATATCAGGTGACATTTTGAAACAGATGAATTAAGCTCCATTTAGAGCCATCTCTCCCTTTACGAGTTCAGACACATGCAATGCAGACCTGCCATCAGCTGTCTAATCTGAAGCAGGTTAATAAGTAGCAGTAATGTCCACAGTCTTCTAAAAATAAAACTTTCTGTATTGTCCTTTTCATGCTTGGGCAGTGTTTTGTGGAAAGGGGTATTTACTGTTAAAAGTATGTTTAATGGCAGAGTACATAATGAAGAAATAACTAAGTGCAAAAATGCTATTTTTTCGTTCCTGATGAATCTATCCCAGCTCTTCCCCCTGGATTCTTTCACACAAAGAACACATTGTTACTGGAGCCATTACGGAGCTCCTCTGCTTTGCCAGGCTCTGCGGGGCTCGGGGGAAATGGCTATAGATTGCAGCGGGAAAGTCCATCAGACAGATCACATGTGACCCCACTGTTTCTCAGAAAGAATGCACTAGAACACTTCAGATGAATAGACAGATTTTCCAAATGTTTTAAATCAGTTTTGAGACAAAAAAAGGAAGATGCTAAGAAATGGATTTGGCCTATACACATTTGACCATGCGGTGCCCATTTCTCTGGAATGCAGACATTAGGGGCTTTCATGTGGATGGGGGACCTTATGGGGGGGAACCCCAGCCCACCACAACAATTAAGCAGCAATTGAAGAAAAGCAGTCAAGAAAAGATGGCCCTGTGTTAGTACAATAGCTCAGGGGCTTTTCATTTTGGGGCATAAAGACAGAACAGAGAATGTTGTTTTCTTTTTAAAGCCCTTTTAAAAATGGTAACTGCATCCTGCTCTTGTAGATGTATTACTTATGACATCCCAGTTTTCATCCGTTCATGATTTTACATTAGAGTTAAATCTCTGCAGCTTGAATCTCACGGCTGAGTTAGCCAGAGCCCATAAAATATTGAAACCTTTAGAGCAGCAGCCAGCCAGGTTGAGAGAAGTTCATGTCCAAAGCTGAGCTTTAGATTCTGAGACATCCCAATTGGAGTGTAGTACAGAAAAAAGCACTGATAAAATTTTCATAAAAATGAGCTAAGGATATTGCTAGCATGCTTCCCAGCATCTGTATGAAAACTTAATCTGAGCTAATGGAAAGGATATGAAAGCCTTTCTCAATTCAAACACAGTCAATGCATGATTCATAAATTATTGTCAGAGAAGTGATTCAGCTCCCAGATTTATTCTCTTTTGGGTAGAAGCAACCAGAGGAAAACTGGGTCTTTTTGACCTTTAATGCCAGCAAATTTTACAGTAGAGCTGTCAATATAGCCAAGTAAACTGGTCATTTCTCCAAACAGCAACAAAATACCCTCATATACCCAGTGCGAGCTAATATTAACTTGGCCCACTAGGTTACTGACAGCACATTGAGAGCAGCAAATACCAAACATCTGAGCTTATCTGGTTACACAGGACTGAATGGAATCTCTGTGTGGCCATGCCCACATGGTCCACAGTAGTTTGGGTGAAATGTGGTTCTTGGGTGTTTCTTCACTTTCATACCCTTCGGGTGGTAACAGTGGACTCACATTATTCTATAGAGAAGGCATTATTATTATTATTTTATATTATTATTAACAGCTCAAATTTATAGCTGAAAAGGACCTTGGGTTTGTGCCTTAGATCATTAAAGAATAACGTTATATAGAAATTTTGGACATTGCTCAGATTAGTGTAAAATAAGTTTAAGGCAGTACATGGAAACTTAAATACTCCTCATGTTGGGAATCCTGTTAAAAATGTGCTTTTAATTTTGTATTGTTTCATTCATCAGGTATGTTTTGTATCCTACAAAATGCTAAGCACTGTGGAGCATGTGAAGACGAAAACATAGAGACTGTCTTTATGGAGTTAAAAACCTTAAGCGATTGAGGTATAGAATTTCAGCCTTGAGAAAGTTCTTAGGAGTTATTTTGTTCAGTAATTCTCCTCTTTAGAGATCTCATCTCTTCTACAACATCCCCATTGAGTGGTCAGCCAACCTACATTGTACATGTTTGCTGAGAATCCTTGCCCTTGGTTAACATCCAGTCACTCAAGTTAGAAACCTATAATCAGTTCTGGTTCCTTGTCTCTCAAACCCTTGCCCTTGAGACCATGTACTGTAAATCCTGTCTACTGATGTTTCTAAGAACACTCTGGCCTTTCCACTGTGGTGCTACAGCCTCTGTTCAGGCTTAATTATTTCTCACTAGGAATGTTTCTAATATTTTCTGAGTTGCCATGCCTGGGATCTCTTCTTTATCCAATTTACTCTGCTTTCTGCAGCGTAGTTTCTTTCTAAGACAGATCTGATCATGTCACCCATGTGTTTTTAAAAGCCCTTTTAGGCTCTTCATTTATTACAAAATTAATTCCAAATTCATGAGCATGCTATTCAAGGCCCTCATAATAGGACTCTGATAGACCTTTCCCTGGCTCATCTCCCTGCAACCCTAGAATAGTAGTTCTTGGCCTCTGTTGCTCATCAGACCCACCTGCAGGTGGAACTTATAGCAAATACCAAACTTGGATCCAACTCAAGATCAAGTGAGTGAGAATCTGGGGGAACAAGACACAAACAAGTAGCTTTTTTGAAAGTTCCCCAGATGCGTGTGATGCATAGTCAGAGCTGGACATACTGCTTTAGGAATACTGGGTCATATCCATTTCCCCTTCTTTTAGCACTCATGAACTTTCATGCTTCTGTGCTTTTTCAAGCTGTTACTGTGACCTGAAATCCCAGTCATTTCACTGCAGCCTGGGACAAAGGCAAACATTTGGAATTAGGGTAGTGTTCCTAGAGTGGTTAGGATGTTGAGGGGACTTTGAAGAGCTGAAGAGGTTTACCCAGAGGAGAGACAGTGAGGTAAATTGAGTATCACATGATATTCTGGGGACTGTTTTATGGACTGGGGATATAGTGAAAATGTTTGGACCCTAGAATGTAAGCTCAGTGAGAGGAGGAATCTTCCGTCTTGTTTAATGTTATAACTAGGCCGTAGGACAGTCCCCAGGATCCAGTAGGTACTCAAGTAGATGTTTACCAGATGACTGAATGTGAATTTGTGGCCCCTCTGAGATATACAAGTAATTTAAGACATACAAGTAATATTCACCTAGAATTTTTGGCTATGTCATTGGCTCAGTCCAGCCCTTGAGTTCAAAAGATGTTTTCTGAATTGTGAATCTGGTGTTTAAAGTATGAGAGTTCTCCCAGGTTTCTGTTATTTCCAAACATACATATTAACCACCAGAGTGAAGTTGGGCATGTTTTTTATTGAACTGAGTGTGATGCGTATAGGTGCCCACATTGCATCAGTCATTTATGAAGTGCCTTCTCTGTGCCCAATAACATAAGTTTGTTAAATGTGAGAGTTCAAGAGCAGCGTAATACATAGTGCTCCCCTCAGAGATCTTATTATCTAGTTGGAGACTAAATCAGTATAAAACAAAATAATAGGGGGTAGAAGGTCATCTATCACTAAGCCAATAAATATGTTATGTGAGATACAACTGGAAATTTAATAATAAAATAGATACTCCTCCCCGGATAGGTGAAATGCAAGGTTATTTTTCACACTTCTCAAGTGTGAGTGGTCAGTGAGCAAGCACAGTTTAATTCCCGAGGCAGAAAGCTACACCCAGGTGTTATGTTAAAATTCTTTCCCATCTTGGCCACGGTCAAGCCTTGTAGAGGTCCTGTGTTAGCTTCTGCCGAAAAGAGTCCCACGTATTCCAGAGCATTTTTAGAGACATTTGTGCAATTGGAGCCATGCTTCAGGTAGTTGCTATCTGTAGCTTCAAATTTAAGATCTATGGAGTGATACTCTCGGCCAGGAAGAATTACTTTTCAAATAATTAGGTCAACGCAAAGTCTTCCTTGCCGAATCCCCTGCAGCAGCTGATGGGGGATGGCCGGTCCAACCACCTCCCTTCACGCCAGCCCCTCTTACAGAGGCCCAGGAGGCCTCAAGGGTGGGAAGGGCTCTGGGGCCATTGCCAGCTTCAGGGATACTAGCCAAGCTATAGCAATAAAGCCAGGACATCACATAAGTCACCTCTGGTTCTGAGAGCCATTTCTCTCCTTAAGGGATTGTCTCACATGCCAAGATGTATAGGATACATACCGTGGAAGCCAAGGGATGGAGAACACACACCAGCGCCTTATTTAAATCACGCCTAGGGGAAGCAAGAAGGTGCTTCTAATTAGCTTTTCAAAAATCACTGTGATAACAGGGCTGGGTTCAGAAAAATAGGCTGAGGTACCCTTGTATACCTGAGTATGGAATATTTCAAAACACTTAACTGCAATTGTGCAACATCAATAGAGCTGCTATTTCAAGAGCTGCTAGAGATAAAATTCGACCGTGTGGTTAAAATGTTGGTCTTTGTGCTCGAAGATTAAAGAGAACAATCTCTCGTTTATTCCTCTTTGCTGTGTGGGGCACATAATTGTATTAGCAGCGTTACCAGACGCCCGCAAGGATACCTTATTTAGGCTGATTTTTAAAAAAAGAAGAGGAAGAAGAAGCAAAAGCCAAAGAAAGAACAACCTAAGATCAGCTTCTCACCTGAAAAAACAAATACCTAAGTCAAAGCCCTGGGAAGCAGGCATATTTTCTTGCTCATGATTTCCTCCTCCTGTAGCAGCATCCGAGGCCCTTTGGTCTCCGGGTGTCTGTCACCTATAGACTCGGATTTTACGAGTGCTGACCTCATTTGCTTCCTTTGTTTTTAATTGCCCAAGCAGCAGTGAAAAAGGAGGCGAAGAATACCATTACAGCTCGCCCAGTTAACATACATAAATGGCACCGTTATATGGGGAGGCTGTAATAAGTCATGTGATCGGAGGCAAAGGCAGCCCGGCGTGCAAAGGGAGCAATTTTCTGCCCCGCAAACAGCACTTCAGGTGCTGCTGTTCATCTTTCTGTGACTTGCTCTGTCAAAGTCCGCCCAGAGCAGAGGTGTTCAGGGACCCAACAGGCCATAAGTGTCCAGCTGAAAAACCTGGGAGATATCCCCAGGCCCTAGGAGTTCACTTTTTCAGTTGCACTGATTTACTTCAGAATGCTCCTTCAGGGAATTTCTGCCTTCCGTTGCTTTACTTTCCCATTTCCTTTCTTGTCATCTTTAAAAATCCATTAAAGATCACGCAGGCAGTTTCTGCAGGCTCCAATTTCTGAGAGTTTCTGTCGCCTGCCTAAATGCACCCTTTTTGGTAGGCTGCGGTCTGGTTTGTGTGATTAGGGCTCGGGGGCTATTAAGACTTTTAATTAGTGGGGGTGATCAGAGATCAAGAAAGCAGAAGATGGCTGAAATTCTCAGGGAAGGCAACCTTCTCCCATCCAGGGATCTAAAATGGCCACTTGGCTCACAGAGCCTCTGGAAACACTAACTCCGGATTATCAGAACAGGAAGCAGAATTAAAATGTGCTCTGCACCCCCCCATCTCCCCCGATTATTCGTTTCAAAGGCCTCCAATTGCCAAGGTTAAGTGTTTATTGCTAACACCCACGGAAAGCTGCTTTTGGAGAAGAAATTCAGCTTTTAATTTGTTTACAAATCCAATTTCCAAGTATGCTCCTTACCCAGCAAAGCACAGACATCTTCTGAAATCTTGCCCGTATTTTCTTTCCTCCCACTGAGTCTTCTGTCTACAGCCTTGCACACAATTCCTTCCCTGTGCAATATGCATGCAGCTTTCTGCACAACACGGGAAGATTATATTCAAATGCCACCTTGCCGATCATATCATATTAATTCAGGTTTGTCTATCATTTTGTGTGGTTGCTGCTTTGCCTTAGGTATTATAATAACAATACCTCACCTGTCATATCCCACTAGCACTGCCTCACCTAGAAAATTGCTCTAATATTGCCTCGGATCTTACAGACCTTTTTTATTTAAAAAAATATTTTTTTTTTTTGCTCAAGAGTACCTATTACAGCATAATAATTGAACTTTTATTGGAAGCGTCCACATATATTTTTACTACGTGTTTTTTTTTTCTGGTCCAGCAGTTGTTACATGTTGATTCTACGGCAGATTGAATCATTCAGAGCCAGTCTTTCTGCTCATCTGTAAAACATCTTGTTCTCTTTTCAAGCCACTGCCAATCTCTAGTTGGGTAGCTTTAGCAATATTTCCAAATAGATGAGCAGCTATTCAAAGTGTTATTTATTTGGGGATTTTAATATTAGGCAATATTACATGACTCTGTGAAAAACTGTCTGGAAGTCTTGGGTTGAAAATCTGAGCTTCATATTTCATTTCTGGTGACAAAAAAATTAAATGTACGTGTTTGAAAACACAGTACCATTTCTTTGAGACACATTTTTCAGAGAAACCTGAAGTGTGGCAAATGCCAAGTGGAGATTTCTTCTTGTAATGATATAGACAGAGTTTGCATTGATGCATTTTTTGTTTTAATTGTGAAAGGTGCTTAAATAATGTTCAAGTATTCACCGCCGTAGGTAATTTGGTCTCAGGGCTTACGGGAAATCTGGTTGCTGCCTTAACGTGGCATGTTGAATTAGAAGAAAGCTACCTTTTAAGTGCTATATAATGAAAACAAATGGTACATTTAAAGCCTGCCACTGCCTTGTAATGTATGCTATGTTCTAGAGAGAAGAGTAAGTTACTGAGAACAAATACCATCTCATTGGCTAAAAAGCCGTCACCAATGTCTTTTCACATAATTAAACTGGACATGTTTTAGAAAAATGAAATGACAGAGATCCACTGTTAAGCTGCAAATAGTATTCAATGGCATTATCAAATGCAGAGATTCCAAGGTTTGCATATTAATTGAGAGAAGGTGCTAATTTGAGTGCTTTAAGCTCCATTCACAAGCCTGTTTACATGCTTTGTTCCACCTGGACCTGTTTGGAGGTTTGTCAGAAACCTAACAAGCAGAAAAATATTGCATTTGAAAATACACATGCATGTTTAATTAAGCCAGGGCCACTGAACATTCCTCAATATATTTAGCTGGTGAGGTTTAAGCTCCATCAGAGCATCAGGCATTATCACCTTTTGAAGTATTGCCGAATCTTTAATATTTAAAGCACAAAGCAGACTGTAATAAAAAATTCTAGCAGACCCTAGAAGATTAAAGACGCTTTATAAATGTGACAGTTTGTAAATGGAACACCAGTATTAAAGGATCCCCCCGATATTTCACAGCATATTTTTCAGGTGTATGCTAAATTATGAATACAATTAAATAGCTGTAATTATTCTCCAGGAGTGGACAGCACATTTAAATGCCTATGAAATTTGCAATTGGCTACAGAATAGGGATTTATAGCGTAGTGGCCTGAGTGGGCAAGGTAAATCTTCCTAGCAGGTATCAACCAAAGCTCTTTTAAATCCAGGGAGAACTTACCTCACCCCATCCAACGTGTGTCCTTCAGGAGGTTGAGGCCAATGCCCACCCTGGATAAGTGCACAACTGCAAACAGATGTGTTGGGAAAGAATTAACTAGGGCTGTTGTACCCAGAGGCATGTGTCATAGGAGCCACATTGTTTGCAATCACCATTAAACAGAAAAGCTCTGTGAGTTTTGTGTCTTTAGCACACCAGTCTGATCAAACATGAGCAGTACCTGGCATAGAGTCAGCTCTAAGCAAATACATGTGATATAAGTGAACGAATGAGTCATAATAAATACAAAATCATGTGCCTATTCTCATTTAATGAAGTTTTCTGGGAACTAAATGCAACTCGATTTAGTCAAAGCCATGAAAAAGTAGAGCGGAGAGTGGTATATTTCGCACTTGGAGCAAGAGCATATATCACAGTGTTTTTTATTATCAAATACTTTTGTGGGAGGTGAGATAGGGTGTGCCTTACAACAATAGGCATTGTTCTGTCACTATCACCTACAGAAGCATGGTCACATCACTGAAACTCAATCAACTTCAGCTTCCACATCTAGAAAATGATTACAGTGGAAAGAAATGAAATAGAGATTAAAAGAATAATAGAAGAGATAAGTGAAACTAAAAACTGGTTCTCTGAAAAGATAAGCAAATTTAGACAAA
This sequence comes from Vulpes lagopus, assembly GCF_018345385.1. Lineage (NCBI taxonomy): Eukaryota > Metazoa > Chordata > Mammalia > Carnivora > Canidae > Vulpes > Vulpes lagopus. The sequence continues at coordinate 147,248,373 of NC_054826.1, forward strand.
CCTTCAGTTAGACATATCAAGTCAAAAAAGAGACAAGACTCAAACAAAATCAAATGTGAAAGACTGGTTACAACTGATACCACAGAAATACAAAGGATCATGAGACACTACTGTGAACAATTATATGCCAACAAATTGGACAACCTGGAGGAAATGAATAAATTCCTAGAAACCTTCAACCCACCAACTCTGAGTCATGATGAAGTAGGAGATGTGAACTACTGATTACTAGCAAGGAGATTGAATCGGTAATCAAAAACCTCCCAACAAGCAAGGTCCAGGACCAGATGGCTTCACTGGTGAGTTATACAGGACATTCAGAGAAGAATTTAATACCATCTTTCTCAAATTCTCCCAAAAATAGAACAAGGGGAAACTCTTCCAAATGCATTTTATGAGGCCAGCATTATCCTGATACCAAAACCAGGCAAAGATACCACACACAAAAAAGAAAATTATAGGCCTGATGAACCATAGGTGCAAAAATATTGAAATGTTACCAAAATGATTTCAACAATACACTAAAAGGATCATACCCCATGATCAAGTGGGATTTATTCCAGGGATGTAAGGATGGCTTAATACCTGCAGTCAGTACAGTGTGATATACCACACACTGTAACAAAATGAGGATGAGAATCATATCATCTTAGATATAGAAAAGGCACTGGAAAAAATTCAATATCCATTTATGATAAGAACTTCCAGCAAAGTGGGTATAGAGGAAATGTACATTGATGTATATGAAGCCCACAGCTAACATTATATTTAATATTGAAAAGCTGAAATCTTCTTCTCTAAGATCAGAAACAAGACAAGGATGACCACTCGTATCACTTTCATTCACGTAGTATTTGAAATTCTAGTAGGAACTATTAAGCGAGAAAAAGAAAAGGCATCCAAATTGGAAAGGAAGAAATAAAACTGCCACTACTTGTAGATGACACGATATTATATATAGAAAACCCTAAAGATTCCATGAAAAACTATTAGAACTAATAAACGAATTCAATAAAGTTTTAGGATACAACATCAATACACACAAATCTGTTGCATTTCTTTACACTAAAAACAGTATCAAAAAAAAATTAAGAAAACAATCCCATTTACAATTGCATCAAAAAGATAAAAATACCTGGGAATAAATTTAACCAGGGAGGTGACAGACATGTATATTGAAAACTACAAGACATTAATGAAAGAAATGGAAAAAGATGCAAAGAAATGGAAATATATTCCATGTTCATGGATTGGAAGAATTAGTATTGTTAAAATGTCCATACTACCCAAAGCACTCTGCAAACTCAGTGTACTCCCTATCAAAATTCTAATGGTGTTTTTCACAGAAATAGAATAAATAATCCTAAAACTTGTATGGACCTACAAACCCTGAATTGCCAAAGCAATCTTGAGAAAAGAGACAGTAATTCCTTTTTGTAAGAATTAAATGATCCAGTGAATGACGTGCCTTTTGCTTGATACAGACACCTAAGAGTGGCTTAATAAATAATAACTTTTCACTGAGAAAAGCAGCACAGGTTAGTAGTTAAAAGCAGAGATTCCATTGTGACTCCAAGTTTGAGTCCTGGCTCTGCCACTCTACTAGCTCACCTTGGGCAGGTTATATGATTTGCCTATGCCTCAGTTTTCCTGACTGTAAAATGGAGATAATAAATGAACCTCCTTCAGAGGGTTAATATAAAGATTGAAAGAGTTAATATTTGTAAAATGGCTGGAACTAGGCATGACACGTAGTAAGCAAATAAGATTTTGTGAAATAAAATAAAACAAGCAGTAATTCTATTGCCTGCCACAGGAGACTTCTGAAAAGGGGTGTTGAAACTGTTGGCAACTCTTTGTGAGGCAAATGAACTGCACTTCAGAAAGGACCCAGGAGAAGCCTCTGTCATTACTTTTGCAAAACCTCTTAGGTGTCTGTGATACAGTGTAAAGAACTGCAGGGGCTGAGTTTCTGGCTCAGGGCTCAGACAGAGTTCTCTAGAAGCCTGAAAAATAATGCAGCTAGGGCAACTTTCCTCGGTTGAGAAAAATAGGAGCTTCTCAGCTATCTACCTCAGCAGGAGAAGCTGGTACCATCTCTCAACTCAACTGCTCTGCTGAGACCCTGAGGGCCCCATCCCCACTCAGAAGACTGATGATAATTAGCCTTGTTTATTGAGAACCTACTGTTCCAAGTGCTCTACAAACTCGTTATTCCTCCAAACTCCATGAGGAAGGCACTATTATCACCATTTCACAAATGAGGAAATTAAGGCACAGAGCAGTTACTTCCTTTGCCCAAGGTCATAGCACCAGGAAGAGGTAGAGCCAAAAAGCAACCCAGGCTGTCTGACTCTGGAGCCTGCATTATTAACCACTAAGCTATATTGTCTTTCTGTGGGTGAATATGTACGATTGCTCAGAAATTTCAAACTGTATTTTGAGTTCCGGTGAGCCTTCGTGTTGAAGTAGGGTGATGACCACTGCTTATGTTCATGCTTCTATAATTAGAGTGTGTGTATGCATGTGTATAGGAGGTAGATGTGTGTGTCTGTTTACTTCAAGGAATCCCAGGAAGCAGAACTTAAAATTATTTTTTGCTGGAAAAGCAGTAACTTAGAGTGAAGGAACAATGGGTGGAAATATTTGCCACAGGGGCAAATTTTCTTCCTCCTAGGGAGAAATATGTTCGTACTTTTATTTATCAAAACCCTTGGATAGTGCCCTCATACCTGCCTCTAGGTTTCACTCTGTGGCTTACTTTGGCCAATAATAAAATAGCAAATTATATACAAAAAAACTTGAAGACTGCTTGTGTATTGGGGCTTTACCTTTCTTGCTGCTTGTGGATCTTTACTGTCGTGTAAGAATTCTTGGCTAACCTACTTGATGATGTGCAACATGTAGTTATTTGTTTGTTGTTATCCTGTTGACAACTGCCAATCTCTGAACTTATGAATGAGACTGTTCGAGATCAGCTCGTCCTCTCTCCACCTCTTTCCTAACTAGAGACAAATGAGGAAACAAAGTATAAGCCTGCCCAGAAAAGAGCTACCCAGCTGATCAACAGAACATCCTTTCTATTGCTACCCTCAGCCCTTAGAAATTACTGCTAGAACAGCAGTGGTCAGATATTCATCCCTTCACTTATGTATTATTTATCAACTCAAATAATGTTTTATTTCCTTTTGTGCTACATCCTGGGCATAAAATAGTGGAAAGACAGGAACAGTTTTTAGGAAACTGCCTTGGAGGAACATACATATGGGTGAGAGAGGTAGTAAACCAACTTGTTATTTAGGCCATTTTATAGGCAACAACACTTGACAATCGTCAATGAGTGGGAACTTTGGAGAGAGATAATGAGTCTCTGACCGGTGATATTAAGTATTAGAAAATCATTTATATATTAAAAATAAATGCTGCCTTATTAATATCACAAGTGGTAAAGCAGCTCAGATCAGAAAGAGGGAGATAGAGGTTGATTATATGCACTGAGTTGGAACCATACAGTAAATGTTTTTTGATAACTTAGCCTTTTTATTAAATAATATATTATGTGATTAAACATTGTAATACAATAGCATTTTTAACTGCCACATATACCCACAATATATATTTCACAAATTCCTTATTGCTAGACATTTTTACAAAAATTAATATTATGAGTAATACTAAGATAAGCATCCTTTTTCTTATATATTAATTATACTTTATTACTTATATTATTATATTTTATATTTATATTTTATTCTATATTATATTACAAATTATTTATATCATAGTTTCTTAGAATTTTATGGGTATATGCTCATTTTCAAATCATTGAATGTCTACTATAAAATTTACCTCCCTAAAAATTGTACCAATTTACAATTCAAACATTTTATAAAATTTTGGGGCCTACTTTAAGTGGAATTTATTTAGTTACTTTCTTCATAAAAACATTGCCATGTTCTGCTGAGAAGAGTTATTACTGCAGTAAGTGTTGTCCACTAAATCTCAAAAGATTTATTTCACTTAAAACTTAATATGTACTTGCTATTGGCCAAACATTGACCCCATTGTTATATCATAATTAAACAGGAGTTGGGAAACGCAGAAAGAGACAGAAGCAAGCCAGATTGCACAGAACATAAACTTCATGGAAAATACTCCTTAGGAAAATACTAATAGTATGGGAAAGTTTTTTGAATTGATAATCAGGGGTCATCTTCATTCAACTCGGTTCCACTACTGGCCAACCATAATTGCCAATAATAATTAATATGTACTGGCATTACTACAATAAACCAAATAATACATTAACTGTTTAAAAATATAACATCTCCTTTAAATTTTACAGTTATCCTAAGTACCATTATTATCCCAATTTTACAGAAGAGAATGTTCATGCTCCAACAAGAATATTAATTGCCCAATGTCTCAGAGGTAATAGTTTGCAGGGTTCTGTTAAAAATCCAGTTCTGTGTCACTCTTGCGGTTTTTTAAATCTATTTTGTCACATTTCTAACGGACTGACTTTGGGCAAATCATTTACTTTTTTTAAGGGTCAGCTTATTCATACTTAAGGAATTTAAACTAAGATGACTTCTGAATTCCTTCCATTTCTAATATTTTATGATTCAAACATTTCATGTTACCCATACTGTCTTCTTAGTAAACAGAGCTTTAAAAATCTTGACCAAACATTGCAGTAGGTTTGGAACTCTTCCTTCAGATAGGAACTTTCCAACTATAAATCTCTAATACTTTTTAAGTATAAGGTTAACTGTATTCTGATTTTGAAATCTCAGATTCAGTATTTTTCATCACCATATTTCCTCTCTTCCTATCTCTGTGCTTTAAAAAAAATGGGGGTTGGGTGGGGGGAGGAATATATCTTTTGAGAAGAGGAGATTTGGAAGCACACTATTTCTAATTCTACTGCAGCAGGGGTTTTAAACTTAATTATCTACTGGGAAATTTCTTTTCAAAATAAATATATGACATGACCCAGATGTAAGAGAGCACTGTCATACTAAGTTGTTTGCATTGTTACTATGGGTAATGCCTACCAGGTTATGTTGTTTTATAAAATACCATGTAGAGGATGTCTAGATAACATGGCAAATCACTCACACACACTTAACTCCTTTCTGTCCCAAAACTCAATAAAATGACAACAAAAGTAGGTATAAACCGTAAGAGCAAAGAGAATGGAAAAGGATATATATAAAAGGATAAGAGATTTCAATGTATTTTTTAATCAAATTAATACAGAAGTGGTACCTGCCTTAGCAGAGTAGAAGAAGCTACAGCCTAAAGCCTATATGGGAGGAGAAAACTAGCAGTAAGCTGATATCACTTCACAGAACTCTGGAAAAAGACAGGCTTGGAGATGCCTAGTATCATAACACAGTGTGTGTACAGTGTGCGTGTGTGTGTGTGTGTGTGTGTGTGTGTGTGTGTGTGGTGTGGGAGGTGGGGGCAGGGTGTTTGACAAGTGGTGCTGACATCTGAGCAACTAGTTAAAATTCCTTAAACAGCTGTATTGAACCCCTAGCTTCTATCCCCATCAAGCCAGAAAATGTACTTCTATGCAAGAGATCAAAGGGATAGTTTCTGGATAAATTGTACTACAGAAACTCTGAATTTGAAAACAAACAAAAAAAGAGAGAGAAAAGCTGAGGTACAGGTCTAAAAAGTTTAGGGGTGAGTGTTTTTCTTCTGGCTCTAATTACTTGTCTTACTGAGAACAGCCAGAAGAGCTGTATAAACATTTTTAAAGGATCTATTTGAAGTTATAACAGAACTACCAAGGAATTTAGGATTTAAGGGACCAAGATCCCTGACAGAAGGAAAGTGTAAAGTGATAAGAATAACATGCAGCATTGCTTCTGTCTTCAGTTTATAAGGGACAACCAAGAGACTGCAGTTTTATGGGGATAGAGGGACAAAAGTTTAAGTTTGGAGTCTTCCAAGATATAAGGGTTTTGTATAATACTCCAGACCCCTAAAGACATATCCTAGAGGTAAGGGCAAACCTAAAATAAACCACATGCATAAAGACTACAACCTAGCTTCAAATTATTGACCACATAAGGAAGATAGTTTCTATGCTAAATTATCTGCTAGAAGGAAATATATATTAATTCTGGAGGATAATGACATTATCAAGAGCTTGAAATTTTCTCTGTTTGAAATGTAATGTTGAGGATTTAGTTTCTGTGAGGTTTTTTTTGGCAAATCAGAAAACATAAAGACATAAATGACTGAAAATAAAGAGGGAAAACAGAAAATACAAGTATCCAAAAGAAATCCACATATTGGAATTATGAGAGATTCCAAAATAACTATGATTGATATGTTGTGTGAAAAAATATATATAAAAACTCAGGAGATAAATGGAATCTATAAAAATAAATGAATATTTTACATCAGAAAATACAAAAAGTGAAATTAAGATAGCAATTTTTGAGATGATTAAAGAGCATTAAAGAGGGACACTTAGATGGCTCAGTGGTTGAGTGTCTGCCTTCGGCCCAGATCCTGATCCCGGAATCCGGGATCAAGTTCTGCATCAGGCTTCCTGCATGGAGCCTGCTTCTCCCTTTGCCTATGTCTCTGCCTCTCTCTCTCTCTCTCTCTCTCTCTCTCTGTGTGTCTCTCATGAATAAGTAAAATAAAGTCTTTTAAAAAAAAGAGCATTAAAGAAAGGATTAGTGAACTGGAAGATAGGTTGATTAAAAAACTAAAATATGGAGAAAATAAGGCTGGCAAATATAGGAAAAGACATAAAGGACTGATGGGACTCATGAAAAGATGTGTACCTTGCATAAGTCCAGTAGAAGAAAAGAGATAATGAAGAATGAACCAGTATTTAATAACTGCCAGAATTTTATGAAGTTGATAAAAGGTACCAAGCTATAGATTCAAGAATCTCTATAATCCCAAACATGATATATAGAGAAAACCATACCTAGACACACATCATAGTAAAACTGCCAACAAGAACAATAATAAAATACACAAAGAGAAAATCCATAGAAAAACCTTTACCTTCCAAAGAGTAATAGTAAGGCTTACAAATGACATCTCTATAGGAAAATGAAAGCCAGAATACAATAGGATATCTTTGATGTATTGAAAGAAAATATCTACCTAGAATTCTGTACCTAACAAAACATATATTTCAAGAATGAAGGCAAAATATATATTGAAACAAAATCAGATAACCAGTTATGAGCTGATATATATGAGAACAAACACTAATAGAATTTTTTTGGTATTTCCTTTTACTAAAATACATTTTTAGTGTATAGCACTAAACAGAAGCACCAAAATGCAGAAAATGAAAAGCAGTGGGAAATACAAATAATGAGGAGGCTAAATGAATATTTTCTGTGTAAATATATTAAATAATGTCTTGTGAGGTTTAAAATATATTTGCTATTTAAAATATTGAAATATGTGACAATAAGAAAGCAAAAAGTAGAAGAAATCAATAAAACTAAGTGAAGATGTCTTAATATTTCTAGGGTAACCATTACATGAATAATAAAAGAATATCATTTATCATAGTGAGCATTGAGTAATGTATGGAATTATTGAATCAATATGTTCTACACTTGAAACTAATATAACATTGTATCTCAATTATAGTTCAGTAGAAAAATAAATAAAAGAATATATAGTTAGGAAGATAATAAAAGGGTGTAATGAGTAATGAAAATACTTCTTTAATCCAAAATAAGGTAAGAAAAGAGAAATAAGGAACATAGAGCAGGGTAGGTCAAATAGAGGACAAAGAATAAGATGATGGATTTAAAAACAATTGCATCAGAAAATATATTAAATGTAAAAGATAAAACACTCAAGGAACAGTGTTTACATAAAAATAATTATGTGCAACTTACAAGAAACATATTAAATTTAAAGATTGAAAGCAAAAGGATAGAAAAAGATATATCATGAAGACACTAACTGAAAAAAAGTGCTGTGGTTATACTAATATTAAACAAAGTATACTTTAAGGCAAGATCCATTACTGAAGATAAAGTAGAATATTTTATAAATGAATTATTGCGTTTATCTATCAGAAATACATAATCATTAGAGATGAATATGAGCCTAACAATACAACATCAAAATATACAATACAGAATTCATTGAACTTAAAGCAGAAGTAGACATATCTGTTATATTGGGAGGGTTTAACATGCTTATTTCAATATCCATTAGAACGGACAAAGTATCAGTTAAGACCTAAAACATTTGGGGGCGCCTGGGTGTGTCAGTCAGTAAATCGTGTGCCTTAGACTCCAGTCATGATCCCAGAATCATGAGATCAAGCCCTACATCAGGCTCCCTGCTCTGCAGGGGTCCTGCTTCTCCCTCTGCCTCTGCCTGCTGCTCCCCCTACTTGTGCTCTCTCTCTCTCTCTGTCAAATGAATTCATAAAAAAAGTCTTTTTTAAAAAAGACATAAAAGATTTGAACTCAATTACTTCTATTGAAATATGCAGAAAATTATACCCGTAACTGAGAAATATATACTCTTTTCAAGTGAAAATGTATCATTTACCAAAATTTGCCATTTTCTAGGACACAAAGTAACTTTTATGAACGTCAAAGGATTATTATCATTCAAAGTATATTCTTACCACAACAGAGTTAACTAGAAATCGGTAGCATTAAAGTTAACTAAACATCCCCCAGAGTTTGGAGATTAAGAAAAACACATTTTAACCACCCAAGAATCCAGCCCAAAGACAAAATTGCAGTTAGCAAATAATACTAATACTAAAAGTATATTAAACTGTGTGAGATACAAGTAAAGGAGTGAAAATATATAAGTATCCAACTCAAGAAATTAGAAAACAAAAGTTAAACCCGAAGAAAATAGGAATTAAGAAATAAAAACATAATAATTAAATAGAAAAGAAATATTTAATAAGGAATATTCATAAAACTAAAAGTTGGTTCTTTAAAAAGACTATAAAATTATAAACATCTGGAAAAGCTGTTTAAGAAAATACTAGAGAAGGCATAGATTACCAACATGAGGGAAAGGAGAGGAGATAATACTACAAATTCTACAGATATTAGAAAGATTATAAAAGGATATTTGGAAAACTTTAAGGCAATACATTTGAAAATATAAGTGACAGGAATAAAATTTTTGAAAAATAAGGTTTACCAAAACACCCACAAGAAAAACAGTCTGAATAGTCATATATATATATAAAAGATTTTATTTATTCATGAGAGACACAGAGAGAGAGAGGCAGAGACACAGGCAGAGGGAGAAGCAGGCTCCCTGAGAGGAGCCCGATGTGGGACTCGATCCTGGATCCCAGGATCATGTCCTGAGTCGAAGGTAGACGCTCAACTGCTGAGCCACCCAAGCGTTCCTAGTCCTATAATATTAAAGAAATTGAATTTAATTAAATTAAACCATCACACAAAGAAAATTTCAGGCCCAGATGGCTTCATTTGTGATTTTCCCCAAATATTTAAGGGATAAACATATACTAATATTACACAAAGTCTTTGAGAGAATAGGAAAGAATACTTCCTAACTCATTTTATGAGGCTAATATATTCTAAAAACAAAATCTGACAAAGACATTAGAAGAAAGCTAATTAGAAGAAAGCTATAAAGGATAATACCTCTTATGAACATAGAAGCAAAAATTCCAAACTAAATGTTAGCAAATAAAACCCAACCATATATAAAAATGTGATACATAAAGACCAAGTGGTATATATTTGAAGAATAAAATATTGAATTAACATTAGCAAATTTAATATGTTCACTTCATTAACTGCATAAAGAAAACCCATCTGATTACTTCAACAAATGCAGGCAAAGCACTTGATAAAGTCAACACCTGTTTTTGATAAAAATACAACATAAAGTCTATATACAAAAATCAACTGTATTTCTATGTACAAGTAGCAGAACATTAGAAAATGAAAACTTTTAAATGCATATACAATAGTATTAGAAATAAAACACCAAGAAAAGGAATAACAAAATATTTTAGAATGTCAAGAAAAATATGTTGCTAAGAGAAATCAAAAATCTTAAATTTAAAAAGAAGGATGTGCCATATTCATGGACTGGGATAGTTAGTGAAGCAACATGTGAAGTCTCTAAAATGGCCTGTAAATTCAGTGTAATCCTACATAATAATCCTAGTTCTTTTTCTACACCTTAAAAAAACTAACTGTAAAATTTATATGGGAATGTAAAGAATCACATGTCATCAAGACCAGATATCAGATGAAATTACCTTAAGCTTTGTGGACCAGAATATCCCTATTACAACTGCCCAACCCTGCCATTGTAGCCAGGAAACAGTCATAAATAATATGAGAATGAGAAGAAATTATTGTTTTCCAAAAAGTCTTTACTTGCAAAATAAGTTATTAGTTACACTGTTGGTTTGCCAACTTCTAGTCAAGATAATCCTGGAAAAGAACAGAGGTGGGAAACTTAACCTAGCATGGTACCAAGTTTTAAAATTACAGCATGCAGATGTGTGGTATTGAAGCAAAATAGACCAGTGGATGGGATGCCTGGGTGGCTCAGCGGTTGAGCGTCTGCCTTTGGCTCAGGTCCTGATCTCGGGATCTGGGATCGAGTCCCACATCGGGCTCCTTGCGGGAAGCCTGCTTCTCCCTCTGCCTATGTCTCTGCCTCTCTCTGTGTCTCTTATGAATAAATAAAATATTTAAAAAAATAGACCAGTGGAATGAAAGTCCATAAACAAATCCATAGTTATATGGCTATCTGCTTTATGACAAAGGTAGTATTAAAGAGCCTGTAGATGGCCTTTTCCCCTTAACTAATCCAATCCAAATGAGTGAAATCTTTTAAAATGTTGTCTCCAAGTTTAGCTGGACTATTATACTGTATGAAGAATGAAAAGCTTATAATATATGGAGAATGAAAGACTATATGACTGGAGGTGTGGTTTCTGTGGTTAGCCCAGAGAAAGTAGTAAAGCCTGAAAATTATTAGCCATAATCCCCCAAGAGAGGAATCAGTATAGCTTTTCTGAGTAGCCAAATCATGGTCTCAGTTAAATAGCAGAATTTTGTGCTAGGTAGTATTACTTTACATGTACATGTAACATGAAAGACTTGCCTGCCCTATGTGAGCGTGTTTGAATGTTAAGGACTCTGAGTCACTTTTGCATTGCCTGGCATACAGATGATGTACTAGTTAGGATATTGGTTTAGTTTTTTTAGCAGTCTAAATTAAAAATGACTTAAAACATTTCTCCTATGTAAGGGTGTGAGGTGGGACATGCTCAAGGGTTGGGTAGCTCAGTGAGGGCTTCCAGATATCCAGGTTCCTCCTGTCTGGTTGCTCTAGAACTCTCTAGGGTATGGGTCTCAAACGTTAACCTGCATCTGGGATTCCTATTCAAATGTGAATTTAAATTCAGTAGATCTGGGAATGGGACCTGAGCTGCTACATTGCTAATGAACTCCCCAGTGATGCCAATGTGCTGCTTTGGAGACCACATTAAAAAATATCAAGGCCTCTCCCTCCCCCCCAAAAAATATCAAGGCTCACACATTAGAATTAAACATCTGGATTCCTTCCACCTGGACATTATGTCAGATTTTCCTGTGGCCGCTGTAACGAATAACCACAAACTATGTGGCTTGAAACAACAGAAATTTATTCTTTCATAGTTCTGGAGGCCAAAAGTCCAAAATCAATATCACTGGGCCAGAATCAAGATGTCAAGATGGGCCTCACTGCCTCCCTCCAAAGTTTCTAAGGAAGAATCCATTCCCTTGCTGCTTCTAGCATCTGCTGTTTACCTGTATTCTGTGGCACAGAAGAAACTTGCCCTGCTGATATCTTAAAACCCATAAAATTTATTTTGGACTTCGACCTCCAGAACAATAAGAGAATAAATTTGTGCCGCTTTAAGTCATGGAGTTTGTGATAACCTGTTACAATGGCAGTAGGAAATGAATATAGCAATAGATCCCAGCTACACAATTGGGATTTTTGGACAGATTGACTTGGGTAGTTGCTGACACTGATATAGAAACTCATGTTTGTGAACAGGGCATGTGCAAGTAGCATATGGGAGGGAGGATCATAGCAGTCCTGTGGTGGCCCCGACCTGTGGCTCAGATCTGCTCAGCTGCTGCAGGGCTGAGTCTGAGAGCATGTGGAGTCCATTGTCAGTAGTGGGGAAGTGGTGGCAGAAATAGAGAGAGGTCTGGAGGGAGTAAGTCATGTCCAGTGGTCATCATGGTGCAGGAGAGTCAGAGGGAGTCAGACTGAGGGAGTCAGGCTGTTGCCAGACTAATGTAGGGAGAGGTTGAGATCTGTGAAAAGGGTTCTTGTCTCACAGTTGGTCTGGCACTCTGGTTGTCTGGGCTCACAGATAAGCATTTCAATAGACCTAAGAAAGGCAGCCTGCCATGTGAGAAAGGTGCTGCCTGGCTGTTTTAAGAGTGCAGGTAGGTTGTTGCAATAACTTTTAAAAAGTTCAGAGGTACTGTTTGCCCCAAATCTTGGGTTTAGGATTTCTGTGTTCTGTGAAGATGATTTTCCTTAACCTGAATAAGCTGTTTGTGGTCTGTCCTTTTTTTCTTCCTCCTTCCTTCCTCCCTTCCTTTCTTTCTTTCTTTCTTTCTTTCTTTCTTTCTTTCTTTCTTTCTTTCTCTTTTCTCTTTCTTTCTTTCTTTCTTTCTTTCTTTCTTTCTTTCTTTCCTTCCTTCCTTCCTTCCTTCCTTCCTTCCTTCCTTCCTTCCTTCCTTCCTTCCTTCTTTTTTTCCTTTTAAGGTTTTATTTATTTATTCATGAGAGACACACAGAGAGAGGCAGAGACATAAGCAAAGGGAGAAGTAGGCTCCCTGCAGGGAACCTGATGCAGGACTTGATCCCAGGACCTCTGGACCTCGGGATCACAACCTGAACCAAAGGCAGATGCTCAGTCACTGAACTACCCAGGTGCCCTTTCTCCTACATCATGCTTAAAAGCTCTTAAGGAAGTATAATAAAAAGGTGTTAATATGTTGACTTTTCATGAGAATGCAGGTGTAAACTCCTGAGTTGGAAAGCCTGTTTCCCTGACATCCTCCCCAAGCTTGTGTGCATACAACAGTAGCTCTGTCTTACCATCACCAGGTATCATTGAGTGTTGATCATGTGCAAGCATTGTCCTAAGATGTTTAAGTATTTTATTTGATGTGCCCAAAACCATAAGAGAGAGTATTATCATCTACTTTTGTACATGAAGAGGCAGGTTTAGAGAAATTAGTGGCTTATCCAAGTTAAACAGCCATTACATGGGTCTAAGTGACTCCAAATTTCAACCTTCTTAAGTATGGGGATCTATTGCCTTAATTTTTAAAGAGTCATCATAACCATTTTTAAGCATATACTTCCAAAGTGTTTAGTACATTCATACTGCTGTGCAACCTATCTCAGAACTCCAGAACCCTTTTGTCTTGCATAAACTATGGCTCTAACCCATTAAAAAGCAATTCCCCATTCTTCCTAATGTTAAGCCCCTCACAACCACCTTTCTACTTTCTGTGTATGAACTCTGGATAACATATTAGTGGACAAATACATATAGTATTTGTCTTTTTGTGACTGGCTTGCTTTACTTAGTATGTCTTTAAAGTTCATTGATGTTGTAGCATGTGTCAGAATTTCCTTCCTTTTTAAGACTGAATAATATTCCATTGTATGTATACATCATATTTTATTTATCCTTTCGTCCATCAATGAACACTGGGGTTGCTTCTACTTTTTGATTGTTGTGAATAAAGCTGTGAACAGGGGTGTACAAATTTCTCTATAAGACTCTGCCTTTGGGATGAGCACTGGGTGTTATTCTATATGTTGGCAAATTGAACACCAATAAAAAATAAATTTATAAATTTAAATAAATAAATAAATAAATAAATACATAAATACATAAATAAATAAAAATAAATACAGCTTAGTTGTCTCTGGTATGGGTGATCCTAAATAAAGCTGAATTTATTTTGGGGGGAAAAAAGGCTCTGCCTTTGATTCTTTTGGGTATGTACACAGAAGTGGAGTTGCTGGATCATAAACAATTTTATTTTTGGTTTTTTGAGTAGTCATCACACTATCTTCCATAGTGGTTGCACCATTTTATAGTCTCATGAACAATGCACAAGGGTTCTAATTTCTCCATTTCCTTGCCAACAACTGTTTTTTCTATATTTTTCTTATGTTTTGTTTTTGATAGCAGTCGTCCTAATAGGTTCACACCTCAGTATCTTGTGGTTTTAATTTGCATTTTCCTAGTAATTGGTGAAGTTGAGCATCTTTTCTTTTTTTCTTTTTTTTTTATTATTTTTTATTTTTATAAATTCATTTTTTATTGGTGTTCAATTTGCCAACATATAGAATAACACCCAGTGCTCATCCCATCAAGTGCCCCCCTCAGTGCCCATCACCCAGTCACCCCCACCGCCAGCCACCTCCCCTTCCACCACCCCTAGTTTGTTTCCCAGAGTTAGGAGTCTCTCATGTTCTGTCTCTCTCCCTGATATTTCCCATTCATTTTGAGCATCTTTCTGTGGGCTTGCTGGTCATTTGTGAATCTTTAGAGAAATATCTATTTAAATCCTTTGGGCATTTTTAAAAATTAACAGATTTTTTTTTAGTGCAGTTCTAGGTTCACAGAAAAATTAAGTGGAAAATACAGGAATTCCTACATACTTCTTTTTCCCATACATGCACAGCCTACTCCATTATCAACTTGCTTCACCAGTGTTACATTTGTTATAATTGATGAACCTACACTGACACGTCATTTTCATTCAAAGCCCATAGTTTACATTAGAGTTCATTCTTGGTGTTGTTCACTCTTTTGGTTTTGACAGATGTATTTTGACATATATCCAGCATTATAGTATCATACAGAATAGTTTCATTGCTCAAAAAGATTCTCTTTTCTCTTCCTATTTATCCTTCCCTCTCCTCAACCCCTGACAAATAGTAATCTTTTTACCATCTCCATAGTTTTGCCTCTTTTGGAATGTTATATAGTTGGAATCATACTGTATGTAGCCTTTTTCTATTGGCTTCCTTTAATAATACATATTTAAGTTACTTTAATGTCTTTTCATGTCTAAATAGTTTATTTCTTTTTAATGCTGAATAACATCCCATTATTTTGATATACCACAGTTTATTCAGCTACTGAAGGGCATCTTGATTGCTTCTAAGTTTTGGCAATTATAGATAAAGGTTCTATAAACACCCATGTGCTGGTTTTCAGTTCATCTGGATCAATACCAAGGAGTATGATTGTTGAATCTTATGACAAATGTCTGTTTAGGTTTGTTACAACCTGCCAAACTATCTTCCAAAGTGCCTATAACATTTTGTATTCCCACCAGCAATAATGAGGGCTGCACATCCTCACCAGAATTTGGTATTGTTGGTATTCTGGATTGTGGTGATTCTAATGGGTATGTAGTAGTATCTAGTTTTAATTTGCAGTTTTCTAATGGTGTCTGTTGAACATGTTTTCATATGCTTACTTGCCATTTATACATGTTCTTGGTGAGATGTCTCTTTAGGTCCTTTGCCTCCTTTCTAATTGCATTGTTCATTTTCTTATTATTGAGTTTTGAGAGGTTTTTGTATATATTGGTATCAGTCTTTTATTGGATATGCCTTTTGCAGATATTTTCTCCCAGTCTGTGGCTTGTCTTCTAACTCTTGACATTGTCTTCTGCAGAGTGGAAGTTGTAATTTTAATGAAGTCCTGCTTAATCAATGATTTCTTTTGTAGATTGTGTTTTTAGTGTTGTATCTAAAACAGCATCAGCATACCCAGTGTCATCTAGGTTTTCTCCTATAATGTCTTCTACAAGTTTATAGTTTTGCATTTTATATCTAGATCTATCATCTATTTTGAGTAAATTATTCTAAAAGGTCTAAGTTCAGTGTCTAGCTGCTGCCATTTATTTATTTATTTATTTAGCACATGGATGTCTAGTTGTTACAGCACCATTTGTTGAAAAGACTATCCTTGCTCTGTTGTATTGCTTTTGTTCCTTGATCAAAGATTAGTTGATTATATATACATGGGTCTATCTCTGGGCTCTCTATTGTATTTCATGGAACTATTTGTCTATTCTGTCTCTAAAACCACAGTATCCTGATTAATGTAGTTTTATAGTGAATCATGAAGTTCAGTTCTCTGACTTTCTTCTTGCCCTTCAATACTGAATTAGCTACTCTTAAAATCAGTTTGTTGATATCCACAAAATAAGCTGCTGGGAATTTGGTAGGAACTACAGTGAATCTACAGATCAAATTGAGAAGAATGAACATATGACAATATTGAGTCTTCCTATCCATGAACATGGTGTATCTCTCCATTTACTTAGTTCTTTGATAGCTTTCATAAGAGTTGTATAGTTTTCCTCAGATCTTTTTTATATTTTATTAGACTTACACTGCTTTCATTTTTTAGGTGCTAATGTAAATGGTATTGTGTTTTAAATTTCAAAGTACACTTGTTGATGTCTTGAATACAGAAAAGTCATTGGCTTTTTTATATTAACCTGCATTCTGTAACCTTGCTATAATTACTTACTAGTTCAAGAGTATTTTTGTTGATTCTTCAGGAATTTCTACATACACTACTTATGTCATCTGTTAAGACAACTTATTGCTTCATCTCAGTCCCTATAGCTTTTATTGCCTGTTATCATCTTATTCTATTAGCTAAGGCTTCCACTACAATGTTGAAAGGCAGTGGTGATAGGAAACATGTATGTCTTGTTCTTTATCCTAACTTCATGTTTCTCATTGTTAGTATGATGTTAGTTGTAGCTGTAAGTTGTTGTTGTTGTTGTTGTTTTGTAGATGTTCTTTAGCAAGTTGAGGAAATTCTTCTCTATTCCTAGTTTTCTGAAAGCATCATTAGTGGGTGCTAGATTTTGTCAAGGTTTTTATAAAATCCATTGCCATGAGCATGGAATTTTTATTCATTAGCCTGTTAATGTTATGGATTACATTAATTGATTTGGAATGTAGAACCAGCTCTGAATAACTGGGGTAAATCCCACTTGTTTGTGATGTATAATTCTTTCTTATATGATTCACTAACATTTCTTGACTATTTTTGCATCTATGTTTATATATACTGATCTGATGTTTTCTTTTTTGTGTGATGTTTGTGTCTAGTTTCGGCATTAAAATAATGCTGGATTGCCACTCACAAACTGAGTTAGGATGTATTTCTCTGCCTTTCAAAGCCAAAGGATGTATCTTCTGGAAGAAATTATAGAGAATTGGTAGAGTATCTTCCTTAAATGTTTGGTAGAATTAATCAATGAACCTATGTAAACTTGGCACTTTCTGTTTTGGAAGGTTATTGATTTTTTATTCAATTTCCTTAATAGATACAGGTCTATTCAGATTTTCTATTTATTCTTATGTGAGTTTTGGCAGGTTGTGTTTCATAGAATTGGTTTATTTCATCCAGCTTATGAAATTCTTGGGCATAGAGTTGTTCATAATTCTCCTTTATTATCCTTTTAATTTTCATGGGCTCTGTAGTGATGTCCACTCTTTCATTCCTGATATTAGTAATTTGTGCCTTTTCTCTTGTTTTTCTTAGTTAACCTGGTAAATCAATCTTTTTCAAAAGCCAACTTTTAATTTTGTTTATTTTCTCTACTGACCTCCTGTTTTCAATTTCATTGATTTCTGCTCTAATTTCTATTATTTCCTCTGCTTTCTTTGCATTTAATTTTCTCTTCTTTTTCTATTTTCCTAAAGTGGAAGCCTAGATTATTGATTGTAGATCTTTCTTCTTTTCTAGTGTTAGACATTCAATGCTATAAATTTCCCTCTATGCACTGCTTTCACTGCATCCCACAAAAATTTTGGTAAATTCTATTCTCATTTTCATTTAGTTCAAAATGTTTTTAAACTTGAAGTTCCTTTTTTGACCTGTGCATTGTTTAATCCCCAAATATTTGGGGATTTCCTAGCTATCTTTTTTTGTTGTTGTTGTTATTTATTTCTAGTTTAATCCCATTGTAGTCTTAGAGCAGACATAGTATGATTTCTGTTCTTTTAGATTTGTTAAGGTGTGTTTTACAGACCATGTGACCTGTCTTGGTGAATTTTCCATGAGAGCTTGAGAGGAATGTGTAATTGGCTATTGTTGAATGAAGTAGTCTACAGATGTCAATTACATCCAGTTGATTGATGTTACTGTTGAATTCATCTATATCCTTACTAATTTTCTGCTTGCTGGATCTGTCCAATTATAATGGAGGGATGTCAAATCTCTAACTGTAATAGTTGATTCATCCATTTCTCCTTGCAATTCTATCAATTTTTGCCTCATGTATTTTGATGTTCTATTGTTTGGTTCATACACATTAAAGATTGTTATGTGTTGGAATATGTAGCCTTTCATCATTATATAATCACTCTTTTTATCCCTGATAACTTTCTTTGCTCTAGAGTCTATCCTAATTGACATTAATATAGCTAATTCCACTTTCTTTTGATTAAGGTTAGCATAATACATTTTTCCCATTCTCTTACTTTTAATCTATGTGTCTTTATATTTAAAGTTGTCTTCCTGTAGGCAACATGTATTTGGGTCTTGTTTTTTATTTACTCTTGCAGTCTCTGTATTCGAATTGGTGTATTTAGATCATTGACATTAAAGATGTTTATTGATATACATGGATTAATATCTGCCATATTTTTTATTGTTTTCTATTTGTTGCCCTTTTTCTTTGTTCCTATTTTTGTATTCTATACTTTTTCTGCCTTTTATGGTTCTAACTGAACATTTTATAGGATTCCATTTTCTTCCCTTTCTTAGTATATTGATTAAACCTTAAAAAAATGTTTCTTAGTGATGCCCTAGAGCAAAGCCATTCAGTAACCAAATGCTCTCTACTCTCCCTGTTGTGACATTAAGAGAAACAAAGAGAGGGCAGATTTTCAGAACATAGACATAGACATTGCCTTCCCTCCAACAGAGGAAATTGAGAAAAAAGGGATAAAAGCCAAAACTAACAGTCTATACTCACCATCATTTAGGTGTAAGTTCATGCAATAAAAATGACTGCCTACATGGAATGGCCTTATTTAAAATGCTGACTGTGGTATATACCTAATTGAAGTTCTCTTCGGAAGCCAGAACAGGGTACTTGGGGCACAAGGGAAGGTAGGGACATCTCCTAATCCTAAAGTACATGTCATACAAATTAAGCTATCATGGTCACAGAGCAATCATGTACCCAAATCAAAGTTAAAGGGAAGATATTTCAAGTAGAAGGATTGCTGAGTGGCTTTAAATAGAGATAGATCTTGATCCTGAGAATGCCATGCATTTGACCCAGGAAACTGGCATTTATAGGGCCCAGGCCACGAATTTATGAACATAAAGAGTTGGGGGCTAGAGGTATTTTCATTATAAATTCATGCAACTTTAATCTACCCAGTAGGGGTCAACTTTAGAAGTCTGAAATTAACTGATAAATTCAGATAAAGTTGTTAGTGAGAACTCTTTATGCCATGTAAAAAAGCTCTTCAAAGGCTTGTTTCAGACTAGTGTTTCTCCTGATACTTAAATGTTTAATTAGATTGTAAACCAGTTCCATTCTGGGTATTGTCTTTTGAGCTCTTTTTTGCTAAGCAGACAAATAATGCAATGAAAGAAAATAATGTTTAGGAGCTTTCTGTACACCTGAACATAGTTAAAGTATTTTGGCAAGCATTAAGCAAGTTTAAATTAGAAATTATTAAACATTTTTTATTTGGATATATTTGACACACAATGTTACATTAGTTTCACATGTACAGCATGGTGATTGAACTTCTATATTATGCTATGCTCACTACTAGTATAGCTACCATCTGTCAGCATACAATGCTATTATAACACTATTGACTCTATCTCCTGTGCTGTGTATAAAGGGATATTTTTAAAACATTGTATGCTACAGCAGTTATTATTAATTATTATTGTTATTATTGTGATGATGATACTTGTCAGATAATTTTTGTACTATTGTATTGTGGAGAATGGTTTATGAATATTTAGAAAAACTTGTCTTCAGGATTCACTTAAAAATATAAAATGAAGAAACTGCTTAGAACATTCCTCTGATAAGATTCTTCATACCATTTATTAATGGGATATTTAATTTCCTCATAGACTTCGGAAAGTATAAAGGGAGTAGTGTTACTGCTGGACTGATTTTTAACCAACTATCTCTAATATCTTCTTGTAAGTAATAATTAGGATAATCTGGATATGGTTTATAAAAGTTTTAAAAGTTTGGAGACTGTTTCCAAGGCAGCAATTCATTAGAAAGGCTGAATTTGGTGCTAGGATGTTAAAATAGAATTATCTTGACATTAGAAACCACAGTTCAAATGTGACTTCTCCAGAATTGGGTCTTTTGTACTTAATGGTAACTGACCATTCTATCCAAATATTTCTCCAGGTGTGATCTACAGATCCCTAGTTATTTTAAATACTCCTTGAAAAAGGGATTATATGGTCAAACACATTTAAGAAATGCTGTGAACTATTGTCTCCTCTTACTGAGTTTCACTGTATTAAGGGAGAGGTCTTGTACTAGGGAAACATGTTTAATTGTGTGTAGTTCAGTGGTTCCAAAATTAATTGTCCAAAGCAAATAATTTCATATCCCACAGCAGCAGCATTCCACAGAATAAATGTGTATATGTGAAAATTTATTATGTCTTATTAACAAAAGCGAAGCTTTTTACTTTATGGCACACAAATTATATGACAAGAATGATGGTCCTTATGTGACTTGCTTCTCCCCCCACCCCCAGGTTTATTAAGATAAAGTTGACATACAATAGGCTGCACTTATTTACGGTGTATAATCTGATAAGTTTTGACATGTTTATACACACCTGTGAAACCATACTGTCACTAGAATCAATGTAATATTTCTTTCACCCTTAAAAAGTTTCCTTGTGCTGCTTTTGCCATCTGTCCCTCCAACATAATGTTGAATACAAATGTTAAAGTAGACAACCTTATCTTGTTCCTGACTTTAGGAGGAAGGCATTTATTAATTATTTCACCATCAACTATGATGTTAACTACAGGATTTTTTGTAGGTGTTCCTTATCAGATTGAGGAGGTTCCCTTCTGTTCCCAGTGCACAAATTTTTTGTCAGAGTAAATGTTGGATTTTTGTCAAATATTTTTTTCTTCATCTCCTGGGTTGATCTGTTAATATGGTAAATTCCATAGAACAATCTCCTAATGTTAGATGAACTGCCACTTGATCATGTTTTACCATTCATATGTGTATTATTGAATTCAATTTGCCAATATTTTGTTAAGACTGCTTGCATTTATCGTCATGTGGGTAACGTCTTTGTCTGATTTTGAGATCTGAGTAATGCTGACTTGGAATGAGTTGGGTGTACAACTTTTGATTTTCTGGAAGAATTTACATAGAATTGGTATTATTTCTTTCATAGTTCTTTGGTAGAATTCAATAGTAAGCATCTGAACTGTGTTTTCTTTGTGGGTTCATTTTTCACTATTAAGAGATAAAGGAATATTCTTCTTGCACCTATTTGGTAGTTTATGTCTTTCGAGGAATTAGACCATTTTTTTAAAAGTTGTAGAACATATTGGCAAAATGTTCATAATATTACTATTTCCATATCTGTAGAATCTGTACTGGTGTCATCTCTCTTGTTCTGCACTGGTATCTGTATTGTTTCTCTTTTTTTCCCTGATCAGTCTGAATAGAAATGTATTACTTTTACTGGTCTTCTCAAAGAACAAACTTCTCATTTTATTGTTATTTGTTTCTTATATCATTGATTTCTGCTCTGATATTTACCATTTTCTTTTGCTTGCTTTAGGGATTAACTAAAATCTTTTTAGTCTCTTAAGGTGGAAGCTGAGATTATTTATTTAATACCTTCCTTATTTTCTCCTATAGATGTTTTAGTGCTATAAATTTCACTTTAGATATTACTTTAGCTGCATCCCACAGATTTTAATATTCTGTTTTCATTCTCATGTAAATCAGAATACTTCCTAAGTTCCCTTTTGATTTCTTCTTGACTTATGAGTAATTTAGAACAGTTTTGTTTCATTTTCAAATATTTGGAAGATTTTTCAGGTGTTTTTAAATTATTGATTGATTATTAACTTCATTTCAGTCAGAAAGCATACTCTTTATTGCTTGAATTCCTTTGAATTTATCAAAACATTTTACAGCTCAGAATCTGGTCTATCCTGGTAAATGTTACATATACACTTGAAAAAAATATGTATTTAGTACATAAATATGTACTAAATTGTCCAGTGAAACGTGCTGTGAATGTCAAATTAGCTTATAGCATTATTTAATCCTTTTGTATCATTGCTGATATTGTGTCTACTTGTTCTAATAATTATTGAAAGAGGGATGTTGAAACAGCTTGAATTGTGGATTTATCTATTTCTTCTTTCTGTTTTACCAGTTTTTCTTCTTCTTTTTTTTTAGGTGTAAAACATTTAAGATTTCATGAACTCCTCATTAACAGCTATTGCTGTTATACATTTTACTTTTTGTATGTTATAAACCACAGAGTAGATTTTCATTATTTTTTATTTAAACAGTTGATTTTATTTTAAGGAGATTTAATACTATGACTTTATGCTTACCCACATTGTCCCTTTTCTGATGCTCATCATTCCTTTGTTTAGATAGAAATTTACATCTGGTGTCATTTTTGTTCTGCTTAAAGAACTTCTTTTAACAATTCTTGTAGTGCATGTCTACTGGTGATGAGTTTTTTTTAGCTTTTACATGTCTTAAAAAGTTTTTCCACATTTTTTTCCTCTACCAAACTTTGTTTATTCATTATTCATCTCCATACAATTAAAATTCCCAGAAACACTAACAACTTTCACATTTGTATTTGAAAGATATTTTTAGTGAGTAAAGACTTTAAGGTTGAGGATTTTTTCTTTCATCACTTTAAAAATGTACCTGTGCTGTCTTCTATTTTGATTTCTGATGAGAAATGTTCTGTCATCATTATCTTTGTGTCTCCATACATAATGTCTTTTTTATTTGGTCGTTTTTAAGGTCTACGCTTTATCATTTGTTTTAAGCAATTTGATTATGATGTGCCTTTATGCTTCTCATACTTGGATTCACTGCGATTCTTGGAACTGTGAGTTTGAAGTTTTCATCAAATTTGGAACATTTTAGGCTATTTTGTCTTTTGTTCTATCCCTCCTCTCCTCCCTTTTAGAAATTCAAATAAAATGTGGACCGTACCACAGTTCATTGATAATCCTGTTTATTTTAGTCTTTTTTCACATTTCAAAATGAATTGTGTTTCATTTTGGATACTTCCTATTGCTGTGCATTCTAGTTTCTTAATCCTATGCAATATCTAATCCATTGTTAATTCCATCCACTGTACTTTTCATGTCAGACATGATATATTTTTCATTATTAAAAGTTTGATATGAGACTTCTCTGTAGCTTCCACATTTGAACTTATTATGTTCAATCATTCCTCTAGCTTCTTGAACATGTGGAATTGAGATACAGTTATTGTTTTAATCTCTTGTATACTGATATTTTTATTTGTGCCATTTCTGGGTCATTTTCAGTTCACTACTTTTTTTTGTTGTGTCTTCTTTTTTTGCTTTTTTCATGCCTGGTAATTTTTGATTGGGTGTCAGACATTGTGAATTTTATCTTGTTAGGTGCTATATATTTTGTATTCCTATAACATTCTTGAACTTTTTTAGGATATGGGTAAGTCACTTGCAGACTGTTTGATCTTTTCTTATCTTACTTTTAAGCCTTTAAGGTAGAATCATTCTAGAGTTAATTTTCTTCTCTCCCACTAGTACAGCATCACTCCCCTCCTAATTGTTCAGTAAAATTCAAAATTATGGCTTTCCTTTCTGGTTGCTGGCAACAGGCACTATTCCTGCATCTGTATGAACTACAGGCATTATTCCTTTTAATATTTTTGTTGGTTTTTTTTTTTTTAGTAGTTTCTTGGTAGTATTCATGACTACATGAATGGGTTATTACTCAGCTGAATGCTGAAGAAAGAGCCTCTAAAAATCTCCGGGGCTTGCTTTCTGCATAGTTCTCCTGCTACTCTGCCCTGCAAGCAGTAGCTGCCTTGGCCTCCCTGGACTCCTGACTTTGTATTTTCATCTCAAAAAGACTATCAGGCTCTAGCTAGGATACCCCTCTTTCCCTGCTCTGCAGCCAAGAAACCCAAATTCTAATCTGGCCAATCATAGGGCTCATCTCGTTGAAGTATCACTCTCCTTCATTGTGTAATATCTTGTATATTATTGTGTTATTTTTATTGTTTTTATTTGTTTCAAGCAGCATTATAAACCCAGACTCTATTAGTTCTCTGGCTGTTGAAGAATATCTTACTGGTATGTCTGAGTCTCTTTATATGCAAGACACATGGTCACACACTGGGCACAGACTATCAATTAGATAAAAAAAAAAAATCCTTTAACCTATAGGTCTTGTTTTCATCATTTTATAGGGAAGTCATATAAGATGAATAATGCCTAGCCTTTCTTTTTATCCTATGAGCATTCAAGCCCACCCTGGTTTGATGCTGACTTATTTGCTTCTGACACATCAAAGTAAGTTTTAGCCCTGAAACCTGGGCAAAACTGACTTTCCTGAGCTGGGTAATGTTTTGCCTCTGCATTTCCTTGAATTTTCTAGGTCCTATTTTCCTGCTACACAGAACAGATCTCTGTAGGTAGCATAGAGTGAGGATTCTGAGTCTTTTGTTGTGCTAAGACATAGAAGCAGACACAAAAGAAATGTAATGGATTGGAGCAGATGCCTATGAGAAATGTAAAATGGCTTGGTTTCCTCCTACAAAGCCATATAAAGCCACAAGTTAAAAATCAATTTAAATTTGGGGAACTAGGGTGTTTGGCCAGTTTTAGGTTTAGCTATATTTAACTTTTGGGGATGCTGTTGGTTTTTAAATTTTTCTTTTTATTTAAACGAGTATATCCTAAAGATTAGTCCAAACCATTCGGGGTGTTCTTTGCTCCCTCTTTTCAGTCTCCGCCTCTGATTTGATTTCTGGATGAGCATATGCTTAGATCCCTCAAGCATAGTGATAATTTCTCTTGACCAGCAGAGCCAGTCATTATTTATTGTACTTTGCTCTCACTCCTTCTCACTCTCCTAGTGGGAACATTGCAGTGGCTGCTGGCTAGAAAATTAGCCCAGGGAGCTCCTTCTGTTGGTCTCTTTCCTCATTATACTAGTAAAAAATTTAACAGTGACATTCTCAATCCCTTCGTGTGTGTGCACATGTGTGTATATATATTATATATACATATATGAAAATATATATATATAATCTCTATATAGGTTGGAAGCACACTGTAGGGGCTAATAGTGAGTAATTTAACTGTGGCTTTCTCACACATTTTACTCTCTTTCTTTCTCTAGAGTGGCTGCAGAAGTGCAGTGTGCTCATGTATTGTTGCTTCACATTATAAGCTGAGCTTGTGGGTTTATGTGTCATCTCACTGTTTCTGCTCGGTTGTTTTGTGCCTGGATGTGATATCGTTTCATCCATTGTCAGGGGGCTGCCCCCGATACCTGGGATGCTCAAGAGATACGACACTTACTTGCCATGTGATAGCAAAGGCTTCTGTTTATTTCTGTGTCTGCTCCTACTGCAACCCTCTGTGGGATCCATGGATATCCAAGCTGATTGGGAAGCTAAAAACCACACAACCTGACTGAGGCTTTAAGGATTTTTGCTTATGGGTATCTTTAAGTAAACAAAAGGCAACCATGAACTACAATTTGCAATGACTTTTTTCTTTTTTTCTTAAATGTCTTATTATTTTAAGTCTCTTCTGGGTCACAGTTCCACAGTTCCATGAGCTTTTAACTAATAGGCCTGTTAGTATTGCACAGCTTAGCTTTGGAAGGGTGACTCGTAGTCACCCAACTAGACTGAAAGCAGGGGCCATGTGTCATATCTCCTGTGTATCCTCAGCATCTAGCTTGGTACAAGGCACTCTGAAAGTACTCACTGACTGAATGATCCATTTAGGATAAAATAGCCTATTTTCTTAAGATAGAGTTTTTGATCCAGACTGAAGACATGAGCCTTTGCCTTTTGTAATGGTTGACTTGCTTAACAGAATTAAGAGATTTTAGGTGGAGGTGATGAAAAAATGTTAATCCAAAAGGGTCTGTCAATTTCTGCAAATGATACAATCTCACTGTTAGTCTCAATTAATAAGAGCTCCCTGTGTATGTGATGTTGGGTAAGAAAAAAAGAAGAGAATGATAGAAGAAATGTAGAAACTAATATTTTAATTTTCTAATTCATAGAGAAAACTATTCTCTATATGCCTTTGGTTCTGAAGAGGCACAAACTGGTTATTAGAAGCAGTGTTGTCAGTAGTGACCAAAGCATAAGAATGTGGGATTCATTCAGCTTTGGAGAGAAACAGATTACATTTTCCATGTGCCTTAAAGCAATCCATTTAATTGACTATCTGACTCTTCAGCTTTCTATGGTTTTTATGTTGTTTTAACAAGCCTTTCTATAATTAGATACAAGTGGTATGAGACAGTAACTGGTAGAGAAGCTACAGTTATTTTATATTTGTATCCCATTAATGAGCCTTTAGATTAACATCACCAATTCATTTACAGGGAGATGTCACTATGGGCCATAAAATCCTTGTTCTCCAGCTCCTCAAGCAAAGTATGTGTAACCCTTAACCTAAAGCAGTGTCTTCCATTGGAGGCATGTGTGAACGCTGGTCCTGTCTTTGGCTGGCCTTGTGCCTGTGAGTGGGAAGTAAACCTATGTATGACCAGTTCCAGGCCATGTGATGGTAAACTTCTGGGAATGGGGAACATATAGCTGATCAAATGAGCATTTCTGATTGTATCTCCCCTATTCCAGCTACTCTGGAAGAAGTCATGTCACCCCATGATGTGTGATGCTGCTTCAAACTATTTGCAAGAAATAATCTAAATGTCAAATTGTGGGTATCATGGGGCACTGCACATGTTGAGACAAACCAGAGTGTCAGAAAGCTTAGAGTGAAGCTGGTTTTGAAGGTTGTGCAAAAAAGAAACCCTAGTCATC
This sequence comes from Vulpes lagopus, assembly GCF_018345385.1. NCBI lineage: Eukaryota > Metazoa > Chordata > Mammalia > Carnivora > Canidae > Vulpes > Vulpes lagopus. The sequence goes on from NC_054826.1 coordinate 147,275,559, forward strand.
AGGCACCAGGGAAATGCAAAGAGCTAGAAGAATCTTTGTTTCATATATTTCACAATCCAGTCCACGAAGAGCAAAATCATTATTTTAGGTATTTATGTATTTGTTTAAAACAATTCAGTACATTCATTCAACAAGCATTTTCTAAGTGTCTCCTATGTGTCAGACCCTGTTCTAGACATTAGGTATGTGGCGATGCACAAAACAAAGCTCCTACTTTAATGGGGGAATGAAGATCCTCTCAGGTGGTGATAGGTGCTATGAAGAAAAATAAAGCAGGGGAGAGGATCAAGAGTGCAAGAGGCAGTGTGCTATTTTATATAAGGGGTTAGGAAAGGTTTCTAAAAAGGTGACATTGAAGAATATGAGCTCCTTCAGGTCACAGTTCCCATTCATTCCCAAGCATCAGGTCACACTTCCCATTCCTTCCCAAGCATAACAGCCTTCTTCTGAATTATCATCCTTGTTTTGCCTGTGTAGTCAAAGCTGTGACAATTTGGACATTTATGTCAAACTCATAATTTACTACATGACCAAAGATCAGTTTCACCAAAATTCTCATCAACAAAATGGGAAATTAAGTGGTGTTATGTCCTCTTCCTGTTCTCTCCAAGCAACAAAGCACAGGCTATAGTTGACTCAAATGACCTAGGAACCACGACAGAAAAGGAATTCTGACATCTTAGAGGGACATTATGGGAAGTAAGTTTTAGTGAAAGAAGACCCCTGGAAGGAACACAGGAGCCAGCCTTGGATTTTAATCTTGACTTCTCTCCTTACCAGCTGGGTGATTTTGAACAAACTTTTAAATTTCCCTATGCTTCAGTTTCTTCAGCTGCAGAGGATAATAGGGCTTACCTCAGTGGGATCTGCTAAGAATTAAGTGGGATCTTTATGCAAAGTTCTTAGCATGGATTCTAGGAAGATATGCTCTCAGTGTTTAAAATGATTATCATCGTTGCTGTGGCTAGCACTGTCATTTATTGGCACAGTTATCTTCCTGTTTAGCCAGTGCTCTATGAGTATGTGTAAAGAATTTCTGGCCAGCATTATTCTTTACCTTGTTTCATTGATTCATTGAATCATTCATTTATTCAAGACATATATATTCTGTGGCTGGCATGTCACTGAGCTCCCTGCTAGATCCTGTAGGGAGTAAAGGATTTACATGCTTTTTGACTTGTAGAGAGGAGTGAAGCATCAAAGTGGACTTGTTCCAGATGACCTTTAAAGTCCCTTGAAAGTTGGATTTCCTGTGACTCTAAGGCACTTACTATCCAACAGACAGAGGAGTGGAAGCTCTGGTAGTGCTGAGATCTGTATAGAGCCTCAAGAACAGCCCAAACCAGGAAATGCATCTTGGGGGCTCAGCCAATAGAAGAAGTAGTAACTAGTTTATGACAACCTCCATTCCCTTCCAGTTCCTCACATATTAAAAACATAATAAGAATCCTTAACATTTGCACACTGATTTTTAGTTTGTCAGGCATTTTCACACATATCCTCTCAAATGATCCTTTTACTAAAACCAGATAGGATAAGTGCTGTTATCTTTTATCTTATGATGAGGACACTGAGGCTCAGAAGCTAAGTGAACCATCTCAGATCCCCTCGTGGCAGAGCCAGAATTCTTACAAAGAACTAAGCTGGGTTAGGAGTTCCAGGATTATAAGGGGCAAATGCTCCTGAATGTCAGAGTGGTCCTCCTTGATTAGGAAAGTCCTTTTACAACAGTCTTCCTCCTTGGGGAGGTGGTTACTGGCAGGACTAAGAAAGGGGCATGCATTTACCTGCCCAAAAACCAACCCTGGTTGTCCAGTATGAAGAGAGGCCTTCTCTATCAGCTTCCATACTCTTGTCCCCACATACCTTGTTGACCATAGGAATATTGAATTTTCTTTTGGGGCAATCAGGTGCAGATGCCCCAGAAACTGTGCCACCCTCTCCCTTCTCCCTGCCCAGCTCATGGCCCGGAGTCTGTGTGAGTCGCTGGCAAGTAGGTTGTAACTGTGCGTGATCATCCAGCTAATAATGCGCACCTATCTTCCCAGATGTCAGATACTGCTGTTGCCCCAAGGGGAGGAGAGTAAACAGAGCCCTTGCCCTCCTCCATTTGGGGATGCCTCTCTGTTTGAATTGCAGTGGCAGCGCTCTGAGCTAGGAAAGGGGCTGGCTGGTTCCAGCAGCTCACAGAGGTGCTCCCCCACCTTCTGATGACCACTGGAATAATTCAAAGAGAAGGAGAAGAAACTTACCCCAAGGTATGGAAAGTGAAAGAAGTCTGTGTGTACGTTCCACAGTATGACAAACTTCCTGTCTCCACTACTTCACCGGTTTGCCTCCCCTGGCTCACGTGACACCAGAGGAGCCAGGCCCTCCTTCCTGAAGGGGCTTTGCCTGGAAACTCACACCGGAGCTTCTCTTATCATGTCACAAAATGGCACGCTGCAGTTTGTCCCACTATATCTTGCAAGAAGCTGATATTCCAATGATGTTATTAAAAAGTGGCACCTTTTGCCACACTGTGAGAAAATCTTTCTGGTGGGGGCAAGGAGATGGCGATACATTTTCCCCAAGGAGCTCACTTCAGCTACAGCATTTGATGTATGGTGACATCTCCCCCACACACTGATACACATACGCGCACACGCACACACACACACACACAGACCCCACAAACACATTTCCTAGCTGAGATGGATAAGGAAGTTCAGGGACTTGTTCAAGGTCACACAGAGGGACAAAGAGGTCAAGTCATTTACACAGGGGTACAAAGCATTCGGCCCAGTGCTTCTTGGCTCTTAGTCCTTGTCTCTGACCTCCGATCATCCACCACCTCACCTCCTTTTCAGCTGAATAAATGTGTAATGCACACTAGAAATGCCACTGCAATTCAGTATATCACTTATGAACAGTGGCTTTTAGCTAACAAGAATGCTGATAACTCTTACTCCCTATGGGCATTTCTCAATTCTGGATTGTGTGTTTTTATTTTTGCTTTCTTGGAACTCAAATCTGTGCTCAGCTCAGCATAATATCCAGGTTTGATGTACTGAGGAAAGCCTTGAATGAGAAAGCATCAGGTCCTCATTCTAGTCTCATCTCCCTTTCGGACTGCCCCCAGGCCTTGAGGTCGTTGTTCAGCATCTCCAAGGCCCAGCTTCATGGGAAGTACATTGGAAATTGCGGTACCTTCCCTGCCAAACTCACAAGGATATTGTGAACACCAAATGAAGTTATAAGCTTGCAATGTTTTGAAATTAGCAGGAGGAAAAGGAACTTCTTCTGTCCAGAGGGACCATGAAACTGAAGCTAGTGGGCAGGGAGTCAGGCGGCGCTAGGTTCAAATCCTGTTCCAGTTGTGTGCTCTTGGGAAAGTTATGCTCTCTGAGAGTGTGTAAAATAGTGAGGTAAACCCCACCTGGCAGAGTCATGGGGAGGATTCAATGAGAGAGGATGTTGAAGGCTCCTAGCCAGAGCACCTGGCCCAAGGATGTTTCTTTCTTCCTCCTCCATGCCCCGTGCCCCATGCTTGTGGAAAGAGACTCTGAGACTTGCAGGGCGTTCCATGTCCTTGAATACTCAGCCTCTGTAACTAAGTCTGCTGCATTACAGGAGCTCGACAAGTATACAGGTGGCTATGAGTGAATGTATAGAGGAGGGATGGAAAATTTCTTTAATTTCAAAAATTCAGTGCAATGTTTGATACTGTCAAACATTGTCAGTGGACTTGTCTTCCCGATTGGGAACACGGCAATGATTTTGTCAATTTGTTTTCAGACAAATTGACAATTAAGTGGCAATTTGTGCATTTAACTCCAAGATTGGCTTAGGATGATCCAAATCTAGCAGCAGTTTTCTTCACACAAAACAAATCTGACTTATTATCTGGCCCAAGTCAACAGTGCAACTAGTTTCACAGCAGGAATTCACATAGACAAGTAAACACTTGGGGAAAATTCCCCTGTGAAGTAACCACATGTCTAGGCAGAATTATCTCATAATTTAGGAGCCAATTTTTAAAATAACTGTCAAATTAAGCTGGCTAATTGCTCTAGTCTCCATCTCCTCCACCACAGGTGGAGGGGAGGGGACTGATCTCAAAGGCAAAAGGAAGATATGCATAAAAGAGACCCCACAATGCCCCGAATGAAAATAATATTTGGCAATGTGGCTGACAACATGTTTTTACAGAGTCCTCTTTCCTATCACTTTTCCTGGCATTTTTGGAAAGTGGTTATATTGGATTTATTTTTATTTGATTATACATGTATCACTCTTTTTAATATTACCCATAAAGTTGTCAAACATGATTCTTTCCATTAAATTTATCCCTAAACTAGCTTCAAATAATCTTGTTTTTTTTTTTTTTTTTTAAAAAAAAAGGAAACATTGTACCAGGCAAGACTGAAGCCAAAGGGTTGGGTATAGGATGTAGGAAAAAGCAAAGGAGGGGGGTGGGGAATATCCTCAAGCTTTGAGAACTTAGGCTTGAATATTTTTTTTCTCCTGCTCCCTGAGAAATTAATGAACAGACAACCCTGAAACTTCAAAGCTATCACACCCTGCTTTGGGAATTATAGCCTCCATCTTGGTTGTTTAAAAATGAGCACACATGGAAATGATGTATCAGCATATCTTCTCAAGCTTGTTTTTTTTTTCGGTTGAAAATTAATCAACAACCCTCCAGTTATTTATGGCTTAGTAAATGTATACGGAAAAAAAAATTAGATCTAAAAAACCCTAAAACATGTTTAATCACAGTAGTGAAACATGGCCTTGTTAAAATTATAACTGGACAGATTAAGGTGAAAAGCCCACCCAGTACCCCTGCAACCCTTACCCAGTACTGCATTGCAAGGATTAAGAATTTTTTGTTTTTCCTTCCTGAAAATATGGTAAAATTTTATATATTTTTTACATATGTAAAAAATCCTATGTGTATATCCTTCCTATCCCCTTGTGATTAAGGGTATATTCAAATGTGAGTGCTCAGGTCTGAGCTGCCCCTCTTCATCATTTTGTGTATCAGACAGGATACGTGTGTGCTGGTAACATGACTGAGTAGCCGTTTGAAGCCAGATGGCCCACGCCTATAAACTGTATGACCCCAGGTAAATCACCTAACTTAGTTATGTCACCTATAAGCAGAGTGACAATGCTGCCTACCCCCTGTGCTCAGTTGGGACCATTCAGTGAGTGAATATAACAGTGTCCAAACAGCACCCGGATCAGAGTAATTCCTCAGTAATGGTAGCTATGATCATAGCCAGACCTCTCTCCAGAGCTCCAAAGTATTGCCTTTATTCTGATCACATGTATTTTCAGTTTTATATTTCCTCCAACTTAACATACATATATATTTTAATGTGGCATAAGAAGTAGGGTTATACATTTCCTCCCTAGCTGCTCTTTCCTCTGAAGCACCGGTACTTCAAAGGCTGTAACCGCGCTCCTCGAAAGCTTTCCGAACTTGGAGTGAACTCAATCACTCTCTCATTTGGTATTGCTCACGTGCTCCAGATGTGTATGGCCTATTTCCAACAGATGAGCTTATATCTGAGTTGTGCTGCATTTTAGGAATCTTCCAGCACAAAAAGAAAGACTTGGCTTCAGAAGGGATCATGACTGGCCAGTTGATCTGTTAAATAATATGCCAAATACTGTGGAAATCACAAGGAGGAGAAAATTACATTCACACTTCTTTATTGGTGCCATTAACAGTGTTTTGTCATCCAGCTGATGAAGCGATGCCATCTCCCCAAAAGCATTGCACTGCAAGACTATCTGGAGCCTTGTCCAACCCTTCACCCTTGGTGTCCCAGCAGGTCCCGCAACTCCAGGGCTAGAGGAGGCTGTGTGAGGACGTGCTAGTTCAGAGGAAGCCAAAGGACCAAACCACTCTCCATAAGACTCTCCAAAAGTGTAAAAGCCATCTCTATATTGGTGTTATCAAAGCAGTGGTGAGCCCCTTCCTCCCCTCACCACTCTGAAGGTCAGGGAACCCCCTTTGAGCCAGGCGGTAGCTCAGCACAATCCTCTGCCTCTCATTGTGCCTGCTGCTCCATGCTGGAGACCTTAACAAGAACAGCAGCCCCCCCCCCACCCTTCTGTCTTCTCCCCAGCTTATTAATACAAGTGCCTCTTTCTCATATCAGGCAGACTGGGGAGGAGGCCAGCTCTCTTCACCCATCTCTCGCCTCTCTCCCAATTATCTTGACTAGTCTAAAGCTCATTTCTCTCTCCACCTCATCCCTACCCACCTCTGTCCATCCTTTCTCAGGATCTCTCTAGGATATCATTATGTTCCAACAGTGGATGGTTGTCTTGGATGGAGATTATTTCCCTGGAATATGATAGGAAACTTCTATAAAGTATAAATTGAACTAAGTCACTCCCTAATTTAAAGTACATCCTAGGACTAAGAGCCAAGTCTTTTTTTTTTTAAATTTTTATTTATTTATGATAGTCACAGAGAGAGAGAGAGAGGCAGAGACACAGGCAGAGGGAGAAGCAGGCTCCATGCACCGGGAGCCCGACGTGGGATTCGATCCCGGGTCTCCAGGATCGCGCCCTGGGCCAACGGCAGGCGCCAAACCGCTGTGCCACCCAGGGATCCCTAAGAGCCAAGGCTTACCAAGACTTTCAGAGCCTACTGATGTGGCCAGCCTTCAGCATCATTTCTTTTACTCTTTGGCTCACCACATTGGAGCCAGGTTTTCTTTCCATTAATAAAAATGACTATCATGAGCCAGGCATGCTCAGTCCCTACACATGAGAAAACCAAGGCACAGAGAGGTCAGTAATACATGGCTAGTCAGTAATACATGGCTCTAGTATAGACTTAGAATTGAAATCCAGGGTGCCTTCACTCTTGGCCAATACATGGTGCTGCCTCTCACCAACATTTCAAGCATGCCAAATTCTTCTCTGCCTCAGGACTTTTGCACATGCTATTCCTCTGTTACTCTTCTCCCAGCCTTTCTACTGGATAGCTTCTCTTCATCCCTAGGGTTTGAGCTGAGGTGCTGCTTTCTCAGAGAAAAAGATGGCCCAGAGCGGCCAACACCACCACCATCAGTCTAAATCACCTCCATGGAGATGTTATTCTGTTGTTATTCATAGCCCTCTCTTCCTGTCCCCAGAGTTTTTATTATCCTTAATTAACATTTTTACTTGTAATTTTCAATATACTTATTTTACTTGTCCAAAAATATTTGCTGTGCTTTCTACCAGCCCACCTCTGTTGGGGGGATTAAACTTCCCTACCCCATTGACATCAAGTTTGGCCATGTGACTTGCTTGTGGAAAAAAAAAAAAAAAATTGCTCTGAGAAAAAAGGCTAAAGCTATTTTATGGCTCTTTTCCTCTACCACAAGGGGGCATGTCTCAGAGAGGGATTGCTCCATTAGCCTTGGTCCAAAATGAAGAGGACAGGAGGCAGAGCTACAGTGAACCTCATGTGAACAAGAAGAAAATCTTTCCTGTGGTAAGTTACTAGGATATGGAAGTTATTTGTTACTGCAGCATTACTTAACCCAGGTTGACTGATACATGTGCTTATAAGACATTTTCTCCCCTCTACGCTATACGCTTCATGAACCAGGGACTGCATTTGTTTTATTTTATGCTCTTTACGCATTTAGCAAAGGATTTGTCACATTTAAGGACTCAACAAATATTTGTTAAATGAATAAGGGAGCAATGCATTAATACAGGCACAAGCATATGAAGGCTGCCTTTTGGTGCATGTTGTTTATCATGCTGAATAAGCAATTTTTTTTGTTAACTAATCAACTCTCACTTTCTACCCCATTGTACACTACTCCTACACTACTTCTGCACCTCTTCCCTTATTCCATCTCCCAGCAGACAAATAATTTTGATACTGCTTTAAATACATATGCAGTTGCTATGTAAGGTTCCTAGGAAGAAAGTCCCTTCATAACTATTTAGCTTCCACAGAAAAAAAACAAAAACAGAGAACTCTCTTAAAATGTCTTCTTTCCAATAAAAAACAGTTTGCCATCAAATGGTCAAGGGACTTAAAAGACCTATCACAGCTTTGGGTCTGCTCTTCATCCAGGCAAGCTGAAATAAAATACATATATTGCAGGAAGAGATTACTGAATTATATTTTGAAAATATAAGAAAATGCATGGGCCATCTCTGAAGCAGAAGATATTTTTCTGAGTTTAAACTATCCCTAACTTCTATAGGTGGGTTCATGAGCGCTTTTTCCCCTACAGGGGACTGCTAAAGATTTTAAGTAGTAGAAGATATATGGCCTTTTCAGTTCCTCTGAAAATAGTCCAATCTGTCCGTTTCACCATATACCGTGGAGGCCAGTTGTGTCAGCATCTTCCTGCCTGACCCCTGTCTTTGCAGATGAGAGTAGGACTACATCTTATCTATGTTTGCATCCTAGCACCTAGTCTAGTGCCTGGCACATAGTAGAGGTGTATAACAGAGGCTCAATAAATGTTTGTTCAGAGCGTGAATGGTTTTGTTTAAAACAAGAGAAACTGGAAGTGTTAGGAAGACGTAGGCCCCTTCTCATTTACATCTTACAGAGAAGTTGGACTCTAGTGGACAGGGTGGGTGGTGTACTAACATACAACCCATCCTTCACCCTCAAAACTCTCGTGTCAGGGGGCACATGGGTGGCTAGTGGTTGAGCATCGGCCTGTGGCTCAGGGTGTGATCACAGGTCCGGGGATTGAGTCCCACATCAGGATCCCTGCATGGAGCCTGCTTCTTCTCTGCCTGTATCTCTGCCTCTCTCTGTGTGTCTCTCATGAATAAATAAATAAAATCTTTAAAAAAATCAAAAAATTCTCGTGTCAGGACCTGGCTTCCAAACTCTAGTCAGTGTCACTGTCTCCAGTTATTTGGATCCTGTCAATCAGACAGTGTGGCTATCAGCCAACCAGTGGTGGGCTGAGAGATAAGAAGGAACTACATTCTAGTGCTTCTCTGCCCTGAACCTTCTGGGAACCTGGGCCTCATTTGCAAAATGAGCCTGTTACTCAAATGATCCCTATAGTCTCTTCCAACCCTGACATTCTGTGCTTTTTCTGTGAAACACCCCAGACTTGGAAGGACTCTGTCTCTCACCACTGTTCCTTACCACCCGGTCCTCAGAGCTATATGTGCACTAGACCAATTAGCTGGGTAATTGTTCCTGAGTACAAGCTTATTCCTAATTAGACACTGTCTGGGTTCACCCTACAGCAATTAACCCCCAAATGGAATAATAACTTTAGAAGGAGCACAGCATAATTGTTTTGAAGCTCACCCCATTCTTCTTACTGATTCCCCTTGGGCTGCAACAGGAGAGGAACTGTTTGCGGTGGGTTGGCCACTTTGTCCTTGACCTCTGCATGGTTTTTGCTATGTGGTCCTTTGCGTATCTTCACCACTGGCTCCTAGCTGCCTGGGTGTTATCATAGCCTGCTGTCAGGCCACTCCCTGACCTATGACATTAAAGCTTCTGTGGATATAGTGACAATCTCCCTACTGTACCTACAATCGTCCCATAGGCCACTCAGGGCCAAAACTCATGAATAAAAATGCCACTCAGAAACATGTAGAAAAGGGGACTGGGAAATTATGAGGTTTATTTTCAGTATTCACAAGATAGCAGCACGTGGGTTGCACAAAGTTAACTGCTTTTGCCTTTTTGCAGAACTTATGAATACATGGGTAAGAGAGAAAGCATTGCTAATATAACCCACAGCTACTCAGCCACAAGCTTCTCAAACAAGCTACATTTGATACAGCACAAATAGAGCAAGCAGTGAGAATGTTCTGTTACTAAATTTGTTAAAGTGATTCGTAGGTATTTAAACTTGAGTATGTTTTTACAGTTTGAGGTAATTGGCCTATTTTAAATAACTGGCAACACACATGCACTGTACTTTTCCCCCCCTTCCTTTCGCCCTGCTAAATGTTTCCTGGCATGCTGACAGCTCCAACCACACTGAGGATCAGGGTATAAGACAATAGACCAGAGGTAACACGATGAGAGATTTGTCCTTCGTCATAGAAAATCTGGTGTAGCAGCAAGAAAGGGGACCCACATCTGTGCTTGGCACCCAATTTGGGGATGAGTGAAAGATTTGTCAGCCATCAAGCAAGGTAGGGAGAGTAGAGCCGAGTGTCTGACAGTTAGTTCCATGTCAGAGGTAGGGCCATTGCATGAAAACTCCTGCCCAGCCAGTTCCCAGAAGCTGTGTACCTAGTTCTATTAGCCTCAGTTTCTCGAGGTGTAAAATGGGGATATACTTATCCCACATTCTGTGAAACAACTGCAATAAAATGTGTAAAGCATTTCACATAGTCCCTGACACATGATAAACATACAATAAATGTTGGCAATTATAAGTAGTAAAATTAACAGCCTTGAATATGAATATGTTCAGTCCTGCCGCCAGCTATATGTGCAAATTTGAAAAATGTGCTCATTTTTTTTTTTTGAAAAATGTGCTCCTTAAAACAATTTACTTCTATAAAGAAAAAAAAATCATGATAAACAGCAGTCAACCTTAGTGGCACCCCCTAGAGTTGGATAATACACAGGTGTATAATCCACCCACCTAGAAGCAGCAACCTCAAATAGACTTTTAGCAGTGGTTGGCCCTATGGTTTCATTATGTTATCCTGCACTACTCGCCTCTAGAAATGTTTAACAAGAATTGCTTCCTGCTATAGGGTGAATTCTTTCTCTTCCAAGTCTGTATGTTAAAGCCCTAGCCCTCAATGTGATGGTATTTGGAGATGGGGCCTTTGGGAGTTAGTTGGGGTTAGATGAGGTCATGAGGGTGGGGGCCTCATAATGGGATGAGTGCCCTTAAAAGAAGAGACCAGAGACCTTTCTCTCTCTCCACATGAAAACATGGCAAGAAGGTAGCTATCTGCAAGCTAGAAAAAGAGGCCTCACCAGGATCCAAATCAGCCAGCACTTTGACTTGGACTTCCCAGCCTCCAAAACTCTGAGAAAGTTAATTTCTGTTGTTTAAGCCACCTAGTCTACGGTATTTGTTGTAACAGCTGGAAAAAACTAAGACACTGCTCCTTCTGACAGTTTACACAGTACTTCTGCTCCAACGTAGCAATAATTCAATTGAATTTGAATTGTGTGCTTATTACTGTTCTGTAGTGGACTGTGAACCAATTAAGGGGCAAGGACTATATATTTTCACCCTATATACTTCCATATTTATCTAAGTAAATATTTTTCATAGACATTTGTTGAATGAAAAATGAGTTCTTCCCCTTCCAACCTAACACTAAACACTACTGGGTAAGGGGTCAAGTCTGTCTTGTACAACCCAGACTCAGACATCCATGCTCCTTGAGTCATTCTCAGGGACAGTGGATGATTCTTGGTGGCCCTGTAAAACATGAGGTCATTGAAATCACCTGTATATTTTACTGGGTAAGGCACAAGAAAGTGAATGAGTGGGAAAGGAAGAGTTTGATACTTAACAGAGTCCGGGTGATTCATAAGGGAATTAAATGTGTAGACTTCTTTTGGTAGTATAGACATTTTAACAATATTTGTTCTTCCAATCCATGAACATGGAATATTTTTCCATTTCTTTGTGTTATCTTCAGTTTCTTGCAAGTATGTTTACTGTTTTCAGAGTATAAATCTTTCGCCTCTTTGGTTTGGTTTATTCCTGGGTATCTTATTGGTTTCGGTGCCATTGTAAATGGATTTTTTTTTCTTAATTTCTCCTTCTGCTGCTTCATTATTAGTATACAGAAATGCAACACATTTCTATACATTGATTTTGTATTCTGCGACTTTACGGAATTCATTTATCAGTTCTGGTAGTTTTTTGATGGAGTCTTTAGGGTTTTCCAAATATGGTATCATGTCATTTGCAAATAGTGAAAGTTTTACTTCTTCCTTGCCAATTTTCATGCCTTTATTTCTTTTTGTTTTTTGATTGCTGTGCCTGGGACTTCTAGTACTATGTTAAATAAAAATAGTGAGCGTGGACATCCCTGTCTTGCTCTTGATCTTAGGTGGGAAGCTCTCAGTTTTTCACCATTGAGTTTGATGTTAGCAATGAGTTTTTCATATATGGCCTTTATTATGTTGAGGTATGTTCCCTTTAAACCTAATTTATTTAGAGTTCTTATGAATAGTTGTTGTGTTTTGTCAAATGCTTTTTCTGCAACTATTGAGATGGTTATATGGTTTTTATCCTTTCTCTAATTGATGTATGTGTCGTGTTGAGTGACATGTGAATTTGAACCACATTTGCATTTCTGGAATAAATCCTCTGCTTATGGTGAATGATTTTTTTAATGTATAGTTGAAGTTGGCTCTACTATAATATTACTAAATATTCAACTAAAATACTACCAAATATTTTGTTGAGGATTTTTACACCTATGTTCACCAGAGATATTGGCCTATAGTTTTCTTTTTTTCTTTTGTAATGTCTTTGTCTGGTTTTGGTATTCGTGTAATGTTGGCTTCATAGAATGGATTTGGAAGCATTCCTTCCTCTTCCATTTCTTGGAATAATTTGAGAAAACAGATATTAACTTATCTTTAAATGTTTGGTAGAATTCACCTTGAAGCCATCTGGTCCTGGGCTTTTGTTCATTGGGAAGGTGGTGGTGGTTGTTTTGTTGTATCTTTGTTTTGTTTTGTTTTAATACTGATTCAATTCTATTGCTAGCAATTGATCAAATTTTCTATTTCTTTCTGATTCAGTTTTGTGAATTCATATGTTTCTAAGAATTTATTTCTTCTAGATTATCTGGTTTGTTGGCATATAATTTTCCTAATATTCTCTTATAATCCTTTGTATTTCTGTGGGGACCATTGTTCCATTGTTAGTTCTCCTCCATGTTTCTGATTTTATTTATTTCAGTCCTCTCTTTTTTTCTTGATGAGTCTGGCTAAAGTTTATATCAGGTTTTTTATCCTTTCAAAGAACCAGCTCCTGGGGTCACCTGGGTGGCTCAGTCAATTAAATGTCTGCCTTTGACTCAGGCCATGATCTTGGAATCCTGGGAGTGATTCCTGCATCAGGCTCCCTGCTTGGCTGGGAGTCTGCTTCTCCCTCTGCCCCTCCACCTCACTTGTTCTCTCTCTGTGTCTTTCTCTCTCTCTCAAACAAATAAATAAAATCTTTTTTAAGAAGAAGAAGGAAAAAGAAGAAGAACCAGCTCCTGGTTTCATTGATCTTTCCTATTTTTTTAGTCTATCATTTGTTTCTGAGCTAATTTATATTATTTCCCTCTTCTACTGGCTTTGAGGTTTGTTCTTTTTCCAGCTCCTTTAGGTTTAAAATTAGGTTGTTTATTTTAGATGTTTCTTGAGGGTAGGCCTGTATTGCTATAACTTTCCTCTTATACCTGCTTTCCCTGTGGCACAAAAATTTTGGACTGTTGTTTTCATTTTCATTTGTCTCCATGTTTTTTCTGTAGTGTTGGTTGTTATTTCTCTCTAATTTGCTATTTCATTTATTTGGATCCTTTCTCTTTTCTTTTTGATAAGTCTAAGCTAGGGGTTTATAAATTTTTAAATTTTTTCAAAGAACTAGCTCCTGGTTTCATTGATCTGTTCTACTGGGTTTTTTTACTTCCCTCTTGGGATCAGTTTTGCTGCATTCTAAAATATTCCATGTATTTTTTTTATTTCTTCTTTAATTTCTTTGTTGACCCACTCATTCTTTAGTAGGATGTTCTTTAACCTCCATGTATTTGTGGTTTCCTTTCCAATTTTTTTTTTCAGTTTCATAGCATTGTGGTCTGAAAATATGCATGGTAGGATCTCATTCTTTCTGTATTTGTTGAGGGCTGAAATGTGACTCAGTATGTGATCTATTCTGGAGAATGTTCCATGTGCACTTGAAAAGAAGGTATGTTCTGTTTTATGGTGAAATGTTCTGTATGTACCTGTTAAGTCCATCTGGTCCAGTGTGTCCTTCAAAGACATTGTTTCTCTATTGATTTTCTGCTTAGATGATCTATTGCTGTAAGTGGGGTGTTAAAGTCCCCTCTTATTATTATCAATGAGTTTCTTTATGTTTGTTATTAATTGATTTATACAGTTGGGGGTATGTTTACAATTGTTAGATCTTGTTGGATAGACCCCTTTGTTATGATACAGCATCCTTCTTCATCTCTTGTTTCAGTCTTTGGTTTATGGTAGAGTTTGCCTGATATAAGTATTGCTACTCTGACTTTCCTTTGACAACCATTTGCATGGTAAGTGTTTTTTTTTCATTCCCCTCACTTTCAGTCTGCAGGTGTCTTTAGGTCTAAAGTGAGTCTCTTATTGGCAACATATAGGTGGGTCTTTTTTTTTTAATCCATTCCAATGATAATCTATATCTTTTGATTGGAGCATTTAGTTCATTTACAGTCAGTGTAATTATTGATAAATATGAATTTAGTGCCGTTTTATTACTTGTTTTTGTCATTATTTCTGGAGATTTTCTCTATTCTTTCTTTGTCTTTGTCTCTTTTGATCTTTTTCCCAAAGAGTTCCCTTTACTATTTCTTGCGTAGCTGGTTTAGTGGTCATGAACTCCTTTAGTTTTTGTTTGTCTGGGAAACTCTCTCTCCTTCTATTCTGAAAGATAGCTTTGTTGGATAGAATATTCTTGGTTGCAGGTCTTTTTCTTTCAGCATTTTGCATATATCATGGCACTTCCTTATTTGTCTACTGCTAACCTTATTTGTCTTCCCATGTAAGTTAGGGACTTCTTTTGTCTTGCTGCTTTTAGGGTTTTTCCTTATACTTTGCTAATTTAACCACACTGTGTAGTTGCTTTTGATGGGAGTTCTCTGTGCCTCCTGAATTTGGATATCTGTTTCCTTCCCCAGATTAGGGAATTTTTCAGCTATAATTTCCTCAAGTAAACCTCTGCTCCCTTTTTTCTCCTTCTGGAATTCCTATAGTATGAATGTTGTTATATTTCATGGAGTCACTGGTTCCCTAAGGCTCCTTTTATACTCCAAGATTTTTCTTTCCTTCTTTTTATCGGGTCCATTATTTTCCATAATTCTATCTTTTGTATCGCTTATTCATTCCTCTGCCTCTTCCATCGTCATGGTCATGACATCTAGTTGGTTTCAAATGTCAGCTATTGCATTTTTCATTTTGGCCTGATTTTAAGTTCTTTTATCTCTGTGGTAAGAGTATCCCTAGTGTCTTCTATGCTTTTCTCAAGCCCAACTAGTATCTTTATGATTGTTGCTTTAAATTCTGGATCAGGCATTTTACATCTGTTTTGATTAGATCCCTGGCCATGATCTTTTCTTTTTCTTTCTTTTGCGATAAATTCCTCTATCTTGGTATTTTGTCTAGGTCTCCATCTTCTGTGTGGTAGAAAAGCCTGTTATGGTTCCTACTCCTGAGAGTAATGACTTTATAAAGAAGAGGTCATATAATGTCCAGGGCCTGGCAGGAAGTGTCCCTGGTAGATGCTGTATGCACTGTGCTCCTATGTTATGGATGCTCTATCCCTCAGGTCAGTCCTCTGCAGAGTTTCTCCTTGCCTGCCTCAGGGAACATTTGGACCTTGGGCAGATTATGGTGAATTTTAACTAGGTGTGCTTCTTAAGAGAGACTTGATGCTATTTCCACAAGAGCTCATGTTTTGCAGTACTGTGGTCAGTAGATGTGGTGTGTGGACAGATTGGGGCTGGTCCTCTGAGGGAGAGGGGCCCCCTGGGCTTGTTCTGGGGCATACGTGCCTGAGAAAAGAGTACCAGCAGAGTGCAGGAGTGTAAGGCTTGGTGTAAAAAGATTAGGCAGCCAGTATTGACACTGACACTATTTACTGAAGTTAGTTTATGCTGAGGGGTGGGGGGAGGAAAATGGTGCCAGCCATTTCCTTTGTCCCTGGAGAGGGGAGTTTGCGCTTGTTGCTTTCAGGGAAGTCTTCTCAAAGAGTGAATAATTTCCCCTAGTGCATCCTAGGTGTTTTTCGGATTGCTGTTTTCACACTGTGTCTGGGTTGCTTGCCTTCCTGGAGCAATACAGTAAACTCAGCTCTATCCCAGCCAGGTGGGCTGATTTTTAAACTCCAAACTTTAGAGACCTGGTGTGGTAGGGACCTGTGTTGGTCTTATGGGGGAGGATTTCATCACACGGGGATTGATACAGGTTTGACCTAGAAAGGCAGTTGCACCAGAGCACAGGAACATGGGTCTTGGTGCAAAGCACACTAAAGAGCCACTGTCCAGGTAGTCCTCAGTAGGCATCTCAGGCAACTATTCTGAGGGGCAGGGGAGGGAAATGGTGCCCAGCAGTTCCTTTGCCCCCAGAGAGGTAATGCTACCTCTCTCAGCACTCCAAGAAGGGGCAACCCTCTCTCCCAGTGCATCTCAGGTTATCTTTAGAATGTGCTGTCTGCCCCTGGGTTACCTGTCTGCCTTCTCTACAGGAGTACTGTAGTGCCCTCAAGGCTCTATTCCAGCCAGGCTGGAGACCTCTAAACTCTAGTTTTTGGGCCCACTAGTTGGAATAACTTAGGAAAATCAGCCCCTCTCATTTTCTCAGACAATGCTTTGGGGAAGTGTTTTTCTTATGTGACTCCCTGTGCCCTCCTCTCTCACCTCTCTCCATGACCAGGACTCCCACAGCATCCATGATCCTTTTCTCCCCCAAACCATGTCTCTGCACATCCTACATTCCTCAGTATGACCTCCTCTCTCCCTCTAGTTGTGTTTTTTTCTGTCAGCCCTCAGATTTCTTGGGTATTCAGAATGATTTGATATAGATCCAAGCGGTGTTCTAGGGACAGGGCAAGCCAAGGGTCCTTCTACTCTGCCATCTTAGCTCCCCCACACCTCCATGTATTTTTAAATTTCTTCTTTGATCTCTTGGTTCACTTGTTCATTGTGTAGTAGCATGTTGGTTAGCCTCCATGTATTTGTGTTCTTTCCAGATTTTTTCTTGTAATTGATTTCCAGTTTCATACCATTGTGGTTGAGAAGGATGCATGTTAGGATTCCAGTCTTCCTGTATAAGACTTGTTTTGTGGACTAACCTGTGATCTGTCCTGGAGAATATTTCACGTGACGCACTTGAGAAATATATTCTGGCATTTATGGATGGAATATCCTATATATATCTGTTAGGTCCATATGGTCTAATGTGTCATTCAAAGAGGCTATTCCCCTTTTGATTTTCTGTCCAGACGATCAATCCATCGATGTAAGTGGAGTGTTAAAGTCCCCTATTATTATTGTATTACTGTCAATTCCTCCCTTGATGTCTGTTAATATTTGGTGTATGTATTTAGGTGCTCCCATGTTGGGTGCATAGATATTTACAATTGTTTTATCTTCTTGGTGGATTGTTCCCTTTATCTTATATAACGCACTTCTTTGTCTCTTGCTACAGTCTGTTTTAAGGTCTATTTTGTCTGATGAGTATTGCTACCCCAGCTTTTTTTTCTTACTTCCACTTGCATGGTTAATGTTTTTTCATCCCTCACTTTCAATGTGCATTTGGCTTTAGGTCTGAAGTGAGTCTTTTGTAGACAGCAAATAAACAGGTCTTGCTTTTTTATTCATCCAATTACCCTTTGTCTTTTGATTATTTAGTCCATTTACATTCAAAATCATTATTGATAAGCATGTGCTTATTACCACTTTGCTAATTACTTATAGTTGTTTTTGTAGTTCTCTGTTCTTTCTACTCTTGCTCTCTTGTCCTTTGGTATTTGGTGGCTTTCTTTAGTAATATGCTTGAATTCCTTTCTCTTTTTTTTGTGAGCATATCTATTATAGGTTTCTGATTGGCATTGACTTATTTTACCAAACTGTGAAAAGAATTTTAGAATATTTGAATTTCAGAAATAACCCGAACTGTTCAGACTCAGATATAAGTACTGAGGCCCATAGAAGTTAGATGTGTCAGGCAAATTGGAAAAGAGGAAATAAAAATTAAATTTAAGGGACACGTGGGTGGCTCAGTGGTTGAGTGCCTACCTTCGGCCCAGGGCGTGATCCTGGAGCCCTGGGATCGAGTCCCACATTGGGCTCCCTGCATGAAGCCTGCTTTTCTCTTTGCCTATGTCTCTGCCTCTCTGTGTCTCTCATGAATAAATAAAATCTTTAAAAAATTAAATTTAATGAAGTATATTGCCTGGCATATATTAAGTACTCATATTTTATATACTTTCTCATAAGAAAGTATCATGTCTCCCATTTCACAGTTGAAAATGGAGGTTACAAAGCTAATATTGGTGATCTATCTTTATACTAAAAAGCCAGATATCCCAACCATTGGGCAAGTCCTCTTTCCAGTGCATGACCCTGCCTGTTCCCAAATCTTTGAAGAAATTTAAATAATAATTTTAAAAATGTGATCCAAGGGTCCCCAAATAGTAAAACATGAAGAAAAAGTTTCTCTCCACAGAAGATACCTTAGAACCTTGAATCTATTCTCAGTACATCAACATGAAAGGTGAGAGATGGGGATTAAGATTTTTCCCCAAAGGAAATTCAGGGTACCACTATCAAAGCAAGGGGAAAACAGATGCTGGTGGCCAACAGTGATGCCATTCATTACACATTTCCAATAGTGCCACATCTCTCTAGACAGATGCTTTTCTCTTTGAAATCACACTTTATTTATAAACATATACTAGTTCAGTCGAATAAGAATGGATAGTTTTTTTTTTTTTTTAAGGTTTATTCTAGAGAGACAGTGTACAAGTGCAAGGAGGGGCAGAGAGACAGAAAGAATCCTCAAGCTGACTTCCTCCTGAGCACAGAGCCTGACCGGGGCTCGATTCCAGGGCTCTGAGATCACAACCTGATGTGAAATCAAGAGTTGGCCACTTAACTGACTGAGCCACCCAGGTGCCTCTATAGCCAGACTATTTACCTCACATAATATGAGGCTACTAAAGGTATTCAAAACTTTTTGATATTGTGAAACTATTTATAATTTGGTTCTGGGCAATTGATGAGATCCATAATTTTATGATCTCTTTGTTACTCAAGGAAAGTAAAATCTTTGAAATGATTTTGGGACATTATTTTATTCTTGAAGAGGAATAATTAAGTTATATGAATAAAACATGTTTGATGCTTAAGATATTTGGCAGTTATAGTGTATATCTGACTCTGCAGGCAAAGAAGCTGAAAACTAAGTGTATGGTAAAGCAGGAGGCCTGGCTTAGATCACAGTCACATTGTTGATCACTTAAGCTATTGATTACTTACGGTTTGTTGATTAGGTCCAACATATGCCTCCAGTACACAGGGGTAGCCATGCATGCTTCATGGGAACACATCTTACCCCTACCACTTACTAGCTATGTGGCCTAGAGCAAGTTATTCAACCTCTTCCTTATTTGTAACATGGGAATAATAGTAGGACTGCTTTACGTGGTGGGGTAAGATTTCAAGGATTAAATGAGTTAAAGTTTGTAACATGCTTAAAACAGTGCCTGGTACATAAGTGCTATATATGTATTTGCTCAAAGCATTTAAGAGTTTTTATAAGACCTTTCTGATTTCAGTTTACTTACCTTTGCAGGTAAGTAACAAACATAATAGTATCTGCAATTTCCCAGGATATTAAATAATTGTATGTAGAACTCCTAGCACAGAGCTTTGCATAAAGCACAATTCAGTAAATGTGGTTTTTCTTTCTCCCTTCTAAGACTGAAAGACTATTCAGGTTAATAAATATTGGAAGGGAACCTAATTCCACTCCTATCCAGTAATTTTCTCTTTCTGCATCTTTCAATATTTCTTTATGGCCCTTGCCAGCACACTCCCACTAGGCCATCAAGTCTACACTGCACACATACCCTGGCACACATTGATTGACAAATAGAAGATGCTCAATAAATAGTTGCTAAATAAGTAAGCCATTATTCAGCCATTCACTTCAGTGTACTTTGTCGACCCAGTGGTATCTTTAGATATTTTGAGATAGATTCAGCAAAATGAACAACTCATGATCCAGATGATTTTTTCTCTTTCTGTGTAAAAATTCCATTTATATAAAAATAACTGAGCAGGGCTGCAGCCAGCTGTCACTTCGTGTAGACATGTGCAAGCACACAGCCCTGTGTGACGAGCACAGTTCTTGAGTTGTGCCGTGTTACACTCTGTCAAATGGAATATGTTAGGAAAAGAAGTGTTAGCCCACAACTTTAAAGTTACAAGTAGGTATTTTGCAGATAGAAAAATAAGGGATGTGAAAGATACGTACTTTTAAAAAAACCTTTTTGCTTTCAAAGTTTTAACAAGATAGGACTGATCTTAGTCTAAACCATTGTACCAGAAGAAGCTTTAGGATGTTTCTCATCTTCTCGATCCTCTTCCATTGTTTCTATTGTCCTGGGCAATAAATTTCAGTATTTGATCAAATAATGGCAGATTCCATGCTATCTCATTCAGGTATCCCCAGTTTATCTATAATGATTTTCCTCTTGTCAGCTCATTTCTTAAACCTTTGCTGAATCTGGTTTCAGTGGTACTATAAACAATCATCATTGCATTGTAAAACTGGAAACTCTCCACTAAAATAGTGTTTTGATCCAGGTTGCCATAGTAATAAGTGTATGCTCCCCTCTTTGGAGGCCTTGTTATATGAAGTATCTGTGATTTGCTCAGAATGGCCCCAGTTCATCTGTCAAAATGGGTTTTTCCTTTTTTAAAATAATGATCTAGAAAATCCCACAGCGGCCACAAATATTTTACAACCATAACGAGGAGCATTGGAGTAGTCAAGCTTTATAAATCTATGCCATTATTACATTAGAATAAATCATGTTTCTTAGGTATATTACATAGGCCTATGTAAGCCTAATTTCAGGTTTGCTATGCAACAAGGGTGCGGTTGTTTATAATGAAAAGAGAATTATTAAGTGTGACTTCAAAAATGCATCATATGTCAGTTCATGTAGAGAGACCCTGGAGCAAAAAAATGGAAATTACTTCTTATTTCTATCAAAATACTGCAAATAGCTATTCAGGTTCAAACTTAGTTACAATTAGAATGTGATGAGCAATGATTTTTTATAACAGCATGAAATTGTATATTCCCTTCACGTTTTGATTCAAATTATTCATTGGAAGGAGGGAGGATAAAATGAGAAATCCTGCAAATTTATCAGTGTCACCATGAAAAAAAAATATGATGGTACATTATTTGAAATAAAAATGTTCCAGTCAGTTACAGTAATTTGATACAAGAACTATGGTATTTTTTTTTCCTGCAGGAATGAGAGTAAACAAACACTACATCAACAAACCAGCAATAGAATCCACAAAAAGGTGTAAGATCATTTTTCATCTAAGACAAATGGTTAAGTTGGTTACTTTCTGTAAGTCACTACCAGCTACAGGGTTATTTTATGTAATTCACTGCTGGCTACTGCCTCATAATATCTGATGTGGGAATATTAAAAACATCAGTGGGCAAAAGAACAGAAGAATCCATCTGTATTCAATGAATTCTAATTAAAAAGTAATTACAGCACAATGAGGTAGCTGCCAACTTTATTCCCTTTTCCTGACCACAAACCACACACACGGCGTATTAGTCTTCTGCTATTTGTATCCTGCTAAACAAGCAGAAAGCCAGCCAGGAACCAGACACACATTTCCTTGCATTTTTCAGGTGACTTAGTTTTAAACAACTGCAGCCCCAGAAGACGTTCAGGGGCAGAGGTGGTGCACATCTTCTGTTATAATTGACCTGGGCTTTGAGATTTCTCTGTCATGATGTATCCCAGAATGATGCATGATGGGAAGACCCTTGTTATTCCTCCACCAGCCGAGCCAAACGGACAAGATCAAGTAGGCCTGGGACTTGGGAAAAAAGGGAAGAAATATTGACAGATAAGTAACCACTCCAGGAAATGACAGGCAGCTGGAGCAGTGTCGGGACTCTCAGGATTCAGATGTAATCCTTTAACCTCATGCTCAAACTCTGTAATCTTTCAATGAGATGGAAGAGAGGAAGGAAAAAAGCAAATTGCTTAATCAAAGCCCTTAATATGTGACCAGGATTAGTAACTAAGTCAGAATGACAACCTGCAGGTATAAAAAGGCTTCGTAAAATAGACTCAGGACTAATGAAGTTGTGTCTGTGGAGCTGAGAATAAGGAAAAGGTAACCTGGCATTTCAGTTGGCACAGATGCCTTTCTCTGTGAGAAGCAGGCACTCAAAACTGTTTTCCTGACTACCACAATTTTCCTTTGGCTGCCAAGAGGAAGGGCTATAGCCCGCATTCCTTCTGGGTGGCGGAGCTCCCATTTCACCCATACTGTATAAAATCTTCTTTATCTAATAGACAACATAACAGGTGTCAGTAGGGTTTCCGTCTAAAGAAGAAGAATAGGCTTTGGCATAAGTCATTTGCTGCTGGGGGCACTAAAAGATGTCGAGGTTCTTCTTCAGAAAGGAAGTGCTAACAGGCTAAAGTGGCCCTTGTCAATTCACATTAAAAATGGAAAATAATAGCACGCTGGATTTATACAGCATCCTTGGAGGCAACCATCCATGTTATGAGTTTTTGTATTAACTTTCAGAAATGGTGGGAAGTGTGCATCAATACCTCCATTATATGACAGGGCATTTTTGTTATCACTATAATCATAGTTAAGTAGCAAGAGCATTTTATTGAAAGCAATGTATTTCGGCCATTTTACCTTCTTCCTTCTCCCCAATACATTAGCAATCTTCCATGAAGTAAGCAAACAAAAATGCCTTATATCACTCTGAGAGGCCGGTCCTGGATGACCTCCTAGAAGAATAGGATATGGGGTTTGCAATTGACCCCCCTACTGCCTCTCTTCTAGTTTTTTATTAATTATCTATCACTGTATAATATATTTCCCCAAAATGTAAAAGCTTAAAATGAATTTATTATATTACAGTTCTGAATGTCAGGAATCTGAGACTGGCTTACCGGGATCATTTCTAAAACAGATCTCTCCTGCTGTCAGCCAGGGTTACATCACATGAAGGTTTCATTGGAGCTGGAAGATCTGCCTCCAAGAAGGCTCACTCCCATGACTGGTGGTTCCATTCCTTACAACCTCTTTGTAAGGTTTAGGACATGGCAGCTGGTTTTTTCTGGAGGTGATCTAAGAGAAAGAGAGTGGGGGGAGAGTGTCCTTTATAACCTAATCTTGGCAGGGCATATTATCACGTCCTCTGTATGTGCTTGCTCACACGGACTAACCCTGGCATAATGTGGCAGATGACTGCACAAAGTAGTGAACACTAGGGGACAAGACCCCCTGGAGGCTAGCTGGAGACTGGAACAACAATGCATACTACTAAATAGGTATGAGGTCTTTGGTTATTTTGGCATAAGTTAGGAGGAATGATGTTGTTGGTATAGAAAAGTGTGTGTATATTTTGCTGAATTCAGAAAAAGCATTGTGATGTCTATTCTCAGTTCAGGCTCTATAGAGAGTCCATAGACCAAAGCAGAGAGGCCCTTCTCAAAGTGGACTTTGAACATGAACAGTGTTGATTCTGCATCCATACGGTAAAGGGTTACTCAGAGGGGGAGAGACTTTGACTTCGCTTGCAACATGTGGCTGCAGTGCCTGCTGTGTCCACCAGGGGGTCAGGGAGGAGCGGTTCCCTCCAAGGATTGGGACAGCCGTGGTGAAGAGATGGGTCTTTATTTTTTTTATTTTTTATTTTATTTTATTTTATTTTTAATTAATTTTTATTGGTGTTCAATTTACCAACATACAGAAAAACACCCAGTGCTCATCCCGTCAAGTGTCCACCTCAGTGCCCGTCACCCATTCCCCTCCAACACCCGCCCTCCTCCCCCCTTCCACCACCCCTAGTTCGTTTCCCCGAGTTAGGAGTCTTTATGTTCTGTCTCCCTTCCTGATATTTCCCAACATTTCTTCTCCCTTCCTTTATATTCCCTTTCACTATTATTTATATTCCCCAAATGAATGAGAACATACACTGTTTGTCCTTCTCCGATTGACTTATTTCACTCAGTATAATACCCTCCAGACCTGCCCTACGACCCAGCAATTGCACTGTTGGGGATTTACCCCAAAGATTCAGATGCAATGAAACGTCGGGACACCTGCACCCCGATGTTTCTATCAGCAATGGCCACAATAGCCAAACTGTGGAAGGAGCCTCGGTGTCCATCGAAAGATGAATGGATAAAGAAGATGTGGTTTATGTATACAATGGAATATTACTCAGCAATTAGAAACGACAAATACCCACCATTTGCTTCAACGTGGAGAGATGGGTCTTTAAAAGGCCTTTACAGAGAGACCATGAGCAGTGGGATTCTCCTTAGATAATAAAAATATTTGGAAAGTCAAAATGCTGACACTATGTGGATGGATACTAATAAATTAGTGAAGTTCATCAACAGCTATGTGTTCTTGTTTGAACTTTCAACAGTGAAGTTAAAAACTATATAGATCTGCAGTACATGCTCTGCATAGGCTAAGGTAACTCAAATGTCACAGACCTTGTCTCATTAGATTCCCAAGCCACACATGCAACAACTGAGCATACAATGTGAATTCTTTGTTGAACCAGCTTTCAACATATCCACCTCTTTTTTGTCTCTGACTTTCCCCTTTCTAATCCCTACAACATCTCTCTTTTCTTCTGCTCCATCCCAATAATGAGCAGACTTAATATTCTCCATCTCCATAGCATCTCTTCAGACATCCCTGGTGCATTTTTCCTTGGAATCGCCTATTTGTGAGCTGCATGAATAGATCACTAATGGAGGAACCATATTACCTTTTTTTTTTTTTAAATCTCCAATACCTAGTATAGCATCTGGCATATGAAGGTCTTGACTCAGTGTTTAAATCCAAATGAATTATAGCTCTACTCCTGACTTGTATGCCTCCTTTAATGCCTAAGCAGTCTTAACTTTGAGGATATTCTTACTAACATCCTAATGTCATTTATTTTTCCATTTTTAGTTTGAATACTCAGTATATACCAGACTAGGTGCTGGCTTTGCAGTGATGGGCACACCTACAGGTTTGTTCCCTGGAAACCCATCTTAGTAGATGATATCATGGATATGTGATAGTTTTTTTTATATATTTGAAGGTAACTATTTCATGAGAGAGATGCTAAACTGCTATTAAGAGGACAGAATTGGCTCTATGAGTGGCCGTTACCAGGACATAGAGGACAATTTAGTATTGGGGTTGTTGAACACTGGGAAGGAATCACCTTGAGCTATAAAGTGCTTTCCAGCACTAAAAGTCTAGATGATCATTTATCAGGAATACTATATGAATACTAATAACAACAATAGTGGCTAACAATTATAAGGTTATTACTGTATACCAGGTGCTATACATACTATGAAGAGGGTACTAGTATCATTTTAGAGACAGCTGTAGTTCTTTAGGAGAGTTTCCATTCAAGATGGCAATGTAAGAGGACCCTGAACTCACCTCCTCCAGGGGCACACCTTCTGAAAGAACTGAGGGCTGACTAAATAGCTTCTAAGAGACATGGTGGAAGGGTCCTCCATCCTGATGCTGCAAACTGCAATAGGGAGCTATAGTATTGAGAGACTAGGAGCAGATTTGCCTACCTGGGCATGGAAAAAAGCCATGGCTTAAAAGGCAACGAGAATTTAAAGGAACCAGCCCTAGAACTCCATGAAATGGCAGGGAAGTTACTGGAACTCTTTCCAGGTCAGAGAGTCTGGCAAGCACCATGGTTTATAATCCCCCTCTACCTCAAGTACAGATGGGAGCAGGGTCTGGATGCCATAGCTGGTGGGCAACCTCAGTGGTCCCCAGGCCCCTCCCACACCATCCCCAGAGGCCCTGAGGCACAGAAAAAAAGCCACAGTTTAAAAAAGCCAGCCCTAGAACTCTATCAAACAGGAAGCAGGTGGAGGGACTGCTGGAACTCTCTTTGCATAGGAAGGGCTGGGGACTGCTACAGTTTACATTCCTCCTCTACCTTGATGGCATGAACAGGAGCAGCTTCTGGGTGCCCAAGCCAACCTACCATGTTGGTAAGCTCCAACACAGCACACACTAAGCCACCCCAGTCAGCCCTAACTACAACTCCAGCTCTTGTACCAAGGTAACACAAGCACAAAGCACCCCCAGAACACTCCAGGCCTGTACCACTTTGCCTCAAGACAGCTTGCTTAAGTACTTCTGTCACAGAGTACTCTAGGACCTCCCAGCTCATACCTGCTTTAGCTTAAGTCACCCCACTAGGGTGCCCTGTGCATGGAGTACCCCAGGAACACCTAACCCTCGCCCATCTTGGTTTAATCCATCCTATCATGGCACCTCCTATGCTTAGTATCTCAGCCTGAACCCCACTCATCTGTCCTGCTATGACACCCTTTTCGCAGAGAGTCACTTTTTGTCCTGGACACTTTAGCTCCAGCCACTCTGCTGTGGCACACGCTAAGCAAACAGCCCAGGAACACCTCTGCTTAAATCCATTTCAGCTATCTTGCCAAAGTGCCCTCTGCATGTAGAGCCCTAAGACCCCCACAGCCTGCAAGCATACCCCCTCCTCAGAGAGCCCCAGACCGCCATAGACTATGCCCACTTCAGCTCCAGCTATACCACCAGGACAGCCCCAGCACAGAGTGCCCCATGAATCTCTGTCCATACAAGCCACACCACTAACCACTAGCCAGTGAAAGTCACCAAGCACACAGAGTCTACATTGACAGCCACATCCAAGATCATCCCTGCAAGTTTAGGAGGAATAGCTGTTCTACCTAATTCATAGAAACACATACAGAAAGTCAAGGAAAGTGGAGAGCCTGAAGAATATACCCCAAAAGAAAGAATAAGACAAAACCTCAGAAAAAGAACTAAATGAAATGGAAATAAGCAGTATACCTGATAAAGAGTTGAGAGTAATGATCTTAAATGTGCTTGCTAGCTTGGGGAAAAGAGTGGAAAAACTCTGTGAAACCTTCAACAAAGACATAGAAAATATAAAAAAGAATCAATTAGAGTTGAATAGTACAATAACCAAAATGAAAAATACATTAGAGGGAATCAACAGTAGATTAGTGGATGCAGAACAATAGATCTGTGATCTGGAAAATAGGATAATGGATAGCACCCAAACTGAACAGCAAAAAGAAAAAAAAGATAATTTTAAAAAGCGAGGGTAAATTAAAGCATCTCTTGGACAACATCAAATGAACAAACAATTTCACTATATAGATCCCAGAAGGAGAAGAGAGAGACAGGCAGAAAACTTCTCAACATCAGGAAGGAAATAGACATCCAGGTTCAGGAAGCACAGAATTCCAAACAAGATAAACCGAAGGAAGTCCATACGTGACACATAATTAAAATGTCAAAGGTAAAGACAAAGAGAGTATTTAAAAAGCTAGGAATAAAAAAATAAAATGGTTACATACAAGGGAAACCCCATAAGGCTATCAGCTGATTTTTTAGCAGAAACTTTTCAAGCCAGAAGGGAGTGGCATGATGTTCTTGAAGTGCTTCAAGGTAAAAGACCTATAACAAACAATACCTAGCAAGTTTATTGTTCAGAATTTAAGGAGAAATGAAGAGCTTCCCAGGCAAATAAAAGTTAAGCACCACTAAACTAGGATATACTGTCCTTACTATACATAAAAAATGGAGGATGCAGTAAAGAATTTTAGAATATATTTGATCTTAAATGATCATCACTTAATATAGACCTCTATATACTTAGGATGTTATATATGAACTTTATGGTAACCACAAACCCAAAACCTGTAATAGATACACAGAAAAGAAAAAAAGCCAAACTTAACACTACAGAAAAGTCATCACAAAGAAAGTAAAAGAAGAATGGAACAGAAGAACTACAAAAATAACCATAAAACAATTAACAAAATGGTAAGAAGTATATGCCTATCAATAATTACTTTAAATGGAAATGGTCCAAACACTCCAATCGAAAGACACAGGGTAGGTAGCAGAATGTATTTAAAAACATGATCCAGCTACATTCTGCCAAAGGGGCCTCACCTTTTTTAAAAGATTTTATTTATAAATTTATTTTAGAGTGAGTATAAGCCAGGAGGAGAGACAAGTAGACTCCCCGCTGAGCACAGAGCCTGAGGCAGGGCTCTCTCCCACTACTCTGAGATCATGACCTGAGCTGGAATCAAGACTTAGACACTCAACCAACGGAGCCACCTAGGTACCCCAAGGGACTCAATTTTATCTAAAGACACATATAGACTAAAAGTTAAGAACTAGAAAAAGATATTCCATGCTAATGGACATAGGGGGGAAAAAGCCAGGGGTGTTATGTTTATATCAGGCAAAGTAGTTTTTAAAATAAAAACTGTAGCAAGAGTCAAAGAAGAGCATTATATAAAGATAAAGAAAGCAATCTAATAAGAGAACATAATAATTATAAATGTCTATGCATCCAACATGGGAGCACCTAAATACATATAGCAAATATTAACAGACACAAAGGGAGAAATTGACAGTAATACGATAATAATAGGGGACTTTCACACCCCACTTACAGCAATGAATAGATAATCCAGACAGAAAATTAATAAGAAAACAGTGGCTTTGAACAACACATTAAACTAGATGGACTTAACACATATATAACAAAACATTCCATCAAAAAATAAAACAAAACAAAACCCAGAATACACATTCTTTTCAAATGCACAAGGAACATTCTCCAGGATAGGTCACATGTTAGGCCACAAACCAACTATCAATAAATTTAAGATGATTGAAATTCTATGCTATTTTTTCAAACCAGAACAATATTAAGTTAGAAATCAATTGCAAGGAAAAACCACAAATGTGTGGAGCGTAAACAACATGCTACTAAACAACTAATGATTCAACCAAGAAGTCAAAGAAGAAATTAAATAAATAAATAAATAAATAAATAAATAAATAAATAAATAAAGACAAATAAAAATGAAAACACAACAGTCCAAAACCCTTGGGACATAGTGAAAGCAATTATAACAGGAAAATATATAGCAATATAGGCCTACTTTAAGAAGCAAGAAAACGTTCAAATAATTGAACCCTACATGTGAATGAACAAAACCCAGAGGAGAAGGAAGGAAATAATACCAGAGCAGATATAAATTGCATACGGTCTTAAAATAATAAAATCTTTGAAAATACAAATAAAATTGCTAAACTTTTAGGCAAATTCATCAAGAAAAGAGAAAGAGAACCTAAATAAATCATAAATGACAGAGGAGAAGTAACAACTGATACCAGAGAAATACAAAGGAATAGAAGAGAATACTATGAAAAAAATCACACACCAACAAACTGGACAATGTAGAAGAAATGGGTAAATTCCTTGAAGCATATAACCTTGTAAAACAGATTCAAAAAGAAATAGAAAATCTAAACTAAGCAGTTATTAGTAATGAAATGAATTGGTAATCAAAAAAGCTACCAAAAAATAAGTAAATAGAAGTCCAGGACCAGGTGGCTTCATAGGTTAAATCTAACAACACATGAAAGAGAGTTGATATGTATTCTGCTCAAACTATCCCAAAATTGAAGAGGAAGGAAAGCTTTCAATTACATTCTACAAACCAATATTATCCTGATACCAAAATCAAACTAAGATATCACACACAAAAGAAAACTATTAGCAAGTTGCATTAAACAATATGTTAAATGGATCCATTCACTACAATCAAGTGAGACATTCCACAGACACAAGGATGGTTCAATATTTACAAATCAACCAACATGATATACCACATTAATGAAACAAAGGATAAAAATCATATGACCATCTCAGTAGATGCAGAAAAGGCTTGTGACAAAATTCAACATCCATTCTTCATAAAACTTCTCAAAAAATAGGTTTAGAGGGAGCATACCTCAATACAGTAAAGGCCATATATGAAAAACCCAAAGTTAACATCATACTCAATGGTGCAAAACTGAGAGCTTATCCCATAAGATCAGGTACAAAACAAGGATGTCCTGTGTCACCCCTTCTATTCAACATAATACTAGAAGTTCCAGCCATCGCAATCAGACAAGAAAAAGAAATAAAAGCCACCTAAATTGGTAAGGAAGAAGTAAAACTTCCACTATTTGCAGATGACATAATACTATATATAGGAAACCCTGAATACTCCACAAAAAAAAGCTATTAAAAGTAATAAAGTCAGTAACATTGCAAGATATAAAGTTAATACCCAGAAATTGGCTGTTTCAGTATACTAATAAAGTAGCAGGAAGAGAAGTTCAGAAAACAATTTCATCAAAGAACAAAACACCTGGGAATAAACTTAAGCAAAGAAGTAAAAGACCTTCTGTACTCTGAAAACTATAACTATAACCAATTAATAATATATATTTCATGCTTGTGGATTGGGAGAACTAGTATTGTTAAAACTTCCCAAAGCAATATACATATTTAGCGCAATCCCTAGCAAAATAACATTCTTCACAGCATTTGAACAAATAATCTAAAAATGTGTATGGAACCACAAAAGACCCCAAATAGGTAAAGCAATCTTGAAAAAGAACAAAGCTGAAGGCCTCACAATCCCAGATTTGAAGATATACTACAAAGCTACAATAATTGAAACAGCATGGTACTGGCACAGAAATGGACACATAGACCAATAGAACAGAATAGAGAACGCAAAAAATAAACCTATGCTTTTATGATCAATTAATCCATCACAAAGAAGGCAAGAATATACAGTGAGAAAAAGGCAGTTTCCTCAATACATGGGTGTTGGGAAAACTGGAAAGCCACATACAAAAGAATAAAACTGGACCATTTTCTTACCACCACACACAAAAATGAACTCAAAATGGATTAAAGACCTATATGTGAGACCTGAAACCGTAAAACTCCTAGAATAAAGCACAGTCAGTAATTTCTTTCTACAGCTGATGCCAAACGCTTTTCTAGATATGTCTCCTTAGACAACTGAAACAAAAGCAAAAAGAAACTGTTGGAACTATACCAAAATATAATTATAACTTTGCACAGTGAAGGAAGCTATAGCCAAACAACAAGACAACCTTATGAATGGGAGAAGATGTTTGCAAATGATATATCTGATAAGGGGTTAATATCTAAAATACATAAAGAACTTATAAAATTCAGCACCAAAATAATAGAAATAACAATAATCTGATCTAAATAATGGGCAGGGATGCTTGGGTGGCTCAGTGATTGAGTGTCTGCCTCTGGCTTAGCATGTGATCCTGGGGTCCTGGGTTTGAGTCCTGTGTCATGCCCACCATGGGGAGCCTGCTTCTCCCTCTGCCTATGTCTCTGCCTCTCTCTCTCTGTCTCTCATGAATAAATAAAATCTTTTTAAAAAATAATGGGCAAAGGACCTGAATAATCATTTTTTTCGATGACCAACAGACACATGAAAAGAGGCCCAATATCACTAATCATCAGGCAAATGAAAATCAAAAACATTGCATCTTATATCTATCAGAATGGCTAGAATTATAAAAATAAGAAATAACAAGTGTTGGCAAGGATGTAGAGAAAATGCAACCCTCATGCTTTATTGCTGGAATGTAAAGAGGTGTGACCACTGTAGAAAACAGTATGGAGGTTCTTCCAAAAATTAGAAATACCATATCCAGTAATTCCACTCCTGGGTATTTACCTGAAGAAAATGAAAACACCAATTCTAAGGATACTTGCTCCCCTATGTTTATTGCAACATTATTTACAATAGCCAAGGTATGGAAGCAACCCAAGTATTATGATGAGTAGATAAGGAAAATGTGGTATATCTATATACACAATGGAATATTAGTCATTAAAGAAGAATGAGATCTTGTCATTTGCAGCAACATGGATGATTCTAGAGAGTATAATGCTAAGTGAAATAACTCAAAGACAAATATCACATGATTTTACTTATACGTGGCATCTAAAGAACAGAGCAAATGATTCAGCAAAGAGAAAGCAAAATGAGACCTACAGAGAACAAACTGAAGGTGGGGTGGGGGTGGGGGTAGAGATGAGCAAAATGGGTGAAGGAAGGTGGGAAAACATGCTTACAGTTATGGAATGAATGAGTCATGGAAATAAAAGACACAGCACAGGGATTATAGTCAGTGCTATTATAATGGCATTGTCCAGTGACAGGTGGTAGCTACACTTGTGAGCGTAGCATAGCATACAGAGGTGTTGAATCACTAAGTTGCACACCTGAAATTAATGTAACATTGTGTGTTACCTATAGTCACATAAAAGAAAAGCAACCAAAAATGTACTTTAAAATATTGAAAAACACAAAAATATCTATAATCCCGCCACTTAAAGACTAATCAAAGAAAGAAGAAGGAGGACTCAGCCCCTCCAATTCTGCCCTCTATTGTTCATAGCTTGGCTAAATTCATGAAAAGATAAAGGCAATTGATAACATTAATGAGAGTTAATAATGAAAAGAAATAGGTGACATGGTGTTGATTGACATATTTGTGTGTATTTTTTCTTTCATAAATACACACACATAAATACATACATAATTTTAGAGTTGACTGATTAAAATCTTGACTTGAACTGCATCTGACCCAACATTAAGAATGGAAAATGTCTTTTAAAATAAAACCTCAGGGGAGGGAGGAGGGGCAGGATGGCGGAGGAGTAGGGTCCCCAAGTCACCTGTCCCCACCAAATTACCTAGATAACCTTCAACTCATCCTGAAAATCTACGAATTCGGCCTGAGATTTAAAGAGAGACCAGCTGGAACGCTACAGTGAGAAGAGTTCGCGCTTCTATCAGGTAGGAAGACGGGGAAAAAGAAATAAAGACACAAAAGGCCTCCAAGGGGGAGGGGCCCCGAGGAGCCGGGCTGAGGCCGGGGCGAGTGTCCCCAGGACAGGAGAGCCCCGTCCCGGAGCAGCAGGAGCTGCACCGACCTTCCCCGCGGAAAGGCCTCCCGGGGAATTGGAGCAGGATCCCCAGAGAGGCGGGGATGCCCTCGGGCTCCCTGGGACACTAACAGAGGAACTGCGCCCCGGGGAGTGCGCCGAGCTCCCTAAAGGCTGCAGCGCTCGGCGGGACCCGGAGCAGCTCGGAGGGGCTCGGGCGGCGGCTCCGCGGAGGGGGCTGCGGGGCTCCGGGAACAGCTCGGCGGCGGCGGCGGCTCGGGCGGAGGAAGAAGCTCCGCGGAGGGGGCGGCGCGGCTCCGGGAACAGCTCGGAGGGGCTCGGGCTGCGGCTCCGCGGAGGGGGCTGCACCGCCGGGAGCGCGAATCCAACAGCGCAGGCTCCGGAGCACAGGGCGCCGGGACACAGCCCAGGATCCGGCCTCCCCCGGGACAGGCAGAGGCCGGGAGGGCCCAGGACAGCGAGGACGCTCCTGCCCGGAGCTGCGCAGAACAGCGGCCCCGCCCGGGAGCCCCCAGGCCCTGCAGACGGAGAGCCCCGGAGTTACTGCGGGGGCTGAATCCAGGTTTCCAGAGCTGCCATAGCCACTGGGGTTGGGTTGTTCCTCCCGGGGCCTCACGGGGTAAACAACCCCCCATGGAGCCCTGCACCAGGCAGGGGCAGAGCAGCTCCCCCAAGTGCTAACACCTGAAAATCAGCACAACAGGCCCCTCCCCCAGAAGACCACCTAGATGGACCAGTTCCAAGGGAATCAAGGGACTTAAAGTATACAGAATCGGAAGATACTCCCCCGTGGGTTTTTTTTTTTTATTTGTTTGCTTCCCCCACCCCCTTTTTTTTCCTTTTTCTTTCTCTTTTTCTTCTTCTTTTATCTTTTTTTTCTTTTTCTCTTTTCTTTCCTTCTTTCTCTCCTCTCTTTTTCTCCTTTTCCCAATACAACTTGGTTTTGGCCACTCTGCACTGAGCAAAATGACTAGAAGGAAAACCTCACCTCAAAAGAAAGAATCAGAAACAGTCCTCTCTCCCACAGTTACAAAATCTGGATTACAATTCAATGTCAGAAAGCCAATTCAGAAGCACTATTATACAGCTACTGGTGGCTCTGGAAAAAAGCATAAAGGACTCAAGAGACTTCATGACTGCAGAATTTAGATCCAATCAGGCAGAAATTAAAAATCAATTGAATGAGATGCAATCCAAACTAGAAGTCCTAACGATGAGGGTTAACGAGGTGGAAGAACGAGTGAGTGACATAGAAGACAAGTTGATGGCAAAGAGGGAAACTGAGGAAAAAAGAGACAAACCACTAAAAGACCATGAAGATAGATTAAGGGAAATAAACAACAGCCTGAGGAAGAAAAACCTACGTTTAATTGGGGTTCCCGAGGGCGCCGAAAGGGACAGAGGGCCAGAACATGTATTTGAACAAATCCTAGCTGAAAACTTTCCTAATCTGGGAAGGGAAACAGGCATTCAGATCCAGGAAATAGAGAGATCCCCCCCTAAAATCAACAAAAACCATTCAACACCTCGACATTTAATAGTGAAGCTTGCAAATTCCAAAGATAAAGAGAAGATCCTTAAAGCAGCAAGAGACAAGAAATCCCTGATTTTTATGGGGAGGAGTATTAGGGTAACAGCAGACCTCTCCACAGAGACCTGGCAGGCCAGAAAGGGCTGGCAGGATATATTCAGGGTCCTAAATGAGAAGAACATGCCACCAAGAATACTTTATCCAGCAAGGCTCTCATTCAAAATGGAAGGAGAGATAAAGAGTTTCCAAGACAGGCAGGAACTGAAAGAATATGTAACCTCCAAACCAGCTCTGCAAGAAATTTTAAGGGGGACTCTTAAAATTCCCCTTTAAGAAGAAGTTCAGTGGAACAATCACAAAAACAAGGACTGAATAGATATCATGATGACACTAAACTCATATCTGTCAATAGTAACTCTGAATGTGAACGGGCTTAATGACCCCATCAAAAGGCGCAGGGTTTCAGACTGGATAAAAAAGCAGGACCCATCTATTTGCTGTCTACAAGAGACTCATTTTAGATGGAAGGACACCTACAGCCTGAAAATAAAAGGTTGGAGAACCATTTACCATTCAAATGGTCCTCAAAAGAAAGCAGGGGTAGCCATCCTTATATCAGATAAACTAAAATTTACCCCAAAGACTGTATGTAGTGAGAGATGAAGAGGGACACTATATCATACCTAAAGGATTTATCCAACAAGAGGACTTAACAATCCTCAATATATATGCCCCAAATATGGGAACTGCCAAATATTAATAACCAAAGTGAAGAAATACTTAGATAATAATACACTTATACTTGGTGACTTCCATCTAGCTCTTTCTATACTCGATAGGTCTTCTAAGCACAACATCTCTAAAGAAATGAGAGCTTTAAATGATACACTGGACCAGATGGATTTCACAGATATCTACAGAACTTTACATCCAAACTCAACTGAATACACATTCTTCTCAAGTGCACATGGAACTTTCTCCAGAATAGACCACATACTGGGTCACAAATCGGGTCTGAACCGATACCAAAAGATTGGGATTGTCCCCTGCATATTCTCAGACCATAATGCCTTGACATTAGAACTGAATCACAACAAGAAGTTTGGAAGGACCTCAAACACGTGGAGGTTAAGGACCATCCTGCTAAAAGATGAAAGGGTCAACCAGGAAATTAAGGAAGAATTAAAAAGATTCATGAAAACTAATGAAAATGAAGATACACCATTCAAAATCTTTGGGATGCAGCAAAAGCAGTCCTAAAGGGGAAATACATCACATTACAAGCATCCATTCAAAAACTGGAAAGAACTCAAATACAGAAGCTAACCTTACACCTAAAGGTGCTAGAGAAAAAACAGCAAATAGATCCTACACCCAGCAGAAGAAAAGAGTTAATAAAGATTCGAGCAGAACTCAATGAAATCGAGACCAGAAGAACTGTGGAACAGATCAACAGAACCAGGAGTTGGTTCTTTGAAAGAATTAATAAGATAGATAAACCATTAGCCAGCCTTATTAAAAAGAAGAGAGAGAAGACTCAAATTAATAAAATCATGAATGAGAAAGGAGAGATCACTACCAACACCAAGGAAATACAAACGATTTTAAAAACATATTATGAACAACTATACGCCAATAAATTAGGCAATATGGAAGAAATGGACGCATTCCTGGAAAGCCACAAACTACCAAAACTGGAACAGGAAGCAATAGAAAACCTGAACAGGCCAATAACCAGGGAGGAAATTGAAGCAGTCATCAAAAACCTCCCAAGACACAAAAGTCCAGGGCCAGGTGGCTTCCCAGGGGAATTCTATCAAACGTTTAAAGAAGAAACCATACCTATTCTACTAAAACTGTTTGGAAAGAGGAAAGAGATGGAGTACTTCCAAATTCGTTCTATGAGGCCAGCATCACCTTAATTCCAAAACCAGACAAAGACCCCACCAAAAAGGAGAATTACAGACCAATATCCCTGATAAACATGGATGCAAAAATTCTCAACAAGATACTAGCCAATAGGATCCAACAATACATTAAGAAAATTATTCACCATGACCAAGTAGGATTTATCCCTGGGACACAAGGCTGGTTCAACACTCGTAAAACAATCAATGTGATTCATCATATCAGCAAGAGAAAAACCAAGAACTATATGATCCTCTCATTAGATGCAGAGAAAGCATTTGACAAAATACAGTATCCATTCCTGATCAAAACTCTTCAGAGTGTAGGGATAGAGGGAACATTCCTCGACATCTTAAAAGCCATCTACAAAAAGCCCACAGCAAATACCATTCTCAGTGGGGAAGCACTGGGAGCCTTTCCCCTAAGATCAGGAACAAGACAGGGATGTCCACTCTCACCACTGCTGTTCAACATAGTTCTGGAAGTCCTCGCCTCAGCAATCAGACAACAAAAAGACATTAAAGGCATTCAAATTGGCAAAGAAGAAGTCAAACTCTCCCTCTTCGCTGATGACATGATACTCTACATAGAAAACCCAAAAGCCTCCATCCCAAGATTACTAGAACTCATACAGCAATTTGGTAGTGTGGCAGGATACAAAATCAATGCCCAGAAATCAATGGCATTTCTATACACTAACAATGAGACTGAAGAAAGAGAAATTAAGGAGTTAATCCCATTTACAATAGCACCCAAAAGCATAAGATACCTAGGAATAAACCTGACCAAAGAGGTAAAGGATCTATACCCTAAAAACTATAGAACACTTCTGAAAGAAATTGAGGAAGACACAAAGAGATGGAAAAGTATTCCATGCTCATGGATTGGCAGAATTAATATTGTGAAAATGTCAATGTTACCCAGGGAAATTTACACGTTTAATGCAATCCCTATCAAAATACCATGGACTTCTCTTCAGAGAGTTAGAACAAATTATTTGAAGATTTGTGTGGAATCAGAAAAGACCCCGAATAGCCAGGGGAATTTTAAAAAAGAAAACCATAGCTGGGGGCATCACAATGCCAGATTTCAGGTTGTACTACAAAGCTGTGGTCATCAAGACAGTGTGGTACTGGCACAAAAACAGACACATATCAATGGAACAGAATAGAGAACCCAGAAGTGGATCCTGAAATGTACGGTCATCTAATATTCGATAAAGGAGGAAAGACTATCCATTGGAAGAAAGACAGTCTCTTCAATAAATGGTGCTGGGAAAATTGGACATCCACATGCAGAAGAATGAAACTAGACCACTCTCTTGCACCACACACAAAGATAAACTCAAAATGGATGAAAGATCTAAATGTGAGACAAGATTCCATCAAAATCCTAGAGAACACAGGCAACACCCTTTTTGAACTTGGCCACAGTAATTTCTTGCAAGATACATCCATGAAGGCAAAAGAAACAAAAGCAAAAATGAACTATTGGGACTTCATCAAGATAAGAAGCTTTTGCACAGCAAAGGATACAGTCAACAAAACTAAAAGACAACCTACAGAATGGGAGAAGATATTTGCAAATGACGTATCAGATAAAGGGCTAGTTTCCAAGATCTATAAAGAACTTATTAAACTCAACACCAAAGAAACAAACAATCCAATCATGAAATGGGCAAAAGACATGAAGAGAAATCTCACAGAGGAAGACATGGACATGGCCAACATGCACATGAGAAAATGCTCTGCATCACTTGCCATCAGGGAAATACAAATCCAAACCACAATGAGATACCACCTCACACCAGTGAGAATGGGGAAAATTAACAAGGCAGGAAACCACAAATGTTGGAGAGGATGCGGAGAAAGGGGAACCCTCTTACACTGTTGGTGGGAATGTGAACTGGTGCAGCCACTCTGGAAAACTGTGTAGAGGTTTCTCAAAGAGTTAAAAATAGATATGCCCTACGACCCAGCAATTGCACTTCTGGGGATTTACCCCAAAGATACAGATGCAGTGAAACGCCGGGACACCTGCACCCCGATGTTTATAGCAGCAATGGCCACAATAGCCAAACTGTGGAAGGAGCCTCGGTGTCCTTCGAAAGATGAATGGATAAAGGAGATGTGGTTTATGTATACAATGGAATATTACTCAGCCATTAGAAACGACAAATACCCACCGTTTGCTTCGACGTGGATGGAACTGGAGGGTATTATGCTGAGTGAAATGAGTCAATCAGAGAAGGACAAACATTATATGGTCTCATTCATTTGGGGAATATAAATAATAGTGAAAGGGAATAGAAGGGAAGGGAGAAGAAATGAGTGGGAAATATCAGAAAGGGAGACAGAACATAAAGACTCCTAACTCTGGGAAACGAACTAGGAGTGGTGGAAGGGGAGGAGAGCGGGGGGTGGGGGTGAGTGGGTGACGGGCACTGAGGGGGGCACTTGACAGGATGAGCACTGGGTGTTATTCTGTATGTTGGTAAATTGAACACCAATAAAAAAATAAATTTATTTTAAAAAATAAAAATAAAACCTCAGGGATGCCTGGGTGGCTCAGGGGTTGAGTGTATGCCTTTGGCTCAGGGTGTGATCCCGGGGTCCTGGGATTGAGTCCCGCATCGGGCTCCTTGCATGGAGCCTGATTCTCCCTCTGCCTGTGTCTCTGCCTCTCTCTCTCTCTCTCTCTCCGTATTTCATGAATAAGTAAATAAAATTTTTTTTAAAAAAATCCTTAATTTTATGAATCTTTTCTTCAATTTCTCCTTTCACCTAAAGGCTAAATACAGGTGAGGGTTTTCAAATTTGGGGAGTGTCTTCTATTCATCTTGGCTTCAAGGTAAAGCAAGGCAGAGTGGGCCTGGAAGTGACTATATACTCATGGAGAGGTGGCAATTGTGCGTTCCCCCCCAGGATGCATGAATAATCTACAAGAGCGCTCTCAGAGCAGTTACTTGCTCTTTCTTCTGTAAAGCCCTTCCTCCTCCTGTCTCCCTCATCTCCAGAAATGGCACCTTCCATGCCGCTCCACAGGCCAAGTACATAGGAGTCCTCCTTGATTTCTCCCTTTTCCCATACTCTCCACATCCAGCCCATCCGCAAGTCCTCACGATGCTGCCTCCAGACAGATCCCAGAACCGACCACGTCCCTCCACCGTCTAGGCAAGCAGCATCTCCCGCCAAGGATATTGCAATAGTTTCCCTGCTTCCTCTTATTATCTATAATCCTTTTGCACATAGCACTCAGAGTGGCTTACTTATTAAATATAAATCCAGTATTGTCATTCTCTGCTTAAAACCTTCTAGTGGCTTCCCATCACATTTAGCAAATACTCCAACCTTCTTACTTTGGCTACAAAGCTCCCACTGACCTGACCCTGACTGCCTCTTCTATACCTTTCTTGAACTCTCCCAGCCACCCTGGACTTTGGTCTGGTCCTCACAAGTACCCTGCTGGTGCCCACCTGGGAGCTTCTGCATTAATGGTAGCCTCTGCCTCAGTGTCCCTCACACTCAATGCATGTCTCTGTCCTCCTTTTGATTCAGGGCTTAGCTTATATTTCCCCCCACCGAGAGACCTCCCTTGACTGCCTTGTCTGAAGTCATTATTCCACATCCACTCACCTTATTTTAATTCTCTGTGTAGCTCTTATATGCTGATTTATTCCTTTCTCTGTTTCCTCTCTTGCTTTCTTATCTGTCTCTCCCACCAGAATGAAAGATCCCCTTGTCAACCCGTGAATCTTCAGGTCCTAGAACAAAGCCTGTATATAGTCAATGTCCGATAAATATTTGTTGAAGAAATGAGAATGTGAATGATTAGTGGCACCAGATACTGAACATCCACTCCACTGATTTTTGTTTCTACCCAAGCTTTCCTGGTCCTGACTGGATAATGTCAGGCTTTGCATGTCGTGGTAATGAGCCCAGCTCTGAGATCTTGGAGCCACTGAATAAAAAGCCTAACTCTCGGGGCAGATTTGTGAACATGTGTGAAATCAAGCATGAAAAAGAAAGCAAGACTTTCTTACATGGGTCTAATTTGTGAAGATAACTGCTAAGAAACTAGAATAGGTTGGAAGGAAACATCAAGATCAGGCAATTCCCCATTTGCTCTCAACACCATTAGCTCTCGTCTGTTAAAATGCCCTCACTGAAAGGAGGAGCCAGAGCCAGAAAGCTTAAGCTCAACTTCTATAAATTAACACTGTGAGTGCCCTGTGTTCTTATGGTGGTTATGAATTGTATCAATGTTGCCCAAAATGAGAGGGATGAATGAACCTTTTATTACCAAAGTCACTGTCCTGAACAAAACTCCAAAATGATTCCTATTGAATCAAGTACCTATCATATTGCAACCATTTTCCTATGTATTTTTTTTTCCAAAATATAATTTAATTCTCACTCTATCAGTTTACCCATTCTATAGATGGATTGACTTTGTCCCAGAGAAGTCAGATCACTTCTCAAGGCCACACAGCAAGGCATAGATGGAGTTGGAACCTTGACTTCTTAGCTATTTAGTGCTCACTTCCCTTGCAGGCCTCAACCTTCTGGTTGTAATTTGGCACGTCGTTTAGACCTGCCAACAGGATTGCAATTCTTTTTTTTTTATTATTTAAGATTTTATTTATTCATTCATGAGAGAAAGAGAGAGAGAGAGAGAGAGAATGGCAGAGACACGGGCAGAGGGAGAATCAGGCTCCATGCAGGGAGCCTGATGCGGGACTCAGTCCTGGGACCCCAGGATCACGCCCTGAGCCAAAGGCAGATGCTCAACCACTGAGTCACCCAGACATCCCAGGATTGCAATTCTTGATGTAAACTACTTATTTTGCATTCTGCCATGGTGAGCAACTTCTAGAGCATCCAGCCATCAGGGAGCAGCCCCAAGAAACCAATTACCCCTAGGGACCGTAATAGTTCAGAATTTTTGGACACACAAACCTGATGACCAGACCTCATGACCACCCTGCAAGCCAGTCCCAGGTGCCTGGTTCTAGTGGCCTCCCGGATTCCTGAGGTGACATTATTTCCACACCTGTACCACAGGTCAGGTTTCATCGCTAGTCTGCCCACACCACCTCCTTCCCTGGGGCAGTCAGTGAATCTCTGCTCATGCTCTGCTTCATTCATCTTTCCTACCTCAATCAGTCTCACAGCTTAAAAAAAAAAAAAAAGATATCTGAGGGAGTTTAATGAGTGGTTTAAAAAATAATGCTTTCAAAAATGTTATTTTTTTAATCTCTCTTTTGAGACTAACCTGTGTGACATCAGGCACTACTTCAGTGGCAGAGAAGGCGCAGAGTGAGCCCTTGGCTTGGGCAGCTGGCCCTGTCATAGGGACACCAGACAAGGACCTGAGTACTCATCAGACTCTACCTACCCTGGGCCCACCATACCCACAGACTCTCCCAGAGAGCTCCAGAAGAAAAAGAAGATTTGAGTGGTAAGCCTTTTTAAAGCTATTAATTTTACACTGTATCAACTCCTGTTCCACTTGGCCCTTTGGCAATTGGCAAAAACTGCATTTTAAAAAGTATACTTTTCCCACAACTGCAGAAGAAAACCTCTGAACACCCATCAGCTTACAAACTGCAGAGAAAACAATCTTCTGTTCACAATTGCGGGAATATTATCTCAAAGGCAGTCTTAGTGTTCAAACACTGATAATAAATCATACTTTTAAAAAATAGAAACCATGTAGAGGGGATTTTAGTGATAGGAAATATCATTAAGCGAGAAGATTTTAGTTGAGCAATGCAAAACTGATTAAAATTTCTACATGAGTCACCAAGTACTATATTCACTAAACTATTTTAATAGCAAAAAGTCATGTCTTTCACTCCTTTGCTAAAATTTTGATCCTTCATTCACCTAAAATAAAATGGAGACATTCCATATAGAATTGTTTTTAAAAGGTAATTCAGTCAAATAAAAGTATATTATAGTTACTTGTGAGGCACTTAGATATGATATTTGATAATAATAGCATTTTTTTTAAGTCAAGAATTTAACTGGCCCCATCTTCTCTTTTTAAGAATAGTTTTGGAGTAAAAATCAAGCCCGTGGATTCATGTGGCCCCAGAAAGGGGGCAAACTTAACTGTCAGTAGATAGAGTGCAGATACAGCACACTGAGCTCACCAACATTTCCCTCCAAAAACAAAATATTCATGTGAACTATGTTTGTGAATGGAATCACTGTATTTTTAAACGGAATTGCTTATTGACTACCGCAAAACCTAATCGCTGACCCCTCGTATTTCCTAGAGCATGTAGGGAACACCAAGACAGGACACAGGAAATTACCAAAGGCCTTGCTCCATCCTAGTTGGGGTCCAAGGTTGGGCTCCTTTTGGTGTTCCCCAAGCCAATTACAAAATCAAAGAATTATTTAAAATGAAGCAATGCAGAAAGAAATAATAAGCAAGTTACTGATTGAGTGGAGTGGAAATTAACAATACAAAATGGTTTCTAAACCGAGAGTAGGGGGGACGCCTGGGTGGCTCAGTGGTTAAGCGTCTGCCTTTGGCTCAGGGCATGATCCTGGAGTCCTGGGATCGAGTGCCACATTGGGCTCCCTGCATGGCGCCTGCTTCTCCCTCTGCCTGGGTCTCTGACTCTCTCTTGCTCTCTCTGTGTCTCTCATGAATAAATAAATAAAAATCTTAAAAAAAAATGAGAGTGGAATAAGCTTCAAACAGGGTGTTTCTGTTGCAGACAAACTTGCTTAAGTGTTAGCATTTAAATGCTCACACCTTGGCTTTGAACTTAACACTCCATTAGGGGGCTGAGGGAGCTCACACCTCTGTCTGTGGTGCCTTTCACTCTTGTTGCAGCCCAAGGAAGAGACTGGGAGGAGAGGAAGAAGAGGCGGGGCACCCACAAAGGGAGCACTGGAAAAGGTGATGATCCATCCTGGTTATGCCTGCTGTCCTGGTGCAGTTATTAACAGCATCTGCTTTCACTCCCCAAAGTGTCCTGATTTGGATAATAAATTGTATGGTCACCCAAATAGGGTATAGAATGTCCAAAACCAGAGTGGCAGGCAAAAGTCTTTCATAT
The DNA here is from genome assembly GCF_018345385.1 of Vulpes lagopus. Lineage (NCBI taxonomy): Eukaryota > Metazoa > Chordata > Mammalia > Carnivora > Canidae > Vulpes > Vulpes lagopus. The sequence goes on from NC_054826.1 coordinate 147,318,942, forward strand.
TTGTCATAAAAACGGAAATCACAACGTTTGTTCCTTGGGTGGTATGCTTTGGTTCAGGTATTTCTAATGTCATTTTTGCAAGCTTAGGCTAAGTGTTCCTGAATACAGGAGTAGCATCAAAGAATTAAAGAATCCTGCAAGGGGATTCTAGAAGCTACGTAGTTGTCATTTCACAAATGAGAAACTGGGGCTTAAAAAGATTGACTTGCCTAAGGCCACACTGCTAGTTAATGGAGACGCTGGGAATAGGATTTCAGTCTCCTAACTGTAAATTATACATTTTCAGTGCATTAAATATTTTTAGGAATGTAAATAGTGTTCTCAAATGGAGGGATAAAATTGTGATAAATTATATAGACTCCCTTTTCTACTAGGTCCAAGGGTGCAAAGATCAGTAGGAGGGGTTGGGGGACGTAGAAGACAAGCACTGGCTTGGGGGTAGGGGTAGTTTCTGATGTTCACTGTGATTTCAGCTGAGAAGCAAATGCAGCAAACCTTGGAATGAGCAAAAGCCAGGGATCCCTTTGGTTTCTGGTTTAGCAGTTTAATAGCTGATTGATCCTGGTCAAAGATATGGAATGTCTTTAAAATTCCCTTATCCTCATCTATAAAATGGATATAAAATCAACATTTATCTCAGATGACTCTTGTGAAGGTTAAATAAGACGGTATGTGTGTAGTGCTAGGCCAATGCCTGGCACATAGTTATATATTTAGAAATGTTCGCTATTGGCTTCCTCCATCCTCTCTGTCTTAATCATCAGTGCCAGCAGCAGCAGCAGTAGCAGCAGCAGCAGCATTTTCCCTCCTCCACCTAGCCTGGCCTGCTTTGAATTGTCTGCTGATTTCAGAATTCAACTCACCTCCTTTTCTCTTATGGAAAGTTCTATTTAGTTTCACCTCATTTAGTTTCATCGAGATAGATATTGTTCCTTTTTAACAGATCAGGCAATAGGCTAAGACTAAATCATTTGTTCATGACTACACAACCATTAAGGAGTGGAAGCAGAACTCAAACCTAACATCTTTTCAATCTGGCTGTCTCTGGTAAGAAACTGTAGGGTGAAATGCTGAGATGAAAGAGTAAGGAGGAGGAAAGGCAGCTGTGATTTGGCTCTGCCTAACGGGTATGTATTTGCCAGGCAGACCACTCTTTTCTCTGCTGTTTCACCCACACACAAGCAAGATTTTTTTTTCCCTCTAGATAATCAAAGGATATAAGCTTAAAATCTGGAGAAACAGAAGAGATGCCATTTGTCTCAACAGAAAACCCTCTAATAAGACCCAGAAAAGAAAGTCAAGGTGAGACAGGAGCACCAGTGCCCCTGAGATGAGCCCCTACACTGAGCCATGACCCATCTAAGCAAGGAGACATGGGTACTAAGAAGGTACTGGGCACTCTGCATGTTTCAGACCCTTTGCTTAGGAGGAAACCAGTGCAGGAACTCAACTTCTCTGTGGTTCATGCTTTCTTGTCTGTTCTTGGGATATTCAGCACTAATTTGGTCACCATTAGGACCCTTCCTGTGAAATGATCCTTTGTATCATCACAATTAGTTGATTTGGAGTGATTTCTCATCACACAATTAGGACTTCCAGTGAGGAACAGAGAAATTCTACTTATAAAAGCTAATTAGTAAAACACAAGCCAAACAGAGGCCAAATAGAGATCCTTCTCTATTCACACACCTCAGAACATGCACAATGAAGAGACCTAGGGTCCTCACATTCCCTGGGACTTCCCAGGGGTTCTCTGGTTCTATCTCCACATGACTAGACAATAACTTCCAATAGTTCAGCAATTATAACTGCATGTTTTGAAGTCAGACAAACTTGAGTTTGAATTTTGTCCCTACCCCTTCCACTGGGGGTGACAGGTGATTTCAACTCTCTAAGCCATCGTTTCCTTACATGTAAAGTGGTGGTGAGAACACTTAACTCATAACGTATGCAATGTACTTAACTCTATCCTGGCACATAATAAATGCCCAGGATATACCTGGAAGCCATCCTCTTCTGCTTACATCCTTGCTGAGAAGTGTTCTGTCTGTGGCAAAAGAACACACCTCTCCATGACTCTCCTACCCCCTTCAGTCACCTCCCTCTTTGGAGTCTATCTATTAGATTAGCCTTTGGCCCTCTTGTAGCTTTAGGATTAGGTAAACACGTAAGGTAACATTCTCTTCCTACTACCTTAAGGGTCCTTTCTTTGGCTATACCCTTATTATTAATTGTATCATTTAACTCATTGAACTGTTCATCAAATCTGCAAATTACACTAAGCCAGGAGAAATGGCAAACACATTTAAAGAAAGAATTTGAACCAGAAAATCTCAATAGGTTTTCAGAATGAATAGAATCTAAAATGATAGAACATGATCAAGACAAGTAAGAGGTCCTTCATTTGAGTCCAAACAAATCCCAGATGCACGAAGATCAACTGAGGAAGAAAAGCAAACAAACAGGCTTTTTTTGAAACTAAATTTAGTTCATACTATAATATTTCTACCAAAAGAATGGACATAAATTTGCCCAACATAAAGACCCATGGCTTGTCCTAGAATGAGGGCCATGGTCCACCAGATATGGCACAAGTCAATAGATTTTTGCCTTTTATCCTCATTTCAAGAATAAAGAGTTAGTAAATTCTGTTACACTAGAGTAGTTCAAGTGCCAGCTAAATGAAGACATGATTGAGGCATTCATTGCTAAGGAAATTTAAGTATCAGATGGATATTTGGACTAAATGCCATTAAGGTCCTTTTCAACCAGAAAGCATCCTTCTGGTAATTTGCTGTCCCTTAAGGCCAAGAATCTTCTTATCAGAGCACACATTTGATCCCTTTATAACTACTTCAGGAAGTGAGCAAATAGATAAAAGAATCCAAGGTCACAGATGGAGGTTTCTTTGTTATTTTGAGTAACAAGCTTCCCTGGGTCTGACTATTCTCATTACCCCCAAGTTTGGGTCTTTCTCAAAGAAAATTGTTTTCCAAAAGGAGGTATGACCTGCCTTCTCCAGACCCTGCAGACATCTTAGTCATTTCCTCCCCTGGGCTTGTGTTTAGCTGCCCCTGCCCTTTTGAATGCCCCAACATCCTCTTGCTACTAGTCTACCACCTCTTTCAAAATCTGGCTTCATGCTGGCCTCCTCTAAGACAACTTCCTGGTTTCTTATATTCTTCTAAGCTTCTCAAGGGCTCTCTGTAGTACGCCCACACTTGCTTACATATCGCCTATGAATCACTCTTCAGTTGTTTTATGTTTCTGTGACTCTCCAACTGAACTCTTAACTCCTAAAGGGCAGTGAACCTCTGTCGATGGAGATAAAAAGAAGAGCTCTGGATTTTCCTAATGATCACAAAACATTGGGCACAAAGCAACCACTGGGGGCCTAAGACCCATCAAACAGCAGTGAAATTCCACTAGGATTAAGGTTAGATGGGGCAATTCAAGTTTTGAAAGATCAGAGACATGCACATTCTGTTCTGAGTAGTTCAACAGTCCTTCCAAATCACCAGGACTGCAGACATAAAAGTTTCATCTAGCCACTAGCTCTAGCTGAACATATCACAGGTTACTTAAAGTGCAATTTATTTTTAATAGAAAAATTGATTCTGGAATGAAACATGAAGCGGTACTTTTTTTTTTTTTTTTTTTTTTTTTTTTTTTTTTTAGTAGTAGTAGACTAACCTTTTAAAGAATAGCATTCTTGCCCTAGAGAGGGGCATAAAAGTTTAAAAGGTTATTTTCTACATTACACATAACCCATATGCTCACCTTTTCCTATTTCTTTGCTGGATCTGCGCTCAGGGTGCCTGTGGTGCTAACTCCCTGAAAATATTGGCTCCATTAATGCATGATTTACTTTTCTTTACTTGGCAAAGCACAGAGCCTATCTTTCAAAGGAAATTCAAGCTTTTGTAATTCATCACCTACTTCATGAAACATGATGACATGGAGTTTTCCCTTCAAAATGAGAATGAGCAAAGCAAGTGAAGACAGGTCTCTCCCAACCTACCCAGAGGAGTTGGTTGCTCCCTGATGGGAGTTCCTATGGCATTTTTAACTTACTGCTCTCCTTAAATTTATCATGGCTGATCACAATTATTTGTTTACAGGTCTGTTTCACCTATACCAACCATTAATTCTTAAGAGAACAAAAATTCTGTCCTATCCATCTATTTGTAACCTCTTGTTGTGGGTTCTGTGGTGTGCCATCCAGATTCCTCTCAGGACAAGGCTCCAGGTTCCCTGGCTTCTGGGATTGCTACCTGCTGTGAGCTCACAGCTGAGTCTCTTTTCTGGAATTGTACACAGCTGAACAAAACTGCCAGCCCAGGCATTCGACCTCATCCAACAACTGGTCATTATGAATGCCCAGCCTCACTACCTCAGTTTAGGATAACTCTGAAGTCTTTACTTGCCCCCAGTCTCTATGCTATCAGCCAAGTCCTCATTTGCAACTGCATCACCGCTCAAATTCTATCCAGCTCTCCTGCCTACCTCTGCTTTCACTATTCCCTCATAGATAATACTGGAAATCCTCCCTGCAAGTTTCCAGCACACAAGTCTCTATCTCAAAGTCTATTTCCCAGAGAACCAAACTTAAAGACACTCAGACCCTAGCCCAGTGTTTAGTGCACAGTGGGTATTCCATTAATACTTGATAAAAGAATGAGTGAATGAAGTACACAGAAAATTAACAAATAACAGTTATGCATTACAATATTCTACTCCCACTGCTGTCTCTGCCCCATCCTCTGTAAGACTGTGATCCTTAACAGTTAACATAGACAGTATTAGCTGAGCTTCTATGTGCTAAGCGCTAGTGAGGCAGAGACAACTCAGGCTCTCCTTGACTATTAGCACCAGCATCCATGGATATTGCCCTACATGCAGCACAGCCAGGTTTTGTGTTCCTTGCAGATTAGGACACTGTAGTAGTGATTCCATTTACTTCTGTGATGTAGAATTACATCCTAAGCATTTTATGTTTACTCCTAGCTTTTCCTAGGTAGCATCACATGGAGACTTTGAGAATGGAATGACTATGATTCCTTCACCTTCAAGATGGGTCATTGATTCTTAGTTTTCTTTTTAGAAGATGTTAACAAGGGGAGAGGCCAGCAGAGTACCCTAAGAATGAAGACTGTATTTGGCATATGGAAGGGTAGAGTAAGCTACTCAAGAATTTCTGGGGATAACATAGCCTTATTAGAATTAAGATCTAGAAAAATCCAAAAATCCAAATGTTATAGTCAAGAATCCCTATATGCAGAGAACAGAATATTTTTGAGTCAAAGCAGGCTGTGCAGGTTCTAAAACTCTAACCAAGGCAACACTCAGCATGAAAGAAAGTAATAGCCCAGTCAGTGGTTTTAACATATGTGAAACAAAAATATGGAAATAGGAGGGGGAAAGTCTGTGTTGAGACTAGAAAATTGGGAGCCATAAAAGAGGGATCAATGAAGGCCTACTGAGAAGCCAGAATTCTCACCCCACCTGGCAGAATTAAGAAGACCCTCCCCTGCCATAGGTGTTAATGGAGGCCAAATAAGAAGCCTGGACTTCCAACCCTACCTAGTAATAATGAGCTTCCCATGGTTCCATGAAGCCAACTTTTAAATTTGAATTACTTTTGGCACCTTAGACTTCTTTTAGTCTGTCAGAGTGGTATTAGGAGGAGACTAAAACAGTTTTAAGTAAGATCCACAATCATAACAATAATAAAAACACGTAGGTTTCATTTAGAAATCTCATATTAAGAACCAGAAAGACATGAAACTGAATGAAAAAGATAATTAATGGATGCCAACATTAGGTTGAAAGAGATGTTAGAATTACCTGACAAAGATTTTAAAGCATACATAATAAAAATCTTCAATAAACAATTATGAACACACTTGAAACAAATGAAAAAGTCTCAGCAAAAAAAAATAGAATGTTTCAGTAAAGAAATAGAATATATATGAAGAAATCTAACACTCAGTAATGGGCTTAACAGCAAGATAGAGGAGAAAGAGAAAAGAACCCATGAACTGGAAGATAGAAAAATAGAGATTATTCAATCTCTACAACAGAGAGAAAATAGATGGAAAATAAATGAAGAGAGTCTCAAGGACATGTGAAACAATAACAGATGATCTAACATTTGTGTCATCAGAATTGCAGAAGCAGAAAAGAAAGCAGGGCTGAAAAAGTAATTAAACAATGACTGAGGGATCCCTGGGTGGCGCAGCGGTTTGGCGCCTGCCTTTGGCCCAGGGCGCGATCCTGGAGACTCGGGATCGAATCCCACATCGGGCTCCCGGTGCATGGAGCCTGCTTCTCCCTCTGCCTGTGTCTCTGCCTCTTTCTCTCTCTGTGACTATCATAAATAAATAAAAATTTAAATAAAATAAAATAAAATAAAAATAAAAAATAAAAAAATAAAAAAAAACAATGACTGAAAACTTCCCAAATTTGTCAAAAGGCATAAACCTACAGATTCAAGAAGCTAAATAATTCCCAAACAAGATAAACCCAAAGAAATCTATAAGACACATCATAATCAACTTTCTGAAAACTAAAAACAAAGAAAACTCCAGGCATCTGGATGGTTCAGACCATTAACCATCTGCCTTTGGCTCAGGGCCTGATCCCATGACCCTGGGATGGAGCCCCACATCAGGCTTCCTGCTCAGCAGAGAGCCTCCTTCTCCCTCTCCCAGTGCCCTTCCTGCCTCATGTTCTGTCTCTCTTGAGCGCTCTTTCTCTCTCAAATAAATAAAATCTTTAAGAAAGACAAAACTCTTAAGGGTTTAGAAATGAATGCTTTGTGAGAATAGCAATGTGATAGCAGATTCTCATTTGAACCAATGGAGGCCAGAAGGAAGTGGTGTGACATTTTTCGAATGTCTAAAGAAAAGAAACTAGAATCCTATACTCAGTAAAATATCCTTCAGGAATTAAAGGGAAATCAAGATATTCTCACAGGAAGGAAAATTAAGAGAATCTTTCTCTAGCAGATCTATCTTAAAAGAATGACTAAAGAAAGTTCTCTAAACAGAAAGAAAATGATAAAAGAAGGAATTTTGGACATCAGGAAAGAAGAAAGTCCACAATAAGCAAAAATAGGGGTAAATGCCTTTCCTTCCCCTCCTGAATTTTCTAAATCAGGTTATTGACTGAAGCAAAAATTACACTACTATCCAATGCAGTTCTAAATGAACATAGAGGAAATATTTAAGACACTTATGTTATAAATAGGGACGTAGTGGTAGTTGAACAAGTTTGGCATTTAATATTTGCACATAACATGATTTTCTTCATAGAAATCTCAAGGAACTACAAAAAAATAAATAAAAATTAAAAAAAAAAACAAGAGCTAACCAGTTCATCAGTTTCAGGATACAAAATAAGCCTTTGAAAATTAGTTGTGCTTCTTTGTACTAGCAAAGAACATGTGGACACAAAATTAAATATACAATACCATTTACAATCAGTCAAAAAAATGCAATACTTAGGTGTAAATTAAGCATTTAAACGATTTGTATGCTGAAAACTACAGAATCTGGTGAAGAAAAATGAAATATCTAAATAACTGGAGGGCTATATAATTTTCAGAATTAAAACATAGTAAAGATGTCAATTCTTCCCAAATGAAAGACAAGTTTAACTCAATTCAGCCAAACTCCCAGCAAGGTTTTTACCATAGGTAAGATTATTCTAATGTATTTAGAAAGACAAACTAGAAGAATATCTAAAACAGTTTTGAAAAAGAACAAAGTGTAAGGAATTGGTCTACTGGATTACAAGACTTATATAGCTATAATAACCAGCTTTATGGTTTTGATATATATAGAGAGACACAGATTGAGGGAGCAGAAAAGGGAACTTAAAATAGACCAACCCAGAAAAATATGTGGTGAGGATGAAAAAGTAATCCCGCGGAGGAGCACTCTGCTGAAGCACTCATCAGAAAACTGTCCTGGACAAAATAACAGCAACAACAACAAAAACACTTCAACCTGGATCTCATATGTTATACAAAAATTAACTCAAAATGGATAATAGACTTTAATGTAAAATTTTAAACTCCAATACTTTTAGAAAAAAATGAAGAAAATTTTTAGGATCTAGATTTAGGCAAAGAATTCTTATATTTGACACCAAGAGCATGATCCATAAAAGGAAATGATAAATTTGACTTCATCAAAATTAAAAACATTTGCTCTGTGGAAGATCCTATTAAAAGAATGAAGAGACAAACTACACACAAGGAGAAAATATTTGCAAACCTCCAACAAAAGACTAATATCTAGTATATATGAAATATAGATGGTCAACAGACACATGGAGAGATGCTCAACATCACAATTCATCATTAGTGGGAATGTAAAATGGTACAGCCCTCTGGAAAATAGTTTGGCAGTTTCTAAAAAGCTAAACATGCAACTAGTATATGACTTAACAATCATATTCCTGGCATTTAACCCAGAAAAATAAAAATGTATGTTCACAAAAACCTATAGCCATATTGATAATTATATGACCCATTGTTATCATAGCCAAAAACTGGAAATAACTCAGATGTCTGTCAGTAGGTGAAAGGTTCAACAAATCCTAGCACATCCATACTGTGGAATACTATTCAGCAGTAAAAGGGAGCAAACTAATTATACATAAGATAACCTGGATAGATCTTCAGAGAATTTTGCTGAGTGAAAAAAACCAATCCCAAAAGTTATACACTATATGATTCCATGTATATAATATTCTTAAAAGGATAAAATCACTGAAATGGAGAACAAATTAGTGGTTGTCAAGAGTTAAGAAGAAGTGGGAGACAGTGGAGGAAATGGATGTAGCTATAAAAGGACACCTGGGGAGATCTTTGTGGTGATGAAAATGTTCTATATTTTTATTATAGCAATGTTAATATCCTGGTTCTGTGTTGTTCTAGAGTTTCGCCAGGTGTTATCATTGAGGAAAAACACTAGATTTCTCTGTACTATAAGAAATTGGTCACAACTACTTGTGACCCTACAATTATCTCAGAGTAAAATGTCCAGTTACTAAAGGGAAACAACCTTGGATTTATCAATGATTTCTTGGATATGACACCAAAGGCAAAGGCAACAAAAGAATAGACAAAATAGACTTAATGAAAAATTTTAAACGTTGTTCATTAAAAGACACTGTCAAAAGAGTAAAAAGGCAACCCAGAAAATGGGAAAAGATATTACAAATCATATATCTGAAAAGGGAGGATTAATATCTAGAAAAATAGAGAACAAAACTTAACAAAAAACAGTAATTCAAAAATGGGCAAAAAGTTTGAACATTCTTTCAAAGAAGATATACAGATGGCCAACAGACACATGAAAAACTGTTTGATATCACTAGTCATTAGAGAAATACAAACCAAAGCTTTAAAAAAAATCAAAACTATAATGAGACACTACCTCACATCCATTAGGATGAGTACTATCAAAAAAAAAAAAAAAGAAACAAACGAAGATACGGAGTAATCAGGACCTAGGTGCATTGTTGGTAGGAAATGTACAGTAGTGTAGCTGCTATGAAAAACAGTACAGTAGTTCCTCAAAAAATTGAAAATTATGGTCTAGCGATCCCACTTCTGGGTATGTACCCAAAAGAATTGAAAGGAATCTCAAAAAGGTATTTGTACACCCATGTTCATTGCAGCATTATTCAAAACAACCAAAAGGTGGAAGCAACCCAAATGTCCATTAATAAATGAATGGATGAATAAAATGTGGAATATTTATAATACAATGGAATATAATTTAGCTCAAAAAAGGAAGGAAATTCTACATATGCTACAAAACACGGATAACTTGAGGACACTATGCTAAGTGAAATAAGCCCGTCAAGAAAAGACAAATACTGAATGACTCCACTGCTTTGAAGTATCTAGAACAGTCAAATTCAGAGAGACAGAGGGAGAATGGTGATTTCCAGGAACTGGGAGTTGGGAGGGGAATGGTGTGTTATTATTAGTGTTCTAGTTTTGCAAAGAGTTCTGAAGATAGATGTGGTGATGGTTGCACAATAAAATTATCCATAACACTACTTAACCATTCACTTACAAATAGTTAAAATGGTGGGGCGCCTGGGTGGCTCAGCGGTTGGGCACCTGCCTTTGGCTCAGGTCGTGATCCCGGGTCTGGGGATCGAGTCCCACATTGGGCTCCCTGCGAGGAGCCTGCTTCTCCCTCTGCCTATATCTCTGCCTCTCTCTCTCAGTCTGTGCCTCTCATGAATAAATAATAAATCTTTGAAAAAAAAAACCAAATAGTTAAAATGGTAAGTTTTGTGTGTTTCTACCACAATCAAAAATTAAAAAGTAAAAGGGGGAGATCACAGACCTTTTTAGTGTTTATTCATAGCCTTCTAGACATGGAGGAAAATGTATACCTGAATGCACTTGGCTAAAACTGGGATACTTTAATAGGCTTTTCCAGGGGTGTGATGACCTGGCCCTCCATACCATCCCATTCCCTTCTGCTCTCAAACTATGCTCACCACACAATTTTTTCCTCTCTGCTCCTCCTTTATCTTTTTAAATAAAAATGGTATATTCAAGTGTACAACATGATTTACCATACATATACATTGTGAAATTATTACTATAGTAAAGCTAATTAACATATCATCTCCACACATAGTTACCATTTTTTGTATGTGATGAGAGCACCTGAAATTCTCATAGCAAATATCCAGTATTCAATATGGCATTATTAACTGTAGTTATCGTGCTGTACCTTAGATTTGTAGACTTATTCATCCTAAATAACTGCAACTTTGTACCCTTTGACCAAAATCTCACCATTTCTCTATTTCCCCACCTCTAATAACTACACTTCTCTTTTCTGTTCTATGTATTTGACTTTTTTTAGATTCCACATATAATTGAGATCAGTATTTTTGTGTGTCTGGCTTAATTCATTTAACATAATGTCCTCCAGGTTCATCCATGTTGTCACAAGTGGTGGGATCTTCTTGTTTCCTAAAGCTGAGTAATATTCTACTATATCTAGAGATATTTCTCACAATTTCTTTGTCCATTCATCCATCAATGTACACTTGGGTTGTTTCCATACCATGGTATTGTGAATGATGCTGCAGTGCACATGAGGGTGCAGATATCTCTTTGACATCCTGATTTCATGTCCTTTGGTTGTATACTCAGAAGAGGGATTGCTGGATCATATGGTAGTTTGTTGTATTTTAGTTTTTTAAGAAAACAGCAGATGCTTTTGCTTTTGAGTTGTGTGTTCATATATATTTTAGATACTTATCAGGTATATGGTTTGCAAATATTTTCTCCCAATCACCAGGTTGCCTTTTCATTTTGCTAATAGTCTCCTTTGCTGTGCAGGAGCTTTTCCATTGCTGTAGTCCCACCTGTTTACTTTTACCACGCAGCTTTCTGATTTGAGTGGCTCCACAGATGAGCTTTCCACAGGGAGGACACTCTGCCTGTAGATCTAAGTGGCCCAGGCCCCATGGCAGTTATGAGTCTCACTGTAAATGAACATACTGACACATTCTGCACATATGCCGCAGCCTCTAGAGAGTAGAGCCTGAACCCCCACTGTGTCCACTCACTTCTGGGTGCCCCGAAGAGCCGGGGTCTGGACCTACCAGCTGAAGGCCACCACTCAGACTGCAGTGCCATCAGCCCAGTGCTGCTGCCCCTGCATTCTCCCTGTGGAGCCAGCTACCCTTGCTCCCTGCCTTTCTGTCCTGGATTTTTTTTTACTTTAACTGATACAATAGTGTAGAATGTTGGCTTTGAGGGAGCACTGAAGCCTACATCTTTTATCTTAAAATCAGAGAAATCTGCCTTTGAGATGGTAACTCACAGCCTATGGCTTGCTTATTCATGATTGATTTGTGAATTCTTGGCTATAGTTATAATTCTTTTCTATTCTGGGTTACCTGGCAGCCAACATTATGTCTCACATAGACACATGCATCTATCATATAAAATATATTTCCTTGTTTCTATATCTTTTCCTTTTTCACCTATGTCCTAACACATAGAGACTCAAGAGTCTGTTAATGCTCAACACTGACCAATTAAGTAATTTGGCAATAATTCTTATTTTTCCAGATCTACACATGTTATATTAAGTTCAAACCTGGCAACTCTCCTCCTTGATGCCTACTGATGTGTAAGTGACTCACAAAGAAACCAGAAAGAGAGAGGTGACACAGGCATTTAAACCTACCCTGCCCAGTAGCATGTGCTAAGCAGGCACTCCAATATCTGGGGACTGACTCACAGACTGAGGCCTACTGGGGCTTCAGATTTTTCTTACTCAGAAAACAGGATCAACACCACCGCCACCATGAATTATTCAACACCTGCCTGGGCTACTCCTTGGTGAACAACAAAATAATGGAAACTGACAAAATTGATTTGTGGTGAATTTTTAGTGAAGCCAAGTTCATGGCAAGTGAGCAAGGGCAAGCAGGGCTCGGAGGAACTTGACCACAAGAACAGTCAGCCCACAATTCCCCTGGAACATCACTACCTGACCAATAGCACAGCCAGGCCAGAGAACTTGCACAAGACTCCTTTTCCTCTGAGGGTCTGAAAAAGATGAACACTGTCTCCCACTGAAAAAGTACAGTCACTTGGGCTCACCAAACCAACTCCTCAGCCAGAAGGATGGGCAAGACTCGTAATGAATTTCAAGAAGCATTTGAATTACTAGATAATTAGAAACTCAATAACCAAATCTCTAAACATAATTTCAGTTGCTTCTCAGAGTGCTAAGAAAGAAAGGCTTCAATTCAGCATATTTTGAATTTTGCATTAGGGCTTCACTAATTAAAGGGGGGAAAAAAGTATTGGCACTATGTCTAATCCTTCCATTAATCTTCCTCAACATATATTCTGCTGCCTGGTTATTATGTAATCATTAAATGTAAAATATTAAACTGGACATTTGACTTTATTGATCACTTTATGAGCTAAGGATACAGCAAGTAATTATCTGCCAAGACAGATTCATTGATTGGGCTGTCATTGAAAGAGCTGAAATTGACACATAGTTGATTATTCTAGTATGCTGTTTGCATCAATTATTATGCCTCATTCTCTTTTTTATCAAGAGTTGTGTATTTATAGTTTGTTTCCATTTAAAAATTCAAAAAGCAGACTTTTTACCCTGAAACCAGGTGGGTGGTCTTCTGTGTAAATCAGAAACTGCAATTTAAGTGTATAGACTTAGTTTTGTAGACTTGCACTATTTTAATACCAAGCAACTTTGGACTACTGTTTTATCTCTCTACATCTCAGTTTTTCTACTTGAGAAATAAGCTTACCTCTTCTAGATGTTTTTTCTTCCTTACTCTGCTTGTTCCTTCCACATTTAAATTCAGTACAATTTTCTAAAGAGGTGTGGGGGCTTTTCCCATGTTCCAGGCACTTTATAAGATGCTGAGAATACCAAGACAGGTAAAACAGAGTCCCTACCCTCAGGGGAGCTTATAGCCTAGTGAAAGAGATTGGCCTGTACTCAAATAAAGGGGATGGAAGAGTCTACAAAGATGGAGACTGAGTGTGAGCAATAATCGGAACTAAGCAGCCTTCTGGGTCATTGTGATGCAGGGTAAGATGTTCTTAAGCCTCGTGCTGGCAAGGCAACAGGGTCAAAGTCACCTACCATGTTCTGGGTGTGGAGAATGGGCAAGAAGTAGGGATTATTTTTAAATGCCCTTGTGGGACATGCAAAAAGGCTGTTCTTAGGGCTCACCTGTTTCAGAACTTAGCAGCTGACTTCATGGATAATCTCTAACATAGCTCAGAGTTTCAAGGAATTTCTTTCTTGGAACTCATTTGTAGAGAAGTCCTAATGTAGTGTTTTGCATAACTCCCATTTGTTTAGGTCATGGATATACAGTTGAGCAATATGGCTTCTGACATATAGTTCTTTCCATTGTTAATTTCATACTCCATGTAGGCAGGCACCATGACTTCAATTTTTTTTAACTCTTTCTTCCCACTTCTTTGTGTTTCTTCATTCAGTAGGTAGCCAATAAAAGATAATAAAGCATCTTGTGGGGTAGAAGATTGTGGCCCACTTGAATAACCCAGCTTCCATGAAGCGGAGTTCTAAATTTCAGTTAGAACAGTTTCAGCACACGGTAGACACACTATTAAACTTCTCTCAGTTTACCTGGGACAAAGTATCTCAGGTCACCTTCAATAATGGGGGCTTGATGGCTGATGACAGGAATGAATGAAACTGAAATTAGTTTCTCTGAAGCATCTTTCCAGTGTTGACATGGAACACAGCATAGTGTCATGGAAACAGTATTGAACACAAGTTAGGTCTCAGTGGGCTTTGGTCTCAAGTGCCCTAGGAAGTAACCCATCTCTTTTCAATGAAGTGGTTGGACCAGATACCCAGAAAAGGCACTTCTCACTCTGGAATTATACCACTCTGTTTTGCCTTGAGTTAGGTAGACCAGTAGTTAGCATTCACAAGGGCAATTAAAAGATAAGGCAATGGAGTCCAATTGTATTTTTCAAGATTGCAATTTCAGGAATTTACAAACTACACAAGAGCTTAAGTCTCTGTTCCTAGCCAGCCCGATTCAACAGACTTGGTGGCTTCTCACTTCATGTATTTGGCGAAGGAAAGAAAATGATTTGCTATTGATTTGTCATGTCTTTCGCTTTGGAAAGTACTTGTAAGTAGGAAACAATTCTTTTTTTTCGATTTTCAAGTAAATAGGTAGTATGTTTTTCTGTATCATTACAGAAAAAATGGAGAGGAATTTTTTTGGACTAAGACTACAGTGTTTTTAAAGTAGAGGGTCTCAATCATTTTTTTCTTTTTTTTAAGTCTACTTGAAATTGTGAACTATTTCCTAGAATAATGATGGACCTCATAAACACAACATTTTGCCTATAATTTCAGGGTAGTGAGAGGGGCATAAGAGGCTGTTTCCAGATTAGGAATCTCCCGCTAGGCCTATTGTAGGACCAGGTTTTGCTCAAATATGAATACTTCTATGCCACCTGCCAGTTGTGTCATGAGAAACATTTTGCTTAATCTTTGTGACCCCCTTCAGAAATGAATAATAACGTCTACTTGCAATTGGTTAAGAGCATTAGCATAATTGGCTAATGTAAGTAAACCACCTCGCACTATGCCTGTTTCATCACCACGTGTTTTCTTCCCCTTTCTCATTTCTTTTCTTAATCTCTGTCAAACTCACATAAATATGCTTACCTTTTGCACTTTGGAGTCCTAACCCTTTTTTGTATTTTCCATGCTCCTCTTTACTACCACTCTCAACTTTCTACTTTTACTATTTGTATTGTTCAATCTTATATAATACACTGGATTTCTTCCTATTTGTTTTAAAATTTTCTACTATTTAGAAACAGCACCATTGTGCTTCTTTTGCCAAAATGGGGTTCATTTTTAATTCTTCAGATTTGCTACTTCTGAGGTAAAGCCTTAGTCACATTAGCATGGCCTGGAATTTCCCATTTTAAATCTTTCCTGGGGCTGAAAATTAATCTTTCCTTAGGCAGTACCTAAAGGGTATGCGTATTGAGTGATCTAACGATCAATTAAATACTAGCTGAGCTTCAGTAAAGAAACTATTTCTCTACACAAAAAGAGGCAATGGTGATGCAGGTAGAATCAGAAATGTTGTGTTAAGTTGCCTAAGCTCCATAAAGAATGCTGGGATAACAAGTTGCTGGGAACTAAACTGAGTGGGTGACCTTGGTTCTCCAGAGTACAAGAGGTAGAATGGAAAACTAACACTTACTGAGCAACAATTATGTGCCTGGTGGAAGCCAGAGGTTGCAGTATGAAGTCCTACAGCCCACAAATGTGCAATTTTCTCTGTGTTTTAATAAATCATAGACCTATATTTAAAAGCAGGAACATTGTATGAATATATCACACACACACAAGAATCTTGTGACTTCTGAAAAAATTAGAATATTTGGCAACACGGGCTCAAATTCTTACATGGCAACAAGTTAGAAGAAACTGGGAGACACTGTCATTAAAGAGGTACAAGCTCTCAATAAACAATTCTTACCAATCTCTTAAGGTATGCATGTGTACATTTTGCACCTGGTCCTCTTGCTTCCCATTTACTTACCTTTTGGTAAACCATTGAAAATCTGACTCTCTCTCTTCCTCTATATATTTTTGTGTGTGTGTATATATATTTGTGTGTGTGTGTATAGTATGTGATATATTTGTATATGTGTGTATATGTGTATGTAATAAATAAGCCACTATATATATATTTTTTTTTTTAAATTTCTTTGATGCAGATGGTATTTGCTCCATTACAAATAAGCAAATGTGAAGATCCTCAACTGACTTAGGGCACAACTGAGAGGAAACAGTAAAGAGTGTTACACAGAACTACTCCTGAACCCTGGACAATTTTGGTCTCCAGAGGATATTTGCCAATATGTGGAGACATTTTTGGTTATCCCACATGAAGCCATCTAGTACATGGAGGCCAAAGATGATGCTAAACATCTTACAATGTATAGATGTATAGAAAAGCCCACTCACTATAGCAAAGAACTATTTGTCCAACATGTAAAATCATCAGTAGTGCCAAAGCTGAGAAACCCAGCCCTAGAGTGTTTTGGTCAAACTTATAAAAGCATCTCCCTCAAGGGCCCTGTCACTCTCTTGGGAAAACGAAGGGGATCCTGTAACCATCTGTAGCAGTAAAGAAGTTTTGAGCTGTCAAAATTTTCCTTCATTGAGTCCCTCTCTTCCACCCCAGAGAATCCAATTAACATTTTAGGGGGTGGGAGACAAACCAAAAGAATGTACTACAAACAGATCCTCACTTTAGGAATTCTCAAAGACTCCTGGAAGTTCTTTGGGAAGAAGGAAAGGGATTCCAAAAGGAAATTCTGAAAGACCAAAAGAATTGGTAGGGACATTATAAAGGTGAACAATACATAAAACAGTAACGATGATGTCCAATTTAGAGAGTTAAAGAAATAAGTTTGAACAAAATTTCTAGACAACAGTAGCATATAAATGAGGCATGAAAGTAGAATGTAAAAATTCTAACAACCTTACATTGTTTGAGACAAAGATAAAGCTACTGACTGAAATTATAAATTTGTTAAGATGTATAAGCATACTAAAATTTTAGGTTAATAACAAAAAGAATAAAAATAAAATACACAACTTGCAAATTAAAGAAGAGAAAAATTCAATGGGGAGGGGATCTCAATCTGAAAGAATGGGAGGAAAAGGAAAATTTAAAACAATTAGAGCAAGACAAAACAAATCACAATACAAGGTGCTAAAATAAATCCAAATATATGAGTAATCTTGATATATGTAAATAGACTGGAGTTGTAAGCTTAAAGTTAAATTATCAGACTAAATAAAACATACAAATCCAAACTGTATATATGCTATATACAAGTAACATAAGGAAACAATTAGAAAAATTTTTTAAGTGAATAAAGATATAATATGCAGAAGAAAGTTAATGTAGCTATATTAATATCAGACAAAATAGACTTTAAGGTAGTAAGCATAGTATAGATAAGGATGATCACTATATATTGTTTAGATTTACCAGGAAGATACAACAATTCTAATTTTGTGTACCTGGCAATGGTAGCCTCAAAATATTTAAAGAAAAAATTGATAGAGCAATAAAGAGAAACTGAAAAATCTATCATCTTGTTGCGATTTTGCCACTATTGATAACTCTGCCAAGAAATCAGTAATAATAGAGTATTTGAACAACATAAGCAACAAGTTTAATCATACATATAAAACAGTGCTCCTAACAGGTGAACAATACATAGTCTTTTTGAGTACACAAGGAAAATTTTAAAAGGTGGCCAGATCTAATGTGAGTCTCAACAAGTTAAAATAAAAACTGATATCAACTGGTATCACATAGCCTACAATAGAATTAGATCAGATATTGTTATAGCAATAATACAAATTCCTGAAAATTAAAAAATACACTGCTATTTACCTCATGAGTAAAAGAAGAAACTAAATGAAAATCAACTGATACTTAACAGTTTTTAAAACGCTATACTTCAAAAGTAGTACAAGGCAGCTAACATGATATTTGGAGGAAACTTGTATCTTGAATGCTTATATTATGGTTTTAAAAATGGTCGAAAAAATAAGCCATGAACAAAAATGTTTGGAGAAAAAAAGCCAAAGTAAAATATTAAAAAGGCAATAATAAAGGTAGAGGCAGAGATTAGTAGAAGACAAAACAATAATTAAGAATATCAATTAAATCAAAAGTTGTTTCTCTAACAGGAATAATAAACTATCAAGACTTAAGAAAAAAGACACAAAATAACACTAGGAATAGAAACAAGGCATAAGTACAGAGGCTGCAGAGATTTAAAAGGTAGCAAGGAATATTATGAACAAATTTAATAACACATTTGGTAAAATGTGAAAATTCCTGAAAAAATACAAACTACTGTAACTGTTTAAAAATTAAAGAGGAACTCCAAATGGTCTTATAAAAAAAATTGAATCAGTACCATTTTAGAGAGGTGGGAGGGGCTGAGGGAAAGAATCCTAAACAGGCTCCACACCCAGCATGGAGCCCAATGCAGGGCTGGATCTCACAACCCTATGATCATGACCCGAGCCAAAATCAAGAGTTAGACACCCAATCAACTGTGTCAGCCTGGCACCACCCCCCAAACATTTTTCCTACCATAAAACCTCTAAGCTCAAGAGGTTTCCAGGTGAGTTCTAACAAATGTTCAAGGAACAGATGATTTCAATCTTATATGAATTATTCAGCAAATTGAAAAAGGAACCATTCCCAACTCATTTTATGAGGTGAATATGTGAGTGGGTCTGTGTGTGTGTGTGTTTCTCTATTTTCTTCTAAAAAATGCAAGGTTACAGTCTGATTATGTCCTTACTTTACCTGAAATGAATGACTTATGTATGTACAGACATGTATATATATTTTATGTATATATACGAATTCATTGTCTTAGCACCAACTTTTGAATATATGTGCACACACATATATAAGTTTACATGCATGTGTGTGCACACACGTGCATTTATGAGGTGCTATGAATCCAGAGATAAAGAGTAGTAAGTCCTTTCACTGAGGGGCATCCAGTCTAGGGGGAATGCAAACAATAACAGCAATAACACATAATCTCCCTGGGAAGGCTAGAGGAGGTAGCCTTCAACAAAGAGAAGATGATTCTTTAAGGATGAAAAGGAGTTTGTCAAATGAAGAAATGGAAGAAGGAATAAAAAATAGAGGAAACCTCTATTTATAGAGTACCTAATTGGAAAGATGTATCTCAAGAAAGTGTTGCTAGGAAAAAAGTGATGGAGACCTTCATGTGAATTAGGTTCTCACCGTCTCTTTTTTCTGGGTCTTGGAAATGACTCATTGACTTAGCATTGAGAACAAGGGCAAGAATACTCCTTATGGTCAATGGGAGGCTCTTCCATAGACATGTGGAAATATTCCAGAGGTACTGGTAACCTACTTTGGCATGGATCATATTCATTTACTCTGTGTATCAGCCCATTTCACGCTGTCACCAATGTGTGTGCTTGCCTTTGGCGGCGGGGGGGGAGATGACTATCAGGTTTAAAGTTCTTAATTTCACCACCTGAGAGAAACAGTCCTATTTCTGAATGAGATTTTCTGTTTGGGCATCTCATTGGTAGAAAATAGGCACTTGTGAATTTAAAATCCTTTGATTTGCTATTTTTAGTCAAATTACAGCTTTTTTATGAGACTTCTTTATGAAATTCAAACCCTTGCTATCATTTACTGACAGGTTCGAATGACTTGTCAGAAGACAAAATGGTTTCTTGGTAAAACAGATTTGATAATGAAAGAATTTTTTAAGGTGCCAAATTAATTATTAATTTATTGATTATTCCAAGCTATGGAAAGCAGGAAACTCTATCTATAACCAAGAAATGTTTCTCTACCCAGATTGTATTTGCCATGATACATCAAATGGCCAATATAAACTGAGCATTTTAACATATTTATATTGTCACTCATGTATTTGTTGCACATCAAAAATAAATGCTTGACGAGATAAGACATATTGTAAAGAGTCACTGTTTACAACTGACCATAGGTGTTAAATTTTTCTTTAACTGATGATTTTTTTTTCTTGTTAAAACATTCAGGAATCCAAGGAAGCATCAATACTTCCTACATTCCTAACCCCAAATTCACAAGTACATTGCTAGTATTAGACTAGAGCTTGCATTTGTAGTATTTTGAAAAGGATTTGCTAAGTTGTTTTATAGTATAAATAGATAATTAGGCTGTAAATTAGTATGTTTTTAGAAAATCAATATAGATTATATGGAATAATATTTAGACCAACAAATAATATGCTTGTTATATATATGTCTCATCAATTTATGAATACAGAAGCAGAATTTAAATCCTTTCATTCCTTCATCAAGGCACTCATTTTTTCATTCATTTCTCAAAAGTGGATCAGAAACTTGACCAGGCACAAATTGACAAATTTGTACCAAATTTTCACTGTTACCTTAGACTATAGCAAATATTTTTCTCTTAAGTATTCTCGTGGCATCTTGCCCAAACATTAGATCAAGATCAGTGTTTCCACAGTGGCTGTGGACCTCCTACAACAGAATTATTTGAGGTCTCTGTTAAAATGCAGATACCTGGGCCAGCTCCTCTCTCTATTAAGAGAGCTTTATTAGCGGTCCATAGGAATTTAGTTTAATGGGTTCTCCAGATGATTCTTAAAGATCTCAAGTTTAAGACAATTTCTGGGAAAGATGGCAGAGTAGAAGGATCTTAGGATCACCATGTCCTACAGCAGTGTAGACAACCCAGAAAATGATGTGAAGACTGGCAGAACAGACCCTCCACAGCTGAATGTAAAGAGTCCATATCAAAGAGGGCAGGAAGGGCAGAGATGCAGTCAGGAGCCAACCTGACCCATGGGACTGTCAGTGGAAAGGAAGCACGCCATGGATGCAGATAGGAGAGGAGCAGACTTCATACCAGGTACACCAGGTACAGGGCTTAACTTCTCAACTACTTACAATCAGTGGAGTCTAACAGCTGGAGCTTTAAAAATCAGTGGGCTCAGCTCTGGGAAAGCCAGGGTAAAAGGAAACTGAGCCCCTGCCCTTGAAGACAGCACAAAAAACAGCCTTACTGAGATACAGCACAGAAGCAGCAGTTTGAAAAATGCCTGGAGTATACAGGAAGGATGTATTTACTAATCTCAGCACTTGCTGGAGGGGCAGGAATCTTTGGGAGACTTCTCCAAGAACAAAAGAGCTGGAGGGTACCACTTCCTTCCCCACCCCCTCGCCTAGATACTTGAACACTTTCAGTAACCAGTATAGCAAGAGCACTTTCCACCTAGCTTGCTAATAGCACCCCCACCCTAAGTGTTTCCCTGTGGACTACCCCCTCAAGCCTGACCCTGGTAGCTCTCCAGAGCAGCCCCAGGTCCCCTCCCACAGCAATCCAGTGCAAACTTTTCTAACACCATGCACCCCACCCCCATGTTCTCCTGCAGACCCCTGACCCTTACAACAGGTCTTGGTAGGAGTCCATCTAAGGTAGTGCCACAAGCATGGCAGTGTGCAAGCAGCCTCAACAGGGGGCAGTGCCACCCCAAAGTGACTCCTATCCTGGGGAGAGAGGAGAAAGATCACATATACCAGTATGAGAATCCTAATAGTGGGCTAGAGACAGACATCTGGTCTGACTGCAGGCCCCGGCCACCAGTGAAAGCCTCTTAGGGGACAACACAGGGAGAGCACCCTGCAGTTCAGTGCTACCACAACTCTGACAAATAGCTGGTCTAACCCAACTCAAACCCAAGATGACTTAGACTATCCCACTAACAACACAGGGACCAAACCCTGCCCACAACAGGCAAAGAGAGCCATTGCAGACCACTGGACTGAAGGCAAATGCCACTTAGCTGTAACTGTAGGTCCCATACAATGCACATAGGAGACACTCCTGAAGTGCCAGTTCCTGGCACACAAGGGACATTGCATAGCAGAGCACTACAGACCTCTGCTTCATAAGGTCACTACTTTCAGGAGCAGGAGATGTAGCTGACCTTTCTAACACACAGAAAGAGACAGAGTTACACAACATGAGGAGACAGAGGAATATGCCCAAATGAAAGAAAAGGATGAAATTGTAGCAAGAAAGATAAATGAAACAAACATAAGTAATATGCCTGGTAGAGAATTTAAAGCTATATTCATAAAGATACTCACTAGACTTGAGAAAGTGTGGAGGACCTCCATGAGACCCTCAACAAAGACAGAAAACATTAAAAAGAACCAATAAGAGATGAGGAAATCAATAACTTAAAAGTATACTAGAGGGCATAAATAGAACAAAGAAAGCAGAAGAATGGACCAGTGACCTGGAACACAGAGTAATAGAAAGAAATGAAGCTGAACAAGAAAGAGAAAAAAGACTAGTGAAAAATGAAAAAAGACTTAGGGAACTCAGTGACACCATCAAGTGTAACAATATTTGCATTATAGTGATCCCAGAAGGAGAACAGAGGGAAAAGAGGGCAGAGAATGTACTTGAAGAAATAATAGCTGAAAACTTCCCAATTGGGAAGGAAATAGAAATCCAGATCCAGGAGGCACAGAGAAACCCCCAACAAAATCAACCCAAAGAGGTCCACACCAAGACACATATTAATTATAATGGCAAAAAGTAGTGGTAAAGAGAGAATTTTAAAATAAACAAGAGAAAATAGTTACATACAGGAGAAAGTCCATAAAATGATCAGCTGATTTTTCAGCAGAAACTTTTCAGGCCAGAAGGGAGTACCATGATATATTCAAGTAATGAAAGAAAAACAACAACAACAACAAACAACTTGTAACCAAGAATACTCTATCTAGCAAGGCTATAATTCAGAATATAGGAGAGATAAAGAGTTTCCCAGACAAACAAAAGTTAAAGAAATTCATCACCATAAACCCACCTTATAAGAGATGTCAAAGGAGACTGTGTGAGTGGAAAGGAATGACGATAAGCAAAAATAAGAAAAGTGGAAATAGAACAACAGTAAAATTAAGTATATAAAAATCAGTCAAGGGATTCACAAAATAAAAGGATATAAAGTAGAACACCATATATCTAAAATATTGGAGGGGAGAAGTAAAAATTGAAAGTGAAAGAATGGAAAAGCATTTATCAGGCAAATGAATGTCAGAAGAAAGTCGAGATAGCTATACATATGTTGGACAAATGGACTTTAAAACAAAGACTGTAACAAGAGACAAAGAAGGCACGATATAATCATAAAGGGGAAAATCCAACAAGAAAATATAACAAATGTAAATATTTATGTACCCAGCACGGTAGCACCTAATACATTAAACAGCCAATAGCAAACATAAGAGAAATTATTGATAGTAATACAATAATAGGAGACTGAACACCCATTTACATCATTGAATAGATCATCCAAAAAGAAAATCAACAAAGAAACAATGGCTTCCAATGACACATTGGACCAGAAGGATCTAACAGATATATTCAGAGTATTCCTTTCTTTTTTTTTTTTTTTTTTAGAGTATTCCTTTCTAAAACAGCAGAATACACATTCTTTCAAGTATACACAAAGCATTTTCTAGGATAGATCACATGTTAGGTCACAAAACAAATCTCAACATATTCAAAAAAGGTGAATGCATCCTTCCCAATCACAATGCTATGAAACTAGAAATCAAACAGAAGAAAATTGGAAAGAATACAAATACATGGAGGTTAAATAACACACAACTAAACAATGAATGGGTCAACCAAGAAATCAAAGAGGAAATACATGGAGACAAATGAAAATGAAAACACAACCGTTCAAGATCTTTGGGATGCAGCAAAAGCTGTTCTAGGATCGAAGTTCATAGCACTACAGGCTTACCTCGAGAAGCAAGGAAAATCTCAATAAACAACCTAATCTTACACATAAAGGAGCTAGAAAGAGAAAAACAAACAAAATAAAAAACCAGTAGAAGGAAGGAGATAATAAAAATTAGAGCAGAAATAAATGAAATAGAAACAAACAAACAAACCAAAACCCTCCACAATAGAACAGATCAATGAAACCAGGAGGTGGTTTTTTGAAAATATCAACAAAATTGATAAACCTCTAGCCAGGCACATCAAAAGAGAGAGAGAGGACTCAAAATCAGAAATGAAAGAGGAGAAATAACATCTGACACCACAGAAATATAAAGAATTGTAAGAGAATATTGTGAAAAATTATATGCCAATGAATTAGACAAACTAGAAAAAATGGATAAATTCCTAGAAACATATAGCCTCCCAAAACTAAATCAGGAAGAAATAGAATCTGAACAGAATGAAAGCCAACAATGAAATTGAATCAGTAATCAAAAAATGCCCAACAAACAAAAGTCCAGGACCACATAGCTTCACAGGCGAATTCTAACAAACACATGAAGGTGAGTTAGTACCTATTTTCCTCAAACTATTCCAAAAATAAGAAGAGAAGGGAAAACTTCCAAATCCATTCTTTGAGGCCAACATGACCCTGATATCAAAACCACTACAAAAAAAAAAAAAAAAAAGAGAGAGAGAGAGAGAGAACTACAGGCCAATATCTCTAATGAACATAGACACAAAAATCCTCAAAAGAATATTAGCAATCCAAATCCAACAATACTATAAAAAATCATTCACCACATTAAGTGGAATTTATTCTTGGAATTTATTCAAAGATGGTTCAATATTCACAAATCAATGTGATACAACAATAAGAGAAAGGATAAAAAAAACGCATGATCATTTCAAGAGATGCAGAAAATGCATTTGACAAAGTATATACAACACCCATTCATGATATTAGCATTGTTGGCTTAGAGGGAACATATCTCAGAATAATAATGGCCACATATGAAAAACCCATAGCTAACATCATACTCAATGGTAAACAATCTGAGTTTTTCTCCTAAGGTCAGGAATAAGACAAGGATGTCCAGTCTTGCCACTTTCCTTCAACGTAGTACTGGAAGTCCTAGCCACAGCAATCAGACAAGAGAAAGGGATAAAAGGCATTCAAATTGGTAAGGAAGAAGTAAAATTTTCACTATTTGCAGATGAGTAGAAATCCTAAAGACTCCACTAAAAAAACTACTGGAACTAGGAAATGAATTCAGTAAGGTTGCAGGATACAAAATCAATATACAAAAATCTATGTGAATAGATAACTGCACTTCTCCAAAGATATTTGGTTTGCAAATGGGCACATGGAAGAAGGTCAATATCATTAGTCACTAGAGAAATGTAGCTTAAAATCAGAAGATAACACTATACATCTCTTAGGATGACTAAAAAGACTGACCATACCAAGTCCTGGTAAGGAATGTGGAGGAACTAGAACCTTCACACACTGCTAATGGGAATATAAAATAGTACAATCATTTTGGAAAACAGTTTAGCAGTTTCTTAAAAAATTACATAGGCCTACCTTATGACTTATCCATTATGCTTCTAGATATGTACTCAAGAGATATAAAATATGTCCACAAAAAAGGGTATACGCAAATGTACACAACAGCTTCATTTGTAACAGTTAAAAAACTGGATACAAACCAAATTTCTATCAAAAGGTGAATGGACAAATGATATTATATTCATATAATAACCACTACCTAGCTGTAAAAAGGAATGAACTACTGATATACACAACATGTATGAGTTTCCACACAATTATACTGAGTGAAAGAAGCCAGGGGAAAAAAAAAAGAATGCATTCTGTATGATTCCATTTATAGAAAATTCTAGAAAATACAACCTAATCCAAAGTGACAGAAAGCAGGTCAGTTGTTGCTTGAGGGACCAGAGCAGGGTGACGAGGAGCAGGAGGGAGGAAGTACAAGGGAAATAAGTAAACATTTGGAAGTGATGAACGTGTTCATTATCTTGATTCTGGTGATGGTTTTACAGGTATATACATATGTCAAAACATCAAATTATGCACTTTAAATATGTGAGGTTGTGTGTCAATTATAACTCAGTAAAGCTGTTAAAATAATTTAAATGGTGGGAAGAGAGCAGTGATAAATCAGGCTAAGTGATTACTATTAATAACTCCGGGACCTGAAACAAAAGCTTAGAAGCGAACCATTTTGTTGCTCATGCCAAGTAGTGCTGTTTCATTTTTTTTAATAGTAATATTTTTAAAAATAGTAATAAAGAGCTGAGGCTAAAATATGTTTATCCTCAGATTGTACTGCTCTCTGAACATTGGACATCTAGTACTTTGTAACAGTCAAAAGTTGTAAAAGACTCTTTTTGTTGTGCAGATCAAATAAATAATCTAGAGGCCTTCCACCTCTTCTCTCTCAGGCTGGGTGTCTTCTGGCCACGTACGATAGGAGACTGCCCTTACGTGGGACACTCAAGGAAAGCTATAATGTTCTCAAACATCTTCAGAGTCTTTAGTTAAGCTCCGAAAATAACCGAGGTCGTATGGAGTATTAAAACAAGCTATTTTGGGGATCCCTGGGTGGCGCAGCGGTTTGGCGCCTGCCTTTGGCCCAGGGCGCGATCCTGGAGACCCGGGATCGAATCCCACGTCGGGCTCCCGGTGCATGGAGCCTGCTTCTCCCTCTGCCTGTGTCTCTGCCTCTCTCTCTCTCTGTCTCTGCTCTCTCTCTCTCTCTCTCTCTCTGTGATTATCATAAATTTAAAAAAAAAACAAGCTATTTTACATACGATGACACCCATATGGATGGTTCTTGACTTCTAACCTCATGTACATACTCTACATGGGAGCAAGAGGTTTCTCTTAGTATGGCCTTCCACTCTTTGTGGCTCTTTCTGCCTTTAAACATATTCAGAAGGTTGGTTTGCCATAGAGCAATCCACCGTATCCCCAAAGTCCAGGGACACAGAACAAGCTCTCCAAGTGGCCTTCAACACTCTGGCATTCCAACTTTCTTCAAACAGAAGTTTTCTCCTCATTTCTTCCACTTCAGACAAGGTGTCAGTGAGCTAAGGTTTGTGAAGCTAGTGTTCTGGGAGGCTGCAGGCATGCTCTAGCCCCTTGCTCTGATGTGACGACATTCTTGGCAACTATTGCTTTGTACTCAGCCTCCATCCCTGGGTCTTCAGCTGAAGCTGCATCAGACGGCATTCTTATGGACATTCTCTTAGAGAATTACAGATTGTTGACATTTTATAGCAGGGAAGAACCAAGAAGATCATGTAATTCAGGTGGAAAACAGGTTTTATCTCTCATTCTAAATTCAGATGGTTGGTAATGACTGCCTGGAATGAGAATGAGTAATGAGGCTCAGGATTAAGTTAAAAAACCCTGTCTGAGAACCTTGGCTGAGGTTGGCCAAGGCTGAGGGACAGGGCAACGATAGCTGTAAGCTGGCTGCCTGCCACATTCCAGTCGTTTTCAGGATGAGGAATGAATACATATGAGAGGACAATTAGAGGTTTCTGCTACACATTCTATGGCTTGTGATTATGTGCAAAATAAGGCTTATGCTTTTGAAAGATCAAGACTTATGAAATTTGGCTCCAGTATGTATGCCCAACTTATCCTGGACCTTGTGGTAAACGTGACCGTTACACTTCACCTCCTCCCCATTGCACCCCACTCTACACACTATGCCAGAAGCTCTTTGAAGAAGTCAATTCCAACAAGCATTTGCAAACCTGAAAATCTACAACAACCAAGCAGGTAGCATTAACGTGTGAATGGTTTGGGCCTGGGAAGGACCATGGAGCAGGGAACTTCATGGCAAATGGAAATCTTTACAAACAAAACACAATATCCGGGTTGATGTTTTTTAGTTGTTCAGTGAACTAATAGCTTATCTGGAAAGACTTATTTTTTCTTGATACGATACTTTCTTCTTTGAACATCTGCAACACTATATTTTAATAGTATTTTAACCTCTCCCTACCCTTTATTATGTTGGCTTAAAAGCTCACCTCACACTCTTAACTATTTTTTCAACTCCATGAAGTCAGGGGTCACTTTTTATAGATCTTTGTGTCCTCTGGGGTGCCTCAGGTGTGGTTGGCATTGCTAGATTGCTTCTGCACTGACAGAGGTAAGGGATGACTCAAAACACATGCTCAAGATATGACTTCAAATCCATATTCATTTTCAGCCTCACCCTAAGTCGGAGCTGATCACTATTGGTGGTACTACCAAGTGTGTGTGGACAGTCATGTTGGGATACAGATGCTGCAGTTTGTCAGGCTGAGACATAGGGCTAACAGGGGTTAGCTCACTCAGGAAGGGCTTTGGTGCCAGCTCCATCCCGCAGAAACCCTGCTTGTTTCTTTTAGTTACTAAACAAAGTAAAAACCCACCTGCTCAGCCTGAGCAACTGTTTTCAATCAATAATTAAGTAACTTTAAGGTCCCGATCTATACAAACTTATCAATATTTTCACTGAAAAGGGATCAATATAGACAGAGGGAAGCATCCAAATAAACCCTTTTAATGGCCATGTTTGGGCTGTGAGAAGTAAATGAATTGATTGAGTGAATGGCCAATATTGGCCTGCCAATGCAATTCTTTCTTCACTTTCATAAACATTTCCAACAACCCTATTTAACGCTCATGTTGGTGTCATGTTACTTTGATGAAGTTCTGTTCCAAATGTTCTATTCAAGAGGGGGCATTTGCTTATATTAAATGTAAGAGAGTTTCTGAGTTAATAATTATTGATAACTACGGTGCTGTGTTAGTGCTTTACACAAATCATTTAATACTGACAGAGCCCTATGAGGACCATATTAGCATTATTTCCCATTTTATAGATGATGGGACATAGGCTTTAGAAAAATGAAATAGTTGACCCCCATGCAACATAGGTTTAAACACCACTGGTCCACTTACCTGTGGATTCTTTCGAAAAAATATAGTACAGTACTGTAAATGTATTTTCCAATGTTTTTAAATAATATTTTGTTTTCTCTAGCTTTATTGTAAGAATACAGTATATAACATAGAAAATAAGTGTTCATCAACTGTTTATGTTATAGGTAAGGCCTCCCCAGTCAACACTGAGCTCTCTAGTGAAGTCTTTGGAGGTCAAAACTTACATGCAGATTTTTTGACTGCACTGGAAGTCAGTGCCCCTAACCCCCAAGTTGTTCAAGAATCAATTGTAAATACTTGTCCCCAAATCATAATAGCTAGTAAGAGTTAGTCATTGCTTTCACCTTGTTCAAGTATCCCCTGTCCTCCTCAGCCCCTTGTCCCACCACATCAAGTACAGCCACCATCTACCTTTCTCGCCACTGCCAGCCCTACTCATGGTCAACTCTGACACAGAGTGTAATGATGGGGTTTGGGCTCTTGGGAGGTCTGGCCATAATGTGAAACAAGTAACCCCTTTAGACTCCATTCACAACTTCCCAGTTGGGCCAACTGTTCCTTCAGAACGGTCCTAGAGATTTGTCCTCAGAATCCCCAGTAGCCACCAGCTCTGTAAACTCAGTGAGTTCATGTTAAAATCCCAGCAATGGGGATCCCTGGGTGGCGCAGCAGTTTGGCGCCTGCCTTTGACCCAGGGCGCGATCCTGGAGACCCGGGATTGAATCCCGCGTCGGGCTCCCGGTGCATGGAGCCTGCTTCTCCCTCTGCCTGTGTCTCTGCCTCTCTCTCTCTCTCTCTCTCTCTCTCTGTGACTATCATAAATTAAAAAAAAAAAAAATTAAAATCCCAGCAATGTGACTCACCAGTTTTATAATCTTGGGCAAGTGATTTACTCTCTCTGAGCCTTAGTTTATGTGTTCTCACATTGAGGGTGTTATTAAGTATGTTGTAAGGATTAAATGAGATTATTCACACAGGGCATGGTGTGGTACATACTATTATTCACCTTTTCAGAGTAAATTCTACTCTGCAAAGTACTTAGAAATAAATCTGATGAAGAAAAGAGGATGATCCAGTTTAGGGTGGAGCCATCCTGCCTTGCCTGCTGGCTATGAAGATTCTGGAGTTTCCAGACATCCTAAAGCATTGCCACAAACTCAGCATAAGTTTGCAGCCTCCCAGGATGACCATTTCAAAGGCAAATACACATTTGAATAATTAATGCAAGGGAGTTTTTTTTTTTAAATCACATCTTATAAGCAATAAAACAGATGCATCTCATACACAAAATGTCGAGTGAAAAAGCCAGAAAAATATGAATATATGAATACTACCCCATGGTGACAGAAATCAGGATAGTGGTTACTTCTGGGGAAGTAGTATTGAGTGAGAAAGGGTATGGGGGAACTTTTGGGGTGCCTAAAATATTCTAGATCTTGAATTAGGTGGGGGTCATGAGCAGGTACACTTATGTGAAATTGCATTGAGCTGGACACTTAAGATTAGGCATTTCACTGTATTTATGCCATGACTTAAAATTTTTTTTAAGTCATACTTTGTGTTTTTCATCCCACTAAATGGCTGTGTGTGTGTCTCTCTCCACTCCCACTGCACTCCTGACATTGAGCCAGACTCCTCCCAGAACAAGAGGGGAAGAAGCCCATGGAAAATACTGTTGAGATGAAACACTGAGTGTGAGCCCTGCAACTGAGGCTGTTCACCTAGTTCACTAGTTTCTTTTTTTTTTCTTTTCTTTTCTTTTTTTAGTTCACTAGTTTCTAAAACAGCGCCAACTTTCGCATTCAGAACTTTTTTGTAGATTAGATTTTGTGTTTGCAAAAAAGAAGTGAAGATTCTTTGTCAAGCCCCAATTTCAAGATCTTTAAGGGTATGTGTGTGTTCGCATCCATGTGTGCCTGTGGCCACACAAACTGGCCTTCCTTTTGTACTCTGGAAGCTTTTCCTAGACGCATATGTTGTCGGCATTTACTAATTAGATCACATGTATGAAAGGATGGGTCTGCATCTTTATCACTTATCTAACCAAAAATCTGAGACCCCAGCATTGGAAGGGCCCTCAGCAGTGCAGGTCATTCAGCGCATCTTCCCACCCTGTCAGAAATCCATTCAGAGGCATCCTGGACTGAGGGCTGTCTTACTACCATGAAGTTTAACAAAGACACCCAGAGAGTTTCTGTCCTGTTGGCCATGGGTCATTTGAGGATGTGGGAGGCTG
Source organism: Vulpes lagopus (assembly GCF_018345385.1). Classification (NCBI taxonomy): domain Eukaryota; kingdom Metazoa; phylum Chordata; class Mammalia; order Carnivora; family Canidae; genus Vulpes; species Vulpes lagopus. The sequence continues at coordinate 147,350,114 of NC_054826.1, forward strand.
AAGGGTGGGCCTGGCCGAGAAAAGAGAAGAGCTAGCAAACAGCTTTTATGTGTAATCAATATGGAACAATTCAACAGCAGTAAGCATTGCTACATCTCCCCTTGGGCTCTCCACCCTTGTCTTCGAAAGCAAGCCACATTAAGTTTAGAGCAATTCAGTGCTTGGATTGTTGGAAATAGGCATGTCAAAGAAATGCAAAAGTTGCACTGGCATTTTAGGTCCGCTCTGCCCTTCAGCGGCAATGGAGATCTTGCCTCCCATTACATCCGCCCCGTAGCTGCCCTCAGCTGTTGGGAGTCGCCGCCCATGCTTGCTTTCATTGTAAATAGTTTTTTCAAAGGTTTACTTTTTTGAAATAATAAATACACATACTCATCCATAAAGGTTGAAACTTCCCCTTTCCATCTCTCTCTGCCCTTCTTGGAAATGCCTCTCCCCTACGGAGCGCAGCTGAGAAGTGCTCACTTAGGCTCTGCAGAAAAGGATTTCCATGTGACAGAATGGAAAATCTCCAACTACAAAAGTGACCTGAAAATTGCACAAAGCACTTACTAGCTGCTGATGGGTCCCAGGCATGAATAATTATTGATCTGAGGAGCCTGAAAGTTGGGTAATTAATGCTGAGAAGGGAGCAAAAGACACATTTTTCGAAGAAAGTAGATTATTTCTGTGTCTCCAGTCTCTTCCGTCACATTTTAAGTACTTGCCACTGTACATTTCTTTTCAAGAGAAAACAACCTAGTTAATATTTATATAGCAAAAGGTAACAACCGATAATGTGCATCAGTTTTAAGCAAATCTCATACTTTGTCCTTGTTACAAAACCAGCCAGAGGAGTCATTAGAAAATAAAAAGCTAACTAAATCTCTACAGAGAGCTATCAGAGTTGAAGTATATGTTTAAGTAGAGAAGTCCCTTCCCCCCAAATTATATGTGAAGTATTTGCCCGGAACGCTTCATCACCCTGAAAATATTTAATGCAATATTCAGTGCCCCAAAGCACCGAAAACGTTATCAGCTATTGCTTCTGTATCTGGTGATGAATATAATAAAAAAAAATCCAAGCAATCATATGACACAAGACAAAGAGAAACAACCAGCACTTCCCAGGTACCTACCATGAGGGAGGCATCATGCCAGGATTAGAGGAATATCAACCTCTTAAGACATTGTAAGGATTAAATTAAATAAAGAGCACAAAGAGCACAACACCTAGCACTTAGAAGAAATTTAATAAATTGTAGCTCTTTATATCAGGTTGTACATATATATAGAGAGAGAAACACACACACACACTCATCCACAAATGTGTGTATGTATCTATGTACATATTTTTTTCTTTTTTAAGGCTATAACATCCCTGCTATTTAAGGGTTCTCAGGCAATATAATAATTAGTATTCAAATGTTACAGGAAAATAGAAGGGAAAAAGCAAAATTCTCCCAAGACCAGCTACCATGAGTATTTGTGGAAAATTCGTCCACACTTTTCTCTTCCTATACGCATGCGTACATGCATGTGCACGCATGCACACACATTTATATACGTGGCCTCATACTGCTTATGCATTTTACAATCTGCCTCTTGAATTCAAGAACATATCCTGAAGCCTGCAAGGAAGATATTAGTATTTCATTTCAGGGAGAGTTAAAAAATTCAAGGCTCAGAGAACTGGTACACTGTCCCAAGGTCAGTCATTTTGCTACTAAGGGAGCAGAGCTAAAACCTGAAACTTCATTTATCTAATCCAAACCCATGCTCTTCCCACACAAAGAAGAAACATACAGTTATGCCTCATAATTGCAAATTTCCCTTAAGAAAAATTCAATTGTACACAAATTTACTTCTATAAACCTTTTTAGCGACTTGGTTCCAGTAGACATGAATGGCAAGCCAGTCCTGTTGGGAGTAATTTTAAAAAGAGAGAGCTGGGGTTTGGGAATAGAAGGGGAGGTAAAGCAGATGGCAAAGAAAAAGGAGGAGATTTTGCACTGCAGCCTTGGGAAAGATAAGGGGAGATGAAGGGAAATCAGTCCAGCCTTAGAAGTGTACCTCTCTCTGAGGAGGGAGGAGGAAGGCCGAGCAGCAGCAGCCGAGCCTGGGAAAGAAGTGAGCATGTGCAGACATAAACCCTCTAGTCCCAGGGCCATCCTGGTAGGAAAGAGGGCTGAACACCTCCTCAGCAGAGCACCTTGAGGCTCTTCAATCCCTTTCTATTTCCCCAGCCGAGTTCCTCTGACTCCATTGCACAGACAGGAGGGGACATCAGAAGAGAGCTCCCAGCCACAAAGTGAGAAAGGCGTGGAACACTCGGGTGGAGGATGAGAAGGACGCATACATTTGCTCACAGGCGCACACACATTACCTTTAACGAAGCAAAACAAATCGACAACCGTCCTAGTGAAATGGTGGCAAAGAAAGATCCTGCAAAGTTGCAGTCAAGCTAAATATGGTAAAGGGAAATGCATGTGCCATGAGTTGTTACTAATTTCGGGGGAGATCATTAATTGAGTCTATTTAGTATTTATTTTGATGCTTTCAGTTTCTTAATATAAAAACATCTATAAGAGCTCTTATATGGATATTTCTGATCTTTGTCTTCATAATTCTGTTAGGGTCTTCAGTTCCTCAAAAGTGAATTCCCTCACCACAGAAGCTTTCCAAATCTGAAGCCCCACGGCTAAGGCAGTTCTCCTAAGCAGGAAAATATTTGTCCACACTACTCATTTGGAATTCACAATAAGCACATGAGTGTTTTGAAATTTACTTTTGTACTAACCAAACAATGAAGAAAATGTAAATGAACTTGTATTATAAATAAGTGTGGAGAAGGCACAAATCTGTTCCATCAAAGGCAGTCAATACATATTTATTGAATGAACCTTGTTGCTTAAACTATATTATCCTTAGAGTCTTTGGCAATGACTACTGCTAATTTCAAATGAGCTTCTGCCGTATATTAGGATGAGATGGATCATTCTCATGATCTCTAACTGGTGACCACCCCCCCATTAGTTCGCAGAGCTGGCTTCATAGGTGGGCAATCCTGTGCAGCTGCACTGCGCTTGGTCTACTGCGCTACTGTTACTGTACTGAAATTCCTAATGATTTTATCTTAGGTCTTGTGTTTTGTAAGCCCAGTCCAGTGACACTACAAAGCAGGAGCATGAGTAGAGGTGCGATGCCCTTCCATGAACCAAGGTGGTTCTCCCTTCCATGTCACTCCCAAGCGATGCCCCATGAGCACAGAATTCCAGTGGACACATGATGTGTGAGAGTTCAGTGAGACTCAAAGTGAGTAAGTGTGTTAAATCCATAGACCAAGTTGAACCAGAACTTGTTTCAAAGGCAGTAAGAAGGCAACGGCATTTTAAGAGCACCCATGACCAACAAACTCTATCATATCCTTTCTTACTTCCCTGAATTAGCCAAATACTTGTGCTGAAAGTGGTGGCATAGAAGGAAAGGGAAGGCTGGCAACCCATAAATCCCTTTCTTTCTATCTTTTCTTACTCACCAGTAAGCCAAAGGTAGAAAATATGAGTAGAATGTACTCACATCACAAAGTGAAAAAAAAGAGTGAATTTTGTGCAGGGTTCCCACTGTTCCACATGAGCAAAATACATATGCATGTATGAGCTACAAAACACAAATTGAGTAATTTAGTTATTCTGCAAATATGTTAAGTGGTCTTATGTTTGTCTTTAAAATGGGCACTGCACAATATAATGAATAGTAAAATTCATATTCTTTTAATTTTTAATTTTTTCTTTACGTAGAATGACATTAAATAGCAAGTGAAAAAGGACCATGACAACAAACTGAGACAGATTGCACAAAAAAGAAAAAAGGCTTTATGTTTTAGTATCTTTAACGGTGTTTTTTATCCTGCATTTTGAACTGAGCCCCACAGCTTATGTAACCAACTCTTTCTATATTTATCTGACAGTAAAAACAGTTGTCTTATTACTTCTCACTGGCTCACTGTTCCATTCATTTGACCAGTATTTAGCTTTCACTATGTATGAGGAATGTGCCAGGGGTGGGACCATGGTAATGAACAAAATAGGAGGTTCTCTACTCCATTGGACTTCAGTCTATTTTTCTTGCTGTGAATATCTCTGTGCTTTATGCTTTAGTGTTCTCTAATTCAGATGACATTTTTCCTGCTGGGTCTAAATTAGTGAAGTTTAGTTTCCTGTTAATTGCAGTGAGGAAGCCTTCTTATTAATATATCTGAACTTCTGCGTGAGCAATTTTATCAACTCAGGGTGACTCAGCAGCCATACAGAGTATGGGAACTGGGATGTGAATCCAGTGAGACAGAACAGGCTGGGAGTCCAGGTGCCTGGGTTTCAACATAATCCTTTCCTTTGGGTGTGCCTTATTTGCAACCTGTTCTGATGTCCCCATATGAGAAGTGAGAATGCGCTGGTCCCACACTTATTGAGTGTACAGTGACATTGTAACCATTAAGGAGCTGCCTTCTTAGTGGGAAGAGTCCCTGTGTGCTTTCCCAGTGTCCACATTGGCTGTGTCTCACAAAGATGCCAAGAGGCGATGTGACATCCAAAGGGAGAGCAGTGTGGCTTCCTGACCTGAAGATGTGGGGACTGGTGCAGGAAGGCAGAGAAGCCTGGAGAGGGAAGGTATGCAGCACCAATGGGGAAATGGCTCTCTGGGGCCAGGCTCTGGCCATTTTTCCACAGCTCAGGGCTTCCCTGGAGAGGATGCCGGCTGGTCCTAACAGTAGTGCCAGCAGCCACCCCTCCAGTCTAAACTGTACTACGTGTGTGCAAATTCCGATCACATACAGTGATAACTAAGGTTATCCAAGGCCTGTCTGGTCACTGGTCACAGTCCTCCCAAGTTTGGCCTCCCAAGCTTTCCTCTATGTAGGTAGCACTCAGGAAGGGATGAATATGCCACTTGGGGGAGGGCTGTAAATGCAGGGCACTCATCCTCACTCACAGGGAGAATGGGGCTGCAGGAAATAGCGCTCTACTTTGAAATGAGAAGCCAAAGTTCAGGGGTACGGACATAGATTTCCCCCTAATTAGCCTGTGTGTCCTCAGCAAGTCACTGAACTTTCAAGGCCTTGGCTTCCCCATCCCTTACATGAGAATCGAATAAGCAGATTGCATCTATCAGCTAAATCTCAGACAGGATGTTTTGCTTTATCTTTTGTCTACCGTCTTCTCCAGTCAATTCTTTCGAAAACCATACCCCGGCTCAGAGGTTACAGACCTCATCTCCTTTGTCCTTGATCCCCTTTGCCTGGTGTGCTCATGGCACACAGTAGGTTACTGGAGAAATGTCTCCTGGATGAGCGCTTCTTTAAGTGATCTCTGTGAATGAATGTTGTTTCCTATTATCTGTTCCCAGAGAAAAGAGGCAGAAATCTATGGTAACATAATAAGAGGGGGAAAGCATTCTAATAGTTGATGACACAGAATACATTAAAGCAATGCTCAGTCACCATACATTAAGTCTTTTTAATGTAGCTTTTAAACAGCTTTTCTTATTAGCCAAATGAAATACAGTAATCCTTTAACTCTCCTGTGTCAGATTATCAGCTATTTCAAGTAAGTGTTAACATTTCTGTCACTGGCAAAAGTGAATTATGTTTTCCTTCCCAAGCTTGCATCAACATGCCCAACAAGCGGGCTGCACACGCCTCTCTAATGGGACAGTGTGAGGTGCCACTGCTTGGTGATTATGAAGTAGCTCGACATCAGGGGGAGGGGGTACGTCAGCCCCACCCGGCAGCCCAAGCAGGGCCAGGCAGCCTTTGCAAGGAGTGAATGAATGAATTGGGATGTCATCCTGGGTGAATACCGGGGCTCTTCAAACCTCTCTGGCTTTGTTCTGTAAATAGCCTGCACAGAAAATTCTAGATGCTGTTATCTCTTGTGTATTTCTGTGTCAGCGACTCTAACAATACAGGGGAGACCGGTTACTTTATGAGCAAACTCCCGATCTTTAGAAATGTGGAAAATCCCTCCACCAGGAAAACTTACTTGGGTGACACAAGAGTTCTCATTTTGCAAACCAATTGATCACGGTATATCAGAGAGAGATTAAATTAAGAGAAAAAACGCAATATAAATTCAAATTTCTTAGCTGGTGTTAAAAACAAGACAACAAGCCTCAAATGGAATTGTTTATACTAAGCCCTACATCTCTAAATCGAGACTTAATTACAGTTTCGGCTCTACCAGAAATGGAATCTTAAACCAGCAGATCAGGAATCACCTGATCAGCATTACTTCTGTAATCTGCTTGATAGGCCCCTGCCATCACCTGGGGGGAAAGCAACCTTGCAAAACCCAACCGGCTTTTTTGCCTGGTACACCTTGCTCCTGCTCCCTTCTCCTGAGAAAAGTCTTTGATTTTGTACAGCTCCTCGGAGCTCCTTCCTGTCTGCTAGACGGATGCCATCTGATCTATGATCTATGAACCATTGTAGAGAGCCAGTAAGATCTTTAGAATTTACTTTGTTGAACTGTTTTTTTTTTTGTTGTTGTTTTTTAAACATGGGTAAATGTGATCTGGCCATGGAGCACGTTTCTTGTCTCTCCTCCCACTGAGTCACCCTGGCCCACCTCCCCTAGCCCACCCAGGGAGCCGCAATACACCTGGTCCTTTGCTTCTCATCCTTCTGTTTGGAGAGACCTCCCCATCTCATCTACCCGGAGGGCTCCCACTTGTCCCCAGAAGCAACTGAAATGCAACCTCTTCTGTCCTCCCTAGCACTTGGTACCTACCTCTACAAGCACTTCCAAACCTCAATCTATTTGTGTATAATCTTGGGTCCTCCATCAGCTACTGAACTTCTTCAGCTCAGAATTCATACATTATGTTTTGAATTCCAAGTCCTCTGGCATATATTGGAAACCCAATAAAAGTTTGTAGAATCAATTATAACAAGACTAGTTATAGTACCTCCATTATTTACACCTCAACATTGGAAAGTGGGTATCACTACTTTGATTTTTAAAATAGGATACAGGAGAAGAGATTTCAAATAACTTGCCACAGTAATAACCTTGTCATAAAATATCTTCAATTCAAAACCAAACTAAGCATCTGTGACTCCCACGTCTAAGCTCCTTCCCTGTACAATGCTCTGTCTTCTAAGGCTAAGATTTTCTAACAGCTACGTCACTGTAGAAAGTCTTTTCACATGCAAATTCTCACTGAATCCTAGCAACCACATTCTGAAAAGCTGTCTTACCTTCATTTTATAGGGAAACTAAAGCTCAGAGAAGGAACTTTCCTAAAGTCCACAGGAGTATCACATCTACACTCAGGTCCCCTGACTTCCAAATCTGGATTATTACAAAGAAATCCCAGAATGGAATTGTGAAGGGATGTGTCTGCAGCTGGTGAGGAAGCCCAGGCACACAGAATCCTGCAGACCTCCCCAGGCCCTCCGCATCCACAGAGAGCACTCAGGTGAGTGATGAAGCCCCAGTCCCTGCCACACTGAACGGAGACTGCATGGCAGGGCCAGTTTCTACCTCTCTCCTGGCCCAGGGCTACTTCTAGCCTTCCAGGGCACTTCCAGCTCAGCAGATGTCGACATGCACCCCTGCCTCCTCATCCTCCAACTAATTAGTGATGTGGCTCTTTCTATAGCCAAAATAATCAAGCTTAAAGCCAAAAACCTTAGCTTTGTTTCTCTTCCTTCCTCCCTCCTTTTCCTTCCCTCCTCCTTCTCCCTTCTTTCCTCCTTCCTTCCTTTCCTCCCTCTCTCCTTCTCTCCCTCCAACCCTATAGAATGTACTGCTATGTGCCTGGCACTGCTATGTGTTCTCAGGACTCAGAGTTCCCTGTCTCCCTGGAATAGCATAATCCAAAGACAATATGGCCCTATTCTCAGATAAGACATTGAAACTTCTCCCCAGCCCTGAGGATTCTCTCACAGCAGCAGGGGTGTGTGTTTCTTCTGCAAAATATTACTTACTGAATGGGTCAGAACTGATACAGGAGCCCAGAAACTAATGTCAATGGTTCTAGAATCCTGAGTTTGGCCCTCCATAATGACAACGAAGAGCAGGAAAGAAACTGAAGCAGGTGATACACAAACGCCACCTCAGATCCACACAGAGATGGTCCCAATGCTGTAATACACTCCTGTCTCCTCCTCAGTGCCTTTCTGTTACACCCACTACCTTCCAAGAATTCACAGAGTTAGCATCTCATATTCCTATGAACTAAATGAATGTATTTCCCTCCTCCAACCAAAGGAACTTACCATTGATCAATCTTAAAGAACACTACTAGTCAATACTATTAGTATTTTTCATACTATTAGTATTACTAATAAAATCATCCTTTATGATATCCTCACTATGGGCCAGGCTTTGCAGTAAGTATCTTATGTATATTATCTACTCAGAATAATCCTGGTTGGTAGGCATTATTTTTATTATTTGTATTCCACAAATGAGCCTCAGTAGGGTTGAGTAACTTATCCAAAGTTATGCCAGTTATAATTATGACTGTCTTCCCATCTAAGTCCTTGCAGCTCACAGCGCATGCTGTTTGCTGCTTCCTTCTAGCTCAACCTCCAATTTACTATCCTGGAGCACTGGATAGTAGTCAAAATACAATGCTTATCAGTAGCAAGCATCAGTCATTAGCTCCAATTTTATGGAAGTTGCCACCTTCCAGATTCTAAGTCTTTGTAACTTTGCAGCCTACCTTCCTAAGAAAGGGAAAGATCAGTGTTCAGAATTTTTGCTCTAATCAAGTAAAACCATGCTTGTGTTTTTCAAAACTTAAAAGAAAAATCATTATCTGTATTAGATGAAAAAATACAGCTGCATTGAAGGTGCATTTTGCCTTAGAAAGAGAGGGATACCACGGAAAGAGAGAAGATGTGGGTCCATTTCCCCACTCACCACCAAGAAGTCCTGTGATCTTGATCTTTCTGACCTCAATTTCCTCACGTTTAGGAAAGGGAGATGATCACCCATCTTCCAGAATACTCTTGAGGGCTGAGTAAGACCATGCTTGGGAAGGCACTGGGCACAGGCCTGGAGTGTAGCAGATGCTCATATTGGTCGTGTCCAAATCTGAACTTCCTGAATTCCCTGGGATATATGCATACAGGTGAGATCTGAAATCAGATCCTCCTCTCTTTACACATCCTCTATATAGCCTCTTGAGGTAACAGAACTTCACATTCATCAGGCTTTTTTCCATCACCGTGTACGTGTGCATCGCAGGGTGTGTGGTGAAGAAATTCTCTTTCCCATCCTTATCCTTTGGGTCATCTCCTTCCATTAACCTCCATTTGAAAATACTGGAAGCTAAATGTGAATGGAAAATACAAAGTTCGCCAAACTAGAAGTCGGGTCAGTGTTTGGGAACCAAAATCTTGCTTTATTGATACCTACAGAAAATTCCTGGGATATTCACAGCAGTTCTCCAGTGCTTGCTACATCACACAAATGCCTGTGACCCTCTGACCTTTTGATCAATTGCTCGTCTATCATCTAACATCTTCTGCTAAGCGAAGAGCAGGGTATCCCTAAGAGTAGTTATTAATTATTAAGATGTATTAATAATACATTGCATTACCCTTTCACTGGAGTGCTGGCTTTTGGTTATAGTCAAGTTTTATAAATTGTTGTCAGTTTGAATAGAGTGATTTGAATAGGCATGGCATTTCTCAATAAACCATTGCAATCTGGATCAGTTTATCATATAGCCTCTGGTCAACTGCCTAGGGAAGAGAAATGCCCATGGTGGAGATCTGGTATTTTTGTTTATTCTAATTCTATTCCATATTTGCTTCTGGAAACAGCACCCATATCTTGCTGGTAGAGCTACCTGAGCTCAGCCTAAGTGGATCAATTAAGTAAGCTGATTCTTCTTGGGGGGAGGGGGCATGTGATCAAGGCCTAGCTAATCAGAGTGTGGCCTCCCCACCCCCTTCAGGTATGGGCATGTGACCCAATTTGAGCCAATCAAAACTACTAACCCTAAGAATTTTCCTCCTGGGATCCTGCCCTCATCTGAATGTGTGGGGTGGGGGTTTGGGGGCAAGAGGGATAATATTAGGTGGAACACAGTTTATGTGGATCCAGGTTAGCAGGGTCAGCAGGGAGGCACATTTGCCTTATTAGGAACAAGACCCTTGGTCCTTAAAAACATGAAGAATTATTTCTGTAAAGATCTTTGTTCCATTTATGAAGGATGTTAATTTGTACTAGGCACTGTGCTAAGCACTTCATATGATCATCTCACTCAATTCTCACAATAACTCCAGGAGGTAAACTGTAATATTATCCACATTTTGCACATTGAGCAACTTGCCCAAAGTCATACAGATAAGAAGTGGGTCAGGATTTGAACTTTGTTCTGTCCTCCTCTAGCTCCCAGCTCCTACCTTCCACAAATTGGTTATTCATCAATCTGATGGACAATTTACAAAGGGTTCCTAAATTTCCCATGATTTATTAAATCAAGTTTATGTTAGATAAGAAGGGAAAAAATAAGTTGCATTTTTCTCCTGATAATTGAAATATTTTGATTGTTGTGCTTTCACAATAGGTGTTGTGAAGAGAAAGATACACAGATTAAGGCCTGTATCCTTTCTACCACAAATGCTTCCGTGTTTATGTGGGATGTAAGCCGTGAAGACTAATACATCGTCAAAGGCAAACTAGTGTTATGGTTGCACTTTCCTTCATTGATTAAGAACAAAACAAAACAACAACGAAAACAAAACCCTTCAGAATTAGAAAGGTCATTAGAAATTACGTTGAGATGTGCCTTTGAATTTAGAGAAATAGAATTGTAAAAAAAAAAAGTAATGGATAATGTCTCATGACATGAGTGGACCTATGAAATATGCATTTCTCTTCTCTCCATCCTGCCTCAACTCATTTGGTGTTTCAGTTTGTATAATAGTTAAAACTCCTGGCAGAACAGAGGCAGTAATTGCAAACAGCTGTAAAGTATTACTCATCTTGCTGATCAAAATGACTTCCTGCTAAATAAACCATGAAAAAAGCTTTTCCTCCCACAGAGAAGTGAAGTGTAAATGATATATAGACTCCACCATGAAGAGATCAACAGATTGCATTTTCCTATAACTATGGTTTTATATAGCTACAGTCACTTTCAAAAATGGCTTAGAAACTCAGCTGTGTTCAGGAAAAAGAAATTGGGTAATAGTATTAGCATGGCGGTAAGAATCCTGAGAAGCACTCGAAGCTTCCAAGCCTTTAGGAAAGCTGGCTTGCTTCTTTTAGGCTTTCTAACTTGATGAAAGCAACGTGCAACGTGGCTCTACATATGCTTATTTTGGACAAAGACATCCCACTTTGTCTATCTTTTCCTTCTGAGACATTGCATCTAAGGAAAATTAGCTAGACGTCCATGTCTTGGTTTTCTTATCATGGTTTTGAGGAAACATGGCGATAGCATTGGTGATGTTGTTACTACTATAAGAGCTTCCCAAGCACTGTGAAAACTGCATGTGATGTGAAAACAGTCTGGTGTTGGAGTCACCGAGCTGACCTCTGATGTCACTCCAGCTGTTGGCCCAAACTACACTGCATGCTCTTTGTGGTTCTCTCAAATGAGGGAATTTGCTAGGCTCTAGTCACCCAATTATAAGCTAAAACTGTCTCCTTCACGCTCAGACATACCTGTCCCCCACCTATCTTCTTTGCCCAAATCAACACTCATATAAAAATTGCTTCTAAACCTGTTTCCAGTTGGACTCTTCAAACCTACCCAGGTCTGTGCTCTTAAACACATCTCACACCCATCCTCACTGATTCAACTCCATCCTGAGAGTGTTTGCTCTACACTGTGTTCTCCCCAGTTGTTAGCTCCACCCCATTTGACTCAGTACTCTAGCCTCAGGCCTTTCTATACTATGACCTATTTGGGGCACTGAATTTTTTTCAGCCTTGATACTTTTTTGGGCAATTTGTGAAGTGGTTTGCATATGGAATGTTTTACCATTGTGCTGCCTCAGAGTTAGGAAACCCAACATAATACCATTCATGTCCAAATCAGCTCCTCCTTTCAAATGCACTGTCTGACATGACACCACTGTCTCCCCGGTAGCATAGGGAGAAGATGCGCACAATAACCGTATAGGTGTTGAATAAGTATTTGTTGAATAAGTGAATAATGCATTTTCAAACAGTACCCCCTTGCAACTGGGCTGACCATTACACAGGTGTAAGTTTTAATCTCTAAAAAGAGAGTGGCTAAGATTTTATCCCCAGATTGTAAACATCCCTCAAGGCAGACTCAGGATATTTATTACAGAATTACTGAACTCATGGACTCGGCATACATAATACTGGAAATATCGGATGCCTTGTGTGTAAGACTTCGGCCAGCAGGAATGTGACACCTCATCAACTCTGAAGGGTCGCGGATAATAATGCAATGGATAATACTGTTTCTATTTTACTGATAAGAAACTGGAGCTCCAAGAACTTCAGGCCATACTGTAGGCTGTGGCAGAGCTGGAACTGAAACCCAGCTGTGTTCGTGGGGCTCCAAGCTCGGTGTCCGTTCTCCTGGAAACAATGGTTCAGCTCAGAGATGACTTCTGTCAAGCCCAGAGCTAGGGTGCCAGAGAACCACAGCAATGCCAAAACCTCCACAACAAGAAGTAGAAGAGGCCAAATGTCATCCTTTGCTCAAAGCCTCTAGGGAGTTGTAAGAGAACAAACACTCCTGTTGCCCTGAAGACTTCTGTCTCCTGAGTGTCTGAGTTCTTCCCCATGCAGAACAATGCTCTAACACAAGTGTCCCATGACCTAATTCAGTTCTGACACCATCTACCTGGAGTTCCAGTCAGACCCTGCAGATTAAGGGCTCACTCCCACAAGACGGCCTCACTTCAGATGCTATTTGCAAGTCCCAGGTTGCCACCTGTGCCTCTGAGCAACTGGCTGTAGACCAAGGTTTCCAACATCAACGATTAAAGGGGTACCCATTGACAGCTCCACAGCCTTTCCCAGATGGTTAAGAAAATTAGGACAAAAGAACATGAAGAAAAAGAAAGAAGGGGCTGTCCACAGAGCTCTTCATAACTTCTTCCTTCTGACTATTCTTTGCTACTTCTTTTGAAAGGTTTTAAAGATGAAATTTCCTGTTTTGAAACTGCTTTTTTTTTCTTTTGGACTTCCTTCCAAATAATAAGTTTTGACAGAGAATAAAGAATTTTCTCTTTCCCAAGCACCTGCACACCGATCCTGCAGAAAGTAGACAGTGATGGACACTTTTGTTTTAAGCCTCTGTCCTATGTGTATTTTACAGACCTTTAAAAGCCTTACTGACCTACCTAGTCTTTTTATTTTGACCAACTTCATTTTCAAAACGATGGAAAGTGGCTTGTAATAAATTCAGAGATATCAGATATTCTATTAACATGGAAAAAAGACACATGTAGTAAAGAGAGCCAGTAACTCAGAAACAACAACAACTACTACTACTACTACTACTACTACTACTACTCAGCTACTTTTCTATTTGCTCCATACACTAGAGAAATTCTTATGTACGTTTACAAAGGGACGTGACTACACCCTAGAGAAATGCTTACACATGTGTACAAAAGAACATGTAAAAAGATGTTCATAATGCCATTGTTTGGGGGAAAATCAGAAATATCTAAATGTTGCTTATTGAGAAAAAAATATGGTAAATTCATATGAAGGATTACTACATGGCATTTGAAAGGAATGAACTAGATAAATAGACATCAATGTGAGTAGGTCTCAAAAAACATTACATGCAAAAAGCATAACTATGTACAGCATATCCTTTATATGAGAGTTTAAACCACACAAAAATACGTTATAAGTGCATACAATTGTGCGCAAACGTATAGACAATAAACTCCAAAATACACAACAAATTCGTCTTAGTGATTGGTCCTGGGGGACACTGAAGGAGGGTGGGCCTGAGGTGCTGAGAGGGGATAATGCTTTGTTTCTTTAAAAGGAATTACCCAAAACAAAGACCATAAAATACTTACAGGTGTTAATTGTGAGAATTGAGGATATAGGTGCTTATACTCTTCTCTGCATGTTTATTTTGTAAAGGAAAAGCAGAGGAACATTTGTCAAAATCTAAAGACGTGAGCAGTTGAGAAGAAGGAAACCTCCTACTGAGCATCTGTGCCTCCCAGCAGCCAAACAATGGATGGAGAAAATGCAAGGGGTTAAACAGCTCCCAGTGCCCACCATGTCACCAGAGGGACAGACTTTCCCATGTGGGGAAACATTTGCCACAAGGATCTTAAATGACATATGTACCAGGTCTTTGCCAGCAACACTACGTAAAGTGCAAAGGTGTTCTCCTTGTGCTATAGGTATCTTGAATTAGCTCTCAGCATGTAAGCTGGACACACTGTAAAATTCTAATTCTGTACAGACAATTCAACCTAAGGGGTTAGAGTGATGTCATACAAACAGGTGGCTTTTTTCTGCTCTGGCTTAATATCAATCTGGAAGAATCTGGAGGAGCAAATGCCTCATATATCCTCAGTTCTCAGCCACTTGCCTTCACATGTAGATGGCACTGCATGTGGGACAGCCTCCCAAAGGAAAACTCCGAATTACACACAGTTCCCACACCAGAAAGCACATCCTAATTAGTCCCAGCGAGTGAGGATAGTCTCAGAAAGTCAATCACACGCACATACGTAGTTGTACGGGTATAAATCATTCACAAGCAATAATTCAAATGTTAGTAATATTAAACTATTTGTGACATTCCTTTCCTCTGATTGTGACAAAAATTTTTTTCGATGCCATGATTGAAACACCTGTCTTCAGACCAAGCTCTTCACTATCTGTTGCTATCAGCAAGCTTTTGAGGGGGGCTTCATGTAGGCAATCCTAGAGCATGGGTAGGGCAAAAGGTTGCTATCACCCTCCCTTCCTCTGTCAAAGGAGGAAAAACATGTCTGAGAAGAGACACCACAGCTGCCATGCCCAGCTATGAGGCCGGCCTTGCTCCCATGCTCGGGAAGTGGTTTTAAGATGGTGATGGTACAAGGAGAAAGAATGCCCAGCTAGTGGTGAAGAGAGCTGGCCCCAGCTGCAGCCCACCTCTGACTTTCTGGGTAATTCCAGACCAGTCACCCTAGTGACCACTGTGTCCATCTTTTTTTTTTAAGATTTTTCTTTAATTTATTGATTCCAGAGAGAGAGAGCACTCAAGCAGAGAGAGTGGCAGGCAGAGGGAGAGGGGAAGCAGACTCCTTGCTAAGCAGGGAGCCCAACGCGGAGCTCTATCCCAGGACCCTGGGATCAGGACCCTGGGATCATGACCTGAACCAAAGGCAGACACTTAACTGACTGAGCCACCCAGATGCCCTGTGTCCTTCTTTGTAAACTGTGAGGATCAAACCAGACAGCAGCCTCCAGAGTTCCTCCTAGCTCTCCTGCCCCATATGCCAGGAAACCTGGGATGGGCCCCAATTTGTGGGTCCCAGTGCAAAATGAAAACGGGAGGCTCCTTGTTCCAAAGTCATTAAGAATTTTGAGGCACGACAGCCCTTGCAGGACCCTTCTGTGGTCAGAGTGCTCTGTGACTACACTGGTCCCAAGTCCACGAGGCCAGCCCAGGGGGCAGCTTCCCATCATGGAACTGATCTGTCGCTCAGGGAAAAGAGATGAAGCTGGCGGCAGCCAGAGACAAGACAGAGGTCAAGAAATAGGAGCCCCACATGCTGTGCTGTGAGGGAGAGGACAGGCCTGCAGAGGGGCTCAGCACAACGACACTCCTCTCTGGGGTCCCCTCTGCAGTTCTTGGCCCTGGAAGAACTGGCCCAGATTTCAGAGCCTCCTAAACTTTGCCCTGAAACCCAGGCAAAGTCCCAGAGTGTCAGGCTGCACAAAAGCTTGTTTGCGGAAAGGCAGAAGGCAACCCTGCTGGAGAGGATCCAGAAGCCGGGAGGTGCCTGTGGCTCCCCACTGGGGACCCCATGGCCGCTAGGGGTCAGCATGACAGATCTCCACTCAGGCCCCATCTGCCACCAAGAGTGCTCCAATCACAAGCATCCGCCTGGGTAACTTTGCCATACGTGGCCGGATGTTGTCAGCAGCCTAGTCAAACCCACACTCAGTGTTTTCTCCTAATGAGGCCTTTGGTGACATCGAGGAACGAGCTGGTGAAGAAACACCTCTGGTGAACCACTTTCCAATTATGGAGAATGCAGCTTTCAGATCACTTCCATTACAAGGCTTCAGGAGATGAGGGTGGCTTTGAGGGAGGGGGGTACAGGGCTGAAAGCTGGAGGACCACTGTGTGGCACAGTAAGTCATTTGTCCTGCCGTGTTTCTGTGTCCCCACTGAAAAATGGCAATCAAACACCTGAGATGTCCTGGCCATTAACAGTGAGATAATGGATAAAACAGACATTTAAAAAGAAAACCAATATATAACCTGGGTTTCTTAAGACACCAGAAGCTTCATGGAGCCAATAGAGTAGGTCATGATGAATACTAATAATAATCTTTGGAGTTTGCCACCAAGTGAGAAACTGCTAAAATTCCAAACCTCCCCTCCCCGACAAGTCCCTTGCGAGGTTCTACCTTAATCTGTAGAATCTAGAAAGGGAAATGCACACAAATTAGCCAAGTCACATCAAAATTTGGAGAAGAAAAAAAAAAAGAAAAGAGGTTTAAGAGATTTACCCCACCAATGTCTTAGTAATTTTCGTGCTCATTATCAGTAAGCTGTGTTTTTCTTGTGAAAGAACTACTTGGGCGTGCAGTGACTTGAGATAATTAAGAATGCATTTACATTTTATGGAGCCACTAATGCCCTCAGCATTCAAGGATTTTGCATTAGTTGCTCATGGTACTTTCCCCCAATCAGTGAATATTAAAATATTTAACCTGTGGTCCAACAGCAACCTCTGAAGACACTAGGACTTGATTCAGCAATGTTAAGAAGTTAAAAGGGGGTTTGTCAACAGAGAGAAACCATAGCTACCCTCCAAATACCACTTCCATGAGAGGTTTTTTTTCTTTCTTTCTTTCTTTTTTTTTTTTCCTCACAGTTTTAATTGCTTGAAGGATCTCATTAAAATTTCCCAGTTAGGACAGGAATTGGAAGGGCCACAGAGTTATTTAGGAAAGGATGGTTTTCAACACACTTTCCAAATGACAACCCAAAGAAAGGGAGATTGAAAATGGCTCTCTGAAAAATGAGGATAAGACAGTGGGAATTTGACCAGCTGATTTGCCAAAGTGCCTCCTAATTCTGACCTTTATATAATGTCAAAGCTTAGAATATGTGATTGCTCAGTTTCCTGGTCCCCCGAAGTCACCCGGAGAACAGAGATTCAGACTCCCTTTAGCGTCATGGTGTTGTGCCCAGAGCTCACCTGAAAAGAGAAGAGTCCTGCCACAGGTAGCTCCTAAATGTTGTGTTTTCCAATGGCAGCAGATGGATCCCCCTTTGCAAATCTAGCCAGCCATCCTGCAAACTGACATATGACCTGGGGAATGAGATGGGCTGAATTGTAAGCATGTGTTGCATTACTATCCCCTCTTATTTGGGCAAGTGCACATAAATAATTGAGCAAAATAAATTGCAGCCCAAAGCAGTCACACAACATCAGGCAGTCAAAACCATCTGGGACTAGATCTGTGAAGAAGGGAGTATAAAAACAGGGTATTTAGGAGTCTGATCTGTCTGAGGTTCTAATTTTCAAAGTCAGAAGAGACGAGTCCCCTAGGAGACTGGACCCTGCTTAGAAAGACATCTGAACTAGGCAATAAAATAATATGAAAATACCAAAAAATAAAAATAAGGAAGAGAAATAGATATGTAACTTCATCACGGGACTCCTGTGGTATCTCGCAACACCATGCTTCATGAACCCCAAAGAAAGCAAAAAATCCAGCTAGTGTTATAAATCCCGGTCAGCTGAATTATTTCACATGTTGCAGCCTGACTTAAGTTATTCATCGCAGAGGCTAGCAGCTCCCCGATGCATCCTTCCATGTCACTGGACAGGGTAAAAATAATAAATTGGCCATTGTGAGACACTCTGAGTTTCGTGGGGTTGAGCAGAGCATATTTTATATTCTTCTCTTGGAACTGCCTCTTGTTGGTAGTAAATGGTTGCTAGCGCTGCTGTTTCTCAATAGACAAGTCCAAGAAGTAAAGATAATTCAATTTTCATTCACTCTTAGGTCTCCTGCTACCCATGTTCTTCCTTGACACTGACAAGGCTGTACCTGTCTTCCCAGCCTGAGGCCTGAAGTAGCACTTGTATGTTTGCCCCTTGCCAGAAAATTCCATGAGCCATTCTGAAGAGTCTCTTACCTAGTGCATCTAGTGAGCACAAACTGTCTAGTGGTCTTTTTAGTTGGTTCTTCGTCCTTAGCTCATTTCCTCCCAAGAACAAAGATATTAAGGTGTTGATTCAGCAGCAGTTTCATTTGTCTTGAAAAACAATCTAGTTTGGTTTCAATCTCTAAAGGTTTCCATTACAATGGGAAATATAGCAATGGTCACCCCACTGTTAGATCACTACTCTCAGACCATCACACTGTCAGGGTGGCAAGCGCAATTCCTATAACCTCTTTGGAAGAGCAAGAGAACAAGGATCACTAAAATGTCCCTACCTTTTTGAACCAATAACAACATCTATTCATTCTTCTAGAAATATTCAACAGTAAAAAGCATGTGGGGTACAGATGCATGTTTCTTCCCATGGAAACAATAAAATGAAATTGATTAAACAAATTTTGGTAGAGCTGGCTATGTAGAAACATGAAACAATGTGCCCCCTATGATGTTAAAAGGTAAAAGCTTAGCGAATATATTCTGTGACTGTACCTGTGAGTGAAAACATAGATTATGTAGGGACAAAGATGATAAATGTGCAACAAATGGGTGTTAGAGCAATGGGATTATGCATAGTTTTCCTGCATTCAAACTTGTCCTCAATATAGCTTTTATATTCCTCCTCCCAAAAAAATATCTTAAAGATACCCAATATGCCTCTACTGATGTTTGACATTTCTCCTGAAATTGGGTCTGGATGACATAATCTGCTCCAATTTTTGGAATAAGGTGGGTGAGGAAAGCTACCTTTTGATTGTCTTTAAATGGTGAGGCATTTAATTGCACGGTTGGCTTCTTTGTTGTGAAGGTATTGCATTCAAGCGTTTTCACAACTCTTCACGTGATTTACAGAAGCTGAGAGGTGTGCTTTGGTATTTCCATGGTCTTGCTCCTCCACCATCATGGGATTCTTAATTAAGTAAGTTTTTTAGAGACGTCATTCTCCCTTTACAAAGGTAGATTGCAGAGGCAAGAGCTGGGACTGTGGCAAACTGCCAGTCAAGAATTCAAGCCACAACATACTACAAACCATTCAGATAAGATTCCACCTATCAAGGGCTGTCATTGGACAACATAAAATGTAAACCACATGCCCCAAAATAGCAAATATTGTGGGTGGCCGTGGCACCGGTAGTCAGAAAGATGAATAAATGCAATTAAGAAACCAGGCAAAGAAGTAAACATGCCATGTAGCTTACAAAAGGCCAGCCACATTGTGTTTATTTTAATATTGTTTAACAGTAACACCTAATAAAGAGAGCATCATGATTGTGTGAACTAAATTTTCAGTCATAATGAATGCTACAAACTTAACCTCCCAAGTTTAAATAGGCTACAACGTCTTGGGAAAAATGCAAGAAAAATTATTTGATAAAGGTGACGGTTTTTCACACCTGAAAATAATGTTTTTCTTCCAGCCTATCTTGATCAACAGTCGGCAGCAACACATTGCAGATATAATCTCAAGACCTTGTGGCATGTACTTGTCACTACATGCATAACTTACTATGGACAGAGGATCACGGAGATTTTGAACATAATTTCCCACACGACAGGAGATTAAATAGACCACATTGGAAGAAGGCAAGAAGAAGCTAGGTCTCTGGAGTACCAAAAAGTAAACTTCAGCCAGTTCTGGAAGCATATAAACAGCAGGAAATATACTTGCCGATGGGCTACTTTCTCAAGAGTCCCTGCTTTCTAGAACTCTGGGGAAAGAATGAGTTAGTGGGTAAGAATGTAAGAGGAAAAAGGACCTTCCCTGGAAAGATTTGGGGTGGAAGAAAATCCGTGTCTCCTCATTTATGTATGACTTTCTCCTCTCCCTTTGTGATGCCCCTTTCTTAAAGAATCCGCTCCCCCAGGTTCACTCCATCAGAACCTACTCCTGAGACTGCATTCCTGGCACCTATAGTGAGGTGTTAAGTCAATGTCCTACCTTTCAGTATGTATGTAAATATCAAGCTTTCTATGGTTTTTTTTTTTTTTTCCAGTGAAGAATTACTGGCTATCAACAAATAAATAAAAGAAGGCATTAGGGTCCAAAAGCACTTTTTAGGTCTCCCAGAAACCATTCTACCCAGCATCCTACAGTACCACCTTGGACCTGCTGTGCCTAGTTTCCTTACGTGTGAAAACAAAAGAACAGTAGAACCTCACTCACGTGACTCTTGCAAAGATGATATGAGTTCACCCTTAGAAAGCCTGACACATTGTAAGTGCTTGATATGTATTTATTATTATTACCATTATTAGTATATGACATAAAAGCCTTTCTGAAACAAATAAATCACATGAAATCATCAACAGTCATCATCATGAATGAAAGCATGTATGGAGCTGGTTTACGATGCGGTGTGGCATCGTGGTTAAGAACACAGGTTTTTAAAGTCGACCACCTGTGCCCAAAACCTGGTGTTGCCACATAGCCTTATATGACATGGGCCTCAGATTTCTAAGCTGAAAAGGGGGAAACAATGTCTATTACACAGAATTGCTGTGAAGATTAAACCACCTAAGAACTGTAAGACACTGAACAGTGCCTGATATAAAATAAACACCCAATAAATGAGAGCAGGGGGAAAAAGAGTGCTTTTCAACTGAGATTTATCTTCAGAAATTGTTTTAAGAATGACTGAGTGGAAATCTTACTGTTGGAGCTGGAAGGCTACAAATAACCCGTGAGATGTGAGCCAGTGAAGAAATAGGTATCAGAGTCATCTGGTCATAGCTGTGGGAGTCGAATGGACTTCCCAACACCACAACCTTGAACGAGGCACACTTGCCCTACAGTCCTTGGCCAAGCAGTACTGCAGGCCACCTCAAAGATGGGAATGAAAACCAAAACTGGCTGAGTTTCACCAGCTCCACTACTTCTTCCAAACACAGTCTTCAGATAAGTCTCTCTTCTTCCCAAGGGGAAGGAAGACTGGGTGAATTTGTGGTATAAGGCTGGAAACTTTTCTTCCTTATTTTTTCTTCATGAAGTGAGGAGTAGAAATGCCGTGCCCTCTATGGGCACTTGCAGATTATAAAAGCTTCCCCCAACATTTGGCCTTAACTAATACAATCATATGTTTCTAGAGCCACATGGTCTATATGGAGAAACTAAGTGAGGCTACCCTCCAGAGTACATTGATAAACATCACTGCTAAGTATAAATATTTTATTTTTTTGTGACAGTTTGTCTTCAAGACGACTAGCTATAATTCCTCCTCTCTCCCATATATGCCATTCCTCCATCTAGAGTTGGAGCTTTTCCTCCACCCTACTGAATCTGGGCTAGCGTGTGACTGCTTTGATGGGTAGGATACATCAGAAGCAGTGCTGCTTGGACTCCCAGACTAGGGTGTAAGATACCTTGCAACTTCTGCCTGGTTCTCTGGGGATGCTTGTTCTGGAAGAAGCCAGCTTTCATGAAAGTAAGAATCAAATTGCCCTGAAACCTCTGAGCTATGAGGAAATCCAAGGTAGCCATGTGGAGAGGGAGATGCCCAGCCAGCCCCTAGATGTTCCAATCATCCCACCCCACCCATGGGAATGAAGAATCCATCTTAGACATCCTATTCAGCCAGTTCTTCAGATGATCCATCCCCAGCTATAAACATTAGGGAAATTTCAAGTGAAAACCACCCAGCCAAGCCCATTCAACTCACAGAACTATGGGAGATCATGAGTAGTATTTGGTGATTTCAAGAAACTAAGTTCTGGGTGTTAGTTATACAGCAATTGATCACCAAATACTTCCTTTAACAGACTGTACCAAATTTCTCACTGAACACGTTTTTTGTTTATTTTTTTTGGATCTCACTCAAATGGCACTTGAACAACCGAGACTAATTTTTTATTTATTCAGGAGACTTTAACATTAAAGATAGACAGTGCTTGGCATTTGTTGGTGTTATCTGAACAAAACAGCAAAATTTTCCCTCTTCGATCTTCACAAAAGATTGGTTCTTAATCCTCAATTAAAATCCTTTAGAAAAATAAATGAAATTGGGTTCCTTCTACAAGACTAAATGTCACATCTCTAATGCAAATAATAGACTTGAGAACAAAGAAAACGAATATTTACCATGAAACTAATTTTCTATCATTTGATGCCAATTAAGATTATAATTGCTTCCTCAGTATCACCAGATCATTCACAGTTTCAGGAAGTAGGAGTATGTTTGGTTACATTTATCTAACTTGTGTAAACTCTGTGATTTGTTATTTCGGAAGAAAATGGAATTTGAAACCAGAAACATTTTTGATGCAATTTTCTATAGATGTACACTTTAAAATCAGGTAAGTTAGTTAAGCTAGCCATGCAAATGAGTCTCTACGCACAAGCTTGATGTTCACAAGAGGTTGGAAAGATAACCAAAAATATAACCAGGTAGTAATTTATTCACTTTTCCTTGCTTCTGAAAACCCCTTTATAGATTTAATGGAATTTTTTTGTGAAATGCATTCTCTTAATAAATGTCTATGATGTGGATTTATATAGAGAAGGACCAAAAAAAAAAAAAAAAAGAAGGAGGACATCACATGTTTTCCTGCTAGGGCCATTTTTCTAAAGTTTGAAGATATTCTGTCTACAAGTTCTGTACTTATTTCCCTGGCCTAGGAAACCAAGGTACCTGGGACTTGGCAATCTTTCAACTTCTTTGCTCAGGGTTAACCTCTTTATGTCTCTGAGCTTCTGTTTACCCTCTTAGGCAAAAAAAAAAAAAAGGAAGGAAAGAAAAAAGGAAGGAAGGGAGGGGGGAGGGAGAGAGAGAGAGAGAAAGGAAGAAAAACAGAAAAGAAAACCAGGATGTGTGGGATTTAGGAATTAGGCACATGAACTCATGCATGTAAAACTGACCAACTTAAACTCTGATTTTAATAGCAAATGATACATACATAAGAACACACAAAGAGAAGAACTCTTCAATTCCCAAAAGCCTAGACCACTTGGTTTAGCACTTCAAATACCACTGGAAGCAGCTTATGTTAACTCTTACAGACAACAAGTAAATTGTCGTATTGGTATAACTTCTACTCAAGAGAATCTTGCCAGGATCAGATCTGTCTTCAGAGCTGATGTTGTTATCTCTCTTCCAGAATGCATTTCCTTTGTTTTAAACAGTTCTGTCCTCAGTCTCATTCCAGACCATCTCAACTCACTATCCAACCAAACACAGAAGGTAGAGCTGCCCTGTCTTGGTCACAGCAGCAGATAAAGTGACTAGGACAAGTGTATGAGAGCTTCCTCACTTTGGACCTTTTATTATAAATGGAAAATGTGTGCTTTAAAAATTTTATTTATCTATCTATCTATCTCTCTATCTATCTATCTATCTATCTATCTATCTATCTATCTATCTATCTTTGCCTTCACTCTGAGCATGTTATTGAGTTTTGAGATAAAAGATATTGAGCACTGATGGAGCAACTGACATATCAGACTTTGGTGAGGATCCATGAGTCACTGTCATTGGTCCTGAAGGACTGTAGTTGGTTGGTTTTCCTAGCTCTTAAACATTCAGGACTGCTGTCAGACCTCTCCCAAGAATTCAGAATCATAGAAAGATTAGGTGACAAGGCAGGGAGATAGGAAGCATATAAAGGAGGAAGCGTAGACTGGAATGTCGAAGAGATCATCTCTAAGAGATTGATCTCCAAAGATATCAAAAGAAATTATCACTGTTACCAAAAATAGTACCTAATCATAGCCTGAGAGAATTGAATTTGAATTTTAAAAATCAGTATTCTGAGCAAGTCTAAATCCAACAAATATTGACATGAACATGTAAGTTCCTACAGGAAAGTAAATATGACCCAAGCCAGGTAGACATGATATTGGTGGTGGGAGCAGCCCAAAATGATCATAGTTTTCTTTGCTTTTATTCTCTACATTGATGGAAAATTGGTGATTTTTTTAGTTCAATAACGAAATCAATAGAACCGTTACTTAAATCTCACAATTTAAATGGCCAATTTATATTCTTCGGAAAATACAATCATATTTTCATACAGTTATATTTTTTCTTGTTATGGAAAGTTGCAAGGGGACATATCTCAACCTTTCTCCAGTGCTCTGTGAATGTTGTTGTCTCTAATGATTTTTCTCTAATTTCTCTGAGGAGCCCTTATAACATCTAGGCTTTATCTTATATTGACTTTGAGCAAATGGAATTCAGAAGGCAAAACAAAATATAGAGTCATCAGAAATTTGAAATCTTATAAAAGCCTGTGGTGGATAATTAAAATGGAAGCTATTTTGACTGTCACTGAAAATAACAGTTGAGTCCCACACTGACATGGGTAGTACAAAAAGCCCTTGGCAATTGTGGATTTAACATTCATGGCTTTGAGTGTTCTTAAATGATCCTGAAAGCCCATAACACGTAGTAATTTGTAATTTTGCTGGGGCATGAATCTGAACTGCCCACACTGGAAAGCAGGCGTGAGTCATTGAACTAGATATCATGACTTTATCATCTACTTGTTTTCTTCTAAGAGTTTTATGGTTTGGAAGGTTTGCAAAGGTCTCAGGGACTTCCTTACCAACATTTTCATATCTAAGGTAATGTTTAAAGAAAAATAGTAAAGGGGTAAAGGGGACAAATACATAGACACTGTTGAAGTAATAGAATTCCAGTATATAACACCAAAATGTTGTGAAATCTCAGTGAATACTTATTTTATTGATTTCTTAGTAACTGGAATAATGTATGTTAAGCATCTGACACATGGTGGAGTGTTCTTTACGTGTTCCTTTCTTTGCTTCATGTGTGTCACTGAAACATTTATATAGTAGCTTCTACTTATGGAGAACTTCTTTTAAATTAGATAAAGGAAAAAATATCAGAGGCCATCACTGTTGTGTTTTTTTTTTTTCAGGATCTGAACAATGTTTAGTACAAAATCTGCTTAAGCTAAGGAGTCTCTGTTATAAAGCCCACACTTCAGTTAGCAGTCTATATTTATGTGCAGCGACAGAGGCATTGTTTATACATTCTCTTAATCTGCAGCCTCACAGTGTGACAGGATTAGGAATCTGGGCCCATATGCAGATGTTAGGGTGTGTGGCAAAATTGAGACACTTCAATAAATTTGCTTTTGAAGATTAGAAATGGGGGCTTGATACACCCATTTGGCTTTTCTCGGTGTCTGAACACAGAACCTCAGTAATCCTTCTGATGGAAATCTCATTAACGTGTGTTTCAGATCACATTATATTTATACACGTATCATGTCTGCTTAAAAATCACATAAGGCTTGTTTTTCATTAAGATGGTCTTTTTTAAATGAGTGAATATTTCAACAGATGACACCAAAATAACTTCTCTCGGATTCGGTGATTTACATATTTTACAGATATTCAAATGAAAGATGATCCAAAATGCAGCCATCATTGTTCCAAAGCTCGGAAAGCTGAGTGTCATTTGATGCATTCTTGGAACAGATTGTTATAATGAGAGGAACCTAAGATTTTATCTTTCTGTTTAAATATTTTGTGGGGGGAGAGAGTATATGTAATAACATCCTCCCCCCCCCCCAATCTGGGTTTCTCAAGTACTGCATTCTCATAGGAGTGACAAACAACAGAAATCAACCAATTGTTTGGTCATCAAAAATATGAATATGGTAATTCACGCCAACAGGAATACTGAGCTACCTTCCCTTCAATCAAAATAATGAGAAAGCAGCTATAGATTTGCATGAGAATAGAAATGTAGAGGGGCATTACAGTTTTCCAATTGTGATCTGCTCTTCCACCACGACCTGCACCCCCCCTTAACTGCCCTAAGGTTTGCAAACTGCTTCAGCAACCATCAGCCAAGAAATGTACATGTCATCTGCAAATCACAGATCTTGACTCGAGTGATTGCACAGGGAGAAGTGCTGAAGGGTTCATAGTGGCCAGGACAAGACTTAAAAGTGATGCGAAATAGGGAGCAAAGAGGGCTGCAATTGCCTTGGAGCCTCAAACAGACTGAGCTTCAATGCCATAGAAAAAATCACCAGCTTCTCCATCATTTCTTTAAAGGTCAAAATTTTTGTAGGTGGACTGGGAGAGCAGCGGATTGCAGATGCGTTTAACAGCAGGATATTTTCCGCTGCCATGACCAGTTAAGGAAGATTTTCAAAAACACATCTGCTGGTAAACAGTTTGGCCCTACTCTGGGTCATCTGCCTTTTCTGGTCTCCCTGCTGCATGGATTCTTACCTGGGTAGAGTCCCAAACCTCACATCAGTCAAAGCTAGGCTTTCAGTACAGTCCATTACGTTTTTTAGAGAGGTACCTCAGTGGCTTTCAGGGAGGTTTTATGATGTGGGGCTGCCTCTTCCCAAATGCATGAAGCACACACATGAGGCATACAGGCACAGAGCATGGACTCGCACCATTTCCTCTTCATGCTGCTGCTCAGCAGACGGGCGCCAGTGCCCGCCCCTCACTGCCAACCATCCGGTGTGAGCCAACCAAACTCAGTCGCTCTATCCATGGAGTTCCTCAAAAGAACCTGAGGTGGCCGGCTGTTTGGGTGTCACTTAGCAAGGTCACCCAATGCTCTACCATGTTACACTCAACTGTTGGCTACTATCAACAAAGAAGCCATTTGGCCAACTCAGACTGAGTGGTGGAAAATCTTTCATCTCTGCTTATATTTGCACCCTGGTCTGTGGGGGTGCGTTTCAACAATGATAAAGGCCCAGGAGCTCCTTCGACTAATGACAACCATCTCACAGGTTCCCAGTGGAGAACACATCTCCAGGTGGGAATGTAGGAAGATAAGGACCCAGTATAACTGAATTCCCCAAGTTTTTCCTTTGAGCCCAAAACATGCTGGAAACCACACACTTGCTCCATCCCAAATATCTTGGGTTAGAACGAGATCCCAGGGCCAGATTACACCTTATTTGACCCTCCTGCCTGCAGCAACTGGTGACCCATCAGCACATGTGGATAAATATGGCCATAAGTGGTACCCTGGGAAGAAGGTATGTGGTGAAAGCCTACCATTTAAATCTTTTAAATAGAAGTATTGGGAACTGTTGTAGGGTGGACATCTTATACCCCTTCCAAGGTGGTGGTGGTGGTGGTGGTGGTGGTGGTGGTGTGGAATTAGGACCGTTAGCCTCCCTGGCCTGATAGCATTTGTTTGGAACATGTGAGACCCTGAGCATCTCCAGGGAGCTCTGTGCCCAGACAGGTTACACTAAATACTCTGTCAGGCCAACCTGAATGCATGGCTACATGAATATTATGAACAATATCTTTAAGACGATTGTTAGTGGTAAGCCAAGAAATAATAGAAATTAACATTAATCCCTTTTATAGGTTCCTATGTGATCCTTTCCAAAGTTCCCCTAAGGAGAATAGTGGCTAAGAAGGGTACACATGTGGTTGTATAACCTTAGTCAAGTTACTTCAGCTCTCTGCACCTTGGTCCCTCATCTCCAAGGAAGGAATAATAGCATGTCCCCACAGGGATGCTGTGGGAATTAAATGAAGATATATGAAAAGTGCTTAGAACAGTGCCTGGCACAGAGTAAGTTTCAGTAAAGAGTTCAATTTAGGGGTGCCTGGGTGGCTCAATCCATTAAGTGTCTAAGATGCTTTGGCTCAGGTCATGATCTCAGGGTCCTGGGATCAAGCCCTGCATAGGGATTCCCTCCCTACTCAGCGAGGAGTCTGCTTCTCCCTCCCCCTCCTCCCCCCTGCTCATGCTCTGTCTCTCTCTCAAGTAAGTACATAAAATCTTAAAAAAAAAAAAAAAAAAAAAAAGTTCAATTTAAAAGATTGCTGTTGTCATTGTTATTTTACCTTTTCAACATTTTATCCGCCATCCTTCCCTGTAGTCTGGCATGAGTAAAGATCACAGCCAGGAGTAGAGGGGGAATAGCAGGAGGCTCCATGTTTTTCACTGGGGCCAGATCAACAGGGAATCACATGGGTTTCATTCATGTGCGAGGGTTGCTGGGTTGCTGTACTTTCTGCTCTAGTTTTTCAGCACTCATAACCCACCTTCTCTCTTCACACGCATCCAGATCTTTCTTAGGAACCAAAAAAAAAAAAATCCTTTCTAGAATTTTCAGATGTCAGTGTAGACATGAGAATGAGTAAAGCCAGAGCATATTGACATAAGAACTAGCGTGGGCCAGGGAAGACAAGGTGGCAAGGTAGTGTTCAGGGTCCCAGGACTTCAGCTCACACCAGGAACTGTGATCTTGTGAATGAGAATACAATCAAGGGGAGGGAGGAATTCAGTTTGGAATCACTAATCCATTCATGCCACTTTCTTAGCCCTTAATCATTAAGGGATCCAAGCAAAAATGCTTTCATCCATCCTGTGAGATGCAGAGTGGCACGCTGCTTTTGCCAGGCCTACCTCTGCCTGCTGCTTTAAAAATGCCCAGAGCCCAAATCTGGGAGGAAATCAAGTAGTAGTTTATGCTAAAATGCTAAAGCCATTTGAAAGCAAATGCATATAATAGAAAGAATTTAAGCAGCTGGTGGATGTCATTACATTCATTTCTCAAGGAGGCCTGTCTTCTGGTGACACCAATCAAAGAACTGGGTCATCTCTCAACAGTAATTTTCTTGGAGGCCATGAAATTCTTGCATTGATTTTATCCCCCTTTGGCTGAACATGCTCTGAGAACAGCCAAGCTGGTGAGGACTCAGGCAGCCCATGGGGCTGTCATCAACTCCATCTGAAGGGTTTATATCCTTAATGGGATCAGAGGTCTTATCGGTGATTCTTCGTAAGTGCAACAGAGAAACTATCTTTCTCTCACCACTGATTCCACACCTGACAATTCTCCTATTTATCAGTTAACAATTATTGTCTGAAAGCAAGCCAATTACAAAGAGGAATTTATGAAGTTCTTAGCAACTAAGAGGAAGCCTGATGGAATCTATCCATACTGTTCAGAAAACGGAAATGTGAACTGTCTGAAGACTGACTTCACATATATTAGCACCACATCATAGTACAAATCATTAGGATATTAATTCTTGTGTTCCTGTGTGTACCCACCAAGTTACAACTATGTATAGGAGGAAACAAAAGCATACAGCTACTGTAAAAGATGGCATGAATCGTGCCCCCCTCCCCTGTCCCCTCCTCCGTGCGTCCCCAGGAAGAGTTGGCAACGCTCTCCTCACTCTCCTCAAATCTGTGATAGGGCTCAGAATTTATTCTGGTGTTATTTATCTCTTTACTATGGCTCCTGCCTTTCAGCCATGGAAATGAGGGAACTATTTTAATAATCCTTTGTGAGAAATGTCTGATGTCCTGTATCTGTCCCTCATTCTGGACACTGCACAACCGGGCAGAGCCTAACAGCATCCTGCCTCTGAGGCTACACTGTTTCTGTCCTGGATTTCCTTGCCACCAGAGACTAGGGCAGTGGCTGGAAACCGCTCAGATTCCAGGACATGCTGGAGAAGTCAATAATCCCTGGGGGCAACTCTTGACCAATGGTGTGTGAGGGCCAATGAATAACTCAGCTCACTAACAATTTTCAGGCCCACACATGAGGTTTCCTAGGCTGTCTCAGAGAGGAAGGAGCCCCAGTCTCTCAGAGTGGTAGTCAGCTCATTAGCACACCCTGGACTGGTCTACCCTGTTTCACTTTTCTCCGTCCCTTACTTTATTTCTGGCACTACTGCTCTAAAACAAAAACACCTGCATACATGCCTCGGTCACAGGATCTGCTCTTTGGGGAAACACAGGCAGGATCCAAGCCATGATGTAGCTAAACCGTCCATCACACCTATTGAAACGAGCACTTTGACTAGCTTTAGGATTGATCATGAGAAATAGAATGATGTAATGCTTTAGTCTATAGCCTCATAAAATACAGGGAATAAAAGATTCCATAATTAAGTCTATAAAATGAACCATTCCACAAAACTTTAACTGTCCTTTAGTAATTTATATTTTAAATTATAGGACTGGATTGCCACAAAAATCAGGCCAATGAAACATGTTTTCCTAAGTACTTACCAATAAAAGTGAATGGATAGCTATTTCCCAAGAAAGAACAGACTCAAATTGTTACTTTATCCCATGGGAGAGAAATAGCCTCATCCAGGCTAAAGTAAAAGCCACACTGACTTTGTCTAGGTTTTTCTACCCTAGTTCCCCTTTAATGATATTCATCACATTTGAGATTATTTGCTTAATTCCTGTCTATTCAGCTGTTTCATTTAAAAAACATATCTTTAGCCCGTCGCTTTCCATCTGGCACACAGTGGGTCCTCAAGGAGTGTTTATTGGATTTAACTGTGCAGAATATAAAATTCCTGAGAAAATCCATGCCACTCACGTGATGACTCAGAGATCAGCACATACAGTATCAGTCATTTGTATTCATGTTACTTAAGGAAACCTCTGGCTGAATCTGTCCACAAGCCCCTTCTACAGTGGAGACAGCAAACGTTCTGAGTCGTCAGGAGAGAACAAGAACAAAGGAAACTGATTTTCCTTACATCTAACAGGACCTCTTTCTGGCAGACATTCAGTCTCTCTTTACCGCTAGAAAAATTAAAACAATATTAGGTCTTGGGTTCCTGAAGTCAAAGAGCAAAGTCGGTCAAGCAGCCAATGGACCTAAGGAGATCTTACAACTCAGAGTTTGTTGTCAACTTGGGTTTCAAAAACCTTAAGACAAAGATATTTGTCAATAATCTTTAATGGAGTTTAAAATACTGCCCAAAAGTTGTTTGTGTTCAAATAAAATTTTTCCTGCTAAATTGTCTGTGGAGTCAGTCTACCCTTCATGGAAAAAGAGAAAAAGTGGAACCTCCTTATAGAAACTCTTTGTCTCCTTTTCTTTCTTCTCTAGATTAACTCCCTTCATCTTGAAAACTCATATAACACATATCCTTCCTTGATGGTGTGACCACACTGGGCTCCTTTAGCTCTTTTCATGTTCATTGCATCTTCTTCTCTTTCTCTTGCTGGGAAATCACCTCTAAAACCACGGCTTTAG
Source organism: Vulpes lagopus (assembly GCF_018345385.1). Lineage (NCBI taxonomy): Eukaryota > Metazoa > Chordata > Mammalia > Carnivora > Canidae > Vulpes > Vulpes lagopus. The sequence continues at coordinate 147,381,452 of NC_054826.1, forward strand.
TAACACTACTGATAAGTAAACTGGATCATTAGTCTCAGAGTTGAACATGGTAGAGGTAGTGACACATGTCCAAAGACTCCAGCTTTTGTTTTTGCTCTCTTATTAACTGGCTCCATGGCCTTGAGCAGGTAATACACATTTTGAGCTTAGCTTTGCTCTACAGCAAAATAGGAGGAAAGGGGATTGGTTTCTAGCATGCTTTGCAGCTTTAACATCTGTGAATATTTTCAGAGGAATCTTGGTAGATGTTTTGTTTTGTAAATCGTACTGTGTCTGTCAGGTATTAATTGCTATGCTTAGTTTGTCTGGTGACACTAGTGACTGTCTTTATCATCAATGATCAGTATTTTGCAAGTCAGGGTACTTCCAGCAAGTTGATGACTTTACCCCTTCAATTTCAAATAGCAGGTGTTCTGAATTGGTGTTGGTCTGTCTGAAAAGAAAATCTAGATGAAGTCTGAAACTTGCAGGGGTCTAGGATCACCTCTTGCAGAGGTGGCTTGCAGAAGGTTCAGTTCATAGCTTGTACTCGCCTTTCCTCTTAGCCCTTTCCCCTGGGCAGGGAATAGAAACAAAAATCTTTGTCTCTATACTGGAACTGCACTGTAGCCATTTAGTAATAGCTTGTAAAAGCTACTAACAAGATAAAGGCAGAGGGATGCTGGTGCCATCGTCTGTGAGTCATGGAATATATTTTGAAGTATCAGAGAAGAGGTAAAAGTTAGAATAAGGCAGATAAAATAAATCCTCCAAATCATAATGACATGTCACTAAATCCCAGTATGCATCTTAGAAATGATCACAATGACGTGGTCTGCGATTTAAGAATATGTGTCATATTGTAAGTGGACCATGCCAAATCACATAATGACCTCACTTTTTTCCCTAAATAATGACCATAACATAGGAAGGCATCTATATTGTGATTCTGCAAATTGTCCAGAAGATGGAGATACTGAGGCCACAATATTTCAGTCTCAGGAATTCAGAAAGAAGTTAATTAGATATTTGGGGGCACTTCCTCTCATGAGAGAACCATGATTTGCCTTTTATTAAAATATTCATTTTAAAGAAATTCAAAGCTGTTCATCATAAACCAGGATTTTTAAAATATTCACTTGATAGTTATAAAAGAATAATAATTTGAATAATCTTTCCTCCTTAAAGACATACAGTTGATCCTTTAGGGTACACATGTGTGTCTGTGTGTTGCCAACTTAAGCTCCAAGGCATTACGTCCTGACCTAAGTACCATTAATAATAGTATTTACTCAATTAATCAATTAACTTTATTATTAATGTATATCAATTATTAATGTGTTATTAATTACATTGTTAATATATCAATTAATAATGTGCTAAGAAGTGAAAAACTTCACAAATGACTCAAAAACCAAGCAGATCAAAAGGGAGACGTTTTCTAGAATTGCCTTCAAGACTATAAAAATGGTTCATTTCAGGAATGCATTGTCCATCTGATGGGTGATCACATCAATCCATTTTTACATTACAGCAATTCTAAATCTTCTGAGCCATAAATCCCTATGCCATTAATTAAGTTATTCTGGTATGTTTCACTAAACCTTATCTGTTTTTTTCCACTATCGATGATAAATACTCTTTAATGGTTATTTTTATAGCATATGTCAGACACAGATGATATAAAGGAAATGTAATAAATTCTTCAGCACTTGCCACTAGGCTTAAAGAATAACACACCACAACTCCAATTGAAGAACCTCTGTGTACCCTTCCTCATTCCATTCCCTTCCTCCTTCATACCGTCAAACACTCTTCCTGTTCATATTTATACACCCTTACTACCTGTGAATGTATCTCTAAAATATATACTGCTGGTTTATGTGTTCCAAAACTTTATACAAATGGCATCACACTCGTATGTGTCACCAACTTACTTTTATTAGTTTAATATTATGTGTTTGAGATTTATTCATATTGATATATGTCATTTTTGTTTATTAATTTAAGCTGCCAGATAGTATAAATTTACCTCAATCTATTTACTCTTTCTGTGAATATTAGGATTTGTTCTAATTTTCACTCTTACAAGCAATACTACAGTGAATATTCCTATTTTTGTGACTTTTGTAAGTTTCCTAGGGTATGCAGCTAGGAAAAGAAAACCTAGAACACTGAGTTGATATATTCAACTATATTAGTATTACCAAATTGCCCTCTGAAGTGTAAATTACCTTGATTTATACTCCCACCAGCAGTATATGGTCCCCACTGCCCCACCTTCTCTCATCGCTTGGTAGGTCCAACATTTTCATATTTGCCACTCTCATAAATGTGAAGTGACATTTTACTGGTTATTAATTTGCATCTATCTCTTTAGCTCTTATCTTTATGAGAATACAGATTCAAGCATAAGATATTCTAGAAATTTTGTCTCCACTATCCCACTCCTTCCTTTCATTCTGTTGGGAAACTCTGAGAACTTATCAGGGGACACTTCTGATGTTTCCTTCCATGTGGAGGTATGACAGTTATGACCTCTCCTCCTCAGTATTAAGTCAGAAACTGTGAAGGGTCTGAGATTTTACCCTACTTGGAAGCTAACAAGTTAGAATGCCATAGTTTTATATACATAAAATGACAGAAGACACAAGACCCCTGGGTCAGAGAAACAGACCATTTATTACTCACAGCACGACTCCTGTCTAACAGAATTACTCGGTAAGTCACATACACTAGACTGTACACTAAGCTGCCCACCATCGCCTCTTGTTCCTTCATACTTAGGATAAATTTCAACCTTATTACTAGTACTACAATCTTTATTTGCTTTCCGAGACAATTGGGAGAAATACACTATGGTGAATTTGTCCCTTTTTATTTCTGAGAGCCATGCATACTATGCCAAAAAATTTCTGTTGGTATTTATAGTCACTTGTTTTTAGTTTAGTTAATTACATGCTCACCATTATGGTAGGTTCTGGCCAAACACAGTTTGGTTTACTTTGGAACACCAATTCCATCACTTTATACCTGGGTGGCTTTCAGCAAGTTTCTTAATATCTCTGAGATTCAATGACTCCCTCTGTAAAATAGTAGTAATAGTGCTTGTATCAAAGAGTTGACAGGCTTAGATGAGTTAGAGCAAGTAAAGCACCTGATACATAATACACACCTTGGTGTTAACAGCTATTATTATTCTAAAAGTCAACGTCCTTTGGTAGAAAGTCATTCCTTTCCCTGAATTTAGCAACAATCTTTGTTCTGGTGTCATTCCATAATTATTGCTCCCAGAGATATTTCAGATTAGGCAGATAATAGCCATTGCCATTATTGAGTATCTATATAGTAGGTTTTTTTTTTAAGGTAGAAATTATGCTACCCATTTTACAGATGAGGATTATACGAAACTTGCCTAGAGTCATATCAGCCAGTAAATGTCAGATCCAGTATTTGAACCCATGTCTGTTTACCTCCTGTTTATCTCCTAAACCTGGGCTCTGGTTCATTTATCAACAACAAGTAGGACGTATACATTCTAACAAAGGATCCAGATACTAGAGTTCTTGACTCATTTTGCTTAGCCATGAATATGAATGTAACAGGAAATACATATCCCAGGTTTGGGGTAGAAATTGTGCCCAATTCTCTTGTGGTCTTCATTACCAAAGACATCTATGTCTACCAAACACACACAAAATGTTCAAACTCCTTACATAGGTTGGTAATTAGCAAGGCCTCTCAAGAAAATGAAATATCCAAAAATCAGTTATGTTTCTCAGATATTTCCTTTTATCTCACTTAGCTGAAAGTATTTTGGAAACCTAGCAACAATTATAAAGAAGATTTTCTGCCACAGGCCAGAGACACTGGAACTTGGGCAATTTACAACCAACTTACTTTTTATACTTTTCATTTGTTGTGATCCTTCTGCTAAGCCGTAAAATGAGTCAGAGCTATACGGAAGTATCAGAAGTTTTAGTGTTTTCAGAATCAAATGGAAGGTTTTATCTGATCTGAGCAATTCTTTAACTACGTTAACATGGAAATACAGCATCAATGGTGGTGGCTTAGATATAAAGAAGCATACTTATGATTGAATGGCATGTTTAACTTCTGTCTTTTTATAATCTAAAGACTTATCTGAAGTTATACAATAAGAAAAATCAATGTTTAAACTCTAAAGGACTATTATGTTCAAAAATCTCCTCCCCAAAGTCCTTCATTTTCCCCTGGGTCACTATTTTAATATGTGATTAAAGCACTATAATGCCATAAGTGATGATGTGAGATTTCCTGTGAGATTAGTCACCGACAGTTAGCTTCCTGTCCTTTGCTTCTAGGTTGAACAGAACCTTGCAGTATCACCCTATCTCTGTCGGTCTGCTCCTGTTGATATTTAGAGTTCCTTTCAAAATAAATAATTTTAAGAACCTATCTGGGTCATCACCCATTCTTTACTTTTTCTTTTTTCAAAAATCATCTTTCTCTTTGCTGCTCAGATTATTTTGCCAGGAAATTCCAAACAAATGCTTAGAAATAGAAGCACCCTGAGAACAGCATACTTAGTCAAAAACCAACCTGGAATACCTATGAATCCATTAGGAGGTAACCCATCTCCCTAGCTATTTCAGGTATGAATGAAGACTAAAGTAATTATTTTTTTTCACTTTAGGCAGACTCTTAGATTTAACTTTTAATTATTACCTGCTAGGAATGACTACCCCTATCCAATTCACTTAAGCAGATGTAGCTATAACCGCAAAAACACTGTCGACTGGTGTCCTCCAGAGACCTGTTCATTACCTGTCATTAAATGTTTTAAAAGTTTGCATAATTGATCCAGCCAATAAGTCATCATTGATTTATGGGGTTCTGTGCTGAAGAGTTGCTCTTTAAAAATTCATAACACTGGTATGTGTCTTTACAATCCATTAGCTGTTTACGTACCCACAGTCTTAGCATTGATTGACCTTGGACTGAGATTCTCATGGACTTCTTTTTCTTGCAACTCCTCAGTATAGAAAAGCAATACTTCAGCCTTCTCCCTTGACAGCTATACTTTGATTTTTTTTCCCCTCCATCAAAATAGAAACTTTACTTGAAATGATGAATAAATAAAGCATATTCCATAAACAGCTCTACACTATTATTTAAGCTTATGGGTTGCATTGTGTGAATCTCCTTTCCCCACCATCAGATTCAAGTGTGTAAATGTTCTAAAAGGCTTTGAAAGTTTTATGATGATTTCAGGGGATGGAGGAGTAATAGCTGAAGAGTGAAGCTATTAGTTTTAATATTTATATTGAGTGCTCTGAAACATTAATGTGACAAGATGTAAGATCAGTGCAGTGGGATATATTTACTTCACAACCATGGCCACGTGACAAAAAAAAAGTATGTGTGTGTGTGTGAGTGTGTTTATGGTGCGCATGGGTGTTTATTTTCTAAAATTATAGGACAAGGTTCAAATGTTGTCTGCAGGTTATTATTTTTTCCCTTCCACAACATTTAAAGCTCCAATTGACAAACACATTAGCTTTCTTGAACTTAAGCTATTTTTAGGAAGCAGGAATGGACTGCCAGACTAAAGTTGACACATGAATCTGTTAATCTGTGTGGGTCTGTGTTCAAATAGTACTCCAACCCTGTCATGGTGAATACCACCCACCAGATGGTTAACAGTTTGTCCTGCCTTCACTCCCAACTGTGTCTTAGGGAAATACAAAGAATGATGATTATTAATCTGGATTGAGAATATCTTTATATGAGAGCTGTTCTTAGTGACTTCATTCAGAGAAGAAATGTGGCAAGAATTTCTGAGCTCTGGACTCTAAGATTCTGGTTCTGTCTCACCTTCACCCCGAAAGGATAAGCTGTGTGATAAGCTGTGTGACCTTGTGCATGTGGCTTTACATTTTTAAGTTTGGTTATTGATTTTTAAAATGAGCATGATACTTGTAAAAATTCACATACTTCTTGTAATATTTAATACAATAATCCCTATAAAGACCTGGCACAGTAAGTATTCTCTATTATAATTACCACAATCAAATGAACAAATATTTTTAAAAGGCCTGTAGTATACAAGGCACTGAATTTGCACCAATTACTGGATTTTTAAAGTATAATATATGGTTATCATTCTCAAGGTATTTACAATCTATTTAGAAAACAAAAACATCTGCCCAGTTAAATCCAAACAAGGGCAAAGGTGTTGTTTCAGAAATGGAGAAGACTAAAAGACCTATAACTTCCAGCTCTGCCATGATCTGCCTGACAACACTAAGCTTGTGACTTAATCTCTTCAGGGCTCAATTTCCCCACATGCAAATTAGGGATAGTAATACTTTACCTCACATAGTTGCTATGAAGATTACAGAAAATAATGTTAATAATGCTTGTAGTGACAAACAACCCAGTAAAAAAATGGGCAGAAGACATGAACAGACATATGTCTCCAAAGAAGACATACAGATAGCCAATAGACACGTGAAGAGATGTTCAACATCACTCATCAGCAGGGAAATGCAAATCAAAACTACAATGAAATATCACCTTACACCTCTCAGAATGGCTAAAATCAAAATTACAAGAAATAACAAGTGTTGGCGAGGATGTGGAGAAAAAGGAACCCTCATGCAATGGTGGTGGGAATGCAAACCTGTGCTGCCACTGCAGGAAACAGTATGGAGGGTCCTCAAAAAATGAAAAATAGAAAAAATAATTAAAATGAAATTACCATGTGATCCAGTAATTCCACTACTGGGTATTTCTCAAAGAATATGAAAACACTAATTTGAAAAGATATATGTACCCCTATATTTATTCCAGCATTATTTACAATAGCTAAATTACAAAAACAGCCCAGTGTCCAATAAAAGATCACACACACACACACACACACACACACACACACACACAATGGAATATTATTCGGCCATAAAATAGAATGAAACGTTGCCATTTGCAGCAACATGGTTGGGTCTAGAGAGTAAAATGGTAAGTGAAATAAGTCAGAGAAAGACAAATACCATATGATTTTGCTCATATATGGAATTTAAGAAACCAAATCAAAAAGAGAGAGAGAGGGATCCCTGGGTGGCGCAGCGGTTTGGCGCCTGCCTTTGGCCCAGGGCGCGATCCTGGAGACCCGGGATCGAATCCCACGTCGGGCTCCTGATGCATGGAGCCTGCTTCTCCCTCTGCCTCTCTCTCTCTCTCTCTGTGACTATCATAAATAAATAAAAAAAAAAGAGAGAGAGAGAGAGAGAGAGAGAGAGAGAGAGAGAGACTAGCCAAAAAATAGACTTAAATATAGAGAACAGGTGGTTAGCAGAGGGGAGGTAGGTGGAGGGATGGGTACAATAGAGGAAGGAGATTAAGAGTACACTTGTGATGAGCACTGAATAATGTAGAGAACTGTTGAATCACTATACTATATACCTGAAACTAACATAACACTGGGATTACATCCACTGGAATTAAAACTAAAAATTAAGTTTAAACAATGTATGTGGTAAACACTTAAGTACTAAAAATGTACTATGTTCAGATTATCCCAGGTTAGGGGAATTTAACAAATCTGAACAAACACATGGGCTACTAGCTACTGTTGGATGTCCACAGCAAGGAAGACATTCATTATGCAATAAGTAAGACAGGGAATAGGTAATGGTAAGGATTAGTGGTGGCGCACCTTGCTTTCTGCTAGGTGATCATGGCAGGGTGGGACTGGACAGGACATTTAAAGATAGTTTCAACATTAGCTGGCAATGAAGAGTACTAAAACATGAAGGTATTCAAATTGGGTGAGAAATATGAACAAAGAGCACAAGAAAGAGAGCCATGGAGCATGGGGAGGGTGGAAGTGTGGTGTGGGCATGGCCCGAATGCCAAACTGTGAGAGACGTAGAAAGGTGAGCTGGAGAAGGTGGGAGGACCTCCCTTGGGTGCTCAGCTGAAGACTTCTTGTCATCTGATTCTGCAGCCAGTTGTTTCTTTCCTCTTTTTTTTTTTTTGAAGCAGTATAACATTTTATTACAATTAACTTTCATTTTTTAATCTAAGTAAAATATGTCCATAGTTTAAGGCAGCAGTTCTTAACCTTGGGTATGTGTCTGTACCACTTGAGAGCTTTTAAAACTCCAACACCAGGTCTCACCCCAGACTGACCAAATCAGAATCTCTGGGGGTGCGACTCAGACGCCAGCACTTTTAAAGCTCCCGGGTGATTCTGGTGCACTGATTTGGGAGCTACCGGTTGTTTAAAGTACCCATTTTCAGGTGCTTGGGTGGCTCAGTCGGTTGAGTGTTGGACTCTTGGCTTCAGCTCAGGTCATGACCTCAGGGTCATGGGATTGAGCCCCATATTAGGCTCCAAACTCACTATTGAGATCTCTCTTTCCTCTCCCTCTACCCCTCCCCTCACTCCCACGTGCACACTCTCTCTCAAATAAATAATTTTTTTAAAAAAGTAAAGTACCCATTTTTACTAAATAAAAAAGGGCTATTCCTCTGCTTCACCTCATGAATACCCTTAGCCTGGTACAGATTTCCTTGACTTCTGATGGGGTTATGATAAGCCAATCACATGTTGATAATATCATAAATCAAAAATGCATTTAATATACCTAATCTATCTTAAATGTGCTCAGGACATTTAAAGTAGCCTACAGTTGGGCAAAATCATTTCCTACAAAGCCCATTTTATACTAAAGTGCTGAATATCTCATATAATTTATTAAATACTGTATTGAAAATGAAAAAACAGAATGGTTGTGTGGGTACAGAATGGTTGTCAGTGTATTGGTTGTGTGCCCTCGTGGTCACATGGCTGACTGGGAGCTGTGGGTCCTGCCCCTGCCCAGCAACACAAGAGAGGATTGTATGTCTATCACTGGCCCAGGGAAAAATCAACATTCACAGTGTGAATTATGGTTTCTACTGAATACATATAATCATATTCACACCATTGCCAAGTTGAAAACTTCTAAGTAGAAACATTGTAAGTCTGGGACTATATTCTAAAGGCCATAACTTCTATCTTCTGTTTTCCATATATTAGTATATTTCTTTTATGTTGGAGGCTTTCCTCAGAGGTGTGGGAATCTTTGACCCTCTGTTCATGTTTAAGAATGAGGTAGTGAAAAGATTATGGAAAATTGCTTTGCGTGGATTTTGCATGGATTAAGGAAAATTCCTTTGCATCTGTTGAGCTTTCCTGTAGGTAAGTGAACGGTGAGGTGAATTTTTAGTTGAAGTTTCCTCAAATGTCAACATCCATAGGCCTTTTCTCTAGGATTTTTCAGTCTTAAGGGAAGACTCCTCTGGACTCCTGCCTGGGTACTGTATGTGACTGAGTTCATCTATTCTCTGAGCTGGGCAGGGAAAGGATGCCAAAGTCCCTAGTAGTCAACATGCAAATTATCATTTAATATCCCTGGTTTTTGTCTCTGCCTCTTATCCTTTGCCCTCTGCATGCCCACATTCCCTAAACCTGAGCCTCCCTGAAAAACTGGTTCAGTTTTTTCAGAGATTAAATTTCTGCTCTCTGTGGTGAATATGGGGTAGGGAGAGTGAACTGTGGGAGGTAGGAGAGAATGGAGACAAGTAGACTCCTGGCTGTTCTGGATTGGATAGTGGGCCTGGAGTCCAAATGTTCCATATCCTAACTTTCCTCCAATACCCTGATTTCCTCATCACATAATACGGTACCCAATTTTTTTGGTGGGATGTTGTTGGGTGAATCTGTTCATATTTTATGGGTACTATCCTCTGCAAGTGCTTGTATTTTAACTTCCTCTGCTGAATCATTTGCCACTCTCTACCTTACTATCTTCTGAAAAACGTCTTAGCTTTTTTTGCTATTTTCTCCTTTCCTGCCTCTTTGTTCCTGTGGGCTCATATAATTTGGGTTTTGTTCTTTGTATCATAATAGAAAATTCAAGTGTGAGAGGAGAGAAATATATGTGTCCAATCTACCAGGTCCAAACAGAACGGGGAGCAAGGGGCCAGGCTGGGGTGGAGGGGAGTAGTAGTAGTTGTGGTGGTGGTGGTGTTCACAAATACTATGCAAAATTATGGAAAAGCAGTTAAAAGTGGAATCATTCCATATAAATGAAGGGTAAAGGACTCCCCTTCCCTTCTTGTCCCTTTTCTTCAAAACCTAGGCAAATTCACAGAGCACAGACAGAAGAAAGACTTGGTGTAAACAGAATGGTTGAAGGTGAAGACTGATCTCCAATTTTTGCTATTCTAGGTCCTTCTGCCAAAATGTGGAGTGACCAAGGAGCCATGAGGGAATTGTCTTGTTTCTTACTATGATTTGGTATGTTTCTTTTGCATATTCTGTAACTCAACAAAGGTTCCTTACGAACTTTCTTCCTAAAGATGCTTAAGATTGGGGATCCCTGGGTGGCTCAGGGGTTTAGCACCTGCCTTTGGCCCAGGGCGTGATCCTGGAGTCCCCGGATCGAGTCCCACGTTGGGCTCCCAGTGTGGAGCCTGCTTCTCCCTCTGCCTGTGTCTCTGCCTCTCTCTCTCTCAGGGTCTATCATGAATGAATGAATGAATGAATGAATGAATGAATGAATGAATGAATCTTTAAAACAAACAAAAAAAGATACTTAAGATTGGGGAGAGGGGAGGCACTATAAAGATCAGCAATATAATATCTGTGCTCAAGTAATTGATAAACTAGTGGGAAAACTGGAAGGAGCAGAACTTTCACTGCACATGCCCTTTCAAGGGCTTCATAGATGAAAGGGCCTCCTATCACTCCCACATCTTATCACTTCAATGTCAAAAACCACCTACCTCATGGAGGTTCAGAGAAGACATAACTAAAATAATGTACAGGTAGGTTTTGTCCCTACAATCTAACCATGCTCCAATTCCAACATCCCTCCTCAACTCCCCAGCCTCAGCAGAGATCTTGAAGAATGAATTCTCATATTCATTCAATATTACTATATCAATAGCAATTCATATTCTCATATTTAATAAATGTTGCCCAAGTTCCAAATTCAAAGTGGGAAATATGTGTTAGCAGATGGAAGTCTTGATGTGCACATTCCCATTTTTAACTTATTTCTCTCCTTTCTTTTTTCTCCTACCTTCTTGCTTGTCCTTTCCTCATTTAAAGGGTTCACTTTGAGCACCATCCCAAATCCTCACAGGGAGGCAAATAAATATGCTTTGTTTGTCCCTAGCTATGAGTCCTTTAATGTAAAGGTTACATGGTAAATATTTTCTATCTCAAATGTCAAAACAACCATGGACTTCCCCGAGGGGACCGTTTTTCAAAAATTCTGTGAAATCAGGTTGGCAGGCCAGGAAAAACCAATGCTGCCATCACACATATCCCTTGAAAAACCACAGGAATGGCATACTCAAAAAAAAAAAAAAAAAAAGGAATGGCATACTCACGGTCCTCACAGTAACATTTGGGAACACCCCAAAATAGGGTTCCTGGAGGTCTCTAAGGCATCACAGGTGGCAGGTACAACCACCTGCCCACTCCAGGTAGGACGTTCATACCATTTCCTCATTTTTTCTGATCAAGAAAATCTCCAGATATGTTCACACCCCGCTCAAAAGGAAAAGTTAGGCTTAAATAAACTTTCTGTGAAGAAATCTCCCACACCTTTGTGGGCTTATTCTCAAGTTCCACCATGCAAATATGGAAACAGCAGCTTTCCTACAAATGCTCTTCCCTTTGCAGAATTCCACAGTGCTGCACCGACCACAGGGCAGATTTGGTGAAGTAATTCAGATTGGTGGGCAGGTTCTGGCATCCTTTTCATATATTCCTGTCTCTTCTTAGGAAGCAAAAGGAAGAACACAGTAAGGAGAAGAGAAAATATGAGAAGCTTACTAACTTGTCCACAGCTTTCCGCTCCTGCTTTCTGACTCAGAGATTTTTGGTCTTGCCTGTTCTCCATTCCCTAGTGTTCTGACAAAGGAAGGCTAAAAGTCATACTGGAAGATTCTACAGAGAAAATCAATAACAATAAAAGAAAAATTGTGTGCCCCAAGGGGCCATGTGAGAGGAGGGATATGTGGCATGCTGGGAAGTAATGTACAGAAGAGGGAACCTGGAAGAGCAGTGACTTAAAGACAGATGAATGCAAGGACAGGAGCTCAGTACTCTTCCAGACTAGGAGAGTGAAAAATCCCTGCAAGTGTCCTTAAGCAAAACAATGGAAGACAATGGTTGACACTAACATACTTTACCTCAGTTTACCTACTTGAACCTCCAATAAGTGATTGAGATACACACAAAAGGAAATTTGAATTTTTATTGATGCTATGATTCTTTAATTATGACATATTGTAGAAGTTTTCTGAGCCTGTCCATGGAGTAGCTCCATACATATTTGAGCTATCTACCCATCTCTTCTGTTACCTCCAGTGATATTCTGCTCCATTTGGCTACCTCCTGTGAATTGTCCTTGTATGCTATCTTTCCCTTCTTCTCTTCCTCAGAAAAGGCACCTTGACCTTGAATAATTTCTATACAGAGTACTAATCAAATGGAGACTTGGCTAGTGAATGGAAAAAAATATTTGAACCAATGAAAAGTTAGACTCTTTGATATACTTACTGTCTTTGGTCTACCCTTCCAGATTTACCTTTCCCCACCCTGATCAAGGACCCTGGGGGGCTGATTTGTATGGCCTGACTAAGGATAAGTGTGGGGCTGATTATTTATTACCCAAACTTGTTTCCTGCTATCCAGGAGTGACCCTCAACCAAAGGCAACGCTCAATCAGAAGATACCTTCCAGGGATCCCTGGGTGGCGCAGCGGTTTAGCGCCTGTCTTTGGCCCAGGGCGCGATCCTGGAGACCCGGGATCGAATCCCACGTCGGGCTCCCTGTGTATGGAGCCTGCTTCTCCCTCTGCCTGTGTCTCTGCCTCTCTCTCTCTGTGTGTGTGACTATCATAAATTTAAAAAAAAAAAAAAAAAAAAAGATACCTTCCACATAGCTCTCCTGCCCAGATTCTGGTGACCACTCTTTCCCATAGTCATTCAGGCTTGGGGTTCATTAGCTCTGGAGTTTGGTGCTATCCCTTGTGGGTTTTCGCTCCTCACCCATATCCTTGCAAACAGTCTATTAGACTTTCCTTGAATTACCCAATTAGAGTCTACCATCTGTCTCCTGCTGGGGCCCTGACTGACACAGTTGGCAGAATGAAATTTAGCCTACCCAGAAGGTGTAAATAAAATAATGTGCTTTTATTAAGCTGTCATAAAAATAAACGTGGGCTGAGAAAAAAACCTTGTTTGACTTAAGATATATAAGAAAGCATAAAATCGTAACAAATAAACCATTATCAGTAATACAGGTTTCCTATACATAGAAAGCTTATACATCTGATCACTGGAAGTATTGCAAGAAAGCCTGTTAAAAACCTTGTATGATTATCTTTCTTTTTAAACTTCTAAAAAACCTCAAACACTGCTTTCAGCAAAGAAGTTGAGAAGAGTATAAATTATAACCCTAATAGACTGAGATGAAAAGGATCTGGCTGGGATAAGTACAAATTATAAAGAAACATAAATGAAATAAAAGAATTAAAATCTGCATTAGAAGCAGTAAAAAGCAGAATTGTCACTGAATAAAATCAAGTCAGTGGGTGTAAAAAATTCATTTGAGGAGCTGTATCATAACACAGAGGAAATATATGCAGAGCATCCGCTGAAAATCAGCTGAGATCTACGTGAAGTTACTAAACAGGCCAGAGATAAATATTCAATAGACAAAGCTTTCCAATATATCAGAATATTTAGAAATTATAATAAGAAAAGTTTCCATTCATGTTAAAAACACATCATATTTAATTATATTTGTTATTTATTTGTTTATATTAATAAATTAATTTATGGGGTTGTAAAAAGAAACTTGCAGAGCTTTATTTAGTTATAACAAATAAAGGGAATGATGTTATTTTATTGGATAGGAAAATTAACTATTGTAAAAATATCAATTATTCACAAATTAACATGGAAGTTTAAATGCAATAATAATCAAAATCCTGAGGGCACTTTTGTTTGGTATGGAATAAAAAAGGCAAGGACTTGACAAAGGCTTCCAAATTTATATCAGATGTGCCAAAAAAAAAAAGAAAAAGAAAAAGAAAAAGAAAATTTTGAAAAAGTAATTCAAAGAAAAAAGACTTACCCATTAAGTTATACTATAAAGTTATAATAATTAAAACATCATATTGCTTTCACAATACTGAAAAAAATCACAAAACATGAAACAAAACAGATGTTCTAAAATCTATCATCTCTATAGGTATATAATGAGATGGAACCAGCAAGCCATGGAGAAAAGAGATATTATTTAGTAATTGGTACTGAAAAAAGTGGATTAACTTTTTGAAAAAATATGTTCAATTTTACTTCGTGTTACACCAAAACCAATTCCAAGTGGATTAAATAATTATACTTTAAAAATTATACTATAAAAAGATAGAATAATTAATAAATAGCCATAAGATCTTGGATTAAGAAAGAATTTTCTACATAAAAGTTATGAGAAAAGTCCTAAAAAAATAATTCATTAGTTTAAAAACTTAACCTCTGTATGACAAAAGTCATTAGAGTAAGGGTAGATTGCTGTAAAAAAGAGTCAACAACTTTGACTTTACGAGTAACTTTGCTTAAAGAACAAAGTATTTTATGGGCTGTCACCGAAGAGTCCAACGTCTGCCATTCAAGATCACCCAGGTTTTTTTCCAGTCCTTTGCTCTGCCATCTTCTAGGGCACTGTTGTTGCCTGCATGGTTACAGCTGGGCCTGTGCCACATCTGGGTTTCTAGCCAGTCAGCAGGGGGTAGGTAGTGAAGGAAGCACTCCCACGGTCTTAAAGGTATCATCAGACAATGGGAAACATCACTTCTGGTCACATCTCATTGGCAAAGAGTTAGCCACATGGTTCTGTTTAACTGCAAAGAAGGTTGTAACATGTATGTACTCCCTAGCAAGGGAGCCACATGCCTAGCTATACTAAACTATGGAAAAAGGAGAGAACAAATTTAGGTGCAAAACAGAAATTTCTACGATACCACTATAAAGACAACTGAAAGAGAGCAGATCAAAGAAAAATATGTGCAGCAAATATAAAAAATTGTCATCATTATAAAGAATTCAGTAACAAAAATCAAAAAGAAAAAAACTAATGTGCCAATAAAAAAATGGGCAAAGGACATACACAAACAGCATAAATGAAATGTCCAATAAACATGAAAATTAGATAGTATTGCTTATAGTAGAAAACATTTGAATTAGGACAATTAAATGCCATTGTTCATTAATCTCTTTGTAAAATCTTTCTTAATGGTCATTCTCAATGCTGGCACAATATGGTAAGACCACTTTGGTGGAGTATAAATCAGAGCATTCAAGCCTTTGTGAAATGCACTTGGTTATTATATACCAGGAGCTTTAACCATGCTCTTCTTCTGGAACCCTGAGTCCACATGAGAAATCTACCCTAAGGAAGAAACCCAAAGAGGATACAGATGTGCTCATGGTATATAACCTAAATGCCTGACAATAAGAGAATGGTTAAATGAAGTAAGTGTAGGGAGTAATGCTACTACTATCTCTATGGTCCCATCTTGCTTTATGGATGACTTCTGTCTACCTCCCCATGTGGGAAGTGCTAGCAAGGATTATACAGGAATTTCTTCACTCCTTTCTTATTCCTTTCCCAGAGAGAAAGAGCTGATTTGTTTTCAGAGAACGTCATCACATTCCATATAGTTAGAGATGGCAGGAAGCATGCTGTATCTTCTCTCACACTCAGGATTCTTAGGAAAGGCCAGGCTTCCACCACTGCTTCTTCAGGAGTGGCATGATCTGTATCAGAATCAAGACATGCACTCTCCTGGATTCTCCATTCTGCCTCAGGTGGGCTTTCGAGGCAGGTCTAAAACTTCCATGCAGGTGGCTAATTAAGTATCTTGGAATTCACTTTATTATCTCAATTATTCAGACAGAGCACCTAATGTTGGTTATGGGGAGTGGGAGAGGCTCAGATCCTAGTTTCTTTCTACAAGCTAAATTCTCTAGGAACTTCTGACTTCTGGGAATTCTGAGGTCCTGACTGACAGGGGTTCCTCATTCCCTACATGATTCCCTGTGCTCATTTTCTACTGGTCAGAGCATGCAGAGGGTAGCACCCTCAACCTCCAACTCTGGGGGACATCTGTAAGTAAAAGAATATCTATTTTGTTTGAGAATTATGTTTATTTTTTATAGGAAAATGCTATTAGGAAAAGGCTGTATGATAGCTAATGGGAAGGCAAGTAACAGACTTTTCATTGCAACAATAGAGAAAGCCAAAAAAAATCTTTCCAGAAGACGACATATACAAAGGCTAAATAATTTTTAAAATATGTTCAAGCTATAGATGAACTGGAATGAAAATAAGTGAAGTTCTCACAGGTCAGGTCCTATTGGACAGAAGAGGTAAGCACCTCATAAAGCTGGTGGCTTTGGCTTTAATAGCCTATCTGGGATTAAAGGCGGAAAACCTTAGGCTACTTGCAAAGCAGAAGTTGTAACAGAGACCCTCCAACATATAAATGAGACCACAGAAGGCAAGTCTTTTGATGGGTAAACATGAAAATTCCCTGTCACCACTCATAAGGAGATGATTAAGAAAAATTTCCAGTCACAGACTTGGCCTGTAGGTGAGCAGACAAAAATCTCCATGAGAATATAACCACGATCCAGTCTTCACATGGGTTTGGGGCTGGAATTCACGAGATAGTATAGCCCCAAATACCTAAGCCACTAATTTGGTTTAGAGTATTCCCAAGTATCTGGGAGAATCACACGCAAATCCTCTCTGAGGAATCATACCACAGATAAAAGGTAGAAGGATCATGAGCTCTCTCCCTTTCAGGCATGTGCAGGCCAAAACACGTATGCACACACACATGCATGTACACACACACATTTGAGAACTTAAGCCACCATGAACAATTATTCATAGAAACAAAAATCAGGCAATTTGATCCACAAAGATGGGCAGATATTCAAATAACTAGATTCAGAATATGAAATAAGTATATGTTTAACACTTTTAAATAAAAGCAATGGATAAAAGCATGACTAAGGAGTAAAAGGCTATGAAAAATGAGCAGTCAGGCAGGTTAGCAAGAGAGGAATAGAACTTCTAGAGTTAAAAGCACAGTGAATACAATTAGAAATGTAACAAATGGGTTAAAAAAGATTAGACATTTAGCAATTCCAATCTCAGGAATGTATCATAATAAAACAAATTAATAAGCAAAAAACCCTATCACTGACATGCTCATTGTGACAATTTTTACAAAGAAAAACATGGGAATAATCTGTGTGGTCAATAATGTTTTCATTAAAGGAGCATTAAACTTTTTTAAAAAGGAGATTAGATGCAGTTGAAGGAAGAACTAGTCAATTAGTCAATTAACTTGTGTTAATATTATCTAATAACATCTACAAGTATATGTATGTTTTTATATTATGATTTAGTATTTTATATCTATATAATTTGACTTTGATTTCAATTTACAAAGGACATTTACTTATAAATTCACATTATCCTGATGGTAATCCCATGGGATTTTCAGGGTAGCTATTAATTCCCCAAATAGACTGTAAAGTCTTTGAAAGCAGACACTAAAATGTATTTTTGGTCTTCCACAAAATGATTACGTGCAATCTGTTGAGTAAATATAGTTAAATCTATTCAATGCTTCTCCAATTTGTAATGTATTTGAACAAAATATCTACTCTTTAGATACCTTTCTCCAGTTTAAAAGTAGTTTTATTTTTTTCACAAGTGGTTTTGAAATTCTGAAATTGAAGTTTCTAGAAAGGAACTATGTATAAAGAACACTTTTTTGTTGCCTAGAGTTCCAGACGTGCCCTAACACAGTATTTGTTTTGGGGCAAAGGAAGGGGTATACTTGAATTAGGTAAATATTGATTGAGTGTCTACCAAGTGCCAGACATTGATTTGGTAATTTACATATGTTATAATCTCATTAGTCTTGTGAGGAAATGCCCCAAGTGTTTTTTGTGTGTATGACACAATGGGTAAAAGAATCATTTATTAAGTGCTGTGTTTTGTGTCAGGCACTGTGCAAATTACCTTACATATTTTTTTTTCTTCAAATAGCTAACCAGCTTCCCAGCATTTATATGGATTATTCTCACAGAAATTTCTCCTGCAGGAGGTAGAGTGCCATTAGAATAACACCTGAAGTCTGCTCAGACCCAATAACTTCTCTAAGATTCATGGTGGCAAGAGAGGCATAATGAAGGGAAAGTCCAGCCACCCTTCCTCACAGCCTACATTAGATGGGAATAGGAGGTCAATAGACTACTCCTCAAAATAAAAGTTACTAGGAGCAGTTCAGTGGGGGCTTCCAGGCAGTACCTTGGAAGGAAGGCAGAAACTATAGACCAAGGTCACTATTGTAAGAGCCTATAATAGATCTGTAGTCTTTTGTTTATCTCGTTTTAACTTCATTAGTGGAAATTATGTATTGGGGCCTACCAGAATGTCCTACAAAAATTCAAAGAAGTCATTCAAGAAAATAAAACCTAATAGTTTGGGGTGGCCAAGCACAATTTAGAAACAAAGCTAGGATCATGGCAGGACTCTAGCACCGAAGCTGGCCTAACCTGGGTTGTAGAGTAAACAGAACAATGAAGTCTGAGTGGGGACAGCCTTTCCTTCCCCATAAATCTAGATGACAGCTTTAAAAATATTAATAAATCACAACAAACATCTGTGTGGTACTTACTTTATTCCAAGCACTGTTCTAAGTGACATATGTACATACATCAAATCCTTTTTTGGTGAGTACCACCATTCATCTTGTTTTTAAATGAGGACACATCTGCTAAGATTATGGGTACTTTATGACACAGCCAGGTTTCAATACAGGCAGTCTGGCTCATCAGCACTAGCTCTACCTCCTCTCACACACCAATAAGACTCTCTTATTACAAGGATGTACAAAGGATTTTGGCGACTAAAACGTAATATATAACATAGGTGTTCCATATTAGTTGTACAGGGTGCTCATAGAGTGAGGTCTCCTAAGAGAGTGAAGTCTGAGAGCCTTAATTACCTTACTTGCACAGCTAACTTGGACAATTGTGACTTGCAGTCATTAGAGCTCAGTTTCTGTTTATGCCCGAGCAACCCTGCACTCGTTCATTCAGATATCTTTACAAAAGAGCCAGGGCAATGTCCACAATAGCTAAAATATGAAGAGTCCAGATGTCCATCAACTGATGAATGAATAAAGATGATGTAGGGTATGTGTGTGTGGGTGTGCCATCAAACTGAATATTACTCAGCCATCAAAAAGAATGACATCTTACCATTTGCAACAGCATGATGGAACTAGAGTGTATTATACCAAACAAAATAAGTCAATCAGATAAAGAAATACCATATGATTTCACTCATATGTGGAATTTAGGAAACAAAACTGACGAACATAGGGGAAGGGAAGGAAAAATAAAATAAGATAAAAACAGAAAGGGAGGCAAACCGTAGGAGATTCTTAATTACAGGACCCAAACTGAGTGGGTAATTGGGAGAAGGGCATTAAGGAGGGCACTTGATATAATGAGAACTGGGTGTTATATGCAACTGAAGAATCATTAAATTCTATCCCTGAAACTAATAATACACTATATGTTAACTAACTTGAATTTAAACAAAATCTAAAAAAAGAAAAACAAGAGCCAGTGCTCCTGTGCAAACCTCTCCCATGATCACACTGTGTGATCTGTGCCTGTGGTTCCCTTCCCCTAACCTTGGATCAAGCATCAAAAGCTGATTATCTGACTTTTCCTTAACCCATGGTTTCAAATAAGGAACCCTTTCCAGATCTGCAGGAGTGGTAGATCATTTACTTTGTTTCCCTAGAACTCTACCTGTAAAGTTAAAAGACTGTAAAATCCTCTCCCTCTAGCCCCCCTGCCCTTTTTCCTTTAAATCCCTCTAGAGTATGCACTTCTATTATAGTCATGTTACATCCATAATTTCCAGAGACAAGTAGTAGGAGAACCCTTACAATATAGGGAATATGTGAACTTTTCTCTGATGACACTGAAGCAAGTAGAGCAGCTGGGGAGAATGGCCAATGAGTATGTGGAGGTAAGTGTGAATATAGGCAACCAGAGGTGTGATTTGGGGAAGAAGGCATGCAATAGATACACAGCGGGCAATAGAAGTAACCAAAGAAGAGTAAATCAGGAGAGTTCCCAGACTTTACTGAAAAATGATTTGGGCCTGGGAAGTGACCTGGAAGCCAAGAACCCCGATAATCTCTTTGGGAGATCGTAGATCTTTCCTTTCTCCAACCGCATTTCTTCCATCTCTTCTACCTCTAAAACCTCTATTTTGATAATCAGAGTAGGAATTTAAGACCAGATGCTCATTACCAAGAAGTATATTGACTCCGTCCTTGTGTTCTTTTTAATACTCAGAACTCTCATCTTACCATAAAGTTTGAGCATTAAAATATAGTTCCTTCTTATATAAATAGAAAAATCTATTTGGAAACAGACATATAGACTGTTCATCAAGCTATTGCCCAATTCAAACCTACTCATTTAAATGATGATGAACTTCATTTTCAAGACACTTCTCAGTTTGGAGTCAATGAGAAGTGTGTCTCACCATGCAAACTCTTCTGGTGGCGGAGTTGAAGACATTGAGGGTCATGTCAGAGAAATTAAGTTCCATCCTCACACCGCCTTTCTGCCTTTCCATAGAGAACAATGCTATAAATCCCAAGTAATGTCTGATATATTTTACCCACTCCTTCCATTCGTGGTCATGATTGATTTTGAACTAAGTGTTAGTGACTGCCTCATTACATTGGCCTCAGAGAACTGTCAAGTTTGTTTTCAGAGAAAACTTTTCAAACTATGTAATAGGCCCCAATAACAACAACAACAACAACAAAAAACCCAAAAACAAAAACAAACAAACAAAAAACGAAGAATATTGATAGCCAGAAAGAGAAGCAAGGTGCATTACTATGGCATTGGCATCCTTCTTTAGAGATCAAGAGAAATATGACAAGCGTGACTCCTATTATTGTTGTAGCATATTGCATTCAGCTATGATGAAGCGGCCTATGGAAGTGTATCCTGAGGTATTTCCACTTCATGCATTTGGCATTGTTATTAGTTATTGCACTTAAGATACATTGGTCTGTTTACTCCTCATGTTTCCTCACAGAGAAAATGTTAACCATGGAAAAAGAATATTTGATGTTACAAATTATCTAGCTTGCTAGACCCATTTCCCTTTTAGTATGCAATTATTTGTTTAGCTTCCCTTAGCAAATGAAATTTCAAGGGCATTTCAAGGAATATAAATAATATAAAAGGGAAGTAGAGCCCCAAAGAATGTTTCTTTCCTTTCCTTTCCTTTCTTTTTTTTTTTTTTTGTATTCAGGAGCAGCATTGAATCATGCATATGTATGAATCAACAAAATCAGGTTAGCTAAGAAATTGGAAATTGCACTCCACTAGAACATTTGTCTTGCTCTAGAGATCTTTGTTACGGATTTGAAGGACTAATAAAAAATCACCAGCATGACTGGAACAGATGTTTTTTATGGACTTGGGTTGTTAATAGTCTTTTTAGCTTCTCCTAAGGACTTAAGCAGATTCCTCACTTGTCCTCAATACCTAAAATTATGTTAACATTGTCCAAAATGTACACTAACAAGGTATATTTAAAATGCCATAAATTGGAATGGGGATCCTGGAGACTTTGACAAAGCAGAATAAAATTTAAAAGCAGCAAAGAGAGATAAGTGTTGGGTAGACAAATAGATCAATGAATAAATAGAAGATAGGGGATATAAATAAAGATAGATTTCAGATGGATCAATAATAGCATGAAATAGACAAAACAAAAAAATAATTAGCTAATCATCATTTTCTTCTTATGGCACAAGGTAACTCCTTTCTCCAGCAGAAATTACCAGGATCACAGGAAGCATGGACTAGAAAATAAACTCAAAATGCTGCTCCTATACTTACCTTGATGGTGTGCCTGAAGTGCTTTCCCTAAGAATTCATATGCAACACTCTTTCTAAGCCCTTACAAGTCACTCCCAGTGGAGGCCAAAATTGATCAATTTTGCAGAGACCAAAATAGGTAAGAAACAGCAGCTAACAAGTTTCCTGGTGTCACAGGGATGACTATTTGTTGCTATCTTTTAAACTGCATGAGTAGGTGCAAATGGGGCACCTGCCCCCAGCCTTGCCCTCTCTGCCCATCTCAGTTGGAACACACTCCTGCTGAGCATGCCCAGTCCCATTCAGCTTAAGGCCATTTTGCCATCTGCTTCCTCAATTCCTGGTGTTGCCCACAATTTATTTCCTCTCATTAATGAGCAATGGTACAGGATGGGGGCAAAATAAAGCCTACTAGCATAGGACAATGCTGTGCATTTTCTCCTTTCATTAATTACAAAGAGACGGTTCTGATGCTGGTTTCAAAGCTGTCTCGCCACCAGCAAACTATGTGTAGCTCTGAGCCTCAGTTTAACTCCTCTGTAAAATCAGGGTATGTATTTTCTCTCTCAAGATTGTTACGAGGTAGGAATGAGTAATTCACATGGAAGTGCCTAAAATTGTAGTAGCACATGGTGAGCAGTCAATAAATGGATATTACTACCACTCATTTATTCATCAATTCTACAAACATACTTTGAACTTTCCCCAAGTATATGTTAACTTATATGAAGTTATGAGGACAGAGAAAAATAAAGACACTGACCTTTCAAAAAGCTCCTATTCTAAGACAAGAAGCAAACATGTAGACAAATATCTATTCTCCATAATACATAATTAAATGTGCCAAGAAAGGCATACCTGCAATTAGAGTTTGAAAATAAGGGGGAAGGGGCAAAATCCACTTTTTAAAAATATTTTATTTATTTATTCATAAGAGACACAGAGAGAGAGAGAGAGAGAGAGAGAGTCAGAGACACAGGCAGAAGTAGAAGCAGGCTCCATGCAGGGAGCCGGACGTGAGACTCGACCCCAGGTCTCCAGGATCACACCCCGGGCTGCAGGTGACGCTAAAACGCTGCGCCACCAGGGCTGCCCCAAAATCTACTTTTAAAAATTTTTTAAATGATGGCTGCCTTTCTTGCAAGTTTGATGAAAATCATCAACCCATGGATTTAAGAACCTCAACCAAACCCAAGCAGGAAAGTAAAAAGATAAGAAAAACAGAAAATTATGCCATAACACATTGTAGTCAAATTGCAAGAAATAGAAAAAAAAAGAAAGAAAGAAAATGTTTTAAGTATTCAGAGGAAAAAAGACACATTACAGGAGATCAACAATGATTTCTGACTTCTAATCAGAAATAATCCAAGCCATGCAGACATTGCACTACAGGGTATTTACCCCAAACACACAAATTTAATGAAATGAAATGACCCCTGTACACCAATGTTCACTGCAGCAATGTCCACAATAGCCAAACTATGGGAGGAATCAGGATGCCCTTCTACAGAAGACTGATAAAGAAGATGTGGAAGGAACCTCTGTGTCCATTGACAGAAGAATGGAAAGATGTGATCTATATATAAAGTGGGATGTTACACAGCCATCAAATATTACATGCTCTCATTCAGATGGGGAATATAAAAAATTGGCGAAAGGGAATAAAGGGGAAAGGAGAGAAAATGAGTGGGAAATATCAGAGACAATGACAGAACATAAGAGACTCCTAACTCTGGAAAAGAAACAAGGGGTAGTGGAAGGGTGGGCAGGGGGTGGGGATGACTGGGTGATGGGCACTGACGAGAGCACATGGTGGGATGAGCACTGGGTGTTATGCTATATGTTGCCAAATGGAACTCAAACAAAAAATACAAAAAAAGAGAAATAATCCAAGCCAGAGGACAATGAATCATATCAGTAAATTGCTGAGAGAAAATTAAAACTCTTAGTTAAGAATTCTATATCTGATGAAAATATATTTCAAATTGAAGATGAGGGACCCCCTAGATGGCTCAGTTGGTTGAGGGTCTGACTCTTGGTTTTGGCTCAGGTCATGACCTTAGAGTCAGAGATCAAGCCCCTCATCAGGTAGCACTGAGTCCACTTGAGAGATTCTCCTTCTCCCTCTGCCCCAGTCATGCTCTCACACATGCATGCTCTCGCTCTCTCTCTCAAATAAATAAATAAATCTTTAAAAATGGAAGATGAAATAAAATAGGTTCAAATAAACAAAAGTGGAGAGAATTCATAGCCAGCAAATCCACCCTACGAGAAAAATTAAAATTCTTCAGGATGAAGGAAAATAATGTCAGATGGAGAGATAGATCTATAGAAAGAAGTGAAGAATACAGAAAATGCTAAAAACTGTGGGG
Organism: Vulpes lagopus; assembly: GCF_018345385.1. NCBI lineage: Eukaryota > Metazoa > Chordata > Mammalia > Carnivora > Canidae > Vulpes > Vulpes lagopus. Next base: position 147,405,871 of record NC_054826.1, read on the forward strand.
AAATTAAGATTATTTCCTTTCTTTAATTTCTTTAAAAGATAAAAATAAGGTAACTGTGGGGTTAATAATATATTAATAAGATATCACATATGGGGTGCCTGGCTGACTCGGTGAGAAGAGCATGTGACTCTTCATCTCAGGATCATGAGTTTGAGCCCCACATTGGGTGTAGATATAACATAATAATAAAAAAAAAACTTTTAAGAAGACATACATGTCGCATATTTAACAACAGTTATACAACGAAGGGAGGGAAATAAGTAGACATATACTGTCCTAAGGCTCTCATATTAAACATGAAGTAGTATAACAACTTAAGATAGACTGTGACATGTTAAGGAGACAAACTGTAATTCCTGGGCAACTACTAAAAAATAAATATAACAAAGCCTACTTTAGCTAAAAGTTAATCGTGGGGACAAAATGGAATAAGAAATATATTGATTCATCCAAAAGAAGCTAAAAACAGAAGGAAAAAAAATGAGGGGACAACCAGAAAATATATATCAGAATGGCAGCAATAGGAGTCATTGCGTTAAATGTAAGTGGATACACACAACAATTTAAAGTCAGAGGTTGTCAAACTGGATGAAGGGAAAACATAGTTACAACTACAAGAAACACAGTCGAACTATAAAGATACAGATTTAAAGGGTGGAAGAAGATGTACCATGCAAATATAATCATGCAAAAGCTGGTGTGATTGTATTTATATCAAATAAAATGGAATTCAAAACAAGGGATGTTACTGGAAATAAAAGAATTCATTTGGTAATGATAAATGGCATCAATTCATTAAAAGACATAACAATATTCAATGAGTATGTATCTAACAGAGCTTTAAAATACATGGAGAAAAACCTGCACTAAAAGGAGAAATAGATAAACACATGATTACAGTTGGAAATTTCAGTGCTCTTCTCTCAATAATTGATAGAACAAGTAGAGAGAAAAGTAATACGGCTAGGGGAATACATATTACATTTCATCAAAATGAACCATATGAACCAAATCGAGTCTCTGTACTTTTTTTTGAAGAAACAGAACTATACAGAGTGTGCTTTCTAATCATAGTGAAATATAAAGTAGGACAACACCACAGCTTTTTCTTTGAAAAGATTAATAAAATTGATAAGTCCCTAGAAATATATTTTTAAAAAAGAAAGCAATGAACTATCAAGCTACAAAAAGACACAGAGGAAACATAATGTATATTACTTAGCGGAAGAAACCAATCTGAAAAGGCTACACACTGTACCATTCCAACTACATGACATTCTGGAAAAGGCAAAACTATAAAGACAGTAGAAAGGTCAGTGGTTGCCAGGGGTTTGGAGGGAGGGTGTGATGAATAGGTAGAGCAAAGGATTCTTAGGGCAGTGAAACTATTCTTTATGACACTGTAAGGGTGGATACATGTTATTATTCATTAGTCAAAACCCACAGAATGTGCAAAACATAGAGTGAAGCCTAATGTAAACTATAGGCTTTTTAAGTCAATGATAATATATCAATATTGGCTCATTCTTTTAACAAATGAATGATATTAACACAAGATGTTAATAATAGGGGAAGAACTGGGGAGAGGGGTATATAGGAACTCTGTACTTACTACTCTATTTTTCAGTGAATCTAATATTGCTCAAAAAGTTGATAGTTATATTTCTTAAAAGGAGAGATAAAACTCAAATAACCAGTATCCTTAAAAAAGAAGAGACATTGTAGGTTTTATATATACTTAAAAGATATTAAAGGGATATTATGAAAACTTTTGCCACTACATTTGACAGCATACATAAAATGGCCAGGTTTCTTAATAGATACAGCTTGCTGAATCTGAAACAAGAAGAAACAGAAAATATAAATAGCCCTATATCTGTTAAAGAGCTCGGATCCATAATTTAAAACACTCTCAAATGGCTTTACTTGTATATTCTATCAAATGTTTTTAAAATAAACATGATCAATCTTACAGAAAACTTTTTAGAAAATAGAGCATGAAGGAACACTTCTCAGCTTGTTTTACTGAAAAAGACATTACGAGGAAAAAATTACAGGCCAATAATTCTCATGAAATATTACTAAATGAAATCTAGTAGTATTTGAAAAGAGTAATACCACATGGTCAAGTGGGATTTATGCCAGGAATGTAAAGTTGGTTTAACACGCTCGAAGATGAATCAACTCAATTCATCATACTAAGAGAATAAAGGAGAAAAGACAAATGATCACCTCAATAGATACAAAAAACTTAAGTTGACATAATTCAAATCAATAAGCAGTAATAGGAGATTCCCCAAGCTGATAGAGAACATCTGTAAAAAACATATAGCTACTGAATGGTGAAAAACTTAATCCTTTCCCCCAAAAGGTCAGCAACTAGACAAGAATGTCTCTTCTCACCACTATTATTCCACCTTGTACAAGAGATTCTCTCAAGTTTGGCAAGTCAAGAAAAAGAAATAAACTATTCAGACTGTAAACAAAAATATAAAAGTTTTTATTCATAAACAGTATGTAGAAAATCCTAAGGAATCTACATACCAAGAAGGCTACAAGAATAAGTGAGTTTAGTATCAGTTTATAAGATCAACATACAAAAATTTGATTTCTATATACTAGCAATTAAGAATTAAATTTTTTTAAATGCTACTAATAATAGCATCTGAAATATTAAATGCAAACATTTACATATAAATTTACCGCTGTATGTGCAAGACCTACACTGAGAACTACAAAACAACAAAATTAAAGATAAATAAATGGAAAGAAACAACATGTTCAAGGACTAAAAGTTTTAATATTGTCAAGATGTTATGTTCATATATTGAAATCTGAACACCATGGACCTCAGAATTTGACTGTATTTAAAGATAGAGCATTTAGAGAGGTAATGAAGACAAATGAAATCATAGGGTGAGCCATAATCTAATATGACTGGTGTACTTATAATAAAAAAATTAGGACACAGACACACACAAACCCAGAGGCAATCATTTGAAGACACAATGAGGAGGCAGCCATCTGCAAGCCAACAAGAGAGGCTTCAGAAGAAAACAAACTTGTGGACACCTCGATCTTGGGCTCCTGACCTTCAGAACTGTGAGAAAATTAACTTGTTGAGGTCACCCGCCTGTGGGTCTGTGGGTTTTGTTTTTGTTTTTTTTTTTTTTTTTTTGCTATGATAGCCTAGCAAACTAGTACAGATTTCAACTCCCCATTGATCTGCGGATACATTGCTATTGTAATCACAATCCAAGTGAGCATTTGTGTAGAAATTAATAAGACTGTAAAAATTATATGGACAAGGAATCAGATAAGAAATAAATCATTCATGTGAAACATCGAAATGATCTTGAAAAAGAACATGGAAGATGTACACTACCTGATATGAAGACCTCTCATAAAACCATTGTAATCTGGATAGTTCACAATAGGATAGACAAATAAAAAACAAGAAACAAACAGACCCATATATATGCTATTAGTTGACTGTTTACAAAGGCACCAAGGAATTCAGTAGGTAAAGGAATCTTTTCAACCAATTACTCTGGAACAACTAGATAATCATATGGGGAAAAATGATTTTCAACTCCTACCTCACAATATGCACAAAAATTAATTTGAGATAGATCACAGACCTAATCACAAAGGTAAAAGCTATAAAGCTTCTAGAAAAAAAAATGGAAGAATATTTTCATGATCTTGGAATGGGCAAAATTTCCTTAGGCAAGACTTGAAGAGTATTAACTAGAAAATGTTAATAATAGCAAATTGAATCTTACCAAAACATAAAGCCCTGTTTGTCGAGACAAAAAAAGAAAAATGAACAGGTAAAGCAAGTGGGGAAAATATTTATAACACATGCATAGATCAAAGGACTTATGATCAGAATAAAGATGTCCCACTAATCAATAGTATGAAGCCAACTCAATGAAAGTACCAGCAAAAGATTTGAACAAACTCTTGCAACACAAGACATGTGAATGGTCAATATTCAATGTAAAGATGCTCAGTGGACTAGGAGAGTATTTCAGTGGCTTGGACAAGAGTAGCATTGATGGTGAAGAGCAATCACAGTCTGGATATATTTGAAAGTAGAACCAACAGGATTTTTTGGTGGATTGGATGTGGGGTATGAGAAAAAGAGAGGTCAAGAAGGATTCTCAGTTTTTGGTCTGAGCTCTATTAAGATTTGAACCTAGTCAATATTGCTCTAGAGCTAGCAAATGCTGAGGGCTGCCTTCCTCCTTCACAACTCCTCTGATAGTCACTACTGATGCCTGTTCAATCCATAGGCCCTGCAGCTTCATGAATCATTCAAGCCCACCTGCCACCTTCTCCTTAGAATCTGCCTTTCCCACCTCATTGTCTGGTCAAATCTAGTTTGTGCCTTTCCACCCAGTTCCTTTGGATTTGATGCTCATTTTGACCCCCTGGTCCTCAACTATACCTCTGTCCATAGACTCTTTTCGGATTCTGCACTCTCCTACCCCCTTGCTCCATGCCCTGAAGTCTTAGGTTACTACAAACTCACACCTTTGCAACAAACCTCATGTACAGCAAGGGTTCATGACAGCTTATACTGACAAGGGGAGAAGTTCCAAAAATCATAACGTTTTAAGGAAAGACTAGGTAAACCCATGTCCTGCACAAGAACTCAGCTAAAGGGTCAGGTTGGGGGTTGAAATTCAGCCCATGCTGTAGTCTCAAGATCTGAGCCCCAGTGCTAGGCAGCAACCTACAGGAAGCAGTACCTTTTCCTAATTCATTCACTCAAAGGAAAGGTCTTTTATGTAAGGCATTTTTTTTTCTAATTTGCCCAAAGGTGCCATTTGTACAAAAGAAGTCTCTATTTCATGGCCAGACAGACATGACTCTGATTCACAAAGGTTGTACTTTTTTTCCCCCTAGAAACAACACTGAGAACCTTAATAGAGCACTTTAAACTGTTGTCTCTCTTGTTTAAAATTTTTGAAAAAACTCAAGTTGAAAGACGAAACCAAACTTCATTGATATCGGCATATCAGAAGGCAGTTTTCCTAGGTAGCATCTTTGTTTTGTCCCACATCAGCACATCACTGTTTCTCCTCCACTCCAGAAGTGCAAACAGCTTTTGTTTATTTCTACTGAACATCATTCCTTTTTCTCTGATATTGTCTCGATTGAACCTGAGAAGCTGACATAATTGTGCAACTCATATCTAGTGAAAGTTGAACTTTGAACAGTAACTGGAGATCTGAGCAGATAAAGGCATCTGACAAGAATTTGTACTTGACAACACTAGCATCCCTTCCTTTCTGAATAATAATATAACCAGTTCAACACTCAGTATTTTCCTGCTGTTGCAATGCTGAATTCAGGTGTCAGTATGACCTGTTTATTTGGTAAAAACTCAATTAATTTGTGCCCAGACTCATCAATTACTCTTAATTCACATTTGACCATTGTATCTGGTCCCTGAACTCTGGTCCCATTTTTGCATGGAAACCTCCTTTTTGATAAAAACATATCATGCTCTGGCATATAGCCACTCACTGCTGATTGTCACTAGGACCATCCTATCACCACAGCTGCTGAATTTCCTTGAACCTATTTCAGCAATAGGTTCAGGGAGGCTTCTTTTGTAAGAGAGAGTAAATTAAAAAAAAAAATCTGTCTATGGGGGTGGCTGGGTGGTTCAGTCAGTTAAGCATCTGCCTTTCACTCAGGGCATGGTCTGGGGTCTGGGATTGAGCCCCACCTCGGGCTCCCTGCTCAGCAGGGAATCTGTTTCTGCCTTTCCCTCTGCTGCTTTCCCTGCTTGTGCTTGCTCATTCTCTCTCTGTCAAATAAATAAATAAAAATCTTTATTTTTTAATACCAATCTTTAAAAAAATTATCTATAAATACTAATAAGGTTTTTCCACATTGTAATTCATGCAGGAAGGCCTGTGGTGGTGGTGAATAGCACTGAACCAGATGCAATGCACACACTAGGTACTCAGTGAGTATTTGTTAAACAAGAGAGTAGGCCTAACTCTTATAACCAGCTTGTGTCAGGTGATGTCATTTCATAGGGCCTCAGTTTCCTGGTTTAACATCCAAATGCTGGAAAAGTTAAGATTCTAAGATCCAGAACAGGGGCCTCTGAAAATTCCCATCTCTCCTATCAAAATTTTCTGAAGTATTCCATAGGCAAATTGAAGACAAAGGCTGAAAAAAAAAGCTCCTGGAATTCAAATGGCCTTTGCAACCATCTATGAATCAGTAGCCCATTACTGGGCAACTTCAGAAAACAGGCATGAAAGTCCTAAGAGAGTTTCTCAAATAGCTCAAGCAACGTGGAGATTCAATAGATCCAAACAATATGTTGCAGCATATCCCACCCCTCTCTTATTTTTTATCTTTTTCTCTCAACTCCATATAATTTTTAAAAGAAAATTCACCTTGGGGTCTTGTTTGTTTTTCAGGGATTCAGTTATTTCATCTCCTAGTAACTCATTGGGGTATTTAAAAAGCACTGGTTGGGAAAAATCTTTAGGCCATTTAGTTTTTTCCAATCTTTTGAATAAAATCACTGATCTTAACAAGGCTATGATATTAATACAGTTGAAGACCAAAAAATGTCTAAGTAGATACACTTAGAACAAAATCTTTGTATGGTCTACACTTAGCAAATATGCTCTCACTCCATCTTTTAAGTTTTGATCTCTTCCATAGCCATTTTCATGGATAATTTGATTAAAATCAAAGAAGCAATTCTAAAGATTAGTCATAGACATGTCACTAACCTGAGATTCACAAGAATTCATCTCTACTTCAGCTCTAAGTAGTAATATTTAGCTATGAAGCATTGCTCAAAATATCCTGGAATTTGATATTTGGGAGGAAATATAGAGGTCAATCTTGCAATGATGAATTAATTTACAAGAAAGCTTCTCTTGTATAACCTATATAATTACTTCCTGTGATTAAAAACAAACAAGATTTTACTATTTCCTGCCTATTTCTATTACTAGATAGGTATGGTAGAAAGATTGAACTGCCACTTCCAATGTTTTGGTCATAGTTCTGCTTTCTGAAGCAACAGAGGAAATTAATAATAGCCTACATATTTTAAGCATTAACTAAATGTATAATTACTTCATTTAAACTTCACAATTGCTACTAGCTCTGACCAAAATGGAAATAGATAGATGGATGGATGGATAGATGGATGGATGGATGGATGGATAGATAGATAGATAGATAGATAGATAGATAGATAGATAGATAAAACAAAGCTTTCTGATAATGAAAAATCAGCAGCACAGGACTACGGTCCCCAAGAAAAGGGTAAGAACAACGGTAAGCCTTATAATTCTGCAGCCTACTACCTTGAGACAGTTTCTAAGCCACAGTACAGGAAAGGGTACCCAATGGTCTTATTTCTATGAAGAGACAGATATGGAAGTTCAAGAGAGTAAAACAGCTATGACCTATGGAATAGAAAATCAGGGGTGGAGGAGCAGCACTGAAAGAGTGTAGATACATGCTCTGCAGATCTACAAAAGGATCTCCCTTAAGTCTTTGGATGAGGACTGATCTACATATGCATGAAAGTAAATTCCCTAAAGCCCAGGGGAAATCCTCTGGAAAGCAAAAGATCAAACAGTGCCCAAAGTTTATACCATGTTCCCACCAGAGTGGACAAATCTTGTAATACACAGGGTACCAGGTAAAATCATCAGAAGGGTATGATCCTAGTAGCCATATTAAATTACCCATAAAATAAAGACTGCCCCAGACCTGCTATAACAAGCTTTAGCAATCCCTGAAAGATCCAATTGATTCCAAATAATTGTATACTAGAACAAGTCCAACACTATTTAAAGGAATACAGCAAAGTCAACACCCAACAACATAAAATTCACAATTCTAGGCATCTAATCAAAGTTTACTAGACAAGCAAATAAGCAAGAAAATGTTACACTAAATCAGGATAAAAAAAATCAATTACTGGACCTACACTGAAATGACAGATGATATAATTAGCAAATAAGGACACTGAAGAAAGTACAGATGGTCCCTAACTTACAATTGTTCAACTTATATGCTCTTTCAAATGGCACTAAAGTAATACACACATTCAGTAGAAACTGTACTTCAAATTTTGAATTTTGATCTTTTCTGGGCTAGTGATATGTCATATATGCAATGATACTGTCTTGCAATGCCTTGGGGTTAAGTTTTAATATATGATTTTGCCCAACTGTAGGCTGATAGGTGTTCTGAGCATGGCTAAGGTAGGCTAGTCTAAGCTATGAGATCCAGTAGGCTAGGTATACTGTATTAAATGCATTTAAACTTATGATATTTCCAACTTACAATGGTTTTATTGGAACATAACCCCATTTTAAGTCAAGGAAGATGTGTACTATAAATACACTCCATAGGACTAAGAACATGAAGGAAAATACAGGTAGGATGAAGGTACAAAAGATACTTTTCAAAAAAATCAAAATGGGACTTAAAACTAAAATGTCTCAATGAAAATAAAATATCTTTTAGCAATAGAAACTAAATGTCTCAAATGAAAATACCTTGGACAGGATTAATAGCAGACAGATTAGACAGAAAGGGAAAAAGTCAGTTAACTTGAATGCATTGCAGTAGAAACAATCTCACATGAAGCACAGACTGAAAAAGAAAAAAATGAACAGAGCACCAATGGCCTGTGGAATACCAAGTAGTCTAACAGACCAGTCATTGAAATATCAGAAAGAGAGTAGATGTGGAACAAAAAAGATATATGAAGATAAAATAACGGCCAAAACTTTTCCAAACTTAATGACTATAAACCCACAGATTCAAAAGATCAACCAACCTCAAGATGAATATGATCATATGACCATAAATAAAAGCATACTTACATACAACATAATCATACTGCCTTAATCCAGTGATAAAGAGAAAATATTGTGAACACCCAAAGGAAAAATAGGTATATTACACACATAGGAAAAAAGATAAGGATATATTAGAATTTTTGTGTAAAATTATTTGAGGCAGAAAACAGATTAACATCTTTAAAGTATAGAAAGAAAACCTGTCAACATAGAATTATATACCCAGTGAAAATAACTTTTTAAAATTAAGGCAAAATAATAACTATTTCAGGCAAACCAAATCTACAGAAATCCATTGCCAGCAAACCAGCATTAAAAGAAATAGTAAATTCTTCAGGTGGAAGATAAATGATACTAAATGGAAATCTGGACATACACAAAAGGAAGAAAAGACCTAGAAAGCCCAAATGTATAGGTATCATAGTTTGAGTTCCTATGACACAATACAATAAACTGGGTATTTTATAAACAACAAATACTTTTTTTTTTCCTCATAGTCCTGGACTCTGAGACGTTCAAGAACAAGACACCAGCAGATTTGGTGTTTAGAAAGAATCTACTTCTAGTTCATAGATGGTGCCTTTCCAGTGTGTCCTCCATGGCAGAAGGGGCAAGAGAGCTCTCTGAGGTCTCTTTTGTAAGAACATTAATCTCTCATGACCTAGTCACGCCCTAAAGGCCCTGCCTCCTGATACTATCAGTTTAGGGATAAAGTTTTAATATATGAATTCTGGAAGGACACAAAAATTCAGACCCTCATAGAAAGTAAATATAAAAAACTTTTTCTTCACTTTTAATTCTTTAAAAGATAAATAACTGTTTAAAGCAAGAATAAGGGGTGCTTGGGTGGCTCAGTCAGTTAAGTGTCTGACTCTTGGTTTGAGCTTAGGTCATGACCTCAGGGTTCTCTCCCTCTCCCTCCCCTATCTCTCTCATAATAAACAAACAAATAAACTTAAAGCAAGAATAATATCGTGGAGTTTATAACATGCAAAATTAAAATGTACAACACTCGCACATAGGAAATACAAATGGAACTAGACTATCATACGTTTCTTACACTATATGTGAAATGTCTTGATATTATTTAAAGCACAGGCACATTATGTTAAGTTAAAAAATATATTCTGACCTGTGTGGAGGTTCCTCAAAGAGTTAAAAATAGATCTGCCCTACGACCCAGCAATTGCACTGCTGGGGATTTACCCCAAAGATACAGATGCAGTGAAAGGCCGGGACACCTGCACCCCAATGTTTATAGCAGCAATGTCCACAATAGCCAAACTGTGGAAGGAGCCTCGGTATCCATCAAAAGATGAATGGATAAAGAAGATGTGGTCTATGTATACAATGGAATATTCCTCAGCCATTAGAAATGACAAATACCCACCATTGGCTTCGACGTGGATGGAACTGGAGGATATTAAGCTGAGTGAAATAAGTCAATTAGAGAAGGACAAACATTATATGGTCTCATTCATTTGGGGAATATAAAAAATAGTGAAAGGGAATAAAGGGGAAAGGAGAAAAAATGAGTGGGAAATATCAGAAAGGGAGACAGAACACAGACTCCTAACTCTGGGAAACGAACTAGGGGTGGTAGAAAGGGAGGTGGGCGGGGTGTGGGGATGATGGGGCAACAGGTACTGAGGGGGGCTCTCGATGGGATGAGCACTGGGTGTTATTCTGTATGTTGGCAAATTGAACACCAATAAAAAATAAATTTATAAAAAAATAAATAAATAAAAATAAAATATTCTGTAAGTCCCAGAATAATCACTAAAAATAAATAAAACAAAAATTTATAGCCACTAAGCCAATAATGGAGATAAAATGGAATAAAACATACAATCCAAAAGAAAACAGGTAAAGAGGAAAAGGGAAACAAAGAAACAGAAAACAAATAACAAGTTAGTAGATTTATTTCTGGCAATATCAATAATTAATTACAGTTAAATTCTCTAATACTCCAATTAAAGGCAGAGATTGTCAGAGCGAGCTTGAAAGACCCAAATATATGCCATTAATAAGAAAACTTCTTTCAATATAAAGATACAAAATAGGTTAAAAACAGAAAGATAGGTAATGATATACTATGTAAACACAAAAAATGTGCAAGGAATGACAATAATTAGAATAACTATATTAGCATCAGATATAGTAAGTGAAAAAATAAAAGGGACATTTCATAATGATAAAGGGGTCAGTCAATTCACCAAAACAATCCTAAACATGCAGGCACTTAATAACAGAGCTTCAAAATACATGGAGCAAAAGTAAGAGAACAGAGAAGAGAAATAGACAAATCCATAATTATAGTTGGCAATTTCAACACTCTTCTATCAGTAATTGACAGAAGTAGTAAACAGAAAGTCATTAAGGTATAGAAAACTCTTCAGAGTTAAAGAGGCAGTCTTCATTTTTCTTGACTATATTTGGACTGATAACTCCTTTCTTGCTACATACGATATTACCTAGACTTCTTGCTGGACCGGTCATGATTCAGCATGGCAAATTGTAGCTAAAGAGTATAATCCAACTAATACCAGGATGCAGTAAGAAGCTTCCAAACATGTGGGTATAAAAATGCAAAGATAGCAATTGAACTAGGGAGAAGAAGCTATTTTCTTCTCACTAGATCAAAAACTAAGACAAACAGAAAACCTCAACACATTTCCCTCCATTCGTCTTATATATAGTTATTAGCAACTGTATCCTTGCCCCTTCACAATACACGTGTCCAAATATACATTGATCCAGCCATCCCCAAGCATCTAAACCTACATTTTTATGTATGTGTATGGGTTGATGGTGTCAGACATTTCTAAAAAGTATCCTTCACTGCCTGAGCATCACTGGCAGGCAGATCCCATATTCCAGTATACACTTGTTCCTTCTAGCAACAATAGTCCAGATTCTTTTCACACATTGATGAAGACACCAGTATCAAGTAGTAGCTTCTCCTCCATAGTAAGTTCATTAACACAATGCTTAATGTAAATTAGTAAACTGACCAACTGGAAAGAGAAAAAGAACGGCTCATGTTCGCTCTCGCTCTTGCTCTAATTCTTTCTAACCTGTCAAATAAAATCCCAATCTTACCTTAGTGATTATTGTGCAGCTTTGAATTGTTTTGCATAAAATGTATCTGTTCATTAATAATTCAATGATGAAACTGTAAAGATAAGGCTGTCAACAAGCCTCCTGCCTGATGGACTGGCTTTGATGGGCCATAGCTCAGGTGCTTGCCAGGAGCTAACTTAGAAAAACCTCTAAAGGTTCTTGGAGTACTACCTTAGGTACTGCTTATCCTACAGTGCATCTTTTTTCTTCCTAGGTACCCAGAACAATTTCACATGGGCAAAAATTGAAGCAAGAGAAGGGAAGTAGAGAAAGACAGTAGAAGATTTTAAATTTTTGCATATTTTTAAGTCTCTGGTATTATGTAAGATTCCTTACATACATTACAATTCAGCAGCAATAAAAAGCTTCTTAAGAAAACTGTTTTCAAAGAAATTTATTCTCCTACTCCCTTTCACTTCCATGTCTGTCAATTCCCATCTTACACCTCAGACAGTTTCTATGACATCATATTCCTCCATTCAAAATACATCTTTCTAGTAAAATAAGACCCCAAAAATATGTGCCCAGGAAATCCCTCACGTATCATGAATGCTTCTACTTTCTTAATAGTTCTTAATTATCACTACTTTTTTTAAGTGACTAGTTTTAAAACTATTAAATTTATCAAGGGCCATGAATTTCCCAAATTAAATCTTTTTTTAAGATGTGTTTATTTATTTGAGAAAGATACAGAGAGAGAGTGCAAGTGAGTGGTGGGGGGGGGGGGCGGTAGGGCAAAAAGGTAGAGGGAATCTCAAGCAGGCTCCCCAGTGAGAGGGGAGCCCGATGCAGGGCTTGATCCCACCACCCTGAGGTCATGACCTGAGCTGAAATCTACAGTCAGATGCTTAACCAACTGAGCCACTCAAAGCCCGCAAAATTAAATTATTTTTTAAATAATTTTTAGAGATCAAATATTGGGCTCAAAAAGCTACCAAAAATGTTAAAGGAAAAGCTATAATTCTCACAATAAGGGCCACATATAAAACTAAACACTGGACTTTAACTTGACAAGGTTTTTGGAATCTCACAGCTTTTGATCCTATAACAACTATAAAACCTATTCTGCCCTGGGCAGAGGGAAAATCAGAGGCAATTCTTACTAAAATGAAAAGCATCAAGTTCCCCCTTTCCTTTCTGCTATATCCTATTTCATGAGGGCAGTGATTATACCTATTCTTCAAATATTTCACAATTTATCAAGTGTTTTCGAGCAGTCCAGGCTAAAGGTTTGAGCTTCTGCAGCATGTGGAACAGAATCCATTAGCAGAGTGGGAAAAGCTTGGGAGATGTGAAGTCCTGGAGATAAAACCACAGTGAATTATTAGGGAGTAGCAGAACTTTTTCAACAGTCTTATAACTGTGCCACATGTTCACAGAGTACCAAGGGTACTGGGTCATAATTTGTCACCGAGGACAAATCAACTGTTAATATCTATTTAGTATTTATTTACTATAGAACTGGATTTAAATTGAATTGTTATAGAATTATAGCATGGGAACTGTGGAAATGGCAAAGTGTCAGACAAAACTAATGCAGAGGTAGTTATGCAAATTGCATCAGAAAGCTCTTTGCTCTTAAAGTCATAAGGTAAAAACCAATTTTGGCCAAGCAAAAAATTAAGGTGACAATCACATCATAGAAGAATTTAATATCCATGTCTGTGGAATTAAATACCCATTCAGCGAATGGGGGAAGTGTACTTTCAGTATGCTAGAGATTAGCTAAAACTCACATGCAAGAACAAGAAACATTGGCTTCTTAAATCACCTTTTTTTTTTTTTTTAACTCTATTCGCAATGACCTTTTTTCCCCCTCTCTCAACAGAATTCACATTTTTTTGTGTGTGTAGTTTAGGGAACTAAGGAATGAGTTGGGGGAATCGAGATCTGTGGGGGTTGATATCACTGGGGCTTTTTGTGACCTGCTCTAAAGCTTTTTGTGAACTATTATTATTCCCTAGCTGGAATCTTTTTTCCTTATTAAAATAGGATGTGACAAGAAGAGGGACACTTTTACCTGGTCATAAATGTAGGTTTTTATACTTAGACCCATATAGGTGTGGCTGTAAATGAGTAGGTATGGGAGGATTGCTAATTGTTTCAGAGGGTGGGGAAGTATGTCAAGAAAGAGAGAATGGGATTAACGCAACAAAAGTTCGAGCTATTGTAAAAGAAAGAAAGCGAACTTTAGCATCACAAGACCCAGATTCAAGTTCTCGTTCTAATTCTTACTGACTGTGAGACCTCAGACAAGTAATTTATGCTTTCCAAATTTAGTTTGCTTATCTCCAAATTAGGATAATAAGGTTGTTAGGAAGACTCATTTTGCCATCTAGGAAACAGGTTACATAGTAGCGAGTAATAGCTTCAGACCCCAAAATCTAAGCCCAAAATCCAGAGAATCAGCAAACTTATTAACAAAAGACATCTTTTGTTCATTCATTCAATCACTCAAAAAAAAAAAAAATAGCATTATGCACCATCCCTGAGCCAGGCACCCTACAGAGCTATGCTGTCCTTGACTTTCACCAGTTCAGTCTTAGGAGCCACAGAGACATCTTAACAAATAGAAGCCACAAAATGTTTATAGATATTTTAAGATAAGCAAATGTCTTCTATGGATATCCTTTGCATCCTTTGTTTTGGACACTAAAGCGTGAGACCTGAAATCTAGTCTCCGAACACAATTTCTTTTGCCCCAGAGTCAGCTCCCTGTCATTGTGTGTGTAAGTAATTGCATGTGGCTTAGTTAGGCGCCCTGGATTCTGGGAGTTAGGGAAATTATGCATAGATCTGCCATTAACACTAATGGGGGGTTACACGCACAAATCCTCCACACACCAAGAAGAGAATAGACTCTTCTCATTCATACATAATAGATCTGTAGAAAAATTAGCATGTACGCTTTTAGGAGCTGAACTCTAAAGATGTACCTTTTATGGGAAATATGTAAATAAGGAGAGAGGATACACTGAAGGACAAGTGCTGTAATGTGCTCCCTTTCTGATGCCTGAGCACCTTGTCAATTTTGCTACTGCATTAAGTGAGACTAGATTTGTCTGTGTGGCGATTCCCCAGCACACCTATCTTCCTGGCGATTACCAAATTTTGCCAGGCAGAGTCTACTTTGCCAAATTTGCCAGTTCACCTAGGGCATGGGAGGTGGGGCAGTGCAACTGATCAGTCAGTAAGCAAGTACTAAAATAAACATTTTTCACACAAGTATTTCTTTGTTTCCTTAGAAGCTTTTACTACCTTGCCTTATAATTTAAGCCGTCTTGGAAATGAGGAAATATGATATTCATTGTAGAAGTGCTGACCCTTCTAGTCAGCGGGAGTCACCCCTGTAAGCCACAGAAATCTGTCATGCTGGGTTTTATCTAGGAAAGGGAGGAAACATTTTCCCTGTGTCTTTCACTTTTCTGCCTCAGCCCAGAGAGGAAGGAAATTATTTTCCCAGCTTCTCTATCAACCTATTTTTAGCTCCTCCCTACTAGGCTGATCTGACAGTCATTGGGCTACATTTTACTAGCAGGCAAAATCATGATAGAGAAAGGTGATTCACATCCAGAGGGATGAGGGCACTCTCTTCCTACAAACACACACACTTCTCAGGCCAGGCCAAGGCCAGCCTCTTTCTGCCATAGCACACCAGCATTCTCTCTTGGCTCCCACCCACTGCCCTAACCCCCGCTTTCTATCCTCTTGGGTGCTACCTCCAGAGGAAGGCTGTTCTGTAGGCCCAGCCTTCCTTTCTACTACCTAGTCTAGATCCCTGACCAGCCAGTGGTTAGCTACAAGGACCTGGAGTTTGTTCTGTACGATTTATGGATGAGTAGAAGAGAATAGGAATCTTTGCTGGGAGTCCAATCCCACTTACTATAGAAGACCCTCATTTGGAGGGTGGTTCTGAGAGTTGTATCAGAGGCTTTCCTTAATTGCAATGAAAGCCACTAAACTCCCACACCATATATATATATATATCTTCCTGAGTGTGCCCCAGAAGGAGAGTATTTAGGCACCGAACTTCACCCTGAATACCTAAGAGTTTAAAATGCTAATAATTATTACAGTGCCTCATTTGGTCAATCATTCATTCATTCATCAGTGTTGGCACTCTTCCTAATTTTAGGCATGGCCCAGCCAGATACTCCCAGGAAAGTGAGCAACACCTTTCCCTTGAGGAGTGTACAACCTATTGGAGAAGAATAAAAAGAAAAAGGAAATTTCCAGACAGTGTGAAAAATATGATGAAAGAAGTAAGCATAGGTGATGTAATGGTAAACAAACAAACAAACAGAGGCCTGGGGCACATGGGCAGCTCAGTCGGTTGGGCATTCAACTCTTGGTTTTGGCTCAGGTCATGATCTCATGGGTCATGGGTTTGACCTGCATCAGGCTCCTCACTCAGCTGCTTAAGGATTCTCTCCTTCTGCTCCTCCCCACCAACTCATGCTCTCTCCTCTCTCTCACTCTCTCTCTCTCTAAAATGAATAAATCTTAAAAAAAAAAAAAAGAAAAAAGAAAGAAAGAGGCATGAACCCAGGCTCTTAGGCTGTATGTACCCCTTTTTACTGAGCAAACCTTTTGAGACATGTTGAACAAGAAACCATAACCAGAGTCAGCCATAAGGAAATAATTTTAAGTGTAGAACATTCCAAGAATGCCTAAATCAGAGAGGTTAACTCCTAAAACGCACTCTAGAATCAAGGGATTCTTTTGGAGAGGAGATGTTTTTACTTTAATGTGTTAAATCAAACTTAGGACATAATCACAGGTTTACCTCCTTCTTTGGTAAATGTCCTTACGGCTTTGACGACTGGCAGTGGTACTCTAGGAAATCCTATCAGTGGAGAGAAAGAAATGAACCAACTGCGTGTGACCCATGATTTCAAGGTTTTATGTCTCAAGGGTGGACCATTTAATTTTATCTTCAGGAGAATGTGGTCAAACTGGGAATGACCAGAAGGTTCCTAGCCAAGGGCTAGGCAGCCACCTGAAACTGAGAGGTCTTGTAAAGAAGATGGTGGAAGAAATGTTTGAGTGTGATGCTTTATCTGATCCAAGACCACTGTGACTTGAGTGACAGCAATAAACCCTATCCTGTAGCAATCAATATCCTATCCCGCAGTTGCCCTCAAAGTTTGCTTTGTAACAAGGGCAGATCAAGAAGCACATAGGCAGACTCAGGGGTAGCTCTTCCCCCTGGAAGTATAGGGTTTATCACCACCAAGACATCACCACAATTCCCAGTCCCAACTCAAGCCTACAGCCCATGCCATGCCACCTCATGCTCTAAGGGGCAACAATCCCAAAATTTCACTGAAATGCCCATTATGTGGATATATAGTGCACATGCGGACACATAGCACTCAGGTGTCCAGGGACACCAGGTTGGGACCTCCTACTGGCTTGTGAAATCACAGCCATGAAGCAACTTGGGCCACCAGCTTTGGGTTCATTGTTCTTTTAAAAATCTAAGGGCTCAAATCTTCTCCAGAATCATTATTTAAATATTCCTAAAAGCAGACATGCTATGGGATGAGGAGGAGAAAAAGAGACAAGAGGAGAGCTTCCAAGCGACTCTTGTAACTAGGATAAAACTGGAGATCTGATAACAGAAAAACCTGTCCTTCCACTAGTCAAAGAGAAAGGATTTAAGTGTCACCATGATAAGTTTGCTCCTATCAGGTATATAGCATGGAAATTGACATTTTCTATGGAAATTAAGTCAGAGTCTAGAATTATATCTTTTATGTAGCTTAAAATCTCAATTAGAATGTTTTTGCTGCTTTCAAATTTTGTCCTGAATGACAGCATTTGGAAGGAGAGAGTTAAAGAAGGGGCGGGGGGGAAAGCTGAGAAAGATTGAACTGGCATTGCACATGCAAATGAATGCATTATGGTAGTGGGGTTTTTTTCCACTGAATAAATTTACATTTACATCAGTTAAAGCTGATGTAATTCTGCAACCAATGGAACTTAAATATATACATATTTTGTCATGAAAGCCCTCACAGCTATAACCTTTTGATTAAAATCTATTGCAAAACTAAGAATAAATTTCAGTCGACCAACTTTACATTTGACAACTTTTATTACTCATTTTACCCAGAAGTACACTTTAACTGGTATTTTAGCAATACTCAATAGAAGAAGTCTCTTCCAGTTTTCCTGTTAATTCTCTAGATTTTGTAACAGTTCCCATAAACTGGTGAAATTTTATAAACTCCCACTATAAAGAATGAATAATATAAATTGCTTGCTCTTGGCCAAGGACACACTTATATATGGGTGATACATGGCTACCATTTACATTTTCCCACTAGACTGAAAATCGATCACAAAATTAAAGGAGTGGCAAAAACGGGTGGAGAAAGAACTTCCTTTGGGTTAAACTGTCACCTGCTTCCTGCTTATGTTAGCCATTGCAAAACTGGTAAGCAGGGTCCAAAGCCTTTGCTTGGTCACCTGAGGAGGTGTAGGAGATGAGCACGCAAGTAAGACTGCATAGGAATAAGCAACAGCACCAGTGCTGACGTTCTAAGTGATGGGCCAGGGGAAATATAATCTGTGGCATCATGGTCATTACAAATGGCAAATTAGTGAAGCTGAGATTAGGCACTTTTGCATGGCAGGGCTGTGACATGATTATCAAAGAGTAACCTGCCACTAAATTATCAAATGTGGGGGAAAGATATAATTTCAAGGACTAGTCTGACAACCATTTGTGGAGTGCCTATGTGCCAGCCACTGTCCGCTAAACTTGTAATAATCCAATCAGCCTTAAAAGTAGGCACTGCAGTTTCCATTTTACAGATGACAAAACTGAGGGGCAGAGGGGAAAATTCTAGATCTAATCCCATAATGCATAAATCACAGGGGGAGGGCATAAGCCCAGTTCTATTCTGTGAAATCACAGCCATAAAGCCGCTTGGGCCAGCAGCTTTGGGTTCATTAAAAATCTAATGGCTCAAACCTTTTCCAGAATCATTATTTGCATTTTTTTGAAAATAGACATGCAATGGGTTGGAGAGGAGAAAAAAAGACAAGCAGCAAACCTCTAAGAAACTACTGCAATTAGGATAAAACTGGAGATCTGATAATATGGAGAAACCCATCTTTCCGTTAGTCAAAGAAAAGGATTTAAGTGTCTTAAGTGGTCTGTCTCTGAAGTCTGAGCCCTTTGTACAAAGCAGTCCCAACCGCAGGAAATTAGAAGAGAAACAGATATTACCAGCAAAAAATCACAGTATTACCTTTTATTAGCAGTGCGGGGCAGGAAGAATGATGGCTGTGCTGGAGAGAATTTCCTAACAAGTCCACCGAAATTATCTTTAAAGATATTCAAATTACAACAACTGTATATAGTCCTGACAACATTTCAGTATTTATAAGGCTCTTTTGCCTTGGATGGCTAACACCTCATGATTCAATCACAAAATGATATAAAATAACTAATGGTAGTTATATCTAATATTTGTATTGCACTTTATCATCTAAAAACTGCTTCCGGGATGCCTGGGTGGCTCAGGGGTTGAGCATCTGCCTTTGGCTCAGGACACGATCCTGGGGTCCTGGGATAGAGTCCTGCATCGGGCTCCCCACAGGGAGCCTGCTTCTCCCTCTATGTCTCTGCCTCTCTGTGTGTGTATGTCTCTCATGAATAAATACATAAAATTTTTTTAAAAATAAAAAATAAATAAAAACTACTTCCTTACGCATGGTCTCATCTGAGGCACCCAGGAGGCTGACATGGAAATCGAAACATGGAACCACACGGGACATCCCAAAAGGAAAATTTACATCAGTTGTCCTCAAATTTAGTGTGAGAAACCCCTTGTTTTCAATAAAGTACAGATTCCAGGTCCTTATCCCCAAATTCTTAACTTGTGGTTTTGCAGCAGGTGGGCCTAGGAATCTATATTTGTATCAGGCATCTGGTGATCCAGTTTCATGAGGCTGAGGAGGGGGTCCCAGTGTCATACTTCAGAAACACTCATATGGATCATGACAGGACATAACCTGCCCCTGTTTCCTGTACCATGTGGCGGTCAGGGGGAGAGGGAGGTTCTTTTCCTACCACCCTAAGGAAATGACTACTTGCCTTAGTATAGAGATGTTCTTACAATAGGTGACCTCAAGCAGTAAATGATGGGTGCATGGTCGCCTTAGTTCCTAAATTCCATATCCTGTCTTCGATTCTTCAGGCTTTTTATCCCAATACTCAGTCAATCCTTTTGCCTTATTTTTCTGGTCTTTTTCCCCTCTCTGAAGGTGTTCTAAAGCCTCAGTGGGATCCCACACAGTAAAAAGAGGTTTTGCCAACAATTAATATGTTTTAAATATCTGGCACCACGTTGAAGTCCATCCCCAGTCTCAGAGCACATGGCCACCAGTTTAGCCAGTTACTGAAAAGCCACGACAGTGTTAAAGTTAGGATATTTTGCACCTCTCCCATGTACCGGGATCACATGAAGAATCCATCACAGGCCCCACATACATAAATCTATCTTCTGGTTCAGGATCCAGTAAGGAAAACTTCTGTCTCAGAATCTACATACTCAGCCCCAAGCTCCCCCAGTGGCAGTGAGGCTCCCCCAGCACCTCAGCACTATGGTTCTTATTTTCTTTTTCATCATGCTCGCCTGCCTCATTTCACCTAGAGCACCTTCCAGAGCAGGGGCTGTACTGTGTTCATCCCTGAAGTCCCATGCTAGGCACATAATAGGTGTCCAATAAATGTTTTTAAGTTAAAGTTATATCTAGGAAATTGACAGCACATTGGAGGGAGTGGGTAAGGAGGCAGCCTCTGAGTTCCTGCACTTGTCTCTCCCTCTTCTTCTCACAATAGGAACCAAATGGACATTTTCTCCCAGGTACACTTACTGTAATGAAATCCATAGACTGGACAAGAAGCATCCTTTAGGTAGGCTCTTTTATACATTAAGTGGAAACTCTTCTTCTGTGTGTTGTCTTTTCAGAAGGAAACACTGTCCCTCCCTGTCTGTGGAAAGGCTTCACCCAGACACACAGAAAGGAGGGCCGGAGGAACATGAACTCTTTACTGTGTGTGTGTGATGGGTGTGATTTATTGCACCTTCCTTTAAGGCCTGGAGGCTGATGCAGGGGGCAGTGGAGGTGGATGACGTAGGGTCATTATTGTACCCTTGGGCAGCACGGGTGTTTTCTAAGTGCTCTGGAATCACTTATTTACTATCCCCACAGCACCTCCACGAAGGAAGGTCAGCATTATCATCCTGGCTTGGGAGGAGATGGATTTGAAACCCAGAAAGGTAGGAGGCAGGCCACGCTGAATCAGTGCTGAGCCATCTCCTCCAGCCAGGATCGCAGTTAATCTATTCCTTCAGGAAAGGTAGCACTTTCCATAGCCTCTGGTTGGGGAAAAGCCAGGGCACAAGCTTCAAGATGCTGATTCATTCTGGTTATTTCAGGAGAAAAAGTGAATAGAAACTGAAATGTAATATGTAGATTCAGAAGATCCACAAACTCTCTAGCGGTGAGGAACTAAAAGCAGTTGTATAAGCCACACATAGAAGTTGTTTACCAAGTGTCAAGGTTACCAGATCCACGCTGTTTGTTAGTAGTAGAGTAGCCCACACCCAGTGGGCAGGCAGGGGAACAGGGCTGCAGGTCCCAAAGGTGCCCTAGCTCTTCTTAGCTGCCCCGCTTTGTGTTCTGTAAGGGAATGGGTAAGATTGGAGGTTTACTTGGAGCAGTAAATTGGAACACGAAGCAATGCATTCTGATTCACCTCAGCCTCCCTACCCCCACCACACACACACACACACACACACACACACACACAGAGGCAATGCAGGATTTTAACCCGCTGGCTTCACTAGAGAACCAGGAAGGATGAGACCTGGGTTTGCAAGCTCAAAGAGGCAGGGTTGTCTTCCTCTCTGCTGGAAGAGAGATGGAGGGGAGATGCAGAGATGAAGCCCGGAGAAAACCTCAATGTAGTGGGTATGAGTGTGGACCTGGCAATAAATATGAGGCTGGCCCAAGGACCGTCAGCATCAGCATCACCAGGGAGCTCGTTAGAAATGCCGAATATTGGCTCCCACACTGATGTACTTGATAGTCAGACTCTCTGAGGGCAGAGTCCAGGAAGCTGTGTAATAAGTGCTCCAGGTGATTCTTATGTGTGCTAAAGACTGAAAAGCACTAGCCCTGGGGTCAGACAGCCTGCTCCATCACTTTGGCTATGTGACCCGACAGCCTCTCTAGGCCTCCATTCCTACCTTTGTAAATTGGGTACAGTGGCAATACCTACCCCTTGGGGTTGTTGGGTGGTGAGGCTCATATGAGAAATTGTGTGTAAAGCACTTTGAGCAGAGCCTGACACATAAGGAACCCCCACTAAAGCATACAGAAAAAAAAAATACAGACTGTCCCTTCTTCAACTCTTAAAACCCACTTCCACCCAGAACTTGTGCTCCTGACTACCATCCAAGGTTAACTCTTGGCCCATGGTCAACTCGAACTGACAACAAACACTTGGATCCTGACAAAGTCATTCATGACCCATTCATTCACAGATCACAGGCAGTCCACAGGCATTATCCTTTAGTCCCTCACTAAAATCCCTGTCTTTTCAACAGCTCTGGATTTTGCCAACCTTAGCTTGGTGAATCTTCCCAAGAGGACAGAGACTTTCAGAGAATCACCCATAAAATCTAGTGGTGCTTAGGGAAATAGTGGGCTTGAACTCACTTCTCATCTTGGTTTGCTGCTTAATAAATGTTTGCCCAGTAAATGAATGACTATCATTCAACTTGGAAAATACAGTCACAGGTTATGGTGACAGGAGACTGGACTGGGTTTCTTCTCTCAGTTTATTGCAGAGATTTATTTATGGTTCATTGATCCATTTAGAGATGCCAGGGCAGCTTGGTTTATTGTGGCATCCTGCCAGTTTTGCATGCATGCCAAACAAGCTCCTTTCCAGATAAAAATTATCACAATTTGTCGCACAAATTTAAAACAAAACTTTAAATCATTCCTCAGATGTGCATTTCAAAAAAACAAAGAAAAGTTAATAAGCCATGGATTCATTTGGTGTATTGTTAGAGAAAGTGAGAGTCAAATCCTAAGACTAATGAGCCTGGTAAACATAAATGTTGATGGTGTGTGTGCGTGTGTGTATGCGTGTGTGTGTGTGTGTGAGAGAGAGAGAGAGAGAGAGAGAATGTAAACAAAGGAAGGCAGCCAGGAAGGAAAAAAAAATAGATTCCAGTAGTACGGGGACAGGGGGAACCACAACATATATATGTAGTGATACGCAAGAAGGGGTCCAAGAACTTTTTCCCTCCTCCAATCCTGCTGAGACCAAGGAGTTTGCTATACTAGTGCTTCTCAAACTAGCATGCGTGAAGGACAAGTTTTTCTTTTGTTTTGCTTTATCATTTCCTGTCATGGACCAATGTTACAAATACAATAAAATGAATTCTTTTGAAAATTATATAAAATAAAAAGCACACTAACTACATGGCGCTGTCCTTGCAGAGAGATCATTCCCCCAGCTTGCCCTCCCATCAAGAGAGGAAACTAAACACTATATAATCCACTTGGACAATTCTAAGACTATCAAGTGAGAAAAGGATAGGACATGGTTGCCCATAGTTGTGGGTGACAGTGGTAGCAGACGTAGCCTAGCTCCCCAATCCCTCATTCTGGATATAGCCTGCTGGTCTCACGAATCAAGAAGTTTCACGCTAGAAACTCTCAGTAGCTCAGCAGAGGCCTAACCAAGGCAGGTACTATAAGCAAACCTCCTACTCTGTCCCACTTTTGCTCTTTTCCTGGTTGACCATGTCACACGGAGTCATGTACATGCCCAGTGGAGATGTAGATTTGACGAGGCTTAGTATGCATATTTGTTACTTATTTTCTCTTTTAATCATAGTTACTTCTTTAATCATGGCAAGTAGTGCTTGCAAGAAGCAAAGACTGAGGAAACAGGCCTGCTGTAAAATGTGAATTCCCCAGTGGGCAAGGGCACGGTTATCAGATGGAAAGAGAATGCCTGGGCCCTTCTTGGTGGCAACATTACCAGAAAGGGGACTTTGAAACCATTTTGACTTCACAATTATTGACGCCGCTCATTCACAACACTGATTTGGACCAGGATGGGGGTTGGAGCAGGAGGGAACTACCCAATACTCTCTCATTACCAGAGAAATCTTTGTTCCCCACAATGCCCTGGCATTTCTTTATCCTGCCATGTGTTCTACTGCTCCCCCTCCTTCAACAGTACCATTTTATTCCTAGGACAGACACTGCACACTGTCTCTGCCCACCGCCCTCCATTCCTGCCCTTCTTGGGGGGCTTATTATCTCCATGACCTGGGGTTTTTTGGCTATAGGTTTTTCTTCTCCCAAATATGTCCCTTAAAAAGTATGACTTGTGAGTAGGAAGTAAATAAATATGGTAGTAGTAATAATAACGTGGTATCTTTTGATACCAAGCCTCCCGATTCAAGGAGATATCCCAGACTCCACAGAAAAGTATGCCTTTCTCAGAGCCTACGGAGGAATGTATAAATTCATAAAACTGTCCTCACTCGCTTTTTTTTTATAAAAATATTATTTTCTTGTTATTTTCTTTTTTTAAAATTAATTTTTATTGGTGTTCAATTTACCAACATACAGAAAAACACCCAGTGCTCATCCCGTCAAGTGCCCCCTCAGTGCCCATCACCCAATTCCCCCCCACCCCCCGCCCCCCTCCCCATCCACCACCCCTAGTTCGTTTCCCAGAGTTAGGAGTCTTTATGTTCTGTCTCCCTTCCTGATATTTCCCAACATTTCTTTTCCTCACTCGCTTTTAAACCATGAGCTTCATTCCTTAGCTTGACCCTTGTTGGCTCCCGCAATCTTGGCTAATCCCCTTGTCTAGCGCATGATTTGTTCTAAGCTTGGATCTTGAAATGCTTTCTGGCTGGGTTGTTGTGACTGCTGCTCAGCTCAGCACCCACCAGGGGCCCACAGAGAGCTTCTCTTCTTAGGAGCGCACACTCCCAAGTCAGGAGGACTAAGTTCAAACCTTGCGTCTGCCACTGAGCAGCTGTAGGAAGCTGAGCAGGTTATTCAGTCACAGAGACTTAGGGGGACTCATCTTTCAAACGGAAGTAGCAGTAGCGCCTACACCAGAGGGTTGTTATAAGGACTAAATGAGGCAGTATATACAGTCAGTACAGCGCCTGGGACATAGTAGATGCTAAATAAAAGCTATTATTTTCATCTGTCCTTGTGGACAGGATCTAGACCACGTCCTTCAACGGGTAATGAGCAACATTTGAAGAGATTGAGCTTGAGAATGAGGCATAAATGAATACTCCAGTTAGATCCCACAAGCCTGCTCATTCGGTCAGCTTAGGCTTGTTCAGGGCCTACTTAGGGCTGGTAACTCTAGTAGGTTAGGAGGGCAGACTCCTCTACTACGATGCTAAGGGTGTATTAGAAGAAATACATCCATAAAAAAACAAAAATTTTGGCAACCGGATTCCTTGTAGAAAAATTTGGCAACCGGATTCCTTGTAGAAACCTGCCCCGAAGGAACGGCCCCCTGGCCTCTGGCTCACGTTTGAAGCAGCCTGGAACAGAGGCACAGTTAGGATGAGGGGCGCATGGCCTCCCTGGGGCCTGGCCTGAGGGGACACCCCCAAACCCAAAAGGACCAGGGCTAGTTGCTGCAGCACCAGAGGCGCCCACACACATCAGAAAGAGAAGCCGAGGCCGCCCTCCCTCCCCAGGGCCTGTTTCCTCGGGGCGCACACCCACCGCCCTGGCCTGGGCCCGGCCACTGCCCTCCTCCCCACCGTTGTTTCTAAAACGAGGAAACTGCAGCTCTGGCCTCGGGTTCACCTTCTCCTCAGTGCAGAGGAGGATTGGAGCGTCGGGTCCACCATCCGGGTGCTCCCCAACAAAGAGCATCTGTGGCCCTGAGGCGGGCCCTTGACGGGATGCGCACTGGGCGATATGCTATACGTGGGCAAATTGAACTCCAATAAAAAAAATACATAAAAATAAAAAAATAAAATTTTAAAAATAAACACACACACACACACAAATAAAAATAAATAAAATCATTATTAAAAAACAAAAACAAAGAGCATGTGGGCCCGGCTGCCTGACAGGGTTACCAGGAGGCCCTTGTCGCAGCCCCGGTGGGAGCTGCTTCCTCCCTCTTCTTCCTTTGCTCTCCTTTGTTTGGGGGGATTTTTTTTTTAATGCCTTTCTTTTTTCCTTTTCTTTTTTTTTTTTTCAAGGCTCCTTGAGAGAGCACGTCGTGGTTCGAGGGAGGGTTAAGTAAACAAATGATAACAACACCAATCAACCCTCTTTGCTTACAGCCCGCAGAGTCAATCTGCCTCCTGGCTGTGGAGCTACCAACCAGCAAAGGCAAACTAATTAGACGCAGACAAACACTTAGGCAATCACACCTTGTGAATGTAAGCGGCTTCCTGTCATTTGGCAAGTCTCTCGGCTGCCTCTGAGCGTGAGACAACAAATCCCCTGCAAACAAGTCCCGCGCTCTGCTCTCCCGTTAGTGAGACCTAACGGATCACAGTGGCTGGAGGTGAAAGGTGGCAGGCCCGTCAGGTAATGACATCTCTCCAACAGCCCATATTAAAACAGCGACACTTGTTTAGACTAGCCTATTTGCACCTACCTACAGAGGGCCTTTTTAATGTAATTATTAGCCTCTGCCGCCCTGCTTAGGATCTGAAAATATCGTTCATTTTCATCTTGCTTCAGCTACCGCCGCCGCGTCCTGCCCACTCAGTCACCTCGGCTTCCCACAACCAAGTGCAGAAACAGGCCCGAGCTACAAGAGCTGAATTAACAAGAACAAGCTGGCAGGTGAGCTATGTGACAAAAAAGAAGGAGGAGAAGGAAAGGGGAGGGGGGTGGAGAAAGAAACCTAAGAGATTTGACAATATATTCTAATCACTACCTGTCTGTGGAAATCTTGAACAAATTTAAATGGCTTTTCTCTGAAAGACCAAAAAGTTATTGCAATCGCGGACCAAACTCGAAGCTGTAAAAGCAAAGAGGTTCGGATGTAATCATAGCGTGCAGCCAATAAACAACTGTAGCTGCTAAAAAAAAAAAAAAAAAAAAATAGAAGGAGACAGCAACCTATTGACAGGCTGGCTCAGGAGTTCTGATAACTGCTCATCATAGCGCAGAATTTGACCTTTGACATTTTAAGTAGCTGGAAGGGATGGTCCCTCCTGACCTCACTCTGTATTATACAAACAAATGCATCACCATGTAAAAGTTTGGCTGATACATGATAGACCTGTAGGTCAAAGACCAGAATTTATAAGTCCCCCGAATGGTTTCCATCTCTGCTTATGAGTATCCAGGTCATAGTCGGGCAGAGCAGTGAGGCGTTTCATCAACCCACTATTAATTGTTAAATATCTGCCGATGCTTGGAGCTGTGCTCACTTAAAAATGATGCAGTTGACTTTCTGTCGAGATGGTTTTCAGTCTTGCTCCTCAAACCGTATCAGCGCTCTGGTTATACGGTGGATTGTGGCAGTCGCTTCTGACGGTAATACAGGGGATGATTTGTTGTGTTTTAAAGACACTAGATTAGAGGGCTGTTAAGGAGAGACTGTGTGCAAAGCAGTGCTCATCTTCCTACATTTTTCCCTCTATCTCCTCAATTCATCTTCTTCCTCAGCCTCTGGTGGAAGAGGTAGATTTTATAGAAGTCTGTTTCCAGGAGAGTAATCAGGGCCCCAACAGCTCTGGGTATAGAGATCAATCGGGGATAAACCTCCATGGGAGGGGGGATAAAAACCCCAAGACCCTAGCCAGAAGTCTTTATTCCTTATTTGTCAACCCATCACCTGTGCTAGGTGCTGTGTGGACAAGCAGAGCAAGAGGGAAAAGGAGATATGATTCAATCTACTGAGCAAGAGAGGGCTAACAACTCTTAAGTAGTTAGTCCCCTTAATCAAGAGGATCCCATCCTTAACCTTCTGATCCCAAATAAGATGCCCAGGAGTGCATTGACCATACTGTCAGAATTACCAGCAAGAGATTGCTCCTCACAACTGAAAATGAGAGCAAAAATTCCAACTCAAAACAGCAAATGAGAAGAGGTGAGAGGGAAATGACATCGTTTCTTCCAGTAAAGGACAGAATCTTAACAAAAGCACGTAAAGAGGAAGATGAAAGAAATAAGTATTGCTTATTTTGCTCCACTCTCTCTGACTGTCTCTTCAAAGCAGGGGACAGGAGACTTCTGCACCAAGACGGTGGCACAAAGTTATGCCTGCGGTACCTACCCAGCCCTCACCTTCTGATCAAAATACTCCTTCACCTTCTGATCAAAATACTCAAGGAGAATCACAAAAGGACAAAAATTGGTAACAGCCTGAGAAGCTGATGATGACTATGGCCTATGATTACCAGTCAAGGGGAAGGTTCCACCAACTGCAAATATAAAAGAGGATACGTTGAAAATCACATCCTTACAATATACCCATGCCATCCGCTGAACCCAAACAACGTGGAGAAAAATGATAGAAAAATATTGATCCGGGATGCCTGGGTGGCTCAGCGGTTTAGCACCGCCTTCAGCTCAGGGCGTGATCCTGGAGACCCAGGATCGAGTCCCGCATTGGACTCCCTGCATGGAGCCTGCTTCTCCTTCCGCCTGTGTCTCTACCTCTCTCTCTCTCTCTCTGTGTCTCTCTTGAATGAATAAATAAATAAATAAATAAATAAATGTTTTCTTAAAAAAGGGAAAAAAAAGAAAAATATTGATCCCAGTGTCAGCACACCCACCTCTAAGATGCAAGGTGTGCTAATCAAAGGTACAGGTGGCCACTCCTCGGTTGCACTGGAACTGCCTTTCAAGCTGCCAGCATATGCTGCCCCAGCAGCTCCTGTCTTTGCAGGACCAAGCAGAAGGCAGCCATGCAGGGCTCGGGGGGGTAAGCGGCAGTACCTTGCATCTTGGCATATAGCATTTCCTGTGGAAAATGCATCATAGGCAAGGGAAAGTTCAGGAACAACTGTGCAGCAGGTCATGCAGGAGGGCATGGCCTCTGGAATCTACCCCATCACAGGAATCCTGTAGCCCCCTCTCCTCGCTTTCCAGCATAATCAGCGACCACACACAAGAGATAAATGGAGAGAGATTTTCAGGAATCTGAATAATACATATATATAGAAGTCTGTTTCCAAGAGAGTAATCAGGGCCCCAACAGCTCCAGGTATAGAGAACAATCGGGGATAAACCTCCATGGGAGAGGGGGGAAAAAAAACCAAGACCCTAGCCAGGAGAGTTAGGAAGGTACTAGGAACGAGCACTCATACCCAAGTCTCTTGGAAAACCCATCACAGGCTCAGAGGCCACAAACCCCAAAATTGCAAAAGAACTCAGGTTGAAGGAAGAGATATCCAGTTGTTGGGACTTCCAGGCAGAAAGTTCCCCAACATTTCTGGAATGAACAGCCAAGGCCAGGAACACGGGAGCAACACAGAGAAAGCTTCAGCTTTCCACTCATTAATTTTTGTGCGGAAGCCACCATCCTACCCTACGCAGGCATTCAGGCGGCTGCCTTAGGTTTGCCTGGCCTTTGTAAGCATCAGGCAATCAACACGAGGGCGACCTGGCCTCAGGGACCTTTCAGAGCAAGTTACAAAGGACTTCTTGGGTCAATCCCAGTCAGCTTTTTGTCCACATGACCTAATTCTGAATTTATAGCTCTGACTAGAGATATAGCTCAGGCATATGATGAGGGCAGAAAGGAAAATTATGTTCACCGCATATGGTTTCAGAAAGCAGGGAAGCACAAGATCTTTTAGAAAGATTTCCATCAAAAAAACGCCTAAAAAAAATTAGTGCCTAAGCAGGGGTTACAAACCCAAATGCCTTTGGGGCCCAGGCATATGACATAGCTGTAGGAATCAGGAAGGCTTCCCATCAGAGGGAGTGGTTTGAGCCAGCGAAAGTTTTCCAGGTGCATCTACAGCGCAGTTTGGCCCTTTGTCCTACCAGTTTCTGTCTCATGGCTTAAAGAGTTAACCTGGACTGTCTCTAAATGCAGGTATTTGAAATAACACATTCCCAGAAGGCTCTGCAATGCTAAAGTTCGGCAAAACTCTAATTATAAAAGGTATTTTTGCCCTTTCCCTTCTGAATGAGAGCAGTAGGGAATAGCAGGGGCAACAGCGTGACCCAATGGACAGTAGGATTTCGGCAGGAAAAGGTGGTCTCAACTGGAGAGTGAGATGGAATCATGCAGTATCCAGGGCTCCATATGGCCCCTCAGTAAGGGGTGCCATTAGAGTACATCAAATGCATTACCTTCTCTCAAAGAGCTGGCTGGGGGCCTTCTCATTCCATCTGACCACCTGTCCCCCTTTCCTTCTCTGTCACAAAGACTCCTTCCTCTCTTCATACTTCATCAGGACTGGAAAGCTCAGCTCTTACCAGTCCCAGCAGCGGGGTGAGGGTGGGGGGGGTAGTGGAGATATGAAGGCACTATCAGCTTGATCGAGGCCCTGGGACCCCTCTGCTCTCTCTTAGATTGGAGAGAAGTCAGCTAACCCCCTGGGAGAGAATCTGAGAGAGTCCCTCGTTCAGAATCCAAAAGTCAGTAAGGTGTGTTCATTCTTTAAAGAGCTATGAGGCTGCACAAAGATGGGAGAAGCCAGGCCCATAAATGTGTGAGCAGGGTTTCTGGATTCCCCGGGCTCTTTGCAACTGTTTGCAATGTAAGGCAGGATGCCCCCCACTTGGCTCATGTCCAGACAAATATTTTGCATCTGCTTGTGTACTTGTGTTTGGGAAACAGAAAAATCCTTTTATTAAAACAGGGTAACTCAGGACTAAGAAATGGAGTATGGACAGGAAAGACAAAAATGAAAGAAACCAACAACAACCAACCCTCCTTCTAGCTCTGCCTAGAATCAGTGATAGTTTTTGGAACAGCTTTCGACAACACTATCCTGAATGTCCAAACTGAAGACCTCATGTTCTGCTTTGATATCATGACCCTTCCCTCATTTCCATTCATTATTTTTTCCCAGTGGAGCTCTCTGAGTAAACCTGTCACTCCCCTTAAGCCTGCCTTTCCCCCCCACAACACAGCACAAAACCGGCCCCCGTGCTTGCTGACAGGCAAGACGGAGCTCTTCACCATACTTAACACTCGGGGCTGTTGGTTCCTGGTTGCAACTGAAGAATGGAACTACTTTATCTCTGAGAGAGCTCAGTACAGGGTGAGGACAAATTCTAACCAAAATTATCTTTATGCTTTTTAAAAATCTACTTCCTATTAAACGTGTTTAGCACAGTTCCAGACCCATAGAGTAAGTCTTCAACAAATATTGTTGATTAATTAATTGACCAGCCTCTTTCCCCAGCCCATGTCCAAAGAGACTCCCTATCGTTCTCCTTAAAGGCTTTGCTGCTGCCCACGAACACCCTGCCTCAGAAATCCCTGCTTTCAGGTGAAATCACACCGAGAAGAAGAAACATCTGCACAGCAAGGAGCCAGCAGAAGGCATGACTTGAACATGGCCAGAGGCACTTGAAAACCCAATTTCACTTTTATTCAGTAACTTCACTTTTTTAAAGATGAATCATTGATGTGGAAAGAGAACTTCAACGTACTCTGTATTCACCTACACCCCCTCTGGGTTAGGGGGCAAAAGGAGACGTCCCTAATTGAGTTTCACATTCCATGATTTGCAACTTCCACTGGTGGCTCTTTTTTGTCACTAATTAGGGGCTGTGTTCAGGGTTACTTAGAGTTCAGCCTTCTTTTTCCAGACTCTTGTGGTCACTTAAGAGTTGAGGTATTTGCCTGTATTGGATTGTGTCAATAGGGAAAATGGAAAAGTAACTGTACACAAGATGTGGCCAGGGCTGACATCTTTGACGTTAGGTATTTATATTTTCTTTTCAGTTGGAGTGTCTGCTTTTGTCTCTGCCATCTCAAGTTACTGACATCTTAACCAACTTCCCAAACTCTTCTCAAGTGCAGTCTCCTCTACAGAGTCTTGATCCTGGCCACCAGAGGTCACTTCTTCCTGCAACTGTGATGTCAGGCTGCCTAGGATCTAATGCTGTCCCAACACATTGGTCCTGGCTGCGGGACCCTGGGCAGGTAATTTGAACTCTATGTGTCCAAATTCCTCATCTGGAAAATGGGGAGAATAATGCAAACTCCCTCATAGGGCTGTGAGAATCAAATAATCCAATTCATGAAAAACGCTTAGCACAGCATCCTACCTGAAGCTAAGTGCTGAGATTGGCCATCAGCTATGACTCTTGAAGAACTTTCATTTCTCTAAAAGACCTTGCCTCACTTCCTTATGTGTACAGTATCTTGCTCATCTACCTCTTCTCACTGTCCTTACAGGTTGATAGCGAGCTCTCATCTCCCCCAGCCAGTAAGGTTTTAGAAGAGCTCAGGGCAAGCTGAAGCTCCATCTTAGAGTTAGGTGCTTGGAAGCAGAAACAAAGTCCTCCTCTCAGTGGCTGGTTCATATACCTGTACAATATATATTGAAATTAAGCACACAAGGTTTACACAATGCTTAGCACATGCTAAGCCCTGAGGATCTACTTGTTGACTGTTTGTTGACATAATATTATACCAAGAGGAAGAACCCCAGTATCTCAGGATCGGTATGTAAAGTACGTACTTTTGAAAGCATCCACGTAAAACCGAGACACAAGACATAACACAAAGTCAAATTTTGCCTTCCAGTAACCTGACAAGGCTGAAAGACTCTGACAGCACACAAAAACTTTTCCCAACATGCAGAGCTGTCATCGGCGCTTCCCCACCTTCCCAGGCTCCTACACATGCTGCAGCGGATGCCAGAAGCATCAGCGACCAGAACAAGGACAGTGCCCTGCCCGTAGTTAATAGTCACTGTATTTATTCTCACTCTGATCTCCTGTCAGCTCATTCCTTTCAGATCTGTGCCTATATTGTGAGATAAGATTGCAAGTCTTCATTATTTGGCTCGCAATATCTGTTTTCCAAATGTGCTCCTGTGAATGCAAAATAAATCTAATAGTTGTCTTTCTGTAACGTTCCTAGGCATTCTCTGCCATCAGCATAAATCTTTCCTCCATCTCTTTGTGCTTTATTAGGGGTTTCCCCCCAAGAACTCTTGCTGCCATCTCTCTTTCCTGAGGCTCCTAGCACTTGGTTGTTTTAAGTTGCTCTGGTCCTTTTCTAAAGAGACAAATCTGGGCTCCCCTGGATGAACATCTAGAAAATTCTGTGGAATGTGATTCATACCTGCCAGGTCCTGGTGGGCAGCAGCAGATCCACTCAGGTGGCATTCTGAAGAAATGAAAGGAAAGACTATTTACAGGGTGGGGTCACGGGAGAAATACTGGGAAGCCATCATCACCAAGTTGCTGGAGCTTGAAGATAGCTGGAGCCATAGATGTGGGGCCAGCCCTCAGAGCCACCATCTGGGAAGACATGGCTCTACCAGGGAGAAAGGGGGAAGGTGTGTCGCAGCCAAGGGGTCAGCTGCCTGGA
Organism: Vulpes lagopus; assembly: GCF_018345385.1. Taxonomy (NCBI): domain Eukaryota; kingdom Metazoa; phylum Chordata; class Mammalia; order Carnivora; family Canidae; genus Vulpes; species Vulpes lagopus. The sequence goes on from NC_054826.1 coordinate 147,439,435, forward strand.
GCCCACTGCAGAGAAGAAGAGGACAGAGAATGAATCGCACAGGTGAGATGAGGAAGGAAAGCAGCATAACCTTACCTATGATTGCGATTCTCTTAGAACGCTCCAAAGATTTGTGGACACCACTCTCTTCTACTTACAGAAATACATTAAGAAAGAAAATTTTCTAGGACGCCTGGGTGGCTCAGGGGTTGAGCATCTGTCTTCCTCTCGGGGCAAGATCCCAGAGTCCGGGATCAAGTCCCGCATCGGGTTCCCTGCGAGGAGCCCGCTTTTCCCTCTACCTCTGTCTCTGCCTTTCTCTCTCTCTCTCAATCATGAATAAATAAAATCTTTAAAAAAACACAAATTATCTTTCCCAATGAAAAATATCGGAAATAAAGACAGCAATCCATGGAGGCATCCCCAGATTATACGTCTTCTCTAAGTGGGAAATTTTATGTATTTCGATTCTAAATGTAGTGCAGTGGTCTCAACCTGGATGCTCATGAGCATCATCTTCAGAACTGGCATCTAGTACAGAATCCTGGGACCTGCCCCAGAGGTTCTTGATTGAGAGACATTAATTTAAAATTATGGATGTATGAGTAGGGAAGGTCTAGATAGATTTTTATCCAGGCTACTTTGATCTATCAATAAACTCTAACATGTTATGTTTTTTAAAGATCTCCCATGCTAGTCTCAAGACAATTTACTATTTAGAAGTACATATCCAAGAGAAATAGAAATTAACTTTCACATACTGTCATGCTCTTAAAAAGAAATGAATTTAATTCAAAAACAAGGCTTTTCACACATGCAGAATTAAAATTAGTTTGTGATTTAAGGATGGGTCATGGCATTTCTGAAAAGTACAATGAACAAACTAAACATTGCCTATATTGTTTTCCAAACCCAGCTCAGATCCTTTCAGAGAACGGCCAGCATATTTTATGTGAAAAGGCACAGAATTTTTATTCTTCGGTATCTCTAATAGGTAATTTTGCCATCCACTGAATTAATCAAGTATTCTGCTCCTACCTCCTGTTTTATTCTTTGTTTGCTTACTTATTGGCTCATTTACTTTAGCACGTTTCATCTTCTGGATTTTTAAAAACACTCATTTGTTTATATATGTGTTGGGAACATTTTGAGGTCAGAGATTGTGTTTGTTCATTTTTATATCATCACTCACAGTGCTAGTCCATTGTAGATGCTCCCTGTATGTCTGCTCAATTAATACATTACTTTAAAAACAAATGTATTTCTTTGTGGACAAGATGTACCTGCTACTAATGATGTTTTCCCTGACCTATACCTTTCCCTACCATGCCAACCTATGGGCCCATTCTCAACTCTTGCACTCCAGACACAAAGTAGAAAATCTAGATCTCAAAACCAAATATTTCATGCTCAGTTAGAATGCGAAAGGCACCCAGTGGGTTTCACATCCAGAACCACAGAAAATATTCATTTTCAGATGAATGTTTGCATCCATCTGGTGGACTTTCTTGATTTGAGCATGATCTCTTGACTTTCTGTTATGACTGAACCTCTTTACGGTTCTGTCCTGATGAATAACAGGTATCTCTCATTTATTTTTACCCTAAGTCGTTTTAAATGAAAGTTTAAAGCCACTTATACAATGAAAGGTATCATTTAAAAATAAATAACGACAGATCATACTAGGTAGCCAGGAACTTCAGTAAAAGATGTGTCTGGAAATATCACCCTTGAAAATCATGCACATAATGAAAAAGGGCCGGAACTGATGAATTTTAATGCAACCAGGCAAAGACCCAAGGCCTGTCACACCAGCTGGTCATTCTTGCTTTAGCCATTAAAAGTGGCCTTTTTTGTGGCTAACAACAGAAATGTCGGTCAATCAGGCACAGCTGTAGGTCTGGGCTTGGCGCCCACTCCTGGCTTTGCCCCCTCCCTCTCCTTCCCCCCAGGCTAGGCCGGAATGAAAGGGTTGGGACTGGCAGTAGGCACAGTGAAAGGGAAAACCGAGATGCTGAAATCCAGATGAAAGATTGATTGCTGCAGCATCTCAGGCCTTAGCCCATTAGGTAAAGTTTAACCCCTGCAAAGCAGGTCACTTGGCAAAAATGGATGGAAAATACAAACTTCAGGTTGAAAGACGGGGAGGAGGCAAGGGGAAGTGCTCCGCTGCATATGGTGTTCCATTAATAGGTATCACACTCCGTAATGGGAACATTTTTATACAAATGTGTTCTTTGGAATCCAGCCAAGAGCAGGGCACCCTAGTGAAATCACAATGCACAGCTAATGAGCTATTTTTGGTGAATTTGGCACTAGAGACTAATAGAACCAATTTGTCCCCAAAATGTTAAATCATTTAGCGCTTCTTTGGAGGTGCTAAGTGCATCTAGAACTTTTCGGGGCTGTCAATGAGAATTAGAGACCACTCAAAAGCCTTCAGTCTTGGCTTGCAATCCTTTATCCTTGGATTAGAGGGCTGCCGGGCACCTGAGGAGACTCTGAGCACAGCCTGCTAGCTGCGGGAAGCAAGTGGTCGGGCTGAGCCGCAAATGCGCTCCCCTGACTAATGAGAGACTAAAGAGATAGTGAGCGTTCTTTACCAGGCGTGCTGTCAACCCACAGCTCCTCTGTAATCAGGCGGATGGGATCATCTCCTCCCCACGCTCCGCTGCCCACTAATTCTCTGTCGTGTCCCTGCCATTCCCCCAAGCTCATAATCTGAGGACCCGGCCTCCGCCCTCCCTTTACCATTTCCCCTCGCACTTTCCTCCATTCCCTCCACACCAGCCCTCAGCCCTTCACCCCTGGGATTCTGAAATTGTCTGCCTGAACTCCCTTCCACCAGCCTCCCTGACTTCCAACCATGCTGCATATTGATGGAAGATGAATCTTCATTAACTAATGCTCTCAGAAAGTTACTCGCCTATTTGGAAACTTTCAATGGCTCCCCAGTACCCACCACATCAAATCTGAACTCAGCCATCGGACTGCCACAGCCTTTTATAAGATGACCCCATTCAACCAAGATGGTCTTATTTTCCATGAGCTGTCTTACCCTGCTTGGCTCAGGAGAATCATTAGCCATCGTTGAATAAATAAATCCCTGCTACTGCTTACCCTGGAGCCCACTACAAAGGGTGAGCAAGTTACACAGTGCTGCCAATGTGAGAAACAGTAAAATCCAAAAGAAAAGCCTGCAGTTTAAAGCATCTGCCCTTGTGAATTACATTTTAGAGGTTAAAAAATGCTATTTGTTTTCTTGGTCTATGACCAACTCACCCCATTCGCACAAAAAAAAAAAAAGCCCCTTTCCCCATGAATCCAAATTTGGGCAAATCTATCAAACTTTTTTTTTACATCGCAGTAACAAATAAAAGCAATTTTATTGAGATGGCCGCTGGCCCAACATGCCCTCCATCCTCTTCAGACTGGCTGCATTCCATGAACACCTGCATTCGTGCTGCCTCTCTTCACAGCTGCTTTGCTCTTCTTGGCATGTTCCTCCTCTCCATGCCAGGCTTGCAAGTAAGTCCCATTCTGTAAGACTCAGGCCTGGCTCCACCTCTGCTAATTTGGCTGCCATAAATACCCTGGTCCTCTAGGATTTTTATCCCTGAAACAGTATGTACAATACCACTTACTACTAATGGTCAACATTCTCTCTATTGATTGGTCATCACTTCAAGGGAGTCATTCTTGCTTCCTCAAGAAGAGTCATAATTTAAACTCAAGTTTTTACATAAACTCTTGCTTCCTCAAGGAGAGTCATAATTTAAACTCAAGTTTTTAATAATGCTATGATCATAGTAGGTGCCCCCAAAATGGCTTTTGATTGGTCAACCTGTTAATACCTTAAATCTATCCCATAGTTCTGAAAATAGTGGTGGGCATATAACAAGGACTCAAAAACTCTGGTTAAACAATAATTAGATACTTGCATGGAACATTTTTTAATTCCAGATATCAGGTTCCAGCACTCTCAGATAATGTAACAGCATGGCCACCATGCTAGAGAAGACTAACCATCTTCCAAAAATATGTGTGCTTCCTTCCATTATATAGAGTTATCATTGAGAAGCAACTGCCCATTCAGGCACATTTCTCAGCCTCTTTGTATCTAAACAAAGCCATGTAACTAGTGTTCACCAATGAAACATAAACCAAAGTCATTTCTGGGCCACAGTAGCCAAGAAGTGGATATGCATTCTCCACCCTCTCTCCTCCCAGGTACCACCACCTGGATGCAGGATGGTGGAGCCAGATGTTGGAAAGAATCAGGTCCCTCAATCACCAAATACGTGGAGGAAACCTCCTGCCAACTGCATTGGCTGTTAATTCAGGAGGAATAAAACTCTTACTGTGTTTAGCTACTGCAAAACCAGAGTTTGTTACAGCTAACTAACCCACTTACCTACCTCTGAATGAGTGAAAATGCCACTGAGGGGAAGAATGGTTCAAGATGAGAAGCAATTAACCTCTCCTGCATTAATACATGATGAGTTATCAGGCTGAACACTAATTGGCTTCCAGAGTGTGCCTCCATATATTTAATGAGGAATTCAGACAAGTTCCACCAGTCCTAACAAAACTATTTTATTGTATGTTCCAATGCGCTCAAACCCATGGTTATGACTATTATCTGAAGCTGTCTAGACCTCCTATCTCCAGCCCAAATCACTTTTTTGAACTAAAGAACCCTGTATATAACTGCTGCTAGGTGTCTCCAGATGGGTGTTCCACAGGCACCTTCAACTTGGGATCTCTAACACTGATCTCATCGCCCTCTCACACTCACTCCACCATGTTATTCCTCCAGCTGAACTTCCTACTGAAGTTACTGGCACCACCACCTATCCAAATGCTCCCTATTCTTCTCCTTCTCTATCGCTCTCATATCCCACCTTGTTGTCTCCTCTCACACCACTGCTGGCTTAAGGCTCTAATTAGCTCTTACCTGAACTATCCATAGCTTCCTAACTATTCCTTAACCCAGTGGTACCTTCCTTTTGCAGGGTGTTAAAATCACCTGGGGGCCTTGCAAAAAAAAAAAAAAAGTGACTTATGAGATCCAGTCCACAGTGTCTGATTAGTGGGTCTAGGTGAAGCCCAGCAAGGTGATTCTGGAATGGGTGATCCATAGGATATGTTGTTATACCCCTTTTTCAGACTAGTATCTACACTGCCCCCAAAGTTTTTTTTTTTCTACTACACAAATCTGATTTTGCGCACACACACAAATTCCTCAAAGGCTAAATGGTAAAGCCCTTGTGAGTTGATTTCTATCTACTCACCAGCCTTATTGCCCTCTGTTCTCCATCTGACCATTGATTCTCTAATAATTTTGTTCATCCACCTCCCTCTACGTGTATGTTCTCTTACCTCTGCCTGATAATCCTACCCAACATATTACCCGGACAACTCCTGCTCCTCTCTCAAGTCAGTAACTTCTCTGGACAATGGGCTTGACTCCCAGAAACAAAATGGATCTTTCTGCTCCTTGTACATAGTCTACATACCTCTGCCATGGTAATAATGTGCCAGGATCATTGTGTGTGCATCCATCTTCCCTCTAGACTATAAACTTCTTCAGGGCAGGGACCAAATTTTTTTATCTGTGTATTCACAATACTCGAATGTTTGCTCAATGAAATAACAAATGATCATAGACCTAAACGTAAAAGCCAAACTATACTACAAAACCTTTAGAACACATAGGAGAAAATCTTCATGACCTTGGATTGGGCAGGGTCCTCAGATATAACAACAAAAGTATGATCCATAAAATAAATTGTTGGTAAATTGGCCTTCATCAAAATTAAAAGCTTTAGGGTTCAAAAATACTATTATGAAAATGAAAAGACAAGTTACAGATCAGGAGAAAATATTTGCAAATTATATTTCTGATAGAACCCATATCCAGAATATATAAAGATCTCTCATATAATCAATAATAGGCAAAGAACCCAACTTAAAAATAGGCAAAAGAATTGAACAGACATTTCACTAAAGAAGATACATGAATGACCAATAAACATGTGAAAAGATGTTGAACATCATTAGCCATTGGGGAAATGAAAATTAGAACTTCCATGAAATATCCCATCACTCTCACTAGAAAAATTATAATAATAAAAAAAAAAGACACAGTTAAAAGTGCTCACACAGACATAGACTAGAATCCTCATAACATTGCTGGTGAGAATGCAAAATAATGCAGCTACTTTGGAAAACAGTTTTTTAGTCTCCTAAAAGTTAAAAATATATTTACCATATGATCCAACAATTCTACATGTCTACCCAAGGAAAGACGCTGGCCATCTACACAAGAGAAATGAAAATGTCCACACAGAGACCTGTATGTGAATGTTCACAGCAGTATTACTCATTGTGGCTAGAAAATGGAAACCACCCCAGTGTCCTTGAACTGGTGAACAGATGAACAGAGTCAGATTGTGGTGATGGTTGCACAAATCTATAAATTTACAAAACATCACTGAATTCACCTAAAACAGGTGAATTATATGATATGCAAATTATACCTCAATAAAGCTATTTTTAAGCAAAGAATAAATGATAGTTTTGTATTTGTACAGATGTGATGAATACTACTACAATGACAACATACATTTATGTACCTGCCACGTGCCAGCAGTGATCCAAGCACTTTATACGCTATGTCTACCCTGAATCGTCACGACAAATTGTGCTGCTATTGGTAGGTACTATGTGATCAGCTATTATTAATTACATTAGTATTTGTTTTATACTATTATAAGCTATTATTAACAACTATTGGGAGGTGCTAATATCATCCCTTCCTTATAGATAAGAAAATTGAGGTACAGGGAAGTTAAATAACTTGTTCGGTGTCACATGTCTAAAAAATGCCGGGTCTGCAAAATATGGGGAGGTGATTAAACTGTCAAAACTGCAATCATTAAGTCAGAAAGATGCTCCCTTCTATTCAAATAGAATATTATGGAAAATAAACGATATTTGGATTGTTAATTCTTTTTCCCTCAATTACAAATTAAGAATAAAAAATTTAGCCTGAAATTATATAAAAGTCCCCTAAGTAGCATTCAATTCTTCTTTCCAGTCATTTTCATTGGGTAAAACTGACATTTCTGTTAAAATATTATTACTATGGAAGGCAGGATTTTACATAAACACCATTATACGCTATCCAAAGCAAACTTCAGAGGCACCTGGCTGGCTCAGTCAGTAGAGTGTACGACTCTTGATCCCGGGACTGTGAGTTCAAGTCCCATGTTGGGTGTAGAGATTACTTAAAAATAAAATCTTAAAAAAAAAAAAAAGGAAACTTTGTACATCTTCATTCTACTGAAGTTTGTATATCCATATTCTAAACGCAGAAGGGAGTAAAAGCTTCCAAAGCCTCAGAGTCAGCCTAAACCAAGCTCCCACTTCCCTTCCACAAAGACCATCGTCACGTCTATGAAGCGTACCCCCATATCTACAACCATCACTCCAAAGAGCCTCCACACAGGTTCTCATTTGCAGCCCTCCACCTTACCAGGGGCTGTGCACTATCCAGAAAATGTCCATGAAAGCTCTAGTTTATGTTCCTTATGTGTAATACAAATTGTATGCAAATAAAGAAATCTATTGGTGAAGTCTAGGTCCAACTGCGATAAGTAACATTCTGAAAATGAACAGGAAAAAAAAAAGATTAAATCCATAGGACACTATATGATTTTATTTGGCTCGCCTCAACCTCGGGTTCGGGTCATGCTGGATTGCACGTTATCCAACCACAGTGTTAGTCAACCTAGGTGCAGTCACCGGAGTGACATATATGTAAGTAAGGAGATATTCCTCACCCTAAAAGAAGGGAGACAGACTTTTAATTCTGCTACAGGCCACCTGATCCAAATCTACAGTTGATCGAAAGGTTTAAATTCTGACATTAATGAAGATAACTCAACTTGTGCAAGCCAAAAGTAAGCTTTCTTTCCCGCTTCCACCCTCTTCTTCCCCTCACCCTGTCCTCCAGATTATAAGCATTAGCCCTTTCCCGCTGATGCTGAATTGATCGTTTCATTTCTTCATTACAAATCTTAAGACAACTGCCGCAAACAAAAAATGGAATTTGACTTGCTGATGTTTAATTATTGATGTGGCCTTTTGAAAACATATTTGGTTCTCTGAAACGGTTCCTCAGAACTGTGCTCCATCTCTCATTGGCTCCTATTTTGTTTGTTCTTGGCCTCTGCGCTCCTTTTCGATTTTCCGCAGGTTCGCAAGTGCTGCCTCGCCTGCTTTTGAAATGTGTCTTTAGGCGTGCCTTTGTTTGACAAGCAATGCCAAGGCTGAGCTGACAATCTGTTTGAAAATCTTTTTCCAGGTATACAAGATCAGTGAGCCTGTTCAATGTATACTGTGATTAGAATTTTTCTTCAGATATTTATATCAACATTTCAGGTTTCGGGAGAAATGTTTTCTGAGCTTACCTGTCAAAGAGAAACTTATAAAAGGTAAGGGATGTATATATCTATCATGTTTATATTCAAATGCGGAAATGTGTCTGTGGTTGTGGTGGCACCGACACCCTCCCCACCACGTCTCAAAAGAGAGGAAGCAGCCTCCAAGTGTGCAAGGTCACCGTTCCTCCCACAGGCTGGGCTGGCCACCTCCTGGCGAGCTCTGGCCTGCGGCTATGGGATTTCAGGGTTTCACCTGGAAAGACTTAGGAGGTTTTCATCACATGAGTTCATTTCCTCTATACTTTCCTTTTGAGGACAGGAGGAATGGGAGCATGAGAAAATATAGCTACAGGGAAAGTTTGTCTCTATGAACCTGTGTATTAGGACAACCTGTCTGCTTTCTTCATCTGAGAGCTTCTGCATTCAATTCAGCTCAGCAAATAATCATTTTATCCCCATTCGTGTAAAAGTGGAACACATTTTACCTAAGACCTTACAAAACTGAAACATGTTATTTCAAAATAAGAACTTACTTTAAGGGGCCCTTGGGGTGGCACACTCAGTTGAGCATGGGACTCGTGGTTTTGGCTCAGGTCCTGATCTCAGGGTGGTGAAATCGAGCCCCACATTGGGCACTGCGCTCAGTGTGGAATCTGCCTGAGACTCACTCTCTCTCTGCCCCTCCCCGACTCTTCTTGCTCTAAATGAATGAATGAATGAATGAATGAATCTTTCAAAAAGAAACTTACTTTAAAAGGCTACTTCTCTTTGGAAAACAAGCATGTTACAAGGAAGAGGTGCCACTTTGACCACTGTTTAGTTATCTAGATGCCAACAGTCAGGCTTATACTAATTTGCTATAAAACACCACAAAAGGCAGTATAATAAAAAAAAATTAGAGTGGAGAGCCATATCAGCTTAAGAGATAAAATAATTCTTAAGTATTCTGGTATGCAGAAATATCATGCAAAAAAATTAATTTCAGATTTGGCTAACTGAGGGGTTCAATTTATTGATTAAAGTAGGCCTGCCTGAAAAGTCTTTCTTAAGCTCTCCAGTTGGCAGGGACATATAATAGAGCACTCTGCAGTTCCTTACCCAAGCTCCACAATTCAATTACCCCAGTTGTAAAAAAATTGATTTTACTGGACTGTATTTGTCTCTATTATATTTTATAAGCCAACCATTTCATTGACAAATATTCATTGATCACTTAGGCTGCAGAAGGCGCAGTTCTAGGTACCAGAGATATAACTGCAAACAACACAGTCCCTACACTCAAGGAGTTCCTGTCCAGTGAAGGTGGGAAGACAATCAGATTTAATGCCAACAAGGTCAAAAACAAAAGAACTTAAAGATCCCAACATGTAAATAATAACATCAGCCATTTTAAATTCTCTGCAGAATAAGATGGGAGAATAAACAGATAGTTAAATAAAGTTTGAGATCTTATGTAGCTTTCTTTAAAAAAAAAAAAAACCATCATCCTAGACAATAATGCTTTAATTTTGTATAATCCATCATTTTTCCCAGAGCAACATTGACATAACTGTGTTCCCTTCTCGATAGAGTCTTCGATCAAGAAAAACTAGTTCATAAACCACCTGATCCTGCCGCTGAAATGTATGAATACAAGATGCTTTTCAACTAAATAACACTGAGGATTGGTAAATCTTTCTGACTGTTTTCAAGTGCTAACCTATGATGGCGGTATGCATTAACCCAAGTTTCTAACTCCAACAGAGGAGGGTGAGGGGACAGAGGCCAGGAGTGTTACCGAGCAGTTCACACTTCACTGGGGTCCAAGCACCAGAGCCTCACTTTGATGCCCCTCCCAGAAGCACTGGCTCTATGTGCTGCTGTAATACAAACACTTAAAAGACGATGACCGAGAAAAGATCTGCTCATTGTTACATGGCTCATTTCACACTAGTGATGAACGCTATCCCAAATGGATGGCTGTCCTCATATTCCCCTATAGCCACTCAGGAGTCATAGCAGTAAAGGGGGTGTTTTCTTTGTGACAATTCATGGTAGTCTGGCTAACTTGGTGCAGCCGTTTCAGAGTCTTTCACAGAAAAGAAAGCTATACCCATGCCAGATACCTGGAGTGTTGCTTTTAAAAAATGTTGTAAGATCTCTGTGATGCAGCCCGAGAAAGTGTCAGAATCTGTACTAGTGAAGTGACACAGAAAAAAAAAATGTCACTTGAAGATGGAGGAGTACATATACAACCTATCTGTTTCATTTTGCGTTTCCAGAGCTTTAACTGGACACATTATGCAGAATCTCTTATTTTCCTGCAGAAATTCCAGAGTTGGCCATGAATCCCCAAGATGAGAATACCTAATACACTTTGGTAGGTGTTACTATGCTCACAAATTCAAATGATAAAAACAAATAGGGCTTTGCAAAACATGTATAAAACCAACATACATGTTAATGCCCATGGTCTACCAGCTTAAGATAGAGGACCCCAGAGAGAAACACTTCAGAATTCCATAACTACACCTACTTCAGGGCTCGTTTCAGGAATGAAGAGTAGATAATCATTTGTTTCGGATGCACGGGAGGTGAGCAGGGAATTTGAAAGGTGAGGGAAGGAATATTCTTATTGGGGATAAAATGGAAATTATTTACTCTGGCAATCCTCATTATCCTGTTGATTTCCATCCTGCTGACACTAAGAGGTTCTCTTATCTCCCACCCACCCCCATCCCACCCCCGCTCTTACAATTCTCTATTCCCTTTGATTTCGTGACAAAAATTTGCAAGTCTAAAACTAGTATTTCACTGAAATATTAGTATTCAAGCTCCATGTATTAAAAGGAGGAAGAGGGAAGGCCCCCACTCTCAGATCCACTGTCAACCCTTTGGTATGAGAAGTCTGACAAGCAGAATTGCATGTCCGATTATCAATGCATCATCAACATTTTACCTACTTTGCTTTCATTGGCTTTTTTCTAGTGCAGTCATTCCACGCAAAATTCTAAATTCCTGTCAAGGTGAATTAGGAGCTGCATTTTTAAAAGTGTACCAGATGTGCCCTAAAAAAATAAATAAAGCCTAATTAATCTTTTTATTTATTTATTTATTTTACTAGACTTACTTGTGGTCTGTTGTATGGAACAGATCTTCCTGAAAAGGAAGATATGTCTTAGACCAGAAATATTCTCAGGGCATGAAAAAGAAAAATCCATTAAAGAGTTTAATTCTGCTAAAATAAGATCCCTAGCTGCCTCATGCCCGAGGCAACTCATGCAAAGGGTCCAATTTGAAAACTTGATTAAGTAAGCTCTGCTACTGTTCCTGCGTATAGTGCCCTGTCCAGTTGTCTACAGCTCCCTAATACCCCATCTGATATTCAACTTCCAATTCATCAATACCCTACCGTGCAGTAAACTTGAGTCAAACCGGTTAGAAGCCCAGCCTGACAAATGAATTAACCACCAGATCATAAGTCTTAGTTTCTTTGTTGGTAAAATGAATAAAACCTGACTTAAAAATTTACTTCCCAAAGTTGTCCTAAAAAAAAATGATTTATATAAAGCCCCTAACAGATTGTCCAACATACTGTAGGCACTCCATCATTCTTTTCCTTCTCCCAAAAATATATCCCTACCCAGAATTTATTCTCCCCTTAATATTTTGGGGGAAAAACACAAAGGGGCAATGTTACAAATAGGCAACCTATTATGAGCCATAACCACTCAACCGAAACCAAATACAAACACTTTTTATCATGTTGCTATACTAATTATATCCAAAGTACCCTCCTTTAACTAATTTATCCCAAAGGGGCATCACACTTGTCAATATAGGCCCTGGGTCTAAATCAACAAGCTAGTGCCACGTTGATTGGTTTCTAATTGGTGTAGTTTGGGAAAGAACCTAAAGAATTTCCCCCAAAAGCTTCTCTTTCTTATATGTTCTTAGAAAAAATTATAAGGATGGAATATTCTTTCTCAGATGTCTCATGGGCCACAGAAAAAGGAGGCTATGTAATGAGGCTCTGCTGGCCCCCAAGCACGCCTTTATTTAGGTAATCAGGACAAATAAGGCATCTATCACTATGGGACAGCTCCTTGGAATATAGAGCTTCACCCCCTCCATCCCAGAAGCTATCTCATCCTTCTTCAACTGGGAGATGGAGTAAAGACAAAGTTGTTCAGGGTATCAGTAAGACTCTAAAAAGTTTCAACACCTGGTTCCAGGTCTGGCTATTCAGAATTCAGTCATTCTCTGCAGTCAAACCACACTGACCACAAACATCCAACATAAACCAAGTCACAAAACCTTCCTCCAGAGAGTAACTTCATGCCTCAGTATAGAGGACTCAGAATCCAGCTGACAGGATATCCACACCACTCGACCCAACTGGGTAAGGGGTGGAGGCCTGAGGTGGGTATCTATGGGAACACCAGTGGACCAAGATTTATGATGAAGCCCTAAGATCTTTTTGAAGCTTATCACCTACCAAAAGACAATTTAAAAAGAAAAAGGAATAAAACCACCTGTCACATACAGTTTGAGTTGTTCTATTAACGTGGAAAGCCAAAATGCTCTGTGTCACTTTTCTGGTAACAGACAAGAAAAAAAAAAAAAAAAAAGAATGTTTCACGTAGTTCTCATTCGACTAGCAAAACAGAATAAAATCCTTGGTCTGATTCCAACCACATTATTAAAGCATCATTGACCTAATGTAACAAAGCAGCTCTTCATCAATTTATCATTAACGAGAGCATTACCACCTAATGTAAGGGAACTACTCTTCCCCAGGGATTCTGTTAATGTGAGGCTTGAGTCAGACAACAGCATAGGAGCAGGTCAGCTATAGGAGGGAACGCAACACGCATGCTCTGTGTTCCCAGGCAAAGGACGTTGCACAATGACATCTAAAACTCGTGAGTTTTTGGCCTGTTTTAAAAGGAGGGAGGAAAAAAAGGGGGGAGGGAGGAGGCTGAGTTGAAAGTTTCAAATTTCAAATGAGTGCCTTCTTGAATTTTTTATCTATTTATTTTGTAGTAATCCGTGCTTATTTTCAACAAACACTCCCCAGTGGCTCTTGGCTCCTGCCCAACTTCTTACCCTCTCTTTGTGAGCATGCGGATTTTGCAGTTTGGGAGTGACGCCACCTGGAATAATAGGGCAATGTAAATGAGTAGAGTTTTCAAAGTCTAAGATGCCAAACAGAGGCTATGTGAGATTACTATCCGACAATAACACCAAACACTAGGAGCTGTTTAAACCCCCTAATGTTATTAAATAATTTAATCCCTCCTCAAGAAATCTAAATAGATCCTGTTCTTTTTCTATTGTGCAGATAAGAAAGACGAGGCGCAAAGAGGTCTGATAACTTGCTCTTGGTCACAAAGATAATACACGGTGGAACTAGGACTGGAACCCAGGAACTCTGGCCTCAGAGTCTGTGCTCTTAAGCAGTGTAATCCCTGCCAATCCCATTAATAATGAAATGGGAGTAGACCAATAAGCACAGGACTTGAAACTCAGAGATAACCAATGCATAAGCCAACATTCACACTGGTGATGTTGGGTTCTTTAATTCGACTGTAGGCACCAGAGTCAGATAAACTCAAGGTTGAATCCTAGGCAGGATCTCCCACATGATAGTTCAACTTGACCAAGTTGTTTGACTACCCCAAGCCTCACTTTCCCAATCTTTAAAACAGAGATTATAACAGTACTTCTTTCATAGAGTTTTAAGAAATTAAATAAAATCTATTCCCCGTGTAAGCACACTTGCATGGAACTAGCAACACAGTGGTCTATAAACTTTAATAATTATCATCGTCATCATCATTATGTATTACACGTGTGGCTTTCCGCGGTAGGTAAGCATTTGGAAGGCATGTTCCTTCTTCACTCTATCCAGACACCCTACCGCTTTCAAAAGCCCACACATGTGAGATGGCTGGTGGGGATTAGGGGTATCGGCTACAGCTAAGGATCACAGCAAAGCTAAGGGGCTCACAGGGACCAAACCCCTCAACCTTGGCTTCATTAGCAAGTTTCTCTAGCTGAGCTAACCCAGCCCATGCCAGTCAAGCATTCCCTTGCAAATATAAATCATTACCCAATAAACCACAGACATACAAGACTGTCCATGGCAGATAAAGCTGTGGGTCAAAGTAGCCAATCCCTGAGGCTTCGAGGAAAGGGAGGAAAAGCAACAGCATTAATTATATAAACAGTTCCTTGGAAAATGCTTTAAGCAAGTGTTTTAGATTCCCCTTTAATTAGGATAAATAATTACTGCATTTTCATTTTTCAGTGAGCTCTCAAACCCTCCCATACCCCATCTTCAAATACCAAGTAGAAACACACAAAGATCGGGGGAATAAACTAACTGTGTACACTTTTAAAGCCACTTTATCTATCTGGATCTCAGCTTCCCCATCTGTACAACGAGGAAATTGAACGAGGTAAATCTCCAAGGTCCCTTCTGGTAGATTTTCCACAAGTCTATGCAGTGCTTTGGGGCTGACATAATGGCTACACAACTTTACTCACCTCGTGTTCTTTTCTAGAGAGTGGCACAACATTTGAAGATATTAACTCCATTTGTTTATTGAGCTTCAAAAACTGTTTAACAAATGTGAACATCAAGATATGCGGCATTCCTGTAAGTATGCTGTAAAATAAGAAAACCCAAATAAACAGGCCTAAGAAATGTCCAAATGAGGAATAAAAGAACTGAAGATGTTTTTGGAAAATGACAAAGTTATCTCCTTGAATTAGATTTATTCTGTGTATTTCCAGAACTGGAATCAATGGATTAGCATTATAGGGAGAGAGATAGCAAGTAACTTTTCTAAGAAATAGTTTTCTACCCAAGACAATGGTTCAAACTGGTAAAGGATTAATTATATAACCATGAGCATCACTGAAATCTATATGAAGACTGCCTATCAAGGCACTTAGAGGACATTCCTCAATTGGGACAGTAAGTGGAGAAATGTATGCTGATCTCACACTACCTGGGAGTACGTCTTGACTCCCCACTAGCTCTAGTAGGGCACTAGATGTGATGTTTCATTTATTTGTTGGTGTCACTCTCATCAAACCAAGAAGATCTCCTTATCTTTTGTATTTGCCTGTCAGAGCTCCAAGCATGTGATAGATGCTCAATAAATATTGGATAATTTTTTTAAATGACCAGAGAGTTTAGAAAGACCATCCTTGCCTCAAAGGGGCTTGCAGTCTAGCCAAAGAGTCGAAATTGACATAGCTGAACCAAATTTTATATAGTTATATGTACTCTCTTGCATACAGTGGGACTTAGTAAATGTTTAAGAAACAAGTTTATTTGACAGCAATTGAGCATTACGTGCTGACAGGAGTTCATTACTAAACGAAGAGAAGCTGTTGAGGCTGCCCTGGAACACTGCCAAAATCTGGTCCCACCTACCCGATTGCACTTTCCTCCAAAACACCAACTGATTCTTCACAGTCTCTTAATCTTACTCGCACTTTCACTCCTGCCTTTGGCTCAATATTTTTCTTTCACCTGGACCACCTTCCCTTCTCTAGAACACCAAGATTTTTCCCTCCCTAGAATTCCCTATCACTATTACCATTTAATAGTACAACTGTCATCCATTTGTGAAGCAAACAGTCACTGACTCTTTAGTATGTATGGGCTGAGTTTAACTTTAGGGATACAAATAGATTATTTCCTGCACTCAAGAGTTTTAAAATTCCCCAGAAGCCGAACACTGTCTATTAAAGTGAACAATTTTAGTGCATAATGTCATGAAGGAAACACTGAGGACAAAACCTAACACAGTCTGCGGGTTTTGATAGATGGTGAAAAAGGTCAGGCAAGGAAAGTTTCCTGGAGGAGGTGTCGCCAGAGCAGTCTTGGAAAAATGCTGGCATGGAGCTGGGTGGAGAGAGGAATGATCCTTTCAGGCAGAGTAGCGTCCACAAAGGCTGCAGGAAGAGAATGCACAATGAATGGAGTGTGGCTGGTGTGTAGGGAAGAGGTAAGAGGTGGGCATGGAGAAACAACTGAGCCGAATAAGGAAGAAAATGTTATGTTGAAAAGCCCATCTTTTATCCTCACACTAATGGGGAAATTTTAAAGGACTATAAAGAAGGAAATTACCTAATCAACCTTGGCTTTATAACATTGAGGCAAGAATAGACTGAAAGGAAGGTCAGAGCCTAGACTTAGACACGTGTCAGGAAGTAAGGAACCATACTTAAAGCAAATGAAGGCAGTCTCAGTGGGGAAGAAGGAAGAAGGGACAGGTGATCCTGAGCACGTTGGATTGATGGGGTTCAGTAAGTTATATTGGAAAGACGGTGATCAGGAAGTCAAGGATACCTTCCAGGACTCTGCCTGGAACAGCTGAGTGCACAGTGATGGCGTTACTGAGAGAAACACAGAACAAGAAATGGGTTTGGTGAAGAAAGGGATGAATTTCACTGTAGACCTGATGAGCTTGAAAGGCCTTTGAAATAGTCAAGTAAGAGGCTTTGATGTACAAGCCAAAAACTCAGAAGTAAGAACAGGGATGGAGATGTGAATTTTGGAGTTAGGAATATACAAATGGTGAAAATCACAAGATCTCATGGAGATTATGACTAAGGAGGAACCAAGTCACTGTCACCCACTCCAATCTGTTTCCAAAAAGCAGAAGCAATCAAAAGAAATCTGAGACCATGCCTTGTCCCAAGTCATCACTTCCCCGAAGGAAAGAACAGATTTTTATGCACTCTACTAGGTCAGCAGTTTGTCTGCTAGTCATTATTTCTCAATTTAAATGCTACCTTTTTTGTCCATAATTGCAGAAACCTTGAAAACTGACCTTTACTGAAATTCAATGACCATTCCCAGCCCTCGTTTTGATTGTGCCCTTTCTCTGTCTCATCTCGTCTTGGCTGTGTCCGAGGGAGGTAGAGCAGCTGGCTTCAAGTTCCAGAGTTTGTTTTTTAACTGATAAAGACCCTACTTTTCTTTTCCCTGAAGGATGTTTCAGCTGAACCACTTTATTTTGCTGTTTTGATTTCAAAACAAATGGAAAGAAACTGAAAAAGAAAAGGAATGCCCCTAGGCCTTTAAGTGCTTGAAGTCTTGAAGAAAACGCTGCAAGGGTTATCTCCTTTTCAATGTGCCAATCCATCTGGTCACCCTAAAGCAATTGTAAGCTCCCTGAGAGCAAAGAGCTAGATTCTATTTGTAGTGAGTCCTACAGAGCAACTAGCCCTAAAAGAGAAGCTGCTCAATAACTATTTATGGAATCAATAGTTATTTATATAATTAAACTCATTCACATGAACAATTCTGCAGCTTTTAAAGTATCCCATACTATTTAACACAATTGCTGCATCCTGTTCTTTGGTTATTTCATAGGTGTTATCCGTGGAACTGCAGTTAGACAATAAACTTCTAGAAGATGGAAATAATGGCTTATATTTTATCTTGCATTTCTAGCTGGTCAGAATTGGTGCTCAATAAAGATGGGTTGATGAACATGTTCATCTAGAATGAATTAATCCTGCTACATTACACCCTCTGAAAGACACAAAAGAATGTGTATCTCAGATAAGCAAGACTGGAATAAGCTATTCTCAAGCACACCTTAAGCAGTTGATGTGCCTGTATGTTGCTTAATTGAGTAATTCATCCAGGACAGCTCCTACTGAATTGGGGTGCAGCAGGCTGCACGTGGAGTTGCACCAGGACCTTCAACTGGAGATGCACATTTCATACACAGATTTGTGAGCAGCTATCAGCAGTGTGCTCTATTTCTTGTGAATTAGATCATCAAGGGTTTCCATTGTCATGCAAGAAATTGCATTCACAAAGGGAATATAAAGGAAGGGAAAAGAAATGTGTGGGAAATATCAGGAAGGGAGACAGAACATAAAGACTCCTAACTCTGGGAAACGAACTAGGGGGGGTGGAAGGGGAGGAGGGTGGGGGGTGGGGCGGAATGGGTGACGGGCACTGAGGCGGACACTTGACGGGATGAGCACTGGGTGTTTTTCTGTATGTTGGTAAATTGAACACCAATAAAAAGTAATTTATAAAAAAAAAAGAAATTGCATTCACAGCAGAGAATATATGGAAAGAAGGATTGAGCAAAAGAGAAAGGAGACAGAAGAGAGTAAGAATGTATTCCAGAAGGTAAAGGAAGTAAAAATAAAGGTTTTGTTCATCACAAGCAATCTGCAGCAACAGACTCAAGCTTAGACAGACCAGGAGAGCCCTGCATGGCCTCCATATGGCTTCAGCCAGACTCTTGCCATTCTGAAAGAATGGTAGTAAGCCTTCCCCAGAGGAAAGTATCACCACAGAATACCTAGGTTACTCTAACTTGTCCCACCTTGACTCCAGGCTTCAGGATGAATGTCACATCTCAGTAATCATTAAGTAATTGGTTGGCTTGTCAAACTGTCTAATATAGATGGCTGTGTATTTCGTCTTTCTAAGAGTCCACAGAGATCACACTGAAGAGGGGTATCAGCCAGGAGATCCTAGCCTGGAGAGGTGAGCAAGCAGCCTGTTAAAGTGTATTCAGGAAACACAAGTCAAATGTCTAGGAAGGCTGAGAGGAGCTGGGGTGTTGTGAGCCACCATGTGATCATGCCCGGGGCACTGGAACCCACAGGAATGGGTGTTTATGGATGAGAAGGAAGAAAATATTCCCTCTTTCCCTTCTTTCTTTTAGCATTAGAGATGCAAGCATGCTGAGAAATTATAATCATCATGGTAGGACACAACTCCAGGTCCTACATCTGAACATTTGAAAATCTGACTTAGCTCTTGCTAAGTGCAGAGTAAGCTGAGTTTTAGTGTATGCGCACCTGTAGAGCACTCCTTAAAATACCGAAGTAATTCTGAGTCACTAAATCGTTGCTGTCGCAAGCCCTTAAGTACCCCTAGGCTGCCCCAGCCTTTCTTCCCGGGACAGTCCAGATCTCTCCACAGCAGTGGGCCTCAGGTCCCTGCTCCAGCTATCTCGACAAGCTGGTGTTCCTATTGGCCTGATGTCTCCCAATAGGTATAAGCAGCCCAAGCATCAGAAGGTTGTTAGGTGAGCATGGAGTTGAGCAAATGCTAGCCTGGCAGGCTATAGGCCATGATGGCCTTTTCTTTGGAAGCACAAGTTGTGTTTTTGGTTGTGCCCTGTGGGGTCACCGGACTTCCACTAAATTGTCGTTTCTTTGGGTAATTATATCATAAACTTATAATGCATGGCAGTGTGCTCTCTTCCGCCCAAACCATAAACCCCTAAAAAGCTACCAGTCCTCAGACACAGGGGGCCCGCCAAGTCCCAAGCCAAATAAATTAAACCCTGCCTAGACAAAATTTCAGTACAACTGTTGAACATAAAGGAGAAAGTCCTAAAATATATCAAAGAGAGAAAGATAGAACACATATAAAGGAATGACAATTAGTTCCCCAGAAGCCTTAAAACAATAGATGCTAGAATTCATAAATATCTTCAAAATGCTTAGGGAAGGGATCCCTGGGTGGCGCAGCGGTTTGGCGCCTGCCTTTGGCCCAGGGTGCGATCCTGGAGACCCGGGATCAAATCCCACATCGGGCTCCCAGTGCATGGAGCCTGCTTCTCCCTCTGCCTATGTCTCTGCCTCTCTCTCTCTGTGTGACTATCATAAATAAATAAAAAAATTAAAAAAAAAATGCTTAGGGAAAATTAGTCCCAACAAAGCAAGCTTTACCAAGCTAAACTAGTCATTAAGAGAGCAAACAAAAGGTAGTTGACTCTTTACAGCCCCTCCCTGAAACATATGTCACCATGTGTAAGAAACAGTGTAAAGATGATACCAAAACTGATAATATTTTGGTAAATTTGAATGAGAATTGACTATTATTAAGAATAATAATGACTAAAATTTGGGGGATTAAACTCAAAGTGAACCTCAAATTTCAACAAATATGAAAATACAAAGGAAATACTAAGATTAAAAGCATCTTAGGGCCTGTATATTGTTCAAATAAATGATCAAATGATGTTCAAACAAATGGGTTTTTCTACATTAAGGACACATTAAATATTTAAAGAATAGCCAGTGAAAATAATAGAAATGGAATGAATCACTCCCAACTGTAGAGAGGAAAAGATGGGGGAAGTAAAGGTAATAAATTCAAAGAAATGGTAGGTAAGGAATGGGGGAAGAAGCATAATATTTTTGTAACTAAGACAGTGGAAATGAGTCTAAATCTGTCAGTAATCACAAAAGTAAATGGATGGCATTTATTATTACCCATAAAAAAGTTGGAAACGCTCAGGTATTTGTAATGAAAACTAAACAAATTCCAGATATTATATGGTGTTTACAAGAGACACATACGAAACGTAAAGACATAAAAAGTTGAAAGTTATAAGAATGGTAAAAATATACTGAGAAAACATTACCTAAAATAAGCCTGCTATACCAATATTAGTAAGACACTAAACAGAATTCAAAGCAAAATGCAACAACAGAAAAAGCCTAAGAGGCCAAAGTGCAAGGTAGATGATAGTCCTTCTAGGGCAAGGTGAGTGGGTCTTACTTGTGAGGGTATGGAGCAGGTCCAGGTTAAGAACCAGCTGGTGATGATCAGGACCAGTCATCCAGGACTGGTAATGAATAGGAGGTTTCAGTAATAGAACTTACCCTCAGTCCTAAGTCTACTGGGGCCTACTAGGTGCTTCATTAAACAAATCTACATTCATCTGACGGTCAAGTGACATGGTGTCCTCAACTAGTCCAGATCCAAAACTCTATAAAAATAGTTCTTACTTAATGATAAAAAAAGGAAAACCCTACCAGGTACATATTATAATCATGAACTTGAATTAACTTAAAGCAAAACATAAAAATTTATCCAAGGAATAACATCCTGTCACATGCTACAACATGGATGAATCTTGAGGACATTATAAGTGAAATAAGTAGGACGCAAAAGGACAACTATTGTATAACTCCACTTAAATGTAGTATCTTGAATAGTCAAATTCATAGAGACAGAGAGTAGAATAGTTATTGCCAGGACTGGGGGGAGGTAAAGATGAGAATTTATTGTTTAATGGTTACAATTTAGGATGATAAAAAGACACTGAAAGTAGAAAGTGGTGATCGTTGCAAAAACAACGTGAATGTATTTAATGCCACTAAATTGTACTCTTAAAATGGTTAAAATAATAGAATTTGTGCCATGTAATTTTGCCACAATAAAAAAGAGAAACAATTTTTTAAAACTTTATCATATCACAAGGGGAAATTTACAAATCCACGATTATATCAGAGGTCTTAATATGCCTCACTCAAAAAAAATATACATCAAAGGGCACCTGGGTTGTTCTGTCAGTTAAGTGTTCAATCTTGATTTTGGCTCAGGTCATTATATCAGGGTCATGAGATTCAGCCCCATGTTGGGTTCTGCACCGAGCATGGACCCTGCTTGGGATCCTCTCTCCCTCTTTCTCCCTCCCTCTGCCAATCCTACTCCCACGCATCTGTACTATCTCTCTCTCTCAAAAAAAAAATTATATATATAAAGCAAAAGGAAAAAAAGTTCAGAAAAACTGAACTAATAAGATTATTCCCATACACAAAATCTCACAATCAACAAAGAAGCTACGTGATGGAGCAGTAATAAAACTGAGCTAATCTTCATGAACAATCTATAAGGTACTCACTATTATGTTCTCATTTTACAAGAGGCACGGAAGCTAAGTCACTTGTGCATGGCCACACAACTGAGCTCTAAGTAGACCTGGGGAATGAATCTAGACATTCTGATTCCAGAGTCCAAATGTAATCATGATGTTGAGTAATAGAGGCAGGAACATAGAATTAATAAAATAGAAATAGAAAATGAATGATTTTCATTCATAAGAAAATAGAAAACTGAGAAACAGTAGAGGTGTTCAACAAATCAAAAACTGATTCTCTAAGAAGACAAAATTACAAACTGCTTGTGAGATCAGTCCAAAAATTGAAAAATGGAGAAGACCCATCCATTATGACAGAAATAAGAAGATATACTACAAATATAGTAGAGATTCTGAAATGCTTAAGAGAATACTGTCATCAAAAATTTTGATGCCACAGGGATGCCTGGGTGGTTCAGCGGTTTCGCACCTGCCTTCAGCCCAGGGCGTGATCCTGGAGACCCGGGATCGAGTCTCACATTGGGCTCCCTGCATGGAGCCCGCTTCTCCCTCTGCCTGTGTCTCTGCCTCTCTCTTTCTCTGTGTCTCTCATGAATAAATAAATAAAATCTTTTAAAAAAATTTTTTGGTGTCACAAAATTTATAAAACCCATGAAATATACAATTTTCTAAAAAGACTGAAATTCCTAACACTGACTCAAAAGGCTGAAAACTAAAACTGTTCCAATTAAAAAGGTTGACTCAGTAGTCAACTTCCACCACTTCGCCCCCAACAAGACACAAGTATTATAGTTAACATCCTCCAGACTCTTCAGAAGCTATTGTCCCCATCTCATACAATTATTTCATACAGTAGAAAAAGGGGATGAGATTTATTAAGACGACCCAAAGTGAACCTAAATGCAGGTGGTGGGGTAGGTGCTCTGTTACTCTTTATACTTTTCTATATTGTCATGTTTCGTATTTTATTTTTTTTAAGATTTATTTATTTATTTGTGATAGACATAGGGAGAGAGGGAGAGAGAGAGAGGCAGAGTCACAGGCAGAGGGAGAGGCAGGCTCCATGGCGGGAGCCTGACGCGGGACTCGATCCCGGGACTCCAGGATCGCGCCCTGGGCCAAAGGCAGGTGCTAAACCGCTGAGCCACCCAGGGATCCCCATGTTTCATATTTTAAAAGAGGATATAGCTTATCCAACAGGTATATAGCATATCTTTGATTCAAAATTTAATCATTACATCTGAATCAATAACTTCTAAGTCCTTTATTTTTTTTTCCCCCAAGTTTCTATCTCCTAGGAGGTGGGCTCCAATATATCAGACCAACATGTATCTCAACAACTGTCAGCTTGGAGGTAACTTTATCTCACGAACACCATCTCTTTCAGAAAGCAGCATAGAGGTTCTCCTCTGGACGGTTTCTGTATATATAACTCAGTGAATATGCTACCACTTGAATTTCGAAGACAAATTTAAGTGATTCCTACCTTGAGAATCTACCTTGAGGCTCTGACATTCTTCAGACATTAGACCTTCTTCTATTGGCAATTGTATTTAGAAATAAGTCACCCCCATTCTTTCCCTATGGGAGCACTCATGTTAAATATCTTAACCCAGAGAAGAAACCATCTTGGGGAAGAAGTGACCCATGTAATGCTGTGTTGAAGGCATGGGCTTGGAAAGAGCCTGATTAAACTGAGTAATTTCAGCACAAGTTACAAGAGGAAGATTACCTCCTCAGAGTGAAAACCTTGTCACATTGTGCTCTGTGAGGCTACTAGAGGAATCCAGAAAGGTCGCAATACAAGTTTTCCATTTCTTCGCTGATCGGAGAGAAAAACTGCATTCCAGGAAATACATCAGGAAATTAACAAAAGTAAAGTTTAGATATGGTGAGTAATATTGGAAAGACGGTTTTAATTAGAATCAGGCAAAAGGAAAGAGAATTCAACATTAAAGTTCAGCATAAAAATATCATAATTTGTGAGTTCCATTAGAATGGCTTATATACTATCTATGGTTTACCAAGGCCATTCAACGGGCTGGAAACTCATCGAGAGACTTTATGGATTTGGAGATGAGTACTTTATACTGTCACTCAGACTTTCGTTCCTAATCCCGGTAATAAATCATTGCACATTAGTCTTCAGTGGGGTTCCCCAACCCAAATGATGCTGAAGAGTGATAATTGGTTTTCTCTACTAAGAACATGCAAAGGGCAAGGGGAATCATATTTCAATTTTACCATAATTTTTATTTAGAATTAACTTTTAAAAAGAAATATGATGCAAATACTTTTTGGAAGTAGGCACTTCTTTGCAGAGTAAAGTCCATTTTTAATTTATCTGGGTTTTTTTTTAATATTTATATATTCATGACAGACACAGAGAGAGAGAGAGAGGCAGAGACACAGGCAGAGAGAGAAGCAGGCTCCACGCAGGAGCTCTATGTGGGACTCAATGCCGGGTCTCCAGGATCACCTGGGCTGAAGGCTGCACTAAACCACTGAGCCACCCAGGCTGCCCTATCTGTGTTTTTTTTAATGTGGAAGGACACTGTTGCTTTGGGGGGCCACTTAATTATTCTTTTCTTTTCTAGATACCTCAGTACTGTAGGTGATGCTAGCTACGTCAACTGTATGTGCGTGTTTAAGGTCCCATGGTCTGTAGCACTCCAGATCATGTTAGCATGTAAAATAAGTTATCCTATAATGTTACTCTTGATCCCTTAGAATGGACAGTAACTCTACATTTTTCCATATTAATTTCTGTTAATTTTTTTCTGTACTTTTAACAAAATGAATTGTTTATGGGATGACTGATCGTTTTCCTCAACCTGAGCATCTTTAATTGCCTACATTTTTTCTTTATTGCCTTCTACCATACTTGTTTCTCCACTAATTATAACCAGCTACCTCATACCAGAATTTCCTTGAAGTTTAATTTTGTTTGTTGTTTTGCTAGAGTGTATTGCTATTGCTTCTTTCAGTGTTTACATGTAAGATATGCTTATCCAATATCAAAACATTGGAGATATTCTATTTGTTATTTTATCCTTCAACAAATATTTGTTGCATGTCAACCCACTGTGCAATAGGTTCTGGAAATGCAAACGCTAAATAAGACAATTGAGGCATTCTGTCACTCGCTGATTCCTCCCTTTCTTTACTGGCTAATTTCCTTTGAGTCGAATATTGCAGAGGAGGAGTAGGGTGGTGATTAAAAACAGAAAATCCGAGTTGGCATCAGAGAGGTCACTGGAGACCTTTAACTAGAGCATTTCCAATGGGGGGGGGGGGGGAGGGAGGCAGAAACCAGATGACAGGTGACACCAGTAAGGAATCTGAGCCAATGAGGACAGTCTCTTCATTCCTGAAGACAACAAATAGGAAGGAGTAGATATGGCAGCAACATGGAGGGAAGAGATCACCAAATGAGAAAGGTTGTTTGGGGTCTAGGAGAAATTTAAGTATGTTAGAGAAGTTCTAGAGAAATTCGAGTAAACTTAGAAGCGAAGATTCAAATAGTTGAGAGAAATTGAAGATACAGGAAAGAATGAAGGTAATAAAAGATAAAAGTAGAAGACTCCAGGGTCATGTGTGGTGTTTATAGGGAGAGATTTTTGTCAGGAATGAGAAAGTCATGTGGCAACGATTAGAATCTAAAAGTGAAGAGGAAGGAAAATAAGAGAAATACCTCTTACATCCATCAAGAAAAATGGAGTAGAATCATGCTTTAAGATGGAGACTGATAAGCAGAGGCAAACAGTCCAAGAAGCAGGGTGAAGGTCTGGAACAGTTTCTTTAAGGATGGTGTGTTCCTTTTTAGCCCCCTCGATCCATTCTCCATACTTCTCCACCCCGCTATATGCCCTGCGATGCTGGCAGCTGTGGATTGCACCAGTCAGTTTCCTAACCCCCTTGCTTTACAACCAATGGAAGAAAGGAGAGTTGGGGATATTTATTCCCCATACCTGTCATCTTTCTACCGGGCCATGAGCTGCCAGCGGTTGTGAAGACCATAGAGCCACCATCTTAGCAGGTAATAGTTCTCTCCCTCTGTTGCTAGCCCCAGGGCCCTTTCTCCATCCTTTGATGTTTTCCCATAACCTTGGGCAGACAATCTTTTCATTAAACTCTCCTAAAATTCGAGTGTGACATTTGTTTCCTATCTGGGATCCTGATACAGAATACAAAAGGAAACTGAATGGAGACAAGTAAAAGGATCCCCTTAAGCACAGGGGCTAGGAGCTCTAAGTCTGTCATGCTTATTTGCTCTGCTTAACCTTGCTGCTCCTGAGAAGCAGATGGAAGAGGTTGGTGGGACAATGAAGTTTCATTAGCAAGAGTACATGTGGCAAAGGAAGAGGGAGAAGAATTGAAAGGGCTGGTGAATGGGTCATTGAAATAACTGCCTGAGACCTAAGAGCTGTGCTTTCCATGTGCATTTCGAGTTTAAACAAAACACTTTTCTACTGGTTTCTTAAATCTCTAGAACTGAATTATGATCTCCCTTGAATTTACTTGTATATTCAAGAAACCTACAGAAAATAGGAATACACACACACACACACACTCCTTATGTCACTTCAGATCAGAAAATGTTATTGGAATGCTATGACTGAACTGTGTCCCCCAAAACTCATATGCTAAAGCCCTAACTGCCAATGTGACTCTCTTTGGGGACAGGGCCTTTAAAGAGGTAACTAAGGTTAACTGAAGCCATAACTGTGGGACCCAATCCAGTAGGACTTGTGTCCTTAAAAGAAGAGACATCAGGAGCATATGCACATAGAAAGGCCACGTGAGGACACAGCAAGAAGGTAGCCATCTGCAAGTCAAGGAGAGAGGCCTCAACAGAAACCAACTCTCCTGACACCCTGATCTTGGACTTCTAGCCTCCAGAACTATGAGAAAATAATTTTTTTGTTGTTTAGTTTCCCTAGTCTGTGGTATTCTGCTCCGATAGCCCAAGCAAACTAACACAAAGGCCATCTAGGCCTTGTAGCACAGAGGGGGACCCACACTTCTTTGGCCATGGAGTCCAATGATGCACAATACTCCATTCTTCCCACATGTTCTGGTCCCTCTCTGCCTTTCTACTGAAGAGGATTTACCCTTCAAGGCCTAGCTCTGACCAGTCTTATCCTCCCTGAAGGAAGCCACTCCTTAGAGATAAGGTCTGTCTGGTCTTAGATTATCACTTGTCTTCATTACTCTCTCTCCTCAGGCCAAAGTATTACAAGTTTGTGAACTCACCCCCACTCCTAGCAATGCTGTGTACGGAGCAAGTAGTAAATGTTTGTGGGTTGACTAATTACTTGTCCTTGATAATGAGAAGAAAGCTACTTAGTTTCCCGAGTTTCTATACTTAGGACCCATCCTCAGAACAGATGAGAACGCAGGGCTGAAAGACCATCACGGCCCTGTTCAGTGGCACAGATGGGACTTTCGAACCTTCACGGTACCTATCCCCCCATACTGTTCAATTGAGACCACCCATCCCCGGCTGGCGACAGAACAGATGTGACAAGGCTGTTCCCTTTCACCATGGCTAGTGTTACTCAAGCGGCCCAAGAGCAATAACCAGTTTGTTCTCATTCTCAAGGCAGAGTAGCCTTGGAATAACTTGAAAATCAGTCCAACGAATCCTTAAGTCCCTTGTTACTCTGTCATTCTAGACATTTTCTAAACCAACAGAACCCCGGGAAGGTATGGCCTGCTCTGAAAATGTATCTCAAATAGTGGCTTTTATACCTTGACAGCAACAGCTGCTTCCCCAAAATGAACCTACCTCGTTTAACAGGCTTCTGTGGCAAATGCTGTTAAGGCAATTCCCTTTGAACCTGGCATTTTACTTTTAAAGCCACTGGTAGAGTTAACTCTCCCTTTCTCCTGAAGACTGTATCACCTTTAAAACAAGCTCATCATCCGCTAATCCATTTCCAAACCCAGTTCGGGAATCTGGGTTAAGCACAGTATAACACAGCGAGAGTGTGGCTTGATGAAGCGAGAGTTCCTTCTTTATCCTAATTGGCAGGGTCCTCACGAGAGAAGGCAGCGCACCTGGTTCTAACTCCAATTTGTCTTCCTCACATGAATAATTCATGCGGCCTCTACGCCACCAGCCTACAAGGGTAGGGGATGGGCCCTACGTGCGAATCACCCGCTGAAGCCTGGTCTGAACACACTGTCCCTGCCTACCCGGCAGGAAGCTTGGGCCTCTGCAAATGTGAGAGCTCTTGCTCAAGGTCAGGCTGATGGCCACTGGATGTTAAGTTACAATATTGTCAGTTTGGTATTAGTAATTCCCAATTTGGTTTATTTAACTAAGGCTGACCTGCCTCGACATTTAACCTTTAAAGGAAGGCAGGCTGCTTCCTGGCAATAGAGTATGTCCCTGAACATATGGTAAGAATATGTGTATTTGAAGGTTTTATAGGCCTGCATATATCTGAAAATGGAACAGAAATTCATGATGATTTTGTGTAAAAAGAGAGAGGGAGAGGGGAAAAAAGGAAACTAGGGAGGAAAAAGAATGAAATCTGATGGAATCACTCCTCAGCTTGAACCTTCCATGGCTCCCGTGGTTCTTAGGCTCCAAAGTTCTCCACATTGCCTAAGTGACCCTGAAGAATCTGCCTCCTGCCTACCCCTCTAGACTCATTCCACCATCCTACCCTTTGTTTACTGCAGTCTAGCCACACTGGCATTTTTGAGTCCTTGAATCTACTCAGGGGCTCCCCAGAGACTGTTCCCCCTTTTTGTTTACCTCCCCTTGCCCCCCATCCCGAAGCTCCCACTGGCTCATCCCTGGGGCATCAGCCAGAAGGCTGCTTTCACAGGTTTGAGTGACCACAGCGCGAATGAAGTTCACAGATCTCACCCCACACCATTATGTTCCCTTGCTATGTACAAGGTGTGGCATCATATGAGCTGCTTTCTCTCTGTGGATTTTACCTTACTTGTGACTAAACAACTCTCGACTATAGCCTCCAAAAGTACAGGAACGCCATCTGTAAACTCTATTCCCAGCACTTAGCACCGCACGTGATACAAGATAACAGGTGGCATGAGTGAAAGAACAAATGAATAATTGAAGAGACTTATGAATGGGGCTCTGCATAAATGTAGCTACACCAAAGCCCAACCGGAAAATTCTCCATCCATTGGCTTGTTTGCCTGGTGAGATTCTTGCCAAAGTGGAGAACTGATAGTCTCACCCGAAGGAACAGATGAGAAAATGTGGACATTTCCACCAACCTCATGTATCAAGTTTTTAAAGTCTCAAGAGCAGCTCATAGTTAGCTAGATGGAAAGGATCAAGAGAACTGAGACCAAGAAAGGCTATCCCTGCCAGATGCCACTGAACACAACCAATTAGCCAGCCGGCAGAGGTTTCATTAGAACCCACCATGGAAATCCCTCTAGCATGCCACACTGCAGAGCCCTCTTGGAACCAAAGGACCTACTAGTTATCTTGTGATTACCTCACAAAGCCTCAGCTTCTGTGTTTATAGAAATGGGAATGGGGGATCCCTGGGTGGCGCAGCGGTTTGGCGCCTGCCTTTGGCCCAGGGCGCGATCCTGGAGACCCGGGATCGAATCCCACCTCGGGCTCCCGGTGCATGGAGCCTGCTTCTCCCTCTGCCTGTGTCTCTGCCTCTCTCTCTCTCTCTCTCTCTCTCTGTGTGTGTGACTATCATAAATAAATAAATAAAAATTAAAAAAAAAAAGAAATGGGAATGATAGTAGGGCACCTGAGTGGCTCAGTGGTTGAGCATCTGCCTTCGGCTCAGGTCGTGATCCCGGGGTCCTGGAATCAAGTTCCACATCGGCTCCCCATGGGGAACCTGCTTCTCCTTCTGCCTGTGTGTCTCTCGTGAATAAACAAAAAATTTTAAAATAAGAAATGGGAATGATAGCGTTTAGTTGACATTGCATTTCTTCCCCACACCTCCCCAGCATGGACTTCTGCCTCCATTAGGCATGGTAGGCACTGTGCCCAGGGCCCAGGATACTTTTAGGAGCTCACCAGAATGATCTAACCTCTTTTCAGATCAGAAGATAATTAGTATAATCTAGCCTGGATTACATTCATCTATTATATCAAGATGTCATAAACTATAAATGTTACTATACTTATGAAGAAAGAGGTCTACAAAGGCTTAAGTGTTCAGCGCTTACGAAAGTCATAATGTAGCCCTATCCCCAACCCCTTTTTGGAGATCTTCCTCTCCCCCACTATCCCCCTGGTTACCGCACTGCATTATTTTTTTAAGATTTTATTTATTTGAGAGAGAACAAGAGAGCATGAGCAGGGGGAGGGACATAGGGAGAAGCAGACTCTCTGCGGAGCAGGGAGCCTGATGCAAGGCTCCATCCCAGACCCCGGGATCATGACCTGAGCTGAAGACAGACGCTTAACTGACAGAGCCACCCAGGTGCCCCACAGCACTGCATTCTTAGCAACTAGTTTGGGGTGGGGGTTACAGTTTTGTGCTATATTTATTGAAAAAATCTGCATATAAGCAGATCCACACAATTCAAACTCTCATTGTGCAAGGATGTATGCTGTCCAAATGTACATCCAGACAATGGGTAATTATAGCCGTTGCACAACAATGTGGGATGCTGTGTATAGTGGGGTATGCACTCAGCAACCAGTTTTGACTCTGCTCCTGTGGTTTGATTGTACCAAGACCTAAATTTGGCCCAGGCTGGGCCAGTCAGAATTGCCTTCACTCAGCACTCATCCTGGCTATGGTTAACTAGTTTGGGGCTGGGGGTTGGGGGAAAGTTTTGGGGGACAGGTCTCCTCCATCTGGCTGAGCCAGTCAGTCTCTTCCTTATAAATTTAGACTTGCTTCTGAGATCCAGCCAGTCTGTTCCCTCCCTAAGAGAAGATGAAAATATGAGAGCTGCTATTTCCCGGCATATGGACTTAAAGCAGAGAAAGCCAATCTGAGGGAGAATATGCCCCAGGGGAACAGAGGAATAAAATGGAAGATCCCAGACATAGTCTAACCTTAGGCTGGGGGCTTCTGTGGCTGCTGGCACCCTCTCTCTTGGATTCTCTGAGACATCAGCAGGGCTCAAGAGGATAGTGGTTAAGAGCCTGGGGTCAGGAGCTCAGCTGCCAATATTCAAGCCCACTTGCTATATCCCAGCTCCATGACCCTAAGCAAGTTACTTAAGATCTCTGTGACTCAATTTCCTCTATCATAATAGGGACACGTGGTGAGATCAAGTGAAGCAATCTACTAAAATGCTTAGAATACAGAATAGAATACAAGACCAGAAACAGATATACTGTCAACTTTTTGTTTACAATGGTGCAAAGTAATTCAATGGAAAAAGGATAGTCGTTAAGACAATTGATGCTGGAATAACTGGAAATCCATAATCAAAAAAATCTGATCCTCAACCAATACTTTGCAACATACACAAAAATTAACTTGAGGGGCCCCTGGGTGGTGCCCTCCATTAGCCAACTGACTCTTGTTTTCAGCTCAGCTCATGATCTCCAGGTCCTAGAATAGAGCACCACATCCTACACTCCACTCAGCAGGGGGTCTGTCTGAGACTAAATTTTCTCTCTGCCTCTGCCCCTCCCCCTCCCCATCCCCATGCACATGCACAGTCTCTCTGTCTCTCTCTGGAATAAATAAATAAATCTTTTTTAAAAAATTAACTTGATCATAAGTGATCATAGACATAAATGTAAACCCAAAAACTATAAAACTTCAAGAAGAAAACATAGGAGAAAATTTCTTTGACTTTGAGTTAGGCAAAAACTTATTAGATAGGACTTAAAAACCACAATCCACTTAAAAAGTGATTAACTGGACTTCATCAAAATTTTAACTTCTGGTTTTTATGTTTTGTGTTTGGGTTTTTGGTTGGTTGGTTGGTTTTGGTAAGACACTGCCCTTAAGAGAAAGGCAAGCCACAGAGAAAATATTTGCAACACACAGATTGAATAAGAGACTTAGACTATGTAAAGAACTCTCAAAAGTCAATAATAACCAAAGAACCCAATTTAAAAATTGGGCAAAGATTTTAACAGAAACATCATCTAAAGCAGATATGTAAAATCTTTTTTTTTAAAAAAAGGATGCCTGGGTGGTTCAGATGTCTGCCTTTGGCTCAGGGCATGATCCCAGGATCCAAGATCAAGTCCCTCGTAGGGCTCCTTGCAAGGAGCCTGTTTCCCCCTCTGCCTGTATCTCTGCCTCTGTCTCTCTTTCTCATGAATAAATATTTTTTAAATAAAATAAAATAAAATAAAACAAAATAAAATAATAAAGCAGAGATGTGTATGGCAAAGAAGCCCATGAATAGGTGCTTCACATCATTACTCATTCGGGAAATGCAAATCCAAGCCACAGGGAGGTAGCACTGCACCGCATTAGAAGAGCTATAGGATAAAGACTGAGAAAACCCACAGCTGGTGAGGACGAGGAGCACCTGGAACCCACACATGGTGGACGGGAATGAAAATCAAATAGCCCTTACAGAAAATAGTCTGGCTATTGCTTCTAAAACCAAATATACACTTAATATATGACTCTGCAGTCCTGCTACTGGATATTTTTACTCAAGAGACATGAAAACATATGCACACTCCAAACTTCTACACAGATATTTGTAGCAGTTTTATTCATCATCATTAACAACTGGAAACAAGCCAGACATCTTTCAACTGGTGAACGGAGAAGACAAGTGTGGCCCATTCATACACGGACTCAATTTAAAAATTGGGCAAAGATTTTAACAGAAACATCATCTAAAGCAGATATGTAAAATCTTTTTTAAAATTAACTTGATCATAAGTGATCATAGACATAAAAGTAAACCCAAAAAACTATAAAACTTCAAAAGAAAACATAGGAGAAAATTTCTTTGACTTTGGGTTAGGCAAAAACTTATTAGATAGGACTTAAAAACCACAATCCACTTAAAAAGTGATTAACTGGACTTCATCAAATTTTAACTTCTGGTTTTTAAATGTTTTGTGTTTGGGTTTTTGGTTGGTTGGTTGGTTTTGGTAAGACACTGCCCTTAAGAGAAAGGCAAGCCACAGAGAAAATATTTGCAACACACAGATTGAATAAGAGACTTAGACTATGTAAAGAACTCTCAAAAGTCAATAATAACCAAAGAACCCAATTTAAAAATTGGGCAAAGATTTTAACAGAAACATCATCTAAAGCAGATATGTAAAATCTTTTTTAAAATTAACTTGATCATAAGTGATCATAGACATAAAAGTAAACCCAAAAAACTATAAAACTTCAAGAAGAAACATAGGAGAAAATTTCTTTGACTTTGGGTTAGGCAAAAACTTATTAGATAGGACTTAAAAACCACAATCCACTTAAAAAGTGATTAACTGGACTTCATCAAATTTTAACTTCTGTTTTTATGTTTTGTGTTTGGGTTTTTGGTTGGTTGGTTGGTTTTGGTAAGACACTGCCCTTAAGAGAAAGGCAAGCCACAGAGAAAATATTTGCAACACACAGATTGAATAAGAGACTTAGACTATGTAAAGAACTCTCAAAAGTCAATAATAACCAAAGAACCCAATTTAAAAATTGGGCAAAGATTTTAACAGAAACATCATCTAAAGCAGATATGTAAAATCTTTTTTTTTAAAAAAAGGATGCCTGGGTGGTTCAGATGTCTGCCTTTGGCTCAGGGCATGATCCCAGGATCCAAGATCAAGTCCCTCGTAGGGCTCCTTGCAAGGAGCCTGTTTCCCCCTCTGCCTGTATCTCTGCCTCTGTCTCTCTTTCTCATGAATAAATATTTTTTAAATAAAATAAAAAAAAACAAAAAAAAAAAAAAAAAAAAAAAAAAAAAAAAAACCCAAAAAACTATAAAACTTCAAGAAGAAACATAGGAGAAAATTTCTTTGACTTTGGGTTAGGCAAAAACTTATTAGATAGGACTTAAAAACCACAATCCACTTAAAAAGTGATTAACTGGACTTCATCAAATTTTAACTTCTGTTTTTATGTTTTGTGTTTGGGTTTTTGGTTGGTTGGTTGGTTTTGGTAAGACACTGCCCTTAAGAGAAAGGCAAGCCACAGAGAAAATATTTGCAACACACAGATTGAATAAGAGACTTAGACTATGTAAAGAACTCTCAAAAGTCAATAATAACCAAAGAACCCAATTTAAAAATTGGGCAAAGATTTTAACAGAAACATCATCTAAAGCAGATATGTAAAATCTTTTTTTTTAAAAAAAGGATGCCTGGGTGGTTCAGATGTCTGCCTTTGGCTCAGGGCATGATCCCAGGATCCAAGATCAAGTCCCTCGTAGGGCTCCTTGCAAGGAGCCTGTTTCCCCCTCTGCCTGTATCTCTGCCTCTGTCTCTCTTTCTCATGAATAAATATTTTTTAAATAAAATAAAATAAAAAAAAACAAAAAAAAAAAAAAAAAAAAAAAAAAAAAAACCCAAAAAACTATAAAACTTCAAAAGAAAACATAGGAGAAAATTTCTTTGACTTTGGGTTAGGCAAAAACTTATTAGATAGGACTTAAAAACCACAATCCACTTAAAAAGTGATTAACTGGACTTCATCAAATTTTAACTTCTGTTTTTATGTTTTGTGTTTGGGTTTTTGGTTGGTTGGTTGGTTGGTTGGTTGGTTGGTTGGTTGGTTGGTTGGTTGGTTGGTTTTGGTAAGACACTGCCCTTAAGAGAAAGGCAAGCCACAGAGAAAATATTTGCAACACACATACAACTTGTCCATTAGGGCTTGTTGAGAACTGGGTGGATTCTTTGAATGTTCCTCCCCATTAGCATATGTACTTTAGAAAGCTCATAAAGATACTTTTTCCTTATTTATTTAGAAGGGAACAGTAAAGAGTAAAATTAAATGTCCCCAAATATGATGTCTTTCTTTAAAACTCTGAAAGGAAAGGGCACATGGCATGTGAATGTGTACCAGTTAATGGTCCTGAACTCGCATATGGTCTGCAAGAATGGATTCTTCTGTTCACTGATGTATTCACTTGTTGTCTTCCCATTATTTGTTGAGAGTGTGAAGTCCTGGGGTACATTAGTGAATGCAACAAGACAGACTACGTACTTGCTCTTGAGGTGTTCTTGCTCTAGTAGGGAGAGAGAAAAAAGTAATAAACTAAAATAATCATAGATATTGTTAAGATGTAAGAAAGAAAGAAATAGGAGGATACAGAGGCAGAGAATAAAATGAATGAGACACACCTACTTTCAGGAAGGAAGGCTGTCCTGAACAGTTAAGTTGAGCACTGAAAAATGAGAGGCTCTCATTCATGTAGTACTGGGGAAGGAACATTTTCAGGAGAAGGAGACAGCCCATACAAAGTCTCTGAGAAAGGAAAGGGCTTGGAGTATTCATGGCATTGAATGGAAACTTATTTGGCTGGGGGTGAGTCCAGAGAGGTAGGCAGGGGCTAGATTATGCAAGATGTTGAAAGTCATAATGAGGAACTCTCATTTTATTCTGAGGTAAACTGGAAGCTGCTGGAGATTTAAATAGAAGAGTGATGTGACCTGGTCTGTGTTTTATATGGTACAGGCTACTATGCAGAGAACGGACTGCAGGAGGAAATGCATGGCTGTGGGGAGACGAGAAACTGTTTAAGAGTCCAAACAGGAGCTCGGGAGAGTGTGGCACAAGTGTTGAAGTGAAATAGAAGACAATGCTCCTTTTTTGAGGTAAAGTCAAAAGGACTTACTGATAAATTAGACATGGAAAATGAAAGCAAGAGAAAAATCAGGAATAATTATACATTTCTGACTGGGTGGGTGGTGGTGCCATTCATTAAGATGATGAAACTGCCCCTGGCTTCTTCTGTTCTAGTGTGAGGCCTCCCTGTGGTATACATGTGGGGCCCTCTAGAGTTTTCATTTTCTTTCAATAGAACTCCTATGGGGAGAGCTTTCTTGACCCTCTTGTACTTCTTGGGAGCTAAACCCACACACACAGCCACATGTGTTAGCCAACACAGTCCAAAGGAAGCCTGGGACCTGTTTCAACTCCTAACATCAGGTTTCCCAGCCTCAACTAATGCACGTTAGCAGGCAAGGCCAACTGTAGGTTAGTGATGCTCAAGAGAACAAGAAAACAACTGCATGATAACATAAAATCACATTTTTCCAGGGAATTAGGACTTGTGTATCAAAACTTTGGCCTGAGCTATATTATTGGACGGACTGAACAGCATTTACACATCCACTGGCCACTGACATCAAGTTCTTTAAAGAAAACCTAAATCAAAGATGGGCAGTTGTTCATTGGACAGAGGAAATTGACTTCCTTGGGAAAAGGCACTGAGAGATGAATTTAGGGTCTGCTCTCTGAGATGGGCTTCTCCATTGAAATTTGTTGTCAGAGACTCTTCCAGCCCATTAACTCAAAGCCAATCGCTTAAAGCCAATGGTTCCGAGACATTCTCACCTCTGTGGAGTATGAGAACCACTTGAAGGCCATCAGTTTAAGGGAGATTATAAAGCTGAGGTCTAACCAATTAAAAAAACTTTGGGGACAGATACCATGTATGCTTTACTATTCCATAAGATTCTAGAAACCTCTTTTACTGTTTGTGTGGCATGGAGCCATTGGCCATATGTTTTCACTTCACCAGCTTACATCATCAGTATTTCTATGCTGCAAAAAAAGGTACTCATGAGAATTATTAAGGGAAATCTTGTAAAGATAAAGACATTGCAAAAGAATAACTCAGCACCTAAAGGAGGAATGAGAAGGATCAAAGAATTCATTCCACTGCTCTGGATCCAAATCCCAGCTCTCCTGTTACTAATTAACAGAATGTACCATCAAGACAAGACTTAGGAGAAATGGGAAGCACTTCGATAAGAGACACCTAAAAGGGGCAGGCTTTGCTTCACCATCTCCTAACCAGTGTACCCCTATGTTTTCAATTCTGCTTATTCTGCTTTGGGTTTTGTTTTGTTTTGGTTTGTTTTTTGGTTTAATGAGATTTTTATCTCTTCATTGATTTTATGCTCCCTCGTCATTTATTTTTTACCAAGTTCTACCAATTTGGTTTTTTTTTTTCATTTTCTTCTATTGTTCTATCATCTCCTTTTCAATCATTTTGTGTGTGTGTGTGTGTGTGCACTTCCTCCTCCCCAAGAGATGATGCTGCCTATAGTGTCTTTAAGATTCCCTGTCAGATTCATAGAACAATCTCTCTTCTGATTTATGTATGTTGTCTGACTTTTGCTTACTCCTTCCTCTTTTATCCCTATGCATATGGCCTAATGTGTTCCTTTCTGGTTGGTTATTTACATTTCTTGGGGTAGCTTTATCTGAGGCCATCATTTGCTTGAAGACTACTGTGAAGAAAGGCAGCCCAGAGCTTTAAATGGAGTGTATTATCTCAAAAACCTTCTCACCAAATTTGTCCTCGGCCTTTGAATGCACATTTCTCCTCCTCTCTCAGCTAGGATGTTGATTTGTGTTGTGATCTGGCAAGCACAGTGTCGTCTCTCCTCCACCCTCCCCACTGTACAGCCATTAACTGGGGGCTAGGATGTAGAGCAGACAATATCCCTGGTTCCCGCAGCTCCGCCCCACCCATTCTTCTGTGCTTGATGACTGAGTCTGCATAGGGACACGTCCACTTCTTCCCTGGTCACGTTTCTCTAGATCCCAGGAAACTGAATGAAGGATCTTTTGGATCTGAAGACTGTAACATGTACTTTTAGAGAAATCTGACTCTGCTCAAATCTGAGGAGGTTTCTGGGTTCTCAGTCTCCATTAGTTTTAGTCTAATTAGTTTTATTAGTCTAATTAGTTTTATTAGTCTAATTAGTCTAATTAGTCCATTAGTTTTCAGTCTCAGTCTCCTTAGTTTTAGTCTCCATTTCTCAGAACTGGCCAGATTTTGTTCATAATGAAGTTTCTAGATTTCATTTAAGATGGAGATGGAGTTTTCTTCTTCTTCTTCTTCTTCTTCTTCTTCTTCTTCTTTTTTTTTTTTTTTTTTTTGCATTTTTTTCAAGTGGAGGTTTTTCATTTTTTCCAGAAAAAATATTTTCCAAAACTTTTTTCAAGGTTTCAAGGAGGATTGGTAAATGAAAATGCTTTTACCTTGACTTCTGTATCTGAAGGCCCTTTCATTCACTCCTTGATCCATGGCAAGCTGGCCTCTGCTTCAAGTTGCTGAAACTGCTTTCTCGAAGATTATTATCGGCTTCCTAATTGCTAAAAGTCTTTTTTTTCCCCCATTATCAAAATTTCTTTTTTTATGACTGAAGTATAACTAACCTACAGGGTACCTTAGTTTCAGGTGTACAATTTCATTCAACAATTCTATACATTACACAGTGCTCATTGTGGTAAGTGTGCTCTTCATCAATCCCTTTAATCGATTTCATCCATCCCCCCACCACTTCCCCTCTGTTAACCATCTTCTGTATCCATTCACCTATGGATGGACATCTGAGCTGCTTCTATAATTTGGCTATTGTAAATCATGCTGCAATAAACATAGGGGTGCATATATCTTTTCACTTTCTATTTCTTCTTTTATGGCTCCTAAATGCCCATTCTCTTGCTCCTTTCTCATTTCCCTTCAATTACAGCTATCCTCCCAGGGTTTTTGTTTAAATGCTCTTCCTGGCCAAAGTCATGCCTTCCCCAGGCTGAAACTGCCCCCCTGCATGCTTTACTCCCAAAGGTCTCTCATCTATCCTGACCCTCTCTTGAAAGTTATACCCAGTTTCTAAAGCCTCTTTGACAGCTGCACATGCGCATACCCCAGACATCTCCATGTCTGTTCTAAACGAGTATTTTCTAATCTAGTGACTCTCAGAATGTTAGTTAGTGTTGTTATTTGTCTTAGAGATTCACACATTATTAGTTTCCTAGTGTTGCAATAATAAGTTACTACAAACTGGATGGCTTAAAACCATTTATTCTTTCACAGTTCTAGGGGCTGGAAGTCCAAAATTAAGGTGTTGGCAAGACCACGCTCCCTCTGAATGCTCGGGAAAGAATCCTTCCTTGCCTCTTCCTAGCTTCTGGAGGTTACCAGTAATTTTTAGCTTCTCTAGGCTTGTAGCTGTGTCACTACAATCTCTGCCTCTGTCATCACACAGCCTTCTTCGCTGTGTGTGTCTTTCTAGAAGCCTCCCTCTTCTAACTCTTATAAAGACACCATTCATTGGCTACAGCACCCACCCAAATATGGTAAAGCCTCATCTTAACTCGATTACATCCACAAAACCTTATTTCCAAATAAGGTCATGTTCATATGTCCTGGAGGTCAGAACTTCAACATATCTTTTGGAGGAACACAATTAATCCACTACCTCATGACAAAATACATTTTTTAAATGTTGGTTTAAGCAAAATCAGACAGATTTCATTGCTAAAGAACTCTTCAGAGCTTTAACAGACTAATGCAAATTGTAGGAGTTTTGTTTTGTTAAAATTATAGTAGATTCAGGGATGCAACATGACTCACTATTTGCATACACTGCCAAACAATCACAAGGAAGTCAACATCCATCATGACACATAGTTACACTTTTTTTTCTTTGTGATAAGAACTTTTAAGATTTACTCTCTTAGGAATTTCCAAATATCCAATACAGTAGTATTCACTATAGTTAACATGCTGTACATTACATCCCCAGGACTTATTTCTTTTATAACTAAAAGTTTGTACCTTTTCACTCCTTTCACCCACCTTGCCTACCAGACACCCCCACCTTTGGCAACCATCAATCTGTTCTCTATATTTATGAGCTTAGATTTGTGCTTGGTTTTGGCATTTTTTTAGATTCTACATATAACTGAGATCATATAGTATTTGTCTTTCTCTTATTTCACTTAGCATAATGCCCTCAAGTTCCATCCATGTTGTCACAAATGGCAAGATTTCATGCTTATTTATAGCTGAATACTATTCCATCATGTATATATGCTGCATTTTCTTTATCCTTTCATCCATCAATAGACACTTAGGTTGTCTCCATGTTTTGGCTATTATAAATATGCTTCAAAGAACATGCAGGTGTAGCAACTGTATTCCAAAACAGCTAAATATGCAGGTCCAAAAAAGGAAGGTACTTTTTCAACTTCCACATTCACTCCAAAGCCCATTCATCTCCTTCACCATGCCAAAGATCAAACACACGTTCCACCTAGCTATAAAATAAGGTGGCAAAGATGCTGCACCACTGACATCGCAGGAGAGTGGCCTATAAAACCAGACTTCTGGTTGGGTTGCAACCAAGAAGGGGCCTCCAGCTGCACTTTCTCACAAGTCATCATTCTCATCTGGAAGCACAGCTGTCTAAATGGCCTCTGGATCACGCTCATACTGTGCTGCCAAAGCTCGGGCCACGACAACCTCTGGTGGGGCAAGAGTAAGCATGGCAACAAACTCCAAGTGAGCATCTCTAATTAGCTTTCTAGCAAGCCAGGAAGGGCTTTTCTTTTTTTTCTTTTTTCTTTTAAGATTTTATTTATTTATTCATGAGAGACACACAGAAAGAGAGGCAGAGACACAGGCAGAGGGAGAAGCAGGCTCCATGCAGGGAGCCCAACGTGCGACTTGATCCCGGGTCTCCAGGATCACTCCCTGGGCTGAAGGTGGCGCTAAACCTCTGAGCCACCCAGGCTGCCCCAGGAAGAGCTATTCAAAGTTGTAGTTACTTTTGGCAGAAATATCATAGTGCTGAAAGTTCTTCTTTCAGTGAAAGACAAGAGATTTTGCTTTACCTTTCCTGTCCTTAATGTCCACTTTGTTGCTACACAGCACAATGAGGATGTTTTCACATATGCAAACCAGATTCTCTATGCCAATTAGGCACGTTCTTGCGAGGAACCCTTGATGTTACTACAAACATTGTAATGGCACACTGGGTCTCGATGTAATAGCTGTCTCTCACCCACCAAATTTCTCCTGGCTAGCTGTCCCCATACATTGAACTTAATAGGTCCTCTATTGGTATGAAACACAAGGGGTGGACCTCAACAACCAAGTGGCTATGTATTTCCCAAGTTCACCAGTCAGATGGCATTTCACAAACATTGTTTTTCCAATAGCTCCATCACCAAGCAATACAAGTTTGAACTGGACTTGGGGTTCTCCTTGGGCAGCCATTGTGCTGTTGCTTCCAGAAGCATGTCTGGCCCATCTGATAGAGCCGTATTTCATTCTCTTTGATGTAATCGTAAATGGCATCATTTCCCTACATTGTCTTTCTGATAGTTTATTATTAGTATGTAGAAATGCAAATTAGTGTGTATTGTGGGCTTTGTATCTTGCAACTTAACCAAATTCATTGATTAGTTTTCACCATTTTGGGAGCAAAGTCTTTAGGGTTTCCTATATATAGTATCAGGTCATCTGCAAATAGTGACAGTTTTACTTCTTCCTTTCCAGTTGGGATACTCTTATTTCTTTTTCTTGCCTAACTGGTCTGGCTAGGACTACCAATACTATATTAAATGAAAGTGGCAAAAGTGGTAATCCTTGTATTGTTTCTGATCTTCGAGGAAAAGCTTTCAACTTTTCCCCATTGAGAATGATGTTAGGTGTGGGCTGGTCATATATGGCCTTTATTATATTGAGGTATATTTCCTCAATACCCACTTTGTCGAGAGTTTTAATCATAAATGAATGTTCATCACATATCTTTTCTGCATCTACTGAAGTGGTTTTATATGATTCCTCTTATCTTACCTTCATTTTATTAATGTTGTGCATCACATTGATTGATTTGCAGATGTTGAGCCATTTTTGAATCCTTAGAATACATCCTACTTCATCATGGTGTTTGATCCTTTTGAAATATTGTTGAATTTGGCTTGCTAATATTTTGTTGAGGATTGTCTGCATATATGCTCATCAGAGATACTGTCCTGTAATTTTCTTCCCTCCTGATACCTTTGTCTGGTTTTGGTATCAGGATAATGCTGGTCTCATAAAAGGAGTTTGGAATCGTTCCTTCCTTCTATTATTTTTTTTAAGAGTTTGAGAAGATGGGTACTAATTCACCTTTGAATGTTAAGTAAAATTCACTAGAAAAGCTGTCTGGTCTTGGGCATTTTTTTGTTTGTTTGTTTGTAGGGAGTTCTTAAATTACTGATTCAATCTCCTTACTATTAATTGACCTGTTCAGATTTTCTAGTTCTTCATGATTCAGACTTGGAAGGTAATATGTTTCTAGGAATTTATCCATTTCTTCTAGGCTGTCCAATTTGGTGGCATATAATTGTTCATAATAGTCTCTTATGATCCTTCATATTTCTGTGATATCAGTTGTAGCATTTTCTCCTTCATTTCTGATCTTATTTTCACTCTTTCTTGGTGAGTCTAGCTAAAGGTTTGTTAACTTTGTTTATATTTTTAAAGAACCAGCTCTTAGGTTCATTGACATTTTCTACTATCTTTTTAAGTCTCTATTTCATTTATTTCTGCTCTGATCTTTGTTAATTCCTTCTTTCCACTAACATTGGACTGCATTTGTTCTTTAAATTATAGTTTTTGAATCTCCAAGAATAGTACCATGTAGGTCATCACATAAAGCTTTTCCCAAACGTATATAACCACAAAGCCCTTTTTGGTAGAGTCCTTCAAAATGATAGTGTCACAACAACAGACTTTGTATGTTCTTTTACCAGTGTTTGTCAGGTTTTCTTGTGTGTATAAGTCACACTTGGGAATGTTGTACAAGTATAGATTCTGATTCAGTAGATCTAGGATGGAGGTCTGAGATCCTGCCTTTCTTATAAGCTTCCTAGAGCTGCCACTGCTACTGGTTCAAACACATTTTCTAAGCAAGCTTCTAAGTCAAAATCTTTATTTCCATCAATAACATTTCTGTTCCCACATTTCCTGTCTTGGTTAATGATGTCACTATCCACACAGTTCCTCAACTGGAAACTTGGATGTCAGATTCCCTTCCCTTCACACCTCCTTCTAACCTCACCTCAAATCCAACTGATTGCTGAATTGTCTCTTGAATCCAGTCCACCATCTTCAACTCCATTGTCTTTGTTCAGGACTTTAGTATCTTTCTAGGGACTATGAGTGGCATCTTAATGCCTTTATTCTTTCCTGTCCAAACTGTTGCCAGACACAGCCTTAATCAGGTCAATCCCTCACTTTAAAATTGACACTGGTGTCCCACTGCCCAACAAATAAAACCCCAACTGCTCAGCACTGAGACATTCCAGGTCCTGCAAAATCTGATCTCAGGAAATTTTGAAATTTTACTCCTACTACCAATTTATGACACAACAAGTGCTGTGCTGTGGTCACATTATGTCGCTCACCTTCCCCTGAACACACCATGCATGTTCCCATCTCTGGACATTTGTTCAAGCTCTTTGATAGCCAGTATTGTCTTTCTCCTACTTTCCCCATCTAGAGGAATACTCTCATTCTTCTTAGTCTAAATATAATCTCCTTTGCTAAATGTCCCCCAATTATAATTAATTTTTACTTCCTTTATGTTCTCAACGATATTTTTTAAAATTTTGCTTATACTTTTTTTAATGTTGCCCCATCACCATTTATACATGTGTTTTTCTGGCTAGCTCCTTAAGGGTATTGATCATGCATGGCACATAATAGATGTTTCTTTATTCCTTTATTTTTTTAAATTGCCATATATATGTGATGAATAACCAACTAAACAAATGAGCATATTGGGTGGAGGAGAGTCAAATTGCTATGAATTATTTTAAAAGTAAGGTTGACCCTTAAATAATGTGGGTGTCAGTGGTACCAACACAGTCAAAATCCATATGAGTTTTGACTCCCCCAAAAATGAATTACTAACAGTATACTGTTGAAGCCTTACCAATAACATAATCAACTAACATATTTTTTCATTATATGTATTATATGTGGTATTCTTATAACAAAAAAGGTTAGAAAAAAGAAAATGCTAAAAAAAAATCATAAGGAGGAGAAAATACATTTCTATTACTATGCTGTATTTGTTTTTTAAAAATTATAATATACATACATTTCAAACCCATCTTGTTCAAGGGTTACCTGTCTAGACAACAAACCACCTGAATAAAATACAGATTACTAGAAGTCAACCCCAGACCTACTGAACCAGAATTGGTTAATGTCTTGGTTAATGGTGTCACTAACCACCATAGAATGGGACCATAGAATCTAAGTTTTAGCAAGATGGGACCATAGAATCTAAATTTTAGCAAGAAATCCAAGTGACTTTTATTCAGACTAATGTGTAAGAACTACTGCCTATGGGATGCCTGAGCAGCTCAGTGGTTGAGTGCCTGCCTTTGGCTCAGGGAGTGATCCTGGAATCCCAGGATCAAGTCCTACATCAGGCTTCCTGCATGACGTCTGCTCCTCCTTCTGCCTATGTCTCTGTCTCTCTCTCTCT
This sequence comes from Vulpes lagopus, assembly GCF_018345385.1. Classification (NCBI taxonomy): domain Eukaryota; kingdom Metazoa; phylum Chordata; class Mammalia; order Carnivora; family Canidae; genus Vulpes; species Vulpes lagopus. The sequence continues at coordinate 147,483,924 of NC_054826.1, forward strand.
CTGTCTCTCACGAATAAATAAATCTTTTAAAAAGAGAGAGAGAGAGAGAACCACTGCCTATAATTTAAAGGTAAACAGTTCATTGGTACCAACTTGTGCTCCTAAGGATTTAAAAATATTTGAGGTAAAATTCTCCTATCAGGGTGCCTGGATGGCTCGGTTGGTTGAGCATCACACTCTTGGTTTCAGCCTGGATCGAAACATCAGGTTGGTGGGATCCAGCCCTCGCCCAGGGCTTCATGATCAACAGGAGTCTGCTTGAGATTCTTGCTCTCCGTCTCCTTCTATCCCTCCCCCCTTCAAATAAATAAATAAATCTTAAAAAAAAAATCATCTTGGTCAAAGTTGAAAGCTCTGTAAAGCAATGAAAAAAGTTAAAGTATATTTAGTATCAATAAAGAACAAAATAATATAAAGATTTGGTAAGTCTTTTGAACAAAAAACTTGCTATTGAGATCATGATAGTTCTTTTTAACATTTTCTGGCCTATGACAATTTAAAGTATTTACGTGCTAATTATCTCAGTAAAGCTAGGCTATTCCAGTTGCCACATTTTTCTGAGGCACAAGAATTGTTTTTAAGTTCTCTCTTTTTTCTCTGCAGTATTTAAAACCAACTGATTTCCAAATCACAATTGAGATCACCTACTCTTTGTTACTGGGGATCCGCACAAAACTGAAGGCCATCCTTATGATTATAAGAGCTAAATGAAAGTTAAATTTGTCACATTCTTTACCATGCTGCACACTTTCAGAGTTTCATTTAAAAAAAAAATCCACATAATTAGTTTAGCTTTACCAGGAAAAAAATTTTGAATGACAAGGTCAGGCTCCTGACCTTTTAGTAAATTAGAGAAGATTGCCATAAATTGCACAATATAATGAAACACCAATTTGCATATTTGCTGCTATATTAAAAGGGATCAGTTTTAGCTCACAAAGCAGAACAAACAAAAACATGCATTTTAATAACTCAAATTACTCCCAGGAAGTGACCCTCAGCAGAAAGCCTGATTATCACTACTTAATTAGAAGCCTTGGAAATCTAAATCCTCCTTTAAATCCTATTCTGGGTACAGTGAAAGATGAAGCCATGAGTTTTGTCTAAGATTCAATATTTACTCTTTACTAATATGTTTGCTGGAGAGACTTCCCAAGCATTATAAAGACATGCGAGAAAAAATTTAATATTCAAAGAAAGAGTGCACAAAACCTGTGTTGGCTTGCAGGTGCAAAGCAATTAACAAGCTGGCATTTACAGTACTTTTAATTAATTAATTAAAAATGCAAAGCTGACTTTCATTTCTTTAAATGTTTGAACATTTTATCCATCAATAATAAAGCACTACATGCTGCTGGGTGACAACAGCTGGTAAATGAAAAAAGTTAGTCCAGTGTTAAGGTAAGTGAAGAGAGAGTTGTAATTTGCTAGAGCATCATCTCTTCATTCCCCACCCGCCCCCAGCCTGCCCTCTGTAAGGATATTATGAAACCTAGTGTCAAATGAGAGGGGAAATGGCCTTTTGGCTACTCTGAGTCATGAACTGACAGTGACAATATTTGATGTGACATGGTAACCTTGAATGGGAATGAAAACAACAAAGCTTATTACAATTATGCTCACCATTAAGGACCTGCCGCTCTGTTTCCTTAGGGGAGCAGAGTTGTTTGGAATTGAGGCTACGTACCTCTATCTTATTTATAAAGGTTAAAAACATAATTAACAGAGGGAATTTCAATAATTTGCAAAAGAAGTGGGTAATGGCTTCTAATGTAATGCTGCTGTGACTAATTTTACAGCTGGACGCTGCTCGAACAACGACTTTACTGGTCCCCGTGAACACATTTTTGGTCAGTACATATTTAAAAACAACACCATTAATGTACTTTAATTAAAACATAAATACTACAGTGCTACCTCGGTAGGCATTCACTCAGCTGGAACTAACTGTATTTGCTTAATCTACAATTTTAGATGTATTAGCAAAAATAAATGTTGGTGAATGTAAGAGCCTGATTACATATCTTGGGTAAATTGGTGATAATGAGTCAAGAGACTTTGTGTTCATTCACATATATTAGAATAAGAATCATTATGAAATTAAAGCTAAGATTAATCCTGCTAATGACACCACAGAGCATCTGGGAATAAGATAACCCAGATGTCAGATTCACTGTGCTACTGTGCTGCTATTTGATAGAGTAACCCTTGAAGTGTTCTTCTAAGGCAGATAGCTGCTACCCCCCCAGTCCCAGCACTTGAAATGCAAATGAGTGACAAGATAGTCTAATAATGAGAGCAGATTCTAGCAGTAAAGAAAATGAATAAATTAAAAAAAAAAAACCCTCTGCACCACTGATAAGAACAAGCAGCAGGCACCCTGATGTCCTCAATTAGGGTGGATGACATCTGCTGAGCATTTCTCTCTAATAAAGCCCTCACTCGGTATTCCAAAGCACACGATTCTAACACTGTTAACATTTTAATGTCCTGGGCGTGCGTGGTAACATTAATTACAAGATGATTTGGATGACTTCTGAATCTCTTTTATGTCTTCCGCAGAAGAGAACACAGCATCGCAGCTTTGATATCATAAATAAAATGGGGACGCCTGCCAAGCATGAAAGGTATCCTGAAGTCACTTGTGTCTGCTGTGTTGTCCTGAACCGCTGTAGCCAGGCAAAGAGAATCCTCTGGGCATTTACAGAGGGTCAGTAGCTATGCATTTTAGGGGGAGGCTATGTGGCTCTCAAGGATTTTCTTCCTTTATGCTAAAGGTGAACATTTTTGTTGCTGTTTCTAATTCCTAATGAGCTTAAAGTCCAATTAATATTTTTCTAAGCACAGTTTGCCTTCCTAATAGCTATTTTCATGAGCTTTGGCAAATGTCACCAGGGCTTTCTTGTTTGCTGGCTGGAAGATGGGGGCAGTTTTTCCCCTTATTCAACAGACTAACACAAAGCACTGGCACTACAGGGGACCCCCAGGGGAGAGTGAGGTGGGGGGACAAGAGAAAAGACATTTTTTGGTTATCCTACTACACAACTGGCACTGTATCACCGTCATTCCTAAGAAAATACAATTATTATCTCTATTATACCAGGGAGGAAACTGGGGACAGAGAAAATGTGACGTGTTTGCAAGTTATTAAACATGAAATAAGAAGCGGACCTAGGATTCAAACCCATGTCTGACTGAGCTCAAAGTCCATGACCTCTTCACAACACCCATGGCAGTCATTAGGGCTGTTCCCGGGTGCTCCGGGTCTCATCCTTTAGGGCATATGAGAAGGTTAGGTGTCCTTGCCCTCCTTTCATAGCTGTGTAGACTTCTTTGACCAATGATATGCAAACAGATGCTTTAAAAATCACTGTGTGGTTCACCCTGTCCCCTTTTCGCCTGTGAGGAAAAAATGGATGTCTCTCAGCCTGGATCTGAGGATGACTTGGAGCAGAGCCCACAGCCAACATGTAGCAGATGTGAAGAATGAGGGAGAAATAAATCCTTGTTAGTGGAGCCTCTGAAATTGTGAAATTTTTGGTTACTGCAGCATAACCTAGCCTATCCTGACAAATGTACAAATCTGTGAAACCCCCAATCTGTGAAACCCTCAGGAAAGGAGGAAGAAGGATAGAAAAAAATAAAAGTGAGGGGAGATGCAACTGAAAAGGTGGCCCAAGAACTGTTAAGACCTGGGAGAAAAAGATGGCAATGTCATTGATCTATCTAATCTCTTATATCATATGTGTGAACGGCTCCCCCTAGAGTTTTGCAGCGCCCATCATGAGCTGCTACTTGGAGAACATGGCTCCCCCCATTTTTCACTGGTTAAGCCAGATTTGCAGGGTGTGCTGGGTATAGAATTCATATTCAGTCAACAAACACATGCCCGGCCCAAAAAGGAGCTTGCTCACTTGAAACTTCAGGAACAATTCACCAGCCTATTTACTAGGGCCCTTGTCCACGGATCAATATTAATCTTGATGGCCCATTACTGTCACCAGCTACATATAATAAAATAAAATAAAGTTCTTCAGTCACAGAGATATCTCACCCAAATGTGAAGAGGAGAAGAGAAAAGACCCTTTTGGCTTTTCATAATTAACCCAGTGTGGTGATTTACTGCCACAGTGAAAGGGTTGTCTGAGGGGAAGAGAGAAAATGAGACACAGCAATGAGGCAATACCTGAGAATCCAGCCCCTTTTCTCTCTTGTACCTCTTTCCTACCTCAGTTTGGACCGCTCCTGTGAAATCTCCTTAATTCTCTACGCCAACTCAACCCTACTCAAAAGGCCTGCCATTTGCCAAAATGACAACTGAGCAGTACGTTCAAAGTCCCCAGGCACCAATCAAAAGTTCTCCAGGCTATCACCCAAAGTTCCAGAGCTAGTGAGGTGGGTAGTGCACTTAGAGAACTTAATCAAGTAATAGAACTTTCTGGAACAGAGGCAGAATGGATCTCAAGCAGACAAACCACACACAGTTGCAGGTGCCCTCCCTCACTATCTGTGGCACCATCCTGGGGAGCATTAGAGAGCACTGGAGAAGAGTCAATCAGCGCCCTGTATTTGGTAGTCTCCACTTCTACTTGTCCACTTCCACTTACAAGAATGCTCGTTGGTAAGAGTGAGAATGTCTAGGGAAGTCCTTTCCTTGATTAGGACTCTAAAACCAGGTGTGTAGAGCACCTCGACTTCTTCTAAAGACGTAGAACTAAAAAAAAAAAAATAAATAAAAATAAATAAAGACGTAGGACTAAAGTCCACTTCGATCCACATTCACAGCTCAACTCAGCAACTCCTCAATGAAGGGATTCAGTTCCAGAGTTCATGTTCTAGAAGATGAGGTAACACGATACAAATACCCATGAAGCCTACTCGCTACATCACCAGGAGCTTTCACTGCATTGTGCCTTAGCCCAGGCCAAGAATTCCTTCCACTGGGACTCGGTGAACACCTACTCATCCTTCAAGATATAACTCAAGTGGCCTCTGAGACCCACTCAATCAGAGGTGCGCACCCCCTCCTCTGCCCCGCACCTCTCTTCTATCACAGAACCCATGCTCCTGGTGTAGTAATGTCACCCGTCCCCTGCTCTACTGGACTCCAGGGCCCCGGGGGGAGATGTGGGGTGGTTTCCCCAGCCCCCCGCAGGACGACTGCCACACAGGAGGCACTCAGTGCCTACTGACTGAATATTGACAGTAGGAGGCAGATTTAGGATGCTGTGCCATCTTGGAAGATAAATAATACCCTCCATCCTCTTATTGGGTGCTTAAGGACTGGCTCGACTATTGCTTCTGACAGAGATATAGCACTTTCCATCTCCCTTCCTAAGGCCTTGGTGTCACCTTTATACCTTCCCAGATACTTTTGCAGTTTTTTAATAAGGTGTCCTTAGATGAGCCTCATCCAATTAGCATTATTTCGTGCCCGGCTGTGACAAGATAACTGGAAAATCAATGAAAACAAAGGCTGAACGGCCTGAGTTCTCATGACTGAGTGGGCTCCTAGGTGTCTTTTACGCAGAATAATTTATGGAAGCATCCTTTAAGTACAGGCATTTCCATCTGTTTCACCTTCACTCTTGAGGGGAAATGAAATCGGAAGATATTTAGTCTGTTTCCAACCTAATATTTTTAACCTCTTCTTCTCAGCATTTGGAACTCTTGGTACCACACCTTTGAAGACGCTCTCAGGGGCAGGAGATGAAAACCAGTGTCTCGTCGACTAGGTGCCGGGCAGCGTGCTGGCAATTCCAAGGCTCATCTGACTTAGTCTGCTTGGGGAGAAGACACAGGAGGCGTATTAAAAACAAATGCTAAATGGAGACACCATCAGTCCCTGGGTGAAAATACCAAAGGGCAGAGTTGAGGTGGCATTTCCACTCAGCCACAAGGAGGACAGAGGAAAAGAGACCAGGCAGATGAGAAAGGAAGAAGAAGAATGAGCGAGAAGAGAGGGATTCCAGAGGGCACGGCCCAGGTGGAGCGGTGGTAGCAGAGGAGGTGGTGTGAGGTGAGGCACCAAGGCAGGTGGGCGCCCTGTCAGAGGGATCTTGCGTGTCATACTGAAGACTTTGGCTTTGGGGTGACATAACCTGCATTTTAAAAGGATATTTTTGGGTGTCTGGGTGGCTCAGCAGTTGAGCACCTGCTTCGGCCCAGGGCCTGATCCTGGAGTCCCAGGATCAAGTCCCACATTGGCTCCCTGCATGGAGCCTGCTTCTCCCTCTGCCTGTGTCTCTGCCTCTGCCTCTCCCTCTCCCTCTCTCTCTCATAAATAAAATCTTTTTAAAAATTTAAATAAAAATAAAAGGATATTTTTGAAGGATTTTGGGAAAGGGAGGTCATTGGAGGTGTCATTAGGAAGCTTTTGCAGAAACTCTAAATAAGTAAATCACTGAGGGTTTTGGGTTTTTTTTTTTTCTGATGAGAATAAGGACAGATTGATTGTCTGGGTAATGATTTCATTCGAGAGAAAAGATAAGTGCTGAACTGGATCCAAAATGGCTATAGAAATTAAATCTGGAAAGAGAATTTTAGCCCTTTAGCTTAAAAATGTTGTGAACACTGGGCTTCTCTTTTCGAATGTGCTCCATGTCAGCGGCAGATGGGGCCCCACAGTAAAGCAAGGTAGAGAGAAGTAAACAGAAGACCAAGGTGCGGTAAATACATGCCTTCATAGAGGTTTGTACATGAAAAGTAGTTGAGAAAATGAAGGATTGGACCACGATATAGGAAATAGGAAGAGCCAGATCATTTTCCAAAGGCAACCTGGGATGGGTTCTGAAGTGTGGATAGGAGCTCCTCACCCAGATAAAGGGAGAAGACAATCGTTCCTAGTTTGGAGGAGGGGGACACTATGGCAGAAATGTCTAACTCAGAGAGGAGAAGGCTATCCTTCCTGACATCAGTCCTCAGGTTTTGAAAAATCTCCATAAAAAATCAGTATTTCATGAACCTGCCATCCATGAATTTATCTTTACCTTTTTATTTATTTATTTTTTTATCTTTACCTCTTTAAAATCTCATTTCTATTTTCACCTCTTAGGAGTATAAGCTCAATGCTTATCACTAACCGCTGCTTATGCAATGAAATTTTTCATTTCAGTTTCAAGGAATCTGTTGGCAAGTCCTGCTTTCCCAGGAACTGGTGTCAAGTTTATATCACCTGTATGGTACTCCTCTTCCTTCAGTATCAGAGAACCTTAATTTGGGGGGTCATATTTATTTACATCCGTATTTCTTTTCTCATCCCAGATCCAGGTTCATTTGGACTAATATAGGCTCTCTCCACTCACTCTAGCCATCTGGAAACTCATTTTAATGAAATACGAACATCTATCCACACTTTACCCCCCATCTCTCTGCCATTTCACCCCAGTCACTAGATATTATTCCTTGTTATAATGCCTGATGGTGTATCGGACATTTTCTTCTGTATGCTAGCTTTACCATATTCCTGAGATGACATATCATGTACAGATTCAATCCAAGAATTCTAGAGAAAAAGGGCCCCAAGGACTATATTATATGGGGCATCATAAACTTTTAATTACTTGACCTGCTCCCCAAAATTATTTCCCAGTGTTTCTCTATCTATTCTTGACAAGCACACTGCACAGTATCTCTTATTTAACCACAGTTAGTTCTTTACTGTCTCTCTTCTTTCTTTCCTTGGGTAAGAGAGTTCCTTTAATAAAAGTGATTGTCTCAAAGGAAACTTAAATCCCACTGCCTCCCTCCAGTGCTGCACTTAATGCTGTATGTTTAACAACACCTTGGGGATTACACTTAAATCCTGGAAAATCTTTAAGCAGCAACACACCGGCAACGGGAAACTCTGTCCCCCGAGATCTCAGGGACAGGGGAGAGCTAGAGAGGTGGGCTGAGAGAGGGGGACGTCCAGAGGATGAGAAGCTACTTGCAGAATGGAGCAGAGCTGTGTGCAGGCTGCCCCTCCACACCGGACAGATGGACCAGGCACCTAGGGTCCTCTAAAGGTCTGGGGTTTCAGAATGAAAAGAACAGATATAGTGTCCGGAAGATCCAAGTGGTCCACACAACCATCTACTTTCATCCCCGCCTGCAATCAAGATCTGATTTATACCCTCCCAAAGAAGACATTTTGCCAATTTTAAAATAGCCTCGCTCTGGGGCGCCTGGGTGGCTCAGTGGTTGAGCGTCTGCCTTCGGTTCAGGTCATGATCCCAGGACCCAGGATCGAGTCTCACATCAGACTCCCCGCAGGGAGCCTGCTTCTCCCTCTACGTATGTCTCTGCCTCTCTCTGTGTGTCTCTCATGAATAAATAAGTAAAATCCTTAAGAAAATAAAATATCCTCTCTCTAAATGAGATTCACCAGCACGCACGCACTTGCACACCCACACCCACATGCACGCATGCACACATGCACACCATTACGCAGCCCAGGATCATTAGGCAGCCCAGGATTTGATAAACTTCCCTACAGCTTTCTTCATTGCCTCTGACCAAATTATCCCTGGCTAAAGCTTACCCACTTCGGTCTTGCTCTCCCTCATGGTAGAAGGAAACAACTGGTCATTCTTTAGGGAAAAGAAAATTGTATACCATCCTCTTTAAATAAAATATGTGTATGTTTTTAAAAAATAAGCCAAGAAGCAAGCCCAGAAAGCATCATCATAATTACCTCTTAGATTGCATCTCAAAATCAAGGTGCTTTCTTTATCCTACAGACATCTGTTGGGCACTAACTCTGCACATAAACTGTGCTGTACAGGGCATTATTAGCATTGCTTGTTAAATGACCAGGCTTTTATTAAGGCTTTAAAAACATCCACAACTCTTACTAACTCCTATTACAACTAGGTCATTGACTCTTGACAGTGATTCGTTGGACTACAAATATTAAAAAATAAATTAAAAGAAAAGTCTTTGTTTTTATTATATTTTTCATAAAATCTTAGTGGGCACTGTCTTCAACGCTTGATCATACCAAATAAGGAGAACTTTTGTGATGTGATGAAAGAAAAGAGTCATCTTCTTCCTTCCTCCAAGACAGAAAACCACCTGGTAGTTTGTGTATATTCAGACTCTGCTCTGGCAAGAAAGTTCAAGGATATAAACAGGGAAGAAACCAAATAAGCATTTTGCCTTCAAAAATCTGTTTCATGTTTTACCACCTGAAGTACCAAGGCTCAAGAAAAAGCGGTTTTGATGTGAAAGAACAAAAGAACAGATGTGTTGGACAGTGTGGGATGAATTCAGTCTGCTTACCTACGGTGGCACTTGTGAAATGCACGGTCCCACTGCAACATCCCTGGATTGCCGCACATGCTGGAACAGTAGCTCAGCACATCTCCGTATTATTCTGTGACGCTTAAGAAATTTCTAATTTCCTACTCCATGTCAGAGTTTTCGACTTCCTTCAGAGTTCCCTCTTGAGGGGCACCTGGGTGGCTCAGTGATTGAGCATCTGCCTTCGATTCAGGTCGTGATCCCGGGGTCCTGGAATCAAGTTCCACATCAGGTTCCCCACAGGAAGCCTACTTCTCCCTCTGACTATATTTTGGCCTCTCTCTATCTCTCTCTCTGGGTCTGTCATGAATAAATAAATAAAATCCTTATTTTAAAAAAAGTTCCCTTTGAAATTAGGCCTAGCTAGGTCTCTGGGTTTTCTGTCAAATGCATAGAGAAACTCTTTGTGAACTAATATTTAACATACTTAGGTGTTTAATAAATATGAAAAGTTGTCCAACTGGAAAAAATCTTTGAAAATTCTATTTCTAGAGACACGCGGCTGGCTCAGTTGGTTGAGCCGCCAACTTTTATTTGGGCTTGGGTCATGACCTTGGGATCGTGGTGTGGAGCCCTGCATCGGACTCCACAGTCAGCATGGAATCTGACTCCTTCTTCCTCTCCCTCTGCCCCTCCCCTTCTTCCTCTCCCTCTGCCCCTCCCCTGACTCACACTTGCTCCTTCCCTCTCAATAAATAAATAAATAAAATATTTTTAAAATTATATTTCTACATTAAAGAAACTGATTCAATGACGTTTAATATTACAAAATGTTTGCTTTGGTTTGGGACACTTTATAGGGGTTTCCTCACTCTCTTTAAAGCTATGAACATGGAATACAGGCCAGCCTTGCTACCAACCCAAGAGGTTTTGTCCTATTTGATCTCACAGATAGAACTTTGGTAGAAACTGGCCACTGTTCCATCGTAAAGTAAATTAATTATATTGCTGTCACCTTTTTCATTTTTAAAATTTTATTTATTTATTTATTTATTTATTTATTTATTTATTTATTTAGACAAGGAGAGAGAAGGGAGGAGGGACAGAGAGAGAAAAAAATCCTAGCAGGCACCATACCTAGTACAGAGCCCAGCTCGAGGCTCATCTCACGACCCTGAGATCATAACCTGAGCTGAAATGCAGAGTTATATGCTTAACCCATTGAGCCACCCAGGTGCCCCTAGCTTTTTAATTTTAAATGAAGAATTTTCAGAAGAAACTGCACCTCCCTTGTAGAGGTTCTCAAGCCCATCTGTTCATCAGTGATTTCCATGCTGGCGCTGATTGCAAAACCATCTTACTGTCCTGCCATCTAGTCTCCAAAAGATCACAGAGCACCAAGTCTCTGTCTCGTTGATGAGGGACACAACAGAACACAGATAAGTAAGTTGAGTACCTGTCCTCAAGTCAGTTACCGCTTAATACCAAATGCCAAAGAGCCTGGGTGGCTTCCTAGAGTACGCATGTACACAGTAACAAGCCCCACTGACTCAGTCTCCTCAAAAGAAACATCATCTTTCCATCTTTTTGATCCCCGTGTTCTCAGTGACTAAGGCAATGAGTTTCCAGATGCAAGCCTGTCACTTACACCCATAAAGCTATCGTTAAATCCTAAGAACCCAAGAACCCAAGGGCTATAAAAAGATGCAAAAAAAAAAAAAAAGGCTAATAAGTTCTCTGCTGACTTCAGGATCTTCAGTTCCTATCCCATCCCATCCCAGCTTTACCATTCTAGGTCATGTAATTTTTAAAACAAAAAGCTATTCAGAACCAAATATAGAAATCTCTGGAGAATAATGAGGACCAGATGGCTCTGATCCTTGGCTTTCCTCGAAAATCTGTTTTCATGATAACTTATCAGCACACTTTCCATTTCTTTGATATAGGGAAGTATCAGTGTTCTTTTCCAATACCTGTTTTTCAGATGAAAAAAAATAAAATGTAGGGCATTTAGAGAGAATGAATGAAGACTTATCCTGCCATCACTAGCACCACTGTGTGCTGCTATTTAGAGAAGACAGACAAGCAATTTTTTCTACTTAGATGTTGCCTCAGAAGGCAATTAGTACCAGTCGTTCTATATTGCTAAAATGGATAGCTACAAAATATTGATTCCAACCTTATGGTTATTATATTTAGCAGCACTTACTGGCCCAGCTCCTCCTAGATTAGTAAATACTAATCTCAAGCAACAGGTAGCCTTGTTCATTCATTCATCTTGGGGCACATTAAACCATAGTCTGTCTTGGGGATAATAATAGACCAGGACAGGAGATTGCTAAAGCTGAGTATGCTGCGGCTGTCTGGGTTTTGATTTTCTCTTATAAAGTTGGGCATCTACTTAAATCTACTTCAACATGGCCCAGGCTAGCCTTATGAAATGGACTAAAACTCTGGGCCCTGATCACACATTTGTTTTGACATTAGAACAGATTTGAAACTAACATTCTGAGTTGAAATCCAGACCTTTCTAGAGAGAGATACTCCCTTGGCCCATCTTAAAGCAAAGACAGATTCCTTCCCTCCAGGCCACCTTCCTTACTCAACTGCCGTCAGTTGTCCTTTCTTAATTGTCCGTTAAAGTAGACATAGATGTTTACATAGGACTGTATACCGCCTGTGCTAAAGCTATTTTTCAAGGAGTACATCCTATCCAAATCCCAGTAGAGAGGAATGATATTTAGAAGGATTTCCTGGAGGAGAGCATCAATACATTCCTCCAGAATCTCCAAGTTCCACTCCTGGGTTAAGCCAGGTCACAGAGAGTGGGGCTCTTGGATGCATTGTTTTGACCAGCTATAGCGAAATGTTTTTACTGAAATTGCAATTTGGCAGGGTGTAACTGACCTATTCTCAGGGACTGGATTAACTAGTATGGATGCCCTTGAAAGTAAAAATTTGAGAAATATTTATGTAACAAAATTTCTTGGTCTTGGTGACTGATTAGATGTGAAGACAGAGAGAAAGGAGAATCAAATTTCTCACATGGATTTCTAATGAATGATGGTGCATTTAATAGTAATGGATTGAGGTTCAAATGAGGACGCTCAGAGTGTGAGGTGCATGTGAGACATTTAAGGACTGGGTCCAGAGTTTTAGTCCATTTCATAAGGCTAGCCTGGGCCATGTTGAAGTAGATTTAAGTAGATGCCCAACTTAAGGACATTTGAATAAACGGGTCAGACGTCAGTACTACAGCAGGTGGAGAAAATCTGCACACCACCAATGGTCAAAGAGACCAGCAAACGAAGAAGATACAAGAAGGCCATTTAAAAAAGAAACTTGATGACACATATACCAGAGCATCGACATCCCCAAATATGAAATTGTTTGACACCAAATGGCATGAAACTGATAATGTGCCCAGTAAACTTGGGGGAAAAAAAGGAGAACCCGGCAATTTCATTGAGTGTTGGAATAAACAAAGACTCATGCATGACAGGTTAGTTCTCACCAAATATAGATATTTTTATTGACTTTTACCTCGATGGGAATATTTCAATGGAGAAGAGAAAATAGCCAGATTGTTTGATCAAAAGAAAACCATGATTTCAAAGTGAATACCCGCTATTCACAGAAAAGTATCTGTACAAATGCATAACAAATGGTTAATAGTGATTATCTCTTAGGCTCCTGTGTTAAAAGAGACTTCCATTTTCTTGTATATTTCTGTAGTATTAGAAGTCTTCTAACAATCATTTTTAAGCAGAAAGAAGGGTTAAAGGAAAGCCAAGTGGACACTTCAATATCTTTCCAATAAATTTTTATTCTATCTCTGCTGTCTTCTTCAATTCTTAGTACCAATTTGAGGAAAGCTGCTTTCATTTTACCTACCTGTGCCTGCGGGACCAGGAGATGCCAAAGGACTCCGGTTTAAGGGGAAAACTGTGACCTCCAGTATAAGAACTAGAACACAGCCTGTCCTCTGGTGAGCCTGCTGCTTCTCTACAGGGGATTGATTACTCAACAGAAATGGAAAGCAGGCTCCTGGTGAATCCACTATCTGTCACCCACAAGCAACCCTAGCCCCCAAAGCCAGGTAGCCAAGTAGGAATGAAGCTTTTTTGTCCATTTCAGCACCCGCTTCCTCTCCACCCTCTCTCTGGAGGTGCATGCCATGCTCTCTATCTGCAGCTCCACAGAGATCAGATCTGGGACTGAAAGGTCAGCCCACCTGGATCAAGAGGGCATCTGCCTTGGCCTTGCAAGGGCTGTTAGTTCCACATTTGCAGATAGAAACTCACCCCCCATTGCTCACACTGATGAACCTAATGGTTTCCTGGCATGCCAAGGTTCACAGCCATCTGCTCTGCTGGCAGCATGCCCATGTTGAAGGTGGTGTGCTCTGTTCAGACGGTGTGGGCCATGGATAGCAATCAAAGAGAGGGCTGGAAAGTAGACGCAGTGAATGCAGTCAGTGATGCCTTATTCACAAGAAGACTTCCCCGTAGCTAATAAAGCCTCATGAAGAGCACATGACATGCTGCACTACAAGGCCGCAACTCTACTGACACTGTTGAAATAAGGGTTTTTTTTCCATATCCCTTTTTCTAAGTGATCATCAAATGTGGAATTGTGAGCTTAGAGGAGGTCAAACCTGGATGCCTGGACTTTTTCTGAGTGACCAAGGACCAGACAAAAGTTAGAGCCCCAAGTGTGGGGGAACCTTCCCTGAGATATTCCCTCCGTTTATTTAATAAACTGAGATGTAGTTTATTAAATTGTCACCAGAGCTGGATCCTGGCCTCCAGTGAGGCACCACAGGTGGGAAATGGGCGTTTCTTCTTTTTTTTTTTTTAAGATTTTATTTATTTATTCATGAGAGACACAGAGAGAGGGGCCGAGACACAGGCAGAGGGAGGAGAAGCAAGCTCCCTGCAAGGAGCCCAATGTGGGACTCGATCCCAGGAATCTGGGATCACACCCTGAGCCAAAGGCAGACACTCAACCTGCTGAGCCACCCAGGCGTCCCAGAAATGGACCTTTCTATAGGCCTTTCAGATATGGTTGCCATATGTAAAGATAGATAAATAGATGATAGATAGATGATAGATAGATGATAGATATCTCACATATGATATACTGACCCTAAAATCTTATTGTTTATCAAAAATTCTAATTAAGCTGGTGGCCTATATTTCTATCTGCTAGCTCTCATAACCCTACTCTTAGATCAAGCTAAAAAAGGGCAAGGGATCAAACCTACAGAGATTTGGAACAAGCCTAGGACAGTTGGCAGAAGGAATATCTCAGAATCAGAGCAGCTTAGAGAAATCCTCTCCCATCTGCAAATACTCCCTTACCTATGACTGAAGTGCCTTTGATTGTCGAAGGATTTCTATAGTTAATATTGTTTTAAATGACAACAGCATCTCTCAAGCGTTGTCTTCTACACACTTGCACCTCCAGCCACACTGTTGTCCCTACTGGTCATCTCAATACCACACACAGCCCCGTCCCTGCGGCCACCTGGAATGGTCTAACTTCTTCATTGGTACTTTAGGTCAGAGAAGCATAGAGCAAAAAAGAACATTGACAGAGGAGCCAGTGTTACCTGGGTTTGAATCCCAGATTTGCTAGTTAATAACAGCAAGTCCTTGGGCATGTTTCTTCATCATCTAAGGAAATATGATAATATACTAAAGGGAGTTACCTGAAGCAGAGCAGTTACTTAAAAGCGATAGTTACTATCACTCCCATTGTTGTCAGTTTTTCATTCCAGGCTCAGCCCACAAGCACAGGAACCTAACAATTTACCGCGCCTGGGTCTGAACCCTGACTTTCTCTTGCTCTTTTTGTCACTGTCTCTCATAAGCTTAGGCAGGTTATTCTGCAGATCTGTGTCTTAGTTTACTCATACGTAAAATGAGCACACAGGTCATGCCTAGAAAATAGGACATGTCACGTAAGCATTGGCCATTATTATTGGCTTTCACAATGCATTCTGCAATCAGGATGGCACAACCCTGCTGCGATGAAGGTAAATAGACATGTAGGGCACTATCTAAGCACACAAATGAGTACTCCATATGATGCGTAGCCAGAAACAGATTACCTCCATTTATTGTGCCTACTGTGTGCCAGGCACCATAGAAGGTACTATACATGCTCTCTTTCATTCCGTGCTCTTTCAACCTTATGAATCGGGCCACTGTTTTTCTCTTTTACAGATGGGGAAACTCAGTTTAGAGAGTTTCAGTAACTTGCCTTAGCTTGTACAGCCCATAAGGTATTTCAAGACTCATCCTCAGATGACAGGGAAGACAAGGAACCCTTATGTACTGGTCGTGGGAATGCAAACTGGTACGGCAACAGTGGAAGACAGTACGGAGTTTCATCCAAAACTTGAAAAATAGAATTATCATTTGATCAAGTAACTCCCCTCCTGGGTATTTGCCCAAAGAATATGAAAACACTAACTCAAAAAGATATATGCACCCCTGTTTATTGCATCATTGTTTACAACGGCCAAAATATGGAAGCAGCCCATGTGTCCAATGATAGATGAACGGATAAAGATAAAGAAGAGGTGATGGGGTGTGTGTGTGTGTGTGTGTGTGTGTATACACACACACACACACATCACCCCCCACCACCACCACCACGAAATATTACTCAGCCATAAAAAAGAATGAAATGTTGCCATTTGCAATGACATGGATGGCACTAGAGAGTATCATGCTAAGTGAAATAAGTCAGTCAAAGAAAGACAAATACCATATGATTTCATTCATATGTGGAATTTAAGAAACAAAACAAATGAACAAAGAAAAAAAGAGACAAACAGGTCAACTCTTAACTATAGAGAACAGATGATAACCAGAGTGGAGGTGGGTGGGGAGATGGGTGAAATAGATGAAGAAGATTAAGGGTACACTTGTGGTGAGCACTGAGTAATGTACAGAATTGTTGGATCACTTTATTGTACACCTGAAAGTGCTCTAACACCATGTTAAGTATACTAGAATTTTAAAAATAAAATTTAAATAAAAAATAATTATAAAATTTTAATAATCAAAAGTATTTTTTAAGTAGGTTCTACACCCAGTGTGGAGCCCAGCATAGGACTTGAACTCAGGACCCTGAGATCAAAGTCACTTGACTGACTGAGCCACCTGGCGCCCCTTAAAGTTTTAAGATTTATCCTCAGGCAACCTGACAGTGGAGCCAATGCTCTAACCTATCCTGCTGTTCGGCTTTGGAAAAATCACCCAAGTTAGCTGAGCCTTAGTCTCCTTAGCTGTGAAATAAGAGTAGTAATAGTAACTCCATATTGCAGTGAGGTTGAAATGAGGTGTTTCACATGAAGTGCTTACCCCAGTGCCTGGTCCACACTTGCTACATACTCAGCAAGTATAAGGTGTTAATAACATTCAACATCCTAGTTGGGAATTTAGTTTTCAGTCTCTCTCCAGTGGCCTTACTCTTAACTCCTGCCAGTTGAACACAGATCTGAAAAACACATAAGGAAAACCAATCATTCCTCCAATGCCAGGAATGATTCAATAATAGTAACTTTTAGGTCTTCCCTGGCATTTCCTAAAGGAGACTTCCTTCCACTGTGTAAAGTTTTCATTTTTAAGTTTTTATTTAAATTCCAGTTAGTCAACATACAGTGCATTAGTTTCAGGTGTACAATATGGTGATTCAGCACTTCCACACATCACCCTGTGCTCATCATGACACATCTGATGCTCCTTAATCCCCATCACCTGTTTAACCAATCCCCCACCTCCCCTCCCCTCTGGGAACCATCAGTTTGTTCTCTAGTTAAGCGTCTGTTTCTTGGTTTGCCTCTCTTTTTCTCCTTTGCTTCTTTGTCTCTTAAACACCACATATGACAGAAATCACATGGTATTTGTCCTTTTCTGACTTACTTCGCTTAGCAACATACTTTCCAGCTCCATCCATATCATTGCAAAGGGCAACATTTCATTCCTTTTTATACCTGAGTAATATTCCATTATATATATAATTCTATATATTCCATTCCATTATATATATAATTATTTATATATATTCCCTCTTCTTTATCCATTTGTTAATCACTGGACACATACACCCCAATTATGGAAACAGCCCAAGAAGGCTTCTTTCTTAACCTTTTGCAATGTAGCACACTGCCTCGCAGGGAAGGGGGTTTCCCTGAAAGAGGGGCCCAGAGCTCCTGGGTGGAGGGGGGCCTGTACTCAATGACCAGCAGGACCAGGACCAAGTCCCAGGTTCACAATACTCAGGTCTCCTTCCACACAGGGTGGGCTCTTGCTCTTCAAGAGGTCTGGCCAAACCCTGGGCTGGCTCCGATAACACTGCTTATTATTCATAGTGTAGAGCAGAGTCACTCTGTTTGAAGCAATGCTTACCTAGCCCTCCCCCCAGGTGACAGTTCAGAGTTCCCTATCCCTCTCCCATCTCCCCTGTCCTCCGGGGCCATTTACCAACTTTTTTTTTTTAATTTCAGTTTGTTTTTTCAATCTGTGAGAACAGGTTAATAACAGTGACTCACAAAGCTAGATTAAAGATCAAAATGAAGTGACATCTATGAAAATGCCAGGTTCACAGAAGGCATTCAATATTTTATTTATAAACACGTTTATTAATATGTTAATTAAGAAAGCACAGTTCTAATAGCTTTACAAGCATAAGCTATTTGATCCTCATAATAACCCTACTGAGGTAGGGATTATTTTCATCCCCCTTTTAAAGATAAGGACACTGGGGTATGGAGAGGCTAAATAACCTTCCCAAGGTGACACAATGAGTGAATGACAGAGGCGAGATTAGAACCCAAGCAGATTTCATACTTTTAACCACTACTCTAAGTGCTAATCTTTCTTCCCCTCCATTATTGACTTTTCTCTTAGATCCCTTAGGCCAAATATTGTCCCAACAGTGTTTCCCAGAAGTGCCATGTTGGGAACCCAAACCTCTACTCCCCCTGGTGATAACCAGGGCAGCTAGAGATGTTAGTCTTGAACAAGGCCCTTGACAATGCTTCTGATCTTCACGGGCCTTCCTTAGGAAAGTATCTATTCCTAAATTACCTCACCCAACAATTACAGTATTCAAGAAATTTTGTTTCTACTAACATAATTATCAGAAAGTTATCATCCAGAAAAACAGGAAGTTATATCAAGATTCGAAAATACAATTTCAATGGCACAATGTACATATGTGTATGTGTGCCTATGTATGTTTATGTATGTAAATTTTTGTTGAGACCATTTGAACAGTTTTTTTGGGCAATAATTCAACATATTAAAAAATAACTGACAACTATTAAGATAATGCCATTTTCTCCAACATTGGCTTCCATGGCAATGCTCCTATTAACAAATGGCAGCTTGTAGTTTGGTAATTGGCTGTCATATCTCATCTCCTTAAAGAGCTGTATATCCCAGATGTCTCCACTGTACATTCAGCTCTATGCTGCAAAATAAGAGGTTTTGTCCCAACACTGACAGAATTATGATGAGGAACAAGCAATGGCGTACTCTCTTGTGCTTGAAAATCAAGGATGAGGCCACCTTTTTGGATCTTAAACCTCACCCAATAGATCAGCCTCCGGGCATGCTCTTTGGGATGTGAAAAGCATTGTTCTTCAAGCATCATTGAACATTACATTGGTTATCCTTGAGGCCCAGATCAAAGGAAGACCATCTTCCATAAGAGAGATCCTCCACACGCAGTTCTTGCAGCCATCCACAACACTTCTGTAGTGCTCACTCTTACAAAAATAAAAAATATAGGTGAAAAAAAGATAATATAGATAAGACCAACTGGGAAATAGATGTGATTGGAAAGGTTTTTTTTTTTTTTTTGAGAGCTGACAAATCAATAACTCCATTTGTATTTTATTCGGTTACAATAATAAATAGTTTAATATAATAATTTATGTGCATTTAAAAGGCTAGGCAATAGAAGCTCTAGGGTAAGCATGACTTCCACAAAGTTATAATATCTATTATCTGTTCTAATACCTGTCTAAAAACAATTCGTATTTATTAGTGGAATAAATCCCTAAAATTCCTTTCTAAAGGCTTATCAAACCAGATTGGGTCCCAGCCCAACAAATCGAATTAGAAAGCCATGTAAGGCTGCTAACTGAGTTATTAAAGTGATCTGCATGGATATTCCCAGTTCCCCAGGAAACGATCTGTTTGGACATTTAATCAAATGCTGCCCTCTAGTGAGAAAACTCTTTAAAAGCCTCCAAAAGGCCCTGGGATTATCAAGCACTCGGCTTCAAATAAGAGACTCAAATAATATAATAAAGTAGAATCTTCAACTAGAGCCACATTTATTCTAGGCAAAAAAAAAGCCACTTTGTTTTTACTTTGTTGATAATGCCTAGTTTTCTTTCTAAAGTTACACTGACAAAACATTAAAATTACAGCCGGATACTTTTACCACTGTGATCTTCAAATGTTTCAGGCTGGTTCAGAGTTCATTTTATAATCTAATAGGATTTTCATGTGTGTTTCATGTGTTTCCATTAGCTTGTGGTGCAGCTAAAAAATTAACATAAAACTAAATGAGTGATAATATGGTTTCCCACTCTGTCAATAAAAAAGCACAGAAGAAGTAATAGATATTCCACAGAATGTTTGTAGTAATAAGCATTTCCTTGCTTCTAGGTGATTATTATGCCATAGAAACCAAGAATTACAAAATTCTTCAATACAGGAAAATTGCTATATACTCAAACAGACAACTAATCACTTCTAATTCAGTAGAGGGGTAGGAAAAAAACCTCTACTCTCAAACTTTTTCATACAATGTCATACATTTTATTTATTTAGCATTAATAGGCATTTAGCATTTTTTTAATTGTATGCTACACTTTGTGTAGGGGGCAAATTTCTTCCTAAGACATAATATTCATTCATTTACTCATTTTTTGTGTCTGTTAGTAAACTGCTGTGATTGCCTACTCCGTACCCACACTCCAGTAGTCACATGGGATCTAATGATTAAAAGGATGACTGTGGTCCTAAAGCATATGGTTCCCACAGCCAAGTGAGGGTAACAAACAGGTAATCAGGTCATTATGAAAAATGCTGTCATAAATGCTTTTAAGATGGGGGTAGACACAGGGCTCTCTGGGAGCATGCAGGAGAGGAGGGACACCTGACCCAATATTGGGAAGCTAGGAAAGCTCTGCTCCCCAAGGAAGTAAGGTTTGAGCTTTGACAAGGTTCCAATCACAATCGAAAGCCCTCTGAAGGTAGTACTAGAAAGACAGCCAATTTCTTTCTGCAAAAGTAACTCCAAGACTGTGACTCTGTGACAGCTTCATGTTTCATCAATATGTCCCAATTAGATATGCAGTGATGATAGCCCCACACTTAGCACCAGCCCCACAAATATTTGAATTCAATCTCTCCATAATGGAAATATTCCTATTTAACAGAAAATTTTGTTCTACTTTCTTAGTTCTGAACACATCCACAGAATGTTATGCCTCTCTTTTTCTGGAAAAGCAAGAAAACTAAATTATTTGGAAGATATGGAATCCTCATGTACTCTGGTATAACTGTTAGCACCCTCTGTGATCTTGGGCAAGTCCTACATCTATGATCTAACATCCCTCCGGTTCAAACATTCTGTAAGTTCACAAGGAACACTATATATAAACATTATTCTCCATCCCAAAGTGTTGTATTCATTGTTGAGTGTTGTTGACTTTCAGGTCCTCATCCTCCAATTAACCAAGGTCATTTTGGTAAGTAGGAGAAAATTTCTTGCTTGAGAAAGACAATCCTGTCCTTTCTACTCAAATGCTTTACTCACCGAAAAAGAAAATGGAAATTGCAATTCGGGGGAAAAGCTTATAAAGCCCTGGTCCTGGATGAAAAAAATGTCAGCAATATGTCAAGAACACATCTCTAGAAAAAGAATTAAGCTAGGGAGGCTTGCCATGTGAGAGACCTTTAATGTTTTCTCTGAACTTGAATCCACATGAGGAAAAATGGATTTGGATCTTTGGCATCTATTAAAATATGTGGTTTTTAGACATCCGTTTTGGATTTATGTCTTAAAATTAACTGAATGTATTAAAAACTTTAAAAAAGAGCTAAAATTGATATATTGATGTGGATACAGATATATATCAATGAGGAAAACAAGGTTTTCTCAACCCAAGCTGTGAGCACAATTTTTAAATGATACTCCATGTTTTGAGGAATGAAAAGCTGAATAAAGTAGGGGCAAGGTTTCACATAAGAATTAAGAAGCCTGGGGAAGCCCGGGTGGCTCAGCGGTTTAGCGCCACCTTCAGCCCAGGCCGTGATCCTGGAGACCCGGGATCGAGTCCCTAGTCAGGCTCCCTGCATGGAGCCTGCTTCTCCCTCTGCCTGTGTCTCTGCCTCTCTGTGTCTCTCATGAATAAATAAAATCTTTAAAAAAAGAAAAAAAGAAAGAAAGAAAGAAACCTAGATTCTATCTGAGAATATAACCAACTCTGGTCAAGTCATCTAACCTGTGTTTGAATCTCCTCACTTGTCCCGTCTTATATGTGTCCCTGGGTTCATGTAAGGATCCCATGAGTTACTCTTTGTGAATGTACACTGAAAATTACAACAATAATCTAAATATACACCAATAGGGGAAGGATAAACATATTGTGTTAAACTCATACAATGAAACACCATACAAAAAAATTAAAAGAATAATCTGGACATATGTATATTAATAAATGTATATATTCATAGATCACAAATAAATCTCCAAAATGCTATAATGTTAAGTAAAAAGAGCAAGATATAGAATGATATATCATTTTACTGCTTACATCTTTAAAAAGCACTCAGAACTACACTATACATTGTTTATGGATTATAGATACATATGCAAATATATCTATATATGCGCATGCTTTTTCTTTTAAAATCTACAGTGGTTGTCCCTCAACAAGAGGAAAAGAAACAAAACTCAAGGTTAGGAGCACCTGGATGGCTCAGTCGGTTAAGTGTCCAACCCTTGTGTTCAGCTCAGGTCATGATCTCAGGGTTGTGAGACTGAGTGAGCCTTGTGTAGGGCTCTGTGCTAAGCACAGGAGTCTGATTCAGATTCCCTATCTCTCTCTCTCCCTCTGCCCCTCCAATTCATGCTCTCTTCCTCTAAAATAAATAAATAAATCTTTAAAAAGAAACTCAAGGTTAGAAGGGACTATAGCCAATCATGTAATTATTTTAAGAGGCTGGAAGCAAATATGACAGAGTTAATCATTAGCTCTGAGCTCTGGGAATAAAGCTACATTCCCCTTATTCTCTGGAACTCCCCTATACCTTTGAGGTTTCTTTAAAAAGTTATTTTAAGCTGGGGTGCCTGGGTGACTCAGTCAGTCAAGCGACCAACTCCCAGGTTCAGCTCAGGTCATGATCTCAAAGTCCTGAGATCAAGACCCTCACTGGCCTCCCCACTTGGTGCAGTCTGCTTCAGATTCTCTCTCCCTCCTCCTCTGCCCTCCCCCTCACCCATGCATTCTCATGCTCTCTACACTCTCTAAAATAAATAAATAAAATCTTTTAAAAATTTTTCCTAACAAAATAAATAGCAAGAGTAAAGCACCTTGATAAATAGGTTAAATGGGACTGGTGCAATGACCCACAGATCCTTCCAATCTTTGTTTTATGGTCTTCACTGCCAGAACGACATATGAGCCATCTGACTATAAGGTCAACCTACATTTAATAGGGAATTCAAACAAGTATCCGCATGAACAGATCCCAGAGGCGGATGGGGAGTGCAGAGATGCATTCTGCTAAAAGAACAATTTTGAAATACACAATTTCAATGCCAGGCAACCTGAAGCTTTTCACTTCCTATTCTCTGTTTTCAAACCTTGAAATACAATCAGGACTTCCATAATTTAAAAAAGGGGGGGGTGTCAACCAAATCCCATCATGTTCTTCATATTCATAGCAGCTTCAAGGGTTTTTCCCAGTACTCTTGTCTAAACTTAAAAGAATGGACTGAAATCTCTAATTTCAGATTCCAGATCCATAATTCTGTAGAACAAGCTGGAAAATAAGTGATTAGACTTGTTCAGTAGCAGTAACTTCAGACATGAACAGATTGTTCACAAAAAATGAAACCCAGATAGCTGTTAAATATATTTTCAAAGCTTACCTCAACTCATAGTGGGAGGAATGGGATTTTAAAGTTATACAGAAGTATCTTCTTTTTTTTTAACTTATCAGATTAACATAGACGAATAAGTTTGCTAAGGCACTGAATGCATAGTCTGGTGGTAGGAAATCAGGCGCTCTCATCCAACACTACAAATCAGTACAAGCTCTACAGAATTTAGCAACGTCCATCAAAATCACAAATGTACATTTCCTTTGACTAGCAATTACATGTCTAGGAATTGATACTAAGATATTCTTCGCATATGTATGATATGCCATGTATATGCGACTACTCTTGCCGCAGTGTTTTTAACTGCAAAACACGGGAAATATCTTAAATTTTTGCCAGTTGAGAACTCTAACTTAATTTTGTTATAAACATAATATATATATATAATGGAATGGAATATAATATAGTGCTATCTAAAAAGAAAAAAAAAGGAGGAACTGTTTATGATTTGTTATAGAAAATCTCCAAGATCAATTCTTAGAAAAGAAACCAAAGTGCAGAACTATACTACCACTTGTATAAAGGGGGAAAGATAACAAGGAGCAGGATGTTTCTGAAAGAATAAGTGAGAAAAATGCTAATACTGGCCACTTCTGGGGAGAACCAAAGTGGACATCTGTATCACAGTGCTGAAAGGCAGACTTTTTGCTACATACTATATTTTGAATTTTGAACCACGTGAACAACGTGAGTGTGCTACTTTTTAAAAAATATAAAATTTTAAAGTGATAACTTAATTTTAGCTATAACGGTGGGAGACCTTCAGGTGGCTCTAATAAAGGTTAAAAGCACCCACCCTCCGGCCCCCAAGAAAAACATGGAAAGAATTACATTCCAAGGAAGAGCCAGATAGGAAAATTTCCTTAGAAGACAGACTCACTGTGTCAGTTCTAGCAAATTATCTCACCTGAAGCTGCCACACACAAATCAATCTAGATTTCCTTAAAACCAGACCTACTTCAAGATGCTCAGCCAGCCTCTGCTAAATGAAGCCCCGATTCAAATTTGTAACAAAGCTTAAAAATCCAATAGTATCTTTCCCTACCTGGCTTTCCATTTGATTATGAAACTCAGCAGGT
Organism: Vulpes lagopus; assembly: GCF_018345385.1. Classification (NCBI taxonomy): domain Eukaryota; kingdom Metazoa; phylum Chordata; class Mammalia; order Carnivora; family Canidae; genus Vulpes; species Vulpes lagopus. The sequence goes on from NC_054826.1 coordinate 147,508,430, forward strand.
GTAACACAAAATACAGAAGTTATTTTCTCTTTTGGCGAAGCAAAAATTCATCTTCTTCACTCAAAAATACATCAACATGTGTTATGTAGAACCAACAGCTAAATCTAAACAATGTGAGCCACACATTTCAAATAGATGAAACCCAGCATACACAAAGCATAAGCCACATAACTGGTCATGGTGGAGCAACAGGGATTGGCATTTTTACCTTAAGTAGTCCTGAGGGGACCTGTTCATCTTAGCAGGTAGTTACCGCTAATCTGCATCTGCTTATTAGCTTGTGCTTTATTTTAGCCCGTTAACAGGAAGGCTATTATGAAGTTAGGAAGTTTGCAAAAAGACACAGGTGTCTCCTTAAACCGGAAACCTCAAAGTGGATGCTTCTGTTTTCTGGTATTTTATTTGACTACATTTTTATACAGGGGGGGGTCCACTGCTTTGGAAATGTATTACTTTGCCTTGTTATTTTCGCTTGCTGCAGATGCACCCCCGCCCGGCCCTGGGAATCCGAAAATGATGAGCGCGGCCCCCTGGTTCCACCTGCTGCCAGGGCCTCCCGGGGCGCGCTGGGCAGGGGTGCTCACCGCCGCTGCTGGGCTCGGGGAAGCCTCTGCCCAGGCCGGGCTGCAGCAGGCCGGGGAGCTCCCCTTCTGCTCCGAAGAGCAGTCACCTCCCATTTCCCTTAGGAAGAAATTTCTCTTTCTTTGTGAAATTCCAGGCAGAAAAACCCTTCCCAGCGGCTCCCTGAGAAGAGCTTGGTACAGAAAGGGAATGTTCTATGAATTAATCAGCATTGACCTGATGGAATGAACAGGGAAAAAAAAGGGAGAAGAATTTTATGAACTCACTGTCACAGAATTCCATATATAGATATATGAATTCCATATATATATATATATATACACACACACACCTATATGGAATATATATATGTGGAAATTTTTCAATTCCTAATAAATGACATTTTTCTACAAGTCACAAAATATAATGTCCTAGCAATACAATGACAATTTCCCACACGGGGTTCTCTTTTGAAAGCTATAAAAAGGCTTTTTAAAAACACCCGCCCAAAGGACACCCACATACCGAGAGAGATACCCATGGAGCTGGTTTTGCAGTGGGCTTTTAGTGAGGATGAAAACCCTGCTTCATTCCGGCTGGGCTCTCTGTCCCACAGGACCTCAGAAACGAGTTTCACAACCAGCCTTTGCCAGAACTCCCACACCACCGCCCCCTCCCTGCGTGGACCTCACAGTTTCCCAGATTGATGCACCTGGCAGCCTGGAGCCGCCTAGGATAATAACTGTGACACTCGCTTTTCTTCTCCTGAAGTTGTAGATTCATTAAAAAGCAAGCGCTGCCTCTTGCTAGAGAACTGGGTAGATCCCACATTGAATGTTTCTATCACTTCGTTACAAATGACAAATATAAACTACATTTACACAGACACACACACACACACACACACGGGCGCATAGGTACACCCTGTGCAAATTCTAGGAACGGGCTGTCTACCCATGGGTGGCGACCCTAACCAATGCCCGGAGGCAGGCAGCTACTCCAGGTGTACACGACCAAGGTACAATCTGCATTTAAGGGGGAAAAAAAATGTCTTCATCACGTTTATTGATGGCACTTGGAGCTTTTCTGTCTTGTTTTGTTTTTATAACATTCTCCCCAGGAGTCATTTATAGTTTTCTTTTCTCGGGGTTCACTTTTCCAGAGAAGCTGGAGCTCCGTATACAAAAATCGTATCCCAAATCCGTGCTCCTCCTCTGCCATTTGCCTGGGTTAAAGATGGCCAAACTGACTTTTAATTTGGCTAAATAGAAAAAAATAAATAAATAAAATGCCCCCAGGTTAAGACCCTGCATTCCAAGTCTCGGCCCAGAGTGAATTTGTCTGGCCAAGTTATAAACCCCTGAAAATAGGAAACTAATGCCGCGAGGATTTAAAATAATAGAAAATGTTTCACATAATATAAATCCATAAGCAGTGTATTATATTTAAGTCTTAATATCTACATACTTGGATTATCTTATATCTTGACAATCACACAAAGTAATCTCACTCCCTCGCCCCCTTCCTTTGACTCTGGGTTTCATTCCTATGTATTAACAATGCTCTGGGCCATAAAATACTGTATTAATATTAGTTTGTCACAGCAGACTAAATTTAGAACAACTCATTAATATGAGAGAGTTAAAGGCAGTCAGCCAAGAGGACCAGGGACTGTAAGCTCTTAAGGCTGTAAGTTATGCAGATATGCCACTTGAACTGGAGAGGCAGCCATTCTTTTTGTGACTAATAAGAGATTCTATTAGTTCTAAGCTGATTCTAATTCTAATTAAGAAATGTGGGAAAAGGCAATTTTGCCGCCGTAGGTATAGTTGATGTGCAACCGGAGTAAGTCCTCTATCATCTCGCCTGGCTTTCGGGGCATGTAAGATTGGTGGCACACGCGCGGAATGAATAGTCTTCCTGCCATCCACATAAACAACAACAACAACAACAACAACAATAACTTTGCCACCCTTTTTGCGATGGTGTTAACCATAACCGATGTTCCTGGAAGAAGTCTGGTAATCAGTGTTCTTTCAAAGCAAACCTTTTGTGGCTCAGAATCATCCCAGTTGTACAAAAAGTTTTGACTTTTTACAAATAAAAAAACCTTTCAAATGGATACTTCTGGACCTGTTATGCCTTTCTTTGGGCTTGTCAAATATTAATTTTTTTTTAAATTTAGTCCCTTGCTAAGCTACAAATATTCATGTTTAACACCAAGTAGCAGTTCAGGGGCTGACAACTTGGTATGTACCTTTTGAATGATGCATAGAAAGCAGCAGTTAGCACAAAGAAAAAGCCACCAGATTGGTCTCAGGGAAACCCAGTGTCTGAATATTTCATGACTCCTCTAGCACTTAAAGAATAAAAAAACTGGCTACTAGTGTTGGGAGACCAACATCAGGAAGGTCAGAGCCTGGAAACGTGCAAGAGATCCCAGTCTTGCCTGGGGAAAGTGAAAGGGGATTTAAGCTGCTTAGGAGAATTAGAAAAAGGAAAAAGAAAGAAAGAAAGAAATTTCTTTTGCTTTGTTTTGGTATTTTATAAACACCAGAGTGGCAAGACAAAAGCTATAAAAGGGTGTGCAGTCATACCTCTGTTGGGGTCCTGATTTCCACGTCTCTAAGGACACCAACAACTTATCTTCTCTTTGGGGTTAGGAGGCTTAGCGATAAACTTCCCCCAAATCACCCCTTTCCTGGAGCACTTGCTCACTCTCATGGGTTCTCTCTCCCAAGGAAACCGAGGAAGAGGGAAAGGAGAAGCGATTCAATTATTTGTTTCCCTGGATGCGCTTGCAAACATCTCCCATGGAGGTGAGGGGCAAGTGGGGAAGATGATATCTTAATTACGCAGATGCCCAGTGACTTGGGACAGAAAAATGTTCCCCCCTTGGTGAACTTCTCTGCATTTTACGATGGCGTATAGGAAATCTAAACCGAATCCAGGAAAACAAACCAGTGACTCTTATGGAAGGGGGGGGGGGGAGCTGTACAGTGTTTAAGCAACTGATGACTTCACCTGTCACTGTCTCATTAAGCTCTTAATGAGTTCTTTTCTATTCTTGGTCACATCTGATTTTTTTTTAATACAAGTCCCTTTGAACAGCTGGGAGTAAGAATCGCCTTTGATCACTGAATTCTTCTGAATTTTCCGTCAAAACGAGGCCATTTTCATCCTGACTTGGGGTATTTTTATGAGTTTATTTCCCCCAAGTACATTCCTGGGCATCGCTTTCCAGGCTGAGAAGAGCCTGAACAATTAATGTATACATTTTTACATAAATGTTTATAAATTTAACAAAGGGAGAGAGCTTTGCCACAAGAAGCCTCAGCTCTTTTGAAGGCGGTTTTCTAATGATGACCCTTGGCGTGTTGGACCACATGGGATTCCTCGGAGAAGAGTCAGATGAAAATTAGTCTATTCTCATTTCAAACAGAATTTTGCTGAAGTCCTGATCAGAGCATCAGCATGGAGTCCGGGGAGACAACACTCGCTACTTGATTCACTCCGCAGCCTCCCTCTCCTGGTAATTGTTGCAGGAACACATAGTGACAAGGCTCTAGGATGTGAGCGGTCTGGATGTACTCCGGCTGTTACGCTCTGTTTAAAGATTTAAACCATCAGGGTATGATAAGGCTTTTTGATGTTCATTGAACACGGAGCTTGGGTACAGAAGAAGGGGAAAGGGCTTCACCAGAAGGCAATCATCTTTCAGAGCCACAGTAAGACAGCGAGAGGTGGGGAGATCTCAGCCTCCGCGTAGACGCGGAACAAAGGCAGATGAAAGGGGCCGGGGGAGCGCGGGGCGCGGGCTGCAGGGGGCCGCCCCGCAGAGGCCGCCCCGAAAACGCGGGGGCAGCGTTTAGGGCTCCCCTTTCATTAAAACACACTCCTCCTGGCGGGGGAGGGGATGATGCCTGCTGCAAATTTGGGTGGCTTCGGGTGACCCCGGATTTAAAAGAGCCTCCCCGTGGCTGCCTTCGAAATTATTTAATGAGCATTTATTTGGAGTCCGGTGGATGGCACTTCCAGCGCTCGGCATCCCCCCACCCACCACCCCCCAACCTGGAAGGAGATCTTCCTTAAAGTACCGTTTTTAAGATCCTCCTCACCGTGTTTTCTTCCCCCAAAGGTAAAACCCGAATATTTGTCTTGAAGAACAAAAAGATCAGGAATGCAAAGGGGGCGAAGGTGACCTCTCCAGAACCCAACCCAATCTCTTCTTCTTCTTCTTTTTCTTTTCTTTTCTTTTCTTTTCTTTTCTTTTTCTTTCTTCCTTTTTTTTTTTTTTTTTTTTTTTTTTTTTTTGTCTTCTTTGGCAAAATACCAGCTTCTCCACCCTGTTCGCAGCCATACCCTGCCATGATAACCGGGCCTGCACCTTGAGTGTATTAATTAGACAAGAAGCAACACTTCCCTCCAGCTTGGGCCCCCCCAGCCCCTAGCGCAGGGTGCACAGTACCCAAGTCTGAACAAACGTGTGCGCGATGAATGAATGAATGAATGAATGCATGCATGCAAGACCCTGGAAAATGACAGGATAGATTTAGATTTCTTTTCTGTGCCTCCATTTCAGGTTTCAGAAAACTTCTGTAGAAAGCAAGCAAAAAAAAGTCATGTTTTCCTCTGTTGCATCCTGCACCAGCACACAGTCTGGCAAGGGATGGCTGTCAAGAGCTGGTGCTGTGGATTCAGACACACTGGGCACCGAAGGCTGCTTGGCTACTCATCACAGGACCCTGGGGAGCTTCTTTCACTTTTCTAAGCTCTATTTTTCCCATCCCAACTTCTTTAATAAGAAGTATTAAAAAGAGCTCCCCCTCTAGAGCGAGAAAAATCCTTGTAAAATACCTAGCACAGTGCTTGGCACACAGGAAAACTCTCAAAAAAGTTAATTATTCTTATATGATTGCTATTAGCAGCAGCGTTGCTCTCCCAAACATTTTCAGACATGGTGGCATTGGAAGGGGATTTTTAGAAATACATAGTTATCGACACAACTTGAATTGTGGAAGTTATAATCGCATGCTCTACTGAAGAGTTGTTTCCACCCTTGCCTCTATAGCGACATGAATAAAACGTGCTGTAATCCACTGTCCTCCTCTGGTCTGACGATGTGCTCCTGTCCTCACCTCGTATAAATGTTCTGTAATTAGAGACAAGACCCTCTTCTCTTAGGGGTCTTAGCGATGGAATTAGAAGCGGGTCTGAGCAGCCAACACCAGGAAACCAAAGTGAATCCTGTCTTGCTTGAACCTGGAAAGCAAAAAGCCAGGCGAAATGACACGTACCATGCAGAACCCACCTTCTCACGAATGTCAGCTCAGCATGACATAGAAATCACTGCCTCTGAGCCCACAAAAGGAGATGAGGCCCCAAACTCAATCCCATCCCATCATGGCCTCACCCCACCCAAGCCAAGGGCCCATCCCCAGTGAGCTGTTCCCAGGAGAAGGTCCGAACACCATCACAGCTCTGGGAAACCAGTTCTCTCACATGATCCTCTCAACTACCATATGAAGAAGCTTTACCTTATAAGTGAGAAAATTGAGGTGCAGCATAATAGTATCAAGAAAATCACACTTACTGCCATTTTAATTTTATTTCTCTTTTAACATTTTGTTCAGCAACCTACTGGAGTGGACTAGGGCCCTCATTCTCTCTGAGACTCTGTGTGAATCCTCCAATTCTTCTGGATCTCAGTGTCTTCCTAGGCATCACGAGGTGGGGGGCAAGGCGGGGAGTAGAGGGACTGGTCCATACCGGCCCTACAGTCTATGATGCGTGCCAGGAGGGCTAAGCTCCTCTAGTGACTCTGGAATCTCCGTGGAAACTGCACACCTCACATCGTGATCTTCCTCTCCAATTCCCCCCTGGCTCTCCAGCCTCCAACACCGAGAATGGGAGCATGTCAGCCATCACCATTACGGAAAGAGTCCGTTTTAGCAGAGCTCAAATCTAGGGGAGCATTATGGCCAAATAACCTGTCCCCTGATTGAGCCGTATGGGAATTACTGTTTCCTTTGCCTTAGCCTGCTAACACAGAGAATGTCAATCCTCTAAAAACAAATTGATTGATGATATAATCTAATATCTTCATATACTTTCTCGCGGCAGAATCAATCTGCTGCCAGCACAACCATCCAAGGCAAAGGAAAAGAAAAATTGCACCAGTTGCTTTTCTTTTATTGCACTTCTGGGTGCTCTAAGAAAAAAACTCTCTCCAGAAAATCAATAAGGCAGATTTTGATTTCAATAAGGGGACTGTGCCCAGCAGTCCCCCATTACAGAATTAAATCCATATGACAACACAAAACAATGAAGAGACCCAACTAGCAAGGGATCCATTTGCTTTGTTTGACTTTGGCTGCCAGGGAATGAGACCACAAGACTGGCTGTAATTTAATGCAAACCTTGGCCTATCCTGGTTGTGCATATGACTGACCCTTAGGGCACGACCATCAATTTTCTATTAAAGATCAGAGATTTGACATATCAAAGTCAACATCTAGCTGAATAACTGCAGTAACTTGATAATAATTCTTTTGTGGATTTCACAGTGGCTTTTCAGTAAAGTATCAGAAAGGTAGCCGATTTCAATCCTGACCTGGCAAGATCTGAATATGAAATAAAGGATTTCAGCTTGATCTCCCCATGATGTGAGGATGAATGTTCTGGTAAATGTTAACTTAGTGCTCTGAGTAGCTCAGTAATAGATGGGTTTAGGCAGTAATAGGTTTAAAATGTCAACTTATTGAATAATAATTTCATGTTGTACAAATACTATGTGTAAGAAGGGATTTGTTTTGCAAATTTTGAAATAAATGAATGGATTTATGATGTCCTTGACTGTTTCATTGTTCCGGTCAGAATTTTACAGAAGAATCGAAATTAGTTTTTGCTTTCTCCGATCTTGTTGTTTTCCTGCATTTGTCTCTCGATGAGGTTTTCATAATTACTGGGCCTCCCTGAATTCTGGTCATTAGTGGAGTTCTTCCCTGTTTGGGTCCCCAAAGCCAGGCTGACAGCATTATTTTCTAGTAAAAATAAAAACTCAATTATCCCTCCCTATAAAATGTTCCATGACACCAATAGCATAAAAACCTTTCACCAACTCAGCTGTAAAATGCTCAACTGTTCAAAACATAAGAACCGAATAAAATTCTGTTTCCGTAACTGAACTCAGCCCTTCAGTCCAATTATAAACTGACAGCTCTATAAATCCAGGTGGAACGCAAGTGTGGGCAAAGCCGAATTGTGATTGGGACCACTGAGGACCTGGGCCGAACACCTCCACCACAGCCTGTGGAAGAGGTCCCCAGATTCTATAACTAGCCCCCGCCCTCCAAACACACACACACACACACACACACACACACACACACACACTTCCGACCATTCCATATAGAGTCAACATCTTTGCTCAGGGAAACTACCCAGGTAAGTTCTCTGAATACTTCAACTCCAACTCTTTGGATCCTCAGTTTATCTCAGCTTCCCAGAAAACTCAGGAAGAGAAACCAAAAGGAACCCACTCTTGCAGCCCATTGGCCTGGCAGCCTAAGGAACTCTGTCTAATGCATAAGGGATGTCTTGATTTCCATAAACCCAAACACAATCAGTAGCTTACTGATGCTCATGCTTGGGTGATACCTACGGGAAAGAACTGCTTAACCATTCAGCTCAGGGGTTGAACACATCACTCTCCGCCCTGCAGCCATGGAGAGACCCTAGAAGCTGGCTGTAAAACAAAGATGTGGGTATTTGTAGATTATTTAGAATGTAAAGAAAACATTGATAAGGAAGTAAGACAGGTAAGCAAAAGCAGCCAATTAAGGGTGCACCATCTAACCAGCTACCACCTTGCACACCCAGAGCTTAGACCCACTGGGGACCCTCTGACATAGCGTGGGAACTGAAGTATTTATTCACCAATTCCCCTGTCAGTCATTGGTTGAGGCTGCACCCAAGGAGCACTCATTTCCTTGGCTTCAGGGACCAGTAAAAGCCCTCAGGAAAAAATGCAGTCACTGGAAGATTGAAGCCAGGCACTGGGCACCAAAGTGGAAAGTGAGAGGGATGTGGGCAGGCTACTAAATCTCTGCCATAGACACAGGCCTTCTATTAACTTTTGAAACTTTCCTAACTTATTTTTAAGTTAATATGGCTCACATAGGGATCCCTGGGTGGCGCAGCGGTTTAGCGCCTGTCTTTGGCCCAGGGCGCGATCCTGGAGACCCGGGATCAAATCCCACGTCAGGCTCCCAGTGCATGGAGCCTGCTTCTCCCTCTGCCTGTGTCTCTGCCTCTCTCTCTCTCTCTCTCTGTAACTATCATAAATAATAAATAAAAAAAAATATGGCTCACGTAAAACAACAACATATTTAAACATTAAGGAAAGGTGCAACTATTTAAAAAAAAAAAAAACAACTGGTTTCCTCCCAGCCTCTCAGTCCTATTCTCAGGGCTAACCATTTTTTACAGATTCTTTTTTTCTGTATATAGAACCTAGGTATTTAAACACATACGCACCCACAAGAGTTGGATGCTACACAAATAAGGTCATAGTGACATAATTTCCTGTGGTTTGCTTTCTTCAGATAATAATATACCTGGGACATCCTTGAATATTAATACCTCTATATTTATATTTGTCTCAAACTTTTTTAATGGATACTAATATGAACATATCACTTAACCTATTCCCTCTTGGCAAATATTTAGGCATTTGTTCCAATTTTTTTTGCTATCAAAGACAATGCTGCAACTTTGTTTGTAATATATACATATGTATACATACATATATATGTAAATATAAGATTATACAATGAACACAATATATACATGATAAATTCCTAGAAGTGAAATTTCTCAAATACACATATTTTAAAATCTGACAGATCAGGGCACCTGAGTGGCTCAGTGGCTGAGCATCTGTCTTTGGCTCAGGTTGTGATCCCAGGGTCCCGGGATCGAGTCCCACATCAGGATCCCCTAAGGGAGCCTGCTTCTTCCTCTGCCTGTGTCTCTGCCTCTCTCTCTGTGTGTCTGTCATGAATAAATAAATAAAATCTTTAAAAACATAAAATAAAATTTGACAAATCATGCCAAAGTAATCCCTAAACAACATTTCAGCAATTTACACTTCTACCAACAGTGCACAAATACATGTGCATTTCCTTTATAACCCACACTGGAAATGGTCACACTTTTTAATCTTTAGCAAATTAATAGGTTAAAATAGTATATCACTGTCTTACTTTGTGCCATCTTTTATTATAAGTGAGGTTACTCGATTATGTTCCTTTGCAATTTCACATACATCTTTCTAATGTCCTGTTAGCCTTTTCCTTAATGTTTTGTAAGTACTGTTTATAAGAAAATACTTTCCACATTTGTATTTTGTTTTTATTTTTTTATTTTTTTTTAATTTTTATTTATTTATGATAGTTACACAGAGAGAGAGAGAGAGAGAGGCAGAGACACAGGCAGAGGGAGAAGCAGGCTCCATGCACCGGGAGCCTGATGTGGGATTCGATCCCGGGTCTCCAAGATCGCGCCCTGGGCCAAAGGCAAGCGCCAAACCACTGCGCCACCCAGGGATCCCTGTATTTTGTTTTTATTGTTGATTATGGCTTTTTTTGCTGTATGAAAGTATAATATATCTGTGTTTTCAAATTCAATATTTTTATGTTCTGGGTTTTTGTTTCACAGTATGATATTCCTCAAAATTATTAAAAACAAATTCGACCATTAGTTCTCTAGAACATTTACAGTGTGATTTTTATATTTAAGTTTTTTTATATTTAAGTTTTTAATCTTTTCTGTGTAAGATGTAAAGTAGAAATATGGTTGCAAACATTTTTTTCCAATGACTATCTAGTGGTGTCTAATCAGATCTTTTGCTAAATATCTTTTATTCATAATCAATTACCAAATGGATTTAATTCTATTTTCTAGAGTATCCATTCTGTTTTAAATATTATAGCTCTATAATACATTTATTATCTGATAAGACTTGTCCTCTCTCTAATTACTAGCACGTCCCCATTTTTTTCCAAATGAACTGTAGTATTTTGTCAAGATCACAAAAAAGTTGGTATTTTATTGGAACTACTTGAATATCTAGATTAACTTAGAGAAAATTGTCATATAATATTCAGTCTCCTTATAGGATAATAAAATTTATTTTTCCATTTATTAGTGTTCTTCATGTCCCTAGCAAAGTTTGTTTTGTTGAATCATGCTTTTGTACCTCAGAGGCAGAAAGTTAAAAGACAATAATTATTCTCAATTATAGCAAACTATCATGTTCTGCTCATGAGAAAACTTAAGGCTTTCTTCATGTGTTTCTGGCACCTTCCTTGCTGAATTTATTTCTAGGTAGTTAAATACATTCATAGCCTTGGTAAATGAGTTTTTTATCCCATTATATTTATATAATTGTTCTAATTGTTTCTATGTTAACGATGTATTTTTATGTATTAACTACATACATAACTACCTATCGGATTCTCTTATTGTACCTAAAGACGTTTGTCCCCTAGTTTATTCTCTTGGATTTCCAAAACCTCTAATTATATCAGCTATAAATAATGACTTTTGAAGTCTAATATTTACACATTAATTCTTTTTCTTGTCTAATTGCATTTTCTAGTCCTTTTAAAATGGTAAGCAAAAAAAATGATTATTGGCAATTTGTCTTGTTCCTGACTTCAATAAAAATGCTTCTAATATTTAAAGAGCCAAATTCCAATAAAATGAAATTTCTCAAAGAATATACACATATATAAAGCCAAATTCATTACTAAGAATGATGCTAGTATCCCCAGGTATCCCCAGGTGGCTCAGTGGTTTAGCTCCACCTTCAGCCCAGGGCCTGATCCTGGAAACCGAGGATGGAGTCGCACATAGGGCTCCCTGCATGGAGCCTGCTTCTCTGCCTCTCTCTCTCTCTCTCTCTCTCTCTCTCTTTTTCTGTGTCTTTCATGAATAAATAAATAAAATCTTTAAAAAAAAAAAGAATGATGGATGCTATTTTAAACTAAAATATATATTTGTATCACATTAAGGGAAAATTCATCTATTTCAACCATAAAAAGAGGTTAAATCAGGAAAAGTTTAGTTTTTCAAATTTCTTTTCATTGTTTTTAAATGTCTTTTCTCTTTTACCTATTTATATGGCAAATTATATTAACAGACTTCCTAATAATAAATTATCCTGGCATTTCCTGGATTGAAACAATTTAATCATATTCTTTCACTGTTACTTGGATTCCATTTGTTGTATTTTATTTAAGAGAATGTTTTTAATTCACTAATAAAGCTTACGGATTTCTTCCTTTTTATGCTTTCCTTGAAAAATCTTAGGATCAGTGTTACACTTTTTCTGAAAGCTAGCAGAAGTGATAGTTTCCATTTTAAGAGTTAATCTTACACCAGCAAAGGAGTCTCTACAGGCCACATGATTCCTCTTGACATGACCTCAAGTATGAATATGGTCATAGTTCAACCTCAAAATATGTACTAAGCACCTATGTCTATGTAAAACTGTGCAAGTGGGAATTTGGCTCTTGAAATTAGTATTCAAAGAAAAAAATCTCACATGCTACTATATCAAAGTGTTGAAAGCGATTTTCCAGTTGTCTTGAAATTTAAACTAAAGCCCAAAGTAGAAAAAAAAACAATTATGCATATAGTAGATACACAAACAATATACACCCTTGAAATACTTACTACAAGATAGAAAAAGTGGGGTTGTGACCCAAAGCCAGGCTTATAAGAGAACTCAAGACGTTTGAAATGAATACTGAGGCACTGAAATAAAAAACTGTCAACTGAGTCAGCAGTTTGGTGGCATTCCCCCAGCTTTCCTCATAGGTGACCTCTCCCAGGCTAAGTGAGAAAGGAGCTTCAAGAAAATCTTTTGTAGAGAATGGGTGTTGTTTTCCAAAGAAGGCACTGACACATTAACCTCCAACAGAGATGCTGAGCTGCGGGGACTCTCCAGTGTCCCTGGATAAGAGCTGAGCCTGGGGTAATTCCCAGGAGATACTAACAACATCCCCAAGGTGAAGATAAAAACTTGTGTAGACCATAGTGACAAGAAAAGGCAATAGAGTGGTTTATCCTTCCAGAATTTGGTCAAACAAGGATGTTATCCTCTCCTCTGAACTAAGGGTCACCTCATTAGCTACTATCTTGAAAGGTTTCTGCTGAAGGAGACTACCTGCCAGAGCAGAACAACACCAGCAGAATGAGGCTGGCAATATACAATCTTAAACAGGAGCTAAGATTTCCTAAGAGCTCAGCTAGAGAATGGATTTCCAACACTGAGCATCAGTAAGGTGCTAGAAATCTCCAAAGAACCCCTCCAAAACTTCCCAGAATGAGGAAGCCGACTTTCAGCTGTCTGTCACTTGGAAGACACCACAACCAGATTTCATCTCCACCCATCAAGTCCAGCGTTGCCCTTTTAATTCTCATCTCGTCCTTGCCCTAGCTCAAGAGGAACTAGGAGCATAAACAGGAGTAGATGATGAGTAAGGCAGAGTAATAGTAAAAGAACAAAACACCATATATCGTGCCCTGTTGGTCCACAGATTTTTGCATAGGGCTGAGGCTTGGTGGGAAGTGGAGGAAGGGAGAAATCTGGAACTGGAGGAAAGAATGAAATCGTGGTTTGAACTGGACTGGCCATTTTAATGCCTTAACAGGAGACAGCTCTAAAGCCAAAGGTGCCTGGAAAAGCTATGTGGTACGGCCAAAGTACTGCCAAGTTGTGAAGGAGACCCAACAGTTCATATCTGAAGGCAAAGGCACATGGCACAGTCAAAGGAATCCTTGAACATCTCTCTGGAGGGTTGACATCAGAGATTGACCCTTAGCTTTCACTAATTCCAACAGAACAAGCATTTCTTCCAGCACTGGAACAGATTGCAGCAATTTTCCTGAGCACGTGTGGAGTAGTTGGCAAAGTTTAGCAGCCCTGTTGTAGGAAAAATATGTACCCTTGAACACAAGAATCATACTTAGCAGAGCGGGTTGCTCACACTATAAGAGGCATAGAGACACCCAGTCTGTGTGAGAGAACAGAAGATAAAAGATGATGGTCTCCCAAATGCTGTATACTCGGGACTAATTAAATGCAATGGTGAAAAAAAAATAAAAATAAAAATAATTAAAAATAAAAAATAATAAAAAAAAAATAATAAATGCAATGGTGAGCGGCATCACTTACTTGCCCTAGTTCAATCAATCACTCAGTCTCTCCCCACCCCACCCCACCCTACTCCCCCACCTCTGCATCTGGGTAGGTAAGAGTCATATGTGATTCAATTCCACTTACCTCTCTTTGAAAAGACCCAAAGGTTAGTAGCACACGCCTCTCAATGAGTTCCCAGATAAGTGAGCGAAAAAACTATGTAAACAAACGTGTAGCAGGTCTTCTAGCAAAAGTCAGCTTAAGATCCAGAGGAGATACAAAGGATACATTCTGGCCTTCACCTTGAGGAAGACAGACTTCCCCGAAGAAATAAAGTGGTCTAGCCCAGCCCCACCACACTCAACAGGCAGTGCCAACCGCCCGGAGCAACATCTCTTCTTTCTGTTTACTTGGGTAACTATCACTTAAAATTGGTAGTAGCAAAAATAATACCTTTTATTTACAAAAAAAAAAAAAAAACTTCTATGGCCCTTTCAAGGGGTTGGATGAGAAAATCCCCAAAGAGGTTGAGTCTTGCACCAAGGTATTAAAGTTGACAGGTTTGGCAACCCAGTCTAGACCCAAGTGTGCTGATTCCATGCTCCACACCTCACTGCCTCTGAAGTAGAGAACCATTAATAAAAATTTGTAAAACTTATTTCTTCTGGAATAATATTGTATTGACAGTAACTATAAGCAGGTACTGACATAACTATAAATAGGTTTTTGAAAGGAACTTGCAAAAATTCAAGGATTAGAAGTCCATAAACGGATGCTTATAGAAGCATAAGCCTGACATCAAAGACAACCACGTCTATGGGAATTTCAGGTCTTTTCTGGTTTCACCTTTATAATCGACAAATAAAAGTGTTAAGATATTTAAAGTATACACGAAAAAAAATAATAAAATAAAGTATACACCATAATGATTTGACATACATGGGCATTGTGAAAGGTTCCTCTCATATAGTTAATTAACACATATTTATCTCTGTATGTGTGTGTGAAAACATTTAAGTTCTACCCTCTTAGCAAATTTCAATTACATAATACAGTGTTTTCAACCACAGCCACAATGTTGTACATTAGATCCTCAGACTTTATTCTACTTACGGCTGAAAATGTGTACCCCTTTATGAATCTCTCCTTATTTCCCTCATTCCCCCCCCCCCAGCCTTTGGCAACCATTAAATTTATGTATAACTTAATTCTCAGCTCCAGAAACCTAGTTCAGAAGCACTATGGCAATTCCTTTCGTCTCTTGGAGTTGTTCCTCCAACCACATCAGATACGACACCTGCCCTCTGACCTCCTGGATGCTTTACAGGACGCTTGAATGACTGACGTGATCCTGAGCTAGGATTCTCTCCTTAGTACGGACGTAGTGTAGTGTGACAAGGCTCTCACCTGGAAGTCAGGAAACTTTGATTCTAGCACAGACTCAGCCTTAGACTCTGCAAGTGATTCATGCAACTTCTTTGGGCCTTGGTTTTGCCACTTTTAAAACTGAATTAATAAGCCCCAACTAATGGGGGGAACTGGGTGGCTCAACTGGTTAAGTATCTGACTTGTTTTCCACTTGGGTCTTGATCTTATGGGTCATGGGATCGAGCCCTATATCGAGCCCAGCATGGGGCCCCACACTGGGCTCCACACTTGGGAGTGGGGGGTGCTGAGGGGAGTCTGCTTGAGATTCTCCCCTTTACCCCTCCCCCCCAGTTGCATACAAACACACACACAGACACACACACATTCTCTCTCTCTCAAATAAAAGAATCTTTTTAGAAATTGAATTATTGGGGCAGCTCAGGTGGCTCAGCGGTTTAGCACTGCCTTTGGCCTAGGGCGTGATCCTGGAGACCCAGGATCGAGTCCCACATCAGGCTCCCTGCATGGAGCCTGCTCCTCCCTCTGCCTGTGTCTCTGCCTCTCTCTCTCTCTCTCTCTCTCTCTCTCTCTCTCATTAATGAATAAATAGAATCTTTAAAAAAAATTGAATTATTTAAAAATAAATAAATAAGCCCCAACTAAGTTTTATCATGAGAATCTCAAAATCCAGATATCCCGCTGATATCTTCAAGGTATTGTCTTGCTTTCTTCAGGAACACAATGGGGAATCTGACCAGGACTGTGCCAGCCTGGGAGCAGCATTTCATTCAAGGCCCAGGCAGGAGCACCATAGACAGACACACCCTTTGCCACTTCAGCTGGCAATTGGCAGAAAGAGCGCTAGAAACCAGATTGTCTGACCCTACACCAACTACTCTGCCCACTCTCCTTCAAGCCCTTTGACAGGGCATATAAGGGTCCCCACTGATTGACCTTGATTTTCTTGTCTTGCTTTCAATCTGCATAATTTTAAGTTACACTTTTTAGCCTCCATACCCTGTCATATTCTTTTCTTACCACTCATATGCCTTTTCTAGCTCATTGCTTAAGATTGCCTAACAAAACCCTGATTGTTCTTTATAGCTCAGCTCAAATGACAGTTCTTTCACGAAATCATTCCTGATAGTCTCGAGGGTTGGCTCTCTTTCTTCATTATTTACTTATCTCAAAGCACTTACCACGTCTTGCTTTGTGTCACAATTGAGTGCCAACAGATTGTAGATTCCTTGAAGTCCTTGGTTGTACCCAAGTACCCAAAAGAAAGCCTTCCACAAATAGTTTCAGTTCCAAGAACACGGCAACAATCAAGATAGACTACGCCATGCCAGAATAAAAAACACAAACCTCAACATTTCACTAGTTTTATCCAACAGAGTTATCAAAATCTTTTTTTTAAGATTTTATTTATTTATTCATGAGAGACACACAGAGAGAGAGAGAAAGAGAGAGGCAGAGACACAGGCAGAGGGAGAAGCAGGCTCCATGCAGGGATCCCGATGTAGGTTTTGATCCTGGGACTCCAGGATCACGCCCTGGGCCAAACGCAGGCGCTAAACCTCTGGGTCACCCAGGGATCCCCTCAAAATCTGATACTATATGTCCAATGTCCAATCCAAATTATTAGGGGAGCTCTGTCATCAATCTCTCAAGAACCAAGGCAGATCGAGGTTCTATCTCAACAAGGCTTCTCTGATCCTTAAGGCAGGGGCATGAATATAGAGAATCGATTGAGCCCTGGCTCTCAAATCTCCCACCCGGAGGTAACCCATGCCATTTCTTCTGACATTTCACAGGTTAAACCAAGTCACATGGCCACACTTACCTTTAGGGCAGGATAGAGAAGCGTGACCCTTCATTATGTTTGCAAGAAAGAGGAAAATCAGAATATGGAAGAACACCTTAATGACACCACCTTACACACCATGCCCTTGACTTTGACTCGTCTTGTTGTCTATGCCTGGATCATTCTGCTCACCCAGTTTCTCCCTTAATCTGAATAATCTCTTCTCATCCAGATATTTCCACTTAGAGTTCCCCTAAAGAATTTGTTGACCATAATAACCTCAACTTACAACCACCACCACTACCACCACCACCATCACTACCACCAAAGCTGGATAGGGTCCTTCTAATGTGCCCCAGTAGCACCTATAATTTTAAGGGATCATGGTCAGATTATACTGTAGTTTGGCTTTTTCCTTGACTCTTTCCCACTAGACCAGAAATTGGCAAACTGCAGCCCAAGAGTAAAAAATGAAACAAAACAAAACAAAACAAAATCAGCCTGCTGCCATTTTTTAAAAATAAAGTTTTATTGGAATACCATCATGCCCAATCACCTACATGTTGGCCGTGGCTACTTTCACCCTGCAACAGAGGCATTGTAACAGAGACCACCAGGCTTCAAAACCCAAGATATTTACTATCTGGCCCTTTAAGAAAAAAATTTTCAACCCCTGCACTGGGCCATACGCCCCTTGAGAACAGGGTTATATTTTCAGCACCTTTTGTATCTCAGCACCTAGCAGAACAACTTGTTCATAGGCATCCAATAAATGTTGTTTAAATAAAGAATAGGCTCATGAGTGTTCACCAAATTAAAATCAAGAACAAAGGACAAAGAAACGGGGAACAGAAAGCATCAGAACTTTACCTTTGGCAAAACAGACTCTCTGGATTCTCTGTTCCAGTGACACATCCTATCACCTTTTAGAAAATGAGTAAACACTGGGAACCAACATTAATCTTCTCAGTGCCGAGGCAACTAGAATTTTCCACAGCCTAGTTAGAACAAATTAAGCAACTGTGACACTTACGAAATGCTTTAAAATTACAAAATCACTAAATCCACATCCATTTGCTCTGTAGAATATTTCATTCTCTTTGATTAACAAATCTGACTTAAATGAGGTGCAGACCTTTTCACACAGTATTGTACAGCCTTCAAAAGTACCACAACGGGTATGAAGGGCCTCCAAGCTGAGTATCTAGGAGGTAACGTCAGTACAGTGGCTCAGAGCTTCCAGAAGTAAACACACGGTATCTGGGCCATGGTGATTTTACAGCACATGAAAAAAAAATCTTAAAATACAAGCAAATCTGGAAAGTACAGCATCCCGGCTTGTTTATAACAGCAATTTCAGCGAGTACAGATCCACAATTTATTTGCAAACAGATTAATTAATGTTTCAGCAGCTGTTTGCAGCCAGTCTGTGATCTCGCTGAGCACAGATGACACTTTTCTCCTCTTCTATTCCATAGGGGCGATTTTAGCAATGCTTAGATTAGGTTTTTACTGTATCAGCCCACATGATAAAATAAGTTGAGTCCTAAAGCAGCCAAGCTGGCTTTACAAGATCCCCAGGCCGCCACGTCTCTGGTGGGTCCCCCATGCCACCTTCCCTGGGCTTCCTTTTAATTATGGCCCCAAAATGCCAGTTTGCAAACAGATCTGCAAGATCAAAACCTGACATTTTTTAAAATTGTTTTTTCCTTCTACTTTTAGGTCCCTCAGGGTTGGAATTCAGCAATGTGTACCACTGGGTGTAATAAAAGCAAATGCTTGAATATTTTTCAGTAACCTGACAGAGAATAAACAAATGGGAGAACAAATGTTGAAGAGCCTACAAGTAACGCGCTGCATAAGCTAGGTGGATCGCTCCTGACAGAGCAATGCAGCTCTTCTGATTCTATTTCTCTTCTTGAAGGAAAAAGAAACAGAGAAGACAAGACAAAATCCCCAAAGCCTCACTAGGCTAAATTTCCTTATTCTCCTTTGAACAGACTACACAGATTTTGTTGACTAATTGAGATCAATCCCAGTTGTAAATCGCCTAGCTATCCTACAGCTTTAATTAAGCTACCAGAGGGAGCTGTTTATCAATTAACACTTGTTACAAATTATTAGTAATTATATGGACTTTGTGTATGCACCATAGCCTGCAAGACCAAAACTGCTTCCCGGTTGTTAGGGAAGCAAATTGAATAGCTAATGGGCTATTTGGGTGAAGGCACCAGTCATCCCCATAATTACAGGCCTCCTTTTTTGGCAGCAAGATTTAAGGTAAGTTCCAGCATCATCAGCAGTACTTGAATAAACACTGTAAATGTGTCTCTCACCAAGGCTTTCCCAGATCGTATTCACTAGTGGACTTCCTAAGATGGACTTTAGGTCTGTATTTACTTTTTGAGTAACAAACCTAATGAAGATGGGAGCATTAGGTAAAAGTTGATAATGTATTCAAGCATTAAAGCTACCTATTGCGGTATGCACTGCATTCTGTGATAATTTTAATTGGCTTAATTGAGATGCGCAAGCCTGATTAATGTTTAATTCCTTTATATTAAAAAAAAAGAGTCAAGTAGTTCGACATTTCTTCAATTATGTTAGATCTTTCTAGACTTCAAAGGAATGTTACATTAGACAGCTAGATACGGGGCGAACTGATTAAAGAATAAAGACTGCTCATTATAATCTAAGAGTACAAAATTGGTTTGTGTAGCCTTTGAAAGTCAAAATTATGAGCTAAAACTTGAGCTACAGTAATTAACCCAATTTATAGTCATTCTTGCTTATCTATTTGCTTATGATTAGTAATTTAAAATGATCCATGGGATTGATTTACAGATCTAAAACCCATCCAGGGACCCAAAACGTGTTGTTCATCATTCTTTAAAATGTTGGAGGAATAGATTTAGTAGCATTAGTAAACATCTATCACGCAGTGGAAAACACCAGCAGGAAAAGACTAGATGGTCAACTTCATTATTCCAAATGCAAAAAAAAAAAAAAAAAAAAGGCTAAAATATTTGTAAAATGTAATCTACTTACAAAAACATTTAGCTTAACTTGCACTTTCTGTGGTTCTCCAGAAAAAAACAAAGACAATGTAAAAAAACTGTGGATTTCTTAAGGTGATCAACTCTTAATTCCTCTGATAAACGCATTTTTAAAAAGGAATATAGATGAAATTTTAATACGCTGTGGCATGAGTTTAATGACGTGTACCACAACTGCTTCTATGGGAGCCAGCCCTCTCTTTCACGTGCATTTTCCAAAACGCACATGGAATTCTAAATTCACTTTAGGAGATGGGATTACAGCAAGATTTGGGAGAAGTTGGGGCAGGAACCATTAGGGAATCAGTAGATAAAGTATATGTATATCTATCAGAAGTAAACATTCAGAGTGATTAGCACACTTGTTAAATTTTAAACATCTCCACCACCTCGCTGATGCAGGGATACGAAAACCGAAAGCCTTCCATTTGATTAGGGACACATAGCAATTGGGGCAGAAAGGAAATAGAATGCACACATCTTTTTGGCTTCTTTTATCTGTAGAAAATATAAACCACTTCATTAGGACCGAGTCTAGGGACTCCGAGCAAATCACACTTTCTAGGACCTTTACAATATTATGACTCTATGTATAAGTGAATGAGTTTGTAAAAGCATTTCCCGAAGTAGATTTCATGGGACACACATTTACCAAGATGCGCCATGAAAAGAAGATTATGCAGACAAATAAGTTTAGGAAATCTTGCACTATATCCTTCTCTTGAAATTACAATGCCTATTAGCATATATTAACAGTTCTACATATTTCGCTAAAGAACATTTTTAATTGAATATCAGTTAATATCAGCCAACATTCTTAGCCCACAGAGATATTCTTAGTGTAATAATATGTATCGAAATAGAATACTGGTGCTTGCTTTTCCCAGAGTAGTGTTGATCACATATGTCCAAATAAATAAACTTCTCCCATCCCACCTATTTCACTGAGGGAACAAAACCATGTGCCACAGTAGAAAGCAGTAAGGTTTTATTCTCCAGTTGTTTCTGGCCCCTTACATTGACCTATATTTGGTATTCTATGTGGTGCATGTGCTAGAGTTCATGTACCTTAAACAGAGGCAAGAAATGTGTCCAGGAATTGGGGAAGAAAGGGTGAGTCATTTTTAAACTTCGTGAAAATATGAGTCCTAGACATTTTTTTTTTTTACATTTTTATTTATTTATTTATTCACGAGAGACAGAGAGAGAGAGAGAGAGAGAGAGAGGCAGAGACAAAGTCAGAGAGAGAGGCAGGTTCCATGCAGGGAAATCGATGTGGGACTCCACCCCAGGACTCTAGGATCACGCCCTGGGCGGAAGGCAGGTGCTTAACCGCTAAGCCACCCAGGCATCCCCCTAGACATTTCTTACGGGCTAACCACACGCAAAATTAATAATTCCTTTCCCATTGCCCTGGGAACTGAATAAGCAAAAGGTAAGGCCCTACAGATCGAAAGAGAAATGATATAGGCATTTCTGTGTGTGTACACTCCCTAGCCATATCTGCGGACAGAGACTACAAGAAATGGCATCTCAATGTTGATGAACACCTCTAGCACCCAGATCTTGGTTTCTAAGTGCCATTCCTCACTAAAGGGAATTAGGGCTCTGTGAAGAAACAACTAGTTCCAGGGCTGGGATAGGATATGTATAAGGTAAGCCTAGAACATCTTGCTATACCAAAGAGTGAGGAGTATTCAAAGACTAGTAAGAACACATTGGAGGACACAGAAGCCAGCTTCAAAGGGTTCTCTGCTAGCTCAAGCTGGGTCAATCTAAACATCAAAATAATTAGAGTAACAAATTATAACCCATAGAATATAAAAGTATGTGAAACCATACAAACATCTATCAATCAGAAGGGAATCTTTTTTCTTCTTTGTGAGGGGAAGGGGGAAAGCTTTTCTTTAAAGTAAAATGCCAACTAATAAACATAGAAGGAATAAAGGAATCAAAGTCATCACTTGACAACTACCTTTGTGATACTTGTTTCAGGAAAGAATCATTAATGAATCCTGAAAACAGTAGGTTCTAGTTTTTTTTAAGATTTTATTTATTTATTCATGAGAGACACAGAGAGAGAGGTAGAGACACAGGCAGAGGGAGAAGCAGGCTCCATGCAGGGAGCCCAATGTGGGACTCGATCCCAGGACTCCAGGATCACACCCTGAGCCGAGGGTATGCTCAACTGCTGAGCCACCCAGCCATCCCTGGTGGGTTCTTACTTCAATGAGAAATAAGGTATCATAGTCTCAAAGCATTTTCCCACAAGATACTTATTAACAAAGGAAGAATAGTAACTTTATGGTGTAGAAATATGACCAAGTGATCAAAATTGACATTACTATTAATGAGACATTACCATTAATGTATCTGACATCAAGTGCCACCCAATATGATGCTCTGAGAGGCACACATTACTTCAGCTGTTTTCCTGCCCAAAATGTCTTTCTAATCATGAGGAAATTTCAAACAAACTCAAACTGAGGGAATTTTCCAAAAAATGACTAGCTTGTACTCTTCAAAAATATCAAAGTCATGATAAACTATTCCAGGTTAAAGAAAACTAAAAAGTCATGACAACTAAATGCAAGAAGTAATCTTGGATTGGATCTTGAATCAGATTTTTTTTTCTTTTTGCCATAAAGGACGTTAATAGGATAATTGACAGAACTTGAATAGGGTTTCTTGATTAGGTAATAATACTAAATCCATGTTAATTTCCCGATTTTGAATTAGAGGGTAGTTAAGCAAGATAGTACCATTGTTTTTAGGAAATACACACTGAAATACATAGGATTATGTCTGTGACTTACTTTCACATGATTCAGAAAAAAAATGTGTGTAAGTGTGCATGCACACTCACATCTGGAAAGAGAATGAAGAAACATGGTAAAAAAAATATTAACATTTGAAGAATCTGGATGAAGGATATGTAAGAATGTACTGTTTTATAATTTTTCTATAAATCTGAAATTATTTCAGAATTCAAAATGAAATGAAGGGGGGAAAAGTTATGGCCCTGACAAGGAGTGATGGGAAAGAAGCCCTAGATTTGGGTGCTTAGCCAGCTACATGCACGGCTGTTCGGCTGGATTCTCCAGGGAGGTGTCCCCTGATACTTGAAGGTTGTCCTAGCTGCTGGCTTATAAAGCCATCTTCCCCTCTGCCCTCCCAAACTGGCCCCCACCAAGCCCAGGTCCAAGTGGCTGCTACAGGACTCAACCCTAAAAATAACTCTGCACTTTCTTCCAAAAATACTTAGTTATAGGTATGTGTACCCAGGGCCACATGGCAATCCCAACTGCTGCTTGTGAGGCAAGGGAAATGAGGGCAGTGTAAAACTGTGGGTAAGCAGAGAGCAAAAGTCTTAGACTAATGGCTAAAAGGAAGAAAAAGGAAAGTCTTTGAGACTGCCCCAAAGACAAAAATTATTCTCTCCCTTTCAAAAGGCCACTGTGTTTTATAATGTGTCCTCTCACAGCAACAGCGGGCTGGGAAAACAAGAAAACCAAAGGAACCTGTAGGAAGGAAACAAGATGGCAATTACATGGAGTAGCTAAAATAATGGCACCCAAAAGAAATTGGGCACCAAAAAAATTAGAAATGGAGAAGTTTTGCCACTAGGACGCTTGAGTGCTCAGCAAAACAAGCTAACATTATAGGGCATTTACAATAGAGACATCTGCTAGGAGCAAATTATGGCAATAGCACAGACTCCTGGGACTGAATAATCTCCAGCTCCCTCTCCTTCCCACTTGCATCTTCATAGACTGAGTTAACCACAAGCACGTACACACATCACACACGGAGAATACAGATTTTTTGAGATTTTAAGCCTTTATAAATACTCTGCGTATTTAAGTTTTATTGTCTATTTTCCTATCAGTGGAATCTCTTTCTCTAAGAATGGTTACTGGGTAAGGACAGGATGTTGCTTATTAAGCAGATATCCCCAGAACTTCAAGAAAGGAGTAACGGGATGATCCCTAAGACGTGTACCAAGACCTCCAGGAAAAGTGCAGCTGGAGTGAGAGTAACACTGCTCTGTTAAGAAACACGTATGAATCAGAATCAAATTGGATTTAACCAGGAGAGGTGCGGGGATATAGAGCAACTAAAGAAGAAAAATTTTCTTGTTCTGGTTTTGCTACTAGACCTTGGGAAGGCCTTGAATGGGTCATCCAAACATTCTTGGCTTCAACTCCTCTGGCCACTGAATGGAGAACTGGATACAGAAAGACAAGAGGTGGGGAGGCCAGTTAGGAGTCCATGGCTGTCATACAGGAGAGGAGGAACAGTAGCATGGGCCAGAGCAGTGACGGCACAGGTGTCCCTATGCACAGATCTGTAGCACCTTCCTCAACTAAAGGCAAGAGGGAAATCAAGCCTATGCCTTAGACTCACTAAGCTGTTAATATCTGATTCATTCCCTCAGCATCTGGCACTAGGATTTGCTGTACTAGAGGCCAAGACCTGTGGTTGCCGATAGGACCTGCACAGTGGTAAGATGTCATCTCTGTACCCAGGGTGCTCCCAGTCTGGCTGTGCACAGAGACAAGCCAATCAGCAATCATGGCGTGGTGGGATAAAGCTGTGGCTGGGGAGTTTGGGACTCAGGATTACAAATGAAGTCCAAGCAAGTGATCTTGGGAGAATCAGAGAGGACGTGCTGGAAGGGGTGATATGCAGGCTGAGATCTAAAGCATGTAAGTGAATCCCCCATTAAAGAGAAGTGGGCAAGATAGAGGAAGGGGGGATACAGGCAGACAGAAGAGCAGGGTGAAGGCTCAGAGAAGGGACAGAGATGGCAAAGGGCAGGAGCTGAAGGCAGCCTGGGGTGGAGAGGAGGGTGTCAAGGAGGAGTGAGTAGGCGGGAGCCTGCTAACCCAAGCTCCCAAGTTTGTATCCTGAAGGCAATGAGGAGGCCTGGAAAAGTTTCAGCAGTAAAAGAACAGTTGCTTGTTCAGTTAACAAATAATGACTGGGCACCTACCATGTGCCAAAGAAAGTTCTAGGTGCTGGGGAATCAGTGGCTATGCAGGAGCCAGTGAATGTAGACAACAATTACTTTGACTACCAAATGGAGAACTGAGTATAGAAGGACCAGAAGAGGGAAAGAGTGTCGGGGGTGGGGGCAGTTAGGAGCTTATTTCTGTTTATTGGATGAGGACCAACACAGGTGTACTTTGTTTCATGGCACTTCCCTTTATTGTGCTTCCCGGATACTTTTTTTTTTTTTTTAACAAGTTGAAGCTCTGTGGCAATTCTGTGTCAAGCCAAGTCTACCGTCACCATTTTTCCAACAGCATTTGCCCACTTCGTGTCTCTGTGTCCCATTTTCATCATCCCTGCAATATTTCCAACTTTTCATTATCATATTTGCTATGGCGATCTGTGATCCGTGATTATAACTTGCTGAAAGCTCAGGTGATGGTTAGCATTTTCTAGCAATAGAGTATATGTTTTGATTAAGGTACGAACTTTTTTTTTAGACACAACGCTATTGCACACTTAACAGACTATGATATAGTCTAACCATAGCTAATAGGCACTGGGGAACCCCCCAAAATGCGTTTGACTTGCTTTATCACGGTGTTGGCTCTAAGTGGTCTGGCCCACACCTGCAGTGTCTCTAAGGTCTGCCTGGTAGTAGCCTGGGCTGGGGTGGTGACAGCGCTGGCAACAATGTGGAAAACTTAGACGTCGAGGGGCCTAGGCTCCCCTAGCCAGGAGTTATTACCCCTGTGCCTAAAATTGGATAAGAACATTTGGTGATAAACAGCATTTAGCAGGCTACACACTTCATCCTTGAGGAGAGCAGACCCTTCAAGCCTCCGAGGGAAGCATTAAATTACTGCTTTGACATCGAGCCCTCCATCAGGCACTTCACTAGGTTCGCCCATCCTTACCCAGACAGACCATTATTAAAAGTACAGGAAATCAGAAAGAAAATCAGTCTGCCCGCCTCACCAGCCTCCCTCGTTGTATAAAAAGTAAATACAACTCAGAAAATGTCTGCTAAACATAACCTTTTTCTAAGTCACCAGAAATATTGTTGGCAGCTGCTGGTGACAACTTATTTCATTACATTCTAATGATGTAAACTGCTCCCTCAGGATGATTTAGCTTGCTGCAGACAAAATGCTTATTGCTTCTTTACTCGTGTAGAACACAAACGATTGCTGAGAAGCTCGAGCCCAGTATTCGGGATTTCAAGCTAACCTAACGGACCAGCAGCGTTCTGTGGAGAATAGAGGCGGTTTCACAGGAAGGCCTTTCAAAGGCCAAATTACCGCCACGCTGCATTCTACACGTGCAGGCTATTAATCCGGGTTTCATTCTGAAGCCTGGGACTTCGGAAGCCAAGGGAATTTCTTGGCCTGGTGCCAACCCTTCTCCAGCCAGAACTGGGTAATCAATAGATTCATTAGCTGGGGCTGCTGTGGGTAGCTCGTGGGAGGAGCTGCCTGCCTGGAGCCCGCATGCCGCCTCCAGCTGGTGGGGAGCTTCAAGGTAGCGATTTCTGAAGCTCTGCCAGGGGGCCGGGTGCTTCAGGATTTTCTGAGATGATTGTTAAAAGCAGGGGTTTGTTGGCCCTACCTGAGACCCACCGAGTCAGAACCCCTGGGAGTCTGACCCGGGCATCTGTGCGTTTAACAAGCTCCCGGGGGAATGTGATGTGCAGCCAGGTGTGTCAGCATCTTTAAGGGACCACCTGGGCGAGCCCGAGTACGTCGAGCCAGGCCGTGTAGCCAGCAGACACGAAAGCATCCTGCTCGGGGTGTTCACCCAACCCCGTGGCTGAGCATCTCTTGCGTCTCTGGCTCCAGCGTGCGGCCTGCACTCCAGACGTGCCTCCTCTTGCCTCCGCCTGTGAGACCCCGGGTGGCTCTCGTAGCGCTCCTTGGCCACCCTTTTCTCAACTACAAATAGGGATACCATCACAACCGACGGGGTTGTCTCAGGAATTTCAAAAGTTAATACACACGAGTACCTGACACGCACTTAGCAATCAACAGCTATCAGCTAGTTTCTATTTTTTCTGCCTTTATTCAGATCTCACCTCTCCCCTCTTACTGGACAACCCTTGTCTTTGGTTTCTTCCCCATACATCTCCACCCCACCCTCACATTTGCAAATCTCCAGATTCTGAATGGAAGCTTGCCCACAGGATCCAACCCTACCCTGTGGGGCCTCCAGAGGGCCACAAAACGCTCCCTGACACCTGGGAGGCACGATTCCTCTCCTGAGCGTCACCCCACACTGGTGCCCTCCATGCTCAGGCACTCAAGACAAGAGGAAATGCAAGGTGACAGTCTTGGCCTGCCCTAGACATGGGAGCCTCTGAGCCTGTCCTGTTGCCTGCCCAGCAGTGAGGGGACCGCTACCACGAGGCGACCGGCCACGGGATTAATAACCTCATCTGGGTTAATGACCACATCTGGGCCAGGCTCTATGTTAAGGGCTTCATGCAAAAGCACCTGTGAGATACATACTCCTCTTCCCGATTTATGTCTGAAAAAACTGAGGCTTGGAGAGGTTATGAAACTTGCCCGAGGTCACAGAGGTAGCAGCCAGGACCCTCATATGTGAAGCCAGACTCCAGCACTTATTTTTTAACCATTACACTAGGAATCCCAGACAGCTTGGTATATGTATGTGTATATGTACACATATATATTTTTTAATCAAAAAGTATTTGGCATTCCACATGGAAAGCTTGCTGCCTCAGACCAGCATTAGCTCAAGTCACGTCTCCTTACCTGTGAGAGACAATGCACCGTGAGGAAAAATACCAGGAAGGTGAGATATAGGTGGATGATTTGGGGTGAAGGTAAACTCTCTGAACCCCATTTTTCTTCATCAGTAAAACAGGGAAAATAATAGCTACCTCTCATGGTTGTATATGAAGATTAGACAAATGCAGAAATGCCTTAACACGGTATATTGCAACTGTTAGCAGTTACAATGATTCATTCCACTCTTATTTATTCAATTTTATTCAACATATTCATAGAACTATGTTCTAACTGATGGAGATGTAACTGTGAAGTCAACACAGCCGTCCTATCCATGTGGAGTTTAGAGTCTAGTAAAAAGGCAATCAGAAAATAAGGTAGTGGGTCGCCTGGGTGGCGCAGTCAGTTAAGCATCCGACTGTTGATTTCAGCTCAGGTCATGATCTCAGGGCCATGGGATCAAGCCCTGCCTCGGGCTCTGCCCTGGGTGTGGAGTCTGCTTAAGAGTCTCTCTCCCCCTCTGCCCCTCCCCCACCCCACTCTTTTTCTCTCTCTACTGTAAACCAAAAAAAAAAAAAAAAGAAGAAGAACAAAAGAAAGCAGGAGGTGCTGCATACACGACTCAACAAGGACACTAGTAGAATGACTACTCCTGACTTGTAAGGCGAGAATCTGTTTTCCTTCTTGGAAAAGGGAAAACCCACTTTAGGACCTGGAATGCACCAGGAAAGAAAGTGGGAAGAGATGATGGGAAGGTAAAGGACGGTCGGAGATATCTACTAGCATTTTGGTTGGATGTTGGTGCCTTTTCCTGGTGGGAGAAACAGTGGAAGAAATCATATTTGGAAGAAATGATTAAGTCGTTTTAGATGTGATGAGCCTGAGGGGCCTGTGGCTAGAGCACGCTGTCCACGGGGCAGCTGGATAAAAGGATCTGGAGCTCAAGAGATTGATTTTGCATGAAGTTATAGATTTGAAAGTCACTAGCATGTACTTAATACTTGAAAGCATAAAAGTTATTCAGAGTAAGAACAAGATGGTCTAGTTCAGGTAGAAAAAGAGGCTGTGAAAGGCTTTGGATTCTACTCTTCCCTGCTCTCACACGGACCTTATTCCATCACGTGTCCTATCCTCTTTTACTTGTTTTGTTAAATTCTCCCTTGCTACTTATGCCTTCTGTGGGCAATTAAATACGCTAAGTCTCTATTATAAAAAACCAAATAGCTTTTTTCTGTCCTGTAGCTCTCCCCAGTTTCAATCTCATTTACCCCCTGTCCTTCAGAACTAAACTTCTCTACAGGTAAATCTACAGTGGGAATCTCCAGTTCCCCACTTACCATTCACTTCTCAACCTACTCCAGTCTGGCTACTGCCTCTAGTCTCGCTAGGGAAGGACTCTCGCCAGGATCCCTCAGAACCTGTCTGTTGCTAAATCCAAAAAATACATCTTTGCCTTTATTTATCTCACTTGACTTCTCCATGGTTTTAGAGATTGGAAATGTTCATTCTCCCTCTTGTTTGGAATGCACTGGTCCCCTGGCCCCTTTAACATGACACTTCCTTGCTTGTCCTCTCCCCTGACTCCGTCCCACTCTACCTCTGTGCTGGCCTCTTCTTCCTCCATCTCTCTCAGATAATGCTATTCCTCAGGATGCTTTCCTCAGCCCTTTTGTTATTGTGCAAACACATTCCCTCGCTTTCCCCAACCAGATATTTGAATCCATTCCCATGTTACTAGCTAGGATAGTCAGAATCCCAACTTTTTAACAGATGAGAAGGAAAAAATGATGACAGAAGCCACGAGTAATTTTTTTTTTTACATTGGGTTACAAGAAGTTACACTTATGTGATGGTTTATATGTTCTCTGAAAAGTAGCAGGTATCTGCAGAACATGTGGTAGATGGTGGTAGGGTCCGAGAGTTATTAGGAAAGAAGTCTTGAAATGTTGTGGAGGACTAGAAAGAAGGTTAAGTCAGGAAACGTAAATGGATAATTGAGAAATGCTGAGGTTCTAGTGAAAGCTGGGAAGGATGCTTTTTAAAGGTCTCCAATCTGCTAACACTTTCTCTAGCAATCTCAATACAAGCATGGAGAAGGCCATGAGTAGTTTGACCCAAGGTGGAACTTTCCAGGAAGGTTCTATAGAACCTACAAAAGGCCAATAAAGGGGCAAAGCAGTTAAAGATAGCAGCCAGAGAGTGGCAAAGTATTGGTCTGCAGAGATGTAAGCTGGGAAAAGAAAAACGTTTAAATAGAAGGGATTGGAGAATGAAAGTCTTAGTAAGTGTGGGGGCGCCTGGCTGGCTCAGTCAGAAGGGCCTGTGACTCTTGATTGCGGGGTCATGACTCTGAGCTCCACACTGGGTGTAGAGATCACTTAAATTAATTAAACTTTAAAAAATAAAAAAAGAAAACCTTGATAAGCTTGAAGGAACAGCTGTAACTAATCATAACTGAACAGGCAAACTGGGAAGATTAGTGGGTCTGGTCAGAAAGTTGGATCATGAATTTTATTATATCAGAGTTGGGACAGTTCTAGATGGTGACAAAGCCCAGAATATGGCCAAGGTAGTGGTTGAAGATGAATACAGAAAATGGTCATTGGAGATGAGAGGTAAATTTATATCTGTGTAGGGGCCCAATTAAAATGTTGCTTGTACAAATTCGTCATCCCCCCACTCAGTGTTGTAGGCTTCTACTGTACTCTTTCCCGAAGCAATTCTATTATTGCCCTTATTCCACCATGCTCTACTTAGTATGGTCTCTGTTTATCCTCTACTTGTCTATGAGCTCTTCAGGGAAAGGTGTCAGATTGTCATCTTCCCACCCACCACAGTACACAAGGTCAATTAGCAAACAATGTTGAATGAATGAATAATTAGTAAAAAATGGTTTCAATGTGACTTCATAGCATTGTCCTCTTTCTCTAACTCCTGGTGTATTTCATTGTTTTTATCAATAAATAAAGATAACTATGCATTTCTTTTGTATTCATTGCTTTTTTCACCGATAACATTTTTTTAACTTATTTTCTAAAGCTTTAGAGATGGAACCACGATCATTATTTTACCCTCAAATAATATTCCGTTATCACTTTTCCTCACATCAGAACCATGGCGAGGGCTTGGCTACTGTGGAAATGCAATCTTCAGATAGATCCTTCCTTGATATAGAATCATTATTTCATTCCATGAATGATTTATTAGTTGCCTACCGTATGTCAGCCAGGCCTGTAACAAGGCTCTGGGGATAGAATAGTGAACAAGACGATTACTTCCCTCAGTAAGATGTACAGACAGGTGAGGAAGCAGGATGATGGCCCAGCAATGGTTGTATCAGTCAAGATATGTTGCAGTAACCAACAATCCCAAAAATCTCACTGGCTAAAAGGCTACAGAGGTATATTTCTCCCATAGGACTATCTATCGTGTGTCTTGACAGCTCTCCACGACAGATGTCCTCCACATAGTGATTCACCATTGTGCCTCCATTATCAACGTGTGCTTTCAGAATTGCCACGGCAGAGGAAAAGAGAGAAGGATGTGAGCACAGGATAACTGTCAATTCTGCTCACAAATCAACCAAATCAAACCACGTGGCCACATCTAACTTCAAGAAGGTGAGAAGGTGCAATTCTCTCAGATGCTCAGAAGCAAAGAAACAGCTACTATTAGACAGTGGAAGTACCACTGCCACAGTGGCAATGCAGAAAGACAGATGCTATGGTAGGGTACTAGGGTCTTATAAGAGTTCTCGCAAGTCTTGAGGAGTCACGGAAGGCTTAATGGGGGACATAACATTTAAGCAGACACAAAGAAAGATAAATAAAAATTTAATAAGCTGAACAGATGGCGAAGGGAGGCAAAAGGATCAGTTTACGTAAAGAAAGCTTGGGAAGTCTATCCCCTAGCCTGGTCCTGCTAGTGCTCTAAAAGTTGCAGCCAATAACACAGATGTAAATGGTGAGGTAAGAAAAATCAGGGCTGGATGTATGTATGTATGTAGGAGCCCTACACACACACATACACATACACACACTCATGCAATCATATATATATTTTTAAAAAAAAAAGAGGTATAGAATGGCTAAAATAAAAAACACAAGAAACAACAAATATTGGTAAGGATGTGGAGAAAAAGGAACCCCCATGCACTGTTAGAGTGAAAACTGGTACAGCTGACTGTGGAAAACAGTATGGAGATTCCTCAAAAGTTAAAAAATAGAACTGCCCCAGGGTGCCTGGCTGGCTTAGTCAGTAGGGCATGCAACTCTTGATCATGAGGTTATGAATTCAAGCACCATGTTGGGTGTAGAGCTTACTTAAAAAATAGAACTGCCCTATGATCTGGTAATCACACTACTGGGTACTTTCCCGAAGACTACAAAAACATTTATTCAAAGGGATACATGCACTCCAACATTTATAGCAACATTCTTTACAAGGCCAACATATGGAGGTAGCCAAGGATCTAGTGATTGACGAATGGCTAGAGATAGATGGATATTCTATCTAGAGATAGAGTAATAGAAATATTATTCAGCCATCACAAAAGAATGAGATCTCACCATTTGCAATGACATGGGTAGATCTAGTGAAATTTCTAAGTGAAATGTCAACCAGAGAAAGACAAATACCACATGATTTCATTCATATGTGGAATTTAAAAACAAATGAACAAAGTTAAAAAGAGAGAGACAAACCAAAAATCAGACCCTTAACTACAGAGAGCAAATAGAGGGTCACCAGAAGGGAGGTGGGTGGCGGGATGGGTGAAATAGGTGAAGGGGATTAAGAGTACACTTATTGTGGGGAGCACTGGGTCATGTACAGAACTGCTAAATCATTTTATTGTACTTCTGAAACTAATATAACACTATGTTTACTAGAATGAAAATAACCATTTTTAATGGAGAGGTGGAGAGAGGTGCCACTGGAGTTTTGATGATAAGGCCTTCACCTCTAGGGACAAAAACACCATGAAGTGCAAAGGAATTCCAAAGTTTCAGAACAAAGCTCTGTGGAATCCACTGACAGGGACAGAGCTACTTTCCTAGCAACTGAGTCCAAGAGAGAGAAGTAACACTCTGATTATATATCCCAACCTCTTTTTCCTGATATCCCGCACCCTCAGAGCATCCTCTCTCCTGTACTCTTGTGTCAACCTCAAGTGGTTTCTCTGAGGATCCAACAGCTTGAAGCTCATAGTTGCTTAGCACATAGTAAGATCTCAGTTAAGTCAGCTCTTACTCCGTGGCTCACACCGACTTAGGCACACTTCTTAAGCTGTACACTTTCACACCTCTCCGGTTGGGAAGAACCATCACCTCCATTTCACAGATGAGAAAACCATGAATGATGGTGCAATATCCCCAAGGATACACCACTAGTAGTGACAGGAGCCAAGAATTAAAGCTAGCATGGTCTTAATTTAGACGCTGCTTAAATGGTGTTTAAGTTACTACCAACAAAAGAACTGCCAAGTTCATTTAGAACGAGCAGGATACTATATTTGACTGGAATTTTCTTTATACAGGTATACACAGATGAAGCATTACGCAAGTATAAACCGGGAGCCAATCATAAAGCCCAATCGACACCGTGCGCAGCGATGGTGACCCTCTGGCGTAGACATCAAAGAGACACAGCTAAAATCTTCCAGTTTAATTTTAAAGTGTCCTCCTCATAATTCTATGACCCCTCCAAATTTTCATAGTTGGCTGGAAGCAACTCAACTCTCAGAGTCACAGATCTCTTTCACTCATCTGAACACACTTGTTAGTGCAGATTAGAACTTGTTAAAGATTAATTCTTAAAGCATCCTCAAGCTTCTTTTCCAACAAAAGAAACATCAATTATAGGCTCACACATAAACTTTGCCCCTTTCTTGAATACTTGCTGCCCTTTATAAATCTTAGATTTCTTCCCCTTGAGTATTCGTTCAAAGGAGAGATTTTATTGCCTCCAGGGGTTGTTAAACTGATTGCAATACTGCCTATTTAGAGCAGTTCAGTGGGAATTACGCTGGTTCAATGCTGTCAGACCTAGAATATAGCTGTCAAATAGCATTACAAGTAAAACACCCTTGATAAGAAATAATGACCAAATGTCAATCTGCTTTTCACTACCCTTACTACAGATTTCTGCCACACACACAAAAAAAAGCTATGTTTTACACATTATAGTAATAGCACATTTCTGATATTTCAGTTAAAATTCTAGCCGTGTTTTCAAGGACAAAAAAAAAAAATAGTTCCAAATGCACTCTGAGCTCAAAAATTGATGGAGGCATTTTTTTTCCTTTTAATGAAATATTTGGCAATCTGTTTCAAAACTAACAAACTTTATTAATGCAAGTTAATATGATGTGTCTTAAACCATTTTTATATGTCAACTATATTTCAATTAAAAATTTTTTGTTTCAGGGCAGTCCCAGTGGCGCAGCGGTTTGGCGCCGCCTGCAGCCTGGGGTGTGATCCTGGAACCCCGGGATCGAGTCCCGCGTCGGGCTCCCTGCATGGAGCCTGCTTCTTCCTCTGCCTGTGTCTCTGCCTCTCTCTCTCTCTCTCTCTCTCTCTCTCTCTCTCTCTCTGTCTATGAATAAATAAATAAAACCTTTAAAAAAAATAAAAAATAAAATAAATTAAAAATTTTTGTTTCGGCATTCATTCATTCATCCCACTGACATTTGTTGAGCTTCTAGGAATATGGCATTGCACTGGCTGGTTATCAGGGTACACACATAAGGTTCCTTGTAAACCACTTTAATGGGTCTAGATTTAATCCTGCCAGCCCTGTGAGTAAATGAAAATTTTTAAGCATGATCAGATTTGATCTTTAGAAAGACTAATTTGGTTATAGTATCATTCTCTTCTCTGTTCTTTTTCTTCATAGCACACTGATTATAATTCATAATCACATATAGGGTTATACCCATCTTCCCACTAAATTATAAAGCTATGCAATCCAGGTCATGTCTACTCTATTATTTTAGACACAGATCCCAGTACAATTACTCACATAGAAACCATTTGGTAATTACTTCCAAGATAAAGTAAAAGAAAACAAATTTATTGCAAGGGTCTGACATAGTATTTTAAAAGATCAGTAATACTGTTGTAGTTTATGGGCAGTTCATGGGAACCTAAAATAAAGCAGTGATATTGTGGCAAAATAAGACCCGAATGTATTATTTATATATATATATATATATATATATATATATATATATATATATATGTAGATGACATAGAAAAGTGTCTAGAATAACTCAAATTTCCAACCTGACCTAATGAGTATGGCTATGTTCAAATCAAAAAAGAAATATTTAAGAGTAAATGACCATTTATCAGCTATGTCCTGATGAAGTGTTTCTAAATTTTAGGTATTATAGAAGATACAATAAATACAAATAAAATGTAGTATGTAATCCCATAAAATGTGTTTATTATATCATTTTTAAATAACTTGGGGGGCACCTGGGTGGCTCAGTCGGTTAAGCATCTGACTTTGGCTCAAGTCATGATCTCCGAGTCCTGGGATCAAACTCAGCAGGGAGTCTGCTTCTCTCTCTCCCTCTGCCTCTGCCCCTCTTCCCTCTGCTTGTGCTCTCAAATAAGCAAAATCTTTAAAAAATAAAATAAATGAATTTTAAAGTACAGATAACTTAGTGATTTAATTAGTGATTTAATCCTTTCATCAATTCATGATCCAGTATCATACTGATAAGCAATTAATCCTTCCCCCTTTGACCCCACCCCCACTTTTATCCTCTCCATCAAGGAAAATTATTTTTAATCTGAAAGAATAGAGGATCAGTTCACTAATAAATTATGTCAAATCATTTCCTTTACTGAGAAAAGTTATGTCAGTACAATTGAAGAATATCATAATGCCCTAGATCTCAGAAAGATACTTGATTTGGTTTCCCAAACATTATTCACTTCCCCTTCATCCATTCTTTACTATACTTGTCATTCCACTGCTCAGAAACCTTTAATGGATCCTCCGCTGAATTTAAAATTACATTCAAATTCAGTAGCTCTGCAATGCCCGCTTTGAATCCGACCTGCCTTTCCAAATTATTTCACATACATGACTAATGTCACCCTACGAGCCAGTTTTGGTTTTTTCCCATCACAAGAAAATTAGTCTCATTACACTGTGATCATGGGGTGGTTTTTTTTGTCTTTGACCAAAAAATAGACTGGTGGTTGTTTCACCAGACCTATTTCTCAAGGGCCTTTGCTATTTCTAAAAACCAAATTTATTCCTCCAAGCCCCACCCAAGAGGAAGAATTTTCCATTACTGAAAAATGTTAGTGTAATGGTTAATTTTATGTGTCAACTAGAGTAATATAATTACCAACAATAGCAAAAAGTGCAATAGGCTCCAGAGGAAATTCTAAAAGAGGTGTTCTATAAATAACAAGGATAACCTCATTAGAAGAGAGGTCTACATTTCCGAGATGACCATTTTGAAGGGACTTACATGTACCTAAGATTCTTTGACAGCTGCTAAAACATTGGTTTCTTTTCTTCAGAGTTTCCACTGGATTCTTAAAGTCTTTATTTTCTTTTTTACAAAGCTTTTACTTAACACAGATGGTTGGCTCCAGTTTGACACATTCTTCTCTTTCTTATTTCAATATTTACATTAGTTAAGGAACTTTTCAAATAGTGAAACACAACAAAATCAATATAGTCAGAAAAAGATTTTAATGTGTTCAATCTTCTCTATAAACAAACCAGAACGGAACAAGAAAATTTATTATGAGTCTTACAGAGTTTTTTCACTAGGACATTAACAAATAAATTGTTTTTAACTCTGATGTCAGTGTTAAATTTTTTTTTCCAAAGTTAAAACTCTAACATAATTAAGCATTCCTAACTTTTTTTGTGTTTTATTACTTTTAATCTGAAGACAAGAACATTTTCAAATAAGAAAAATATTTTTAACTGCAAAATAAAGCATAAGATACAGGAGATTTTCCTGTTAATGGAAATGTTATTCTCTTGAAGAAAATGTAACATCAGGCTTCCACTGTTACCTAGCCTCTCTTGAACATTCTACATAACTGGGAATAAAAAGAACAAGTACAGAATGGAAATGAGGGCATGAAACATAAAAATCTCAAAAGCTTTTAAAAATAAAAGGTTTTAAACATAAGGCAGGAGAAGAATGCTATTGTTGATTAAAGCAAATTACTTTCCTCATCACAGGAAATGAAATGCATAGCTTAGAAAAAAATGTTCCAGGTCTCTTTAACCACACTCCTGAGTTCCACTCACAGTTGCTTCCAGCAGTATGTCTCTTTTCTCACTTTGACTATGTTGGGTCCATTATGACTCAGTGGTTTGGGTTTATTTGTTTATGTAATCTCTACACCCAACATGGAACTGGAGTTCATGACCCGGAGATCAAGAGTTGCATGCTCTACCAACTGAGCCAGCCAGGTGCCCCACAGCTGAATGCTTTCTGCCACCAGATCCCCAAGATCTGTTCTCCAATCTTTTCCTAATCTCTGGTCAACAACCTTCCCATGCTCCACACCTTTATACTTTTAAGCAGAAAGCCTGTAGATGACCCCTGCCCCAACATTCTTGGAAGATGAGAGAAGTGGGGGTAATGGTAGAGAAAGATACCTTCAGATATAGAAAGCCCTTGTTTCCTCTCTCTCCCCTAGTTTATATAAATTTGAGCCCATTCTCCCCATCAACTCTAGCCGATCCCTCCTTATTCTCCCATTCCATCCATCCCACCTTGTCTGGGACTTCATGGCCTCCATTACCCTCCTTCTCCTAACCTCTTCCCTAACCTTGCCCTTTCCACTAGATCTTTTGCCTTGGCCTATGCAGATGTTCTCGATCCTGTTACTCCCTTTACCTATCACTCCTTTCCTTTAACTCCCAGAGAAATAGTCTACATAGCTGTTTTCATGTCCTCAACTGGATTCGCTTATCAGTTCATCACAGTTGAACTTTTGCCTCCACCTGCAGCCCCGATACAGCACCTCTCCAAGACTGCTACTGTAATGGAGCCAGATCTAGTGTCTCCTTTGCAGTCTCCATCTCGTCTGACCTTTCTTTAACATCTGACTCATAGAAGATTCCTTTTATCTCAGAATTTCTGAACCTTATTTTTGTGCCCCTCTCACAGTCTGCTGAAGCCTGTGGGCTACTCGGAATATTGTCCTCAAAGACATAAAATGAAATCGCTGGAATAACAAAGGAAACCAATTTATTGAAATACAGCTATAAAGATGTTTTCATTTGTGACATAGTACTGTGTACTGCTTTTTTAAAGCATTACATGAGAAGTCACTGGATCTAGTAACAACCATAATTTCAAAGTAGTGATGTAATATTCTCAACACCTTAATGTAGCACAAAAGCATCTGTAATTCCTATCAGTGAAATTCACAGGTACTATAAATACTACTATATTTACAAATTTAAAATTTTAAAAATATTTATAGTAAGTTCTATTTGATTTAAAGCTCTACATTTCATATTTAGGTCTTTTTTTTCTACTTTTTTTTTAAGATTTTATTTCTTCATTCGTGAGAGACACACACACACACACACACACAGAGTCCCTGTCTCACCAACTTTATCTCTAAAACAGTTGAATCTCTATTTCACATCAAATACAAAATTGAACTCAAGATGGATTAAAGACCTAAATATATTGGGGATTCCTGAGTGGCTCAGTGGTTTGGCACCTGCCTTTGGCCCAGGGTGTGATCCTGGAGTCCCGGGATCAAGTCCCACATCAGGCTCCCTGCATGGAACCTGCTTCTCTCTCTGCTTCTGTGTGTGTGTGTGTGTGTGTGTGTGTGTGTGTGTGTGTGTGTGTCATGAATAAATAAAATCTTAAAATTTTTTTTAATTTAAAAAATTTTTTAAAAAGTTGGTGAGACAGTGAGCCAGTGCTTCAATGTTGCTAACCACACTGTAGTCAACAATCTATCACCTCCAACCCAGTTTGTGATACTGTCATGTATCTGTGGATCTCCTGCCCTGTTTTTTGTTGTTGCTCCTTTTTTCCATTGGTCTGTTCTTATGTGTGAACCACATGATTTATCATAAAATAGCTTTGTACATGTCCCTTCTCTTTGTTATTCTTTTTCAAAAATATTTTAATCAGAACTCCATACATTTATAAATTAATAGACGGGGAGTTTGGTAGCTTTATAACGTCATCCCAGCATGTATAATCGCTCCATACATTGTGATCTTTTTTTGTTCCTTAACAGAGTTTAATTTTCTCTTTAAAGGCCCTATGTATTAATTCCTAGATACTTTATTGTTTTACTTGCAATTGTGAATAATATCTTCTTTTCCATCATATTTTCTAGTCAGTTATTATTGGTACAGAGGAGCACTTTTGATTTTTTTTAATTGATATTATATCCAATAACATTGCTGAACTCTCTTGTCAGTTCTTACATGACTACTAAAATGCTGCTAGATTTTCTCTGTTGACAATTATATAATCCACAAGTGGTGACTGGTAGGTCTTTTACCTTTCCATTTTTTTGCCTCATTTCTTTTCCTTATCTTATTCTATTGGTTAGAATCCCCAGTACAGTGTTGAATATTATAGTAATAAGAGACATCTTGTATTGTCCTGAATTTTTTAAAAAATCATCTTTGTTAAGTATATTTGTTGAAGGTTTCTGAAATGTGGTCTTTATTGTATCATATACACTTCTGTTGTCAGTTTTCTGGGACTTTAAGATTTTATTTATTTATTTGAGATAGAAAGAGAGCATGAACTGTGGGGAGAGGTGGGGCAGAGGGAGAAGCAGATTCCCCAGTGAGCAGGGAGCCTGACCCAGGGCTCAATCCCAGGACCCTGGGATCAGAACCTGAGCCAAAGGCAGATGCTTAACCAACTGAGCTACCCAGGTGCCTCTAAACATCTATTCTTAAAAAAAGTCTCAGAAAACTGCAGGGGCCTGGGACTTTTTTTCTGGGGGAAAGATCTTTGACTATTATTTCCAATTCCTTAGTCGTCTTTGGCTTATTCAAATTTTCTATTTGACATTCTATATTCTGGAAAAGTCTGTTTAGTTTTTTCCTTGGTTTTTAACTTTTTGGTGAATATGGGTCATAATATTCTTTAACAGTTTTCTAGTATCTTTAGTTTCTGTAACAGCTTCACCTTTGCACTCCGTATTTTGCAAACTTTATCCTTTTCTGTTTTATCACCTCATCTGTAAAATGGAGGTAATGGTACCTACCTCATAGAGTTCTTAAGAGGATAAAATGCATTAATAGGTATAAAAAGTTTATAACAATATGCAAGCATTAACAAGTTTAACAATACACTAAGCACTGTTAGCATTAGCTATTATGGTCTAGTTTATTGATATTTTCAGAGAACAAATTATTGGATTTATTGTCTCCAATTGGTGAAATTCTATTGTTTATTAAATTTGACCCTCAGTTTTGTGTTTTTAAATTTTCTGTCCTTTTGATTATTTTTTCTTAGTGTATTTGACTTCTCTTTTTTCCAACTTCCTGAGTTGACTAGTTCATCTAATTGTATTTTCTCTTCCGTTCTATTATGGCTATACAGTTCTTTCAAATCCTGTCTTGGTTATGTCTGGTAAATTACACTATGTAGTCTTTTCATTGTCTTTCACTTCTATGTATTTTCTGAATTCCTTCGTGATTATCTCCGTCTCAATGGTTTTCTGTTTAAAAAAAATGATTCCTTATTTTAGTGCATCTGATCAAAGAAGATGGTTTGAATGGCATTGATGATTTGAACTTTACTGAGACTTGTGTTTGGTATATAGTAAAGTTTTTAAATATCCTATCCTTGCTAAAAAAATAATTCGTACTCTCTTGAGAGTTTACATGTGTATGTACATATTGTTTACATGTATATGTACATATATTAGTTAAAGACTATCAATTATATTATTTATACCAGCTATTTTTGTTTTTTCACTGCTCAGTCTATCAGTTCTTGAAAAGAATACATCAATACCTCCAATTATACTTCTTTTTTTCCTTTTTTCTTAAGATTTTACTTAAATTCAACTTAAGTAACAGTGTATTATTAGTTTCAGGAGTGGAATTTAGTGGAATTATAAGGAAGTTATCACTTGCTTATAACTCCTAGTGCTCAATACATCAAATGCCCATCACCCAGTTACCCCATCCTCCCACCCACCCCCCCAACAACCCTGTTTGTTCCTTATAGTTAAGAGTTTCTAATGTTTTGCCTCCCTCTCTGTTTTTATATTTTATTTTTCCTTCCCTTCCCCATGTTCATCTGTTTTGTTTCTTAAATTGTCCAATTGTGATTTTTAATTAATCCATTTTTTCCCTCCATTGTTTGTCAATTCTTATCATTTCAATTTATTGTTCTTTTTACCAGTATACAATGCCCCTCTCTGACTCTAATGACATTTTTCACCTTAAATTCTATTCTTTAAATAGTGCTTTCGGACGGCCTGGGTGGCTCAGTGGTTGAGTGTCTGCCTTTGGCCGGGGGAGTGATCCTGGAGTCCTGGGATCGAGTCCTGCATCTGGCTCCCTGCATGGAGCCTGCTACTCCCGCTGCCTGTATCTCTGCCTCTCTCTCTCTCTGTGTCTCTCATGAATAAATAAAAATAAATAAATAAATAAATAAATAAATAAATAAATAAATAAATCTTTCACGGAGGTCTTTTAAAAATTCCAGCTTGTTGTATCTTGTTCCTTGTGAAGACCCTGACACACTAATCTAGAAATTTGTATGTCAATCTTCCTTCTTTCTTAAAATTTACTTTATACTTTCTTCTTTTTTAAGATTTTGTTTATTTTAGAGAGAGAAACAGCATGAGTGGGAGAGGGGTAGCAGGAGAAGGAGAAGCAGACTCCCTGCTGAGCAGGGAGCCTAGCTGACAGGGAGCTTGACACAGGACTTGATCCCAGGACCCCAAGATCATGCATGACCTGAGCCAAATGCAGACGCTTAACCGGCTGAACCATTCAGGTGCCTACTCCTTCAATATTTTCTTATGGTAGTTCATGTTCCCCTAGGGAGCCAACTTACTGGTCAGCACTGTGCACTTTAAAGAGAGGAGCTAAATAAAGCCCAAAACCCAACTCATTCCCTTCTGTAAGAATGGGAATGGGGAAACTCTTCCACTGCACAGTGTCTGGCATTAAAATGTAGGTTTGGCCACTTCCCACTGCTGTTTGTTGTATCAAAGAACCATGTCTCACAAGAACCTCCACCCTGGTCTTTCTTATTACCTAGACCCTTGGTTTGGGTGGGTATAGGGCAATATAGAGATTTCTGGCTTTTGTTATCTGCTCTCATGCCTTGCCTGGCTTAAGTACAACTCTGATATTACTTCCCTACTCCTATCAGTAGCTGATCTAGTGATGCAATTTTCTTTTGATGATAAGGATGGTCATGACCTACTCAAGGCAATAAGGAGGAGGTAAAAAACTGGCACAACTGAAAGATTTTCCTCTGCCTCTTCCCTGTCGGTGGTTTACAATCTTCTTCTGCTCTGGGCCACCATTGCTTTCCTATTAAGGGGCTCAACTGCATTCTCTCTCCACAGAGATTCTCACAATTTTTATGTTGTTCTATCAGATCCAACAATCCTCTTCATGCTCTGTCACAGCTTCTATATTGAGTTCAGGAGAGGGAGAAATAGCTCATGTTACCTCACCACTACTTTCTCTTAATTATAAAGTATAACTCCCTTTTAAAAAGAGGAAGAGAACACATAACCACAGGATCCATATACCACATTATCCAGAGCCTCTGGCCTTACAGGGCAGTGTAATGGCTTCTCAAAGATGCAGCTGAAGGGATTCCACTTCCACTTTATATAGAAAGCTGGAAAAAGCATCACTACTACCTGAAAAGAAAAATCCAGTAAAAGACAAAATCTTAACTTTTCTTAAACCTACTAAAGCTAAAAAAAAAAAAAAAAAAAAAAAACCTAAAAATTACATGGCAACCAAGTAGTCTGAAATACAAGGAAAGACAGACCTTCCTAAGGAGATAAAAACACAAATGTTAGCTCACTTGTGGCAAGGCATAGGAGAAGAGAATCAAGGCACCATACCAGAATGTAAGTAGAATTCAACTAAAATTGTTAACAAATTGTTAAGCTGAGCATGCACTAGCATGAGTGTGTAGAATTACTTTTCTCTGCAGAAACAAAGAGTTGACACCATTCTTCTCCTCTGACATTAATTGTGTGCATTAGACAGGTTAAGGGCAGGGCAGAAGGCCAGGAAAAGCTTCCTTCAGCGATGCAGGCTAGGAACACACACACACACACACACACACACACACACACACAGGTACACAATTCTAAGCATATCATATTCCAATTGCTAAAAAAAAAAAAAAAAGACAGAGACAGAGACAGAGAGAGAGAAAATGTAAAAGGCTAGAGAAAGATGCAGAAAAAAGACAAAATACACACTAAAAAAAGATATGAGTTATAGCAGGCTGTTTGTTGTAAACTATATAATTAAGAAGACAAAATGGTGACATCTTTAAAATACTGAAAAGGAAAAAAGCAAAAGGAAAAACAAACAAACAACAACAACAAAAAATTCCCTATATCCAGGGGAAAGATGTTTCTAACAAAAGCTGAGACAATTCATTGGCAGCAGACATCCACTCTAAGAAATATTTTTTAAAGTTTTTCAATAATAAGGAACAGGACATCAGAAACTTGAATCTATACGATGAAATTACATCTCCAGAGATTATTAAAATAAAGATAGGGCAGCCCGGGTGGCTCGGCAGTTTAGTGCCGCCTTCAGCTTAGGGCATGACCCTGGGGGACCCAGGATCGAGTCCCACATCAGGCTCCCTGCAAGGAGCCTCCTTCTCCCTCTGCCTGTTTCTCTGCCTCT
This sequence comes from Vulpes lagopus, assembly GCF_018345385.1. Taxonomy (NCBI): domain Eukaryota; kingdom Metazoa; phylum Chordata; class Mammalia; order Carnivora; family Canidae; genus Vulpes; species Vulpes lagopus. Next base: position 147,552,065 of record NC_054826.1, read on the forward strand.
CTTCCTCTCTGTGTACACACTCTCATGAATAAATAAATAAAATCTTTTTAAAAAATAAAATAAAGATAAATGTAAAATATATTTTTCTCATTTTAATAGCACTAAATATAACTGCCTAAATTTAAAATACTAATAATGAATTGAGGGTTCATCGCAAAGTATACATAGAAGTAAACTATAGGACAATAATTGCAGAAAAGACTGGAAGGAAAGAGGGACAGATTAGGAGTATGTTGTAAGGTTCTCATGCAATAGGTGAAACAGGATGAAACTATTTGAAGGTAGACTAATTAACTATGTACATTGTAAACACTTCGATGGCAAAAAAGAAATCTTTTAAAGAAGTATAAATAGTCTAACTGATGTCAAAGCAGAATTTTAAAAAAAAATAATGCAAAAGCAGACAAAAAAAAAAGAAGCAAAAATAATGGGACAAAAAAATCCACTAGCAAAATGGTATGTATAATTTCAACCATATACATTGTTACATTAAATGTAAACTACATAAATACATCATTTTAAAAACAGAGATGACCAAACAGTATAAAAAAGCAAAACCAAATCGCATGCTGTCTACAGGAAACTCACTTTAAACTTAAAAATGCAAACAGGTTAGGGGCACCTGGATGGTCAGTCAGTTGAGCATCCAGATCTTGATTTATACTCAGGTCATGATCTTGGGGTCCTGAGATTGAGGCCCATGTTGGTCTCCAAGCTCAAGAAGTCTGTTTGAAGATTCTCTTTCTCCCTTTTCCCCTCCCCCCACTCATGGACACACCTGGGCTTCTCTCTCTAAAATAAATAAATAAATAAATAAATAAATAAATAAATAAATAAATACATAAATAAATATATTTTAAATGCAAACAGATTAAAGGTATAGGATGACACTTGATGGGATGAGCACTGGGTGTTGTTCTGTATGTTGGTAAATTGAACACCAATAAAAATTAATTTAAAAAAATAAATAAAGGTATAGGATGAAACTATATATATATCTTGCAAAACAATTATTAAAAGAAGGCAGGAGTAGCTATACTAAGACCAGACAGACTGCAAAACAAGAAATATTACAAGGAACAATTACATTATATGGTAATTCTAAATGTTTACATACCTAAGAGCTAAGCTTTAAAACAAATAAGGAAAAACTTATAGAGGTGAAAGGACAGATATATTCACAATTATAGATGGTGACTTCAATGCTACAGACTTTAATAATAATTTTAAAAAACAAAAAACAGAAACTCAGTAAGTATACAGGAGATCTGAACAATACTATTAACTAACATTACATAACTGACACCCAATACCAACAGAATACACATTCTTTTAAATTTACATAGATATTTATCAAGAAATATTCCAGGTTATAAGTTAAACCCCCTAAACTTAAAATAATTGGAATGACATGAAGTATGTTCACTGGCAGTGACAGAATTAAAGTAGAACTCCCAGCCAGAGATGTATCTAAAAAATTTCCCTAAATATTTAGAAATTAAATAATACACTTCCAAATAACCCACTGGTCAAAGCAAAAGTCAGAAGAGTAATTAGAAAATATTCTTAATGAAAATAAAAACACAACATAAGCAAAAGTTGTAAGATGTAGCTAACACAGTACATAAAGAGAAAGGTATGGCATTAAATGTTTTTTTTTACAAAAAAAAAATAGGTCTCAAGTCAATGATCTAAGTTTCCATCTAAGAAACAAGAAAAAGAAATGAAAATTAAACCCAAAAGCAAACAGGAGAAAATAAATAATAAGGATAAGAGCAAAATCAATAAATGTGAAAAGAAGAAAAAGGGGCAAAAACTAGTTATTTGAAAAGATCAGTAAAACTGGTAACACTCCAGCCAGGCCGATTCAGAAAAAATGAGAGAAGATGCATATTACGTGTATGAGAAATGAAAGTGGGGCTATCATTACAGATCATACAGTCATAGGATAATAAGTGAGTATTATAGACAATCGTACAGCCATTATTTGACAAAAAAGAAAAAGATGAAATAGACAAGAGTCCTTAAAAGACACAAGCCACCAAAGCGTACCCAAAAAGAAATAACTCAAATTTTCCTACATCTATCAAAGAAAATAAGTTTGTAGTTTAAAACTTCCTACAAAGAAAATCACAGGCCCAGATGGGTTTATTGGCAAAAATTTCTAAAACTACAACAAATCATTATCTTCCATAGACATAGACACAAGGATCTTCACTAAATATTTGCAAATTAAATCCTGCAGTACAGGGACGCCGGGGGCGGCTGAGTGGTTGAGCGTCTGCCCTCAGCTCAGGGCTTGATCCCAGGTCGCGGGATCGAGTCCCGCGTCGGGCTCCCTGCGTGGAGCCTGCTTCTCCCTCTGCCTCTCTCTCTCTCTCTCTCTCTCTCTCTCTCTCCCATGAATAAATAAATCTTTTAAAAAAAAATCCTGCAGCACATTTGTAAAATAAATATACCATGACCAGTTTGTCCCAGGAAGGCAAGACTAAACATTGAAAAATCAATGCAATTCATCATTTCTAAAGACTAAAGAAGCAATTGTCGTCATCATCTCCGTCGCAGCAGGAAAAAGTCCCATAAGACTCAGCCCCCAGTCGCCATAAGCCCCCGCAAACCAGGAGCCCGGGAGGAGCACCTCACCCCCTAAGGCGCCCGCAGAGCCGCGGGGCCCACGTGGTCCGCACGGCCCAAGGCTGTGTGGTCAGCAGGGCCCCGCCGTCGGGGATCCGGGGATCCGGGGGTCCGTGTCCTGCTCCCCCGGCGCCGGACAGACCGACAGACCGTCCGGGGCCCCTGCTACCCCCACCCCCCACCCCAGGCCCGACCTCGGGAACCACCTCCTGGGCCCCCTCCGCCTCCGGGACCAGCCCCCACCTGCCTGGCGCTGGGCTCCGAGGGGTGACCCTCCCGCCCCCAGACAGGCCAGCGGGACCCCCCAGGGGAGGCCGCCCCGCGCCCCGCCCGCCCCAGTCGCGGGGGTCCAGCCCCGGACGCTGCACCAGCCGCGGGGGACCTGGGGCCGAGCTGCCCCGTGCCCTCCGTCTGCCCCCAGGGTCCCCCCCCCCACGCAGGGTCCCCCCTGCGCGGCTTCCTGCACAAGCTGGGTCCGCAGGGGACCCCCTGGCTCACGGGGCCTCCCGCCCCGGGGTGGGCGGGGGTGGGGGGTGGGGGTAGGCATCCCTCCAAACGCCCATCCTCCAGCACCCTCAGGAGCCTCCGGAGCCCACAGGCTTTGAGGGGCCCCTCTGGCACCACCCTGGGGGCAGGGCCTCTGGCTGAGGCTCTCCCTGCAGCCACCAGGCAGCTTTCTGACCACCCGGGAGCCTCTCCCAGGCCTGGACCAAGTGGAAACAATAAAGCTTTCACCAGCACAAAAAAAAATTATATACATATATTTTTTTAAAGAATTAAACTAAGCCAGTATCATACACCAAATACAAAAATTAACTCAAAATGGATTAAAGACTGAACATAAAACCTGAATCAATAGAATCTTAAAAAAAAAAAAAAATGTGATACACCAGGAATCATACAGTTGGAAAGGACGTAGGGAAATTGTAGTTTAACAATCTTAGGGCGATGGCTATTGAATTGTGTGCGTTTTGAAATATATTTTGGATATTGACCATTTGTGAGGTATATGATTAGCAAATATTTTCTCCCTTTCAGTAGGTCGCCTTTTCATTCTGTTGATGGTTTCCTTTGCTGCGCAGAAGCTTTTTAGTTTGATGTAGTCTCACTTGTTTATTTTTGCTTTTGGTGTCAAATCCACAAACTCACGGCCAAGCCTAATGTCAACGAGCTTACTACCCAATTTTCTTCTAAGAGTTTTATGGGTTCACGTCTACCATGATCTACCTCCCCCTCTGCTAATTCAGATTTCATTGTAGCACTTCACCCAAATAAGTAAATGTCCTCATATGGTTGAGCCACGTGCTATGGCAAGCGGGTCCACTGTGTGCTAAGTGCTAGGCACTGCCAGTTGCTTTATTGTACTTATTTTCTTCTTTGGTCTGAGCTACAACACAATCTAACGATGAAGGCTTTGTTATTCCATTCTACAAATGAGGGGTATAGACAGGTTAGGGAATTTTCCCAAAGACTGAACAGTTATGAGGAGGCGGAATCAGGATTCGAACCCACGTCCAATGACTCCAAAGCCTAAGCTCCTAGTTACGCTACTTTGCTGAGCCCTGTATGCATTACTGTGCAATATTACCAGCAACATCTCTATACCTTTCATTAGTAGACACTTCGGTGGAGCACTAAATGCCAGGCCCTGTGCCTGCGTGGGGAATACGGAGAGGAGCACAGCCCTATGGCTGAGGAAATTTGAATCTAGTAAAGACTAAAGTATAGCCAGAGCGCCTGGATCCAAATGCCAACTCTACTTCTGCGTGATACGTAAGCTCCAGGGAACTTAATGTCTTGCAACTTCAGATTCCCTGCAGGGGAAGGAGGCTAAGAGCTCCTACCACACGGGGTTGTTGGACGGAACCACGGAGGCATTAAGGGCCTGGTGCCCAGAAACACAGCGGACACGCCATCAGGCTAAGCCAGTGCGATGACTGGTGCTGGCGCTGCGGAGAAGCAGGGCTCGTGGGAAGGCATCACCAAGCAGGATTCCTCGGGTCATTTAAAATTTATGCAGAAGGGGAAGCAATTCCGCTGGCCCTGGACAGAATCTCAGACATCATCACAACATTACGACAATTCCTAGGTGATGAAAAGATTATTCAGGTCACTTTTAAGGCATAACAAGCGTGTTGATTCGGAAATCAGAGTGTCCGTCCTGTGTAAGAAGTGCGGCCTCGAAGCTGGTTGCACGTGCAGCCGTCTGCGGGAGGGTTTGCGGAGAGCGGGCGGCGTTTAGAGTGTGCAAGACAGGCCTGGTCCTCTCCCTCTTCCCCCAAGTGCCTCCCAGACCTCCGCACTGCTCGCCTCCCCGCACCTGTCACTAGGTCTCTCACCCTGCCAGAGGCAAAGAAAATGGATTGGAGGAGCCTTAAAGAGGGCCGGAAAGTTCTAATTTGGCACAGTCTTTGGGGGGCCAGTTCCTTGCATTTGGAAACTTCTTTGCTTTGGGTGTTTAAAGATGAGGCTTCCTAACAACTTGATGGATTGTTCAAAGCCTCCCGCAAAAGCATTTTTTTTAAAGTAATATTTGACTACTTTTCCTTTGTCAAAGGTAATGCATTTTTCTCTGGCTGGTCCCCGCTTTTCTCTCCAGCTGTCCTGGAGGGGAACCTCCAGGCGGCAATCATGGGGAGGATTGCAAATGATCCTGGACTAGTTCAGTCTCCCCCAAGCTTGTTCCTGCCATCAGGGCAGCTGGCTGACCTGCCTCTGCCTTTTACCATTTCCAGGCCAGACTCGAGGAGTCGTGTCCCCTAACTGCCAGAGACACACCGTCTCCATGTGGTCCTTGTGAAGCCCTTCCTGGACTCAAGTTGAAGGCAGAAGGACCCTCCTTGCTCCTCCTGGTGGGTGTGGAGGACTCACAGCAGGGCTCTTTCAAAAGATAGGGCGCTGTTGGCTCAGACATGTAAGTGTCTGCCTTCCGCTTGGGTCATGATCCCAGGGTCTGGGGATTGAGCCCCAAGTAGGACTCCCTGCTCAGTGGGGAGCCTGTTTCTCCCCCTGCTTGTGCTCACACACTCTCTCTCTGTCTCTTTCTAAATTAAATTTATTTGACAGAGAGAGAGCACAAGCAGGGGGAGCAGGCTTCCTGCCAAGCAAGGAGCCTGATACGGGGCTTGATCCCAGGACCCCAGGATCATGACCCAAGCTAAAGGCAGATGCTCAATTGACTTTGATTACACTGTGTCCTTTAAACCTCCAGACCTTTGTTCTTACTGCTTTCTCCCTTGGAATGTCCTTCCTCTTTCCTGTCTCATAAACTTCTTTGTCCTGTCCTACTCCCTACCCCCCCCCCTTCATAGAATTTCTCTCTATCCAGCTAGTTTATTTATTAGTTTATCAGAGCAGGGATCTGATCCCGAACCACCCAGGGGCCCCATTAAGAAATCTTTAAGACAAAAGAAATCTCTCCTCATTTCCACTCTCCTTCAACATCCACAGTGTGAGTGGGTTGTGTTGGTTCTTTTTTTTTTTTTTCAGAGTCAAGAAACTCATGAAAATTTGCATCTTTGGATGACACCTCAGTTTGAAATTTTGTATTTATTGCATCTTTGTGCCTTGATCAAAACTCCCAAGGTAATATTCTGTTACATTACTTTTGTTATCATTTTTATCGAAATAGAGAGCAACTATCATCCAGTGGGGTAAGTGCTATACTACAAATATAAACAAAGTGCTACAGTAAAATAGAGGACAGATAAAGTGAATTTTATTAGGATTGAAAGAAGTCAAACATGAAAAGCTTCACAGAAGCGATGACATATAAATTGAGCCTTCCAGGATCCACTTGTTCATTTAACAAATATTTATTGAGTTCCTATTATGTTCTAAACAGTACTCTGGGGTGGCTGGGATCTATCAGTGACCCAAACAAAGATCCCTGCTGCTCTCAATGTGTGTCTCTCATGGATAAATAAATAAAATCTTAAAAAAAAAAATTCCATATGGCATCGGGGTGACAAGTAGCAACCTAAAGTGACCCAGTACCTATTCCAGGGCTGGCAGAGCGCTGGCGCTCCACACGGGCAATCCAACGTACACAGGGCCCTCGGACGTGTAACAGCGGAGCGCGGAGAGGCGAGCCCGCAGCTCTGCACGGTGCCCGGCAGGACTGGCACCTGCAGGTCAGCAGCAGGACCCAGGGGTCAGGGAGCAGCGGTGACATCACCTGGTGGAAGACAGGGCAGCCGAGCACTAGAACAGAAACGAGAAGCTTCTGCGCTCCTGCTTCACAGTCGGGCCAGGTAAAATGACAGAGGTTGGAAAGTGCTAAGAGGTACAGCAGTAGTGAGATAGGTCAAGAACCAAAGAAATATGAGTCATATTTGTAAATGTGGCTTCCTCTCCCACCCTTATCCCAGGTCAACCTGACTTGAGGAAACCAGCTAACGGCAGCATCCGGGAGGCTCTAACTGCAACAGTAACTATCTTAAAGAACGCTGCTGGGATGGGCCTAATTTTTTTTTTTTAATTAATTTTTATTGGTGTTCAATTTACCAACATACAGAAAAACACCCAGTGCTCATCCCATCAAGTGTCCACCTCAGTGCCCGTCACCCATTCCCCTCCAACACCCGCCCTCCTCCCCTTCCACCACCCCTAGTTCGTTTCCCCGAGTTAGGAGTCTTTATGTTCTGTCTCCCTTCCTGATATTTCCCAACATTTCTTTTCCCTTCCTTTATATTCCCTTTCACTATTATTCATATTCCCCAAATGAATGAGAACATACACTGTTTGTCCTTCTCCGGTTGACTTATTTCACTCAGCATAATACCCTCCAGTTCCATCCACGTTGAAGCAAATGGTGGGTATTTGTCGTTTCTAATGGCTGAGTAATATTCCATTGTATACATAGACCACATCTCCTTTATCCATTCATCTTTCGAAGGACACCGAGGCTCCTTCCACAGTTTGGCTATTGTGGCCATTGCTGCTATAAACATCGGGGTGCAGGTGTCCCGGCGTTTCACTGCATCTGAATCTTTGGGGTAAATCCCCAACAGTGCAATTGCTGGGTCGTAGGGCAGGTAATTTCTTTTCTTTAAATGCAAACCACAGTCTCCAGGATAGAGTTGGCCCTCAGGCTAAAAATACCCCATTGCAAGCCCAACACCAAGCCTTCCCGGAAATAGCATCAGACCATCAGCAGTGAAGAAGTTCTTAGCTCCTTTCTTTAAAAGAAGTTGATCTAGGGACACCTGGGTGGCTCAGCGGTTGAGCATCTGCCTTCGGTCCTGGGATCAAGTCCCGCATCGGGCTCCCTGTGAGGCCTGCTTCTCCTCCCTCTGCCTGTGTCTCTGGGTCTCTCATAAATAAATTAAAAATCTTAAAAAAAATAAAAGGAGTTGATATAATCAGCTTGGAGGCATGCTCCCCCAAAGTCAGGCTTCAGATCCACATGCTGCACCCAAAGACAGCAATTTCGGAATCAAATTACATTCTCCAATTTTAAAAAGGGGATATGGTTTCATTAACAAAAAACTATAGGAGTTGGAGGGTGGAAACAAGCTGGCTTCTGAAGTTACAGTCAGACGCCCCTTTGAAAAGTGGGACTCTGCTGCCCCCTGCCTTCTACTATAAAAGTTGCTTAGGATAAAATCGGAAATCTCTAAATCCTGGAAGGACGTCTTTGTGTCACACACATACACAGGGGCACATGCACGTACACTGCACACACACTCCAAAACTTAAAGGCTCCAAAAGCATTCTCTGTCATCTCAGGCCCACTATTATCTAAACACTGGTCACCTAGGCACAGTGACAAACACAGTGAGGCCCTGCATGAATCTGCCCGACCGTGCTCATCCTAGAATAATTCTCTGACTCTAGCCATCAACCACATCCATGCTAAAGGGGAATCACCAACTCTTACTACCCAAGCTTTACTCATTCCTGGATATCCCTCGATGGCTCCCAACTCAAAATGACCAAAACCAGACAGCATTTTCCGTCACAAACCGGCCAATACGAGGATTTCCTTCAGGGGGCACTACTATTTTTAATGGCCCTACTATTCTCCAGTCACTCAAGTCCAAAAAATCTTATTCCAGCTTTGATTCCCCCCCTCTTAGGCCCCCCACATCAAATGAACTGCAGGTACTGCCCTCCCCTATTAACAGCTTTCAAACCCACGGCTCCTCTCCATTGTCACCCTGGGCTGGTGCTCATTGGGCCACGGCTATTTCTATCTGGAATGTCACAGTAACCTAACCGCATACTCCAGCTCATCCAGCTTTCCTTCACTCCAATGCATGTTAAAATTGCTGGCAGATTTGCCTTCCTGAAGTCCAGCTCTGCTCGTGTCGCTCTACCATCTCCCACTTGCCTCAGAATAAAAGCCAAACCCTTTACTCTGGCACCATCTGTACCACCTGCCACCAATTTCTTTTGCTACCATGTTCAAGTGCCTTACACTGGAGCCACATGGAAGCACTTGCTGTTCCCTTGAGACAACTGTGTTTTTTTTTCTGGCTTTGCTCCTTATACTTCTTCCTTGACTGCTTTTCCTCCACCACCTCCACCATCCCCAGTTCTTTCCATCCACATTGTTAGCATCTCTCAAGTCCTAGGTCAAATGCCACTTTTTCCACAAAGCTTTCTCTAATTCTTTCACCTGGAGCAAATCAAATCTTTGTCTGAAGTCCAATCATATTTCATCTGCTTCTCTCTTCAGTACATAGGAGCAAATATTTATAGAGTTCCTCTTTTGTACAGGAACATACTAGTCTTGGCACCTCAGGGCAAACAGAAACTGATATGACCACACCCCGTGTGTCTTACAGTCTAACATTTACCACTTTACAACTTGTGTTCTCTTTCTGTTCATCTTTTTTTTTTTAATTTATTTATTCATGAGAGACACACATTGAGAGAGACACAGAGAGAGGCAGAGACATAGGCAGAGGGAGAAGCAGGCCCCATGCAGGGAGCCCGATGTGGGACTCGATCCTGGGACTCCAGGATCACACTCTGGGCTGAAGGCAGCGCTAAACCGCTGAGCCACCCAGGGATCCCTCTTTCTGTTCATCTTATTTTCCCTTCTATGCTGAAAATTTCCTAAGTACAGCCTCAATGTTTCAATGTTACATTTACTTTTTTTGTCTCTCTCACACATAGTATCTAACACAGTGCATTGTCTGTGTTTGTTATTAACTTATTCAAATACTTAATAAAAGTATTAAATGTTCCTAGATGGCTGAATTTCAAGGTCATTACTTACTTCCCAAGTTCAAGAAATGGATTAACTCAAACTCTGAGAGTCTAACAACTTCTATAGATTCCCTGATTTAAGAATTACTCATCATTTATACTGTACTCAGATCAGATTTAAGTCACAAGCTTTGGAATGAGAGAGAATTAGATATGGATTACAGCTCTGCTCTTTACGTGTTTAGCAATATGAACTGGGGTGTGAGGGGCCGGGGGCATTACTTAATCACTCTGAGCCTCAGCATCCTTATCTGAGGCTGAGTGAAAATTAAGTAATATAATAAAGGCAAGGCAACTAGCACAATCGCTGATATGTCAATGGTTGAAAAATTAAGGTTATTATTATTATTTGTCACGAGTGCTTTCCCTTAAATCATAGCATATCAAAACCATTCCCCAGAGTTTGTTGGAGAACCGACTCAGCAGTCTTTGCCAACACTCTTCCTCCTTGCCATCTTCCACCACAGACAACTAGGGATGGCCAAGTGACCCAGTTCTGACCAAAGAGAGATACGCAGAAGCCAGCTGGAGAATTTCCAGGACAATACTCACTGTCCCAGTAACAAAGATAGATATGCCTGGGGACTGCCTGTCCCTCCTTCCTCTTCCTGCCTTAAATGTAGATACGCTACTTGGAGCTGCAACAAAATCTTGAGATAAGGGAAAGGCCAAAAGAACCAATATGCTAACTTAGAGGACACTGAGCAGCTGAACGAATATCAGCAGTTATCTGATTCCAGAATCCTTGTTATATGAAAAAACTAAACCTATTTGTTTAAGCCAACATAAATTAGTTTTTGCTACTTGCAGCCAAACACAGCTAAAACCTAGTCAACTTCCTAAAGCAATTTAGGATGTATGTAAGAGAATACTATAAAAGGCAAATTAATAATAGTTACATTCTGCAAAGAATCTTCAATGCATAAAAGTCAAATAATTTATCAAAACTTTATATAGGAGGGGTTCTATCTTAAGGTCTAAAAGGGATTCAAATTAAGCTAAGTACCATCCTGGGCCAAACTAATCTTGAGAGAAGAGCTTCCAAGAACCCATTAAGAAAACCTTTAATTGTCAAGGAAAATTTCTCTGATTATCATTCAGCTATGTCTCCTGCTCTAGTCTCTATTGGTTCTACCTAAATAGAGAACCGTGAGTGAAAATAGTAAGATCTGTATAATCATTTGGATTACCATTCAGCAAATATTCAATCCCCTTCACCTCCACTATAAGTGGTAGATTTCCCTACCCTTTGACATTAGTCTTGGCCACATGTCTTGCTTCAGTTAATGATATGTTTGAAGACGTAATAAAACCAGAAGTTTAAAATATGCTAGCAAGATTGAGCTTTTTGAATCAGGTAGCCACTGATCCAAAGGAAATGAGAATATGAAACAGACCTGATCAGATCTGCAGCTTGACATCAAACCTAGCCAAGCCCAGCCAAGATCAGCCCAATCCCAGACAAAGTGCAGGCTCATGAGAAGAAACAAATTAATATATGTATATAGTTATATGCCACTGAGTTTCAGACAGTATGCAGCATTAATATAAAAATGACCAAAAATATGACTCTAATAAAACTCTCTAAGAAACATGTGCACATGTTTCCCTGCTTTGGATCTCTCTAAAAAGTAATTATCAACTGGAAGCAATTTTACTCTTAGGCAAACATTTGACAATGTCTAGAGACATTTTTGGTTGTCTTAAACTGGGGAGACTAGCATCTAGTGGGCAGAGGCCAGGGATGCTGCTAAACATCCTACAATTCACAGGATACCCCCACAACCATGACATATCCCATCCAAAATGCCAATGGTGTCAAAGTTAAGGAAACTTGTCCTAATACAATATGATACAAATAAGAATTAGACATATTTTCCCAAGTTGTCACATACCTCTGCTTAGCCATATGTGGCTCATTGATTGCTTAACTATGTCAGTATTTACGAGTGCCCACCACCACTCTTATGTGCCAAGTATCCACTGTTGAATTAAAAGAAAATATTCCTGTTTTCTGGGGGCTTACATTCTAATAAAAGAGACAAGTAAGTGATGAACAGATAAATACAATGATTTTAGATAGTGGTGGGTAGTGAGCAGGTAATGGGATGATTGCATGGGAAGTCAGGTCTGAGAAAGTTGCAGTTTAACAGCTGAATGATGGAAGAGACTCGGTCATGCAGTGCTTTGGGGAAAAAAACATTCTGGGCAGAGAAAGCAACAAACACAAAGCCCATGAGACAGAAGCAAATGTGCTGTATCAGAGGAGCAGAAAAAAGGCCGGTGTACCTGTGGCATAATAAGTTAGGAGATGAGGTCGAAAGACATTTGCAGGATCACATACGGTATTGCTGGCATGGTTTCAACTGTAGATTCAAATGAAGGTTTTAGAGATGTCATACATGGGGGGACTTCAGTGTCTGGCAGGGACTGTGCGCAGTGTGAGCAAATATTCGGGAACATATGTGGGACTGTTCTTGGTGCATATGGAAAGCTGGAATGGAGAGGGAGGGAACTTCACAGGGAAACTAAAAAGAATAAGTTAGCAGAGAGGAGTGAGAGCAGGAGAATCTGAACTATTTTTGTTACTATATGCCATCAGCCCTACAGACAGCTGAGGGACTCTAATCAAACTCAGGGATGCATCAGTAATTAGAGAAAGAAAGCTATTCAACGTTTTTTTTTTCTATGCAAAATCTTGTGCTTTCTTGGAATGCTGCCTCTCTAGGTTCCTGGCAGGCCTTTGGTTAGGAAGAGATCCACTGAAAAACAGCACTGCCTCCTCATTACTTCCAAATGATAATCCCACTACTGTCCACCCCAAATTTCCTCCTCTGGTGTTCTAAGCATGGCAAAAGCTGTAAGAAAGCATTAGGCTGTCTGAAGCAGAAGGGAAAGCCTGAAAGTCTACAGGCCATGATTCTACTATGCCACGTTATCTAAAGGAGGTTTCTAGGGGATCCCTGGGTGGCCCAGCGGTTTAGCGCCTGCCTTTGGCCCAGGGCGCAATCCTGGAGTCCCGGGATCAAGTCCCATGTTGGGCTTCCGGCATTGAGCCAGCTTCTCCCTCCTCCTGTGTCTCTGCCTCTCTCTCTCTAGGTCTATCATAAATAAATAAATCTTTTTTTTTTTTAAAGGAGGTTTCTAGATCCTACATAATGTTTATTTACTTGGAAACCAGTGATGTCAGACGTGAATGAGTAGGCCATTCCCGGATCATAACAGTCTTTTAATCATCTGTAAGACTCCTAAGGAAAGGATTATGTATGTTTTTTCATAACTGTGTCCTCAGCTCATAGCATTAGTGTTTGGCACATAGTAAGCACCCAGTAAAATTAGGTGAATAATGATTCATGAATAAAGTCTCACAGGCTTATAACAATTAAGGAGATAACACGAAGCAAAATAAAATAGCTGCAAACATCTATTTTTTTTAAAGGTCTGTCATTTTATAGATATATACTTCCAAGAAGAAAATAACTGTAACATCCATTCATCTGTCCAGGTCAAAAGAACATCTACCATGTGCCATCCACTGTGCTAGAAGCTAGAGGTAGAAAACAAAAGAAAAAGATACAGACCTTTCTGGGAAGCAGAGACTTACAGCCTCTGGGGAAGAGAAGAAAAGGTCAAGAAAGCTCGGGAATACTTCCTAGAACAGCTGAACCTAAAGTGGCTTTTTTTCAATCCTAATATTATCAAGCAGATCATTTAGAGTTCAATTTCATACCTACCTGCTTTTACTGTATCTAGACCAATGAGGGGTTCTCAACTGGGAGAGATTTTGCCTCCCAGGGACATTTGCCCATGCACAGAAACATCTGAGAGAATTAGAATGTGTCATGCAAATAAAAACATGAGTTGACCTTGAACAACATGGGGGTTAAGGTTGCCAATCCTCTATACAATTCAAAATCTATGTATAACTTTAGATTCCCCCAAAAGTTAAATACAGTGGCCTATGGCTCACCAGAAGGCTTGATGGTAACAGTCAATTAGCACATAATTTGTGATGTTATATAATCTATTCTCATCATAAGGAAGCCAGGAAAAAGAAAAATGTTAACAAAGTCATAGGAGTTATTTACCGTAGTGTACTGTATTTATACAAAAAAAAATTTGTAAGTAGACCTGCACCATTCAAACCTGTGTTGTTAAAAGGTCAACTGTTTAGCATTTATTTGAAGTTTTTCTAATGCAATTAATATGACAATAGGAATAACTTAATAGCTGACTCAACTGTAAGTCAATACAGTACAAACAGTCAATTAGGGGTGCCTGGGTGGCTCAGTCAGTTGCCCATCTGAGCCTTCATTTTGGCTCAGGTTATGATCTCAGGATCCTGGGACTGAGCCCTGAGTCTGCTCCATGCTCAATGGGGAGTCCGCTTGAGGATCCTCTCTTCCTTTCCCTCCCCCTGCTCTCTCAATAAACAAAAATTTTTGATAATAAAAATCAATTAGGGGTCCTGGGTGGCTCGGCTGGTTAAGCGTCTGCCTTCAGCTCTGATTGTGATCCTGGGATCCAAGCCCATATCAGGCTCCCTCCTCAGGGGAGAGCCTGCTTCTCTCTCTCCTCCTTGCTCACATTCTATCTCTGTCTCTCTCTCAAGTAAATACTTTTCTGAAAAATCAATTAAATTCTTGTTATGACTATCCATAAAACACTTAAGTCTCATGTACAAATGTTTATATTATTCATATTCTTAGCATTAAATATCAAATGCAATGTCTCAGGAACACACTGCCTCATTAGAATTCCAAAACTGAAGATAATGTCACAGTTACATAGAAATTTGGATTCTTTTCTAGTTTTTAGCTCTAGGATAGAAAAGGCTTAGCCCATTCCGTTAGAGTATAAAATTACAATCATATGTTCAGCATCCGTTAGCTGGATACATTTGTTCCCTGTAGGAAGTTTATAACTTGTAAAAGGAGTTTTATGCAGAATACAAATTGGGAGTATTACATGACAACCTCTTGAGGACACTGAGTTGTGCAAACAACATCACTTTATCTGACGTAGTAGCTTTGGATTGGTCTATGTGTTCACCCTAGGGTTGTCTGGAATTATAGATCAGGGACATCACTGTCATACCCCAGCTGCTGCAGAAAGCTACTGGAAGAAAAGGAGATTTATGAGTATTTTGATTGTACTGAACCAAGAATACAGGAGCTATACAACAGGGAGCTTGGTGGCTCTAAATTGTAGGCATTATGCAAAAAGAAAATGCAGAGTTGGGTGTCAAGGGAGTCCTCCAAGAGCAATAGGACATCTTTGTAAAATCTCTAAAGAATAAATTTAACAGTTATTAAAGAACACCACCCTGTTGTTGCAGGCACTGAACTTTATATTACAAGAAGAGATACAAGGGATTTTCAGGAAAACATCTGTCATTTAACAGTGATAGTGACCTCAGCACTGACAAGCAACCCAAATCCCAGTTGAGGAGAGTTATTTACCTCTTTGTGGTGGCTGAGTTTGAAGCTCTAACATTAGTGGGTTATTTAATATACCGGTCCGTTGAGAACCTCTGACGCAGAAGGAAAAAATTGTTTGGAATAACTATGATTAATAAGGTCTTGTATATGAGACACTCATGAATTATTTCCCTTTCATTATATTAAATTACCAGGTTGTGATTTTGATAATTTTAACCAAAGGCCTGTGCAAACCTTACGGAGTAAATGTAATGTAATCTTTAAAACACATCATGAAAGATCAAGACTATGTTAAAATGAATGTGAAAAAAAAAAAAAAAACCTGAATTACTGTATTTTTACCAAGAACTTACCAAGCCAGTACTTCCATTTCTCTTTTATCTTAAAAATAAACCAAAAATTTGCAGTGATATATTTAGGTAACAGTAAGAAAAACACTAAAATTTAAATGTTGAGAGCCAACTAAGCACTCCAGGCGCTGCTATGTATTTAATTTTTGCAAAAATCTGCAAGGAAGGTAACATTACCTTCGTTTCGTAGATGAGAAAACGGAAGCTTTTTTCATTTAAATGTTTTTCCCAAGATGGACAGATGGACGGAAGTAGAAAATGATACAGCGAGGGGAGGAGTTGGGGAACAGCAGGGAAGGAAGATCTGTTGAATTCCAGGGCTAATAAGCCATGTTACACTATGCTGCCACAAGAAATGACGTTTTTATTTGTGTCAGACATATGAATACTAAAATCTATCACTTGAAAGGGAAAGCATTAATACTGTAAGCTGATCATGAGCTCCCCCTATGCTCCATGCCTATATATCCAATTGCTTACTTGATATCACCGTATCATGGCAATGCCAACTTAACATGCCCCCAAATTGATTTATCATCTTCCTCACCTACACCTTTTATTCCCGTATCTCCTACCTCAAGGAAAGGTGTCAACATCTACCCAGTTGCAAAGAAAAGTGGATTAGAAAGAAATACACAAAAACTGTTAATGGTGCTATTATCTAGGCGGTTGTATTCTAGATGTTTTTTTATTCCTTATGTCTCTGTATTTTCCAGATTCTTTTTAAACATTTACATTATAAACATGACACATGATTATATCCTTATTATGTAAAAAAAAAAAGAAAAACAGAAATAAGCAGTTTTTAAAAAAAAGTTTCACAATGCAATTTCCCTCTTCACATGTAAACACTATCGTTTCCAACTTTTCTTCTATGTAAATACATCACTTTTATTTTTGTGCATTTCTACACAAATATATAGTTTGGAATTTATACATATATAGTTCTTCCAAGTAAAACTCTAATACATACATTTTAACTCCTTTTTTCCTCTGAACAATGTCTTGGAGATTTTTCCACCTCAAAACACACAGATCTTTCTCATTGTTTCCAATGGCTATAGAATATTGGGAGTACTGTTATGACTTTACATTTTAATCATTCCCTTGTTGCTGAGTATTTAGGTTCCCAGTTTCTCATTATTACAAATAATTCTACAAAGACCATTCTTTTATACTGTTTCAGCATTTCTTAGACACACTTTCCCCTGACATTTTTTCATCTCTCAGGCTGCGTCTTACAATTGATGGCATCTTACCACTATCAGCCAGGTGTTATGTTGTGTTAAAAACCTTGACATCTTCTGGCAAAAGTAAAGCATTAGCCTCAATACATTTTAGATGAAGTGAAATCAATTATCTTTGTATTCATGCACATTTCAGGCATTTGTGATCTCAAGCAAATGAATAGCTATTTATTGGTGGGATGGCTGGATCAAATAGTATGTGCATTTTAAATCTGGCTAGTTCCAAATTGCCCTCCAAATAAGATGAAACAATTTACTCAGCCATCAACCATGCAGAAGAAGGATTTTTTTCACCAAAAGTGGCTGTTAAGTCTTTGAATGTTTATTAACATAATGGTTGATACATGGGAGTTCTTTATTGACTTACTCTTTGGTTTCTTGTACATATTGCAAATATTTTCTCCCCCTTTACTACTCCTTTTAACTTTTGTTTAGTCTTTCACCCTGCAGTCATTTCCTTTATGTACCATATTTGTCAATATTTTTCTCTATGTCTGCTGGAGCTTATATCTTACTGAGAAAAACCTGTGCCCCAAAATTGTTCCTTACATTTTAATACTTGTGTAGGGGTTTTTATCTTTTAGCTCTTTAATCCACTTGAAATTTATTTTTGTTGGTGGTATGACATAGGTAGGCCTTTTCCAGTGTGACTATTCAGTTTCCGAACCATTTATAGGCTACTTTAGCTTTTATCCGTGATTCAAAATTATACCTTTATCATATACTATATATTTACATATTGTTTCTTTAATGTTTCACTTACTTATCTACTTGTATTTGATATAGTGTTGTTTTGTTATACATTTCTAGTAAGAAACATATGCTAAATTTTCATTTTTTTAAATTTTGTTTTTATTTGCAGATGAACTTTTGAATCAGTTTAAATGGCATACTCTGCTAATAATACACTAATACCCATTTTGCCCTTTCCTCAAATAGAACCTCTGCTTTTTAGGTAGAAGGATGTCCTACCAAGTACGTACAATTCCCACCCTGTTGGCAGGTGCATTCATACAGCTGTTATAAGCAACGGAAATAATGTACAAACACAGGTGCAATTTCTGGGACCTTTTCCTACTGTGAAGGTGTGTGACTCTCTTCTCTTCTTCTTCTCCACTGATGAAAACAGAGACAGGATGAATGGAGATTAGAGGTTTTGAAGATGGCAGAACACAGAGGGAGCCTCAGTTTACCAATCCCTGAAAAAGGGCACTGCTTTGCTTTGCTTACCTGAACTTTTATATGAAAGACTTCAACCTTAAGCCACTGTTATTTTTAACCTTCTCTTATAGACAACACTAAGTAACAAAATCCTATTCGAATTGTAACTCACTTATGTTCATTTGAGGATAATTAACATCTGGACATTAAATTTTTACAAAAAGGAACATAGAAAGTTAACTCCTCATTCAGGCATTTTATACCCTTTATTAAAAGGTGTAGTTTTCTTCATATGGAACTTGCACTTCTCCATAAAGTTTATACCTAAATAACAGATTTTTACTGCAAGTTAGATTTTTTAAAACTTAACATTTCTAATTAGCCATAGTCTATAGAAAGCTATAGATTTTCATGTTAAACTGTTAAAGAAAAGTACCTTTTATTATTTCTAATGGTTTCATCTTGTTTTGTTCTTGATAGACTGCACACAAAAGCATGCATGCCCAGGGGCCAGGGCCGGGGGCTGGCGGTAGCGGTGGGCAGTGGGAGAGGGAGAATCTTAAGCAGGCTCCACAACCAGTGCAAACCCTGAAGCAGGGCTCCACTTCATGACCGAGATCTGACCTGAGCTGAAATCAAGAGTCGGAGGCTTAACCGAGTCACGCAGGTGCCCCCACCTCTAATAGTTCTTCAATTAATTATCTTGGATGCACGATCTCCACATCACACTGGCCTGAAATAATGACTGTGTTCTCCCTCCTAATAGGTTTCTTCTCGTCATGTGATTGTACGTCCAACAGGCTTGTTCCTGTCTGAAATATGGATGTTTGCTGAAGGTTTCTGATAGACATCCTCAGCCAAGTTAAAAAGCTTTCTATTCCTAGCCTGGCAGGACTTAAATCCGGATGGAGTATTAAATTTTAGCAAATGTTTTTCCAGCATCTGTTGAGATTATTATGTGATTTTTTTCATCTGCCTTTTTAAGTTACAGTAATAGATTTCCTAAAGTATTTGAAGTTACATTAATAGATTGTGCTTTATGCTTTGATAAACCCTACTCTTGGATTTAATTTGCTAATGTTTTTTCAAATACATTTGCTTCTAAGTGAGATGGATCTATAGTTATCTTTGATAGACATTATGAAATAAGGGTTCTGCTAGCCTGATCAAATTGAGAGGTATTTCAGATTTCTGTGTAATCTTGAAAGCTTAAATAAAATCGGAATTCTTCCTTAAATTCTCTAAAGTTGTTGTTTCATTTTAAATGCAAGCATTACAAAGACCATGTTTTCTTTTATATCTGGTTAGATTTTATTAACTGATTGCAATCTACTTGTTAAGTTCTAACTTACTGCATTGTGGTAACAGAACAGAGCCTGTATTTAATTTCTTCGTGGCCTGCTTCATGGTCATTTTTCATAGTATTTGAAAAAGAAATACTCTATTAAAGTTTTTGAATTACATGGTTCAAAATCAGTGTCAATTATGAACTCTTCGGCCAAAAATTTCTTAAGAGAACTGTATTCAAATATTTAGCTGATTGTATATTTGTTTTTCGTCAACAGTTTTTCATTATAATTTGATACCATGTTGGTGTAGCATTGTTTGGACAATTATTTCTGAATCCTTCCATATTCTTGATTTTCTAAAATATTTTTATTGTGCCCTTTTTCTTAAAACAAGTTTGACTCAAGACAGAATTCTAAATTCAAAATTTTCCCATTCACCTTTAAAAATAACAGCATCTTCTAGCATCCCAATGTACAGATGACAAATCTGAGACCAATGTGATTCTTTCTCCTTAAATTAGTTCTCTTTAGAAATTCTAAGGTTGTTTTCATTACCCTAGGATTACAGAAATTTGTCATGATATATTTTAAGTGTCTCCCTTTTTCATTATTTTTCCTCAGTACTTTGAACTTTAAATATGTGGTCAGTCTTTAATTTAAAAAAATTATTTTCCTGTTATTTCTTTTTCTCAGTCTTTCTGTTCTCAACTCCTGGATCTCATACACACACACACACACACACACACATTCATTCATTCATTCAAAAATATTTACTGAGCATTTATCCATGCACCTCACACTGTGATAGATGTAGGATATTCTCTATATATGGCTCCTAATCTCATGAGGTTTCATTTTAAATGGATGGTGTTTGCCTGATCTTCTGTCTCAACTTTTCTCATAATTTCCTTCTTCTGATCTTTTCTTCTATAATTCTGGTAGTATCCTTCAGTTTAAAATTTTGGCTCAGTAATTTGATTTTCAGACATGTTTATTCAAACTTGGCCTAAAACACATCTTTATTTTAGCAACTACTATTTTTTATTTCCAAGATATTTCCTTCTCATAGGTTTGCATTTTTCTATTTATTTTATTTTCTAAGATTTTTTTTATTTATTCATGAGAGACACAGAGAGAGAGAGAGAGAGAGAGAAGCAGAGACACAGGCAGAGGAAGAAGCAGGCTCCATGCAGGGAGCCCGATGCGGGACTTGATCCTGGTACTCCAGGATCACGCCCTGGGCCAAAGGCAGGCATTAAACCGCTGAGCCACCCACGGATCCCCTGCATTTTTTTAAATTAGTGCAATGACCTCTAAAATTCTTTGAAGACTATAATATATAATACTGTATCTAAGGATTACATATAAAAATATTTATAATTATTGCTTATTATTACATATAATACTAAATTTACTTTAGCATTTGCTAAAATATTTTTAAGTTTAAAGTTGTTTACCTGTACTGTTGCCCTCTTCCTTATATGTTTGTTGCTTCTATGTTGTCTGTTATTGGTAAATCAGAACATAGGGATCAGCAAACTTTTTCTGTAAAGGTCCCATTACTATTTTAGGCTTTGGAGGCCACATTAGGTACCTGTCACATATCTTTTTGTTTTCTACAACTCTCTAAAAATGTAAAATCCATACAAAAACAGGCAGTGGGAGGATTGCAGATGGTGGTTTGTAAAACTACTAGATTTTTCAGTATTGTTACCTGGTTTATTTTCTCAATTTGAGTGAAATTCTGTGGCAGATTTTGATTACAAGGAACCTGGATTTTAATTGTGTGAAGGAGGAGGGAGGATTAAGTTGGAAAAATGGATAGCCACTAGGTTTTACTGTTTACCCGTTTTCTAACTATGAGGAATCAAAGCCCCTTATGGTATCCACAAACACCTAGGGCATTAGCACACTTTGATGGCTGCTATATATATGCTCTGGAGTCTACTACTACAGATGTTTCACTCTAATTAGCAAACAGCAAGCTGTGGTATGGCTTCTGATTGGAGGAGTATCATGGACCAAGACTCCTAAACCAGGGACTAGCCTAACTACTCAGTCCTTCAATAACATGGCTTACCATACTACAGCCACCCACTCTGACAGCTGACTCTAAAAAAATGGAGGTGTAGGCCACCTGGGTGGCTAAGTCGGTTAAGCATCCAATTCCTGATTTAAGCTCAGGTCATGATCTCAGGGTTGTGAAATCCAGTCCCATGTCAGGCTCCACACTGAGGATGGAACCTGTTATCAGACTCCTTCTCTGCCTTCTCCCTTTGCCCACCACCCCTCCCCTCTTAAAAAAACAAAAACAAATAAATAAAAATGGAGGTGCTTCCTTAACTTTCATCTCTATGTGGACTGAGGCTCTCCGTTTCACCAAAATCTGGTTCCTTCTTTGGTATCTTCTAGAAATGCTTCACAGAAACTTTGGTGTCTTTCCAGTGTTGTATGAATCACTGCATGGTTTGTTATTTTAAGAGAACTGTAGAAGTATTGAATCCAATATGTCATTTTGATCTAGCCCTCTCCCCAAATTCATAATTTATATTTATCTAATAACTAAGCTTATACTTATACTTGTTCCCTTCTACACTCTTGGTCACCTAGGAGGCCATCTTATCACCAACAACTCTATCTCACCCCTACCTCAAACAGTCTTTTAAAAAAATTTTAAACAAAAACTAGTAAAATCAGGAGAAGGAGAAGGGAAATGCGGGAAGAGACTAGCATGACTGCTTCTGAAGAGGCCCAAATTGGTGGCAGCATGGACTGAATTTACCACACCCAAGGCCAGCCTTGCAGGCCCCCTGATTTTGTCTGCATACCAAATAGAGAACCAGCTATCTGGGTAGGAACTATCGAATAAAGTCACACTGTTAATCTAAACTATAAACAGATAGATAGATAGATAGATAGACAGATAGACAGATAAATAAATATAAACTGTAACTATCACAAGAACTAAAACACTTCTGCCTGCATGACTACTCCATTTTCTGTCCATCAGAACTACCATGGATTCCAAATTGTAATCAAGTTTGTCATTAATGCCTCTGAAATGTATGCTCAAAAATGGTGAAAGTGATAGATCTTATGGTTAGGTGTATTTTACACATACATAAAGTTTGTATTTACAGCAAGGACAATTTGGTAGGCAAAGTAAACGTCAAATAATGTAAGTCTGATAATAAGATAATCTGATACTATCTATGTCTAGTTAAAAACAACCTTACCAATAAAAACAGAATTCTCAAATACATTTTGCGGTGCATTATCGACATTTGCCCTTGTAGTTCTTTTTTCTATATGTCCATGACTTTTGGTATACAAATTGCTGCATATGGGGATCCCTGGGTGGCGCAGCGGTTTGGCGCCTGCCTTTGGCCCAGGGCGCCATCCTGGAGACCCGGGATCGAATCCCACGTCAGGCTCCTGGTGCATGGAGCGTGCTTCTCCCTCTGCCTGTGTCTCTGCCTCTCTCTCTCTCTGTATGACTATCATAAATTAAAAAAAAAAAAAACAAAAACAAAAACAAATTGCTGCATATATTTTATTTTCACCTCATTCTTAGAAAGCGTTAATGGCTTTTTCGATATGCTACATAATACTGTACTATTCTAAAATATGAGTGTATTATAAAATATTAATATATTTAAATTTCATTAAAATTAAATAATTATAAATACAAAATAAGTGTATTTTATAATATGCTATAGCATAGTCATATAAAATATAAGACCTAGAATTTGTAACACAGATAGTTAAATCTTGGCAACTCTAAGGAACCATTCTGTCTCCTGAACCAGGGTCATAAATTCAAATGTTTACAGGCACAGGCAATTAATATAAATATGTTAAGTCTGAGACACAAGGTTGGAGAAGCAGGAAAGGAACAAAACATACAGAACTAGAGATGCCATACTAAAAGAATCTGGATGTTCACTGACATGTACAAAAAGCCAGTGAAGAATTTCAAGTAGAGAATGATACAACAGAGAGCTTGTTGTATGGGAAAACAGTTCTATTACTAGAACTTCAACTTCTAAGAATTACATACTCTAATGGGAGAAAAAGAACAAGAACAAAGTCCAATTTTCTGACTCCTCTAAAAATTTGTAACAGATCATTCCAGTGCTTTTGTAAGATATTATGAGAATTCCCGAAACCTGTGCCTGTTGACTAAAGGGCAGAAACTCCTGTTTTGATAGATGAGTTATAGGCACTAGAAATCTGAGGACACTAGAAATGTTCTTGAAATGCAATCACTGAACACTACCATCAGAATGACTTGGGTATCTATTAAAATACATCACCCCTCAATCAATTAATCAATCAATATAGTAAGAAAATAAAATAAAATAAAATAAAACATCCCCCAAAAATATGGTCAAGTAAATCTGGGATACAGGTGGCCCCAAATCCTTACTTTTACCAAAATTTAAGAACTACTGCCCTTTGTTTCCTTAGGAAAACCTCTTCTGAAGAGTGAATAAAGGGAACAAAACCCATTCTCCTCTTAAAACTGATCTTGCGGGGAGGCCTGGATGGCTCAGTCGTTGAGAGTCTGCCTTCGGCTCAGGGTGTGATCCTGGAGTCCCAGGATTATGTCCCACATTGGACTCCCGCAGGAAGCCTGCTTCTCCCTCTGCCTATGTTGCTACCTCTCTCTTTGTCTCTCATGAAAAAATAAATAAAATCCTAAATAAAAACCCCATAAAACAAAAAAGAGCTTCATTTAAAAACAGAAGGCTGCCATGGCTGGTGAGAACAACAGTATGATATAAAGCAGGAACACTAAGCCAGTCCTGATTACCATGATAAGGAGTTTGGATTGTACAGATACAAAAAGCAGGAGATTAGTATTATCCAAATTATATTTTTAGAAGATTATACTTCTGTGTGGAAAACTGAATCTAACAGGGCAATACTAGAAACAAGATTAGTTAATGAACTATTTAGATAGTCCAGGAAAGAGATGATGGGGACTTGAAGTGGGATTGGTAGCAGCAGATGTGGAAGAGGGGGCAGATAAATTTTAGAAATAGAAAACACAGGCTTTCCAATAGACTGGAGGTGGGACATAATAAAAAGGGAAGACCATATAGGTCAGATGCTGCTAGGCATCCAGCTTAAACAACTGTATGAGTTATAAATAAATTTCTTTGATTATTATAACTACTTGTTTAGCTCTTTAATAAACAAGTAATATTTGGATAACAGAAATTGAAAGATTATTAAAGATATCATAAACTCTTATCACAATAGTACTGAAAATATAAACTCTAAGGGTCACAAAAATTAATCTGTCTGCAAATTAAACTATCTATAAATTATCTAATAGGATACACATAAATTTGAATTTCTGAAGTAAGTACAACAAAATATACTTTATTAATAATAATACCTCGCAAGTTAGCTAGTCTGAACAAAAGTTTTTACATGTTTCCCACAAAACCTACTAATTAGATGCTATTTATCTTTTATTCTAAAACATTTACAGGGCACCTGGCTGGCTCATTCAGTGAAGCATGTGACTTGATCTCGAGGTTTTGGAATTTGAGCCCCATGCTGGGTATAGATTACTTTTAAAAATCAAATAAATAAATAAATAAATAAATAAATAAATAAATAAATAAATTTCTTGGAAGTTGTTACACACATTCTTCTTATACAGCATTCTTTCTGAAAATTTTAAATCTTAAATTACTAGGGCCACCCTTTAAAAAAAAAAAACACCCTCCCTACTGCAGAAAGAACCTACTAATTATAATCCAAATGGATCTGTTCTCCTTTTATCTTACCCTTACACAAATATTTTTAAGTAAAGGAGAAATTAAATAAAAAGTAAATAAATGAGAAACAAGACCACTGATCAAGTCCTACTATCCTTAAAATTTTAACTCCTGAGCACAAAGGCTTTCTGAAGCCTATTTAAATATCAGACTCTTAGCTGGGATCCAAATTTCTCCAGTCTTCAACTAACCTTCTCTTACTTGGCTATAAATCCCTATAAGTGGATACAAAGGATTTAAAGCGTAAAGATAAACAAATCCAGCTCCCAACAATGAACCCATATTAGCCCCCAAAAATGCAGTTTTAAATGCTTTGTATGCAAGAAGAGAAATTACCTCTGAAATTCTACAAATGCCTATATGTTCATGCACTTAATGCTTTAAAATTACATAATATTCCCATATATTCATCCACTCAATACCTCAAAATTTTGAGAAGCTAACTTATTTCACTGCAAGTCCCCCTCTCAAAAGAAGCCCGAATAAAGATTCAAAGAAACAAGAGCACTACTTTTCAGTGACAGAGATGGTCATGTGAAAATAGACCATCTATCAATCTCATCTTCTTTTGCAGTGTATGTAAGCCTACAACCTACAAAAAGTTTAAAAAAAAAAAAAAAAGAGAAATATTCAAGAGAGAAATATTTCTTTCTTAGAAAAGAGATAGTTTGCTTCTTGGTTCTTCAGCTAAAAACAGACACGACAAAAGAACTAACACAACTATAAAAATCATTTGTATCCAAATGTATTTTCAAGAAGATTTCAAGATCTGACACAGGCACAAAGAAAAGGAATTAAAACAAGTATAAACAAGTCAGTTGTAGACTGACCTCAACTTGAAATATGCTAAAAAATATTTTAGTAGTACTTTTAAAAAATGATTGAAGTAATTTTTTAAAATTCAACTCTTCTCATTTATGTGAGCTAAACTCCTATATTAAGGCAAAAACCTCATTTTACTCATTTAATTGATTAATGGTTTCATTTAAAATTGCTAATCCAGGGAAGGTTTTTGTAAAAATCGTTTTATTGCTACAAAGGGAAACATGGTCACAAAAAGCCTTTAAGCGTATCTTAACGCAAATTACTATTCAATGTCCAATGCCATAAAAAAATACACAGTCAGAGCACAAAATACTTGCCCAATTTATCTCTTCTAGGGTAAGTATTCAAAACATTAATGCACACTTGAATATATACTCCCAACAGCAGCATTTAAGTTCAAATGATTAAGTAGATATACTAACAATACACATCTGTTATCCTTAACACCAATAAAGTAATAAAAATTAAGCTTAAAAATTATACAAACAATTTATCTAATCTAAGTTTGGTAGCTATAAAAACTAAACTAAAATAGTCTTACCTTCATTTTATTAAACAAAATGGCAAACATTTAGAAATTATATAAAACAAATTTGAATGTGTGGAATGCATGCAACATGGGTGTTAATTCTCATATTTTAAACTATTAAAATTCTTACCCTTTTCCATATTAGGAGAGAAATTTAAAGCTTCTTTTAAATCTGACTAACACCGTATATTTAATTTTCTTCAGGTTGGTCAACAGGGAAGTTAACAGGCTCTTCCTTTGCTTCTCCTTCCCCCACTGCCTCTCCTTCCCCCACTGCCTCTCCTTCCCCCACTGCCTCTCCTTCCCCCACTGCCTCTCCTTCCCCCACTCCCTCTATGTCCCCTGCTTCCTCTGTGTCTCCCACTCCTTCTTCTCCTCCTCCTTCTCCCACTTCCTCTGCTTCCTCCACTTCTTCTGCTTCCTCTACTTCCCCTACTTCCTCCTCCTCTTCCTCCTCCTCCTCCTCTTCTTCAATAGGTTCATCAATTTTTTCTTCCTCTTCCTCATCTCCTTCTATTTGTTGATCTTGAGAATGATCTTGAATTTCAAAAGGATTCTCACCCTAAAAAGCATAAGGAAAAACAGCTTTTAAAATCAGGACATTAAAAAATAATAAATAAATAAATAAATAAATAATCAGGACATTCATCTTTGTTATCAGTGAACTTATTTGCTATGACATTAAAAATACAGTTTGAAACTTTTTATTTTAACGTATGACAAATCCACTAAATATTTATTCAGTATTTTCATATCACTATGGGTATATAAATTACTAAAAGCATTACTATACATTCCATAAAGTGGAACAATCAAAGGCCACATTTTCCTAACTGAATTTCTAAAATCATATGACAAAAGTAAATTTGTGAGTTTTAGTAGGAAAAAAGTAGATAAAGCAAAGATTTATGTTCTACTAAATTATGCCACAATTCAATCTACTACCTACTGTGGCAGGATCTCTATAAAACACTCAAATGAAAATCAGGTACCTATTGGATACACCTTACTTTTTCTTTATGGTAAGTAGATAAATATTTAATTCACTATGGGCACCTGAGTGGCTCAGTCGGTTAAGCATCTGGCTTCAGTTCAGGTCATGATCTCAGGGTCCTGGGATCGAGCCCTGCACTGGGCTCCCTGCTCAGCAGGGAATCTGCCTATCCCTCTCCTTCTGCCCCTACTCCTGTGGTCTCTCTCTCAAATAAATAAATAAAATCTTTTTAAAAAATCTGTAATTTACTAGCATTCACAGATACAACTTAATTATTTTAATTTTTATAAATACTTGAATTATGTGTCTGGATTGTCTCATAAACTAGGCCATATCAGAAGGCTATATTAATACAGTAAGAAATGAAGGGGCGATGAAGTTTATTAAACAGTAAAGTATAAGACTGGTATTCTAGGGCAGCCTGGTGGCTCAGCAGTTTAGCACCCCCTTCAGCCCAGGGCGTGATCCTGGAGACCCGGGATCCAGTCCTACATCGGGCTCCCTGCATGGAGCCTGCCTCTCCCTCTACCTGTCTCTCTGCCTCTCTGTCTGTCTCTCTCTCTCTCTAATAAATAAATAAAATCTTTTTAAAAATAATTAAAAAAAAAAAAAGACTGGTACTCTACTTCAAGATCCATCAGGTAGAAAGCATATAGGATGAACTGAAGTTGCAAGAGAAGAAATATTAGTGAGGGAGTTACTCTAATAATTCAGGAAAGTGTAAAAGATGTAGCGGCATATTAACAAAATATGTAAATTAAGATGGGGAAAGTGGAAGAAGCAAATATATGTTCTATATAATTAGAATTTAATATGTCTAAATGTCTAAGAGGCAGCTTTAAATTCACAATTCAAGAGAGTTCAAAGTAAGACATTTAAATTTGTGAATTGTTTGCACAGAGTGAATACTGAAGCCAGGGAAATAAGCAGAATAAAAGGGCCAAGGAAGTAAGAATAAAAGCGCTGATGATAAAACCCACTGAAAAGTCAATGCTTATACACAGGGACAAAAGTTTGAGAGAGAAAAAAAGTGCAGGAGGAAACTCAGGATAGTAAAATATTATCCAGCAAAACAAAGTTACAAGAATAAGTGACAGATTAACAGTGCCAAATAAAACAGGTAATACTAGAAAAAAACTGAAAAAGGTCACTAGAGTTGATAATTATTAAGGTTGAATGAGGGTACTTGAGGGATTTATTACACTATCCCTTTTATTTTTGTATGTTTAAAATAGTAAATAACAAAATGTTAAAAAAAAGTATTTGAAAATTAAGTTACCAGTTACCTTAGAGCAGATGCAAAAGTAGATGTACATGAAATCGGACAGCAATGACTGCCTAAGAGTAAATCTTCATTATTGTTCTAAGCTCCCAAAAACCACAAGTCCACATTCCATTCTCAGAGTCCACACTCTGAGACTCTAATTCAGTCAAGAATTAAGAGTTCTCGCTAAAAACCCAAGTTCCTGAATCAATTTCAGACTTTCTGAATGAAAATTTCCAGGAGAGACATCTGCTGAACTGTATACTTAGGAAGCATTTCACGAGATATTAATCAGAAGTTTGGGAAACTCTTAATTCAGAAGGTCTTAAAGGGGGTGCCTAGGCAGCTTTTTGTTTGATTTCAGCTTCACAGGGAATTCTAATTACCCATCTCCAACTGACAACTACCAGGTTAAAGAATGGATAATATAGAAATTAGAGAGCGCAATGTAAGATAAACTACCTATTTAAAGTACAGTGATAAGAGAAAGGTAAGATGGGAAGGGGCAGAGTATGAAAGGTTAAGTCGTTTTTAGTTTAGGGACCTTATGATTATAAGCATGCCGGTTGCAGACGAATAAAATAAACAGGGAACAAGTAAGATGCCAGCAAGGAGAAAGAAAATTGATGAAACAAGAACATAGGTGAAGGGCAAAAAGGGGGTTATCTTTCTTCACAGATAACAATAAAGGTGAGACTAAGGTACATAAATCTAACACAAAAAGGAGAAAACTTACAGTTCACATCTAATGTTCTCAATCTCCCTAAAGCAAAAGAAGTGGTAAGAACATGGGAAGTAAGTAAAGGGATAAGGATGAAATCTAGAGTGGAAAAGCTTTGAAACAATCACTGAAGGAAGCCCATTATATTGACTGGTAAGAAGCAAAATTACTGTGAACTGCAATGACCATCTAGAAAACACAGTACTGGTCCAATTCCATGACATTTGTAGCGAGACCGTTAATAAAGGCAACCATAGACACAGGCATAGTGCTGGGAACTGCTAAGTGGTAGAACAAGTAAGTGAGGAATTTTAGAACAGCAGCACTGCTTTGTTATAAGGTCTGACCATGAAGATCCAGGCAAGGGTGTGAAGGTAGAACAGGTGATACGGTTGGAGAAATGGGAGAAAGTGACAAACTGGTTATTTTCATAGGACAAAGATTAAAAAGATATTTTGTCAAACAGAGAACTTAATGGTGAAAGAGTTTTAAATGAGGACCAGAGCTAAACATGGGCAGAGGATGTTCTGTGGAATAACAACAGGGAAGACAGCAGAGAGGAAAGGTGAACAAAGGGATACCAGTGAGTAATGGGACACCAGTGCTTCTTGAATTTTAACATGTTTATGATTCAATTGGGATCTTGTTCAAATGAAACTGCATTTCTAATGAACCCCCAGGAGATGGCCAATATTGCTGGTCCGTGGATCACATTCATAGGGAAAAATTCTAGAAGAGTTCTCAGTTCAGGTACTTTCTCAACAATATTCCCATAAGCAGGACACTCTATGAAATGACTCAGGTGTAGCTTGAGAAGTCCCATTTGTATTCTTATCTCATTAAATATTACTTTCATACATCAAAAGAAACCATCATTAACTTCTCAAAAGTTTGTGATATATAGCAAGGATAAAAATCAAATTTTTTTCTTATTTAACAATGACGCTCTTACCTTTTTGATGCCATATCTCCCCAAAAAACTGAATTTCAGTTAGGTCTGTAGTCACTATTTTTTTTTAATTGCATTACTCTGTTATAATTTTTGCATTCACCTTTTAAAAACGGTATCAATAATGTAGTTAAAATGACAAATATGACATATTAGAAAATAGGACCCCTCAGGGATAAGCTGAAAGAACTGAGATTTATTTAGCTTCTAAGTCACTTGATTGACTTGTATGTTAATGGTCATTAAATATATGTATCAGGCTTTTTCACAGAGCACCTGTTAATCACTACAATATTCAAAATGAACAAAACTTCGCTAATCCATAAAATCAAGATTTAGTTACAAATATATATATCACATTTACAAATTTTCAACATAATGGCTCTCTTCACTGTAGGATGATTTTAAATGAGGTTATTATCTTACAAAGACTCAAAAGCTAACCTCTAAAATAGTATTATTCAGAAACTTGACATACAAGTTCTTATTTGTAAAGTATATACAATATGTAAAGAATTTTATATGAAGAAGGAATACCACAATAACATATAGTTAAAAATTCTAACAAGCAGTGTACCAGGTGTACCCAATTGTTCACATCTTCATTAACTAACATTTGGGGCAAACCTGCTGGCCTCCTGATTCTATGAGGGAGCTTTTTCTGAAGCAGCATATCTGACCTCCTGCTTCCCCTCCAACTTCTATCCAAGGAAGAAGAATAACTTATCCAATTAGTATGCTTAGAAGAAGAAACTGGGCATGTACAACTTAGCCTTTCTGGGTCCCCTCTTTTGGGTCTTCCTAGCAACAGAAAAGGTACATTCTAGTCTACTGTAGGCCATGTGGTAAACTAGAGGAAGCCTACTGCTGTCTACCTGAACCAGAAAGAGAGGCTGGGGAGAGGTTAAGTTTATCTAACTTAGAAGTTTAATACAGAAAGTCCACAGTAAGTAACTACACACATAAGACATATCCCCTAAGTCGCCCTTTATTTAAAAATGAAGAATAAAGCTGACATTTTGAACTTCTATCAGACTCCTGCATATCTCTCAAATGATCCACAGCTGAGAGAGAGATAAGGGAGGAATGGCCTATTGTTTCCTCACCCAACAATTAGGAAAAAAGATATTTTATCTACATGCAAGATATTAGGTAAAATTCTTCTTAATATTGCACTATATCTACACATCATAGTTACTATGTCACCATTTAATTATAAAGATACAAGGGTATAACCTAAAAAGGTTTGCCCTAATATCTTACCTTAACAAAACGTTCGTATCGCGCCTTCACTATTGGATTATTTAAAATGCTCGTAGCAGTCAAGACACTCTCTCTTTTTATTTGCTCCTTGTAAGCCTATGAAAAATAGAATACACTGAGGTACTTGAAAACTATTCCATGAAAACATTTCTATAATTAATATTGTATGTTCAAACTATTAGACTTAAATGATTTACTTTCTGGCAAATTAAGCTATAAAGCAACAATGGCTACTGTGACCACAATCTAAATCAAATCATCCATGGATTCAAAGAATAAAGATTCAATAAGCCAATCAGACTCATTAAAAAACAGTCACCAAATAAATGTCTAAACCTACTAGACAGTGCTTTCTCTCCTTCCTACTCTACATGTACTTCCCCCTGCCCTAACTATTCCAATTACTAATTTTCATGCTATCAAAAAAGAAAGAATGGGGGTATCTGGGTGGCTTAGTCAGTTAAGTGTCTGCCTTTGGCTCAGGTCGTGGTTTCAGGAGCCCCAGGATCAAGCCTCGCATCAGGCTCTCTGTTTGGTGAGGAGTCTGCTTCGCCCTCTGCCCCTCATGCCACTTGTGCTCTCTTGCTCTATCAAATAAGTAAATAAAATATTTTTTAAAAAGAAAGAATAATTTTTCATGTTACTGGAGTAATTAGTCCTCCTTTGGACTGTATTTAGCATAAGACTATATTATACAAAGGAGGAATGGTAATAATATGGAATGTCTAGTTACCAAAAAGGT
Organism: Vulpes lagopus; assembly: GCF_018345385.1. Taxonomy (NCBI): domain Eukaryota; kingdom Metazoa; phylum Chordata; class Mammalia; order Carnivora; family Canidae; genus Vulpes; species Vulpes lagopus. The sequence continues at coordinate 147,584,487 of NC_054826.1, forward strand.
GTCAAGAGAATATCAAAAGAGAAGAGAAAGGATATTTTTTTATTTTTATCTTTTTTTACGTTTTTACTTAATTTTTTTTTAAAGATTTTATTTATTTATTCAAGAGAGACACACAGAGAGAGGCAGAGACACAGGCAGAGGGAAAAGCAGGCTCCATGCAGGGAGCCCAACGTGGGACTTGATCCTGGAACACTGGGATCACCCACTGAGCCAAAGGCAGATGCTCGACCACTGAGCCACCCAGGGGTCCCAGGACAAACATTTTTTAAAGGAGATATGTGCTTAATGTGGCTAACAATGTCTGAGTTAAATGAGGGCCACATTCATACAAAACATAAATTTAAGACTCAGGTATGCTCTATTTAAAACTTAAGTCTTTAGAGGAGCCTAAGTGGCTCAGTCAGTTAGGTGGCCGACTCTTGATTTTGGCTCACGTTATGTTTTCAGGGTCCTGGGACTGAGCCCCAAGTGGGGCTCCACACTCAACTGAGAGTCTGCTTCAGGATTTTTTCGCTCCCTCAGCCCCTCCCCCTGCTCACTCACACATGCTCTCTCTAAAATAAATGAATAAATAAATAAATCTTAAACATAAAACTTAAGTCTTTGATATTTGAATTTTTAAATTTGCTTCTCAAACAAGCTAGTTTCCAACAATATAAACTAGCTTGTTTGAAATTGGACTTTATAAAATCAACCAACATAAAAGCAGAAATATACCAATCAAAAGAAAACATTTTTCCAAGAATTTTTGAGTAAGTTCTAATCAGAAACATAATGATTGATAGTAACTGATAATACTAGTTTATTTTTCCCAGCCATCAGGGGGATGGAGGCCACATATTTTTTTTTTTTAAATCTATAATACACACAGTCTCCCTCTCTCTCTCCTTCCCTCCCTCGAGGCCTCCCTCTTCTAATTTAAAACTGTTTTGTATCAACTTAAAAAAGGGGGTCAGTCCAAGGAGTATGATTTCCTGAAGCCTTACATTATATAAGCTTATACTAGTCAGGAACCATTTTAAGTGTTTTTCATACTTTAACTTAATCTTTAAACAGTCACGTAAGAGTAAAATGATTATCCACCCCCATTTTACAGATAATGAAACTTAGACAAAGAAAGGTTAATTCATTTGCTTACCACATGTTATATAGTGAACCAGAATTCAAACCCACAAATCCTTGCTTCAGAGCCCAATCTTAACCACCATGCTTAACTACTATGCTATACTGCCTCTCTAGGTATCTTTACAGTTTTTTACACATGAGATTAAGAAAGCTGTATGCAAGCAAGTAGCTATGAAACAATGGCCTTTAAAAGACAATAAAAGATTGATGAATAATTCAATGACTTCATTAAAATAGATCAAAACTTACCTGCTTTCCTTTGATATGATCAGGAGATTTTAAGTGCTGCTGCACTGAACCATGTAAAGCAGGGATATACACACTGCATGCACTGCAGTGAACAGTCTCTACTTTCATCATGTGATCATCTGCAGTAACACCTAACCAAAAAAAGCCAGTTATTAATAAGAAAAGTAATGATTTACACATATTCTTATTTCTGACAAAACAAGTTGTTATTATTTTGTTTCCATGGTTATTTATAACCCCCTTCATCTAAAAAAAAGGATCAAAGTATGTAGGTTATGTTGAGTTTTTCTACCACATCTCATAAATCGGCATATAAATATATATAGTTTAAAAATATGGATAAGAAATAAAATTAAAAAGTATAATTATATTTTCTAATCATATTATCCAATCATGTTTTGAGGCCTAGAAGTCCATCTCCCAAATACATAATATAAAAGAAGATAAATGGTGATTTTGTAGTAAAAAAAAGAATTTCCATGATAATAAATGTGGGTGGACAAGGATAGGGAAAAAGATGTCGAAATTGGATTCACAAGAAACAAAATATCACTGGTGATCAATATTTATTACTGGTGAAGGTATAAATATATGCAAGGGAAAGGTATGAGAGAAAATGGCATTTTATGGGCATTTAATTCAGTATGGCTGGGGCACTGAGAATAAAGAAGAGACAAAAGAGAAAAAGAGCAGGGCCTACACCATGGAGATCTTTGCATACCAAGCATAGGAATTTGAAATTTATCCTACAGAGGATGGGGAACCAGCTAAAATTCCTTTTTTTTCCCTTGAAGTAATATAATCATGCAGTAGAATTAGAGGTAAGAAAGACTGGGAGTGAGGAAACTAGTTAAGAAAATAATATAATTGCCAAGAGAACAGATAGATTTGAACGAATGCAATATTTAAAGAAGTAAAGAACAGACTTAAACGATATGTAAAGGACGCAACTGGGGATCCCTGGGTGGCTCAGAGGTTTAGCGCCTGCCTTTGGCCCAGGGCGCGATCCTGGAGTCCCGGGATCGAGTCCCACATCGGGCTCCCGGCATGGAGCCTGCTTCTCCCTCCTCCTATGTCTCTGCCTCTCTCTCTCTCTCGATCTCTCTGTCTATCCTAAATAAATAAATAAATCTTAAAAAAAAAAAAAAGGACGCAACTGATAAGATACAATACTATAGATGTAGTAAAGTAAAATTACTTAGGACTAGCTTTATACTTCTGGCTTTGATCGTGGGGGCCATCCTCCAAGGTTACTAAAAGATAGGTCTGTTGAGTTTTTGTCTTGTTTTCTCTATGGGATGGAGGATGTTCAAAGAGTCTACAAATTTTTTTGATACACTGTTTCTGTAAGACTGTTAAAGAGAGAAGTTAATAGGCAGTTGGATGTTTGAGACTAGGGTTCAGGAGAGATCTGTGCTAAGGATATAAATGTATAGGTAATCAACATAGAGGTGTTAATTTAAGCTCTGCACATGAATCATGATGAATCATGAGGAAAGAATACAAAAGAGAAGATAATGGAAATAAGGACAGAATAGTCCTTAGTTCCAATACCAACTTCTGAAAGCCTTGTAGAGAAAGAGAAGCACAAATAAAACGTCAGAGAAATAAGGAACATTAGGACAGTGAGATACCACCATGGAACCTGGGGGAGAAAGCAGATTCACAAAGAATAGTGAAAAATGTTGCAGAAGATAATGATTCAGAAGAACCTACAGAAGCTGGTGTTGGGAATCTGATAGATCAGAGCAGTTTTAGTAGACCACTGGTAGCAGAAAGTGGTCTACTGTGGAGAAATAGTAATGCGTAGTAAATAAACAGATTGATGTGGACTATGCTTATTTTTTTTTTTTTTAATTTTTATTTATTTATGATAGAGAGAGAGAGAGAGAGAGGCAGAGACATAGGCAGAGGGAGAAGCAGGCTCCATGCACCGGGAGCCCGACGTGGGATTCGATCCCGGGTCTCCAGGATCGCGCCCTGGGCCAAAGGCAGGCGCCAAACCGCTGCGCCACCCAGGGATCCCTGATGTGGACTATGCTTAAAGCAGCATGGTTGTTCAAGGAGAAAAGCAGGTTTTAGGGGAACTATTGTCTATTTTTCTTTTCCTTTGTTCCTTTGGAGATTTTTTTTTTTTTTTTAAGATGAAAGCATAGGCTTCAGAAACAGAGGAAGACAAACTAAAAAAAAAGGAGAGTTCACTATTAGAGCAAAAGTCCTTAGAGAGATGAAAAGGAATAAAACAGAGGACAGATGGAAGAATTCACTTCCATATAAAGGAAAAGCTGATTTTCCTTGCAAAACTGAAGTGAGAGACGTAACAGTAGACAGTGATAAACTTGCAAACATGGGAAAAGAAAGTCAAAGGAGTTCATCTCTAATAAGCAACTCACAGCATCACTCTAATGGCATCATTTACACTGAAATAGGGTATAGTATGGGCATCATTTACACTGAAATAGGGTATAGTATGTAAAATATACATGTAAAATTCTAAAATAATTTGTTTAAATACTTACCTTCCATAACATCTTTTTCAATTAGTTTAACTACTTCTGTTTGATTATTTGTCTGTTGCTTACGAATAGATGTTTTCTTGAATTTATTCACCATACATTCCTATAAAACAAAATAGGGGGAAAAAAAGTTTTCAGTGAGCTCTCAGAATATGCTTAGCACCAAAGTCAGCCTATTGAAGATAACATCTGTTACATAAGAACTAATGTCTGTTCTGAAGGAGTGTACAATTCAGTTGAAACAGACTATCATGAAATATAAAGAAATTACTCAGACACTTATAAAAAGTAGTTACTTTCAAAATGTATTTTATATCAACAATAGCCAAAGTATGGAAAGAGCCCAAATGTCCACTAACTGATACAATGGATAAAGATGTGATGTGTATGTGCAGTGGAATATTACTCAGCCATCAAAAAGAATGAAACGGTGCCATTTGCCATGATGTGGATGAAGCTAGAATGTATTATGGTAAGTGAAATAAGCCAGAGAAAGACAAATACCATGGGATTCCTTTCACTCATATGACAAATTAAATTTAACTTGGAAACAAAACAGATGAACACAGAAAAAGGGTGAAAAAAGGAGCAAGGGAAACAAACCAAAGGAGACTCAACAACAGAGAACTAAGAATTGAAGGAGGCGGGTGGGGGATGGGCTAGATGAGTGATGGGTATTAAGGAGGGCACTTGTTATGACTGGGTGTTGTATATAAGTGATGAGTCACTGAATTCTATTCCTGAAACCAATAGTGTACTGTATGTCAACTAACTAGAATTTAAATAAAAACCTTAAAAGAAAAAAAATGTATTTTAGGCATAAATAACAAGAGAAATCAAAAAGAGCTGGAATAGTTAAGAGGTCTTCTCAGGGCATTTGAGTACTTAAGTCCTAAATGACAAGTAGGAACTAGTTAAGGAATGAAATTACAGAAGAAAATATTCTGAGAGGCACACAATTCTGCAAGGATATGGAGGAATGAATGATCACTCTATTTCTAACCTTGTAACAATTCCATGCTTTTGCCCAAATTAAGTGTGTACAATTAGCAGTCCAGCTCTAATCCCGCCCTTACACATCCCTGGCCCCAACTATCCTCCCCTTCTCCAAAACCCATCTATACTCTCACTCCTGGCCCTTCAACTTAACTGTGCCATCTGTGGATATACAAAGTGTGTTCCCCTTTCAATTACTGTTAGTTCACAGAGGGTGGCCACTGTGTCTTTGGTCCCTGAACAGCATCTTTTCTCAAGTATTCAAGAAAAACTGTTGAACTGGTGACCACACGCTGATAATATAAAAGATACCAAACAGACACCCACTCTCTGGCTCTGAATTCATATTGCCACTTAACCGAAAGTCACACTACTCTGAGCACGATCTTTCAAAATAAAAAGGAGTTGTGATGAAACAATGAATGAAAGTACCCAGAACAGCAAAGTACACAGTAGACTGTCACTGAATGATACCTGACCTACATCAATAAATAGTTGTTAAAAGAATTCTTTTCCTGACACCTCTGCTAGAAACCACTGTAAAAAATAAAATGTTCTCTCACATTACAAATCTAATATTTATTACAGAGGAATTAACATCTAATTCTGAGTTAATTTTTTTTAAAAAAACTCTTTAAGTAAACAAACTAAAAAAAAAAAAACCAATAAACTAAATCTTTAGAAACTTAAAATGGGAGAGAGATGGGAAATTGAAAAAGTAAAAAATAAGATAAAGTGCTTCTCGCCTTAAAAACAGCTACTTAGAGCGTCTGGGTGGCTCAGGTGATTAAGTGTCTGCCTTTGGCTCAGGTCATGATACTGGAGTCCCAGGATCAAGTCCCAAATGAGGCTACCTAAAGGAAGCCTGCTTTTCCCTCTGCCTCTCTCTGTGTGTCTCTCATGAATAAATAAATTACATCTTTAAAAAATAAATAAAATAAAAACAGCTACTTACATGCAAAAACTCCATAACTACTTTATCAAATTTGGTTTGTTTCTGAATATGATCTAGTGTTTCTTGGTGTGAAGGACTTTCCAGATGTAGTTCAATATCTTTTTCTTCAAACGTTCGGAATTTACAAAATGAACACGTAAATGCCATTCTACAAAGAAAAAAAAAGTTTTTCTTTAAATATTGCTTTATTTACTTAGACTTCCTAAGACCATACCAATGAAACTAATTTTACCAGCATAAATGATTTCCTTTATTCCATTTTACAGTTGATCTAAATTTAGCTGAAGTCAGAAAAACCAGTATTTCTCTAAATACCTATTTGAACAACACTGTTACTATACCACTTTGCATTTCTGGCCCACCCTGGAGCTTCTGGGTACAATTGATGGAATCAATGGATCTATTTTATCTAGTCCTAAACTATCCACTTCAAGCCTAGACTAGTTAGAAAGCCAAACCAAACTTCAAAAAATATAAAGTCCCAAAGTTCCACTAACTTACTTTATATTCTGTTCCACTCTCAAGCTTGCAATCCACTAAGGCAGTATCAACAAAGCCAAATGGAGTATCAGACAACCATAATTCACTCCCTTAGAGCTGTTGGGTGAAAAAAAGCCTGCCCTCTAAGGACCACTTCAGGATGACTGATAAGCCTGAACTAGACAAATTTAGAAGCTCAGGAGCCACTCCACTATGAATTTCCCGTTTTCCTCCCATGAAGTGTTCCTGTCTAACATATTCTTGTTACTTCCTTTTCCTTGAATTATGACAACAGTTTCTTAACTGGTTTGTCTCCAGTCTCCATTTTCCAATTAATTAATTCTTTATACCACTATTATATTTATTTTCCTGGTTTAAATTATGGGACCTAGAGCCTACTGCTGGGGTTATATCCTCTTATGTGACATTGGTCAAAATTATTTAACTTCACTGGGTCTTAGCTTTCTTATCTTATTGATATGAGAACCCTTACAGAAGTATTGTGAGGCTTAAAAAAATTAAAATATAGAAAGCCCTTAGAAAAATCTCTGACACATAGGAATAATCTGATAAATTACTGTCACTTCCTAAAGGAGGCAACAACACTTCACTGCTCAAAAGACTTCTTTGGCTTCACAGACTTACACCTCAAAAAACAAAGCCAAAACACCTTCAGTTGGCATTTAAGAAAGTTTTTAATCTCTGTTTCCTTCTGGCTTTACCCATTAAATACACCGTATGTTTTCACTTTTTAAATTAGATTACATTTTCATCCCCCAATAGATTCATTTTCAATCTACACAGCTTGCCATTTCCTGAATATCAATGAAATGTCCGTTTCTTTGCTATGACCTCGAGCCATGTCCTCCACCTGGGCTGCCAAACAGCTCCTACGCAATCCTACCCTTTATGAATCAGTTCAAATACTGCCTCCATCCATGTCCCTGATTTTCTTGCACTCCTACACTACACTCCTGCTCTCCACTCCTGCACTCCTAGTGTTCTCTTGTAAGACACTTTGTACTTCTCTTTTGGCACTCTTCCCCACATACTGTTGTCTGTCTGTACTTCTCACACCTCTGTCCCCTTCCCCCCCAGATTCGCTTCTTATTATATTGAAAGCATTCAATTATCCAAAAAGAACATATCATAAGAATAGTTATGTACTGTCAATCTCTTATCCTCCCAAATCAAAACTGCTGATAAATTAAAATAATTTTAGACTATTTTACATGATTCTTCTCCTTAAATGACAATTTAATTGAACTGACATTCTTTGGTTTATATCATCAGATTTATATTTAAAATTATGGAGGAAATAGCTACATGAAAGTTCGGTTCTTCCATTTTCTCCAAGTCACACATTTATTATATTAACATGGGTATATTCTATCCAAAGCTACAATTTTTAAAGGGGGAAGTATTCATAGGGTAAATACAAAAATTAATCTTATAATGTAAAATCTTCAGATTCCTACGTGCCTTAAAGAGTTCGTTTTAATTTGTTCCCACCCCTGTCAAAAGAAGAAATTCTACCCACAGTGGCAGAGAGAGATACCACAAAGACCAAAACTAGCGGCTTCTTAAAACTAAAACTTCTTTTCATAGGTTAATTCTTAATAAGCTTAATCCTATTGTTTCTCAAGTCCCAACAAATTATGAGTAACAAATCAGAAAGAACATGGGGAAAAAGTTATTAAAGTTGGACACAAAGATTATATAAGTACAACATTATACAAGAGGACCTTTGAACAACAAGAGTTTGCAAAGCACAGGTTCCCTGTATGCAGATTTTTTACAGCACAGTTCTGTAAATGTATCTTCTCTTCCTTAGGATTTTCTTAATATTTTTTTTCTCTAGTTTACTTTATTGTAATAGAGTATATAATACTGTATCATACTAAATATGCGTTAAATCAACGGTTTGTATTATCAGTAAGGCTTCTAGTCAACAGGTGGCCATTAGCAGTTTTTTGGGAACCCAAAATTACACATGGATTTATGACTGTGTGGAGGGTTGGCACCCTAACCCCCATGTTGTTTATGGGCCCACTATAATACCGAGCTTGCTAAAATCAAAGACAGTCTAAGCAAACAAAAAAAATCTGGGAATTAAGACGCAAGTGAATTTTCTTTTACTATATTTTACATAAATAAAATCAACATAATGTTTTACTACACTTAAACCAAATAGTGAGAATCCCTGGGTGGCTCAGCGGTTAAGCGCCTGCCTTCAGCTCAGGGCATGATCCTGGAGTCCCGGGATGGAGTCCCACATCAGGTTCTCTGCATGGAGCCTGCCTCTCTCTCGCTGTGGTCTCATGAATAAATAAATAAAATCTTAAAAAAAAAAAAAAAAAAAAAAAAGCAAAACTACATTCTGAATAGAAAATACACTGAATTTACTTTTAAAATTTTATAATCCGGGGATCCCTGGGTGGCTCAGCGGTTTAGCGCCTGCCTTTGGCCCAGGACATGATCCTGGAGTCCCGGGATCAAGTCCCGCGTCGGGCTCCCAGCATGGAGTCTGCTTATTCCCCTGTCTGTGTCTCTGCCTCTATCATAAATAAATAAAATCTTAAAAAAAAAAAAGTAAAATAAAATAAAATAAAATTTTATAATCTTGGGACACCTGGGTGGCTCAGAGGTTGAGCCTCACTCAGCCTTCAGCTCAGGCCTTAATAATCCTAGTTCAGGGATGGAGTCCTGCATTGGGCTCCCTGAGAGGAGCCTGTTTTTCCCTCTATGTCTCTGCCTCTGTGTATCTCTCATAGATAAATAAAATCTTTTAAAAATAAAATAAAAATAAAATTTTATAATCTTTATTTTCCTAACATAAGTAGTAATTTCAGAGAAAGATGATGAAAAATATATCAATTTCTGCCCTTTAAAAAAGTTTTCTTTTAGACTTTTTCATGCATATTTTACATGTTGTATATATCATTTTTTTCTATTTTGCCTGTTTTCTCCATGTTACTACAGGTTTTATAACCTTCATTTTCAAGAATGGCCTATGAACCCATAAAGGCAAGTGTCAAAACTTAAACATACTTGACTACTTGTTATCGCTGGTATTTGTTTCATGTTTGGAGCTATTATAAATAATGCTATCATTGGCACCTCTTTAGATTAAACTCTAACACTTTTATATTATTTTCTTAGAACACAGACTATAAAAAAATTCAAGACATTTTAAAAAACTGCTAAATTGGGGGCATCTAGGTGGCTCAATCAGTTAAGCTTCCAACTCTTGATTTCAGCTCAGGTGAGGATCTCAGGGTCGTGAAATCAAGCCCTGTGCTGCGCTTACTCCAAGTTGGGCATGGAGCCTGCTTAAGATTCTCTCTCTCTCTCTCTCTCTCTCTCTCTCACACTCTCTCTCCCCCTCTGCCCCTCCCTCTTTCCCTCTTAATAAATAACCTACTAAACTGCTTCCCAGTAATTATAATCATATTATTTGGTTACTAGCAAAATTATAATAGTGTGCTTTGACTGTATCCTTGTTAGTATATCAATATTGTTTTTCCCCTCACTAATAAAACACCATGCTATTATTTAAATTTCTAGTTTATCTTACAATGAGTTTCAACATTTTCCGTAAAATTATTACATAGCTGTCGTTCCTTCAGCCAATCAACACTAGTTGGGGGATGCTGATGGCTCAGCGGTTGAGCGTCTGCCTTCAGCTCAGGTCCTGATCCCAAGATTCAGGATCCAGGATTGAGTCCCGCACCAGACTCCTTACGGGAAGCCTGCTTCTCCTTCTGCCTGTGTCTCTGCCTCTCTTTCTCTCTCACGTGAATAAATACAATCTTTAAAAATAAAAATAAAAAACACTAGTTGGGGGCGCCTGGGGGACCCAGACAACTAGGCATCCCGCTTTTAATTTCAGTTCAGCTCATGATCTCAGGGTTGTGAGACTCAGTCCCACATCAGGCTTCTTGCTGAACACAGAGCCTGCTTAAGATTCTCTCTCCCTCTGCCTCTACGTAGCCCCACTCTCCCTCACCCTTTCTCTCAAAAAAAAAAAAAAAAAAAGATACTAATTGGATGACATTTATCTTAGACATTAATCATTTCTTATGTTTGTTTTCCAAGTCCATTTGCTTTCAAGTTTTAAATTTTTATTTAAATTAATGTGGTCATTATTTCCTTTATAATTTAATCTGTAACTTTTAAGCCTAGAAAGAAAAGACTTCTGCAGCAATTATTTATAAATATTCTATTTTAGTTTCCTGTTATTTTCCATTGTATATGTTCTTTAATCCACCTGGATTCATCTTCACTGGTATAAGAAGATCTAAACTATTTTTCTTCTTATTGTTCAGCTGTTCAATTTTTTTAAGTAGTTTTGCTTCTGTTTCCAACCTCTTTTTTATTATATATTCTTACATATAATACATATGTTTACAAATTAACAATCTTCTTTTACCTAATACCCAACCTTCTTTGGAATCAAGATTGATGACACCTGTTATATTTCTAATATTTAATTTTCCTATCCAAGAATATCACTGTTTCCCTGTACTCAAATCTCAAGAAGACTTTGTGGTTTCCTTCATGTTATGACATGTATTTCTTTTTAAGAATACCGTATTTCCAAGTATTTTTTACTTTTAGAATACCATTATGAGTGGAACTCTTTTTTCTTATGTTTTCTAAATGGTGACTGCACATAAATACCAAAAATCTTTTATCAAACCTTTTCATTTGAACCTCATGAATGTTTTCACATTCCAGTTGATGTATCTGCACTTTCTAGGAAAATGTTTTTGTTTGTTTTGTTTTTTAGGAAAATGTTTTTTAATGAGACCAATTTTCAGACTCTACTAAACACAAACCTGTATCCATCTCCGTATTTCTCACTGTTTTTTTCTCTTCTGCGCCTTTGTTTCTCTCGTCGAGCCTCAATTCGTCGCTTTTCTTCTTCTTCATTTTTAGGATCAGTTTTTGCTAGAGTATCAGCAAAAGTCAAAACTAAAAATCACTTTTCCATTCTCCCTTTTAAGTTTCCACTTCATAAAGTATAGACATGCAAGGTTTACTTGGTGACTACAATCTAAATTGAACTCACCAGAAATTAACCAGTATTTCTGAAATTTCATTCATTTGAATACCATTATCATGAATTCAGTGCTTTCAGATATTTTCATGTTCATATGACAAACTACATAGTAATCACAATTGTAGAAGTCAGTCTGTGAATCACCTAGTATAGTACTAATCAGTCATTAACAATAAAATTACCCAGAAATACTTTTTAAAAATGCACAAGCCCTGGGGCATATGGGTGGCTCAGTTGGTTTAGCCTCTGACTTCTGGTTTTGGCTCAGGTCAGGATCTCAGGGTTGTGAAATCGAGACTGTGTCAGGCTCTGAGCTCAGGAAAGAGTCTGCTTGAGATTCGCCCCCCCTTCCTCCCTGCTCCTCCTCCCACTTTTTTTTTACTTGTGCTGTCTCTCAAATAAATAAATAAATAAATAAATAAATAAATAAATAAATCTTCAAAAAAATGCACATACCCTTATCCACCTCTTCCCTAAATCTTTATTTAAGGTGGAATCAGAACATCTATCTGTTTTAAAAGGCTTCTCACATGACTCAGATTCAGAGTTTTGTCTTGAGTGTTGTATTTATCATTAGGAGGTATCGTTGAGGATACAGTATTGTCCCATTACACAGAATCTCCTTTAGAGGACAAAGTTAAGTTATTTTTCATGGTTCCTGGTACCAGGATAAGGTGTGCTTCTTCTGGAAAATTAATCTTTTTGCTTTTGCACTAAATTTAATCTTTTGCTTTTAATTTTGTGGACATGACAACTCCAGAAATAGTCACATTTCCTTCTTTACATTGTTAAAAAAAAATCAAAAGCCAATCTGAAAATACAATTAAGAAACCATTTCATTTGTTAGTATCAACAAGACTAAAAGAAGTATAGAACTTATACTTCAAAAACTATAAAACATTGTTGAAAGAAGTTAAAGATCTAAATAAATGGAAAAACTAAATAAATGATGGTTCAGAGATCTGAAAACATTGTTAAGATGGTTATACTCCTCCCAAATTGATCTACAGATTTAGCAAAATCCCGGTCAGAATTCTGACTTCTTCACAAAAAAATGACAAGTTGATTCTAAAGTTCACAGGGGGGGCAGCCTGGGTGGCTCAGTGGTTTAGTGCCGCCTTTGGCCTAGGGCATGATCCTGTAGTCCCGGGATCGAGTCCTACATCAAGGTACCTGCATGGAGCCTGCTCCTCTCTCTGCCTGTGTCTCTGCGCCTCTCTCTCTCTGTCTTCTCATGAATGAATAAATAAAATCTTAAAAAAAAGAATCTGCCATTTTATATATAAATAAATAAATAAATAAATAAATAAATAAATAAATAAATAATAAATAAATAAATAAATAAATAAATAAATAAATAAAGTTCACAAGGAATAGCAAGGAATCTAAAATAGTGGAAACAATCCTTTAAGGAGAAACAAAATAGAAAGACTCACACTATGATTTCAAAACTTGCTACAAAGCCATGGTAATCAAGACCTTGTGGTACTGGCACAAGGACAGATATATAGATATATAGATCAGAAGTGAAAAGCCAGACATATAGATCAGAAGTGAGAAGCCAGAAATAAATTCGTATAACTATGGTCAGCTGGTTTTTAGCAGGGATGCCAAAATTATTCTGTTGGGAGAGAACAGTCTTTTCAACAAATGGTACTGGGCAACCAGACAGCCACATGCAAAAGTGATAGTGAGAGACCTAAATGCAAAAACTGTAACTATAAAACTCTTAGAAGAAAATACAGGAGTATATTTTCATGACTTTGGAATTTGGCAAGGAATTCTTTAAAAAACCAAAAGAATTGAGCAACAGGGACACCTGGGTGGTTCAACGGTTGAGCATCTGCCTTTGGCTCAGGGTGTGATCCTGGATTCCCGGGACCAAGTCCCACATTGGGATCCTTGCACAGAGCCTGCTTCTCCTCCCTCTGCCTGTGTCTCTGCCTCTCTTTCTGTGTCTCTCATGAATAAATAAATAAATAATCTCAAAGGAAAAAAAAAAAAAAAGAACTGAGCAACAACAAAAAAAATAGACAAATTGAACTTTATCAAATTTAAAAACTTTTGTGCTTCAAAGGATACCATCAGAAGAGTACAATGGCAACTCCGAGTAGGAGACAAAATTTACAAATATGAATACATCTGAAAAGTGACCTGTCTCTAGAATATATAAAGAACTTTGGCAACTCAATAAAAAGAGAGCCCAACTGAAAAGTGACCAAAGCATCTCAACAGGCATTTTTCCAAGAAAAATACATGAATAGCCAAAAGCAAAAGAAAAAAAATGCCCTTCCATTAATCACCAGAGAAATGTAAATCAAGACCACAATAAGATACCACTTTATACTACCTCCATGGCTAGAATCAAAAAGACTGGTTAGTCTTTAGTGAGGATACAGAGAAATCAGAAATCTCATACGCTGTTGGTGGGAATGTAAAATGGTGCCAGCTCCTTTGGAACACATGCTGTTCCTCAAATGATTACACAATTACCATATGACCCAACAATTCATTTCTTAGATATATCTAAGGATATATGAAATGAAAACATGTGTTCACACAAAAACTTATACACAGATATTTACAGCAGCATTATTCATGGTAGCCAAAAGGTAGAAGCAACCCAATTACCCATCAATGAATGAATGGATAAAGAAAATGATATATCCATACAACAGAGTATTTCCAGCCATAAAATGGAATGAAGTACTGATACATGCGTAACTTGGATGAATCTTGGAAGATTATGCTAAGTGAAAGAAGCCTATCACAAAAGTCCACATTCTACATGACTTTTTTCATATGAAAGTCTAGAATACAGAAATCAATAAAGGTAGAAAGTAAATTAGTGGTTGCTCTGGGCTATGGGGTGTGAAGGGGATAATGCCTAAAGGGTACCCGGTCTCTATGAGGTGATGAAAATGTTCTCAAATTGACATGGTGATATTTGCATATATCTGTGAATACACTAAAAACCAGTGAGTTACAGACTTTAAATGGGTGAATTGTAGGGCTTGCAAATCATAGCTCAGTAAAGTCTTTTTATAAAAAAAAGTTCAGAAGCAGATTACTGTTACTTATCTATGTTGTTCTATTTTATTTTTTAACTTTATAATGTATTTCTACATGAAATCAAGTACATTTGACCAAATTAGATGAAGTCAAGGACATACCTAAATAAAAGCTCAGGAAACATCTTTTTCGGAACTCTTTATGAAAACATGTAGCAGTAAAACAACATACACCAAATATTTGTCTATTTTTACTTACACACTGAATTACTTATTATTTTTTTATATTTATTTTTGCCTTGATGACTGAAAAGTACTGTGTCTTTCCAGGTAAGGTGAAGTGTGAGTCTTCCTATTTTATTTTTCTCTTTAGGATTGTTTCCACTATTTTGGATCCCTTGCAATTCCCTGTGAACTTTAGAATCAACTGGTCAATTTTTGCAAAGAAGGTAGAATTCTGATCTCTGAACCATTTATTTAGTTTTTCCATTTATTTGGATCATTAACTTCTTTCAACACTATTTTATAGTTTTTGAGGCATAAGTTCTACACTTCTTTTGTTAAATTTACTCCTCAGTATTTAGTCTTGATGCTAAAAACAAATGAAATGTTTTTAAAGATTTATTTGAGAGAGAGAGAGAGAGAGAGAGAGAGCGCGCGCGCACGCGCACGCACACCAGCAGCAGGGAAAAACAGAGAGGGAGAGAACCACGCTCCCTGCTGAGCAGGGATTCCGATGCAGGGCTCGTTCCAGGAACCCTGAGCTAAGATCATGACCTGAGCCAAAGGCAAGATGCTTAACTGACTAAGCCACCCAGGTGCCCCTTAATTTCATTTCCAGATTGGCTTTTGATTTTTTAACACTGTAAAGACGGAAACATAACTATCTCTAAGAGTTGTCATGCCCACAAAATTAAAAACAAATTAATTTTCCAGAAGAAATACACCTTTTCCTGGTACCAAAAACCATGAAAATATATGAATAGCCCCTTTGTCCCTTAAGAGGATTCTGTGTAAAGGCACAATACTACATCCTCATCGATACCACCCGACAATAAATATAATACTCAAGACAAAACTTTGAATCAAAATCATGTGAAAAGCCTTTTAAAACAGATGTTCTGATTCTATCCTAAATAAGCATTTAGGGAAGAGGGGTGAACAAAGAAATGTACATTTTTAAAAAGGATCTCTGGGTAATTTCAATGTTCGTGACCAATTAGTAACTATACTAGGTGATTCACAGATTTAGTTTCTACAATTGTAATTACTATGCAGTTTGTCAAATGAACATGAGAAAATTATCTAAAAGCACTAAACTTTTTAAAAATTGGAAGTACCTTAAGCCATATCAGTTATGTTTTCTTACTTACTGGGTGATTTGCTGAGGCTCATCTTCTCCACAGGCTTTGTTAGCTTGGGTTTCTTGATAAAGGTTCCACCAGGCTTATTAAATGGTTGCATCATTTTTCTCTTTATTCCTCTTGCAGCAGCAACTGTCACATTGGTGGGTTTGTTTTGATAGTCAACAACAATTCCAGGTCTATGAATGCTTCCAAAATCACTCATATGCTGCAAATTTGTGAAATCAAGAAACATTAGCATAACATCTAAAGATAAAATATGAATTCACACAAATTTTATGTGTTACCTATCTAATAATTTTCACCTGAAAATTCCCCAGAATGTAACTAAATTTTACATGTCCACTCTGAATACACATTGAAAGGCTTTGTAAAATTATTACATGAACCCAAATCCAGTGAATTAGTATTTTTATTTCCAGTAGAACAAATAAGGATACTTCCTACCTATTTTTTAAATTTTTACCATTCAAAATTACTTGAGATCATAAACAACATATGTGCCTGTCAGAATATTACCACTTGTACAACTCTCTGACAACTCCTCTTCAGAGTTCCTAATTGATGTTTTCCCATGAAAAGACCTTAAAAGACATCTTTATTTCACTAAAACCTGGCTTAATACTAAGATGCATAAAGAAGACCATATTTGAAGTCTGAAGTAAAAAAGATCCAGAAATCACTTAGGATTTCTCCCTGTTGAAAAAGGGAATGAGAAAGCGAGATGGAACATTAGTATGAAATAGGAGAGTTAAAGCATAACCATGCATCAACTTCCAGGACACACTTCAGATAAAGAATTACATCTGACGTTCCATTCACATTCTTACCTAGAGAAACATATTCTAACCCAGAAGCCCAAGAAGTGAAAGTTTACAGACGAAGAGTCATGCAACCAAACGACTCTTGTGTCCCTTCCTCTTCTCCTATCATTAACAAAATCCACTACACCAAGAGGCCACATGTCCATAGAAATTTATTCTGCTAATCTTACTTTTAGAAGATAAAGATTGAGGAGTAATCTGAAGAGAAGGATCCAGTGGGAATTGTACAAGTGAAGATTAAAAAAGAAAAGTCCTGTTGGTTCATCTACTTCATTAACAGGAGGAAAGAAAGAAAAGTCCATTCACACTTGAATGGTGAACACAAAGTACAGGAATGCCTGTTTTTCTATTGTGAAAACAAAATTAATGTTTGAAGTCTCATTAAGAAAAAAATCATTTGCCTAAAGTAATACAAAGCATGGAAAATGTTATGCATTTTTAAAATTTTCAAACTGGAATTGATTTTCAATTTCAAAAGCCAAAGCCTATTACCCCAACAATTTTCAATTAACCTACAGTCACTAATTATGGTGGAATAGCAACATATCAGTTGCTTACATTTGTATATTATACTTAGGAATCCCTATCTAACCTAGGAGACTTGAATAGATTAGTGTTACCAGATAATTTATAGAATCACATTAGAAATATCTTCATTAATTATCCATTAAAGGTGCAATGCATTTTACATAAGTAAAGGGTAACTGTTATACGTGCAAAATTTCTACACAGAAGTAACAAACTACACTCATGTACCAAAGGCTAATAAAAATGTGTGCCCTACTACGTATTTTTTATCAGAAGTTCTTTCCTCTGCAAAGAGAGAATATTAAGAGTAACTGACTTAAAAACAAAAAAAAAACAAAAAAACCCCAAAAAACAACATTTCTTACATTAAAGCAAGAATACAATATCCTTCATAGACCAAACTACAAAACTCCACAATCTACATACACTTAACTAGGTAAAATTTCATGTCCACCAAGTTACCTAAGAACGTAAGTCATTATCTTTATACTATGTCCTGAAATAAAACACTTGAAG
Organism: Vulpes lagopus; assembly: GCF_018345385.1. NCBI lineage: Eukaryota > Metazoa > Chordata > Mammalia > Carnivora > Canidae > Vulpes > Vulpes lagopus. Next base: position 147,602,116 of record NC_054826.1, read on the forward strand.
ACTAGTATATTTACTCGTGTAAGCAATAATTTATAAAATATTACTTCCTAGGAAGGAACCAGAGACATGTTTGTACAGGTAGGAACTTACTTCTCAATAGTAAAATCTTATGACACAAGGGAAAACAGAACACCCAGCAACAGGACATATATTAAGAGAGTGAGTTAGTAATTATACTGACCACAAATCGTTCTACAACCTATTAAACATATCAACTTCTTCACCATGTAAACATGGCTAAGCTACCCTCATCTATCCAGCTTTTAGTCCTTTGTGTTTAATGTGAAATATGGAGCTCTGAAGAAATTCTATGTGCTAGAGTTATAGCAGCAAAGTATAAACATTTTTTCATACATTGCACCTTTAACCTACTCAAAAACTCCAAAGGGTTCAGTTACCTTTTACAATAATCCAAGAACTGTCCCACCAGCAAAACTGCTAGTGTTTACAAGGAAAAATGCAACTCCTTTTAACCCCTTTTAGACCAAAACCTAATATCCTCACCTTTTTAATAAAGGGAGATTTGGCAAAACTTACAATCATCTTACACTGCCACTTATTTTCTGAAGTGCTGGAAAAACTTTTACAGGCAACCTAAGAATTATGCTTATGATTCAGCTTTTGCTTTAAAATACACTGGGATGAACAGTGTTTATTCTAGATGAAAACCATGGTCTTGAAAGGGTTTAAAAGAGTGACTAGTGAAAAGAATCTGAAAAGATTCTGTTGTACTTACTCCTCGGCCTCGGCCTCTGCCTGTTGATGGTCCTCCAAAAGCATCATAGTTTCTGCTTCCAAACGTACTTTCAGGATAAGCAGGCGTTCCTCTCCCCCGAGAGCCTACAGGTGCAGGCTTCATATGGGGTGAAGAAAAACTGCTGTAGGAAGAGTAATTCTCTCTTCCTCTGTCCTCCATAAACCCAGGCCTCAATTTTGAACGGGAGTAAGGTGCTTCCCAGCTAGACCCGCCCTGGTTTCTACCTCCGAAAGAGTCAAGGCTATTCCGGTAGGAGCTCTCAAATCGACCACCATAACTACCTCCGAAGCGGCTTTGTTCGGGTTCATTAAAACCATAGCCAGATCTGTACAGATCTCGCCCACCCAGAGAAGACCTGGAGTCGTAAGACTCATAAGGTCCAAACCTGGAAAAGTTGCACAGTGAGGGAAAAAACAAAAGTAAGCTTACTAATGTTAGACAATTCAAAAGACAAATTATCAGATGACATTTATCAACTAAAATTCATTTATACCATACTGGTTTGCACAGTTCTACTTTTATTCACACCTGATTAGGGCTGGGCAGTTCAACATGAGACCAGATAGAAAGCTATCTGAGTCAGTTTTTAGATATGAATTGAGGTAAGTAAACCTTAGCTTAAAAATCTGCTTTATAGCAGCTTTTCTATTTTATTAAGATTTGTCTGTCAGTATTTAAGCCCAGCCCTAGTCTTGGAAAAAGTCATTTACTAAAGTTCACAAACTACTCAAACTTTCTTCGAATCCATCCCTAGTAATGGAAAATATTAAATATTTACAATATTTTGGCTTTCAATAGGGACACAAATTGAAGACTACACCAATATAAGCTATTTGTGACACAGAAGAGATCCTTTTGCACCCCTAATAATCTATATCACAAAACTGCTTCATTGTGTCTATAGCAGTAAAAATTTGGAGAATTATCTCTGGTTAAGAAAATTTTATATCCTGCCCAACTTTTGGTAAGGCCAATAATCAATCCTCAGTTACTTTCCACTTGTAGACTAGCAAATCTAACAAATCTAGAAGAATAAGCACATAAAATAGAACATAAAGTAAAAGACCACCAACATATACCCTCTGCATATAAATTTTCAAGGCAGATGAGAAAGAATACATTTTATGTCTTCAATAATTTAAAAAATTATTTCCTGGCAGGAAATTATCACATAAAACTACTCTAAAAAAGGGGAGCACACAGTCTCCTCAAGGTTTTAACAGAGTCAACAGAAGACACAAATCATCTTACTTCTCACAAATCCAAAGCATGGATTACAAAAGTTGCTTGATATCTTACAACATAGTTTTATAAAGGCCCACAATTACACAGGAGATAAATGATAACATCTACATAGTTTATACACATCACATTTACAATGCAATAGGGCAATAACGGATATATTTAAACATTTAAATGTGTTACATTACTTCAATTATTTACAAATCACTAAATAGAATGTACTATTTACTTCTGAATTCTGGTAACCATATAAAAATTATTTCTCCTCCCAACTCTTTTTTAAAACATCTATCACATAAGCAAAATTGTTGTATCTTTTTATTTTCTTGATTTTCCTCTACTATAAACCATAATGGCACACTTGAAGCAGAAAGAAGGAATGTAAAGCATCTTTTGGTCCATCCTTAAGGAATCCGGTTCCTTCAACTTATGAAGAAGGAGGCTAGTTTCAAGTGTTTCCTAACTAGTTATATTTAGTAAAAATATCTGTGCCTCAAAAGGTACACCCCTTCTGCCTGAAATGTAGTTAACCCTAAGGTCTGTACTTAACTAGTGTTGAGCTTTACACAGTATCAACAGTAAAATATAAAAACAATATAAACTCTAGTGCATTAAAATAAGTGAAGGTATAGTATTCATAGCTTTGATACAAAGCTCCTAGCTAGAGCACAGTGTTTTTGGCATAAGGAATATCTGCCAATAAATAACCTAGACATGAATTTAAAGAATGTTTTATAATTACAATAAGCTCTTACTACAACTTACTCTGAAATTAAAAGAATAACTATCTTAAATGTTTCTCAGAAACTGAATGTTGCTAGACTGGTTCATTTAAACCCATTCCAGTCAAAACCTGCTTTGCTGCTTTACAGAACACCCTCAACTAAAAAAGATACTTTTAAAGCTCATAAAGAAAAAAACTTGACAAAGAATATTTCCAGTAACATTTTTTATCATTTGTTCAGAACATTCTGAATGATAAGGAATTAAAAATAAGTAAAATAAAAGGTTCACTACTGAAGACGGAAAATCTTACTCTATATTAATATGAAAATAGCTACTTGCAGTTTTCCTAAAATAATGTCTGCCAGTGACCCTGAGATAATTTTTATAACTATTAATTAACACCTTTATACATTTAAGGTGATTATTCAATACCAATAGTGAAATTCAAGTATCATAACATGCCTAAGGAATACTTAAATTAAAATATCCAGAATATTATAGTTATCTAATTATTTGGCCAAGTGATTAAGCAATTTACCTGCTACCCCCACCACCACCACTGTGATTGTCCATGCCATATGACTGGTTTAGGTAGGAGTCCATGGATCTTTGACCCCCATAGGATCCATGGCCATAGTCACGGTCCATCCCTATAAAGAGTTTAAAAAGAAAAAAATTAAATGCTGCTCACCTTTACTGGCACCAAAAAGAAGAATTTTTAGATAAATATCCTTGAATGTCAGACCTCCATATGATCCGGGGCCATAATCACGATCCATTCCTACAACAGAGTCAATAACAAAAGGTCAGTAAGATATACCATTCTCCTTGGGAATTTTTCATAAAACACAAGATACTCACACCAATTGTCTGAGATACTAATTCATCATTAACATTTAAGATAAACTCATACTAGACATGGAAGGAAAAAATTCACAGAGAATAATCTACTAAAAAAATAGATTTGCTAAGAAAATTTAATTGCCCAAAAAAACATTATCAACTTAAAAAAGTTCTATGTCAGAATTATTTTCAATTTAACCAATATTTATTTGACAGAGTACTACTTAAAGCTTCTATATTAGAATTACATAGTATGTAATCAATAATAAATAATTCCAATTCTCAAGAAAAGTCAGCATTGACTATTGTCAAAAAGAACAGTTTTTGTTTTTAGTTTTTGCATCTAACTGCTCTCAAAATGTCAAAAACCCAGAGGCAGCCACATTTTCAACTAGCCTAATTTCAATTTGTTCATAGATTAACTGAAACGGACATTTTTAAAAAGTAAAATCATGGAGTAGGGGGCCAATCTACAGTACTATGCCTTTAAGTAATAATGACTCAACAAACATTTAAATCCTCAAATACTAAAAATAAAAGGAATGAATGTGAACTCTAATGCAAAATACTCAAAAAATTCTAGTACATTAAGGGTACTGAGTATATTTTATTAAACTGCAATTCCACCTACATTCCAACCTCTAACATGAAAAATACAACAAAAGAAGTAATAAAATGAATTTACAATTATAAAAATGAAAAAAATTTTAAATTATTTAGAATGTGTCCTATAAAACTCTTCAAAATCCTTCATTACCACCCTCCCCAAATTTTATGCACTAACAAATACAATAGCAGATAGAGAGCAAATACCTTTATATTTTTTAAACACTAAATTACAATCACTTAAATATTTTTGGTCCTAACAACAATGACAATAATAATGATAACAGTAACAACTTCACAAAAATATGACTCAGAATCTTGCAACTTCAAAGCTGGAAGCAACCTAAAGGATAAAATTCAATTTAATCTTCTTATTTTATAGATTAGGAGCTAAAATCCAAAGGGATGAAATGATTTTCCCGAAGATCAATAAATATCCACCCCTCTAGCTCTAACGCTGTTGCTTCTATGGGAAACACTTTCCTCTAATACTTCCAATATCTGCTCCCTGAAATATTCTCATCTTTTAAAAGTCCATTTCAAATACTAACCCTTTCAATGATGCTGTCTCAGTTGAGTATCTTCTCTTTCTTCTAAATATCTACACGTCTGTTGCTCTTATATAGTGCTTATGATACACTGCCAAAAGTAACAGTACTTTTGCTGCCAATGATAAAATTTGAACTTTCAAGTAAAATTTAGAATTTTATAATGCTTGTATGTACCAATATGCATGAGAGCACAAAAAGATTATCAACATACAAAAAGCATCACCGAGCTCTTTTATCTTGTATTTTTCAAACTAAGACTTCATATGGGGTGTATAATTTACATTTTACAGCACATCTCAGTTCTAATCATCCCCACTGCGAGTGCTCAACAGTCACATGTGGCTAGTGTACCATGTTCACAGTTCTAGACTAACAAAACAGGCAATTATTTATCTTTAGAGTTGCTAACCTATGTTATCTCAGATAGAGGGCAATTTTGAAATTGAAATAAAATTTTCAAAATAAAAAGCCTTCTTCTAAGCTTAAGATTATTAAGAATAATCTTAAGGAGTGCCTCAGGTGGCTCAGTCAGTTAAGCATCCAAATTGCTTTCACCTCAAATCATGATCTTGGGTTCACGATATTGAACCTCACCTTGGGCTCTGCACTCAGCATAGAGTCTGCCTGGGATTCAGTTTTCCTCTCCCTCTGCCTCTCCCCTTCATGTGTGCTCTCTCTCTCAATAAATAAATAGAATCTTTTTTAAAAATAAAAAATAATAATAATCTTAAGAGTTAGGTTCAGTTAGGTACACAAAGCAAAAAGTCTTGTATTTTGTTATTTCTGCTAGTTTCAACTTTGAGCTTGCAGAGGTTGCCTTTGGATACTAAATCCTTTTGTTTTTTAGTCAGTTTATTTTTATTTCACTATGGAGTCATAAATTACTAATATTTATTGAACACTGTGGAGTACACAAAAATTAGGAGAACTGCCTTTACCTAGCAATGACTTTGGCTTATTGTTCACAGTACTGTTACTATTCAGTTAACTGAAAAGAAAAAAAGGGAAAGTCTTTATACTTTATAAAGTGTGATTAGAGGAATATAGATTCTGTAAGATGACCGCTTATATATAAACAATATTCTTCCAGGTCACCAAAAGAACTTAAAAATCACTTTAAAAAATAAAACTGTAGGGCAACCGGGGTGCTCAGTAGTTTGGCACCGCCTTCAGCCCAGGGCGTGGTCCTGGAAACCTGGGATCAAGTCCCAAGTCAGGCTCCCTGCACGGAGCCTGCTTCTCCCTCTGCCTGAATCTCTGCCTCTCTCTCTCTCTCTCTCTCTCTCTCTCTCTAATAATTAAATAAAATCTTTAAAAATAAAAATAAAACTGTAAGAACATTGCATCTTTACTATTAAGTGAAAGTAATTCACTCAAAAATAAAACTGACCTAATATTTTAAGACAAATCTATGTTTTGATCACTCTAATCATACAAATAAGCTCAACAAATGTTAAAACTCAGTTACAACTAAATCTTAAGGAAGGAGGTGAGGACTATAATAAGAAAAACAACTGACTCAGGATCAAAATAATTAACGAGTTATGTGACACTAGGTCTTGAATGGGACCACTTTTCACCATTTCCACGCTACCAGCATCCTGCTACATGCCACCAGCATCTCTCACCTACATTACAGCAATAGCCTCCTAACTGGCTTTCCTGCTTCCACTTTAACCCCCTGTTTATTCTAAGAAAACAGCCAGAATAATTCTGTTAAAGTTTAAATCATGTTCAACACTCAGTAACTTCTCACTTGCTCCCATCTTATTCAAAGTAAAAGCCAAAGCATTGTAGTGAACAAGGAAAATTTTGCTCTATTGGGGACATCTGACCACATCTGAAAGCACTTCTGGTTGTCACAACCAAAGGGCAAGTGCTGCTTACATCAAGTGCAAAGGCCAAGGATCCAGCTAAACAGTCTACAATAAGACATTCCCCACAACAGAGAATTATCTAATCCAAAATGTCAATACTGCTGAGGTTGAGAAATCCTGCCCTATATACTTCTTATCTTCACCATCCACTATTCCCCCCCTTATCACTCCACTCCAGGTATACCAGGCCCCTTGCTGTTCCTAGAATACAGTAAGTATGCAGCCATTTTGGCACCTGCTGCCCAGAATGCTCTTCCTCTGTATCTGCACTTCTCAATCCCTCCACTCTTTCAGGTCTTTATTTTCTATCATCTCTCAGATATAAACAAATTACCTTTAATTTTCAATGCCTCAGGCTACAATTCACCACTCTAACCTAGTCTTAAGACTATTCAGCAAAAATCACCTGCTCTAGTCAAAACATTCTTCTTAAGTCTAGGGGCTCCTGGGTGGCTCAATTTGTTAAGTATCCAGGTCTTGATCTCAGGATCATGAGTTCAAGCCCCATATTGGGCTCCACGCTGGGCATGGAGCCTACTTAAAACAAAACAAAACATTCTTTTTTTTTTTTTTTAAAAGATTTATTTATTCATGAGAGACACACAGAGAGAGAGGCAGAGACACAGGCAGAGGGAGAAGCAGGCTCCATGCAGGGAGCCCGATGTGGGACTTGATCCCGGGTCTCCAGGATCACGACCTGGGCTGAAGGTGGTGCTAAACCACTGAGCCACCCAGGCTGCCCAAAACAAAACATCCTTAAGTCTCTCTGAGGCACAATGTACTCAGCCCTACCTTTATTTCTGCTTTCCCTCTATCTGGAATACTCTCCCTTTTTTGTCTGCTATTTATATAAAAAGAGTTACTATGAAGCAGGAAGGAAACATGGAAACGCCAGAAACACAACTTTCTTCCGAGAAATGGTGTGGAGGAAATCTGGAACTTGATATGCTTTCCAGTACCTTTTATTTCATCTTAGTCACAGGAAAATACAATGCTAACAATGAATTACAGTGTGGCTTCATTTGGTAACTACAAATCTTTTACTTTCTACATCTTCTTAATAAGTCTTTCCCCAATACACACCTACCACCACCACCACACCTCTCCTCCATTTTTCCCCTAAGCAATTATTACCATCTAACACACGATATGTTACTTTATTTTGTTTACCTTATATTTCATCCCACTAGACTGAACACTCTCCACAGAGGCAAGAATATTTATTCATTGCTATATTGCCAGCTCCTAGAATAGTACCTGATATATAGTGTTCACTCAAGAAATATTTGTTAAATGAAGTCAAATTAGATCTCTGAAATTAAAATCCTCATTTATAAAATGTAGATATCCTAGACCTCAAAGTATTGTCAATAATGCTCTTTAACCAACAGTGCATTCCAAAATCATTCAGAGTACTTTTTCATAACATGAACAACCAAAGACCACTTGTCTAAAAATTAAGATTCAAGAGGACCAGAGTATGAGAAACATTCTGAAAAAGCTCTCTAGGGGAATCTAACAATCTCAGTGTTGGAATTTAAATTAAGAGGAAAAAATGAAAGTGGTAACATTAGTAAAACATTAATCCCAAAAGGTGTATGTGCCCCATGTTCACTACAGTTTTATTCACAATACCTAAGATACAGAAACAACCTAAGTGCCCAGTGAAGGATGAATGGATAAAGAAGATGGGGTATACATATACAATGGAATAGGACTCAGCCATAAAAACAAATGGAATCCTGCCATTTGCAACAACATTGATGGACTTTGAGGGCATCATGCTAAGTAAAGCAGATTACAAAGAAAGACAAATACTGTATGATTTCATGTGCAATCTAAACAAAACAAAACCAAGCTCATTGATACAGAGAACAGATTGGTAGTTACTAGAGTGGAGGATAGAAGCGGGCAAAGGGAATCAAGAGATACAAACATCCAGTCATAAAAAAGTAAGTCATGGGGATATAATGTATACCATGATGACTACTGATGGTAATACCATACTGTATATTTGAAACTGCTAAAAGTAAATCTTATGGGGCACCTGGGTGACTCAGTTGGTTAAGTGTCTGCCTTTGGCTCAAGTCATGATTCCAGGGTCCTGGGATCAAGCCCTGTATCAGGCTCCCTGCTCTGTGGAGAGCCTGCTTCTTCCCTCACCTTCTGCTCTCCCCTACTTGTGCTTTCTCTATCACTCTTTCTCTGTCTCTCAAGTTAATAGACAAAATCTTAAAAAAAAAAAAAAAGAATTACTGTTTTCATTTCCCAAGTTTAGGGTCTTTAAAATCCTAATACCTAAATTTCTGAAGTGACTTTTTTAGCCAATTTTCCAGTTTTGTGTTGTTTTTTTAATTTTATTTTTAAATAATCTCTATACCAAATGTGGGGCTTGAATTTACAACCCTAAGAAGCGAGAGTCACATGCTCTATCAACTGAGCCAGCCAGGCACTCCTAACTTTCCAGTTTTTAATCTACCTAAGTGTGGATACAAATCAAGCTTCCTCTGGTAATTTTATTATGTCACTCTCCTGTTCAAAACTGTATCCTTGGCACCTGAGTGGCTCAGGTGGTTAAGTGTCTGCCTTCAGCTGGTGGTGTGATCTCTGGGTCATGAGATGAAGCCCCGCATCCGGCTCCTGGCTTAGCATCCGGCTCTTGGATTAAGTGGGGAGTCTGCTTCTCCCTCTCCCTTTGCTTCTCCCCCAAAACTTGTGCTATCTCTCAAATGAATAAATACAGTTTTTAAAAAAACAAATAAACAAGAAAATGGTTCAAGGAACCTGGCTGGCTCAGCCAGCAGAGCATGCAACTCTTGATCTTGGGGTTGTAGGTTCCAGCCCCAGGTTAGGTGTAGAGATTACTTAAAAATAAAAGCTTAAAAAAAAAAAAAAACTATTCTTCAGCATTCAATATATACTGACTGCTTCCTATATGTTGAGCCTTTTTAGCTCATATCAAGTACCAAGTTTCTCTAAATTCTTAGAGATGATACAAAGAAATTAACTGGATTGTAATCATTTTTATAATGAAAGCACAGCTAGCTTTATTTAGTAGTATATTTGCTTCAGTTTTATTTTGAAAATATATTCTGTACAACAGTTGAATTTTCCATTTCCCTGGCAATTAGGATATCTACTTCCACTCTGGGGTCTTTTTTTAACCTCACTGAATTGTTCCACATATTTTTTTATGTTATCATCCTGTCTGGCAGAGCCTTAACTTCAAAAACTGTCAAAATAACAGCCAATTGTATTCTGCATGCCTCTTACGATTTTATCTACCTCGGTAATCACAACTCTAAAGTCACGCGTAAATCAATAAATATTCAAGCTTCTTTATGTGTTCCTCTAGACAGCTCTTTATATACTAACACATTTCAACACATTAAAGCAAATGACCTCAAAAACAAGGTCAAAATGCATTACATTAGACGGAACATAAAACCAAGCCAATAATCCACTTAATCTACATTATTCAAAGCCTCTCATTCAGCAAAAATAACTCAGCTAGTTTCCTGTAACTCATCACTCAGAAGGTAGTCAAGCCCTAGAATAAATTAAATGAATCATAATTCAAATAAAACAAAGAGTCAAACTAATCTGAATAGCCCTAACTTTTTCTGATTCCAGATGCCTGGTTCAAATACATAATATGACAATGTGAACACTGAGTGGTAATACATCAAGATGCAACACAATGATTGAAACAAGGGAGAACTGGCTTTTTACATTATGGGCATGTAGAGAACTGAAATGCATTCCCTTAATATACTTAAGAGCAAACGAAAGAGGATACTCACCATTAAAGCCCTGATAAGTATTTCTGCAAGCAGAGTGTGTGTAATCTATGAAGACACATTTAACAGAAAGAAATTAGTACATTATTAGCAAAAGCCTGAAATTACATACTCATCTATTCAAATCAAACACAATTTTTAAAATGCTATTAACTCAGTTATCTGCAAAAATGGGATATAAATAATTACAAATATTTCACATGGGAAAACATAGATCTCTTTCTCTTCATTATCTCCCCAAGACGCAGGTTTATTATCCAAATTATGATAATGTAAAAATTAGCTTATAACACCTGATATATAATAACTACCAAGAGGAATCCAATATTGATTTATTCAGGGTAACAAAGAGAAAGTCGATAGATTATGTACCAAAAATTGCAAAACGGGCTGAGAACTGACTCTATGAAGCACATAATTTTTTCAGAGTTAATACAGTTCTTGTGCCTATTTGCTCTCTAAAGTTTTCAAGATCTTATTTGAGACTGCATATGCACATGCGTATATGTGTGCCTGTGCTGTATCTACCCAGGATGTGCCATCACCAAAATCCATACTGGCAATTTCCATCAAAACTGACTTGAAAATTGTTAAATCCCTTAATTAATGTTACTAATAAATTAATAAAGGGCAGGAAGTGAGTACAGTGCTCACAGAATCCAGGTACACTACGCAGGATCAGACTCAGATATATTTTTAGTCAAATTCCACTCCCAAATATAGCAGTAAAGATGAAGAGGAAGCAAGAGAGAGGGGGAGTATTCTCTCACAGACACTGTTTATAATTTTTATTACTGACATTGTCTGGAATTTTAGGCTCATGGGGACAATAGAAAGCAAACAAACCAAGTTTCATTTTTGTTTTTCAATTCTCTACAGAAAATGGATTCCCTGGGGAGGGGTGGGGGGAGGGGGGGGCCACTCCCATTGTTCCCTCCCCCCACCTCGGGAGCTTGTCCGGTGCCTTGGGGGTTGGTGCTGTCAACAGACTTTAGCACGAAAACACAGTTAATACATTCTTAAAGTTTCATTCCCCGCTTGGGCACTTCGAATTCATGGTTTAAAGGTATTTATAGCAAAAGGAGTCAAAGTTCAACCAAAACAAACAAAAAATACCAGAGGGTGCTCCTCCTCGGCGCTGACCTTCCCATTCCGAAATGATTTTCAAGGGTCCACAGAAGGGCTATCATCCCAGTACCCCTTCCTACGCCTAGGGCTGGTATAGCTTTAACTCTTTGTGGCATGAAACCCAATCACAGATCCAAAGATCATGTGGTCAGACTCACGGGCTGAGATCACACTAGGTAACGAGGGTTAAGTAAAACAGGGTTTGGGTCGGCTTTGGGACTCACAACCAGCCCGTCAATCTGTTGCATCAGAAACGGCTGGTTGCTCAGGGTGAGGCCGGGCTTCACGGTGCAAACCCTCCCGTGCCCTCTCCCTGATCCTGTCCTTGTGGACGCGCATATTTTATCTTGACGCCAATTCCCATAAAAGTTAGGCGAGGTAGGAAGGCAAAGGGGAGGCCCAAAATCCACTCTCCGTTGTGAGCCCGAGAACATGGTTTCAAGAACTGGCGTGAGAGACACGCTGAAAGGAACCGCTGAGAAAACCAGTGGGTTTAAACGGCTGGTCCCTGGCCGCCACGGAGCCTGAAGGGCACGCGGCGCGGGCCGCGGCCCCGACCCCGGCTGCCTGGGGCCCGGCCCACGCACAGTCCCGAGGGAAGCCGCCGCGGCTCCCAGGACGGCGCCCGCGCGGGGCCGACCACCGGGTGGGCCGGCGACCCCGCGTCTCCGCTCTCCACAGACGCCCTTTAAACTCGCCGGAAGCGGAGACGAGCGGACAGGGCTGGGACCGAGCCTCGGCCAATTCCACCCCGGGCGAGGGTTTACGGAAACGGACGGGCCGGGTCGCCGCCCTGCGGGGGCGAGACCGCGGGAGGCCGGGCGGCGGAGGCCTCGCTCGGCCCTCGGCGCGACCCCGGCGAGCTGCAGGCGCCGCGGCCGGGGCGGGTCCGGAGCGCGAGTCCGAGGCCCGGGGCCCGGGGCCCGGGGCCCGAGGCCGTGGCGCCCCGGGTGCGCCCTTCCCCGCGGCGAGGCCGGCCCGGAGCTCCGGGTCCTCGGCGGCCGCGGGCGCCGGGCAGGCGCGACAGGGCCCGCGGGTCCCCGCACAGGCCGATTCCGGGCCTGGGCCCGCGGCGGGCGGCCGGGCGGGCGGGCGGCCTCCGGGCCCGCAGAACAAAGCCCACACGGCCATCTTGAGACCGTAAACAGACCCCCGGGGCGGCCACCCCGCCTCCCGCCCGCCCGCCCGCCGCGGCGACCAGCCACAGGCTCTGCTTACCGTCCTCGAAGTCCATGGCGGAGGCTCGGGGCTCACGGGCTCGGCGGCGCTGGGCTGAGCTGTGGCCGGCGGCGAGCACCCGCGACCCGCGGCTCCACACCACCAGTCCGCGCGACCGAGAGCGGCGCTACCGGCCCGGCAGCCGCAGGCCACAGAGAGGCTGGGGGGCGGGGCCGGCCGGCGCTGCCAGCCGCCGCAGCGCGGCCCGCGATTGGCTGGCGCGGGCGGGGGGGCGGGCCGTCGGGGGGCGGGCAGCGGCTCCGCTGAGGCGCTCGCGGGTGCGGACCCTCCCGGAGCCGCCGAGGAGGAGGGAGGGAGGTGGGGACAGGAGCGCCGAGGAGCGGCCGGGGTCACGGGGACCGCGACCTGGCTGTTGCGGAAATGCTGGCCGCGGCCCGCCATGTTTGATCCTGGCAAGAGCGACAGGACCGGGTCGGAGCACCTTCCGCCTGCCCGAACTACTAAACCACGTGCCGACCTTTCGCTCTTTATTGGCTGGTGATGACTGTACCGAAGGGGGTCAAGTAGCTACGGACTTTCGGCCGCGGAGACGCGGGAGTCCCGGACGCTCTTCGCAACTGCGTGAGCCCAGGAGAACAGATTGCCGAATGGGAAATAATCATGGGAGCGATCCAAGACAAGCTATTAGCAATTTCTGAATTTTAGGGCGCCAAGTAAAACTGTGGTAAGAGTTCAAAGACTGGGAAGATTCGGGGCAGAAGTCATCCAGAACTTGGAGAACGACCATGCGCAGACACCAGCGCCAGCCGGCTTTGCGCTGTTGTCACTTTGGAAATAGTGGTGGGGAAGTGGGCAGAATTATTCACCCTCGGGGCAACATGGAAAAAGACAACTGTTTGTTCATTGTGACCCTGGAGCAGCTTAACTCTAGGTTAATTTTTTTCTTTTTTTTTTTTTTTTTTTTTTTTTTAGTAGAGCAAATAATGTCAACAATGAGTTGATCACAGGATGGGAAACCATGAATCCAAACCCTCTTCTCTTCTTTGGGGTCCGATCAGCTGCTGGAACCAGGTTCCAAGAAGGCAGCCTGTTGGAAATAGGACTGGAGGAAAAATCCCGGGATACACTATGTGTATTACTGGAGCCCCAAATCTCGACAGGGCATTGTTTCTTCCTCCTCCTCCTCCTCCACCCTGATTGATTCACCCAGTTCTCCGCCCTTGTTTTCTTCTTTCTTTTTTCCTCCTATACATGTTCTCTATTCACCTGAGCTGAACATGTTGAAAACCGAACTCATAATTCCCCTCCTCAAACCTGCTTATCCTCCTTTATTCTTTCATCTCTGTTAGTGGTGTCATAAGCAACCACCCACTAATCCTAGCCGGAAGCCTGCACAATTCATCTAGTTGAGACACAGGCCTCCCTCGCCCTCCCTCCCCAGTCCAGATGAAGTGCTTCATCTGCTTATTACCTCTTAAAATTTCTTCAGCTTGTTCCCTTCTCTCCATTCCTACTGCACCACCTGCAGTACCAGTACTACTCTCATTCTCTTTCTCCCAAACCATTGCCGTAGCTTCCTAAATAATTTCCCTGCCCTCTGGCCTTGACCTTCTCAGGGTTCTCAGGGCTGCAGTGCTCTGAACACCAATCTGCACATGTCCTCCAACGTCTCTATTATGGATTAGGTCAAGGCCAAGCTCTACAACCTAGAGCACCTGCAACAGGATCTGGCCACTGCCTGACCAGCCATCTTCCTACATTTCTCCCTCCTCCTCTCTCATACTCTCTTCCTTCTGGGGAGCAATTTTAAGTCACTTCGCAAAACATCCCTAGGCTTTTTCATGCCACTAAACTTTTACTTACACTTTTCTCTCTGCTTATTATACCACCCAGTTAACCCTACTCATTCTCAAAACGTAGTTCTTCCTATAAGAAATGTTCCCACATCCCATCCCTGCACCCTAGGCCAGTACTTCTCAAATATTAATGTGCGTATGATTCACCCAGCAATCTCATTAAAACTCAGATTCACATTCAGTCAGTCTGGACTGGAGCCAGAGAGTCTGCATTTCTCACACGTTTCCAGGAGCTGCTGCTGCTGGTGGTCAAACCATACTTGGAGTAGCAAGGCCCTGAGCTAACCTCTGTTATCGCACCATCTCCCTTGCATGAAATACTCTGGCTTTATGTCTATCCACATTAAAAGCCCTGTGATATTAGGACCAAGCCATCTTAGTACATCCTAAGCGCTGAGCCCATATGTTTATCAAGTCTAACTGAGCTCTCTTGATGTTTTTAACTACTTTTTTTTCTTGGTATGATGGCAAAGGAATGGTTTGTAACCTGTGGTATTTAGGGCTTGTTGTGAGTATAAGGAAATAAATAATTAAGTCACTATTTGTATTTTTGTGTTATGTGCATGTGTGTGCATGCACATGCACACACACAACCATACACACTCACTCTCTCTCCTTTCTCTCCTGAGAGAGACTACCAGTCATAGAACTCCTAACTCCAGAAGAAATCTGGCCTCAGCACAAACTCATGGAGAGCCAGGAGACACAGATACCTTCTCCCCTTCCTTCCTCTTTCCCAATTAGATGTTTCGTACAGAGATGGCAATAACTGAGTAAGCCCAGAAGACCTGAGACACCTTGCAATACCTGACAGTCTGTCAAATCATTCCTTAATTCCTGTATCGAACAAATACTCTTTGTGCCAAACATCATTTTCTTCCTTCACTGTTATTATCTCTTGCCTATTCCCCAGAAACTAATCAGACTCCTGGGCCTGTTCCCACTTGCTTAGGCTTAGATTTCTACCCTGAGGGGCCAGTGTTTTGTACAAAGTCTTAGGCCATTCCATCCTCATTTGTTTCACAATAGGCAGCACGTTATTCAATGCCAGACCAGCAAAGCCTATTGGAAAATAAAAGAGAATTTTTTTTTTTTTTAAGTGCAGAGGTTAAAAGGTTAGATCGGCTGAGGCCAAGAGAAGCCTACAAGAAGAAGGAGGAACCGAGGTGGGGGTGTTACACCTAAGAGCTCATCCTGAGGGATGTCCAAGAAGCCCCACCATCTCCTTCCCGAGAACCTGATAAGAGCTGGATGAGAGGACCCTTGATGACCCAGGGGCCTCTGTTCCTCATCTCCTAATCCTCCCACACACATTGTTCTGCTTCAACAACACGGGACCAAGTGCTGTTCCCCAGACCAGCCATGCATTTTTCAGAAGTCCCTGTTCACCTCGTTCTTTCTGCTTCTATTGTGTTCCCTCTCCTCCTCTGCCATTCTTCAAGGTTCAATATTCATATTGCCTCTTTTTAAACCTCTCCCTAAACTCGTAGTTAGAATCCTCTTCCCTCACTGAGTGAGGAAAAATTAGAGAGGAAGACAAACCACAAGAGACTCCTAACTCTGGGAAACAAAGGGCTGCAGAAGGGGAGGTGCGTGGGGGGATGGGGTAAGTGGGTGACGGGCACTAAGAAGGGCACTTGGTGGGATAAGCACTGGATATTATACTATATGTTGGCAAATTGAACTTAAATAAAATATTTTTTTAAAAATTGGTAAGAAATTTAAAAACTCGGTAAGAGATTGAGACAAATAAAAGCATTATGCTTAATTGTACTAAAAAAAAAAAAAAGAAGCCTCTTCCTTCTATGTCACCTTAAATACTGGTTAGCACAGTTAGATTCTTGTTGTAGTGAGTTAGTTATATCCTTGTCTAGCTCTTCGTTTACACTCATTGAGTGTGAAGACCCTTCTTTGTACCCTTCTTAGATGGCCTGTGGGTAGCACATTGGCACTGGGTATTGAGGAGGAGGAGCAAAATTGCCACCGAAGAAAAGACCCAATCAACCGAAATTGAACGCCCAGACCTTCATCTGCACAAAACCACAGCATCCCGTGATTATTTTGGAGAGTAAGTGACAGTAAGGTTACAAAGAGGGAGTCCAGGGATCCCCGAGTGGCTCAGCGGTTTAGTGCCTGCCTTTGGCTCAGGGCGTGATCCTGGGGTCCCGGGGTCGAGTCCCATGTTGGGCTCCCGGCATGGAGCCTGCTTCTTCCTCTGCCTGTGTCTCTGCCTCTCTCTGTGTGTGTCTCTCAGAAATGAATAAATAAATAAAATCTAAAAAAAAAAAAAAAGAAAGAAAAGGAGGAGAGTCCTAACTTCACAATGCTTTCCTCATTGGCTCCAAATAATTCTTCCTCCTCATGTTCTTTAGAGGATTCATAAATTCTTAGGGAGGTCAAGAACTAAAAATGACTATCTTAAAAGGAAAGCAGCCAAACTTAACATAAACAGCATAATTCCTACTGAGGGCTCTGAGCACTTATCAAAGAGGAGCTGGTTGCAGAACCAAAGCAATTGAAATCTGCTGAAAACAGCTGGTGTTGACAGCTCCAAATGGATGTGTTTTATACATATGAGAAGATGTCTGTCTTGATTTTAATATACAACTTCAAAATGATGCAGGTGTCTCTACAAGCTAAAAGACATAGGCATTAAAATAATAATTAACTTTTATTAAGAACTATATATTAATAAATGTTCCAAAGCACTTTATATGTGTTGACTCATTTTATCTGCCTAAGAGGCCTATGATGTAGGTAGTACTATCACCCCTACTTTACCGATAAGGAAACTGAGACCCAGAAAGGTAAAGTTCCTTGCCCAAGGTCACACCACTGAAAAAGAGAGTAGAGCCAAGATTCAGACCCAAGCAGCCTGGCTCCAGAGCCCCCATGTGCATCTCTATTTTTCTGAAGTGCCTACTCTGCTCTGCTGAACAGCTATTGTGGGCCAAGCTTTTCGATGAACACTTTACATGTCTTATTTCTAATCTTTACAGTAAGATAGGTTATATTCTTTCCAAATGAGGAAAATTAGAGAGAAAATTAGGTTACTTGTCCAAGACTGCACAATGAACAATTACTGGTTCCATATTCACGACAAATATTATACAGTCGTGCATCGGTCTATTGCTGTATGGAGCCAAACTTGTAGGTCCAATATCGTCATCAAGGTCCTCAGGTTAAAAAAAGATTTTTGTCAATCCATAGATCATCTTGCAAAATTGTACATAATGCAGTCAAAGAGACAATGTAGCAAGGAAGTGATCATGAATGCTTTAGAGTTTCCCCACTTTGTCTTGTACTTTAGGTCTTTCTCAGACTCGAAAAACTCAGTTTCATATGCATTTCCTTCCCGAAAAAGCAAAGTAAGATTCCAAAAGTGCTTTCAAGATGTAATAGTATGGGGCACCTGGGTGGCTCAGTTGATTAAGCATCCGACTCTTGGTTTCGGCTCAGGTCATGACCTCAGGTTGTGAGAGGAGGCCCCACTTTGGGTTCTGCCCTGGGCGTGGAGCCTGCTTCAGATTCTCTCTCTCCCCCTCTCTCTGGCCCTCCCCTTACCTCCCCCTACCTGTCTCTCTTTCCCTCCCTCTACTGAAAAAAGGCCTGCAAAATGTAATAGTTACCCTTCCTTCCTCAGGTATGTATTACATAAGGTATACAATTCTAGAAAATGAGGTTTATTCCCTTCTAGGGGCTCAACTAAACCTGTGAATTATTGCTACTCATTTTATCTTAATGTGCTCAGTCCATCATAAATTTTAATTTTCTGAGTAAATTGAGAGCAAGCTGTCTGTGACATCTGTCAACCCCACTGATTGCCAGAATTGATTTGATAGATCTGCCCTGTTGGGAAGGTGTCCCCTTTCTTCCTGGCTCTGCTACATGTGTCTCTCCCAAAGCTGCATGCTTCATTGAAGAGGATGATTTTCCCAGAGAAAGGAGGACAAGGATCTACATGGAGTCACGTTCTCTTGTTGGACTATCCCGAACTCAGTAAGCAGGTTATCCCACTGGCTGTGACACTTCCACTAGATAAGGGGCCACTTGAAGGTGAAGCTCTCATCTTTGTGTCTCCAGCCTGCTAGCAGCATACCTGGCACACGGTAGACTCTAAAATGTTTATTGAATGAATAAGAAGGAAACAGACCCACAGTCAGCTCCTGTATTTAAAAAGCTTCACTTCTACCTTAGGGAAACAGATGTCAATAAAAATGCAAACAAAATTAAAACATGTATACATACCATCTAATCCTCTTCTTTGGAGTTCTCAGCCAACACGTATAGTTTACAAACAGTAAAAGGGCACAGTCCTAGGAGACCCAGTAGAGGGCACCACACACCAAATATAGTCAAGGTTTGACTCCAGAAAGGGGGCACGTGTCTTTCTAGTTCCAGCTGGTTTGAAGTGTTCTAAAGGGAAATGGAGTAGAGAATATTCCTGTGGGCCTCTTCTCTAAAAGCACCCGAATTACTATTTGGGGTCAATTGTGGATATAAATTTCCCTGTTTGCCTCATTTCAGTAGATTTTGTTTCTAGAGATGATCTTTTAAAGCACAAAACAGTGGAAAATGCTTATTATAATGGTAAATTTGAAGAACAAAATACAAAACTGTATACAGAATCTGGTAACAGCAATGCCAATAATTTTTTAAGACAAACTATAAAGATAAAATGGAAAGAAAAATCGTAAAACATGAACAGTGATTCTTTTTGTGGTGACTTTTTACATACTCACAGGCATGCATACTTACTCTTCTATATTCTCCAAATTTCTTTAGTACTTTTTTAAAGACATTTATTTATTTGGGGGGGGGGGGGGTCAGAGGGAGAGGAAGAAAGAGAATCCTAAGCAGAATCTGCACTGAGCACAGAGCCCAATGCGGAGCTTGATCTCACAACCCTGAGATCATGACCTGAGCCAAAACCAAGAGTCCGATACTTACCAACCGAGCCACCTGGGCACCCCTTTTTGCACTTTTATAACGTAAAATATGTATTTGATACAACACAAGATGTAACATGTATCAACAATTACTTCTCCTTAGCCAAGTGTTGTTTTTCATTTTCTTTATAGATATAATTATTGTTGGGGATAGGGAAGGAGCTTCTATTGGCCGTTTAAGTCGGTGGTTCTCAAGCCTGGCTCTACTCTAGAATCATCCAGGGCACTTTTAATAAGTGCCAGTATTTAGGCTTCACTTTGGAGATTCTTATTGAATGATAAACCTAAGACAGTTACCACTTTTGATTTTCCAGACACTTACAAGAGGTGCTATTAGAATACATTGTCTACTGTTTCAGTAACTTATGTTTATTGAGCAGATGTCAAGTCTAGAAAAAGAACTTCAGAGATTGAATAACCACACATTAAGCGATCGATCCATGTGTGGGAAATGGTGTAACAACTACACCCTGAGTTGGGGCTGGTACACACACTTGTACGACTCACAGCTCGGAAAGCTGGCGTGGATCCATTATTCCCTGTAACTACCCTGCAGCCCTTGGGAGGTAATTAACTAATGACAGTGAAGGGCTTTTCAACTGAAACATGTTGTATAAACGCTAAACACAGGAAACACAGAGGATTTCCACCGACTGCCCATACTTTTCAACCAGACACAGTTGATGCATCCTCCAGCCAATTCCCCTTTGCAACTGAAATCTTCCTAATCCTTATTTCAAGGGAAACAAAGTTTTTTTTTTTTTAATGTCTTTCCTACAAATCAAAGACCTAAGCTTACCCCTTTACTTTCTCAGAAGTGAGGTTTCTGCCTCAAAAAAAACACCACATGGTAGCGCGATTTGTGTGAATGGCTGGTTGGTTTGGATCACCGAAGGTGGATTGTACACAAAATGGGTCATATTAGGTGGTCTAGTATGAGGCCTGGCACCATCCACACAGCATCTTTGGTTTGTTTGTTTGTTTGTTTCTTAAGGTTTTATTTATTTATTCATGAGAGACACAGAGAGAGAGGGGCAGAGACACAGGCAGAGGGAGAGGCAGGCTCCATGCAGGGAGCCTGACGTGGGACTTGATCCTGGGACTCCAGGATCACGCTCTGGGCTGAAGGCGGTGCTAAACCGCTGAGCCACCCAAGGATCCCTCATCTTTGGTTTTAAAGCAAACAATTTTTTAAAAATAAAATAAAGCAAACAATTTGTGCACATGGCAGTAAATGCAATGGTATAAAAGAGCTTCCAATGAAAACCAACAGCCTTTGCTCTGGTCCCCTCTGCAAAAACTCTGGTTTCATTTGGGCTGAGATCATTGGCATTTCCTTCCACTGCACTCTTAGTATCTCTCTTCCTAGATTACCAACTTTTTTTTTTTTTAAGATTTTGTTTATTTATTCATGAAAGACACAGAGAGAGAGGCAGAGACACAGGCAGAGGGAGAAGCAGTCTCCATGTAGGGAGCCCGACGTGGGACTTGATCCCAGGACTCCAGGATCACGCCCTGGACTGAAGGCGGTGCTAAACCGCTGAGCCACCTGGGGCTGCCCAAATTTCTATTTTTTAAATAGAGTATCCATGCATTTCCTTTTCTAGAAAAGGAAGATATTCCCCCTTCCCATTTTGGGGGGACCAATACCTTCCTCTCGTTTTTTGTTCCACTTTTCCTCTGCCTTTCATTTTTGTCAGCACCACTTTACCACCAACAAACTGTTAATGTTTACATTCTGTACTGCAACCACAAAATATTCTTTTCTACTCTGTCTACAGGTTGACTTTAGAAGCTAAAAGCCTATATACTTTCTTCCAAAGTGTACAGTGTGAATGGGGGAGCGGGTAACTTTACAATGGAGAAGCCTGGCAAACACTACCTCAGCCAGGTTATCAAGGTCAATAAGAGTGGTAAGTTGATAAGTCATGTTGATAGTAGGCTTCCTTGGTTTGATGTGACAAAATGGCATTTTACCTTTTCAGTGTTCCCTGCAAAACCCATAATCCCGATCTAATCATAAGAAAAACATTAAACAAATCCCAAATGAGGGACATTCTACAAAATACCTGTCCAATAGTCCTCAAACCTATCAAGGTCATTGGAGACAAGGACAATCTAAAAAACTATTACAGCCTAAGGAGACAGGATAACTAAATGCAATTGGAATGGAAGACATCAGGGAAAAACTAAAGAAATCTGATAATGTATGATAAAGTATTAACTAAAGTTAATGATAAGGTATCAATATTCATTCATTAATTATAACAAATGGATAATACATAAGATGTTAATAATAGAGGAACTCTCTATCTTTACATTTTTCCGTAAATCTATAACTCTTTTAAAATATAAAGTTTATCGGGGTGCCTGGGTGGCTCAGCAGTTGAGCATCTGCCTTTGGCTCAGGGGGTGATCCTGGGGGTCCGGGATCCAGTCCCCCATCAGGCTCCCTGCATGGAGCCTGCTTCTCCCTCTGCCTGTGTCTCTGCCTCTCTCTGTGCGTCTCTCATGAATAAATAAATAACATCTTTAAATAAATAAAATATAAAGTTTATTAACATATAAAATAATGGAAACAAGCCAATATGCTACATATATTTTATGATCGATACGAACATTGTTCAATATTAATATGCTAGGATGACATTTCCCATGAACTCACTGTTATAACCCCTGGGTTCAAATGAGGCTATTTCTAACATCAAGGTCAAATAGCTTGCCTCTTACACTCTGTTAATTGCTTATATTCATGCCTGACTGTAGTTCGCTTCATGTGTGGCCTCTGACTTTATTGTTCAGGATTTGCTTTTTCCCAAGTTTTCCAATTGCCACTTTATCTTGCATATTCTAGCCCATGGCACTTTCTGCCTCACCCAACCATAACCGTCCCCTTTCACTTTTCATCTTTCAGATATTTTTTTTAGATCTACTCTGTGGGCTTCTATCCCTTCTCCTCACACACTTTTTATTTTCATACTTGTTTATGTTTTTTCCAGTGGAGTCTTAGCAGGGAGGTAAGTACACATAGGCTCACTCTCCTGTCTTGAAAGAGAGGCTTTTTTTTTTTTTTAAGCTATTTAGAAAGAGACTTAACTGATTTTTTTTTTAAAGATTTTATTTATCTATTCATGAGAAAGAGAGAGAGGCCGACTCCCCACAAAGCAGGGAGTCCCTTGCAGGACTCGATCCTAGGACCCTGGGATCATGACCCAAGCGGAAGGCAGATGCCCAACCGACTGAACCACCCAGGAGCCCCATTGAAAGAGAAGCTTACTTGTCTTTTGTAGTTTTATCTGCAGTCCTGATGAAGAGTGAACTAGCTGAGATCGGGCTTGAAGAAAAGAAAGTAGCTTTTCCTCTGAGAAAACACCAAATGGATGACACTGGTGCTGTGGGAGGGCCCCGGAGGGCCCAGAGCCCCTGGTATGGGAGCAGCACCCTGGCTGGGGTCTCCCCATGGTGAAGCCCTGGCAGAGGCGGGATGGAGAAGGAGGAGTGTATCCCCATCACCCAGCTCGGCCGCCTGGTCAAGGACGCGGGGATCAAGTCCCTGGAAGAGATCTGCCCCTTGCCCGCCATCAGGGAGCCTGAGATCACTGACCCTTCCCAGGGGGCATCCTTCCCGGATGAGGTTTCGAAGATGATGCAGCCCCTTGCTGGCCAGCGATCGGGGTTCAAGGCATCTGTTACCGTTGGAGCTCACACTGGAGACGTCTGGGGGTAAGTGCTCCCAGGGGGTAGCCACCGCCCCCCGGGGGGCCACGATCTGCCGAGCTCTCCATCATCCCCATGCACAGGCGACCAAGGGTACAAGGTGGCCAAGCCCCGCTCTGTCCCAGACGAGGTGCCCCGGCCCTGTCCCCAGAGGGCCGGCCTGGCCCCGTGCCCAGCAGCTGCTGATGCCGGCCAGGCCCGACGACGGCACTCCTGGCCAGGGGCTGCACTGCCGCCCTGGGCAACTTGGCCCAGGCCCGTTGCCACCATTCCCAAGACCCACAGCTCTCTCACCCTTGACCTCTGGAAAGACACGGTGATCACCAAGGAACTCACTGGCTGTCTTGTAGGAATCCACAGCAGAGTGTCCGTGCAGAGGCCCCGGGCACCAGCTGTGCCACCACATGGTCTTATACGAGAAAAATAAAGTGGGGGCACCTGGGTGGCTCAGTCGGTTAAGCAGCTGCCTTCAGCTCTGGGCATGATCTCAGAGGCCTGGGATCAAGCCCCGCATCGGGCTCCCTGCTCAGTGGGGCATCTGCTTTCCCCCTCCCCCCCTGTTTGTGCTCACTCTCTCTCATTATCTCTCTCTCATAAATAAAATCTTAATGAAAAAGAAAGTGAATTAAAGCCTGTTAAAAAGAAGGAAGGGAGGGAGGAAGGAAGGAAGAGAAGCATACAGAGTCATACTCTGGCCAATATGTAGTCCTTAAAGAGAGATAAATAGTGCATTGGCTCAATCACTGGCCTTCTTGCCACCAGATGTTCCCAGAAGCACATTGTTCTGACCAATCAATCCTCATACTTGTTTTTAAAGAAACACATGAGTGTAGAAAAGTGAGTTGTTTTTAAAGGAAGGTGCCCAGAGCTTGTAAAACAGACCCCTACAAAAAGCACATGCCTGTTTGCATGGTCTTGGACGAAGGGAGTGCAACCTGTAACAAAGAATTACAGCAGAGTCCCAGTTGTCAGGCCTAAAGGGCATTGGAAGATCATCTAGCTGTAACCCAAACCTTTGACTTTTCAGATGAGAACAAGGGGGTATTTCTCCAAGGTTACTTAACAAGTGGAAGCCATAAGGCTAGAAAATGGGGAAGGTTAACTGGAGGAGCTTTCTGACACACACCTCATGCTGAGTCTACTTGCTGTTTTCCACTCGCTTCTCTACAATTTCCACCCCTCCAACCACATCCTTTCAGAAACTCTAAAAAGAGGTATGGAGAGAAGGGCAGGATGGAGTAGGAGGATAAGACGGCTAGAGCCGGGAAGGGGTCTGTACCGGTTTTTTTCCAGGGATCTATTTGCCCTGGCTGGGATCAGTGGACAAAATTACTAACTCCAAAGACTCCCCCTTCTTCCTTCACTTCTTCTCTTGCTCCAAACCTGCCTGGGAGAGAGAGAATACAAATGGCATAGTTTGGCTCTAGTTGTTCTGACAAAATATGTGCCCTGGCCCTACAGATTCATGATGCTCTTACAGGAGGAAGTAGAGGTCCTATTTACATAGTATACTATTCTCCCCAAAGCTGTCTTATGATCTAAGCCTTTCCACTGATACAAATTGTTAAGGGAAGAAGGGTCATAATTTTGTGATGTTTTGCTCAGGAATTAATATAAGACCAAGGAATTTGTTCCCATGCCGTTTAATTTCCTTGTTGTTTTTTTGCTTCAGGAAACTGAAGAGGAGAAAGAAAAATGTTCACAATATACTTGGCTTCATTTAATTTTTAAAGCTGAAAGTAATGAAGATGTCCTACTGCATGTCCTGTCATTGTCTTCTACAGCTCTACTCAGACATTTTCCCAGGATGACCAGTGGAGTACCAGCGGAGGGTGTAACTGCAGAGCCTAAGGAAGCTCCATTCAATCAACACTCATGGTGCTAAAAAAACAAAAAACAAAAAACAAAAACAAAAACAAAAAAACACACTCATGGTGCTAATGTCCTCCACCATCCTCTGAAGCCCATGGTGAAAATGCACCACTCCTTCCTAGCAGTCAGCTCTGCGATGCACGGAGACCTTACCTCTGCGTGTCTCTGCTAACTCTCATTAATTTTTCTGAAAATGCAGGACAGCTGTGACTCAGCAAAATTTCTTGACGGACAGCTTTTGTCTCCCTTAGCGACTTCCCTCTAGCCTTCCAGATTCTTGTCTTTTGAGCTATACCTTGCCAGAAAGTTAGAGGGTTCAATACCAGAATCTTCTAATTTCTTACTTAAGAATATCAGCAAGTGTGAGCTTGAAAATGAAGTCTCTACATTGAAAAAATTCATTTTGAGGTTAAAATGAAATATTCAAAAATCTCAAAAAGGGTCCCCCTCAAAACCAATAAATGCTTAAATAAACACGATGAGACAGCCATATAAAAGCTATTTAAAAATAAAAATATATGGTTAGGATGAAATAGCTGGTTATTACAGCATGCTTGATGCTATTAATAGGGGTTAATTATTGGTGTTAAAATATATTGGGGGATGCGTTGGGAAATCAGAATACAGATTGGATAGTAAATAACCTTAGAGCACAACAATTTAGTTACATTGCTAAGTTAATTGTATGATGGACATTTAATACATCTCTATTAATGCACCAAAGAAAACTCACAGAATGAGTAAAGGGTGGGTGGTGGTTAAAGTATACAGGCACAGGGGTGCCTCATTGGCGTAGTCAGGTAAGCATCTTGTTGGTTTCAGCCTAGGTCCTGATCTCAGGGCTGTGAGATCAAGCCCCAAGTCTGGCTCCATGCTCAGCACTGAATCTGCTTAAGATTCTCTCTCCCTCTGCCCCTCCCATCCTCTCTAAAATAAATAAGTCTTAAAAAAAAAAAAAAGAAGCATATAGGCACATATATAGCTGGAGTTCAGATCCTAGCTCTCCATTCAGTTCAGTGAACTTGAAAAGTTTCTCGATCTATAAAGTAGAAATAACAATGATGACCAATTAATAGTGTCACTGTTATAAGAATTAAATGAAAGAATCCATTTAGCACACAGTGCCTGACACTACGTAGTAAGCACTCGATATATGCCTTCATTATTACTCTTGACAGATTTTTATAGATTATTTGTTTAGGGAAGAAGTATTTTGGTATAAATGGTCAGCAGAGATCTGATGCTTTCCTTTCTCTCTACATTTCCCAATTAAATTACTTTAAAAGGGATAAGGGGCTTACTTAAGATGACTTTCAGAGTCCTTGCATGAGGAAACATAATATAGCAAATTCTGTTATCCAGGGCAATAAGAAAAAAAAAAGGTGTTTTGATTAATCCAGTACTCTAATTAATGTAAGTTTATAGTTTCTAAGGAAATGAAATATTGTATGCACTTGGTACAAAAACTGCACTAACCACTATTTAGTCTTATTCTTTTTTTGTGGGGTTTTTTTGACATTTAAAAAATAATTCATGGACTTTATTAAAATTTAAATATATTGCCCTTTGGAAAACACCATTAAGAAAAGAAAAAGTCAAGCCACAGATTGGGAGAAAATATTTGCAATGCACACATCTGACAAAGAAGTCGTATCTAGAATATAAAGAATTCTTACAATAATAATAAGACAACCTGATTTTTAGAAGATGGGCCACATATTTCAACAAATACCTCCTAAAATAAGATATACAAATGGCCAAAAGCTTATGAAAAGATGCTCCATACCATTTGTCACCAGGAAAATAGAAATTAATGTGATAATCATGTACTATTGTGCACCCCAAAAACAATGGCTCTAATTAGAAAGGCTAACAAGTTAAGTATTGAGAAAAACATAGAATAGCTAGTGTTTTGCCCCACTGCTGGGAGGAAGGTAAAGTGGTACCAACTGCTTTGGCAAACAGTTCGAAGGTTTCTTATAAAGTTCACACCCAACAGAAATAAAAATATGTCTACACAAAGACTTCTACACAAATGCTAACAGTACCTTTATTCATAATAGCCCCAAATTGGAAACAATCCACATTTTCATCAGTAGTTGAACAGATAAACAAATTGTGGTATACCCAGGCAGCGGGGTAGTACTCGACAGGACACAGAGACGAACTACTGATGCAGGCAACGCTGTGGATGAATTTCAAAAACATAATGCGAAGAGGAAGAAGCCAAACTCAAAAAAGCATATACTATTTAATTCTACTTACATGAAACTATAGAAAACGTAAACTATAGTAACAGAAAGCAGGGACACCTGGGTGGCTCAGCAATTGAGCGTCTGCCTTCAGCCCAGGGCCTGATCCTGGGGTCCCGGGATTGAGTCCCATGTCAGGCTTCCTGCGTGGAGCCTGCTTCTCCTTCTGCCTGTGTCTCTACCTCTCTGTCTCTCTGTTTCTCATGAATAAATAAATAAAATCTTTACAAAATAATTTAAAAATAAATAAATAAAAAATAATCAGAGGGGTTATTGCACCACCTGGGTGGTGCAGTTAGTTAAGCACCTCTTTGTTTCCACTCAGGTCATGATCTCAGTGTTGTGAAATTGGGACCTCATCAGGTTCCATGTTTGGTGTGGAGTCTGCTTGAGATTCTCTCTCCCTCTCCCTCTGCACCTCCCATTCTTTCTCTCTTTCTCTCTCTCTCTCTCTCTCTCTCTCTCCAATAAATAAATAAACCTTAAAGAAAATAATAATCAGAGCACTGCTAAAATATCATTGCAGAATTAGTTATAATAGCAAAGAATAGGAAGCAACCTAAGTATTCATTAACAGATATACAGTAAAATCAATTATGATGAATCTGTACTACTTAATGCTGTGCAACCATTAGAAAGGTTGAAGGAGCACCTAGGTGGCCTGGTGAGTTAAGGGTCGGACTCTTGATTTCAGCTCAGGTCAGATCTCGGGGTTGTGAGATTGAGCCCCACATCAGGCTCCACACTGGACATGAAGACTGCTTGGTATTCCCCTCCCTCCCCACTGTAAAAAAAAAAAAAAAATTGAAGTAGTTCTATATGTTTAACATACTTGCTTATGACATATAAAATAAAAAAAGGTAGGTTACTCAATAGTATGCATTGTATGATCTCATTTGCATAAATATATCCTATATACATGTGTATGTTTATATGCATGAAAATTTCCAAGTGATTATACTAGTCTATTGAGTGTTTAACTGGGGGATTAACCATGAGGTGAAACATTTATAAGGGGGTTTTCCACTTTCCCATTTTTCAATGTTGAATCTTTACAATAAGCCACTTTTAGATGCATAATCAGCAAAAACAATAGTGACATTTCCTTTGGGAAAAGTAAAAAGGCAGCTGGAGGTGGCCTTGAACCTTCCAGGCATCATGATGAACACCAATCATTTTGTCCTCTCCAAGTGGGGAAATGCTGAATAATGGGGATTTCTAACTAGATACCAATAAGCATAGATTTACTGTATGTTGGGAAGGGAAACACTGTTCCATTCTTCTGCCAAGCAGCTGAAGAAAGTGTGCCATTGATTTTATGGAAGGGAAACAATGATTATCAAACTTGGCAAGGTGGGAGGTTTCCATCTGAATTACCTGACCTATCTTTCCAAGAGAATCAGTCAATACCTTCTAGTGTGGGCAACAAACTGAGAGCATCTGCCTCTGCCATCCCTTTTGAAGATACTTTTGGTGGGTAAAACTAATAAAGATCAGGGCACTACACCACAGCTTTCTTTGCATATCCTTGGAATCTTCCTGAAGAAATGAGAATTTTGACAACCCTAAATGCTCAGACGAAACATCCAAGATTCCCCTTACATAACAGGCAATGTCAGGGCAATCCCAAGAAATACAGCTCAGTGCAGCATTGTTCTCAGAAGAGACTTTGAAAATACTGTCATCTACATGTGTCTTCTCAACTCTGCAATTAAATATTCACTTACTGCTTCCCATAGTTCCCCAAGTCTAGACACTATAATTATCATGACAATTTCTCCAATGTCCTAATTAACAGAGAACAGAAAGCCCTGGGAGAAGAAAACAAGGACCCCAGGACTTCCATTCAGCAGTCAGATCTGCCAATGCCAATGAGAGAATTAGCCAGATATAGAGGAGAATGATTCATCTCCTTCCTCACTTCCCTATCTTGCCTTGTTTGCCCTTCCTGAGTGCTTCTCAAAGGAACATATATCAGAACTTTGCTTCTACTTTTCCTTCTCTCCTATTTAATCTTCCTGCCCTATGAGGCCCTATAGGCCTATCTCAGCCAGCAGAATTCAGTAGATAGTCTGCTGGACCCAGACATTCCAGCTTGCAGTGTGTTTTGGAATGCTTTGTTTTCATGAATAAATTGAATTTTTCCTATATGCTTCAGTACATTTTTGTGTGACAACCTGAACGGGAGCAACCTGAGCCTACTCGAACAGAGCCTAGTTTCTGATCCAGGACAGGAGGTCTGCTAAAGAAGAATCTTGGCAGGCAGTCCTCTCTACCTTTCCTCCTGTGCCTTAAGGGATCCAGAGAGCTCAGCAAGTAAGTCACTGTACTTGGCAGGACCACACCCTCATTCAGCTACCTCAGTGGTGAATCAGGGAGTTCCAGGGGTGCCCAGATGCAGCTCTGCCCAAGGTCAGAGCCACTTTTCAAAGGGCTTGGTACTTACTGGCATCTACAGGATGTTTGGTTATGAGCCAAAACTCCCCAGTTGTGTGGGCTCAACCTCCCAGTCCTTCTGGGGAACTCACACCCAATATCATATGACTTCTGCCTATGTCACCTCTCCCTTTTCAACTCTGATATTTTAATTTCCTGTTTGCTTTTCTCCTGGTATTTAAAGAAATTTGGAAAGGTTAGTGGTAGGGAGGGGACCATCAGGGGGTGCCTGGCTGGCTCAGTTGGTGGAGTGTGCAACTCTTAGATCTCTAGGTTTTGGGTTAGAGCCCTAAGTTGGGTGTAGAGATGACTTAAAAATTAAAAAAAAATTTTTTTTTAAAGGAGGAGGACTGGGATGCCTGGGTGGCTCAGTGATTGGGTGCCTGCCTTCTCGGCTCAGGTCGCCCTCCCAGTATGGGGGATCGAGTCTCGCACCAGGCTCCCTCCATGGAGCCTGCTTCTCTCTCTGCCTGTGTCTCTGCCTCTCTCTCTCAGTCTGTGTCTCTCATGAGTAAATAAATAAAATATTTTTTTTTAAAAAAAGGAGGAGGACCTTCAGTAAAGGAGAAGAGAGGCTCTGAAGAGACAAAAGAGGGTTCTCTATTCTCTGTCAATCATTTTACACACACACACACACACACACACAAATGTGTGTGCATGAGCTTACAAACACCCGTACACCAAGCACCCAGAGTCTTGTGAGACCCTGAGGATCATGACTCTGGCCAGCTACCCCTGGAAACCCCTTAACTCAGGGTAGAAGGGCATTCCCGCTCCCTGCTCCCCCGGCCCCCCACACTCCCCACTCCTTACATGTTTCCTGTCACTGTTCTCTTTTTAGATGAACTATTAGTCTTTCTGAGAAGCCAAAACGGGTCACAAAGGCTTGAGGTTATTTCTTTCTGATAATAATATCATGAGCTTAGTATTTAACAATTTACCAAGCCCTTTAACCTATGTGCTATCCTGTTCAAGCTTCACCACAATCCTGTGAAATGGGTTTAATTATTATCCCCTCTTTATAGAAAAGGAAATCTGAGTGCCCATCTGGTCAAGCAAAGTTGGCACGTGATCACACTGGGAGTTGGTCTAAATGCAAGTCCCAGAAGACTGTGTCGTCTGACGCTTACTTCTAGCATAAACTGCCCTGCCCACAGCCCCCCAGATCAGGAAAGTCAGGTTAGGCTGCTGTCTGTGCATCAGTGATCCCTGAGTGCACCAGTGGTGGGCACTGGCCTGAAGAACCTGTCCATCAGCTGGCTAATGGCTCATGAAGAAACCTTGGGCAGAGAGCTCTACCAAAAGGGACAGTGTGATTAAGCAAAGCCATTTGGACCAGCTCTTTCTGGCCTTTGGATAGAAGAATTGACCCGTTACTACATAGAGAAAAATAGAGCCGATATATCTTAGATGAAAAGCAGAGAGATCACAAGAGGGAGAAGGTACATGCTATGGGAGAGACAAAGGGAACAGCCAGGCCCTCGCGCTGCCTTGACCCCTGATCAGCTTTCTGGTTTACTTTTGTATCTGTGATAAATCCTCTTTCCTGGATGGGCTCAATGTTTCTCTACTCCTTGTAACCAAGGGAGACTTTCCACTTTCCCCCCTTGCAGTGTTCCTTGCCTGTGGTCCCAAAGCAGTGGCCCCTGCTAGGTACTCAAAAGGAGGAGCAGGGTGGGGTGGGGCAAATGGGTCTCTCAAACCCCACTGTGGGAGGTGGACCGTCTTGCTTCCAGATTTTCTGCTGCTGTCCTTTCCCTCTGCCCACAAGGCAATGATCTGGCCAAGTCAGTAAACACAGTTCACTGCAGTCTCTCCGGTTGGACTGAGGTTGTTGGTGAGGCAGACGACACACAGAACACATCACTGACTCCAGGTGGCCAGTCTGGTTCTTTGAAGATCAACTTTCCAAAGATCAAAACTTCTGAATCGGAGAAAGTCATCTATGATAAGGCAAACATGTAGTTTTGATTTACAACTCTGAGGCTGTGTTCCAAGGGGGAAAGATTCTTATAAACAAAAGGGCAAATTTTTTTTCAGTGAGAAAATTCTTTCGAAATTATACTGCAGAGCAATGTGATTGCCTTAGAAAATCTGTTTTGTAAATACCTCCCTGTAACCAAAAGATGTAATGTTTGGAGGAAGGGAGATGTCTGGAGGAATTTTCTACCTCAAGGAAAGACTTTCCTCAGGAGGTTATATTTCCACTCATCTTGATCTTACAAAGGGGAAGATAATCTGATAGATGACCCGAAACTCGTCTTTGTACTCTTGCCTTTTTTTTCCTCTTCAATTTTTCCTTTTCTATTTTTTTCCTCAGCTATAACTCTTTTAAAGGTTCCCATGCATCATTTTTTATTGTTTAGACTTTAGGGAGGAGCCACTCCCTGACTATTTTGTACCTGTTTTAACACGAAGCCCTAGACTATAAGTGCCCCAGGTGTTTCAATCAGGGCACTTCAAAAGGCAGCTGTCTCTGTAGTCCGTGGAGTCCAATTGTCTAAATGAATATGATTCAGCTTGAATTTGTGGTAATGCCTAGAACATCCCAACCAGGTACATGAGGCAGACTGTAGAAAATACCTGCAATCCTTCAAAACTGAGGTAGGAATGTTCAAGCCCCTATCTTTCGCTACCAGGGAGATAGGGCAATGGATGGATCCGTTAGGGATGTGTTTGGTAGCAAATAAGAACAACAGGGGGGAGAAACACCTAAAACACTCAAGAGGGGAAGATTCAGTAGCCTCTCAAACAGTTGAGTCAGGACATAAGCAGGGCCATGAGAGAACCAGCTCCTTTCTTTACAATTCAACATCCTTAGCCAGTGGCTTTCCTCCCTGTGGTCACAAGATAGCTGCTGCACTTTCAGTTCACACGTTTAGATTCAAGGCAAGAACAAGAGAACAGGCATGAGTGGGGACAAAGGAAAAAACAAGTGCCAGGTGAATCTATCCCTTTAAAAAAGTTCTTCTCCGGACGCCTGGGTGGCTCAGTTGGTTAAGCATCTAACTCTTTTTCTTTTCTTTTCTTTTCTTTTCTTTTCTTTTCTTTTCTTTTCTTTCTTTTTTTTTTTTTTTTAAGCATCTGACTCTTGATCTCAGCTCAGGTTTTGATCTCAGGGTCGTGAGTTCAAGGCCTGCACTTAGCTCCATGCTGGGCGAGGAGCCAACTTTTAAAAGAAAAAAAATTCTTCCCTTGGGGCACCTGGTTGGCTCAGCCAGTAGAGCATGCATGTGACTCTTGATTTTTAGGGTTGTAAGTTCAATCTCCCATGTTGGGGAGATTTTAAAAATAAAATCTTTTTTAAAAAGAAAAAATAATTGGGGTGCCTGGGTGGCTCAGCGGTTGAGCGTCTGCCTTCAGCTCAAGGCATGATCGTGGGTCCGAGGATCGAGTCCTGCATCAGGCTCCCTGCGAGAAGCCTGCTTCTCCCTCTATGTCTCTGCCTCTTCCTCTCTCTGTCTCTCATAAAGAAATAAAATAAAAATCTTTAAAAGAAAAAAAAAAAGAAAAGAGAATTTAAAAGTTCTTCCGGAAAGCTTACCCAGTAATTTCTGCTTATTAATCAGAACTGGGCCACATGACCCACCATTTTAGCAAAGGAATCTGGGTAAATAAATCTTTCTGTTTCCTGGCTTGCATAGCAGAGGGCAAAAGGAAAAAGGCTTTTGGTAAGCCAAGCCCCTGTGTCTGCCACGGAAGGAATGGTAGAGGAAAGGAAGTGCCCTAAGGTCACTCACTGAGATGGGAATTTCCTAGGCTTTTGCCCACCAACGTGAATGTCTCTTTCAAGACAAGACTTTGAAAAGATTTTCTGCTTAGTGCCCAGCGTTCTGTCAGAATGACTTGTGCATGGCCAGGCAGAGAAAAGATGCCTTCTCAGGAAGTCTATGGGTCGGCACCTGGGTGGCTCAGTGGTTGAGCATCTGCCTTTGGCTCAGGTCGTAATTCTGGGGTCCTGGGATGGAGTCCCACATCAGGTTCCCCACAGGGAGCCTGCTTCTCCCTCTGCCTGTGTCTCTGCCTCTCTCTCTGTGTGTGTGTATGTCTCTCATGAATAAATAAATAAAAATCTTAAAAAAAGAGAGAGAGGGCGAGAAAGAAAGAAAGAAAGAAAGTCTGTGGGCAAGAAAGGTACTATCTGAACTGGAGATGGTCTGGCTGAAGAAAGTTTTGCACACTTCTGCTTGGCTAACTGCTACCTGATTCTTCAAGTTCTCGCAAGGAGAGCAATTCCTCCAGAAGGCCTATCTCAATTTTTTTCCTATCTTAATTTCTTATGCTGGATGATATTTAGCTGTTGCTAAATGCCCCCCAGATAATTTTAAAGTCATCTCTCGGGCAGCCTGGGTGGCTCAGCGGTTTAGCACCACCTTCAGTTCAAGGCCTGATCCTGGAGAACCGGGATAGAGTCCCACGTCGGGCTCCCTGCATGAAGCCTGCTTCTCCCTCTGCCTGTGTCTCTGCCTCTGTGTGTGTGTGTGTGTGTGTGTCTCATGAATAAATAAATAAAATCTTTTCAAAAAAGTCATCTCTCATAACATCTCTCTCTCTCTCTCTCATTTGTAAGCCTTGTTTGATGCCTTCTTTTCCCACTAGCCATGAAAGTTCTAAGAAGACAGAGTCCATATCTGTCATGTTCATTGATACTTCCCAAGCACTTAGCACATCTGGCATATAATAGATGCTTGGTAAATTTTTATTACATGGAATTAAACTGATCTGGCTCTCCTACTAATATATTGTGCTCTTCTGTAAGTGGTCACATTTATAACGATATAGTTATTTGTGTGATTATTTTTCTAGGATTTTATTTTTGTCATATATGTATATATAGAGAGTGTGTGTGCACACAAGCAGGGACAGGGGCAGAAGGAGAGGGAGAAGCAGACTCCCCACTGAGCAAGGAGCCCAATGTAGGGCTCTATTTCAGGGCCCTGGGATCATGACCTAAGCTGAGGCAGACACTTAACTGATTGAGCCACCCAGGTGCCCAAGGATTTTTTTTTTTTAAAGTAAACTCTTCCCCTAATGTGGGGCTTGAACTCACGATCCTGAGATCAAGAGTCACATGCCCTACCAATTGGGCTAGCCAGCCACCCTATGTGATTATTTGTTTCAAATCTGTTTGCCCACTAACCTTTTTGTCCTATGAGAACATGGGACAAGTCAGTTTGATTCATTGATGTATCTCCAGCATCTTTCATATTATCTAGAATACAAGTACAGGTATATATGTTCCATGAATACTTGTTAAATGAATGAATGAATGAATGAATACTTCAGCTTCCTCATGTGTAATAATAACTACTCATAAGTTACCACGATGATTAAGTACCTGGCATGTATAGAACCCAAAAATATTACTTCCTTTCCTCTTCACGGTGAACCCGTAGACTGAATCTCCAGGGGTTTGCCGTAAGGGTGTAAAAAGGAGAAGAGGGAATTCCAGAAACTTATCTGGGATTTGGCCCCAGGAATCTTAATCTGCAAAAGGTCTGTGACAGGAGGAAGAGGGTATATAAGTCGCCTAGGGCTCTCTACCACAGACTGCGTATCTTAAAGAGAGAAATTTATTTCCTTATAGTACTATAGGCTAGAAGTCCAAGATCAAGGAGTCAGCGGCACTGGCTTCTTTGGAGTCTTCTCTCCTTGGCTTGTAGAGAGCCATCCTGCCTCTGTGTCTTCACATGGTCTTCTCTGTGTGCATGTGTATATCCTAACCTCTGCTTATAAGGAAGAAGAACCCATCACATTGCATTAGGATCCATCCCAATGATGTCATTTAACCTCAACTACCACTCCAAGGACCCTATCTATAAATACAATCACATTCTGAGGTGCTAGGGGTTAGGGCTTCAACATATGAATTTAAGGAGGACACAATTCAGCCCATACCAGAGATCAATGGAAAATCTACTACTACTCTTCTCTCAATTCTGGAAACATCTCATACAAAGTCCTCCAGTGGAGGTAAATATGTTTTGCTTTTTTTTTTTTTTTTAAGATTTTATTCATTTTATTCATGAGAGACACAGAGAGAGAGGCAGAGACACAGGCAGAAGCAGGCTCCCCGTGTCAGGAGCCCACTGCGGGACTCGATCCCGGAACCTGGGGACCACGCTCTGAGCCGAAGGCAGACACTCAACCACTGAACCTTCACCCAGGTGTCCTGTAATAAGTTTTAAAATGCAGGAAACCTTAACCTTAATACGAATTGCTTCACGAAGTGCAATGCTTTCTGACTAACCACGTGCAATCAGTGACACAGGTGAGAGAGGAGGTGCAAGAATGAGAAAGAAGTAATTTCACTCACAAGTTGCTACTGGGAGGGGCAGAGGTCTGTAGGCCAAGGGATAATGATAAATAAAATTTATGAGACATCTACTATGTAATAGAGAGCAAGTATGCTAAGAATGAGCGACATTAGTCAGTTTCTTCTATTTATTCCTAATATTAACTCAGTGCAGCAGGTATATTGTCACTATCCTCATTTTACAGTGAAGGAAGTGTAGACCGGAATGATTAGGTCAGAGCAGGAGTCTGAATCAAAGTTCGTCTGAGGCCAGAGCCTCCACTGCTACTGTCTGGGGACAGTTTTCAACATAAGGACATAGCCCAAGGATAAGAGGACCAAAAGAGGTAAGAGGGCAACAAAAACAAACGTCTTCCGCTCTATGATTTTTCCAAGAATAAAAATTATAATTGCGTGCCTGAATTTGGACACGTGTGCTGGAGGCAGCCGTACTAGGAATATAAATGCCAAATGCCCTGGGATTTCCCCTCCCAGCCCACCACACTAGCTCAGTTTTGGAGGTGTGACTCTTGTCTATGCAGGAAGGGCTGGACTCAGCCCCGGGTATTCCCCATTCCCGACAGCCTGTGGAAACAGATCCTGTTCTTAAACTCCTCCGTGACTCAGGGCTTTCTCCAGGGCATGGTTCTCCACCCCACCAGATCTAATATTCCTTTCTTACAGCGAGTCTTTTCTAACACTTGTTTTGCCATCATGGAATTAAATTTTTAGATAATATAACCCAGCCACATATAATTTCAGAAAAAAAAAAAAAATAACACTATAGGGTGACCAACAGTCCTGGTTTACTTAGAAGTAGAGAAATTTCTGGAACACTGGATTTTCAGCACTAACTCTTAATTATAATATATAAGAGAAATAAAGTAGCTGAAAATAAATTAACATGCATTAGAAGCCTTTGCTTGGGCCATGTAGTCAGTTGCTTACACTTACTTACAATGCATGAGTTAAGAAATTAAGAAATAAGAAAATGTTTTTTATGCATCTCTGCTAACAGAAAAGTTGGATTTTCATTCTTAGAAGGGCTTAATTTTAATTTAATTGCAAGAAGTGTCAGATCTCCTGTGTTACGGATTTGCACATGACAGTTACAAATGCAGCCTGATGCAGTTGTATCATTCTGGTGACTCAAATCCCATGAACAGTATTTCCTTAGATATGCAATTTTCTGAAATGCTGAGCATTTCTTGATAAAGTTCCAAATAAAATAGTAGGATTTTCCCTTCCTTTAGTTGGTGATTGAATTCCCTTTTTATTTTTTTTTATTATTATTTTTTTTGGTGATTGAATTCCTAAATGCTTCTCCCACACTAATCAGTTCTCCAACACCACCTGGTTATCCTGCACTTCAATTTCATTTTAAGACTAACTGAAGTTAGCACAGACCTCCCAAGCTAAGGACTCAGTCCCACAATATTGCTTCCCCACATAGAGACACAGAGAGTAGTAGGTCCCCAGATCATCCATATTTCTGCCTGAGTTGGCTACAAATCAAAGGTTCACCAGGACATCCTCCTTAAGTTAGACCATTTTCCAGAACAGCTCACAGAACTCAGAGAAACATTTACTTATGTCTACTAGTTTATTTTATAATTAAGGATATGATACAGTGCATCGATGAAGAACCAGATGAAGAGATGGGAAGGGGCGTCCTCTCAGGGCATACCCCTCTACACAGCACCTCCATGTGTTCACCAGCCTGGAAGCTCTCTGAACCCTGTACTTGTGGGGTTTTTATGTAGGCTTTATCGCATAGGCATGACCAATCAGCAACTCAATCTTTAGGCCCTCTCCCCTTCCCAGAAGACAGGGAATGTAGCTGAAAGTTCCAAGCTTCTAACATATTTCACCATCCTAAAGCTACCTGGGAACCCACCAAGAGTCCGACCGCGTTAGAACAAAACACACTCCTATCATCTAAGAAATCCCAAGCAATTTGGGAGTTCTGTGTGAGAAACCAAGGTCAAAGACCAAATATTAAAGATGTTCCTAGTGTTTTTACCACTTAGAAAATTACAAGGGCTTTAGGATCTCTGTGCAAGGAGGGGTTTGAAACATACGTACATGCATACATATATTTCTATTATTTCACAGCTTGTTCGTGTGTGCACATGGAATTAGAAGATTATAAACAGGTTTTTCACCTACGTGAAACTTAATCTTGTGTTACATTTGAGAATCGTGTGATAAGGGACATTTCTTCGTTGTGTGGGACATCTTACGCATTGAAACATGTCTCTCCTCCTGGGCCCTGCCAACTAAATGCTAGTAGAGCTCAGTCATAAATTTCCAAATAGCCCCAACTGAGATCAACTTCTCTAGGGTGCCATTAGAGGTGAGGGAACCCCAAGTTGTAAGAGAACCAATGATCTATCTGTAGACTGGAGATAACAGCTACCTTGTGGGGATTGTAATTAAAATGAGATACTACATGGAAGTGCATAGCACAATGCCCGGTCCATAGTAACCAGTCAATGAATGGTAATCATCCCAACTATATTCTATTTCTTAAACATCCCAAACCTACTCCAGTCTGAGAGCCTTAGAATTTCTACTCCCTCTGCCTGGAATGCTCTTTCTCAGTCTGGCTCCTAATCATTTACATCTTAGCTCAGAAGTTCCCTTATCAGAGAACCTTTCATAGCTATCTATCTAAAGTAACAAACTTCCTGCCTTCTTATACCCTACCACATGACCTTGTTTATTTCATTCGCAGCCATGGTCATGGTCTGAAATGACCAGATTCACTTGTCTACTTGTGTATTGTCTCTTTCTTCCCCGGGACTTGTCTGTGTCACTCACTGGTCTGTCACCAGCCTCTAGAGGAGGGCCAGACACAGAGTAAGGCCCCCCCCATAAACACTGACTGAGCAACTAGTATGATTCTTAAACCAACACAGATGTGGCTTCAACCTAAAACTCATCTAGTTGAATAGATCTTAGAACTAGAGGGCCGCCCATGAGCTCTTCCCGTCTAGCCTCTGGCCTCTCCCCTTGCTGCAGATAAGGCAGGGGAAGGAGAACCCTTCCTAGCTTGGACAAGTTAAGACCTGACCACAACAAATCAGCTGAGCCTAAGAGATGGGGTAAAAGACTGCTCACATACTTAGC
The DNA here is from genome assembly GCF_018345385.1 of Vulpes lagopus. Lineage (NCBI taxonomy): Eukaryota > Metazoa > Chordata > Mammalia > Carnivora > Canidae > Vulpes > Vulpes lagopus. Next base: position 147,641,334 of record NC_054826.1, read on the forward strand.
CTCAAATATCCAGGAACATTATGTCTTTTCATCCGCCAGAGGGATCAGAACAACTAATTTAGGAAGAAGTGCAATAAAAGTAGAACTGGAGCCAAGGGTGAAGACGGGGGTTACCTAGTCCTTGGCAGTACAAAGAACTGTAAAGAAGACTGCCAGGGAAATGAGGAGGGCAGAAATGCCCATCTGGAGGACCAATTAAGTACCCAAACTTGTCTTAACGCCAGAAGCTATTGGATAGTTTGTTTGTCTACCATGGACTTTGAGAAGCCCCTAGAGAACTCAAATTTATGAATACATACATACATACTGGGTGCTTTCTATATGCAAATCAAAGGATGGAAATTAAATGATGATTGCCAGCTGATCTTGTTCCTGGATTTTTCTCTGAGGAGATTGGAGGGCCCTGTTTTTCAGTGATGTTTGGATCTCTGGATGTTTGCAGACTCTGGGTTACCAAAGGGCTACTACTCAAGAGAAAAGTCCATTTGGAGAAAAGTGCAATCAAACAGGTTGCAGAGTGTCTTAATCCTCCCTAAGTCTACATCCTGCCAAGGATGTAGATGTAGGGAATATCACTGCGGAAAGAGCAAGAGGTCTGGAATCAGGTGGACGCAGGTTTGCAATGCACTCCCCAATGATTATTAACGAAGACCTTAGATAATTTACATAACTTGCCTATGCTTCGGTTTCTCACTTTTATTTATTTTTAAAGATTTTATTTATTTATTCATGACAGAGAGAGAGAGAGAGAAAGGCAGAGACAGAGGCAGAAGGAGAAGCAGGGTCCCTGCAGGGAGCCCAATGCAGGACTCTATCCCAGGACCCCGGGATCATGACCTGAGCCAAAGGCAGATGCTCAACCTCTGAGCCATCCAGGTGCCCCATTTCCCACTTTTAAAATAAAGTTGGTGATACTTCTGCTACAGGGTTCATATATGGACTAAGTAAAACTGCAATGTATATGAAATGTTTTGCACACCTTTCAGGGGCTGCATGCCAAGCATTTATTTCCTCACCCTTAAGTGGGAGAGTGACAATTACCTCAAATTGGGGGAACACGATGAAGGTTCCTGTAGAAGATAGCAAAGCAGAGACAAGAAGAAGGACATAACAGTGACTAACACAGGAAGAGGTCACAGCTGAGTTATCAAGTAGGCTAAAATTACCTTGGTTCATAACCAGTAATCGGGGGCCCCCAGTACAGCCTAGTGAGTCTGCTTGCCTTTTACACTCAGGAGACCTTCTTGCCCCAGCTCTACTGCTGCCTGTGAACAGGCTCCTTACAGGTAACGTGGCGTTAAGAATACCTGCCTCATTGTGAAAATATACTGAGATATAGGATGGAAGGCACCTGGCTCCTAGCGAGACTCTTCCTAGCCCTCCTTAACTGGTGGAGAGCTGCTGAGCCAGCGTCTGAACAGGAAGGGCCAATGAACGTGAATTTCACTTATTTATTAGCATTTCAGCCAAGATAGGCCAGGTTATGCTGTGGTTGCAAGTAACCCTAGAATTTCAGTGACTTAAAATGAAGATTTCTATCCTTTTTTTTTTTTTTTAAGCAGGCTCCACACCCAACACAGGGCTTGAACTCACAACCCTGAGATCAAGAGTCACATGCTCTATGGTCTGAGCCAGCCCAGGCACCCTGAAGATTTATGTCTTCCTCCCCCTATTTTCTAGCATGGTCAGGGAGTCGCCCTATTCCACACCATTGTCATCCTCACTCCAGGCCCCAGGCTCACAAAGCAGCCACTTTCTGGAACATTGCTGGTTCCCATGACAAGAAAAAGATAAGACGGTGAAGCATCCTGACTTTCAAAGCTTCCACTCACATTTCAGCGGCCAAAGCCAGGCACATGGTGATACCTTCAAGTGGGTGGGAAAGTACAACCCACCATATGTCAGGAAGGAAAGACAACAAGAATATTTGTGAACAGGCTTAATGACTACTGTAGTTAAGGAGCAAAGACTTCAGAACGATTTAATTATCTCTTTTCCCAGAGAAAGACTTGCCATGAATTAGCTTGTTGAGAATTGGCATGGAACCAAGGATATGTTTTTCTTTTCTTGATGAAAATAAATTATTGGCAAATAATCTTGCTGGGTTATTGCACTTTTTGCAATATTTTTGGTTGCTATGCCCACTGCTGGGTCTAACTACACAAAGGTAATTTCTGTAGACTTTTTTATTGTATTGAGGAGATCGCCTTTTCATCACCGATGGGTCTCTGCCTCTCTCCCACGTAATAAAGGTGTACCTCCTTTATATTCTTTCCAATTACATTTTTTAAAAAGATTTTATTTATTTATTTATTTGACAGAGCAAGAGGAGAGAGCGCAAGTAGAGGGAGCAGCAGAGTCCCCGCTGAGCAGGGGGCCCAATGCAGGGTTCCATCCCAGGATCCTGAGATCATGACCTGAGCTGAGGGCAGACACTTAACTGCCTGAGCCACCCAGGTGGCCCCCCAATCACATTTTGAAACCCCAAATTTCGTACAGCATCAAAAGCACTGAATACTCTCTTAGAAACCATGGATTTGAAATGGCCTATGCTTGTATGTGCATTTCTCACTCAGAGTTGGTTCTCTTGTGACCCAGAAGTGTGGGAAAATACTGCTTCCTTCCCACTCTATGACATGCAAGTGTTTCTCAGATCCTTCTTCTCTAGGAAGACTTCCTAAAACACAGAAGGTGTTCTGGTTCCCTATTGCTGCGTAACAAATGACCCCAGTACTTAGTGGTGTAAAAGAACAATAAACATTCAAATTTCCCACAATTTTTGTGAGCCATAAATTCTGAAGCAGCATAGCTAGAAGTCTTGAATCGAGGTCCTCCAGGAAGTTGCAGTTAAGATGTTAGCCAGGGTTGCAGCCATCTGAAGACCTGTCCGAGGTTAAAGGACCGCCTCCAAGACACAGCCAAAGATTCACTTCCAAGACTCACTCATATGGATGCAAAATTGGTGTTGCTGTTGACAGGAGGTCTCCATTCTGCTCTATGCGTGGCCTCTCCACAAAGCTGTTTGGGGTCCTTTCCCCTGAGTAAGTGAGCCAAGAGAGGCAAAGACAGAAGCTGCAATATTTATCATGAGTGAAACTCAAAGGCACGCACTGTCACTCCACGGTGTCCCAGTACGCATACACGGAGGGCATTATCACGGTATGATCACTGGGAGGCAAGGATCATTGGAGGCTGTCTCGGAGGCCAGCTATCTCAGGAAGGAACGCAAGAATTCTTTCAGTTCCCTTGAAATCCACTCCAAATATAAAAAGAAAAATTACAAGGTAAGTTCTATGAAGGCAAGGGCTTTTTTTGTTTGTTTGTTTTGCTCACTTACCCCTTTGAACACAACCTAACAGAATAGATTCTCAGTAAATGTTAGTGTAATGAATGGATAAGATGAAAAATCAGGAAAATTTTTTTAAAAGTCTCAGTAAAACATCGTAAGTACTATATATATATATATAGTTTCGAATGCGGCAAATGCCTGGGGTATGTGATACACAATGCCTTATCGCAATGTAGACACCAAGTAAACACTGAGAAAATAAGACCCCCTAAGTGCATTCCAAGTTGGTCCAAACTCATCAACTTTTAGAAGCATGATTTCATCAGGAAGGCAGTGGAACACAGGTAATAGACTCGGGGTTATTATCAGAAGTCAGATGAAAACCAGGATCCATCCTCTCTGGGCCTCAGTCTCCCTACTTACAACAGTAGAGGTTTGGGTAAATGATATCAAAACCACTTCTAGCATGAACATTCTGACATTCTTCGACCTCAATTTGAATTTCACCATACATATAAAACTAGGCCTATGCGAAATTATTTCTGATCAAATTTATTGATTAGATAGCTCTTCCACATGTGCTTGGCTTGCAACTAAAATGTGTACATAGGTCTGGGTTTGATTAAGGTCTATTAATCTTCAGTGGGGTAAATTATTACGTCTCTTTGTATAAAAATTCCAGAAGATTCCTGGGAAAGAATTTAATAGAAGTGAGAGTTTGGTTCAAAAACAATTTCTTAAAAATTGGAAGGGAAAGGTGATTTTAGAATCAGCCCCACAGGGACGCCTGGGTGGCTGAGCAGTTGAGCATCTGCCTTTGGCTCAGGGCATGACCCCAGGGTCCCGGGATCAAGTCCCACATCGGGTTCCCTGCATAGAGCCTGCTTCTCTCTCTGCCTATGTCTCTGCCTCTCTCTGTGTCTCTCATGAATAAATATGTTTTTTAAAAAAAGAATCAGCCCCATGTCTACTAAGCAATTACCTAATTTCATAGCATGTATTCATTCCCGACCAAACCCAAGAGATGGGCTGATACTAAAATATTAATACCTATTAATATTAATACATATTAATATTACCTAAATATTACCTAAAATATTACCTAAAATACCTAAAATATTACCTAAAATATTAATACATATTAATACCTGCAGCTGGTTTTTCATGTATCACCTAAAGCTGAAAACAGCACTCCAGGAGCTGTCTGACCACAAAGGAACAGAATGCATTCCTCTACCTGGGGCTTTGGAAGGCTGGAATTTTATTTGGGGGGGGTGCATTTTGTCACCTCTTGATTCATAGTGAGTTGACAATAATCAAAACTGCACCTAATGTTGTAGTCACCACGTCTTTGCCTGAACTTTGTATTAAACATCCTCTTGTTAGAGTCGTCCCATCGTTCTTAGTCCAGGTGTCCTTAGATCCTGCTTTGTGCCACTCCTGCTTGGCAGGGTTTGAGTTAACATCCCCAGACTCCTCCCTTCTCCTGCCTCCTGTGTGGTCTCCTGCCGGACACACCGCTGGCCATGGGAGGCCCATGGCAGAGTTCACACGAGGCAGCCTCCGCAGAGCAGGGTGGACGGCAGAGAGTGGATCTAGAAGAACAAGGGCAAGACATTCAGCACATGTGGTCTTTTCTGGGTCCTTAATGAAAAGGTAGACCACTCAGGACCGTGAAGGGAAATCTTTTGCACGGCGCTAGAAATTTTTCATATGATAGTGATTAATCTGAAATACACAATCTGTATGGGATATATAACCAGAAATATTCTTTTCTTTTGTGAATTTTTTAAAAAAATTTATTTACTTATTCATAAGAGACAGATAGAGGCAGAGACATAGGCAGAGGGAGAAGCAGCCTCCATGCAGGGAACCTGATGCGGGACTCCATCCCGGTACCCCAGGATGATGCCCAGAGCCAAAGGCTCAACCGCTGAGCCATCCAGGCATCCCATTGGTGTATTTTTTTAATTTTTGTTTTTTTTTTTAAGTAGGTTCCACACCCAACATGGGGCTTGAACTCACGAGGCCAAGATCGAGTTGCAGGCTCCACCCACTGAGCCGGCAGGTGCCCCTAACAAGGAATATTCTTAACATACTAATGCGGCCTTCTCCTAGTACTAGTGCTTTTTTTTTTTTTTTAAGTTTTATTAAGATATGATTCACACATAGAAGTCACCAATTTAGTGTATAGATCAATGGATTTTGGTATATTCACAGTTATGCGGCCATCACAACAATCAGTTTTAGAACATTTTCATCTCCCCATAAGAAACTCCATATTCATCATCATTCATGCTTCATTCCTCCTCAAACAGACCCAACCCCTGGCAGCCACTAATCTATTTTCTTTCTCTATAGATTTGCCTATTCTGCACATTTCACATAAATTGAGCTCTACAAAATATGGTCTTTTCATATTCGGCTTCTTTCACTAAGCATACTGTTTTCAAGGCTCATCCATGTTGCAGTATTTATCAGTGTTTCATTTCTTTTTATTGCAAAATGATAGCTATGAACGTCCACGTGCAGGTGTCTGTGCGGACATACATTTTCATTCCTCTTGGGTATGTGCCTAGATGTAAGAATGCTCTACTCATATGGGTCATATGGTAACTCTGTGTTTAACCTTTTCAGAAACTGCCAGACTGCTTTCCAAACTGGCTGCACCATTTTACGTTTCTACAAGCAGCCTGTGGTGCTTCCATTTCTTAATATCCTTGCCAACACTTATTATTTGTCATTTTCATGATAGCCATCCTAGTGTGTGCATAGTATATCTCCTTGTAGTTGTAGTTTGCATTTCTCTGATTGCTAAAGACACCAAGCACCCTTATGTGCTTATTTGTTGTTGGCATATCCTCTTTAAAGAAAGGTCCATTTGGGGCACCTGGTTGGCTCAATTGGAGGAGCATGACTTTTGATCTTGGGGTCATGAGTTCGAGCCCCATGTTGGGTGTAGAGATTAGTTAAATACGTAAAACTTTAAAAAAAGAAGAAGAAATGTCCATTCAGTCTGCTGCCCATTCTTAAAAATTAGGCTATGTGATTTTTGTCATCAAATTATAAGGGTTGTTTACAGATTTTAGATATATATATCTCTTATGATATGTATGTTTGCAAAACTTTTCTCCCATGATGTGGGGTGTCATTTCAGTTTGTTGATGGTGTCCTTTGAAGCATAAAGTTTTCAACTTTGATGACGTCCAATTTCACTATTTTTTCTTTTGTGGAATGTGCTTTTGGACTTATATTCTAGTCCTGTTTTGAAAGTACTTTTTCTTAGCTTCCTGTTCAGGTTTAGAAAAATAGTTCTGATTTCCCTTTCCTGCTCTGAGTAACTTAGAATAGTAGAAGCTAATATTTACTAAGCACTTACTATGTGCCAGGTTTTAGCTACGAGTTCAGACAGCCCGGGCCCCAGGGCTAGTAGAGATTCATCCAGTCTGATTCCGGAGCCCATACATCACTGTCCTACTGGACGTATCTTCCTCATCTTGACATTTGTTTCATTTTTGCAGGAGGAAAACAGGGTATCTGCTGTTGGTGTTGGACAAGTTACACTGTCCATGTTCTTTGTTCCCTTCCCTTCCCTGGGGTGAGTCCTCCACCCCACCCTTTCTAGGACTGCCAGAACTTACAAAGTCTCCAACACACACATACACTTGTCCAAAAAGGCAAAACAACACCCTCGTTCATGACACAGGATACCAAGGCCCCAATGCCACAGCCAAAGCTGCCCGGACCCTAGTGATACTGAGTCTTGTTTGGTTGTGACAGTGTCTAGGGACTGACATCCAGGTGCAGCTCTGACCCTTCCTGCAAGTGAATTCCGCTCTGGGGTTACCTTGGAACTCACACTGAAATGCCCTCAAATTTAATACAGCTCAACTGTCCATTCAATCAAGTCTAATCACGCAGAGCAATAAATGACAGAAGCAAGGCAGAGGAGCTCTCATTTCTTCCTCTCACTTTGGTGTTATTGAGGTTTAGACTTCCACTTTAGGTTTTCTAAATAAATGAGGTGAGAACTATGTAACAGGAGGCCACAGGCTTCTTCCCCTACACCCTGCCCTCTTTCCCCTTGTAATCCATTGCCCATGGGACCCATTTGAAATTTCTTCAGAATGTCTCTCAGAACTCAGCCTTCTTCTCCTACTTCATCTTTCTTGCCACTGCGTCTGTTCAGGTCCTTCTGGTCTCTTAGATGAACTAACTGGACTCATTTCACAGTCTCCTCTTCAATCTAATGGAGTTGAAATGAATTCTCTCTTCATGTTGTCTTCCTCCATAGATTATGAAATCTTTAAGGTCAGAAACCAAAGAGAATTAATTTCCCCAGAACTAAGCTGAGACTCTGCCATCCAAAGGCACTGAATCAGCATTTACAGAAGGAATACTCAGTGCCGAAACGTGCCCAGCACCTGGAGTCACCATGAGATGTCGCATGAACCAGCTGTTTCAGAAACCCCTTCCTACCCTGCTATGAAGTGCATGGACTTTGCTAACATTGGGGGGGGGGGGTTGGATATCAAGCCAAAGTAGGCGTCTTGTCTCACATAATTCTTTGCAGGGGTCATCTGTTGACTTGGAAACTCCCCTTTATCCTAGTTGTGGGGGAAAGCCTGGACTGTGTCCCTCTGAGACCCACCTCTACCCAGGCCCACCAAGTGCTCAGGAAGTCGGTCATGTTTCCTAAACGCATCCACACCCAGTATCCTGAGCCTAAACACCCCCTGAACACCGACGAAGGAGTCCCCAAAGAAGCCAGGTGAGCGTTTCGAAGTCACTCTAGTAGGAGAACCAGTAGTGATACCCGCTGGGTAACCTGCTGGCTCTGACCTCGTGGGGAGCAGTGGAGGTGAGCAGACAGGACCAGGGCTCCCCCTCAGGCCTCAGGGCCTACGCCAGCGATGCTGCATCGCTCCTGTCTGGTGCCCAGCCTCCGGGGTCCTCCTCACATCCTCTCTCTAAGTTTCCTAGGTAACACCTCCCACCCCTTTGCCACAGAAAACTGCGCCTTTCCTCATAAGACAAAGTGGGCCCAGGGGCTGCTGTCTCTCTCTCTCTCTCTCTCTCTTGGCTGCTGTCTCTTCAGTGCAAAATTAACGCCTTGGGCTTCAGCTGGATGTTGAGGAGAGACTCCTCTGCCCAGCCTGCTGCCAGCTCCACGCGGGACAGGGCTGGGCCTGGCGCCCAACACAAGGCGAACCTTCCAGGCCTCTCCCTCTTAGGCGGTGAAGGCTGCAGGCCGCGGCAAGTGTCATCCTGATTCACCTAAGGACGACTGTCTCTCCAGGGTCCCTATTACTCATCTTCCAAAGATAATGCAGGCCCGGAACAGAGGAGCCAAGTATTTTTCAACCATTAACATGTTTTTCACCTGGCCCTATGATGGAAACTTTGGCATTAGCGTGCTAAAGTCCTGTTTGTTTCCTTCCTGGATTTATTTCATTACAAAGGCCCCTTGTTAGTTGAGGATGTTTGTTTACTTCCTATTATAGAATTTCTTGATCCCCGAATCTCTCCCCAGATGGAACCGGGGGCGGGGAGGATCTCTGTTTATCCTGCCACAGCCGTAAATAAAAACTTAAAAGTTCGCCTGTAGAAGTAGCAAGATAATCGCAAAGGGAATGTTTGTGGATTCAGGGCCTGGATCTATAAAGCATCCTTAAGAAACTGACATCTTCAATTTCAAAGGAAATTGTGAGATTCCTAACCAACATGTGTCTTTTTGCCTAGGGGCTAGACTCTCAACTTGCCCCCCTCCATTTCCAGCTCACTATCTGCAAGATGAAAGGAGCCAATCTAAGATTTCTAGAAGATTCTTGGAATTCAATGTAATTCAATTAACATTAACATCTACTGAGTATCTGCTATGTGCGGCATTGGGTGATAAAAATGCGATTTTGTGCCATTCAGGTAGAAAGTCCCATGGTTTCTATTACCTGCTTTGAGAAATTGTGCTGGAACAAAGGTTGACACAAAAAGTATTATTTCTTTTGCCTTGTCAACCTAGCAGCAAAGGAAGAAAACATTTTTCCAAAATGATTTATCCTAAAAACCCTGAGCCCTACAGGGGATTCTCATGGGATAGGTCCCTGGGGTTTATGGAAAAGCATTCCAAACTCCTTCTGCTCTTTCCTTCAGTAGCGACTTCACTTAACCTTGACAGTGACAAAGAAACTTCTTCAAGGAAAGATAACTTTAAAAGGAAAAAAGAAAGATATGAACAATAATTCAATCTTAACCATTCTTCCAGCAGGAAATATGAGTATATTAATGGTATCAGAAAAATATGTTAAAAGAAGCTCAATTGGAAAAAGAAAACATAACTTTTTCTTAAATTCTTTCAAATGACAGAAATTATTCATGGGAATACAAAAGGGAGCAATCTCTGAGGGTAAAACATGCTATTTTACTGGTGGGTCTTTAGAAATACCCTAACTTTCCATCCACCCCAGTTCTAAGAAATCAACTTCCATTCGAAAAGTCCAGGCTGAGGCAAAAGAATCTATTTAACTTACATTATAATACAAAACACTGTTTGCCAGAGAACTTCCATCACTTGTCTGGGTAGCTGCTGCTTCTTTCCCTCTTTTTTTTTTGATAATACATTACCAAATGATTCTAAATTCTCAGATGCAAGACTATACTCTCAAGCATCATTTCTACAGTTTGTTACTAGAGAAGTGTCCTAAACAGGTAGAGCGCTGGAAACCGTGAGGAAGAGAGGCAGTGTTCTCTCCTGAGAGTGAAACTGGCTCTTCATGTTGCTTCTGCAACTATTTTTGTCACTGATGATCTTTCTTTTCTTCCTTTGTGAGAGGGAGGAGAGTGGCTTTGTGAGAGAGAACCTCATGAGGGGCTAAGGAAGGAAAGAAGGAAGAGAGAGAGAGGAAGGAAAGAAGGAAGGAAAGAGAGAAGGAGGAGGGAAGAAAAAAGAAAGAGGGAGAGAGAGGAGGGAGGGAGGGAGGGAAGGAAGGAGAGAGGAAGGGAGAAAGGAAGGGAGAAAGGAAGAAAGGAAGAAAGAAAGAGGATAGAAGGAAGGAAGGAAAAAAGAAAGGAAGAAGGAAAGAGGATAGGAGGAAGGAAGGAAAGAGGGAGGGAGGGAGGGAGGGAGAGAGGAAGGGAAGAAGGAATTCTCAGATGCATTTGCCTTTCCATCTTGATTCCAATGTCAGATGTCAGATTCTAAATGAAATTTGCACCAGTAAACATGCAAACGGAGGCTTTAGAAGTAAGAGTCATTCTAGGTAATTTTCCCTTTTCTATTTATGAAGATTCAAGTTTTGGTGTTTTTGTTTTTGCTTTGGTTTTACATCTTGGGACACGGTGTCACCTGCTACTTACTGATCAAAACATAAATTCAGTTGTCATCCTTAATTCCCTTTCCCACCTCCCTTATGTCTGAACCACATACTTGTCCTGTTGGCTCTGCCACTGGATCACCATCCGAACTGTCTGTTGCTCCTGATGTCCATTGCTGCTGTCCTGGTCCAAGCCACCAACATCTCACACAAGGGATACCACTCTGGTTTCCTAAAACCTCTTCTCCTTCCACTTGTGCTCCCCTAAAATTCATTACTCCCATAGTTGTCAGGTTGATCTTCAAGAGCTTAAATCTGATCATATTACTTGATGTGGGACATGAAGGCAGAAGAAAAATTAAGTTTCCTTACTACCTACAGCCCATTGACAAGTCCTTGAAACAGGCAGGGTGCCATCCCTCTAGGGATTCAGTTGCCTTAATGTTGATACTTTGCTAAGGGCAAAAGGCAATCTTAGCCCAACCCCTAGAATCCTACTTTAACAAATAAAAATTCCTTTGGAGGGATGACTGGGTGGCTCAGCGGTTGAGTGCCTGCCTTTGGCCCAGGGAGTGATCCTGCAGTCAAGTCCCACATTTGGGCTCCCTGCGTGGAGCCTGCTTTTCTCTCTGCTTGTGTCTCTGCCTCTCTGCGTCTATCATAAATAAATAAATTTTTAAAAATCTTTAAAAAAAACTCATTTGGAAACTTCCTTTATCTCTGCCCTCCAAGATACATGTTGGCAACCATCCACAAGCATATGACCCACTGATACACATCCTAAGGGTTTCATGACTAAGGGTTTATTGGATAGTAATAAATGACCTTTCCCTTACTAGCTAACCTCCTCAAGGTCCTGGAAACCTTGCTTCCAAAATCCCTCAGAGACATGCTATCCCTAACCCCCTCCCAACTTGAAAGTCTATAATGAACCCCTTCTCATGACCTCGCTGCAGCTCTTTCTGTCCATGGGTCCCATCCCCAGGATTTAATAAAACCACCTTTTTGCATCAAAGGTGTCTCAAGAAATCTTTCTTGGCCATCAGCTGCAAACCCTAAAGTCTTTCCTACATCATAACTCTTCGCCCCCTTGACATCTTCCATGTCTTCCATCACACTAAAATAAAATGAAACCTTCTGGCCTAGAAGGCCCTGTACTCTTTGACCTACTGCTTTGACCTTCTTGCATATTCCTCACCCCTTACTCATCACTCCCCGCCTCTATTAAACAGTATTTCTCTAACCCAAACATCAAACTTTTTCTCATCTCAGCACCTCTCAATTGTTGTTTCTCTTTCTAGAGCTCTCTTTAGATTCTTCTTATTGTCCTTTCTACCCTACGAGGACTCCATGGAATAGCACCATAGGGATCACTGGGAACCTTATAAGAGATGTAGAATCTCAGACACAATCCTCACCTTCTAAATTATAATCTGCACTTGTACGAGATCACCACTAGATGCATAGGCAAATTATAGTTTGAGATCTAGTTTAGGTCTCAATGCAATTGTTATCTTCTCTAAAAGGCTTAGCTGACCCTCAAGGCAAATTAGCTTCCTAAATCACTCTCTTTTACATGTATTTGTATTTTTTTTTTGGCAGTTAACTCTATTTTATTAAAGATTTATTTATTTATTTTAGAGAGAGAGTGGGGCAGGGAGGAGCAGAGGGAGAGGGAGAAAGAACCCCAATCAGACTCCCTGCTGAGCACAGAACCCAATGTGGTCAGATCCCATGACACTGAGATCATTACCTGAGCCAAAGGCAATTCAGACTCTTAACTGACTAAGCCACCTCAGCGCCCTAGCAGTTACCTTTTGATGAAAATATCTTATTTATTAGCTAATATCTTTATTGGTTTTTCCCCCACTAGAGTGTAAGCTCTGTGAAAGCAGGGGCCATGTTAATGTTGTCCACTACTCTTTTCCCGCCTAGCCTATCTCATCAATACCTTTTGGATAGATAAATGAATATTCAAATACAATTTTAATCTTAATGATCAAAGAGATGGTGAAACAGAACAAGTTTTTGATTTGTGTTCAGCTGGCTTTTTCTGACATAATTATCAGCTAGAAAAATTTTCAATTGAATCAATTGTTTTGATACAAACCACTTGCAGTACCCTAATGGAATTAAAGGAAGGAAGGAAGAAGGAAAGCGGCAGGAAGGAAGGAGAGAAGGATGGCTGGCCTTGGAAGATGACATGGTAGTAAATGAAATGGATTGCAAAGGACTACAGCAGATAGCACCACAAAGGTAAGTAAGAGAAAATCATGGCAGGCTCTCCAACGTGATGTAAATTATGCTCTTATTACTATTTCTCAACTTCTAGAGCTTGTAGAACATTGAAAATGAAAGCTTTATATTTCCTATTGTGCTGCCAGGACTATATCACCAATCAGTAACAACATGGTATAAAGAAAAACCTCAGTCCCACGTTTCTCCTTTCTTCTCATATGACCACATGACTACCATGCTCATGATGCCTTTGATACCAGATGTGCAGGATTTTAGGTTTTTTTTCCCTCTCACATCAAGCAATTCTGTGACACCAGCTGGGTGTCCCACAAATTAACTCAATTCTGACATTTACTTGGAGATGGCATCAGATCAGGTGAAGGGCTCAGTCCCATGAGTCTGAGCCCCCATTTCAATGCCAGTTTTAAGTAGTAGGTCATCAGGTTACCCACAACTTCTGTTTGATGTGGCTAAAATCAGAGGTTCCCATGACCTCCACCCCCATTGATTTGATTATTTGCTAGAACGGCTTACAGAACTCAAGGAAATACATACTTTTACCAGTTTATTAAAAGATGTGATAAAGGATACACATGAACAGCCAGATGAAGATATACATAAGGATAGGGCTGGAGAGGGTACTAAGGCTTCATCCTGCCAATAGGTGAGGCGTTCACCAATGTAAAAGCTTCCCAAAGCCCATGCTATTGAGACTTTATGGAGACTTCCTCATGATCAGTTGTTAACTCCATTTCTATTGAGAGTCAAATTGGATAATTAAACATCAGGGATTTGTGCCTTGCAAACAGTAGGCAATCAATACCTATGTACTGAATGAATTAAGAAAAGAATGGTTCCTTTTCCTGATCTCTTTCAGGATGGATAGCTCTGTAAACAAACTTAACACTCTCCTGGCCAAAGATGGAGAACAATGAAGAGCTGGTTGGAAGGGTATGCTTACAGCTCCTCAAGGAAACCTCCCTCTCCCTGCTGTGAAGAGCAAGGAGCAAGGAAGGCCTGGTTTAAGAATACAACAGGCAGCCCGGGTGGCTCAGCGGTTTAGCGCAGCCTTCAGCCCAGGGTGTGATTCTGGGGTCCTGGGATTGAGTCCCGCGTCGGGCTCCCTGCAGGAAGCCTGCTTCTCCCTCTGTCTGTGTCTCTGCCTCTCCCTCTCTGTGTCTCTCATGAATGAATAAATAAAATCTTAAAAAAAAAAAAGAGCATATACCTCTTCATCTTGTGGTTGTAAGTTTAGGCCCCATATTGAGTATAGAGGTTACTTAAAAACAAAGTCTTAAAAAAAAAAAAAAAGAATGTAAGAAATGTACAGTTGTACCATACCTGGTTTAATGCTCTGCTATTGCCTTCTGAGATTTTTAATATTTTTATCTTTTTTTTAAGATTTTATTTATTTGTTCATGAGAGACAGAGAGAGAGAGAGAGAGAGAGAGAGAGAGGCAGAGACACAGGCAGAGGGAGAAGCAGGCTCCCCGCAAGGAGCCAGATGTGGGACTCGATCCTGGACCCCAGGATCATGCCCTGAGCCGAAAGCAGATGCTCAACAGCTGAGCCACCCAGGCGTCCCAATAATTTTGTCTTTGAACTTGGATCTTACACATTGGTGGGACCAGGGATCATGTGTGTGAGTAGAGGAGATAGGTATAATATGAGTGTGTACTCTTCCTTGCTGTTCCATTTGCATGTGACATTCTTGATGTCCCATGAGCACAGAATTACCACGGATTCCCATGATGCCTGAGAGTTCAGTAATACTCAAGGCAAGGACAAGGTGAGTGAGCTCGGTCTATAACAGAGGGGGCTGTGCACTCAGAGTCCTGAGAAGACTTACTTTCCAGTTAAACCAGAACTTGATTTGAATGCAGAAAGAAAGAAATGGGACTCTAAATGTAAATAATGTTATTTAACAAATGACTAAAGAATCCTATCATATCCTTTCTTATTAATGTTACTTCCCTGTATTAACCAACTACATATGTAAAATAGGATCACATAGAAAGGGAAAGATGAAAACCCAAAGTTCCTCCTCTTTTCAAGTCCTTTCTTACTCATCAGTAAACCAAAGGTAGAGTGTTGATAGAATGTATATGTATCATCTGTTGAAATGAAAAGAGACGAGTTAGTTTTGTCTGGCACTTCCACTGTTCTGGTAAGAACCAAAGCTGCGTGCATGTCTGAACTACGAAATACAAATTGTGTAATTTCACTCTTCTGCATATAAGTTTAATAATATTCTTATATCGGTATTTAAAATGTACAGTGAAGGGAGTGGGCTAAATGAGTGAAGGGGAGTGGGAGATGTAGGCTTCAAGTTATGGAATGAATAAGTCACAGGGATGAGAGGTACAGCGCAGGGAAGGCAGTGGGTATTATAGTAGTGTTGTATGGGGCCAGGTGGAAGCTACACTTGTGGTGGGCATAGTGTGACATATAGAGTTGTCAAGCCACTATATTGTACATTTGAAACTAAGCTAGACTTCAACTTTAAAAAAAGGACACTGCATAATGTAAAGATGGCAAATTTTATGATAATCCAAAATTGTGATTTTTCCTTAGAATGACATTAAGTAGCAAATTAGAAACAGCATCACAAGGCAAGAGAAAGAATAAGGCAGAAAGAAGAAAACTTCCTCTTTTAAAAATTACTGTTTTTACTTTAACTTTTAACTTGCTTCCAGCTACAGTAGCAAACTATCTCTCAAAGGGCTTTCTTAAAGATGAGCCTTCCTCTGTACCCCCTAAAAGCACCACAAAATATCTCGAACGTACAGAGTTGAGGACTTTCTCCATCTGGTGTGATTTCCCCTTGATGTGAAGATGTACTCATTAACCAACCCTTCTCTGGATGGAATAGCAGCTTACAGCTTGAAAGGTGATTGTTTTCTGTTCCCTATAGGCTAAACCACGGTTTGTCCAGACCAGAACAACCTGGCAACCACTGGTGAGATACGCAGATTTAAAGTTTAACTTTACACAAACAGTGCAGTGCAATCCAGGGCAAGGTCCACAGAGATAGGTCTGGCCACCCTTACCTTTTGGTGTCTTGATGGCTCTGGGTCACTGAGATCTTTAGGTTTTGGCCTCCATAGGGAGATTTCAAAGAGATAATGCTTCTTTTGGCTTGTAGACCTCATAGTCTGTAGCCAACTGGGTAACCAAAACTATTTCCCCTACAGAGCTCCTTAAGTGCGAAGCCTTGGGGAGGAAAAACATGAGGCAGAGGGTTCATTTCTCAATTGCACCCAAAAGGTTGCATGATGGCTGGTGGAAAGCCAGGCATGGGAAGTCAGAAGCTCTCTTCTTATCCACCATGTGACGTTGGGCAAGCCACTCTCCATCGCCTAGGCCTCTCTCCCCCCATCTATAAAGTAGGAACGATGATACTTACACTCCTTCTTCATGAGGCTGTGGTGAAAAGTAAAATTAAATGTTTGTATGGGAAAGTGCTTTTTAATGGTAGAAGTGTGTCCACAGTTCTAAAGCTGTTAAAGATGAAGGGTGTGGAAAACATTTTCAAATTAATGTTTTCAGTGGCTTAACAAATGCTTATTAAGCAACCTCCATTAGTCAGTTTCCATTCTAAGGTGATAGGGATACAGCAGTGAATAAAAAGAGGCAAATCTCTCTCTTTGTGTCAGATTTGTCATTTGTTCACCAGGGATAATAACTATGAAGAAAAGTAAGAGTGGAGTGGCAACTTCTCACTGGATCATGCGGCAGGCTGCGACAGTCATGGCACCTAACCAATCACACAGTTACGTGTCTACCTCCTCATGCAATGGGCCATGCTGTCCCTGACTTGTTCATCAGGAACCCAAGCCCTGAGGAGCCCTGAAGCTTCCATTCTTGACCTCAGTCCAACATTCATGCTGAACTAGACTCTAAAACAATGAGATTTCCCTGAAGAGAGAGGCCCTGGAACAGCAGCAGTGAGGTTCCATCAGGCAGGTAAGGCAATGGCACACCCTTGGGTTCAGTCAGATGACTGCAGCTGTTAGAACCCCAGTGAACCCAGATGACCCACAGAATCGTGAGAAATAATAAATCTGTGCTTTTAAGCAGAGGCCAGAGAAGGCCTCTCTGATAAGGCGATGTGTAAACGAGAGCAGAAGCAGGAAGTTGCTCTAGATTGAGGTTTGTGTTGTCCTCAAGTCATATGGTGAAGCCGTATCCCCCACTGTACCTGTGTTTGCAGATGAGGCCTCTCAGGAAGTCACCGAGGCTAAATGAGGTGGTGAGCACGCACCAAGGAAAGGCTATGTGAGGACAGGGCAAGAAGGTGGTTGTCTGCAAGCCAGGAAGAGAGTTCTCTCTAGAAACCAAATTGGCTAGAACTTTGATCTTACACTTAAATCCTCCAGAGCAGTGAGAAAATACATTTCTGTTGTTTAAGTCACCCAGGCTATGGTATTTTGTTATGGCAGCCCAAACTGACTAAGACAGAAGCCACGCAGATATCTGGGGCAGAACATTCCAGCAGAAGCGACAGCTGGCATAAAGGTGCTGAAGTGCAGGCAAGCTGAATGCTGTACTGCTGGAGCATGGGAAATAGGGCCAGAACTGGGGGCCCTGGGCGTGGAGAAAGAAGGGGTGTGCAAATCAGTAGGCCGTGGAAGGACTTCGTCTTTTACTTGAAGTTAGAAGGAAAGGCTGCAGAGTTTGGAGGGATGCAGTGATATGTTTTCAAAGGACATGCACTTCTGTAATATTTGTCTTTTATGTAACAATGAACATGTGCTCCTTTTGTAATCAGAAAAAAATGACACCAGAACATTTAGAGGACTACATAAGAATGAGCTAACAAGTACAAGCTGTGTCCTTTAATGCCAACATGTGGGTACAGAGGAAAGCAGGGGGAGGCAGAGAGGAATAAAAGGATGGGGGGTGTGGATTGAAGGTGATGAGGAGTGCCAGTCTCACCAGACCACTGGCCAGGGATTCTTGTCCTGTTCTCTGACTGTTCTCTCACTGGGAATTGCACCTCTGTGGAATGGTTTTGGGCAAAAGACAGGGGCAGGGAGCAGAGGGTAGGGCAGGAACAGAGAATAAAGCATAGACTGAACTCGTTCTTGATTTACCCCAGCACTTACCCGATGCCCATCTCCTAAAGGGTAAGAGCTAGATTATTTCTTGAAGAAATGAATGCACTGATCCGAGTAGTTATTCTGCGCCCACTCTTCCATTCTTACCTCTCTTCTTTGTTAGTACAAGTGAATTCTAAAGGTGATCTTTAAATCAGAGTGGGTGTGGTGGTGAGTCGATCATCAACATAATAAAATTAAGGATTAAGCCCTGCATACCTCATGATCTGTTTATGAGTTTTAAAAATGTAACAGATTGAGGTGAACCTTCAAGTAAGGTTGAGATCTCACAGGTTCTCAGATAACCCTTTACATCTCATCATCGTTTTATCTAAGTGTGGACTGGGACTCGCAGAGTTAGAAGTGCAATGGAAAGACTGTAGGAGTTGTGTTATCTTGCAAGACCTCCATTCACTCCCCCTCCCACTTCTTTGGCTGGCAGAGGGATGAATAGACAAAGATGCTCAATGCAAGCCTGGACACAGAACACTTTCTAAATGAGCATTCTGTTTAAAGTGAAAATGTGCTTTGCTATAAGCAACAGATGAATTTCCTAAACATTACGTAAAACCCACTTCTTTTTCTGAGTTCCAGAGGAGCTAACTGCTGAACAGAAGGAACTATTTTTTGTGTTTTATGAATGATCACCCCCTTAGTCATCTGTTCTGTAAATTTGGCATTTCATGGATCAGGTATTTTATTTTATTTTATTTTTTTAAAGATTTTACTTATTTATTTGTGAGAGATACAGAGAGAGAGGCAGAGACATGGGCAGAAAGGGAGAAGCAGGATCCCCTCAAGGAGCCCGATGTAAGACTTGATCCCATGACCTCGGGATCACGACCTGGCAAACACTCAATCACTGAGCCACCCAGGCACCCTCAAGGATCAGGTATTTTAAAAACTCTTTGAAGGAAGCAACAACCAATTATGTCTGAGTATAGAGATAATTTTTTATCTTCTTGAATAGATTAGAAAACTTTGAACATGTTCAGCCCCAATGACCAGTCTAGTGCAAGTTTCAAGTTAATGAAAAAGAAACACAAAATTCTTATCAGTCCAGTGAAGGGTGGGTACCAGAAAATGCCATTCCAAAATATGCCACTTTGGCATAAGGATTATTCTGAGCTGAAGGCAACTGAGAAGACACAGATTTTAAAAAACCCCCAAACTCTCTGCCCACCCCTATCTAAAAGTAGAATTTATATTTGCAAAGGTGCCCTGTCTCTTCCCTCTACTAGGAAGGACAGAAGTTAATCACTGGAAACAACTCTAGACCCTTATCAGTTCAGAGATAGCACCAGAGAAATCTACAAAACAATCTTCCTAAAACTACACCTTATCTACCATTCATTTCCCCAAATATTTGTCTTCCCACAATTTGCCATCCCTAGAAGCTCAAAGTCCTTTTGTTTCCTTGATACTTCACTAAAAATGTATTGTTCTGTTAAAATGCTCTACAAACAACAAAACAAAGAGACAACCTACTATATGGGAAATGACGTTTGCAAATGACATATCCGATAAAGGGGTTAATATCCAAAATATATAAAGAACTTATATAACTCAAGAAACCCAAATAATATAATTAAAAAGTGGGCAGAAGACATGAGCAGACATTTCTCCAAAGACAACACACAGATGGCCATTAGACAAATGACCAGGGAAATGCAAATCAAAACCACAATGAGATATTACCTGTCAGAATGGCTAAAATCCAAAACTCAAGAAATAATAAGTACTGGAGAGGATGTGGGGGGAAAAGGAACCCCTGTGCCCTGTTGATGGGAATGCAAACTGGTACAGCCACTGTGAAAAACAGTATGGAGTTTTCTCAAAAAATTAGAAATAGAGTTATATGACCCAGTAATTCCACTACTGGGTATTCACCCAAAGAATATGAAAACACAAATTTGAAAAGATATATGCACCCCTATTTGTACCGCAGCATTATTTACAATGGCCAAATTATGGAAGTGACTCAAGTGTTCATCAGTGGATGAATGGAAAAGAAGATGTGGTACGTATACAACGGAATATTATCCATAAAAAAGAATGAAATCTTGCCATTTGCAACAACATGGTTGGACCTAGAGGGTATAATGCTGAGTGAAATAAGTCAGTCAGAGAAAGATAAGTACCATGTGATTTCAGCCTTATGTGGAATTTAAGAGACAAAACAAATGAACAAAAGAGATAAACAAAGGGGCAGCTGGCTGGCTTATTTGGTAGAACATGTGACTCTTGATCTCGGGGGCATGAGTTCAAACCCCACATTGGGTATATATAGCTTACTTAAAAAAAGAGAGATAGGGTGCCTGGGTGGCTCCATTGGTTGAACATCTGACTCTTGGCTTCAGCTCAGGTCGTGAACTCAGGTTCATGGGATTGAGCCCAAGTTGGGTTCCTTGCTCAGCAGGGAGTGTGCTTGAGATTCTTTCCTTCTCCCTCTGCTCCTTTCCCCTGCTCTCTCTCTCTCTCTCTCTTGTTCTAAAATAAATAAATAAATCTATAAAAAAGAGAGAGAGAGAGAGAGACAAATAAACAACAACAAAACCAGACTAAAATACAGAGAACAAACCAGTGGTTACCAGATGGGAGGTATATGGGGGAATGGGTGAAAGAGATGAAGGGCGTTAAGAGTACACATATCATGATGAGCACTGAGTCATGTATAGAATTGATGAATCACTATATTGTACACCCAAAACTAATCTAACACTGTATGTTAGTTACATAGGAATTAAAAAAAAATACTCTACCAACCTAATTCTATGTATCCTTTTGAGTTACTCATCTCCGGGTGCTCCTGTGTATATGCATGGTGCACTTGTTAATAAACATTTGTTTAATTCCCTCTTGTTAATGTCTTTTGTCTGTCTAATTTATCAAGGCCAGTTCAACAAACCTAAGATGGATAGAGAGAAAACATTTTTTTGTCCTCCCTTTATCAGCAACCCATTCCTTATTCTTTATGCAACTAAAATAGTCAACATTCCTTATTGAGGACCCAATAAATTAGCCCAAGATACAGTTCCTTGCAGCTATTCTTCAGAAATCTGTCTTCAGGCCTTTGGCCAGATGGGTCATTGGGTCTGACCCATGTTTAGAGAACTACTTAGAAACATTCATAACCAACCAAAGAGGGTTCCTAATAATACATAGTCTGGTTACTCTGATTTGCTGAGCAAAATAAACAAGTTAATGAACGTATGAAAAGCTGCTTGTGAGACATTAAGTCCCCAATGACTTGCCTTTGCTGACTTTTGAAAGGAGAGAAAGGCACAATCCGTTCCTACTTGGGCAGTGTCCATTTTCTCAGCTCTAGCATAACACTACATTTGAAAAGCTTTATTTATAATATATAAAATTATTTATATATTTAAAATAAAAAAATACACTTTTTGCTTATGAACATATCCTCCAAATATTTTAGAAACTTTATTCATGAAAACCATTAAAATGTATTTAGCATTCAATGTGACAGGTATTGTCCTAAGTGCCTCATATGTGTTAACTCACTGAATCCACACAATGACATGAGGTAAATACCACCATTAACCCCATTTCACAGATGAGAAAGCAAAAACACACCCATGTTAAGTAACTTGACTTCAAGACAGTTCCAGTAGCTGGAGCCTTTGCCACCACACTCTGTAGCTTCTCAGTCCCAGTGACAAAGAGCGGGTGGTGAACTGTTGGCAGAAGGCTCTATTTATAAACAGGGAATTAAGTCTGAGGCCAAGAATTAATCTAATTTCATACAATTAGGAAAGCAACTAAGTTCTAGCAACTCAGAACTCAGGGTCTGTAGTTAACTGACCACCTCTTGCCATCTTCCCAAAAGCAAACTGCACGGGTCCTGATTCACTGCAAGTGAGCACACGTGTTATTTACCGTGTCTTTAGCTCTGGCTGGTGGAAGAATTGAGGCCATACTTAGCATGTGTCATTGAGCTAATTTTATTCTGTAAATAATAGAATAACTGTTTACAATATTTTAAAACCTCCCCACCTTTTTCCAGGCCTCCTCTGAGCTCCTTCTTACTGCTCCGTCTGCATACTTTCTTGGTCACCACTGACTCTAATTTTAGTCCTGGTGAACGAGAAGTTTCTTCTGCTTATACTGCCTGCACATTAATTGTCCTATCCTTTTGTTTTTGTCTTTGTTTTTTTTTTTTTTTTTTAGTTGTCCTATCCTGTAAAAGCTCTACTCACTTTTACAAGGGGTCAAAGATCCAGAACACACATGTGTTTTTCAAATGACAATTCATGTTTTGGGTTAAAATATACTCCAGGCAAACCGAGCTCACTTTAGGTAAGATATTAGAACAAATTACAATGGATAAGGAACAATTATAAAGGGTAAGACAGGCCAAGGAGGGGGAAAAAAACCCTAACAGTCTGGGGGCTTTGAAATGTAAATCTAAAGGGGGCGGGCTACTGGGCTACCAGCAGGGGTGGGAATGTTAGTTTCCTCAACTTCATACATTCTTTCTTTCTTCTAAGCAGTTTCTTCCAGTAAAACTGGTTCTTTTTCCCCAGGGACCACAAATATCTGATTCTTGTCCTAGCCCAGATGGTGGAGTACAGTGACCGTCAACAGAAGAAGAAAAGAGATCCAGTAAAAATAAAGGTCAGGGATGCAGGCGCCGGGTGCCGCCTGGGTTGGTAAGAGCTTGCGAATCTGTCTGAAATGCCAGGCTGGAAAGAAAAGTCACATCTGCCCGGAGGCCCCAGCAAATGTTACAGGGTTTTCCTGCACCCACCTTTCTGGACCTGTTGAATGTCACTCTTCACCGCATTGACTCTGCATCAAATAGTTAAGGCAGAGCTTTCTCATTTCTGAATAAATGACCGTGAGTAAGGACGGTCGTGCCTTGAACATTAGTGAAGGCGACTAATTACATTACCTGCTGGATGGGCCTCTCAGGACTGGCAGGCGCACAGAGGAAACAAGTCGGAACGCTGAGGACAGATGCTGAGACACATCAAAAACCTCTATTACTAAAGAATGAAGGAAAACCTTAGCTTGGGGGCAGATTTACATAACAGATGTCAACGCAGCTTTCACAACCTCTTTCTGATTTGCTGACGGAGCAGCAGCAGACGTGTGCGTGCGGTTGGGTGGGAGAGTGCGGCCCGCGGGCAGGCGAGCCTCAGCCCCAGCCCGACGCTGCTGTCTGCTGCTTAGACGTGGAACCAGGGACGGGGGAGCTGATCTGAGTCTGTTGTTCACCTCTTCAAGGGGGCTGATGCCTTTCTCTTTGGTGTCTGGTGAGGATCGAATGAGAGGAGGGTGTGCATCTTCTCTGATTGAACGGGGCCCTGATCTCCTGCTGCCTGGGCCCGGGGCGGGTTGTCTAACCTTACAGTTTCCTCATCTGTCAAATGGGGATAATTCACATCTCCCCAGGTTTGCTGTGACAAGTCAGAGTAAGTTAAGTGTCCAGTAAGTTAAGGGCCCAAGCGGTGATTGCTACTTGACATTGTCCAACCCACGTCCCAGGGTCTTCTTCCACCTTCAGAAATGGAAACCCGAAACAGGTAATCCCCTAAACAATAGCAGTTACTTCGAACTGAGGGGTGGAAGGTATCACCTTCAATAGGCATCGGCCACTTCTCAGGCAGGAATGAAAATACTGACCTCGCCAAAACTTTCTGCCTCGCATGATGATAAATTAATAGCAAACTGTGTTTGCTCACCGTTTATCTCCAGGGAGCTCTGGGCACTGTGCTGACATAATCTTCACAACATCCTGGCGAAGAGATGATGAGTGATTTAATCACCATCTTCAAGAAAATGAAGGATGCAGGATTGTCCTCTGGATGGTGACCAGCTGTTTCCACCACAGCCAAAGCCAGATAAAGAGCCAGCAGGCCTAAGTCGTAGGAAAGATCTGGGTTAAACCCTTGGAGATACATCTCGAAGAGGTTTCCAGCCAGGAAAGTACTGAATTATGTGGCTGCTACTCTGAATTAGTTTCCCAGCGGTAAATTGAAGACACAGATTTCTTTACAGTATACACAAAGCCTCCCTTAACACCTGGGTGATCCCTTTGGGCGGGTCTTCCCCTCAAACGACTCCAGCCAATTTCCATGCCAGGCTGTTTGGCAGTTTCCCAGGGACATTCTGGAAAGGCTCAAATGAGCGGGTTATCCCACGGTTGAGTGAGCTTTGAGCAGCTAACCCAGACCAGGCCTGAAGGTGAAACAACACAATGGGTTGTTTAGACACCTGGACTTGTGGAAGGGTGTCTATGGCCCGAGTATGTCATGAGAGCAGTTAAAGGACGTGCCAAAGCCTCAGACTCCTGAGGGAATGCTATGCATCCCCACTGCCTCTTCAAGCAGTCACCAAAGTGGGACTATCCTGCCGCCTTCCCACGGCTGCCGCGGGAGTCAAAGGGAGGCATGGAAGTTGGTAGAAGCCACAAGCACCAGCAAAACCCCAGTTCCTCCCAAATGAGAGCCCAGGGAGAGGCAGCACCCGATGTTGGTAGAAACCCCAGTCACCAGCACCGTCCTCTTTCCAGCTCCTGACGAGGACTTGTTCTTGACAGGAGTGCTCTTTAGGACAACGCTTCTCAAGTTGTAGCGTGCCTATACATCCCCTGGATATCATTTTGTTAAAATAGAGATTTTGATTCCATTGGTCTGGGTAAGAGTCTGAGCTTCTGCATTTCTCAGAGGCTCCCTGCACAGCAGTTTGAGCAGCAAAATCTTTAGGACTTGCATGTATAAGAACCCCCTAAGAACCGGGGGCGGGTGTTACACCTCCTTTATGTAACCCTGTTCTTTGGAGGTGTCAGGGGCCCAGTCTTCTGTCCTGCTGCTGGGCCATACCTGCTTTGTTGCCCTGGATCTGCAGTCTACACTGGACTCACTTCTATAACCTGCCATTTCATCATCAGTGGTGAGGAAAGGGCAGGCCTGCCCTTCCCTTTAAGGGCCCAATCCAGAAATTGCACATTCCCCTTCCATTCTGATCCTTCTGGTTAGAATTCAGTCCCAAGTAAAGTTGGCACAGGTTTTATTTTATGCATATTTTATGCTCTGTTCTCAGGTATGCACTGAAAAATCCATACCAAGGAAGGAGAGAACGCATAGTAGGGGACGCTGACAGTCTCTGTCACAACTGGGGATACAAAGTGACACTGGAATGGTATTGAGTACTTACTCTCTGGCAGGCACAGCGCCTTAAATGAATCCCCTCATCCAATCTTCACACACACACAAAATCACTGGTAAGTACTATTATTGTTCCCATTTACAGATAAAGAAACTGAGGCTTGGGGAGGTTAAGCAGCTTACTATGGTCAGGATTCAAATTCAGGCACTGTCACTCCAGGACCTGGAATCTTAGGAATAGGGAAAGGACTGATTATAGAAACAGCAGCTGGGGCCAGGCCGTTTCAACCCTCAGAGGTCCCCCAGCAGTGGGAGGGGGGTGGGTCATGAGTCTATGAGATGAAACCCTGCAGGACTGACTACACAAAAAATCTTGTGCATTCCATGAGAAAGACGATGCTTACCTGGGACAGTTTATATGTTGTATCTCCAGAGGCGGAAGGTTGAAGATGTTCTCCTTCCGAGTTTTGAGACTTGTGAACCAAGGAGTTTATTATTCCTCTGGTGTTGGAGGTATGGCTGTCATCTCAGGCTATACCGGTCTTGAAAGGCAATGGTCTGTGGCTCTGCTGTCCATCTCCCCACCCCCACCCCCCAGGGGTAGACAGTACTCTGAATACCTGGTGCATTGGTCGGGAGAGCCACAGCTGGCCAGGACCAGATGGGACCACTTCTTGTGTCAGTCACAAGTTAGAGGACATTTGAAAACTGTTTTCCAAAGTTTTCCCCCCCTCCTTCTTCTTTTCATGAAAAGGGCTTTTTGTTAGTACAGCCTTTGTTTGGGGATTCAGTTGATAAAGGGACCATTTTATTGGAATGAATTACTGACGCAAGTGCTGCCAGAAATCCTAGCAAGAGGCCAGCACTCTGGCTTTTATTCAGCAAGGTGAATGGAAACAGCTACTGGGCGTTGGTATCAAGGGCACTTTGGAGTTCAGTGCCATCAGCAACTTGGAGTTTAGAGGAGGCAGTCAGAGAAAGTGCTAGCAATAAAATATAAGACTTTTTCCCTTATATATTTTTATATAATGTCAAATGGGCAGGAACTGTTGGCCAGGACTTCTAGAGAATGAACTCTTTCTACCTATTATTAACTTGCTAAATCTCCACTACAAAGACTGGGGTCCCTGTAACAATTTCAGCTCATTCTTCTGAATTCCGGAAAAAGTCACTTTTCTCTGTTGAGCCAAATGACAGCTGGGGGAGAGAACGTCAAACAGCCAAAAGTAAACCTCAGGTTTTGTGGGACTCACATAGACATGGAACATTTAAAGGTTCTTTAAAGTGATTCTCTTCAGATGGTGCTCAAAGGACTTTGCTAAAAGATATGAAAATACTAGCAAGCCGAAACTCATACATTCTAACTTGTTTTTCTCCCATGTCTGGGGTATGCGGTGCCAACAAAAATTTGTGATGACACATGGACTGACAGTGTTATTTCTCCATAATCTCATCTGCTGTTTTGTTGAGACTCCAAGACCCAGTATATTTGAAGTTTGCTAGATGAATCAGCATTTCTTGGGAAACCTCTTTTAAAATATTGTTATTTGCAAACAGTGGCAAGGAATGAGGCACTTAAATCAATTGACCATGAACTCTTCAGAGTTCAAGGAAATCATTAAGGGCTGATAAAGTCAATAGAAGTTTAGGTAAGAGAAAAGGTATCCCTTGATGTTGTTTGAAGGCATGTAACACCAATCAGTTCTAAGTGACTGAACCCCAAGTATTGATTAGAAAACAGGTGCCCACGGGCAGGTGCCAGCTGTCAAGCTTGGGAGTGTCACACAGACTGGGTCCTACAGATCTCCCTGAAAAGCAAGATGAACAATGGGGGGTCCTGCCATTTATGCCTTTCAAAGACAACACGCACTTGTTTTAAGAAAGGAAGACAAGTTTCCTAGTCTGTAAAGCAAGGATTGTTAAGATCTGGCCTGTTTATCTCACAAGCAAGACAATGAAGCATCCTTCTAAAACCGCTGTACCCACATCTGGTGGTGGCATTATATGCAAGGAGAACAGTGCCCTATGTGGCTGGCGGGAAGGAAACATAGAGGAATGTTTACAGGTGCAAAACTTCTCTGAAGCTCCTCTTTAACTGTGCCCCCTCCCAGCCATCATTCATTCACAGATTCTACACGCCTTCTAGATTACAATTGTAATTCATCATTTGTATAATTTGCATTACTAATATTCTCTCCCCCACTTGGCCAATAGTTCTTGCCCATTTGTCACTTTTTATAAAGGAAAAAGTCTTATATTTTATCGCTAGCACCTTCCCTGTCTCTCCTAAACTCCAAGTCACCCAGTAACTAAACTCAAAGTTGCTGATGGCAGTGCGCTCTGATAGCAGTAAAGCTCCAGGAGCCAGAGATTTTGGCTCATTCCAACAGCAAATTCCCAGTTCCCTGGACTGGCCAGTCACATAGTAGGTGCATAATCAATACTAGTGAAGACATCAGTGAATGCTGAAGACAAATGGAAAGTGCATACATAGTCAATTTGCTTATATATCCCAAATTTGCCCTTGACCTCTGATTTTCTGAACTTGAGATTTTATAAACTAGTCTTTCAGGAGGGAAGAGAGTGGCTGGGATGCTGTAGCTGGGGTCAGTTTCTAATTCAGCCAGAGAGGTCAAAGCTTTATTAGTGATATCACTTCTCAGAGTATTTATAAACTCTACAGCCAGGGAAGATTCACCACCACTTGCTACAGGCCAGTACCCTGAAACCAGTTTTGAGAGGAAAAGCAAGGATGTGAGTCCATCTTTTCACATTCTCTGCAAAAATCCTACAAGTCATGCTAAGGAGTGACAAGAGAATGTCCAATGTCTTTTTTTTTTTTTTTAAGTTTATTTATTTTGTTTTTGTAATCTCTACACCCAACATGGGGCTTAAGTTCACAATCGAGATCAAGAGCAGCACGCTCTTCTGAGTCAGCCAGGCCGCCCCTCCAGCGTCTTATTAGATGAGTCCAGTCTCATACAGAGAGGACATTACTTTGTCATCCGGAGTGCCGAACAGTCCTCTTCTCTTGAAAAAAAACACATCTGCAGAAAGGCTAAGAAACACCTGCTGACCAATACCTAAACAGGTGGCAGGGAACCTCTTTGTTTTCTGAGCTGGATTTGGACATTTTGTAGGTTAAAGAAGGAAAACCACCATCTAAAAGGTATATTCCACCAGAATTTCCCTGGACACGATCCCTCCTAGCCACAGGAAACACAGGAAACATAGCCCGTCGCTAAAATGAATAAAGTCAGGTTTCATTTGATGAACCACAAGTCCTATTTTTTCCCCACAACACTGAAAAGGGCAAGAAATTAATAATAATTGCTTTGATTTTGGGTTATCTTTTGAATGTTGATATATCAAAAAGCATTAATCACTAAGCCACTGAAAATTTTGTCTTGCAGGGCACCTGGGTTGTTGCAAATCGGTCAAGTGTCTGACTCTTGGTTTCGGCTCGGATCGTGATCTCAGTCATGAGACTGAGCCCCACATCGGGCTCTATGCTCAGCACAGAGGCTGCTTGGGATTCTTTCCCTCTTTCTCTGTCCCTCCTGCTGTGCTTGTGCATGCATGCTCACTCTCTCTCTCAAATGATTAAGTTAATTGAAAAAAAAATTTTGCCTTGGTTGTAATTTTTAAAAAACATTTATTTACTGGCAACCTTATAGTACTGATAGAAAAATGTGTCTCGGAATAACTCCAGACTATGGAAAAACAGCTATTAGTAAGGGAGGGATGTTTTCTTTTTTGTTTTTCAAAAATGAACAAATAACCTCTCCTCCTCTCACCACCTACACAGCTTTACTGTGTTCCAGGCCTTCAAGAGTGTAAAATCGATAAAATGGGGTTCTCAGAAGTAGTAGCCCTAGCCCAATGTCACAAGAAGTGCTTATTAAAACAGGAAGGAAACCAGTATTTCAGCAAACCCAAATTGAACAGGTTGGGACCTGACATGTCTTTAAGCGGTCTGAGGTAAAGCACTATTGCACCATAATCGGCAAAGCAAATCAAGACACCTCCAAAAAGGTGGTATAGTAAGAAAAATGTCAATTTAATCATTTTACTTTAGCAAGCAAGCAATTTGTAAACATTCAGTAGCGGCAGCATCCAAGTTACAAACAATTTAAAAAGAAACCGAGATTAGTGATTATGATCGTTCCTTCCCTTTCCCCAAAGGAAAAAAAAAAAAAAAAAAAAAGAAAGAAAGAAAGAAAAGAAAAGAAAAGAAAAAAGACTTGGAAATGAACGACTGAAAACACTACAAACATGGAACATTCAGGTACGTCTTCTATCAGCCTTCTATGCGTCCTCTCTGTGTTTTATTTTTAAAGATGTATCTACTCCTAAAATGCATTATCTTGCAATAACTGGTACGTGAGTGTCTGCCATCTAGGAAGTTCGGTCTGCACGCGGATGTGCACGCAATCGTCTCCGTTTAAATCCCATTGGCGAAGGGGATATTGAGGTCTTGATTCAAAGCTTCTTTGACTTCTAGTGGCAGGGTGTCAAAAAGGTGATCTTCCACAACAAGCCCGCTTTTCTTGAGCAGGCGACACTGGCCCAGCTGGGCTGGCAGGCGGTCCAAGCAGTTCCCCTTCAGCTCCAGCTGAGTGAGCTGGGACAGCTGACCGATCTTCTCGGACAGGAAGGTGATGCAGTTTTGCCCCAGATTTAAAGTCCTCAACTTCACGCATTTGAACAACTGTTTTGGCAGAAGGTCCACTTTGTTCCCAGTGATATGCAAATGCTGCAGGTTCTGAAGCAGCCCTATTTCTATCGGAATCACTGAAATGTTGTTGTAGCTGACATCTAAGCATCTGAGTTTCTGTAAACTGAACACTGCCACCGGTAAGGATTCGAGCTTATTGTTAGAGAAATAAAGCGACTCCAAGTTTTTGACGTGGGTAATGGAGGGAGGAATGGTGGCGATTTTATTATGCCATAATTTTAAACACGTCAGTCGTTTTAAATGCTGGAAACTGATGATCTCCTCGATGGTGCGTATGTTATTCGATTTTAAATCCAGTTCCTGCAGATTTGAGAGGCTGAAAATGGCATGGGGGATTCTCTCCAGCTCACAGTTCTGAAGTTCGAGCTCGGCGACATTCATCATTTTCTTAAGGCTGTTCAGTACCAAGAGTTTAGTGCCGTCATTATGAATGACTAACTTTGTAAGATGTGGGGCCACATCTGTAATGTTGGAGGGAACTTTGGTCAAGTTACTCTTCACGTGGAGAATCTTAAGGTGCCGCAACTCTCGGAGAGACTCGAGTCCAATCATCTTATTGTTTTCAGAGTTCAAGTTGCCTATCAAGTACAACTCTCGAAGGTTTTTGAGCAAATACACCCAGGCAGGGATTTCAGCCACGTCGGTGAACTTCACATAAAGGCATCTCAAGTGATCTCGGAGGAAGCTAAAAGCAGTCTGTTCAACTTTTGCAGGGCAGTGGCAGAGGTGGAGCTCTTGGAGGTTGGTCATCTGAGAGATCTTGGCGGGAATTTTAGCTTCTGGAATCAGTTCAAGTTTTAGGACATCCAGGTCTGTGAGGTCGAAGACGGCGTCGGGCACACCCGACAGCATGAACAGATGGAGCTCCTGCTTGTCCTGGGCGTTGCGGGACACGTGCTGCCGAAGTTTTTCAAATGTCCACTCATGGTTCAGACTAATTTCCCTAAGTTTATTTTCACTAACTTCTGACAAGAACACACCGAAGCGCTTCGAATACAGCTGATCGTATTGGTCCACCATGTGTAGGAGGAACGCAAAATCGTTTTTGACATCTGGAATGTCACTGAAACTGCTCTCTTCTCTGACTTTTTCGAAAGAATATTCCTTCAAAGGTATCCTGAATAACCAGAAGAGAGTGTAGAGGCAGATAAAACCATAAACACAAATAATGGATATGTAACTGATAAGCAGCTTTTTCAGCATGTAAGCCATGTTGTGGGTGCACTCAAACACCTCATAACCGGTCAGGTGCTCCACTTTGGGCTTGCAGACGTGTTCAAAGCTGATTGCGTTGACAAAGTTTGCAGTATAGCAGAGGATAAAAATGAATTTGGCTGTTTTGATAAATGTTTGGACCACGTAGAGTTTGTAGATCAAGTCACTGTCTTCCACGTGAGCACGGAACTTCCTTACTTTCTCAAACAGGGCCTTGGCCTGTTCCCCATCTTTTTTATCTAGGATGGTCATGCTGGGGACTTCGATCACAGGCTTCTCGGCTGAAAATTTGAAGCCCGTTTTGTTGATCATTGGGGTACTGGCACTGGGGCTCCCTTCATCGCTGCTGGTAGACACATGCTTTGGTAGAGTCTGGGCACCTGTTATTCTCTGCTTGTTTTCCTCCGAGTCTTCACATGCTGTCTCGGACAACGCTTTAGTAGTCCAAGGAGATTCAAAGCACTTTCCTAATATTGAAACAAAATGTTCTACTTTTGAGCATGTTTTGGGATATTTGAACCAAAAGTTGCTACTGACCATGAGAATAATAGTATGTATAAGAGCAAGGTATGGAAAGTACTTAGAATACCACGGAAGGGCCAGATGGTAACACATCTGATTAATAAATACATATTGCTGAAAATCCAAGTTTGTCTTTCGGCCTGTTGGATCTTTCTTCTCTTTCTTTGTCTCCTGATTTGGAACTGTCGAATCTGTGTGAGGATATGTGGCTCTGAGAGGTATGTCAGGTGTCACAGCAGATGCGCCGAAGGAAATGTCACTTGTCGTCCGCCCATCTCGGTCTTGGTCTGTGGCTGCTTCCATCCTGGGGATACTGGTGGTAACGTCGGCATTTCCCGGTGGTGTGTGTGCCTTTGAATTTACAGGAGATGGCAATACTGGCAAGCAGACCACCTGATCTTTGGTAAGCTGCATGGTTCCTGCAAAGATGGCTACCATCAACATAACGACAGCCAGGTAATCCATAAACACGTCCCACCATGGTTTCAGGATTCGGTAAGTTGGTTGAATGTCATTAAGTGAAGCAACTTCCGCAAGGGTAAACATTCCTAGAGAACAAGAAAACAAGAGAACGTCATTACAAAGATGCAAGCGAAAAACATTAAATGAAAAAAATTCTTTACTTGCTCCAAACTAAAATGTTCTCCTCCACATCCTAGCTTTTTATCCACGATAGGTGTGGTAAAAAATAAAATAAAAGGAACACATATGAGAAGAATGGTGCTTTGTCACAGGAGCTTTTCTCTCCTTGCCCAAGAAAAGAGAAAAAAAAAAAACAAAAAAACGGGTGGGAAATAAAAGATGCCTTCCAGGTGAGACATAAGGGCAGTTTGCTGATGGTCTACAAGGGTTAGAGGAGAAAAGTTTGAGAGCTGTTTTATTTATTTTTTATTTTTTTTGAGATCTGTTTTAGAGGTAGAATCGAAAGACTTGTACTTCCTGGACCTTGAACAAGATGATATTTGCTGTAGACTGGACTTGTTTAAAGTGAAGACTGGAGTTTTAGGGAGAGAAGTGAGATGATTTCTGTTTTGTACAAGCCAAAATGGAAACGTCTGTATATACTAATTAAACTTTCGATAAGCCTTGTGTACCAGACTCCGGCTTACCCCTTACTAATGGTATGATTCTCCAAGCCTTCCTGTTTCCCATCTATATAATGGGGATGATTACTTCTGAGGGTTACTGGAAAGCCTCAATTAAGCACTGATTATAAAGCTCTTAGCACACCTTCTGGCCATAAGTATTTGTTACCTCGTTACATTAGCTCTTATCACTCTGGTGGAAATGTGCCATGGACAGCAAAAATCAGAGTTTAGAGTTTATTTTTTTAAGGTCTAAAAAATTTATTTATTCATGAGAGACATAGGCACAGGGAGAAGCAAGCTCTATATGGGAAGCTCAATGTGGGACTTGATCCCAGAATCCCAGGATCACAACCTGAGCCGAAGGCAGATGCTCCACCACTGAGCCACCCTGGTGCCCCTAAGGGTCTAGAGTTTAAGAGGACCCTTAGTATAATACTTGGGATTTATCGGTTATATATAGCTGAAAGTCTGGCCTTGGATGTAGTACCTGTGGAACAGCATGTGGTATGAAAAGAGGGCCAGAGACACAGGAGGGACAATCAGTGACACAAGATGAAATAGGTCAGGGCCAGTAAGACCTTTGACCTGTACCAAAGCAGGAGACCCTAGCAATGAAGGGAGTTCCAGTACCAGGACACCCGAGAATGTTGCCACCATTCACTGACAGTTGGCAGCATTTTAGTCCTGAAACTATTCCTACAAAGAATAAAAGTACCAAGGACAATCATTCTGGAAGAAACCAAGAAAAACACAAGGTTTACAGGGAAAGTAATGGGAATGGGCTTCTGTAATCACATATGTGAAATAAATGTTTATCGTCTTGAATTCGGAAGTTTCAACTTCTTGAAAAGTAACATTATCATAGCCTACTTTCTTGGGATGCTCCCAGGTTCCAATATTCATATATAAAATGATGTATTTCTTTGAAAAGCTAGTGAAAATAACAGATAAAAGTCAGGCAGATACCTAATGTTCTGGGAATACATTATTGTTTAAAATAAAGGAAAGAAGATAGATTTTTATCTAATTATGGAATGCTGTGTTGAGAGGGATTCTGAGGCTGACTCTCGTTTCAGCAGGAAAGTGTTACATGACTAGTTACTAGTGTCTCCCTTGGATGACAAAACAGAGTGGTCATACCAGTATTTTTGACTCTGCTTGCTCTGTTTTAGACCACGTCTTATTTCTTCTGAAACTCTCCATATACACCTATAAAATATAATTCTATTCAATTATAATAGCGATTCTCGTATCTGTAGTTTTTTTTTAACGTGAAATATCTTTTATGTAACTAGGTAAATGTAAGCCCAAGAACTCCAAATGCATCTCACTTATTCTGTTGTACTTATATTTTGTGAAAAATCTCTAGAAATCACATTTCTAGACTTCTGGGCTTAAGTATGAAATGCCTGGCACCCAGTCTTTATTTAAAAATGACCAAGGGAGTGGGAGACAACATTCCCACTGGAATCCCTTTATTCTGAGCTCTTGTATCTCATTGTGTGTTTGGTTTTATGAGTGGTCAGGAATTTAAGCAGGAAGGAAGGCTATTGGAATGCACAGTGGTCCCAACTAAATAAGAAATAGTTCAACCACACGTCATGTGAGCTCTTTGGTCCCTATATAGAATGCACAAGACACAGCACTGAGCCACAGGTTACAGAGTGACTCTTATTTCACGTATAAAGATTGCAGAAAACACCTCACAGGTTTCTTCCCGGCAAAGAACTCCATATGGTCACACTCAAGGACCATGGTCTTAAACGGCCATCGGTATAAATAATTGTTTGCACATAATACTTCTTTCTAATAAGATTTTTCTTTACTCTTGTCACACTGTGGTGGAACCAACTGATTACTTGTCTGATCCCACACTAGATTTTTTTTTTCCCACACTAGATTTTAAATTCAATGGGGCCAGGGACCATGTCCTTCCTCCTTATTCCCATATGACCAATGCCTGATGCACATAGCAGGTGCTTGATCAAGGAAAGACTATGTGGCTCTTGATCATCATCTTCAGCATGCTCCTCCTCCTCCTACCAATTCCTCAAGAACACTGATCCACTATCTACATATGGTATTGGGCAGACGAGCATTTTATTAAGCTTAAATGCCACCACACTGCAACTTCAAGGAGTACAAGAATAAAAACTCTAAGACAGGCCTCTGCATAAAAGTAAACAGCTAAAGGATCACAGAGCAAAGAAACCATGGGATCCTTGTAACCAGTATTCTGTAGCTGTTAAAACTTCATCTGTGGTTTTAAAGCACCTTGGACTCAGGACAGGCTTTGATTCCAGGAGAGAAGAGGAGGTCGATCACTTTTCCAAGGGAGGAGGAAAAAAGTCAAAAGGTGGGGGCAGAGAACACAGCGTGAGAGGACTCTAACTTCACAATGACCCTTCACTAGCTCAGCCCCCACATCCCAGCATGGGTGACAACATCTGAGCAACAGAGACCAGCCTGCAAGGTTGGGCTGTCTACTCTGTCGCTGCCTGCCAAGGGTTCCGTGCCCCTGCCACCTCCTCCAGCTCACTTCCCTTGTTCTTTCTGGTGAACTCCTACTTATTCCTCAAGCACCAGCTCAAGTATGACCTCTTTGCCCAAACTCCTATTGTATGGCCTAATAATCTGTAATAATCTCGTATTTGTCTCTTCATCTAGATCTTGAGCTCCTTTGGGCAGAGACTATGCGTTATTATTCACCTTTGATCCACAGTGACCTACTCTCTCCCTTCTAACGAACAGGGAAGGCATTTAGTGATGATGACGATGATGATGATGGAAGCTATTTTGTGTCGCCTTCCTTCCTCATGCAAAGCACTGCAACAGAACCTTTACATCTTGGGGCACCTGGGTGGCTTAGTAGTTGGGAATCTGCCTTTGGCTCAGGTCATGATCCCGGGGTCCTGGGATCGAGTCCTATATCAGGCTCCCCATAGGGAGCCTGCTTCTCCCTCTGCCTGTGTCTCTGCCTCTCTCTCTGTGTGTCTCCCATGAATAAATAAAATCTTAAACACAACACCTTTATATCTGGTATAATCTGCTTTTGTGTAAGATGCATTCCTGAAAATGAATATATGAAAGTTTGGAGTTTCAAGTTTTGGGGACTAAGGGAACAGTTCTATTTCCAAATTGCTGCACAATATCATAAAATCCACCAGAATTTCGAAAATTAAAAAGACAGACAATACCAAGTGCTGGTAAGGATGTGGAGCAATCGAAACTCTTAAACATTGCTGGTAGGAGTAAAATGGTAAAACCATACTGGGAAACTTTTGAGTTAATATCTACTAACCTGAACATGTGTATATTCTATGACCCAGCAATTCCATCGGTACCCATGAGAAATATATATTCTTTTTAAAAAATATTTTATTTATTTATTCATGAGAGACACACATAGAGAGGCAGAGGGAGAAGCAGGTTCCCTGCTGGGAGCCCGATGTAGGACTCGATCCTGGGACCCCAGGATCACACGCTGAGCTGAAGGCATTTGCTTAACCACTGAGCCACCCAGGCATTCCGAGAAATATATATTCTTATCAAAAGACATGTACAAGGATGTTCACAGTGGCACTATTTGCAATCACCCTAAACCGGAAGCTAGCTAGATGTCCATCATCACTAGAATGAAAAAACGCAACGTGGTATATTCACAAAGTGGAGTATCAGGCATCAATGGGAATGAATACTCTGGTTACATGGGTCTGCTCACTTTATAAAATATGATCTGTACGCTTAGGCTGTGTGCCTTTTTGGGTATATGTTTTTAACTTCAATAGATGGTTTCAGAAAGAAATGATAAAAGCACACACACCTGCCCTACGAATGTGCAGCGTCAACAGACTGAGGTTTCGCCTTCCCACAGCCCAAGGCAATGCACAGTCTGGCTGGGGTCAGAGGCCAGGGAAGCCCATACTTTCTTCTGGCAGCCTCCCCTTGCTGACTCTCTTCCCCGGCCTGAGAGGAGGGCCCCAGTCTCCCAGGAGTACAAAGAGAGGTATGAATATACCACGCGCAAAAGCTCTGGCTGGGAATAGCTGAGTGTGCACAGATGGAACGCCAGTGAACACTGTCCAAATTCCATCTAACCCTCACAACATTACACTAATCTGCCACAGTGTTGTTATTTTCCCATGACAGATAAAGAAAGAGGCTTGCAGGAGTTGTGGAAATCAAATAATTAGTGGTGGAATCTGGATTGAAAAATATCATCTAAGGCCAAACCACATGTTCCTTCTAGCAGATTACACTGCCTCTCTCCTTTACTTCTCATGTTTGCAGTGCTTTGCAGTTTGCAAGCTACTTTTTTTTTTTTTTAAAAGGATTTTATTTATTTGAGAGTGAGTGAGTGAGGGAGAGAATGAGTAGGGAATGGGGCAGGGTGAGAAACAGCACGGGCTCCATCCCAGGGCTCCAGGATCATGGCCTGAGCCAAAGGCAGACAGACGCTTATCTGACTGAGCCACCTAGACACCCCGCAAGCTACTTTCCTATAAAATACCTCAGCTGATTTTCATAGTGACCCAGTGACTGAGGCACTGCTACTGCCTACCAGTATGCAGAAACCTGAAGCACAAAAAGTGTAAATGACCTCCCTGGGCTAATAAATGACATGGCTAACAGAATCTTTCATCTCCACATCTCATTCTCTATCACGCGGTCTTCCAGTGGCGGTGTTGTTGGCCAAGGTTGGCTGCTGAAGGAGGAACTTCTGACCATTGTCCTTGGCTTTGAAGAGACAGAGGAATGAAATTATGTAAGCATCACCTTCCCTCCAGTGATCTTTCATGACATGTGCTCTGAATTCAAGAAAACTGTGAGCCAGGCACCATGGAGGGAATGCGGAAATGGTGTTAACTTAGTCCTTGCCCTCCAGAACTTCCCAGTCTACTGGGGATGACAAGCAGTAAGTGTGCTATTACAACACGGTAAGAAAACTGCCCTGACCAGGTTCATTCAAAATACGGGAGGCACAGGACAGGACAATCGTCTGCATCTGATAACCGGGAGGGCTCCACAGAGAGGTGGTTTGTAGGCTGAGATCAGAAGGAGACAGACAGTCATGGGGTGGTGGGGAAGGTAGGAAATACAATTTTGACAGAAGAAATAGCAAGTGCAGAGGCATGCAGACATGGGAGAAATTAGATGTTAGAGAAACTACAAATAATTCTAATGTTATCCCATTCTTAGTCTAGAATGCTCCTATACAGATAGCACATTTCATAGGTAAGTCACAAGATGGAAACAAACCAAGGCACGGATGGTGTAAATGTAGTCTTAAAGAAGTGTCTGGGCCATAAGGCAGGAAACCAGTACTTTCCTGCCATGTCAGGCACTGACTAGCTCTTATCTCAAACACATGACGTCAATAAATGTGCCTATTATCCTATTTTACCCATCAAAAACTGAGTAAAAACTTTCTACCTCCCAGGAAGTGTTTTAACCATTAACTGAGGAAATAGAAGTTGCTTTTCACATACACAAGTGCATACAAAGTATATTAAATACATATTCATACTCATGTAGAGTACATGATGATCCTCAAGTAACTTTCTAATGTGAAAGTCAAGTCAATGAGAGCGACCAGTACCTAACTTCCATATCTTAAGGTTTGATCAGGACTCAGAATAGATATACAAGGTTATCAGTGGATTTCTTTAATCTGAGGAAGGTACATTTAGTCAGTATTAATTGCTTACATTCTTTGGGTTCTCCTTTACAATTTGTCTGTTGCAAAGGATTTAAAGAATTACATTATGAGGATGAGGATTTCACATTCCAAGGCTTCTTTGTTTATGGTACATATGAAAATCAGCTTAACATTCTCTATAAGCACACATTTCTCATGGAAATTGAGAAAGTTTTTTGTACTAGAACTGAAAGAGGGAAATTGATGGACTCTGGTGAACAATGATGCATCAGAAAAGAACAGATACATGTAAACACATATATCCATACAGCTGGGCATAAATGCACACACATGCCACACCTAAGCAGACATGAAAAATTCATATGATTAAAGAAAATAAATGCTTCATATGTAAAATGAGAGAGGAGGAATGTTTCAATTTTTCAATTTTTTCAAACAGAGCTCTGAATTACTGGTATTATATAAGTATTAACTATTAATTTATGAATTAATTAAAGTTATTAATTAATAAGTATTATGTGTTTTAATTATGCAAGATATTCTAGCTAATATAATTCTATATACAAATACAACTCACTTGGTGTTACTCCTTCTTTAAAAAGATTATACGTAATTTTCTTCATTTTTTTTTTAAGATGCGGGAGGGGCAGAGTGAGAGGGGAAGAGGATTTTAAGTAGGCTCCATGGCCAGCCCAGAGCCTGAAGTGCAGCTTGATCTCACGACCCCGAGATCATGACCTTAACTGAAATCAAGAGTTGGATGCTCAACTGATTGAGCTGCCCAGGTTCCCTGAAATTTTCTTTTAAAGATAGTATTCTATTTTTAGTAATAGAATTTTATTTCTGATTTTTCAGTCAGTAGAGCATGGGACTCTTGATCTCATGGTTGAGCCCCATGTTGGGTGTAAGTTTGAGCCCCATATTGGGTGTAAGGATTGCTTAAAAATAAAACCTTAAAAAAATAAATAAATAATAATTTTCTTTTAATACTACTTTGGTCTAAATACCTCAAAAATCACTGAAAAAAAACATTTAGGGACTTATCCCTTGATTTTACAAAACATTTGGCCATATAAAACCTACTAAAATCAGATTTCACTGACTGGGCAAAATCCATCCATTTTACTAACCCCCAAAGCTTTTTTTTTTTTTTTTTTTAAGTAGAGAGAGGTGCAGAGAGAATCTTAAGCAGGCTCCATGCCCAACATAGGGCTTGATCTCACAATCCTGAGATTATGGCTGAAATCAAGAGTCGGATGTTTAACCGACTGAGCCACCCAGGCACCCCTCCAAAAGCTTTCAATAAATCCTTTTAACACCTGAAAGAAGAGGACATAAGAAAATTCAGAACTTGTGAGCTGTAAAAACAACTTTACACAAAGCGTATTTTAGTGCCTATTTGGAGTTTATCTCTAGAGTACCGCTAATCACAGAGAAAAATCTACCTCAAAGCTAAAACATAGAACTCTCAATACATTTTAGAAGATCTAAGGCAAAATATCTCAGGAATTAACAAAAATGTTTTCATACATCATTATGTATTTTCTTGCCTTGTCTTTTAGCTCTTAATTCTAAAGGTCAAGGCCCATGTTTGAAAGCTAGAAAATGAGATCTTATTCATAGAACAAAAGGACCTCTAAATCAATGGCTTCCACATTTCATTTCATACAACATCAGAGTTTCTTTTTACAAATTATCACTAGCATTGCCTTGACCAGGAACTCAGGCCAACAGAGTTTCACAGACCCTTCGGCACCTACAGGCCTGGTTTAGGATACCCTCTATTAGAAACTACATTTCCTTCAACAAGTATTTACAGAGTATCTATGTGCTAGATACAGGTGCTGGGGATAGAGGGAAATAACAGTAAGATAAATGAGTAGCTGGCCTTATTGAGAAAGCAGCCTAGAGGAAGCACAGAGAGAAAGAGGTAGGGCGATGGTCTGATTGGCCCCGAGAAAGAGCTGACAGCTAATGGGCCTTAATTAAAGGCTCCAGAGAAAGAGACATCCCACGCTCCGAAAAGCCTGTTTGGTCAAATCCTTCTAATCCTAACTTCACCCAGTTTGCCAGGCAGCCAGTGGGATTTCTAAGGGGAGTTCTGTTTGTGTTTCTAAATTCTTCCCACCTATAAGACAGACATCTCAGACCAAAACTGACCATTTTCTTTTTAAGTTTACTGACCTCTAATACTGCTTCTCCAGAGGATGAATGGTACATGTCTGAGACTGGAGAAAGGAAATTGAACCAGAATGGAGCTCCCTGACCCCTGGAGCACCTCTCTCCCAGCAAGTGTTGCCTTCGGGGCGGAAAGCCCTCCTCATCACAAACCCATGGATATCTGCTCTGGAAACAGACAGCTGGGAGCCTACTGGCCCTTATACCTGATTTGGCTCAGATTGCTCGAAAGCCCCTGAGTACCCTGCCGGCTGCTGATTTTACTAGCTGTGAGAAAACTTCTCAAAGTCAGGAAAAGATACTCAGGTATTAATACACTCTACCTTGGACATGTAGTTAATGTTAAAAAGGCTACTTGGCAGTTCGTTAGGACACCCCCCAATCAGGACTAGAAACGAATGTAGAGTTAGACACCCTGGCTGAACTGCAAGTTCCGTCTGTCCGTCTCCTTTTCTCCCCCTACCTGGGTTTGAATTCCTAACCTAAAGGAACAGGGTTTCTTTTATCTGTGTGCCCTGTGTCCCCAGGGCATGACATAGGGAAAAAAAAAAAAAACAAACCTTAATAAAGGTCTGTACCAGAATGAATCCTGGTGACCAATACCGGCATTCTAGGAGCGGGCGAAGGCACTGAACCTGTGAGCCACTTACTGTCGCTGTTAATTACAGTGACGTCTAAGATCACCATCAATCATGCCAAAGTCAAAATGATCAGCCCTGACAGGAACTCTTCAGTGTCCAGATGGACACTGCCATACAACTCTTTTTAACAGGGTATTCTGAAGGTAACTCATCTGGATAGACCACCTGCATGCAGTTAGGCTTTGAAGTAAACATTCTGCAGGAAGACAGAAAGACAGGGGTAGTTGGGCACACCCTCCCCAGGAGATAAGAGCCCAAGGTCTGATTCTTGATGGCGGACAGGTGATAAGTCAGAGGGAACTCTGAGACAGAGGTGAAAGAGCACCATTTTAGCACACAGCCGGGTGGTACAAAAAGGCCAAGCAGGAAGGAGCTTCAGAGAGGCAGACTCCCGGAGATGAGGAAGCTGCCAGAAGCTCAGTCTTTCCCTCTCCTTGTCCTCATGGGGTTTTCTGCCCTTCTGCACACGTTCTGGATGCAGATGTTCTGACCGTATCTAACTGTGTGTGCAGTTTGCTGGAGTCAGTAACCACTACCGAAGTGCTGAGTAAGGACCCAGCACGTGGGAAGGGCTCGTGAAAGCTGCTGTTGTTACTCCCTGTGTTGTATAAGGCATTTTATATAAAGAACCCCATAAAAATTCTTTACTACTAGGTACTAAGAGAAGTTTGCCTTTCATGATATACGGATATAAGAACAATGGAATCTGTGTGTTCTCCACTTAGCTGTGGCTTCCAGGAAATTCAGCTCAATTTTATAAAGGCATTGTAAGCATTAACCCTTAGCCTGAATCTTTGTTTACTTACTCCCTCATCCTTCCATCCATGAAATAGATCTGGGTACTCAAGTGTTAACATGATGCAAATTCCTGGAGAAACTCTGGTGAGCAAATTCAGACATACCTCCTTTCTCACAGAGTGCAGTCTAGGAGAGAGAACTATTCATATCTGAAGATATAAAATGGTCAATCGAGAAGAGGACCACGCAGAGGCAGACTGACTTTGCAGGGAGAGAGGAGTAAGCCTTGGGACCCCTCACTTCCACAGGCCCCTTTCAAGGCCCTGTGCCTACTTTCATATTTCTAATTTTGTGCTTTTTTCCTTAAAGAGAGCTCCCCAGTGTCAGGATTCCAGAAGATCTTGACGTTCCTCTGTATGCCATTGTGAAGGCAGATGATGAGGCTTTTCCTCCAGCTGGCAAGATCGGGGAAGAAGTCATGACTGGGGCAAGGTGTAGAGAAAGAGTGAGGAGGGGCTGGGCCAGAAGGTCCAAAGGCTTCATGTTGAGAGGGACAATGAGGACAGAGCATCTGAGGAACTGAAGGTTCTGTAGCCCGGAGCTCAGGGAGAGAAAGTGTGCGGTGTGAGGGGATGAGGTCCTATAAACCACGTAGAAGATTCTGACATCCTACAGAGACACTATACTTTGGACATGGCTCTATAGCAGGGAGCCACTGATGTGTTTTGGGCTTGAGAGGGGAGGCATGTGAAAATCGGGGTTGTATCTCCTTTCCAAGATCTCTGCGGGCCAGGTGGACAGGCTAGTGAGGGAAGAGGTGAGGTTAGGAGAGGAGCTACTGGTTACTCAGGGGAAGGTGAAGACTGCTCTAAGTGCAGAAGAGAGGGAGCCAGGAACATGGAGGATTTAGGAGCTAACAGGTCCAAGAACTAATAACAGGACTTCATGGTCCGGATGAGGAAGGCAAAGGAGAGAAAGGTGTCAAGGGATGACCCCTAGACTTCCTTTAATTCTCTACCTCATTGTTCCATACCCTTGTACTTTTACATCCATTTACAGGATTTTACTCTAACTAAATCTTTATTCCTAAGCCCTTCAAATCCTTTTTTCTCCCCCCCCCTCACATATCTTCCAGAATCCTTTATTCCTTTTTTTCCTCTAGATCCTTTTTAAAAGTAAGCAGATTATATATAATAAGGAAAAAGAAATATAAGCCCTCACGTGTTAGGGCATAAAATCTATAATCTTAGATAGTTTGAAAAACATTACTTAAGAGGCACCTGGGTGGTTCAGTCTGTTAAGGGTCTGCCTTTGGCTCAGGTCATGATCTCAGGGTCCTGAGATTGAGCCCTGCATTAGGATGGATCCCTGCTCAGCAGGGAGCCTGCTTCTCCCTCTGCTCCCTAACTCCACCACCCTGCCCCCACTCACGAGCTCTCTCTCGCCCTCGCTTTCTTTCTCAATTAAATAAATATCTTAAAAACCAACACTGTAAGAATCCTACATACAGTCAAAGCTTGTGACTTTTCATGCTAATAAAAACTGGTTTCTTCAATAAACTAAAATGGACACTAGTAAAAAACCAAATACATACCTTCATTAGCTCTTTCAGGGGAGACATGGAAAGGCAGCATAGTTTTATTCTTTCCTATGTTTTCTTTAGGTCAATACTCAAATGAGTTTGTATTTTATAAGTATACAATAGCTGAGGAGTGGGTGGCAGTTAGATGGGGCAAAGATATCGGGTAACAGTATAAGAACACCATGAAATACTTTCAACTTATACAGAAATAATTTAAAATTGGCCTAATTTATGTATAAATAATCTAGAGTCTCCTTTTACTGAACTAATAATTTAAAACAATTTCAATTCTTACAAGTTGGTAGCATAATGGATAAGAATGTGGCTTAAGGAGTTAGCCTGCCTGAGTTTTCATCCCATCTCTACCTCTTACCACTTCATCTATAAAATGAACACACAATTAGTGTCTCCTATCACTAGCTGTGTCAACTTGGGCCTTCATTTTCCTTATCAGTGAGGTGGGGATAAAATACCACAGTGACATACACAAGACATCCAGGATAACGCTGAACACATAGTAGGTATGCTCACTGAATGTTCCCACACCAACCACTCTCCAAAATGTCCAGAAAAAAATTAAGGAAGGTGACAGCCTTTAAAGAAAACCCTGGAGAATGTGAGGGGGAGAAAACAATGAAGAAAAAAGAGAACAGAAACAATAGCAATAAGATAAAGAGGGGACTTCTGACAATAAGGTGTAAATCAAATACTGCAAAGATTAAAAACAATCAAAACTCCTAAAAATCATTAATGACATTTGACAAAATAATCTCTAGAATTCATCACTGACATTAGAAACCATTATACATTAGAAACCATCTTAGTTAGGTTTAATACAAAATTCTCCCAAAGGGTCAGCCTTCTAAAGTAATATAAAGCCTTATTTTAGAATTGGTGATAAAAAAGAAAGAATTAGTGATA
Organism: Vulpes lagopus; assembly: GCF_018345385.1. Classification (NCBI taxonomy): domain Eukaryota; kingdom Metazoa; phylum Chordata; class Mammalia; order Carnivora; family Canidae; genus Vulpes; species Vulpes lagopus. The sequence continues at coordinate 147,685,682 of NC_054826.1, forward strand.
AACAGGTAAACTTGGCTGAATATCACTTTTGTCCTATTTCAAGGGATTTGATAAAAGAAATGTTTTATTCACATTCAATTTACTTAATCTTCTTGTTCTTAACATCTCTTTGTGTAGCTCTTGTGAAAATTATGTATCATCTTGAGAAAAGTAGGTCTGATAGGATCTTTAACTGGAAACCCTTTACTAGCTAAGGTGTGCATGGAATTAATGGTATTTTCCCTTTTACCAAATTAGGATGAATTAGTGGAGTTTTAATAGAGAGCCACAATCATGATGATATAATTTATAAAATTTCCCCTAGAATTAGTGGAGCTGTAAAACTGAATCACAATAGAATAGCCTACAGTTTGTAAAAGCTCCTGAACCTTTTTGTATGGGGAAGGCACAATGACTTACCTGTATGTACATGGTTACCTCACATATAAATAAGCATAATTTCTAATTCAGTATGGTGCTTATTTTAAATGAGCTGCTTCTTTGATGATTACATGAAGATCTTCGACTTAAAAAAATTGGGGGTACTGGGGCACCTGGGTGGCTCAGTCGGTTAAGCATCTGCCTTCGGCTCAGGTTCAGGATCCTGGAGTCCAGGAATCGAGCTCTACATTTGGCTCTGTGCTCAGCAGGGAGCCTGCTTCTCCTTCTCTCTCTCAGCCCCTCCCCACTTAATGCTCTTTCTCTCTCTCACTTTTTCTCAAATAAATAAAATCTTTAAAAAAATTGGGGGTCTTTACTTTCTGATAAAGCATGACATTTATTCAACCCTGAAAAAAATGGCTTAAGATAACATTTTTGAAAAAAAAAAAGTGTTAACATACGCAAGTGCTAATGTATTTATTTAGGCATCTGCTATTTTAATTGTAGAGATCCTTAGCGGTGTTCCTCAATCCATTTCATGTCATAGTCCACAGAAAAAAAGGACATTTTTACAAGCCCTTGGGTAAACACAAGAGGGTGAACACAATCAGGCCTTGGGCTTTAGGCTCCACCCAAATGAACTGATAATTCAGCCATCTGGTACCCATTCCTGGCACAGATTGAGAATTCCAGACTAAAGTATAAGATATTGGATGTAAATGAAGGTCTAAAATCTTCTAAGTGATAGAATCTATCCATCTGAAGTGTGATAATTTTTGGGAGTGATTAAATGTTATTTTCCTTTCTTCCTCATGAGACAGCCAAAACCCAGTAAAAACAGATTATAACCAAGAAACAATTTGCTCATTTGTGTCCTACATACAACACATTAGAACTATAATAATAATGATGTGTACTGTCTTAATGGACCAGTATCATTAGGTAGACGCTGCTAATGCTAAAATGGAGGGTGGCTGTTCAATCATCCATTGATTCATTGTCAAGCGCCATATACTGTGTTAAAGTATTAAGGATCTGTAGTTGAAGATAACTTACTGGCCCATCATGGACTTCAGGAAACCTTTACTGTCATGAAGCCATCAGGCTCACATCATTATACATTATCAACAATTATTTGGTTTACGTAATATGATAGTGCTGAGAATATGTATATAATAGAGAAAGATAGAAACAGTTCTTGTCCTCCTACGGCTTAAGGATCTGCCCATGCTTACTTTATTTACGTACTCTGGAAAAGATGAAGCATGAACCACTACCATCATTCTGCCCAGAATTATCTAAACAGTCCTAACACATCCTAATCTAAAGTGACAACAAAGTATATGACCATTAAGAACTCTGTGATAGTCAAGACTAGTATTATGCAATAAGAGTGAAAATGCAGTTCACCCTCTGAACTAGAAAGCTTTTTTTTTTTTTAAGATTTTATTTATTTATTCATGAGAGACAGGGGGGGGGTGGGGCAGAAACATAGGCAGAGGGAAACGCAGGCTCCATGCAGGGAGCCCGATATGGGACTCGATCCCAGGACTCCAGGATCACGCCCTGGGCCAAAGGCAGGCACCAAACCGCTGAGCCACCCAGGGAGCCCTGAACTAGAAAGCTTTTGAGAGTGACAAATGATAAACAAAAGGGGATGCCAGGATAAGGTATAACTGGAACTCTCCCATGGAAACCAGGGGTTGTTGTCGCCCTTACAGGCCACATGAGCTAGAAACATTTGAGGCTGTTATGCAAGGCTGATGTATAAACACAAGCCTAGATTTTTTTTTTTTAGGAAAATAATCTGTAGACACATCCTATCTTAAATATTTCACTCTATAGCAGTTGATTCAAAGTAGCTGATACCTCAAGACAGAATTTACTACCTTACGGATGACAACTGACCTCTTATCATGGTAGGATGTTGCACATTACAATTATTTTCTAGTAAGAAACCTAAAATTTTTTAAAAATGAAAGAGACATAAACCATTTAAACAGCATTCCCCTACCCACCAAGATATGTGCAGAAAACAATATTTGTACTGCACAAAATGGAACACCACAGAAGCTGCTGGAGTGCCCTGCAACGTGGGCTGAGAGCATCTGTATTTTGGCAAACATGTATGCAATTCTGTTATGTGTGCCACACCATAGCAGCTGAAAAACTGACCCAAATTATGCAACACATCGACGGATGCTGTCTGTTTACACATCTGAGACTAAAGAATACAGAAGGGCAGGATGAGTGATAATTTCCCTTAGAAGGAGAATATATCAACATCACCTTTCAGAAAATGCTCTGAAGATGGAGGTGAAATGTTACCAATAGTGGTACCAAATGTGAAAACCTAAGTGCTGAGACGAAAAGTCTGGAGGGAGATTATGTGCTCTATATGCTCCTGTGTCTTGTCACCAAACTTTTACCATAAAGCATTAGTTGAGAATGAGAGCTACAAACTGCTTTTTCCATGTATATGCCCTCAACCCTGGATGACACACTTTTTTGGATGAGGAAGGAAATAAAGTACGAGGTGTTGAATCCTATGAACTACATATGGCAACTGCTCAATCTTCCAGGGTAGGTTCAGATGGGTTAAAAATAAATCACCAATTTTCTCCCAGTTTGAGATCCTTTTCTTCCCCAGTTTGACTTTTAATCAACATCATTCTCCCTTTCTACTTTTTTGGTAACAGACACCTGCTACTGTCACCGTTCAGTTGAGCTGGATGTACTGTTGCCCAGGTAGAGGTCCTATTTCCTAGTCTTACTTGCAACCAGGTATGGCCATGTAACTGAGCTGGTTGTGAGAGGCTGTGAGAGGTGATTGCTCACTTCTTGGTAAGTTCCATAATGACAAGCTTACCTGCTCTGGCTTCCCTTTTTCCTTTTTCCTGCTAGCTGGAAAACGGGGAAGCGGGCACAGCCTCAGAAGGCACAACAGAGCAGTCCTGCCAAGTGCATGCTGCTCACATCTGGACTGCTATATGAGAAGGAAATGCCTTTTAAGCCATTCTGTTTGGGAGTCTCTGTTACAGCAGTTTAGCTGGTACCCAAATTAATAAAATTTTGAACTATTCAAAAACGCCTCTTAAATACAAGGATCCAGAAATAGATTGGATTGACTCATTTGTGGGTACTTCTATGTGGTTTCCCAGAACACAAAAGAGTGGAGGCTTTTCCAAGAGTAGGGCTCAGGGAGAGCATGACATTGTCATATCCAAGTTAGCAAAAGGGCAATAAGGAACCCCTGACGGGTCTGAACGGGGAGGCGGGCAATGGGATCAGCGCTCCAATTTAGAAAGAATCCTCTCCAGAGTGTGGAAGTTGGACTGGAGGCAGGAAAGACTGGAGGAGGGCAAGTTTGCATGAAAGTTGTACCAGTCAAGGTGACTTCCAGGTAAATTTAGTTTTTCAGCTTGAATAGCCTAGGACCTGTGTGTAATACATTTAAGTAGCGATTACCAGGAGTCACTTGACCTAAATCTCAGGGGAAGGATCCAGGACAGAATTACTCATTTGTGATTAATCAGTATATGGAAGATGAGAGTACATAAGGAGAAAAAGGTCAAAGAATCCTGGGGATCTCTACCAGTTAGGGAACAAATGGGAGAAAAGGAACAGGGGGTCAGAGAAAGAGGAGAACTGTGCTCTGGAAGCCGAAGGGGGAAAGTCAAGGAGGTTAGGGAGTAAAGAGTGACTGCTCGGTCTGGCAGCTGAGGGTCACTCAAGACCTCAGCCCAAGCACTGTCCATTAAGTCTGGCTCACTGAGGGTGAAGAGTCAGTGGGAAAGAGAATGTTTGCTTCTCGAATGTTGGCTGGGGAGAAAAACAAAAGGCTGAGACAGCAAGAAGGGGAAGGAAGTTAGATGGAAGGGTTTACTTTTTAGGATGGGAAAGGAGCTGGGAGTTAGAAGTTAAAAAGAACAGGGTGAGAAGGTACAGAGGTGTTTTTTATACGGCTGTCTGTTATTTGGAACATCGAGTTAAAACAGATGCAGTAAACCCATTTCTACAAGGAACTCAGTTCAAGTATGCAGCATGCTGTTATGACTAAATGAAAGTATCAAGATTAAAGAGTTCATAACTCCACAGAAATTCTTAAACAGAGTTTGGACATATATTGTTTGCTTTTCTCTTCAGTAAGTCGGTAAACATTAACCTTGCTATCTGACATATTACTTATCCAGTTGTAAAACTTTAAAAGAGGCCTTTCTGGGGAAAGTTGAAAAAGAGAAAACAAAAAAGAAAGGTGACTTGCAAAAAAAAAAAAAAAAAAAGAATTCCACGAATCCTATAACGTTGAAAAGAAAACCCAGCACATGGGCATATGAGGAAGTAGCTCTCTGTAAGTTCAAGTAATCTAAACAGTGTCAGGCACTCTCACCCACTGACACCCCCTGGTAAGGTCAAGCATTAAGAGAACTCAAGTCAGGTTACACTGAAAGGAAGAAGGTGGTTAAAGAAATATTTATTATTCCTAAGGAGAGTGGTAGTGACCTAAAGCTGCTTGATTTACTTTTTGTTTCACTGGCTGCAGTATGGAGAGGAAGATGGGGTGAGGAGGAGGAGGTGGTATGCGCAGCTGTCGGGGGCGAGTGACACGCTTGGTTGGGAGCCACCGTCACAGAATGTGGACACCGCTGTGTATACACAGGAGGCGGGAAGAAAACTGCCCCTGATAAGGAATCAGCACACACTTGAGCCCAAGAAATTGTCACATCCCCCGCTCTGAGCAGAGGCATTACTGTTCTAGTTTTATGGAGAAAAAAACTGAGGTTTAGAAATTTTGCGATGACCAAGATCACGCCGCTGAATTCCAGTAGACCCAGATCTGACTGATTCCTACCAAGCCCATACCTGCCCCCATGAGCTTTTATTAAATTGGAAATTAGCTCCAACTCAATTAAAAACTCCCCCCCAGGGGCGCCTGGGTGCCTCAGCGGTTGAGCATCTGCCTCCAGTGCAAGGCGTGGTCCTGGGGTCCTGGGATCGAGTCCCACGTTGGGTTCTCCGCAGGGAGCCTGCTTCTCCCTCTATGTCTCTGCTATGTCTCTTCCTCTCTCTGCGTCTCACATGAATAAATAAAATCTTAAAAAAAAATTTCCCCCCAAATTTATGAATTATTAGAATGGATGCTTAAGTAAAGGAGACACAACCCTAGTGTTCAAAGGCTGCCTCAGGACACAAGGAGCAAAGTCTAAAAAGTGAAATGATAATTTACAACCTGACGGCCATTTAATCACAGGATTACCTCGTGTCTTTATCATCATGTCAGCTTTTAACAGCACCTGCATGGATTTCAACTAATCTGATCCTTACAAACTGCTAGGGGACAAAGAAATAGTGTCAGATTCATTTTCTAGCCAAGAAACTGCTGCAACGAGGCAGTGGCCAGCTGAGATTGGAAGTGGAGAGCTCTGTCACCGTCAGCAGCTTACTTACCAGGACAGGCTCCGACAGGTGTGACAGTCTCACAATTTTACAGATCTTCAGAAGGAGTGGTTAACAGACAAAATATTCTCTGGAAACCCTTCTTGAAATGTAGCCTATGAAGCTTTCCTTTTTCTCCTGAATTCATTTACTAAAACTCTAACTGTACTTCTTAAAGAGTAAATAACTCCCAATAACTCACTTGGGCCAGCCAGTTCTTGTGGCAAAATACGTAGTGATTACCCAGTGTGAACAGAGCCCTGCTTTAGCTATGACTGTAGGAATACCACAGGAAGGTTACGGGACTCCATCAGATCCAACCTGCTTACTCAGGGAGAGACTGCCTGCATTTACTATACTCTTATAATTCTATTTCGCCAAATAAATTGCCTTTGGTGCTTCTGGAAAGATGCACCATTGGTGCACCCCTATAACATTCTCAGACTCTTAAACTGGACAATGAAAAACACTGGTATTAGAGAAAATATTTGTACCTATTACTTTTTTTAAAAAGATTTTATTTGAGAGAGTGTGTGTGAGAGTGAGAAAGCACAAACAGGGGGAGCAGCAGAGGGAGAGGGAGAAGCAGACTCCCCGATGAGCAGAGAGCCCGGTGTGGTGCTTGATCCCAGAACCCTGGGATCATGACCTGAGCCAAAGGCAGCCGCTTAACCAACTGAGCCACCCAGGCGCCCCCTACCTATTACTTTTAATTCAAAGATAACACAAATCCAGCAAGTGACATCCTAATAATCTATACCTAAGGGCTACTTTCCATGAACTACGGCACCTGAGGAGGTAGTGTGTTTCTTAAATAACGTGGGTTTTTATTCACCAATAACACAGTCACAGGCAAAAGAAAAACCAGACTTGAGTTGCACAAGCATAACTGAGACATGTAATACCACTGATACAAATGACAGACCTCCTCCAAATCAGAGACCATCCTCCATCTCAGCTTCCTGCTCAATAAAATCTGCCTTAATTGATTTTCTTTCTGTTGTTGCTGTTGAAAAATAGAGAGTGAGCCAGCCCAGGCAGCATCATGGGAATTACACACACACACACACACACACACACACACACACCCCTGGCAGCAACATGGGAATTTCACACACTCACAGACACACACACACACACACCAGGCAGCATCATGGGAATTTCACATACTCACAGACACACACACACACACACCAAGCAGCAACATGGGAATTTCACACACGCACACACACACACACACACACACACACACACACACCAGGCAGCATCATGGGAATTTCACACCCACACACACCCACACTAGGCAGCAACATGGGAATTTCACACACACACACACACACACACCAGGCAGCATCATGGGAATTTCACATACACACAGACACACACACACACACACACACACACGGCAGCATCATGGGGATTTCACACACACACACACACACACACACACACACCAGGCAGCAACATGGGAATTTCACACACTCACAGACACACACACACGAGGCAGCATCATGGGAATTTCACACACTCACAGACACATACATACACACACACACACACACACACACACACAAAGCAGCAACATGGGAATTTCACACACACACGCAGACACACACACCAGGCAGCAATATGAGAATTTCAAACGCACACACATACATACTCATTAAAGCCCAAGTGACTACATCTAGTTTTTAAGGAAATACTAGTAACAAGGAACAGGTTGAGGGTATTTTCCACTGGTTTAAAAATAAAGCATTCTACCCTTTAAAAAAATAAATCTTAGAATTATAGAAACAGGAAGCAGCAGCTGGATTTATCATCCTTCATTTCCTCTGAGAGTCCTGGTAAGGAACTCCCCATCGAGACAAAAGCCATGGAGGGCCAGCCTCCTCCTGCCGGGACCCACAGCCACATGCTGCCGCCCTATCAGAACTCTGGTTGGTCACTTCAAAATCAAACTGCTCACTTTATCTTTGGAAGCTTTCCATGCCCAGGACCTACATCTTGACAAAATAAAAAATCTGACTAGACCTGGAAGACACACAGGTAAGGGCCCCCATCCTGGGAAAGCCCAGCTCCCACCTCCCCCGCAGGTCTCTCTCCAGGGGCTCCCTCCCTGAAGGACCCCGCAGCCTAGTTCTGGTGGCTGGTGTCGGAAAGAGCAGGAGAGCTGGGCTCTGCTTCCTTCAGCCACTTTAGTGACTGTAGCTGACGTTCTGCACTTCTCTCAGGTTCAGTTCTCTCATCTGTGCAATGGCAACAAGACATCCTTTCGCATGGCTGTAATGGGCAGTCAGTGAGATGATGAACGCCAAAGTACCTTGCAAATCACACATTAAGTCATAACACCCAGAGTAATAGCGACATATATCTTTGCAGAAGGGGTTTTACCAGTTCCGAAGCTTTCACAAATATTATCTTTTCGTTTGATCCTCAAAATGATCTAGCAGCTTAGGTGGTGGCGGCGGCGGCAGCATCAACACCAACACTATTATTAGTACTGTTTTATAAATGAGCTCGTCTAGAAGAGCATAATAGGAAAACTGTGTCTTAACTCCTTAGCAGCATCCAAGTCATTTGAAAACATTTCTGGCAGTACATGAGAGATAAGTACCAGGCTGGGAGTTATGAAAGCTGTTCACATTTCAGGTCTGCTACTCTGGGCAAGTCCCTTAACCTCTCCAGGCAACATGATTCATCCATCTGTCACCAGGCTGGTGGGAGACAAAAATAAAATTAGACCTGGTTCCAGCTCTTGAAGAACTCACTTGGAGGCAAGGGTGGGGGATGGAAACAAGTGACATATAAACAGATTAATTGCAAAATGGTATTTACTTAAAATATGGAGTTGAACAAAGTGCCTTTGGGATCACAAAGCAGGAAATGACTAACTTTGGGGGACTCATGGAAGAATTCCTCTCATTTGTAAACTGGGAAAAGAAGGAACTCAGACTCTGCATTTATCAATGTCTCTTTTGGGGCTGAAGCTCTCAGAAAACTAAGGCTTAGCAAGATCATTGGCAATGTCAATTCTCAGCATGAGGCCTCTTATACACCTGTGCAGCCAACACTTATTTATTTATTTATTAAATATTTTTCTTATTTATTAATAAGAGACATACAGAGAGAGAGAGGCAGAGACATAGGCAGAGGGAGAAGCAGGCTCCATGCAGGGAGCCCGACATGGGACTCAATCCTGGGACCCCGGGATCATACCCTGAGCCAAAGGCAAATGCTCAACCACTGAGCCACCCAGGCATCCCCCAACACATCATTTAAAAAGTAATGTAGGCATCTTACATGCTAGAAAAGTGTACTTTAGAAATCTCTGAGCAATACCATTTTTCAGAATATTACTCAAATACAAATCATACTTGAAAGTCTGTGGAAGTCTGTGGGAACTAGGAACACACACACCCTATTTGTTTTTTTTTTTTTTTTAATTTTTATTTATTTATATAGTCAGAGAGAGAGAGAGAGAGGCAGAGACATAGGCAGAGGGAGAAGCAGGCTCCAAGCACCGGGAGCCCGACATGGGATTCGATCCCAGGTCTCCAGGATCGTGCCCTGGGCCAAAGGCAGGCACTAAACCACTGCGCCACCCAGGGATCCCAATTAACCCTATTCGTACTAATTATGAGACTTAGACCCTAGAGCCACATTATCTGGGTTAAACTCTTGATTAGTTACCAGCTGTGTAACTAGCGAAGTTATTTAGTCTCTTTGTGCTTCAGATTCCTCATCTATGAAATGGCAGTGGTGTGGGGCGGGTAAGTGGTAGTGGTTATAGTAATACTACCACCTACCTCCTAGGGTTGTTGTGAAGATTAAAAGTACTATATATTTCTAAAATTCCACATGAGTGAGATTACATAACTGTCTTTCTCTGATAAACTTATTTCACTTAGCATAATATTCTCTAGTTCCATTCATGTTGTTGCAAATGGCAAGATTTCATTCTTTTTGATAGTTAAATAGAATTCCATTGTGTGTGTGTATATATATGTATATATATACACCACATCTTAACAGAAGATCATAGAGAAAGCAAAGAAAAAAAATTTAAAAAGACAAAATCAGAGAGCGAGAGAAATCGTAAGAAACTCTTAATCATAGGAAACAAACTGAGGGTTGCTGGAGAGGAGAGAAGTAGGGGGACAGGGAAACTGGGTGATGAACATTAAGGAGGGCACGTGATATAATGAGCATGGGATATTATATACAACTGATGAATCACTGACCTTTACACCTCTGAAACATATAACATATATTGTATGTTAACTGAAATTAAATTTTTTTAAAAACTAGAAAAACAGGGGATCCCTGGTAGCTCAGCAATTTAGCATCTGCCTTCAACCCAGGGTGTGATCCTGGAGTCTTGGGATCAAGTCCCACATCAAGATCCCTGCATGGAGCCTCCTTCTCCCTCTGCTTGTGTCTCTGCCTCTTTTTCTCTCTCTGTCTCTCATGAATAAATAAATAAAATCTTTAAAAAAAATAAAAATAAAAACTAGAAAAACAAAAGTACTATATACACATACTTAGAGCAGTTTTTGCACATGATAAAGGCTGAGTTAGCTACTGTCAGGACATATGCAAAAGTATAATAACTGGCATTTTTGGACTGCTCTTCTACAGATACTCTCTTAAGCCTGAAAGTTTCCAATTTAGTCTCAATCCACAATTTTCATTTTCCAGAAATTTATGGAAAGTTCAATTAATCAATAATGAAATATTGGTTATCTGCTTCAGAAATACATTCCCCCCAAATCCTGCTTAAGCATGATTTTAAAACCCTATTTCCAGTGGCAGATATGAAACTAACAAAGGCAATACAGGTTTATGGTGACAGAAATGATTGCGCTTCAGAAAACTGTACACCTTTAAAGCAACTACGTGGGGGTTTTGAATGATGTTTTGGAATTATGGAAAAGAAGAAAATGAAAGAGGAAGGGTGCCTATATTCCCACAAAATTTTTTTTTCTACTTAGTTTTATATTTAAGACATCATTTATAGTACCTTTAAAACATAAACATTCAGGGATCCCTGGGTGGCGCAGCGGTTTGGCGCCTGCCTTTGGCCCAGGGCACGATCCTGGAGACCCGGGATCGAATCCCACGTCGGGCTCCCGGTGCATGGAGCCTGCTTCTCCCTCTGCCTGTGTCTCTGCCTGTGTCTCTGCCTCTCTCTCTCTCTCTCTGTGTGTGTGACTATCATAAATAAAATTTAAAAAAAAAAAAAAAAAAAAAAACATAAACATTCAAAGCAATATTAAATATGCAAATTTAGCCACCCACTGAAAAATATAAGCATTTAAATAACTTTTTTTTTCATTTTTCTCTCTGAATTTACACAGAATTTCAAGAAATTACTTGGACTGGTAACAGTATTTTATCATTATTATATAGTAACCATCTGCTGGAACGGATTGTATGCAGATAAAATTAAACCTCTATAAATCAAACTGTCATGTTTTAATTGGCAGCATTAGCAACACTCACCAAACCAGAAGATTCTGCATTTAATATTTAATATATAAAACATCATTATCCCATTGGCTCTCAACCAACATCAATACTTACTGACTCTTGGGACCTGTGGTTTTCATCTTACTCAATAATGCTTAGGTTCAGGCCTCAAAATTAATCATTAAAACCTGCTGTTACAAAAAAAAATGTCACTAGAACCCCAAAAGAATAAAGACAGAGGCAGGATATTTATCATACTGTTATGTTCTGGGAAAGAATAGGATACTTTTTCTCAATACAAAACAGATTTGTTTTGTGACTCTATTTAATGCATTATAATATATCCATAGGAAAAGCAGCAAGATACTTCAAGCTATAATTTACTCAGATTCAAGTATGTGTTAGGCACATTTGAGGAGGGGTTTTATGAAGACTACTTAATTCATACAGCTTCTTGAGGCAAACTGAGGAAAATTATTTCCCTAATTTTATAGGTTGGAAAAAAAAGCTAAGAAATGTTAGGTAACATTCTGTAAAGTCACAAAACTAAAAACTGATAAACCAGAGGGTGCCTGGGTGCCTCAGTCAGTTGGGCATTTGACTCTTGATTTTAGCTCAGGTCATGATCTTAGGGTCATGAGATGAAGTCCCATGGTGGGCTCAGTGCCTCAGCACAGTCTCCTTGAGATTCTCTTATCTCCCTACCTCTGACCCTCTACCCTACCACCCCTCATTCTTTTTTTTTTTTTTAACTTTTAAAAATTTTTTTATTTATTTATGATAGGCACACAGTGAGAGAGAGAGAGAGAGAGAGAGAGAGAGAGAGAGGCAGAGACACAGGCAGAGGGAGAAGCAGGCTCCATGCACCGGGAGCCCGATGTGGGATTCGATTCTGGGTCTCCAGGATCGCGCCCTCGGCCAAAGGCAGGCGCTAAACCGCTGCGCCACCCAGGGATCCCCCACCCCTCATTCTTAAATAAAGAAATAAAATCTTAAAACAAAAAAGCTGATAGACCAGGAAGCAAAACTAAACCTAAATACACAAGCACACACACTTTTTTTTTTTAAATTTTTATTTATTTATGATAGTCACACACTCACAGAGAGAGAGAGAGGCAGAGACACAGGCAGAGGGAGAAGCAGACTCCATGCACCGGGAGCCTGACGTGGGATTCGATCCCGGGTCTCCAGGATCGCGCCCTGGGCCAAAGGCAGGCGCCAAACCGCTGCGCCACCCAGGGATCCCCAGCACACACACTTTTTTGTAGGTTGTCCAGGTAATCATTTTAGAGACATATAAGGAAGGCATTCAAATATTTCTTAATGAGGGTACTAAATGAATCTACTTAATTCTACTAATCAAGAATTAGAAATGATATAAAATGAATTTAAAAATGCTCTGTGGACATATGGTCAAAAAGTTAGGAATAAACCTTACAGGAACAGAAATTTTATGTACCCCTATTAGGTCAAAAGGCTGCTTTCTCAATTAACCAATCTTTATAATCAGAATTAATTAAAAACAAAAAATACAGTGAAATCTTAATAATTTTATAGAAAAGGTTTAAGATAGCATTCAACATTCAAATAATTCAGTGCCCTTTATTCAGTTTCACTTATGTACCAGGAGTATGCTCAGAAAATAGATGAATAAGATTCGTTCATCCTTTCTTTTATCTGCCTAATTAATTATACTGTGTGACATTCTATTATGTTTGGTGCAATGATTTACAATTCCTAGATTACTTCAGGGCCACACACTATTCCAACTAGCAAGTTTCCAGACTGCCCTGCCTTTTACTGTTTTGTAATAAAATATTAAAATAATGTAACTAGTTTATGTACCAGGACTTTAGGCTCATACAAAAGAGAGTTTAACAGTTAATCAATCCTTCTAAGATAGCTTCATGATAAAGGTGACTCTAACATACCCGGTTGTTCCAGGAGAACCGATACTCAGAGTTGATCCCATTTTCCCCAAACAGTCAATTCTTTGGGTTCCCCAAGTTCTATTTCTGGAAGCAACAGGAAAGTTCTGGTAGGATTCTAGTTCTGGCACGGAATAGCTTTTGGATCCTAGCCTTAGGTTCTCTATCTGCAAACAGTAACACTGTATTAGATTGTCTCTTCCTTCTTGACATAAAAATTTAAGACTCAGTTCACATTGGGACGTCTGGGTGGATCAGCAGTTTAGTGCCTGCCTTTGGCCCAGGGCATGATCCTGGAGTCCCAGGATCAAGTCCCACATCAGGCTCCCGGCATGGGGCCTGCTTCTCCCTCTGCCTGTGTCTCTGCCCCTGCCGTGTCTCTCATGAATTAAAAAAAAAAAAAATTCAGTTTACACTTAAAATCCAAACTCAAATATATCCTTCCACAAAAGCCATCTGCCTCCCATCTTCACCCCAAGGCAGTCAGCTGCTCAGATTAGCTGAGTCCCCACACTACTTGGTTCACTGTTCATTAGGGTAATCATTAAGATATAAGCGTTTGTTTATGCAACAGAGTGTTAGTTATTCCAGAGCAGAAACTATGCCTTATTGATCTTTGTATATTTGTCATATGACAGATTCTAATTGCTTGGTATACAAAAAGTATGCAACAGATATTTTAAAAATAAATTATTCGAGCCACCCTATCAAGCAAGCATTCATTTGGTACCTCTCTGTTTGGGATCTAGACCACATTCTGGAGATGAATCAAAGTTCCCACCCATAAAGTACTTGGAATTTAGAAACAGGGCAATTGGGATTCCTGGGTGGCTCAGCCGTTTAGCACCTGCCTTCGGCCCAGGGCGTGATCCTGGAGTCCAGGGATTGAGTCCCACAACAGGCTTCTGCATGGAGCCTGCTTTTCCCTCTGCCTGTGTCTCTGCCTCTCTTTCTCTGTGTCTCTCATGAATAAATAAATAAAATCTTAAAAAAAAAAAAAAAAGGAAATGGCAATCGTGTGATGACGAATAATAATACGAGTTTAGTACACTTTAAGTCATAAGTTTGAGTTCTGCAGAAAAAAACATGCCCCTGGAATTTAAAATATCTAAGACCCTTTGCTGTTTTAACATTTTATGACCAATCCTGCAGAGCCCTACCATTTCCCCCTCCCCCACTCTATATAATGGGCATGAATCTATGTCATGCTCACTTTTAACGATTCAATTGTTCAGGAGAAAAAGTGATCTTAAAAGAGTAGAGACTCATTCAAAGCTGGAAAAGACTTAGACAGACAGTTGAAAATAAGCAGAAAAAAAAAAGTTTAGGAAAGAGTAATAAAAATTTTTAGTGGGATGGTGTAAATTGAAGCAAAGGTTACCTCAGGCCAGGGCACAGAAAAGAAAAGAAGTAAAAATATATGTTTTTTGGCCTGGGAGTGTTTAGCTTTCAAGTTCCAAAACAAAATTTCATGTAGCACTTGTCAGTTCTCTGGTATTTATTTTTCTTGTTCATGCACATCCCTGCCACTTAGCAACAAAATGAAGTGAAGGCCGCTGGCATTGGTGTGTAGAAGCATGGGAGAAGACAGGAAGCCCAGCACCTGAAGGATGGCCAAGAAGCCCTTCAGGACCCTTTGCTGGCAACTCACAATAGCCTCTCTGCACGAATAAATGCTGACAGGTTTGCATGGAGGAGACTGAGTGACCCATTCTTTTGCATTTTTTTCTAAAGCAACACCAGAATCAAGATGAGTTGGGGTATACATTACAAACCCAGATTCCTGGGCTCCACCAAGACCTATCCCTTTCTACATAAGCTTCCCCTCCTCATTTGTGAAAGAGCCTCTGACAGGCTAAAATACAGTAAGTAAAGCAAAGTAAATGCAGCTTGGGGACTCTTGCCAGCAAGGCTGAGCTGAGATGACTCAGCAGGTTAGAGCTGTGACCCTTTACTTCTGGACTCATTATTCTGGTTCTTATCCAGTGGCTACTACAAATGCACAGGCACGGATTGGTCTTACTCCAGAGCCCATCTGAGAACAACATGGAGTGGTAACAAAGCTTGGCACGACACAGGGGGAGGTTTCCCTGAAGAAAGCCAGCCTCGGGTCCTGGTTGATAACCAGCTCTCAAAGTTTGGCTGAGAACACATTAACAAAAAGGTCATGGTCTACCATAAATTCTACAAAATTCTATTCTTTAAAAACACACAGAAGTTGGGGAAAGTAGAAAAGAGAAGGTGGGTGAGAGGTGGGATTATGTGGTTCTATCAGTGAAGTGCTACAAACCAATTTCCAAAGCTATGAAATTAATGGTACTAATAAAAATAAAAATAGTAGAATTCCTTTCAAGGCCTACTTTTTTTCTACTCTTCAACAGCTGCAAAGCACTTGCTTCTATGTGAGCTGAGTGTTGCCAAACAAGGTATTCTGTGTCCTGCTTAATCACCTCTGGGCTAAGGTATATGCACCACCAGATGTATGTAAGGCAATACTGTTTGGCTCCTTAGGAAAAGGAATTAGTCCTTTCGTTATTTTTTTCATCAAATAAGAATTTTTTTTTTTAAGCCTAAAAGTGGTGCTTGAAAGCAGCTTCGGATATAGGAAGGGATCAGAAGTAAAAAGGCGTGGGGGCCAGTTAAAACACCTCCTCAGTAGGCCACATAAAATGTGCTCCTACTCCAAATTTAAAGCTTTAGCTAAAGGGTGAAGAAGCACAAAGAAGAGCAATCTCAAGTTCAATCACAGGGACAGATGTCTTATCTCCCTTCCTCATCAAATGTCCCTGGTGAGCAGGGCCAGGTCTGATCTACCCTTGGAGAGGCCACAGCAGGTGTCATAAGAGGATTTTTATTTGCTCTCCTCATGTTATCACCTGGACAAAATTCCCCACAATAACAGATCTAGCCTCTTCTCTTTCTTCTTCTTCTTTCTTCCCTTTGGGATCTGCCTGCCTATAAAGATGATGCATTCTGGACTCCTGCTGGCTGGTAGGAGGCTTTACCTCCTGGCTGCCAGCTTCCGCTGTCCTGCTATGCTGGGGAAAGAGTGGGTAGTTTATCTAAATCAAGGATGAAATTTCAGAAGGCCCACTTGGCTGCAGACCCAAAGCCACATTCTCCAAAAAGTATTTTCAGTAATAAAGATGGGATCTTGCTGTCCATCAGCCTGACTCCTTTATCTTTCTCAAGAGCTTTTTAATCTGGGCAAGGGAGGAGGGGTTATTTCTGGGCCCCCCTCAAACCTCAAGAGTAGGTAGGTCACCTTGCTTTGTCTATTGCATAGTTTCTAGCAACTATTTATTGCAGATATATGTATAAAATTGTGGTGAGAAGGAAATGAAAAGCATCTATCTGGTCTTATTTGTTCATGGGTGGCTCTGTGACCATATCCCTCCCCACCAGTTTCTTGGGGAGGTAGACCCAAACATGGTACCAATTTTTTTGTGAAATCTTGGAAACAATTCGTCTAAAATATATTCAAAAGAGAAACAGCTCTATCAAAAATATTATTGATGACTTAGCACACGGGAATAGGTTTCTGACCTATGAGGAGCATGAACCACCTGCACACTTTTCTTCCAAGTATTTTGCGAGCCAAATGGCAAAGGTGAAAACTTGACCTTTGGCGTGATTTCTAGAATCGTAACAAGCAAAGATACTATATAGCCAACAAAGTGATTTAACACATGTTATTTTTAGAATTTATCTCCACAACTACCCTGTAAAATAAGTGTTATTATCAATCTCCAACTAGGGGAGAAAACTGTGTTTGAGTAGTTCACCTCTCTGCCTAAGACTACTCAGCTAATTAATTAATAGTGGTGGCACTGAGACTCAAACCCAAGTCTTCTGATGGTTGTAAAAGCCCAGTGCTTTCTGTGAAGTCATGATGCTGGAACTGGGATGCTAAGGTGTCTATGCCCTTGCCTGCAGTTTTCCAGAGACCTGGGCAGCAGAAGCCACAAGTAACCTGGAGCCAACAGAAGAGAAGCTAGCTCACTGAGGTCAAATTCCCCTGACCTTCTGTATTCCTTCTCAGTCCTTTTAAGGAAGAAAAGTGAGAGAACTCATTTCATTTTATTTCCTTCCTTCCCTTCCCTAGCACTGATCCACAAAGACACAGCCCAGGAACCAGATCAGTGGGAAGCTGATATCTCTAAAAACAGTTTCACATCTGTTAAATTATAGGATGCTCCATTAACTCCAAAGAGAAGCCGAGGGTCCAACTTCCTTGAATTCCCCAGTGGTCAGATGGTCATTACAGCTGTGATGAAAACCGCAGCTGAGCCTGGGGACTCTTGGAGGAGCCAAGCTAAGGGTGAGATGCTTTTGGATTCGAAGGAAGCATGGGAGGAAGATAAGAGAGCTCTTCCAGAATGCTCCAAAAGACACTTCTCTCTTCTGTTTTCATCCTGTCCCCTCACTTTAATTCTCAAGACCCCGTCTTCTCTTCTTTGTCCTTAAAAAAACAGCCACAGGCTTGAGTCCTGAGAAGGGGGAAACTGGGTGGTCTCAAGCTAAACTGGGAATTCCAGAATGATCATTACTCTTAGGGTCAGAAATAATGAGTAACTGGAGCCTCCTGAGCCACTAAATAAATGACTAGTGGTTGTTAGATACCAGAGTTCCTAAGATGATCTTAATAGTACACTTATGTTTTGGTAGACATCAGTGCAGAGGCAAATATAAAATTTCTGGGCTCAATCTGAGGCATCAAATTACTCTTCAGAACTCCATTCAAGGGAAGAAGCAGATCGAAAGGTTCATAAAGTAAGAAACTGCTTTTGATGAGTCATGGTTATCACCACTATTACAAATATCAGCAAACACACCCAAAAGTCAGTAGTGCTAAAGAAGCAGAGGAAACAATGTGTTTAACTTTTGGAAGGAAACCCTCTTTTTTAAAGTAAAAAGTCAACCAAAACCACCAGAATGGTGAAAAGACACATTTCAGTGTGTGTGACTGTGCTTGCTTGAAGAGGAAGAGGTAAGATACCTAATACCAGCCTTTCTGGCTAATCCTGCCATTTCCCTCAGCGGTGAGAACGGTGTCACCTGAGTGGAAATTACACTTGGCAATGTGATACTGTGGAGCTCATTGAAAAGGCATCCCTATCAGACAATTTTATTTTGATCAAATACAGGGTAAAAAATAAAAAACAAAAACAAAAAAACACGAGGAGGAGAATGAAGAAAGGTGGCATTACAGAGAAAAGTTACTATCTAATATATTTAAGAGGAAGCATTTTCTTGCCAACGATTTAAAACACCTTCAACTTGCCAGAAAGAAAACTCAGAAGCAGTTCTTCCTCTCTTCAAACACAAAGCGCTACCACTTACCCCATGCTGTTTCCAGCCCACCAGACCTCCCCAGCCCCTCTTCCTTGGAACGCATGATACAGCGTCATGGTTAAGAGCAGGGGTCAGAAAATCCCACCACTGGCTTAAGAATCCTGGCTCTGCCATTCGTTAGCAGTTTGATCTTCAGGCTGGTTACTTCACGTCTCTGTCCCTCCCTTTCCTCCTCAGTAAGATGGAAAAAACAGCACTCATCTGAGGCTGGGCTGAGGCTAGGAACCTGTACGTGTGGCACCCAGCACATCATAAGCACTCCATACATCTTACGTTGATGATGATGGTAATGATGGAGATGAGGACAATGAGGACATGCACTTAACTAGACTGTGGTGAAAACAAGCACCGGGGGGACCATGTAAGCCCCCCAGGCAACCACATGGAGAGTCTGCTAGAAAAAAAAAAAAAGACTCCTCATAGTCTGTGGTCCCAGGGCACTCAACTGGACTCTTCTTTTCAGTGGCTCCAGTGGCTTATCAGAAGGGGCAGGCTCAAAGGACCAAAGCCAGGGCAGGAGAGATACCGAGGAACAGGGACAGAGTGCATGAGTCTGGAAGAAACTAGTTTGGGGCAGCTCGGAGAAGGGGTAGCAGCCAACAGTTCACAATCATGGGATTTAGAACTTAGAAAGAAAGTAACAGGTCAGTCAGATATGCACATTTTGTTAATATGACAAAACCCTCCACCACCTTCCCTCAAGGTCCCTGCGGCAGGGAGCATCTCCCAGAAACGGCTCTGCCTCTAAGCTCCTATAGCACTCCTTCACATTTTTATGGCTACTTTTTGCATGTAATCGTTCTGGAGAATAACGACTGTCTCAATCTGACTGTAAATTCTGGAAGGAGGACTGTAAATTCTGGAAGGACTGGCTCATACTCTTGCATCTCTCTTCCTGGCCTAGCTCTGTCCCAAGGCCTAACCCCAACCATGGACATTTTCAACTGGAAAGTACACATTCCAATGGGAGGCTTTGGTGAGCCAGTGCTATAGAGATACATGTTATGATACTAAAATAAGTGCACACGTGGCTAGTGCAGAGAAAAGGGCACGGAGCAAAACAGCACGCTTGCCTTTACGTCTTGGAGGCTTTCGTGAAAAGGCCGAGTCCCAGAAGTTGAGAGGTAGGAGATTAAGCCTTTAGTGATCCTTTAAAAAAAAATTGTATAAAATTTAGGGGATCCCTGGGTGGCTCAGCGGTTTAGCGTCTGCCTTTGGCCCAGGGCACGATCCTAGAGTCCCGGGATCGAGTATCATGATCTGATAGTCAGACTATCAGACTGCAGTTTGAAATAACTTAATTAGGTTTTATCAAAAAGAAAGGAACTTAAGTGGCAGCCGTGATCTCTGTGGATCTCAAGGTGGCAAAGGAAGGAAAACAGTGTTAGGACATTTCAGGCTGTCGGTTTATTCCTCCACACATGCTTGTGTCTGATTCAGCAGTAACCAAATGTATCTGGGGCTCAATTAATTCTGGGGATCCCAGGGTGGCTCAGCGATTTGGCGCCGCCTTCGGCCCAGGGCGTGATCCTGGAGACCGGGGATGGAGTCCCATGTCAGGCTCCCAGCATGGAGCCTGCTTCTCCCTCTGCCTGTCTTTACCTCTCTCTCTCTCTCTCTCTCTCTCTCTCTTTCTCTCTACCTCTCTCTATGTCTATCATGAATAAATAAATACAATCTTTAAAAAATAAAAAAATAAAAAATTGTATAAAATTTAAATTTTATGACCATGTTTGCACTTTTTTTACATTAAGCACAATAGAAATGTGCATATTCATTTTTGTCCTCAAAGGAATAATGTCTGAATAATCAAAATACTAAAAAGATTATAGAGTTCCCCCAAATAGAATTTATTTATTTTTTAAAAAAGATTTTATTTATTCATTCATGAGAGACAGAGAGAGAGGCAGAGACACAGGCAGAGGGAGAAGCAGGCTCCTCGCAGGGAACCTGATGTGGTTCTGGATCCTGGAACTCCAGGGTCACACCCTGAGCCAAAGGCAGACGCTCAACTGCTGAGCCACCCAGGTGTCATCTCCCCTCCCCCAAATAGAATTTAAATGACAAACCATAAAATAATAAGGAAGTCCAGCAAAAGTCCACTCTTCCCCCATGATGGTCACTTTGATTTTTTTAAAGCAGTGAATACCAAAATTCTTTTAAAGACATTTTCTAGTGGTGTCTTTGCTTTGCAGGTGCCCTAAATGCATGTTTCACCTGCCTACCTGGCAATCTAGCCCTACTTGGGCACCAAAGGATCCCTCCAGACATTGAGAGGCAGGCATGAAAGAACAGTGTATGACAAGGGCAAGTAGGTGGAGAAGAACGAGACGACAGCTGGAAATCAGGCAACGATGCAGTTAGAGTGAGGTTTGTGACTTCGATTCCTGCCAGCTTCGATCTAGAGAGAACTGCAGAGAATGTCTTCCTTTTACGGGAAAGAAGTTATAACCCATCGATGACAACTTACTCAAGGCCAAAGCTGCCAGTGTGAGGCAGAGTGAGAGCTGGAATCTGGGTCTCCTGCTGCCTCCTGGAAGCCCTCCTCACTTACACATCCCCTCTTCTGTACACTCATAGGGCACAGGGCATCAGGGCTCAGACAGGCAGCTCAGAACCTGAGGAGCCATGAAAAAGCCCATAGTCTCCCCCTTCCTCAACACCACACGTGGTCAGAGTCAACAGAAGAGGCAAGAGAGATTAGGCCCCTGGTTGTCACATTTTTTTGATGAGACCATCTGCCCTTCTGCTAGGATTTGCTGGACTAGAAATGCATAGGCACAATCTGTTTCCTGGCCAGGAGGAAGTCTGGCTGTGTCAGGCCTAGGCTTGACAACTGACGGCATGGAAGCACACAGCACAGGAATTATGCACCATTTACACTCCCAGGGCCCCTACTGCCTCCGCTGGTCATTGCAGAAGAAATGAAATCACTGCAGGATACACGGCTTTGTGGTTTCCCGATTCCTGGGGGAGTACAACTGGGAAGGGTACAGGATGAGGACAGGACACGTGAACCAAATGAGGCAGCTGCTTTAAGAACAGTCTTGAAAGGGATACTGTTGTGGTTTTGCCAGCTATAAAAACTGAGGCAGACACAGAAAATTGCTGTGAGGCTCAACTGATGCTCCTGCTAAGTGCTCTGCATGGCTTGTGGACCAGCACTCGGCTTAATTACAATTCAGACCCCCTGAGCTATCAAAGCTTTCTTTATAAAAGTCAGCCTCCTGCCTCTGAGAGAGACTTTCTGTAAGTACCACGATGCTTCAATGACCACCTCAAGCATTCAACAAATATATGACACCTGACCCAGGCAAAGTGGTCTTTTTAATCTTGGGGTTTTGATGATGTACATGAATCACGGAGCCTCATTCCCGTTCCATCTCCCGAATACCTACACAAAATCGGACAAATGGAGAGGAAAATAGATGACTATCTATTAAGCCTTTTTTCTTCTTTTGAACCCTCTCAAAGCCCTCTACATAATAAAAAGGTCATTTCTCCCAAGGGAAAGCAAGTGAGACCTGAAATAAAACACTTATAAGCATTAGCATCACAACATCCCCCTTCATGGTCCCCATGCCTCTGCCACTCTGTTCCCTCTGCTGGGAATATCCAGCTTTCTCGGACTCACCCTGACTTCTCCTTAGTCGCCCATCAGTACCTGTGAGAAGCCTTCCCCGAAATCTCTTTGCCCGTAACCTACTCCTTCTAATCCTTCTTTAAGGCTCTCATGAGTATCCTGTGCATTTTGGCATCTCCACACCCTTTTACAATTACCTGGCTTTGAATCTATCTTCTTTACTGAGCTGTATGATTCTCCAGGGCAGGGATCATTACTTATTCATGTCTGTTTCCCCAAGGATGAGTAACAGCACCTGGCACACAGTAAGAGTGCAACACATGCACCGTTGTAAGGCATTATCACACACATCCTCTAACTGGATTCTTAAAGTGACACTTAGGCAGGAATTGTTAGTCTCATTTTACAAAGAAACTGAGGTTCAGAAGGGTTTTATAGGCTCCCCCAGGCCACCAGTTCTGGCACCTTCTGGCTCCAGGCTAGATTTTCACTGGACCACATTATAATCAGTTAACTATACAAGCTCTATATGAAAGATAAAAGAGAAAGCACTGATCTTCTGATGTAGGCATATATGCAGTGACCCGTACCTCTGAAAAAGAGACACAGAACTTTCAAATGTGGATAAAATCATTGTTCTGAAAGCAGGAACACTGACCAGATCTGGATATGGAATTCACACTTATTCTTTTCTCAAGGTCTTTTCTATCCTTGAACTCTGCAGAAATGTCTGGTGGATGTGAGTTAGAGACAAACAAAAGCTCATCTGATTGAAAGAAAGGTCATGAGACGAGCCATCTCTGGTTAAACCACCAAGGGTGCCTCGGACATCTTGAAAGAGCCGGACTTAGGACCACAGCAGCAGCAGCGGCTGCCAAACTAGAAGTCACTAAGATGGGGCTGAGTCACCAACAGGGCTCAGAGAAACAACTCAGAGAAAAAACAATAGGTAGGAGCTGTGGCTGTTGGCAGGACGGGGCTAGTTTGGGTCTTTGACCCTCCATAACCTTCTTAAGTGCACTTGAACCTCTCCTCAGCTGAAGAAAGCAGTTTTCAGCACAGCTATATCCTAGTATAATGTGATGGAGCCTCTAAAGTGTGGTCAATGGAGGGGGGGCCCAATTGCAGAAGTGTTTAAAAGCTCCTCTGCAGGGGGGCCTGGGTGTACAGTTGGTTGAGCATCTGACCCTTGGTTTTGGCTCAGGTCACGATCTCAGGGTGGTGAGATTGAGTCCCGTGTTGGGCTCTGCATTCAGCACAGAGTCAGCTTAAAACTCCTCTTCCTCTGTCCCTCTCCGCCATGTTCTGTCTCTAAAAACAAATACATAAATCTTTAAAATAAATAAATTTAAAAAAAGCTCCTCTGCAATTCTAGTGCACAGCCAAAGTGAAGACGACAAGCACAACCAATGTCTTCTGGGCCCTTCCTTTTTCATGTATCCATCAAAGTTTAAAACACTGAAGTGAACAGCTAGCTGCTCAGCACACTCTGGGGGTACTGAAACCGTTTTTGCATTACTTACAATCAACTTTCCTAGAGATGGAAGCAGAACATTCTTCTACTATATCCTTGACTGGGAAATTTTCCAGCTTCTTCTACTCAAATATTTTCAATGCCAGGCAACTTGCTACCTTAAAAGGTCCTTTGGAATTATATGCTTTACAACAGTTGAATGTTACAGCATATAAATTACAGATCTTCCTCAATTTATGATAGGGTTATGTCCCAATAAGTCCTCTGTGAGGTGAAAATATTGTAAGCTGAAAATGCATTTTAATAGTGATGCCTGGGTGACTCAGTTAGGTGTCCAGTTCTTGATTTTTGCCTCAGGTATGATCTTGGGGTCATGAAATTGAGCCCCACATTGGGCTCTGCATTGGGAGTGGAGCCTGCTTGGGATTCTCTCTCCCTCTTTCCCTCCCCTCCTCTAAAAAATAAGTAAATAAATTAAATGTTTTTAAGAATTCATTTAATATACCTAACCTACCAAAAAACATCACATCTTAGCCTAGCCTACCTTAATCATGTTCAGAACACTTAAATTAGCCTATATCTGAGCAAAATCATCTAACACAAAGCCTAGCTTATTATAATAAAGCTGAATATCCCAAGTAATTTATTCAATACTGTACTGAAAGTGAATGCTGTATGGTTATAGCATGATTGTCAGTGTATCAGAATTCTATACCATTGTGATCCTGTGGCTGATGGGGAGCTGGGGCCCCTGCCCAGCATCGTAAGAGACTACTGTACTATTGTTAGCCTTGGAAAAGATGTAAATTCACAATTTGAAACTTGTTTTCTACTGAATGTGTATCATTTTTGCACCATTGTAAAATCAAAAAATTATAAGTTGAACCATCGTAAGTAGGGGGTTGTCTGTGTATCTCACTAAAACTATGTGTGTGCGTGCATGTGTAAGTGGTCTATAGCAAATGATCTCAATTTCCTGATCCATAGCAAGTGAGAGTATTTCCTTTCTATGATTTATGAGAACTGGAAAGCACCTAATATCTGGAACACTGTAAGATGCTCAATGAATAATGCTTCCCTTTTTCTCCCCTTAAAGGCGGAATGCAAGTTTTCTTCCAAAGCCCTTTTTCGGGGTAACCTTCATTGATGTTTAGAATCCACAGATACTTAATGACTCCTCATCAGACTGTGGTTTTTTCCATTCCTCACCATTTCATTTCTCCTGCACTGAAATCCTTAGATTTTGTTCTGGTTTTGGTTTCTTTAAGTAAGCTCTATGCCCAAGGTGTTATTTGAACTCATGACCCCAAGATCAAAAGTTGCATGCTCTACTGACTGAGCCAGCCAGGCACCCCTGAAATCCTAAGATCTGACAAATGTTTGTCAGATACTGATACTTCCAGAGTATCAGTGGATTCTGGTACTCTGGCATACCATCAGTTAGTTGCCTATGGGCACTATACCGTATATGCAGGTTCAGCAACATTTAGGAGATAATGGGTTATCTTTATTTACTTCCTCAGGAGATAAGTATAGGGATTAGGTGGACATTCCTTCCTATAGGTATCCCTAATTCCTACACTGTTAACTACTGTGCCAGGTGAGGTGGACTCCAATTATACCATGACAATGTTGTCCTCGTGTAAGCCTCCAGGACCAGACACATATCATGCTGCTCCTCACCCTATCTGCCCATCTCTGATGCTGTCACATCTGCCCAACCCTTTCTGATCTATGATTCTGGTTTGGCAGCACAACACTGCAGACACCAAAGATATATGGCTAAAACAGGTCCATATCATGGCACTCTCCCTCAAAGCAAGTCATGTGACTTTGGGCAAGCTGTGTAGCTCTGAATTATCAGCAAGCTCTTCTGAAAATGGAAACATAGCACCCTTCTATGGGGTTACTATGAAAATTAAGTGATATGTTATAATAAAACACACAGCCCAATGCCTAGTATTCAATAGGTATCCAAAAAGTAAAAGAGTAATTATTATCATCAGCACTATGGTATAGCAATTTCCCATTTTTACACTGGACTCTGTCCTAAATGCTAATTTATTTGGCTAGGGCCTTGACCTCTCGGCTTAGTCCCTGCCATCTCTGTCCTCCAGGAGAGATAAAACCTGGTCCCCACACAGGAACTTCCCCCACCCTCCACTCTTCTTCATAGCTCCTCTCCCCACAAACCCCAGAGTGTGGACTTGGCAGCTTATCAGCACCCGCCAGTGTATAAATTGAGCAGGGAGTCAGGAGACCTGGACCCTAGGTCCTGCTCAGCTACTAGCTATGTGACCTTGGGCCAGCAACACAGACTTCTTGGATCTCTGTTTCCTCTTCTGTAAGATAATGGTACTAGACAACATAGTCTCCAAGGCCTCTTCCTGACCCAAAGTTTTATGATCCCCTCCTCCCCATACCCCTCCCTCTGGGCCTCTTCCTAGCTATCCTTTATCACTCCCAATTCACCCATCTGCCTTCTCACCCACCAAAGGAAAGACTTCAAGTAATGACCCTCTCAACACATTCTGACTTCTGCCCAAACCCCAGAAACACATTATTAGTGGCAAAGAATATATAACAACAAGCCACTTAAGAGATATATTTCTGGAGGCTAGTCTGCAAACTAAAACTCATGTATCATATTATGTTTATTAGAGAATGTATTCATAAACTACACTGAGATTATATTAAGATTATAATCTCTACTAATGATTCCAACAACTGCCTGTTAAAAGAAAATGTAATATATATACTATGTAAAATGTTTCATAAACATTTTCTGGAATAGCTTTCTTTTCCTGGTGTTTCCTATGGAAATATTGCCTGCTCTGCTCCCCAGAGCTGGAGATGATACCGTGCAGTGTAAACTCAGAGACAAGTTTATCCTGGTCTCAAAAATTATACACAGATGTAAACTGCTTTAAGAAAATATGATCACTAAGATCACAGAAAAATTTAGAAATTATTATTCTTTTCTTTTTAAAGAGCTCTTTTAGGGGTCTCTGGGTGACTCGGTCAGTAAAGTGTCCAATTATTTTTTTTAAAGATTTTATTTATTTATTCATGAGAGACACACAGAGAGAGAGAGGCAGAGACACAGGCAGAGGGAGAAGCAGGCTCCATGCAGGGAGCCCGACGTGGGACTCGATCCCAGGTCTCCAAGATCATGCCCTGGACCGAAGGCAGTGCTAAACCGCTGAGCCACTGGGGCTGCCCAGTGTCCAACTCTTTTTTTTTAACTTTATGATTTTATGTATTTGAATGAGAGAGAACAGTAGCTGGGGGTGATGACAGGGAAGAGGCAGAGGGAGAGGGAGGGGGAGGGAGAAGCAAACTCCCCTCTGATCAGGAAGCCCCCAACACAGAGCTCAATCCCAGGACCCCAAGATCATGACCTGATCCGAAGGCAGATGCTTAACCGACTGAACCACCCAGGCACCCCAAACATCTCACTCTTGGTTTCAGCTCAGGTCATGATCTTAGGGTCTTGAGATGGAGTCCCGGGTCAGGCTCCCCGCTCTGCTCTAATTCTGCTTGAGATCCTCTCTCCCTCTCCCTCTGCCTATCCTGCTTGCTCCGTGTGCTCTCTCTCTCAAATATATTAAATAAATAGATAGATAGATAGATAAATAAATAAATAAATAAAATCTTTTTTTAAAAAAGAGCTCTTAGGGTCACCTGGGTGGCGGTATAGTCGGTTAAGTGCCCAACTCTTGGTTTCAGCTCAGGTCGTGATCTCAGGCGCATGAGACTGAGCCCCAAGACAGGCTCTGTGCTCAGCATGGAGTCCTCTTAAGACTCTCTCTCCTTCTGCCCCTCCCCTTGTGCACTTTCTTTCTCAAATAAACAAATAAATCTTTACAGATTATTTCTCAAATAAACAAATAAATCTTTACAGAGAAATAAAGAGCTCTCTTAAGACATCTAAAAACAATTTCACTTTCAAAAGTTCAAGGCCTCAACAACTTTTCAGAAGCTCAATTGCTGTATAAAATGGAATAGATCATGTATGAATAGAAACTTGTAGAAACAAAGACATTTTAAGTAATTTTAAAAGTTATAAAAGTTAAACCTGTTCACATATAAAATCAGAAACTAAGAGAAAAAGAAACTAAAGATAAGCCAGAAAAATGAACAGATACATCTTTATATATATATATATATATATATATATATATATATATATATATGAGTTTTTCAAGCCAACATATATATTACCTAGAAGATACATACAAAAAAATTCACTACACACATTTTTATATACAGTTTCTGAGCTTGCTAAGGACTAACTTCTGTTGTCTTTGGAATTTAAGCAGACATTTGGGATAAAATTACCTATCTGAATTTCTATAAGCTGTTTGCTTGTTTACAACAACAGCTTGAAAAAAATATTCCAAGTCTGCCAAGTTTGTAAATACACAGAGATTTAAAACTTTTGTCAAATAAGAGAAACAAATGAATTTAAATGCCATCTGACAGATGTTTACAATTTATTCTACGAATACAGAAGGCTTATCTTTATGCAGAATTAATGTAAAAGTCCTGTATATGCTCCTAGTATACTCAGTTACATATTTAGGAATATGTAATAATTCTGCTTCTCTCTCTCTCTTTTTTTTTTTTTTTTTTTTGCTTCTCTCTCTTTTTTAAAGATTTTATTTATTTATTCATGAGAGACACAGAGAGAGGCAGAGACACAGGCAGAGGGAGAAGCAGGCTCCATACAGGGAGCCTGATGTGGGCCTCGATATTGGGACTCAAGGATCACGCCCTGGGCCAAAGGCAGGCACTAAACTGCTGAGCTACCCAGACATCCCAATAATTCTGCTTCTCAAAAATGTTCACTGTTACCACATATGTTATTAATTTTTCAGCATACTTATCTGTCCTCAGACAAGCAAGTACAAGATTAGTCAATACTGTTCACTGCAGCTACTGAAACAGCAGCTTGTTTGCTGAGTGATGGGTGGGCAGGGTGGCGGACATATCTGGCTCCTGGGGATAACAATGAAAGCACACAAGTATGTTGCAGGGAATACAGCTTTTTCCTCTTTTAAATGCATGGTGCTTTCTGAACTTGACAGAACTTTCCATAACTTGTAAGCCAAGAGCTTTCTCACTTATACAGGATAGCCTGTATCCTGAAGGAAGGAAGGAGATGACTTTTTAAATGGTTATTTATCTTGCCTTTATGAAAATATACTTACGTTATTCATATCCAAATAAGGGTAAGTATAAATTATTTTTATACACTTCAGCTTACCTAATATTGTGCTGCTATACATGAATTTTGTTAGCATTATAAATAAAATAAAAATAAGCAAGTAGTGAACAGGAGCCTGAGATGTTCTCCTTTGCCAACCTATGAGGAAGCCTTGAATGCACAGGGTGCACAAGGCTCTCTGTCCTGTTCCTATCCAGTTCCACGTTTAGATCGGTGATACCCCTGCAGAAAACGTTTTGATGGCACAAAGCTTAAGAAGATAGCAAAAGAGAATTAGCAATGAAAACACCTCAACAGGTTGAAAGAGGGGCCAAAACAAAACAGGTTATAGTTAGCAGGAATCAAGTCAAATCATTCAATTCAAAAACTTTCAAGAGCACAAATCAGGTTAAAGAACCATCTAGGGGATCCCTGGGTGGCGCAGCGGCTTAGCGCCTGCCTTTGGCCCAGGGTGCGATCCTGGAGACCTGGAATCAAATCCCACGTCGGGCTCCCTGCATGGAGCCTGCTTCTCCCTCTGCCTGTGTCTCTGCCTCTCTCTCTCTGTGTGTGTGACTATCATAAATTAAAAAAAAAAAAAAAAAAAAGAACCATCTAAACAGTTACCACATTTATGAGAAAGGCTTTGATGTTTTCATAGATTGGGAGCTTAACAGGAGACAAAGAGGAGACTGGCCACCAAACAAACATTACCAGATGGACAATGACCGGGACGGGGGGAGGTGGCCCCACTCATCTCTGTGCTTGTCAGATCATGCCCACTGTTCTCTGTTCAGTTCAGTTCTGGGCATCAAAGTCCAAATGTGACACAGCTATGAGATGAACCAGGGTTGTGAAGGGTCAGAAAGATGAATTTGAAAGTACTTCGTGAGTACTACAATTTGTACAAGGTATTATAAAGTGTGCTAGGACCTGAGGGTGATAAAGAATCAAAATGAGAACGAAGAAAATAACTAGCTTATCTTATCCCAAGCGTTGCTCAAAGCACTTTCTAGGTGTTAATTCACTTAACCAGACAACTGACTTTGCTTCTTGGTGATCTTCCAATGGGTTCCCCATTTCTGCCTAAGTGAACAACCCCTATATCAACACATGGTATTTAATCACTTAATCTTCCATATTTGAAACCATGTTTCCTCCCATTTTTCTTTTGTTAAAAATAACAT
Source organism: Vulpes lagopus (assembly GCF_018345385.1). Classification (NCBI taxonomy): domain Eukaryota; kingdom Metazoa; phylum Chordata; class Mammalia; order Carnivora; family Canidae; genus Vulpes; species Vulpes lagopus. The sequence continues at coordinate 147,715,683 of NC_054826.1, forward strand.
TTAAATTAGCACCAAACTGATTTCCCCCCATCATCATCTGACTTTTTAAAAGTGACTTTTTGGTTATAAAGCTAGTAACAGAGCAAAGAAGATTTGGGGAACACAGACACAGAGAGAGAAGTAAAATAAAAACAAATTAGATGATTTTCCGACCATTGTTAGCATTGTGGAGTTCCCCTCCACTTTCTGCTGTGAATACGTTTGTGGTTTTCATTTTACATTGAAGTTATCATACTGCTTAAGCATATTTGTATTTGACCTGGCTAACCTGACAAGCATTTTTCCCTTTTACTAAACAGGCTGTTACTGTCAATTTATGGGCTGTGAATATACCATATGTTTGGAGATACAATCCAAAGAAAACGTTTCCTCATTCGCCCCCACTTTAAATTGCTCATTACGAGGGCTTTAAAGTTTCTGAGAAGATGTCCTTGTCCGTGCAAATAAACGCTAATAGAAAAAGAGAAGTAGTCTCTTAATTGCTTTAGAGATTTAATGAAATTTAATGAGCACTTACTGGATAAGGAGAAATTTTACTGAGTGAGCTAGACTGCAAGAGTCACTAGATCCTTTTTGTACTACTTAAACCTCTAAGAAAAATCTTGAGTAGAAAAGAAAGTCCTAAATGTAACTGCTATCTCTTAGGCAGTTACAAATCACTAACTCTTGAGGCTCTTGAGAAAGAGAGCCTCCCCGTCCATCCTAAGGCAGTCTCTCCTACTTCTAAATGAATTCGCAGAAAGAGAAATCAGGCTATTGAAGTTCCTACTAACCTGCCACAGATGAGGTGCTATACACTTTAGAAAACGGAGAGAGAACTTCAAAGACTGATGAAATTCATCATGGATGAGGTATGACAGGGAACAGATTCTCTCATTAATATCCCTCTCTCTTCCCTCACCTCTTCTTACAGAGATAAAGGAACAGAAGGAGAATGCAATCAGTCTATATTCCAAAAAATATCTGGTTACACCTAAAGAAAAATAATGGAAAGGAGTCTGGGGAGTGAACTTAAATGTCTTCTTCAATATTCTGCTTCCCACAGCTTGAGATCTGAAGCCATAATTTGAGGTGCTGAGATTCCTGGCACTCCTCCTATGAAGGGCTCCACACACACGGTCTTCACTAATGCCTAAGTGTGATGTGCTTATTCCATCTAAGTAAAAGGTTAAGGAATGGCAGTAAATCTAGCAATAGTAAAATAAAGGTTCTCTCGGAGGTTTAGAAAAATGTTTCTTCGTGCCATAAACAGGAAACTTATTATTGCCTTCTTGCTCTTTCCAAATCCCCTAATTCAAAAACATCTTCCTCTGGGTGGTTTAATACTCTGGTACTACCTTACTAGGATGTACTGATGCCATTACGAAGGTAATATATCCCAACACTGTCGAAAAACTAATTATCAAGGCAGAAATAAAAGGGAAAGCAAAGGGCTATGTGTCAAGATATTAAGCTCCTCATCATTTTTTAGAAGAAAGATGTATTTCTGGGTCCTCATGTTTCTTTCGTGACTAATGATACATGCATATTTTAAAATATAAGCAGTGCTGCATGTGCATTTTGGGCCCAAGGAACAGCATAAGCAAAGGCACAGAAGTAGGACTGAGTTCATCATATGCCCAAAGTTAAGATGCCTACGTGACTGGAACACAAAACTGTACCGAGTCATAGGAAATGAAGTTAAAGGGTTAAGGTTTAGCTAGATTCCAGAAGACACTAAAATCCAGGAGAGTTTGGTTTTAGTTAGTAGGGCAACAGAGAGACCATGCAAATTAATAAAAACATGGAACAGAGCTTTGGAAAGTAGAGTCACACCATGACACATGAGATAGAAGGTAGCTGTGATGCAGGGGGTATTAGAGACGCAAAAGCCTGGCTGGGGGGTTGCTGCCATTGTGCAGCTGGAGAGAAGGTCCAATCTGGTATCCGTGGGACTGAGAAAGAAAGAGCAGATGTGTGGTCTCAACAGACAAAACCCAGGTGGGAAGTGTGATAGTGCGGCCATGAGGAACAGAGGTGAGGACAGTTCAGTGGTGCCAGGATCTAATAGCAGGCCACCAAGTCAGGCATCCTGGTAAGGCGTCATCAGCCGCTGTGCACTTCTCAGTTCAGGCCACGCCTGACAAGTTCTGTGAACCCTGTTTCTTTCTACCGTCATGCCAACTCTGAGAGGAATTACCACTCCACTTTCCAACGAGGAAGTTTGGACTTAAAGACACTGAGTGCCTTGCTGAAAGCTGCTGGCTGGAAGAGCTGGGATTTGGACCCCTAACTCTGTGGGTGTTTTTCACTCCATTGCATCCGCCTTGTGAAGGTTTTGAGAAACCCAAGTAGCCTGCCCATCACAAGTCCTTACCCAACTGATCATAGTCTCCTATGCACCCAACAGCTAGATTTATTTTGCTTTCACTGGTTTACAGTATAACATCACGTATATGATTTCTGATATTTGGTTATGAATATATATGGCACTTGGGAGCTCTAAATTGACGAACAGATGTTAGGTATTATTTTTATTATTATGTGGGTGTTTTCCTTCAGTGACTAATGTCAGGAAATAGAAAGGGCTCCATTACACACAGAGTCTATCTCATCCACAGCCCACCCTAAAGATGAACTTATTAAGGCTTACTGTGAGGTCATTTCCCTTTATACTAAGATACACAGAACAAATGAAGAATCTGTATTCACGTGCTTCGGATTCTTACAGAAAGGCCCATCTGCAATTTTAGGTACAGGCTGTAGCACGACCAGATGCTGTTCAAACAACATGCCCTACTTTCTTGGGTGATGACAAAGAGAAAAAAGGGTGAATGTGAAACACCCTGAACTGGCTGGTTTATTTTCCTATAAACTTTACCTACAAAATATTAGTAATGAGTAAGCAAGATATGGATCAAAGTAGCCACATTGTGCCAGGTTTAGATGCCCCCCCACACCACCCCCCTGCTGGGTGCTGGCAGAGGGTGGCCGGCTGAGCTTTCAGAAAGCATCCTGCTTTTCTAAGTCCCTTATGTCTCCACTGACAGATTCATAGGCTGTTAGTGCTGAACAGCATCTGAAGAGTTCTGACAAAGAAGGTCATTAAGGCCCTGAGAGATGAATGTAGTACATTCTGCATTTTCTGCCCAATTGTCAATATCCCAATTACACCACCTGAACAACGTGTTAGAGGCTAGGGAACATAGAAGGGATGTGGAATTAGCCTCTTCTGGCTTCCTTTCTTGTCCCCCTGTCCAATAGAAACCCTCTGGTTAGCCATTTTTTGAGTGGCCTCAGAAGCTCAAGAATCTGCAGCCTAGGCCAGCTCCTCTAAAAGCATCTCTCTCCAGGGAGGGGAGGGGGTTAGTGTCCTGCACTTGGCCCTCCAAAGGCATGCTGCTCATCTCACCCTCCCTTAGCACCTCAGAGTGACCTTGAGACTTAGGAAAAACCCCTTTTTCCACTAGGCCCTTCTCAGCCTCCACTCATGCCTGGGTCTCCCCACCCCCACTCTAAAAAAATACAACCCCATTTTGATCCTGCAACCCCTCCAATTTACCTATCAAACTGCCACCAGTGGCGGTTTCTGAGAGTCCCCTCTGGAGCAACCTTTCAAAAACTCAGTGACCTACTAAATAAAGTCTAAACGCACTTGACTGGCCGTCGGTATCCCACCATTACTGGCCCCTGGCCTTTCTCTTCTCTCCACATTTTCCCATATGCCCTGTGCTCATCACCAAACAGAACCCCTGTTGTTTCCTGGGCTTCATGAGTGGCTCATGCCATTTCCGATATTTGGACTATGCCTTGGGGCACCTCCTCTCTTTTCATGTGGAACTGCCACCTATTTTCTCAGGCCCGGCTCAAATGTCACTCCTTCTGAAAGAATGGCTCTCTATTACAACAACAAGTTAATTTCTGTCTTGCAAAGCATACTTATTGATTCATTAATTCAACCAACACTTATTAAGTACTTGAGCACCAGGTACATTGCTGGGAATAAAAGACACTTAGAATCAGAAATACAAATTATCAAACAGCCGTATGTGCTTCTGGGGGTACTGTGGCTTCACTTCTTCCCATGAGACCGTATGCTCCCTGATGATGAATCCTCTTCTTCAGTATCTCCCATAGCACCTAATACCATGTGTGGACTCACACAACTCTCAAGCTCTCTCAATTACGGAATGTAAATGTATCGCAACTTATGTGCTTATCCTTGAGCAGACCGACATTAATTTTTTTTACATTCCCAACAGCCACTCCAATGGATGCCATGTAGTAGTCTCTTGGTAATTCAGGAATGAATGAAGAGAAGGAAGGAGGCAAGAAGCAAACCACCATGACAACAGGAATGCCTGCCTTGTTCACATTTGTGTCCCTGGGGCCCTCTCCAGGGCTTGGAACATATGAAAAATAACAAACACTTAGCAAAAAACCATAGCCTCTGTCCGTCAAGAACGTGTCTCTCAACCATCAGGTTTCTAGTCTCCTCTCCCAGCACACAGCCAAAGGAAGCTCCTAGGCAAGCTTCTCACAAGCATCAGAAGTCCTCATCCAATTCCTATGGGAGTGAGGTCTTAGCTTCACAACACTTTCCCAGGCAGCTGCTCTGTTGGGCAGAGCTTTAGCACCTGACCCTCCCAAGACATCAACTAGGCAGAGGTGTGGATGAACCGCCTCCAGAATAAGGCCCAGGAGAAGCTCAAAGAAAGGCATAAAGTGAGCAGCGCCAACTCCATCTCTTAGTTCAGGGCTAGGGGTACCCCCTCAGCATGGCCTTGCCACTCTGGGCCAATGCTTCTACATTCAGTTATCAATTTGGAAATGAAAAGCAGAAGCTAAAAATAAATTTCAGTGAAACTGTTGAAGGTTAATGGGATGGAAACCACAAAGAATTCCTGCCTGAGGGCAAGGCCCGCGGTTCTGGGGAGATAGCACATAATCAGCACCACGCTGGCCAGAGCTCTGTAACCTCTCCTGGGCCTCTTCTCAGAACTGCTCTCGATGTGTGGCCTGGACCACACAACTCAGCACCCGGTTTGCCTCTACCTCATGTGGCTTCAAATTCTTTCTTAAGATGGAAGTATAGGTGCAATTTCATGTATATAAATCTTACTTACTGGACAGAATGTCTGCAAGGGAAAAAATGGTCTGGGGTCTAAATACAACTTGCTGCTGTTTAGCTAAGAAAAAAAAACATGTAGTCAGCATTTATAAATTGAGAGATCATATATTAAAAACCTGACTATTTTTAAAACCAGAGGCTCTAGCAACCTGGGATCCCCATACAGCAAGAACAACTACAGCTGAGCTGTCTGTCCCCTTTCAGAACGACCATGTGTCTGCCAGTTTACACAAGCCCCTAACCATTCCTTGTTTTTTTTTTTTTTTTGACATTCTTAGCTGCCTGGCCTGGTGAATACCTGAGCTTGGAAACCACATTTATCAAGTCAACTCAAGTGAAAGCCTGAATACTACTCCTGAATTCACTCTTTTTCTCACTCTTATATTTAATCAACAGAAAGTTCTACTCATCTTTTAAACATTTCTGAAACCCTTAATTTTCCAATTCACTCCCTCTTGCATTCACACTAATAATCTGTTAATCCCACTGGGACCAAAGTCCATGGATCCTGTAGGTTTTCACGGCCACTCAGCCTCCTGTCTTTCCACATGCCTACTATTATAAATCCTGTCTTCCACCTCAGCTCCCCCTGCCTCTCTCCTTCATCCTAGCGAACTGGCAACCCATAGTTCTTGTTCCAAATTCAACTCTCTGCTTGCTCGGCACCTGTACCTGGGTTGCTGAATGTGGCTATGGCGAAACACTTTATCATGCTGACCGACGAGATCTATTTTAAATTCATGACCACTGATCTCCAGAGGGTCCAGTGTAGACTCAGCAACCCAACTGTCTTTTCCTACTCCGTGATTCTTCCTGTCTCCTAAGTGACTATTTCACACATTTCTCCTTTCTTTAGAAATCTCCTCCCTGCCCGCAGCTGCAAACCCCTGTGCTCTGAGTTTCACTGAGAAAACAGAAGAAATGGAAGGAGAATTTCTACACACTCCCATTTCCATCTTTACCGACCTTCCTGCATATAGACCCATGCTCCACCTTCCTCCTTTCTGTTCCTATGGATGAATGGTCTGCCCAGCTAAAGTAACTCCTGCTCTTGTATTCTAGATGCCAGCTTCTGATTTCCACACCATTATTCCTCCAGCAACTCCCTCTCTCTTAGGTCACCAATCGTCCCTTCACCACTGGGTTGGACCTGTGGGCAAAGTGCAGGTTGCAATTATCTCCAATTTAAAAACTGCCCCCTTCACCTCATCTCCTCCTTTGGGTTCTTTTACCTCTCCACTTCTGGGATCCCTGGGTGGCGCAGCAGTTTGGCGCCTGCCTTTGGCCCAGTGCACGATCCTGGAGACGCGGGATCGAATCCCACGTCGGGCTCCCGGTGCATGGAGCCTGCTTCTCCTTCTGCCTATGTCTCTCTCTCTCTCTCTGTCTCTGTGTGTGTGTGACTATCATAAATAAAATAAAATAAAGGGAAGTGGAGAGGTATTTTTTTTTAATTTTTATTTATTTATGATAGTCACACACACACAGAGAGACATAGGCAGAAGGAGAAGCAGGCTCCATGCACCGGGAGCCCGACGTGGGATTCGATCCCGGGTCTCCAGGATCGCGCCCTGGGCCAAAGGCAGGCGCTAAACCACTGCGCCACCCAGGGATCCCCTCCACTTCCCTTTAAAGGGAAATTCCTCAAGAGATGTCTACAGCTCATTCCCATTCTCTTTATTTTTTGTTATTTTTTTAAAAGATTTTATTTTTAAGTAATCTTTATACCCAATGTGGGCTCTGAACTTACAACCCTGAGATCAAGAATCACATGCTCCAGTGACTGAGCCAGTTAGGTGTTCCTTTTGCCATTTACTTGAAAAGCCATGAGACCAGGCTTTCATCCCTTCCACTCCATCAGAACACTCCACGCCAGCGACCCAAGCTCCTTGCTGATCCTTGGACATGCCAAGCATTCTTCTGCTTGGAACCTTTGCTCAGGCTGGCATTCTGCTTGACACACTCTCCCTGATATAGCTCCACCTGGCTCCTGCCATCCCCTTCCCCAGGCTTTCCTGACCACTGTCCTCTCACACACACATCTTGACAGTGCCTAGCCCCCAGTCCTGTGTTTTATTTTTCTCCATTGTCCTTATTGCTGTGACCTATTGTAAATTTACATGGTTCTTATCCATCTCTCTCCTCTCCCACTGGCTTTCTCATTATTAAGTTCTGAATAAGATAATATGTGTGGGGTTTTTGTTCTTCGATCACAGAATACCCCTTGGGTTATTACTTAAAGTATATGATTTGCACTCTCTAGCAGTTTACTTTCTGAGAGAAGACACATCGGATGGGAGACTGGGAAGGCTGCTAGGAAGAACTTTAGGTCTGTCATTCGGACTGAGTCAATACTTGTGATTCAGTGCAAGTCTTCAGGTATCCTGATATGATGGATTACACAAACTTGCTACTTACTAAGTCACATGAAAATATGTACTGAGCATAAAACTACTCAGACTCTTGTTAACAATGTCTTCAATGTTATTTCTTTTGTCCCCCAAGGTTATTTCTTAATCATTCAAATACTAAAGTCCCTTGGTGGACACAGACACAAAACTTCTTTTTACCAAATCGCTCAACGCTGTGATCAATGTAATATATTCAAACTACTATTTGGTTACAATGGTGCCATCATTTCTTCACCTATAGTGCAGGGAGGCGATAAGTAAAACAAGTCCTGTGTATTGAAGAAAATGATTCCAACAAATGATTCTGCTGTCGTTTTTAACATTAGAAAAAGGAGAATAGCCATTTTGGAAACCTTGCCTAAAGAAATACTTCCCCAAAACTTGGGGGAAAAGTATATCAGCATTACAGGTTATGGTATTTTGCATGACAGTGAAGTACTTGATCTTTCCCTCACAGTAAAATGATGGTATGCCACTAAATGGAATATTATATAGTTATATAAGAGTGATAGTTAAATATTAATATGAAAAAATATAGTCTCTCAATTGTTCTGTATACTACAACTTTAACTACATTTTTAGAGACACGGAATGGAAAGAAGTCAAGATGTTTATAATAATTATGTGCAGGCACTTTTTTCTTTTCTCTGTCAAAAGTTTTATTGCTTTTAATTTAAATGTGTGACTAAATTTTAAACTTAAGAAAATACAGACAACTTTGACACACACATATTAACATGAAAAGGCTCAACTGCACGTTATTTTGTGAACTGTCAGGTCTTGAGACTTGAGTTCACATCCTGTTCCAAGTCCCCACACACTCCTAACTTCCTCTTTCAATAGTTTCAGTCAGTCTTCTCTACATGGTATATGGTTTTAAGTCCCAACTAGTTTTAATTTCTATAAAAATGTAAAAATATATACAGAAAAAAATATACTGAAGATACAGACAACTTAAAATGTAAACTCTTTCAACAGACTGAATTACATACAAATAACAATCAATATCACTCTGCATGTGAAGAGTCCAAAGAACAACTATTTCTTTTACTTTTACTGACTCTGTTTTTAATTATAAAACAATGATGTACTCATTTTGTAAGTGCAAAGACTGAGAGACGGAGTATTCATTGTATCACTAAAAATCCCACAGTGTATCTAGAATTTTATACAAAAAACTGGAACAATTTTGTTAAACTAACTTAAATTCAACCACTTATTTAGCAAAATTTACACATTGCTAATGTAAGATGCCCAGAGCTATATAGAAGTGTAGAAATATGTAGTTTTAATCCTCAAGGAGCTTATGGTCTGGAAGTAGTGGTAAGATGTGTACAGCTGTGACTATCACTAGGTGACTCAAATGGGATGTGACTCAATCTTATTTACCCGTGTGTCTTCACCATTGGGCAGAGTTTGTGACACACATCAGATGCTCAATAAATGTTGGTTGAGTAGATAAGTAAATGAAAACTGTTACAAAATATAAAAAGCAATGAAGAAGAGAGAAATTAGTTTGGATTAGGGGATAGGAAATATAAATGGAGCTGGAAATGAGAAGAGGCCAAAGACAGGCAGGCGAGAAAGAGAAATTAATGTTGGAATAGTTGAAACCAGTAGGTAAGAACCTGTTCTTCATTCTGTGGGAGATGAAATGCCACTGCAGATCTCTGAACAGGGCAATAAAGTGACATATGTTATACTTGAAAAAAATTACTCTGACAGTCTACATTTAGGAGAGCAAGTGTGGAAATTGGTTCAGAGACTCTTGTAACAGTCCGTGTAAGACGAAATAAGGTGCTAAGTCCAAGAGGTTGAAAGGGAATAGAAAGGAAATATATTTAGGGTTTCTGGCTGACTGGTCAAGAGCTGCTGTTTTAAAATCCCATTTTATGATTTTGATTCAATTGATATTTTACTAAGTCCTTCAAAGATATGTACGTATGACACCAAGTCTGGACCTGTCATATACTCATGGAACAGTATTATTGCCCCTCATATTATGGATGGAGAGACATAGTCTCTGCAGCACACTCAGAAAGTGGTAAAGGAAAAAAGAAAAAAAAAAAATCAGGCCCAGGACTTCTGGGTATTCTTTCTGGTCACGACAAATGTTCAACTTAATGAGATTTCTCTGTATTACAGTCTAGAACTGCAATCTAAAGCTCATCATTCCAATGCCAATATATTTTGCAGGAGGCAGTTTGTTTGTGATAGCCCTAGAAGTGACTCTGGAAAGTCAACTTTTTCATTTGGATTACATAATTTGCCTCCAATATACCTTTCCTCTGTCTTATCCAGTTTTCTGTCTCCACAAACCCTGCACCTTCAGCCACACCAGACTCTCAACATTCCTTTCTTCACATATCCTGACCACATTCTCTTTTACACAACCCATTTTCTGATCTGTACAATGAAGGTAACAGTGTCAAACCTCACAGACACACGAAGCACATGTAAAAAAAATTTCACATATAGTAGATACCAAAATAAATGTGAATTATTATACCTGTCCCTCCAACCTTATTTGTGTTTTAAAGTTCAGTCTACATCGACTCTTTGACTTGTTCCAGGAACAATTAAATGGCTCCCTCTTTGCTCTTTCTGCAATTTGATATTAAATTTTTTTATAGTTTCCTTTAGGTTCTGGCTAAAAAGCCCAAGTCTAGTTCTCCAATTATAACACTAAGGCACTATCTCATTTATAGTTTTATCCTCTGTGAAGCTGGCACAGTGTGAAGGGTACAGTAGGTCCCAAATAAGTAATTGCTGAATTCATCCATGTATACTTTCATTAGTAAATTGCTAATTAATCTTAAAATGAATTTGCAGGCCAAATGATTATACAACACACATCATTAGAACAAATGTATCTACTAGAGCGTCACATTTAATAAGTTAGTCTCACAATTCAGCTAAAAAAATAATTCCTTCTACACAACACTTTAAGGTAACATCACAGATATAATTGGAAAATATTTATTTGTGTTATAGTATCTCTGACGGGTACAATATCACAGCAAACAATATCATCTCGTCCAGCTGGCTATCCATTCCCACATCCCTCACAGAATGGTCTGACTCCCCACATCCAAGGTCTGTTAATGGCAGATCACTGGCCAGCTCTGATGCTTAACAAATGTTTCCTTATACTGAGCTTAAGTCAGTCTTCTCATAACTTCTACTCATTAATTCTAGCTCTGCAATTTACATTAATAAGGTTTCTCCCCCAAGGAAATTTATAATTGAAGCTACAGTCCTCTAAACAAGCTGCCTCCCCTGTCTACAGTTCAAACAAAAAAGAGAGGGAAAATACTGAATTTATAGCAGGAGAAAATTTTTTATTGCGTACTCTCTTTCAACCTGAAGTGATACAAATGGGTGTCAATAGGCTGTAGAGAAATGTGTCAGAAGAGCAGTAGATAAAGGCCAACCAGCAAATGTGGTGGGGTGATACGGAGCAGGGAGCTGCAGAGAAGTGCACCTAAAAACAGAGCCTGCAAGTCAAACAGCCCTGCCTGCTTGGGCAGCCTCATCCCTCGTGGGTCACATCACATCAGAGACTCAGATACTTCCATCTTCTCCCTCCCTAAGCTGACTAAAGTTTCAGGCCGCACATGATTCCAAGTGAGAAGATATGAACAGTTGACTATTTTGTCATTTTTATTTTGTGCAAAATGACACCTTGAAAACTTATAGCAGGTTCAATGTATCTTTGATACATTCAAACACAATCTAGAATTTGAAAACCGAAAACAAACAGGACACTATGGCCTAAACAAAGGATGGGATCACCACCTGCACAATGAAACAGTGCAGGTCATCTGGGCCAGGTTTTCTCCTTATATTATTTGCTTATCGAGGAGTGTTGCAACACAGTCTTACAGATCAAAAAGGTAGCCTTGGAGAGTAACCGTTGAGCACATAATATCTGCTGAACACTGTTGTTCCAGCCTTGGGAACAGATCTAAGGGCTGAAAAGTACTGTTATATCATCATTATCTCAGAAAGCCTAAAAGTAGATTTTCAAGAGGCCGCCTTCATTGGCTTTTGGAAAGTCTTCAAAAGTAGTATTGTTTAGCCATGGCAAGTATATACACTGGGTTATTAGTAGGTAATACTGAAGATGAGAAAGTTATCAAATTGTCAATTTTAAAAACCCCATAGTGATTTTATTCTGAATTTTTTTTCACTTCTGGATTTGTACTACTGCTATCATTTACACAAACAATTGCCAACTATCCCCTCCCTATATGCTCCTGATGGCCCTGCGCATGGTTCTATCATAGGGAAACCATCAAACTTACTTCACGTTAGAAGAGCCTTACATGTTTCCAGATAAAATAGAAACATACTTCCTTTCAAATATTATGAGGATTTCTTCAGCTTAGGGAATAAGCACCGATACTAAGAAATGTTCTGTTTCTAGCTAAATATGCCTAGTTTATTTGTGAAGAGTGAGAGTCTCTACAAAATAATCTGGCCATCTATCAGTGATGACAGTGACCAACCAATAAAACTCAGACAACAACCTTACCACATACATATGTCACATGCTGGACCCACCCAGGTTAACCGTAACGAACCTACACAGAAGGACAGGAAGTATATCTGGTCTCAAAATCAGAAACACAATACATTAGCCAGATTAGTGTACAAATTACCCTGGAATTCAGAATCCACTTTCCTTCAAGGAAAAAAAAAGGAGGGGAGATATAGAAGGATTATATTCCTAAACTAGGCCATAAAAAACTTATGAAATAATGATAAAGGGCAGCAAAAATCTATAAAGTGTTTATACTGTTTAAGCACTCAAACTTCATAGCAATCTTATTAGGTAGGTACTATTACTATCTCTTTTACAAGATGAGAAAATTGATGCAGAGAGAAGCCAAGTAACTTGACCAAGGTCAAAAAGCTGGTAATGGTAGAGATGGATCCTGATACAACTTGCTTGCTTATTTGAGAGAGAGAGAGCAAGCACGAGCAGAAGGAGAAGAAGAGGAAGAAGCAGGCCCCCCACAGAACACGGGGCCCGACACGGGGCTCGATTCCAGAATCCTGAGATCACAAGGTGAACTGAAGGCCAACACTTCACCCACTGAGCCACCCAGGTACCTCTAAACTTAAATTAATTTTCAAAGCTGAATTAAAACTAGATAAAAGTTTCAGTTACTCGGTCACATTACTCACTCTTCAAGTGTTCAATACCCAAACTGCAAGTATCATTGGCTAGCAGAGTGAGGAGAGCAGAGAGAAATATTTCTACCTTTACAGAAAGTTCTATTGGATAGCTCAGCTGCCTAAATTCTTCTGTAAAAGGCCAAATAGTAAATATTTTCGGTTTTGCAGTCCGTATGGTCTTTGGAGCAACTACTCGACTCTGCCATTGTAGCGCTGCAGCCACAGACAATACATAAAGAATGAATGTGGCTGTGTTCCAAACACACAGCAGCTGTCCCACAGGCCATGGTTTCCTATGCCTTATTCTAGATGACTGTGGAGTTTGCCCTTAAGGTTTGAGCTCCCACCATCCTGCAACTTCTCTTAGCTAACAGAGAAAAAAATTACAGTAGGATACAGGATCCCCTGCACTCTGTGGAGAGGAACTTGGGTCATAGACCTCTCTCTTATTTCATCTTTTTCCCCTCACAAGGGCAAGGGCACATCTTCTAACCCAGTAGCTCTTTTTTTTTTCCTTTTTAAATATTTTATTTATTTATTTGAGAGAGAGAGAGAGACAGAGCATGAGCTTGGGGCAGGGGGGAAGGGCACAGAAAGAGAGAGAGGGAGAAGCAGACTCTCCACTGACCTGGAGAGGGTCAGGATCTCAGGGAGCCCGATGCAGGACAGGATCCCAGGCTGCCACTTAACCAACTGATGCCCCTGTCCTGGTAGCTCTTAAGCCTAAATTGCAGATGTGGGAACCCCATGTGCAAAGACAGACTTAGTGGGGCTGAGGTGGAGCTCAGGGAGGCACACGTCAAATGAGGCCCACGGTGGTGTTACTCCTGGTTTTCTGTGCACCACAGCATAAGACATGCTGCCAGCCTTTTAAACACAAGGTGGGAGAAGAGACAGGAGAGTTAGGCGGAAAGTTCACCTCTAGAAGGTGTAATCCTCAAACTGTGTAGAAAAGCCAGCACTTATCCCTGGCAGTCCCAGCAAAGTCCAAGCATCGACTGAGGAGAGGAGGCAACAAACGAGGTGCCAAATGGGCTGGCAGGAAAGAGCTTGGGTGGAAGGAAGCCTACTTAGAGTGGAGTCGGCCTGGCAGGAGCGGTGGGAGATGAAGAATCTTTCCCAAAGTGCTTTAGGAGTGGACATGTTCCCCCACATGTGGACTCCCATGCTGGCACCTGGGTGGATCAGTGGTTGAGCTTCTGCCTTCAGCTCAGGTTGTGACCCTGGGGCTCTGGGATCTAGTCCCGTATCGGGCTCCCCACAGGGAGCCTGCTTTTCCCTCTGCTTATGTCTCTGCCTCTCTCTCTCTGTCTCTCATGAATAAATAAATAAAAACTTGAAAAAAAATAAAATAAATGGGTCCATTCATTATTAGCTGTGACCTTGTACAAGTCCTTCAATAGCTTAGTGCCTCAGTTTCCTCCTAAAATGAAACCAAGAATCTAGAGGGTCTTGTGAAAATCAAATCAATGAGTATGCGCAACGGGCTTAGAGCACTGGCTCAGAGTAAGTGCTGTAGAGGCGTTTGTTAAATAAAAAATGCCACTTAACATTTTATAATCACCTCCCACCTGTCAGGTACAGTGTTAGATGTAAAGATACAGAAATAAAGAGAATTTCAAAAGAGATGGAAAGTGAAACACTGTTGGATATGCTATGTGTGTAAATAAGGGAATGCTGTGAGAACACAAAGGATACAATTCAGGAGATGTGTTGCATTGCAATGTGCATATAAACACTACTGCACTGTGCACTGAAAAATGGTTAAGATGCTAGGTTTTATGGTATATATATTTTTTTACCACAATAAAAAAATCACAAGTGAAAAGGAGAGGGAGGGCGTTGAGGAGAAAGGGGAAGAAAAGTTGATGGGGATAATAATTTGGGATTGGACAGAAGCAAGAGGGATAGAACAGAAGAACCAGTTCTAATAGGGAAGCCTAGGTTCCCAGATAGGCTGGGGATGGAGCTCAGAAGTGCCACATGGGAAGGACAGGAGTTAGGCTAGTTGTCGGAGATGGTGGTTAGTTTGTTCATTATCAAATCTCCAGCAATTATAAAAAATCAAAATACAAAAAACTCTAATAAATCCTGGATATTATTTATGGGGACTTAATATTATCAATCAGAAAATGGGAGGCTTTTGTTTTTAAGGAAATTCACTATTTGATTCATGTTATAAACTGGTCGTTTTGCTTCCCTGATATGATGTTTCATGAAGACTCTTTAGTAAGGACTTTCATTGTAGATTTATGTGGTTGGTGTTTTGTGATATGTGATATTATCTTCCTAGATAAGGATTTGTCATCTTATTGAAAAAAAAATGTATTGCTACTCTAAAAAACAAATACATAAGCAGTGCCCAGGTGGCTCAGTTGTTAAGTGTCTGCCTCTGGCTCAGGTCATAATCCCAGGGTCCTGGGATGGAGCCTCGGGTCAAGCTCCCTGCTCAGTGGGGAGTCTACTTCTCCCTCTCCCTTTGCCTCCCCTTACCCTTGCACTCAGTCTCTCTCTCTCTTAAATAAGTAAATAAAATCTTTTTTAAAAAGTATCAAAAAAACAACAAAAATCCAAATGGAGAGTGTATTATAGCCCAGGAGACCCTGGGTGGGGGGATCCATTCACCTCCCTGCATCCTCCTCTGAACTGTCTCCTCTGCTCTGCCCCCACTGTTCACCTTCAGCCACACAGCTGCCAGAAGGCTTCTGTACTTAACGTTTCCTCTGCCTGGAACATTTGTTCTCCTAATACCCTATCTGGCATGTACCTTTATTTCCTTCAGATCTCTCCTCATGTCTACTTCTCCCATTGCTCCGTCTCCTATCCTGCTTGATTTTTCTTATTAGCACTTATTATAGGATAGATAATACTTATCAGCCCCATCCACCTCATGATCTCCTTGAGGATAAGGACTTTGTTATGTTCACTACTGTATTTCTAACTTCTAAAACAGTGCCTGGTGTACAATAAATGATCAAAAACTATTTCTGACATGAAATTAAGTGTAGATGAAGAACATTTAACAAACCCTTATTTATATTATGGTATTTTATAAAGGCCGGGTAGTCAAATATTTTGGAGCCTCTCATTTTTAATCACATGCATATTTTAGATTTTACTTATTTAAGAGAGACAGAGATAGTGAGAGAGAGTACAAACAGGAGAAGAGGGACAAGCAGGCTCCCCACTGAGCAGGGAGCCTGATGCAGGGCTCAATCCCAGGACCCGGAGATCATGACCTGACCTGAAGCCAGATGCGTCACCGACTGAGCCACCTAGGTGCCCCTCATGTGCATATTTTAAAGCTTATACTTTAGTAAACCCTCCCATGTTAAACAAAAAACAAAACAAAACAAAATCAAACAGCGAGATCTAATTATCAAAAGGACATTTGTGTTTTGAGCAAGTCTAAAGATTCTACTTGGCTATTTATCATATAAAGCAACATTGTTTATAGCTTCACTCAGGTCTCTTGTTTATCCTTAAAATGCTCTTGAGGGGTAAGGATGGGATAGGCATTTGCCCCCACTTAATAATGAGAAAATAGTCCAAAGAAGTTTCCTTGTTCACACACACCCAGATTAGCAACAAAAGTGGAAACATGGACACCCTTCTCACAAGTTTACTGAATCATTTGGACTAAGTGATTCCAATTCCACTTTTAAGATATTCCTATTACAGAAACTGCCGAAAAGACAGTCACGACAGTCTTAGAACTGAGAATTAAATGGATATATGAATAAACATTCTCACTAACCAATTCATTCAGCCTCCACTTCCACAAGTCAAATTAAACATCTATAATTCAGATTATTACATACTTTGTCACTACTAGATTCCACTGGTATTCCCATGTCAACATATACTGAGTGGAGAGGAAGGAGGGATCCACTGACAAACGGCAACATGTGACCCCAAACCATACTGAATTGTTTTTAGGAGATAAAGTCATTGCAGTATAACAATGATCCTCATTACTCCTGAAATAATGAGAAACATCCAAGTATAATATCTCCCATCAAAAAAATAGTTTCATAGTTGAAGGAACAATGAAGGAAAACAGATTCATCACTTAGGGGTCATGGAGTCCAACTCTATCTTGTTACAGTTGAGAAATCTGAGACCCAAATAAGCTAAAAGATTTGTCAAAAGCCACACAATTAGTTTTTACAAGAGCCAAAGCTAAAACCCTGGTCTCCTGCCTCTCAATTCCAAGTTCTACATGTACAAACTTGATAATCCACATAAACTGGGATCTTCTCCTCCTAGTTTTTTCCTTTGTTTTTGGTTTTGTGTAAAGGAAAATTAGTCATTAAACAAAGTACCACAGACTTTTTGATCGTTAAATGCCCCATAAATATTTGAGTGAACTGAACCGAATCTGGATATGACGTATCCCCATAAGAAGCAGAATGCTTAATACTTAAGACTATCCCATTTGTGATTTTTGGTTTCCATAGTGATACATAACATTTACTGCTACATGTGGTCTGGCTTACATCTATGAACAAGCATTTCCTGATGAATGGCAACTCCCACAAGATATAATTTCCCAAATATCTTAGACAGCTGATGAAGAAAAAGCATTCCCCATAGAAAAGATTAATATCCTATTAGGTCATTCAGCACTGAAAGGCACTGTTTGCTATGAAATTGCTGATACTCTGCCCTTATAAATCTGCTTTAGGCACATAATGGTAGATATTTGGGCTTCATTAACCATCTTAACAGACAGGATTAAAAATTTAGGATTATAAGAAACATACCCTATATAATTTTGATTCAATGGTCTAAATCAAGAAAACTTCCAATCCTACACAATGACAAGGTTTTATTTCATATTTTAATTCTTCAATGATTAGTGTTAGCTTTACAGATGGTTCTACTGTATATGATAGTGAGTTTCCTTCTCTACTGTATTTAGTATATTTGCACCATAACATAATGCAGTCACTTTATTCAGAACATAAGCATGGAGCAATGTCCAATGGAGAAGCCATGGAAAAGAGCCATGAGCTTCAATAACTGCCTAGTCCTTCACTGCCTCCAGCTGCTTGCTGTGGGGTGGGGGTAGGGTAGTTCAGTGTTTCTGTAACAACTATACTTGCTGAAAATGTTCAAGGTTAGGACACTGAAAATACAAGAGGAACCTAAGAAGGGTATATATGAAATGATATATTTAGAAATACATATATTATTTTTTTCTCCTAGCATCCTCTTCCCAGAAAGCTGTAACACAGAAACTGGTTTTGATCTCTTTCCTATTTTGCAACTTTGTATTGACAGCTTTGAGGGGTTATTCAGTTAGAGGGAAGGGGTCAAATATTTTTCCTAAAGTACAGGTTGAGTTAGTATCTTGATGTTCCCTGGATCTCTATCTCTCCCCTGTATGATTACAGAAGACCGTACACATTGTTTCTAAGAACATTTCAACAAAATTGCCTCTAGTGAGAACAAGGCAACTGTTCACAGTCTGGACAGAATAAGTAAATCATTTGTACTAGAAGCCTGGCTGTAATATGGCTTTAAAAACCCATCTTTATTCATCTTAGGTCACAAAAACTATTCCTACCTAAAACTCCCAAGATTCTATCCCAATTTTGACTCCAACTAATCCTCTTAACTTGTAGAGATTAAGCAAAATACTGTTAAGAGTTAAACATCATTCCTGCAAGTTTTGAACAAACATCACAAGCACTTATTATATACGTGGCACCAGGCAGGAGGTAGAACGGGCCATGCCACATGGTTCCGCACATTGACCTAAGAGGGGAAAGGCTAAGCTGAGGAAGGGAACAAAAACACACCAACACTGACCTCAGGGAAACACAGTTGTATTAAGTAAGCAGATAGAATCCATAGCACAGTTAAAATAGTGAAATACGGATAGTGCTTGGTTTCTCCAAAGGACAGCATAGAGCTACCCTTCAACATCAATAGGATAGATTTTTCACAATTTCTAGAAGAAATTCAGAGAAAGAAGAAACAGAAAACAGAAGCTGGGGAAAGCAGAACAAGCTGTTAATGTCTTTGTACAGAATATGATTGGGTTGGTTCATGTCTGCTTGCTCTGTTACAAACAGCCAAACAAAGTCCTGGTCACTCTAATGCAAGAACTCCCATCAAGAGTGAGGAAAGAAAGCATCAACAACTGACTGACTGCCTCCGCTCTACCCCACCCACCCCTCAACTGGGCAGTCAGGCTTAGTGTCTTGGCAATGAGTGGTTTGGCCTGGAATGGATATGCAACATCCCTGGAAGCTGTTAGAACACTCTATGTTCTACTTCCAGATAATAAGGGCTGCCTCTATCACACAACCTGACAGTTCATTTCAATGAGTGCTTACCATGAAAGCACCATGTAGTTAGCTTGAAGCTAGTTTCCATGACTGGATAATTTACATTTAAACTATAATACCTCAACAAACAAACAAACAAACAAACAAACTATAGTACTTGTCCCAAAAGAACCTGCATTTAAGTTGGAGATAAATATATTCTCAGGAAAGCCATATTCCTAATTCTAAATTTGAAATTCTGTAAAATATTGCCAGGTAGTGAGGAAGAAATAATTAAGGGACTTAGCTATACATATCAGGTTAAGAGAAATATAATGGCTCCAAAGCCAAATGACAATAAAAGCCATAGGTGCCCAAAAGGAAAATACAAGGTAGCACTTGAGAGCAAACTATCAAAAATAAAGACAATAAAATAAAAGTACACACAGACAAAACCACCTCACAATATTTTCAATGGAGTTTTACTACGGAAAAGAGTCACTGAAGGTATTGGAATAAATCTGTCTACCATTTGTACCAAACCAAACCAGGTACTATAGGTCACCTACATTCCAACATTCTCCAACTGCAAATCACCAGGATGTTTTATAATGAAGTTGACTGACATAAATCATTAACTCTTGAGATGATACTTAAAGTATCTTGTTAATAGTCCTGTAAGGAGCAGAAAAAACAAGTGTTAAAATATATATATATATATATATATATATATATATATATATATATATATATATAAAAGGAACTCTACTGCTATTAGAGACCTAAGGGTAATTATGCCCTATGTAAATTAATGTAAATGCAAAAGTCTAAGAACTCTAAGCTTTGAATTCTGTTCAAATATATTTTAAGTGTAAGAGTAAACATAGTTCTTAGGGGGGGTAAGAGGATATCTCTTGAATATTTGAGCCCTCAGAGACCGTTATGTACAGGTACTTAGAAAAAAGGTACTTCTGTATGTTTTTAATTAATCATTAATGAGGCTTGAAATACCAATTCAACCTCAGGTAATCATCTACTCACTTCCTTAACAAAGTACAAACCAGAAACTATGTTACACTGTATTACCCATGAGATTATGACATTTAACCCTAGATATGCATAAGATAACTTGGCCCTGTAAACATAAGACAGCTGCAAGAAAAGGCCAAAGATACTCATCATGCTAACTGCTAGGGGTCTGTACCTTCTAGCAGTGGCAAATGAACTTTTCTTCACTAGCATTTTATCTGTAAACAACTTACATAACTTTGCAACCTTGAGGCATGAATGAAACAACAGAGGAAGTAACTTCATCATCCACCACTTCAATGCTGTATTACTAAGTATCTCATCTCTGAAACAGATTTTGAAGTAGAATTAGTAAAGCTCAATTCCATGTACAAATGGAAGGTGTGGAGTGTCCTATATAAATGTTTAAATGTAATTCTTCCCAGAAGAAAAAAATGCTAAGAATACTACTTGTTTACTTCTAAATTATCAAACCGGACCAACGTTCACCAAGCTGAACTGGGAGGGGTACCCAGTCCTAGGTGGTCAGGCTGGGCACTGCTGGTCAAGAGCTGTCTGCTGCTCTTCAACTAGAGCTCAGTCTTGAGAAATCTTTTTTTTTTTTTTTTTTTTTTTTAAGATTTAACATTTTATTTATTTGACAGAAAGGCAGAGAGCACAAACAGGGAGCGGGAGAGGAGAAGCAGGCTCCCTGCTTGGGGATGCTGCGGGACTCAATCCCAACCTGGGCTGAAGGCAGATGCTTAACTGACTGAGCCACCCAGGTGACACAGTCTTGAGGAATCTTACAGCCAAGGATGGGTCAGATGCTGGGAGCTACAACTGTGAAAGTACCTGCACGAGAGACTGGATTCCTTTGGGGAGCAGCAGAATGCAAAATATCTCTTATCTCCTGACAAAATGGTATTTGTTGAGTTTCCCTGCTAAATGCTCCTACTTAAGAGAAATTTTTGAAAAAGGTAGGAAAACTGTAAAGTATTAACAGTTCAAACTCTTTTCTTTCCTTATTCAACTACCTGAGGCCAACAGAAACTTCAGTGTTCATCAACTTTCTAGAAAAAACAAAAAGGCAAGCAAACACAATTTAATTTCTTTTATCTTCTAATTGAGTTGACTAAAGCAGCCAAGCTCAAGAGAGCCACTAAGGTTCTCAGTCCCTCAGGGCAGAGCCTTGAACCTAACTCTACCACTGGCTCTGGTATCCTTCATCCCACCTCTTCCCCAATCCTACAACTCTCCATCAATATAGCACCTTTCCAACGTCCCCTCAGCTAGAATTGTTGAAACTGTCTTCAAGTTAACTCTCTTATCCAGAAAGCGGCTAAGTCCTAATGGTTTCAGTTTAGAAATCATTCACCCTGGCCTTCTCTTCCCCCCTGCCTAAGTCTAGGCCTTAACTTCAACTGGACCCTCTGCCCCCCATCTCTACCTACTGCAGCCTATTTTCTCTAGAAGAGAAAAAGGAAATCTAATTACAACTTTCCCCTGCTGGTTCTGGGATCAAGTCCAATCTTCGCAGGTGTGTAGAAAACTGAAATGACTACTTCAGGTGCGCACTGTAGCCACACACCCTGTGAGGTTCCTGCCATGCTCAACTGTACCTGCAGTGAGTAGGCCAAGAGAACAATGACAAAATCTCCATCAAAATAATACTCTGGCAATATTTATTCAAAGTTCTTGTTCTACATCTTTCCCCAACTCCTGTTGCAAAGACTCAGAGGGGTAACGGAGGACTTTTCTTGTCCTGAGTAGAGTGACTGAGAGCGTTGGTTGGAAGCCTGAAATCCTCCTGGCCTGCCTCTTGATAGCTGGTGTGATCCTGGGCAAGTTACTTAAGCCTGCTGAGCCTAAACTTCCTTTTCTGTAATATGGGAATAAGAGGACCAACTTTACTTCAAGCGCTGTGTCAATTAAGTGACACAGTAAGTGTGCTGCTGCTTAGCAGAGCACCTGGCATACAGTTAGAGTTCCCCAACTAGCTACACAACCATGGGAGTTTTATATGGGGAGGAATAAAGTGAGGTATAATTACATACATAAACCTCACTGGCATCACAGAATTCACAAATACTCTTCAAACGCATGGTGTGTGCAGTAGTTGTGGGCGAAATGAGGCACATATTTTTTAAGAAATCTGTGTGATCTGAGGAGGTCAGTCAGCTTTTAAGAACTTAATCTAGAGATGTTTTATTTTGCAACCTCTTTTTATTTTTTAATTTATTTTACTTTTTAATTTAAATTCAACTAGCTAACATATAATACATCATTAGTTTCAGAGACAGAGTTCAGTAATTCATCAGTTGCATACAGCACCCAATGCTCATCACATCACATGCCATCCTTAATGCCCATCAGTTACCCCATCCCCCCACCGCCTTCTCCAGCAACCCTCAGTTTCCTTTCCCATAGTTTAGAGTTTATCATGGTTTGTCTTCCTCTCTGATTTCTTCCCATTCAGTTATCCCTCCCTTCCCTGTCGTCTTCTGCACTATTTCTTATATTCCTCACAGGAGTGAAACCATATGATAATTGTCTTTCTCTGAATGACTTATTTCACTCAGCATAATACGCTTCAGTTCTATCCACGTTGATGTAAATGGTAAGATTTCATCCTTTCTGATGGCTGAGTAATATTCCACTGTATACATATACCACATCTTCTTTATCCATTCACCTGTCAATGGACATCTGGCCTCTTTCCATAGTTGGGCTATTGTGGAAATTATTGCTATAAATATCAGAGTTGCAGCCCCTTTTTAAATGATGTAAAGTTCCCTGCAAGGGGTTGTTTCTAATTCCTACATTTTATGATTCTAAACTCTTTTGATTTGTCTGCTCCATTACATCTTCTTCAAAACCAAGAATAAATACTTTGTGCCAGATACCAAACAAGAATTGGGAGTTATAAAGATAGCTTTTATATTTTCTCACCATTTGAAGGCCATTCTTTGGCTTGCTTATGATGGTAATTTAGTACCTTGAAAAGAAAACTCTTACATTTGTGCCCATCTTCCACCTTCTTTTGCTTCCTTTACTTATCATAGGCAAGGATTCCATTTAACATGTTCCTGAAGAGGAGAAATTGCTCAACTGCTTCCACTTAAATTCTAACCTACCAATAGTCCTTAGAGTGAGGACAGTAATTTTCTCTCAATCTCCCAATCCCAGAAGTCGCAGGGTCATAATGTGGGTCATAATTTGTATCTTTTGAGAATTCCCAAAGGTTATATTTGTTAAGTGTATTAGAATTCCTAAGAGCCCAGGAAATCTTCATTTTAAGGAAAAAAAAACATTAATTAAATATTGTTACATGAAAAGATGCTCTACATCATTAGTCACTAGATAAATGTAAAATACAGTGGTACACCATTTCAGCCCTACTAAGATGGCTACAATCAGAAAGGTAGGTAATGACAAGTGTTGGTCAGAATGGGGCAAAACTGAAACCATTATACACTGCTGGTGGGAATGCAAAATGATGCAGCTGCTTCTTAAAGTCTGGCAGTTCCTTGATATGTTAAACATAGAATAATGTATGGCCTACCAATTCCACTCCTAAGTATATAACCAAGAAAAATTAAAATATATACCCCCACAAAAATGTGTACACGAATGCTCACAGCAACATTATATACAACAGCCCATCAGTGGCAAACAACCCAAATGTCTGACAAGCAATAAAAATGGATAAATAAAATTTGGTATATCTAATGCAGTTTTATAAGAGTTTTGCAAAAGTTCTGAAAAACCTGTTTACCACAATCTGAACATAATACAACTGAATAGACACTTAACAATATTTTTTGGCGTATCTATTCAACAGAATACTATTAGACAATAAAAAATGAAATACTGACAACATGGATGAACCTTGAAAACATTATGCTCAGGGAGCATACATTATGTGCTAGTCACAAAGGTCACATACTGTATGATTCTATTTATATTAAATGTTCAGAACAGGCAAATTTACAGAAAGTAGATTAGTGGTTGCCAGGGGCTAGTGGGGTTAGGGAAAATGGAGGATGCCTTGAAATGCGTACAGAATTTTAGGGTGTTTTTTTTTAAGTTTTATTTATTTAAATAATCTCTACACCCAATGTGGACCTTGAACTCATAACCCTGAGATCAAGAGTCACATGCTTTTCCAACTGAGCCAGCCAGGAACTCCCCAGAGTTTCTTTTCAGGCAATGAAATGTTATAGAATTGATTGTCATGATAGTTGCATAATTCTGTGAAAATACTAAACGCCACTGGATTGTATACTTTAAATGGGTCAATTGTATGGTATGTGAACTTTATCTCAAGCTGTCAAAAATATGTAAGCAAAAAGAAAAAAAAAAAAAAACAACAAGTGACTTGCTAGGTCCTTAGGCTAAAGCCATGACATTTTGTTTAGAGGTCTGCAACAGTAACATTTGTACCAATTTTTTCCTTTCAATGTTAAGTATAAGGATCTGATATAATTGAAGTCTTTGTGGCTTCTCTAGTTGCTCTGCTGCATTCTTACTACACTCCCTCTTCAAGAAGTTGCTCCTGAGTGACAGGGCTGCAGGGGGTTCTCTGGATAACCATATACTGCCAAGATACAACAACAGAGAGCCTACAGCCCTTAATAAGACAAGAAAACAAGGCTTTATAAGATGTAGGAAACTCGACAGGTAGAGAACCAAGGGAATGACCCACATGAGCCACAGCACCTTTGGAAACACAATGATATGGCACAATGACATGTCTGTGTATGGTCTGCATTCAGTCTGCTATGAGTGCTATAAGCAAGTGTTCTCAAATGGGGCTCTAAGGAGCTCTAGAGGACCAGAGACACATTCAAGAGTCTCTGACCTCTCTAAAATGATCTTTCAATTTTGTTTTCATTTCACTGTTAATCTAAAAGAAACTGATATAAATACACATTGGACCATATGAATGATCCCCTTACCAACACAATGCCCAGGTTTGCATTCATGACTGCAGTGGCTTCTAGTGATCCTCATCACTAATAGTACTTGTAATATGCTGGCAAGCACATAGGGCAATGACAAAGGTCAATGTAAGACACTTATTGAATAAGACTTTGATTTCATAACACCATGAAATAAACAGTATTGTACTATATTAATTGCTATAGGCTAATAAGGACAGAAGTAGAACTGATACATAATTGATGTAGTCACACTAAGTGAAGACCAAGTGATTTTAACACATTCATAACACCTTCATAATGGCATGAAAGTACTGTAGAACAAAGGTTTTGTTTTAGTAATTCAAAATTTTGCTTTAGTAATTCAAAAATTACTAAGGGGAGGCAATTATCAGAAAAAGAGTTATGTTCAAGTTGTTTTCAAAATAGTGTGAATGAGTCATTTCTATTATCTATTGACTTCCTTTGGCAGTCTGACGCTTGGCCACATGCTAAAACTTAAAAAATTTTCCACATCTACAAGAACTAAAACTGACAAACATATCCCTGTTCCTGGTTTTAGTAATAGTTGAATTAGGTATATGTTTGATGTTGATTTCAGTAGTTCCAGGAGGCTAACCTTATCTTTAATGACAGGAATTTATAGCACTAGCCAGAAAATTAGAAATCATTAAAATCATCAGAATTGTAATTCACGGGCTGCTCACTGACATATGTGGCATGTTAACATCTTATGGTTCTGAGATAGTCAGCAAGGCCTTCAAATCCATAATGTGCTTCTGAATAACACAGTTACTACAAACAAGTATTTTCTACATTAACTATTATCAAAATCAAGAGATTTATGTGCATTAAGTAAATATTAGGACCCAAGACAACAATTTCATTATCTTAAAAAAAATCAGTATAAGGTGTCTAGGTGACTCAATCGGTTAAGCATCCAACTCTTGATTTGACTCAGGTCCACTGATCTCAGGGTTATGAGACTGAACTCTGCATCAGACTCCATGCTCAGCTGGAAAATGTACTTAAGATTCTCTCCCTTTGCCCCTCTCCCCTAACCCACTTGCACACATGCTCTCTCTCTCTCTCTCAAAAAAAAAAAAAAAAAATCAATATAAATGATTTAGTTTCAGCAAAAGAACACTCATCATATGAATATTTTTTATTTAAATTTTAATGGTTTTAAAATATTGTTTGTACTTTTTGGTGATTTTTCAAGTGTTTCAATTGTTGCCCAAGAACTATTAGCATAAGGAGCACATATTTCATTTCATGTTTGTACATACAAATAAGCAAAGCTAATTTAAGTCAATAAAAGGAGTTTACTAAAAACTCCCTTAAAGAAAAGAAATTCATGCATGGCTGTGGGACAAGCAATACTGTAAGTAGTAACACAGGAGTCATTTGGAACATGTTCATTTCATTCAAAGAACACGTGAGACCCTACTAGGTACAAGGCACTAGGATATGGAGGGAAACAAGATTTGACATATCTATGCCCACACAGAGCCTGGAATCTATTAGAAAAGATAAGTAAATGCAATAAGCGAAATGTTGGGAAGATATGAGTTACTACAGAAACAAACATCAGGGGGACCTAATTTAGTTTAGGGGGTAAAAAGGGCTTCTTGAAGGCTATAACATTTAAGGTAAGGCAACAGGAAGAAACAGAAGTTAGCTAGACAAAAGTGAAGCAGCAGAGGAGGAAGAGTGTTTCAGGAATCAGATACACCCTGCAGGCTCAATTTCATGAAAGTGTAGCAGATTTGAAGAACAGAAGTTCTCTGAGGCTGTAAATGGAGTGATCTGGAGTGCAGTTGGGGATGAGGTAAGGCAACAGCTATAGACTGCAGACTTCCTTATGCAAGGTCTTAAAGTCTTCTTAGGGAGTCTGGTTTTTAACTTCTTATGAAGAAGTTCCGAGTTCTCAGTGACTGAGAAGTCACTGGAAGGTTCTGACATATTGTGTTCAGTTTTGTAAAAGCCTGTAAGACTTCAGTGAGTAGAGAGCACTGGAGGTCAGAGGCAGGGAGAGGAGCTGGAGGTAGCTTCCTGGCAAGACTTGATGGTAGACCCACTGGAGTTGTGTACTGGAGCAGTATATTGGAGTTTCAAGGGATATCAGATAAAGTTTAAGAATTTAAATTAAGATAGAATTGGTACTACTTGGCAAATCATCACAAGTGGAAGTTAAATGAGAGGACATACAAAGAAAAATGGCCAAATGGTAACTGGTGGACAGTGATGTCGTTCCCAAGATGGAGGAAGAATTGCAAATCCTTGTGTTGAGGACCACCTGCATTCAAAGACGGCTTTGTTCAAGCTGTTTGAAAAAAACATTTTGTTTTTCTTGCAATTTCATACCTCTAAATCTATTATGAATAGTTTTTCTTTTTTTTAAACAAAAATACTACTGACTTGCATAATCACTCACACCCAGGGGCGGCAATATTCAAAACAACTCTGTGTTCTTTTTAGAAAGTCTTGGTTCAAAGACAAAAATCAGAGAACAGACAAATCTTTTGATCCTTACTACTGACATGGTGCTTCAGTGCAAACCCAAGCACTACTTAAGACTTTTCTTTGATGGGACAAAGGGCAACAGCTCAACATAGGCACTTAGGTTTAAGAGGCTCACTCTACACTTCATGTGATAGAAAGGAGGATTTAAATATCAAAAGAACCGGGAACTCAAGTTCAAGTGACCAATGCACCTAGCAGAATTTAACCCAGCGTTAAACCTCTCCATGCAAATTCACAATTTTTTAGGAATAAACAACCCTGGGAAAATTTTCCCATGACCCACCTCCTCATGAACGTTTTTAATATTTCAAAAATGTTTAAAAACCAGAACAAAGCAATTCTGAAATCTCAAAGGGTCACAGCAACTGGAATTCGTTTAAGAATGCATTATACATGAAAGACGCCAAGGCTCCATAAACAGGGCATCTTCTTCACACCGAAGCACAAGAAAACAAAGGAAGAACTAAACTAACACAGACCGCAGAAAATATCACATGAAAGGAAATCATGTCTGGCCTAGCCTGCAACAGAAAAATCTCAAATAAACAGGCTTGGGTTTTGTGAGCTTCCTAAAAGCAACACGTAGAAAAAGGAGAATCACAACCATTTTGAACATCTTGAAAGTGAAAGACAGTAGAATTTCAGTAATATTCCAAGTTATTAGGATTACTAAGGAAACAAACAGAAGTAGAGGATCAAGGGCCACCCACCCTGCCTGGTTGTGCACAGAGCAGCCCATTACCCACTCACTGCACTGCATAATCTACCTTCTGGGTCTCTCTCTACCTCTTCCTCCAGGGGCCAGAGATGGGAAGACTACAGCTGACCCTTGAAAAACAAGGGTTTGAACTTTGCAGAATCCACTTGTACCCAAATTGTTTTCAATAAATGCAGTACGGTATTGTAAATATACTTTTTCTCCTTTATATTAATAACATTTTCTTTTCTCTAGCTTACTTTATTCTAAGAACATAGTATACAATACATATAACACACATAATACGCTAATCAACTTTATGTTATTGGTAAGGCTTCCAGTCAAGAACAGGCCATTAGTAACTAAGTTGTGGGGGAGTCAACAGTGCCCCTAACCTCCATGTTACTCAAGGGTCTAATGTATTTACATGGTTATTTATTTATTTATTTATTTAGGCTCCACACCCAGCATGAATCCCAACGTGGGCCTTGAGCTCATGATTCTGAGATCAAGACCTGAGCTGAAATCAAGTGTTGGATGTTTAACTAGCTTAGCCACTTAGACTAATCGTCCCAATGGGTAATCATTTATTTTATTTAACCAACATTTGTATTGTACTTGCTGTGTGCCAGACACTGTTCTAAATGCTTCACAAATAAGAATCCATACTTAATCCTCATAACAACTATATGAGAGAGGCAGTATGATGGGATTCCTGTTTACATGCAGAGAATCAAGGCACAGAAAGGTGATAAAGCTTGCTAAAAGTCAAACTGCTAGTAATTGGTACAGCTGAGATTTGAACCCACTCTTCATCATCTGACTATGGAGCTACAAAGGTTGTTTTAATGTCTCCTATATTTTCATATTTTCTTTAAATGACAATTTATTATTTTCATAATAAGGAAAAGCTAAAAGATCATTTCTATTTTGAAACAGAAAACAAACCAAAAAACCCCAAAAAAAGACCTCAAATACCTCTTCTATGAAATCATAGACACAAACACCCCATCTGCTGGAAGTCAATGGGTTAAGCCAGATGATCTTCTTTGAATTATCTGCCATAGATCTTCAATTCCATGGGGTTCCCCCATTATACAAACAGCAACAGGAGCAGAAAATGTGGAGAAAAGTAGCAGTTAAGGACATGTTATCTGGAAAACTGACCTGGGATCTAGTTCCACTTACAAGCTGTATAAACCTAGAACAAGTGGCTTAAGACCTATAAGCCCCAGTTTTCTGATCCCACAAATGGCTACAGCTATACCTGTCTCCTAGAACTAACTCACAAAACCACTAAAAAACACAAAAGTGCCTACTATAGAGTAAGAGGTTAAAAAACTATTCAACAGAGGAGGACCAAACTGTTTTAAATATTTAAGATTATTCCTGGGTCAGAGTAATTGAACCCACCAAATATCTCATAAAATAACCAAACACGGACAAAAGAAAGAATTTAAATAACAACACAGAAAGCTTTTCATCCATGCTTTAGTTAGCAATTAGCAACAGGGCCAACAGGATGGAGATCACCTCTGGGCCACAGAGAAATGACTCCTAGGTCTAAAGGCTAGCATCATGGTGCTGCACTGGAGTCTAAGAAAATAACTACAATGTTAGTAGCCGTGTCTCCCTGATTTGCCTTTTTATAATATGAAGAGCTATGTTTCAAGGAACAAGTTACTCCACCTGATTCCCCATTTCATTATTTATACAAGAAAATCATTGAATTTAGTGGTCCCAAAGATTCCCTCTAGCTCTAAAAGTCTGTATTTCTTTAATGGTATAAACCTGATGTCTCTTAGTCATGAAGTCTGTACTGATGAGATTCTATCACATTTCTAAGTGATACCATTCTATCAAGCAAGTAGGTCTTCAAATAGCTGGTACTGAATAAATTTTTTATGTTGCCCATTTAGTATCTACAGAGATTCTCCAAAGTTATGTTGAATGTTCTCTCTTAAAATAATGCTTCTGGCCCCTCTGGACCCAATATTATTCTTCTCTTTCAAATACAACATCTATGATCAGGAGCTTGGCTCAAAAAAAAAAAAATAAGAATAAAAATAAAAACTTAAAGAGAAACTAAATGTTACCAACACAGATTTCTACATCCATAAGCCTTTATATAGGGTAAGAGTGTTCCCTCTCCATACCCAAATGCCCTTTAGTGCTTTCGTGACCATCAATGATGACACAGAAAGCAATATAGTAAAAGTTCATGGGAAAGCTAAAGCAGCAATGAATCTTGGCTTTATCAATGGTTTAAGGACCCCTGGGCACCACTGGTAGAGAGGTGGGTAAGAAAAAAAATAATTAAAAGCTCAGAAAGAATGAATGGGAGGACAGAAAAGGAAGACCAGAGGGAAATGAAAAGGGAAACAGAGTAAAAAGCTACAGAGAATCATGTTCAGTTGGAAGGAATAACTATACCAAGGGCTTTACATACAATTAAGTTCACATGATAAGCCTCCCATCATTTTATCCCTATTTTAAAAGGAGCAAACTGAGGTTTAGAAAATATAACTTAAGAGTGAATGGTACGTATGCACGTTATGACCTCAGAGAGCTCACTTTGTGACAAGGGGAGATGTTGGGCTCTCTGCACCTTTGACTGAAGACAGCCTCTCCAAGGTGCCCTCAGCACTGAGACCCTGGACATCACAGGGCAGTTCGGTCCAGCTCTGCAGAGCTCTGAAGAAGATTTCTTCCTCCTCTGAAGCCAAAGTCTGTCTCTCTGCAACTTCCACCTGCTGCCTTTATTCCAAGAGATTAACACCCTTTTAGCCACAAGGTTTCCTGTCAAAGCCTCCATTAATAACTCAAAGGGGAATGGAAAATGTAAGAAAAATTTCAAGAAAAATCTCCAAAAATCCTACAAATTAAAAAGAAAAAAAAAAGACTTGTAAGGTAAGAGTTAAGAACCTTGGAATTTGTACTCACTACAGAAAAGGCTGAAATTGGGTCTGTCTCTGATTAGGTACTTCAGAGAGGATGATGTACATCTATTTCTATTAAGAAAGGAATCAGAGTTGCCTTAAGTTTTAGTGTAAAAGATTTCATTTAAAATATTACTGACTTGAGATCAGAGAGTGCAGAGATTTTTATTTCTTCTCGAAAAGCTTAAATTGTACATTGCCTTTACCCTGGAATGCTTCAGATAAAAGTCTGCCTTCAGTAAGAGATTTGTAAGCTTTCTTTCCCAGTACTAATGAAAGCTTCCTTAAAAATGAAAAGCTCATCTAATGTGTGACCTTCAACTTAAACTACCTGGCTTTTAAAAGTTCCATCTGTAAAGTGGGAATACTACTTGGTAAATTGGATTTTAGGCCTGTTGTAAAAATGTTGCCTTTTGCTCTCACCGTTATAGCCCTCTAAAATACATGAATTACTCATCTAGAATTAAACACTAAAAAAGCAGGGAAACTTACTTTAACAAATATATAAAATACTTCATAAGTTTGGTAACTCATATGTACCTACATAACAGATATTAGTTTGGCAATTATAGAAATATTATTTTAATATTCAGTATTTTTACCAGGTGTTGCCAAAATCATTTTTTCAATTTTTGAATTTTCACTTCACTGTTTGTAACCACCTCCTGAAGGCACAAAATGGGAGTCAGCCTCTTTGTCAAATCACTGCTCTAATATCCAAATCTCATACTGGGCATTTGTGGCAGCGCTGATCACAAGCTCACACTTCTTTCAAAGAGCAAGTGATTAGGAAACACACAGAGGAACCATCATGGAATAAGTGGGTGATAGGCAGACCAAAATTCATGCCTACTGATTTTTTTTTCTAAGAGGACTTATTAAAGCATTACGGTTTACATTTAGAAAAGCAAAGATAACCTATTATACTATCAGTTCTTTTAGGGTGAAAGCTCAGGGTTGCAGATAATCCTCTTTCCCCCTATTTAAAATAATGAGAGGATTATTTCTTTCTTCCATTCAGAGTTCTTACCCCCAAACCATTCTTCACTTAAGTAATTTTCACAGCTGTACCTGAAGAGCAAAAAGGCAGACAGGATATTACAACATGGATGTTGACAAGTTAAAAACCGAAGGGACTAATGGCAGCTCAGGTCAAAGGGACCAAAGCCAATACAGGTAATGCTTAGATAAATGGGTAACACACTAACAACCCCCAGAATTCTCATCATTGTTTCTCCACTAACATTTCCATGTATCAAGTCTCTCATTCAAAAGTGAGTTTAAAAAAGAACCAATTATTTACCCTTACTCCCGCACCTACTGAAGAGTTTACTAATATGGTTTATACTGCAAATATAAAAATTCATTTCAAGCCTATCTTAATAAGCATCAGAAATCAGAACTTGATCTCTGATGTCTCTACTTCTTACAAAATATTTAACAGCAAAATAATAAAGAGAAAATGTATTCAATTCTACCCATAATCCCTTAACTAGCAACATTTGTATGTTTGTATTCCCTTCAAAATTTGTATTTATCTCAACACAGTCGCAATAATTAATGTTGTGAATGAATTCCTTTTTACGCTTATTTCATAATTTTTCTAATTGTTTTTGTATATGTCAAAATGTTTAATTCTATTAGCTTTAAACAGAATATGAAGATTAATTCATTTCTTACCTTAAATGAAATTTCCTAGCTCTAATAATAAGGAATATTAAAATGGAGACCTACAATTTTAACCTGGTAATAGAGATAACACTGGTTTGCTTTCTAAAGATGCTCTTCTTTCAGAAGACACAAAAAAGCTTCATTGGTCTTTGCTTACTTGAATGCAGTGATTAAGCAGCAAAAGATAATGATCCCAGTTTTACAGGCTGAAAAACTATGGTATTCATAAAATTTCTGACTTTCTTGAAAACACCTGGCAGGTTAGTTGGT
The DNA here is from genome assembly GCF_018345385.1 of Vulpes lagopus. Classification (NCBI taxonomy): domain Eukaryota; kingdom Metazoa; phylum Chordata; class Mammalia; order Carnivora; family Canidae; genus Vulpes; species Vulpes lagopus. Next base: position 147,748,720 of record NC_054826.1, read on the forward strand.
ACTAAAACCATTTTTTAAAGAAAATCTACATTTTATCTGTTTGCATTGAGCTATGAAACTTTTTTAAACCTTAACCTGGGTTTGGTTTATATGCAAACTCAAAGTCAGAGAATATAAACAACATTATAATAACAATAATGGTGATTTTCTCTAAAACTGCATGAAGGGGAGTTTTTGGAAATAAGGACAGTAATGACCCTGCATCACTTACGAGTTCTTCACCTACTACCAAATGTACCAGCTCTAACCCTCTTGCCCCCACCCCGCCCAAGACGACAGCAGGTTTCATACCAGCACATCAAAAAACTATTACAAGTTTTATAGGGAAAGCTATACTTTAAACTACTTTTCAAGTGTTCTTACTCTGCTCATTATTTTTTGAGAGACAGTAAAGAGCCATAAGGACCTTCCATGCAGAGGAAAACTTAATTATACAGAAAGAGAGGAAGCTGGTTAACTCTGTATAAGTGAAAACCTTTTTTATGTCAAACCACATAGTGGATGGATCCTAAGTCATTTGGAGGGTTCATTCTCACTGTGTAGGCAGACAAGGTGTAGGACAGGAACTGACAACCTTCCCAGTGCAAGGTAAGAAACGGCCAACCCCTTTTCCTTTTTTACTCCCAATGCAGTAATGGGAATTGTGGGGCGTGGTAGTTATCTCAAGCTGGAAGACAAGAGAGGTGTAAACTGTAGAACCATAGGAGATTTTCAGCTTGTTTTGCTATGATTTGACCTTTCCTTTCTCTTTGAAATGAAAAGAGCCTTGTTATTTCTGATTATAAAAGCAATACCTGCTTGCCATTAAAAGAATCAGATAATACAGACAACTGGAGAAATGAAAGATTGTCTATAATCTTTCCACCCAGAGATTAACTACTCAATGTCTTAATACATATCCTTCCAAAATTATTTCCACTCTATATGCACACAACCATGTTTTTGCTTTTTTTTTTCTTCAGAAAGTAAAATCAATTGTAACTCTAGGGTAACCACTAAAAAAAATTCTGCAAAAAGTTTAAATGATATGCTTAAAGAGGAGATAGAATAGAATCCTATAAAATGTTCACTTAAAAACCATAGACTGCCTGGCTGGCTCAGTCAGTTGAGTGATTTACTCTTGACTTTGGCTCAGGTCATGATCTCAGGGTCCTGAGACTAAGCCCTACATCAGGCTCTGTGCTCAACATGGAGTCTGAGGATTCTCTCCCTTGCCCTCTGCCCCGCCTTGCCCTGTAAATGCAAGGGCACACACATGCTCTCTCTCTCCTAGAAAGAAATCTTAAAAAAAAAAAAAAAAAAACCACCACAGAAGGAAGAGAAGAAGGAGCACCTGAGTGACTCAGTTCAACGTCCACCTTCAGCTCAGGTCATGATCCCTGGATTGTGGGATCAAGCCCCATGTTGGGCTCCTTGCTCAGCAAGAGCCTGCTTCTCCCTTTCTTCCATGCTTGTGCTCTCTCTCTGTCTCTCTCTATTTCTTTCTCTCTCAAATAAATAAATAAAATCTTTTAAAAAGGGGGTGGGGGAGAAACAAATAGAAAATAGTTAGAAACATAGTAGATACTAAGGTGACTATATCAATAATTACTTCAAATGGGACCCATGTCAATACACCAATTAAAAGATACAGCTTAACAGATTAGATTTTAAAAAAGAGATCCAAATACACATGGTCATTAAAGATAAAACAAAACAAAACAAATATACATGGTCTATGAGAGACCCACTGTAAACATAGACTTAGGTTAAAAATAAAGTAAGAAAGAAACTGAGATCAAAGCTGTATGGTACTCTGAGATGTTTTCTACCTTGTTTTGAAGATAAGCACAGAAAAAAAAAAAAATGATTGGGACACCTGGGTGGCTCAGTAGTTGAGCGTCTCTGCCTTTGACTCAGGGCATGATCCAAGAATCCCGGGATCGAGTCTCACCTCTGGTTCCCCACAGGGAGCCTGCTTCTCCCTCTGCCTATGTCTCTGCCTCTCTCTCTGTGTCTCTCACGAATAAATAAGTGAAATCTTAAAACAAAACAAAACAAAACTCGATTTATTGAGAAATTCTGTAAAGTTCTCAATATATATATAATTTCCCTAATACATATAAACAATGCCCAATATTTCAAAATGTTGACCTACTTATACAATTTGAGGAATACAGAATTGCATATTATTTGAACTCACAAATTAATGATCGCTGAACACTTAATGCCCACATTTTTCCCTAATCTTGCTTATATCTCACAAACAAAAATCTGCTGACCATAACACAGCTGATTTCCTTTCTTTAAGATGAGCTCTCACTTCTTGTTTCTAGATGTAGAGAAATATTAATAAATGTTTTTATTCCTATCCAAGGATGTGTGTGTATGATATATAAATAGTTACTGTAGCAGATTCCTTTTTCCATGTAGTTCAATGACCAACATGAGCTGTTAAACTTTTCTTACTAGCAAAGTTATGAAATAATTCACTGATCTAGAATATTTCAGTTGAAATGCTATATGTTGGTCTTCATCTAGTCTTCCTGAATTGAATATCCAAAAAAGGCATCTTCATCCTTGCATGTCTAGCATGCCCATACTAATCAAATACATCTTGGAAGTGGAACCTCCTAGACGTATTAGCGGTTAGACCATGACGATTTCACATATGGTAAGTGCGTGTTTGTGGATTTCACATACATACCCCAGCTCCTCATGTTAAAAGTGAAAAAAGCATTCGATTTGATTTTCCGAGGTCGGAAAAAAAATGACTGAAACTTTTCCCATTGTGTGATGATCCTGGAATCTTTGATCTCTACTACTCTAAGTTCACAGTCAGGCTACTTAGTTTATTTTGAGAAAGCAAATCCTTCCTGTTGTTTCTCAGGAAATGGAAGAACACATTTATAGACTATGTTTTAACTTCACATTTAAATGGCTTTAATTTTTTCAAACTATGTTTCACTTTGAAGAATATTTAATTATATGGAGAAGTTTAGGCTTTCGGAGAGAAACTAGAGCAGTGGGGTGGAGAGAGAATACTATTCTCAGACTTAAGCTAAAAGGGTGAATTAAAAAAATAAAAAAAAAAAAAGGTCTCACGCAAACTGTTACACCCTGTTTTCTTCCTGTGAAGAATTTTCCAAGCATTAAGTTGTGTAAGAGCTTAATGAGGAAAAAAGGAAATGCCCAAGTTTCTCTCAAATATATAACAGCACAGAGGAAGATGAAGGATTTACTTTTCTAAAAGGGTGTCCTATTACCTGTTTAGGCTCATTAAATTATTAACAATAATCTCTTAGAGCCACTCACCTGATCTGGATTCATTTTTTAATGCTGGCCACACCTCTGGGGCTTTGAGATGTCATCCACGTTCTTAACAGGACGCACAGACAGTTTAAATGGCTTTGAAAAGTAAACCTTCCGGAGGAAGAACATACCCTACTGGGCCTTAAATGATGAAATGCTTCAAACTGTCTCTGGCTGCTCGACCAGCAAAGAAGTCGAGGTGTAGGGAAGGAGATGGAAAGGAGAAAAGCCTTTTGACGTAAGATGCTAGAAATAATGCTCGGCCTTCCTCCAACTGTTGAATTCTCTTCTACCAGGCCACGTTTCTGAGGAGGAGGGAGCCGTAACCCAGGGAAAGGAAAGCGCAGTCCTACAAGGGAAAGCAATGGCACGATGACAAGTGCAAAGTCTCTTTACGGGAGGGCCTGGGAAGTCTCGGGGAGCCTTGGCGCACCCACAGCGAACCCGCTCGGCTCCCCTTTTCCGACGTGCTACCGGTGCAGCCTGGCCGCGGACACTGGCGGACACTGGCGTGCTCACGACAGCCGGCCTGGCCTCGTGCTGTCACCTCCCCAAAGGGCTGGGGAGAGCTGCCATCAGAGCAGCTCACCAATGATAAACGACAGGACTCGCGCTACTCTCACTCCTCTGTCCCCTCCCCATTGTCCCGCTCGGGGCTGACGCTGAGGGAGACTCAGGAGGACACGAACTGTAACTTCCTCCCCTGAAAGAGGAGGACCGTGGGGCTCCCTGAGATTAGCGGGTCCCCAAGGCCCTCGGACCAGGACTGGCCTTCCCTGACGTCCAATCTCGTCCAATCTCTTCACTCCTCCTCCCTGCCCGGCATCTCTAAGTGTCCTTAAATCACCGTCTAAACCTAACATTTCAGGCAAGGCCTTTGTGTTTTATTTCAAAAGGCCATTCATGATTTTCCTTGTACCCTATCTGCAGGGAAAGCCCCCACCATCAGCACCTAATGGTGGCGACAAAGCCCCGAATGGGCCCTCGATGATACCCGACTGCTGTGCGTCCTACCTCAATCAGTGAGTCCTTTCTCCAAGTCTGCGGTTACTAACTTTCAACTGTCTTCCCAAGGCCCCTTCACTCCCAGCAGATGCCAAAGGCTCCTTCTTTACTGAGAACACCCGAGCCTTCAGGATGAACTTCCTCACTTCCTTCTTGCCTACACACTCATCTACAGGCACCCATACCTCCTCTTCCTCTCCTGCCCCAAAGGAATGAATGTCCCTGTTCCCTCTCAAGACACCTCCTTTGACCGTGCTTGCACTCCAGATCTTGACCAGAACTGGTTTTTTTGGTTTTTGTTTTTGTTTTTTGTTTTTTGGGTTTTTTTTCTGGAGCCTTCCTGCATCAATTATCCTCTCTCCCACCTTTAGTCACTCCCTCTCCACTATTCTCAAACAAGATACAACTTCGAGACATGACTGCACACACAAAAAATATTCCTTCACGGACAGACGTGTACATATACACACTCCAACTGATGCTCCCGTTCTCAACACCTACTCTCTGCTCACCTGCGACCATGCAGACTTAGATTTAAGAACTCTTCTGACTACTGAATGCCAACTGAATACCTCATTGCCAAACCCAGGCTCCCACTCCCAATCTCTGCTCTACCTGACCTTCCTGCGGCCTCTGACAGACCCGAGAGCTTTTCCCTATTTACCACCTAGGTGGCTTTGCTTACCGGGGCTTTAGAGAGCTTATCTGTAAAAGTCAAATAACAATAATTGCTGAAAGGACTGTATGACAATATATTGAAACAAAACAAAAACCCTAGTGATCAACAGTCCCACTAGTTTTGTTTGTATCTTTCCCTGATTCTTCTTTCTCCTCTTGTCTGCTGGGTCTCTGGTCACTGGGGCCATCCGTGGGTGGTCTCAGCTACATTCATGGCAACAACCAGCCATTCCAGTCACTCCTCAAAACACATCTTCGACCCTGACTTCTCCCTGGGGGCGAGGCCTCTCAAGATCAACTCAGTGTCCCAAGGGCACCCCAACTTAAGTTCACACTGATCTCATTGCTCTCTCTCCAAAAGGCTCCTCTCATATTTTCCATTCTGACTAATGTCACCTTCAGACAGTGAATCTTCCAGAAACATCAAGAGTCCTCTTTCCTATGTCTTCTTCTTCTTCCCCTCCCACTTCCCATTCAGTCAGTAACCAATTCTCTCTCCTAAATGAGTCTCAAACCTATTTTCTCTTTTCCTCCCCCACCATTGTCACCATACTTTGAGTCCTCACTTTCTATCTGGATCGTTTTAATAGCCACTAGACTTCTCCCTGCTTCCTTTCCATATACCTTAAGACCGTGGTTTAAACATTTATTTCATCTCTGGTGATTTCACAATGCTATCAGGAAAAAACCCACACTTCCAGAAACAGCAGGTGTGGCCCTAGACGTGGCTGGGTCAAGAACCTAGACTAAGATGCAGCGCCCCTTCTTCCCTCTGCACCACGACCTCTCTGCACCAGTCACTCACACCCTGTTCCTCATGCACTGAGCTCTTCTGGGCTCTGAACCTGGGCTCTTTTTTCTGTTTTTTTCTCTCCTGCTCAGCCTAGTAAATAATCCCATCTCTCTAATAATCACCAAAATCACCTCCTTCATGAATTCTTTCCTCATGGACAAGAAAGAACAAATCACTGCCTCCTTTATGTCTCACCCTCTATTATTATTTATCACAACATGTTGCTGTAGAGTGCCTCACATTCTAAGTCTCAGTTAATGATTTATGTGTCTATCTTCTGAGGTCAGGCACTGTGTCATATTCACAGTGTATCTTCAGAACTTAGCACAATGACTGGTACACAACAGGTAGGAGGAAGAGAGATAAGGGAACTAAGAGTTAGTAGTTTGGAGCCCAGCAAATGTCTGTCGAATAGATGAAGTAGCTTTGCTGTCAATTATATTAGAATAACTGAGCAAGAGAGGAGGCTGGTAAGACAGGTGGATCTGACAGCTGGTGAGGTGAGCATAAAGGAACCTGAATGAGAAATGGAAAATGTCAGCACTGATGAAGACCTCTCCTGAGTATGTAAGTGCAATCAGGTCAGTAGCTGGGGTTGTTATAATCAAACTTAGGTGAATACCTAATAAATCCTGTTTAAAGCATACTGGGAGAACAACTCTAAGAGCCCAAGGACATGGTCTTAGCTGTCTAAGCAGGTTTTAGACTTTAAACATTCTACACTATACTTTTATTGGACTTTGTGGAAGCTTACTAAATTTCAGTAGTTAGACTGCAACCCTCCCCTACATACATAAAACACCTTAAGATCTCCGGATGAAAGAAGAATAAAATATAGCCTATCACCCATATAATGCTACAACTAATGGCCAAGGGGAGCATCTTTGGTCCAGACAACCATGTCATGCAATATCTATTTTGAGACCACAATTTGTCCCCCACAGTAATTTCAAATTTATTTATAATGATAAGCCATGTTATATACAACATGGTTTCCTGCCATTTTATCAACTATGGAAAAAAGACACTATATTTTGTGTAGGCATACAAATAAATGCCTGTTTATCAAACCAAGTGATCCAGCATTCAGGGTGGAATGAGACCAAGTGAACTGAGAAGAGAGTGGAGAGAAGTGGACTTGGAGAATTGGAGAAAACCAAGCCAAAATTGGCCATGTTTTCCCAATAATAAAGAGACATCTATAATTAACAGGCTTTCAAGGCTGTTCAGCCATGTGTTACAGCATCACACCTCATAAAACATTCATTCAAAAGCCATACCAGGAACGCACATCCTAGCTCTATAAGCACATGCAGAGCACTGACTAGAGAGAAGCCTTTGAAGTGAGATACCCCCTTGCCCTACATAGATGACCAAGTGTGAAGGGAGCCATATTGCTAAAAATGAAGAAATAAAGAAAACTGAGAAGGAAATGCAATACTAGAGATGTTAAAATTAAAATATATGTTATTACATAAATACAGAATGTTCCTAGTGAAGTAAACACATTTCTAGAAAATGTTTGCAAGTGTAAAGAGTTAACATGCAAGTAACAGCAAGAAATCTACCTAACACAATCTATTTTTAAACTTTCAAATTTATATTAATCTTGGCAATAAGATCAAGTTATATAAATGCATATGTATCAAGACATATTTCAAAGCCATAGTACTTTATTTTTCTTAAAGATTTTATTTATTTGAGAGAGAGACATAGAGCGTGTGAGCAAGGGCAGGATAGAGGGAAAGGGAGAAGCCCACTCCCAGCTGAGCAAGGAGCCTGACATGGGGGCTCCATCTCAGGACCTCGAGATCACAACCTGAGCCAAAGGCAGATGCTTAATTGACTAAGCCATCCAGGCACCCCTAAAGCCACAGTAATTTAAAAAGTGTATTAATGACCCAGGAGCACACAATTAAGCCACCTAAACAAACAAGAGTTCTCAGAAAGAGATCTATATAAATGCAGAAGTAGAGAAAGAGGATTATTTCATAAATAGTATTGGTGAAACTGGCCAACAATATGACCAGTATTTTTTTTTATTTTTTTTAAAAGATTTTATTTATTTATTCATAGAGACACAGAGAGAGAGAGAGAGGCAGAGACACAGGCAGAGGGAGAAGCAGGCTCCATGCAGGGAGCCCAATGTGGGACTCAATCCAGGGTCTCCAGGATCACGCCCTGGGCTGCAGGCGGCCCTAAACCGCTGTGCCACCGGGGCTGCCCATGAATAGTTTTTTAAAAGTAAAAATGGGTTTCTACCTCATAGCTTCAATTCCAAATAAAACTCAAGAGGAAAGCTATAAAATTAATAAAGTGAGGAAAAACTAAACTCTAAGCCTAGAATAGGGAAGGATTCCTGAAATAACTCAATGCACAGACCACAATAATATCAAAAACCAATGGGGTTCACCTACATTAAAATTAAAAATTTTGTTGTTGATGAAAGTCACCACAGACAGTTATCTGGCAAGTGACATATTGGGAGAAAGTGTTCACAATACCTAAAGCTAAGAAGGGTTTAGTTTCTAGAATATACAGGAATGCCAGAAGAAGGCTTTCAAGGAACTTCTGGCCAGAAAGAGGGAAGAGACCCGATTCACAGAAAAGGGAAACTGAATTAAGTAAATTGAAGAGATGCTCAACCTCACTAGTCATCATAAAAAGGCAAAATTAAACTCTGAAGTACAAGTAACATCCATCAGATTGGCAAAAATCAGGAAATTTGTTAAGAAAAAAAGAAATCATCATGCAGTACTAGTGGAGATACTGTTCACTAAGACAACAACCTGTAGAGCTCCTAGGAAAATCAGTACACTTAGAACCTAAGATCCAGCAATGCTACTTATGGGCAATATTGCCTCAAGAAACTATCACCAACAGATTCAATATATCTAGGCTCCTTAGGGGGAAAAAAAGCATACATATTACATGAAAGCCAAAAATATTTATAAAATGTTGTTTATAAAATTTCTAAAAATGTTGACTCATACCATGTATGTCCCTCTTCCCTTTTTTTTAAGATTTTATTTATTTATTCATGAGAGACACAGAGAGAGAGGCAGAGACACAGGCAGAGGGAGAAGCAGGCTCCATGCAGGGGGCCTGATGTGGAACTCGATCCCGAGACTCCAGGATCACGCCCTGGGCTGAAGGCAGGCACTAAACCGCTGAGCCACCCAGAGATCCCCTATGTCTCTCTTTCCTAACACATATTCTCTATGGGTATAACTTAACCCTTACTGAAAAGATAAAGTGAAAGGTAACACTAAGCAGAGTTCTATCATTTCTTTTCCCCAGTGAGGTTAAGGACTGACAAAAAAGCAGATATACAGGAGGGAGTGTTTGAGCATGGGGAATCAAAAACAGTCCAGGCCTTAGCTAGTTTCTGTACACTGGATAAGTTACAACCTCTGCCCACCTCAGTTTCTTCACTTATAAAACAGGGATGTTACTCACCCTGCACAACATTGGGAGGATTAGAGATAATCCAAGTAAAGTGTCTGACTCACATGAGGTGTTCAATAAATAGGAAGCGACTTTTTCTTTCTTTTTTTTTTTAAAGAGTAACACTGGAACCCTTGGGTGGCTCAGGGGTTGAATGTCTGCCTTTGGCTTGGGTCATGATCCCAGGGTCCTGGGATCGAGTTCCTCCTCCTCATCAGGCTCCCTGCAGGGAGCCTGCTTCTACCTCTGCTTAAGTCTCTGCCCCTCTCTCTGTGTGACTCTCATGAATAAATAAATAAAATCTTCAAAAAAAAAATGCACTAACCCTAAGAGATTTTGGTGCTCAGCCTCCCCTGTCTTAAACAGAATACCAAAACTATAGCAACAGGCATGGAAACCAAAGAGGCTAATTCAATAAGAGTTTATAGGACTTTTTTTCCCCACTACAGAATAGAGATAAATAGTATCTCTTTCTACATACTTATCAAAAATGGTAAAGGTTACGGTTGGGAGGAAGCTTCTTTTAGCTTCTGGGAAATGAATATAAGGCTGCTGCTGGGTGTACTTAAGACAGTGGTGATTATGCAACTGGTGTCAAGAGTCCTGACTCAACAAACATTAAGGAAGGAGCATTCATAGAAGTAATGTAGGCAAAATGTTCTTAGAAGACTTGCAGTTATCTGCAATGGAGTAATTCTAAGACCTCAAAGCAGACAATGAAAAACAATTAACCTTGAAACAAAATCAGATCCAAAGTCAGGACGTTACACATCATCTATTTAATGGACACCAAAGGGGAAAATTTCTACCTGGGAATCTTGATAATCCGATGGTGAGCGTACTATACATTTAAATTACCACCTCAGCATTTCCAGCCTGGAACAGTTGTTTATTTCAGCCCTGATTTTCAAACCTACGGACTTCAGGGTGCTGGTGGAAGTGAGCATATGTACTACTACTTTATAGAAACAGGAAGATGCTGTTATAATAATGTGGTCATTATTTACAATATGTACTCAGTTGAATGATATTAAATAGTACCTGTGTCACAAAATATTAGCAATCATCAGAAACAAGAAGTGAAACTCTGAGCCTGTCAAAATCTTTGAAATCTTTAAATATTAATAAAAGCTTCCCAACTTTTGTAAGCGTTGAGAAATGCTGCTCTAAAGGTTACAATTTTCAATAAAAGACAATTTTTATTTTATAATAGACATGAAAAAAAAAGAATGAAAATCCTAACACATTTATCTCCACCCCTAGTCCTCCCTTGGTCATAAACTTTTCCTTGGCATTTAACATCAAAGCGTGTTATGCTTTAATTCCTATTCACAAGCCACTGTAACTGTCCCAAACAGAAATGGCAGTGCATTGTGTATTAAGAAAACATACATACTTCATTCCTCACTTATAAAACAAAAATCACTCACTTTATCTCTTTCCTCCCCCATTTTCTCCCTTTCTCCTGATACTCTGACACAATTCTAAGGAGAAGTTATAGATCACGACAGATATTCCAACTGTTGAAGAGAAAATAAATCTTTTATCCAGCATTTCCCAGTGAAAATGTATTCCCCATTTTAATTTATATTCTCAATGCAACATAAGATATTAGCTAAAGAGAGGCTTAACTTTAAGCATTGCAAAGGTAAGAAAAATAAACTTACTTCCATCAAGGGAATACTACAAAAATACTTAATTTATAAGGTGTATATGGGTTTTCCGATTTCTTTCTATAACATGACCTTTTCTTTCTTTTTTTAAAGTAATCTCTATGCGCAACATGGAACTCGAATTCACAACCCTGAGATCATGCTCTACCCAATGAGCCAGTCTGGTGCCTCTGTAATATGACCTTGTTAGTGGGTATCCCAAACTGGAATAGGGAAGCTGGAGGGCTATGTATGGTGGTGGTATGGTATGTATGGTAGTGGGCTCTACAGAGTCACACACATCATTTTTTAATATATTATTGCTTTCCTGGGACATAAAGTGTTCTAGGGATAAACCAGAAGTACTACCTTTTTTATTCTAAAAAGATACAATATGCCAATCTGACCCTTCAAAAAGATACTGTTCACTAACACCTGATACAAGGTATCCATAAATTAAAATATGTCATTGGAATTTTGGCAGCGGAAAATAAATCACATTGATGCAAACACAGCTAAATCTAGTCACTAATACAGAGGAAGTGTAAATTATAAATGTGGAGGAGGGGGTGGAAATCACCACAAAGAAACCTCTGACCTCTAGGTGGAGAGAGTGGGAAAAGATGGGAAGATGTAGTAGCCTCAAGTCAGTGTTAGCTCTCTTGGAATGGCAAAAGACCCCCGAATCAGCACTGCCATCTCTTCCTCAGGTTGCAACTTTCCAGATTACAGAAGAGCCAAGGACTGTAAATCAAAAGACTGTTGAAGTCCGAGCATCTTCATTTACCAATATGACCACTGACAAGTCACATTTCATCAGCCTCAGTTTCTTCTCTCCATAAAATGGAATAAATGAGTTCTATTTCACCAGACTATTAAAGGGAATAACACATTATAAATGAGATCTAGCAAATGTGCTCTGTAAACAGAAAATGCGGCTCTTAAGATCAGTTATCATTATTCCTGGGTTATTACTTAATAATTATTAAACTCGGCCAGGGTGGAAATAAATCCTGTTTCTATATAGGGTACACGTTTGGAGAGTCACAAAGGCTGCTGAAGCAGAATGACTGATGCTGAAGTAAGTCCTCAAGTAAATTAATGAACCAGAGGGCCAAGGGTATACTCGGGTATAAAAAGGGAGGCAAAGTACTATGGTTATACAGGTCTTTCAAGAGTCTCTCTCACTGACAAATTGTTTTCACTTTTAATCTTGTCATATGTTTGGCAAGAGAAGAGGCATAAACACAGACATATCACAATGAAATTCAAATTTAAGAAGTCCACGTCCATCTATCTAGAAAAAGAGGAAATTAATTGCTCAGTTCTTATAGTGTATCTTGGCTATTTACTGCTAACACAATTATGGCAATTATTGATATTATCGCAATGCTTAAAGCAGCTGCCTTTTAAAAGAGACTAAGTTCTGAAGGACTATTGGAATAATGGGATCACAGAATTCAAACCACTACTGATGGGGGGGGCGGGGAAGAGAGGGAGAGGGCAGTACAAATTTATTAGGCTATCTGACTACAAAAGATTTTCCTTTCAAAGCAAAATTAGGTAGGAAATATATTTTATTACAAAAAGCACACGTTAGAATCACGTAGCCTGCATCTGACATCATAAATTTAAATCTACAACGGATCCCGCTTGGGGATGAGGCCTGGCCACCCAGTAGGGTGAGGGAGCTAACCGCACAGGGTGGCAGCATTCCGCATATTCCCTCTGGGCTGCGGAAAGGGACCCTTCCTCGCAGGATCCCGCTCTTCCCCCATTTGTTTGCATCCCTTCTTCCAAAATAAAAGAGCAAGAGGAGCTTGCACACTGTTCAAACACTGCATTTGAGGCCAGTCTTCCCCTGGAGCTGATTCTTCTCAACCGTCCAACCTCCCTTAGTGACCCTCCACCAGACGGGAGTTTCACCAGGTGGATAAATATAGGCAGAGAAACAAGGCCAGGCTTTCATGAGGGGAGAAGTCCATCTGACTTGGGCTGCGGAGGCCGGAGCTGCCGGGGAAAGAAGCCGCATGGGCCGGGCCGCGCCTCACACCCGTCGGGTCCCCAGCAGTGTCCTCCCCACCTGGGAGCCAGGGAGGGGCCCAGGTGCCCGCGTAGCCAACGGTCTACTTGGGGACCCCGAGAAAAGTCACTCTCCGCTTTGCTCTGATGGGAAAGGGAATACGATGAATAAAGCTGTCTGGCTCACACCTTTCATAGCACCTCCTGTCTGAGCACGGCCCGGCGGAGAAGCCGCAACCCGAGCTCCAACGAGCCAGACACCAGACTAAACACCTCGGCACCGGCCGCCCTTCCCAGCGCGCCGCCGCATCACTAATTCCCTTAATTCGCTCCGTTCCTGGAAGTCTGGTTCCCCCCTCATCGCCCCCTCCCTCCAAAAAAAAAAAAAAAAAAGAAGAAGAAGAAGAAGCCAACAGAGTGGGGCTGTGCTGCAGGGGTGCAATTTCCGAGCCCGGGCACCGAGACTGTCGCTCCCCTTCCCCTCTGTGTCTCCCCCTGGGTCCCCACTTGCAGGCACCACTTTTCCTTCCGCGGAGGAGGAGGAGGAGGAGGGGGAGGAGGCGGCGGCGGCGGGGAGGGCGGCGAGGGCAGCCGGGAGCTCGGGGAGGGCTCCCGGGCTGCACGAGCGAGGGGGGCAGGTCCCGGCGGCCGCCCCCTCCCCTCCCCTCCCCTCCCCTCCCCTCCCCTCCCCGGCGGAGACCCCTGCGCGGGGCTGGACGCTGGCTGCGCGGCACCCCGGGCACCCCGGGCACCCCCGGCCCGCATGCTCGCGGGCTGACCCCACGCACCTGGACCCGGCGGCCACCCTGCTCCCTCAGGGCGCTCTCCGGGGACTCGGCTTCAGCGGGGAGGGGCGCTCCGCAGGCAGGACCCGGCGGCGGCGGCGGGGACCTCACTCCTCCATCCCGGGACCGGCGGCACGTTACAGGCGGCCGTGCACTTCCTGTTTGAAGGCACAGGGGAGAGAAAGCGAGAGACCCGAGGTCGGCGGAGTGCAGGGCGCAGCCCCGGCAGCGAGCACGGGGGGCTCCGGGTTGCATAACTCCGGCCGCCCCCGCGCCCGCGCCCGCCGGCCGCCCCGGCCGCCCCCCCCCCCCCCCCCCGCCCGGTGGCGGAGGCCTCGCAGCCCTTCCGTTTCCAGCCCCGCCGCCCCTCCCCTCCCGACTGTACCGAGTCGAGGGACCGCGCGCTTCCTCCCCGACTCGGCCTCGTGTCGTCCTTTCCTCTCCTCCCCGCCCCCGCCCGGGAACAGAATCGCCGCGGGGAAGGTGTGAAGACGGGGACCGAGCCTTTCCAGGGGAGTGGAGGCTGGATTTATGCAAAATTGTAGAGTGAACAGCCACATCCCAGCACATCCTCTCCGGCTCGGCAACTGGAGGCGCCCCGGGATGGGAGATCACTCGTGGGTGCCGGCTGCCTCCGAGGAAGGAAGCGCGCACGCAGCCGCCTGCCCCGGGTGCTGGGGGGGGGGGGGTCTCTACTACGAGCAACCCCATCCGCACAGTCCCCCAACACTGCATATCCCAGCTCCACGCAGATGATAACGGCATAGTGTATCGTTTCAGAAAACAAGTTCTTTCTTTGTGCTTATGAAATCACAGAGCGGTTCGGGAATCCGGAGTTTGGGTTCCCTGCATTGGCCCCCCACTTAAGGTGAACTTCAGGGTAGCGTTTAAGAAACAGGAGACAGATGGCTTAGGGATCTGCCATGCAGAGCGCGCCAGCTCCAGGAGTTCCTATGTGTGTGCAGTGCCGGGTCTCTGGGCTTCACCTGTACCCTGCCTGCCCTTGCACACGAATCTCTCTCTCTCGGATCACAGGGCACCTACAGGACGGTCTGAGATAAACAGCTCTTTCTGTCATCAAGCTGATGGCTTAAATAACAGTTATTCGTGTGTCAAAACGCAGCATGCAGAGTAAGATCATTACGCTCCACGAAAAACCAAATTTGGACGAAAGTAGAAATTAATCAATGGACGTTAAGCTCCTACTCTGCGCTAGACAGCATCTCATTCTAATCTGCTCTTAGTTTTAACATTTCCCAACAGATCTACAAATGTCCTATTCTCATATTCCCCACTGAGGAAACAAGGTCAGAGAAGTTAAGTAACTGTCCTGATGTCTCAGCTAGAAAGTGGTCAAATGGAGAGTTGAATAACAGGTCTTTCCTAAGTATAAAATCTGGGCCATTTCCTCTACACTCTGCTAATTCTCAAAACAATAGTGAATCCTGGGAGAAAAATCAAACCCAGCGACCATCTGTGATCCATTTCTTCATCTCTAAATGATCCTGCAATTTCCATGCTGTAACCCGGCTGAACTGGCCAGGGTCCTTACCCACCTCAGTAGTATGCACCTTGATTACCCGAGCAGAGGACACCATGCTCTTTCCTACTATCTACTACTGGCTCTTTCAGCCTTTTCAGAATTACTCAGTGGCAAAAGTTCAAAAGGTTCTAGGATAGCCTCTCTTATGCCAAGGTACAAAGTCTGAGCAAGTTCGGAACCTAGTCGGCTGACTAATATTTGTTCCCTGAATTCTTTTTCACTAACTGGGATTTTTTTTTAAAGAGGGCAAACAAAACAAAACAACACATACACACATGACCTCAACTTTTAGTAAAACTGTCGAAATTCTCTTATTTTCTATTTCCTTCTGCTTCAGCCCTTAGCTCACACTCACCTGTCAGTAGCATGCTATTAGCCTCCTGACAAGCCAAGAAGCAAAGCACATGCAAAAAGATGATTGATAACCTTGGCAATGCAAGACCCCAGAGGCTTGCTGAAGTGAGTGCTTTTATCCTGTGTCCAGATGAACTGCGTCTCACTTGCCCTTTGCCTACCCCCTCACTGAGGAGCACACCGTGGAGCTGTAGATTGTGCAGGTGAATGGCAAGGGCAGTCCAAGTGCAGCAGCAGGGTGCGGGTGGGGTGTGGGGCAGAGATATAGTCCCAACCATCGGGCATGCTCGGTGTAATGAGGGCTTATTGCTGAAATCTTCCTGAGGGCTCTCAGCATCCTTTTAGGGTCCAGCTCTGCATCGGCTGCCACCTTTACCTTCTCACAGTCCCTTGCTTCCCTGGACTTGTCTGTCAACTCTTCATCTCTTTTCACAGACTTAATGCTTTTTCTCAAAACACTGCCATCCCCCCCCCCACACACACACACACAAAGTACATGGTGGGAGGGAAGCAGAAAGGAAGGCATGTAGCTCAAAACTTCTCTCACTTCTCTCTCATCTAAACAGCCCTGTCAATAATTACCATGTTTTTGAGGATGCAATTCTGTTTTAAAATACGTTTTGGAAAAAAATATAATTAATTAATTAATTAATTAAAATACATTTTGGTATCCCTGCCTTCATTTCTGTTACTCATTATAACTCCAAGAGCCTAGATGGAAAACCTCTGAAGAAAAAAGAAACTCTTAAGAAAAACCAAAGGAAATATGCTTAAATTAACCTGCATGGATCCCAAAGTATACAGTTTGGATAATACATACAACATTCCTACAGGCAGGTTTCCTAATAGCTACAAGGTCTAAGTATCATATCACACTTTCAGCTGTACTTTTCATTTAGGTATTCTCCTACACCTTCTGTGTTTCATAGAGAGGTGTTTCTACCTTACAACTATTGAGGTAAAAAAAAAAAATTAGGGGACGCCTGGGTGGTTCAGTGGTTGAGCGTCTGTCTTTGACTCAGGGCCTGATCCCGGGGTTCCAGAGCGAGTCCCACATCGGGTTCCTGCAGACAGCCTGCTTCTCCCTCTGCCTATGTCTCTGCCTCTTTCTGTCTTTGTATCTCATGAATAAATAAATAAAATATTTTTAAAAAATTAAAATCACAACCTCCTAGGAAGAGAAAAATATGCTCCCCAGCAGGTACAAATCATACCACAAGAGATATAACTGATTTTAGAAGAATACTGAAAGTTCATTTTCAAAAGTCTCCACTTCTGGGGCACCTGGTTTGTGTTGGTCAGTGGTTGAGCATCTACCTTTTTGGCTCAGGGTATGATCCTGGGATCCCGGGATCGAGTCCCACATCAGGCTCCCCACAAGGAGCGTGCTTCTCCCTCTAAGTTTCTGCCTCTCTCTCTGTGTCTCTCATGAATAAATACATAGAAATACATAGAAAGAAGAAAAAGAAAGGAAGCCTCCACTCCCTAAGTTCAGCAGTCTGTGGATGAAGATGGCAATACTGTAAAAGCCATTTTGGAGGCTCCAAATTAAGTGACAAGAGATAGCTTGTCTGAGGACTAACAGGTGTGGAGGAGGAGACAATATACCCATTATCTTAAATGATGCCGCTTATCTTTCTTCATCTTAAAAAAGAAAAAGACCCTACTTTGGTGGTTAAAAATGTTTGTCACAGATTTCTTTGTATGAGAATTCTTGGTCATTATTACAGCTGGATTTTACAAACGAGAAAAAGAAAACTGACAAGCCGTCTGGCTTACCTAAGAGATTTGCCTCTGCCCTAGCAGCCTTCACATCAGTGTCCCTGTCTGTCTGCACTTCCAGGAGGCACATGCAACAGGCTTTTCTGTAAAGGAGGTCTCTGGCACTCACACTCACCTCCTAGCTTCTGCAAAACCTGGGCCATGGCTTTCAAGGAAGATGTTCTCGGAGCCAACTGGCTGGCTTGATTGGCATTTACCCACAGTGGTTATTAGCCATTTTCAAGAAGCCAGAATGTCATTTCCCATGGCAAAATAACAGCAGAGGGGTGCAAATCATTTTTTAAAAATTGGCCAGCAAGACAGTGTAGGGTCCCTTCTGGGCACAGAGTTTCCTGGCTTTGAACAAGCTGAGAAGGAAAGCACTGCTTAGAGCATTCCATAGCATGACTTAGAAGACCCAGCTACAGGGCAGAAACACAGGGTCAGGGTGATTAACAGGCCTGAGCTGGTATATCTCAAGACTTAGTGCCTCAGTTTCCCCAGCTTCTAATCACACATATGAAGCCACCTGCACTGCACAGAATTAGTGACTTTACCTGGGACGCTCACATGCCTTGCCCCCCTGTTTGCAGAACTGCTTTTTCAGGGAAGAGTCATTATCACTGTGTGAGAAGAAGCAGTGCGGCTCACAGATGTTAAGTCATTTTCTCAAAGCAGCAGGTAATGGAGCTAACCTCACCCTGGGTCTGTCCTTCCTCCTTTTAATTGAAGAGAAATGAGTGGGTGCTTTTGGGCTATGGATTTATTGTTCTGTGCTATGCAACTCTTACTCAGAAGAATCTTATTTTTCAAACACAACTCACGATGTTCTCTCAGCTGCATCATGTCACTTCATCACCTTGCCAAATTTCTGTAAAGTATAAATTATAAACATGAATTTTGCAATAGGCCAACTGATTTTAAACCCTAGCAATGGAAGTCCATACATATTTAGTCAAATATGCCCTGGGGCTGCAGCTGAGTATTATTTTATAAAATAACAGATACGACAGATCCACTATGATGATCAAAATCTCATTATACTTTTTCCAAGTTTCCCCTCTCACTCTTGAGTTAGTATGCAAGTATGTAAGTAAAGTGGGCCACAGTGGCTGATGTTCAGCGATTTAAAAAAGCATAAATATGAAAGAATAGCAAAAACCCACAAAAGTTTGACTAATGCAAAAAAAAAAAAAAAAAGTTTGACTAATGCAAATACCTGTACACAATTTAAGAGTATTCAAAATGTTCCTGGCACAAACTGTTAGCAATAGACAGCCTTGGATTATCTACTGACTGTTGATCGTCATGTGTATTGTGTAGACTAAACACTGCCCTGTAAGACATTTTTCTTTGGAAGGCATGTTTTGTCTATTTATCTTCTGTAGTGGGTATTTCTGCTTCCTTATTAAAAAAATACTTAGGGGTGCCTGGCTGGCTCAGTCAGGAGAGCATGAGATTCTTGATCTTGGGGTCTAAGTTTGAGCCCCATGTTGGGTATTTATAGATCACTTAAAAATAAAATCTTAAGAAAAAAATAATTCTCTTTGGGCATCCATCCACTTAAAAAATAATTAGAAATCTGACAACTTAAAAGGATTGGCTCCAACAAGTCAAATAAATATAATGTTCACAACCAAGAAAATAATGTTCTTAAAAAGGATTTTAAAAATACATAAACATCTGTACATATCTGATGGAAGCAAAATATGGGAGTTAATAAGGAGTTAAGTCACATACATCACTATCTATTAAATATATCAATTCCCAGTGATCTATTATAATAGAATCTTAAAGAAAAGGGGCAATTTGTGAATAGTTTATAGAGGCAAAATGAGATATTTGTTTTTCCTTTCCTTTCCTTGTAATGGAATGGTTAAGGTGAACAGCTTGAAAGAGAAACAAAATGCCTAGAAAATCCAGAAACATTATTATAAACTTTTGAAAAGATTATCCACCAAGGTTTAAACTAAACCTAGCTAAACAAATTCTAACCACTTTACTTGTCCTGACTCAATTATTCCTGACAACAACCCTATGAGGTAGAAATTAGGACTACCTCTGCATTACAGATCAGGAAACAGACACAGAGATACTAATTTGTCCAAAGTAACACCGTTTAGCAACTACTGGAACTTGGGCAGCCTGGCTGGCCACGGAGTCTACCTTCAACCAACACGTTTTACTACCAGTAAGGCACAATTAGACTGGGCTTGCTTTTTCCAGCGTGAAAGTTCATGGGGGGAATGGTCCAAAGGGTGTGGCACAATGAGCATGGCTGATGAAAGGCTCAGAGTTTTTCCTTTTTGCAGCAAAAATGGTTGTCAGGGGTAAGAGATATACAGCCTGCTACATGTTGCTGAAAAAAAGGATACTGGAAGGAAAGGAAAAGATATTCGCAGACTGGAAAAGCCAGGAAGAAGAACTGCTTCCCCGCCTTGCGTGGAATTCTGGATTGCAAGGCTCCAGGATTGCCTGGCTACAGCACAACTGAGTTAGCAAGGGAAGGGAATGCAAGGAACCCCATGTACTTTGATCTTCCTGAACCATTCGATACAGTGTCCCATGAAATCAGGATCACTAAATCAACTGAAACTTATGTGGCAACAAGAACCACACAGGAGTTAAGCAGACTAGAAAGAAAAACACTGGGTATCTCTACTAGTATGATGAAGCAAAGACCCACAAGGAACAGTGTTCAAAAGTAACTTAGAAAATTTTTTTTTTTTTTGTAACTTAGAAAATTTTTTTTTTTTTTGTAACTTAGAAATTACTCACGCTGTATAACATTAATTTGGGAGGTAGAAAAGGGCAAATGAGGGCAAGCTGATCAAATCCGTTAAATTACCAGAGAGGTGAAGAAAAACAAATTCAGTTTCATTTTCCTGCTCCTTTAATTTTCTGGGAGGGGCTAGGACATCCAATGGAGGTGGACTAACCACTTCCAGACCTGAAAAGCCAAGACTGAGCTCAGTAAGCAACAGTAAATTGGATATGTTTAAAAATTTTGGACCTTAGGTCTGAACTTCAGAAAGCATGATGATGATGATCCCATTATTCTACACACCATCAGTAAAGTTCCATGAGAAATAATATTCATTTTGACAAGAAGACTTTGTTAGCAAAATTCAAAGAAACAAAGGGGCTCAAAGGCCGAATTTGTAGGTCTGATGAAAAAGTCAGTGGTGTATGTATAATCTGGCCCCACTACAAATATGCCACACAGGCAGAAGGTCATGAGAATGGTTTGCAAACACAAGGCAAACAAGGCAAGGCAAGTGGAGAAGGAAGAGAGAAGAGAGCTAAAACTTGGGCTAACATTATTTTTTTAAGCATAAATTATAATTTCTAATTTCTTTAATGTTGAGAAATCACTTTTCCCTTGGTACAACTGTTTGCCTTCCCAGCAGAAATTATACTTTAAATGTCAGTAGTTGATTTAGAACTCAAGAAATGGGAGTAAGAGAGGTCTGTAACATTTTGAAAAAGTGGCTTAAGTTCAGGCTTGGTCCCAGGAAATGCACAAGTGAGCAGCATTTCGTTCAACTCCTAAGAGAGTAAACTGAACTGGAAGTGCTGAAACCACCCTGCCCCAGGCAGTGGACTCCAGAACTCATGCTCTGAGAAACTGTCGATGAACAGTCACCAAGGAAATCCTACATATTCCATTTCCTTCAAATAAAGAAAAAAAAGGCAAGTTTAACACAAAGACGTAAAGTTAAGAGCCACGTTACTACATTTTAGACCATGTTCTGAAATTGTCATTTAATATTTATAGAGCATATAGACAGATCTTCCTCAAGTATTGATTATTGGCCCCATCCCATGGTTTAAAAATTGTCCACACAGGAAAAAAAAAAATTATCTACACAGGGCCTGGGTGGCTCAGTCGATTACACATATGCCTTCGGCTCGGGTCACAATCCCAGGGTGCTGGGACTGGGGTCACACATCAGGCTCCCGGCTCTATGGATGGGCAGCCTGCTTCTCCCTCTCCCTCTGCCTGCCACTCCCCTTGCTTGTGCATTCTCTCTCTCTCTCTCTCTCTCTCTCTCTCTCTCTCTCTCGTAAATAAAATCCTTATAAAATATAAAAAACTAAAAACTAAAAAAAATAAAAATAGAAATTAGCGACATCATGACAAACCCACAATTAGGCTCTGCCCAGACCACTGTACCCAATGTCCTAACGCCCACAGGACCTGTTCCTTGATCTGACAGCATTCAGAAGCACCTGTAGGACCTTTTCAACACAATCATCCAGGCCAGGCCCCACCCTAGATCCATACCATCACAATCACTGCTGGGGGTGAGGGTGTTCATCAGTCCATTTGGGGAACTCCCAGGGGACCCTCAGGTGCAGCCTGACTAGGAACCTCTGCTGCAGATATTCTGATACTCTCTTCACTCCACCACCGGAATTGCTGAAGTCAGAGATCGGAGCAAATAACGTCTCTTCTCATGAACCTTTAGTGGAATAATCCTCCAAGGCAATGGAATGAAGTCCAAGTTCCCTAGCAGGACACTCTAGTGTAATTGTCCCAAACTGCTTCTTCCCACATCCCTCACAATCTGCACAGCACCAATCCCCAAACACATTATGTATTTCTTTTACGTCTCCACACTTTGCTGCCCCAGAGTCCCCTTGGTCTTCCTCCCTTTCTCTACCAGACACCATCTTTCACATCCTTTAAAGGCTCTGTTCAAATTACTTTTCTGAAATAGTTTTGTGTGTGTGACATCTTCGCTGACCTTTCCGGTCAAAAATCAGTCTCTCCTTCCTCTGAGCAAATGTCTAAAAATGTAGCTCATGTACGAGTTACCATACACTGCGTGAATTATCCTGAACTGTTCACATGCCAGTCTTCCCCGTGAAAGCAAGGGCATGTGTAACTCATGTTTTACAGATCCAGGTTCAAAGTGTAGTTCTTCCAAGGTACTGACTAGAGTTGTAATCCTTGGTAGGTTATTTAAACATACTGAGCCTCAATTTTGTGATCTCTGAAATGGGATAGCAACAAATGATACCCACCTTCCTGACTGAAATGAAGATAAAGCATGAAAAATGTTTGGCTCCATATGGACCACCTAAAAATTCACCACGATGACAGCTTATTATTTTTATTATTAATTTTTGTTTCCTCTGCTACTAGACTGGACTGCAAGACATGGTGCTCAAAAAGCATTTGCTTTCACTCAAAAAGAAAAAAAAAATAAGCACTGGCTCTCAAACGAATAAGCAGTGATTTCTTAATGCCCCTTTCTCCTTACCCAATTTTGTTCTGTTATGAAGGGTATTTCATAATATTTCTATTGATAAGTCATCTCTTACTCCCTTTTCTTTCCTTCAAACATCATTGTACAAGATTCTAACGAACAAGCCCTGTCAGTGTCCCTCCTACCCCAGCTTGACTTTTCGCTTTGAACTACAGTAACTGCCTGCAGCCACAGTGTCGCTGCCCAGAGAATCGCCTGCTTCTCTCGGACAACAAACAGCACTTTGTAGGCAGACTGGAGGCGAGCCCAAGTGGGAGGGGGGAAGGCCAAGGAAGAGGAGCTTGGGCCAGAAACGGAGCTGACACCCACACGATCGTCCATACTGTAACACAGGTAGGGAGCGAACAGGAAAGGAAAGAAGTTCAAATCAACACAAACCTTCCCAAGTGCTCCCAAGCCTCCACCTCACCGCTCACCCATGGACAATGACTTCCACGATTCACAAAGGACACGCTGGTCCCCTCACTGCCTAACACCCATGGCTCCTGTTGACGACAAATGACTGTCCTGTGTAATAGCACCTGATCTTCACCAAACCAGGCATGGTGCTGTTAGTATCCTCTCCATCATTCCCAGGGGATGAAACCCAATGAACTCCACCGTGAAGTACATCCAAGGTCGCACAGTCAGTAGAAGTAAGGGCCAACACCAGAGTAGTCCTCAAGCTCCAGATGCATGGTCCTCCCCTGCCTTATATGAAGTGTGAAAAACAGTTTTCAGAATGTTCTCAGAAGCACTCCAAAGACTCTAGTTGTAAAGGTAAAGGTAAAATACTTTTTGTGCTCTTAAAAACAATTCTGGTGCCAAGAGTGAGGGCTGTCACAGCAGCAAGGCCCCAGTGGCAGCCCTGAGGATGATCTGGGCAGGATGCTAGCACGCTGTTCCAGGAAGATCTGCAGCTTTCTGTTTCTAGATGGAAACTGTTTCCTGACGACTCATTTGGTTTGGGGAGGAGTGATTGGGGATGGAACAACATTTTCACTCTCTTTTCAAATCCAATCTTGGGCCTGAGTTTAAAGCCGAGGTAATGTGAGAAGCAAAAGTTTCTCTCTCTTTTTTTCTTAAGATTTTATTTATTTATTCATGAGAAACACACAGAGAGAGAGAGAGAGAGAGAGAGAGGCAGAGACATAGAGGGAGAAGCAGGCTCCCTGCAGGGAGCCCAATACGGGACTCGATCCCAGGACCTTGGGATGACACCCTGAGCTGAAGGAAGATGCTCAACCCTGAGCTACCCAGGTGCCCCAGCAAAAGTTTCTTTTTTTTTTTTTTTTTTTTTCCAGCAAAAGTTTCTAAAGCAAATCTGTGAAAGAATGCAAGAGGCAATAATGCAGTCCTCAAAAGCACCGATCCTAAAGCCACGAGAGCCTGGGTTCTCATCACTGCTCTGTCACTGCCAGTGCCTGGCCCTGAGTCCCTCAACTGCTCGCAGTCATGGGGAGGTGCAGCCAGTGTCCTGGGCTACATGGGGCAGCGGGAAGGGGGGGCGTTGTGAGGAGCAAATGAGCTCCTCCATGCAAAGGGCCCCAAACAGTGCCGGTCGCATGTGAGTACTACATAAATGTTTCCTAGTATTATTTCCAGGATAGAATCGGTCTCTAAGATTGTGTTCTTTTTAAAGTGTATTTTATACGAAGGTTCAAGGAGACTTCTTGTACAATTTGCTAATCCCCCAAACCAGCACAAAGAGTATTTATAAATTTCACTTCCTGATAGAATCTTCCAGGATTTCCATCTGTGAACTAGAGACCCTGGAAGAACAAACTGTGGAATCTGAAGAATTCTTCCCAGCAATAGTGCAAGGAAACCTGCACCCATTCTCTCAATACAACAGACTGGCTTCCATAATGAGAAGAAAAAAAAAAAAAAGAAAAAAAAAAAGACCTTCATTGCATTAAACTAACTAATGCAGGGTGGAAGGGGGGGGGGTACCTTTTTAAATGTGTTTTTTATTCTGAAGGCAACCAAAGTGCTAAAAATCTAAAGTCAGGCCAGCTGAGAAGGACACAGTTCAGCTCACACAGGGATGACAGTCCTAGGGACTGGAATAAAACCTGCTGATGAATCAAAAGATTTCTTTCCCAGAAAATGCTGAAATTCCAGAAACAATGTGTGATACTTGGGATATTAAGAGAACAATGCTCTTAAAGATCCGCTGTCCAGCCAGGAGTCCAGGCTGGGCTCAGCTGGAGATTGCTCGGTCCCACCTCTCCTGGGGCAGAGCATCTCCCAGGGAGAGGATGGCAGGCTCTGCTTGGGAGCTGGGATAGGCAGATGCTGTCGCCTGCTGCTGCCTTCACCCAAAGGGGCTGGGGGGGGGGGCATGGGGAGCTGGGGGCTGCCGGCGACCCCCTGGGCCACGCTGCCCTTTGCCCTCCAACAGCGCCAGCTCTCCCGGCTTCCTCAGCCGCTGCCAGGGCTCCTGCTCGGGCCCCAGCCGTCTCCGTCCTTCCCACTCCAACTCTCCTGCGAAGCCACAACACAGGCGCACACGCTGGGAGGGGCAAGGTCCTGGCACTCCGCCCGCCCACGGAGATGCCACGCTGCTCCTAAATGTTTATCGGGTCACAGTTTTCCCTTTCTCCTGTAAGGACTCTTCTCTAGGATTCCCAAATCGATTGTAAGATCTAAATAAATGCTCCTCTTCCCCTATCCTGGGGGTGGAGGGGTGGGGGTAGATGATCTCTTTCTTCACCTCCAAATGGCCTTACCCCTCATTCTCTACCCCTGGGCCATCTGCCCCCCTCTACCCCGAGACCCGTGTCATCTTCACCTGGCCACTTTATTCACAAACTACATAGTTCTCCCTGAATCACTACTCCTCAAGCAAGACAACCCTTCAAATGCATTCACTCCAGATACAACATAACACATTTAAAGGGCAGAAACTGTTACCATCATGGGGTTTTGAGGGTTTTGTTGTTGTTGATTTTCTGCTTTGGGGTGGGGGGCACAAAACCATGAAATCAAGTTTTGGGTTGTTTCCCACTTCAACTCATTTGTCAAAGTGTATCGTACTTTTGTTCTGTTTATCCGGCCACTAAGGCCATCTATCTCTAAGGGCCTAGGCATGCAGGCTGTATCCAGCCCACAAAGCCATTTTGTTTGGTCTACAGGAAGTGCTTATTTAAAATGTTGAGTTAGCCAATCTTTTAAAATCAGGAGATTTTAAAGTAATAATCCAGATTTCTGGCTTACAGTGAAAAATCAGAAGATCTGGCAAGACTTGCCCACATTCCCATATGGCAACAATTGGCTGCTGAACAGATCAAGCTAAACAGCCCCTTTTGACAGACCTGCATTTTCTGGTTCAGCCCAGATCCATCCCACTCCCTCCTGATCACCCCACCCTGAGGCTAAGGACCTGCTGCCACAAATCATCTTCCGGGAGGCTGGCTTCAGGCAGCGCTTGACATTTGCTTGAGACCCCAAGGCAGAGTGGGCCTCCAACTTTATCACTCACTCCCTCTAGTTCCTGCAAAAGCTACAATTACAGACTTTCAGTTTTGTACACAATTTGCCGCCTACAAATAATTTATAAGAATTAAGAGAAAAGGAAAATGTACGATAATAGAAAGATACCTGAAAAGAACCAGGTTAAAGAGAGAGAAAAGTGTCCCTCCCTCTGCCTTTCCCTCCCTCTCTGTATGCATGTGCATGGGATGGGGGTGCATCCATGCAAGCTGTTAACACTGTAGACCATCTCCTAAATTATCCTCTGTTATTGGCTGAACGTTAGTATGAAAAATAAAACCATTAAAGTAGAAATTCTAACAGAATGAATTCACTCAAATGATCATCCTTGAGGGGAATAAATCTACAAATAGAGTATAAATAGGTGATCCAGATACACGGATATCGATTGACTCACTGTTTATTTACAGGATACGGATAGGATTATTTATTGCATATGTTTGCTTATAGCATTTATTCAGCAAGCACCTGGATGTAACACCATACAAACCTGAGCTACATCTGTGTGTATTTGTGTGTGGCAGTCACTGTAAGGTCACCTCTCCTGAGGGTGCTTAATGTATACTACTACAAGTGGCACTCCATCGCCAACAGAGAAGTCACCAAAACAAGTGATTTTAAAATATCCTCTCAAATATAGGACAAACTTACACTCCAGTGGTGTTATTTTGGATGGTATTTTCTAAAACTCTGTGCGCTGGCAAGAACACTGGCCTGGAAGCCAGAAGACCCAGGTGCCATGACCAGCTCTCCTCTTCACAGCTTGTGTTCCCACAGTTCAGATCTGATCCTTGAACGAGGAGCATGACCCAGACAAGCTGTAAGGTCCCTTTACACCTCAAAACTCCATTCTCTTTTTTGTCTTTTTGGCAAGAATATTAATAGGCATTATAAAATGAATACAAAGAAATACAAGAGAAATGAGAACAGTGGATAAGAGAATGGCTTTGAAATAACAAGAGTAGTTTCAAATTCTACCTCCACCACCCCTGGGGGTTTTTTTTTTTGGGGGGGGTGTTTTTTGTTTGTTTGTTTTATTTATTTATTTATTTATTTATTTTTTGCAAATCACATAACCTCTCAAGCCTCATGACCTCATCTGCAAGGTGGGAGTAGCTAAAAAAATTAGCTATATCTGATAATAAATAAATTGATTTTAAAAGCCTATTCAGTAGGGTAGCATCACAGAGACGATTCTCCAAAGAATTTTGATTTTCCAATACTTCTTAGAACTGAGCTTGGAACAATCAGTGATGAGAATTTTGACTGATGGTACTTCATATAAACTGTGATGGGCATGAATCTGTCCTGTCTCCCTTGCATGAGATCTGGAAAGGCAGCTCTCTGGGGATCAATGTCCTTCTGAGAGAAGGGCTGTCTTGCACTTCCTTTCTTCTCCCTGCTTTGTAGAATTCATTGCAGTGATGGTGATCTGTTGACGCTGAGATTTAGCAATGGAATTTATGGGTTGCTGGGGAAGTGAAGCCTTCTCTGGCAATGTTCCTAACTATTACCAGTAAGCAGAAGAGGAAAGTAAAAAGGGTTTTAAGAAATGTTCATAATGGAATCTAACATTGACATTTGTGAACCTTCCCCAGCAGCAGGTGTCCACAGGAGGATACGGACATCTTGAAAACCTCAGAGCAGTAGTAATACCCAGACTTGATGTCAAACTAGTACAATTTGAAAGGAAGATTGTCATAAAACTGTCAGGGCTTAGGTGACCAAGAAATGACCCGAAAAACCAAACCATTACCATCCTTCACGAGATTTAAAAAAAAAAAAAAGAACACCTCAAAATAGAAAGAACTCAAGATTTTTTTTTTTTAAAAAAAGGCCTTTTAAACTGAATAAACTCAGCATTAAAAATCAAAACCAAAAAGCTTGCTGCACTGCCTGCCTTCTTTTCTTTCCCCTGAGGATGGAGCCACCATCACCACGGACCCCCTCTGGAAAACAACTGCTCAGGAATGGACTTCCAGTTGGCCCCATCATGCCATCCAGCCCAGGACCCAACACCTCATGGAGGCACCAGGGGCCATACCGTGAACCATCCAGTGTCTTGGTCATCACCTTCCAAGGATACAGATGTATCCTTAAAGCCCCTTGTTTGTCTTAGTAACAAATTGTGAGCCTGTCAGCCAGGAATGTTTCAAAACCTTTTGAGAGTATCCAGCCTTCGTGTACTGCCATGTAAGATAGAGTTCCCAGTCTCGGCTGTACATATGGAATCACTTGGGGGTGGGGAGAGCTCTTTTCAAAATGAAACTCCACTCCCAGAGATTTTGATTCAATACATAGGGCTCAAGTAACTTTGAAATATTCCCCAGACTGACTCAGATGATAGCCAGGGTTGAGAAAAGCTGGTGCCATGTATTTTTGCCTTCATCCTGAATTTATGTATTGCAAAGCTTTAAGGTATACCTCTTCAGGCATTCCTGCAGGGGACAAACGTGGATGGAGGGCCTGCCCCAGAGGCGGCACTGGACAATCAGCAGAGACCAAGACAGATACCTCCCTGCCCTCACCGCACTAACAGAGTCCTGGAGCAGGAGACAAGGAAGCTGGCAACTGAAGTACCACATTGAGGCCTCCTGGGATTAGGTGAACATTCCAGGTTCCTCTTTCCTTATCCTAGGGGTTTCACAGGCTTCAATAACATCTCCCAGTCTTCTTTCCAGATACTAAAAATCCCAATATTTTTTTATCAGAAAAACAGATGGGCAAGGCACTGTCCTGGTGGAGCTTCCATTCTAGCAGGAATGTCTACATCTTCTAGGTACCGTTACATTGGTTGTTCCCGCTCCAGTGCCTTTCCTAAAGCCAAGTGCCCAAGCTTTGAACAAAGCACAATGGAAACTCAAATAAGACTGTCTTCTGTTTTGTTTCTAAAATCTTTTTTTTTTTCCAAAATCTTTTTGATGGAGCTTAGCATTTCCTGTCTTTTTTAATCTCCGCGAGCAAGCTGGGACAACACTGTGAAAGTGTTTTCGAAGTCTTTCCCTGGGTTTTGCCACCAAAACATTATCTGACCTCACAGTGCCCACAGAGAAACTCACCTGCAAATCTTCTGATGACTCACATACCCTAATACGGTTTCCCTGGAGTAAATCCCCATTGGTTAGTTATTTCATAATTCAGAAGAGCTTGCTGTCAACTGTAAACCTAGAAATTCCACTGTGTGCTCCTTCTTTTGGATCAATTATGTAAATAAGGCCTGAGGGACCCACTGTTTACACACCTCCAAGCAGAGGAGAAATCTTTTTATCCTTAGCCTTTATTTGTGGTCTTTAAGGCAGGTAAATTCTAGTGCCTGCTATGTCACTTCACGGGTAAGCTATAGCTGGTCACAGCACCACCCGGGCCTCGATTTTCTCATCTCTAAAATTCGAGTGTTGATACCTTCCATCTATAAAATTCTACATTTCTACTCAATTGGCACATCACATCCCTAATTCCAAGGGGACTTCAAGTTTGATATAGCCCTTGAAAGTACAAAAGGACAGTATCTAAGGGTTTTCAAATATTTTCCCTCTAAAGAAATCTCCTACACCTTCACAAAACATCCCTTCTTCTCTCCGGAATATCCCTCATCTCCGAGGACAGGAACAAGGTTCCCATGTGGACCAGAACGGAAGGGAGAGCAAACAGACTGACCATCTGGACAGACAACATACCAGCAGGGGATCGGGGCACAAGGGACATTCATTACAAACAGGCTGCATACATTTGCTATGAGATCTGGAATTTTGTTCTAGCACTCTCAACGACTTTGGATGGCCACCACTTCAACCAAGTAATTTATTTAAATCTAGTTTGTTGGATAGATCTAGAACATTTAGAGAACTGCCTGCTTCAAAAGACATCTGAGCATGGTGATTTCCTGATGTCATTTCAGAGATGACTTGTGAAATCTGGTAAGTATGAAATTACACTGATGACAGGCTAAACCCCAGTTCTGGGGAAAAGGCCTGTTTCTAAGCTCCAATCCTCTCTCCTTCCCCAAATGTAAAGCTGTCACTAATGAAAAATTTGGAGTGTACTAATAAAAAGAAAAGGAAAAAAGCTTAGCCTGAGTGGGAACCAAGTTCATACGTGTTTTTTCAGTATCAGTTATTCTATTTACTTCTTTACAAATTTCAAAAGCAACTCTGATCTGGCAAGCTTCAGATTTGCACAGAACATTAGAAATTCTCTTCCAGATGTCTGAACAGAATTACAACGACCCCAGAGGATGGAGTACAGATTTCAGAAGCTTGCAACAGACTCAAATAATTTCAAAAGGGCATTTCAGGTGCAAACATTTGCAAAAACTAAATGCAATGTAGTCTGACCACAAACATAGATTTCTCAGAAGCCCCTAAACTAAAGGTCAATCAACCCTTGGAATTCACCTTCATCACTCAGCACCCCAGCTCTGGAATAGGACTAACAGCGCCAAACCGCTGAGTTGCATGTAGTATTAATACAAGTGGCTACAAAGCTTTTGGTAAAGTCATCCTGTACTCCTCTCTCATAGGATTGGAAGGCAGAAGCAAGATTTTAAAATCTAAAAAATACTGGGATGCCTGGGTGGCTCAGTGGTTGAGCATCCCAGGTCCTAGGTCGAGTCCCACATCGGGCTTCCCACGAGGAGCCTGCTTCTCCCTCTATCTCTCTGTGTCTCTCATGAATAAACAAATAAAATCCTTAAAAAAAAAAAAAAAACAACCTAAAAAATCTGAAGACTGGACCAAAATAAATAGGATAGTCTGAAGAGGGACAAAAACAAACAACTTCCATTCATTTTCTCTCTTTTTCACACACACACACACACACACACACCTGCCAGATGAATATAAGGATGCAGCAGCTCATACAACAAATATCTAGATGTCCTGACTGTTTAACTGGACGGAACCTATACATAAATCTTTGCTAGCTAGGCACTGCTTTTTTTTAAGGCAGTTTTGTAAGTTTAATTCACAGTAAATAGAGGCTTATGCCTTGGTTTCAGGAAACAGGTGTCCCACTGTACTCTTTGTTGGACAGAACACATTTCAATCATCATATTCAATTCCAGACACTGTTACTCTCCGTGAGAGATGCTGACAAACTAAAAACATCTAGAAACCATGTCCCACGCAGGATTATGAAAAGAAGTGGACTCTTTTGCACTGAGAAGAGGGGAGGGAGACATCATACTGTCTTTGCTAATGCAAAGGGCCGTCCTGTGAATGTGGGAAGTTCTAGAGGAACAGAATCAATGAACAACGTTGCCAGGAGGCAGTCTTGAGCACTAATAATAATCATACACCTAGTCCAAAGATACAATGGCATGTCTTCCTGAGTACAGAGTTCCCTGCTCCCGGGGGTGTTTAAATAGAGGCTGTCTAGCAAGTCTAAGAATTTACTAAAGAAGTTAGACGAGGCTCTCTCTAAAATTCCAATTTTGATTCTGTGATTCCTCATCTACCTAATATTATACTGCCCTGCTAGCTCATCTGCCATGATCTCTCAAAAATGCCCTTTCCTTCTGATTAGGTTTTGCCCAGATCCTCATCACTTCAGGCCTGAGCAGAACAGAAGTCTCCTACCTAGATTGGCTTCCCCACCTTGAATCCCTCCTCACATGTCAAGAACCACCTCCTTCAAGGCCTATTTGGAGATGTGACTTCACTTCATAGTGACCTTTATGTTTACTGTCTAGAGCAGGGTTTCTCCAGCCTGGCACTACTGACATTTTTGCCAGGATAATCCTTTGTTGTGGGGGCTGTCCGGAGCATTGCAGGATGGATGTTCGGCAGGATCCCTGGTCTCTATCCACTACATGTCCGTAGCACCTGCCTCCCAGCTATGACCCCAAAAAAAAAAAAAAATTGTCTCCAGACATTGCCAAATGTTTGCTGGGAGGCAAAATTACCCCTTGTTGAGAGCTGCTCTTCTTGAGGCAAATGATTAACGCCGCTGACCTGTGGTTCAAGTTTTCCACTAACTAGATTCCCCCTACCTTCATCCGTCATGTTCTCTGCTCCGCCAGGCAAATCTATTTACTATCTTTGACTAGTGACAAAGCTCACTGCTTCCCCTAATACATGCCCCTTCCCTTTTTCCCAAAGCACACAACATTCTCATCTGGCTCCAAAATCCCTTTCCATTTCAGTATTCTTTGACCTTCTAGAAAAATAGAACCCTTTGCTTTTGGTGGTGTCCTCCCCTATACTGTCTTACGTGCCCTCTATTTGTACAAGAATCCTCTCCTTCCTCGTTAAGGAACCACAGCACCCACTCTGGTTCTCTGCCTGCTGTTAGCACTCAATAAATAACTGTTTGGTGTTTCTTAAAATGTCAAACATCAGCTCCAATTGCACGTGAAAAATACATGAAATCCCTTACCAACTACCACTTCAAGAACATATGTGATCATGAGTACGTAGTTTCAACAAAACTTTGACTTCATACACAGTGCCAACCTATCTACACTACTGGAATTGAACCAAGTCTAACTTCCATGTCATACAGCTACCAGGACAATTTAGCTAATGGGACCAGACACACACATCAAAATTTTGTCAAATTAATCAAAAAAGCTCAGCACAATATAAAAGGTAAGAGGAAAAGGCCACGTTTTGACCAAGTTTTTAAAAATTCTGTAAGCCTCAGCAAGGAGGAAAAGATGCAGATATGGAGCCAAAATCCATATGGTTCACCTGCTGCATCGTACACCACTCAACATGGGAATGGAAGAGACTGGGCGACCGAGTCACTGAAGGACACTCTCCTCTTCCACCTGCTAATGTTCTAATCAACAAGTACAGTCACACACCCTCAATAAAAACGAGACAAATCTAAGATAAAATGTTCAAATATATAAGTAAGCCATTCCAACTCAAGATCTGGAATTTTTTTTTTTTTTTTAGCTCCATGGATTACCTAATCATTTTATGGGAGGCTCCCTGCATAACCCACAGAGATCAAGCACTGCAGATCAACTTTGCTGGATCCCTATTTTAACTCATTTCAGGATCTTTCCTCTTGCTTTTGCATTTTCACAGGGCTTTAGTCACCTGTTGTAGAAGACAGGGGAAGAGACAACGCGATCCCTTCCTAGCTGACGGTAGGGGTTTGGTCAGTATTTGTGGACAGTAAAAAGAAACGTTGTCTCATAAGACCTCATTTACCTGGTTACGATGCAGGATTCTTCCCACAGGTCTGTAAAAAGCAGAGGTCCCAGAGGCTTTGGTGGGGAAGGTCTGAATCACTGTCATTCTTGGCACCTGGAAGTACCGGTGGTCTATGAGGTCAATGGCCCTCACCATTACCTGCAGACAGGAATTCCTTGACCAGCCAGACACCTGGCGAGGTCCAGCACAGAACACAAAATAGGTGCTCAAAAAACACCGCCAGAATGGAACTGAATTATCAAAGCTAAGGAAAGTTTCCAGAAGTCCCCTCTCCCTTTACTCCTGTCTTTTAAAATATGTCCTCATCGCTTTCTTTGCTCAACGTGAAATATTTTTCAAAGTCTGGGAAGAGGGCAGGAGGAAACCTGCAAAGCCAAGGGGGCCCTGGAGGAGCTCAGGTGGGCCCCACAGGTGGCTAGGACTCCCGAGTCTGGTCTCCATCGTTCCGCCTCCCTCTTGAGTGCTCGCTCCCTCTCACCGTCGCGTTTGCGCTTTCCTGATGCCCTACGACCCCCACCTCTTGCCACACGCCCCCCCCGACTGCGCCCCGGATGGGGCCGCAAATCCCCACGTCCTCCTCGACAGCGGGGACCTACCTCACCACCCTCGAACCTGCAGCAGCTCTTCTCCACTGCGGCTGGCTTTTTAAGAAACACCGAACAAAACAAAACAAAAACAGCCCCCCTGAGACCAAAACTCTAATTTCTTTATCCCTGAAGGATACCCCAGATTAGGGGGGACGTTAGGAGGAAGGCCTCGGCCAAGCCTCCGATAAGCAGCATCGCCCCCAACGGAGCCCCCGGCGGGAGCGGCGCGGAGCCCCGTCCCCGAGCGCCCACGCCTCCCAGCAAGCTGGAAGCGGATTATACCGGTACCCAACCCGGAGACGGCGCGGCCCGGGTGCACCTGCGGGCCGCGCTCCCCCGCCCGCGCGGGGGCGGGGCGCGGCCCTCACTCCCCGCCCCAGCGCCCGGCGCGGGAAGCGGGCGGCGGGCGGCGGGCGGCGGGCGGCGTTTCTGGAGAAGTTAAAGGGCGCAGCTCCGGGCCGCGGGCCAGGGCGCCGGGCGCCGCGCACCCCCGCCGGAGGCCTCCGCGGAGCCGACCCGGGCCCGCCCCCGCCCCCCCCCCGCCCGAGCCGCACGATGCTCGCGGGCGGGAGCCCCCCCGCAGCCTCCGCTCGGGATGGGGGCGCGCCTCGGCCGCGGGCGGCCCCCCCGCTTGGCGCCCCGACCCCGGCCCCGGCCCCGGCCCCGGCCCCGGCCCCGGGGGGCGCGCACCCACCTGGGGGCGCAGCCGGGCAGCGGGGCCGCCGAGCCGCGGCTTAGGCCGAGGCGGGGGGCGGCGGCATCACCTGCGGCGGGCGGCGGCTGCACCGGGACGCGCCGGGGGGCGCGCGGCGCCCTGGGCCCTGCTCCCGAGGCCCCGCCCGCGGCTGCCACCTCGAAGCGCGGCGGAGGAGCCGGGGCACCCCGGGCGGCGGCAGCGGCAGCGGCGGCGACGGGAGCAGCAGCACATGACTCTGTAACGGGGGGAATTAGACAAAGCGTAACATGGACTCCGGGCCCGTGCAGGCGCTGCGGCCCCGGGACCAACCGCAGCCAGCGAGCGCCGCGACTGGCTCGGCCGCAGCCAATGGGGCGGGCCCGGGCCTGCATGTGACGGCGGCCGCTCTCCCCGCCGCCCGGCCGCGCCCGCCGCGGGCCCGGCTCCCCGACGGGGCTGCGCGGCGGGGGGGGGGGGGGGGGGGGGCGGGGGGCGGGGCCCGGCAGGTGCGCGCCCAGGCGGGGCCGCGCGTTCCCGGAGCGCACCTGCCCGGCGCCCCCGGAGCTCGGCGCGCGGCCGTCGCCCTGCCCGGGTCCGTCCTTCCGACCGAAGCCCCGACACCCACGCGGAAGGAGAAATTCAGTGAAGTCGGGGTTGGGGGGACCTGCGGCGAAAGTCGTGTGAGCGCTCGGACTCGGGGCGCGCACAACTTTCTCCTGCACCAACAGCTTCCCAGCCCCGTGTGTTCCGTCCCTGCTCTGAGAGATGCAGCGGGGAGGCAGCTCGTGTTTTTTTATGTGTTTTTTTTTTTTAAGATTTTATTTATTTATTCATGAGACGCAGAGAGAGAGAGAGAGAGGCAGAGACACAGGCAGAGGGAGAAGCAGGCTCCATGCGGGGAGCCCGACGTGGGATTCGATCCCGGGTCTCCAGGATCACGTCCCGGGCTGAAAGCAGGTGCCAAACCCCTGAGCCACCCAGGGATCCCCGCAGCCCGTGTTGTAACCCGAGTCTACTCGTTGCCACAACTGTCTTGTGTCTGCAGCAGGTGGATGAAAGGTGGTCCTCTGCTAAGAGGGGTTTTCCTTTTTTTTTTTTTTTTAAGATTTTATTTATTTATTCATGAGACGCAGAGAGAGAGAGAGAGGCAGAGACACAGGCAGAGGGAGAAGCAGGCTCCATGCGGGGAGCCCGACGTGGGATTCGATCCCGGGTCTCCAGGATCACGCCCCGGGCTGAAAGCAGGTGCCAAACCCCTGAGCCACCCAGGGATCCCCGCAGCCCGTGTTGTAACCCGAGTCTACTCGTTGTTGCCACAACTGTCTTGTGTCTGCAGCAGATGGATGAAAGGTGGTCCTCTGCTAAGAGGGGTTTTCCTTTTTTTTTTTTTTTTTTTAAGATTTTATTTATTTATTCATGAGACACGGAGAGCGACAGAGACAGGCAGAGGCAGAAGCAGGCTCCACGCAGGGAGCCCGATGTGGGACTCGATCTCGGGTCTCCAGGATCACGCCCTGGGCTGCAGGCGGCGCTAAACCGCCGAGCCACCCGGGCTGCCCTGAGAGGTGTCTTCCAACCTGATAGTTGTCCCTCTTGTTTTTGTTGTAAGATCGAAATGTATTTCCCGTCTTTCTCGCGGGTGGGGAGAAGCCGGGATAAAGAAGGAAAGCCTGGAGGGACGTTTGGAATTGTTGGCTTATAGTCAAACAAATGGTTCCAGCCCCCCAATACTTCAGTATCTCCTTTTATCCAAATCCACCCTTTTCTGTGAACAACGGGGAGTCTCATCTCTATCAGGATCTCTCTGTGTCAGCGAACATTCAATCAACATTTACTCAGTGTTCAAATGTTGTCTGTTAAACGTGCTGCACAAAATGTGACAGCCGCTCAAGAAACTGTGTGCCCAGATATAGCAAGGCCTTAGAAAAGAAGGGTTTTCAAGGGTTTCAGGAAAGGCTTCAGAGAGAAGAGGATGATAGAACTGACCCCTGGCAGAGTGAGCCCTTGTTGCTCAGGTACTGGAAGTGAAGAAGAACGGCCCTGGCAGAGAGGAGGAGTATGAACACAGGTTCAGAACTCACTCAAGGAACCATTCTAGACTAGTTACAACATGACTCTAGATTTTGAGCCCTTCTGACCTCTTGCTTTTCTCACTTACCTTGCCCTGTCCCTCACATGCCAGCAGCGTCTCCTCTTCTACACACCCAGCCAAGAAGGAGGTGTGTGGGCACGGGCTGTGTGGCAAGTGATTTAATCACAGTACCAGATTTGCTCATCTGGGAGGTTAGAGCAGGTTTTAAGCTGTTAACATCTAGTGGTGTAATATTTTGATTGAAAACACCCCACTATTATAACTAATCTGGAACATTTTACTGTTTGTAAAAACACTTTGTTCCGTGTTTTGATCTTCCCTGGACTTTAAACTATGATTCTAGATCTGAGACAAATATGATTTCAAGATTGGTATGACTTGAGGGGAAAAAAGTAAAAACAGTCAGAAAATAGTCAAATGTGGAGAAACAGGTATCCACATGGACTATACATGTGAGTACAAATTGAGTAAATCCCTTTGGAAGACAGTTTGGCAATTTTGGAAACTTTGGGGAAAAAGCACAGACTTGTGTTCTTTTTAACCAGGTAATTCCACATCTAGGACTTTATACCTCAGGCTTACATATGCAAATATTAATGTATTTCTGAAGAATCTACAAATGTATAAAGACATATACAGGTACGTTCACTGCAGCATTGTTTGTAATAATGAAGACATGTAAGGTGTACAAGTCTCATCAGAATCCCAGTAGGAAGTTCTTCGAGCACTGCTAGATCTGTAGAAGGAAACTGTAAGTGGCCACTAATAAAAATAAGATAAATCTATTTGTACATAGAAGAATGTCCAAAATCTGTAAGTGAAAAAAAGCCAACTGCAGAACGATTTAGGTAGCAGGATCCCATCTTTATTTGCATCTATTTGCCTCAAAACATACAAGTTATTACACATATGCTTAGAGGAAATCTAGAAGTATCCATAACAAGCAATTAACAGTGGTTATCTCTGGATGTGGGATCACTATTGCCATTCACTTTCTGTTACAGAGTTGTGTACGTTTGCATTGTTTTCATGTTGAGCACATATTGCCTTGATAACAAGAAAAATAAAACATTTTTAAAGGTGAAATTGGTAAGAGCTCTACTACCAATGACAAATAATGAAAGATCACTCTGATGGTCCAGGATATCAAAAGTTGTCAAAAGTTGTCAAAAGTTTCCTTATACCCTAAGGAAAACAGATAGAAAGGAGGCACAGTAGAGGACAATAACTGATTTGACACTGGATTCAAAATTAAGGAATGTGACAGGGAATCTGAGGCTACTCCAGATATGTCTACACGAATAAGGCTTCAAGGACGTTCTGTTCAACAAAACCTTACAGAGCACTTGCTACCCTTTGCTGAGTTGGTATGGTCAGGAATCAGCAACTATTCCAGCACATGGTAAATCTGTATCACACTAATAATAACAACCAGTGCAGTGCTGATGACAGGCCAGGCACTGCTCTAAGTACCTTACATATGTTCCCTTTGAGTCCTCACAGCAACCCTAGGAGATAGATACTATTCCTATCCTCATTTTTTAAGACTGGAGACAGAGGCCTGAAGGGGTTATGTAATTAGCTCAAGTTCACACAGCCTCTAAGTGGCTCTAGAGGTAAGTAAGCACTTAAAATACTATCTAAAAGGACCCTTTAAGATAAAGGCCAATATATGTGCATCTCCTTTTAGCAAGTCTTGTAATTCTAGGTTGATTTGTGTTCACCTAAACTATAGCACTTGGCATGCCCTGAGGCACTGAGTAATAGTGAATGAATGAGTGAATAATTGACTTTCCTATAGAGAAGAATCTGAGCTCCTTGGAGGAGCGATTTTGCATTGTTCCTTTTTTTTATCACCTGCTAGAGTGCCCAACATGTGGTAAGCAATATGAATTTCAATAATCTGTAAACATGTTTTTGAAATGTTGTGTGGAAATCAAGCTTTATAAATTGATCCCAAGTACACTGCGCCAGCCTATGAATAATATCATGATGAATTCCTTGTTAGAGTGAAGAATAGCCTGGGGGAACAGGGCTAAGTCTGGATACACCTGCACAACCATACATAAATAAATACAGACTGTATTTGCTTGGTAAGTGGCAGTCATGCTGAAGAGCTGAAGGGCTACAAAATTTTAAGTTATTTGAGCCTCTTTGTCTCTCCTCTCTCAGTTTCTGAAATGGGGAGAATGATACATATCTCAAGCTATCGTGAGGCCAAGGACTGACATATGGGAAGGGCTTAGCTAAGTGCCTAGAACATAGGCATTGCTCAGTAATGTTACCTATTATAAGTGTGTCCATGTAGCATAAATGTGACCTGATTTTTTTTTAAGATTTATTTGTTTTAGAGAGAGAATGGCAACAGGGAGAGGGGCAGAGGGAGAGGGAAAAGCAGACTCCAAGCTGAGCGTGGAGTTGGATGCCGGCAGATTCCAGGACCCTGAGATCATGACCTGAGTTGAAATCAAGAATCAGACACAACTGACTGATTCACCCAGGCATCCCCTGCTTTCCTAATCTATTGTGAACCTATAAACTCTATAGCTAACATAATAGGCAACACCTGGGAGTTCACGTCCA
The DNA here is from genome assembly GCF_018345385.1 of Vulpes lagopus. Lineage (NCBI taxonomy): Eukaryota > Metazoa > Chordata > Mammalia > Carnivora > Canidae > Vulpes > Vulpes lagopus. The sequence continues at coordinate 147,787,902 of NC_054826.1, forward strand.
TTTCATGCTTGAATCTGTAGAGTAGGGACTCAGTCAAAGTAAATGGAAACCCAATGGTCTCCTCTTTCTTCTCCTGTCCTACCTTCCCACTTTCCTCTTCACTGCACTTCTTAGACTTATTTAAACTCTCAGCCTGGGAGGTAGAAAGCAAATTGTCATCTTTCTTCACAGCTGAGAAGATTGAAATGCTGGAGATTAGATTAGAAATGAGCAAGCAGGTGGAGGGAAGAGAACAGTGTGGGGGAAATGGAACTGGGCGGGTATGCGGGGGTAACTCTCCATGAGTATTGACGTAACACGAGGTCCAAAGAGGAAGGGAAATTGCCAGACTGCTATAATTAGAAATGATATGGTGAAATTGAAACTAGAAAAACTAAGGGTACATGTCATAACCACAAGGAGGAGAAGTGGGCCTCTTCCTTCAAAATGGATTCATAGAGTGAAAACCTTAGGCTTGTCTATCTAGGCAAGCCAGGGCTCCTTACTAGGTACCCCTGGACTGTGGTTTCTTCACTGGGGAGAATGAAAAAACAAAACAAAACATTAAAAGGGGCACCTACGTGGCTCAGTCAGTTAAGCATATGCCTTTGGCTAGGGTCATGATCCCAGGGTCCTGGGGTAGAGCCCGGCATCAGGCTCCTTGCTCAGTGAAGAGCCTGCTTCTCCCTTTCCCTTGGCCTGCCACTCCCCCTGCTTGTGCCTTCTTTCTCCCTCTGTCAAATAAATAAGTAAAATCTTTTTTAAAAAAAAATTAAAAACACCAAATTTAACCATGTAAGGATCTGTGCCCAGATCCTCTGCCTTCCTGCCTGCCACCACTAGGGATGGACTATCCATGTTCTTATTGAAAGCCAGTTTCTTCACTCTTGCACCCAATCTCATCCAATCTCAAATGACCATTGCAGCAAGTGTCCCTTGTCTCCCATCTCATTAATTCCCCCCTCTCTGCTGGATGACTACCATCAACCTTTTTAAAAATGTGATTATTGGGATCCCTGGGTGGCGCAGCGGTTTGGCGCCTGCCTTTGGCCCAGGGCGCTATCCTGGAGACCCGGGATCGAATCCCACATCGGGCTCCCGGTGCATGGAGCCTGCTTCTCCATCTGCCTGTGCCTCTGCCTCTCTCTCTTTCTCTCTGTATGACTATCATAAATAAATAAATTAAAAAAAATGTGATTATTTTCTCCACTTTAAGGAATGTCTCCTAGCCCTGCCTTCCCCATTGCATTTCTCTTCTCTCCTTTGCATCTAAATGTCTCACAAGAATTGTTTATGCTCATTGTTTCCAATTCCTTTCTTCCCATTTTTTCTTCAACTCAATCTATTTGGGGTTTCACTCCCAATGCATCACCAAAACTGATCTTGCCAAGGTAATGGACAACTTCCACTTAGCTAAATACAGCACTGAATCCTTAACTGACCTCTCAGCAGTATTAGACGTCACGGACTGCTCCCTCCTCTTTGGTAAACTACCTTGTCTGGTCTTCTGAGACACCACACTCACTCCCTTCAAGGAGCTCATCCACTCAGATGACTTTGAATTCCCTTTCTATGCCAACCACCCCACATTTATAACCCCAGCATATTTCTCTCTCCTGAGTTCCAATTTGCATTTGTAACTGCCTTTTTGGTTTTTCCACTTAGACTTCTAACAGATATCTCAAACTCAACAAGTTCCAAACCAAACTCCTGACATCCCCCCAAATCCTGTGCAATCCACACGGCTTTTTCCCTCTCAGTAAATGGCAACTCTGTCCTTCCAGTTGCTTGGGCTAAAAGCCTTGAAGTCAGGACACCTGGGTGACTTAGTCAGTTGAGCACCCCACTCTGGATTTCTGCTCAGGTCATGATCTCAGGGTCGTAGGATCTAGCCCCATGTCAGGTTGCACTCAGCTTAGAGTCTGTTCTCCTCCCCCAGCTTATGCTTGCTTGCTCTCTCTCTCTCTCTCTCTAAAATAAATAAATAAAATCTTAAAAAACAAACTAGAACTCCATGCTTACCCATTCCTCCTACCTTGCCTTATTATTTTCCACCAGCACTTGTTATTTACTTATCATATATATTTTTGTTTAGTATCTCTCTTCCCTGCTAGAATATAAGCCCTGTAAAGACAGGAAATTTTTATCTGTCTTGATTACTCATGTATTCCATGCATTTGGAATAGTGTCCAGCACATAGTAGGCAGTCAATAATTATGGGGTTTTTAAAAGATTTTATTTCTTTATTTGGCAGAGAGAGAGAGAGCACAAGCAGGGGGAGCAGCAGAGGGAGAGGGAGAAGCAGGCTCCCCACTGAGCAGGGAGCCCGATTTGGGGCTCGATCCCAGGACCCTGAAATCATGACCTGAGCTGAAGGCTGATGCTTAACCCACTGAGCCATACAGGCACCCCTTAAGTCATACTCTTATTAAAGAAAATAAGCCATGTAACACAGCAGTGAAAAGAATGAAGTTAGAACAGATTAAACACTCCCTCTCCCGTAACAGATGACTTACATTAAAACTGTCTTGCTGTGCAGTAAAGTTGCTGTGTACTCCTGCTGCAAGAAGAAGTTCAAATAAAATGAGGGAACATAGATGGGACATAAAATAGCAAGTGGGACTCTTAATTATAGCTTTGCCAATTGAAAGTTGAAATGACACAAAAATCCCGAGAAAAAGCACCATGAAAAGGAATTGTGCAATACTTTACAACGAAACAAAATAAAACCCAGCCCCCAAAGCAAACTGATTTGTGGAGCCATGTGAAAAGAGGAAGGAAGAGTAATTGCAGTTTCCAAATGGTGAGTTGACTGTTTAAAAATCCACACGGAACTCACTCTGTCAGGATGTCTCTGGAAAGCTCTCTCCTGTGGGAAGGGGAGATGAGCACACAGCCAGAAACCTTAAATGTCAAGCTGAGGCCGAGCAGTGCCTGCGCTGAAGAGAGGCGTGCAGAGCCCAGGGAGACAAGCCAGCCTGTGGGGTCTTCTTCCTTCTGGGGGAAATCCTAGCATTCTGGGATTAAGAGTGATATTGTCTGGGCACTGCCTGGAACCTCGTCTGACAGCTCTTCAAAACAGTGTGGCCCAGAGACAATCTGAAAATTAAGTTTAGACTCAGTGGTCTAAGTAGTTATGTCACTATGTCAGCATTGCCCTAACGCGAGCTGCTCCTCGGAGGATGCAGACAGAAGGAGGAGACAACAGAGCCATCTCCTGTTCCTGGTCGTCTCGAAGTCGGGGGCCTTTGCCAGGGCCAGACATGGGGAGCTCGGGCCAGGAGTCTAGATTTATATCTAAATCTGAAGGCATGAGACTGGGTGACCTCCAAGTCTCAGATGCTGTGACAGCCCCCAAAAGTTTATCTCCAGTGTACTAATGCACAGTCTCTCTTGCCACTGTCCTCATCACTGTTTGCCTCCTCTCCCCAAATCTCTACTCTTTTCTCCCTTTCTACATGAGTTTTGTGAGTTAACTATGTGAGTCTCTCTCCTCTTTCTATGTGATATACCCAAAGCCTACAGATGTGTTGTAACCACATAGTGTTTTCTTAAAAACTTTTTAATTAGAGATGCCTGGGTGGCTCAGTGGTTGAGCATCTGCCTTTGGCTCAGGTCGTGATGCCAGAGGCCTGGGATCGAGTCCCACATCAGGCTTTCCGCGTGGATCCCGCTTCTCCCTCTGCCTATGTCTTCACCTCTCTCTCATGAATAAATAAAATCTCAAAAAAATTTAACTAGTTGCCAATATTTAATAATCAGGAAATGTCACAAGAATGCCCATATTTCTAGTGTTTTGAACAACCAGAACACCTGGCAAACCTGGAGCAATGCCTGTGCACCAAATCCTGCGAGGGCTGGGAGGCTGCAGCCACCTTTCAGTGGCCTGTCATGCTGCAGGGCACGAGGGGCTCAGCCACTCCGCTGCTCCCTGGTTCTGAGGCAGGGAGGGGCGATTACCCTTTGTCAGTTTGTGTACACTATTATTTTTTCTATAACAGAGAAAGACCTCTTTCTACCATGTCTCAGTGTTTCCTACAAATGTGCTTTGCTATCTGGTGGCTCTAGGCGTTTGAGACTGTGGTCTATGGTTTATATTATCAGGCTGTCCTCCCTGGTTTTCAAGCAAAAAACCATCTAAATAGAATTCAAAATGAAGGGGTGGAATGGATGCCGTAAGCCCCAAACAACCCAAGACTTTATATACATAATATAATTATCAGGTAGTTAGGACTGAGGACTGATTTCTTCTAACCAGGATTTTGAGAGTTATACTTTTTAAATCATTATAAATATTTTTCATAGACATTTAGTCCTCAAGCAATTCTGCTAGATATGTATCATTACCTCCACTTTTACAAATGCAAAAACTGAGGCACAGAGAAGGGAAAGAATTTGCCCATGGCCACCAGGCTAATCAATGCCTGACCCAGGAACCAAGCCCAAATTTGTGCATGTGTGTTTGTGTTTTAAGGACTCTATTTTTGGGATCCCTGGGTGGCGCAGCGGTTTAGCGCCTGCCTTTGGCCCAGGGCGCGAACCTGGAGACCCAGGATCGAATCCCACGTCAGGCTCCCGGTGCATGGAGCCTGCTTCTCCCTCTGCCTATGTCTCTGCCTCTCTCTCTCTCTCTCACTGTGTGCCTATCATAAATAAATAAAAATTAAAAAAAAATAAAGACTCTATTTTTGAGTATTCTCTATGCCCAACATGGGGCTCCAACTCATGACCCTGAGATCCAGAGTCACATGCTCTACTGACTGAGCCAGCCAAGTGCCCTCTATGTGATTTGTTTGGTTGTTTGTTTAAAAGATTTTATTTATTTATTCATGACAGAGAGAGAGAGAGACAGAGGCAGAGGGAGAAGCAGGCTCTGTGCAGGGAGCCGGACGTGGGGCTGGATTCCAGGTCTCCAGGATCACACCCTGGGATGAAGGTGGCACTAAACCATTGGGCCACCGGGGCTGCCCTATGTGATTTGTTTTATTTTATTTTATTTTTTTAATTTTTATTTATTTATGATAGTCACAGAGAGATAGAGAGAGAGGCAGAGACACAGGCAGAGGGAGAAGCAGGCTCCATGCACCGGGAGCCCGATGTGGGATTCGATTCCGGGTCTCCAGGATCGTGCCCTGGGCCAAAGGCAGGCGCCGAACCGCTGCGCCACCCAGGGATCCCTGTGATTTGTTTTAATGAATGGGTTGCAAGTGGAAGTGACATGTGCCACTTCTGGACAGAATCTTCAAGCGGTTGTGTGTGATTTGCATGTTCTCCTTCTGGAGACGGTGAAAACTTATGTTGAGATGAAACCTCTATCATCTGAGTGATTATAATGGGCTGAGAACCCCTGCCAGCCCACTTTGGTCATGTGGATGAGAAATAAATGTTTGTTAAGTTACTGAAATTTGGAGGTTGGTTGTTACCACCATAAAACCTGCCCTATCCTTTCTTTTCTTTTTTTTTTTTTAAATTACGATTTTTTAAATTTAAATTTAATTTGCCAACATGTAGTATAACACCCAGTGCATCAGGTGCCCTCCTTAATACCCCATCCCCCCACCCACCTCCCCTTCTGCAACCCTTTGTTTGTTTCCCAGAGTCAGGAGTCTCTGGTGGTTTGTCATGCTCTCTGATTTCTTCCCATTCAGTTTTCCCTCCCTTCCCCTATGGTTCTCTGTGCTCTTTCTTATATTCCACACATGAGTGAAGCCATATGATTATTATCTTTCTCCGATTGACTTATTTTATTCAGGATGATACCCTCCAGTTCCATCCACGTCGAAGTAAATGGTAGATGCTCATCCTTTCTGATCCAAGCCCAAACTTTTGAAGCCAAGTTCAGTGTTTTTTATGGCATATCATAGCTGTTGCATATCATCCGTGAAAGTCAATGTGCTATGATTCTAAGAAGTCTTTAGAATGTTCTCTGCCATCAACTCCATAACATATTTCAATGCCTTATAACCCAGCTAGTTAGGAGAAATCTTGGAACCATCTTTGACTCATACCCGTGCAGTGCCTACCCCTCACCAGGTAAATGGTCCTGTCTATTCTTCCTTTAAAACAACTATTCTACTCAAACATTTGTCTCTGTTTGTTGCATACAATCTTCATCCCAAATCCATTGACTCACTCTTGGAGTAATGTAACAGGCCCCGATTGAGGCTTTCACACAGCATTTTGTTTCGAATCCAATCTGTATTAATATGCAAAGTAAATGGCCTTGTCATAGAGCTCCCTGCTTGTCTCAGAAACTTGCGGTGGTTTCCTAAATAATTAGCTATAAACTACTGATCTGAAGTTCAAGGTCCATCCTTCTCTTAGCTGCCATATTGTTCTCACTTCCTTTGTACTTTACTCATCTGTAGGAGAATTATACTTTTCTACCCAGTAACTCAGACTGGGCCACATGACTTGCTTTGACTAATGGAACGTGAGTCAAAGTGACATGTGCCACTTCTGAGAAAGAGTTTTCAGAGTCACTGTGGGCTCTCATGGTTTCTTTTCTCCCCTCCTCCTTGAAAATGGCAAGGTGCCAGATTAGAGCTGCTCCTTCAGTTTCAACCTTGGAATAAAGAAAGTGTGGAAACAGGGTTACAACCAGCATGGGGGCTGATCCTAGAGCAATGGGGACTTACAGGAGGAGAGAGTCAAATCTCCTGTTCATAGGAGGTAACATCTAACACGAGCAAGAAATCAAACTTTGCTGAGGATTTGATGCTCTTTGTCATGGGGTAACCCGGAAAGAGCTCACTGGCACAGCCTCCACAAGCAGTCTGCTTCCTTGACTCCACATAACATGTTCCTTTTTCTTTTTTAAAAGATTCTATTTATTTATTTGTGAGAGATGCACAGAGAGGGGCAGACGCATAGGCAGAGGGAGAAGCAGGCTCCCTGCAGGGATCCTGATGCAGCACTCCATCCCAGGACCCCAGGATCTTGACCTGAGCCAAAGGCAGACACTCAACCACTGAGCCACCCAGGTGCCTCCATGCTCCTTTTTCAGGGCTCTGTGCTGGGGCATATGCTGTCCCCAGCTTTTCTAGTCCTTCTGAGTTAGAGCCACTTCACTTGGACCTATCATTTTGCTTGGTATCAACTTAATCCCCAAAGTTGTACTCAGTCAGAGATTCCTGGCTCAGCCTACATTTTCTAGGGTATGGCAACAGTAAACCTAGAAATTTGTAGATCATCTATTCATTCACACAAAAGAATGTTCATACAACCTGATCCTTAATACTAAGCAGTTGATGCACTAATCAAATAGCATTTCCTTAAATGTCCAACCACTCAGGATTACATACGGGTTTGCAAGCTTCAAAATCTATAACTCCTTTCTTCGAGGGGTATAAATAAAGTAAGCAGTAATTTGCCCAGAGTTAGGTGATTTCTGTGACTTCTTAAACTCTAGCTGCTACCTTGGTGGCTCTTTTGAGCACTGTGGTATCTTTAATTTAGATTGCACATTTGGCAGTGGCACTGGTTCAGCCGCAGGATGAGAGCACCAGAAGACTGATCCAAAGGTCCCCATCTCATGAAGATGCTGTTTTCTTCAGTCCCATTCCTCGCTGTTCTCATTACCTGCCAAGGTTTCCTATTCACCCTTCTGCAATCTTTAAGGCCCGCCTTTCTCAGGAAGTCTCTCACTTTTCAGGATCCCAGGAGAGGTGGTAGGAAAGTACCCAGTGAAAGTGGAATATAGCCCTGCAGGGACCTGGCTAAACCCCAAGGCAGCTGTCTAATGAGTTCCTTGGACGAGTCTGCACCAAAGAGGGAAGGGGACACTCAGAAGTCTCCAGAGGCAAATTAGGATCGGAAGCTGGGGCAGGAAGAATTGGGGATCAGGGAGGCAACATTGCATGAAGCTGTAGACAGCAAGCAGAATCATTGGCCAGAAAAGGAGACAGAATGGGGGAGAGCCAGTGTGCATGGATGAGGCTTAGCAGTCAGGACACCAAGGCTACAAACACTTGGAGCAGAACATTTCTTTGTGTGGAGCCTAGAGGGGGTGGTGGGGTGAAGCAGCCCGTCTTTCAGGATCTTTCATAACTGCTTTGGTCCTCAGAGATATTTCTCTGGTGCCAAGGAAAGGGGGAAACCCTTTAGGTCTTCCTGGCTCCTGAGCAGGGGTTCTGAGGTCATGCCAGGAAAGGTGCCTGCTAGCTGTCAGTGTGAGCAAGGGTAACCAGGCAGGAGGGAAGTCTCAGGCTAGGAGTTGGTTGGCCGCAGGCTCTGGGTCCGAGGAGCAGAGACTTTAAGGGCAAAAGCAGGCAGGGGTGTGAGGGATTTGGGGAGATGAGAAAGGCAAAGCAGAGCATTGTTCAGAGAGTAGGCAAAGCAGAGCAAGGTGCAAAGTGTGGTCAGGAACATCCCAGAAAAGAGATCCCTTGACTTTTAAACTAGCTACTTGACTTTTAAACATTGGTTTGGGGTAATTTGTGTGTGTGTGTGTGTGTGTGTGTGTGTGTGTGTGTGTGTGTCTTGGTGGGGACGATAAAACTCATAGGGCCAAGCTCTGATACCTACCGCCTGCTACTCTGAACCACTAACTGTCTCACATACTGTTTTGTGCTCCCCTGTCGTTTCAGGCATGTTTCTTTTGACTCTCCTGACCAGGACCTAAACTCTGACCTATGTTTCTTCACTCTCTCCCCGCCCTTGCATAGTGATGAGCTGATTGATGGCTATGAATTTATGGATGAATACCTATCATCAACCCTTTCTATTATTTGTTCCCCCTGCCATTGCCATGCATGCACGCATTCAACAAGAATTCATTTCTAAAAAAAAAAAAAAAAAAAAAAAAAAAAAAAAAAAAAAGAATTCATTTCTATACATTACACGTAATAACAACACTTACTGAGTACTTAGGAACTGTGAGCCAGATGTTCTGCTGGGTGCTGAAGCACATATTATCAGTTGTAAGGCCCAGTCCCAGTCCTTGAAGAGCTCGCAGTCTGGTGGGGAGGGACAGAGATGCACATATGAAGATGATCCTCTGCCAGATGTATCAGGGGAGGCTTCAAGGAAGAGGTGATCATTTTGCTGGGTTCCAGAGGATGAATAAGGGTTCACCCAGTAGGGCAGGGAAAGCCCCACAGACAGAGGAAAGAATATGAGCACAGACATGGAGCTTGGTTCCCCACTTGCATCCTATCCTTGTAATCATAGAAGAAGGAACAGGCCTCTTCTACCCTAAATTCAATGAGTCCTTGAATGAGGATAAATACCCAGTCTGTTTATACTGTGTATAAAGCAAGAGCACTGCTTTCTTCTTTTGCCCTGCTAGCAAGTACGCAAGTAAAGACCTCAGCCAATTGTTTTTTAAGATGAGGCTTTGCTGAGCTTTAAATTTCTCATTGAGCGTCTAACCGTGAGAATCTTTGCCTTTATCATTATGAGCACTAGACTTGAGTGTCAACTCAAAAGACCTCCTCTTCTCATCTTGTCTGCTTTTGATTAATTAATTGAAGTTGCATACATCATGAAGAAATACTTCACATTCATTCTGACTGCAAATAGCTTCTTCTTTTATAATAACAAATTTTTAAAAGATTCTTAGTATTTACCAATTTCCACTTTACTTCCCAGCATCCTAAAAATCTTTTCATTTAGCTAAGATAGTCCAACAGCATTCTATGCGGCTCTGAGTGAGCATTTTTATCTTCTGAGTTACCATAGAATGCTTGCAATAACATGGATTCTAAAGAATGGTGCATTATAACACCAACACAACCCAGAGAGTGGGCTATTTACCCGGGAGGAAGTTTTCCCTCCGATGAAGTCAAAGTATCACCCTCTCTCATTCGCAGACCTTAGACACATCAGCAGCAGTTACAAAGACTGCATTTATGTGCCTCTCACTGTATGCAGAAACTTCGGGCAGCAGAGAGCGTTTATGGGTGTCCCTGCAGTGAAGCATGGCCACACCCCAATGAGGAATGCACCTTCTGTGCCTGGGAAGGTCAGCAGCAGACTTTGGCACAACCCCACGGCTGGGTGTGAGCATCAGAGGGATTGAGGCTGGACTTTCACCCCTGGAAAGGCATCCGTGATGCTTTACCTTAAAAGTCCAGAAGGTCAGTGGCCGTGTCCTGACTGCTTTGACCCTGCTGCGGGCAGTCCTGTAATTGGTGACTTGGACTTCTTGCCATGCAGAACAGCTGAGAACATTTCCTGAAATCAACTTTGACCCAGGAGGCTTCTGGGCTTTGGGTGGATGGATGGCAGAGAGGTTTATTGCCATAATTTCTTATGCCCTGCAAGAATACTTTAGCTATTTTGTTGTTTGTCTTGTTGTTGTTGTTAGGGTGGTGGCCCTAGCATTGGTGGTGGTGGTGGTGGTGGTGTGTGTGTGTGTGTGTGTGTGTGTGCATGTGTTAGTTTTACGTGATAACGAACAGAAGTCTGAACTGTCACTCTTTCTCCCACTTGCTTCACATCCACAGCGCTGCCAGCTGGGTAGAGGCACAGAAGGTGAGAGGTGCAGAAAGCAGCTGGGGCAGCCAGGACTTCGCATCTCAAGGAACTCTTCCCTCCTGCCACTCCGCCCTCTGCAGCCCTGAGTTCTTCTGAACTTCTCACCTAAATCTCTACCTTCTGCTAAGTTCACGATGAACCCCTGGTTTGGCAAGTTTGTGATGTGGTGCGGAGGCTGCTGTCCAAAAATAAACTATTGTATTGAGGAGGGAAAGGCTGGTTTTAAGAGGCGTGCTAGCCAGCCAAGGCGTTCAGCAGCACTTACTGGTTAACGTCTGCAAAGTTTCTTTTTCTACACAAAAGCTAAATGGGGCTCATTAAGCTCCTCTGGTGTAATTTTTTTTTTTTCTTAAAAGAAAAGACAAGTTAAAAATAGCCTAAGCACAAGTCTTGGAGACAATGAAAGCTTTGGTTGTTAGGAAGAACTGGTGATGAGGTCCAGGGAGTGTTTTAGCAACTGAAATTCAAAGCCCTGCAGGAGGGATGGGACTCCAGCAGGAGGGGATGACTGGGGGCCTCCGTGAGAAAAAGGCAGTGTGGGCGCGCAGAGCCCCAGTTCCAGAACGGACTCATGCTCAAGGTCAACATGATTTTGCTTTTTTTTTTTTCTGATTTTGCTTTCATCAAGCACCTATGTTAACATGTAACATATAAGCTACCAAATGGTCATAATATAAACTTCTTGGTCTTCTTGGGATGTCAGGGTCCTGGTACAATTTCACAAGGCATTTGGGGACCGAAGAACCTGAAGGAATGCTCTACTTTGAGGCGGCAGCTCTTTGAAGCAGGCAGCTGTCCTGACTCATCAGGGGATGATAAGGCCTTGCCTGCTGTGTGCCGGGAGAAGAGAAGACAAGACAAACAGGAAGCAGGGTTTTATCCTCTGGTCCCTCACCAACCAGCCCTTTGCTGAGAGCTAAACCAGGAGGATTCTGGAAGCAGCAAATTACGTTCTGACATCTCCCTCCTCAGGTCTTCAAGTTGGCAAAAGGAAAAGCGAGGAGAGCCGTGGAGCTGGAAATTAGTCATCAATGAGCAGCCTGTAGCCTGGCAGCTCCAACAGGGGCCTGTGCCACCTGGGGAGGTGTCGCTTCTAGACTCCGTGTACATAGATCTGTGTGTCCCGGGCCTTCTGGACTCCAGCACACTGAGCCAGTTCTCCCCAGCCCTGGTGCCCAGCACACCAGCTCCCCATGACTTAGGGCCTATCCACCTGTACCAATGTTAATTTGGATCCATTAACACATGAACTTTTCTTTCTCTCCCTGCCTCCTGGAGGGAGGAGTGAAGTGGGAGTGGGAAAGAATGACTCATCCTGTGGGAGGGAGGGAAGATCTCCAGCCTCTCCCAAGGTTATGTCCCTGCTAATCCCCACTCCCAATGGGCCACATGCACAACACAGAGGGTTGACTTAGAAGATCTTGAAAGTGTTGTCCAGTGGTGACTTCTGGGGCTGGGGCTCTATACCCTGTCCTCCCTGCATGAGAGCGATGAAGAGGCAGTATACAGGTTGGGGGGTAGATTTGAGACAGAGATTAAAGCAGAGACATCTACTTGGAAGACATGTGGTAAGGGGATGTGTGCACTGGATGGGGACCCCTACTGGGCAACCTGTGAGGTCTTTGTAACCCTGAGGTGCTCTAGCTCCCCAGGTGTGAGGTCTGTGGTGATGGCTCTTGAGTCTGGGAAGCACAGTGCAGGAGATGTTGCAGAAGCACTGGTGGCTGGTGGACTTCTTTCCAGCCTCTGGCTTGGGTCACAAGCCCAGGAATCAGGCCCTCCTCCCTATCTCCTGAACCATCCTCACAGTGACTCACCTCAATAGCAGTAATTCTGTGGGCCCCACTTCTTGAGTACAATAAAAATATTATAAACCATTCATTGAAGGCTTATTACCTGCCAGGCACCATGCATTATCTCGTTTATTCATCAGCTAGTCCCAGGTTCAAATCCTGACTGTGCCATTTGTTATCAGATATCACATTAGGCAAATTGCGTAAACTCTCTAAGCCAGTTTCCTCAAGTAGTAAAATGTGAATGCTAAAAGCACTTACACTGGATAGCTGAGATGATCAAGTAAATTAATGCATGGAAAGGGCTTATCAGAGTGCCTGGCACAGTGCTCAATCGTATTAACCATTGCTATTACACGCTAGGAGTGTTAGTATTATCATCAGACCTACTTCACACACGTGGCCGAGGGTCCATGCAGCTCCAGGGTTCCAGCCTGGGTTCATGGGACTTTGAAGCCTGGCTTTTTCCCATTCTGCTGCATTGCTCTTTCAGATTTCTCTTACATTATGTGGCAATTATAAGACTCAGTCATTTGAACTCTCCCGAGAGTGGAATAATGTCATCTCTTATTTCTTATTAATAGTTAAACCCACTGGCATATAGATCACAAAATGGTTTCACTTTAAATATCATATCCACAAATTCAAGGGCTGTGGCTTATACGTTTTTGCTTCCCCAGTGTCTAACAGTGCCTGTCACATCAAAGGCATCACTACATATGTATTGAGTTGAACCGACTTGCATCCACAGGAAAAATGAGGTGGGTGAAGTAACTAGGTCTTCACAGCTCCCCTGGGTCATCTCCTAGATGTCCCACTTGACCCCAAAGGTCACTGTCCCCATATGTCATAGCCCATTGTGAGTTAAGATACTTTAAAAAATTTCTTCTCTCATTTTACTCATTCTTTTCAGTTTGTTCATTCACTTGTTTTACAAATAATCATAAATGCTTATTCTAGGGCAGCCCAGGTGGCTCAGAGGTTTAGCGCCACCTGCAGCCCAGGGTCTGATCCTAGAGACCCGGGATTAAGTCCCACGTTGGGCTCCCTGCATGAACCCTGCTTCTCCCTCTGCCTGTGTCTCTGCCTCTCTCTCTCTCTCTCTCTCTCTCTCTGTTTCTCATGAATAAATAAATAAAATCTTAAAAAAAATAAATGCTTATTCTACAAATAAGTATTTGTCTACTATACATCAGGCTCTGCGCTAGATGCTGAAAGATGATCATGAACCAGAAAACCAAGTTCCCACTTTCACAAAGGGATACAGCAAGTATTCAGTAGGTAAGGTTGGCCTAAGTCACTAAGAAAATACAGAATGACCCATGCAGGAGACAGAAAGGTGTGTGTACCACATGCCATGCTCTGGTGGGAGAGGTGTGGGGTGCCATGGGAACACACAGTAGGAGTGCCTCTGGGATTCAGGCAACAAGATCACTTGGAGCAGCCTAAACTGAGTCCCAAAGGGGAGTAGGAACTACACAGGTAAGGGATACAGGAAGGAGGTTTAGGCAGAGAGAAGCACTGGGAAACTGGTAACCCAATAGGAACCTAATGGGTATGAAGTGGGGGGGGGATAGAACTTTTGTTCTTGAAAAACAAAATCTATAGAAAGGAGGTAAGCTGAGAAAATGTCTAAAGTAAGAGCAATAAATGGCAAATTGTATCAGATGATGTGATATATGAGTGTGAATAGCTTCGGAGAAATACAGCGAGAAGTATTTTGTACAAATGAAGTTCATGAACTACCTACATCAGAGTCAGCCAGGATGTTGTTAAATATGCAAGGACACTATCTCCAACCTCGAGTATCATAATGTTTGGAAAGAGGGCTTGGGCATTTGCAAGGTCACCAAGCACCCTGGGTGACTAATGCTTGTTAAGGTTTGAGAACCACTGTGAATCAGTGTTTATTTGGCACCCATTATGCCTCAATAGACCCCAACAGTCAGGGTCAGAGAGAAGTGTCCTAAGGCCCAAATGTCACAGCCATGCAGACCCTGTGGCACAAAGGCAAGGTGGTCTCAGAGTTAGATGAAGAAAAACAAGGATGTTTCTAGTAGGTGAGATTGGAATAATCACTAGGGAGTCCAAAAAGATGTGTGCATGGAACAGCAAAAACACTGGACTGGCTGGAGTAGAAGGGCAAGGCTGTGCAATAACAAAGTTTTAGCTGAAAAAATTCTAAAAAGGTCTGCAAAAGAAAGGCATTTAATTAGACAATAGGACATTGCATTGTCTTCCAGAAAAAGCCCCAGCACAGCAGAAATACCATTGGAAGGACAGTTAATTAGGAAGATACTTCGGCCATTGGAGATCTGACATTGCTATGTCTATGACTGAACACCTTGCTTAATTTCACTGGACCTCAATTTCCTTTTTTAAATTTATTTTTTATTTATTTTAAAAGATTTTATTTATTTATTCATGAGAGACAGAGAGAGAGAGAGAGAGAGAGAGAGAGGCAGAAACACAGGCAGAGGGAGAAGCAGTCTCCATGCAGGGAGCCTGACACAGGACTCGATCCCGGGTTCCCAGGATCAGGCTCTGGGCCAAAGGCGGTGCTAAACCACTGAGCTACCCGGGCTGCCCCCTCAATTTCTTCATCTATAAAGTGGAGCTCATAAAATCTACTTTGCAGGGTTGTAAGGATTGAATGGTATATATGCGAATAATCAATCCTATCCTGGACCACGTCTGCATTAAAACGATAACAAAAGCTAAAACCAAACATGAAGACACAGACACAAAGACACACACATAAATTTTATTCACCTGTCGGTGGCTTGTGATGTCTGGCCCCGTGATAACTGTTGCACTTGTTTACTGTTTATTTTCCTTCTTTTTTTGCCTCTGTCTCTTGCTGCTCAGGTGGCTTCCCGGGAGTCTGGGTAGCCAGCCTTCGCATAGGGCACCCTCTAGTGCTGGATGCTATAATGACTCCATCAGTCTTGGAACTGGGGATGGAGTTTTCTGATCCTGGAAGAAACTGTCCTTGAGAGCTAATAAGCCTGCGTAAAAAAATGACATTTTTAGCAGGAGGTTACCCATTGTCATCAAGAGCAAATTACTCTGTAGTCTATTGCCATCATATCAATGACCTTAATGATTTTCTTCCCTAAACAAAATCTTTTAGGAAATACTTTGGGGTTGAAGATAGAACCAGACACAAAATTTCGCCATCCTGAGGCTTCCCCTTCTGTGCTTCCAAAGCAACTGAAGAAATGTTTCCTTTAAATATTTTTTTATTATTGATTGCCTCACTTCAGTTTCTTTTGAAAGTATAGAAATAGGGACGCCTGGGTGGCTCCGTGGTTGAACGTCTGCTTTTGGCTCAGGTCATGATCCTGGGGGTCCTGGGTTTGAGTCCCCATTGGGCTCCCTGCAAGGAGCCTGCTTCTCCCTCTGCCTGTGTCTCTGCCTCTCTCTGCGTGTCTCTCATGAATAAATAAAAAATAAATTGGGAATATCAGCAGTCTGGTTTTGGGTGCCAAGTCTGTGGTTGACTAATTGGATGAGCTTGGCTAAGTAACACTCCATCTCTGGATCTTAGTTTCTGCAAATGTAAAATGAGAGCTGAAGTTTCTATGGTCACGTAGGTCTCTTCTAGCATGTGGCTCTTTGCCTAAATCAAGAGGCTGTGAAAAAGCACATATTGCTCTGGAGAGGGTCCTGGGTTTGAGTCCCCATTGGGCTCCCTGCAAGGAGCCTGCTTCTCCCTCTGCCTGTGTCTCTGCCTCTCTTTCTCTCTGTGTCTCCCATGAATAAATAAATAAAATCTTTTTTATTTGAAAGTAGTGAGAAAGTGTTCTCATTGAAATGGGTTTTAAATACTAGTATTTTTTACTGGAAAAAAATAAGAAATACAGAAAAGGGCTGACCGTAGTACCTGGCACAAAATAAGAACTCACTAAGTGTACACTCTTCTCTTTCTCTAATCAAGTTCATTATAGCCTTTAATGGGTAAAGAAGCTAAGAAAGGAAAGGTAAGGTACTGGGTGGCTCAGCTGGTTAAGCATCTGCCTTTGGCTCAGGTCATGATCCTGGGGGTCCTGGGTTTGAGTCCCCATTGGGCTCCCTGCAAGGAGCCTGCTTCTCCCTCTGCCTGTGTCTCTGCCTCTCTTTCTCTCTGTGTCTCCCATGAATAAATAAATAAAATCTTTTTTATTTGAAAGTAGTGAGAAAGTGTTCTCATTGAAATGGGTTTTAAATACTAGTATTTTTTACTGGAAAAAAATAAGAAATACAGAAAAGGGCTGACCGTAGTACCTGGCACAAAATAAGAACTCACTAAGTGTACACTCTTCTCTTTCTCTAATCAAGTTCATTATAGCCTTTAATGGGTAAAGAAGCTAAGAAAGGAAAGGTAAGGTACTGGGTGGCTCAGCTGGTTAAGCATCTGCCTTTGGCTCAGGTCATGATCCTGGGGGTCCTGGGTTTGAGTCCCCATTGGGCTCCCTGCAAGGAGCCTGCTTCTCCCTCTGCCTGTGTCTCTGCCTCTCTTTCTCTCTGTGTCTCCCATGAATAAATAAATAAAATCTTTTTTATTTGAAAGTAGTGAGAAAGTGTTCTCATTGAAATGGGTTTTAAATACTAGTATTTTTTACTGGAAAAAAATAAGAAATACAGAAAAGGGCTGACCGTAGTACCTGGCACAAAATAAGAACTCACTAAAGAAGCTAAGAAAGGAAAGGTAAGGTACTGGGTGGCTCAGCTGGTTAAGCATCTGCCTTTGGCTCAGGTCATAATCCTGGGGCCCTGGGGTCGAGTCCTATATTGGGCTCCCTCCTCAGTGCGGAGTCTGCTTCTCCATCTCCCTCTGCTATTCCCCCTGCATGTGCTCTCTCTCTGTCATATAAATAAACAAAATCTTTAAAAAAAGAAAAGTTAAATGATTTTTTGTAAGCAATCAAAGACTTTATTCTTAGACCCTTACAGGGAATTCTTTTTGGCTCTGCCATGTGGCATACAACTTCAATTCCAGGAGCGTGTTAACAGGAAAATCATCGGAAGGCCTCGGATTGTGTAGGAATGACAGGATAAGGTCCATGCCTGGTTTAGAAATGATTCCGGGGATCCCTGGGTGGCTCAGCGGTTTAGCCCCACCTTCGGCCCAGGTTGTGACCCTGGGGACCCGGGTTCGAGTCCCGCGTCGGGCTCCCTGCATGGAGCCTGCTTCTCCCTCTGCCTGTGTCTCTGCCTCTCTTTCTCTCTGTGTCTCCCATGAATAAATAAATAAAATCTTTTTTTAAAAAAAAAGAAAGAAAAGAAAAGAAACGATTCTGATAATCTCCTTGAATGGCCAACTCGGAAAGACAGTATCCTGCTTCATTTTAGGAGGCCAGGGATACATAAACAGGATGACTATAGCCAATGCCCTCAATCTCTTGATTCTCTGGGCTTTGAATTCTTGACCCAGCTGGACCATGCTGCTCCCAGAGCTGGCCCAGCTCGCCTGGAATAGGCTCATACGTTCTGCGCGCTGAAAGGCAAAACATGAGGACAGACACTCCTTCTCACTGGGTCCTTGACCCAGATTCTAGTCACCATATTGTGTTCTGCCAAAAATAAAAACAAAGACAAAACCGGAGGCCCAATTTAAGGCCATAAGCCCATAGTCAGAGCAAAAAGCTGAGGGCTCTGGTAGGTACTTCGGGGGCCCGGTTGTGACGCTGGAAGGAGGCTTGCTGTCTTCAATTTCCCCCACCATCCCTCCCAGCATGGGTAAAGAAGTTTCGCATAAACAACTGAGGAAAATCCCCACGAGAGCTAGCTGGCCTTATCTGCCAACAGTAGTTGGAGGACCGGAGGGAGTGGTACCCACCATATCCACGAGGCCACTTCATGTCAACATTATTTGGCCTGGATTTTAAAAACAGTGTCTATTTTCAGGCTGTGTGACTGAAAGGGGACAGCCCAGGTTGCACAACACAACTGATGAGAGAGCCTCTGTGCCTCCCTCCCTCTTCCTTCTTAGCCCAGACGTCCTGAGGACAGGGGAGTCCCATGAGACGGGTGGTGGGGGGGCGCGTGGGCAGACAGGTATGAGCGCCTGGGAGAGGCCCACGGTGCAGTGAGCTGGCTCTTTCCTCCCACATTTCCCTTGTTTTAAAAATCAAGCCTCCTGCCAGGGATATATTTAGCATGATGTGCCTCCATCTTCGAAGCAGAGGGCCCAGATGGTGGGGTTTTACAGCCGCACGGCTATGAAGTTGATACCTGGGGGCTGAGTGAGCAGCCAAGCAATGGCTAAGTTTTCCTGCATGCTCTCCCTCCACAAAGGAAACCAGGGCTTCTTTGCACATCGCCCCAGATAGGTGGGCATGTGTGCTTTCACGCTTGGTTTACAGTATCCCATGAGATGTGTTGGCCAAGGATGGAGAAAGGAGATTGTCACTGACAAGGCCTTCGTTCTGCGTTTCAAACTCCCTTGCGCATATAATTAGGAAATCAGACAGATTATGGTAATTCAAGGCCCACTAAAGTCTTCTATCTATGAAATTGGGAAGACCCCACTTTTGTGAAACAGCCCATCTTTTCTGCAGAGGCCGACTGAGGTTCGAGAATTTAGATTAAAATCCCACACAATTCACTCACTTCTTACCTCTGTGACTTGGGGCAAATCCTCAAGGCCTGTGACTAGAGAAAGTATAGCCTATGTTTCTTATTGACCTGAAAGGGTGATTATGAGAGTAAAAATTAAAATGTGATAAGGTTTCTGCAAAGGCTCTGGAAACTAGAAGGGATATTTCGGAGTGCCTGCCTGGCCCCTGGTTCGTCGCCAGCAAATATTTGTGGAATTGGCTGCTGGAGGGAGATATGTGGGATGTCAGGCATGAAGCAAGCAAAACTGATGAAGAGATATTTTGGGCTTTATCTTAGCTTGCTCTCTTCAATTATTTAGTCTGTCCAGACATGAAACTGGCTTCAATTCCCTTCAGCCACACTCTCTGCACCAAACAGCCATCCACACAGGGCACACAGTAGACCAGACTCTCTAATATCATCATGGCAGTCTGGGCCCATCCACCTGTGAGGGACCATGTCCCAAAAGCTTATTTGTAATTCCTCCTAACATTTATTTCCATACTTTTGGAGGCCAGTGTAACAGCCCCCTGCAAACCTAAAAGAAAAAGAAAGGGAATATCCAGATACATGTATTAACTTCATGGTGCCCCTTCTAGGCAATAGTTGGATTAAGTTTGCCATAATCTAGAATGAAACTTTAATGTGCGCAGGACCGCCGAGGGAGCTTGTCCAGTGTGAATCGGATCCAGATGGTCTGGATGCAGAGTAGGGTCTGACATGCAGCTCTCAGGGGAGCTGCTGCTGCTGCTGGTCCTCAGAGCACACTTGGAACGGCAAGGCTGTACCCCATCACCTCTGCGTCACATCCCTTTTGTCGCCCTGTGATTTCACCCCCAACAAATTTGGTGCTCCCTCTCCTCCAGCTGTTTCCACTCAGGCCCTCTTTCCCAAGCCCTTCCATAGATCCATCTGGATCATCCATCTTCTCAACTCTTGGTCACAGCCACAGAACCCTGTTTCTCTGAGGCTCCAGTGGATTCCTGGCTGTTCTTCCTCACTCACTGATAACCACCCTCACAGCCCCTCTCTCTGTCTCAAGTCCTGTCGTCATCCTGGATGTGTTCACAATTCCTGGATGGCCCCCACCGCAGCTTTGCTGGTTCTCCATCTCTAATTTACCTTCCTCTTCACTTAATCCAGAGATCACCTCCTATGACATGTTTTTTTAAAAGTTTTATTTATTTATTCATAAGAGACACACATAGAAAGAGCCAGAGACATAGGCAGAGGGAGAAGCAGGCTCCCTGCAGGGAACCCGATGTGGGACTCGATCCCAGGACCCCGGGATCATGCCCTGAGCCAAAGGCAGACACTCAACCACTGAGCCACCCAGGTGCCCCCCCCCAGTGACCGTGTCCTTGACCTGGAAGTCAAACTACCCCGTCTCTCATAAGAGTATTTCAGAAAGGCCATAGTGACCGTAAATTCCTAGGCTTCCTCCTCCTTTATTCTTCACCTCTCCTTTTGCTGAGGCTGTGAATTTTCCAGATTCCCTGCAGCCTGGGCCCTGTCTCTGCTCTCCCTCACCTCCTCCTCCCTCCCTTTTTTTTTAAATGTTAAAGTTGTTAAAGAGAGCAAGAGAGCATGAGCAGTAGTGGAGAGAGGCAGAGGGAGAAGCAGGCTCCCCGTTGAGCAGGGAGCCTGACTCAGGGCTCGATCCCAGGACTCTGGGATCATGACCTGAGCCAGAGGCAGACTCCCAACAGACTGGAACCACCCAGGCAGGGCGCCTCCTCCCTCCTTAGGTCTGACCCTTGCCAAATGCACCTCCACACCACACAACTCTCTTTCAGAATGTAATTGAAAGAAAAGGAATTAAAGAGCCAGTCATAAAGCAAATGTAGTTTCTTCCCATGATTGCCCTTATAGATTACCCTGAGTGGGGAGTTTCCCTCAGCCGAGACCCCTGGCCGCCCCCACAGCGTACTGCTCCCTCGCAGATCAGGGCAAGTGCTCCGGTCACTTTAGGTCTCAGGACGATCTCAGGTTAGTAGTTAGCCCTGCCCAGTCCCAAGGAATACTAAGAACGGAATCAATCAGACGGAATCAGCACAAAAGGGGGACGTGGGCAGCTTCTTTTCTCTTCATGATGCCAGGGCCACCTCCCTCTTCCAGGTGCAATCTTTGGCCCCTCCAGGATTGGGGGTGGCGGAAGACAGGAGGGGGCCAGAAAGGTTCCACTGACTAGGTGGTGAGGAGCAGTGGCTGGTGCTCTCTGGGCTGGCCAAGTGTTCCCAGTGGGTTCCTGGTCATAGTCTGAGACTGCGGACACCCAGGGCCTGGGGAGTTGGAGCTGCACTTTAGCTCAGCTCCATGGTCTCCTCACGGACTGGCCACTTGAGGCCCCCCCTTAACTCTGTTCTTGGGGGTTGAGCCCTGTCTCAAGGGATACCTTCAGGAATGGCCTTTTGGGGCAAAGTCCCTTTGCGGAGGTTCCAGGTCAATATGCAGCAAACCCTCCGTGTCTGCGCTTCTGTTTCACTGGTAAACACGTACCTTTGACCTGCTGTCAGCGGAGGGAACTTGCTTCCTGAACTGCAGCCTCTCTGTGGTCGCCACAGGCAGTTTTAGTCACACTCCTGCCCTTTAGATTTCCTAGGCAAGGGGCAGACGCCAGTCCAAGTCCCACTTCCAGAGACACATGTCAACTGCTCCAGAAGGCCTGCCACCCTCTTGCACACTGTGGGGCCTTGGGGCGAACCCCACACCATCCACCCACCTAACCCTCCTCCTGCGGGTCCTGGCCTCATGCTCGGACTCCCCAGCCTCTTTCACAGGCCGGGGCTGGGTAGCCAGCTGGGTTCTCAAAACCAGTCCGCAGCCCCATCCTTTGCACGTCCGGCCTGGCCCGGTAGCCTGCCCGTCTGGAATCCGGGAGCACCTGCGGCCTACTGTCTTGTCAGGAGCAGGGGCCACAAAGTCTGCGTTAATACACCGTGACGGCAGCTCTTCTTGGGGTGGCAATGCCACATTCGTTCTGTAATTCACATTTCCTGCCCTTCTAAAAGATCATCTGCACAAAGTCTGAGTGCACGTCCATGGCACACAACACCTGCCACAGCCTAGTGGTTCTGGGATGGAGCCTATCAAAGGGCTTTTCTGCAACCCCGTCTTCTTGAGCCTCAGCCTGCCCAACTCTCCACACTAAAGGTCTGCCTGGGTTTACTCTCAGTGTCACCTTTCCTAACTTTTTGCTGAGAAGAAAGTACTTCCTCAGTACTGGCTTCCCCAGGAGCCCAGGCAGGCGGTACTTGGCAGCTAAGCAGAGGCTCATGGTCCAGGCTGCACCTGCCACAGCCTGGGCACTGCCATCATCTGGCTGCTTCCCAGGCTCATGACCACTGTTCTCTCTTCTTTGTGTCTCCTCCTGGGTCTTGAATCAGTTTTACACAATCGAGGCAGGCTTTCTACCAGAAGGACCCCACCCAAGCTTGGTGCATCCACTGACGCCCGGGCCTCAGGCAAGGGGCCCATCTCCTAGGGCAATGAAGTCTCTCAAACTAGGGGGCAATATTTAATCTCTCAGTTCTGGAATCTAGAAGGCAAACATCAAAGTGTCAGCAGGCACATGCTCCCCCTCCTAGACTTTGGTGGCTGCTGGTGGCCTTGGGCATTCCGTGGCTCCACCTCAATCTCTCAAACTGGCCTCAGCCATCATATGACCTCCTTCTCTGTGTACACCCCTGTGTCTTCGCATGGCCTTCTTTCCAGTACACTAGCCATTGGCTTTAGGGCCCATTTTGTTCTGATGTGGTGTCATCGTAACTCATTAAATCCGCAAAGACTGTATTTCCAAAGAAGGTCATATTCTCAGGTCCTGGTAGATGTGGATTTTGTGGACACTATCCCACCAAGCACAGGGGGTACTGGAGGAGTAGGGGCAACCTGATGAGGTGGGAAATGTTATCCTCAGATGAAACGATCATAAAGGATCTTTCCTCCCTCAACAGCCTCACCTTTCTTCCAACATGGATCTAGGTAATATTTATCTTCATTTTGGTTTGCTTTATCTTAGCAGACAAATACTCCATGAGGAAAAGAAAATGTATTTGTGACCAGTAGGAGACCCAGTGGCTTCATCCACACTGAAGACTGAATCATCATCTGAACAGGTCCCAGCCATACTCCGTGTGACACTCAGGTCTCCAAAGGCCAGCCCAGGACTCTCTGTGACTGTGGCCTTATATATATATAGAAGGAGTGTTTGGGACACCAAAACATCATTTTTGACACAGAATGAGAACATAGCTCTTACTCCCTAAGCTCCTTTGGTGTTAGAAACAATATCTGCCTCATTCAAGTTCTTTTGCTATATTTGACATGGTAGAGGGTGACACCCCTGTCATCCAGCTCCCCGAGTCTACCATTCTGACCTCCCCCTGCCCCAACTGTCCACAGAGGCCCCAGTCTAGGAAATGAAGGAAAAGTGGAGGCTGAGTTCCTACCTGCGCTTTCCAACTTGGGGTGGGGGTGAGGGAGAAGTGGAGGGAACCATGGGGACCATGGGCAGTAGCTGTGAAAGTTCGAGTGTAAGAGCCTCAAGGGCAGGGACTGGGCCTATCCTCTTCATGCGGTCTAGGGCCTTGTCTGGCATGTAGTGGACACTCAGGCCATATCTGGGGAATGAAGGATCGGTCCCTGGGATGCCGGTTGTCAGTTCAGCCTGTTTCTCTGTGATGATGATCCTCCCTAGGTCCTGGATTTTGTGAAGCAGTTCTTAATCAAAATATGTCCTGGGATTTGGGATTTGGAAATTCTGGTGAGTATTTCAAGGAGTGTGAATGGTTCAGATGTTCTCTGAGCCCCTATATGGAAGTACCCCGACCCCCCAAGGAAAGCAATGCGGCAGGACCTCGCCTGAGACCCCACCAGGAAAGCCTCAGCCTTAGCCAGCAGGAAGGACTCCGGGGACATTCAGAAATTAGTCTCTATAGGACACAGTGCCTGGCTGGATGTGAATTAGGGAGTGGGAGGAGTCCAGGATTATCATAATTTCCATATTTCCAATAATTCTAATTATTTCCATAATTTCCATAAACTGACCAACATATTAGTTCCAATGCACTGGGTACATGATCAATGAAAGACTTGCCTTCTAGATTTATGAATTCAGTTTACCTGAACATCAGGAAGAATTCAAATGTGAATCAATTGTATAACTTGACATCAACTTGCCTCTTTTATCTGGGGTCTAGGGTAATATTTGGTGAGATCACCTAACCCTACCCTCACCCCCAGAAATCACATTTTCAAAGTTAATTAAGAAGAGACCTGTTTTTTTTTTTTTTTTTTTTTTTTTTTTAGAAGAGACCTGTTTATAGGCATTATCACCTCTAATCCTACAGAAAACTGGGCAGCATCAGCTAACCCTTCCATGTAATTAGCCTAACCACCGGGGGAGGTGGGCCGACATTGTTACCATGCTCTAGCGCCACCAGATTCCGAAGGAGGTCACATACCAAACATATCCAGTGTCATCTCACAGTTTCCGTGGGTCAGCAATTGAATGCGACTTGGTGGTTCTTCTGCAGATTCTCTTATAAGGCAAACGTGATGTCTTCTGGGGCTGCAGTTATCTGGAGATCTAACTGAGGCTGGAAGCTCTACTTCCCTGCTCACCTCAGTGACTCACTGGCCACTGACTGCAAGCCTCAGTTTATTCCCGCATGGGCTTCTCTATAGGGCTGCTTGAGTCTCCTGATGACATGGCACCTGGCCTCTCCCAGAGCAAGCCATGAGAGACGTGGGGAGAGAGAGAGAGAGAGAGAGAGAGAATCAACAATGCTCTTAAGACCTAGCCTCAGGCGGTGCCTGGGTGACCTAATTGGCTAAGCATCCGACTCTTGGTTTCAGCTCAGATCCTGCTCCCAGGGCTGTAAGATGGAGCTCCTCTTTGGACTGTGTGTTCAGTACAGAGTCTGCTTGAGATTCTCTCTCTCCCTCTGCCCCTCCCACCCCCCCCCCCACATGTGCTCCTTCTCTAAAATAAATAAATATCTTTAAAAAAAAAAAAAAAGAAGAGGACCTAACCTCAGAGGTCACCAACCATTGCTTCTGTTGTGTTCTCTTGGGAGGGAATTACAGAAGGGTGTAAATACTAGGGAGCTACCACCACAGAGTTTAGTTTTCTGTTGTGACCTGTTAGTTATAGTATCATTATTTAGAAATACAAATGAAATACCATTCTTTCTTATTTTCCAGGGTATAATTTTTATTTTCCATATGCTCCCACCCTGCAGCCTTTCATCTGTGTAGAGTATGTTATTTTTATTAGGTTTAGACTAAATTTCTGCAGCAAAAGACCTCAAACTATAGTAGCTTAGACAAGAGAGAAATCTCCACCCAGAGGAGGGTAGGGCAATGCAGGGTGGCCTTGCCCTTCCAGGGCATCCAGGGACTTGGGTCTTTCTAGTTATGCATTTGTCCTTAAGGCACTGACTTTATCTGCAGGGTTAAAGCTGGCTGACAAGTGCAAAAGAGAGTGGGGATAGGATGTGGAGAGGTAAAAGCATCCCATACCAGAATGTGACCTGGCCTGCATGCATGAATTTTTATCCCATTGCTTATGTTCAGTTGCCCAAAGTCACATGGCCATGCCTACCTGCAAGAGAGGTTGGGAAATGTCATCTCCATCTGGCTGCCCATGTGCTCAGCTCCAACTGTTAGAACAGAAGAAGATGAGAATGAGGAGATAGTTATTGTTCTCTGTCACCTAAATTTATAGACAGCAAATAAGTAGAGGCTGCATGATGTGCCTCTACCACTAACTAGTTAGGAGATCAGATTGAAGGTCCATATATCCTCTCGAGACCCCAGTTTTCAGTGTCTATAAAATGAGCACAGGGGACTCAATCAGGGATTTCCACATACAGGCTTATATTAAGAGGGGGCTTTGGTGCCATTACAAGGAATTGTAGAAAATGTTTGTGAATCAAGCACTTTCTGTCAGTGGAAGAAATAATACTACTGGTCTTTATGTTTACTAATTTTCAAATGTAGTTGCTGTAGTAATGATTAAAATGTAATATTTAAAATTTTACTATGTTTGTAGTTAATGCTATCTCATTGGGTACTTTTCTTCCTTAAATATCTAGAATCACAATCGCTATCATATGGAAGATTGGGACCTTTCTTAATATTAAAAAAGAAGCTTTGTATTTGAGTTCCTGGTACATAATAGATGTCCAGTAAATATTTGTTAATTGGATTACGTAGAATGCAGGGCACCACTGAGATGAGCCCTTTCGTCTCCGCCAACTCCAGAATTTTAAGAATTCTTTAACTCTGAGGCAATTTTCCAGTTTGAATTTTACTGTAACCAATCACTTCTACATAATTAAAACCAGCCCTAGTCCACTGCATCAGTTCCCAAATACTGGGAGACTTTTCCGTTTCACATACATATAATAGCACTGCTTACTTAGTATTCACATCTTCCAAATCCCTTCCTGGAAATAACCTTCCCCTGTTGTAAAAATGAAGTAGGTGGAACTTACACGCCACCCTTTGAAAGTTCTGCATTACAAATTCATTCAGAAACATGGATTATGTCTGCTTGTCAGGGAGACAGTAGGAGATAATCCTCAGTAGGTGGTGGTGGCGAGCATTTCCAAGCCTCTCTGCAAAAGCCCCAACATTTATTATTTTATGCTGTTTAATATTATTAAATTCTAAAATCAAGAATGTAAAGTGTTGGCTCGGAGGCTAAGGAAGCTCTCAGTATTCTGTCATCAAGCTCTGAGGTCAATCCCAGGAGAAGTGATGTTTGTATGTTGATGTATGTATGTCCTGTTCCAATCTAATATGCACGGATAGTCTTGGGTCATGCTTTCTGCAGTGTGGGGCACTAGAGGTGGAGCTTTAAAAGACTTCTATCTTCGGGGATGGTTTTCTTCTGGAGGGAAAAGGGAGAAGAGAGTCTTGGCTACTTCATTTCATTCTCCTTTCTTCTTTGCCATTTGTCTGAGTGAGTCAGCAGGGCAGAGCTGAGTTTCGCTGAGGGCTGGGGCTGACTGTCCAGAGTAGCTCTTCCCTGGGCACTCTTATGCATGTGGGCTCACACGTTCTCCTCTTCTTGGCTCCCATTCCTGATTTTCACTACATGGATCTTGCTGTACCATCAAGCATGGTCATGAGAGGGCTGTGTTCCGGGGCTGCCTACCTAGAAGGGTCAAGTAAGCTGTGTGACTGATTTAATTTCCAAGTCCCAGGCCTTGGAAATTTACTTTCCAAGTAAATTTGGCTTTACTTGGCTCCACCTTGCCTCCTGGGAGAGTATAGTGGCATTTGAGGCCAAAGCCTGGGTTTCAAAGTTCTCCTTGGCTCTACACAGCCTTCCACATATATGTGGCTTCCGAAGGGTTAGGGACAAGCAGAGGGTTAGTGGCCGAAGGGCTCTGCTCTTCTCTGCAGGTTATCTATCTTTCTGCTTTCAGTAATATATCATAAGTTAACAGAAGGATTTTCTGTAGAGCATATGGAAAATGCACGTTAATTCAGACTGCCCTGTGTTGGAGTTTAGAATACAAGACATTGTTTTGAAATGTAACAAACTACAAATTTAAGGTTAGAAGGCTGGGGGGTGCCTGGCTGGCTTAGTCAGTGGAGCATGTGACTCTTGACCTTGGGGTTATGGGTTTGAGCCCCACATTGGGCATAGAGATTACTTAAAAATGAATAAATAAATAAATTTAGAAGGCTAGGGTTTGAATTTCCACTAACACTGTGATATTGGCTAAGATACGTAGCCTCTGGTTTCTTGGAAGCGTGTGCTATAGTACCCATTGTACCAGTTAGGAGTAAGTGAGCTCAATGTATACCTTATACAAATAGCAGATGCAGTGGCGAAATCTTTTTGAATTTGATAGTTCAAACAGGTTTTACTGATTTAAGTGTTTGAGATGATTTCTTTAGAGCATTTCAAAGACTTGTTAAATTCATAGCATTCTTTTATTTTCAAAGCAAGGGATTAAAAACTTACATTCCTCAATATGCCGTCTACTTTAGGAACCAACAATTACTTCTTATATATTCAAAGACTTGTATGGTTATGACATACAACCACTTTAAATTGTGGTTTTTGTCATTTAATTAGTCTCATTTAGTTTATTTGAACATGTCGATGCTATTATGTGTATTTTACCTAAGAGGATAAAATACCTCACAAGAAATATTTTACACATTTTGTGCTTTCATTCCACAAATATATATCAGTTATTTTGACCTAGGTCTTCTCTATTATTCTAATCGAGGGAGATTTTGTTTCACAGAATCAGCTTAGTATGCAGTCAAATTTTTTGAGAAATTTGAAATTTTATTTTGTTCTTGCAATAATGCAATGACAATATTATAGGCAAAATTAGCCATTTTATCATGGCTCTTGGATGGTAAATGTAAGTTTTTAAAAAGTGTTATATATACACAAGGAAAGCTCTAGTAATCATGAAGTGTGATGTCGTGAGCTTCTGGTGTTTTGTTTTGTTTTGTTTTAGTAGCGGTCAGCATAATCCTTGCCTCAAACTGGGAAACAGAGAAGAACAAGCATGAATGTTTGAACTTGGAGAAGGATGATGGTGGCCCTTTGTACTACTCTATTTTTTTCAAAAGGCTGCACCAGGGGCACCTGGGTGGCTTCGTCAGTTGAGCATCGGCTCAGGTCATGATCCCAGGGTCCTGGGATCGAGCCCCACTTTGGGCTCCCTGCTATGTCCTGCTATGTGAGGAGCCTGCTTCTCCCACACTCCCTGCTTTTGCTCTCTCTTTGCCAAATAAATAAATAAATAAATAAATAAATAAATAAAATCTTAAAAAAACAAAAACAAAAACTAGCCCTAGCTTTCTATTGTTCAGTCCCCAACTTATAGAGTATTCTTGACTTCTCTCAGTAGCAAATCCTGCTGGATCTAACTTCAAAATATCTTCAGGACCTAATTTCTTTGTATCACATTCACTGCTATCATTTGGTTGCGGCCACCGTCATCTCTGCAGTTGTTACTGGTGCCCATCTCACCCACATGTCCTCTTTGGGACCAGTATACTCCTCCTCCACCTGCTGGGACTACTGGTTGTTGAAGGCAACCCTCATGGGGTATATCCCTCATCGGGACTGCCTTGGTTGAAGAGAACTACCTTGTTCAAAACTTACATGCTTTCCCAAGGGGAAAGACTGGCTGATGCAAGTATACAAAGACCTGGCAACTTTGCCCAAATGGTCTCCATGCTTTGTTCTTAACTCTCTGCAGTCCTTCTCAACAAAGGAGACACAGCTATGTTAAAACTGAAATTAGGGGCACCTGGGTGGCTTAGTCGGCTAAAGATCTGCCTTCAGCTCAGGTCATCATCCCAGAGTCCTGGGATGGAGCCCCACATCAGGCTCCCTACTCAGTGGAGAGTCTGCTTCTCCCTCTGCCTCTCTCTCCCAACTCATACTCACTCCCTCTCTCTCTCAAATAAATAAATAAAATATTTTTTAAAAAATATAAATTAGATCAAGAACTCCATAGCTATTTCCCCCCACTGAATAAAGGTTAAATTCCTGAGTGACCGAAAGACCCTTTCATCATCCACTTAACCACCCTGTCAATACCTCCTCTGCCTCCTATGTCTCTACCCTTTGTTCATTCTACTCTGACCACACTAGCATCCTTGCTGTTCTTGAACATGCCAGACAAACTCCTGTCCCAGGACTTTTTTTATTGACTCTTTCCTCTGTCCATAGGCTGCCTTTTTGCTGAGGTCCCTGCCCACTTTATTTAAAATAGCAATTGCCACTCATCCTGCTCTGGTACTTGCCCTTCTTACTTGCATTCTTTTCCCTCTGGGCCTGTGACTTTCTAACATACTATATAACTTACTTACTTTGTTATTTTTTTCTCCTATTAGACTATACCACCTGAAACTATGTATTTGGTTTGCCAGGACTGTGCGTGGCAATAGTGGTCACTCAATAAATACTTGCTGAATGAATAAATGAATAAATGCCTTTATAAAGAAATGTGTTTAGAATAGTGTCTGGCATATCATAAATGCTCAGTAAGCGTTAGCTACTGTTGAGCTAGTGGAGAAGGGGTCATGAGATTCCTAGAGTTTCAAAAGCTAGTTCAACAGCATTTGATCCTATGATCCTGCAGCACGAGGAAGACGAATAATACCACACAGTGGTGAGAATCTTAGTTCCCTTGCTTTTACGGGTGTGCGCCAACCCCAGGGATGAGTTGAACTCCCTTTACGATAGACTTTAAAGCCTAAGTCTCAGTTTGTCACACAGATCCTGGAAGTGATCAAGGACATGAAAGGAGGATGGGGACCGGACCTCTGAACCATAATTTGGGTGCAAGGGACAGAAGTCAGAAGTCTGATCTGGCTCCAGGTGAGGCCTGATCCATCCTAGAGCTTCTTTTGGAAATGGTGAAAGTCCAGCACTTATACTGAGACAGAGTGGCTGGCGGTGGTTTATACTGATTTTAAACTCCTCATTTATTGGAATGACTGTTTAGATCGGCTCCCTAGTAAGAGAGAGCTCAGAGTTCTAGCTCATATCCTTGGTCATGAGCCCTATCCTTTCTCGAACTGAGAGTGCTGTTGGCCCTGGGTCCTGGCCAAAGGTGAGGTTCTTCCAGTAGGTTGTGGGGAAAGACGCTCAGAAATGCACTTTAAAATGAGAGAAGTCTAACTGTGCAAATGTGCAAGATATTCTGATTCCTGGGGAAATACATACTCATCTTAAAAAAATATCTATTTTACTCAATAACAATATAGATTTGTAGTTGACCACAGAAGAGCAACAGTCAATTCTGACATCTGTTGGTTTGTACGAGCACTTGGAGGAAATAGCTATGGTATGTGGGAGGTACTTGAAATCATTCAGTCCTGGACTCCAAAAAATATAGAATGCCCAAACTATCAGGAACAAGAGGTGGTCAGTCTTATTTTAAAGATATTTTGAGATAGGCACTCTAGCTTTTGCTTCTGTGCAATCCAAAAATCAGACAATTCATTGGAATGTCATCATAGCATCTAAGTTCAGTTTGCTTTTAATCCCTATTAATGATGTCAGCACCTGGCGTGCCTGGGTGGCTCAGTGGTTGAGCATCTGCCTTCGACTCAGGTCATGATCCCAGGGTCCTGGAATCGAGCCCCACCTCGGTCCCTCTCTCTCTACGCCTCCCCTCCACTACCCCTTCTCATGCTATCTCTCTCAAATATATAAATAAAATCTCTAAAAAAAAAAAGATGTCAGCACCTGATAAGATTCTTTATTACTACCCTAGAAATTACATACTTGAATATTATGAAGTAACTCCTATGATTTTTCCCCCCTATATAAGGTTAATCTCTAATTATTTACTACTTCTTTTTAAGGAGATATGTTGGGAGACCTTTTCTGAAATTTGTGTGGTACCTAACTCCTATCAAAGTACCCCAGGACTTCCATGCCTATTGCCATAGTATTTGCTTAATACAAGTTGAATTCCTACTTACTTTACAATTTAACCCATCAGAAAAATTCCAAATAATCATTGAAAAAAATATGATATAGCCAATAATATGCACATGGAGGATCCTTTTAGCACTTGAGTACTATACATCTTTCTTTTTTTTTTTTTTTTTTTTTATTTATTTTTTTTTTTTGTCTTTTTTACTATACATCTTTCTGTATCAGACTTCTATTAATGCATTCTAGTATCTTGAAAACTTTTGAAATAACACGCATTGATAAACGTGTTTTTTTAGTCTTGTCTCAGGACCCAAGATGGATCAAATCAAATATGCAAGCTCATACCTCTATCTTTACCGTATGGATTTCATCTTGGTTTTGGAGAGCCATTTTATAAATCTAATTTTGAATAATAGCCTAATATTCTCAGGATAATCCTGTCCAGTGTTCCTCGATTATCCCACTTGCCATTCAAACTTTACATTCAAGGCTTCAACATAGCCCCATTCCCTTGACATGGACTGATGACTGATATTTCTGGCTATCTAGGCCCCCATATAAAGGATTTTTAAAATTTAATTTCTTCGAACATTAGGTATTACAGGGTTTCCACATCTTCACATACTTTGCTGAGAGAAAAAGTCAATGAACAAATTGCAGCCTCGCACTATCACTTCATGCTTTCTCAATTTCCCAGCTGAGCCTACGTTAACATGACACATGCTTGAACTTACACTTGGGTTTAAAACAAAATCTACTTTATTGCTCATTATCCTCTTGAATCGTGTTTCTTGGTATCTAAAGTATCTTAGCAACATCTTTGAGCAGCAACCAAGTGCATAGTTTCCAAATATTACAGCATTCAAAGAATCCTAGTTGGTGGCTTGCTGATTTTTTCCAAGGAACCTATTTTTATATTTTAGGACTAGAACAGGAGTCTAGAAACTAATGACTTATTGCACTTCTATGAATTCTTCAAGGAAACCCTTCGTCTCACAAGCACATTTCCAAGACTCCAAGACAGTTGTAAGGAGCTTCTCTTTGCTGCTGCTGCTGCTCTATCAGCCGTTGTTTTTAAGCTTCCCAAAGAAAGCAGACCATTTTGAAGGGGTATTCAGACCACGTCAGACAGGAAACACACCAAGATCACTTACTAACATGAACACCAGGATTCTCACTATTAGCCAGAAATTTGATTTTTTTAAATCGAAGGATAACATGTAACAGTAAGGTGCACAAATCTTGCATAAACTTGGTGAATTATACACACATATGCACCCAGGCAGGCACTGCCTAGATCAAGATATAAATTATTTCTAATTATCTCATATTTGGGCTTCTTTGGGCTTCTTCCCAGTTAATGTTTTACTCTAGGTAACCATGAAACTGATTTCTATCATCATAGATTGGCTTTTCATTTGTCCTTTTTTTTTCTTTTTAAGATTTTATTTATTTATTTGAGAGATTGAGAATGAGTGAGCATGAGCTGCTGAGGGACCGGGGAGGGCAAAGGGAGATAGAGAAACAGACTCTCCACTAAGAGGGACCCCAACCCAGAACCTTGAAATTACCACCTGAGCCGAAGGCAGATGCTTAACTGACTGAGCCACCCAGGTGCCCTTTTTGTTTGTTTGTTTTTAATAAAGATTTTACTTTTAAGTAATCTCTACACCCAACATGGGGCTCAAACCCACAACCCTGAGATCAAGAGTTCCCTGCTTTACCCACTGAGCCTGCCAGATGTTCCCGTCATAGATTGGTTGTGTCTGTTCTCTTAACTTATTTTTTTTAAGATTTTATTTATTTGCTCATGAGAGGCACAGAGAAAGAAAGAGAGAGAAAGAGAGAAAGAGAGAGAGAAAGAGAGAGAGAGAGAGGCAGAGACACAGGCAGAGGGAGAAGCAGGCTCCATGCAGGGAACCTGATGTGGGACTCGATCCGAGGTCTGCAGGATCATGTCCTGGGTTGAAGGCGGCGCTAAACCACTGAACCATTGGGGCTGTCTGAGTTCTCTTAACTTCATGATAAATGGAACCATACGGTGTACACACTTTTATGTCTGGCCTCTTTCTCTTTGGTATGTCATTGAGATTCATCCATGTTTGTACCTGTAGTAAGACTGCATTTTTTTTTTTTTATCACTATGTCTTCTTCCACTGATCAGTGTTCCACAGTTTGTTTATTCATTCTACTACTGATGGACATTTGAATTATTTATAATTTTAAACTATTGTGAATAAAGCTACTTAGATATTTTCACATAAAATCTTGCAAAATGCAAAAGAACACCTTGCTACAGGCAAATTTGCTACTTGGACAATCCTTTATATGATGACAGACACAGAGGGGTAAACCAGATCAAGAAGCCTATGATGCTTTTTGTGAGACATTCAAATAGAATCTGTGTGTCATCCAGGTTGATATAAATTGTAAGAACATAGGCAACAACAACAAAATAGATAATTTGGACTTTATAAACTTCATGAATAATTCTGGATCAAATGGTACTATCAAGAAAGCAAAGAATAGGGCACCTGGGTAGCTCAGTGGTTGAGCGTCTGCCTCCAGCTTAGGGCATGATCCCAGAGTCCTGGGATTGAGTCCCACATCGGGCTCCTTGCATGGAGCCTGCTTCTCCCCCTGCCTATGCCTCGGCCTCTCTCTCTGTGTTTCTTATGAATACATAAATAAAATCTTAAAAAAAAAAAAAAAAGAAAGCCAAAATACAACTTACTGTATGGAGGAAAATATTTGCAAATTAATCTGATAGGGGATTATACTCAGAATATATAAGAACACCTAAAACTCAACAACAAAAACTCAAGGGCAAAAATAAATAACTCAGTTCAAAAAATAAATGAAGCGCTTTAATAGATATTTCTCTAAAGAAGAAACGCAAAGGCCCATAAGCCCATTAAAAGATGTGCAGCATCATTAGTAATTAGGGTGATGAAAATCAAAATCACACTAAGATACCACTTCACAACTACTAGGATGGCTATAATCTTGCTAAAAAGAAAGAGTAGAAAATAAGTGTTGATGAGGATATGGAGAAATCAGAGCCCGAGGGCAGTGTTGGTGGGAATATAAAATGGTGCAGCTGCTGTGGCAAACGCTTTGGCAGTTTCTTAAAAGGTTGAGTGTAGAACTATTGCATGATCCATCAGTCTCACTCCTGGCTATATACCAGGATATATACCTGGCTATATACTTGCACAGATATTTGTACACCAATGTTCATAGTGGCATTATTGACAAAAGCCAAAGATGGAAGCAGCCTAAGTGTCCACCAACAGATGAATGGCTAAAAAAACTGTGATAAAATCCACACAATGGAATATTATTCAGCCAAAAAAAAAAGCAATCATATTTTGGTATATACTACAAAATGGATGAACCTTAAAAATATGCTTCGTGAAATAAGCCAGTTATAGAAGGACATCTATTATGTGACACCACTTATGAGTTACAAAGAATAGACCAATTCATAGAGGCAGAAAGTATAATAGAGATTACCAGGCGCTGGTGGGGGGAAGCAGAAAGGGGAAGTTATTGTTTAATGAGTAGAGAGCTTTATGGGGGGGGAGAGGATTAAAAATTCTACAGATAATGCTGATTACTTTAGCAACACTGAATAACTTTGGTAACACTGAACTATATGTTTACAAATGGCAACAATATATTTTGTATATTTTATCCAAATAAAAAATCAACTGTAGGTATAACACGGTAGTTCTTTGGGGTTTATTCATTCAACACACGCTAATTAAATACTTACAGAAAGCAAGGGCACTTATAAAAACAAAGATGGAATCAAACATTGTATTAGTTTTTTTTTATTGCTCTGGTAACAAATTACCATAAATATAGTAGCTTAAAGCAACACAAACTTACCTTATAGTTCTGTAGATCAGAAGTTCAAAATGAGTCTCGCTGGGGTAAAAGCAAGGTATGGCAGGGCTGCTGAGTTCCTTCTTTTCCAGCTTTTGTGGGCTGCCCACATTCCTTGGCGCATGGCCATCTTCCATCTGGAAAGGCAAGCGGTTACAACTCTCTAGACTTCTTTCCTTGTAACATCTCCTCCTCCAATGCTGACTGCCCTGCCTTCTCCTTTTCACTTCTGAGGAGCCTTGTGATTACATTTAGTTCACCTGCAGGATCCAGGATAACTTCTCATCTCTACATCTGATTGGCACCTCAGTTCCATCTGCAGCTTTAGCTCCCCTGTTCTGTGTGGCCTATTGCAGTCCAAGGTCCAAAGATTAGGGCATTTTCATCTTTGAGGAGTCATTGCTCTACTTACCATACATATCTTCCTAACTTCAAAGATAGGCAGGAGAGAAACAACAGAAAAAAAAAAACAAAACAAATTATGAATGGTGCTGCTGAAGTATTCTAAGCTCAGGGTATGATTATTGCAGCTGAGAGAGTCAACAATCTCAGAGACTAAAGAAAAAAGTCAAAAAATATATACACGATGCCCTCTACATTGAGAACTTTGGGATTCTCAATGTTTCGTAGTACAAGCGAGTTCCATTCCATATCTCACCATCAGGCAGGATCACACACATAAAAGCAGCTGATCAGTCAATGGTAGAGAGTAATCCACGGTGGCTGCCCAGGGGCATGATTCCAGGGGGTCAGCTGGGGACAGGACAGCTATGTTGTTGCTGCTTGACAAGCAAGGCTGCCAGGTTCATTAAGTCCCTGTAGGATGTACAGGTGAACCGTAGTACCTGCTAGCAAACCGGAAGCCCACAGAAATGTGCATTCTAACATTAGCATCAAAAGTGAATGTGAAAGCCCAAGAAACAGCAGTTGGCCCTGAAATTCTCTTACACATGGTGTGGCCACAATTTCGGTTGCTTATTAGTGTTTGCATTGACACTGCATTACCCAAGAAATGACCTCACCAGCATTTTTATACAAATGGGGGGCTAATAAAAAGCAGCAAGCCCTACTGTACTTTCTGATGTAAAAATTTTGAATGACATCTTTGAACACTTAGGAGCATCAAAATGCACTTCAGCTGGGGAACACTGCTCTCCAGGTGTGCGAGTGATGTGTGTCTTCTACACACTGCAGCACGGAACACTCGTACTAAGTATCCAGGACATCCAGCAGTGGCCACTACCTATCCCTCCTCCAAAAGTGCGATCTGGTTTCCACCAAGTTTATCGTTGAGTAATGAATCCACTGGAGACATAATATGGGCTCAATAAATGTTTAATAAGTAGAGGAAATATGGGCAGCCCAGGTGGCTCAGCGGTTTAGTGCCGCCTTCAGCCCAGAGCCTGATCCTGGAGACCCAGGATCGAGTCCCACATCGGGCTCCCTGTGTGGAGCCTTCTTGTGCCTCTGCCTCTCTCTCTCTCTCTCTATCTTTCATGATTAAATAAAATCTTAAAAAAATAAATGGAGGAAATAGGAATAAACATATGACTTCAGGTCCCTAAAATTCTTCTATAAATTTTAAGATTTTTAAGTCATCTCTACACCCAGTGTGGTGCTCAAACTCAAACCCAGAGACCAAGACTTGCATGTTCTACTGACTGAGCCAGCCAGGTGCCCCAGGTACCTAAAATTCTTTTTTTTTTTTTTAATTTTTTTTTTTTTTTTTTGGTACCTAAAATTCTTAACGCAGGCCTAGGTTGTGGTTCTGAGGGATCATACCTCTCTGATCACATGCATTTCCCTGCAATGATCTCATTGTCTACACACATCCTTGCTTACCCAATTTAACAGGTTTGTTTTCAGTCTATGTATGTGAACTCTAAATAAATATATTTAAGGATATTAGAAAAAATGTATTTAAATGTCTAATAAAATGAGAAATAGTCTTTTCTTTTTCAAAGATTATATTTATTTACTTACTTACTTATGGGGGGAGTGTGAGAGCACATAGAGGAAGGGCAGAGTGGGAGGGAGAGAGAGAGAGAATCTCTTAAGCAGACTCCTTTGCAGGAGCTCAGAGCTCAAATCCGGGCTCTATCTCATGATACGGAGATCAGGACCTGAGCTGAAATCACTGTCGATTGATTGCTCAACCGACTGAGCCACCCAGGCATGGGAAGAAATATCTTCATTAGAATTTTTGCCTTACTTAAAGGAAAAAGTTGTTGGATCCTTGCTTGTGTTCTGTCTCCAAGGACACATCCAAACCACCAGATGCCATTGCCTGCTGCGAGCCCAGGGGTTTGTGCTCCTTTCTCTCTACTTGGCAGCATCAAAAAATAACCTCTTTGAGCTGTGTGGGTCAGGGTCTGCAAGGCCCAAAGTGTTTTACTCTTTAGCCTGAGAGAATGTCTGCGAGATTTGATTGTGGGTCTCTAGACTAGTGAAAGTGGCCACTCCAGACCCACAATCCCCTTAGAAATGGAATGTATTCAAGGGTATGTGAAGCCCTTAAGAAACTAGGTGACCCTATCTTTGTTTAGGCCTTGCATAACCTTTCCTCATTCTTTTTTTTTTTTTTACCTTTTCTCATTCTCTCTTTTTTCCCTTCTATCTCCTTCCCTTTCTTCCTTCCTCCTTTTTCTCCCCTCCTCTTTCCTTCTTCCTTCCTTCCTTCCTTCCTTCCTTCCTTCCTTCCTTCCTTCCTTCCTCCCTTCCTTCCAGCCTGCCACATATTAATTCAGCGAATATTACTGAGCATCTGCAGTGTGTGAGGGGCGGATGAGGTGCTGAGGACTCAGCCAGGGCCAGGACTAAGCAGTCCTCGCTTTCACGGAATTTCCATACTAATGAGAGGGTGACGTAATGAACAAAGGAACAAATTGATTAATGAAATGTCCTCAAATTCTAAGTCTCACGAAACCAGTAAATTGGTTTCTGTGAAAGAGAATATCACGGGGAAGTATGGTATTTTATAAGTGCTGAAATCCATGTGACCAGCAACTGTCTACTTGTATGTGGACTAGTCTTTGGGGGGCAGCTGGAGAGGAGAAAGCTTGGATGGGTCTTTCTAATCAAGGGAGGGAGAAGAAAACTTGACATGCCAGGGTAACTTATCTTGCGAGGAACTCAGTGGGTAAGGGACATTCATCTTGTTTGTCCTAGCATGGCCAGCGTACAGCACCGTGCTGGCGTAAAGAAAATGCTCCTGGGGATCCCTGGGTGGCGCAGTGGTTTGGCGCTTGCCTTTGGCCCAGGGCACGATCCTGGAGACCCGGGATCGAATCCCACATCAGGCTCCCGGTGCATGGAGCCTATTTCTCCCTCTGCCTATGTCTCTGCCTCTCTCTCTGTTTCTCTGTGACTATCATAAATAAATAAAAGTTAAAAAAAAAATAAAAAAAATGCTCCTGAAGTAATAGTGATAGAAAAGTCAACTGACCCTGCAAAACATACATTTATGGAATCGGGTTTTTTTTTCTTTCTTCTTCTTCTTTTTTTTTTTTTTCTTTTTTTTGTCCTAGGTAAAAAAAAAATCCAGCAGTCTTGAGTGATATACAGATACCTTTCCACCCATGACTGACTTTGATGGCTCAGGGCAGGACCTCCTGGGAAGGCACTCAGTAAGCAATGGCAATGGGTTCAGGGATACAAGGAAAACTTTCTTCATGGCCTCATAAGGGAGGTCAAAGTGCAGGAGGACACCCCTTAGAAGTATCAAGACATTGGTGCTGACCAGTTATTTGGGAGAGGATTCTCTCTTGTGGCCAGATTGCTGCTTACAAGAAGAAAATGAGCACTCTCGGCCTCCCCGGGAAAGGGTCATTAGGAAAACACAATGCTCCATTATAGCATTGACCCTCTAGTAATTTATTTGATTGTGCACACATCCGTTTCTGACTCCAATAGAGCATAAGCTTCTCTTGTGGCAGCTTTACAAATCTGATGGGAAGAAAGGGCTAAATCTTTTCTTGAAGCTGCATTTTCATCAGCTTATGTTTTGAGAATACAGGCTTAGATCCACGAGGATGGCATTTTCACTCTTTTCATAAGATTTCACACTTTTCATATACTATTATCATCATCATCCTGATGTTAATGGGATGGTTTGGGGGTGGCTGCTGAAGATTATGGTCAGGCCAAATCCCCCCACGCCTCCTTCTTTCCAAAGGCCCCTCCCCCTGGCCTCTCTCTTACTGATTTTTTTAAAAGATTTATTTATTTTTAGAGGGGGAGGGAAAGAGAGAGAGAGAGAGAGAGGGAGAGACGGCCCAAGTTGTGGAAGGGGCGCAGGGAGAGGAAGGATCTCAAGTCGACTTCCGACTGAGCCCAGAGCCCCAGTGAAGGGCTGGATCCCATGCCCCTAAGATCATGACCTGAGCCGAAGTCAAGAGTCACGCGCTTAACCAACTGAGCCACCCAGACACCCCATCTTTCTTGTTGATTTGTTTAATCGCTGATGTCCAGCACATAGTGAGTAATGATGGTATTGAGCACAAAAGACACCAAAAATGAAGGAATAGAAAAAGAGACCATAGAATACAAGTGTCAATCTAATCTTCCAACACCTGAATTTTGAACATGTTTTCCATCATTAATTATTTTAAGCCTTTCCAGTGGGACATAGAATAAGGGGCAACAGGATAATCATACTCGATGGAAAAAATTAATTTTAAAACCTTCCCAAACAAGGTGTCCACAGAGGAGGGAGTGCAGCGGGCTATTGTCTTAGAGCAATTCACGTAAAGGTGTGAATGGCAAGGATATTCTCCAAGCTGGGTGCAGGTCAGACCTCTGTAACTGCTGCCCCATCCGCTCTCTCCTAACCAAACCGCTTTGACCCCCAAAGCCTCCAAACCTTCTGTCAGGCCAGGTGCAAGAGGCAGAGACTAAAGAGCCCCTAGAGATAAAAGGCTGTCATGAAAGCCCCATAAGCTTTTCTTCCCCAGGATATGGCATTAGAGAAGCCATCTGAGCTAAAACGATTATCGCTGGGCTGCTGCCAACAGAGAATATCCTATTCCCAGCTTAATAAAAAAAAATAAAAGAAGATGTAAGTTGAATCCAAATGAAATATAATTCTATTTCCTTTTTATCCAAGTGATTTCAGTGGACAAAGGATAGGAGCTCTGCTGAGAGCAAATTAAATGAGTCCTCTGATGCATCACAGTGGCTTTTAGGGCAGTGAGGCCAGAGGGAGGTAAAGCCCCAACCCCCCCCCCCCCGCCCCCCCGCAAGGCAAGGCATGTCTCAGAATAAAAAGAGAGGGAGGTGA
The DNA here is from genome assembly GCF_018345385.1 of Vulpes lagopus. Taxonomy (NCBI): domain Eukaryota; kingdom Metazoa; phylum Chordata; class Mammalia; order Carnivora; family Canidae; genus Vulpes; species Vulpes lagopus. The sequence continues at coordinate 147,828,343 of NC_054826.1, forward strand.
GGGTGAATTAAAGCTCTACCCTACTGGTATCCCCTCTCCCCACAGGGGCGTGTTCATCCCCTGGAAAATCACTGCTGTAAGCAGTGGGGAGTTACAGAAGGCTCCGAGTAGGGGAGTGGCAAGACCGAAAGCAGCATTTAGGAAGCTAAACTTGTCAAGTCTCATTCAGTATTTGTTGAATGAGTGATTGAGATTAAGAACAATGGGATGCCCAGGTGGCTCAGTAGTTTAGCATCTGCCTTTGGCTCAGGGCGTGATCTTGGGGTCCGGGGATCCAGTCTTACATCGGGCTCCCTGCATGGAGCCTGCTTCTCCCTCTGCCTGTGTCTCTGCCTCTCTCTCTCTGTGTCTCTCATGAATAAATAAATAAAATCTTAAAAAGAAAAAAAAAGAGATTAAGAACAAGACAGACACAGGGGTTTGGCCACTTCTGTATATGGATTTCAGTAAAGCTCTCTGAAGAAAGGATTAGAAAGTGATGTTCAATCAATGCCACAACTATAGCTTTAGGTTATTTATTGCTTCCTATTTATTGCTCACTATTTCCTTATTCTTAAGTTAATGTAGCAAAAGTGTTGAATAGTTTTGACTTGTAGAAAGTGATAAAACAGCTTTTACTTTTGTTCTTACAGATCCTGTGAAGTTTATCTGCTATGGTCATCGTTCCTTGCCCTGGATAAATGCGATTCACTCGTAGGCAATACACAGTCGGTCCTGTCTGCACTGAAGTCACAAACACCGTCTAATGCACCCATTAGAATACCCAGCCCTGGTGGAGCACGCGGGTGGCTCAGTCGGTGGAGCACCAGACTCAGGATTTCAGCTCAGGTCATGAGATCGAGCCCTGCAACCGGCTTCCCGGCCAGCGTGGAGTCTGCTTGAGATTCTCTCTCTCTGTCAAATAAATGAAAGACAAATCTTAAAAAAAAAAAAAAAAGAAAGAAAGAAAGAAAGAAAGAAAGAAAGAAAGAAAGAAAGAAAAGAATACCCAGCCCTGGAAATAATTAAGACTCTGAATTTTATTTACTGTCAAGTTTCCATTTGTCAAACAACACCACTGGTGGCTGGTGGCCCACATTCTCCCTTTGTTTCTCTTTTTTTGGCCCTCTTCCTTCCTTGGGCTCCCCCCTAGGGCTAGAACACACACAGAGAAAGGAAAGATAGAAGCAGGAACCAGTGTTACTTCTGTTTTATCTGCCATTGCTTGGCTTTGTGCTGAGCAGGCTTCTGTTCACAGTTGAGATTCTCATTTTCTTAAGCACCCCGGTGGGGGCCCCCCCAGCTGGGTTCTCTGGAGATGTGTTGATGCCTCTTCCTTGGCTGGCTGCCCCCCACCTTCTCTGCAGGCCCACTCACTCTTGGAACCCCACCGCCTCCCGTGGATGGTCTTCTAGGCAGACCCTAAGACAGCCTGGGGAGGACAGGTCCTTGACCTTGTGCACCCTTGCGTCCTGCTACAGAAGGAGATGGGGTAATTTTCCAGGTGAAGCAGTCACTTGCCTTGACTCCACCACCCCCACACAGCTAACCAGCTTCTCTCCCGCCCTGCATGTTTTCCGGGGCAGCTCGTCATTCCTCAAACTCCAGGCTACACACATCAGCCCCTCAAAGTGGTGGTGTTGAAGGTCCCCCAGGGCTTGAGGGGGGAGGTTTAGGCATCCCATCTCTTATTTCCTCATGGGAGGGGAGGACTTGAAGTTCTCAGCATGAATTTCCCCCAAGAAATCCTTCCCAACAGAATCCTCCCTCCTGCTTCTTACTCTCCAAAAACTTTTCATTTTTCATTTTTTATTTTTTATACTTTAGAAAAAGATTTTATTTATTTATTCATGAGAGACACACACAGAGGCACACAGAGAAGCAGAGGGAGAGAGGGAGAAGCAGACTCCCTGCAGGGAGCCTGATGCGGAACTCGATCCTAGGACCCGGGGATCAGGCCATGAGTTGAAGGCAGATGCTCAACTGATGAGCCACCCAGGTGCCCCTCCAGAAACTTTTTATATTCTTGAAGTACAAAAGAAGTCCCTGGATAAATGTCCTGAATTTTTGAAGGTATACCTCAGATTTTTTTTTCTTTTTGAGATTCCTCTTACAGCACTCTGTTTCATATAATACTTTGGTAAGTGAGAGCTATAATATCAGTCCCTCTGGAGAAATAGAAGAGAGTGCTCTATTTAACATCAGGTTACATTCACTTAAATTCTATGTAGGGCGTCCCATAAAGTAAGTTCGATTTTTCTCATTTAATATTCTTGCCCTTTCAAAGCTTGAAAAGTCCCCAAATTGGTAAATGATGTTTGCAATCTTTACTGATCAAAGCTGTTACTTGGCCAGCAGCACTAGCTCTGGGTTGAGTACATTTCACACCTCAAGGGGACACTCTTTAAGGAAGTAAGTGCAAAATTAGGAATACAAAATTGGCCATAAAAATAAATATTTATTTAGAATGAGAAAAAATTATAACAAATCACAAATTTTAAGATGCTGGCTGTACCACAAACACCAAAAATCCAGAAAACTTACATAGTGCGTTTATGAATAAATGGTCTTTAACACATATCTCTGTAGTTTTGATATGATCAAAACTTTTGAATTTTGATATGATCAAAATTTCTGAATTAATATAAAAGATTATATTGAAATTAAGGCATACAAAGGAGTAATTAAAACACGTTAAAAAAAATCCCTACAGCCTGCTTCTCCCTCTGCCCATCTCTGCGTCTCTCAGAATAAATAAAATCTAAAACCCTCCCCCCAAAACCCTACATTGCATTAGCTACTCGATTATGTAATCACGCTATTTTTTTTTTTAAATGATTTATCCATTTCAGTGATAGAGAGCATGGATAAAAAAATGCCCATTAATTTTGAGCAAAACCCAAAATCATTATACATGTTTATAAACAAAGCAACATATATAATATTAAGAATAATGTGATTACATGGGGCACCTGGGTGGCACAGTTGGTTGTCATCTGACTCTTGGTTTTGGCTCAGGTCATAATCTCGGGGTGGTGGAATTGAGCCCCACATTAGGCTAAACGCTGAGCACAGACTGTGCTTGCAATCCTCTCTCTCCTTTTCCCTTTGCCATAAAATTACCCATAAAATTATGGGTACTTTTTTTATCTCATTTTGTTTAAAACTGCTATTCAGGATGTGACCCAAGATATTGGATTTAACCTTTTTAAAAAAATTAATTTTAATTTTTAAAAATAGTTCCCATGCCCAGTGCAGGGCTTGAACTCCTGATCCTGAGATCAAGAGTCAGATGCTCTACTGACTGAGCCAGCCGAGTGCCCCTAATATATTGGATTTTTAAAATAAACAACCAAACATAGTTACCATAGAACTGGGGTTGCTTTGTGTCTCCCAAGCACAAGAATTCTGATAAGTTCTATTTTGTGTGACTTACATAAAAGAATATTGTGGGCTTGTTACTGCATACGGTGCTTACTCAGTATGTTCCTGGCAGGACAGAATTTTTGTCTTGACCGGGCCTGTATGAGAATTAAATACTCTGCTTATAATTGTACATATCTGAAGATTGGCAGAATTTTTCACAGACTAGCTTCTTGCTTCATTATTTTGGAAACCTGTTTCTTCTTCAATACCCATATACTTTTAATGCTCAGTACAATAGGTCATGTTCATATTGCAGTATGACCCCTGGCATTGCCAAAGCAGGCAGTGGGAATGAGGCCAGAAGCCATTCCTGCACCAGAATAGCTAGCAATAACTTAACTAGATGTGAAAGTAAACCACATAAATATAACCTACTTAACCCAGACTCTGTGGATCTTCAACTCAACTTCCCCTTAGCTGAATCCTAAACCCGTGGTCTCTCCAACACCACCCTACAGATGGGCAAGTGTAACAGAGGATGAGTTGGAGAGGAAAGAGACAGAGGTCTTCTCTAATTGTGGCTAACATACTTCCAAATTTTACAAAAGCATGTTACCACGTGAACACATTTATTGGGCCCCCCCTTGAAAGAAAGACATGTGGGCACATGAGGGCCATGGAATGTCATTAACTTCAAGATAAATCTGTCCTGCCAAAGAGAAATGAGTCCTGTTTGGATGAGCCACCTATTCACAGCACATTTGCACATTTACAGCATTGGTGCATTGGGGTGCTTGTGGGCAAATGCAGGTTAGTGTGTGTGACCACCAACAGGTAACAGTTGCTTACCTTCCAACAAATTCAGGGATCGAATAGAATTTTCCTATGTTTTAAGTTTCATTCCTTAGGAAAGTGATGACCTCATTATGGTGTTCACATGTCATTGAAAGGTGTCTGCCTTAGAAAGTAAAGGCATTTTAGTAAACTGTCAAGGAGCCTCGTGGAAGGACCATGAAAGGGGTGGATTGTGCTCAGACCCTGGGCAGGTGAAAGAGAGCATGGTAAGATGTCCTAATTATCAGTTTAAGCTTTCTCTTTTGCATACTTGTATTCTATAAGGGAATAGTCGCAGGAATGATTTCAGCTGGAGTACTAGAATACTCAACTAATAGTGGCTTAAATAATAGAGCTTAAAATAATAATGGTAATTAATTCTTAGTACGAAAACTTTGAAGGTAGGTGATTTGCTAATTCCGATATGTTGGGACAATTTGTCCTTTTCTCTATGATTTTCATGGTCAAATGTGGTTGCCACAGCTCTACATGTCATTCATCCAGAGGCAGAAAATGGGGGGCAGGGGCACTGAGAGAATATGTGCCTTTCTCATTTTAGCAAGGAGGACAAACCTTTTCTAAACAGTTTCCTACTAGAATTCCTCTCTAGGTCTGATTGGCCCAAACTGGGTACATGGACATCCCTAGGTGTAAGGGGGAATTGAGAAGGTGGCTCTGGCAAAGGAACATGGTAGTTTCATGGTTGGCTTAGTCATGCTTCATCATTCTGGGCTGGGCATATGGTTTTTATGAACAATATCTATGAAAAATATAGATTCTATTATTAAAAAGAAAAAGGTAAAAATAAAAAAATATATAAAAGTAAAAAAATAAAATAAATAAAAATAAAAAAATAAAAAAGTAAATAGAAAAAGGGAGTGGCTATTAGGAGGCAACTAATGGTATATACAACTGAAACTTTTGTGTTGAGTATCCTAAAACTATCTTTTACTTGTCAATTACTAAACTATTATAAATCAAGAAATACATGAATACAAACTATCATTCAGTTAGCCAATACTCTGTGCCAGGATCTGTTGCTATATGTTAAAGATACATTTCCTGCAGTTAGCCTGCAAGATGGATATTATTATCATTATTTTATAGAGAGATTAGATTACCTTCCCATTAGGGAAATAAGTGGCTCCATTTTGATTTTATCATTAAAGCTTTTGCCTTTCTTGAACATCAAATAAATCATATACGATATTCCCCTTTGTTTCTTGCTCAATATTAGGCCTGTGATTCATTCATGTTAAGAATATCATCATTCATTTTTTATTGCTGTGTATTATTCCACTGCTGGAAAATATCATGATTTATTTATCCACTCTACTGTGGATATCTGGGTTGTTTTCAGTTGAAAGATATTATGAATAAAACTGTTTTTTTTTAACATTCTTAATATGTACCTTTTGGCATTCCTTTCTGTTGGATTTACATGCAGAAACAGCAGAGGGTATTTTTAGCTCTAGTAGATATTCTTTACATGTAAGGGTTTAAAGATTTTTAAATCTTTAATTAAATTTGGAAGACTTAAATATTTTGAAATCTTTAAAAGATTTCCAAAGTGGTTGCACCAAGTTACACTCCCACCAGCAATTTATGAAAGAACCATCTGCCAGTGTTTGGTTTTGTTGTAGAGAAGGTGATAAGACATATGGAAAAGGAAAAGTTGGGCAAGACAAGGGGGATTGTTAGGGCTGGGGAAAGTGGAGCAGGTTGAAATTCTAAATAGAGTAGTTAGGATACTACTTTTTTTTTTTTTTTTTCTTTTTGAGAAGGTGACATTTGAGCAAAGCCACAAAGAAGGCAAGGAAGTGAGCAATGCAGGCACATGGGAAATGTTGGAGGCAGAGGGAGAGCCACTGCAAAGGCTGTTAATAGAGACCGTGTGTGTTCAAGTCAGGGTAACAGGTCAGTGTGGAAGAAGAAGGGTGGGGGCGCCTGGGTGGCTCAGTCAGTTGAGCACCTGACTCTTGGTTTCAGCTCAGGTCATGATCTCCGGGTCATGGGATCAAGCCCTGCATCTGGCTCTGCATGCTCAGCAGGGAGTCTGCTTGAGAGTCTCTCTCCCTCTCCCTTTGTCCCTACACTCCCTGCCCCCACTCACTTTCTCTCTCTCTCTCCCTCAAATAAATAAATCTTTTTTAAAAATATTTTATTTATTTATTAATTAGAGGCACAGAGAGAGAGAGGCAGAGACACAGGCAGAGGGAGAAGTGGGCTCCATGCAGGAAGCCCAATGTGGGACTTGATCCCAGGACCCTGGAATCACACCCTGAGCTGAAGGCAGTGGCTCAACCACTGAACCACCCAGGCGTCCCACAAATAAATAAATCTTTTTTTTAAAAAAAGAAGAAGCATGAGTGAGGGGGAAGCAACAGAAGATAATATGGGAGGCACATGGTGTCCAAGCCACAGGATCTTTGAAGACATGGGAGGACGTCTCCTTTTACTCTGACTGACACAGGGAGTCACAACAGCATTTTGAGCAGATGAATGACATAATCTGACTTACATTTTAAAGAGGTCATTCTGGAGGCTGGGTTGAGGGCCGGCTCTAGGATGGGAGCAGAGAGAGCAGTTAGTAAGCTATCATGGGAAGTGATGGTGGATTTTGGATCAGAGTGGTGGCACTACTGAAACTGGTTAGATTCTGAGTGTATTTTGAAGGTAAAGCCATCATTTTTTTAAAGCCATTATTTTTAAAAAAAGATTCATTTATTTGAGAGAGAGAGTGGTGTGCGCACGCTCGCACACATGCAAGCAGAGGGGCAGAGGGCGAGGGAAAGAAGCAGACTCCTGCTGAGCAGAGCCCAACACAGGGGTGGGTGTGGGGGGCTCGCTGGATCTCACAAATCTAAGATCATGACCTGAGCCAAAACCAAGAGTTGGAGGCTTAACTGAGCCACCCAGGTGCCACAGAGCATAAAAATGATTTTTTTATTGACATCACCAGCTTTAGCATTAGCAACACTATGGGGATAATAATGGTTATCATTTTTCAACCTCTTACTGTGTCTATACTCAGTGTTTTATTATCCTCATAAACTAAAGTTCAAAGATATTAGGGAACCTCCCTAAGAACACACATTTCATAAGAGATTAGAGACCAGGGGTTCAATCTTAGCTCTAGCAGATGTCAAAGCGACTGCTCCTAGAACTCCTTTATCACTAGGGTCTGGTTCCCTTTTTGCCTACCCCAGTCAGTGCCTTATACATAAACAGGTGATCAATATCTTTATATTGAATTCATTGACACCATTCATTTTTTCCTGAACTTTGCTTCCGAATTTTCTTAAAAACATGGTTTTACTGTTACATTTATATACAGCTAACTTTACTTTTTTGGGTATATAGTTCTATGACCTTTTAACATGCATAGATTTGTGTAATTGTTACCACAATCAGGATGTAGACAATTTTCATCCCTTTCCCCCTCCTCACATTCTCTCATGCTGCACCTGTGTAGCCAAACCCTCTCCCACCCATAATTCCTGGGAACTACTAATCTGTTCTTTATCTTTATCGACTATAAACATGAGTGTACAAGTTTTTGTGTGAACATAAGTGTGCAGTTTTCTAGGGTAAAAACCTGGACATGTGTTTGCTGGTTCATATGGGTAACGTTTAACTCTATAAGAAACTACCAAGTTGTTTCCAAAAGCAGCTATACCATTGTGCAAGTCAACCAGCACTGTGTGAAAGTCATAGTTGCTCTTTATCTTTGTCAATGATTGGTATTGTCAATTTTGTTTTTTACATATATTTTAGCCATTCTAATGGGTATGCAGTGGTATGTCATTGTGGGACACCAATTATTTTTGAAATGTACAGTGAAAGTGTTTTGAGACTTCAGAATATAATTTATAGGCTAAATTCCAAATGATTTGTAAATAAATGTAGTATAGGCATACTTAAAAAAATTTACCCCCTGCCCTTTTTGATCTTTCCATTTGGAGATTGCGTTATTGTGATATGACACATATAAATAACACAACCTGCTTGCAAGACTTCCAATAAGAAGTTCCCTATGAAATAGGTCTAGGCTTTGCTTTTCTTTTAGGGATATTGTAGAAGTTAGATCATCAAAGCTCATGAGATAATGAATGGAAAATTGCTTTAAGGGACAAGGACATATGTTACTACTCTTATAAAAGATGCAGTTACTTCTTAACGAAATGAGGACTGAGTACCTAATATAGCGAAAGTATCATGTAAGATACGTTCTATGGAGAATGTAAGTATAAAACAGAGCTTTTATCCTCATGGCATTTATTATGTAGTTACACAGAGAAGTAAAATGTCAAAACAATTTGAGTAACTATTCCGGTAATGCAGGAATACACATTATAAGGCTTTATCTAATTTTGTAGAATGATTGTACAAGCAATAAAATATGGACATTTGTCTCTGACACACACGTATACGTGTATACGGTGCACTATCACAAAGTATTTGTTTCCTCTCACAATAACGCGTGAGGTTCCTAAGTCCAGGATTAGCTCAGTTCCCTAAGCAGGTGAAAAAATTTGAGCTGGGCTCAGCAGAACAGGTGAGGTCTTGACATTAGAGAACAGGGAGAGGACATTCCAGGCAAATAAAGTGTCACAAGCCAAAGTGCAGAGATGGAAAGTGCAAGCATGTGTCTACCTGTGAGCAGATCAGTCGGCCTGTTGACCGAGGAGTACTAGTGACAGCTGTCACTTAGCACCAGGCCAAGGCCGATACACAGGCTACCTCATTAAAATATCAACCACCAAAAAATATATATATACATAAAAAAATAAAACCGTAAAAAAAAATAAAATATCAACCACCATGCATAGAAACGAAGGATTTAGAACCTTCCACACAGTTACATAGCCAATAAGTTGGGGACCTGGGGTTCTAGCCCAGGCCGTCTAATTCTAGCCCCTGACCCGGACACTATACTTAACACTAAGGCTAGAAAGGACGTTCGAGGCCACACAGTGGAGGGCTGGGATGCTGGAACTTTTGTCCAGAAGGCTCGTGGTTCTCTATCTTTTCCTGAGCGCGGTACCTTTGGGGAACAGGGTACCTGGAGGAACGACACCTCCAGAAAGTGGCTCAGCACCAGCGCGGTCCGGGAAGGGCACGACAGCTCCAGCCTGTGTGTGCCAGTGCTGCCCGACCTGTCCTGAGACGGGGGTGCCTCTCAAGGAAGGGTCCCTTTGGCCCATCTCCACCAGAGAGACGCCATCGGAGCCTGGAAGCCTTCAGCAGAGAGCCCGGGGGACCTCCCCTGAGTGTCCAGGCCAGGGTCCCCGGCGGCCCACCTAGCTTGGGCGCGAAGACAGAGCTCGGCGGGCCGGGGACAGCTGTCTGCGGGCACCTGGTGGGGCCTGGGGACTAGGAGGCTCTGGGGGCGACGGGGAGGGTGCATTTAGGCCGCAGGGACTTCGCAGACTGTGTCTTCACGGGGAGCGCCGTCCCCGCAGCACCGAGCCTGGGAGCCTGTTGTCACATCGGCCGCGGCCACCAGAGGGCTTCCCCGCCTCGGCCGAGCCAGCCTGGGGCGCAGGGGCGCTGACGGTCCGGCGAGGCCCTGGAACGTCGGGGCTTGGGTCTCCAACAGTCGCTTTTCATGGACACGCAGGGCTGGAAGATCTCCGGCTCCACTGACAGTGGCTGGAAATGGGGCGGAAGGTGGAGGGATGACCTGCGGGTTGCAGGTGCCCGGGGAGCCGGGAAACTCAGGCGTGAGGCTGTCCCAGGTGCCGGGGCGCCCAGGTTAGAGACCCTGCAGGACCCTGGGGCTGGAGCGGCCTGGGCCCGTGCGCACGAGTGTGTGGTGCACGTGTAAATATGTGTGCACGTATATACACGCATACAGGTGCACGTGGGGGGGGGCAAGGGGGCTTGTGCACGTGTAGATACGCGTGCATGCCTGGGAGAGCGTGGAGCACCTAAGCATGCCTCCGGGAAACAAGGAAAACAAATGTTGAGGTGAAGGGAAGTGAACTGGCGTCTCTGCCTCAGCACTAATTAGCTCCCATCGGTTTTGACCGATCAGAGATGCGAGACGCCAGTGAGCAAAGGCTGGAAAGCTCAGGGGCGTGGGTTGTGCGGTCGGAAAAGCCACTGAAAAGCCACTGGGCAGCAGGCTCGCAGAGCAAAGGCCATCTCAGGGCCTGGAGCCGAAGATGGGCCGTTCCCAACCTGAGACGCAGGTGTCTGCGTCCTCTCCGCCCCGCCAGCAGCTCTGTGCGCTGGTCGAGGTCTTTCTAAAGGCCACCTCCCTTTTTGAGGGGTTAACAGCTACCTGCCTCACCTTCCCCTGGCAGTTTTCTCTATCTCCTTGCCAGGCTGGCCTCTGTCACATTTCCCCGAGATGTGGGGACAGCCCTCTTACAGCTGCTCAGGCGCCTGGCTTCAACCTGTGTCTGCACTCGGTCATGTTGCCTTACCCTTGGGCTCTCCTTTGGCCACGTGTGAAGGGTTGGAAGCACAACGGTGAAGGCAGAAACATGGATTGTTGGGGGGTTGGTGAGGAGCTGCTCTTTCATCTCTAGACCTGTGTGTATGTGTACTTGTGTGGGAGTGAGTGGGAAGGGTGGCGAGAGAAAGTGATGCTGGAGAAGCCGGAGGCAGGCCGTCACCCCTCATAGCTGGGGTCCCTGGCTGCGGGCCGCCCATAGGCCCAGAAACACTGGTTCAGCTGGGTCATGAGTGTCCCCCAACTGGCTAAAGTACATGCCCAACCTCAGAGCACACGGTCTTTCCAGGGCTCTCACAGGCGCTTTCTGAACACCAGGCCCCTCGAGCAGCATGGCTATGAGATTTTTTTTTAAAGCCTCTCCATACGCTGCAAGTTCTCCTAATACTTGTATACTTGAGAGTGTGGGGAGGGCCACTTCATCATTTCATTACATCCGATAAATCAAGAGTCGTTGCTCCTTAGAAATTCTTTGTAACACTTGTGGTTTGTTGTTAGTCTTTTAATAGTCCCTCTTCTTACTTGCCTCTTCAGGGCACAAGTGGCCCAATCCCGATTTCCTTCCCAATGTGGCTCTTCCTTCATAGTTCACTAGATTGAATAGTTGTGGGAGTTCTTAAACTTTAATAATAATAATTTTTAAAAAATCTCTTGAGGAGCTTGTTTTATTTTTTCATTGTTGATTTTTGATCTTTCTTTCTTTCTTTCTTTCTTTCTTTCTTTCTTTCTTTTTTTCTTCTTTCTTTCTTTCTTTCTTTCTTTCTTTCTTTCTTTCTTTCTTTCTTTTTTTCTTTCTTTCAAGTAAACTCTACCCCCAATATGGGGCTCAAATTCAGGACCCTGAGATCAAGACTTGCATACTCTACCAACTGAGCCAGCCAGACACCCTGAGTAAATTGTTTTATTTTTTTTTAAGATTTTATGTATTTATTCATGAGAGACACAAAGAGAGAGGCAGAGACACAGGCAGAGGGAGAGGCAGGTCCCCGCAGGGAAGCTGATGCAGGACTCAATCCCAGGACCACCTGAGCCAAAGGCAGACACTCAACTACTGAGTCACCCAGGCATCCCTGAGTAGCTTGTTTTAAAGGCAGATTTCTAAAAGGAGCGAAGGAAGGAAGAAAGAAAGATTTCTCAGGCCCCACTCAAATCTATGGCATCAGAATTTCTGAAGTGAAGAACAGGAGTTTGCATTTTACCAAACCCCCAAGATCCTAAGTCAGGTGGCCTAGCTCAGTTGGTTGAGTGCCTGACTCTTGATTTGGGTTCAGGTCATGATCTCAGGGTCATGAGATCAAGTCCCTCATTGGGCTCTGCACGCAGTGGGGAGTCTGCTTGGGGTTCTCTTTCTCCCTCTCCCTCTGCCCCTCCCCTGCTCCCTTCTCTTTAAATAGAGAAGCCCGCAGCCAGGGACCCCAGCTATGAGGGGTGACCGCCTGCCTCTGGCTTCTCCAGCATCACTTTCTCTCACCACCCTTCCCACTCACTCCCACACAAGTACACATACACACAGGTCTAGAGATGAAAGAGCAGCTCCTTCTCACCAACCCCCCAACAATCCATGTTTCTGCCTTCACCGTTGTGCTTCCAACCCTTCACAGGTGGCCAAAGAAGAGCCCAAGGATAAAGCAATAAAATATTTATTTTAAATAAATAAATAAATAAATCTTTTTTAAAATTAAAAAAAAAAAGAATACATGCTGAAACGTGGTGCTGAAGGATGCCTTGGATCCATTTTTTTTAAATGTTGAGTTTCTAAAGTTATTTATATGTCTTCTAGACACAAGGCCTTTGTTGGTTGCGTGATTTATGAATCTTTCCTCCCAGCCTCTTATTTTTCTTTTCACCCTTTTACAGAGTCTTTCACAGAGCAAAAGTGTCTAATTTTGATGAGGTCTAATTTGTAAATTTTTTCTATGATAGATCATGTTTTTAGGGTCAAGTCTAAGAACTCCGCCTAGCTCTGGATCCCAAAGATATTTTCCTGTGTACTTTTCTACAAATTTTACAGTTCTATGTTCACATGTGAGTCCACGATCCATTGTGAGTTAATTATTGTATTAGGTGTGGGGTTTGGGTCCAATTTTTCCAGCATCATTTATTGAAAAGGCTATTTCTCCTCCATCGGATTGCTATTATTCCCTTATCAAAACTAGTCAGGGGAATATTTGTGTGGCTCTAGATCTGGGTTCTTTATTCCGTTCCACTGATCTATGTGCCTCTTCCCTCCATGCTGTTTTGATACTGTAGTTATACGTAAGGCCTTAATGTTGGAAGAGTGATTTCTCCCCTTCATTCTTGTTTTTCAACATTGTCTTGGCTATCCTAGAGCCTTTTCCTTTCCATAACAATTTTGGAATAAACTTTGTCAAGGCCAGCAAAGAAACTTGCTCAGATTTTGATGGGAATCACGTGAATACTGATCAGTTTTAGGAAAGGACTGTATTTTTTTTTTCTTGCAGCAGAATTTTTGGAGAGCAAGGTTTAACCAGAGCAGTTCTAAAGTCTTACCTTGTTAAATGTTTCTTGCTTGGGATATACTTTTACTTATACTTTCTGGTTGCAGAGAAAAAACTATGTGGAAAAATGGGGCAGCTACAGCTGGTGCAAGGTTCACGAATAAAACTTCTTCCAACCTAGAATCCTAGGAACTAAGTAGATGCAACGCTTTAAATTGGCTCCTTTAGGGCACATTCTAGCTTCTTGGGATTCCTCTGCCGTCTTTAGGAAAACAGAACAGAGATGCCTTAAGAGAAGTAGATTGTACTTCTTGGGTCTGTGGGAACCAAATGTTTATTTTATTCCCTCCATCCTCACATCTACGATGCCAGAGATGAAAGATTGAATGAATTTAAGGAATTACTGGAAACACGCCTCTCACCAGCAGGAATTGTTTGGAGGGTGGAGGAAGATATAGTGGCCCAAAAAAGGATGGTTTTGTTGAAGGTCTTTTTTTTTTTTAAGATTTATTTATTTATTTGTTCATGAGAGACACACACACAGAGAGAGAGAGAGAGAGAGAGAGAGAGGCAGAGACACTGGCAGAGGGAGAGGCAGGCTCCCTGCAGGGAGCCTGACGCGGGACTCGATCCGTGGACTTTGGGATCATGCCCTGGGTGGAAGGCAGACACTCAACCACTGAGCCACCAGGCATCTCTGTTGAAGGTCTCTTAAAATCTCACGCTCCAAGGAGCACCTGTGGGGGGGGGGGGTGCAGTCTGTTGAGAGTCCAACTTTTGCTTTCAGCTCAAGTCATGATCTCAGGGTTGTGAGATTGAGCCCTGAGTCGAGCCCCTCACTCAGATGGGAGTTTCCTTCTCCCTCTGCCCCTCCCTCTGCTCATGCTCTCCCTCTCTCTCTTTCAAATAAATAAATCTTTAAAAAAACAAAAACAGGGGCACCTGGTGGCTCAGTCTGTTAAACATCTGCCTTCAGCTCAGATCATGATCCCAGGGTCCTGGGATGGATCCCCACATCGGGCTCCCTGTCAGTAGAAGAGTCTGCTTGACCCTCTCCCTCTGCCTGCTGCTCCCCCTGCTTGGGCACTCTCTTGCTTGCTCTCAAATAAATAAAAATCTTTAAAAATAAAAACAGAAACAAAACCAAAAAGCCCTCATGCTCCAGAATGCCTGCCTGTGTGCTCTTCATATCTCTTGTCCATTAGGGAAGCAGCTGGCAACATGAGTTCCTCATGTTCTTACATCCTTTTCTTCGGCATCATTCTTCCTCCCAGTCACACCCTTTAGTTCTCCAATTTGTTCTCATTTTTAGTCAGTGATTCAGATATTTGGCACGTTAACGTTCATGTTAACACCAGATGAAGTGAACTCGGTTTCATTTCTGTCCTCATCTAAAAGTTGGCCCCAAACCAGTTCAAAGAAATCTCTGAATTTTTCCTTTTCCAGTGTAAGCTACGTGTGACACCCCAGTGGTCTGAGGTAAATTGGCTCTTGTGACAGGTGTCATATGCAGGGAGCTACAAGGACACATTTGATAAAAGGGACTACTTACCTGGAATTTGCCCTCAGAACACTGTAATCTTGACCGTGTCAGTTCTGTGCACCCCCAGAGCTTTAGTGGGTTCTTTAATCCTGACTTGTATAGGGGTCATCAAAAGCTGTATTGAGAGTGACTAACTCCCCATGTGGAATGAGAACTGGATCCAGTCAGCTAAACAATTTGTATTGTATCAATAACATCCAAATGTGGTATCCACCCAATCAGCTTCCAGAAGCATCCAATGTGGCATAAGCTAAAATGCCTCCATTTTAGGGGATTAATGACACCTTTAATTGGGTGTGGCTGAAGAAATGGCTTTACAGAAGCTAAAAACCTCTTCCCCAACTTCCCCAACTCCTCCTCCCAGTTTTCTTTGTCCTGTATTCCCCATCCTCTTGTGTCTTCTGCTGTGTCACACTGGAATGGTTCCTTCTGTAACTGGCGTGGTCACCAGGTCCCATTCCCCCAGTAGTTCCTTCCTGTGAGAGCATCTCCAGGGCCTGTGGGCTGGAACCCAAGGGAAATGAGGGTGGAGTGTTGCTGAGCTAACCCAGCAGCTACATATGCTTTCTGCGTTCTCTCCTTGGACAATGAGCGGGCACAGCTGCCTTGCTTAGGCCTTACAGAAGCTTGTAGGGCAGGGCTCAGCGCTATGGAGACAGTAATGCTGTGGGACTAAGGCATCCACTGTCTGTTCTTTGCTAAACTCACGTCCATCACTAGTGCAAAAATTGCAGCCACCCCCTTCTCCCCCACCGTTTCTGCCCCAATCGCCTCCTCCCAGGCCGGCCAGACTCTCTCCCTCGACCTGCAGGAGGAAGAGGGGATCTTTTTGGGTACACACAGGGGCGCCCTGGTTTCCTGGTTACACCACTCTGTTCTTCCTTGGCCCGAGGCCCTTGCACTAATTGCAGAGAGCTCTCAGTTCATAGGGGCTTGCTTCTTTCAGTGGTTGCTCGCTGCAGAAACTGCTAGACAGGGGCAGGTGGGGGGTGCTATCTCTCCCTGACATCTGCATGGACTCTGTCTCTATAGATTGCGGGGATGAGAGTGCTTTTTACGAGAGTGGCTTTTGTGGTGGGACGTGAGAAGCTTCCAGACTGCACATAACCTAAAGCAGGTTTTCTTCACTGAGCAGAAGCCATCGATACTTCCTGTGTGGCAATAACGAGCTCATTAGGGACGTGGGGCTGGGAGCCTGGAGTGGGCGGTGGGGCGCTGTCCTGGCTGCAGAGCGCTTCCTACAGGTCCCTCCCTGCTTCTGTCGCCTGGGCAGGACAGAGCCACCCCCCTTCCTCTTCCCCGAGCCCTGTCCCTGCTCAGCACCCCTGTGCCCTCTCTAATTTCCCTCTTCCTCACGCAGTCCAGCTGCCTGTTGAGGCTTCTCTCCTGGTA
Source organism: Vulpes lagopus (assembly GCF_018345385.1). Taxonomy (NCBI): domain Eukaryota; kingdom Metazoa; phylum Chordata; class Mammalia; order Carnivora; family Canidae; genus Vulpes; species Vulpes lagopus. The sequence goes on from NC_054826.1 coordinate 147,844,379, forward strand.
TCTACAGCCTTCTGATCAGCTGGAGATTTACCTTCAATCAGGGCCAGACTGTGGTCCCCAGATTCATACCTCTTCCTTCGCTTAGTGAGGAAAGGGTCACCTTCCCTTCCTGCCACCGCTTTCCCTGGTAGCCGCCTGTCGTGCTGAGTAATACAGTCCTCTAAGTGGGAAGGTGTAACTGGCAGTGCGAGAGCGCACCTGTGCGAAGCCGTCCAGGTGACCACGTCCATCACAGGCAAGTTCGAATCCCTGGCACCCCAGGAGGGGCTTTCACGCCCAGTCTCATGTCCAGTCTCGAGTTCTTGAGTTGTTCATGTGAAATCTAGATGGCTAGAAACCTCTTGTTGTTTCCTTCCGGCCAGGAATTCATTTCCTTGCAGGCCGCCCAGTCGGGCCATCCTGGGTGGTCAGGGATGGGGAGGGCGCTGCAGGGCCTGGTGGCCGAGTCCCATCCCCAACAGTTAGCGTCATCGGGCCAGGAAGCTGCCAGCCAGTACCAGTACCAGATGATTTTTGCGGCTCGTGAGGCTGGTTGAGTCGCATGGAAGAGACATTAAATCTGGAGGATGAAGAGAGCAGACAAGAGGAGAGTCGGAGCCTGAACAGGGCACAGATGGGCTGAGGGGCAGTTGAAATGCACCCACCTTCCCTGGGCTTGGCCGGCGGGGGACGTGCTCTCAAATGGCCAGTGGGAGCCATCCGTCAGTTTTAGTCTCGTCCGGGCAAGATCTCCGGTGGGACATGATGGGGCTGAGAAGCCCTTGCTCCTGCCCACGCCTCCAGCTACTTGCCCTCACCAGAAACCATCATGCTCTCTCTGGCCCTTGAGGCTGAACGTGTCTCCTTCCTCCCAACCCCTGTAACATGGATAAGTATTCATTGCAATAAATAATATATTGATAATGTATTATATTCTTGACATTATATTAATATATGTTAATAATAATATATTACTGGGCATTTATATATTAGCATTATGTGTCATATAATATTAATATTATATATAACATACATTAAGAAAATATATTGGTATGTTATGTAATAACTTTATTTATTTATTTATTTATTTATTTATTTTGGCTTTTTTTTTCTTTTTTTTTTTTTTGGTCTTGGTTTTAAATGGGAACTTCTTCAAGCTGCTTTCCCTACCTGCAGACCCTCCAGACCCTCCAGACCCTGGTCAGGTGCTCTACGTCCTTGCCCTTAGAACCCTGTACTCACAGATAATGTGCATCCATGTACCTTTTTGTATCTTTCATTAGACTGTAAGCCTAACATGAAAGCCAGAAGGGATGTGTATAGTACAAGATTCAGCACATTGTGCCCTCCAAATAGTTGGGCTTGGCTATGGAGAGGCAGCCAGGGAATTTGGAAATTTGGGAATTTCTGGAAAAGGAACACAAAAACTCACAGGTAAACTCCAGTGTCTAGAGGGCAGAGAAGGGCCCTTCATAAGTCAGTTACCACTTACTGAGAATATTTCCCATTCTGGGTACAGGAGTCCCCCCAAATAATCAGAGCACAGTTGGAAATTGATAGAGGTTGCTCAAGAAGCAGGAGAGTGAACAGTCAGTCATTTGGGAGATCTGTCCTGAGTTTAGTGGCCTAGCCACCAGTCTGGGGTCTAGGGTCAGGGCTCTTCTCAGAGGGAGGGCTAACGAGGGTCTGAGAGAATAGCAGGCTCCCAGCTTAGACCTGGTCCTGAGAATGGGCCCCCAAGGAACACCAGGCAGCGCCAGATCCCACTGGCTGCCACTGAGGCCATCAGATCCTGGCTGAGCTCAGCAGGGGATGCAGATCCATCAGTTTTCAGATGTGCTACGGCCCTGGGCCAGGAAGGAGACTAAACTACACAAAGTCTGTTAAGTCCTTCCTACTTCTCATACCTCAGAATTGCCTCTTAGGTTTAATAAAAATTAGATTCCCAGGCTTCTCCTTACAGCTACTGAAATGAAAACCGCTGGAGGTTATGTCTCAAGTCTGAGAATTTTTAATGGGCTCTGATGGGATGAACTAGAGCAGGAAAACCAGTAGATTTCACATAGGAATCAGTGGGCAAACTCTCACATCTGTGGGCTGAATCTGACTGTATTCCCTTGCTAGGGCAGCTCTAACAAAGTATCACAAAATTGAATGACTTACACAACAGAAACATATTGTCTCATGGTTCCAGAGGCTAGAAGTTCAAGTTCAAGATGTCAGCTAGACTGGTTCCTTCTGAAGCCTGGGCGGAAGAATCTGTTCCATGCCTCTCTCTTAGCTTCTGGGTGTTTGCTCTGAATCTTTGGTGTTCGTTGGCTTGCAGATGCTCAGCCCGTCTCTGCTTTCAAGTTCACATAGCATTCTTCCTATGGCGTGTCTGTCCCTGTGTCCAAATCTCTCTTCTTTTTTGGAGATAAAGGTATCATTATTATAGGGTTATGATCTCCATCTAACTTGATTACCTCTATAAACACCGTATTTCCAAGAAAGGTTACATTCTGAGGTACTGGAGATTAGGGCTTCACCATATCTTTTTGGGGGGACATATTTCAACCCATAACACTGACCAAGTGGGAGAATTGGTTGGGGAACTGTAGAAAGATAGTAGATTCTGATCTGAGAGTTCAAAATTTGAGCGTTGCTTCTGACCTGCTTTCAAAACACTTAAGATAACATTTGGAGGGACACTTGGGTGGCTCAGTCAGTTAAGCCTCTGACTCTTGATTTCAGCTCAGGTCATGATCTCAGGATCCTGGGATCAAGGCCTGCATCCAGCTCCATACTCAGTGGGGAGTCTGCTTGGATTCTCTCTCTCCCTCTCCCTCTTCCTCTATCCCTCACCTACTCATGCATGTGCACGTGCATTCTCACTCTCTCTCTCTAAAATAAATAAAGAAGTCTTTTAAAAAAAAGATAAAATTTGGGAATTTCTGGAAAAGAAACACAAAAACTCACAGGTATAATAGAAAGATCCAACCATGAGACATAGATAACTCTCAGAAATAAAATTCTGGGGGAACCCCGGGTAGCTCAGCAGCTTAGCATTGCCTTTAGTCCAGGGCCTGATCCTGGAGACCCAGGATCGAGTCCCACGTCAGGCTCCCTGCATGGAGCCTGCGTCTCCCTCTGCCTGTGTCTCTGCCTCTCTCTCTGTGTGTCTCTCGTGAATAAATAAATAAATAATCTTTTAAAAAATAAATAAAATTCTGGTAACACAAGTAAAAGCGATCCTGAAGGAATCATTCTGTCTGCAAAGAGAGCTCTTTGCTTAGTTCTTACTATAAGGAGTCATTGGTGGTGGAAGAACTGTTGATGGAAGGGGTACAGAGTCAACAAAGAAAATAACTTGTAAAAGAAAGCTAAGAGTGAAGTACATCTTATAAAAATTCTAAGGGCAATGAAATGAGCTTTGTTACACGTGTAGAGAAAGAAGAACAAATGTGGAAGAGGTGATGGATGTTAACTAAGCTTACTGTGGTGATCATTTTGCAATATATACATATATGAAATCATTGTATTGTATACCTTAAACTTCTACAAGGTTATATGTCAAATATACCTCAATAAGGGTGGCTCAGTTGGTAAGCATCTGACTCTTGGTTTCGGCTCAGGTCATGATCTGGGGGTCATGAGATCGAGCCTCATGCTTTTAACATGGAGTCCTCTTGAGATTCTTACCCTTCCCCTGCTCATGCACTCTCATGCTCTCTTTCTCTAAAAATAAATTAAATTAAATTTTTAAAAATAAAATAAAATTTATTTTTAGAGAGAGAGCACGAGAGTGCATGAGCAGAGGGAGGAGCAATGGGAGAGGGAAAAGTAGATTCTCCACTGAGCACAGAGCCTGATGTGGGACTGGATCTCACAACCCTGAGATCATGACCTGAGTTGAAATCAAGAGTCAAATGCTTAACCAAGTTAGTCATCCAGTTGTCCTAATAAATAAATCTTTAAAAAACCCTACAAATATACCTCAGTAAAATTGGAAAAGAAAAGAAAATGTGAATTGAATAAAGAAAGGAAAATATTGATTTTTGTTTTCAGTAAATGATTTTTATTATAAAGAGACAAATGTAGTAGAGACACCACATGAAACAGAAGATACATCAGTAGATGATAGTAGACATCTGTCTATTTTGTTATGAATTCTTTAATGAAAGAATAAATTTCAAATTGTAAAAAGGCAGCTCAAAGATAGGGAAAAAGGAAAAGAAGTCAAATATAGATGAGATGACAGAGAGAAATCACCTAGTTGTCTTAAATGAATTAAAATATTTACACTACACGAGGGGTTGGTAAATTTTTTTCTATAAGGGTGATATTTTAGATTTTGTGGGCCACATGGTCTTTGTTGTAACGACTCAACTCTGTCTTTGTATTGTGAAAGTAGCCATTGGTGATTTGGAAATGAACAGATGTAGCTCTGTTCTAATGAAACTTTATTAATGAATCAGGCACCTAGCCAGATTTGGACTGCACTGTAGTTTGAAGATCCCTGCACCAAAGCAATGACAACCCCAGAAAACTGAGAGAATCATTGTCAGTCAACACTGAGCCCTGCAGGAAAGAGGAAATACCCAGAATCTGGATAATAGCAGAGGATAAGAAGAGGTGATTTTAAAATTTACAATCTATTTAGTTGATCTTGATTTCTGGCACATTTCCAGAACAAATTATTAGATAATCCCACTCAACAAATATTATTTGAATACTTACTGAGCACTATGTTCTCAGTTGCAAATACAACAGAGATAGCGTTTGTCCTCAAAGAATTTTAAGTCTCAAGGAGAGAGCAAGTGATGTTGTAAGAAGTGGTGACTTCAGGGGTATTGAATGTTCTGCAAAGGGAAAGGTATGGGGCAAATGGTCTAAACAGATCTAACTTTATTGGAAGGGGGGCTGTTCAGAAGCCTCCCTGAAAAACTTGAAATCTGAAATTTGAGGATTTAGGCTAGAAAGGGGGACAGGGTAAGAAAGCATACTAAACAGAAGGAAGGACTCATGTAAAAGCCCAGCACCAGAGGGAATCCTCAAGGCATCCAAGTAAATCCAAGTGTACGAATGGCTGGAAGAGAGAGAGAGAGAATGGAACAGGGCCAGCTGAGCAGCAGGTCACAGGCCAGGACTGTGGCCTTGGTTATCTCTCTGCTACACTGGCCTAGCAACACTGGAAAGAGTGGAAATGAAATGATCGACAAAACTTTGTTCTTTGTAAGATCGTATTGGCTCCAGTTATCACATTCCTCTTCCAGACATTCAAAAGCCAACCTCTTAGTTGCTCCTCCTAATCCCAGCTCCTTCCGATCACACCCCATCCCATGCAGCTCTAAAATTCAACTCTGAGTATAGCACACCTACGCTTAATACCCTACAATGGATTACCATGCTCCTTGGGGCTTCATATATTTGGCTTTTAACAAGGCATTTAATTCAGTCATTTATGATGTCTTTGGGCAATAAATTGAATTTGTAGCTGGATATAGAGACTTTAATGGAATACTGTTAACAGTCTTTAATGGATCATCACAGGCTCATGTAAACTCCTCTGAAGTTATGGCATCTAGACCACATGGCCTGCAAGATCTCTATATCAGGTGAATATAAGAATCACACTGGCTCTTTAATGACTTGACCCAGAAGTGACATCACCTTCATTCACAATCTATTGGCCAAAGGTAGTCATATGACTCCAATCCAATTACAAGAGAGTCTGGGAAAAGTAGGGGAGGACATGGCATATTTGGCAAGAACTGTCTTTGCTACAGTGTGCTTGTTGAGTCCAGAGATTTCACAGAACATGGGAGACTAGTTAATATGCACGATAGGAGAATTAACATTAAAAAACCACCTTAAGTACGTAGAAGAATATATCTAAACTCACAAAGAGATATTTAGGAGGATTCAATATAAAATCCTATACCTAAGTTAATTTTAAAATGAACGATTCTAGTACAAGGCGAAAAGTAACTTACTTGACATATTTCAATTTAAAGATAAACATACAAATGGTTTTAATTTACTACATACACAATATAAATCATCAGGGTCTGCCAAAGAAACCTAAAGTAATCCCAGTAGCATTAGTGGATGTATAGAGTTTACTATAAGGTGGATAACAATTGCCTTATTCTCTTGGCTGGCTGGAACACGCCTGCAAGTGGGTTTGGCATCAGGGGCTACATTTAAAGAAGAAATCTAAGAATCTGGAAGGAATCCAGAGCAAGGGAAGTTGGATAGTAAGGGTTGCTGAAAGATATGGGGAAAGCACTAGACTGGAACTAAGAGATCCAGGTTCAAGTTCTGGATCTGCTACTTCCAGGTGACTCTGGGCAGAACCCACCCCCTGCCAGCTGTACTCCAGTCCTCTAGATCCCATCTTCCTCCTGGGTAAAGAAGATGATCTGGACTTGAATTTCTGAAGTCCTTCTCAATTTGAAAGTTTGGCACCTATGACTTTATGCCATCTGAGAACAGTTGAAGGAATCTAGGGATGTGTAGCCTACAGCAGGAAAGACTGAAAGGGGACACAGAAGCTGTTTTTAATTATTTGGAGGATTGTCATGAGGAGAAGGAATGAGATTGCTCTGTATGTCATGCAAGAACAGACATATAGTCAGAGGGAAGAGGATACATGGCATATTCTGATCACTGGGACTTCCTAATGATGCAATGGGCTTCCGTGGGATCAGTGACCATTTAGCAGAAGCAGGATATCAGTTCCCTTCCAGCCCTTCCAACAGTACTTGGCTCAATCATACATCAATAAGTTCTTGGAAGAACTTCTAAGAATCATTCAATAAGTCACATATATGTAGAGATACTTCTACTCCTTGATTTTGCCACAGAACCACCTTCAGGAAATCATAGGCAGCTCTTGGAGCAGTGGAGGTGAACTAATTCTTCCTCATTTATCTTCTTGTCTGGTGTCCTATATGACCAAAGGGAGCCTATGAAGTACAGCCAGCTAGAGAGGAAGAAGGGTAGGATTTGTCATGGAACAGTGCAATGCTGATGGCCACATGATCAAACCAGGGCTGTGGCCTCCTTGGTCCTTTGAGCTAACCAAGATGCAATGCTGTTCGAAGGATTGTAGGGAGGAAATTATGGCCGCAGTTGAGTTGATACTGGAATGATTTAATTCCAGTGGAAAGTAGCAGAAGGCTAGGAGGCCCATAGATAGCCTATTTAATGGCTTCTCCTCTTCATGGTGATCTTATAAAAAACAAAACAAAACAAAAGAAAGCTGATCATATCCTTCCACCAATATTCTCCAACTGCACCTATAATAATATCCTAACTCTGTATCATGACTCAAATGGTTTCATTCCTGCCCTTCTCTCCAATAGTTACTTTTTGAGGGCAAAAATGTTCTCCATGTCCTGCTGCATCTGCAGTGTTGAGAATAGCACTTGGCATATACTTTAATAACTATTCATTGAATAAATGAGTCTAGACTTGACTTCCAAAGAACTTTACTAAATTCTTAAGAATAATCCCTTTTTAGAAATTCTATCCTTGTATCTCCATCATGCTTTGGGGATGAAAAGCATTATTTTGATTAATAATATGATAGCTGAAGAAGTGGAGAATAATGTCATATCCAGTTTAAGCTCCTTGAGGGAATTTGGTTGTGAGAATGGAATTACCCAAGTTGGACTCTGCCCAGCACACCAAGCTTAAGTTACTGGGTAAGAGTACATTAGAAAAATGAATTTTGGCAGCTGACGAAATATTCTCTTTATGTGGAAGTAAGTGACCTTGGATTCAGTTTCTTTTAAAGGCTGGATTTTTCTGGCAGGGGCAAGAGATGATACTTTGAAGGAGCTGGCATTTTGCATGAGCAAAGTACCAGGAAATCCATGCGTGGTTGGAGAGCATCTATTTCCCAGCATCCATTAGGGTATGGATGCAGTAGACCAAATCTGCTTTTTGTTTTGCCAGTGTTTGGCCTCTTCATTGGAGGGATCATCCATGATTATAGCTGACTATAGTCCAAGATTCATGAGCTGCCCTGAATCAGATACCTATGGTCCAAAAAGAAGCCATTTCTTCCTTCCTTTCTTCTTCTTTTTTTCTTAGTCCATTTAATTTCCCACATTGTCAGTGAATGAGTCAAAGATTCAATATTTATTCCCCAGAGACTGACTTTGGAAAAGCCAATGCAGTGCATCATACTGTTTCTAACCTAGTTCATCGTGACATTCTGGGATTTTGATAGGACATCTTTTGTGTCAAGCTGTCCCAGGGTAGCTCATACCCCTTTGTTCACTTTTGACAAGATAGATGGAAGACAGGGTGATAACACAGCAGGATGAAAGGGAGAAAGTGCCTTAGGAAGGGTGTATGCATGGCCGTTGGCAGTGGAGGATACAGACAGAGCTGAGGGAGTAGTAAATAGCCTCCTTGTCTGAATACTCAATATTCCAGCAAGCCCATAAAGCTGGAAAAGAATTGAAGCAGTGGAGGCCTTCATATATATATTCTCTGCTAGTAGGGTCATAAGTAATCACCTTTACTGTGAATCCAAACAGAGCATATGGTGCCAGTCATGTTGCAGTTTGGAGGACACCACCCTGAAGTACCTCCTCCACCAGCCAGTCTACAAGCTCTACTCACATCTTATCTAGTGTAACACCCCCATTTCTCAAAGACCCTGAGAAAATGCTTCTATTTCACCTGGGAGGGGATGGAGGTCAGTTGACAGGATTGGGATTGGTTTATTTAGCTGTCAGAGAAAACTGTAGGAGTAATTTGAACCAGGAAGTGTCGAATGGGGTAGGAGAGGTAGGTCAACACCAGCAACTGCTCTCACGGTGGAGAGCCCTGGGAAGGCAAAACCAGCAATAAAAGACCCTTATTTGGGGGAATGAGTGAGGTGAGCCACAGATTACCGGCAACATGCAACTATGAAACGGTTATTGCTTCATTGCTCCTCTTCAAATCTCACACAAGAACATCTCTTGTGCCGACTCTAATGGGAAACATGCAGGGAAGGGAATTCTGGAAAATGTAGTTCAGCCTTGCCAAGTTAACACTTATCAAGCCACCATTCCAGGTCAGCTGATTCCATCCATATACGTGGTATATGTTACTTTCCATAACACCACATTGTCCTTTTCCAAATGTGCTTCGAGTTACTTGTTCAACCTTTAAACCCAAGAAAGACATTCCTCCTAGTTCTATCTAGTTTGAGCACTGATATCACCACAGGCCTCCAGCAGGGCTGGCTGGTGGCTGGGGGGCAGCATGAACGAGAAAGACTCGGAGTTTAGCCTCTTCTAGAGCAGAGGGAACAACAGACTAAACCCTGGCTGCAAAGGAAAAGGGTCTTAGCTGTGGGGTGTATACCGTAGGGGTCAGGCATTTTGTTCCTCATGTACCTCCAGCCCTGCAACATCCCCTCTCACACAGCCAGCCACCAGGTACAATTAGGCAGTTTCTGTCTTGCACAGAGAAGTCCAAACAAAGGGAGGGGATGGGAGGGGCTGAAATATAGCCCTGCTTCTCCCACCAGGCTCAGGGATGCTTCAGCCTTGAGGAATGAAAACTTTTCCAATCCACAGGCCTGCAGGAGGCAACGTTCTATAGTTGGCATAAAGGCACTGGATGTGTCGCTGTGTCCCTTGAATCATTTGCCTGTAGCTGTCTCACTAGACTTCTCTTTGTTTCTCTTGGGAAAGCCATGCCAGGACAGTCTGCTGGACTGCACGGGCTGCTGTGACTAGCTCAGCTCCAGGCCTTGAGCTACCTCCGTGTGAGGGAAGTAGGAGTGACATGAAGAAACCGAACAAATAATTTCACACTGGTCCTTTCAAAGCATCAAGACAATGACCCCTCCATCATGACTTTGAGGAATTTCTCCTTTCCCTTTTGAGGATCAGCAGGGCATTTCTTTTTTTTTTTAATTAATTAATTAATTAATTAATTAATTTATGATAGTCACAGAGAGAGAGAGAGAGAGAGGCAGAGACACACAGGCAGAGGGAGAAGCAGGCTCCATGCATCAGGAGCCCAACGTGGGATTCGATCCCGGGTCTCCAGGATCGTGCCCTGGGCCAAAGGCAGGCACTAAACCACTGCGCCACCCAGGGATCCCAGCAGGGCATTTCAATGAGAAAACTGAGCTTGATATACAAGGAGGTGTGTGTGTGTGTGTGTGTGTGTGTGTGTGCGCGCGCGCGCTCGTGCATGCGCATGTGTGTGTTTTAGGAAGTGAGGCAATGCAAGTACATTTGGAAAGAACCAACTTCCCATCAAGATGGAAAAATAAAATGATGAAGGGTGCTAGGTGGTACTGGTGAGGGTTCAGGAGGACAGGGTGTGGCTCTTCTAAATAGGGCGATGGGGAAGGTCTTTCTTCCTGAAGACTGATCCATATGACATCTCTGTAGGACATGTAATATCATTACAGGTGAAGAAACTGAGGCTTCGAATATAAAACCTTTCTTGCAAAAATAGATCTCATTATTCATATGTTAGAGCCTGTCTCTCCCAGCAGTGTTTACTATGGCTTTCTTCTGAGCTGTAGAATGCAAAGCAATCGTGCCCGTACCCAGTTGAAGAACTGTAACACAAGGGATGAAGATAAGCCAAGGGTGTATCGAGATAGAGGAAAAGTTACATTTCCTGTGGCTCCCATAAATACAATGGCTTAGTTGGCCTGCTTATCCACCTCCCTCTTGTGCTACGATCAACCTCTGCGGATGCTAGGCAGGGTTCTGTGGCCATAGAAGAGACTTAAAAAAGAAATCACAGCCAATTTTTAAAAGTGGATTTTGGTTTTTAGAGTAGTTTTAGGCTCCCAGCAAAACTGAGCAGCAAGCAGAGGGTTCCCATATATCCACTGCCCCAACACACCACAGCCTCCCTGACTATCCACATCCTGCTCGACTTTATTTACAGGGTTGACTCGTACCCTGTCTTGCTTCGTTCTTATGAATTAAATCTGGGATGCAGGTTCAAGTACTATTCATCACTAGATGCTGAGTCCCCCGCACACCCCTGGGCTGCCCTGTCTGTCGGGGGACCTGCCACTGTCCCTCATAAATGGGGGGGGGGCCTGCTGCCTGCACAGGAGCTCAGAAGAACACACAGGGAACACAGGCAGGGGGCCGGCTCCTGAGTGCTGCAGGCCCATGAGCTACCGCAGGTCTTTGGCCATCCCCACTTAGCAGCCCTTTTGACTCAAGCGACTTCCTCTTCCAGGCCAAGGTTGGGATTACTTTTCTAGGAATTTCTCAGCCCTGGATTTCCCCTTTTGCTTTTTAGTTTCTCATCCTAAATTGTCTCATATTGCCCTCCAGACTTGCCTAAAAGCTCCTCATTTACTGTTGAGCCTTGAGTAAACTCTCATCTGCCACAGCATGCTGAGTCATGGTGATGGGACTTCTCACTGGCTGGGAGTTGCTTTTCAGACTGGTGGGCTTGGCCTGCAGCCGGCAGGAATTAGCCTCCAGCCAGACACCCACGCCTTTGGGCAGAGCCACTCCTGAGAAGCCATCAGGGTGGAAATGTGTCAGCCACCAGGAGGGTGGAAGAGAGGCATGGGTGTGTGTGTGTGGGGGAGGGACATCATGCCTGATTCTACTGGGTTTGAGGGGAGGTCTTGTTTGAGCTTGACCTTTTAGGGGAAAAGGAGTTGAAGTCATTGATGACTTGAGAGTCAGGGGGTGAGGTCACACTTGGGTTCACCTTATTTGGGAGAAGAAAGAATGAAATCATGTTGTGTTTCCCTTATTTGGGGCCCAGGAGTGAGGGGAGAGGGTACACCTTACTAGAATGTGCCTCCTTTAAGAGGCTGGGGAGGTTACCTTCCCTGGGTTGGGGGCGGGGAGGGGGGGTGGAGGGGGAGGAGAAGGTTTGCCTTCTTCCCTGCAGAGCTTGCTGGTCTCTGGGGAGCAGACCTTCTTGGGCCACACAATACTTGGCTAATGCTGCTGCTCTTCTCAGGACACCCAGGGCCACCCTAGGACTTTTGTGGGCCCTGGAGACTTCTTTCCTTCATTAAAAAAAGAATCAAAAATTATATTTTATAGCTATGTGGCTATAAAGATGAATATAATCCGGGCTAGAATCATTATTATATAAGCATTATGATATTCATTTTTCCTGATTTTAAAAGGAATTAAAAATAAAACATTTTTTGTGGGCCTCTATAAGTATCATGTGCTCCAGGCCCTCTGTGACGAACAGATAAATTGGCCCTCAGGTCAGGGCTCTCCACGTTTTCAGAAAGGAATCTGGGGCGGGCTGGAGCACTCCCAGCTCCCTTGCCCTCACTTTGCAGGACAGAGATGCTGGCGGGGGTGGGGGGTGGGGTGCTCGGAGAACCGCCCAGAACCGCACCTGCCTTCCTGCACAGACAGAGGGCACTGGGCAGAAGGGACTGCTCCAGCAGCAAGCCTGCAGGAGAGGACTACCTCAGGAGAAGAGCTCTAAGCTAAATGATTCATCCCTGAGGAGATACTACTCATTTCCTCGGACAAAGGCAGAGATGGATGGCAGGATTTGGAAACAATGTCATAGGTGATTAACTATGGAAACACTGCAAGGTAGGAGTGATCACATAAATTATTCACATTCACTCATTCATCCCATTCAACAAATAATTATTGAACACCAGCTATGTGCTAAGCACCAGGCCTTGGGGATACAGACAAGTTCAGTGGAACTTCAATTAATAATATATACATTTGAGGGACACCTGGGTGGCTCAGGGATGGCGCGCCTGCCTTCAGCCCAGGGCGTGATCTTGGGGTCCTGGGATCAAGTCCCACATCGGGCTCCCTGCATGGAGCCTGCTTCTCCCTCTGCCTGTGTCTCTGCCTCTCTCTCTCTTTGTGTCTCTCATTAATAAATAAATAAAATCTTAAAAAAAATAAGTAATATAAAGGGATCTGTTTCTTTATAGGCCTCTCATACTGTCCTTTTTCCTTTCATACTGAGACCCACAAGATACCCAGGACTGCCCCACACAGGCGTGGTCACATCACAGTAACTGTCACAATAACCTTCCGGGGCCTCTAGTTGCCATTGTCTGTCATTGACTAACCTCTGTCTCTGCTTGTAGGCCCAAACCCTACTATCCACCCAAGTCACTTTAAAAATAGAAGGTGGCTTTTTCTTCCTCTAAGTATCTGCCAGAACCAGGGGAGATGAAGAAGTCATTGCTAATTAATGAAGCTTCCAAATGTCAAAACAGAAATCATTCCTGTCACTAAGCACAACTAGAAGTGAAATGTGTGAGTAGAGTTGTCTAGATAGTTCATCAGTGAATCCCAGAAGAGCATCCAGGGAGATTCAGGAGCAGAGAAGGGCTCCTGCTGTGACCTTACAGTATGAGTGAGGCATGACTAACAGGAGAGCAGGAATGGGAAAGACAGGAAATGGCTTTTATTTTTTTGAAAAAAAAAATACCCAAATAAATTTAATTTATTTTTTAAAGAGTGGAGAGTCATCAGTCCCCCCCCTTTTTTTTTCCTCCTTTTCAGAGGGAGAGTGAGAGAGAGAATCTTAGGCAGGTCTATGCCCAGTACAGAGCACAGTACAGGGCTCGATCTTGCAACCCTGAGATCATGACCTGAGCTAAAATCAAGAGTTGGATGCTTAACCGACGGAGGCACCCAGGCGCCCCCGCCCCCCAAAAATATATTTTTAAGTAGGCTCCATGCCCAGTGTGGAGCCCAACGTAGGGCTTGAACTCATGACCCTGAGATCAAGACCTGAGTTGTTATCAAGAGTCGGATGTTTAACTGATGAGCCACCCGAGTGTCCCCCAAATCAATTTAATTTAACATTGAAAAAATATAAACAAATCTTGGCATGGGAAAATATCACAAACAAGAAAATTAATATATAACAGACAGTAAGGAAAAGTGTGGTACCTACGATACAGTATAAATACACAAATAGCAAAAGCCAGTCCCCTTCCCAGGGACGGAACCCAGCAAGTCTCCCTGCCATTTCTGGACCTCCCCCACCTCCCGCCTGGCCCTCAGTGATGAAGTTCACCTCTGACTCACAGTCATCACCCTAATTAATGAAGAAATCTAGGAGCCTCCAAGACGAGCTCGAGAAGAAAGGTGGCAGGATTCTTACTCCTCCAGGGAATTACAAGGCCGAGGGGGACACTAGACATTTGTCCAGACTACACAGAGATGTACCAGGCCCTTGGAAGCCAGAAGCCAGATCTCTGATGCTGACCTGCAGGCCTTGATGGGGTTCAGTCTTCCCAGTCTATGTATATAGTCACTCCCTCCCTCCCTCCCTCCTTCCCTTCCTTCCTTCCTTCCTTCCTTCCCTCCTTTTCCCCTTCCTTCTGTATAGTAAGTAGAGTACACAGAACACAATTTAATCTGTTTCAGTTGATAATAAAAATCCAGGATGCCCGGGTGGCTCAGCGGTTGAGCATCTGCCTTCTGCCCAGGGCATGATCCTGGGGTCCCGGGATCGAATCCCACATCAGGCTCCCAGCATGGAGCCTGCTTCTCCCTCTGCCTGTGTCTCTGCCTCTCTTTCTGTGTCTCTCATGAATAGGTAAATACAATCTTTTAAAAAAATAAAAAGATAAAAATTCTTCTGGAATTTCAGATTCACCACTAGGAATTATTTTCATCAGCTGTAACAACAAATACTGATATAGAAAGTCTGGAGACTAGTCTGAATTGTCAAAGCCTTGAGAAATATCCTGAAGGTTGGTTATGAGAAATTCTCAACTTACAGTTACTTTCTTGAGATTTTCCATTCTCTCCTAAAAGTCAAAGGCAGAAGAATTTCTGATTGCTTGAAGTTTCCGGTTGTTTAGTCTCCAGTGGAAGCTTTCCTTGCCACTGTCCTCTTCTTTGGCAGATACATCAGGGTTAAAATATTGGGAAGAACCGAACAAGGGGAAAATCCTTTCTATTTATATAAACCACCCACAAATCTGGCTGCAAAATCATCTTCATATACGTAATTACCTCTGGTTGAAACACTTTATCTTGATTAACTAAAGCACTTCTGCTGCTCCCAACAGCAGGGAAGAGTTCCTGGAAAGGACTCCAAAGTCACTTCACCTCTTTAAAAGCTCTGTTGTCCACAAGTCTAGACTGGCAAAGGCCTGCCACCACTTTAATGATTTTATCTGGTATAGCAGAAGTGTGGCAATTACGTACTTTAAATTACTTCTGTTATAATTGAACACTACCTACATAATTAACACTCTCGATTAAAAAAATGTTTTTCTGTTTTAAGTGTCACAGGTTTTCATTGTAGAAAAGCATAAAATACAGAGAAAAAAATAATAAAAATCACATAAGTGATAAATACCATTACTAAATGACAAATCACTATTAAGCGATATGTACTATTAATATTTTGGTGAATATCCTTCAAGTATTTTTTCTGTTCATACAGTTGTTTAATATTCAACAAAAAGCTTACATTCTCATAGGGATTTGATTTTTTTTCCACTAAAAAATATACCCCACACATTTTTCCCATGCAGTTAAGTATTCATGCACAATAGACATTTAATGTCTATGTGGTTCTCAGCTGTTAGATGTATCAAAATTTATTTAATAAATCTATTGTCATTTTTTTTATTGTTGTATGCAACCCAGACATGGATAGCCATATGCATAAATCTTTTCAGGAATCCCTAATCACTTCTTTATGGCGAATTCCCAGAAACAGAATAGCTGGCTGACAGGGATTAAACATTTTCAAGTCTTTTGCTAAAAATACTGCCAAACTGGCCTCCAGAATGTATGGATGTATACATTTATTCTCTTAAAGGCATTTAAGAGAGTGAGTCTCCATCTTCAACAACATATGGTCTTCAAAATAAAACTTTTCTAATTTGGTTGTTGAAAATGGGAATTTCATTTTCACTGAAATGACTTTGAATACTAGTGAGATGAACCCTATTTTATTTTATTTTATTTTATTTAAAACCCTGTTTTATGCATTTAATTGGCCATTTGTAAGCAGGCTCTGGGGAATGGTCCACTCCTGCCATCTACTCGATTTCCTTCTGCGAGGGTTCTCTCTTACTGATCGGTTTGTAGGAAGCTAACTGGTCCTTTGGTCAGACTGTTTCCAAAGTTGAATTTTATGGCAGTGCTTGTTTTACAGGCTTCCTTTGTCACCTTCTCTAGAAAGTTCAGAGAAAATGAACACGTGCTAAAAACTGGCCAAATTAGTTTGCTTCCTAATTTACAAGTCATCGTTTTCTCTAAGCCTACTCATGTGACTACTCTGTTATGAAATTTTGCAGTGACTTTTTTCCACCTTTAGAGTGAAAATGAAACTTGCCAGAAAGAAACAACATGAAGGATCTAGCAGCAGACCCCACCTGCTGCTATGTCACCCAATACAGTAGCCAGAGTGGCTCTTTCATTAAGTGTTCTTATCTCTCTCTCTCTCTCAATCTCTCTCTCTCTCTCTCTCTCTCTCTCTCTCTCTCTCTCTCACACACACACACACACACACACACAATAAATAAAGAGGGCAGGAGCAAACCTTGGGAGGTGATGATTTCCCAGGTGTCCTCTAATCTCATCAAGTTGAATACATCGATTCTTCACAGTTTCGTGTATGTCAATCATGATGTGGAGAACAAAGGCAAAAGGAGATGTAGAAAAAAAAAAAAAAGATTTCCTTACAACTGGCAGCCCACTGACAAGTACTTGAGACAGGCAGAGTAGGACATTCCTCCAGGAAGTCCCGGCTGTCTTAATGATAATGCTTTGCTAAAGGAAAAAGCAACCTTTGCTTGACAATAGTCAGACCTCCAGCATCCTGTAAGTCTTCTTGAACATATGGGAATGTTTTGGGAAACTTCTTTGTCTCTACCCCCCGCCCCTACTTAAAAGTATAAAACCAACAGCTCCTCACAACCCCAGTGCAGGTCTTTGTGCTCCTGGGTCCTGTCCCTATGCTTTAATAAGACCACCTTTTTTGCACAGAATATTCCTGAAAATGCCTCAGAAATTCTTTCTTGACCATTCACTTCCAGACCCCACATCAAGTCACATCAAATCATACCTCAATAACATGGTGTAAAAAAAAAAAAATACGTAGCCACTAGTTATGTGTGGCCATTTAAATTTAAATTTAAAAAATGAAATAAAATTAAAATTTAGTTCTTCACTTGCTTGATAACCACATGTAGCTTGAGGCTATCATTTTGGACAGTATAGATATAGAACTTTCCCATCACTATACATAGTTCCGGACAGCACTGCTCAACAGATTTTGCTTTTTCTAGACCCTGGGTCTGCTTCTTTCTACTTCTCCTAGCTTATGCTTAGAATGCCTTTCTCCTTTACTTTGGCTAATTTCCACACATCCTTCAACATACAATTCAGATGCCATCTATGCTGGGAAAGCATCTCCTGACCATGCATGTCCCCAGTCTGGAGGACATGGTTTCCTGTGGCCCATAGAGCTCTGGCCTGCTCATATAGTGCCTGCTATGGCCAACCACGGAGGTCATTTTACTAGTCCTTGACCCCCTCCCAACTCAGTGATGGAAGAGCACATGTCTTCAGCTTTGGATTCTGGGGATCCCTGGATGGCTCAGCGGTTTAGCACCTACCTTCGGCCCAGGGCGTGATCCTGGAGTCCTGGGATCAAGTCCCACATCAGGCTCCCTGTATGGAGCCTGATTCTACCTCTCTCTGTGTCTCTGCCTCTCTCTCCCTTTCTCTGTGTCTCTAATGAACGAATAAATAAAATCTTAAAACAACAACAACAAAACTTTGGATTCTGCAAGACCCACTTAATTTCTGAAAAATGGACAAAGCTTAGTGTACCATATGGACTGCCCACCATTTGTCCCAACCCGCGCAAATGCAATGGAATATTCTTTAAAATTCTCAAGAACTAGGGGCACATAGGTGGCACAGTGGGTAGAGCCTCCAACTATTGGTTTCGGCTCAGGTTGTGATCTCAAGGTCCTGGGATCGAGCCCCATTTTGGGCTCCCTCAGGGAGGAGTCTGAGTTTCTCTCTGCCCCTCCCTTGTGCATGGGTTCTCTCAAATAAATAAATACATAAATAAATCTTTAAGAAAATTCTCAAGAACTAAAATGCATGCAAAAAATATTGAAGGAGCAACACATGTTTTAAAGAATAATATGGGACACCTGGGTGGCTCAGTGGTTAAGCATCTGCCTTCAGCCCAGGGTGTGATCCTAGAGTCCCGGGATTGAGTCCTGGGTCGGGTGGGCTCCCTGCATGGAGCCTGCTTCTCCCTCTGCCTATGTCTCTGCCTCTCTCTCTGTGTATCTCTCATGAATAAATAAATAAAATCTTAAAAAAATAATACAATGATTAACTATAATAAAGTAATGAAATACATGGGTGTACTTTAAGAGCTGCATCACAAAAGATAGTTACAATGGCAATATTATGCCCTTTCTCTTTTTTATTTATTTTTATTTATTAAAAATTTTTTTTATTGGAGTTCAATTTGCCAACATATAGCATAATACCCAGTGCTCATCCTGCCAAGTGCCCCCCTCAGTGCCCATCACCCAGTCACCCCAACCCCCTGTCCACTTCCCCTTCCACTACTATGCCCTTTCTCATTAGAGATATAGACATTGTATCTTTATACTTTAACATATATTTTTCATTGGAACAGTTACAAACCATATCTTCTTAATTTTCACCAAAGATAAAAAATTATGAAAACTTATCTATTATCATTAGTCTTCTGGAATCTCTCTGGGGTCTTCATCTCATTTTCCTTCTAAAGTTACAGCAATTTACTGGCATAATGCACATTTTTTAGCAACAGTCCCAGGACACAGTTTTCCTTTTAAATTAAAAAAAAAATCACAATTAATAAATATTTCTTAGAGGAAAAAATAAAAAATACCATTACATTTAAAGAATAATGGGTAACTCACTCATAATCTTACCACAAAATGACAATTTCTGTTTGCATTTGGCATATAACCCCACAATTTTTAAAATCACAGTTATATGTTTTTTTGTTTCTTGCAAACATGAGATCACACTATACTTTGATTTTCTTCAACTGACACATCATGAATATGTTTATATGTCATTAAATATGCCTATAATGTAATTTTCCATGTCTATCTGGTGTTTTATTGTAAAAATGTACCATTAAAAAAAATCACTCTGTTTTTTGGAAGTTTAGATTGTTTCTATCTCCCCCTCATCCCCACTCTTGTTAATAGTGCTGTGATGGATGGCTCTCCTTCTGCCTAAATGCTTTCCAGAGATCTGTAGATCTGAACTTCTCCAAGGAAGAAACAAGGAATGCCCTTATTTTGAGGTTTTAGAATATGGTAGACAGAGGTGGATATAAGCCTGCCCAGGTCAGTCCAGGAACAAAGCAACCAAATTAATGGGTCCAGAATGTTATTCTGAGGTCAGTGGGCTGCTGGTACTAGATTTCCTAGAAAATAGTCTAGGGCAAGACTTACCTGCTAATGCTTCTTTGGGAGGTGCAATGGCTGGGTTATAAAAATGAGAAAAAGAGGCCATCAAGGCAGGGAAGGAGGAGAGGAAATACTGGTTAATGAGTTGTTGGTCACAGCTTCAGGATAAAACACAGCCAGTTTCTTGCTGATGTGGGACATCTCCAGGAGGGCATACCCAACAGTTCAGTTTGGGGATGATCGGTAGGAGGGAGGAAGGGGGGAAGTATATTTGCCCGCTCTCTGGGGTCTCCTTTCTGTGTCTGGTTCCAGTAAATCCCACTGGGCATGAACTCCCCCTGCTTCCAGGTTGTGTCCCCTGGTCCCTCTGGGTGGCCATTGCCGGAGCAGATTGATACTCAGAGGTGCTGTGCTTCCTTTGTGTCTGGAAGTGGCTGGGAGAGAGAGGGGGTCCCTGGTCTGGTCAGAGGGAACCCAGGTGACCGAGATGCTCCCATGGTGGCAGGCTCACGGGGGTCCTCCCAGACTCTGAGCCCTCCCCTCCCAGGGGGAGGCAGGCGAGTAAAAAATGGTACCAGCAGAGGAGGGGGTGACTAGCTTTTCAACCTGTACTTTTGCTTGGAGGACCATCAAAGCCCTTGCTTTTGAGAAAGAAAAAGGTATTCTGTGGAATGCCGTCCTCCCGAAACACCAAGTCCCATTCTCCCCAGGAGGTAGGGCAGGAAGGCAGTGTTGTCAAGAACGGGAAAAGGAAATTAAGTTCTGTGGGCAGGAAAGCTCCACCTTTCCTCTGGGGACAGAAAAAGAGCAAGAGGTCAGATGGGGACACTTGGCTGAGCCGAGCCACACCTTCCTCCACTCTTCCTGGTCTGGGCCACCCAGCCCACGCCAAGAAGGCAGCTGGGGCTCACCCAGGAGCTGGCTTCAGGGGGGTGGCACATACAAAGCGTGGACCCCCCCTCGTGTGCCCTGAGATCAACGGCACCTCCAAATGATCACCCCGGCACCCCAGGAGGTAGGGGCAGAGGAAGGAGGAGAGTCATGTCCTGAGAATGACACTGAGAGTTCAGTGCAATTGAGCGGTCTCCTTCATGACTTTCCAGACTCTAAACAGGGCCAATTTCCCGCAATTAGCTGGGCTATTAAAAAAGTGGCAGCAAAGGAAGAAACTAGGGTGTGAAAGAAGAGGAAGAGGCAGGGACAGAGGAGAATGAGTCCCTGGGTGGTTTCCCTGAGGTGTCTTAGTGCCAAGGACAAGTTCAAGCAACACTTTGTTTGTGGGTCTCATTAGCGCGGCCAAGTTCGCTCTGGGCCTTGTCAGTCTGTGCCTGGCACGGGGCTCCCCCTTGCAGCTTTTGGTTTTCTGCAAGACCAGATGGTAGGTTTTTCCTTTTTACAAGGATTTGAAAACAGAGAGGAAGCTCTCAGACAGATTTTGCAAGATTATCCAGGCTTTGGATATAACTGAGGATGGGCTTCAAGTCTTTCCCACGTCCCAGCCCCAAAGCTAAACTCAAGAGCCCTCTGGCGTGGGGTGGCGCGGCCGGGCCCTGCAAGCTGATCTACTGTGTCCTTCCATACGCCCTTCCGTCTACTCAATGGCTCTCGATCCTTCTCCGACCCAGTGTGCCCACCCAAAAGCTCTTCCCCCACAGTCCTCTCATTTCTCCCCGCATCAAGACTCGGCTCAGGTTTACCTCCAGAAACCCTTCCGGTCTCCGGGAGAATCTGACCACACTCTCCCTTGCACCCACGTGTAGTGTGAGCTCTTGTAGCACATTCTAGCTGTTAAGTCCTTGGCTGTCTTTCCCTATCAGATTAGGAACTGCTTCAAAACTGGGATCCCATTCATTTTTGATCCTTCAGCACCTAGAACAGTGTCTGGTACCTGGAGGGTGCTTAGAAAATGTGGTTGGTGGAGAAAGAGCCTGTGTTTCCAGAGTACTTGCTACACCACTCCTCACGCTGCCCTCGGTTGCTACCTGTGACTGTCCTGGGGTGCTCCAGCTTTGTGGTGCCTTTAAGACAATGTCTAGCACATCTACATATTAAATATATGTTGTCTTTAGGAAAATGTACAGTACTGTAGGCTACTTCTTACATCACCCGCAGTCATCATGATGCTAGCAAATCTCTTGAGTGTGAGCACTGAGCTAGGCACAGTGTATGCATCACACTAACCATCACAACAGCCTTTAAGGATATCCCCTCCCTGCTGCCCATTTTACAGAGAAGGAGACCATGACTCAAGGAGCTAAGGGATTTGCTCCAATACACACATCCAGTGACAGCGATGAGATGTCAACTGGTTGGAATCTAGATGCTGTGAGGCAGCCAGATTTTTGGCTGTAGGCTTTACCACTACCTGTCAGCATTCGAACTTCTGGAGAAAAGGAAACAAGTCATCTTTCCCTAACTCCACCCATGTCTCCTCATAGCCCAGTAATTGCTTCAGGATATAGCTAACCATCCACTTGGCTGACTGTATATATGATCATATTGTTACTTCATTTCACTCCCTTGCTATCAAACCACAGGTCATGCCAAAGAGACCTTGAAAACAGCTATGACTTATGGCTAAGGATATAGGTAGGATTTCCAGAGCACAGATTGTCTTTTACCTTGATTGGAACCAGGACTGGTAATAAGCCATGAAAATTGATTTGTAATTTAGCAAGGACAGAGTTGGAGGTAGTACTAGCATGGGCAGACATAACATTTTAGCACTTCCTGAGAGGGACCTGAATATGGATTCCTTTAATATAAATAGAGACCAGAGAGTTTACATTAACTGACTCAAGGTTATACATCAGGTAAATGAATGGTGGGGATCTGAATTCACTTTGGACTCCAGGGCCTGTGTTGGAAATGCAGGTCAGACCTAGACTGAGATGGGCCTTGAAGTGCAGGATAAGGTTTACCTATAGACTCTGTTAATAAGACAGCAAGCAGGGTTTGAGCAGAAGGGCAGTGAGGTCAGAATTACATCTTGGAAAACCAGCCTAGCAATAGAGAAGAGGAGAAAGTGAGGTGGGAGGGACGAGCAGTTTGTGGAGAGACCATTCAGGAGGCTGTTGCCAATAGTTATGCTTAGATGAGTTTGCTCTTAGACACATCAAGTCTGAGATGACAGGATAGGAGGAAACACCCAGCAGGCAGCTGGAGGTGAGAGGTGGGGGGCTGTGATAACCAGGGGCGCAGATCCGGGAGCTGCTATCGAAAGGCAGCAGGCATCACCCTAAAAGTCCTGAGGTCACTAAAGGTTCTTGTGAGGACCCCCCCAAGGGGAACAAAGGGCTGAGGATGAAACTTGGAGATTTGGCATATACAGAGAGAAGGAGAGAGGAAGGGATTTTGAAGAAGACCAGAGGAACAGTCAGAGAGGTGCAGCCCAGAGCAAGGACTTGCAGCAGACAGGCCGACCAAACAATTTAACAGCAGACACCAGCATTCCTCTTATGGAGTGGTGGTGAGAGAATCTTTGATAACCTGCCAGGGTGGAAGAGGTGAGCAAGAAGGTCCATGGCAGAAGGCCATGGAAGATGGGGAAAGTTAGAATGTCCTGTGCTGGTCTGAGGAATTTGAGCTGGGGGTGGTGGTGGTGATGGAGCAGACAAGAGAGAGAGAGAGAGAGAGAGAGAGAGAGCCTTGGGAAAGGGAAAGGGGGTGGAGGAGAGATGAAGGGGGTATGGGAAAGGGGGGTGGGGAGGTGGATGAACAATTCGTGGACAGGCTGAGGGCTCGTACCAATCTGAGGCTGGAGAGAGGCTTGCACGGCTCCCATGAATGCTCTGCTCTCTCCCCAGACCTTCACTAGAGCCTCCGAAAGCACCAAAGCCTGGTGTGTGTGTTGGGGGAAGTCAAGGATCAGGGCAGACTCACCTTTCAGGTTGGAAGAGGCAGCAAACACGTGGGACCGTGGGGTGATGATGGGAGACATTCCATAGAAACAGAGGTTCAGAGCCAATGGCCTGAAAACCACAAACACACTGGAAATTTGTGAAGGTTTGGGGAGGGCACCGGACTTCCAAAGGGCTTGGGATGGGGGTGGATAGCCCATTTCATCTGAACCTTAAGGGACATCCAGACTCCAGCTAACCTCTGTGGTACAACCTTATGAGGAGAGACATACCATTAAATAGTTATTTTTTCCGAATGCGCTAAGTGCGCTGGTGGATTTTTACAAGAGCAAACATGAGCGAGGGGAGCCCGCAGTGAATGGTTTGAAGATGAGTAGGCTGGAGGGAGGCCACGGATCCTAGGGCAGCATCACACGGCCCTGGTTCACATGGGCCCAGGGGCAGGCTGCCCAGCTGCGAGTCATTAGTTTAAACTGTCTGCTGGAGAACATCTCTGGGACTTTTCTGGTCCCTTTGCTTGTGAGTAATTGTTTCCTAGAAAACTTTTCCCAACCCCAAATGTTCCTCCTGGAGCTGAAAGGATGGGATCTAACGAGAAGGCTGTGGAGAAGCAGGGGGTCGGTGTCGGCTGGGCCCTGCTCCTGTGGGAGGCAGGGGAGGCCAGAGGCCCGGGAGGCCACCTGGGGAGGCCGGCGGGGAGGCTGCCCTGGAGGCCGAGGAGGAGGGTGGGGAGCTGGGCACCGGCCACCTCCCAGGCCTGGAGGGGAGCAGCTGAGGCACCAGGCTCACGGGCTGGTCCAGCTCTCTCCATCTTTCAGCACAAACGCTGATGAGACTTTTCCTCTGATTACTGCAAGTCATGGACCGGGGGTGCGTGTGTGTACACGAGTGTCTCCAAGCACCGCAGGAAATTTGGGCTGTCACTGGGAGAAACACAGGACAGTCAAATAAAATTTGTGAAAGCCCCTCTTGCTTAAACCCTATCAAAATGTTGAAGACTTAAAAAACAACTCTTTTAAAGCTGTACATTTATTTTAGGAAGCCCTCCCCAAACCCAAGCAAGGCCCAAACTCGGGCCGCCACCAGACCAAGAGTCACCTGCTCTATCGACTGAGCCAACCAGCTGCCCCTGGTTAGGTTCATGATTTTTAAGATGCGAGTCAATAAAATGAAACGGTGACTTGCATGGCAGTTATATTGTAACAAATTCTTCCAGGCTCTCCCATCTTGCCCAAGGAAATTAGAAACAAAGGAAAATGGTGAAGGGAACATTAGCCTGCTGATTTTCTGGTTTTCTACAATTAATCATTGGATATGCGGAAGAAGATACAGTAGAATGTGCCAGCGTTATTTGGCCTCTGTGGGCCCTGGATTTACTAGCTGCAGTTGCTAGTGAACAGTAGTCAGGGCCAGGTGCTGCCTCTGGTTGAAGAGACTGGTGTGGCTTATGTCACATTGTAATTTTCACAGAGGCCACCACAGGATCTCCTTGTCTACTTATTCTTCCAAGGGGACATTGACACTCCTCCCATTGAACGGTGGGGTCTGTATCCCCTCTCCCCTGCCCCTAAACTGGGCGAGCTTCAACCAATACAATGGGCAGAAGTGATGTCACAAAAGTGAGGTCATAGAAGATGATACTGCAGCCTTCTGCCTTTTAGGATCGTCTCTTGGGAGGCACGAGGTTTACATAGGAGCTCCGGTCACCTGGAGGCTGACGTGCGGTGTGGCAGTTCTGGCTGTACGGAGAGGCTCAGACGAGGTTCTAGTCGCCAGATGCAGGAGTGAAGACGACTCCAGGTGATGTTAACTCCCAGAGTGGAGTCTTCCCAAATGGGGTCCCAGACACCGTGGGGCAGAGAGAAGCTGGTTTTGCTATGCCCTCCAAATTCCATATCCACAGAATCTGGGAGTATAAGAAAATGGTTGTTTTAACCTACTAAATGTTGGAGTGGTTTGTTACATGGCAACAGTAGTTGAAACAGATAGGAAACCAGGAGCCTTATCGAGTCCCTGAGTCCTCCTGAGAGATTTCATTGGACAAGTAGAGAGCTTCTTGAAACATTATTTGAAAACCTCTGAATTAGCCAATCTTTAAGGGCTCTGAATTCTAAGTTTCTAAGAATCCTGGGATGTATTAGTCTTATTAAGAAAGAGCAGGATCTTGCCTAGTGCTATGGGTTGAATCGTGTTCCCTGTAGTGGCTAAGGACAGGCCACCCTGAGATGGGACACTTTGGCATGAAGATAATTTTGAGCTGAAGGCAAATGAGGCCCTGAGAAACTTTTTGCCTCTCCCTTAACTACACAGAAGAATCTAAACTGAGGTCTTTCCCAGAATGAGGTTTATCAGCCAAGATGCACTTATCTGAGTGACCTATCTACATGGTCCAGCAGACATCTAATTACCAAACATCTGCTCTTCTTCCTGCCTGGGAATTGCATTTCTTCCCTTGGAAGTCCCAGACCTCCACCCCCTTCTCCTTAGTTCAGGATGACATATAGATCTCATTTTTCCTGTTTCTAGGATTTCCAGTCTGTGTGGATTCCCCATAGGTATGTCATTAAAATTTATTTTTCTCCTGCTAATTTGTCTCATATCAATTTGATTCTTAGTCCAGCCAGAGGGACTTTGAAGAGGACACGAATTCTTGCTCTCCAGCACCCTAAGAATGATGAAGTCCCAATCCCCTGTACCTGGGAAAGTGGCCTTATTTGCAAATAGAATCTCTGCAGATTATCATATTAAGGTTAAATTATTAGGGTGGGCCCTAATCCAATATGATGGAATTCTTATAAAAACAGGAAGTTTTGGGGCACCCGGGTGGCTCAGTTGGTTAAGTGTCTGCTCAGGTCTTGATCTCAGAATCCTGGGATTGAGCCCCGTGTGGGGCTCCCTCTCCCTCTGCCCCTCCCTCCATTCATGCGACTTGTGTTTTCTCTCTCTCTCTAAGTAAAATTTTAAAAAAAGAAGAGGGAAGTTTGAACACAGAGGTATACACACAGTGAAGATGCCAAATGAAGATGAAAGCAGAGATTGAGTGACGCACCTGTAAATCAAGGATTGTCAAAGATTGCAGACAAACCACCAAAAGACAGGAGAGAGGTGTGGAGCAGGTCTTCTCTTACAGCCCTTGGATGCCACAAGCCCTACTGACACCTCGACCTAGCGCTGTGAGATGATAAATTTGTTTGTGGAAACTAGCCCGCATGTGGTAGATTGTTATGGCAGCCCTATGAAAATAATCCATCCCCGAACCAATGTGGACAGGGTTGATGGCCCCTTCAGAGCCCCAAGGCTCCCAGTTATAGAGTTAGGCTGTCCAAATGTTACAGTATGATTTTAACAAGATTACTCCACGAAGACTATATGAAATCATAAAGGAATCCCAAGAACCACTGCAATTAAGACTGAAGAAATATTATGATTTTTATATTAAAATCACTGCTGGAAGTTTATTATTTTTATCTTAGACCATAAAGGAGATATAAAACACAAAAGTATGTGCTGCCTCCTTTGTGTCACTTTTCCCAAGAGCTATGTTACCTGGATCTATTACTAAAAATTGAACTAATAAATATTTTTTAAAGGGTTATGTCTTGGGACGCCTGAGTGGCTCAGAGGTTGAGCATCTGCCTTCGGCTCAGGGTGTGATCCCAGAGTCCAGGGATCAAGTCCCATATTGGGCTCTTTGCATGGAGCCTGCTTCTCCTATCTCTGCTTCTCTCTCTGTCTCTCTGTGTCTCTCAGAAATAAAATCTTTTAAAAAACTAAAAAATAGGGCAACCCCAGGTGGCTCAGCAGTTTAGCGCCACCTTCAGCCCAGGGCGTGATCCTGAAGACCTGGGATGGAGTCCCACATGGGGCTCCCTGCATGGAGCCTGCTTCTCCCTCTGCCTGTGTCTCTGCCTCTCTCTGTCTGTCATGAATAAATAAATAAAACCTTAACAACAACAAAAAAAACTAAAAT
This sequence comes from Vulpes lagopus, assembly GCF_018345385.1. Taxonomy (NCBI): domain Eukaryota; kingdom Metazoa; phylum Chordata; class Mammalia; order Carnivora; family Canidae; genus Vulpes; species Vulpes lagopus. Next base: position 147,871,587 of record NC_054826.1, read on the forward strand.
ACTAAAAAAAATAAAAATAAAAATGAGAAAATAAATGGTGATATCTAAATGTAACAAGTTGAAATAAAATAAATTTCTTGAAAGATTAAAAAAATGAAGAGAAGGCCCATTTTCCACTTGTTTGGAAACCTTTTCTTTTTTTAAGATTCTTATTCATTTGACTCAGAGAGAGAGAGAGATGGAGAGAGCACAAGTAGGGGGCGTTGCAGGCAGAGGGAGAGGGAGAAGCAGACTCCCCACAGAGCTAGGAGCTCGATGAGGAGCTTGAGCTCATCATCCAGGATCATGACTGGAGCCAAAGGCAGACGCTTCACCGACTGAGATACCCAGGTGCCCTGTTCACAAACTTTCTAACAAGATTCCCTAAATCAAAATAATCAGAATGGCCAGTTTGGTTTATGTTTGGTAATAACACCTTTGTCTAATACTATGTCTTTTATGCAAAATATTTAAACTCTGCAAATACTTTCATCTAAGGTATGCTGATCATATTCATGTTTGTACCTTGCTTTGTTCAAATATGAAATCTAAAACATATAGCCTGCATTCAAAGAATTGCTCACAAAAATAATACAGCCTCTCGTTTTTTTCTTACTTGGATACTTAGGATAATATTGAAACTTATACTCAGAAATACATAGGGTCAGAGTATCTCACAGAGTCTAAAATTGTCTTTAGTGACTTCCCTCTTATATACTTCTGAACCCAAACTAAAATGCTTATACCTCACTAGCCTGAACAACAGTGAATAACTGAATCAATTTATTCAACATCAGTGTTTATCTCAATATTATGCATAAATGAAAGGGCCAGAAGATGGGCCATTGGAAGGCACCAGTGGGCCGACTTCTCTGTATGTGCAAGTTGCTCTGAATCGCCAGCTCTCTGCATTCTATTGCATTTCTCAGCTCATGTCTCCAAAATTTCTCGAGCTGCCACACGATCCTGTGTGAGTTTCTGATGCACACACTCACAGGGCCTCTTGCCACACTCAGAATCCTTCTTGGTCTCAACAGTCTTTCTCCCAAAGGCTATCAGTTGATTATCAGTAAAATGATGGAGTCACAAGTGACTATAGGAAAACACGGCAAGTGACAATTTAGCTTCAAAAGTTATTTTCTTCTGCGTGAGTGGCATATAAAGTTTCCTTAAAAAGGACTTCCATAAGCCCGAAGGGTATGTGGCTAACGAGGGGAGGCTTCCTAGCTGAGCAGAAGCATCCTGATTCCTTTAAGTAACCACAATCATTACCGTGGAAGTGTTTTGTGAAAGCTGCGCTGGACAGCAATTGCATAATCTGATCTGGCAAAGGCACAGCCGCTGCACTCCAGACTACATATTAAAGCACTAATTACTCAAATGGAACTCCAGGGGCACCTGAGGTGGATGCAGCAGCACAGTGAATTAAGGAAGGAAATAATTAGTCACAATTGCAGAAACTCGCTAAACACGAAGTGAAAGAAGGCATGCCGCCTACTTCCTGCGCAGTACAGAGAGCCTTAGCAACGGCATATGCAAAACCCAGGAGAAATGCAAGAGATAAACACAACTTCTGTAATCGAATAAGGGACGAATCTCAATTTTGAATTACAAAAATGACTTTATTTCCGTTATTTTCTGTTCCTATGTGCTACATAGCCAAATAACATGAAGACATTTTGTCAGGAATTTGCGCTTTGATGAATCGACTCTCAAGCATTTTCTTGACAGTCTTAGAGGTTTTACCAGCATTTGACACAATCTGGACAGACAGTGAGAGAAAATAAGTAGCAGTAAAAAGAAACAACTAAGTGAGCACATAAGGCATTGAGTTTCAACTCCAGTAAAAATACTCATTGAAGAGGCAGTCAGGTCGGGGAGGAAACAGTATTCAGCAGAGAGCAAATCTGTACCTACATTTAAAATCATGCATAGGAACCATTACTTAACATGGCCAACAGGTTAAGTTGTTCAAAGTACCCCTTTTCAAGGTCTTCTGATTAAAAAAAAAAAAATCCCTGGGCCAGAGGACCCTCTTCCCTCTCCCCAGAATGAACTTAAGGATATTACCTGTGTCAGTACATGGCTCTGGGAAGAGGCAGTAAGAGTGGACACCTAGTTTGAAAGGCTGGTATGAAATTGTCCTAGAAGCATGTCGCTGAGGCCTAAATCTGATAAATCAATTTTAGTACATGTGCTGCCAAAGCGAGCACTAAATCTGATAAATCAATGGTAGCATTTCCCTCACTCGTAACTGGGCTGTTTTGTTCACTTATCTTACTAACTTAGGGTCACTACAGGAACCTACCGTGAGTTCTTGAGACCCTACCAAAAATGTGAACTGCTTGGCTAGCATTATCACATTCAGAACTAATGGGAGAACACAAGTGGAAATTATATTAAAATTTATCTTATCCATTCACTGCTAAGTACTGCTGACCATTTTCATTCATAAAGATGGATCATGAGTGTTCACTGTTTAAGTAAATATAGCATGACTCTTAATCAGGGATTTGGTAAGAAATTAGAGAGTCGAATAAACTACTTAAAAATGGACTTTTTAAAAACAATAGAACTAGAAAAACAAACAATAGCAAAACTAATGCTAAAACATTCCCCTCTTGGGGGGAATGGTAAGAAGAGACACAAAGAATCTGTCTTCTCTTTCTTCATCTCAGAAATCATAAGACAGCATATTGCAAGAACTTGGACTTTCCTCACCCCAAGTAACCTGAGAAAGATTCCAGGTTGTTTAAGATCCTCTCTAAGAAGACAGCTTGAGAGGCAGATAAAGAGGCACCTCTGAATGAACAAAATACTCATTGCAGGCATATTTTCCAGGCCTTTCTGAAAATGCAGTGCTGCTGAACAGGATGCCATGTAAATTGCTGGAAGTCTTTGCAGTAGCTACATGGGAAATGTAATGGCAGGGAAAAGGTGAACGACAAGAAAAATTTACAGTTGTCTCACTGTATCAAGAACACTTACATATTAAAAGTGTTGTGTTAAAAACAAAACAAAGCAAAAACCTCATACATAATTAGTTTTCTGAGGTGTGGTCTTAGGTGAGTTCCACTGGGGTATAATTATATGCTCTGCTTCAACCAGACCATCACTGGAGACCTGTTCTATACTTAACCATTAAAACTGACCCAAAAGCATACCCATCATGGTCCTCAAGCAGCCATAGGAGATATGAGTACATGTGGTGCTTTTATATTTACATAAGCAGCTTCTCATGAATCCTACAGAGGTTGGAGAAATAGAGCTAGCTAGTTGTTCCTTTTTAGCAAGAGCACTTGAAAAATACAGAAAGGGAATAGGTAAATACCCCTTTTACACTGAGTTGATCCATTAAAGGACTTTAAAAAGTCAGCAGTTCATTTACCTGAGTTTCCCATTTAAAGGCTAAATGTAATTGAATACTTTTTGCTTATAAATGTGAACAAAAACTTGTAATATTGAAAAGGGCCAGAGTAAGAAAATTGAGACTCAAGATGGAATTGGAGACTTTTGAATTTTTATAAAATCTAATAGAAACATCTATGAGTTTTCCTTCTTAGTTAAAACATAAAGTTATAGAACAATACTGATTTACTGGATGTTATTTAGAATTTAGGTTAGGGGTCAGCCTGGGAAATCATTAAGAAAACAAATCAGAGTCTTTTGGAATTGTGAACAAATTTTACAAGTGATAAAACTACTAGTCACTTTGGTTATGAACCCCTGTGACATGAATTAATACCAGATAAAGACTTCAGCATAAATATGATTTTTAACCTGAATAGATCCCTTTCAAAGGGTGATATAGAAAATAACTATAAATTTTATCCAGAAAAATAGTGCACCCAGTGTTGTAACAGTAGTTATTTAAGCTTACCTTTCAACAGGGTATATCTGTTATGCTCAGCCATGGAGAATCTTCCAAGTCTTTTTGTTTGTTTGTTTAAAACAAAGAGGGCTGTGTTTCTAAATACAACCCATTGTTCATAATCAAGATCCTAACCATATTCTGGAATTGAATATTTTCTCCTATAAGAAACATAGCCATGTGACTATTTTAAACATATCATTTCAATTCTAGGTGGGAAATAAGTTATACAAAATCACTGTTCCAACACTTTGACATAGAGCAGAAACAATAAAGCAATCTGGACTACATGATTTCATTACTAAACAAATGAAAGCATCTCTTTCCCAAATCCTTCACTCCACGACGTCTCATAGCATTTCAAACGTGACTGAGGTACATGTATCTGCTGAGTAGTTCTGTATATGACTCTGTATATGACTCCAAGCAGCACTGCGCAAAATCACCGGGATCAAGGAGCAAAATTTAAAAGCAGTATTTTGAAACCCCAAATCATCTTTCTATTTTCTTTCATTGTTAAGTCACAAAGCTCTCTTAGATCAGACTAGAGTTCCGAAAACAGTCAGTGTGAATTTATCACATAAAACAATATTCCTATGATCCGTAATACTGGTCACGGGTTGAGGGCACAAATAGTGTTTTCATTTTCCTGTTCTACACAGCTTAAGAATCAGTAGCAGATTTTGCCCAAGATGCATATACTACGTTGGCTTAAATACGAAGATAAATAAAAGCTTGGCTTAAATACGAAGATAAATAAAAGCTCTGCTGACCATCAGACAAAAATGATTTCTAAGTGGCATCCACTTAGCAATTTATTCACCCCTTTTGAAAAAAGTCACAGAACCATTTTAGATGAGATGCTTATTTTAAGCCAAAAAGCAGATGTCCTGTGCTCACATCACTAGCATCCGTAGCAAGGGCAGGATTTCGGAAGATCCATTTCATAGATGTGGATTATTCTGCATAACAGGGAAAATCGGAATAGATGGCCACCCCACCCTGGCCGGAGCACCCAGTGCACTTGAGTACAGCACACCAGCTCTTTCAGAGAGCGCTTAAGCAGTGAATTTTCTTTCTCTCTGATGTACCCACATATCAAGATATCAAAGATAATTAAATTACTTAAAAACCAGGCTTCTGATTCTGATTTTTAATTTAATTACCTATTTTAATTAAAATAAATCTAGCTTCTCTAAGGTTGTTCACCAGTACTACATAGCAATATTAAAGGTGGGGGGAGGGGAGACTCTGTATTTTGTTTTTAAAAATGATATCTTTGAAATGTTGGTGGAAATGCAAGTTAGATTATAAATGACCAATTCAGATCAGTCAGCCATGGAAGATCATTGTTTTCACTCACTTATGAAATCCTAGCCTAACGATATCACATTGACTGTCAGGTATATGAAATAACACAATTCAGGGTTCTGTTGGAGATGAAGAGTAATTTTAAAAACAACAGTCTGTGACAATGCACTTATGTGAATTTACACTCCAGAGAGGAGTGTTCTGTAGGATGAAGGACTTGGCCAATGCAGAAGGCAGCTGGTATTACAAGAACTAGCACAGACTCCTTGGCGTATACATGATGAAAACAAAAGTAAGGACCCTGTACAGGTGTAAACAAGCTAAAAATGGCATTGGCAAAATATCTCTTTCAAAAATACCAAAAAGCATGCAACTCAAGATTCCCTCCCTTCCATAAGAGTGAAATGACAAAAAAACAAACAAACAAACAAACAGATGGAACCATCTGTTTCTGTCAGTAGAAAACAATAATAGATACATCAGGTTCCAGGACAAATAAAACTTTAAAATATTAATGTTGAAAAAATACAATTAAATTTTTATTAAAAAATACACACTCCTTACTCAATCTTGTGTACATTTTGTTTTGTGTGAAAGAGGAAAAAAAATAAAATAAAATAGGAAAGGCATCAAGACTACCTAGTTATTTATACTGTATTTGGTAGAAGCGCGTTTCGGTCAAGCTTTAAAGCAAAAAATCAGTTATTCTGCTTTCATTTGCTCCCGGACATCGGAAGGCAGAGTTTCAAACAGAGCATCCTCCACCACGAGCCCGGCTCGCTTCAGGGCCCGGCAGTCGCCCAGTTCGGGAGGGAGGATTTCAAAGTGATTGCCCTTCACGTCTAAATAGGAAAGAAATAATAAGTTTCCAATTTTCGGTGAGAGTACCGATAGGCTGTTTTTCCCAATCTTCAGGGTTTTAAGTTTCTTGCAGAAGTAGAGTTCATCTGGAAGGCTCTCCACTTTGTTACACGTGATGGAAAAATACTGTAAACTCTGTAGGACTCCGACCTCCGGTGGGATGAACCGAATGTCATTGTAGGACAAGTCCAAGTATCGGATTTTGTTGCATAGGAAGAGATGGGAGGGCAGCACCTCTATTTTGTTGTGGCTGAAGGCCAGGCGCTCCAGGCTGGTGAGTTTCTTTATATGCTCTGGGATGTAGGTGATGCTGTTGTGCCACAGTTTTAGCACTGTCAACTTCCTCAAGTGCTGGAAGCTAACGATTTCTTCTATAGATTTCAGGTTATTCTCTTTGAGGTCCAGTTCCTGGAGGCTCAGCAGGCTGAACACGGCGTGGGGAATGCGTTCCAGGTCGCAGTGGACCAGCTCCAGCTCTGTCAGATTGGTCATCTTCTTTAAGTTGTTGAGCATCACCAGCTTGGTGCCGTCGTTGTGTATGCACATCTTCTGGAGGTGGCTGGAAACGTCCACCACTGCCTGGGGGATTTTGGAAACGTTGCTTTTGATTGAGAGGATTTTAAGGCTTTTGAGATCCCGCAGAGACTCAAGAGTGACATTTCTGGAAATATCATGACTTAGAGAGCCAACCAGATAGAGCTCTTCCAGATTCCGGAGCCCATACATCCAGGGGGGCAGCTCCCTCATATCATCAAACTTGACGCTCAAGACCTTGAGGTTTTCCTTCAGGAAAGAGAGGGCTGCGCTGTGGATCTTGACAGAGCACTGGTGCAGCGAGAGCTCCTGGAGATTGTCCAGCTGCGCGATGGTGGCGGGTATCATCACGTTCTTGATGATTTCAAGCTTGAGAGACTGCAACTCCGTGATCTCAAAAACTGTGTCTGGAAGGCCAGAGAGCATGATCAGAGGCAGTTCCAGCCGGTTGTGGGCGTTCGTCTGTAGCTTCTGCCTCAGTTTGTCGGGAGTCCACTCGTTATTTAAGTTCAGCTGTTTTAATTTGTTCTCGCTCACTTCCGACAGGAACACCGCAAATCTCTTGGAATACAGTGGGTCGTACTGATCTATCATATGAAGCATAAAAGCAAAGTCATTTTTCACGTCTGGAATATCATCAATTCCAGTCTCCTGCCGGACATACTCGAAAGAGTATTCCCGTAGAGAACGGTAGAACAGCCAGTATAAGGTATAAAGGCACGTCAATCCGTAGATACTTACGAAACACAGGTAGCAGAAGGACAGTTTGGAGAACAGGTGTGCCATGGTGTGGTTACAAGAAAAGTTCTTATATCCAGTCATGTCCTGAATGTCGACATTACAGTCCACCGTAAACTGAACCTTGGAGACCAGGGCGCTATTATAGGCAATGATGATGAGGAATTTTATGACCTTAAGGACAGTCTGGCGAACATACATAGCGTACAGTATATCGCCTTCTTCTACGTGCAGCCTGAACTTCTTTACCTTCTCAAACAAGGCCTTTGCTTGCTCCCCTTCCTTCTTATCCAGAGCTCCTGCAGTGGATTTGTCAACCACGAACTTCTCGGGAATTGACTTTAAGGACTGAGAGTTGACCAGGCTGCCTTCTGGGCCAGACTGGATGGTGTTGGACCTGCTCATGTTGTTCTTCCTGTTGTCCTTCTCTTCTGAGTCCTCCCCAGACACTTCTGATAAAGCCCGGGTGGTCCACGGAGAGTCAAAACACTTGCCCAGGATGGAGATGAAATGTTCTATTTTGGAGCTGGAGCCAGGGAATTTGAACCAAAAGTTGCTGCAGAGCATGAAGACCAGGGTATGGATGAGGACAAGGTAAGGGAAATACTTGGCATACCAGTGGAGGGCTCGCTCGTAACACATCTGGTTTATGAAACTGTACTGCTGAAGATCCAAATCTGTCTTTAGTCCTTTCATTTCCACGGTGGCGGGGTTGGTAGGAGATGGTTTAGGGGGAGGCAGCGGGGTGGTGCTGGCAACTGCTTGCGAGACGTTTGAAACGGAAGAGTGATTCTGAGAAGGTTGAACTCTTTTCGGAAGGCAGATTATCTTGTCTTGCATGACCTGAAACACAGAAGTAATATTTTCAAATTATATTATTCAAAGAGCTCTGATAATGTCATTAGTGTGAAGAAAGCAGCCATAACATCCAATAAATGTCCATTTCCTTTGCCTGGAGAATGCAACGTTCGATTCCGGCACCGAGATTTTATTCCCTGCCCATGTGCTGGGAAAAAGAAATATCTGACTTTGCTCATCATGTGTAAGTTATGACATAAAACACAGCGGTTTTCTAGGCCACAGAAGAACTCACAACAAAATAAATATTTGAGGAACGCTCATGTATTTTAAAATTTTGCATTTCTTCCTTCACTGGAGCCTGGGAGGATCAGTCATTGGTCTGGGAAGTACATCCCCTTATCAGACTCGATCTTGAATTGGACGGCTCCCAAGATTAGATGGGCTTGCATATGAGAATCAACAGGATTGGCAGCAGGAAATGTTGGAAGAAATTCCTGTCTTTATCATTTCCCCTTTACTTTCTGCCCATATCCTGGACTGCATGCATAGATGGATCCAAATGGCCTTCATAAAATGGGAATTCACTAAGCTTTTATAAAAACCATTTCATCTCTCTGCTCCATAGTAAAATAATTAGGTTTCAACTTGCTGGCTTTTCACACAAAATGTTACATTGAAAACTTTTATCCTTCCAGCAATATCTTAATTTGTCAACAACAACAACAACAACAACAACCACCCAGTAAATCCTAAGAATGTCCAACAGTCTCACAACACTGCTTTTTGGGTAAGAGAGAATGCATCCTTTTTATTTTATTTTTTTAAAGATTTTATTTATTCATTTGAGAGAGAGCAAGCATGAGAGCACAAGCAGGGGGAGCAGCAAAGAGAGAGAGGGAGAAGCAGGCTCCCCCCTGACCAAGGAGCCCAATGCAGGGCTCGATCCCAGGACTCTGGGATCATGACCTGAGCCAAAGGCATATACCCATGACCTGTTGCGCCACCCAGGCACCCTGAGAGTGCATCCTTTTTAAAGATGAAGGAGTATGAGGCCAAATACTCTTTGAACAACCTGGAAAAACTGTCGCTAGGGGGTTCAGAGGGGGGTTCAGAGGGAACCCTCTGACAAACAGTTCAGAGGGAAAATAATAACCAAGGAATTGACAGCAGTAACATGTGGAATCAATAATGCAGGGAAAATCTACTTGTACCTTAAAATGTCAAATGGCTGGAAATCCATAGCTTTCAGTGATTCAGCAACAACAAAACATTTAGCGATTTTGCTAACAAATAGCAAAGTCCTTTATATCGATTATAGAAGCAGAAATTGAATCCATTGCAAAGTGGGCCACTGTGGCAGGGGAATGTGATCACAAGTTGGTGACAGGAGAGATACAGCCCAGCAGACAGAAGTACAAGGTCTGACAATGGAAGGGAGCAACCAACATGGAGCAGAGTGCCCAATGCAAAGGAGACCACCAGCATGTGTCTGCTGAGAAAAATGAATGAATCCAGAACCGACACTAGAACTTCCAGTTCTGAATTGCATATGTCTGGTGTGTTGCCCATCCTGGGGGCAAAGGTAAGGATGGTGATTATACCGCTGACAACAGAAAACTTCTACTATGTTTAATATGCAACTGACCCTATCCTAAAAATATCACGGGTATTCATCCTTTTAATTGTCACCTGAATCTGATGAGGCAGGTACTCTTATTACTCCCATTTCATAGATGAGGAGACCAAGGCCCAGAAAGGTTAAGTTACTAGCTAATGCCATCTTGCTCAGGCCACCTGGACCCAGAGCTCATTTTCCTATTTTATTTTACTGCATTTCTAGAATTAAACCAAAAAGATCCCAACCTGACTTTATCATAAGTAACAAATTTCCTTATGCAAATTATGCCCTAGGAAAAGAGCTTCTTCAATACTGTACGCAAATAACAATGAAAGAAATGAGGTTAGGGGAAGAAAGGAAATCTCACTATAAAACAGTTTATAACTATAAAACAGTTATAAAAGCTCTGTCCTGGAAGATAAAGCAGCGAGCAATTACTTACTATGTCAATCAGAAGAAGCAATCACACACGTGACTGCATTTATAGAATTCAGAGATTACAGAGATGTGAGAACAGAGCAGTGGTCTTCAAGTGTTTTTAGCACTTACCTATGTCAGAGAAAAAATGCTGAGCGTGCCCACTCAGTATATGTATGTCTTATTCATAATTACATCCATAAAGTATTGTCAATCCATATGTGAAATATTAGAAAAGCATAATTCCTTTCCCTTGAAGCTTAAAATAAATATAGGCATACCTTGAAGATATTGCAGGTTCAGTTCCAGAGGACCACAATAAAGCAGATATTGCAACACAGCAAGTCAAATGATATATTTGGTTTTCCAGTGCAGAGAAAAGTTACATTTACATTAGACTATAGTCTATTAAGAGGGCAAAAGTGTCAAAAAAAAATGTACACCGTCATCTGTGCTTTCAGCAGGTCATAATCACTAGTCACAGATCACCATAGCAAATATAATACTAATGAAGAGGTTTCAAACATTGCAAGAATCACCCAAATGTGACACTGAGACATGAAACAAATGCTGTTGGAAAAATCGAGTCAATAGACTTGCTCGATGTAGCATTGTCAGAAATCTTCCATTTGTGAAAAACACAGCATCTGCAACGTGCAATAAAGGGAAGTGCAATAAAATGAGGTGTGCCTGTCTAACTAAAAGTTTTCGTTTTTATCTCACATCTCAACGCAGCATCCTTTGCATTTCTGGGGGAGGGGGTGTCAAGGACTCTACCTCGGAAACCCCTGGAATAGAAAATAGCAGGGAGGAAGTCCAGACAAATGCCAGACTACCCTGAAGGAATACAGGAGAAAGAGAAGTAAGCAATTCAGTGTCTGGGGTCATGTTCTGGATGTTTTCCCATTCACGGTCTCCTTTAATGCTCCAACAAGTCTGCAAAGTAAGCAGAAGGTAGGGGCTGGAGATGAGCAGGGGAAGGGAGCGCCTCCCTGAGCACCTTCGCCAAGAGTGACACCTGTGAGCTGGTGTTAAGGTGGCATCTTCAGCGTTGTGAAGAAAACACAGAAGAATTGGTTTGTGCAAGGAAAATCAGTTAGAAGGTAAAAAGGCAGCCAGGCACCTTCTTCAAGTGCTAACTCCGTGCCAAGCACCCGGGCAGACGCCCTGGCCTGCGGCCCTGCCTGCACCTCCCCAGCTTGCTCCTAACAGTGGAAGACGACGGACCTCTGGAGCTTGCCTTTCTGGGGCTTCAGGTTATGCGCTGCACACGGGTGCCAAGCAAGGGGCAGGGGTGCGCTGAAGTCCTGCTGTACTCCCCGCGGCGGGATGGAAGCCCCATCCTCTTGCGGCTGTCTATGGTCACAAGGTGGGGATACCTTTTTATATTCCGCACAAAGGAACCTGACTGGCTAGCACCTGCCATTCTCCCCATTCTGCAGAAGGAAAAGACCAACTCACGTTCAGAGAATGTGCATAACGTGTCCAAGTTCACATAGCCAGGAAGTGGTAGTACGGGAATTTATTTTTTGATTTATATTATTATTATTTTTAATGATTTTATTCATTTATTCATGCGAGACACAGAGACCTGGGGAGCCCAATGCGGAACTCAATCTCAGGACCCCAGGATCACGCCCTGAGCCGAAGGCAGATGCTCAACCCCTGGGCCACCCAGGCGTCCCGGTAGCACAGGAATATGAACCTCACTTCTGTCCTCCTACCACTGCATGCGGCTTCTCATTTCACCAGGCTTCATGCGAGGAGGGCTTCAGAGAACAGCCCAGGGCAGGGGTGGGGACAGAGCTGATCTCCCTCAGTTCCTCTCAGTCTCCTGATGCCAGATTTCCCCTTCGGTCTTCATGAAGACAGAATTTTTTAAACGTGCTCACTTAAAGCCCAGGAGGAGAAGGACGGTGATCTGTTTTCCAGCAGCTGTTAACTAATCAGAAGTGAGCACAGAGTAGAAAAAATGCTGGAATTCAGTTCCTAAGAACAATAGGTGCTCCTGCTGCTGAGAGAACATTTCCTAAGAAGATTCTAGCAGGGGCGCCTGGGTGGCTCAGTCGGTTAAGCCTCTGCCTTCAGCTCAGGCCCTGATCTGGGATCCTGGAGTGGAGCCTCACATGGGGGCTCCCAGTTCATCAGGGAGTCTGCTCGTCCTCTGCCTCTGTGCTCTCTCCTCTTCTTTTCTCTCAAATAAATAAATACAATCCTTTTTAAAATTTTTTTCATTTTTATTTTTTAAAAATATTTTATTTATTCATGAGAGACACGAGAGAGAGAGGCAGAGACACAGGCAGAGGGAGATGCAGGCTCCGTGCAAGGAGCCCCACATGGGACTCGATCCCGGGTCTCTAGGATCACGCCCTGGGTGGAAGGCAGATGCTCAGCCGCTGAGCCACCTGGGTGCCCCCTTTTTTTCTTTTTTAAAAACAGAAGACTCCAGCAGAGACACAGCTCAGAGGAGAATTCCCAGAGAGTGGGGACGCAGGCAGGTCGCCTAATTCATGTCTAAGAAAAGGAGCAGCACAGGTAAGGAGTCCACCTGCAAGAGCAGACAGGAGGGTTTGAGCGTGAGATGGCCACAGGGCGGAGGCAGGAAGTGGCCCTGCACGTTCAACACACACGGTGCTTCTGAGCATTGCAGCCTTGAGAAGAACTGGGAGAAGGATCTGCATTCTCAAAGGGACAGTAAAAAAGGGAAAGACAGACAAAAATAAGGCAGCCAGGCTCCCTAAAACAGCAGCAAGAACCACAACAAACGGCTCAGGTGTTCTGTGGTATCTTTGTAAGAAGCAGCAGCTCCTAAGAACTTGAAATCTTTTTTGTTTCATCTTTCCTGCTTTTTTGAGAAATTTGTTAATTAAATCTATATACCTCACTTCTCTTTAACTTTATCCGGTCATTTAAAGGTTAGAGCACCAAACAAGCCTTACAGAAAGGCTGCAACACGAATTTCAAAGGAGTATCAGGGTTCCAGGCTGCTGGTCTGTCTGGGGGGTGAGCAGGGAGGAAGCCCCCCTTCTGCTCACCACCAGCGCTCTCTCTCTCTCTCTCTCTCTCTCTCTCTCTCTCTCTCACACACACACACACACACACACCACAATGCGTCAACAATGTAGAGGAATTTCACCATTTTCATCCAGAGGCAAGCCTCAGAATGCCTTTGGAGGAAAAGGATTTGGGAGTAGGTGCTAGATGTGTGTTTGGGCAGGAAAAGGGAGAGACTGGATGGGGAGGGACATGGGGTCAGGAAGAGGAAAAAAATGGAAAAAGCAGGACAAACAAGAGAATCCAATCCAAAATACAACAAAGTGAGAAAGTTACTATCCTCGAGGCGGATATGAGGATAATTCTTGAATAAAAAAAATCATCTGTGTTAAGGAAAATGTCTAATTTGGTTTGGGAGCCGGGAGGGGGAGGATACAGAATAAGGTGAGTCAGTGACAGCAAAGGTCAGGTGAAGCCATGGCAACGAAGATGGTTGACCCTCCTCTATATTGGGATGAACAGGCCTGGAGGTGGGAGGAGGTGAGTCAGCAGAGCAGAGGGGCCAGAATCAAAGAAAATAGGTCAGGCAACATGTTAGGAGGCTGGAATATATAGTCATTATTTCTATTTTGAGATATAAGTATCTTTCAGTCTTGCCCAAAACTTTGGTAAAATCTGCTACGCAGACCCAAGACACACACACAGACACAGAGACAGACACATACACACACACACACATACCACACACACACACACACACACACACACACACACACAGCTTTTATGAGTAAATTTCAGAAAAATCACAACAAAAAGGAACAAAATTTCCTGCTGGGATCAAAATTGTACAGACAGGGAGAATTTGCCTGGGATAGTAAAAATCTATAATCCAAACCATTTCCATGGAAGCAGGAACAAGGACCATAAGAACCAAATCTTTGGGCAGCCCAGGTGGCTCAGTGGTTTAGTGTGGGCCTTCAGCCCAGGGTGTGATCCTGGAGTCCCGGGATCGAGTCCCACGTCAGGCTCCCTGCATGGAGCCTGCTTTTCCCTCTGCCTGTGTCTCTGTCTCTTTCTCTCTCTGTATGTCTCTCATGAATAAATAAATAAAGCCTTAAAAAAAAAAAAAAAGAACCAAATCCTTCCAGGAGTCCCTAGACCTTGGAGACGGCCATAGGGCCACAGACTGGAATTTGATCCATCATGTTCTAGATCTTCAGGAGCAACTGATGTCTAGGTGACAAACATATAAAATGCTCCTTAAGGCCTTACAGTTCAATGCCCCGGAGGAATAAAAATATACATGCCAAATCGTCCCGTCACTGTGATAATATCTAGGCAATGTTTCTGGAAAAGAAACCCAAGGGTTTAAGGGATTGCAGAAATGGGCTCAGTAAAATTTGCATTCATAAATTCTCACTTGTAAATTATTTCGAGACAACATAACAGCTGTTTTTAGGGGGGGGGGGAAATATGGAGCTCAGTGCATTTTTGAGACAAAGAAAGCAAAAATTCAAGCTCTCTAAGTAAAGGTAACAACCCAGGCAAACTATGCCTGAAGTGCTGCTCAGATCTAGGAAAAGAAATCAACTATTTAAGACCATAATTGTCGAATTTATGTAAGCAAGGAGATGCATTTTTAAGTGAAATACGCCTCACACAATCAATGCAAAATTAGAAACTTTTAACCCTAGTTTTCATTATTTTAAATCATTAATGGTCATGCCTACATCTTTGATTGTATAATATGGCTTTGATGATAGTGATTTGATTCTCAGTACTTTGTCAGAATTCTAACATCCACTATTATAATGTAAAAATAAGATCTACTTCATTTAGACAATTTCCAGAAAAGCGATGCAGTGAAAAGCAGAACCCACCTGGGGTATACCAAGTTGAAAAAGCATCTCATTTGCATGAAAGAGACACCAAAGAGCTGATGTTAAAACAAAACAGAACAAAACCAAACCACTTAGCTTCAGAGAAGCTGCTTGAAATAACAAAGACAGAGCAACCTAAGTAAGTGCCAGCTTATCGCTTACATGCCAGAGATAGAGATGACATTGACCGGAGCAGTAGGCCGAGAGAGCCATAGTCGTGTGCGTCAGGAGAAGTCAACCACGCTGGCCTATCCACTGCACGTCAGACAGTAGGTTTTAGGGATACCAAGAACAAGGAGCCCTTCAAGGTCAAGCACAGGGGAAAGACAACTAATCAGGAATCGGTGTGGTAACTGTTCAAAAACTCTTGCTTGCCTTTCACAATGAATTTTATAGTCAACTCATCTAGATCCAGAATGGGGGGAAAAACCCAACAACCCACCTTGGTGGTATTTTTATTGGAATTACGTTACATTTATAAATTAGTTTAGGAAGAACTAACGTCTTTACGGCATTGATCCTTCCTCTCCCGCGGTGTGTTTCCATTTGTTCCCATCCAATTTTATGCCTTTCAAGAGTGTCTTACAGCTTTCCTCACATAGATTTTGGACATTGGTGTTAAGTTATGCCCAAGTATTTTTATTATTTGCTAGCACAAACTTTTTTTTTTTTTTTTTTTTTTACACAGATGGTAGAGTCCTCGTTTCTTCCTTCCCTCCCTGTGCCATTCCTTAGTAAGCCCTGGTCGGTCTGGAGCACACTCTTCCAGGTCTGTCATCTGTGCATTTTCATAAACAGGACATAAAAACACATGGAATCTTCCATGCGAATCTTACCTGAGCTTTTCCCTCTCATTCTATGTCCTGAAGACCTTAACACGTTGGCACATAGGGCTCTACTTCATTTTAAGGACCATAGAATTCATAGTTGTGGATATGCTATAATTTACTAAAAACATCCCAATGATGACATGCATTTAGGGCATTTTTCTATTGAAACCAATGTGAGTGTCAAAAAATTGCAAGCCGTCTGACTTTACACAGCATTCTACAACATGGGACAGAGAACTGATGGGCGGTTGCCAGGGATTCCCTGCAAAGATTTGGCACCAGGGAATTCCTTGGGGTACTGAGATTCTTCGGTATCCTGTTTGTGGTGATGATTACAGGCATTTATGCAGGTTTTAAAACTCAAAGATATATCTTGTTTTGATAAAGAGTGCATTCCTGAAAATGCCAGGACTAAATGCCACTGAATATTAAGTACCTCACCAGTTTTTTTTTAAAAAAATATATTGTTCTTTCATCTATTTTGCATCCTTGTCTGCAATCTTGTTTTATTTTTTAGGTCTCTCTCTCTCTTTTTAAAAGATTTTATTTATTCATGAGAGACACGGAGAGAGGCTGAGACATAGGCAGAGGGAGAAGCAGGCTTCCCTGTGGGGAGCCCGATGCAGGACTTGATCCCAGGACCCTGGGATCATGATCTGGGCCAAAGGCAGATTCTCAATCACTGAGCCAGCCACCCAGGTGCCTCATTAGGTGTCTCTTTTATGAATTTTTTAAAAAATCCAAACTAATCATCTCTTTCTTTTTACAGTGAATTTAATCTATTACATTATTTTGTTCACTCATATTTGGATATTTACTGGTGTGTGGATTTCTGTATTTTTTTTTAATTATATCCTTTTCCTTCCTTCTTCCTGCCTTCTGCTGCACTGATAACATTTTCCACACCTCCTATCTCCCACCCTGCCTCACTTGGTTAGTAACGTCTAGAAAGAGGCTACCTATAATTTCTTAAAACACAGGCGTTTAAAGTTTTCAGCATTGTTACCCTGCTCCAAGCATGTTTGAACTACCCACTAACCATCTCATTTTGTTGTTCTTGGGGTTTGTTGTAGTTTTCTTCTCTGAAACACACATTTAAAAAAAAAAAAGACCTACAGTTGGTTGAGCTTATTTATAGATTTAGTAAATCATGCCCTCACCAGTTTTCTTACTTCCTGCATCTTTTCTCTGGGATCATTTTCCTTTTGGTTGAAGTATATCCCTAATAATTCTTTTACCAAGGGTTTGTGGATAGGAAGCTCATATCCCTTGTGTATCTGAACACGTTTCTATTGCTTTTATTCTTGAATAATAGTTTAGAAAGTTATAAAATTCGCTGTTGACAGCCATTTCCCTTCAGCATTTTAGAATACCATCCTGTCTTCCTCTGGCCTCTATTTTCACTGCTGGGAAGCCCGCTGTCACCTCGAGTTTGTCCTTTAGTGGGCAATCTATCTTTCTCTATGGAAGCTCTCAAGATTTTGTCTTTAATCCCAGATCTTCTATAATTTCACTTTAATTTTGAATGGATGTAGATTAATCCTGCTCAGTATCTGTAACTAAGGACTCAACTTTATTTAATTTTGGAACATTCCAGCAAAATTTCTTTAAATATTGCCTCCACACTTGCTCCATCATTTCTTCCATTTTTCTTCCTGTAATTCCTATTAGACATATGTTAGAGCCTCTCAATCGATCACCCACGGGTGTATGTGTGCTTTCTAATCCTCACCTCTCTCTGTGGTTGGCTCTGAGACTCTTAATTCATTACTTCTTTTGCAGCTGAGCATATAGTCTTATTTTTCATATTTTTAAATTCAGTGACTTTTTTATTTCCAAAGTTTCTAAATTTTTTTAAAAGATGTTATTCGTGAGAGACAAAGAGAAAGAGGCAGAGACATAGGCAGAGCGTAGGACTCGATCCCAGGACCCTGGGATCATGATCTGAGCCAAAGGCAGATTCTCAACCACTGAACCACCCAACCATCCAAATGTTTTATATCCACTTGCTCTCCTGTCATATCTATCCATTTTTAAATATCCTATCCTTATCTCTTTGACCACTGTATGTATATTTATTTGAACTTCATTATATGTTTCAAAATGCAGTTTCACTCAAGTGAATCAGTGTTTCAACGGGCAAATTTTGTTGAGAGCCTTCTCAGCATTGTTCTCTTCCTGTGCTCTGGGGGTAGGAGGTAGGCTGGTTCTGAGATGGAGATTGTCTCCCACCATCCCTAGTGCACTCTTGTGGTTTCCTGCACCCAACCCCCAGCCCCCCCAGCCCCCCATTGGCCCTTATCGTGGTATCCTGCTGTTCCAGCCCTATGTCAGGGTCTCACAGATCCGGGTGGGAAAGAGCAGGCGGGCTGGCTCAGCTCCTGCTTAGAAGGCGCGATCTCCTCAGAAGCACCAGCCCACCATCCAGTTACTTGTCATTCTTTTCAGCTTCCTTTCAGGAGCGGGGGCCCTTTGGCTTCCAACAGTGACCAGACTCTTATCTTGTTTTGTGCATTTTTAGCTCCCCTTACTGGCAGGAACTGAGCCCCTGGCTGCTACTGCCTGCTTTTGGCTAACAGCCGGCAGTTGCTTTGGCCCCACTCATTTTCCATTCCTGTCCTGTTTTTGAGTCCATGTATGCATTTTAAAAATCTCTTTTTATGCTTTATCATGGCTATGTACATTGAGCAGAGGGAGTGTTTTAAAGTGTTAACACTTGCTTTGGTATCTTTTCCAGAAGAATGTGTGAGTGTGTGTATTTTATTATAAAAATTTAGTCTCAGGATGAACATTATGAAGAATCAGCATCGCTTGGGTAGTGCCAAACAAGATACACCTGTCATGCCAAATTCCTCTCCCCAACAAAAAAAAAGGCTGAATGTCTTTATACATCTCCCAACAACAGCATATGAGATACGTATTTTCCTACCACCTCAACAATTAAGTCCATTACTCTTTTTCTATAGATTAGAACACCAAAATTATTTCTCTAGTTTAGACTTTGAGTCATAGTTACGACTATATTATAACTGAAAAAAGTGAGAAAATTTGCTGCATATGACAAAATGGCAGGTGTCATCCCAATATGCTAACTTGTGATCCAAGCACATTCTTTAGATTGTGGTTGATCCTTTAAAGAGATCATGCTTTTTTCTTTTTTTTTTTTTTAAGATTTTATTTATTTATTCATGAGAGACACACAGAGAAAGGCAGAGACACAGGCAGAGGGAGAAGCAGGCTCCATGCAGGGAGCCCAATGGAGGACTTGATCCCAGGACCCCAGGATCATGAGCTGAGCCAAAGGCAGACGCTCAACCACTGAGCCACCCAGGTGTCCCTAAAGAGATTGTGCTTGCACTTGGTTATGGCCTAGTTACAAACAGGTAGACAGCAGCTACAAAAAGGTAGATGGGCCAGTATAAAGGTGATTAACCTTATCCTCTTCCACCCCACAGATTCACATAACAGCTGATTCCAAAGGGTTCTATCCTCCCTGCAGCTAATCATCCAGATTTGCCCCCAATCTGAAGATCAAAAGAATCTCTCCAAACCGAAGAATGACCTAGCAAGAAACAGATCCTAAAGACCTATCCCCTAGGGCTTATTCAGAGATACTAAGGATAGAGTAGTTTTCATTTTATCAACTAAAACTTCTTGAATATCTTACTCTATGCTAAGCATCGTAGGAAAATCAAGGAGGCATAACCAAGGTTTGCTGTTCTAAAAGCACTTCCAACTCTACTGGAGAGACACAAAGAGCCATAAGAAAAGCCAAACAGGGGAGCACACAAGGCAGTATAAACGCCAAATGAAGGGTGTGGTAAGTTGAGTTAGCACTCAGGCTTGGAGTGGGCAGGGGAGGCTTCATGGGGTTGGGGCACCTTCATTTAGACTCTGAAGCTACTGGCTTGAATAGGTTATGGGAGGGTAAGGTCAGAACCTCAAGGTTCCAGAGGCAGGGACACAGGGCTACACTTGGGAAGAGCAAGAGAAAAGATGCCAGAGATCGAGTGTGGCTCTTCCTCTCTGAGGTAGATGCATTTCTCCCCGGAGGAGGGATAGAGATGCAAGGGAAGGAAGTTAATTTTCATGTCTCTAAGTTATCAGTTAATGTACAAACTCACTCTCCCAGAAACAAGGTGCTAGAAGATAAAGCACCTACTCTCAAGAGACAGTATTTGCCTCCAGCAGTGACAGGATTCATTCCGAAAATGCAGATGTTGTTTCAGGGCTAACCCCCGGAAATACCTTAAGTACAAACAAATCTTGATAAGAAAGAAAAAGAACTGAAAAACGTAGAAAGGTGGTTTTAAAGGGGGTGACCATCTAAATGCTTTCATTCTCAGCAAATGTCTGATTCACACGTGTTGCTATTCTCCGAGGCCAATGTGCGTGGATTGGGGGGCAGGGACCACTGGAGCACAAACACAGACATCCCCGAGCACCACACACGGCATCCCTCTCATCAGCACAAGCCAGCGCCTGTCTCAAGGGGAAGTGGGAACACAGGCTGCGAGGGTGTGGGGTTCCCTGCCTGCCACATGCACGGTGCCTGACTTCTCCTAAAGGATGGTGCTTAAAACTTATATGATGGGGGCGCCTGGGGGGGGTTCAGTCGGTTAAGCATCTGCCTTCAGCTCAGGTCGTGATCCCAGGGTCCTGTGACTGAGCCCCCACATCTGGCTCCCTACTCAGCGGGGAGTCTGCTTCTCCCTCTGCCCCTCCCCACTGCTTGTTCTCTCTCTGTCAAATAAGTAAATACAATCTCCAAAAAAAAAAAAAAAAAAACCCCAAACTTATATGATGGATGATGGACAGGGAACATACTGTGTACAGAGGAAGGGTATAGCCAGAGAGTTAAAAAAAAGAGAGAGAGGCATCTGTACATGACTAAAACCCAGGCATCAAGCACATCTTCTCGAGTTAAGCATTATCAGAAATCTCTGTGCTTGAGAGAATAAAATGCCATTAGTCTGGTAGAAGAATTAAGCACTGAAAAAGTTACAGCATAGTTTCCTGAGTCATAACTATACAGAAGGAGGATTAAGGCTAAGCAGAACTGCAAAGGTCTTTTAAGCCCTGGTGTGCCCCCTATCACAGCACCTAAGGAAACACGGCATCATTGCTCATCATTTCACCTCCTAGACCAGGAAGCTTTTTAAAAGTGGCCTCATCCTACTAACCCTGCCCGGCAGGAAATAGCTTTGCAATAAATATAAGGTGGATAAACAAACACATTTTCCCACCCAGGGAAACAAACCACAACAATGGCAAGTGCACAATTTTATAAAATCAGATGCCAGTGAGCATCTGGAAATATTTGGCTTCTCGCTACCATCCTCTGAGATGAACCAATTTGTTTCACACACATCTTCCAAATTGCCCAGTGATGTCTGCCTACTGATTCCTAAAGCCCGAAGTTAGTGCTTACTCTTAGGCACCATCTATTTATTCCTAAATGAAAAGGAAACCAGCACATCTGCTTTAGGATCATGTCTACATTGGACACTTCCCTTAATAAAGGTGATTCCTCTATCACTGTAAATACAAACACACCGACTTTTCGAGGGTAAGGATGACTACACACACTATAAATGTTATTTTATAATTATTCATTTTTAGAGTGCGCACCTGCACGCGTTTGTGAGTACATGTCTGTGTGCGGGGGCGAGGCGGGGGTACAGAGGGAGAGGGAGAGAGAATCCTAAGCAGGCTCCAGAGTCAGTGTGAGACCCAGCTAAAGGTTTGATCTCACCATCCTGAGATCATGACCTAAGGCGAAATCCAGAATTGGTCACTTAACTGACTGAGCTACCCAGGCACCCCAAATGTTAATTTTTTTTAACCTCTGGTTAGCTTGAGACTTTCCAGACATCAAGGATGCTCTCATTTCCTGTAACTCAGCATTATCTACATTGTGTTTTCTTCTCCTTTGGAGGCCAGCTGCTCCAGGACACAAAAGGAATTAGAAGAAAAGAAATTTTAAATAAGGCAGTGGAACTGATTCAAAACTGTTTTCATTTTGCTTCATGGCATTTTTCCATAAGCCAAGTGGACTAGTGAATTATTTGATTCATGGTAATTTAAGATTTAAGTGGAAAGCATTTCAAAGTCAAAAACCATGTGAGAAAATTTAGTGGATATAAAAAAAACTATGGTTAAACATTAGGAACCGACAGCTAATGATTCATAATAGAGACAGTTTGTTTCAGTTGCCTAAGGAATTTAAAATATTTATAATTATGCTCTTGAAATAATGAAGGGAAAGCTCTTTTTGAAGCAATTTCCAGGCACTAAAATCTCGTTCTGTACTCAACTGACTTATCCCTGGACATCCTGCAGTTCACCGATAAATCTGTGAACGGGAGTAAGATGAAAGAAATTGGTGGTGTCCAAAGAGAAACAGCTCCTCTGGACTAGCTATACCATGTACAAGCCCCACAAAGATGCATAATTCTAAACAAGGCAAGCACCCAAACATGCATCAAAAAACTGTACCGAAAGGATTTTTTTTTAAAAAAATGATTAATTTTAGAAATTTACTCTAATAATCAAAGAATAAATTGCTACAGCATTCAGCAAGCCAAAGAATGAAACCAGGGCTGTGGTCAAGCTTACGTGAAGGAACAGCTGGTACGTCTCTAAGAAAGAATACCTGTACCTGTTGCGACATTGCAGAAGGCTTGTAGGTAAGGCAAGACTCAGGGCAATCCTTAGTCACTTAGGTTCGTTGGATGGTAGGACATCATCATGCTCTTTGGAGGCTAACCTATCTGGACTCCAGAAATATCATGAATTTGTATACGAAAGTTTCCACACATTCCAGGCAAACAGGTCTTTTACCACATAGGGTCAATTTCAGTTACAGATCTTTCTCTGACTCGTCTAGATGGTTGAACCCTGGGCAGAACCCAGGACTCTTCTTTGTTCCCCCTTCCTTCTCTCTAGAAGAAATAGCGCTAATGGTAGCATTAAAGGAAAAGTGGTGAACCTAGGTGCTCATAAGGTGTGAAGGCTCTGGGTTCAAGTGGCAGGAGCTCTCAAGATTAGTTTGTCAGGCCTCTCTCATTAGAGGGTCCCTCAGGAGTCACCACTTTGAAGTCTCTTTTCTATCTTGAAGCTGGTGTGATATGATGGGTTTGGAGCTGCCTTTCTCTTGGAAATGGACCATGTCCTAGGAGGGCCTGGGGAGGATGGCTCACACAAGCTCTCCCCCTGGCTTTAGGGTGAATTAGCAATCTCCTCTTCCCCTCCTCCACCTTCCCCTTCCCATCGGTCTCTTCCTTGCCTGAGTGTCCCCTTTCTCACTCTGGGTAGGCAGAGATTAAAGTGCAGGGAAAGAGGATAAGCCAGCTTCTTGAGGTGCCCCCATCCCCTTCTTGTCCAGATCACATAGCCTTCAGTGCTTAGGCAAAGGAAGGCCTTGTGACTTACCTGATGTCTGGCTTTGCCCACCAGGAGATGGACAGAGTGACTTTGGGGCCAGAGCTGAGCTTTCATCAAATGTTCTTTTGCCTGGTTTTGTCCTCTACCCAGGTCTTGTAAGGCCCTCTGGGAGAGGGAAGAACTGAGCATTTGGTTCTTTATCTTAGACCTTTCTCAACCTGTTTACCAGAGAACCTGACTAATCACACTTAGGGCTTTAAGGAAATGCACCAGATGAAGACATTTGAAGTCTATCGTTAATGAGACTAAAAAGAATACATTTCTATTTTACCACCACTTTTTTCACAATAAACTGTAAAAAGGAAATGATGCCTATCCTGCTCATTTAATAAGACTGAGGCTCAGAAAAGCAATGTGTTTTACCTAAAAATCTATGAAAGAGTTCATGTTTTCTGTTTGAAGTTTGGAGGAAGGATTTAATTTTTCTCTTTGAATTTACTTGATGTAGTTGAAATTATAAAAATCAACCCAGGTTTTGCATCTCCAGTAAGCATATGAGGTTTCTTGCAAGGTAAAATGATGATGTAATTGATGGCCTGTTTATTAAACAAAAGACTTGTGGTTGATGGTGCAGAATTTCTAAAAATATAAAATTAAGTGACTAACCAATACAATCATGCACAAAAGTGAGTCAGAAGAGATCCAGAAGATCTCTACATTTTCTCATCACACATTAAGCATTTTTGAGTCCAATGATCTAGCACCTACATTTTATTTTTTTCTTCCTCTTTTAGAAAATTATTTTATTTTTTAAAGATTTATTTATTTATTTGAGAGAGAGAGAGCACATACAAGCAGGGGAGGGCTGAGGGAGAGGAGAGAGAGAATCCCAAGTAGAGTCTGAGTTGAGTGAGCAGCCCTGATGCAGGACTCGATCCCACAACCCTGAGATCATGACCTAAGCCAAAACCAAGAGCCAGTCACTCACCCAGCTAGCCACCCAGCTGTCCCTTAAACTAAGTTTTTATTTTAATTCCAGTTAACATACAATGTTCTATTAATCTCAGGTGTATAATATAGTGATTCAACAATTCCACATATCACCACAGCATCTACATTTTAAAAGTGAACATCAACATCCCAAAACATAAGCTAACATTTTGAACTTAAAGTTTCAGAGCCTTAGCTTTAGGCATCTGTGCAAAGAATCACCCCAGCTCTTAAGGACTAAAATACTTTGAGGAGGGAGACATCAGCTTAATTTTAAAATAGCTGCCCCCAATATTGCCAGTTAGCATAGTTTACTTCTTAGGAAACCTAATCTTTAGAACTTGCCATTACATGATGAAAAAGTCACTATGAATATTTAAAAGCTGTTATTCTTTAGGAAGAAAAAGTGCTGTTACATCAAAAAAACCCTAAGAGTCTTTATTTGCTAGAATCTTCCAAGTGCATATACATTAAATTTTATTTTGCTTTACAAATCTTATTGTTTGTAACACACCATAAACTTTCTTCTCTTAGGAATATAATTTAGATCGTATATAAAATATTGACAAACTTGATTTCTCCACATAGTCTTAACAGTTCTTCCTCCTTTGTAGTCATTGCAATAAATGGTCATTGAAATATGAACACACACGCATGGATACACACACACACACACACACACACATACACACTGGAGCAATTATCTTGCATTTTAGAAAGGTGTATATGAACATTTATATTTACAACAGTGTAAACATCTTCACAGGCAAGACCAAGTTTTGTGTTGTCAGAACTTAGCATGTAACATAGCATATAAAATAAAATGGTATGATGAATGAATATGTAACTTTGCCTCTCCAATTATTCCTTAAGCTCCTTTGGGGCAGAGATAAAGCCTTAATTATTTTGTTTTCCCTATAAAACTTAACATAGTCCTGGTCACCTGGTCAGCATTCAATAAATACTGTACTTATTTATTCATAGTTTCATGACAAAAATTTCATTGAACAGAATATTTCTCCCTATCACCACATATACTCAAAAAGAAACTAGAAATTAATCTGCCAAGGATGTTATAGAAGAGATTTCTATATTGGATGGGAACTTGTACTAAATCACCTCTAAATTCTCTGACACTTCTGAAATTCTGGTATTTTTATTTTTTAAGAAATTTAATTGGTACAAGACTACAAACTTCAGACAATAGAATAAACCAATATTATGAACGTATCACCACTACTCAAGAAGCATTAAATTTCAAGTTAATTTTTAAAAATCCCTGCAAAACTAAAATATACTAAAGAGATAATGAACATTAAAAAAGCCCTCAAAAGTCCATTTGAAAATTGGTTGTTTAGAATGAAGAAACCATTTTCCCACAAAACAACATGGAGTTTATAGACTCTTAGGAAAGCTCATAAAATCCAACCCCTGGGTACAAAGTCAAGTATTAATACTGTTATAGAACTTAATCATTGCCCATAATACGGTTTACTTTGGGATGCTGGCACTATACTTCTCTGCACAACATCTGAATAAATGGGCAACTGTCTGTATAAGAAAGACCTGGTTTTTACCATGGCTGTCAGTTACAATTTTATCATAAAACAACTACATATGGCCAAAACATAACATTATTTCAGTTCTGTAAAATATATTCCACTGGTCTCACCCAACTGCTTCTATAACTTGCTCTGCTGAGGTGTCTCAATTTCTGGAAGTTTCTTTGCTATAAGAGTATGGAATTTTTTCTATACAAATTTTGGCCCTAGTTTTCTAGTACACGAGGGCACATAACCATATATAAGTCAGGGTGTGTTGGTCTCTCCCTAGCACATTATTGCGATACATTCTCAAAGGATGTTTTTTCCCCAAGTCTGTTGCTCAAACCTAGGGCCTATCTCACTTCTTTGTCACTGGGCTTATGCTAATTATCCTAAGAATGATGCTTCCCCCATGCTTACCCAGTTCTAGAAGGCTATGTTTAATCTCTGACACTAATAAAGGAAGATTATTTGCCATTGGCTGCCTTTTCTACTTTTGGGGGAAGATCTCATTTTTATTAGCTCATCAGTTACCCACACAAAGCTTTCCTCCCTCAATTTATGATTCAGTTTTAAGGTGCATGTTCATATAAGTTTTTTATTAAGACAGACACTGAATTCTTAGAGCTGCTGAAGCATATTAATGCATCCACTCAACGTATTTCTTGAGTGCGTGTTAAGTCTAAGACATGCAGGTGGGCACAAAGATGAATCAGACGTGCATCCTGCCTCTTAGTAACGTCAGTACTTGTGGGAGCAATGAGACACGCTCTTGACATTTTCTGCAACACACTCTGGCTCAAGTGTCAACAAAGGGTCACGCTAATTGCTTTAGCAGTTCATATGGTCCTAGGTTCTGAACCCTACAGAATTAAATTCTTTGTCTTAACTCTCATGAGTCAGACTTAAATCTGAAAGCTTAAATCTAAGACCTCTGATATTTGTGGGAGCATCGTGCTCCAGGGCACTAGTGGTGATGCTCAATTTAGGTTAGTACTAATGTCAAGCCTGACGAAGAGGATGTAAACAAGGAAAACTGCAAGGGGCCACACTCCTTGTGCTCTCTTTGGACCTGGCACCCTATCCTCTTGGGTTTTCTTTGCTGGCATTCTCTGCCTCTAGATACCCACATCCCTTCCTCTATCAGTTCCTTTAATTCTATTCAAATGTCACCTTTTCAGAGAGAACTTCCTTGACCACCCTACTTAGAGTAGGACACTTGTCACTCTCTCGCCTTACATGGCTTTACTTTTCACAAAGCACTTATACTGAATGTTATATTTTAAATTGTTTATTTTTTTTTATCAGGGACTTGTTTTTTTTTTATCACTCTGACCTCACTGCTTAGACTATTTATTACACATGGAGAACAAAGGAACATTGTTTGTATGACACATGGATTCCTGAGCCATTCACTTCTAGAAGGGGATCTCTGAGGAGAGAAAACTCACTACTTCACATGACATTTTCTGAAAGTTCTTGGCTTTTTGAGAGTCTGGGTTTATACTGACCCAAAATCTTCTTTCCTAAAACTCGTGTTTTCGGTTCTATTTGATGTTCTGGGACATGTGAACTAAGTTTAAGTCATTTCAACTTTCCACATGGCAGCCTTTCAAGTATCTGCTCTCTACTCTCACATCCCAGCCAATCTTCTCACCTATAGGCTCAGCATACCTCCCACCAGGCCACAGACAGGGGTTGTGGATTTCTCTCTCTTGTACTGGCCGCAGTCTCTTAAGTTATGGTGTGAGAGATACTCACAAATGGATATATTCTCTCTGTGATTCAAAGGTTTTGGCCCTTTTCCCTAGCTGTTAGAAGCTCACTGTTCCTTACTTAGCACATGGCAAAAATGGCCTCATCTACTCTTCCTTGCTCACTCACCTCTTCATTCCACAGAACAAATGCTGCTGAACACTTACACCTACACCTGCCCGATACTACTCTTGATCCTGGGTGTATAGGATAAATCTGATATGAGGTATGGCCTTATGGAGTTTATATCACCTAGAAGTTATTCTTCCAGCTAAATTTTTGTTTCTGAAACAAAAGGATGAGAAATCTTACAGCTAATGATTCTGCTTGTGAAATTTCTATCTTGTAAAAAAAAGAAAGAAAGAAATTGCCAGCTTGCGGAATACAACAGAAATATTTGCACGGAGGTTTGGAAGTTTACGACTGAAAAAAAGGATGAGATTGAAACGGAGCACTTGATATATATTCTATAAAGAATATTTGAATAAATCAGTTCATATAGTGGGGGGGGTATGTATGTGTGCGTGTGAGTGTGGTAGGGAGAGGTTAACCTCAAGGGCATAAAGTTGAATTATCCATATTCCTCAGTGCATAATATATTATCATTCCTGCAATACCCCTTCCTTCCTCCTTCCTCTCTCTTCTGCCCCCTCCATCTCTTTCTTTCCTTTTATCCCTTTATGCATTCTATTCCCCACCACCACAAGTGAGCACTTGTCATATACATTTTGGTATGAGTTTATCAAATTTCTTGAAAACTCAGATTGGAATTTTATTAATATTGCTTTTAATTCATAAAATAATTTGTGGGGGCTGGGTCTCTTCGTATTCTGTGCTAAGAACATATACCTTTCCATTAATTCAAATGGTCCTATACATCATTTACTAGACATTTTAAAGTTTTCTGTGAAGTTCCTGTGTTTACCAGTTCTAATTGGTATGAATCTTCTAGTTGAGAGTGTTTTATTATGTATTTTTAAAAGTGAGCACAAAACAATACTGGGTTAATTTTTTTAAACTATACAAAGGCTAGATGTTCCAAAACAATAGAAATTATAAAATAAACATAACAAAAATGCAAGAGTTTAAAAGGAAGACAGTATTGTAGAGGGAGAAGGAGTAGCACCTTTTATATTAAACAGAAGACTCCAGATAAAACCTAGAAACCTACTAAACGTACAATTAAAATGTAGTCCCAGTATTAGCTGAATCTTTATCTCAGGGCCCCTGTGTGGATAAGAGGACCCATATGTTGTCAGTGTCCTCAGTGAAATGGGAAGGAGGGGACTTTA
Source organism: Vulpes lagopus (assembly GCF_018345385.1). Classification (NCBI taxonomy): domain Eukaryota; kingdom Metazoa; phylum Chordata; class Mammalia; order Carnivora; family Canidae; genus Vulpes; species Vulpes lagopus. Next base: position 147,900,388 of record NC_054826.1, read on the forward strand.
AGAGGAACCAAGTGGGGGCAGAGGAGGATTAGTGTGTCTGTTTGGCTGATAAGATTAGAGGACTGGAAAGGGTCTCCAGTGCAGGGCAGTGATTAGAAACACAAGATCATGCCCTCCATATCAGAGCAAACCTATTTGACAGAGACCTTTAAGCACAGGTCTTGGTGACTTATACCGCAGGATCAACAAGAGAGACTAAATATATGGTATATCTCATTTGCTTCTTATAGGAACACACACACACACACACACACACACACACACACACACACACAGTCTCTCAGTGCTGTGTTATTTTTGGGAAAAGATATGTTATTAAACAATCAATAGGTAACATGATCATAACAATCCATAATGGTGAGATAAAAGGAAATGTTCCTCATTTACTAACTGGCATTGGATGGCACCAGATGATTTAAGAAAAGCATTTAGATTCACACTCATTTAAACCTAAGAGGATGAGGATGAAAGGCACTTATACATTATTCTCATGGCCAAGAATTCATGGTACATTAAATTGTCAAGGTGATAGATGACAAGAGTAAAGTTCTAGGGAAGATCAAAAGTATCAATCTGAGTAAACCATGATAACAAGAAAGTCCTAACTGAGGCATATTTTAGTTAGACGCAACGGGGACTTGGAAAGTGTTACCCTTACGGCATCAACCACCATCCTATGGAAATGGGAAAAGTTGCTCTTGAAAATTATTTTAATCATCAGATGATTTCTGTTTTATACTCCTCAAAGGCCCAAAGTAGACTGGTGACATGAGGGTACATAGAAACTTTATAAAACATATCTTAGATGAAGGCTTCATTTTAAGTCTACTCACTAGGGTCATCTGCTCTTTCATCAGAATTCGGAGTTTCACCTAAAACAATAGGCTAGGGATCCCTGGGTGGCGCAGCGGTTTAGCGCCTGCCTTTGGCCCAGGGCGCGATCCTGGAGACCCGGGATCGAATCCCACATCGGGCTCCCGGTGCAAAGAGCCTGCTTCTCCCTCTGCCTCTCTCTCTCTCTCTCTCTCTCTCTCTCTCTGTGACTTTCATAAATGATTAAATAAATAAAAATACACTTAAAAAATAGGCTAATTAATCTAAGTAAGAATTTCTGAGTCTCTATCTCTAAATTCAAATTTGACAAAAGAAAAAGATCTGCTAGAAATCCAGACAGTATGCGACAGAGGGTAGGGGAAGGAGACAAAAGCCAGAATTCTGGGCACATTATCAAAAATGAACTTCTCGGGGATCCCTGGGTGGCTCAGTGGTTTAGCGCCTGCCTTGGGCTCAGGGTGTGATCCTGGAGACCCGGGATCAAGTCCCCCGTCGGGCTCCCTGCATGGGGCCTGCTTCTCCCTCTGCCTGTGTTTCTGCCTCTTTCTCTCAGTGTCTCTCATGAATAAATAAATAAAATCTTAAAAAAAAAAAAAAGAACTTCTTTGGAATCCTTTGAGAGTCTCTAATTTTTATCACCTGCACTTTACAGCGAACTGCCTTGGAGCCTCTTCATTTGTATCTGCCGTGGAGCCGACACCAATGGCTCTAACTCAGAGAAGCAAAAGTTACCTTCAGCGTGTACCCCAAATCAAGGTGGGGGACCGACTCTGACCACCAAGCTCAGGTGTACCAAACTCCTCTCCAGTGTGACCCTGCTGGCCAGACTGATCCTTGGTGATTGGGTCAAGTCCCTAAGGATTTTTTTTTTTTTTTTTTTTTTAGGTGCTTTCAAGTCATTGAAATTATTCTCTTGGCTTTCTTTTCTTTCCTAATTCAGAAAGCAGGAAATGTCTTTCTTGTGTAACAGTCACAAAGCAGTCCCCTTGGACTTCCAGGGGGCTTGTTTCTTCCAGTTCCTGTTTCTGGTTTCTAACTACTAACTCTATATTTGGTAACAGCCTGCCTGTGGGCTGTTTGGGATTTGGTCATAATAAGATAACCTGGAGTCGCTGAGCAGAGATCTAAAGCAATCTTATTTTTCCAGGAAGCAATGTGTTGACCTTTCAGGATTTGTTCCATTTTATTGAGTGTGTTGAGTTTTGAATAGTGTTGTTTATAGCACAAAGTTGGGTGTTTACACTACTGGTCCTTAAGGCTGTATGACTGTACAGGAATAGGACACGTAGAGTCTCCTGGTTTATAAGGACTTCGCATTTGCTTCTCATGTGGACTGATGTAATCTAAGGAATGCTTTTTATACATGATCTTATTGCACGGCAGCCTTGAAAATAGCTACTTGCTTGGAAATGGGCAAATATTTGTCAGAAGAGTAAGACCAGCATGTTTACTGTAATCTTTTTACATCAGAGCAAAAAAGTGAACACTGAGAACAATGGGTCAATAGGTAATGACTTCCTCCTTTCCCCAGGATTTTCAAAATGTATGGTGTTAAACCTATGTGAACACAATATATTTTTTACAGATTCTACTTATTTTAGAGAGAGAGAGAGAGAGAGAGAGAGAGTGTGTGTGTGTGCGCGCACGCGCGCACACAATGGAGAGGCAGGGAGGGAGAGGGAGAGAGAATCCCAAGCAGATTCCATGCTGAGCTCAGAACTGAGTGGGGCTTGATCCCACGACCAACCTGGAGATCAAGACCTGAGATGAAACCAAGAGCCAGACGCTCAACTGACTGAACCACCCAGGCACCCCTGAATACAATATTTTCGGAATAAATGATCGACTTTTATTTGTCATTGGAAAAAGCCATTTTGCAAAGAGTCAAAAAGTCATTGGACTACTATTTTATTACCACTGAATGCTCTTGTAACCCTTCCTTATGTAGATTTTGCTTTGTCATATTTTTGAACCATAAGAGTAACTTGTTTTATAAATAAGACCAGAAATAATGATCACATTTTCATTTTACAAAAGGAAACCAAAGGCATAAAAACCTATTTTATGATGTGATTTCAATGATTATGTACTTAAACTATTGCCTTGGAATTGGGAAAGCAATTTAGCTTCACAGAGAAGCTTTTGTTTATGAAATTATTAATCATTAATCCATTTCAGAGGATTATATCAGAACTAAAATAAGAGGGCACCTGGATGGCTTGGTGGTTGAGTGTCTGCCTCTGGCTCAGGTTGTGATCCTGGGGTCCTGGGATTGAGTCCCACATCAGGCTCCCCAAGGGAACCTACTTTTCCCTCTGCCTATGTCTCTGCCTCTCTGTATCTCTCATGAATAAATAAAATCTTTAAAAAAAGAACTAAAATAAGAGCTCAAATTCTCCCTCTAAGGAACATTACTTTCATTTGTGATATGGATATATGGGATGTTTTTACTCTCCTAATTAATTTATACCATATTTTATTTCTTGTTTCTTTACTGTTTATTATAGGTTGAAAGTTTTTTTTTATGGCAGATGTATAGTGAATAATCTTTTAGAAAATCTAAGATGTAATTCAGGAATTCACTCTTTTTCTAACTATTTTCCCTTTCAGTCATTTTGCACTTATTTTTATACTTGAGATCCTGTTTCACAAGCTGATATTTGGCCATATGATTGTGCAATTTTAATGCTTCCATACTGTTCCAAAGCAGTGTGCACAAGGGTGAAAGACCCATGCTGAGATCTGAACATCCATTGCATTCCTTTTGGCTTTGGGACAAGTTACCTACGTTTTAGATGAAAATTCTCATCCAAAAAATGGGACTAATCTACCTAAAGTACATGGAGATTCTAGGATAGGTTCCCTTATCAGGGTTACTCAATGGAAATGTTATTACTACTCTGGATAGGCCAATTCTGCTGTGTGGGAATGACCTACCCATTGCAGGATGCCCCCTAAAAATGCCACTGGTACCTATTGATGAGGGCTTTGTGAAATGATCATACTATGTCTTCTGTTTGTGCTTTTTCCTTTAACATACATATACAAAACATACGAATGTACTACATATATATATCTACTGAACCATATATATAATATATTATATACTATATACATATATATAATACATATATATTAGTTCTGTATATTCATTCATTGAGACTTAGCTCAATTTTCATCTCAAGTCCCTAACTTCCAGCAGCTGAGATGACACCATATTCAATGCTCTCGAAGTCTACCGCGATTAAGGTGCTTACACATGAATGGTACCGCTTATGGATTTCTATGGTCTTTAGACTATCAGCAATCTGAGGGCAGGGGTTGTACTGTATTCCTCTTTCAGTGTCTAGCAGCCCACACAATGCCTGACATGTCGTAGATACTTAGGGATGTTGAATCAAATGGTCTACTCCCTATGAATTCTGAGCTTGGAAGCCTTCATATTCTGATGCAATCTTCCTTTGAGGCATTTCACATTGTTTAGAGCCTTGACATCTCAGACTATACTCCCCGTATTCTAGTTAACTGAGGTCTTTTTTTCTTTTTAAGATTTTATTTGTGTCAGAGAGACAGACAAAGAGCAGTGGGGAGGGGCAGAGGGAGGGAGAGAGAGAAGCCGATTCCCTGCTGAGCAGGAAGCCTGCTGCAGGGCTCCATTCCAGGACCTGGGGATCACAGCTTGAACCAAAAGGCAGATGCCGAGCCGACTGAGCCACCCACGTGCCCTGAGGTCTGTCTTCTTTTAAAAGCCGTGAGGATGAAACAGGCCTATGTGTGAAGGACCCAGGTCAGGTCACTATCTGAAGAGTAATAGTGCTCTGTGGGGAGCACCAGGAGCTAGTGCACAGCAGAGAGGCATGACAGGGCTGTGCTCCAGGAAGATGATCCTGACCATGGCACAGAAGAGATGATCAACTCATGCTTGAACTTATTAAACTCATTCACTCGTACCTTCTGAACTCACTGTGGGCACATTTCTTAAATGATGTTCATTATAGACATTTTCATAGGTTCATGCTCTTGTTTTCATCTTGTTCCAAGTGAACTACTAGTTCTTACAGACACTCTGTGCAGTTTCTCTTTTCTGCGTTTCCTCGTGCCACGGGTACGCGAATGAGAAAGATGATTCCCGCCCTCCATAAGCAGGTCCTGTGGTGGGCTGGGTGCCATGACATGGTGATAAAGTAAACCAGATGCAGCGTCCTCCTCTCTATGTCACCTCCCTCTCTACTTCTCAAACCAGCCATTCTAAAATATTTGCCCTTCTCTTTGAGGACCCTGCGCTATGCCTCCTTTGTTGCCACATCCTGCCACCTCTCTTGCCCTCCCACGCTCCCCACAGATGTGTCACTTTCTACCTCACAGAAGCCATAAGACATAAACTCTCATCTATCTGTGCCTCTCCCCCCACTCCCCCCAATAAAATGCATCTATAGCTGTCATTCCCAATCTGGGGGAAGAGCTCTCTCTTTCCCAAATCGAGGGTTATCCTGCCACCTGCATCCTGGATCCATGGCCCCCTTCTTCATGAAGATTAACCATCCTTCTTCACCTACCCTGAACGCCTTGGTCTTATATCCAACTGCTGACTTAACAGGTCTACTTGGATATCTAGTTATGCTCAAAAAAAACTTTTTCCAGTAGCTCAGGCCTAAAAATCTTATAGTCACGATTTCTTTTTTCCCCCCTCATATATCACATTCAATCTTGCAGCCAATCTTGGTGCTTTTCCTTCAAAATAGATCCAGAACCACAGCTTCTATCCTGGTGCAAGCAAGCCATCTGATCTGGGCCTTGCCTGGATCACTACATCGGCCTTCTAAAGAATCCGCCTGCTTCCATCCTTGCCCCCTACGCTGTATTCTTAACAACTAAAGTGGTCTCGTTGCAACACAAGTCAGATAATGACAACCTTCTGCTTGAACCCCCAAACATGTCCTGTTCCACTCAGAGCAAAGCTCAAAGTCTTCCAGGCCCTACGTGATCCACAGCTGTTGCTTCTCAGGCCCTATTCTTCTACCCTGCCCCTCACTCATTCTGCTCTAGCTCATCGACCTCCTGGCTCCACCTCCAGCATGCCAGGGACCCCCCCCCCCCCCACCACAGGCCTGTAACGTCACCAGAGTCTTTCTAGATTCATATAAACATCCAGATTTTATGATTATCCTAACGTTCATCTGGCACCAGAATCACTTAGAATGATCCCGGATTAAAGTCACAGCTTGCAAGCAAAGTGGCATCAGCCTTTTTCTACCTTAGGAGGAACCTTCATCACTGGCTGTCTATGGTCCACACCCCACCCAGGACCTTGGCTCTCTGCGAGCCCCTCCTCCCCAGATCATCTCAGAAACCAGGAAAAGCAATCCACTGGAGGTGGAGTCTACACTTACCTTGGCTTAAAAGCCTTATGCTCAAAGAGACTAAGATCTGTTGTAACTCAATAGATACACTTTTCTTGTGTCAAGAGACATGTCCAATTATAGGTGTCACCACAATCACGGAAGTCCCGCAGTGTGGCTTCCTCCCAGGCATTTATCATTCTTCCAGGCCAGATGCAGTTGACCCAACAGCAGTCATTTATACCATCAGCAGTGTTGCCTAGTAACATAGCTAACATTCTACTTTTATCAGGTCTCCAGGGAAACAGAGCTAGAAAGTTGAGAAAGTCAAATGTCAAATTCTCCTGGAGAAGAGGAAGGAATCTGTGAACACTGTCCACACGTCTCTTGCTTTTGCTGTTCCCTCTGCCAGGGAGGCTCCTCCCCGGACATCTGCGTGGCCTGCTCCCACACTTCCTTCAATTCCTTCATCAAAAATCACCTTCTCAATGAAGGCTTCCTATTTGAGAACTGCAAACTCCTAACATCACCTGCTGAGACCAGCCTCATATGCTCTATTTTCTTTTCCATTGTCCTTATTACCTTCTAATATATGGAATTCCATGAAGTGATTTTCCTTAGTTGCCTTACCCACAGAATTTAAACTCCAGAAGGCGGGGATATTTGTCTTTGACTCTTTCCTCCTGCAGTGATGATTCTTAGCACCTAGGACAGTACCTGAGACCCAGTAGTTTCTTCAACAACCATTTGTTTTATTTGCTAATGGATGTATGTCCTTCCTCTCTTCGCTGGCATCCTTTTTTGGGGGTGGAGGAAGGGAAAATGTTTTCAGTCTGCAGATAAAAAGCAGCATGGGGTTAGAAATTAAGAGCAGAGATTTTGGGGCCAAACTGCCTGGGTCTCAGGAAGTGTTCTGCCATTCACCCTGGAGGTTTCCTTAAGCTCTCTGTGCCTTTGTTATCTCCCTGGAAATGGGGGATAATAATAGTCCCACATCTTACAGTTGCCATGAGGATGAAATGAGTTAAAATATGTCTGAAGTATTCAGAAGAGTACCTGACAGTTAGGAAGCACTATGTGTTAGCTATAATTGAAATCAGCTATTTTTTTTTAGAGAAGGAGAGAGGGGGGTGGTCAGGAGGGGGAAGGGCAGAGGCAGAGGTAGAAAGAGAATCCTCTTTTTAAATTTTATTTATTTTTATTTTATTTAAATTCAACTTGCCAACATATAGTATAACATCAGTGCTCATCTCATCGTGTGCCCTGCTTAACGTGGGAGAGAGAATCCTAGGCAGGCTCCTTGCTCAGCATAGACCCCAATGCAGGGCTTGATCTCATGACTCTGAGATTATGACCTGAGGCAAAATCAAGAGTTGGATGCTTAACCAACTGAGCCACCCAGACACCCCTTTCTTCCAAGTTTATCTTCCCCTCAGCTGATCTACCTGAAAGTCACATCTACCCCATAGTCTTTAATTTCCATTTGCTTTTCCAACCACTCAAACTATGTTTCTGAAAGAGCTAAACATGCTACTTTTCTCTCCTTAGTCCATGGGTTAGTTGTACGGCTGCCATCATTGATCACCCCTGCCTTTGACTTCTGAGCTCCTCCTCTCTCTTGGTTTCCACCTATCTGTGTGGCTGCCCCTTCTCAATCTCCTGCAAAGGCACCCCTGTTTCCTTTGTTCATGCTGTGGTACTCCTGACATCATCTCACCTGTCACATTCTCCTTGGTGAGTCCATTCACAGGCATGGCTTCAATTCTACACTGATGATACCCAATGACTGCCAGTCCTACTGACAGTTTTCTAAAGATATCATGTTCTTCCCCACAGCCATTAGAACTTTATTTCTCCTTTCTGGCACTTTTGCCACCCCTAGCTCTGTCCCCCTGACTATAGCTGGTTCTCTAAGTCTTTTTTTTTTTTAAGATTGTATTAATTTACTTGAGAGAGAGTGAGAGTAAGCACAGACGGAGAAGGAGAAGCAGACTTCCTATTGAGCAGGGAGCCTGATGTGGGGCTTGATCCTAGGACCCTGGGATCATGACCTGAGCTGAAGGTACCCTGGTTCTCCAAATTGTAATACAACCATCCCCTTTCCTTTGTTCCCCAAGCCCAGTATTCACCTCTGCATGCCCTTAGTGCCTTAGGTTTATCTCTATCATAATATAACACTTGATTGCTGGTTTATTTAGTTTCACCCAAGTAATGAAATATATATCTATATCTATCTATATCTGTATCTATCTATCCTCAAAGCATAGTGCCTGGCACATAGCAGGTATGCGAAAAGTATCTGGATTCAATATATGAATATATAGCATCTATATAGAATAAATTTTGATTGGGTTACATTGTAATTCAGAATAAACAGGGTGGGGGGGCAATTAGGTGGCTCAGTTAAGCGTCTGACTCGATTTTGGCTCAGGTCACAATCTCAGGGTCATTAGACCGAGCCCTCTCTTGGATTCCATGCTCAGCCCCTAGTCAGCTTGAGATTCCCTCTCTCCCTCTCCCTCTGCCCCTCCCCCCACTCATGTACACATATAGGTGTGCAATCTCTCTCTCTAAAATCAATCAATCAATCAATCAATCAATCATTGAGTAAAATAATGTCTCATCAAAATGTTAGTTCTTTCGGAAAATCCTATCAGACGTTAGTATAAGAGGTAAAGAAAAGAAGGTTCCCTTTTGGCAATATAAATCACACTGTGGCTGTCACATGCTATATTTTATTATAAAGCCAACTTTGAAAGACGAGGGATTCCCTCTGATGTTAGTGTTACTTGGCTACAGTCACCTGCTGTCTGGGCTCAGGGAGTTCAGTAGAATAAGTGTGTTGGCCTCCCTGCTGTGACCGTAAACGTCGTAGGCAAGGCAAGAAGGGCAACTAGAACTCAGTGGCTAAAAGTCCCACTGCCAGCTCTTCGTAAAGGGTCTGACAGCTTAGTACCTTGCTCCGGCTTCATTCGACCGAGTCCAGGCACCTACCTGGAGCGTACATCCAAACACACCGATCATCAGCATCGCCACTGAGAGGTAGTCGGTGAACACATCCCACCACGGTTTCAGCACGCGGAAGGCAGGCTGCTGCTCAGAGAACTGCCGGAATTCTGTTACCGGAATCATGTTTCTAAGAAAGGAAAGGTGGTGAATTAATTTATCTGCATGCACAACACACTGCGTTAACAGCCTTTGTATTTATTTATTTTATTTTATATATTTTTAAAGATTTTATTTATTCATGAGACACACAGAGAGAGAGAGAGAGGCAGAGACACAGGCAGAGGGAGAAACAGGCCCCATAACACAGGGAGCCTGATGTGGGACTCGATCCCGGGTCTCGAGGCCCAGGCCCTAGGCCGAAGGCGGCGCTAAACCACTGGGCCACCCGGGCTGCCCCGTTAACAGCCTTTGCAACGCTGCTGCAGCCCAGGAGAAACAGTCTGGACTAGCCCAGGAGTTGTTGTGGCCCAAGTGCTTTGTTGGCCAGAACCAGTGGTGAGTGGTTTCCACAGGGAGGAGGCAAGTCCTTTCCCTGGCTACCATTCCCTAAGTGGGTTCCCTTTGGCTCCCCGGGAACCACAGAGACCAGGGCCAGGGCAGGGCAGGGCATTATTTCTTGGACTCTCCCGTCACCTCAACAGACTACAAAGATGCTAGAGAGAATAGAGTCCAACCCTTGAAATGCTTCTGTCATTTACCTTCCTGTCCTGGTGGCAGCTTTAAACTATTTTAAATGTAATCTCAGCATTGGCTTGTGTCAACTACTGGTCTCTCTGTGAGGTAACAGCGCTTGCTCCCAGGAAGGCAGATGACTTTGCCACATAGTCCTGGTCTCCTGAGAAGGAAGACCTCTGAGGTGGTGGTTGCCATAGGGGGCGGGAGTGCTTTGCAAAGGACCTCATTTTTTCTTGCCTCCCCTGTTTTTATCCCTGTGCTTTTGGCTTGATCTCTTTTCTCTATTTTCTGTATTCCTCATATTTTACCATGAACCTCAAATTTATCTTGATTTTCTCCTCTGAGAAATCCGTTGTCCCTGGAAATGTCCACCTCCACCAAAATAACAGGAGGTAAATGATTAAGATGTACCGGAGGCTCTGGGGAAGGGGAGAAAGAGACACATGCTCTTCTGGTCTTCGTTGTACTTTCTCCCGGCTCGGGCCCACTGCCTTTACTGTGATCTGGGACTTGAAGTTCATCGCCCCGCTACTGTGAGAAGGAATGTTCTTTTCTTATCTTATGGCAGCCAATGTGGGACAAAGAGAAAATTTCTCTCCCTTTTGCCTTGGGATCCAATAATCTAGCTCTCTGCATCTGTCCTTGTTAGTCCTAATTAAAGAGCAAGGGCAAGGCTACATTTGCTGCTTATTCTCCTAAGCTCTGTTTGGGTCATGGATCTTTCCTTCCCGAATCCTGAATCGGGAATCCTGTACAATTAACAGCCCAAAGCAAAGCAAAGCCTCCTTTGTTGACTTCACTGGTGGTTATCTTTGGAAACCGTTATAACATTATCCATTCTGTTCTGTTGCTTTAGCCAACTTCCTTAAGCAGCGATTTGTCTTCTTTGTGGTTTGTTCCTTTAACACAATGTTGAAAATTTCAACTGCCCAGTGCTACTCTCACCTATGACCTACTGACTGGACGTCTGTGCAGCATTTGATATGATTTTTTTAAATGATTTTCTCATTTTATCAAAACACAACTTTCCTTACTCCATTCTGTTACTACCACTAGGCTGGAAGCTTCTTGAAGGAAGAACCTGTATGTTATGCATGTGTGTTCTCAAAACATATGCTGCTGGCAAGTCACACAAGCTAAATAAAGAACTTTGCAGATTCCTAGCATCCTTGACATTTCACACTAGTTCAAAGTTTGATTTCCTGATACTTCACAGCCTCTTTGCTTCTCAGTGAATCACTACAACCTCACTGCCCCAAGTGTTCTCTAGTCCCAATGATTGAAGTGGCGGTCGCAGAGGCTCTAACTCCTCTTAACCTCCAAGCTCTGCTTCAGAAGCTACTGTCTTACTCTTTTATTACTATTATTATTATTATTATTATTGTTATTTAAAAGATTTTATTTATTCATGAGAGAGAGAGCGAGCGAGCAGGGGGAGGAGCAGAGGTAGATGGACAGCAGACTCAGTAGACTCTGGAGCGCGTTGTAGGGCTTGATTCCACGACCCTGGGATCATGACCTGAGCCAAAACGAAGAGTTGGATGCATAACTAGTTGAGCCACCCAGGCACCCCACTACTGTCTTATCCTGTGTTGCATCCCCATCACTTACCACTTACCACTGTGCCTGGCAAACAGGAGGAGGCCCTAAAACAACTGTTGCTGAACACGTGAATGAGTGAATTCAGATGCTTATTCATGGAGCATTGCTCTTCCATATCAAATCTGGGGCAGCCCTAACCAGTCAGTGCTAACAAGGGCTGTACCTGTGCTCTAGTCTACATTTTTTAAAAGATTTTATTTATTTTATTTATTCATGAGACACACACACACACACACACACACACACACAGAGAGAGAGAGAGAGAGAGGCAGAGACATAGGCAGAGGGAGAAGCAGGCTCCCTTCAGGGAGATCAATGGAGGACTCGATCCCAGGACCCCAGGATCATGAGCTGAGCCAAAGGCATATGCTTAACCACTGAGCCACCCAGGCGCCCCTCTAGTCTGCATTCTTGATGGATTTCTTAGTTGTTTCTTTCATGGTAAGTTCCCGTATACCTTGGAGGCAACTGGGCTCATTCTTTAAAGTGAAGAACAATTTCAGGAATAAAATGCACCAGCATAGAGCAGTGGTTTTCAATTTTTTTCATCTCAGGACCCCTTCATGCTCTAGTATTAAGAAGGACCTCAAGGAACATCTTTTACGTGGATCGCACTACTCAATATTTACCATATTAGAAATTAAAGCCAAGAAAATTTAAAATCAATATATTAACTAACAAAAATAAGCCCATTACATGTTAAATTGTATTATGAAAAATAACTCCAGTCTTAAAAAAAATGAGAATAATGGTATTGTTTTACACTTTTGTAAATCTCTTTAACCTCTGTTTAATGGAAGATAGCTGGATTCTTATATCTGCTTCTGCATTTAATCTGCTGCAATATGTTATTTTGATAAAAATTTATGAATCAAATAGATATGCAGTTGGAAAATAGAGGTATCTTAACAGCCTTTTCATATAATTGTGGTTATTAATTTTTGATAATATATCAAACTGACTTGGTTAGCTGAATTATAGAATCTGAAGACTATGTCAATGAACTTTTCAAATTCATGATATTAAAACTCATTCATCTATCTTGCACTTCAAATAGATCTTTTACCCACACATGGTTTGTAACATCATACATTGGTCATCAGGAAAATACTGGACCACTGAGTTATGCAGATCTCCCAAATGTTAACAAATTATATTAAAAAAATCACATTCATTTATACCATCACTGCTTCCATGAGAAAAGTTTTAAGGAATGGGAATTTTTCCAAAATTCTAATCACTACTTGAAAGTTTGATTTTCATTTCTGGCAGCAAATAGTATCAGTGGCTTTTCTTGAAGCATTAGACTCACTTCATTCATTTTGAGAAAATAACTTCCACATGCTCTAGTCAAAAAAAATCAGTTGTTTTAGTCAAGTAAAAATGGTGTAATATGATAAAGTAGCTAATTCAACTTTCATCTCAAATAAGAACTTTTCCTTGAAACAACCATTGTACTGTGAAATGTAGCAGAAATGTTGTATGTATGTAATTTTCTCCTTCATCATACAGTGCATTAATACAATATGTAGTCAAGGGTTGTGAATTTTAAAAACAATTTTTATTGGGTCAATAAGGACATTAAATGAAACTGGCATTTTTTTCAAGTTGTCACTGTATGCCAATGAAGAATATATTCACCACAGTACAGCCTGATATCTCTATCTTGATTCATGCTAAGATGCCTTACCCACCATCACTTTTGCACCATAAGAGAAAAAGGCAAAGAAAAATCTTAGCCTTGAAAAATAGTTTTGACTTAAAAAGATTTAGGCCACCAGGGTTCCATGAACCACACTTTGAGGAGCACTGAGGTAGAGGCTCACTGTTTTCTTTATTTGCAGTTCTTGTTAAAAAAGCAAACCCTGGGCACTTAGAATAAGCAATGTTCTCTGAGCCCTGGCCTAGTTGTCTTCACAGGCATTAGTCTCTTAATATGGAAAATAAAGACAAACTAAGGAATCTAAGAAACTTAAATATTATGCACTGCCTCCTAATTCTGGCACATCCTAATTAAGACGGGTTGTTAGAAGACATACAAATGGCCAAGAGACACACGAAAAAATGTTTAACATCACTTGGCATCAGGGAAATACAAATCAAAACACAATGAGATACTACCTCACATGGGTCAGAATGGCTAAAATTAACAAGTCAGGAAATGACAGATGTTGGCAAGGATGTGAAGAAAGAGGAACCGTCTTACACTGTTGGTGGGAATGCAAACTGGTGCAGCCACTCTGGAAAACAGTTTGGAGGTATGGAAGTTACTCAAAAAGGTGAAAATAGCAACATCTGGGTGCCTCAGTAGTTGAGCGTCTGCCTTTGGCTCAGGTCATGATCCTGGGCCCTGAGATCGAGTCCCGCATCAGGCTTCCCACAGGGAGCCTCTTTCTCTGTCTCCCTATGTCTATGCCTCTCTGTGTTTCTCATGAATAAATAAAATCTTTTTAAAAACTGAAATTAAAGCTACACCATGCTTCAGGAATTGCACTATTAGGTATTTACCCCAAAGATATGAATGTAGTGAGTGATCCAAAGGGGCACCTGTACCTCAATGTTTATAGAAGCAATGTCCACAATAGAGCCCAGATGTTCATCAAGAGATAAATGGATAAAGAAGATGTGGTCAATATATATACAATGGAATATTAGCCATCGAAAAGAATGAAAGCTTACCATTTGCAATGACATAGATGGAACTAGAGGGTATTATGCTAAGTGAAATAAGTCAGTCAGAGACAGACAATTATGATATGAGGAATTTAAGAAACAAAACAGAGGAGCATAGAGGAAAGGGAGAGAAAAAATAAAACAAGATGAATCCTAAAAGGAGACAAACCATAAGAGACTCTTAATCATAGGAAATAAACTGAGGGTTGCTGGAGGGGACGGGGGTGAGGGGTGATGGACATTAAGCAGGGCACATGATATAATGAGCCCTGGGTGTTATATAAACTGATGAGGGCCGCCTAGGTGGCTCAGTCAGTTAAGCATTGACTTCAGCTCAGGTCATGATCGCAGGGTCCTGGGATCAAGCCCTGTGTCAGACGCCCTACTTGGAAGGGAGCCTGCTTCTCCCTTTCCCTCTGCCTGCCACCTCCCCCGCTTGTGCTCTCTCTATCAAATAAATAGATAAATAAATCTTTAAAAAGACTGATGAAAAACTGAATTCTACCTCTGAAATTAATAATATATATATGTTCATTGATTCAATTTAAATAAAAAAAATTTTTTTTAAAGATAGGTTGTTAGAGAAACAGCTGGTCAAGATGACATATCTTTTTTGTGTTAGAGCTCTTCACGCGTTTCACCTCTTTGGGTGAGTGTATGTATATGGGCATGTTTATATGCACGCCATGTACGTGTGTACATATATACTACATATGAATGTATGTAGACAGACATAAAATACACACACGCACAGAGAATTTATTATTTTAACATATAAGGCTCAAAGGTGACATCCAGCACAGCAAAAATCCTTGGAATTATTTTTTATGCAAAAAAAGGGTGGGGATAAAAAAGTTGATTTAAAAACTCCAATAACTGGGCAGCCCTGGTGGCTCAGCGATTTAGTGCCGCCTTCAGCTCAGGGCATGATCTTGGAGACCTGGGATCGAGTCCCACGTGGGGCTCCCTGCATGGAGCCTGCTTCTCCCTCTGCCGGTGTCTCTGCCTCTCTCTCTCTCTCTCTCTCTCTCTCTCTCTGTGTCCCTCATGAATAAATAAATGAAATCTTTAAAAATAAAAAAATAAAAAAATAAAAACTCCAATAACTAAAGAGAAGGCAGACAGACTTTATGCCTGCTGGTTGAAAAAAAATTTTTTTGTATTCTTTCACAAATTTCAGCACCTCTGACAAACATGCATTAACAGGAACTACACTTGATTTCTCTTCATTATTATTGTAGCTTCTGATTGGTTTGTTATCATTTCAAGAGTTACTGTTTTAAGCTGAAGGAGTCACTTCTGAATAAACTACTTGGGTTTAAAAAGTTCTTTCCCCTAAATATCAATCAGCTTAATTTTATTTCTTTTTTTTTCTATTTTAGAAATGTAATGATTATATTTCTTCCAACTCTGATTTCTAACTTATTATGTAAGAGTTTAGTTTACCTAATTAAATAATATCTTTGGAAATATGGCATTTCAATTCAATCATGAGATTCTGGTATCCTAATTGCATAATTTTTACATTATTTTATATATCTGCCTCTGTGTCCTTTTGCAGAAATCCATGTGCATTTCCCTTATGAAAAACACTTATTTCCAAAACTCATTCTAATGTCTCTACAAAATTTACTTCTCAAAAAGATCATATCGTATAATCCTTTGGTAAAGAATATTGGTAAAGTTAGTTGCAAATCCAGAGTTTATTTCTTTCATTTATTTGGCTCTTCCTGAACAATCTGTCTTCCTCCCTCTCAGGAGAATCTTAATATTTCTTCTTCAGAATTAATTACACGGAGCAAATTCTGCTCTATTAACCCTTAACTTTAAGAATATTAAGTTATTCTACCTTGATACAAACCTGACGCTAACACTATTCTCTAATGCCTATTACACGGCTATGGCCAGCATTGGCTTTGTTGCACATTTTTCTGGCAGTCGGAAAGTGGCATCACTTTTTTTTTAAAGGATTTTACTTATTTATTTAAGAGAGAGAACATAAGCAAGGAGGAGGGGCAGAGAGAGAAGGAGAAGCAGACCCCCTCACCCCTCACCCCCTACCTCGAACAGGGAGCTTGATGCAGGGTTCAATCCCACGACTCTGGGATCATGACCTGAGCCAAAGTCAGACACTTAACCGACTGAGCCACCCAGGTGCCTTGGCATCACCTTTAGACAGTACAACCATACATCATTCAAGGGAATAAGAGCCCATTCCTAATGATAACAGGTATTATAACTGTAATGTGGGGAGTGGCTCATTACAAAAATGAATTTAAACATTCAATCATTCCTTTAGAAAAGTCAGTAATTCCTGAGCACATGAAATATAAATTCTACAGAAAAGAAATCCACACATATTGTTCATCTACATTACTAAATCGAATGGCCAATTCTCAGCCCTCACCTATTTGCTCTATCAGTGTATCAGCAGCACAAGCATAATTTGACCATACTTGACTTTCAGGATGCCATAGCCTTTAGGTTTTCCTCCTCTTTCCCTGGCTGTTCCTTCTTTAACTCCTTTCCTGTTTTCTCCCCTTTTCCCTGACCTCTGATCTTGGAGTCCTCAGTGCTCAGTCTTTGGTTCTCTTCTCCTCCCAAAGTCATTCAGCCTCTGGTGATTGCATCTAGTCACAATGCTTTAAAGAGCATTCATACTAAACACAAATTCAGATCTACATCCAAAGTCATGGGCCTAGCTGTCTACTTGATGGTTCCATCTGGATATCCATCAGACATGTTAAAGCAGTATGTCCCAAACCAACTCCAGTTCCAATCCCTTATTCCTATCTCCTCCTAACTCTACCAAAGCCCTGTTTCTCTTGCAACTTTCCTATCTCAGTTGATGGCAACTCCATCTTTCCAGTTGCTTATGCCGAAAACCTCCAATCTGCCAAAATATATTGTGTTCCTTAATTTTTTGTCTGTCTCCTACAAGAATGTAAGTTTCATGAAGGCAGGTACTTTTCAGTTCTATTTTGTATACTGATATATCCCAACTACTTAGAAAATAATGCTTGACAATACAGTAAGCACTCAATATTTGCTGCATAAATTAGTGAATATGTAGTAAATTTAATAAAGAATGGGGGTGGGATGCCTGGGTGGCTCAGCCGTTGAGCCTCTGCCTTCAGCTCAGGGTGTGATCCCAGGGTCCTGGGATGGAGTCCCACATCAGGCTCCCTCAAAGGAGCTTACTTCTCCCTCTGCCTATGTCTCTACTTCGCTCTCTGTGTCTCTCATGAATAAATAAATGAAATCTTTAAAAAAATAAAATAAACAATGGGGTGCAATTGCCTTTAGCTTTAGAAATAATCATTGTAAAGGCAAAGTGTGTCTCAAAGTAATGTCATGGGAGGAAGATCCCATGGCTGCAGGGCCAGGACATTAGCTGGTGTCCTGAGGCTAGTGTAGGAAAGGAGTGCAAGTGAGGAAGAACATAGAAATACCATGATTTATTTAGGGGTTCTTCTCAGCTATACCCAAAGCCTCCATAAATCCAAATAAAGTCATCAGGATGTGCTCAAAACATCAATCATAAAAATAAAACAAACTGCTTACCTTCTGGCAGTGCAAAGATGGAAATAAAAAATGGGAGAAAAATGCCAAATTTTCCAATTCCTAAAATGAAACCTTTCTCTCCTAGGAGAACATGACCCTACATTGTGTTTTACTCTGTAGCTGTAGTACACATGACAAAATATCTCTAGAAAAATCCACCAAAGAAGATCATAATTACATGGTTCTATAGAATTATATTTAATTAAATGAAAACCATAAACGAGTTGTAACATTTTAGAACCTGCATGGCACTTCAGAGGTTATCTAGTCAATAACTCTTCTTTTATGAGTAAAAAACTTGAGCTGAGAGACTTGCCCAAGGAACACAGCCAATGGTGAGCCATAACTTCTAACCAAATCTTACCCTTTACAGCTCTTAGTTAATATTACATCATGTTGATCTTTAGAATTTTAAACTAAGAAACAAAGGGTTTAAGTAGAATTTCTCCTGTATTCGATTTCTCTTTTCATATCCCTATTTGATAGTATAACATTTAAAAAAGCTATTATTAATACATTTAAATGATTCTTTGAGTTCTACTGGCCTCACAGTCCCATAAAGCAAGAATTTTGGATTCAGAAGGCATGGGAAAAGGCAAGTGAAACTGGCAACCCAGTGGGTACTTCTGTATTATCTCTTTGCATATTTCCATGATGTCATATGTTAAATTAATGGCCCAATCACATTATTTGGAAAATACTCGAATTGAGCTTAAACTGTTTTTCTAAGGGTGGGAGTGGTAGTGGGAAGCAAAAATTACTCTTACCTAACAATTCTCATTCTCAAAGAAAAGATATACCTCTTTCTCATTATATCTTTCACACATTAGAGAAAAACCCCTTTAATCATTCTATTTCAGGTCCTACAGCTTAAGGACTTTGCCTTACATGATAGTTTTCACAGTTATCTTTATTGTAGTCAGAAGCTTTTGAATCCACTAAAAATTTGTTATATATCATGATCAACAGCTGACTTTTTTCTCTCACAAGCATGGATTACCTTTACTAATGCACTTGCTATAGAATAATGAGAGTGTCAGATATGTCAGGCAGTATGCTTAGGTGCTAGGGGAATGGAAGTGAACAAAACAGAAGACAAGGTGTCTGTCCTCACCTATGTGGACTCTCATGAGAGAATTTGTATTAAAGAAATTCCTACAAAAGCATGAATTATAATCAGTCTGCTTTGTAAATATGACTGATTAGTGTTTCCTGCACCAATGATGCATTTATAGAAGTTATTTTTATTTCATGGAAGACAGGGTTTATATCTTGTTGATCTCTGTCTTCTAGAAAACAACACAATGCCTTAGAATGGACCCTCAATTCGTATTTGTTAAATCAAACCAGGCCTGCATATACACA
Source organism: Vulpes lagopus (assembly GCF_018345385.1). NCBI lineage: Eukaryota > Metazoa > Chordata > Mammalia > Carnivora > Canidae > Vulpes > Vulpes lagopus. The sequence continues at coordinate 147,919,449 of NC_054826.1, forward strand.
CATACTTACACACAGATACACCCATTTGAGCATTTTGTAGTAAAGAACAAACTCTCTTACTATTATCCTGTTATAAAGCTTGACACTGCAATAAATAAGAGTGACTATTCCCGACTGTATAGCTTCACATTGTAAATAATTATTATTCAAAGAACATGCACTTCTGAAGAGAATGAGAAGAAGAAAAGAGTCAGGAATAATTTATAATTTCAAAGTTAAGGATCATTGAAATTTTAATGTACAATGTTCTGTCACTAGTGCTAAAGAGGATATGTTGATCAATAAAGACTTCTTAGGACTAGGGTGTACCCAGTGGCCAAGAGACAGAAGCCAGATCCAAACATGATAGTCTTTGTTTATGACATAATGGTTTGTAATAGTGCTCTTCTAAATCTTGGTGAGATCTTAAAAGGCTTTGCTTTCTTTGGAATTTTTCTCAAAGAGCTTCAGCTTCATTTATATGACACTAATAATTACTTAATGCTTATTGTGTACATTTCAAGTAAGTTTGAATTTAGAAATCTATTCTAAAATGAGGCTACATGGTGATCTAATAGTCTTAAAAAGTGATCATAAAGGGTTATCATCAAATGTCACTCACTGCCTTCCTCATCTCTATCATTCTGAATTTACCAGAAGTCTACCAAAGAAATATGACTTGGGATCTCTGCATCCCACTGGTCTTCTTGGTCACCTCTTCATTTCAGGTTGTTTCTCTTTCCTTTAAAGCAGGAACAGTCTCGCAAGAGGCACAATGTACACATAAACCTCCACCCCTTCCCCAGTAGGATTCTTTTTTTTTTTTTCCAGTAGGATTCTAAACCTTGAAAAGACTGTGTTTCCCCCTCCAACTCTTGATATCATTTAAATGTGATTCAGACATGATTTCAGTTCATCTTATCAGTCTTGACTTCCAAAAACTAAGTCTAGTATTCAAGTGAGTAAATCTGTAATGCCTGCTTTGAAGACTCTCCCTTCCTTTAATGGACAAAAAGAAACTGAGATTTATCTCCAGTCCAGTTTCACACCCCTGAGCAAAGAAAGCCCCATAGTTCTAGGCAGCAGATGTACTGTGAACATATGGTGCAGGCCAGGAAATCCAGACAAAACAAGCACTGGTCATGAGGTCAGTCTACCTGGAAGGCTACTTCCTTTCTGACAGGACAGCCAGCAGAGAATGGTGGCAAAGACGGGAAGACTCTCTCCTTCAGAACTGTAAAACTGAAAGCTCTGACTTATTTTTTACTTTTTGGAGTTCAAAGTGGTTTGAAAAGCTAGAGGTCACCTTTTGTTGCATATTGTTAGCTCTAGGGCCTAAAATGCTCCATAGAGTAAGTCGAATTCCTAATGATTCTACTGGGGAAAAGTTGCCTTGTCTGTCCCAATAGGCAGTTTGGCTTGTGTTACAAATAGTTTTCACAAACAAAGATAGATTGATACTTAGAAAAACAGTCAACCAAAAGTATGACAGGTAACTAAAGCAACTTATTATCAAGAACTTTCCCGCTAAGCTTTTTTTAAAAAAAGATTTTATTTATTCATGAGAGACACACACAAAGAGAGAGAAAGAGAGGCAGAGACACAGGCAGAGGGAGAAGCAGGCTCCACGCAGGGAGCCCAACGTGGGACTCAATCTGGGACTCCAGGATCACATCCTGAGCCAAAGGCAAACACTCAACCACTGAGCCACTCAGGCGTCCCTCCAAAAAGCTTTAAAAAAAAAATGTGGCAAAATTTAAAATTTCTAGCTATGTTAAATAAAGTAACACTGCTCAGAAAACAAGAGATTGGTGTTTAAAGTGAGAGACTGAAAGACTAATGGATTTATAGTATCACATTTTTATTGCCTTTTTTATTAACCTCTTTATAGGGATCAACCACTTAAAATTTCTCTCTTAAGAGGCGGTTTGACAATAGCAGAAAAATATTAACTGCTAAATAATCCTTTTTTGGGGCTTTTCAAAAAGGTTATTTTTAAGAAGTCAGCTTTTAGGTTGTCTTTCCTGTTGGATATGCTCAGTAAAATCCCTGAGGGAAGGAAGTCCAGGTCCTCTGGCCCCAGGAAGAAATGACTCTACATAAGAAAATTAACAACTACCATATTTTTATTGTCAGAATATTAAAATGGTTGTGAAGGCACCTAAAACTTAGAATATTAAGTTTTTGTTTGTCCAACTAATAAAAATTTAATGCAAGGCTTTTTGCCTACAGGAAAAAATATTGTTGGGTTTGGCTCTAAATTTAACATATTGATTTAATGGCTCATTTTTTCCAGTTAGATATTATATGAGTTCCCTCTTCCAACTGTTAATTTCTCACAGTAAAAGCTACATGAAATCTAACATGATGATATTCAATATTCCCAAAGGCTCACATTCTAGAAGTTGAATGAAAGAATAAATTTATTTATATGAAGGCTCTAGAAGAATATGATAAAAAGGCTACTTGCCTCTTAGACCTAGAATGTGCCAAAAATCTAAATGAAAGGAAAGCTTGGAAAATATGAATCAATTCATTAAAGTATATCTGCTTCTGAAGATAATAGATTCTTTAGTTTAAAAACACAAAAACACACAATAAAACGACCTCTAGCTTCAAAAGAAATAGTGAAAGGAGGTGATATACATTACATGATTGCAAAGGTCAAGTGATCTCTGTGGCTCTTGAAAAGTCACCATGAAGGAGATTCAAGCAATAGTAGCAGGGCCTTGTGGCGTTAATCCTATAACTGGAATGGTTTTTCAAACTGCCCTTGCTTTGCAGATTCCTATGGATCCTGCAGACGTTGGCTCTAGCACCACTTGTTCAGGCAAGCCATCTCTGATCAACCCAACTGGCTCCCCAAAGCACGGCCACCTTTATAGACAAACTGTTGTTTACTTGCAGTTGCTGTTATTAATAAGGAAGATGGCTTGGGCCAGTGGAGTCCCTTCCTGAGAAAACGATCTCAAAGACATTGAGAGTCCTGCTAAATGTTTTTTTTTTTTTTTTTTTTTAAGATTTTACCTATTTATTCATGAGAGACACACAGAGAGAGGCAGAGACACAGGCAGAGGGAGGAGAAACAGGCTCCATGCAGGGAGCCCTATGTGGGACTTGATCTTGGGACTCCAGAATCATGCCCTGGGCCAAAGGCAGACACTCAACTACTGAGCCACCCAGGCATCCCTGCTAAATGTATTTTTTTTTTTTTTTTGCCTAAATGTATTTTTAAAAGTGATTGAAAGATCTGGAAAACAAGATATCGAAGCCCCACAATCAACTAGCATGGTGCCATCTGGTTATCAAAAGTTGTTTTGGTCAGCAACTTTATCAGTAGGATGAAAAGGTAGACTAGGGAAGCTTGAAAGGAGCACAACTAGTTTAATAGTTGTTAAATTGGGAGGTTTTATGTATTAATCACAGATACTGAAAAATGAAAAATTGTGTAGAAAGGTCACAGGAATTTATCTAAAACCTTAGATTTAGTTGGAAAAAATAAGGAAGAAAGAAGAAAAAAGCCTTACTTTTTAAAGTTAAACATTTCAAAGCTGAGAGACTCTGGAAGTTCTGAAGTAAAATGGGATTTAGGAATGCATGGATGATCTCTTGGGTGGCTCAGGTCCAAGGGAAAATCAAGGTTTATGGAACAACCACTGTGGGGATTTGTTTGTTTTTATTTGTTCTGTGATGGTTGATCCTATTTTCAGATGACCCATGTTAAAAACTTAATAGACTAATGATATAGGGGCCAAAAAGATGGCTACACAGACATAAATTTAAATTGTTTTGGCAAAACCAAAATAAATATCTATTCAACAAAGAGAAATTGGTAGAAAGATAGGTCAGTTCATCTACTCCATGTCCTTAAATTCAAACAGAGTCCATGTTTGGATTATTGTGGGAAAAGAACTAGGATTTAAGAAAATGAGAAGGAAAAAGCCATACCAAGTGATTAACCCTGGTCTTTCCCCTCTGGAAGCTGAGAGAGGGATAAATTATCCTTGGAGATAACCTATTTCAGGAGAACAGTTCCTCAAGGATAGATGCAGTGTCTTTGAGAACTTTGTATTCCCAGTACCTACCATAGTGCCTGGCAGCTTCATTCATTCATTCATTCATTCATTCATTCATTCATTCATCTTTTTTAAGATTTAATTATTTATTTGAGGGGAGTGCAGAAGGAGAGACAGAGAATCTTGAACAAGACTCTCTACTGAGTGTGGAACCCAATGCAGGCCTTGATCCTGGGACCCAAGATCATGACCTGAGCTGAAATCAAGAGTTGGACACTTAACTGACTGAGCCACCCACGCACCCCTTATTCAGTCTTTCTACAAGTCCTAGGGTGGCTTAAAGCTGCAAGGTATTGAGCTCACCAGTGTGGATATACCAGTGAGTAAGTCAGACATAACCTTGTTTTATGAACCTTATACTATGGTGGAGAGACAGATAGTCAATAATGACAACCATTTAATCACAATTGTCATAGGTATGATGAAGTAGAAGTTTAGGACACTGACATATACTGAGATACTTGAGCTACTGGGGGTTTAAGAAGGGATGCCTCCATGGAAATATGAAGTATAGGTAGGGATAGTTATCTAGGTAAAGTTGGAAGCTAGGGCCAGGAGAACATTCCAGACAAAATGAAAGGCCTGCAATATGATGGCTCTTTGTTCCCCCCTTTAAAATGTGTCAATTTGCCCTCCATCACTTGCTTCTGTTTACTTTGAATAAGGTTAGATCCGATATTTTTCTTTTTTTTTTTTTATGTTAGTCACACAGAGAGAGAGAGAGAGAGAGAGGCAGAGACATAGGCAGAGGGAGAAGCAGGCTCCATGCACCGGGAGCCCAATGTGGGATTCGATCCCGGGTCTCCAGGATCACGCCCTGGGCCAAAGGCAGGCGCCAAACTGCTGCGCCACCCAGGGATCCCAATCTGATATTTTTCTATCTCTGGAGACACAGGGTAGCCCAAGCTGGTCCAGATTCCAAGACAAAGAGGGCAAAAAGTTACACATTCTTAGGCTGAAATGTCAAAGGTGCCAATACTCACCAAGAGTCTTTTTCTAATTTTCTAAAAATTTCCCCAAAGTAACCTTTTTATAGAAGCAGGTAGAGCTTCTCAGCTTCACCTTGTACTGTGCTGCTAAGCTGTCTTCTAAAACACATGAACTGCCTCCACCCAATCTCCTGAATCGTTCTCCACACAATGTCTTTACTCTCTTGTTAATTGTCTAAAGATGCCCTAAAGTTCTGGCTGCATTGGCCATGTTTGATACTGAACTCACAAAATTCTCACCATGAATAGTGAACATTGTTCACAAATCTCTGTAGAACAGTCATGACCAGTGAGAGGCCTGCTCGGTAATTTTCAGGGACTGAACACAGGTGGCATCTATGAGGGTCAAGGGCTGTTCTTCTCTCTTTCATTTGTCCAAACATGTGCCAGCCTGGAGCGTAGCGACCTTGGTCAAAATTCATCTAGATTCCTCCTATGTGTAACTCAGAACTGACTTATGAGTTTTACATAGGATATCCAGTCTTTGGCCAGAGAATAGTCTCCTTTGGTTTATTTTTAAAAAATTGTCTCCCTTTCTTCTTTCGCTTGACTATATCCCCCTTCTTTTCTTTCTTCCCCTTTCCATCTTTCCTCCTTCTCTCCCTCTTTTAACATTTGTTATCCAACAACTATGTGTCAAGAACTGAGTATAAAAGATAAATAAGAAGCTATAGTCAAATATGTGGGCAACAGATTTGTCAAATAAGGAGACTCAAAATGTGTCACCTTTTCTCTTTGCTCCTAAGTTTTTTGCATGAATTCCAAACCAAAGGGTTTGTCAGCCAGACCAGCATTGGGAAAGATGCATATCATTTAGCCATTTAACTCCTGCAGGTAGTTTGCCAAAGACTTGCCAGAGAAGGACAGAGATATAAAACCAGACAGGAGATTGCCCTGGGGTGAAGTAAAAATGAAAACAGAAATGAACAGGTGCCTTAACTTTCACAATCTGAACTTAGAATAAACTGGGCCGGATTTTTTGATAAATCCCTTGCTATACAAATTCTTGCAACTTGCTTTCAAAACCCAAGACCCAAATAAATTTGGATAAGGAGATAATATTTGTTCTATATTTTCATCCATCATGTCTTCTTTTAAAGATTTATTTATTTATTTTAGAGAAAGCGCATATGAGTGGCAGGAGGGGCAGACTCCCACTAAGGGGGGAGCCTTGATGCAGGGCTCCATTCTAGGACCCTGAGATCATGACCTGAGTCAAAATCAAGAGTCAGATGCTCAGCTGACTAAGCCACCCAGGTGCTCCATCATGTCTTTTCACAATCAAGATATAATTGACATATAACAACTATTAGTTTTAGTTGTATATGATTTGATATACATGTATATATTGTGAAATGATTACCCAAATAAGTTAATACCTCACCAACCCACATGTAGTTACGATTTTTTTTCTTATCATGAGGACTTGTAAGATGGGCTCCTTTTTTTTTTTTTTTTTTTTTTTAAGATGGGCTCTTTTAGCAAGTTTCAAATACACAATACAGTACTGTTATCTATAGTTGCCATGCTATATATTACATCCTCAAGACTTAATTGTTTTATAACTGGAAGTTTGTTCCTTTTGACCTCCTTCACCCATTTTGCCTACTCCTGCCTCTGGTAAGCACTCATCTCTTCTCTGTATCCATAAATTTTGTTTTATTTATTTTTTTTTAGATTCCACGTGTAAGTGAAATTACATAGCATTTGTTTTGGTCTGGCTTATTTCACTTGAGCATAATGCCCTCAAGATCTATGCACATTCATAAATGGCAGGATTTCCTTCTTTTTATGGCTGAATATTATTCAATTGTGTATGTGGTGTGTGTCTGGTATATATATATATACCATTGTGTGTGTGTGTGTGTGTGTGTGTGTGTGTGTGTGCTTTATCCACTGATCCATCAATAGACACTTAGGTTGTTTCCGTGTTTTGGCTATTGTAAATAATGCTGCAATGCATGTGTGGGTGTAGGTATCTTTTTGAGTTAGTTTTTTTGTTTCCTTCAGATAAATCACAGAAGTGGAATTGCTGGATTGTATGGTAGTTCTATTTTTAATTTTTTCAGGAACTTCATACTGTTTTCCATAGTGCTGACATCAATTTATATTCTACTAATAGTGTACAAGGGTTCCCTTTTCTGTACATCCTCCCCAACGTTTGTTATTTCTTGTTGTTTTGATAATGACTGTTCTAACAAGTAGTTGATATATAACAAGAAGTGATATCTCGTGGTTTTGGCTTGCATTTCCCTGATGATTAGTGATGTTGAGCACCTTTTCATATACCATATGTATGTTTTCTTTGAATAAAGAGCTATTCAGATCCTCTGCCCATTGTTAATAGAACCACTTTTTTCCTATTGAATTATATGAGTTCTTCACATAAGAAGAAGGTTGATATTTTGGATATCAACCCCTTATCAGATATATGTTTTGCAAATATTTTATCCTATCCCATAGGTTGTCTTTTCATTTTCTTGAAGGTTTCCTTTCCATTATAGAAGGTTTTTAGTTTGTGTAGTCTCCACTTGTTTATTTTTGCTTTTGTTGCCTTTGCTTTTGACGTCCAATCCAAAAAAGTCATTGCCAAGACTGATGTCAAGGAGCCTATCCTCTACGTTTCTTCTAGGAATTTTATGGTTTTAGGTCTTATATTCAAGTTTTTCCCTCATTTTGAATTTACCTTTGTGTGTGGCATAAGGTAGGGGTCAGTTCCATTCTTTTGCAGGTAGCTGTCCAGTTTTCCCAACACCACTTATTGAAGAGACCATCTTTTCCCCACCGTACATTCATCCATTATTTCTTAAACTGGCATTACTTTTTTCCTCTGGTGAGAAGGTCCATAGCTCTTTCCTAATCCTCAATAGGATTTGTAATTCCCCCACATACTTAACTACTATACCAACAGTCCCTCAGCCATGGTGGCTACAGAAAAGCAGAAAACATCTGTGTAAAGAAAGCCGCTGTGGGAATTAAACCAGAAAAGAAGTAGGAACATGAATGAGTCAGCATGAGGGTATAACAGCTTTAAAGGCATCAACTTCAAAGAGAAAATGAAATGATTTGGGTTGCCCTAGTAACACCAAGATAAAATGTGGAAGTGAAAATGCAAAATTTAACATTAAGAAAAGCTCCTTCAGTACTGAGGTCTCTCACTCATGGAATGGGCTTTCCCATGGCAACAAGCAAACAACAGGTAAACAGATTAGAGAAAGAGAATATCCAAGGGACTAAAATCATATAACAAAGATTAAGCTAATCTAATAAACATTCTGTACCTTTCTTTTCTTTACCTCCTAGAGTTAAACAGGGGGAACCCAAAGGCATACAGGGATCAAATGAAGACTTTCTTTGTGACGTGTGGTCTTAAATAACTTTAGAAGTTCAGCTTTATGTATTATTTCCAACCTACTCGTTTTCCCCCAAGTAGCATGGAACCTTCACACCTTCTAGAGCTCTGGTTTTATTATAGGAAAAGACAAAAGAAACAAACATAAAGAATAGGTTACATTTTTCATACCCAATCTCTACTTTTTTGGAGGTGATATGGTCCTGGTGATTAAGGCAAGGACAGTCACATTAATGTATTACTAGAGTTTTAAAGTATTATTCTAGAATTACGTGATTGAGGGTACAGCACTCAAGTCAAAGTGCTGCTGCTTGTGAACTGGGTGACAATGAGCAGGTTTTACCTAATCTGTTTCCTCTTCTTTAAAATGGAGAAAAGGATTAGAATTTTCCCTCACAGGACTACTGGGAGAAATGTGTAAGAGATAATTGTAGCAAACACTAATTGCAGTTCTCCAGCACTCAATCTACAAGTTACCATCAATAAAGCTAACAATCAAGTTTGATAACTGTAATAGGGAGTTTGCTATTAAGAATAAGAATTCCTTGGTGTTTGGAGCCTTCGGTTCTAACTTGGGGTATCACTCTAAAAAATAATTCTTCATAAAAACAGAAGAAACAAACTTTGAGTAAGTTTTGTTAAATGGAAAAGTATAACAATAAGAAACGGTTAATATTATTGTGTCTATTAATTACCAGGAATTAAACATGTTATCTGTGGAACTTCCACATTAAACCCATGAAGTAGTATTATCTTTGCTCTACAGAAGAGGAAGTGTGCAAAGAGAGATTAAATAATTTCTCCAAAGTTTCAAAGAATGTGAACGGCATAGCCAAACTTCCCAGTCAGGTCTGTCAAATTCCAATGCCCAAGCTCATTCCACTTTATTAGAGAAATTATTTCAGTTTCTAACAATTTCCTTTACGGGAAATTCAGCCCTGTCATCCACTGGAACAATGCCTGTTTGAGGAGTTAGCTATCTGAAGACTGGATTCAGGGCATTCATATTTGCAATGTGCACACTCCAGTCTAAAATCTGGCACTGAGAGAGAAATCCAGTGTGAGGTAATTTCTTAAAGGTTATAAAGGACTCAGCTTCTCTCCATAAAGGAGTAACTGGTATGAGACTTACTATTCTATCATAAATAGTGAGAAAAACAGAATTTTACCAGAGCCACAGAAAGTCTTTAATGTCATGCTTCTGGTTATACCTACTTTTCATCTGACCCTAAACCCTGGGTTGGAGAATGCCATGCTCAAATTTCATACTGTTCCAATCTCTTTTTGGGGGAATCTCCGTGTGATTTCCAGGAACTCAAAGCAGCAAAACAGAAAGAACCTTCTGTACTGAAAACTTGAATACTGGGAAATGTATACCAAATTAAAATAGAAGGACAGCGACTACTGACTTCCTTTTCATTGTTCTTTTTCAAATTAATTTGTCCAACACACTTTAACTATTAACCATCTCTTGGCCCTAGAGAATTATCAGAATTTCCCTTCCCTGATGCTCCAGCAAAACGTTTTGTTTTATTGAGGATATGTCCACAAAGAGGATTGATTTTTCGACAAAATGGTTCAAATGTTCACTGCCTTTTTAAAATCATGACTCTGCATTTCTGGCTTCCACATCCAGGTCCGCAAAACATACTTGAGGTAGGGGTGCCTGGGTGGCACAGCCAGTGAAGAGTCCAACTCTTCATTTGGGCTCAGGGTCATGATCTCAGGGTCATGAGATCGAGCCCAGTGTCAGGTTCCACGCTCAGTGTGGAGTCTGCTCAAGACAGTCCCTCCCACCCCCAGCTCTCTTTCAGAAAAATAAATAAATCTTAAAAAGAAAAAAGAAATTTCAGGTGAACTTCATGTGAATATTCTCATGAGACTCTTTCCAATCCTGGGGCTATAGCCTTAGTAGTACCAGATAATTTTTGATGTTAAGACACATCCAAATATAGTGGACCACTCTAAAGTTGTAGCTCTTTTAGGGATGTGGTTTCACATCAACTGAGTTCCAGGGCTCATATTCCCTTAGCTTCCATTTTCTTCACACCATCAAGGAGTGCCCTGCAGATGCTTCTATTACTGTTCTGCTTTCTACTTTATCTCAATTGCTTTGTCCCAAGTCTCCAAGTTTCCACCTTTTCTAGTTTTCCCCAATATAAGTAATCCTGATTGAGCTAATGGATCAGATGTGGGGTTTCAGAGAGAGGGAGATGACGCCAAGATTTTTGACTTGTGAAAGAGAATGGATGGGATTGCCATTTACTAAGGGGACAGGGAAGCCACAGGAAGAGGGGATTTGGGGAGGGGGAATTAGTTTGGTTAGAGACCTGATAAATCTGAGCCACCTATCAGACCTCCAAGGGGATGGGATCCATTCTCAGCTGGATATACCAAGTTGGAGCTAGGAAGATCTGGGCAGGAGATAAAAATGTGGGAGTCATCACCCTACAGGAAGTGGGTAAAGCCTTGGGGCAGGATGAAGTCACTTAGGAAGTACATAGAAGAAAACTGCCTAAGGACTTCCTGTAGCAAGGAGCATTTTCCCACCAGATGTGGGACTGAGTCACTCTCTTACTTCCTTAGGTTTCTGTGCAAATGTCATATTATTGGATGCTTTCTCTGGTTACCCTGTTTATTTTTTATAGATTTATTTATTTATTTGAGAGAGAGAGAGCAAGTACAATTGAGGAGAGGGGCAGAGGGAGAGAATCCTGAAGGCAACTCCAAGCTGAGTGCAGGGCCTGACGCAGGGCTCAACCCTGACATCGTGACCTGAGCCAAAATCAAGAGTTAGCCACTTTACTTACTGAGCCACCCAGGCGCCCCTCTCGTCACCCTATTCAAAATATTAATACTACCTTGCTCAGACCAGTAGCACACCAGCCCAGCATTCCCGTTGTCATTCTAAGTTACTTTTCTCAGCAGCATTCTTTGTCAGAATTATTTCATATGTATTCACTGTTTACTTGTGTTACTGTCTGTCTCCTGAGTTATAAACTCAGTTCCATAAGAAACAGAAACTTTGTTTTGTTCACTCCTGTCTCCCAGTGTGCAAAACAGTGCCTGGAACATAAAAAATACTCAATAAATAGTGGCTGAATGAAAGACAAGTGTATACTTACTCTGAAATTCCCCCAGTTGTTACAAACGTGTAACAGAAATATTTCCATGAATACCAGAATTTAGAGTTAAGGGCGCTTAGTTTTGGGGAAGAGAACCACCCGATTTCTTCTGCAAAACTCTGCATTTTTCTCATGCTACCTGCACTCTGCCTATGGGCAAAGAGGCTGCAAAGAAGACATCAAAGGCCACCTGAGAGATGTGTGAGTAGGTTGACAAGGAAAATCTTTTTTTGCCTTGTTCGAGGAGTTGGGAAAAGGAAGACAGGCGTGGGAAAAGAGGTGTTCTAGGCCTGAGTTACCTTGAACCTTCCTTTATAAAAATATCAGTTGGATTATGTTCTTTCCTCTACTCTCATTGCCTGCCTAAGCTACCCACCAGGGACCTACCACCGAATCAGGTAAAGGTCACAAGAAAGAAGAACAGGTGTCTACTAAGCAACAGCAGAGCAACAGTGATCACTGGATAGCTGGGGTCAACATACTCAGGGGCAAATGTCCAGCAATGCACAAGTGCGGGAAAAGGTGGGTAGTTATGGTGGATCCCAAGTAGACCAAATCAGCAATACTGTTGTTCTTTAAAAATACAACAGGATACTGAATTTAGGGTATTAAAGAGCCATAAAGTTAATCTTTTTCTATAACTAGAATTATTTGGGTGCCTTACTGGAGTTTGAGACTCTTTTAAAGAGCAATGTGGAAAGACGTTAGATGCTTAATTAAGAGCAACAAATTCTACCTTCAAAAATATATCCAGATTCAACTGCTTCTGATTCATGTCTATTGCTATCACCCGGGTTCAAGGCATCATTATCTCTCAACTAGATATTGCAATAGTCTCAGAACTGATCTCCCTTCTTCTACCATTGGCCCATACAGATGAGTGTCAATGAAGCAGCCGGATGATCCCTCTAAAATACTGTGATCCTCTGCTCAAAACCCTCTTAGGAACTCATTTCACTTAGGGAAAAAAGCCAAAATCTTTACAAAAATCCTACGAGGCCCCATGCAATCTATACCCCTCCCACCTCTAATACCAGTATCCTAGCTCTCTCCTTCACTCTTGCTTTGCTCCAGCAGCACTGGTCCTTCTGGAAGGTTCTTGAACATTCCAGGTTCCCTTCCCCCTCAGGGTCTTTGCATTTGCAGTGCCTTCCTCCTGGATTTCTCCTGGAATTCTCCTCTTTGTGATACCTGCCTGGCTCAATCCCTTGCTTTCTTCAGGCCTTGCTGAAACTTACCCAGATTCCAACCTGTTTTCACCATCTCTGTCACCACCGCTCAGGTTCAAGTCTTCACCAGCTCTTGCTTGGCTAACATGGCAAAGCCGATTTAATATCACAACCCAGCTCCAGCTCCAGCACTCCTTGCCTCCTGCCCTGCCTTATTTTTCTTTATGGCATCTAGCACCTTCGAACATCCCACATATTTTACTTCTATATTTCTCTTCAGTTTCCTCGCACCTGAATGTAAGTCCCACGAGGGCAGGAATTTGGACACTACTCTGTCTGTAATGTCCAGGAGAGTGTCCGGCGCATATTTGTCATTCAATAGATATTTGCTGAATGAAACAGTTGTAGAAACAGAACCTCTACACAAAGGTTACATAGAGTGAGAGAGGCAAAAGGAATACAGAAGCCAAACAGATGAGTCAAGCACCTGTAAATATACGGACAGACTAAAGTACAGACACAAAATCCTTCAACTTTGTGTATAAAAACAGACTTCAAGAAGTTTAGGGTAGACAGAAAGAACGTGTTATTGAATGATTGAATAGAAGGCTCTAGAACAAAGCCTGCCAGTGAATGGGTCATGCCTTCAAAATGTGAAAAATAGGCAAGATTCTCTTTCTGGAGGCTGAGTGCCAGATGAGAGAGCCCTCTGCTGCTCCACTCAGGGCCTAAGAGAAGTCTTTCCCAGGGAGCCAACGTCACTTACCAAAACAGCAGAAAGTGGCATGTGTTTCCAAAGGCAAAACACACGGACTGATAAGAAATTAAGAACTGTCAACTGGAAAACCTGTTGACAGAATCTGGGCTGAGCCAGTCTTCGGAAGCTTATTAGAACATCTTGGAGAAAACAAAACCCAGGGTAGGTAGCATAGTGGCTCTTCATGTTGGCTGCGCATGGGAATCAGCTGAAGGAAGGTTTAAAAATACTAAGGCTTCGGTCCAATTAAGTCAATATATCTGGGGTGGGACCTGGGCAGGAGGTTTTCTCGGGTGATTCTAACACGCAGCTGACATTGAAACCTATTTCCCTAGAAACATCTTAATCCCTCTTCTTGACATAAAACGTAAACCCAAGCATTAGATGAAATCTGGAAGGAAAAGCTAGAGCTGTATCTGGGTCTATCAAAGCAGATTCACTTACTTGAAATGACTTCAGCAGTCTCTGAATTTATATTTTATAGCTATAAGGAATAGGTTAGTCACATCTTTAGTCACTCTGTACCTCAGACCCTCTCTTTCCCCAGACCACCACACCAAGACAGGCTCTCCATGCGACCCCCTTCCCAGGGGAAATACATGCTGCTGGATGACGTCTGCAAGGGTCTTAGGCCGTGACTGCAGTCTTCTACCTTGGAAGCCTGTGGCTCAGTATTTTCACACGTAGTCTAGGATCAACACTTTCCCTACCTGCTCTGTTCTCTCCTTCACTCCCCTCCCTGGGTTATTTATACACCCATCCATCTCCCCTCCCACACTGTAAATCCTGCAAGGGCAGAGTGTTGCTTATTTTTTCACTCCTAGCCTCTGACCTAGTTGTCTGAGCAGTAATGGTTGTACATGGACAAGAAGCCTCACAGGGACAGCAATGATTTGCCCCTCCAGAACATTCTCTGAATGTAGAGGATGCTTTTAAATAGTAGACCTGTAATATATTTTTATTTTACAGGCATTTTATTTTAGAAAGACAGTGAGTATTGATCTTACCTAGCAAAGACCTCTTTAAGTATAAAGGAAAACACTACCCCCCCCACAGCATGAGCTAAGGTTTACCGTGCGCCTAGACAGCGTGTGGCACTTCACATGCAACGTACTGCTTCACCCCCAAACACCCCGAGGCTCCAGGTACTGTTAGCTCACTCTTACAGAAGAAACCGAGTCTGTGGATGGTTAAATGTCCTGCCTGGCATTACGCAATGATAGGCAGAGAAGCCTGAATGCAACACGGGGTATCTGTTTTTAGAGCCGGCTATTCTAAGTCACCAAACCTAACATTCTACAGACAATAGAAACAGAATTGAACACTGAATTCCTTCTAGATTTAATTTAGGAAATAGTTAGCAGGAAAGGGTGTTTTTCCAAGAAAAATCTCTTGGAAAATGGGCACTCCCATTTTCTTACTTAAAATTTCCTGTTAGCATACCTTATAATCTCAGAGATTTTTTTTTTTTTATGATAGTCACACAGAGAGAGAGAGAGAGAGAGGCAGAGACACAGGCAGAGGGAGAAGCAGGCTCCATGCAGGGAGCCCGACGTGGGACTCGATCCCGGGTCTCCAGGATCGCGTCCCAGGCCAAAGGCAGGTGCTAAACCGCTGCGCCACCCAGGGATCCCCTAGAGATGCTTTCTTTTACATTTATATTCTACTCAGGGTATAATGTCTACTCTTTGTGTGTGTGTGTGTGTGTGTGTGTGTGTGTATTATATCAGTGTGTGTTTTCTTTTAAATGTCTGTTTTTCCACGGGTAGTGCCTCCTAACACTCTGGCTTTAAATCTCTGAGCTCTCCAGTCTCTTGGTCAAACAATAACTAGGCTTGAATCTACTTCACCCAAGAGCTAAATGAGAGTATGGATAGTCCATGTGCCTGTTAGAAAAATTTTCAGCATACCATACCTCCATATTTTTAACAATCATAGTTTATCAATTGATAATGAAAAATAATATACAGATTCCATTTTTATATCAACTGCTTAGTTTTAGAAAGACAAGGAAGGGGCTTCTGGGTGGTTCAGTCAGTTGAGTGTCTGACTCTCGATTTCTGCTCAGGTCATGATCTCAGTCATGAGATCAAGCCATGCTGAACGTGGAGTCTGCTTGAGAGTCTCGCTCTTCTTCTCCCTCTCCCCCAACTCATGCTATAAATAAATAAATTAATTAATTAATTAATTAAAAAATCTTTTAAAAAAGAAAGGCAATGAAAATTTCTTTAATCCTGTTCATAGGTAATTCTAATATAAAAAGTGATGGTGGGCAGCCCGGGTGGCCCAGCGGTTTAGCGCCGTCTTCAGCCCAGGGTGTGATCCTGGAGACCTGGGATCGAGTCCCACATGGGGCTCCCTGCATGGAGCCTGCTTCTCCCTCTGCCTGTGTGTCTCTGCCTCTCTCTCCCTCTCTGTGTCTGTTATGAATAAATAAACTAATAAAATCTTTTTTTTAAAGTGATGGTGCTTAGGTAAAATCTTTTTCAAAGTAAGGACATAGCTATTTTTAAAATACTGTGTTTCTCTACTTTCCCCACTTCCACTAAATACATGTCTTAGTTGGAGTACAAGATGTTGAGAGATGGAGAACGACTATTTTAAAACGTTACGGAGGTTACAAATTTTCTAACTCCTTTTCAGATTATATTCCAAAAACAAATATATTTTACACCAGGCTTCACTCCAGGTTTCCAAGCAAACACACCCAAATAGATTAATTAATATATCAGAGCCTTAGACTGTTTTCAAATGCTATGCTTATACTGCTTGTGACGTCATGCGAATAATTTTGATTCAGTTTGTATATGTCAACAGGAAGGGGTCTGGCAGGAACATAAAAATTCTAAGCAAACTAATTCTGAGACTCAAGCAATTCCATTACCAGAAATGTTAGTTAAACCAAACAGTTGTGTGGCCAAAGAACATCAAGGAACACCACTGTTTTCAAGATTTGTGGTTTCCTCATATAAGGGACCTACTATTCTGCTGGTATTTGGATGTGGCACAAGGGGGGCTTTTGGAAAGCATGGTATATTTCTATTTAAAAACAATCTCAGTACAGCTGAGGAAATGTAAAGATGCTCACAAACACTCACATTCCTGAGATTCTCTATAAATGTGTTTGCTGCTTAACACTGATAATACACCCTGCTTCACCTACACCATTTTTTATTTTGTGTATAAAATACTCTATTGTGATATGGTCCCCTGTATGTGGCTCCAGTTTTGATCTAAAATTCTCTTTTCTTCAACGGCAGAACAGACCTCCTGAAAATTTCTTCAGAGGCACACTGTCATCATATTAAGCATACATCTAAATCATAGTGGCCACTCCTTACTGAGCCCACTACCATCCTCAGGTGGACCTACAAAAACAGGATATGCTTCTACTTAGAACACTAACATGATTTCAATAGCATTTTAATAATAAAATGTAAAGATAGTTTGTGAAAATTTCCTTCTCTATGAAGTGATTACAGTTGTTGTGTACCTCTTGGGTGATATAAAGTCCTTAGTTCATAACAATATATGCCCACAATAAAACTAATAAAAATATTCCTGTTATTACCTTGTATGTATATATTACTTCACTGAACATCTACATTCCCAGAATGGTAGGTTTACTCATAAACAGCCACACTCATCTAAAAAAATAAAAAGCCATCCCTACTTGCCATTTATGTTCAACATAATGTAGTGGTTACAAGGCAAATTTTACAGCTAGAAAGACCTGGGTTTGAAATCTAGCTCTGTACCAACCTCTTTAAATTATGCACACTTCAAAAAGTGCCTGGCAGTAAATATGACAATTATCTACCTCATTATCTAATTATGAAAATATTAGCTAGGCTTCTTCTCTCTTGGGAAGATTCTGGATCCTCAAAAATCCTATTTACTGTATTTACTGTTCACAGAAAGTGTCTAAAAAGTACCCCAAGATTGTGGTGTTTGATAATTTTTTTTCAAGATAGGCCAGTTTCCTCAAATCAACCATCTCTAATTCCATGTGTTAGCTGTCCTAGTTATATGGGTATATTGAAACAAAACCCCACGAAAATGCCAACCTCCCCCAATTCTTAAACTAGGTATCTGCAAATCCAGAGGCCTCCAACGTGCAAATCTGCTAGATACCCCACAGATTATGTGGCTCCTGGAGCTTACTCAGCACCTAGCATCTCTGGAGTATGACCCACAGTTTTAGGCAACTCTTGAGTTTAAGGAAATCTTAATGATAATGATAAAGTAATGATAAGGTTAACTGAGCAGTTGACCTTAAAAACAAGCCCTTTACTACCCCCACACCTTTAGGTGGGCAGGCCTGCTGTTATGAAGAACACAACTTTGGAAAGGCTGTTCCTCTGACTGCCGCCACCTACAAACACAGCTGCCTTTCTGGGGTCTATGGAAAGGTCAGCAGTGCCTGTACCTAGGCTCCTTGGGCCTTCAGCTAGAAGATGGCAATACCACGGTGGGAGAGAAGATCACTAATTATCTCCCAACAGCCAGTCTCTCCTTTTTAAAGGGTAATAGGGAAGTACATGTTCCAGCCTCCTTGTAGGCAGTGGTGACTGTGTGACTTAGTCCTAGCCAGTGAAATATAAGAATATAGTCAACTCTGAGTTGTGCCCTTAAAGGCAAGGCATTTGCCCTCAACATATCCTCCTCCCCACTTGTGATTTGGGATGAAGGCTTAGTACTCACCATCTTCAATCAGATCATTGAGGATGGTAGAGCATCAAGACAGGAGGTTGAACCCTTTAGATCACAAACACACAAGATTACATTCCGACTAGTATGAGAGAGAAAGGAAGAACGTCCTTTCTTGTTTTAGTCAGTAGTAGGAATGGAGAAAGGAGACTCTGACAGCATTTGCACTCGTAACTGAACTCTTTAGTTGCATGTGGCAGTGCTCGCCTGGAGGAGGTACTGCATGCCAGATGGGGAACATGAGGATCTGTAGGATACACATGACATACTTCACAGGCACATTGACTTTACTCAAAGATTTTGATTAAAAGAAAGTGTTATATTGAAACAAACCAGACTTTAGTTTAATGTGCTTTTTAAAGTTAAAATACAAGTTATTAAATGAAATTTGGTGCTTCGCATGGAATGTTTCTAGCTCTACCCCAGATTCTGAAATAAGCTGAAATTCTCAAAGTCTGATTTATGAAAATCTCTTCTATTCTGCGGGAGGTTCTGATAGAAAGTATGAAGAGCATTAGTGGTAGAAAGAACAGACTGGAAGTTCAAGGTTTGAGACCAAACTCCACCTCTGAGTATACTATATTAGACAAGTCCTACTGCCCCGATGCTTTTACATTAATAAAAGAAGAGTCATGCACTTATTTGTCCAGTCAATACACATACTGTTGGATTGCATGGGGGATAAAGATGAAGTAGACACGATCTTGAAAAGCAATGAGAAAAAAAGAAAAGAAAAAAAGGCAATGAGATGCTAGGTATTGTAATTCTGAACAATGATGTCTAAATGGAAGCCTTCCCAAAAAGGTTGCTTACCATCTTAATCTACTGTGAAGCTCTTCAGTGGATAAATTCTACAATGCACATGGTACTCCTAAACAGCTTTCTAATCTTCATTATTAAATATGAAAACACTATTACATATTACCAGCCATTTGGGGAATACTTCCAACCTGAAAGACAGATATAAACATATAACCAAGAGTGGATGAACATACAGAAACACCCAAAGCAGGAGAAACACACAAAGCAAACTGCTACAGATCCATTTTAAATTAATAATTAATATCCTCAGAGTGCTAGCAGAAGATATTGTGTCCATAAAATAAACATAATAGAAAACACTCCGAAATTAAAAATAAGATGATAAAAAAGTCAATATAAGGGTTAGATTATAATGCTGAGGAAATTCACCTGAAAGTCAAACAAAAAGGCAAAGGGGAAGAAAAAAATAGTTATATAGATTCCAGCTCTGATAGCTGAAACACAGAAATCTCATAGAGTAAAAAGATAAAATGAATGAAGCAAGCAGCAGGGAAATATTCCAGGAAAATTTTCCCAAACTGCAGGATATGAGACTGAATATTAAAAGAGGCTGACCAACGTGTCCAGTGCAATGAATGAATAAAAATACCTCTGCCACCATGAGGTTTCAGGACTCAGGGTTCAAGAGGCGATCCTAAAAGCTTCTGTGGGAGAGGAGCTTAGAGGATATATACAAAGGAACAAAACTCAGACCAGCATTAGACTTTTCAGTGACAATACTGAATACCAGAAGATAATGGCTAAAAAGGAAACCTTTAGAATTCTTAGTGAAAGTGAATGTTAATTCAGAGTTAAATATCAAGCCAAACTAACTTTCAAGTCTGAGAGTGGAATAAATAATAGATTTTAGACACTGAAAGGCTCAGAAAACTTACTTTCATGCATTTTTTTCTTTAAAAAGTTTGGAGGCATGTAAAAGCAATTAAAAAATCCTTCTCCTGAGATGCCTGGGTGGCTCAGTGGTTGAGCATCTGCCTTTGGCTCAGAGCGTGATCCTGGGGTCCTGGGATCGGTCCTGCATTGAGCTCCCTGCATGGAGCCTGCTTCCCCCTCTGCCTATGTCTCTGCCTCTCTCTGTGTGTGTCTCTCATGAATAAATAAAAAATCTTTAAAAAAATCCTTCTAAATTTCAGCTTTAAATATCCAGCTGCACACTTGACATTTATAATTGGATATTTAATTAGGCATTTCTAAATTAGTTAAGTCCAAATCAGAATTCTTCATTTCACCCCCAAATCTGCTCTTCCCACAATATTCCACATTTCAGTTCTTCTGATTCAAAACCTGGAATTTTCCTTTATTTTCTCACATCCAGGTCTATTCTGTCCACAAAGCCTATTAGGGTCAGCCTTTACAATATCCCCAGATCAGGACCATTTCTCATCACATTTACGGCTACAAACCAAGCCACCAGTGCATCTCCTGTGCTTTATTGCAACAGCTTCCTAACTAGTCTCCAGGCTTCCAAGCTTGCCTCCAAAGCCTAATCTCATCTCTGCCTCTGTCTCTTAAAGTGTGCCTTTTCGGGGGATCAGTGAGGTCAATACTACACATTATTTGCTTTTTTAATTCTCATTTTCTTGTGAGTATACGGTGGAATTTTCTAGAAGCTGCATGACATGTGATAATGAACAGGGTGAACAGACCCTAAGGAAACCGTAAAACTGTAAACAATGTCATTTTCTTTTTTGGAGGAAAATATAGCTATTTTCATTAAAATATGTTATCTGTGTTAAAATGTAGTGGCTTTATCATTGTTATTTTAAAATATATACTTAGTTTTAAATTTCTCATATGGTAAATATCTAAAGATATAAGACATACAAAGATCTTTTGGGGTCTTCAATAATTTTTTGAGAGTGAAAGGCCCTGAGGCAACAAAAAAAAAATTGGCTGAGGGCTTCTCTACACTGCGGCCAGACTGATCCTTTTAAAAGTCAAATCAGATTTTGACCCTCATTTGTTCACAATCCTCTAACAGCTTCTCAGCTCACTCAGAGTAGAAGTGGAGAAAAATAAAATCTTTTTAAAAGGCAGGGGGTGCCTGCTAGCTCAGTTGGTAGGGCATATGACTCTTGATCTCCAGGTTTGAGTTTGAGCCCCAGGCTGAGTATAGAGATTACCTAAAAATAAAATCTTAAAAAAAAAAAGAGGGGGAGGACAAGACACTTCCGTGAACTTACAACACCCTCTCTTAATAACTGCTATTCCCCTCTTGCTCCGTGCCCTTCCCTCACCCTGGCCTTCTTGCTGTTCCTCCATCATGCCAAGAACATACCTTTATAGTTGCTGTTCCCTCTGACCAGATTGCTCTTTCCTCAGATATGGATGGCTCCCCCCATCTGAGTCCAGGTCTTGGCCTTCTAAGCCATAATTTTAAATGGTTCCCTTTCCAGATATTTAAAACACTTGCAAATATTTCCTCGTCTCCCTGTGGTAGTGCTACCCCTTACCTTTGCCACTCATATATTTGTTTACCTTACCCTCTCCATCCCAGAGTAAGTCCTTAAGGACAAAGGCTAGTTTTTACTCTCCTCGGGGGATAGCAGACCTGGTGACTTGCACCCAGTATGGTCTTAAATGAAAAATCCATGATATATCAAGGGGTTATCTGGCTAAACCTTCAGACAAGATCATATTCAACCTATGGTAGAGAGCTCCAACTCTGTTTTTAAAGTCGCTTAAAGATCCAGCCTTGATGAAAACTCATGTAAAGGCTGATGTCTTGGTGTCATCCTTATGCTGCAGGTTAAATTTTTACCTCTTTTTTCTTTTTTAAGATGTATTTGTTTTAGAGACAGAGAGCACGAGTGGGAGGGGCAGAGTGAAAGAGAGAGAGAGAATCTCAAGCAGACTCTGTGCTGAGAGTAGAGCCCTTTGCGGGGCTGGATCTCACAACCCTGAGATCACAACCTAAGCCAAAACCAAGAGTTGGATGCTTAACTGACTGTGCCATCCCAATGCCCCAAATTTTTACCTCTTTTGAGAAGAGATGTACAATCATTGTTTGTATTCAGTTGGAGACCCCTTTATACCCTTGGAAATGATTGTTAAATTTCTCCTTGTCCTCATCTTAGCTGAAACATCCTAATTCCTTTCATTTTTTCCACAGAGATTCAGTTTTTCAATGCTTTAATTCTCTTTGTGATGGTCTTCTGAATCCCTTCCAAATTTTTCATCTTCCTATTTATTTGTGTAGTCCTAAACTAAACTGTAAGATTTACTGTGGCGTCAAAGGTTCCTAGAGTCTACTTTTCTGTTATCGCATCCCAGTGTATGCTTTTAAAATATACAGTACATTGCCTTGTTAAAGAAAAACTGTTTCTAATCTGTTTGTATGATATAACTTGCAACCTCTTCTCAGAAAGAAATGTGCTCTTGACAGAACACTTAAGCAATTGATTGTCATGAACTTTAATGACATTAAGACTTGTCCTGGGAAATTAGTTACCATCCACATAGTTGATCAGTTGTCAACCAAGTTCAGTGCCCTTTAACAAATATTATTTTCTTTTGATGTCGAACCTAATGTTTTTCTAACCATTCTTTTTTCCCACAAAATGTCCCTACCAAGAGTAAATCTGTAAATTAGCCTACGAGAGAACTTTTCTCTTACAGGAAGTTTGTTGTAAAACTTTGATACATACTAACAATAAAGTTGTCATTTTTTTAAAATGCTGGGATAAATAATCCTGTTCTAAAAAGGGAGACACAGTAAAAATTTAGGCTTTACAGGTCACATAGAGTCTGTGTTGTATACTTTTTTAAAGTTTAGACAATCCTTCAAAAATGTAAAAACCAATTCCAGCAAGTGGGCCAGATAAAAAATACGTTGCAGATCCAAACTACATGGGCCACAGTTGGCCAATGCCTAGTGTAATGGTTTAATGGAGACTCACTCATCTCAAAAGAAAGCAGAGCCGTGTGTAGCCTCAGATTAAGGAACTTCATGGTATGTATGCTATTGAGAACCTTTGTCTTTCTCTTCCTGAGCCTTGGAGTTTTTGCTGGGATATGGCAATCTGAGCACTTGAATGTCAAAGTCTATTGGCCATCTGAATGAATTCTCACTCTACTGGGCTTAGATAACTTGCCATCCAAGTTAAGAGCCTAGAGAGCAGTTTGGGCCCTAAGAAGTGGTTGAAATTGAGGATGAAGGTAAAATAGAACTCCTCCCCAGAATGAGGTTAGAGAGGTATATTGATATCTGAGTGACATAAAGGACTCCCAAGGAGTCAAGTATAAAACTCAAAGTTTCTGTCTCATGCTTTGAGGATTTCCATGGCCAGTATTTTGTATTTGACACATTTCATGGCTAAATGTCTGCTATTTTATGAAGAAATAATCAAAGCCTTTAAAAAGAAAATTTAAGATGAGCAAAAGTATGCATTGTTAAGAAGTATCCAAAACTTGGAAATGAGACTCTGGGAAGGCAGTACACCCTTTTGATGTAATATCAAAGACCTGTTTAACTAGCCCACCACCCAAAGATTTAGAGAAATATACCTTTCCTTGACTTGCTAAGTATTGCTGATTTAATTCCAGACTTGTAGATTTTTGTCTCATAGAAAAAAAAAAAACCCAAATATTGTTCATTTGCTTTTTACAGCCCTAAAGGATATTACCTAGTTTTTGTATCTAACCTAGCAATGTTATTCTAACATTCTTTTTTCAGATGAATGGTCTTTGAACAAGCTGCCTTCTTTATTAAGAGCATGAATAAATCCTTGACATGTTCATTCTATATTAAGTCATGTTCAACTTTTTAAAAACTATCCTTTGACAACATTCACAGAAGTCTTGAAGTTGTCTGTGTTTTGCTTGCAGATTGTGTACATATTTGCATCTATATTTGCATTCATCTAACAGTTAAAATTGTATGTAGGAATTTTTTCAGAGTTTTTCTGTTCGCTTGCCTGTGTTTGGAAGCAGTTATTTATAGTGTCCTGTTTTTATGGTGAGCGAGTCCCTTGGGCCCCTACTAGACGTTAGCTTCCCACTTGCTTCAGATACCTCCAAGAATGAAGGTTAAGTGGTGCAGGAGTTTGTCTTTCGTCTATTAGGAGGGTACTTCCTTAAACAAATAGATTCACTATGAAAGGAAGGGAAAAGGGAAATCTGGGTGATTTTACAAGGGTGTGAAGAGAAAGGGTTAAGGGAAATTTCTGCCAAGTCTTGGTCTGACAGTGAATTAAAAGAATAGTATGATATAGACTGAAACAGATCCAATTCATCAAGGCAGCCTCTCCATCACCATCCCAGGCAAAAAAAAAAAGTAATACCTGAAAAAAATGTTAACCAGTAAGAGATTTATTTTACTTCTACAGATTTATTTTACTTCTATTTTATCTCTTTCCTGAGGGAAACTAACAAGACTGTATGTAGATTTTCAAATGAATGGACTTCAAATTTTCTATGCAGAAGCTAATGAACACTTACATACTTCTAAAGTAAGAGAATAAGAAAAATATCCCCCCCCCTCCAACCTACAATAAAAAGAGGAAAAAAACATAAAAGAAAAGTTTGATATTAACAGGTAGTATCCAGGTCACTTTGGTAGGGAACCAAAAAGTATACAAATAGCTATAGAGTCAGCCTTCAGTAGTTCTTTCTATATTTATTTTTTTAAGATTTTTTTTAAATTTTAGGGGCACTTAGGTGGCTCAGTTGGTTAAGCATCTGCTCTGGCTCAGGTCATGATCTCAGGATCCTGGGATTGAGCCCCGCATCAGGCCCCCTGCTTCTCCCTCTTCTCTCTGCTTGTGATCTCTCTCCGTCTCTCACTATTTCTGTCTCTCTCTCAAATAAATAAATGAATAAAAGCTTAAAAAAAAGACTTTATTTATTCGAGAGAGAGATAGAGGGAGAGTGCAAGCAGGGAGAGGGCAGAGGGAGAGAGAAAGAAAGAATCCCAAGCGGATTCCTTACTGAGCACAGGGCCCAATATGGGGCTTGATCCCAGGGCCCTTAGATTGTGACCTAAACTGAAATCAAGAGTCAGATGCTCAACCAACTGAGCAGGGGACCCCTTTTCTATACTTCTTAACCAGAGCTTTTAATCCCAAATTTAAAGAGATTTAGTAGTGCTTTAATAGTACTTTGCAAACTGGTTGAATTATATTAATATTCAAAGTTCGATGGATATTCCTGATAATGAATACTTGGACAAATTAAACTATTTTTGCTAATTTTCATTAAAAAGACAGTTAAGGGGGCAGCCTGGGTGGCTCAGCAGTTTAGCACTGCCTTCAGTCCAGGGCCTGATCCTGGGCACCTGGGATCAAGTCCCACGTCAGGCTCCCTAAGTGGAGCCTGATTCTCCCTCTGCCTGTGTCTCTGCCTCTCTCTCTCTCTCTCTCTCATGAATAAATAAATAAAATCTTAAAAAAAAAAAAAAAAAAAAGACAATTAAGGGATGCCTGCGTGGCTCAGCAGTTTAGTGCCTGCCTTTGGCCCAGGAGGTGATCCTGGAATCTGGGATGGAGTTCTACATTGGGCTCCCTGCAGGGAGCCTGCTTCTCCCTCTGCTTATGTCTCTGCCTCTCTCTCACTGTATCTCTCATGAATAAATAAATAAATAAAACCTTTTTTAAAAAAAGCCTTTAAAAAAATAAAAAATAAAAAGGTAGTTAAATGTCTTAGCCCTGATTTTATTCTAGTTTGGGATATGATGCAAATGACCCAGCAATTCCATTGCTACATGAATCTGTCCAATAGAGAGACGAAAACCTATATCCACAGAAAAATTTGTATACAAACCTTCATAGGACCATTATTCCTTATAACCACGTAAATGTCCATCAACTGATAAATGGACAAAGAAAATATGGTATATCTACACAAGAAAACATTATTTGGCAATAAAAAAGCATGGAATACTGATACATACTACAACATGGATAAGCCTCAAATGTATGCCAAATGAAAGAAGCCAGTCATGAAAGGCCATATATTGTAGGATATCATTTACATGAAATGTCTGGAATAGGAAAATCTATAGGTAACAAAATAGATCGGTGGCTACCTAGAGCTTGGGAGAAGGAGAACTGAGGAGGGGGATGGTGAGGAGTGATAGCTAATGGACACAGGTTTCTTTTTAGGGTGATGAAAATGTTGCAAAATTAGATTATGGAGAGGGATTCTATAATCATACTAAAAACCACTGAATTATATCCTTTAAACAAATAAGTGTTATAGTATGTAAATTATATCTCAAAAGCTGTTAAAATGTATGTTAGCTTATGCATGACTCATCTGTTCTCTGATAGGAAGCATATTTAATTGGAAGTTACTAAATTCCTTGTATTTATATCGTAGGTCAGATCATTATTTACACTAAAAATTTAAGTGTTTGTGGATATATTCAACAAAATTGAATAACTAGTGTCTGTTTTTTTTAATAGTTATAAATTTTAGGCAATGCCACAGTAATGTGAAACTGTGGAATGTCATATTTCTTTGATAAAATTTTAATATGAACAGGGATCATGCTATTTTAAAATATTTTAATTCTTTATTTAGAGAGAGAGTGTGTGTGTGCAAGCAAGGGGAAGGGCAAAGGAAGAGGGAGAGAGAGAATCTCAAGCTGACTCTGTGCTGAGTACAGAGCCCCACTTGGGGCTGGATCTCATGACCTCAAGATCATGACCTGAGCTGAAATTGAGAGTCGAATGCTGAGCCACCCAGACCCCCTGTAGTATGTTTATTTTTTTTCCCTGTAGTATGTTTAAATGGCAATGTAAATTGCAATGCAAGATAATTAGTTTTAAGGCATGGGACTAACATTAAAATTAGATAATGAATAATAATCTTTGACAAAATACTATCATGTGATAGTTTAAATTTACATAGCATATATACAAACATAATTTGTTCTTCATAACATTCCAATAAGATCAAAATCATTATTTTATAATAAGCTCTACAAAATTAATTTTATCTTAAAAAGTCTAACACTTTAAATACCGTCATCCACCATTGCTTACCTTTGTGATTTATATGATAAATAACACTTGTTGAGATAAAATTATTTTTAAAGTAACCTAATAGAATAGGTAACTTGCAACTGAAAAAGAGAAATTATATTTGAGATGGCTTTTTATCAATATGAGGCTGTAAAATTATTTACTTATATAACCTACTCAGGTAGCATAAATTATTTTTGTCTTTAGCCAACTCAATTTGTTTTTTCAAAAGGGGCAAATAGCTTTTTTGCTTATTTTTTTTTTAAAGATGCTATTTATTTATTTGAGAGCGAAAGCAAGAGAGAGAGCGAGCGAGCACAAGCAGGGGTAGGATAGAGGGAGAGAGGGAAGCAGGTTCCCCACTGAGCTGGGAGCTCTATCTGGGGCTCAATCCCAGGACCCTAGGATCATGACCTGAGCCAAAGGCAGACACTTAACAGACTGAGCCTTTTTTTTTTTTTAAACAGACTGAGCCTTAAAGGCACTCCAGCTTTTTTGCTCTTACACTGTTTTTGTTTTTTCTTTTTGTATTCTGAAATTATAAATAACTAAAAGCAAATAAGCAGAATAATAAGAGATTCCTGGCCTCTAAGAAATTAAAATTCTGACTTTTTAAAATAGAATTTCTGATTTACTTGTTAGTAGTTAATATGACAGCCAACAATATGGCCTTCTCTTATCATTGGGCATCTAGATTCTCCTCTGACATTTTATATCGCTGTTTTAAGATTATGTTCCAAATTTGGAGCAATAAAGACAGGAGATTTTTTATACTCAGAATATTTCTGATACACCTAGACAATATCCAGGTAGCATCAAAGGTTTGCTCCCTCTCCTACAATCCAGAATACGGCATTCATAAGAGATGTTAGTAATCATTAGTTTTAATTGATTTGCTCCCTAAGTCCTTAATTGGGTGAATAGTAGGCTGCTCTGTTCATTGCAATCACATTGTGGGGAAAGCTGTCATGTGAAAAAAAAAAAAGCTAATGGATAAAACGTTATTAATGTGATTACATTATTAGGATATGCTCTCAGGGCAAGTAAAATCTTCTACATGTTTATGTACAAGGGCTGACCAAAATAGTGACTGTCAACATATTTTTGGGTAAATTTTCAACACCTATAGGTCAACCGGAGATTAGGAGATTAGTAAAGCACTTATTGTTAATCACTGATTTGTAGATTCCTTAGGATATGGAAACCTAATTTCTAATCACAAAGTCTACAAGGAAAGATACTTTTACTTCACCCTTTCTCTTTATGTCTTTAATTTTTTTTGTCCTTATTGCACTAGATAGCCTCCCA
Organism: Vulpes lagopus; assembly: GCF_018345385.1. Classification (NCBI taxonomy): domain Eukaryota; kingdom Metazoa; phylum Chordata; class Mammalia; order Carnivora; family Canidae; genus Vulpes; species Vulpes lagopus. Next base: position 147,947,700 of record NC_054826.1, read on the forward strand.
TACAATATGGAATGTGGATAAGATTTGTCCTTGGAAACCAGCTACTGAGCAACCCAGTTAACTGTCAATTGTTACTCAAGAGTAACTTTCAACCCATATTTTTATCTAGTCTAACTATCCATTATTTTTATACTTAGTATCCCTAGTAAGAATGAATGTTCAAGCTGACCTACCAGAAACCTTTTCTCTTATATGTCAGACTGAAATAAAACTTTAACATATGCTTATAAATAAATGATTTGTCTAGAAAGATTTTCTGACAGTCTATTCAGTCTGCTAGTTATCCAGCACCATTTCCTTAGGAATAAATTCACTTTTGCCCTCATGTCGTATAGTTAGTCTTTTTCCCTTTTGCATTTCATTCATTTATTCATTCTACAAATATTTATTGATCCTTTGCTACATTTCAGGCACTTTTCTAAATACTGGTGATGCAGAAATGAACATACCCAAACCAAACTCTAGTATATTTATATGGTTGGCTTGTTTATTTTTCTTCGAGATATAACCCTTTACTTTCCTTAAGTAAATTGTTTTTAAGATTTTATTTATTTATTCATAAGAGACACACAGAGAGAGGCAGAGACACAGGCAGAGGGAGAAGCAGGCTCCTCAAGGAGGGCCTGATGTGGGACTTGATCCCAGGACCCCGGGATCACACCCTGAGATGAAGGCAGACACTCAACCGTTGAGCCACCCAAGCGTCCCTCCTTAAGTAAATTTTATTGTTTCATTTTGACTACTTCTTTTCATTTTAATTTCATTTTATTTTTGCGAAGCTCATTTCAATCCTTGCTTCAACACCAAGTCACTCTAACCACCGTGGAGCCATTTAAAGGAATATAAGATGCTTTCTACTATTCCACCTAGATTCGTGGATAAAATACCTAAACCCTCAACTCAGAACCAAACCCTAGACACGCGTGCAGCTGCTAACTCCTCAGCTTTAACCACTCTCTGGTTACAGGGAGCCACACAGCTTTGCATTAATTAGAAAGCTGTGTGTGCTGGAGATAACTTTGCTGATAAGAACATTATCCTGGAGCTAATGTCAAGGGAGACAATACAAATTAGCCTGGCAGTGTTTTTCTAATGAAGCTTTTCTCATAGTTACTTTGAAACAGCAAGGTGTTATTAGCTTAATAATCCTCTATAATACTTTTCCAGAAGTTGGATTTATTGGTTATATATTTCCCATTTCAAAAAAAAAAGATATTTGAACCTTTTTTTAAAAGATTTTATTTATTTATTTGACAAAGAGAGAGAGAAAGCATGAGCAGGGGGGGTGGGCAGAGGGAGAGAAGCAGCAGATTCCCCTCTGAGCAGGGAGCCCCATGCAGGGCTCCATCCCAGGACCTTGTGGTCATGACCTGAGCTGAAGGTAGATGCTTAACCAACTGAGCAACCCAAGCACCCTTTGAACCTGTTTCTAATTTTCATAAATATCAACAATATTTGAAAGAGAATACTTAATTGTTATTGATTTGACAAGATCTTCAAATACACAGAATAAACTCATAGGACTCATGAATTTTCATATATTTGGCTTATTTAGTGACTTTTGCCTTGGATTTATTTTGGTGTCCTGACTTAATATTTTATATAATACTTGCCCCTAATTTCCAATTACATATGGAAATATTTTCCTGTACATATTTCATGACCCTATTAAGAAGGATGACTTCCCATCACACTATCAAATTTCATAATCAGAATTTAAAATACTAGAAAGGGAGAAAGATACACTCCAAACGGGTAGGTTAGAAATGTTACTGTAACATCTATCATTAAATATTTATCCCAGAACTATGTCTTGAACAGCTACATCCCAGACACTGTACAGGTGCTGTGGATACAGAAGTGAACAAGACAGATATAATCTCTGCCCTTAGGGGAGGTTTCAGAGCAGCTCCAAAAATAAAAGATAAAAATGCTGGAAAACAATTAGTGGAGGCTTAAGAGTGAAGGAAAGGGAAAAGAACAACACAGGTAAAACAAAAGCTGGAGGAGATGAGGGTGAGCTGTTGGGGGGGGAAGGGAGAGTGCAAGGGCTGATGGGCTCCAAATGCTGAAAGAAGTCAATATACAAAGAAGCCAAGCTCTTCTAATGCTTGCAGCTCCTGTGACTGGACACCAGAAGCCCAGGCTTCTGCTCCCTAGGGAACTGGGTTAAGGACCAGAACACGAAAAAGCTAAGAATGACTTCAGAGCCCCACGCCCTGCAATACCTACTTGTTAGGAACTGAAACGTCTTTGGTAGGGAACATGGTGTTTTGTAAGTATAAATAAACAACTTGAAGTACAAATGCTGTATTAAAGACAAACTAATTTATACTCATGTATAATTGACCTCTCACAAGAATGAGTAGTTAATAGCAGAGCCTTCCCAAGTAAATAAAGAGTGTTGAGCATTTAAGGTTTGGAGAGGGGTTCCTATCTGGGAAACAAAATAATGCAGGTAGAGGGGACTTTGAAAGATAACTTTATAAATTTAATAACTTTGCCAAAGTAGAACTAGGAGAACTAGAAGCCTTATATTTGTTTACTTGTATATTTCAGCTTAGGAGCCAATGAAAATAAAGTATGCTTTTCTTTATAAAGGCAAAAAAAAAAAAAAAACCCAACAATCTAATTCCAGAGAATTTGTCAACTAAGGTATCATACACATTTATACAAATAAATATATTGACTTTTCTTTATGTTTTTTAGTTCTATATGGCTCTTTTATGATTTTTTAAAAAGATTTTATTTATTTATTCATGAGAGACATAGAGAGGCAGAGGGAGAAGCAGGCTCCTTGTGGGCAGCCTGATGTGGGACTTGATCCCAGGACCCCAGGAATCGTGCCCTGAGCCAAAGGCGGATGCTCAACCACTGAGCCACCCTGTTTTTTTCAATTTTTTAACATGATACAGAATCCTGCCATATCATGTGTCCTCAACTTGTGGGCAATCTCGTCCTTGTCAAAAATTGGTTCTGGGGGCAGGGTAAAAAAAATATATTAAATAATGGTTTGTAGCCTGCCAAAAGGACACAGTTCATGAACAAATATACAGTGTATCTGCAGTATTACAATTTATCTAAAAAAAACACTCCTGGAGGGAGAGTAATAATGAAAAAAAAAAAAAAAAAGGTTGGGAAACGTTTTTCTATGAGCTCCATTATGGTCTCCCTAGAGAACTTCAAGCTCAGCTTCTTCATATAGTCATTACAGCAAGTTAACAATAAATTTTTGTAGAAAAAAGAAAGGCCTTTGGGCAGTTTTCTAGCTTAGCCAAAATAACTCCTTTTTGCTCTACTTTCCCACTCTTCTCCACTAGGAGAACAGCTCTGGTTCTTCAGAGCTCTTAGAAGAGTTCCTCAAACAACATATAGTTCTGGATTCCTTTGACTCAAAATACTTCAGTTACTTCTCTAAGTAGTAAGGCATCTTTCTTAACATTGATTTCTGAATTTTGCCATTGTCCCCTTTTCTTAGTCCTAGTCATTCTCTGAACTCATATTATCATTTCTCTACCAGCTGCTATCCACAATTAGATCCATCAGACCACAGTACCATATTTTAAATATTTTTTTAATTCTATTTATTTATTCATGAGAGACACAGAGAGAGAGAGAGAGGCAGAGACACAGGCAGAGGGAGAAGCAGGCTCCATGCAGGGAGCCCGACCTGAGACTCGATCCCGGGTCTCTAGGATCACACCTTAGGCTGCAGGCGGCGCTAAACCACTGAGCCACCAGGGCTGCCCCCATATTTTAAATATTTTAGAAGGACGCCCATCCAACATCAGAAAATGATCCTAAATTCACTCCCAGAATTTGTGACAGTGTTACACTTCGAAGCAGTTAGCCCAGATTCTTTGGTTTTATGTCTGATATTGGACAAGAGTTCAGTCATTCTCTACTTTTAATAATTAGTAAACTTTAAATATATTCCTGCCAAACTATCTAAGCAAACCTCTGAGATTATCCTCTTGTCTTTCTGCTCAGCCCGGGGTATAAATGGGAGTATACCGAGGTACTGGATGTTTGATACCACACCAGTTCCTCTCCTCTCTTGCTAATCTTACCTCACAGTCTCTTTCCTATTTCTATACTCCAGGAACACCAATATTTAGCAGGCCTCAGTCATATACTATTATAATTATGCTTCATTTATGTTACCTCTTCCATTCTTTCCACCTCTCATACTTGTGTGAAACTGTCCACATCTTTTCCCTGTGCTGATTCTCTCATGAAGGTCACTTCCGGTTGCAGACTCCACACCGGGTCATGGTGACTCCTATTTCCAACCACAGTGGTTTGAAATCCTCCTTGCTCATTGCCTCAACCTGCTCTCTAAGACAGGTATTCCTTTCCCTCAGTTAAATCCTATTCCTAATTAAAGAAATTCATCTGGACCATTGAAAATACCAAACTACTCAAATACTGTTGATGTGTTCAATACTTTTGCAAACTTAATGACATTCTTATACAACAGGAGCCATTTATTAATGAAACATAGCTATCTTACCTAGCACTGAAGGGCCAAGGCTTTAAGAAATATGGCCTTCCAGGGGCATCTGGGTGACTCCATCGGTTAAGCAACCAACTTTTGATTTTGGCTCAGGTCATGATCTCAGGGTTGTGAGACTGAGCCCCAGGTCAGGCTCTGCGGAGTCTGCTTGAGATTCTCTCTCCCTCTCCCTCTGTGCCCCACTCTCCTTCCCTTAAAAAAAAATGCCTTCCAGTAAATGTAATACCAGTTAAATTGGTGGAGATGGCTGGGACAAACAAGTCTCAAAGAGGAAGGTGTCACTAATAATCATGTAACAGAGACAATTTACGCATCTCTCCTAATGGCTATAAGGCTCTCTCTCAGAATATCTGACTCAACTTTCATTCAGAAATGAGAAACCATTTGTATTTTATACAAAGCAAGAAATAAAAAGAAACAGAAAAATTCCCTTGTCCTCAAAGAATGTAGTCTTTTGTAGGATATTATCTGGGCAAATAACTTAAAAAGTTAAAAAAAAAGTTATTTTAGGGGCACTCAGTGGTTGAGCATCTGCCTTTGGCTCAGGGCATGATCCTGGGGTCCTGGGATCAAGTCCTGAATAGGCCTCTCTGCAGGGAGCCTGCTTCTCCATCTGCCTGCATCTCTGCCTCTCTGTCTCTCGTGAATAAATAAATAAAATCTTTAAAAAAATTTTAATTATTAGGAGGATATGGTGTCCGAATTACAAGTGAACTGAGAAAGGATTTAAAATGGAAGGTATGAGGTGCCAGAAGCGGGCACCATTTAGGTTAGGCCTTGAGGGACATGCAGAATTTTGGCTAGTGGAGATCTGGTCAAGGGTGAGGTATGTGGTGAGAAGATAGTGGGATTGTCATGGTGCCTTGAGTGATAAGCAAGGCTGAGAAATCAGGAGAAGCAGAAAACAGGAAAGTGTGTTTGCCAAAAATTAAATTCCACCTCGCTGAAATATGGCTAGTGAAGTTCTAAAAAAAAAAAAAAAAAAAAAAAACCATGCAGAGTGGAGCAAATGAAAAACTACATAAGGTGAGTAAATGTTTGTAAGTCAGGACTACAAAAAAAAAAAAGGATGTGATTCAAAAGTTAAAGATGCTAGAGGCCAGATTAGATCAGATCTCTGTCTAGCCATATGAAAAATGAATCACTGATAGCAGTGACTAATATCATTATATGGATGTAAAATATAGATGCAGCAAAACACAGCTGAAATTTCCATCAGTGCTGGGATACAGATGTGCTAATCCCTACCACTTAACTGAACACCTAGTAGGTGGTAGGAAGCTATCCTTTATACGGCTACATTTGGTCTGCATAATACTCCAACTAAGTAGATTTTATTAACTCGAGTATACATGAGGAAATAGACTCAGGAAAGTTGCACAGCATGAATTAGTTTATGCTCCTACTGGACAGTAAAACCAAAATTTGTTCTCAGCCCTTCCCATCTTGAGGCCATGCTCTTTCCCGCAAGCCAATCTAACGTGATTTATATTTTAACAGTAACTGAGTGGGTTCAAGGATACTTCCATAATAATGTCACCCTCGTCGGTTGCAAATATGCTTTCATCAGTAATCTAGGGATAGAGATACAGCCAGCACTCCAGGGACTGAGTATAAAATCTTGAGAGTGTATTGCAGCCTATGAGACCATCACTGTCATGTGGATGAGAAGAGTTGACGAAAAAGAATAAAAATGTCCATTAGGTTAAGTTTTTTTTTTTTTTTAAGATTTTATTTATTTTTTCATGAGAGACACAGAGAGAGGCAGAGACACAGGCAGAGGGAGAAGCAGGCTTCCTGCAGGGAGCCCGACATGGGACTCGATCCCGGGTCTCCAGGATTACACCCTGGGCCGAAGGCAGGTGCTAAACCACTGAACCACCCAGGGATCCCTTAGGTTAAGTTCTTAATCTGTCCTTTAATAGAGATCAGTGGCAAGAACACCGGTTTAGAAAATAGATGGTCCCGATTCCAAATGTGAATTCTGCTATATACTGGTTACATGGAAAACCCTGGACAGGTGATTTTACTTCTTCAACCTCAGCGTCTTCATACAGTCATTACAACAAGTTAAGAATAAATTTTTGTAGAAAACAGAAAGGCAGATTTGGACATCAGAAAAGTACATCATTAAGGTTAAAGAGACTTGGCCTCATTCAGGCATTAAGTTAGCTGTCTTGTCTTGGGCACGTCACAAACTCTGACCCTCTATTCTTCTATAAAACATAGGTGGCACCATCTACTTTAAGCATTTGTTGTACGAATCCGAGTATAATGTATGTTAGGTACCTAGAGCGCTAGACTATATTATAGCAATGTACCTACCATATTAAATCATCCACACAATGCTTGGCAAAATATGTATAACTTTCCACCCCATCTGGTTTTTTTTTTTTTTTTACACTTGGGCTCTATTATAACGTTATTGGTGACTATAATTTAAAAACACTACAGACTACTGGAAAATCATAACAGCAGTTTGGTAAAAATTAGGCACCTTAGGCGTTTTAAGAATTGCTAACTTTGTATTGTTTTTAAAAGATAAAATTTACATAAGTGGAAAATTATTCATTCTTTTACACTCCCTCATACATTCTTTTCACTAAAAGCATTCCCTTGTAAAAGCATTCCATTAAACAAAGTACTTAGTCAATCTGAGAAATAAAAGATTAGTACCATTAACAAAGATTTGGATAATTGTATTACTAAAAAAAATTGTTAAACATGCTTGCTATCTCTGATAACGCTGTTGAATTGATAGGACCCATCTGTGGTCAATCCATTATGTGAACCATGAAAAATACCCATCGTTGCAAAGCTGGTCCCCAACTCTCCCCTCAAAAGCAAACAAACAAAGCAGACAGTATTGAAATTAATCACTCCAAAGTAAAGAAAAGCTGGGTCACACCTTAGGTCTTCCCTAATTAAGCAAGTCAGAAGAAATACAAATATCACAGATTAGAGCTGTAGACCTCTGATGGGTTATCTCTATCCACACATCCATCACATGGCTTATCAATCTGAGCAAATCTGGGGAAGTTCAACTTACATTCTGGGTTTATACAAATCGTTAAAACATAAAGAAAACAATGCATACACATATAAAGCTCCTTGGTTCTGGAGACTTTGCAGTGTTTGGCCAAGCAAGAGGGTAACCATCACTTTGCCCCCTCTCCCATCCAGACAGCATCTCACTGACTTGTCCAGAAGAAGCCTTACAAAACCACTCCATACCTGTCTGCAGAGGGGCCCCTTGGTCGGGGCTCCATTTCTTACACTGTAAGAAGCATGGGAACAAAGCAGGACTGTCACTCCCTATATCTATTCCTCCCCCGTAAAGCCGTCATAAATAGGGTCGCTCAGCCTGCCTTTGCCCAAAGCTGGCACTCCCCCCCCCCCCCCCAAACGGACTGGTTCTTATTTTTTACTTTAAGAAGGATGGAAACTTGCAAGTGTTTCCCTAACGGGTTTGCTGAGTTTCCAGTGTCTAAAAAGAATTTGAAACCAAGTGAAGTGTGGTCTTCACACCCCGAAATAACCGTCCTGGGATGTGGGCTTGGTGCCTGGGCTTGTTCAGGGCCGGGTGTGCGCGGGCTTTGGAAGGCGCGGCGAGGTGCTGCGCACCGGCGGGGGGGGGGGGGGGGGTGCTGGGGGGATGCTGGGGGGATGCTGGGGGGATGCTGGGGGGTGCTGGGGGGATGCTGGGGGGATGCTGGGGGGCTTTGGGGGATGCTGGGGGGTGCTGGGGGGCGCTGGGGGCGTTGGGGGATGCTGGGGGGGCGCTGGGGGGGGCGCTGGGGGGCGTTGGGGGATGCTGGGGGGGCGCTGGGGGGCCAGAAAGGAACCAGCGTCCCGGGAGCACGTCCGAGGGCTCCGGAGTCGCGAACTCCATCCCCGGGCACCTCGCTGCCGGGAACCGGCCGCAGGGAAGGCGCGGCGGCCTGCGTTTGGGCGGAGGGCGGCGGTCCCCTCCTCCACCGCCGGCCTGGACACCTGGCTCCCGGGGCCCGCCCGCCCGCCGGACCCTCGCTCCCCGGTCCCGCCGGGGCAGGCGCCGCGCTCGCGCTCCCGTCGGGGGCCCTCCGGTTCCTCGCTCCCCGAAAGTGCTAACTTCAGGGGCCCGGGGTACACGGGGAGAGCACCCCAGAAGGGGCAGGCGTGGGCGCGGGGGGCTCCAGGGAGGGGACAAGGACGGTCGCCCCGCGGTGGCCGCCTCTCCCCTCCTCCTCCTCCTCCTCCTCCCCGGCCCCCCCACCCCCGCCCCCCAAGTCCGCAGAACCTGCGGCGGCCTGGGGCGCCCCGCGGGGGGTCCGCGAGCCCTGGCAGCGGGGGGCTCCGAGGGCGGGGGCGGGCGGGGGCGGGCGGGGGCGGGCGGGGCCGCGGCTCCCGCGCACCTAGCGGGCGGCCCTCGCCAGCATCCTCGGCGGTCCCCGCCCTTACCTCCGGGCGCCGGGCTGCCGGCGGGGACGGCGCTGGGGAGCGGCGGGCGGTCTCCGGGCCGGCTCGGCGGCGGGGTCGTCGGCGGGGCCGCCGCTCAGGGCGGGTGGCGCCCGAGCACTGCGGCCGCGGCCACGGCGGCGCCTCCCTCCTCGTCCTCCTCGCGGGCTCCGAGCCGGGACGCAGCTGCCGCCCGCCCCGCAGAGCCCTCCTCCGCCGCCAGCGCCGCCCCGCGCGCCGCCCGGCCCGCGGCAGCCAGCGCCGCCCAGCGCCCGGGCCCGGGGTCGCCGCCGCCGCCGCCGCCGCCGCCCGGCCCGGCCCCGCTGTGACGCAGGCCGCCGCCCGGGAACGTCCTCCCTGCGGGGACCCCCCCGCGCCGCCCCCGCTCCCCGCCGGCCCCGGGGACCCCCCGCGCCTCCCCCACGCTCCCCGCCGGCCCCGGGGACCCCCCCCGCGCGCCCCCCCCCGCTCCCCGCCGGCCCCGGGGACCCCCCCCGCGCGCCCCCCCCGCTCCCCGCCGGCCCCGGGGACCCCCCCGCGCCCCCCCCGCTCCCCGCCGGCCCCGGGGATCCCCCGCGCCTCCCCCACGCTCCCCGCCGGCCCCGGGGACCCCCCCGCGCTCCCCCCCCGCTCCCCGCCGGCCCCGGGGACCCCCCCGCGCCCCCCCCCGCGCCGCCCCCGCTCCCCGCCGGCCCCGGGGACCCCCCCCGCGCGCCCCCCCCCGCTCCCCGCCGGCCCCGGGGACCACCCCGCGCCCCCCCCGCCCCCCGCCGGCCCCGGGGACCACCCCGCGCCCCCCCCGCTCCCCCCGCCGGCCCCGGGGACCCCCCCGCGCTCCCCGCCGGCCCCGGCCCCATCATCCCCAGCCGGCGGGAACCCGGCTCTCCGCGGCCGCTGCCCTGGGCTTGGGGGGGGGGGCAGCGCCACCTGAAATAGCCCTTCTGGCACCTCCCCTGCAGGACCGGGGTCAGGAGAGGTGATCCCCCCCCCCACCGCGCCCTCGGGAGAACAGCAGGACCCCCCAGGAACCCCAGAATGGGGCGCGGGGTGGGGGGCGCACTGCGGGAGACGGGGGAGAAAGGCTCAAACCAGTCTCCCCAACACCTGAGGCTCCTCTCCAGCCCCCCCCAGGTCCCGGACACCGGTAGCTGCGCCCCCTCTTCTCTCTGCAGCAGGTTCCAGAGACTCCGGGAGGAGCGGGCGCCCGCCTGCAGCCGTGTTCGCAGTTGCACCGAGGCCAGGACCGCGCTCAGCACAACCACCTGTTGTCAAGAGCTTGGGGGGCGGAGGGGGGGCGGGGAGCTCCCTCGCGGGACGTGAACCAAGCGTGTTTTTCTCCTCCATAGTCTCCGACCCAATTTCAGGTTGAGGAAGCAAACTGTCTTCTTGAAAGCTGACAGCTCTCTGTGGGGACAGAGAACTGCCCCCTGAAGAACGTGCACGACTACCAAGCTGTATAACGTCGGCTGGGATGCTGAGCGGTGCTAGTGATGCTAAGAGAACCCCCAGCTCACCTAGCACCCTGTCCTGGCCGTCGGGAAAAGGCTGCTGTACCCTAATCGTCTCTCACCAGGTGATTAGTTCTCGCACAGCAAGCCTCCAGAAAGCAGGCACCTCCTCTAACCCCATTTCTAGTTCCAAGTCGAAATGCAAAGAAAATGTGCCCAGAAGTTGTCCTCTTAAGCTCTTAACTGCTTTTCCCCTGCTTGTGCAGGGCCCGTACTACGACCCTTGTTTCAAGCCGAGTACTATTGTGCAAGTCAACCTTAAACCCCCTTAGGCTTCAGGAGAGGACTCTAACACCGGCCTTGATGAACCTAGAGCCACACGGAAATCTGGGGTGGGGCCTTTCTCCCTAGATAGCAGGTGGAAAATTCCTGAAGAGTTCGTGGGGGAAAGCAGAGGCCGGCCTCAGCAATTTGCTAAAATTCTGAGCGCCTTGCAAGCCACCAGGTGCTATCTAAGGTAGAGCCAGCTCTCAAGTACCTTACCTGGATTAAAATGCTCAATGAAGCAAATACTAAGAGCACGAGCCCCCCATGGAGGGCTTTGTTCTGCGAGTGCTTTCTGAGCATCTCTATCCTTCTGTACCATTGTCACCCTGACCTCAAGCTTTCAAGCTTACCCATCCCCGAAATGCTCTTTTATTACTCACTGACAAGGAACTATTATTCCATGCTAGACTTTGGACTCAGGTGAGCCAAGAATAAATCCCTACTCTTCCTGTGTAAATGTAAGGGAGTTACTGCTAATTTTATTTTATTTTTCCATCATCAGCAATATAAGGATAGTACTCTAGGGGGCTGTGCGAATTAGATAACATGCTTAAAGCAGCGAGAATAGTACCAAGCGCTTTATGCGTACGCAATAGATGGTAACTGTTATGTACTTACTATACTCTTCATAGACCTAAAAACAAAAGGACCAGGAATGGTAACAAGGTTTGGAAATGGGATATGAACCCTGAAAATTGAGTCTCCTGCCTCCTCCAGATGCTTGATTACAATACGTTTGTCTACTCTTTACCTGTTTTTTTACTAGGGCGTATTGGGTAGGGTTACATGTGGTCATGTGATTCACATGCACTCTAAAGTCTGAGAGGACTATGTTGTACTGCTTGGGTCACCTTTTCTTATTTTAGAGTGGGTAACCTCTAATTCTCGTCACCTCACTTCAGGCAACCTAATTTAACATCCACACTTACCAGGCCCTCGGAATAGCACCAGGTGAATCCACAATCAATCAGCCAACTCCTGTGAGTGCTGGACTCTGAGGGTCTCAAAGAAGCACACTAGACCTCCCTGACCTGTGGGGAATATGCAGCAGTACACCCAGTGGATGGCTGAGTCTGTAGATTGTACCAAACTCTATATAGGCTATGTTTTTCTCTGTGCATACATACCTATAATAAAGTTTTATTTATAAATTAGGCACAGTAAGAATTCAGCAATAATAGAACAATTATAACAACATACTATAATAAAGTAATGTAAGTATGGTCTCTTTCTCTCAAAGGATCATATTGTATTGTACCCCCTTCTTCTTTTTGCGATGATGTGAGGTGATAAAACACCTACATGATGAGATAAAGTGAGGTGAATGATGTAGGCTTTGTGATGTAATGTTAGGCTACTATTAACCTCCTGCAGTTTGTCACAAGAAGGATCATCTCCTTCTGGACCACCGTTGACTATGGGTATCTGAAACCATGGAAAGCAAAACCTACTGTATAAGGCTTAGTCCCTGACCTCAGGATGTTCACAGGGCTTGAGAGAGGGAATCTGGCAGCCCATGAATCAGGATAAACCATTTTGAACTAAATGTGATTGCATTTCAGAGAAAGGAGAGGGCATGGTAGCCCAGGTGAACCATGTATACAGAGCCACCATCTTCACCTTTCACTCACCCAATGCTTTAGACCAAAATTTGACACTCACAATGGGCTTAGGGTGAGTTCCCACACCCAGACTCCACATGGCTACAAGTTAACCATGTACTCCTTGGCAATAGGGAGCTGAAGTAAATCTTTCTGGGCAGTGTAGGGCCAAGGTAAGGGATTTGGAATGATACAGATCTGGGCTCAAATCCTCGGTGTAGGCCTTACTATCTAAGAGACCCCGAGCTTCTTAATCTTTGAACCCCAGTTTCTCCATCTGTCTATTAGAATCAGTACCTACTTTTTTTTTAAGGTTCTAGTGAGACTTAGAAAGAATATCTGCAACCCTTATGGTGGGGTGTATGGAAATGGTAATTATATTTTTCTGTTAGCTTCGAGAAAACGCAGGCTGGGCTATAGCATTCCTTAAAGACATATTTCAAAAATCGATTTCTCCCTGAAGCTTCTGTAGGCTCCAGACAAGCGCTCTCCTTCCTTGTGCTCCCATGGCACGTACCATGATGTGCTGCCATTTATCTCTTTACATTTTTGTTTCACTACTATATCTTTATTCATCTCTATGTCAACACCTGGCCCACAGCCTGGTATTAAATGTTGAAAGCATGAGTTTTTTACAGTTTCAGTTTTTTGTACTGTATTTTGGTATACAGTAATTTGTATTTGACTTCAGGCTTCAGAATGTGAGCCCTTTAACTCATAGGGTTTCTACTGACAATAGATATTATGTATATGTATCTGCTTAAGCCTTGATTTTTTTCAGTGCTGGTCTTGTTCTTGACAACCTGCTGGGCATATTTTGTCTTATATTTGATGTCAGTTGATCCTGCCTAGTAATAGTGAAAGTAAAATCTAAATTCTAAACCAAAACCACCAGCAGGGTTTAACTCCGCGCTCTCTACCCACCCTGTGCGCATCTGCTCCCCAGATCCTTTCTGAGCTTTTATGGGAGGGTCCTGAACCAACAGAAAGCATGATTGTTTTAAGTTTCAGCTCTTAACTCTGTTGCAACCATTAGCACTTTCAGAATTAATAGCTGCCAGTTAAAATCCACCTTTAGCAACAGTTTGGAAATCCTTGACTCTATGCCATTAAAAATGCTAAGACAGGGAGAATAAAACCACCCCTAGAAACTACCATGTGAACAGGAAGTTGCCCAAGAGGTAATGTGGTCAAATGTGGTCTTGACCCTAAAATGGCAGTTGAATTTGTGCCAGAGAAGCTGGTGGTGCTGAGGACCTAAAAATAGGATACGACAAAACTTTGGGCCAAATGCTTATAAAATCAGTCTTATTTGCCACCCCCAGCTCCCGCCCACCCTCAATACACATAGACGCAAAAGATTGAGGTGATCAGTTCCACTAATTTGTGATATGCTTTGGAAATTATAATAATGGGCACCTTGGTGGCTCAGTCAGTTGAGTGTCGGACTCTTGATTTCAACTCAGGTCACGATCCCAGGATCATGAGATCAAGCCCTGCGGAGGGATCCATGCTCAGCCAAGAGTCTGCTCAAGATTCTCTCTCTCTCCCTCAGCACCCCCCCCTTGCCTCGCTCTAAAAATAAATTAATTAATTAAAAAATAATAATAAATGAGGGACACTGGGTGGCTCAGTGGTTGAGCGTCTGCCTTAGGCTCAGGGCATGATCCCCAGGTCCTGGGATCCTTTCCTACATTGGGCTCCCCACAGGGAGCCTGTTTCTCCCTCTGCCTGTGTCTCTGCCTCTCTCTCTGTCTCTCATGAATAAAAAATAAAATCTTAAAAAAACAATATTAACAAATAAGCACTTACTAGGTACATACTGTGTGCTAGATACTACCTTTATATGCATTGTCTGATTTATTTACCCTAGCTATCCAGGCAGTTATTTCCTCCTATTGACAGAGGAGAAAACTCAGACATAATAAGTCACTAATCAAAGGTCATATGACCACTGAGTAGAAGAAGAAAGATTTGGACCCCTAATTTCAGAGTTCTGCTTAACCACTACTCAATCATATGGAAAATGAATATTTTAAAATTGAATCCATCAAGTATATTCGGTATATTCAATAAGGTACTTTTTCAGTGGTTTTTGAAATGGCATTAGTTTGTGCTTTTCCCAAAAGCGTACTCACATCCCAAATGTGTCTTCATGGGGCACTTTTACAGCTTACTCTTTAGCTTACTCTTTAGCTGAAAAGCATTTTATGACTGAAAACAAACTTTTTAATGAAAGATCATAAAGTCTCTGTGGCTCTGAGGTTAGGCAATATGAAATATACCAGGCAGAGGAACTCCTTCTTAGAATTATTATTCATATGGGCCAATGATAATAAGAAACTCTTGCATGGTATATAATATAAACTTAAAGTTAAAAAATGAGTTTGAAAATACTATTACTAAATAGTATATTCAGGATTTAGTATTTTCCTGCTACTATTTATTAAGCATGTGTAACCACTGCTCTAAGAACTTTTACATTTGTTATTTCATTAATTAAATCTGTAAATGACTAGCTGTATCCACGCACTGAATTATTCTAAAGGTAATAAAACATTCTTTAGGGGCTTAGAACTTCCTTATTTATTAAAACAAAACACTAAAATATACCTCCTAATGAAGGTAACTCAATTTTTCCAATGCTCAACATTTTCCAGTCTTTTAACACCCTATCTTATTATGCATATAGAATGTACTAGAACATCTCAGGTCACGGTTTAACATTGACTTGTTTCGAATTTCAGTGACATCAGCCCTGACAAAGCACCTAACTTCAAGCCTAAAGAATTGCTTCTTCCCTTTGACTAAGGAGCTGCTTTCTCTCTGAGGCATGAATATCGATGGCTCAAGAAACCTTACCAGGGTAATGAAATCGAAGATGCTCTTGTTACATAAACATGACTCTCTTTGGAAAACTACCACGGGAGCGCCTGGGTGGCTCAGCCAGTTAAGTGTCTGACTCTTGATTTCAGCTCAGGTCATGATCTCCGGGTTGTGAGATTGAGCCCTGTGTCCAGCTCCACGCTCGGCACAGAGTCTGCTTGAGATTCTCTCTCCTTCCTCTGTTTCCCCTTGCTCATGCTCACTCACTTGTGTTCTCTCAAATAAATAAACAAACAAACAAATAAAACCTTTAAAATAAGAAAACTGTCACGGAAGGTGCTTTGTGAACTTAGAAAACGCTTTAACCACGCCCAATCTCTTCTTAAAGCTACCACCCATACTGATACATGATGTAGTTTCATGAGTTCATTTATTAACTTCCTGAATTTACTCATGTTGTTTACCTCTCTGGGAAAATAAAAGAAATCAAAACAAAAACAAAAACAAAAACAAAAAAACAAGAAAGCCTGGTTTTCCTTTTCAGTGGTCATTAATGGTCACATTTTTTTGCTATTAGTGAAAAGAGCATTGATTGGGATTAATGAGACCTGGATTCCAGGTGTGGCTCTGCCATTGACTAACTTGGAGACTTGGGACAAGTTTCCTAATATCCTTGTATCCTCAGCCTCCTTATTTGCAATGAAGGGGTTGGAATAGGTGGTTTCTTAGGACTTATTCAGTGCTAAAACTTTTCAGAATGATCTTAAAATGATACATACGTATCCTCCCTAGATTTCAGTCAGTAATGGGTATAATCACCAACATTTGATCAAGGAAGAGGGGAGGCACCCATTGCTGCTAACCGTAGGAAATCTGCCTGGAGCACGGCAGACCCATCAGGCAATATCTTCTCAAAGCACCTCTGTCTTCCACTATCCATGGCCAGTGAGCTAGGGCCATTCCTCCGCCAACGCATTTCCAAGAGCTTTCCTTAGAACTCTCCCCTTCAGGCATCCTGAGATAGGGGGTCTGTGGTCAAATTCCCTGGGAGCATACTCTATCCCTTTTGGAGATTCATGATAATATGCTTAGGAGTCTGAGAAGTCCTGAGTTAAAAATACTTTGCTGACCCTAGTATTTCTCAAACTTTATTGAACAATGGAACTGTTTCCTTTGTCACAACTACCAACATTCCAGGAAGAACAAAATCTCTCAGAATAGAACACTTGAACTATTAGAGTTAAAGACTGCAGAACCTTAATATGTATGACCTTTTTTTTTTTCCTTTGGAAAGAGCAGGAAATTATCAGCCCTATTAATTTGTTTAATTAATGCCTACCAAGCTAAGCCCTCTTGGTAGATGTGTTTTGTAGCTACTTTCCTTACAAACATCAGCCGTAAATAGTGCTTGTCATCTTTAATAGACAAAGAGCACCCATTCTCAGGAATAGTGGGGCCTTATTCCTTTACACTGAGTATTTCCTTGCCTTTACTAATAGGACATCCTTTTTAGAAACTTGAAACTAGTATAAGACAAACACATTCTAAGTACTTAAAGGGCTGGTGTATAATAGTTTATTTATTAAAGATTTGGAAGACAGTTCTCCGTGGGTCTCTGGTATTTCTTCACATTTTGTGAGTAAGGCACTGACTGCCCTTTCTTCCAGAGTAAAATTCAAGGATACTTGTAGAGTGAACAGCCTTGAAGTTCAAGAAACTGTCTTCTTCTGGAGCAAAAGGCAAGCCAACCTACTAT
Organism: Vulpes lagopus; assembly: GCF_018345385.1. Classification (NCBI taxonomy): domain Eukaryota; kingdom Metazoa; phylum Chordata; class Mammalia; order Carnivora; family Canidae; genus Vulpes; species Vulpes lagopus. The sequence goes on from NC_054826.1 coordinate 147,964,611, forward strand.
CCAGTATAATAAAGATAATGTTCCTCTTCAGAGCATGAAGCAGGCATACTTACACTCATTAAAAAAATGTTCAGATTTCCTAAATTTATGGTTCCTCTCCTATAACACAACCTGCTATCACTGTGTTGGGACTCCAGAAGCCAACATAAAAATGGCTTCTGCTCTTGCTGAGTAATAAACTTTCATCTGACCCAAGAGTTTCCTGTCTTCTACCACCATTCAAGAAGAAACTGTGACAGGTTAATAGTTTTAGCTTGCAAAGGAGAAAGTCTCAGATCCTTCACAGTTCTGACAATAACTGGCTTTCTCCCCCTTGCAAATTGGACATTGATAGAATAACTTTATACGCTTAGGTGTTCTCCCTCCCTGTATCATCCCGGATCTTGTGACTGTTCCTTTCTCTGACTGCTTCTCTAGGCCCGTGGCAGCATTTATATCATAGTATAATGTTTCTGAGTACATTCAGTAAAGGGCTGTTAGAAGCGATGCGTTCTGATTATGGAATTTCAAAGAAAGGGACCATGAATTCTGTCCAGCATGATAACAGTTCATTAAAATGATTAGATAATATTTTCCATTCTATCTCGGTTTTTAAAAGAAATTTAAAAATTAATCCTCAATGAAAAGGAAGTACCATATTACAGTAAAGAATGGATATGTGTGTGCATGGGGTGGGGTCAGGGAAACTTGCACTGATTGCTTCCAAAAGCAATGTAGAAAGAGAAAAAGATTGGAGTTCAGACCCAGCAATAGCACTACTGGGTATCTACCCCAAAGATACAGATGCAGTGAAATGCCAGGACACCTGCACCCCAATGTTTATAGCAGCAGTGTCCACAATAGCCAAACTGTGGAAGGAGCCACGATGTCCTTTGACAGATGAATGGATAAAGAAGATGTGGTCTATATATACAACGGAGTATTACTCAGCCATCAGAAAGGACGGATACCTACCATTTGCTTCAAGGTGGATGGAACTGGATGGTATTTTGCTGAGTGAAATAAAGTCAATCGGAGAAGGACAATCATCATATGGTCTCACTCATACAGGGAATATAAGAAATAGTGAAAGGGGTTATAAGGAAAAAGGAGGGGAACTAAGCTGGGAAAATTAGAGAGGGAGACAAACCAGGAGAGACTCATAACTCTGGAAACAAAGGGTAGTGGAAGGGGAGGTGGTGGTGGGGGAATGGGGTGATTGGGTGACGGGCACTAAGGAGGGCATTTGATGGGATGAGCAGTGGTGTTATACTATATGTTGGCAAATTGAACTTAAATAAAAGCAAATGAAAAAGAAAGAAAAAGATTTGAGTTCAGATAAGATAAATGTTTCATGTGACCAAAGGGAGGATTATTTTACCATGACATGAAAATAACTGGAAGCCTGAAAACATCCAGATTTCTTTTTTTGTTGTTGTTTTTAAGATTTTATTTATTCATTCATGAGAGACACAGAGAAAGAGAGAGGCAGAGACACAAGCAGAGGGAGAAGCAGGCTCCATTCAGGGAGCCTGACATGGGACTCGATCCCGGGACTCCAGGATCACGCCCTGGGCTGAAGGCAGACACTTAACCACTGAGCAACCCGGGTGTCCCAGCATCTGGATTTCTTGAACGTCCTCAATATTCTTCAGTTTATAAAATGCTCCTGACAACAATCTGATCCGATGTCATTTCACATTAACTTAGTTTCATTGGCTAAACCAGAACTCAAGGTTATGCTTTCTGTAACAATGCTTCTAATCAACTGCTTTGAAACAAACATTTTCTGATTGAAAATGTTTTCAGGGACTTTAGAAATTGGTTTGGGGACTCAGCGGTAGTCTGATAACTTGCTACAGTGACTTGAATGGCACAAGCAGGGTAGTAAAGTAGGCTTTGTTGGGTACTCCATGCCGGGAACAGTTTAAGCATTTCACATGTATTATTTTGCTTAATCCATATAAACAACACTATGAAATAGGTACTGTCACTGTCCCCTTTTCTCAGATGGGGAGACTGAGGCACAGATGGGCAATGTTACTTGCCTAAGATCATGCTGCTAGTCAGTGGCAGAACCAAGAACAGCATCCAGGCAACCTGACTCCAAAGCCTAGGCTCTTACAACTCCTGTTTTACTGTATAACATCCCAATTTTTTAAACGGCTAGAAAAATGCGATTTTTCCCCTGGAATGCTTAAAAGAAATCAACATCAATTGTCTTACTCCTTTTGATTTTTATCTCTAGATTATTATCTTCCCAGATATTATGCTGTTCTTCATTTTTCTTTGAGGAATGTATCTCAGGACCATTAAGGGTGAATTATGTCCATCATCAGCCCATGTCGACAGAGAAAAGATATACTATGTAGTCCATTTTGAGTAGGGAGACCCTCCAGCTAAACCACCTTGAAATCTTCCATGTAAGATTTCGATTTGTCTTGAACTCTTCACATAAGATGTATTTGAAAAATCTTTTAATAATTTGAAACAATTATACAGGGGCGCCCGGGGGGCTCAGTGGTTGAGCGTCTGCCCTTGGTTCAGGTTGTGATCCTGGGGTCCTGGGATCTAGTCCCATATCAGGTCCCCTGCAGGGAGTCTGGTTCTTCCTCTGTCTATGTTTCTGCCTCTCTCTGGCTGTCTCTCATGAATAAATAATAAATAAAATCTTTTAAAAAATAAAATAAAACTGTTATACAATAGATGTTGAGTGCTTCTCTTTAAGTCTGTATCCAGAGGAGGAAAAAGCAACAATATTTTGAAGGTTATCAATTCTTTACTTGGGCAAGCTTTAATCTTACATGATCAGGAGTGGTAATACCAGCCCTCAAATTAGCCACAATTGCCACAGTCCCAAGACAGACACATTGTGACCCTGTCTAGACCAACAATCACATCACAATGCTTTTTCCCAATCAGACTGGCCCCTTATCCCCTTCAATCTCCCAAGGAGCATGGAAATGGGAAGATCAGCAGGCTTCAGCATGCTTGAAGGGAAAGGAAAGGAATTTTCAAAATCTTGGAGCACTATTGCTTAGAATGGTGAGAAAAGCATTTTTTATACAGCATTTATAGATTGCTGCCCAGCCTCTGAAATTCCAAAATATTTCTGAAAACTAGTGATAGCAAAGTTTATGTAAAACTATCTTCAAGGTTAGATCTGTTCAGTGTTCTGATGACAAATTTGCACATGCTTTCAGTGGCTTTACAGCTCTTTACCACCTCCTTGATTTTTGCACATATCTTTACTACTCCTAATTTCTCTCACTTTCCTTCTCTCCTCTCTCTCCTCTCCTCCAAATTGCATCAGTCTTTAAATGCCCTATCTAAATCCTATCACTGTGAAGTTTTTCTAACACTCTCTTTTCTCAAAACTCTTATAGCAATTAACCTTTTAAAAAAAAAAAAAAATCTTCCATAGCTGTGAAAACTTAGATAAATTGCTTAGCTTCTCTGAGCATCGGTTTCTCCATAGATAAATGGGGATAATTATACTAGCTTGTAGTGTGTTGTGAGGATTAGGAGATTTAATATGTGTGTCTTAGATATATCATGCATTGTGTCAATTTTTATTAATATTCAAAGTTAATCATGTCCTCTCTTTTTTGACACTACATTTTTTTTCACTTCCCATCTAGCTGAGGTTCAAAAATTACTTGTTGACTTCATTATTTTAATATTATGTCAAAGGGGGAGTATTTCCTTCACGGTTTTTAAAAAATAAGCTGAGGGGTGCCTGGGTGGCTCAGTCAGTTGAGTAGCATCTGACTCTTGATCTCAGCTCAGGTCATGATCTCAGGGTTGGGAAATTGAACCCTAGGTCAACTTTATGCTGAGTATGGAGACTCTTTAAGATTTTCTCTGTTTCTTTCTTTCTTTCTTTCTTTCTTTCTTTCTTTCTTCTTTTTTATAATAAATTTATTTTTTATTGGTGTTCAATTTGCCAACATACAGAATAACACCCAGTGCTCATCCCGTCAAGTGCCCCCCTCAGTGCCCATCACCCATTCACCCCCACCCCCTGCCCTCCTCCCCTTCCACCACCCCTAGTTTGTTTTCTCTCTTTCTTTCTCTCTCTCCTTCTGCCCTTCCCTGTCTCTAAAAAAAAAAGTCTGGGGCAAGGAGGGGTGCCTGGGTGGCTCAGTCGGTTAAGCACACTCTTGATTTCCACTCAGGTCATGATCTCAGGGTCATGAGATTGAGCCCCGGGTTGCGCTTGCATTAGGTGTGATGACTGATTAAGATTCTTTCTCACCCCTGGCCCCCCATCATGGACACTCTCACTCTCTTAAAAAAAAAAAAGAGAGAGAGAGAGAGAGAGAAAGAGGAAGCATTCCATATAAAGCAATAGAAGATAAGAGCAATACCTGCTGTCCTATGAGAAAAGGAATCAAAAAGAATGAAAATCTTCATGAGTCCCTGCACTGATGAGCCTCAAATAAGACACAGAAAGTGGAGTTCATTTTAGCCATGAGGCAGTTATAATACTGATTGGATGGAGATAAAATTCTTGATGATTCCTTTGATAGAAGGTGTTTCAAAAATAAGACTTTGGTTTTCTTTCTTTCTTTCTTTCTTTCTTTCTTTCTTTCTTTCTTTCTTTCAAGAGTTTGGTTTTCTAGGAACTATGTGGAGAAGCATCTGTGTGATGCTGAAATAGATCAAACTCGAGAGGGTGACGAGGAAAATAGCCACAATTAAAGTAAAATTATTCTTTAAGTCCTCTCCAGTACTTGAAAATTGTACACATTACTAAAAAGTTATGCAATGAGCCTATTCTGGTCAAGGTGGGTTTTTTTTTTTTTTCCTCAAAGGTGCCCAACTGCCAGGATCTATATATTTTTATTACCAATTTGAAATGGAGAAGCCATTCTGCTTATGCCTTTGAATTCCTGCCCCTCTTTGCCACCTCTTCCTCTCCCCAAAAGGAAAAACACTTTACTAAATGCTGCATTGTCTCTAGGACATGTGCTGTACACTATGGACCACACCTGCAGATATAGTGATGCTTTTATCCTGCTTCCCCTTCAGCTGACACTTCTTATGTAATATTCTAAATACTATAGAAGTTAATATGCTAGATTCAATATAAGCTTAAATTTTATTACCTTTTAATAATGCACATTTTTATCAAATCAAATAAAGATCAATGGATGTTCTGTAAAAACAAAAACAAGTTAGATGGTAAATTGCAATCTTCCTTTTCCAAAGGAAAACCTCTCTCAAATGCCTCCAAAATTTTCCATTTCCACTTGTGCTCCCCTCAGTTAGCTCTCATTGCTTAATGGCCACACAGGGGCCCCTGCCTCCTTCCTGGCCTCCTGTCTTTGCTCATGCAGACCACTCTCCATGCAATTGTCTAACTAACCTTCCAAAAGTATAGCTGTCAGCATGAATATTCTGAATGGCCCAGAGTAGCTGCTCAATAAATCACCTGCTTTAAGTGATTCCCCACTGCCCAAAGGAAAAAGCTTAAACTCAAAGACTTTATGTTTTGTAAATAATAATAAGACTATGACATCATAAAGAATATATTTGGTCTTTGTTCCTGGTTCCTGGTACAGAGCTCCTAAAACCCTTGGAATTTCCCGAATGATAGAAGTGTCTTTGTTAAGCTAATGAGGTGACTCATGTGGGCCTTTAGAGAGTTTCAGGAAGGGGGCTGGACATCAGAAAGGCAAGCCATGTGATTAGAGTATTGGAATTTTAGCCTACCCAGACCTGAGGGAGGAGAAGTTGCAGGGGCTGGGAGTTGGGGGGGCGAGAGATTGAGATCAGTCCTGTATTCTTAATGAAACCCCAGTAAAAACTCTGACATCAAGGCTCATTGGAACTTCCCAGTTGGTAAACTCACAGAAGTGCCTGGAGGGTGACACACTGTCTCCTAATCCAAGGGAAGAGGGCACAGAATCTGAGTTCTGTCCTAGGCTCTCTTTGTTTGGCTCTTCTTCGGTTGTATCCTTTCAACTATAGCTATAATCATAAGTAGAGCATTTTCTTGAGTTTCATGAGTCATTCTAGTGAATTCTCAAGCCTGAAGGAGTCACAGAACCCCCAATTTTGTAGCCAGTTAGGCAGAAGTGTGGGTGGCCTGGGGACTCACTGAGACTTGTGACTAGATCTGAAGGGAGGACAATCCCTTTGCTCTGGCTTTGCTCTGAACTTGTGGAGTCTGCATCAACTCTAGATAGTCAGGGTCAGAATCCAGGTGGGTGGAAACAAAATCCAGTATTAAATAGCTATCACTGAATCTACAGAAATAGAGTGTGTCACCAGAGCATGATTTTGGCTATCACAGCTGTAATGGAAAGATTGATTTACCAAAAGCCTCCTCAAGACCACAAAACGATAACACTGGCTTCCTGTGCTCTGGCTTACACAGAACCTGTTGGGTTGGCCTCATGCTAAGGAACCGTGCCTGTGAGTCATTTGAAGAAAGAAGAGTCAAACTATTTTGACTAGCCTAGGGCAAGGCATTTGAAATGCATTATGATCTGTGGTCTTACTTCCACGGGGTCCTACCAGTAGTGTATTTGGGCGAAGACAATATAAGAAGTGTCCTTCTCCACTTAGTTTCCCTGAGACATATTCCACCCAGGCAAGACAGAGGGGCCGGCAAGTTATAAGTAAATGGGTCTGTTCTTTGTGAAGACTTGGAGTCCTTTGTGCTGTCTACACCCTAGTAGCACTTCGGGGAAGAATCAAGCTGCTGGTGCTGGTGACAGTGTTTGGGCAAGAGAGAGGCCACTGTCCATTTGTTGCTTGCCAACATATGTTTCCAATTTTTTGGAAAACACAGCAACAGAGGGAAGGAAAAAAGCCCCAAGACACTGCACACCTCTTGCCTACCAGACTCCATATGAGTGCTGTCCCTTGAGTTATGACACTGATTTTGGCCTCATAGCGTCTCTGGGGGAAGAGGAGGAGGTATTATCACCCACCTCACAGAGACTCAAACCATGGCTGTGAGTTCCCCGAGGCCTCCCAGCTCATGAGGGAGAGAAGCAGCAGGAGAATTCCGGGCAGAATCCACATGTCAGCCCTCCTCCTCCGAGTGGGCCCGCTCTGGGCCTCCTGCAGGCACGCTGTGGTGCATGCACTGTGCTTGAGGAAAGCAGAGAGAGGGTCTCTTTTCCCTCCCAATCTAGAGTAAGCTCCTGAACCTATTTCCCCCAGACAAGCCAGAGATTGCCACTGGCAAGACAACGTTGAAATCTTCTGCAGCCTTCTCTCTCAGCATTCTCTCATTTAGGCAAATTGGTGCTAATTCTGGGGCAGGCGGGAACAAGTAGTCATTGCGGCCTCCTGGGGACATCCTCGGGGCAGCTCCCCTGCGTTTCCAGAGTGCTCCCCTATGCCCCTGAGGTAGCTCTGTCTGCTGCCAAGCAGCAAACAGGGACTGTTCCAGCAAGCATCCTTGATGATGCATCAAATGTGGCTGAAGCCACACTGAGAGGCCAAGGGACCTGCCCCATCAGGTGTCTTGGTCGCAGGTAGGAGCTTTTCCAGCCTCATAGGCCCGGCCCGACACTCAAGGCCCGGAGCAGAGCCCCAGAGCCTGGAGGCCGACGCCCGAAGGACACCCAGACAAGACATGCTGACCTCCCGGGATGGCTCGGCCACCAGCACAGCGGCGGCCTAGGACGGTGCCTCACGGGCCCCAGATCCTGAGCAGCCTGTGGGCCGCAGGCAGAGGACAGCCCTCCCCAGAGAACACCTTGAGCTGAGCACACTCTCCCTCCCGTTGCCGAAGGTTTCATGGCAGTTGATTTCCCATGGAAACAAGCAGAAATCTGTTTTCATCATCTGGCATTTTTAGTTTCCTAATTTGTATGAGAACCTGGAGATACAGCCATATGGTACATTCATTACCCCAGAAAGCTACAGCTGAAAGAAAAATAGTTAAAGCCAGTCTTAAACCCAGAAAGCTTCAGCATATGCCTTCACATTACTTTCCTTAATCTCAGAGATTGTCAAAAACGCTGCCAAAATAGTTGTTTCTGCTTCAGCTCAGTGCTTCCAGCAAGATCCCCTTTGGAGCCTTGGTGTGCGCTTCTCCGCAGCGGGGCCGCCCCTCTCTGCTCCAGGCCCAGACAGAGTGGAAGGAGCAGGGCCTGAGCCCCCGCCTGACCCCTGTCCCCTTCGTCCTGTGACCTTCAGAGGAACCGGTGCTTCTCTGGGCCTCCTTTTCCTCATCCGAAAACATCATTCAATCATCCAGCAAATACTTACTGAACATCTATTTTGTGGCAGGCACTGTTCTGAGAATTGGGAAGACAGTAATGAAGAAAATAGGACCCTCACCTTTGTGGAGTTTTAATTCTTTGGGGGGGAGACAAATAAGAGGGTAGAAGGCGTAATATATTAGCTGGTAATAGGAGTCATGGAGTACAACCGAACAGGGGAAGGGAGTATTTGCACAGGACGGTTGCAGGTGTGAAATGTGCTGGTCCAGGAAGTCCTCCCCAGACAGCAGGCAGCCGAGGAGAAGCTGGAAGCAGGTGTGTGGGTGCGTGTGCCAGGTGGATGGCAAAGGAAGAACATTTTGTGGTGAGGCCCTCAAGTCAGGGACTACCTCTGTTTTTGAGAAAGAGCAAGAGGCCCAGGATGGCTAGAATCTGTGAGCGTGGGGCTTTAGAGGCCACTGAAGAGGATTTGCCTGTAGTGGCTCCCAGAGGGTTTTGAGCTGAGGGGATCTGATCTAAGTTGTGGTAAGATAACTCTGGCTGCTACGTGGAGAATATGCTGAAGGGGGACAAAGTTGGGCTGCCATCACCATGACTGAGAGGGGGCCCGGGATGGAAAAGACCAGGGGACTTGGCATTTAGTGGAGAGAAGGGCTTGAATTGTGGCCTATATGTTATTCAGAAGGAAGAACTGCTGGCGCTGCAGAGTAGATGTGGGTGTGAAAGAAATAGGGGAGGGAGGCATCCTGGGTGGCTCAGTGGTTTAGCACCGCCTTCAGCCCAGGGCCTGATTCTGGAGTCCCAGGATGGAGTCCCACGTCGGGCTCCCTGCATGGAGCCTGCTTCTCCCTCTGCCTGTGTCTCAGCCTCTCTCTCTCTCTCTCTCTCTCTCTCTCTCTCTGTGTCACATGGATAAATAAATAAAATCTTAAAAAAAAAAAAAAAAAGAAATAGGGGAGGGAAGACTGGCTCCACAGTTTTAGGCTGGTTACCTAAAGGAAGAATGGAGTGTTCATTTTCTGAGACTGGCAGTAGTTAAGGAGAACAGGTAGGGGGGGTGGCATATCTGGAATTCAGTTTGGAGCATGTGAATGGTGAGATGCTAATTGGAAAGCCAAATGAGTACAATGAAAACATGGTACTCAACAAACAGTAAAACTTACCAAATCAATAGATCTAAAAGAATGACTGCTTTTGTCTTCAAGAAAAATAGGAGTAACCTCTGGTGACGCCATGTGGTGAGAAGCCAAGAAGCCTGAGAAGTAAATCATTTTGAGAAATGAAGTTTCTGTGCTTTCCCAGCATGGTCACTATTAACATTGCTATCTCCTTGCAGTTAATTATCTAATGGGATTTCAAAGGTTCCAAAATCTGAAGGTAAATAAAGGTCTTGTCACTGGAACATACAATATAGAAAGCACAGGTCCAGGGCACCTGGGTGGCTTGGTGGGTTAAGCATCGTACTCTTGATGTCCTCTCAGGTCATAATTTCGGGGTTGTGTGATGGAGCCCCAAGTCAGACTCTGCACTGGGCATGGAGCCTGCTTAAAATTCTCTCAATAAGAAAGAAAGAAAGAAAGAAAGAAAGAAAGAAAGAAAGAAAGAAAGAAAGAAAAGAAAAAAGAAAGCCCACATCCAACCATTTATTTGGTCTCTTTAAGAAGGTTACAGAGTACCATAATCTGAATGTTTGTATCTCCCTCTCCCAACCCCCCCGCCCAAGACCCTGACCAAACTGATATGTTGAAATCCTAATCACCAATGTGATGGAATTAGGAGGCAGAGCCTTTGGAAGTCGTGAGGTGAGCCCTCATACATGGGATCAAGGCCCTTATAGAAGAGATCCCACAGAACGTCCTGCCCCTTCCACCATGTGAGGACATGGCGAGAAGTCAGAAGCCTGCAACCTGGAAGAGGACCGTCACTAGAACCCAGCCCTGCTGGCACCAGATCTTAGGTTTTCCAGCATTCAGAACTGTGAGAAATAAATACTTGTTGTGTAGCAGCCACCCAGGCCATGGCATTTTGTTATAGTAGCCCAAATGGGCTATGGCATATAGGCTGGGATTAGAAGGAGGGTATTTATGACTAAGGATGAGTAGAGAAGACCATGGTGCCTATGCCCATCTCAGTCTGAAGAGACTTTCTGGCCCCCAGATAAAGACGGCTGTGAAATTGGAGTTAAGCTGTGTAGTAGAAATGATGATATCTAGTTTGCAAGGTGGCCCAGGGCCTGGCTCATAGTAGGACTCTAAGGACAAGAACTCTGTGTTATTAATCTTTGAACTCTGAGTAGGTACATAATAATGTGCTTATTTCCAGATTAGAGTGTACTCACTTTATATATTAATACATTTACATTATATATATGTTAATTCTAACATATAGTAATATTTCTAAGGTCCTGGAGACTTCAGGATCAGGTCCAGGTAAAGTTAAGACTTTAATCTCCAGCAGCGCTACCAAGTAGAAATATAATGCAAGCTACAGAAGTAATTTTCTGTTTCTTGTATAGACATGTTAAAAAATAAAAAGAAAGTAATAGCATTGATTTTAATGAAATTACTTAACCCAAATTATTATCCTTTCAACATGGGACCCATATAAAAATATTGATATATTTTATTCTGTTTTTAACTAATTCTTTGAAATCCAGTGTGTATTTCATGCTTACGGAACATCTCGATTACAACTGGCCACATTTCAAGAACTTAATAGCCACACATGGTTAGTGACTACCATACTGGACAGCATGGTTCTGGTGGCAATAGGGAGGTTTTTTTTTTTTTTCCTCTTGCTTTATAGTTTTATGAGCCTGACATTCAACTACAGAAACATGGTGTATTTTCAGGCAGTCAGGCTCAGATATTACTTATGGTCATCCTGATGCCGCGCTTTAAAATGTTGCCTTCCTCTGATTTTATGTTAAAAATCTCTATGATGAAAAAGCATAAAAATAGTGGTGGGGGGAGGGATACAAATAACTCAGAACTGGTGGCAGGAGATCTTCTGAGAAATGGCACTCATAGGAAATAAAAACAAGGGGAAAACTATCTTGAAAAACATAGAGCTCTTAGGCACAGGATACATGGATAAAGGATACTTTAACTTACATTTCAGTTTATCAAAATAACTTCATGTACTTCTGCAGACCCAATCATATCTCTAACTTAGAAAATTCCTCCCCGAGTCCAGATTCTTAATGTTGGTACTTAGCGGAGAGAGTTACTACAAGTAAAACTTCTAGGCACTTTAATTGCATTAATGCACTTAATCCTTGTAATCGTCCTATGCTCCTTATAACAAACCTGTAACAGGTTTGAATCTCAGCTCTGTCACTTGCTAGTTAGGAAACTTTCTGAGATTCAATTTTCTAATACGTAACGACTTACTTCATAAGGTGGCTGTGAAAATTGACTTGAAATGGGCACAGAACAGTGCTTGACATATAGTAAGATCTCCATAAAGGTTACTACTATTATTGGTGACAAATGGTTACTTTACAAATCTTGAGGAAAGAGGTTACAAATGTTCTCCGGTAAGGAGACCACAGGACTGGAAACTCTTTTTTTTTTCTAGCTATTAACAGGCTATAAATAGACAGTGGTTTTCAGCTTCAAGAGCCACAGTTTCCCTTGTTCATATATTAGAAAGCTTTGGAGGGTATACTCCAAGATATCAGAGAATTGTTTCTACATTATGTAAATCAAGAACTTATTTCAACGTCACTAACATTTTTTAAAGCTTTTACTTATTTTTATTTTTAAAAAGATTTTATTTATTTATTTGAGAGCGAGAGAGTACAAGCAGGGGGAAAGAGGGGTAGAGAGAGAATCTCTCAAGCAGATAGATCCTGCACCAAGAGCAGAGCCCTATGTGGGGCTGTGCTGGATCTGACAATCCTGAGATCATGACCTGAGTCGAAACCAAGACTTGGACCTTTAACTGATTGAGCCATCCAGGTGCACCTAAAGATGTTATTTTTAAGTATTTTCTACACCTAATGTGGGGTTTGAACTCAAAACTCCAAGATCAAGAATTGCATGTCCACTGACTGAACCAGCCAGTTACCCCCCAACATCACTAACATTTTTAAAGTAATTTCTTTTTTAAAAAATTGTTTATTTGAGAGAGAAAGCATGAACAGGAAGGAGGGCAGAGGGAGAGGGAGAAGCTGAGCAGGGAGCCCGATGCGGGGCTTGATCCCAGGACTCTGAGATCATGACCTGAGCTTAAAGCAGACACTTAACTGACTGAGCCACCCAGGTACTCCAAAGTGATTTCTGAATAGGTAATACATGCGTGTGATACAAAATTAAAAGATAATACAATAACAAGATATGCAGAGAAAAGGGTATACAGTGTATGAACTGAGAAAAGAGGCTAAAATAAGTGCAAAAACATTTATTTGGGGTCTCTCAGATTTGCAATTCAGGAAACACAGATTTGGGCAGCAATCCAAAGTGTAACCTTCCACTCCCCATCCCTGTGGCCGCCATAGAGGGAACAAAAATCAAGTGTTTTTAAAGACAAAAGGGAATGCCTGTATATGTCGTTTACAAAATTTTGATTGGTGTTGGTGGCAGAAAGCCAATCTTGGCTGAATATGATTGGTCACTAAAAAGTCTCTTACTAGAGGAAGTTGCAGGTGTTCAGACTCAGTCTTAAGAGTATTTGCTGTTTGGCCCAGTTCAAAAGTTCATGGTTCCATCAGGTGAGGATGTGGATAAGGCTCATCTCCTTAATAACTGCCTAGCTCTGTTTAAACACTTTTTGACATAAGTAATCTTAGTTCATTTCACCTTTCACATGTCTCCTTTTGATGAAGATCGTGCTCAAAAAGCAACGCTGATCAACCACAGATGACTTAGTCCCTCATTGCTGGGATGCACCTGTCCCAGGGAAGTCATGTCTGGTGTTAGGGAGAATTTTAAATCCCTGATGATTGTCATTAGGGTCAGGCCCCATTTGAGCAATAAGATGGCTGTCAGGAAATGGTCTTAAGCAGTTTACTCATGTGGGGCTTTATGAGGTCACCTGGCATTCCAAAAAAAAAAAAATTATAAACCTCATGGACATTAGACATTAATCTAAGAAATTGTTAAGAATGTTGGATTATTAAGTATCTAAGGATCAGTATAAAGCAGATCCAAGGAAGTAAAACTTTACATTAATTTTGGCAAATCAGCAGGCACGGGACAGTTTCATTTTTTAACAAGATTGATTACAAAGTGCAAAAATGGAGTCATTGTTGGCAACTCCTCTTTCACAGTGTTTAGTTGAGCTAGGACAGATATGACTGGGGAGAGGCTGTCGCAAGTATAGAAACACCTGGTTGTAAGGTAGCATTTATAGGCTTGTGGTTATAATCAACAGTAGCATTTGGAACTAAAGAGAACTTAGTTGTAGGAGGTCTCTGACATTGTGAACAAATCAGAGTTTTTGGTGACAGATCTAACAGTCAGAGACGTTTCTTCCTTTTGCAGTAAACTGAGAAATGTGGGTAAGGGCACTGTCTCTCCAAGAGACAGCGAGAAAAACAAAAACAAAAAAACGAGGTAGAAGCAACAGTGAGAAAATGGTAAACAGACCTGGTGGGGTCATCCTGGGAAAGTTGTCTCTTTCAGCTTTCACCTGCTTCAATTCCTGGAAAATTTTATTTATAGGTCACCAGTTGGTGTGTAGGTCTGGTCAGGATTTGGTGTTTTGTTTTTGAGATGTGACCTGTGAATCCAAGGGTCTTTTTCTTGGAGTTTGCTGGCACAAGGATTGGTTAATTGTACCTGATGGGAGTCTTGCCAATGGGTCAAAGGGAGTCTTTTTGGAAATGTCTTTTTTTTTTTTTAAGAGATGTCTTTTCTAACAGATAAAATCTCCAAGTTATCAGGTGTGATGTTTAAGATTTCATTCCCCAAGAGCACACTGTGAAAAGATTGCTCTACCAAAGCACAATTATTTTAATAGAAGCAATTAGGCCCTTCCAACATTGAAGTGTGTTGTCTTTTGTCAACTGTGGATCAAAGAAACCACGGCTATGAGTATTGGGTGTCCTTTTATAGGAACAGATTCCTATTAAACTTATGCAAATACATACATTTGTCATGAAAAATAAGAATATTTAACTAGAGTTTTAAACTCTGGATGTAGGGAGAAAAAAATAAATGTTTGACCTTTGTTGTAAAGACATTGTACCAAATCGTGGTAAGTTAGAGACAGCTAAAAGCAAAGGGGAAAAGGAGATCCTTTAAACTTGGAAAATAAAACATTAAGAAAACAGGTTTTTTAAATTAGAGTTTTAGGTATTTCATATAATTTCTACAACATTTATAATATATACTTATGTAAATACAACATAGAGAAGCTTAGTATTTTTTTATTTGACATTGCTTCCCATTAATTTGCATATCAAATAATCCTAATTAATGTAGTATCTCTCTTTTTATAAGGAGAGGGAACAGATCTTTTGAGAAATTCCAGAAACCCTCGAGAAATTCTTAGTTACTTTGAGGTCAAAAAGACTTTATTTAGACTGTGATTTGGAGAAGTCTGTCAAAAATATCAAAAGATCTAAACATTTGATGAAATAGAATCATAGATTATTAAAAAGCAATATTTAAGTATTTATTTGACCAAAAGACTTCAAAGGCAAATACAAAGGGTCACATAGTTGGAAGCAAAACAGCTCTCTCAATACCCGAAGACTTGGTTTACTTGAGTAAACAAAGATTTGATGAAGACAAAACATAGAGCCTTTGTTTTTAGGTAGATTATATTAATGGTAAAGAAAAGTCTTTGTTTACAATTTTCTATAAGGGCAGCTATCCAATAATTTAGGAAACTCTGTCCTTTCAACAGAGAGAAAAATTGAATTCCAATTATGTACCAGGGTATTTTTTGAAATGATTTTATTTATTTGAGAGAGAGCGAGACAGTGCACGTGAGTGTGCATGAGCATAAGCAGGGGGAGAGACTGAGGGAGAGGGAGAAGCAGACTCCCCACTGAGCAGGGAGCCTGGAAGCAGGGTTCATCCCAGGACCCTGAGATCATGACCTGAGCTGAAGGCCGAGCCACCCAGTCGCCCCTCAAGTGGTCGTTTTTTAATTTTAAAAACTTATCTAGAAAAGAAGTGATGTTTGGCAGTTGTTACAGAATAATTAACAGATTTGCTGTTACAGGATAGTATAATTGCTTATGCATTGCATTAAACGTATATAAATTCCTTCTACATAGTATAGTTAAAATAAGCCATACACTTCTAGGAAAATTACAGTGTGAGATTTATTCGTCTACAGACTCATCCTGACATTGCTCTGCTAGTCTGGAAATGATAGAACAGGCAAGGGCAACAGGATCCCCTTACTATTGCTGAGGACAGTTGTTGTAAGTTGAGTTAGAATAAAGATTTGAAAGATGGGACAGCTCCTACACTGATGACAGAGCTGTGTATACCAGGGCAACCACCACCAGAATCCCTAACCTTGCAAGTAGTTATAAGAAATGGGGGAAGTTCCTTGTAAACAAGGAATGTTGCCAGGCTGTACATCTGAAAAGACAAGGCAACAAAGTACGAACCCATCAAACAGTGATTACAGCCTGGCCTTGAGGAGTTACCACGGGTCTGCAGGACAGAAAGGGTGGTGGTTTGGGTATTGGCCTTTTCAGCTGGCTGTGTAGACCTTCTGTTGCTCAGTTTACTGCAGTATTAAGAAAAATGGCTTTTTAATATGCTGGATCCTTCCACAGCAGGAAACATACTGTGTGTTTTATGTCCCAGCACAGACACATATACGACTATGTAAATAGCTGAAATAAGAGTTTAATAAACTAACACATATTTTCTATTTTTAATCTATCCCATGTGTACATTTAATTTTTCATTTTATGAAACTATTTTTCACATAATATTTTAAAATTTAAATTAAAAAAAGCCAAAAGTAGATAAACCTATGTTTGGCATTTGTTGTTTGTCTTATTTGGAAAGATAATTTAGATATTCAATGAATATCCATGACTTAGTTTAAACTTAGTATAGGCTTTGATTTTATTTATATTTATTTAAATTATCTGTTTTTAGTAATTACACTTGGATTAACCATTATACAGCTGATTATCATTTTAAGTCATTTTTTGCTGTTGCTGACAAATTTTGTATTATAGAGATAATATGAGCTTATTTGACTAGTAAACCCAGGTTTAAAAAAAAAGTGGTTGATCTCATTATATTTAATGCTGATAATTCTGAAGACAGGATTAAGCCAACAAATTTGAATTAGCTTTTATTTATTAAAGATTATTTTAGATGATATGAACTTGAAAAAATTTTGGTTTAGTTTTATTATACTTCTGAGAACTTTAAGAATACTTAATTTAGGGCACCTGAGTAGCTCTGTGGTTAAGTGTTTTCCTTTGGCTCCAGTTGTGATCTTGGGGTCCTGGGATCAAGTTCCACATCAGGCTCCACCTTTGGGGAGCCTGCTTCTCTCTCTACCTAAGTCTCTGCCTCTCTCTGTGTGTCTCTCATGAATAAATAAATAAAATCTTAAAAAATACTTATTTTATAAGCACTTGACTTTTCTTAAGCTAATTAAATAGAACTCTTTTATGAACTAATTTTGGCAATACAATTCAGAAGTAGAACAATACCACATATCTCTAACACATCCATATAAGCATACAGATGCAGAGATGTAATCGTTTTTTTTTTTTTTTACATAATCGTTTTTATTTTTGTTTTGTTTTGTTTTGAATTTTAGCCATGCCTCAGGTATGGCACTCAATAAAAATAGTTGGATCCAAATTATGGTTTTAGCAGATGGACAAAGTTAGGGTTACTAGCTTAGATGGCCAAATTCCTTTATTAAAGGCTTTTCTATTATTTGTATGTTATAAGGATCCTTTTAGAACTGTTTTTTGAAATCACTGGTCTTTTAGAAGACCAAATATACAGAGATGCTCAGTTGGTTGGGTGTCTGCCTTCGGCTTGGGTCATGATCCCAGAGTCTTGGGATCAAGCTCCACATTGGGCTCCCTGCTCAGTGGGGAGTCTGCTTCTCCCTCTGCCTCAGCTCCTGTGCATGTTCTCTCTCTCTCTGTCAAATAAATAAAATCTTAAAAAAAAAAAAAAAAAGAAAAGAAACTTCTGTACATCAATCAAGGGACATATTCTATTGTCTCCCAGTAGACAGTAGTGGATTCCTCTCTTTTAAGGGTGCCCCTTTAAGGTAAATTGATCTAAGTTCAAGTTTACCCAGAATGGCTTTCACTTACCAAGCATATGAGTAAGTTGGTAGAGATCAAAATTACTAGGTTTATAAGTTTGAATGACCAGGTGTTTTTTTTAAGCAAACTCTAGAGGGTCTTGAAGGGTATTAGGAAATTCTTCGGTAATAGCTCACAATTTAGCTTTAGTCCAGGGGTGATGAGAAACAAGGAGTTCCTGAATCCCCTTCATTAGAGTTTATCTCAAAGGGCACTTGACTGAGTGGAAGATTCAGGGGGGCTTCAAGGTTGTTGTAGATGAGAAGCACAGCTACTTTGGGGTATATAGGTAGAAGTTGGGGGAAAGAAGACAGAGAAGTAGCAGTGACAGTGGTTGGTTCAGGAGCTCCAGAAAGCTTTCCCATCTCCTTTGTACTCTGGGGAAGGTCAGAGTTGTCTTTAGAAAGCCAGGATTAGTCTATTGTAAGGAAGACAGTTTTGAGTCATTTGATTACTTGGAGGCCTCCGAATACCAACTCAAGTATGCTTGGTTATTCTTATTTTACTTGGTTATATGCCTTTCTAGCTGTGCATGCAAATAAATGAATTTTAGGATGTCAAAGGATCTCCAAAGTGACCATTGCAATTTTAAAGGTAGAGCACTCCCCAGATAACTCTGGATGGGAAAGTGTTAATCCCCTGTGAGTCCTGGATGGAGTCAGACAAGGATGTGTGAATCCCCTGTGAGAAATTCTACCTAACAGAATTGGGTCAGAGGAGTTTCACTCCTCTGTACAAGCCAGCAGCAAAATGACACCCGAAGAGAGGCTAGAACCACAACCAAGGGGGAGGTTCAGAGCCAGGAGGACTGGGCACAGGAGCTTGGGCTGTGGGGAGACGACATAGCCCAAAAGGTTCAAGCAGGTACCTTGCTGGTCCAACAGCAGCACCAAGTTGAGGTAGTGTGTCACTTCAGATCCTGCGTCTCCAGACACCGGAAATGTCAACTGAGAAAAGAGGCAGAGCTAGCATAAAAGCAAAAGCATTTATTTGAAGTCTCAGAATTGCAATTCAGGAAACACAGATTCAGGCAGCAACCCAAGTAACGCCTCCCTTCCCCGCCAAAAAGATTTAAAAGACAAAAGGGAATGCCTCTATATGCTGTATACAAAAATTTTTTATTGAAAAAAGAAATTAAAAAATTTTTTGATTGGTGTTGGTGGCAGAAAGCCAGTCTTGCCTGAATATAATTGGTCACTAAAGCTATAAGTCTCTTACTAAAGGAAGGTGCAGGTGTTTGCGATATGCCCTTGGAATATTTGCTGTTTGGCCTGGTTCATAAGTTCATGGTTCCACCAGGTGAGGACACGCATAAGGCCCATTAATGGCCTCCTGGGTCCATTAAAAAAATCCCTTGACATGAGTGGCCCCGTTTCATTTCATCTTACGCAAGGGTTGCCTGTTTTTGTGTATCCACCTGATAGTATGTGAATATCCAAGCTTAAATACACACACACACACACACACACACACCACACACTTTCAAATACTCAAGGAACAAATATTCCATAGGAGCCTGTTGTTTTAACTGAGATATTCCAAAGCCATAGCATTCATAAAAGCTTGGGGCAGGAATTTTAGTTTAGGAGTACTGATGAATGTTTCCCAGGGACACTTTCTTGCAGGCTCACCATAGTAGCTACTGACACAGTTAGCAATTGCCTCACCACGGGTTCCAGAGAGGTATCAATAATCAAGTATAAGGAATGAGAAGTGGGTGAGAAGAGAGCTCAGAGAAAGGGAGGGGAAACTGATGAGTACCTATCTACTGTCAGATAGGGCTCCAAGAATTTTAAAGGTATTATCTCACTTAATGGTTAATAATGGTTATTAATGAATAATAATGGTTATTATTCTCTCTCATTTTACAAGTGAAAAAACTGAACTGTAGAAAGGGTAAGTGACTTGCCCAAAGTGACACAGCTAGAAAGTTTTGGAGGCGAGATTCAACGTAAGTCTGGCTGATATCAAAGTCCCAGGCCCAACGACTTCCACCCTCTGGGAAGGACAGAGGGGAGCAGGGAACCAGGAGGGTGGAGATGGCTGAACTGCTAGTTGCTCTAAATGCTCTAGGAGGGGGTGGGAGGTGAAATCTGACTAACGTTATAACATCAAAACCACACCCAATAGGCGGAAACCACAGACGACAACCCTTCTCTGTCTCAGCACCTCTTCAGACATGTGAACTCCTCATCAGGCCATGTTGTAAGTACTCACAGAGGCCCAGTCTGATACAGACACAGAGATGGTGAAGTTTTGTTGGAAGAGTAGACATTCTACTTTTATGTGCGCTGCCTTAGTCCATCCCCAGAATCCCTACTTTTGTGGCTAACTGGAAGTCAGTTTATGATCACTCAAGAACATAACTAGGTTTTTGTTTTTTTTTAAGATTTATTTATTTTAGAGAGAGTGCAAGCAGGAGGAGGGGCAGAGGAGAGGGAGAGAGAGAATCTTAAGCCGACTCGAGATGAGTGTGGAGCTGGATGCAGGGCTTGATTCCACGAGCCTGAGATCAGGACCTGAGCTGAAGTGAAGAGTCAGATGCCTAACTGACTAAGCCACCCAGGTGCTCCACTAAGATTTTTATAAATCGAAATCATATCCCCCCCCCCCAAAAAAAAAACCAAAAACTAGGTATGTTCTTCAGTTCTGGTGGTGTAATTGTCACAGTTTGGGCTGCTTCAACAGAATACCATAGACTGAGTGGCTTAAACAGTAAAGAGTTCTCACATTTGCAGAGGCTTGCAGTCTAAGATCAAGGTGTCACCAATTCAGTTCCTGGGGAGGGCTCTCTTCCTGGCTGACTTCCTGCCCATCACAACAAAGAAAGAGAAAGTGAGCTCTGAGCTTTTCTTCCTCCTCTTCCTTTTTTAAGCTTTTATTTACTTAAGTAATCTCTACACCGAACATGAAGCTCGAACTCACAACCCCGAGATCAGTAGTTGCAAGGTCCTCCACCTGAGCCTGCCAGGTGCCCCTCTTCCTCTTCTTTAAGGACCCTGATCTCATCTTGGAGGCCCCACCCTCATGACTTCACCTAATTACCTTAGAAGGCCCCACCTCCTAATATCATCACACTGGAGGTTAAGGTTTTAACATTTGCATTTTGAGGTGACACAAACATTCAGTCCACAATACTAACAATAACAAGTCCACACACACACAGCTTAGCAGCTGGCAAAGTGAATTCACATAAAGCACCTCATTTGCACCTCATGATCCTTACCGGTGAGTTAGCTATTTTTATTTTCCTTGTTTTACAGATGAGGGAGCTGAGTGGAGAAGGATTCCGTGATTTCCCCAAGGTCACACACCTAGTAAGCGGGGCCGAGGTGAGGTGCAAATTCAGGTCTTCTCGTTCCAGATGCCGTGTTCTTTCAACTGCAGCGGAAATCAGGCCGTTCTGCCCCTGGTATGAACAACAGCAGGAACAAAGCAGAAACAAGAACTGGTGTTTACTTCGTGCTCTGCTGTGGCCCATCTCTTTGAAAACAGTATCGCCTCGGGTAGGTATTATGATTCTATTTTATGTCCCAGAAAAACTTAAAATCATCAGGCCTAAGTCACTCTTCCAGATCACGCAGCTAGTCTATGACAGAACAAGTATTTGAACCAGGTCTGGCAGAACCTAGAGATTATGCTCGTAAACACTCTGCTCTTTGAAATGCTCTTTGGAAAACAGTTTGTAAGATGAAAATACTCTGTTAGACACATTTACTGAGATTTTAGCAGAAATGGATCTTTTGCCTTTTAAAAAGCGTTAGCGTCCTACAATGTACTCCATTGAAAGCCCTATTTTCTAGGCACTGCAGATGGAGGACAGATGTTTCTTTATGCTCTGAAAGGTCCACTCTATGTAGCCGACCATAATGAGATTGTATCTTGTTCTGAATGTTTCAGAAAAATGGCAATGGACAGATTATTCCAAACGAAAGCCAAATCAAAGGAGTTACTGCATAGATTTGATGAAAACACAGGATGTTATTCAGTGGTTTGGGTGGGAACTTTTCATTTCAGAGTTCACTCTGAACCACACAGACATTTTCAGATGTGTTCGACCCTAAAATTCAGCCTGAAGTCAGAGAATTGCGTGTATGTGCGATTGAGATTTCTGTGATGGGGTGGGGTGCCCGAGGTTTAGGGCGTGCAATGCTGGACTTTATTTCACTATGATACAGAATTAGAGGTAGAGTCAAGTGCTGAAGGAGCACCCAAGTTCAAGGGAGCGTTTCCAGATTTGGTTGAGTTTTTGCATAGCGTCTAAAATCAGATCTGAAATCAGATCCACTAAAGCAGATTGCTTTGCTTACTAGCTCTGTGTGTTTTGGTAAAATATTTAACTTCCTCGAGCCTTAGTTTTCTCATCTGTAGAACGGGCGTAAGATGTTCATCCTTTAATTTCAGCATACGCATTGCACCTTAAAATACTGTACCCAATGTTCTACTTCCTTATGCGCTTTCTTTGCCCACAAGCCTTCAATGACTTTATCGTTTTCACAGTCCATCCACAAAAGTACCCAATAGTAGTTTCTGCAGTTAGGCATCCTGGCTAACCCACTGGCCCCATGACACAGTTTGCCGATGCCTGGCTTTCTGCCATTTACTTATTCTGCACCTGCAACATGCGACACACTGTACTTGTTGAAGGGGATTTAAAAAAAAAAAAAGGAACAAGATTTGGTTTCTGTCATCAGTTTAGTGAGGAGGGAATCTATAATTAAACTCATTACATAGTTATTCAGAATAAAAGCACCTAACTACAATTTCGGAGAAGGAAAGTGGTAGGAGAAGGTGTTGGAGACAAAATGATATTTCATCTTCGTCTTGAAGAATAAATGTAGTCTTGACAGATATACAGATAGATGATGACAGGTAGATAGATGACAGATACTATTCCATGTTTCCATGGATGGAAGGAACTTCTGGTGGAGAGAACAGCGTGGGCAAAGACACATGGAAGTTGAAGAAAGGCCTGGTAAAGAGGACTGCCATGTAGTTCCATACGGTGGGCTTGCAGGAATGCATGTGGGAAGTCCAGCACTGCCCAGAGCATTTGGATTCTGGCCAAAAGAAAACCACTGGGGTCAGGTCACATCACTGCTGTGTTAAATCCCACAGGGCCCAAAAGGGCAAGAACATTAACATTTGCAGTGAGTCACACGTAAACGACTGCGTTTGCGGAAGTCTCTCTCAGTGTACTGAGGCTGGGGACGCCTTTCATACCGCCTGACAGTGAAAAGTCAACACAGTTACATTTGTGCTATCATTCTGGCCATGTGGCGCTGGATTTCATTTGTTCAAGCTTCTATCTGGTTACAGAGACAAGGCTTTTTCCTTTAAATCACACTGCCTGGCTGTGGGTGGGGGCAGCTAATGGTGTGACCACGGTACATGGTCCCAAAAGAGACTCCTACTGCCCTGTTCTCAGCAGCACCCTGAGTGGTGTTGGATAAATCCTGTTACCAATGGGCAACCCAACATACCATCCTCTTCACTGTGACTTGGCTACCCAATTGCGTCCAGGGATGTGTAGGTGCTGCCTAGGACAAGGCCTGTTTTTTCAGCCATCTCTTGGCCAGAGAAGAGAGGGAGGAAAGAAAGGGCCCATGTGCTCCTGATGGATGAGGTTCTCCTTTTTCTGACCCAGGATACTTTTTTCATTTGGAAGAGAACATCCCATTCACATGTCAGCCAGTCAGATGGTCAGATACTTGTCGAGCATCTCAAAGCCAGGAGCCAAGACTTCTGGTAGCTATGGATGCTGTCCACACCAGTTTTACAATCTAGTCAGGAACACAGACATTTAACAAGTAAGTCACTGAAGTGATGGATACCTCAAAGTAGAGTGTCAGTTGCAATGAGAACACACGACAGGGGACCCTGAACATGGACCTGGTTGGGGAGCCGCTACACTGATGAAGTGACGTTTTACCTCAAGAACTGGATGAACAGGAGTTAGCTAGGCCAAGGGAGCAAGGAAGAGCCTTCTAGGCAAAGAATACATATGCAAGATCGAGGTGGGAAAGGGCTGGTTTTAAGAGTTTCTACCATATTTGGAGGAAAAGTAATCAGAGCTAACCCGAAGAGAGCACCTACTAGGGTCAGACAGGAGGCTCAGCATTTTAGATAATCTCATGGAATCCTCCTAAAGTCATGTTTCCATGAAGATGGGGCCCTGTTTGTCTTGTCCCCGTTGATCCCACTGAATCCTCAACACTTAGGGCAGCAGCTGGGTAGGAGCAGACACTTGATATTTGTAGACTAGAGCTCACATTTTATGGAAGAGGAAACTGAGGCTCAGAGATATAAGTGTGACTGGTGGAGAGAGGACTCCAAGCCAGGGTGGAGCTCAGCGCCTTCCCGGTAGCCTGCTGCTTGGCCGCCTGTGTAGGACAATGATCTTGCTTTCTCTTCTTTGAGACACAAGGGAGCCCAAGCCCAGCCCTGGAACAGTCCTGAGCTGGGCACCAGGGGACAGAGGAGAGGTCCACAGCACACAGCTCCAGGACAGCCCACCACAGGGCCGGTGAGGCCGACGGCCACACGATTTGGTGTGGGAGCTGGCAGCCGGTTGGAGCTGTACCCTAAATGCAGGGAGAAGCCGACATGTCCCAGCCCAACTAAGACCAGAGGTACCGCTCTCCCACTGAGCGTGTCTGCTGCTTGGACACTGAGGCCCAGAGCCCCATGGAACAGAAACCTGAGAACTGAAAACTTGGAGGTATCCATGGGCCCCAAGTCAGACTCTGGGCTCAGTGCCAGTGGTGATGGGTTAGCTCAGATTTCCGGCTTTGGGACTAAAGCCCAAGAGGGTCAAGTACCTCACAGGACACCTCTTCACCTGTGCAACCTCAGGACATTTGTCATTACTGGGAACTGTAGCCTGAGCGTGATGAAGGCCCTCCTGGTGCGGAGGCATGGCAGGGAGCGCTTTAAAATAATCCCAACCTCCTTCGCTTGCTATTATGCTTTAGGTCCTTTAGTGAATAAAAGTCTTATTCATATGCCATAAAAATGAGTCATTTCAAAAGCTCAAAAATAAATGTATGATGTACTCAAACTCTTAAGAAAATTAATATTAACCCTAATCAACACTTCCTACTCAATGAGCATTCCATGTAGATCAGAACAGTATAGTCGCAGGCACCCTAGGGAACACCTCAGTTCACCCTCTCATTAGGCTCAGTTAGGCCCGGCCCCTGAGCATGCTGATATATGCAAATCATGCTGGAAATGCCATCCTGAGGGCAGATGCTAAATTCCAGAAGTCACAGGGATCCCACATCCTCTCCCCTGATGAGCCAGCCTCCAGCATCCTCAGCACCACCAGATTCCCCGAGTCACAGCTCACCCTGAGGGAGAAATGTCTTATTTCCCTACACATATTTCAGGCATGGGCCCAGCCAGGGTCTCCGCTGGTTATGCCGAGGCAGCACCCAAGCCATCTGGCTCATTTCCATCCTCGCAAAAAAAAATTCCCCATGGAGCCTCTTTTCTAAGCTGGAGGAATTAGACTTACCACCAGAAAAAAAGAAGGGCTAATTTCTTTCATCTTCTAGAAGAATATAAAAACAACTAATGTGATTGCACAAAGTTGCCTGGTAAGTAAGCTTCCCTTCCTTAGCAGAGCTCAGTGGAGAGTGGAGGACAGGCACCATGTAAGCGCTGTAGTCCCACTGTGTGCACGGACTCCGGAGACAGCTGACCCGACATGCCCCTTGCCTTGAAAGGCAGGCATTCTGAAGAGGCCAAAGGCAAATGCCAAGGGAATCAGTGCTTTAGGGAGTGGGTTCTTTGCTTGGGTTAAGGCTTTTTTCCATGTTCAGCTGTGCACTCAGCTAAAAGGCAAAGCCAGGGAGGGACACACCATCAGCTTGGGGTGAGAAACACAGCTTCTTATCTGGAGCATGGCATGAATTCAATAAGGACAGCATAACCCGCTCCTCCAAATGTCTAAATCAGCAGAACGAATTTAGCCTGCACTGTGATTGGTAGTCATTTTGCAAGTCTAAAATGTTGCCAGCATTTCCTTATAATAAACCAGGACTCTCGGAGAGTTAAACTGCAATTCTGTTGTAAGACCCAAACTGACTGTGAGCCTCATCTGTACCTTGAAACAAAAACCAAAATGTTAACAACTCCTCTTAACGGGATGAGGGTCTTTATCCAACATCTCCCACAGGACTCAAAATTCACAATGGCATGCTGTTCTTCTAATGATTGCAAATGTGCTCAGGGTTTAGGTTAGGACATTTAAATAAAAACAGCATCTTTCAAAAATAACCACATTTAAAAATACATTTGCGCTTTGGATGAAGTTTTATATTTACACTAAAGGATGTTTGAAGCTGTGTCTGTGCATGTGCGTGTATGTATGTCAATCTTTTTCCAGATTATTCAGAGCCCGTACATCATAAAGGATAGAAAATAGTATTAGATGCCGAAATCCTCAGCTGTACTCACAACCCTTGCCATATGACCATGACAGTGTGCACTATAGAACAAGTGGAGATTTAGTGCTACAGAGTCCCCAGTTCAAAACCTGGCTCCGCCCAAACCTAGGCAATCTCTTATAGAACCTAATAGGTCATTTAACTTGCCTGGACCTATTTCTTTTTCCATTTAAAGTGGAGATAATGCCTATCTTAGTATGTTCTAAGCATTAAGGTTATTTATAAAGTCTATGGCAGATGCTCAATATGGTGACTATTGAAGATGTCTATTTTGGAGTCTAGTTTTCTTGTAGGTGAAATGGGGACAGGAACCTAGAGTGCTTAGCGCCCAGTAATGCACTGTGCACAGGGAGGGGTTGTTATTAAGATGCAAGACGCAGCTCAGATGAATGCAGCTTGTTAGCAGAGGCGCAGGACTGGAGTTAGGGAGGTGGCCTGGGTGCTAATCTCAGCCCTTCCACTCTGGTTAAGAGAGATTTTCAGTGCTTCTGAGGACCAGCCCACAGAATGCAAAGAGTACCCAACGGAGGGGACAAACAGCTAGGTGCCAGCTCCCTCAGACAGTGGGTCTGTGATCTCAAACGAACCAGTTAGGTTTTCTTCAGAAAAGTCTACGTGGTTCCTTCCAGCTGGAAAGTTCTAAAATTCTAGAATTACATTTGGGAATGAGGGAGCAAATGAAATGGACAGGAAGTGACTCATTGGCTCAGGAGAAAACAAGTAGGACAGACCTGGAGCAGGAGGAAGCAAGGGGCTTACAGTGAAGGGAAGAGAGCAGTGAGCTCTGAAAACCAGAGCCTCATCTGTGAGACTTCAAACTCCACGGGGGGCCCAAGAGGACACAGTGCTGAGGTCAAGTGCTCTCTACCTACAACTCTGTAGGAACAGGCTTTGCAGACCTGTAGGTGGAATAGGATTCCTCTTCTGAACAGTCATGAGACCTTGGAAAATGTTACCATTTTCAAGTCTGTCTTCCCATCTGTAAAATAGGAATAACACACCAAATAAGACCATCGGATGGATCGAGCTAGCACAGAATAAGAGCCTGCTACGTACGTGGCATGTGGCAGGTGCTAAATAACATTATTGCTCTGTTCCACTAGGCTATTTCCCCTTCGGCGTGGACACCAAGCTGAAGGAGCATGGACAAAATAATTAGATTTTTATCTTTTCTCAGTTTGAAATCATTAACGTGGTTCATGATGTACTGATGATGCCCAGGCATCACAAGCCTGGGAAGCTTTCCTCGAGCCGCTTGATGCAGACTGAGTCAATTCTCCTCCACTTGGCTGCTTCTTCAGGCTTTTCCTTTTCACAGAGCAATTGCCAGAGACTGGCTCCGTCTATTGTGAAAAGGGTGACAGGACTTTTTTTTTTTCTCTTCTCCCCACAATGATCTAGGTGGTTTCCCTGGGAAGCACTATAGAGACAGCAAGACAAGGGTGTGAATCCAAACCTGGTTCAGGCAAAGGCTAGGAGACGCCACTCACACAGGGGGCATTTGGTTCTCCTGGGGTCTAAACATTTGCCTCAGGTACTAATTTACACAGAACTAATACCAATGAACTAATTGGAATTAGGGGACCAGTTAAGTCAGGTTTCCATACGCAATTCTTTAGGTTACCAGCCTAAGGAATACAAATTGGTCTTACTCCCATTCTGTATATTGAAGAAGTCTCTTATTTGGAATTTGAAATTATGGTAAGAAACCACCTTTCAGGAGGGGAGCATCTTGTTAAGCAAAAGACACTTATTCTGGTGAGCACAAGCTAAAATGTCATTCTTAGTATGACTTAATATTCTCAGAGATGGCATTTAGTAATGGGTGAGGACATGTATGTAATTAGGAAAATGCTAAATAGCACAACCAGAGGAGGGGTAGAGGAAGAGGGAGGGAGAGAGATCTGGAAAGGGAGAGAGGGTGGGGGCCAGGAGAGTAAGGTGCTTCAGCACTTGCAAGGGGAAAAAGGAGAGGTGAACCCCAGCAGCTGCCAGGCCTGCTCAGGGGGCCTGGGAGGAGATTCTCACCCGAGGTGTCTGACAGAAATGCTGTGAGCCTTGAGAACTCTCATTTGCCCTACAATTCCTGCCTCCAGCTGTCCCTACCTTACTCCTGAGAGTCTTGTTTTGGGAGAAGGGAATAATTAGGGACACAAAAGTTTATGCTTTTTAAATTTTTATAGATTTTATTTACTTATTTAAAAGAGAGAAAGAGAAGAGAGAGCGAGGGGAGGAGGAAAAGGAGAGGGACAAGCAGACTTCATGCTGAGCTTGGAGCCCAATCTCACAACCCTGAGATCATGACCCGAACTGAAATCAAGAGTTGGGTGCTCAATTGACTGAGCCACTCAAGGGCCCCCAAAGTTCATGACTTTTACTAATGGAAGATCAATTCCCTTATCTCTACCAAATGCATATTGAATATTCAGAGCAGGTTTTTAAAAGGTGCCAAATTCTTACCTGCCCAGGGCCCCCACATGCCTGGTCTGGTCCTGGTGTCGGGCTCTGCATGAGGCTTTCCAAGTGCATCTCATTTGAGATGGAGTCACTGGGATTAAGTGGGGGCCCTTGAATTGTCAAGAGCTTACCTTGGGGGGCTGCCTTTGATAAAGGCAAGGCAAGGAGAAACAGAATAAAAGGGGAGGAAGTAGAAGCCAGTCAACTTCTATTTGACTTACTCTCAGCTCAGCAGCAGAGGGAGGCAGAGAGTAAAAAACGGTGTGTGGCAGGCCCTACTCGCACAAACAATAGGCATGTGTAAAAAGGCAAGCAAAATTTAAGGTGTTTACTGTAAGAAATAATCTGAAAAGCTTCTGAGTAGCACACAGGCAGTCCTACAGAATCATCGGTATTTGGGAG
Organism: Vulpes lagopus; assembly: GCF_018345385.1. Classification (NCBI taxonomy): domain Eukaryota; kingdom Metazoa; phylum Chordata; class Mammalia; order Carnivora; family Canidae; genus Vulpes; species Vulpes lagopus. The sequence continues at coordinate 147,993,350 of NC_054826.1, forward strand.
GCAGGACTTATGATTCTAGTTAGTCCAGAGGATGAGGAGGCGACACAGGGTGAAGAGATTGTAATTAAAAAAAAAACAACAAAAAACAAAAAACGAAGAAACTATGCGTTTTAGAAAATGAACTTTTTCTTTCTCATCTTTCTTTGGCATCAGATCTATCTTCTTTTGTGAACAGAGGGCTCGAGTTCAAGGTGTGCCTCTGTGCTTCTGGATAACCAGCTTTATTGCAGAGCCCCCGGGGGAAAGGGGGGGACAGAGGCTGCAGTATTTGAGAGGACCCCAGGAGAAGGGGAGCGGGTCCGCAATAGCAGGGGCACAGCCTCTCCCCTCCCTCACCGCATGCTGGAAAGGCAGGTTGCAGCGTGGAAGGGAATGCCGAAGAATGTGGCTTCTGCATGCCCGGTCACTGCCCTGGAGGCCCTGGCAGTCCCCGAATGGCTGCTGAGGTCTTATGTCAGATGCTGGCCTCCTTCCCTCAGCAGGTCTCCCAAAGCTTCGAGGTGGGCCCGCGCCTTTCTCGAAGTACCGCATTTCCAGGGTAAAATCCGGCCATCTGGTGTCAGCAGCATCACTTTCCTTCACAATCTGCTTCAGTTTACATCGAGTTCTGTCCTCCAGCAGAGAGGAGTCTTTTATCAGCTTTCTAATGTGCTCCTGAAAGGGTAAGTTGGGGGGCTGGGGGGTGGGTATGAGCTTGAGGGGGAGACAGAGAAGAAAGTCTTGTCTCCAGAAGGAACTATCATATGCTTATTTCCCCCAATAATTCCATTTCCCCCCTTTACTAAAGCTTATTAAAAAAAAAAAAGATTTATTTATTTATTCATGAGAGACAGAGAGAAAGAGGCAGAGACACAGGCAGAGGGAGAAGCAGGCTCCATGCAGGGAGCCCGGTGTGGGACTCGATCCCAGGACTCCAGGATCAGGCCCTGGGCCAAAAGCAGATGCTCAACCACTGAGCCACCCAAGGATCCCCTACTAAAGCTTCTTAAAATTTTGTCTTGCAGTTCTTTACTTTTTATTGATCTGGTCCATATTAGTGTTCGTGCTAAACTAACAGTGCATGGAGAAATGAGAGCAAAGAAGAGAGGGAGAACTGGGGTGCTTTGTGAGCATCAGTCCCCAAGGATGAGCACCACTGGAGAGACTGACCTATTTAGAAAGATCGTTGTCTAGGATCAATCCAGCTTTTTGGGGGGCTTGTTATTTTGGGATCATTGTAGCATATTTTGAAAACTCCAACTCTTGTTATGAGATTCACACGTAAATCTAAAATTGATCTGGTGAATGATATAACCATACAACAGCACAGGGACAAATCAGTACAGTCAACTTCTTCCAACATTTAATCTGTTTTTATTTGCCATTTGTTATAAAAATTGAATCTTTGTTTTACACAAAAGGTACTTTAAAACAGTAAAGGTTACCAAAAACCACTGAATCTCAGGCAAAGGGATTCACCACCAAAATGCAGATTTACATGGTAAACCTGAGGGCCAGAAATATTCAACTTACAAAAAAAAATCTTATGTTTTCTAATAATTCATTACCAGAAGCAAAACCCGGTTATGTACATGTTTCAAAATATGTGACAAAGATAAAATAACAAATGCCAGCTCTCACCGTGAAGCTAACCAAAGAAAATGTCTCTACCCAAGATTGGCCCATTATTTCACACAGAGTGAAACATTTGAGGAGCTTTAAAAATATTTAAACATAAATATTTAGGTTTACATACAACACGCATATGCACAAACATATCCATTCTAATTCTATGCCCCTTTATATTTTTTAAATTGCACCATCTCTGTTAGAGATAATATAGAACATGCAGGAGGCATTCATAATTTTTTTTTCTCAGCAGTGGTGTATTATACAAATCAAATGCAACACTTAAACATGAATTAAGTTCAACTGGAAGCTATCTCAACTCAGTACTTCAGCTCATATAGTCGGTGTTAACACTTTAGTGTTGATGAAATTGTTCATATTAAAATAAAAGTTGAGGAGAATGTTGTCCATTACCAAAGGTACTGAGCAGATAGTTCCCAGTGGATGTAAGAGTGATGGACCAGAAACAGGAAGAAACCAATTAAACAGGTCTGCAGGTTTTCACTGCTTTCACATTCAACTGAAGATAAGAAATAATTATATCCAGGACATTTTCCAACAGTCATGAGTTTATACCATTTCACGTATATAATGTCTTCATAATTCAAACGAGGATACAAAGTAGCTCCTCCCCCTCCCATCGGCCTTCCTCTTGTTTCCAGAAAGAAATGAACACAGATTTTGATGCGATATACAGTTCCTGGAAACAAAGTGGACTTACAGTTATATTCTCATGCTTTTGGTAGGGATGAGAAATCATGGAATCAATCAGCTCTAAATATTGCAGGGATGGGTAAAATGGAACTACTCAATTAGGCCTCATTAAAGGCCCTGGCTTCCCCCCAAATAAATACATGCTCAAGTATCACTGCGAGTCCTTTAGCACAAATCTATTCTGTTATATACAAGTGCTGACCAACTTTAAGGAGGTGAGTGAGTAGAGAGGGGAAGCAACATACCTATGCAGTTAGGATGATGCTAAGAGAATGTGAAGATGGAAGGAGCGTTTAATTGAAAACACAAGGAAATAAAGCTCTAAACCCACAGAATAACTGTTTGATTATTTTAATGGTTTCTGAACCCATCATTATGCAATATTCTACTTAAACATACAAAATTTGAATCATGAAACACAGGAAGAACAGAAACAAATATTGTCACTCTCAAACAATAATATTATGCAGATAACTCACTGCAGCTTACCACAGCACAGTAGTAAGCTTACCACACAAACTGAAGCCACGCCACAGCGCTGAGAGCCTACGGATCTCTATTTACCCTGTTTAACACAAACATTTGTTAAGTGATAGTGAAGTATGGTGACATCCAGGGAGAAAAATTAAGACTGAGGATGAAGAATGAAAACACAGTATCTGTGTGCCACACAGATGTATCCTAATGTAGGTTAGGGAGAGAACACCATACCTTACAGCAGTGCTCAAAACTGCCTATGGTGTGTGTGTCTCTATGTGTGCAAAAGCTCATCTGTGTGTGTCTGTGTGCGTATGCGATTAAAACGAACCTATGCCATTGCTAGCATAAGTCATCAACTTTGTTCTGAACAACATCCCCATGTATTTTTTTTTTTTTTTGGAAAATGAACTATGCATTCTTGGAAATGATATGCCAACTGAAGTGCATAATTGAATAAACTGCATTTTCCTCATTGAAAATCCTTTTAAACGGATATGAACACTTGCAAAATGAAGATCTGCTCCAACAATGCAGTAAAGGTGGCATCAAACACCACATTTTCAAATGTCAAGTGGTGGTCTCAGAGTTCATTGCATCGAGGCTATGTTATTTCAAAAGCTACCTAAACACTGGTGTGTAAGATTGAAGTAAAACAGAAATCTAAAGACTATGGCATCAAGGAATAAGATTTGTACCAGTAACTATACCCTAGTGTTTGGAAAGCAGCTTACAATATTCATTATTGATCCTGATGGTAAGTAATATGCTTCCAGAAATTGAGAGAAGCGATAAGGAAGATTTAGTTAATGACTTTTGCGGGTGAACACAACCAGTGTGCCTAGCCGTGGAGAAGTTCTAGTTTGTGAGAATGGCAGCAAATCTGAAATCTGTTTTGAAAACTCTTCTTTATGGAGGGGGGTGGAGTTTTTCAGAGAAACGATGGCTAATTATATGGCCACAAGCATTTAAATACCTCTCCACGCATTGTATTCCATATTCCAAAAACTTAAGATAAATCCTATCCAACACTGCAATCAGTACACATGACAATTTTATTGTGAAACATTAAAATGGCCATTAACTTACATTAAAAAAATGGAAATAACAAAAACCCTAGATATAGTCAGAATGTGTTTTCTAAAGTCCTAGAAGAAAGTTTCATCAGTTATGCCTGGGTCCCTGAGAACTTGAATGTTCTGACTAAAGGCAAGTTTTGGTAAGAATTAACATTTTTACACTGTTCTTTCTCCTTCAGAATAAAAATAATGTTTTAGGCAGCTTTTGGTGTTTACAGTTTTATAGCTCATATTATTCAATTTACATTTGACACAAGCAATTACTTTCTCTGAGTGTCAGTTCAGGGGTGTGTGGTAGGTGAGGGGAGCTACATTTTGCTATCATTTAAAGACTCACTTTCATCTTTCTGGGAGGGGCAGAGCAAGAAACAACATATCACACATCACAATTCCATGCTTACAGTATTCACCCATAATGTTTTCCAGTTTTGTCTAGATGCAGTTAATAGGTTACTTCATAGTTAACATCCAAAATGAGACAGGCATCATAATGCCTAGACCCATTAGAGAAAAACATGGTAAGAATGTACATTTCCGCAAAATGAATCCATTGATTTTATTCATTTTACAATATGCATGATAATAGAAGGCTAAACACAAAGCTCTTTATTAAAAAAAAGAGAGAGAGAGCAAAATGTATTCCAGGGAAGTTAGACAAAGGCATGAGATGAATTTCAGTTAAATGGATATACTTCTTTGTGAGCTTTGAGAATTCTTAAATATTGAATCGAGGTGGAGTGTTTTACATTATAATCATATCTAGAGATCATGCAGATTTTGAAGAAAAGTATTTTGCTTTAAGCCTTAATTTCTCCAAGTGTTTTTGAAATCAACTTTAAGGATTCAAATCTGTACCTCTCCCCTCCATCACAGTTTTTGAAGTAATTAATTGTACCCGTACAATAGCACAGCAACTAGGGAAGAGAGAGGTAGATGATGTGGCCATCCTCTTATAAGGAAACCCCCCAAATATTTTAGGGCAGAAACACAAGGCTTTTGTTATCCAAAAGTAATTAGTTGCAGAGTAGAAAAACATTCTGGAGCAGGATGCACACAAATATGCGACTCGAGAGCAGCCAAAACCAAGTATATTAACAGTGAATTCTTAAAGAAATGCATGTGTTCTCTGTACCTTACAAAAATTATTTTCACAGATTTTGAATCCAAGATTATGCTATGGAAAGTATATGTTTTACATTTAATAGAAAAATTATTAGCAAATAAAAAAGGCTCTGCTGATACGTCTGAATTAATTTTAGGAAATAGGAGTAATTTTCAGGATGCCCCGAGGGTGACCTGTCCTAAGTACACTGTTCTTTTCTATGGAAGGGCCAAAGGCAGGCACTTTTCTCAGGGTTCACCCTCGTTTGGGGGCTTTTGTTAGGATTCGCCATTGTTAAGAGAAAACAAGGTGAAGGAAGACTCGAGTGGTCTGGGACAGGAAATAAAATCAAGCCAAGAAGGAATTCTGTGAAGCACAATGTACACCCTGCCTAAAAATATTTAAGACCATAGATCAAAGACAGTGTTGAGTATACATCAAGGACATATTGATGAATTTATGGTCTAGGTGATAAATATCAAAACAGGAAGAAGCCAGTTAAAACAAGTGTGCAAATAAGTAAGTACTGGGGACTGGGGGAAGGACATGAAAGGATATCGCATCTTCAAGGTAAAAACCGCAAGGCGGAGATTCAGTAATTTCATGTCCCCCATGCCACCCTCGAAGAGTACGTCTCACATCTTAATAAGTTAAAGATCAGTTATTCACAAAACTTTAGTTCAGTGTTAACACTTTTTTACCTGTTTAATTTAGGGCTAGACACTTGAGTTGCTTTCGAGACATTGGGTTATAGTCAAGTCATAATTATTACCCATTTTTCATCTTTATAACTTAGGAAACTTTAGTTCTCGTTTAAAGCCCCGGGGGCACACTTTTAAAAATTCTTTTCTCTCTGGATCAGCATTTATCTAAGCACGTCTGCAAACGTTCTGTCACAGGGAGAGGAAGAGTGTTGAGCAAGTTCTCCTCTACAATCAGACAGCTCCGCTTTAGGGACGGACAGCCTTCCAGTTCAGGAGGAAGTGTTTCCAGGTAATTACCAATGAGCTCCAGATGAGTAAGGTTCGACAGCTCACCCACGTGAGGGGATAAACTCATCAGGCTATTTTTCCCCAAAAGTAAACACTGCAGCTTTTTGCACTGAAACAGCCCATCTGGTAGCATCTCAATCTGGAAAGGGGAAAAGAAAGCAGTCAGTGAAACTGGTTTTCTATGGCCTACGACAATGCATTTACTTATTTATACCCCTACCTTTTCCCACAGACACTTCTGATCATTTACAGGAATACGGAGAACAATGATGATAAATGTGAAGGGGATGGAAAAGAAAAAGGAAACCTAAGAATGTCCTGACTTGACGTGGGTACTGATGCCCCCAAGCACCCCTAAACTCTTGTTGTATACGTGGGTGGGTAAAAGATTTGATTCAGGGCATTCCAACAAGCAATTCTCAAACACAACCTAATTAGTCACCTACTCATTGCCCCTAGGATAAAAAGCAGCAACAACAGTATTTTACGAAAATCGTAATTATTCTTGAGGCTGAGGATCAGAAGTAAATTGTTCTCAAGAGTCCTCATAAAGAGTTACTGTGTAGTGTAATGAGAAATATCCTCAAAAACATTGTGAGTACAGACACAAGGCTATTTCTAAGGGTTTCTTTTCATTCTATGAAAAGAAAAAATTCGACAGAAGCACAGACAAGAAGATATGATCATATAGACGCACACATTTCATTTCCCTCTACATATGCACTTCTGTGAGTATTTACCCTTCTTCCTGCCCTCTGGCAGTTTCAATTAAATCATGTATCACAGAGAAATAATTTAAAATATGATAAATAGCCTGAAATTAGGTCAACTCCTCCAGCTGCTCAAAGGAGCTGCTCCCCCATGTGGTCGGTCGGTTGCCCGTGAATTTCTAAGCGAGCCACAGTGCATCTGTGAAAGTTGATTGGAAAAGACATCCACGGAAGAGCTGAGAGCCAGCATCCTCAACTCTTGTCATGCCACTGAGAGGGGAGTTTGTACTGGGCAGTGCTGGACAGCGTGCAGGCCGATCTATAATGCGGCACAGAGGGTATCTTTGCAACTGTGAAATAGTGCAGGCTTCTTGGTTCAGGATGGGGCTTTGTTAGACACAGGGATGAAAGGGGCACTCAAGAGCTCAGCCTGCACCTCTGATGGGCTAACACAGTCCCACTGAGCCAGCTCTCTGCTGGAATTTCCAGGGCCATCCAGAACTATTCCTCAAAGATAGACATTATACAAACTAAAAAATAGTCAAACTGCATTCAGGAGTGCTCATTATATTTGAAATTCCTCTCTCTTCCATCGTCCACACATACACTCGGTATGGCTATCCTTGGAAATAAATCAAATGATCACCATTGCTAAGTATGGCATTCAATAAAGCTCCTCCTTGTACACCAAAATACTGGGTAGGAGCAAAGGAAAAGTATTGATCCTTCTATTTCGTTCCCTTCTCGAGTGCAGATACAAAACCATAACTATGTAGATTTCGATATGGAGCCATGGCAGAGAGATAAGAGAACAGGAGAAATGTAACCCCTTTCTCATGCAACCTCTTCTGGTCATACGCCTGCAGCTCAGAAGTACAGTCAGTGACGTACAAGTAGAGTAAATAATCCATCCTGTGCAACCCAAGCTCAACCCTGAGAGTGCCTATTAGTGTCTAAGCAATGACTCGGGGAGGCCAGTTGAGAAAAAGAGGGTAGGCTTGGCTCATCTTGATTCAGTAAATGCAGACAGACAGCCTCCTTTCGTGCCAGGCTCCCAGCTAGGTGTTGAGGATAAAGTGCTGATAGACAGATGGGTCTTCGAGAACCATGGTCTAATGCAGGGTTTCTCGACCTTGGCACTGTTGAAATTTTGGGTGAGATCATTCCTTTTGTGGGGGGCCCTGTGTATTGTAGACTGTTTGGCAGCATCCCTGGCCTCTGCCTTCTAGATGCCAGTGCTATGCCTCTTCTCAGCTGTGATAAACATGTCTCCAGACAAATGTCTCTTGGGAGGCAAAAGTGCCCCCATTTGAGCGGCACTGGCGCACTGAGAAATACTAAACAATTAAATCAATAATTAGTCTGTCATGGGCGCTGGGAAGGAGGGACAGTAGCAGGGACTGACTGTAGCAGGGACTGCTCCATCTCCTTACTTCAGATAGCCTCCAGATGCCCAGCAAGGACCTTGCTTAATTGGACTCCTTTCCAACTGGGTGAAAACCCAGAAGCCCTTGCCATCACTCTCCTGTCTATCAACACTACCATGTGTTCACCAAACTTCTTTCAAATTTCCAAAGTTGGGATTTTAGCAACTTCTCAGCCCCCTAAGACAGGAGAGGGGTTTCATGAGGCAAGGGGAGCAAGCCCCCAGGGTCCCTCAGCTGTGCTGCTGTCATGAAAGTGAGTCAAGGGCTGTGCTCAGTGGTTCTACTTCCTGAGTGCCAAGTGTCCATCTCAGGGACTTTCTTTCAGAGTCAGCACCCAGCTGAGGCACAAAACCTTTCTTCACCTGCCTGAATTCAATTATGTTAAAGAAGGCTGGGGAACTGTGGTAGGGATGTAAGATTTTCCTTCAATTCAGCATTTCTATTCTGAAAAATCTACTTAAACCTTTAAAAATAGTTTACCCTGAAGCTATATTACAAGAATATCAAAAACATTTTGCCCAGGCTGATACATTTAATAAAATTTTAGATAGCATTTATTTATTCTGAATTAATTTAACATGCTTTTTCTTAGACAATATGATATACACCCCCCAAAAAGGAAAAAATGACCCTAATGGACTACTGATTTATTTTTTAAAAATCAAAAGAAATGTTTGCAGACTATCAAGGAGTTGATACACTTCATATGCAGAATGATTTTACAGAATAAATTATAAGTTATACATACAACAAGCTATCAAACTGAAAAAAAGAGAGAAACTAATGCTACATCCTAGAATTCTCTGACAACAAAATATCTTGAACAAATTGTAGTAAAGCCCCCAGAACATCTAAGGAAGGATGGTCCTCTTCCTATATGTATTGCTGACATCTGATAATGAAATACTCCTGTTTCCAGAGGCTGAGACCTTGCTTCAGAATCTGTCTCAATGTCAGATTTCCCTTTTTTCCTAGCTGTTGAACACATCATCTCAGTACATGCTAAGCAAATCCATAAAAGCCATTCATTTCAGGAAACAAAAATGAATATTTCCATTTCTAAGTAGTAGTAGTGATGTCAAAAACAAGCTCCATCACATAAATGATCTTTAGAAGGAATTTCTACTTCCAGCTAGAAGTCTTTGAGTCAATAAAAGAAACACATTAAATGCACAAATGTAGAAGTTGGAAGACCTAGGTGTAAATTGGAATGGTTTTTAAGATTTGAGTGAAACTATTAAGTCCTCCCCCTTTCCTATGCTTCTCCATCACATTCGATACCATCATAATCGAATTACACTTTGGTACTGGCATAGAGAGGCTTCCTCCTCCTCTCCCGTCTCCCACGTCCATCCACACACACCACTGCTTCCCGCATAACAGCATTTGCCTTGACGCATCTGAGATGCAGTAGAGGGAGTGCCAGAGTGGGAGTCGGATCACTTGGGTTCCATCCCAGATTCATGCCAGGAAGCTTCAGACTTCAGGCAAATCACTCTGAGCATCAGTGTCAGTATCAGTATGAAGGCAGTTACTAGAGCAGAGGTTGGAAAAGTTTTTCTCTAAATGTGTAGGATAGTAATTATTTTAGGCTTTGTGGGTTAAGAAGTAAAACTGGAAATATTATGTAGGTACTTATACAATTAAGAGAGAAAAAATTTCCTACATTTTTAAATGAGGAAATTCAAAATATAATAATGGTTGAGTATAATTTTTTTATAATATAGGCTCACGAATGAGAACAATGGAATTTAGTCATGGATCCTGAGATTTGAATTTCATAGAGTTTTCATGTGAGACAGAATGTTATTTAAACATTTTTTTCCTTAATCATTAAAAAATTTAGAAGATCATTCTTAGGTCGGGGCTGTATAAAAATTTTAAAAACATTCTTAGCTCAGGCCCTGGGTGGGATCAGGCTGCAGTTTGCTGACTTGATTGCCCGTGGTGTTCCTTTCAGATGTAAATCTTTAGATCTTGTTTTGAATTTATAGTCCTACTTCAAAATCATAACTGATTAAACTTTTTAAAGGGGTTTTATTTCTTGATTGTAATCTCCCAACCCTTCTAAATGGGTTACAATTAGAGCGTCCTTTGAAGGTACCAGTTCATGCTAAGTATCACTTTCAAGCTCAAGTCTGACCCCAGCTACTGTCTAGTGAACTCAAATCTGAACTTGACTGGCAGTCTTCAAGGCATTCTCCATTCCGACCCACCTTCTAAATGCTCTCATCTCTTATTACATCTGGGTATGCTTGTTGCAATCCTCTGCACATGTCCTCTATCCTTCTACATTTCCAAAACCCCCAGAGTCTTAGGAACACTCCTCTCAAGAGTTACTATAAAAAAAAAGAACATTTTGGGTGCCTGGCTGGCTCAGTCAGTAGAGCATATGACTCCTGATCTTGGGGTTGTACATTTGGGCCCCACACTGGGTGTAGAGATTACTTAAAAATATAATCTTTAAAAAAAAAAAAAGAACATCTTGCTCAAATCTATTTGGCAAACATTGCATATCATACCCCCCTCTTGGAGAAGCACAATGCATATTCAAATACTAAAGGCTCTAAGGAATCCTGCAGCAAAAACTATGATAAAAATAAATGTTTAGGGGGGCACACCGTCTTTGGCTCAGGTGGTGATCCCGGGGTCTTGGGATCAAATACTGCATCAGGCTCCCCACAGGGAGCCTGCTTCTCCCTCTCCTATGTCTCTGCCTCTCTCTGTCATGAATAAATAAATAATCTTTTAAAAAAGTTAAAAAATAAATGTTTAGTGTTTTGTGTGATAACATCTATTACTACCCTGTGGAAGAAACTCTAGAGTGCCCTCTGTGAATGTCTGTCATTTGGGGGATGCCCACTATCTTCAATGTTTGGAGAATTTCCTACCTTATCTTGGTGGTGGGACTCTTGGTGGGAAGCAGAGTCCACTTCCCATTGGAGGAACTGACAACATCAGATTCCAGTCTTCCCAGATCCCCTTACAGCTTGAATGTGGGGTGGGTGTTCATAAGCTCTGCCAATCAGGTGCTCAGACTTGGACTTTAAATTGGGGCTAGTGTCATAAAGCAGCAGAAACCATGAAGAACTTATTTTATAGGAGGGCAAGGGCTGCAGTAGCAGGAGTATCCAATTTTCAGGGGAAGCACTGTGCCCCTGATGGTCAATGGCAGGATACCCTCACCATTTTGTTTTTTGTGCTATGACTTTCACCTTTTGGTTATCTAACTTTACGCTTGTTTTCTAAGCTTGATTCTGCAGGATTTTCCGTGATAATGAGACACAACATCCTGTCAATGAATGTCTCTTCTCCTTAACCACAGAGAGCGTTTGTTGCATCCATCCATGAACCTAGTATACTGCCCAACTCTTTAGAAGAGTATTTTAAAAGCTCTCCTTTCAAACAGGAGGGTATTATACTGAGTGAAATAAGTCAATCGGAGAAGGACAAACATTATATGATCTCATTCATTTGGGGAATATAAAAAATAGTGAAAGGGAATAAAGGGGAAAGGAGAAAAAATGAGTGGGAAGTATCAGAAAGGGAGACAGAACATGAAAGACTCCTAACTCTGGGAAACGAACTAGGGGTGGTGGAAGGGGAGGTGGGCAGGGGGTGGGGGTGACTGGGTGACAGGCACTGAGGTGGGCACTTGACAGGATGAACACTGGGTGTTATTCTATATGTTGGCAAATTGAACACCAATAAAAAACAAATTTATAAAAAAATATAAAATAATAAAAAAATAAAAGCTCTCCTTTCAGGAAGCTTTACCATGTTTTATTCAAAATGGATGAATCAACTCACATTTTTTAGTATATGCGTATCTAAATATTTACACATCCAATTTCATGTTTTATTTTCTAATTAAAAAAATATTTTGGTCTATCTCATAGAATCTTAAGAATTTCAAAGTTAGAAGGAACCCTGAAACTGAAACTTGAATCCTTGATTCCCTTTAACAACACTCCTACCAAGTGGTTGACAATCTATATCCAGACAGTTTAATTAATAAGAAATCACTTGACCCTTCTCAAAGGTTTAATTTTGAGGCAGCTTTTTGGGAAATATGGGAAATCTTTCCCTTGCTTGTCCTGGTTCTAAGATTCATGGTTACCTGCAAGAAGATTAAGTCTTCCAAATATTTAAAGACCAGTATTGTGAACTATTCTTTTTCTCTTCCTTTCCCAATACTTCCCATCTTTAGGTTAACTATTCCACCGGAGAACTTTTCATCTCTCTGGCTGCTGTCTTCTGAGTGAGTTCCACTTTCTCCATATCCTGATTAAATAAGTCTCTTCACAGTTCTGAGGAGAGTGTTCTTCACCCATTCAAAGGTCCTTGTTATGGCTCTGGGATGCTTGGCAACTGCTGGTTATCAGACTTCTGAGACAACTCAGGCTAAGATATCATTCTACTTTGGCCATAAACTGCCTTCAGAAGAGGACTTTTCATGTGTGCCAAATATCCTCCCTTACTCAAGATAAACTGTGTCTGATACTTACACCTAGTTTTCCTTTTAGACACAGTCAAGATGTCAATAAACTTAGTGTCAAAAGTACAAATGGTCTTAAGGTTTTATTAAATCAAACCAGAAAAACACATTAACTTATTAATTAACATACATTTAAATAATTCATGGCCAGCTAATAATTTAATCAGCTGCAACTTTCAAAAATTCATGTAGTGACATAACCATATAATAACTTAGTGGAACCAATGCCTTTCAATATAATTCTTTATACTTTTTATTACTGACTTAACAATGGGAAAATATAACCTAAATATTAGTATTAATCAACTGCATAAATAAACAACACTAATGAAAAATCTCTAGACCTATAGTTTTCAAAGTATGGTCATCACAGCACCAGCGTAATTTTCACCTGGGATTTTTTAGAACTGCCAACTCTTGGATCCTACACCAGACTGACTAAATTGAAGACTCGGGGAGTGGGGTCCAGCAATCTGTGTTTTAACAAGCCCTTTGGGTAATTCTTATGAACGCTGCTAATCTAACTCAACCCTCAAGGAGTTTTACAGCCTCATAATTCTTTAAGACCCAAAGATTTCGCATTTATCTTAGAATGGGTTCTAGCCTTTTAATATGTGAGTCAGGTCTTAGGGTTCAAAAAATCAGCACGAATTTTGCTCTCATTCCCCAACTTTCTGGTGTTTTCCCAACAATTCATGGTTTTTGAAAATAATGTCTGGTGATTAATATGTTCATTAGCCAACACCATGTTCATAGTCACATTTAGAATGAAATTTGACTTACAAAAAGTCTAGGAGATAATACACTTTGGGGGGCAGGGTAGAAGAAAACAGCCCCCATTTTCTACTACAGGAAGATCACTTTCATTTTTTGGCAGACTTGATTTCTGAAAGATTTTTTTTCTTCTTCTCATATGGACATTACCATCACTCTCTTGTCCTTTTGGCTAGCATGATTTTTTTTTTCTTTTCCCTCCTGCTTCACATTTTAACCTAGGAAACTACTCATTTGTTTCTTTTTTCTTGTTTCAGTGAAGTCAAGTTTTCCTTAACTTGGCTTTACTGTTGCAAATTATGGTTCATTTTTAAAGTATGGATGCTGGAAAAAGCTTCTAAGAAGCCCTAGTGTTGCATTATAGAACCAGGCCTTTCATTTTGAATCGTCTTTCTAGACATGCATGTAGATTTCAAGTCTCTTTTACTGCATCACAAAAAAGATTTATGAATAATTCATGATCCCAGTATTTTTAACAAAAAGTTCTTCTCCTATGACAGATTTGGAAAGCTAAAAACTTTTATGAAGCTTTCTAACTACTTAAGATCTTTCCAAAATGAAAAGTAAGCTCTGTTATAACTAATTAGTCTAAAATACTTCAATTGCGATGTTTATGTAAAAAAAAAAAAAATGGGGAAAGAGAATAAAGAGAACATTCATTGAGCAATTATTATGTGCCAGGAACTATGCCCAGCACTTATATTTTTCTCATAAAATCTCCATGACAAAAAAAAAAAAAAAAATCTCCATGACAGCTTGTAAGTCAGATTAAAAACTGATACTCGGTATTTTGGTAATTTACTCACAGTCACATATCTAGTAAGTGGGAGTCAGGCCAGGCCCGATGATGCTTAGTTTGCCCCTAAGTCCATTTTCTTTACCCACTTTATACACTGCAACAGCAGATACTCAGAAGACTGGCTAAACAAAGGGAGGAATGGATTTACTTACATTGTTGTTGGTCACAGCAAAGTACTGCAAATTACTCAGATACTGGATTTCTTCTGGAATGAAGGTCAGGTGGTTATAGCTTAGATCCAAATAATGTAGTTTGGTGCATAGGAAAAGCTGCAGGGGCAGATTCTCAATATTATTATGGTTCAAAGAGAGCTGCTCTAGATTAGATAGTGCCCCAATCTGGGCAGGAATATAAGCAATGTTATTGTGCCACAGCTTTAAGCAGGAAAGATTCTGGAGATGCTGAAAGCTAATGATCTCTTCTACAGTTTTCAGGTTATTCTCTTTTAGGTCTAACTCATGCAAATTGTTGAGGCTGAAAATAGAGTGTGGGATGCGTTCCAGGTCACAGCTGATCAGCTCGAGGCTCTTCAGATTGACCATCTTTTTCAAGTTGTTCAACACAACCAGCTTGCTTCCCTCGTTATCGAGGGCCAGCTTCTGCAGAGAAGGCAGGAGGTCTGTAATGACCTGTGGGATCCGGGAGAGGCTGCTCTTCAGGTAGAGGGTCCGCAGGTTTTTCAAGTCCTGGAAGCCCTCCAGCTGCATGGTACTCAGCTGTTCCGGAAGAACACAGCCCGACAGATAAAGTTCCTTGAGATTCTTCAGGTGAAATACCCAGCGTGGGATCTTCCCCATTTCGGTGAATTTCAGGCGGAGGATTTTGAGGTTCTCCTCCAGGAAGCCCAGCGCTGGATGGTCCACCACCAGGGACGAGTGGTACACGTGAAGCTCCCTGAGGTTGACCAGCTGCGAGACCGCAGAGGGCAGCTTGACCTCAGGGATCAGCTCCAGGCTCAGCACTTCGATTTCTGTCAGCTCAAAGACGTTGTCCGGAAGACCGTTTAGCATAAAAAGATGCAGCTCTATCTTGTCCTGTGAGTTTTTCACAAGCTTACTCTTCAGCTTCTCAACTGTCCATTCGTTGTTGAGGTTGATCTGTTTCAGCTTGTTCTCGCTGACCTCCGACAGGAATATGGAGAAGCGTTTGGAATAAAGAGGATCGTACTGATCGGCCAGATGGAGGATGAAGGCGAAGTCGTTCTTCACGTCGGGGATATCGCTATAGTTGCTTTTCTCTCTCAACGCCTCAAAGGAATATTGCTTCAGAGAACTCCTCAGCATCCACCATAAGCTGTAGGAGGAGGTGAGACCATAGAGTATAACCAAAATGACATAAAACGAAGCCAGGACCTTAAATATTTCTGCCAAGGAGTAGACACACTGGTAGCGCTTGTAGCCTGTGAAAGCTTGCACATCAACCGAACAGTCGATTTCAAGACTGATGTAGGTTAGAAAATACGGAACGTAAGTTATGATGAGGACAAACAAAATGACTTTCACTATGATCTGCTTCAGATACACTCTATAAATGATGTCCTTCTGCTCCACGTGCAGGCGGAACCTTTTCACTTTTTCAAAGATGGCTTTGGCCTGTTCACCCTCCTTCTTGTCCAGGACGCTAGATGTTGGGCTTTCTATGCCAGCTGACTCCAAGCCAGGCTGTGGGTAGGGCAATGACTGCTTGTTGGAATCGACGTCGGCTGAGCACCCTGAGGACGACAGCAGAACCTTGGACTTGGAGAATGTCAGGGGCCTCACTGATTGCTCGGCCACCGTTTCGGACAGGGCCCGGGTGGTCCACGGGGAATCGAAGCACTTGTGAAGGATGGCCACAAAATGCTCGAGCCGAGAACTGGTACTGGGATAGTGTAGCCAGAAGTTGCTACAGGCTGCAAAGATGAGCGTGTGCAAGAGCACCAGGTAGGGGAAAAACTTGGCGAACCAATGGAGCTGTTTCTCATAACAGACGGCGTCAATGTAGGAGTACTGCTGTCGGTGGAGGTCGTTCTGGATTCTGAGGGGGAGCGGAAGCGGTGTCCCGGGATCAGAGGACATGTTTGCGCTGGCTCTCAGGATGTCCCAAGGCACGGCACAGTGATTGTCATATTCCACCTTACATGGAAGACAGCACAGAACCCTGCTCTGTGTGAGCTGGAGAGCTCCGGCCAGCACAGCCACCAGCAGCATGATCAGGGTAATGTAATACCAGAAGACGTCCCACCATGGTTTTAGGATGTGATAAGATGACTGGGCGTCTGCTAAACATTTCAGCTCTGTTAGTGTAATCATGACTTTCCCTTATAGGAGTACAGAAACTGGAAGAGGAAAATAAAAGAAAAGCCATTGATGCAAGTATCCAAAATAAGCATTTAACTCTAATGGCTTGTACGTCCCGAGTGGGATTTAGCTCAGGGACAAAACCTGGCAGAGGCAGAGCCAATTGGACAATACAAACATCTTCTGGTTTCATTTGAAAACTTCAGCCATCCCAGCTGTGCACTATGAAGTACTTCAGCTGAGAGACCATTTGGTGGTAGCCAGACTGGATCTATAAAGGTGTTTGGGGCAGATTGTGAAGCAACTATCTAGTTTCCTCCTGGATCTTGACTATCCTCTGCCAAGCTATTAAAAACTAGAAGCCATGTTTTCTTCAATCAACGTTATGAAAACTTATCCTTATGCTACTTATTTCTTAGGGCCACATTTTATACCTTGCAAATGGTCTGAATAAGTGCTTTTCCACACCCCACCCCACGTCTGGGTGCACCAGTTATAGCTCCAGAGTTGTGTTTCAACTACTATCGGGAGCGACTCTTGAGCAAGCACTGCTTTGTAGAATTATCCTTTAGGATTATAGGGATCTATCAGTTCTATGTTCAAAACCAACTGTGAGTTAATGCATTATCTCCTTTCCCCCCAAGCTCTTGCTTTATAACTTAAGTTCATGGCCAACTCAGAGATTTAAAAGTTGACAAAACAACAGTAGTGGCTTAAAAAGGGATAGTGAAGAAAAACCCAATTAGAACATTGCTCTATGGGGGACTCTCTCATGATTACTGTTTTGATGGCAAAGTACTAATAGGATAAATTATTGAGGGTATACTCTATTATTAAATTATTTTTACCTTCAAAAAACAAGAGGTAGATTTTGCATTTTTTCATATTAAAAAGTATCCAGACAGTGCTCCTTACAGCAATGATTTATGTAATGTTCAACCTTACATAAATCAATTGTTTAAAAGACTGCTAATGAGTAAAACCCAGACCACCCAGAAGACAAACAAAAGGGAATATTTGGATCTAATAACATATCTGTTAAGAAAGAAGAAAGAAAATCACAATAATATTGTGTTTTAATGGATAAAGAGAATGAACTCAGATCATCTCTAAGGCTCTGCTACCTTACAGCTTATGGCTGTATTTGTCCTCTTAAAGGTCCTGAGAGGGATCCCTGGGTGGCGCAGAGGTTTGGCGCCTGCCTTTGGCCCGGGGCGCGATCCTGGAGACCCGGGATCGAATCCCACGTCGGGCTCCCGGTGCATGGAGCCCGCTTCTCCCTCTGCCTATGTCTCTGCTTCTCTCTCTCTCACTGTGTGCCTATCATAAATAAATAAAATTAAAAAATAAATAAATAAATAAAGGTCCTGAGAGTTAAATTCTTTTAAGACATACAACTGAAATTGCAGAAGAATGTAAACACAAATGGCCCCAACCATGACAAGGGTATTTGACAGAGAGCGAATATTTATTCAACATAGAACACAAGTCAACATTGACCAAAATCATGTACTTTAAATATTTATACTCACTGGATGAAAAAAATGAATCCAATAAGTTGACTGTGCTTCAATCGGGAGGCCGACACCTTTTGAAATTTCTTAGACACACCATCTCTGTGTTTGTCTTCATTCTGTGAGAAAGCATAGATATCTTATAATAGCTGTGGTATTTTAAACAAAAATGGAGATACTGTCTCCAGAGACCCTCTTCCCATCATAAGACATGATACGGCAAATAGATTTTCATAGATCAGTTTACTTTTCACACTGGAGGACATTTTGGCAAAGCTGTATATACAAGACCCCACCCATATATGAGATCATACTCAGCCCCTGAACTCCCTTAAATTACAGAGAACTTCTACAGAAACTTTGATGTTAATATATTTTAAAATGCCATATTTACAACACTTAGATGAACACTTAACTTTTCCAAGCAGCCTACATATGTTAATTTCTCTCATTCAGTCCTCATACACAGTTGGTCTTATTTGCATTTATCAGATGGCCTGTCAAATCATGTAATTTCTGCATCCTAATTTAAAACCACACATCTCTCTAAAGAAGATTTAGTGCTCTTCAAATTTAGCCTGATTTCATTAGAAATAGTCACAAGTTAATAACTTTTAAAGACACAGCTCAGAAATATGGCTGTAATTCTCTGAAATTATGATATTACTAAATGTAGCTTCCCTTTATATTAGCTTTTTTTTTTAACCTAGTAGGTTAATAGAAGCCATTCTTAGCATCTACTTCAAGCAATCACTTGTAATAATTTAAACTGCATATATATTGATCAGTTTGAAACAAGGGAACATTCTAAAACATACAAAAAAACTTTAACTTGGCATGGAAATTGTGTTTTGTAGTGCCTATGCACCTCTGAAAGGTTGCTGGGAATGTTGATATATTTGCCCTGAAGATACAATCTTTTTTTGGTTTATTAAGTACTTGAAATCCAGCTCAATGTACTAACCCCAAATTGTATTTAAGATGGTTTTAGTAATACTCTTGTGACCTTGTCATTTTCAAAGATCATAAAGTTGGGCATGTCTGAAATTTACTTTGGATTTACCAATCCATGTGCAAAAAAGCCTGCTTAATAACTACTATCCAGTGTCAAATTATTTTGCAGGCCAGAAAGCACAGTTAGTGTGTATGACAATCTAGCCGTGTACTAATCCATACTTACTTAGCACTGCTAGAGTAGGAGTTTCTCATTCACAGTTTGCTTTTAAAAGGCTTACACCATATGATACACAACTGCATTTATGTGCAGCAAGTATGATAAAGATATTTAAGGTGTGGAACATTTTACATATTCTTCCATTGTATTGCATCTACAACGTACCAGGAAAGAATTTATTGCATAATTCCAGAATGCTGCTCAGCCATCCTGATATTTCTTGTAAAATACAGTTTCTTTTAAACATTGCAAACACATTTCCTACTTTAAACACAGTATTTCTATCAAAGAAGAGTCACAAACCTTCAACTACAGCAATATTTTAAAACACAAATTTTCATATAATATGAGAAACTATTATAACTAATATGCTAAGAGAACCACAGCTAATGACAGGTTTACCATATTTATACTAACTGAAATTATTTATAAAGAACTTTTCCTGTTTACCTTTTTAAGAATTATAAACTTTCCATCTAATCACCTAATTCAGATTTCCATTGAGGAATTCCTTGCCAATAAGAGAACATATAAAAATATACTATTTATAATCTAATATCTGATTTCCTACTTTAAAAGTACTTCAATTTACATTAATTTGTTTCATATAATAAACCATTAGGCAAATATTTTTATTCTACACATTTTAAAATATGGAAAATAAAGCAGGCCCAAAGGAGCTATCCTGTCCAAGGTGACAAAACTGTCAAGAAATAGCTGCACTTAGAACCTAGGTCCTCAGATTCAAATCTCAAACCTTGTATACGGCTGACCACGCTGTCTCATTAAATCCAACTAACTATGCCACTCAGTTCTTTTAAAGGCTAAAGAGAAAGCTGAGTATTTATCTCTTTTCCCTAACTGCAATGGAATACATATTTTGTCCCCCCCCCCTTTTTTTTTAAAAGATTTTACTTATTCATGAGACACAGAGAGAGAGAGAGAGAGGCAGAGACACACAGGCAGAGGGAGAAGCAGGCTCCATGCAGGGAGCCCAACGTAGGACTCGATCCGGGTCTCCAGGATCACGCCCTGGGCTGCAGGCAGCGGTAAACTGCTGAGCCACCTGGGCTCCCCTATTTTGTCCCTCTTAAAATACATATGTTGAAATCCTAACTCCCAATGTGAGAATGTTAGGAAGTAGAGCCTCAGATCATGAAAGTGGAGCTCTCATGAATGGGATTAGTACCCTTATAAAAGGGATTCCAGAGGGCTCTCTTGCCCCTTCCATCATGTGAAGATACAGCAAGAAGGTGGCTGTTTATAAACTAGGAAGTGAGCTCTCATTTAGAATCTGCCCATGCCTTGATCTTGAACTTCTCAGCCTCCAGGAACTGTGAGAAATAAATGTCTGCTATTTAAGTCACCAAGGCTGTGGCAGTTTGTTAAAGCAGCCTGAACAGACTTAAGACATCAACTTACCCCAACAACTGCATTGTAACTGGGTTCTATTTTAATCTTTTGAAAAACAAGGATGCAAATATACAATCTTTACAATGTCCCCTATAACATATTATATAGTCTACTTTTGCAGCTAAACTTTTTCTACCAAACATTTTCCACTGAACTAAGACTTATAAATATATAGCATCCGGACTTAAAGATGTATGAAGAATCTTAAGCATTCCTACATAAAAAATGATGTTAATTTTTCTAATTGAAGTGTTTAACTCAAGAGCTAGAGCATAGTTATCCTTTGTCATTACAATATTTAATACTGTTTATGTATCCAGGAAATTTTTTCCAGACCATATTTTTGCAAGCAACGAGAATTCAATCTAAATCAGATCTCTATTTCTAATATACAAATCCACTAAATCAGTTCAAAGAAACAACGTTAAGAGTAAAGGATTTTATGGTTCTAATCCCATTCCTTCAGCTTTTAAACCACATTAAAAAATCATAAAAGCTTTTGAAAGCACATGAATTCATTTGACAATCTCACCCCAAAGCCTCTAGGATTGAAACAAGAACACTCAAGTTAGGCATCTTTACTTCCCACTAGTCCCTATTTTACTTTGAAAGCATTTCCAAAATAACCAGTGAAAAAATAAACAAATGATGGTCAGATGGTATTTAGAGTCATTCTATGCAGAGAACTGGACACTACTTCAAAGATGTCTATCTCTGACCCCAGGCAGGGATATAACCAAACAATTCAAAATGGGGTTTCTCTATGCTTTCACTCCAAATTGATTTAGAAATTGCCTTATATCCCTTCAAAATGTTTAGTACTACTCATCAAAAGATATTTTCCTGGGTCTAACATATACCCAAATGAAGTTTAAATTCACCTCTTTAAGTTCTCTCTCTGGGAAATAGTGTCAGTACCCTTGATTAATTTGCTCATTTTCTTCAGACTAAATAACCCCTCGAGTCATTCTTCAGAGATCTGATGATAATCATTCAGCATTTCCCAAGGACTTAAATGATCACTAGCAAGACACTTGGTATGCCAGTTTATGTCCTTTACCAGTTATTTCAGATCTTATCAATAGAGCAAATTTCAAATACTAAACACCCTTCCCAAATTTAGTTGCAGTCTGAGACTTCCTAGAAGGGAGCTAAGATTTATACAGTGAAGTGTTTCTCTAACTTTAATGTCCATAAAAATCACTGGAGAGCTTACTATATAATAATATATACTCAGCATATTCTCAAGTGTTTGGTCCCACTCTCCGAGTTTATGATTCATTAGGTCTGAAGTAGGCCCTAAGAATGTGCATTTCTTCTTTAAACTATTTTTAAAAAGATTTTATTTATTTATTCACGACAGACCTAAAGAGAGAGGCAGACATAGGCAGAGGGAGGGGCAGGCTCCCCACAGGAAGCCTGATATGGGACTCGATCCCAGGACCCTGGGATCACGACCTGAACCAAAGGCAGATGCTCAACCACCGAGCCACCCAGGTGGCCAAGAATGCATTTCTAACAAACATCTAGTTAATGTTGATGCTGCTGATGCAGAGACCATTTTTTTAAATCTAAGTGGTTCTTAAGTTTGGCTTCACATTAGAATAACCTGGAGCACTTTTTAAAAAAAAACTCAAATCCAAGCCCTATTCCTACAATTGATCAAAGCAACTCATCTGATGTAGCTGAGACCAGTACTTTTTTTGTGTTCTCCAAATCTCCTGAGGAGGAGAAAGCTTACAAGATAGATTGGCAATAAAATATGTGGGGGAAGTGCTGACCTTTGAAATCTTCCTGGAAGTTTCAGTAGGTGTCTAGAGTGCTGCCTCTCACCGAAGACTACCGGTAACAGTGACCAGCAGCTCTGTGACCCCTTAAGAGACCTAAGACCCATGGGCGCGAGGCAGTAGAACAGGGGGTCACTAAACTATAGAGATTCGCAGAGTGGACTTGAGGAAGGATCAGAGACAATGAGCCCAGTTGAAAGGCTACTTCAATAGTGTGGGCTGAAGTGATGGAGGAAAATTTTGCAGTAGGTTTGAAAAAAAAAAAAAAACAATGAATAAAATAGTGACTGTAAATGAAAATTCAACACCACTTAGCAATAGCCCATAGAAGGGTCAACTGAGAAGCAGGGGTCAAATGGATTCAGATTTTGAGTCTATAGTATTGCAGTATCTTCCACAGTTTCTAGCACGGGGTCTACAATATTTGTACAGTAAATAATTGAGCATATCAGAGAGCAGAAAAAAAAATAAATTGAGGTTAGGCAGAGTGTATCTAAGGTAATAAGGCTTTCCCGGGAGAGCTAGCCCTCAGTCACATGTAGATGGGAAGGATTTTGGCGAACTATTCAGCATATTCTCAATATTAATGGTTTAAAAAAACAATACGGTTTTGTTTCTCATGATTCTGTGGGTGGTTCTTTTACTTCATGGTATTGGCTGGCACAAAAGCGGCTGGAAGGTCCAGAATGTACTCATTCATCAGGCTGGTAGTTGGAGCTGACTGCTGGCTAGCACTTCTACTGTAACTTCTCATGGCTATTTGACCATCCCCATGTAACATGGCTGGGTTCTAAGATGATACATTCCAAGCACAAAGGTGAAAACTACAGGTCTTTCATGGCACAGGCCCTCAAAGCTACACAGGGTCATGTCCACCACATTTTATCGGTCAAAGGCGTCATACAGCCAGCTCAGATTCCAGAGGATGGAAAACGTGACTTCTCAATGGGAGGAGTGGTAAAAGATGTACATCCATGCTTAACTTACCTGGGTCTCCCTGCCCCAAAATGATTTATAGTCCTATATGCAACACACACTCACCTTCTTCCAACCCCCTAAAAATCTCATCTGACTACGGCATCAAGCTCAAGCTTGAAGTCTAGAATCTTGTCATCTAAATTAGGTCTAGGAGGCTGTGGGACAGCATTCTTAAAGTCCTTAGACTTTATCTAGCTGAGAAGATCCAGGAGGCACAGCTTTATATCTTTTTGAAGGCATGATAGAGGGTCTTACAGCTATGCTCTGGGTTTTATTTGTACTGTGAGATTAAGTTTTACTGGCAGTAGTAGGATCTGATCTTTCAACCTGAGGGCCTTTCTTACTTTGAGTACCTTTTGCTGGGTGGAAAAGCTGGGAATGAGGAACAGTTTTATTTACAATCCTAGACAATTCTGGATGGAAATATATCCTCTAAAGTCTACTTAAAACCTGAATAGTTTCTTCTTTGATTCATCTCTCTCTTGTAATACTTTGGTCGTGTGTGGTTTTAAAAAAAAAAAAAGTCAATTGGCACTTCCAATATATTTTTTTTTAAGTAGGCTCATGCTCAGCATGGAGCCCAAAATAGGGCTCGAACTCATGACCCGGAGATCAAGACCTGAGCTGAGATCAAGAGTCGGACGTTTAACCAACTGAACCACCCAGGTGCCTGGGCACTTCTAATATTCTGTTGGAAAATGTCCTAAGCTAGACACACAAATGCATTAGATTCATTTTCTGTCTTCCATGTTACTGGAGGTGTCAGTCCTGTCAATTTTTCTGTCAGTATGAAACAGGGGTACAATTTCACATCCCCCAATAGCAATGTCCTCACTGCTCTTTCCAGCCATCACTAATAGTTATTTTACTTCCCTTCAGATCTGTGTCCCCCCGTCTCAAATCCAATGCCAGATGTTTTGTTAGGGCAGCACCTCACTTCTGGGTATCAATTGTTGTTTTAGTTCTTTATTGCTATGCCAAAAAACATTCCAAAACTTAGTGGCTAAAACAACCATTTATCATTTCTCATGATTCTGTGGGATGGTGAGGCAGTTGTTCTGTTTCAACATGGTGTTGGCTGGAATATGGAGAAGGCTGGAAGGTCTGACATGCCTCGGTCACAGGACTGGCACTTAGGCTGTCTGCTGGTCCTGCAGCTCAGTTTAAGCTAACAACCAGGGGCCTTGCCACTCTTCCAAGTGGCTGTTTAGGCTTTTCCGGGGGCAAGGTGGCTAAGTTCTATGGAACACTGCAAGTACATAATAGCAGAAGTGACACATCTTAAAATCCAACCTTCAAAATTACTCCACACCAGACTGGAGGGTTCAAAAAAGGTAACCAGACTGGAGGGTTCAAAAAAGGTAACCAGACCAGTCCAAATGTTTAAAGGGAAGGGAAACAAGCTGGAAAAATCACACAGTATTTCCAGCCATTTTTAATTCACCACAGAAACTCAAGAACATTGAAGTAGCAGATACTGATGTAGAAATGAAGTAGTTCTTTGTGAGAAAGAATTGAGTGACTGAAGAACAGACTCTCTCCCCTGGATAATATATCACATGAAGAAGGACTCATAGAGGAAAGGGGGAGAGAGAGGCAGGGTCAGTGAGATAAAGGAGAAGCACAGTGTTTCTGGAACACAGAAATCAGTTTCAAGGAAACAGTCTGACATCATGGTCAACAACACAGAGACACCAGAGGAAAAAAGTGATGTGCAGCTACAATTCAGCAGTTTCTTACCCAAAGCTGCACGGTGGCAATGGGTTTCCAAAAACAATCATAAATAATATTCTAAACATTAGGAAAATTAATCATCTGAAGCCCCAGAAGACAGTTACTGAATATGACAATTAACACCAGGGGAATAACTCTAGAAATACTAATTAAATCAGAGTTGTTCTGAACTTTAAAAAAAAATGCTTTACTTTTCTTTGTTTCTGACAGTTATGGAACACATGATTTATTTAATGCAGATGATAATTGTCTTTGTAGGAAAAGGCCTCTCAGTTTTTTTATGCATTTTGTAAGCTATCAAATTATCTAGAATACATTTAAAATGAAAGAAGGTACAGTCACATTATAATATTAACACTAACACAGAAGCCACCAGTGGCTACATGATTCTTAGACTAGGTGAACAGAAGGCAACCTCAAACCCTTCTCCAACATCTCCATTTTTTACAAAAACGTTTTCTTGACTCCCCCTCCCACCACCCACAGTAAGCCCGCCATCAAGTAGAGCCAGACTCTGTTCCCGTATAGTCTCTTATGAATCTACATGCTCTCCGGTTGAATGTCTGGCTGATAGCAGAGATCATCATTCCATTTGCTTCTCCTACTTCTTCCATAGGTGACCTACCTTTCACAAGAGCAGAATCATATGGGCTATTTAATTCAGGAGATTAGAGTCTAACTCTTTACAAGTAAGAAAACTAAAGCGTAGAGGTGTTTAAATTTCTTCTCTAGGGCATGGAATTATGGGCAAATTTCCTAATTTGAAAAGAACTGGGATGTTGATAGCATTGATTCTGGCCACCTCACCTAATTAATAATAGGTATTATTATTAAGAAGGCCATCTCGCCTTCTTAATAAAATAAACAGGGCTTTGTAACATGAATTTGCAAATGTAGTCCAGAAAATTTCTATGAAACAATTTTTTAACTATAAATCAAAATGAGAAATTTTTTGTTTTAGCTTTGGGACAGACACACCCGTGTACTCTAGAAATACTGAAAATAGGATTAAGCCACTAGCCTTAACCCTTTCTCTAAAGTTAACATTTAAATGCACTCAATTAGGGAGGCGAGGACTACAAAGGCATACCAAGGAATTATGAGGCCTTGTTTCTAGTTTTGTGGGATTTACAATTCCATTGTGGAGAGAAGACTTGCATAGTTGAAAACACCACCATCTCATGCTGTCACCAGTGCCAAATGGGTGGGATGATGGCTAAACCTAATAACTACTACATTTGATTCTATACAAACAAAATACCCACAGAGAATGGGTGGAACATCAGTGAACAGTAGCACTTCTCAAAGAGAGGTCAGGATTTTAGTCTGTAGGATACCTGCTATGTGCCTAGTGGAGCTCTGTGTCCAGGAGATACAGATATGCAAGACAGAAAGATCCCTGTTCTAAGGGACCTCACTAAAGAGGAAGGGAAGAGAGACAACCAAATATATAAACACTATAAAATCACAAATGCCACGAAGAATATAGAGCTCCTTTAGTCAGGAAGGTCTCTTTAGATCTGAATAAAGCCAGCCATACAATGATATTGGGAAGCTCATTCCAAGTAGAAGGAGCAAAAAGCTTAGAATGGATGCAGATCAGAAGGGAGGCCACTCAGCTGGGATGTTAGGAGCCTGGGGAAGGCAGAAGAGTGAGAGGGCCTGCAGCCAAAACACAGAGTTTGGATAATAAATAGTCCAGAAGGGATGGAAAAGCCACTGAATGGGCCATAAGTAGAGATGTAGCTGATCTGACATTAGATTTTTTTTTTAAGATATTTTTTTACAGAGAGGAGGGGAAGGGCAGAGGGAAATGGAGAGAGAAGCTTAATCAGACTCCATACAGAGTACAGAGGTCAACACAGGGCATGCAGGCCCACGTAGGGCGTGATCTCATAACCCTTAGATCACGACCTAAGCCAAAACTAAGAGCTTAACTGACTGTGCCACTCAGGCATCCCTGATATTAGCTTTCAAAAATTCATAGTCAACACAATGAATCAACAGGGATATGTGGATATATTCAAGAAGTCAAAGGATCCATACCTTCATCTATAAAAAGAAGAGTGTTCACAATACACAGATTGATAGACCCAACGTCCTGTGGGGGGTAGGCCGAGACCCACCTTCACCTTGTTTTATATGTTCAGAGCCGGACAGCAGACATACTTTTTGAGACATTTGTCATGTTCACAATACTAGCGAGTTATGCTACTTAATAAAGTGTACAAATTAATCATTTATTATGTCAGAGTCAAAAGTTCTGCCACAGAGCTAATTTAAGATTAATCTTCCAAATTATAAAAGATGAATGATATTTGTAGGAAGCAACAGATATAGGGCTTTTGTATTTCTGATTTACGTAATCTGGGAAAGGATGGCCATTGTTTATTTATGGAAACATGGCAAACAAATTCCAGGCATAAAAAACACTATCTTAAAAAAAAAAAAAACACTATAAAAACACTATCTTAAACAAAAATCAGAAAAATATAGACATGGAATCATGGAGTCTAAGTCTGTCATAGACATTACATTCCTCAGATCTTTAAGGTTTAGAAAAATGACAAACATCAAACATATGCACACATATACTCTGCAACATACAAGACCAACAAAGGACAAGAAGAGGACATTTTACCAAAATGTATACAGATTTTTCTATTTACTAACTTGTTTAAAAATATCAAAAGGATTTTATTCAAAACGTCTGTAGGAATAATAATCTCTTTTTTACATACTAAGTATTCAGTATTTGCCCCAAGATACCAATGTAATAATAATTATCTTTACCATGTGTTCACAATTCAGAATGTTAATCTTACCCTATGAATGCTGGTCAACCGGAAACTCTGCAATTAGTTTCTATTTGAAAAATTCCTAAAAAGAAATCATAAACATATTGTTACATTTTATTCATCACAGGATTGCAAGACAAGTTATGCACTTACGTGGTTCTAAGATTTCCAAAATCTGTAACAACTTTATGAAGCATACAACTTAAAAAGTGAGTGCTATTATTCTCTTATTTCTTGTAAAGGTTGTCAATTAACACCCAGGGAGAGACACAAATCGCTGTCACATTACACATTTAATGTCATCACCACGGCAATTTATAAGGCATAAAGTATAAACATTAAATTTTTAATTCAGAATGAGATAAGCATTATATCTTAGGTACCCTTATTTTATGAATAATAGAAGAACCCATTGAATTATCTGTGTTCCATCTAGAAAAAGGGTTGGGAGGCCTGGGGGAAATATCTGGGGTAGTTTCTCTTTCTAGTTTTTTATTGCTGTTTTGTTTTGTTGTTGTTTGCTGGCCTATCTCACACAATTATGCCATTATAAAATTCAATGGCATGATACTTTGCCTCTTATTATTTACCATAGGCTTTCTCAATGTTCTCACAGTTTCTCTAAACAGCATTTTTAAAAATAGATTGTATTTTTAAGCCATCTCCACACCCAACATGGGGCTTGAACTCACAAGCCTGAAATCAAGAGTAGCATGCTCCACTGGCTAAGCCAGCCAGGCACCCCTCTAAACATCATTTTTGATGGAAGCATAATAGCTCACACATAGATATATCATAGTTTACAAAATTATTTCCCTATTGAATCTTAAAATTTCCCTTATTACTAATAATACTGTAAACATCCCTGTACTCTGTTCATAGGATTCCTTTGCATAGATCTCTAAAAGTGAGAGTAATAGGCCAGAGGGCATAAATATTTTAAGGTCTCTGATATATAACAACAAATTGTTGCTCAAGAAGGTTATATTATGCTAATTTTTTTTTCTATAAACAATGTATGAGTAGCATCCTTACCAGATGTGGGAATCATCATTAGAAAACAAAAACAAGAGGCACCTGGGTGGCTCAGTCAGTTAAGTGTCCACCTTCCACTCAAGTCATGATCCCAGGGTCCTGGGATTGAGCTCTGCATATGGCTCCTTGGCTCAGCAGAGTCTGCTTCCCCCTCTCCCTCTGCTGCTTCCCCTGCTTGTGCTTGCTCTCTCTCTTTTTCTCCCTCTCTCTGTCAAACAAACAAATAAATCTTAAAAACAAAACAAAACAAACAACCTTTGCTAATTGCATTCCAAATTATCTTATTGTTTATTTTGCATTTCTCTGATGGGGTTGAGTTGAATGCTTTTCAACATGTTTTACTAACAAGTTTCATTCTTCTTTTCTACTTAACATTTACCTACACCAGAGGAATATTCTGCTGAGAAGACAGAAGTGTAATGAAAGCTCCCTCATAATGACAAATTGTCATCTCAGAGTGAAGCCACTGCTGTCAAGTGAAAAAGCAACAAAATGTAGCTCAGTTTCTTTATCCAGGCTAAACCCAAATCACTCAAACTAATTTTTGAAACTAGAGTAAAAGCTATTGCCTTTCTTCCTCCCCAACAGCAAACAAATGTACAAGTTAGAAAAAATGAAATGTGAAAATACTAAATGACAATGCTTGTTAGAATAGAATAAATAGTCCATGTGAGGCAGGAAAAACCAGGACTCAACCATCAGGGTAACGCAGACGGGACGCAGG
The DNA here is from genome assembly GCF_018345385.1 of Vulpes lagopus. Taxonomy (NCBI): domain Eukaryota; kingdom Metazoa; phylum Chordata; class Mammalia; order Carnivora; family Canidae; genus Vulpes; species Vulpes lagopus. The sequence goes on from NC_054826.1 coordinate 148,022,966, forward strand.
GGCTACCGCAGGCTGAGGCTGCAGTGTCAGTGGGTTCTCCAATTGCCATGCTAACGAGTGTTACAAAACTGGCATTACCTACCCCCTCAAAAACATTTTCTCTCCCCACTGGTGGTACACAAGACATGTTCATTTTCACTTAAAAAGTCAATTCCAAGAGAATCTTTAAAAATCTGGAAGATTTGGAGATGACAAATATAACACTTAGAATTCCCTTTCTCAAAGAGTTCCCTTCAAAAGGTTTCCCAGTGAGGGACATACAAGGGAATATTTCCAAGTGACTGTGGATTAAAGAACAATAGGAGACAATCAACTACGATAGAAAAACAAGAGGCCCCACTGCCTTTTACTTTGAAAATTGAAAAGTCTGGATGCTCTTATTTCCTTCTGGTCAGTAGAGATAGGGGAGATTGAAAAAAATGAACTCCTTTGTAGTTAAGCAAGGAACTGCTCTAAAACTCTGGAGTCTGAGAATGGCTTTACATTTGCATGAATTTGTGTTTTAGTGATGGTTTAAATAAAATCTTGCCCTTTAAGCCGTAGCAAGAAGTCAAGAATCTCTTCTGAGTAACTTGATCTCATTTTCTAAGTCAGATATGGCAAGAATCACTGCAATATCACACTTACTCATCCTGCCTTGAGCAATTCCATAAGTTTAAGGCTTTAGGTTATATAAAATTAAAGTAGCCTATTTCATCAGTTTGAAAAGTTCAAACTAAGAATACCAGATGTACTTAAAAGAGGGATATTTCATTTCCCCATCTGTCCCACCCTGCCATCACTTCCATGAATCACCTCCATGAGCCACCTTGACCTCCACAGCCTGAATTCACTGCTCCTCCATCTGTGTTCCTATAACATTAACAGTTCTCTCACACTGTTTTGTAGTATATAATAAGCTATTGCCTCACGTTCCTTGAGCGCTAAGGCAGCATCTTATTTATCTACATTTCTGGGATCTTTCCAGGGCTAGATTAAAAGCCTGGATGTTACGGCAATTTCCACGTACAGAGTCATCAATGGGGTGCTGAAAACATATCTGGAAACTTAACTAGATTAAACAAAAATAGTATCCATCAGAACTCTTCTCAGGAGAGAAATATAGAGAATATGGTTGGAAGGAAAAAGAAGGGGTCTGATGTTCTTCTTCTGGTCAGTTGAGATCCTCAAAATGGGCATAAGGAGAATATGAGGGATTCTTTGGCTACCTCCTTCCCTCTAACATAAGGCTTGGCTTTTCCTCCTAAAAATGTTGTGAACAAATATTTAAAGAATAATAATCTGAAGTGGCATCAAATCATCAGCCTGCCCAGGGTAACAAATTATTAGCCTATCCATTGTACCCCCGTATCTCAACCCTGCCCCTATACCTACCATGAATATTTAGTAAATGATTACTGAGTGAACAAATAATACCAAATCAGATTTTACCACCCAGTTAGGAACCTAGGGTACAGAGGAAGAGTCCCGGCTCTCTGAATGATCTATGAACATAACTGGTATACACACACACACACACACACACACACACAGTGGGTCTGGAAAGGTGGGAAAACAAAGCAGAGGGGACAGAAACTCTGGCATTTCCATCATCCGGTGACAGGCCCAGAGATTCAGAAGCAGAGGCTGGGCCTTCACCCTTCAGGGAGAACGGAGAAAAACTCATACTCTTCAACTTAGCCATCAAATATGACATCTCGCAAATCTGAACGAGAACTGCTGTCAAATTTAGCATGACTGGCTGCAATCTAATGACGGTGAGTCACTTTGAATCAGTGATGGATCACTGGATAAATGCCACAGCATTCCTATATGACCTTAATATCTTATCAAATTATGATTTCACCATTGTTTTCTACAAGTTAAAAGTACAATGAGATGGGAATAATGCCAAGACCAGGGGAACTATCAAGGTTTCACCCCAACGAGGATGGTGTGTGTCATGCTGATCTGTGAGTCCTTTCCCTCTTCCCCTTCCCCCAAGACCTTGGGCTCTGGGATGGTAAGGACATTTCTTGTCTCCTCAGGGTCTGCCAGACACGAGGTGCCCTGTAAGTACTGTAATTCCACAATTCTCGGGAGCTATGATCAAGCTGAAAATATTACATGTCTCTGGATGGTTTCAGTCTCCTGAAATCAATAACTTCTGACAGTGCTCAGCTGTAAAGAATGCTATATCCAGTAGAACATATTCTTAACCCAATGACAAAGATCAAATTGTCATGCACTGAAAATCAGCCTAGTATTTAGGTCGAGTTAACTCCTGACCCTAAAATGTAAAGGTTTAATGTTCACCAAGTATTAAATGACTGCTAAACACAAAAGATGTTTAAAATGAAAGCTGCTACCCCCACTCTACCCCCCAAACAAGTAGTTGTTCCATACTCCACGATTCTTCAACGTTTAGGGAGTCCTGATACATCTATTATACTGCCACTAAACTGCATCACAAAGAGTGGGTTAGATGCCCTCCTGTCTGTCACTTTGAGCTCTTAGAAGAATACAGGGTATTGGACAGGACCTAACACATGAGACTTTCTTAGTAATAACTGCTAAATTAAAAAGGTAGTCAGGTAGGTGAGGTAGGTATTATAATCTCAGCTCTACAGGTGAGAAAGTTGAGGAATGGAGAAATTAAGAAACTTGCTCAAGCTCACAAAGCGAACCCCAAATTCACACCATCCAGCACTATGAGCCATCTGCTGCACCGCCTCTCCAGTGAACTATATAAAAAGGAGTTTTATATAGAAAGTGGCAGCTCTCTTTTTAAAAAATCTACAAGCTATCTTTTAGAGGAACCAAAAGACACAGTCTAAAAGCTAGATCTATAGAGGTTTTCCAGCTCGTACTCCGTATTCCATCTCGTGAAACAGAATCAACAAATGCTCCCTCCCTCCTGCCTGTCTCTATTATATAATTAAGATTGACACATTAGATAACTAGAGCAAGAGTGCATCCTGCAGGCACAGCCTCTTACAGAGAAACATTCTCCCACCGATATAATAACAAGAGGAATAACTGAAGTTTAATCTATATTTAAATGATATTTTTTTTTTTTTTTTTTTTTTTTTTTTTTTTTTTTTATGATAGTCACAGAGAGAGAGAGAGAGGCAGAGACATAGGCAGAGGGAGAAGCAGGCTCCATGCACCGGGAGCCTGATGTGGGATTCGATCCCGGGTCTCCAGGATCGCGCCCTGGGCCAAAGGCAGGCGCCAAACCGCTGCGCCACCCAGGGATCCCTTAAATGATATTTTACAAGGCTTTTCTTCTTGGCTTTCCTATTAAAATGTGGCTGAAACAAATTAATACCATATCCCCTACATAGGACATTCTTTCTGAATAACTTAATAAAGAAGTATCACATGCCTTCAGCAGGTTAGCTACTTTCAATATGTGAGTTACGTTGACAGGCCTAGTTCTTATCATAAAACTCTTATGAATGTTTGAGAAACCTGGAAGGGAGCACAGCAGGATGGTTAAGGTCTGATGGAATTCTAACTTTGTCATTTACCACCTGCTTGATCTCAGATAAGCTAAGTATCAATTTTTTCATCTATAAAACAGAGACAATAGAGTTATTTTAGGAATTAAATGAGATAACTATAAATCAAATGTTTAGCACAGCAGCAGGTACCCAGCAAGCATTCAAAATTGGTAATTTATTAACAGAGTAGCAGTTTTATCTAAAATTAATCCTTTAAAGGTTGGCTTTAAAGTATCATCCTGTAAGAGAAACCAGAATGGATGTCAGGGGGTTTGGTTCTCCACCAAAATGAGTGATTTCTATGCCAGAGTTTACAATATATCACATGGCTCCAGTTACTAGAAAGTGTTGTGAAATATAATCATAGCTTATCTCAATTATTTAGCATATGGCCCAGAGGGAAGACAGTGTTGTGAGGCCAAAACAATACACACTGATGCAAAAATGAGTTACCCCAGGCAAGTGACCCCTACTTCCCGATGGAGTGCCTGTTTTCCCAGTCAAGCATCATGGTTCAGGTAAGTCAGATATAGCCAATGTCACCCAAGCAAAGCCCATGTTTTACAATTCATAGTTGCACAACAGTGTGCGTGAACTTAACGTCACACAACTGTACACTTAAAAATGATTAAGATGGGGATCCCTGGGTGGCGCAGTGGTTTAGCGCCTGTCTTTGGCCCAGGGCGCGATCCTGGAGACCCGGGATCGAATCCCACGTCGGGCTCCCGGTGCATGGAGCCTGCTTCTCCCTCTGCCTGTGTCTCTGCCTCTCTCTCTCTCTCTCTGACTATCATAAATAAATTAAAAAAATTAAAAAAAAATGATTAAGATGTACATTTTAAGTTATATATATTTTATCACAAAAAACCCTATAATCATGTAAAACAAAAACTGTTCTGACTGCTTTAAAATGAACATAAGTGGATTATACAAATTAAATATACAGTGGGCCTCCATGTACTAGAAGGCATACTGACATATAAAAAATGTTTACTGTGTCAAATTTACTTAATCCATAATTCTTAGATTATAATAAATACCATTTAATTATCAATTTTGTTACCTTGAATTAAAAGGATTTGGCTGCATGAGAGAATACGACCCTACTAATTTGTCCAGAAAAAAGCATAGATTTTCTTTTATACTAGAGAAATAAGCTATTTATGAAGCTAACATATTCAAAAATCTTCTAGTGACCATCTGGGTAAGCACACATATGAGATCTTTTTTTTCTACCTAAAATAACCACGGAAGCACCCACATGTTTGTAAAAATCACCAATAACTTTATATGGGTTGAAAAGTATTTGAGCCTCTTATTAATCTTCTTTTATTAAGAGGTCAATCTAACAGAAGGTATCAAGGGAGGCCTGGGGAGAGGGACAGATGGGGAGAGTAGAGGGAGGTTGGTGGTAATGTGGAGAGATTGTGTGTTGGGAAGTAGTTCAAGAAAAACAATCATAACCCTTTGCATTAGTGACAGCAGACATACTGGGCACTTAACACTCATCAATCAATCAATCAATCAATTTCTGAGATTCTCATAATTATGAACTCATTCTTTGTAGGATTGCCTTGTTACTTTTTTGGGCCTGGATATATAGGGTGGAAATGACCATCCAAGGCACAAGAGGGTAGAGGTAATGATCCATATCAAATGAGAGCTAATTTAATAAAAGAAATCACTGCTCTGCCTCTCTGTAGGGCTATTCTGGAGGAGGATGAGGGAATTACAGGAATGAGACTGGATGTTTAAATGAAGGAAAGTAACCATCACAGTGGCATGGGGAAGAATCAAGACTACGAGGCAGCATGGCTTAACAGGAAGAACCTGACTAGGTGTCAGGAGACTCAGTTTCTATTCCCTGCTTTCCACCAATCTGACAGTATAATGTTGAGTAAGTCACCTCACCTCATTTGACCTGACTTTCCTTACTTGTCACATTGGAGGGAAAGCCAAATGATAGATAGACCCTCTACTTCCAACATTCCACTGTCCTCTGAGTTGATTAATTGCAGCTGGATGTGGGGGACATTTAATCTGAAAAGGCTCCTCTGGAGTGGCAAGAACTGATCAGGGCTTTAAAAAGAAAATGGTGACAGCACCAAGGAAAACATGAACTCAAAGACAAACAGTATAGGTTTTCTTAGAAAGAGAGCAATGAATGGTCTAGGATTGGTAACTAATAAGTCAGTCTTGCTAAAAAGAGTCAAAGTAGGTCATAGCAAGAAAAGAAGGTTATTGGGTCAAGCATAGTAACAAAAGCACTGATATTAATTGAAGGTAAAAAAGTAACTGGGAACCACGCAAGGGTCCTAATACAAACCCATCCCTGAAGCCCTGGGGTTCATCAGGATTCAGTCCTTGGCCAGTAGCTTCTCTGCTCATGCATATGTGTTTCTCAAGGGACATACTCTACTCTAAAGGGTCATCCATCACCACTATGTAGGTGATCCCCAAAACAACATAGTGAGCCCTGCTCTCTAACTCTGAGCCTCAGAATCACCTCCCTAACACCTTCCGGGCTATCCATTGAGAGGTGTGGAAGCAACTCACACTCAGTATGTCCCAAACTAAATCCACCGTTCCTGCTCACACCCACACCACACCAACTTTTTTTTTTGGATCGCCGAATGTTGGTAGCAACAAGACTGACAGCTGAATGATGCTGAAGGTTGACAGCAACATCAACGGCCCCCAAACCTTCTTTCCTTCAATTCCCTCAAACATACCAGTTCTTTTCTTAAATTAGCCCCTTCTGCATTTCTACTCCCACTGTCTTGGGTAGAGCCTGCTGGATCTTTGGGAAAGACAACTGAAATGTTTCCTTTCTTGTCTTCCTTGGTCCCGTTTTTAAATTGCAGTCAGAGAGCTCTTTCTAAAACATATCAAACCCTCTTGATTTGTTTTTTGTTTTTGTTTTTGTGTGTGTGATTATAAAGTCAAAATAATATCACAGGGAGGGGTCTGGGGGCCTGGTAATGAAACGTGATGGGAACAAATACTATCCAGCTTCTCTTGCCATCTTCTTGGCTCTTGCTATTTCCTTCCCAGGAACGCTAGGGCTTGACTCCAAAAGGCTGGGCAGATGGGTCATATATCCTGTGATCATCAATCACTTGAGAATAGCTGGACTAGGAAGAAAGGATGCTTCATCCTATGGCTCACTGTGGGCATTCATTCAAAGGTTAGCTGTACCCTGCTGCACCCCACCCCCCAAGTCCAGCTCAGGATGCCTGTGTCATGGATTCTGATACAGTTGAGACCAATGCTATGAGAAGGGATTTTTAAAGCCTTTAGCTCTGTTTCTATCTACATGTTACTGGCATCTATGCTCCCAGATACTGGGCATTTTTACAGAAGTTTTCTTCTCCTCGTCATTGTTATGACAGTCAATTCTGTCAATATAGAGTGATTGCTCCTCCTGCTGACATGCTGCTTTGTAAATATTCTAGAGTGACGTTAGGTAAATGCAAACTGCCCAATTCTTACTTATCTCCTGTTCCCCCCAACCCTGGGCCCATTGCTGATCACGTGAAGCCTCACTTCTCCATTCTCCCCACAAGCAAGAATTAGAGGCAGAGGCTGGTTTTCCATGGCTGCAGTGTGGAAAATGTGTACTTTGAGTCTGCGGCCTGTGTCCACAACCATCTTTATGGGCTGAAGCAAATCCACCCATCCAATCCAGGCCTCCAGTCCTTGCCTTTACAATATGGACAATCATTTAGGCTGCAAGGGTTGATACTGGTGATGAAATAAATATTGTGAAAGTACTCTGGAACCATGAAAGTAGCACATAAATATAAGGGTGAACTCTTACAAAGAATGCCAATTTTTTCTCTTTTTTTTGCCAGTAATTTTTTAAAAGGATACCTTTAGCCTTGGAACATTATCTTAAATCGAAACAAAACAACCCATGAGGTGAGCTTAATTTATTCCATTTTGGTTCCAAGGAAACAAAACAGCGAGTGTTACAAGGTCACTGACACTTCCTAACACTTAAGTCCCACTACAAAAGTCAAAAGGAATTTTTCCAAAAGGCCCAGGGGTCCAGGTAGAAATATGTAGCCCAAACACAGAATTGTACAGTGAGAAGAAGGTAACAACAGAAGTAGAAAATTCTTTTCCAAATCAACCTTGCAATAATGGGCTCATACTGGACCATTTATAATTCTGTCAATTGGAAAAAGAAAAGAAGAAGAGATAACACAACACCTACAACCTCTGGCTCACAGTACCAATGAAGTGCAGCCATGCCTATCTGCCCAGCCCAGAGAAGGCCTTTGAAAACATTCCAGTCAGCTGACACTGCTTATCTCTTCCCTGGAAGGTGTGGGAAGAGTGAAACATCCAGCAAGAGTATTAACAGAGAAACAGGTCAGTTTCGAAAGAGCAAGCTCTTATGACATCTATGTTTCATGTAAAAAGTCCACGCTCCTCTTGGTGTTAAACCGGTACTTCATGTTTGTAACTTGGGTATGGCTCCTGGTAGTCAAAATCACCGATTTTCATTTGCTCCTCTGCTGGAGCAGAAAAATGTCTGGTTTACATTTAGAGTAAACATGGTGAGATGTCCTTTTTTCTGACACCATATGGGTGCCCTACCATGCAGTCCTATTCTGACCCAACCTCGAGTTAGCGTGACACTGCATGAGTGTAAGGGCTCAGCCACACAAGACTCCCCCCCTTCAGATGCCAGTCATAAGTCTCAGGACCTAGACACCCCCCTCCTCCCGCGCCTTCTGTCTGACTTAGTTATCAATCTAAGGGTTCCCATGGATCCCATTAACGCCTGCCTTATGTTTGATAATTCACTTGAGTGACTCACAGAACTCAGGAAAAGACTTACAAACCGGCAGGTTATTACAAAGGATACAACCCAGGAATAGCCAAATGGAAGAGATGCCTAGGGCATGGTATTTGGGGGTAGTCTTGGTGGGGGCCCGGGATGTGGGTGTGGAGCTTCCCATGCCCAATCTGAACATGTCACTCTCCCAAGCACTCTCTATGTCTCCCCATAGACATAGGCATGGTCGATTAAATTACTGGCCATCGATAATTAAAAATCTCCAATCCTTCCCCCCTCCCCAGAGGTTGGGGATAGATGGAAAGTTCCAATTCTCTAGTTACATAGTTAGTAACTAGCCCCTAATTCTCTAGTTACATAGTTAGTGACTAGCCCCTAAACTCAAGGAAGCTCTCTCTGGGCTCAGCCTGAGTCACCTCATTAGCATAAATTCAGGTAAGGCGGAGAGGGGCTTGTTATGAGTAACAAAAGATGCTCCTAACAGGAAATTTCAAAGGTTTTTAAGCTCTGTGCCAGGAGCCCAGGGCAAAGACCACATGCACATTGTACCACTTGTAGTACAGCACTCCATAAGAACAGTCACAAAAGCCTTATTCTCATTCAAAATAGTTGCAATTGAAAGAGTACAAAGCAGTTGACTTAGAAGGTCAAACTCCCTTTCAAGGCCCAACCAGGAGAGTCAGAGAGTTGTTTAAGCCACTGGCTTTCTGAGTCAATGACTTACATTCTTCCTAAGGAAAGCCTGCCCTGACCACTCTGACCAAGCCCATCACAATGAGCTCTTTTAGTTTTCTATCCCTTGCTTTCACAGGGCTCATCACACACCTTCACACAATTGTTTAATTAAAAGTTTACTTCTCTCACATTATGACATCTGGTTTACATGTCTCATGCTGTGTCTCCCTGTGTCCCCATAGGCAAAAGCCGCTATTAAACATTAAGTGAATGGATAAAAGAATTAAGATTAGACCCCTTTGCTTGGAGCAAAGACTACAGCAACTTCCTACAATCACTACATCAGCATGTCTTCAATTCTCCAAATTCTGCTTGACATGTAAAGACTCTTGAATCATTTAGCAGATCCAAGCCCTAACAGCAAAGATGAAAGATTTAGCTCAGCAGTGGCATTAAGAATAATTTCAGTCCACTCAAGGCATACTGAAGTGAGGGAGTAAGGTCAGGCTTCCAAAAGAACCCACAAATAAGTAGTAGGAATTGGGTAGAATGTCCACACTGCAAAGGTGACAGAGAGTGTTTCTGCACACTGGGCTTGGCTTTGGGCTTCAGAACTCGGTAGGGTTCTGGAGCTTCATTTGGTGTTAGCAGAGGAGAGAAGCCATGTTCCCTCTGGGAATTTAAGAAATTTGATGGCTTCTCAGGAAACAGAAGTCACATTCCCCATCTGGAAGTTTAACACATGACTTCTAAATCAGGGTGGGGCTTTTCCTGGCTCAATGACAAATTCAGCTGCATAAGTAGCACAATCTCTGGGTTAGTGACCTAAGTTTCTCCTTTGTACACAGCAAATGAATCTACAGTTATTTCTTAGCAACCAAACTTGAAAGGCAGAGAGATTGTGCCAAGAAAGCTAATGGTGTGTTTTTTTTTTCCTAAGTCCTTTTTTCTTCCCCTTACCACACACAAGAAATAATATTTTTCCATTCATATTTGACAACACCATCTGTTTTTATTGTGGAAAGTCTTACCCACTCAAGGAAGGCGACAACATAGCTAATTGAACGGATGTAGAAATAAAGAGGACCCTATGTACCACCAACTTTGTCATGGCAAGAGATGTCATCATCTCTTGCATCCACTCTGACACTAGGTGTACTCGACAATCATGACCTCGCCTTTGCAAAGGTGCAAAGCATCATTCCAAATGTTGAAGGGAATAGAAGGGTGTGTCAACCTCAGACCAGATCCTCAAAAGGAACTTTTGCTTTAGTGAAATAAAGCATGAATACAAAAAAGCTCAAATGGATTACAGTTGCATCTTAGGGCAATATACAACAAAGGTATAACAGTTACTGCATAGGAGTTATGAGTGGGCCAAGAAAGATGCATAAGATTTATAAAGATGGGAGGTGAAGGGGTAAGAGGTTGAAGGGATGAGAATTAATAATAGGGCACATAGTATTTTATGTAGAGGAATGGAGGAACAAATCAAGAAGCTCAGAGGATGCCAAGGTAAATTTTAGAAGTTAGTGAAGAGACATATACAGATGGAGTGGAATTTCTGAGACAGAAATAATGGAGATAAGTAGATTAGGATCAAATAATAAAGAAAGTCTCAAATGTCAGGCTAAGAACTTCTCAAGGATAGCTCAGGTCTTATTAGTGCATAACAAGCACCTGAGAAATGACTGTTCCAGGATCACTTTATATCAGTTTAATTTCACTTTTAGAATTAATCACCAAATAATTTTTATGAGAGCGGAAAGTAATTTAGATTTGATCATATAACCAGTAGGAACCATTGATGGTATCGGAGCAGAGGAATGATGGAAAAAAATACATTTAAAAGCATATTAATGTGTATTAGGAAAATTAATTTGAAAGCATCAGGAAGACTTCATTGCAGAGAGTTGACAATAAGACCAGGAGGCCTACTTCTATTTTAAGGTATTATCATAAAATAAAACATAAATGGCTGTAAAAGTAAAATCTCAAGTAGAAAAACAGTTATGCTTAAAACAATTAAACTTGCAGGAGCACCTGGGGGGCTGGGTCGGTTAAGCATCCGACTCTTGATCTCAGCTCAGGTCTTGATCTCGAGGTTGAGTGTTCAAGCCCCACGTGGGCTCCATGCTGGGTGTCGAGCCTACTTAAAAAAAATTTAAATTTTCAGATTAGTCAGTCAAATGATGTATCTGGACAAAACAATTTGATTTTGAGTGAGCATACTTTTTTCCTGCTTCACTGATGTTTTTAAAAGAGAAATAGATTTGATCAGCTTTAAAAAAAAACAAAAACAAAACAAAACACTAGATGGTACCTGAATACTTTGGTGAAATTAGATGCTTTGGGGTAAAAATATCACTTTGAGAATTAATAGCCAAATACTTCATGCTATGCTATATAACACACAGAAACAGTCATTTTAAAAAAACACAAAAAATGGTGCCAGACAGACTAGTGGCCATGTGAAACACACCATAAGTAAGCCATCAGTTTAAGAATATGCTGGGCCCTTCTGGAAAAATCCTTAGGCAGTATGTCACTCACCATACAATCAAGCCTCTGCTTAAAATCAAGTTATAATTAACTCTAATTATGGGCCGACATTTCATTTGTTTCACAACTGGTGCCTAATCAAACAGTTCTGTAGACCACTTCACCACAAGGTAACTTAATTAACTTCCATGCCAAAGGTTTTTTTGGTTTTTGTTGTTGTTGTTTCTTAAGTTTTCTTTGGGCAACCGATTTCCCAGTTCAGGCGTCAGAAACCTTACTATAAAAATTACTACATGAACTAAATCAAAATCAAATCCAAATGCTTTCATCCATTACAAAACAATATTCTTCTTTCATAAACACTTTATTTAAATATTTCCCAGCAACAACAGGCTTGTGTGGACAAACCAGGAAGTGAAACCAAGTATGATCACATTGTGAAAGCCGAGTAAAATGAAAGAATACATTAGAATTAGCTGAGGCACTATTAAAATTTCATTTGAAAGTCCATTCCTTTGGAAACTTCAATTTAATTAAAGCAGCAATAAGAAGAATTTCAAAAGCATAAGTCTTCATTTTGTTGTTTGGCAATTTCCCCAATCTTCTATGCAAATATCTTGTCCTGCAGCCAGGCTGGATCATCTGAAATGTGAGCACTCGCCCAGCCCGCCTGGTGAGTGGAGAACACGGTTAAGCTAGCATTTTCCACGCCACTAAATCTATTCTGAAACAAAACAATCACAAATCCTTAATGATTTGCTTTGGAGAAATACACAATTTGCTTCTAAGGTAACAAGCAAATCCCACCTCTCCTAATTGTTTTGCTGTAGTTCCTATCATTCCCTTATCCTCCACAAATTGTGAATTCCCTGAAAACAGGAACTGTATTTTGCTGTTTGATTAGTTTGTTTTTCAACTGAGTACTAAGACTTGGTGATCCAGGCATAGTAAGAGTTACAACGATAGTGTTATCCAGTAAGAGTTGTCAGTTTAGATTTTCCCTCAAAGGTGGACACTAAGCAGAATCATAAACTCCTGCATTCCACTTCCATGCCTCTTGTGCCTAGGAAATTGCCTGTGGGAGAGGGGCTAGAAAATACCGATGCAAAAATGAGTTATTTGCTGATTGTTATTCCTTATGCTTATTAATTTAAATATGATTTAAATAAGTTTACTATTATAATGCAAATTTTATGGACATTTCTTAGTAATTGAAATAAATAAGGTAGTTCTTGGAAGTACCTATGGCTTTATCAAGTGTTTAGCACAAACACGTTGCAAATGTGACTATCAGCGCTACTCTGCAGACAAAACAGACACGCACTCCTGCTAAATGTGACAATGAGATTTAGGGGTGCCTGGGTGGCTCCATGGTTTAGTGCCTGCCTTCGGCCCAGGGCATGATCCTGGAGACCTGGAATCGAGTCCCACATCGGGCTCCCTGCATTGAGCCTGCTTCTCCCTCTGCCTGTGTCTCTGCCTCTCTCTCTCTCTCTCTCTCTCTGTGTCTCTCATGAATAAGTAAATAAATATCTTTTTAAAAAAAATGAAATTTAAAGGGAAAGAGAAATGTGAATAATTACGAGGAGTGATAGACAAATCCACTGACATACGTATGCATATAAACATACTGTGTGTTCACATGGATATGTAACAGTGGGAAAAGTATGTGGGTAAGTGAATTCAACAAACATTAGAAAGCCTATTCTGTGCAAGAATGGTTACTCTTAAGAAAATGAGGCAACTCTACTGTTGAGGTATAAAAAGGTTGCAGAGACTGCCTAGGAGTTGAATCCTAAGCTTACCCACAGACCCATGAAAGAAGTCAATACTGAAGCAAGCCTGTTCCCTAGATGGGCTCTTTCTCTCTTAGCACCTTTTCTTCCTGTTATTCTCTCACTCTCTGTATCAAATACTATTCTTTCCTATAGTGCCTGAAACTTTACACTTTTATACATTGGATTCTCTTGATAGGGGAAAATTTATTAAATGTTTACTATGGTGTGGGATGAATAAGACAAGAAGGAATAATAATCAGTAAATGAGAATTCATTTTATTTTTATATTTCGTCTTATATCTACCCTTAAAACACACATAAAAGTTAGGAAGATAGGAAATATACAGCAAGTGATTAGGCAACAGGAAAATATATTATCAACATCAAAATATATTCAACTATATAGTTGAAAAGAGATACATAGCATGACACTTTAAAGTTTATGGAGCATTTTCCCCCATAAGTAATTGAAATTGTTTGCTTGACTTTATGATAAGGATACCAGTTCAGAGAGGAAAAAACAAGCTGCCTAAGCCACGTTTTGTGAACAAAATCTTGATCCCATAGCTGACATCATCCATCATGTTCTTCCCACCATCCAAAGCTGTCCAGGCAAAAGAGGCCCGGAGTTAAGATCCATAGGCAGCAGGTCCTATTGAGGACAGAATAGTCGCTGTCAGAGGGTAATGATTTCACAAATACATGACATAGTGAGGACATCTAGGATTAAAGATTCCAGAATGAATGGGATGCCTGGGTGGCTCAGTGGTTGAGCATCTGATGCCTTTGGCTCAGGGCATGATTCCAGTCTGAGGATCGAGTCCCGCATCAGGCTCCCTGCCTATGTCTCTGCCTCTGTGTATCTCTCATGAATAAATAAATAAAACCTTAAAAAAAAAAAAGATTCCAGAATGAAGAGTATAGCTTGACTTGACTCACAAAAGAGAACCATGAGAGATTCTAAAACAGAATGCAAGTGATGTTTCAGGAAGACTAACCAGAGGGGGAGTGGGCACAGGAGATACAGGCAGCAAGAAAAGAGAGCAAGACAGAATAAAGACCAGGGGACCAGGTAGGATCCTACTATAGTAATTCAATAACTAGCAAAGATGTGAATAGGGGAGGGTCAGTGAAAATGACCAGGGAAGAAGGAATTTAAGTAGTATTATGAGGGAAAATCTGACAAATACTGGCTGCTGGGAGAGATGGGGAAAGGAAAGAGGAATCAACCGGGGCTGGTAAAGGACCTTATCATAAAGTGCTAGTTAAAGACCATGAGCAAGTCTGTGAATTTTGCTCTTTCACTTTAAATCAAAGATAATTTATTAACCTAATTAAGGTTTCATATAAGGGGTCTGGTATAGTTAAGTTTCGACTGAGTATAGCTCTCAAGAATGAAGCCAGTAGGAAAGCTGAGATGGGTGAAACAAAAGGACATTTAGAGTTAGATCATAAAGAAACATGGGCACCATGTCAGAGACTCAGTGAGGGGTTTTATGCAAGGGGGTGATGTCATCTGGTCAGTGTCAAATTTTAAGTGTAGAAATTTAGAATTTGCTGCTTTGGTGGTAGCATGGAGGATTCATTAGAAGGGGAAAATGTACAATGCAGGTAGGGAACCAGATCAATAGTCCAAGGGGTAAAACAAGGAAGATGGTTTAAACAAAGATGTGGCTAGATGGGAGGAGAAGAGGGGATAAAGGCAAACACTTATAACTCCCTCAAGCGGGTACTCTCCTAAATAGCTTATGGACATAGATTCTAGGATTACTCAGGTATTGATCAAGAGGACTTGGTGGCAGACTAGATGTTCCAGATGCTCAGGGCTCAAGGACAAGTGACCACCCTAGTCCGGGCCAATGGTCAATGGTTAAAAATTGGTGGAGGGTGCTAAGTGTGGTTTTTAAAATATTAAGTTTGCAATATCTGTGGGCCATCGAGATGGTGAGGTCTAGTAGGCTGCTGAAAATATAAACTGGAGCCCCCAGGGAGAGGAGGACATATAAATGAATTTTTAGCACATTTTTGGTACTGGCTCTGGCCAATACTGGGTTTATAACCTTGGTAACTTGGAAAAAAAATCATTTAAGATAAAAAACTTAATGTAATCTGGGTCCATCTCCCATAAAAAATTCATTTGTACCCTCCTTTCTAAATATTTCCATTTAAAAATGAGACTAATTTTTAATGAAGGCAATCAACTTGACTAATATATAAAGTCTGTGTTTTGTAATACACATACGCACATATACACACACACCCCAGCCTCTTTGCTTTGAATGGCTTCTACTTGTCTGTTCATTTGGAGGTAAACAGGATTGGAAGTAATCAAAGACACCTGACAGAAATCACCATTGCCTTCCTGATCATGAACTGCCAACTCTCTCACAAAATATGTAAGGGCATGTGTTTCATTTTACTTCAGTTTAAAAAAAAAAAAGTACTTCAACCTTCATTTGTGCTCTAAACTTGCTAATTATAAAAACAGTGAATATATTTGGCTTATCAGCAGAATTAATAGAAACATGAAGGAATTTCAGAGGTGGTGTGTTTTGTATCTTTAGAACTATCAATCTTCGTTAGCTTTGATAGAGTTGGAAAATGTATCCTTGGGGAATCTAATTCTGGAGAATATTTCCTGTTGTTTTCCTCTAATTTATCTCTGTTTAATGTACTATATAATTATTTAGTCTATTGTCTAGATCTACCCACTAGGCAGTAAGCTCCAAGAACACAGGGCTTTTACTTGTGGGGTGCACTGAGGTACGCCCAGCGCATAGCCCACATAATAGGGGCTCCAAAAAATATTGTATATGAACCAATTATAGTCCTGTGATTCTTACACTTCAAGAATTTAACATGTGTTTTTCATTAGCACTCAGGTCTCAATCTGCACTCTTAACTCTTGAACCATGATTTCAATTTGTAGACTGTGAAGAAATTCTTTCAGGACTTACACTGTGGTGGGACCCCACAGGACACTAAAGGTTAGAGGTGCAAAGGAGTTTTAACATGGGGAAAACTGCAGCTGGGTCTCAAAACCTTCCAGGTTCTCCCGTTGATTCCTCTGTCTGGCCTCTGTCTTAGGAGGATGAGTTATGGTTCTTGTTCTATGCATGCTACTCTCACTTCTGGTTTCCTGATCTCAATTTCTGTTTCAGTCTAGGCTTCCTTCTGGTATTCTGACGCAGGGTACCTGAGTTTGAGTTTGACATCTGTTGTTTTCATTGTTTGACACTTTGATTTTTTTTTCCCCTGTGGTTAAACCTAATGAACAGTCTAAGTCTGTATTTCTACACAGACTCACATAACTTAAAATTACAGAACAATACTCTAGACTACTTTCTCTTCAAGGTTCTTACAGTCCTTCCCTATCCTAACTATAAAACCTAATAATTTCCTCACCACACCATGTGATGGGATCATCACAGTGACCACTTGCTTTCCCTCACTCACCATCATTTTTTTTCTGGTCAACTGAATTTAGTTACAATGAATTCTGACACAAAGACAAGAAGAAGGTATTACCATAATCTAAGTTCCTATTAAGAATGAAATGAAAAGAACTTTAAACTTAGGGAAGAAGAGATTTAGTCTATGTAATTTACACTACACATTTTCCATTTGATGTCTAGATGTGTATGAGGAAACACACTGTGCTTGTGCACTCTTTGTGAAGTGCAATCAGTACACAACCCACGCTATGCTTCTGAAGTCACTGGATTGGGTCTAATTTAATTCATAGGCCAACAATTCTAAACACATCACTTGTACCAGCAAGGCAATGTTTAGAAAGGCTCTTGTCATCTGCACAGAAGACAATTCACTTGACAGCACTCCTTTCTTGAGCAATGACTCAAATCAGCTAGACTGAAAATAAATCTAAAGGGTACACAGCTGTCATGTAGTCTAAAGTAGCCCTCTGAGCAATAACTTGATTCATTTTCATCTATTTGTACAACTGGTTCTGCAAACAGGATTGCATTCCAACAAATGCATTTTCCCCCACTGTGAAGAGAGAGGTTTTCAGTGTCTTAGGGAGGG
This sequence comes from Vulpes lagopus, assembly GCF_018345385.1. Lineage (NCBI taxonomy): Eukaryota > Metazoa > Chordata > Mammalia > Carnivora > Canidae > Vulpes > Vulpes lagopus. The sequence continues at coordinate 148,040,257 of NC_054826.1, forward strand.
TTCTCCTGGATTCCTCTGTCCTCATGGATATGGGTAACCGCACATAGTGATTTCTTGATTTTATTTCATGAGAAGCAGCCATTTAAACTCAGTGATCTATATGAACAGTTACAAATAGGGATCTACATTTAGATGTATTATTAAAATAATACTTTATCAGGCAGCCTGGGTGGCTCAGTGGTTTAGCACCGCCTTTGACCCAGGGCGTGATCCTGGAGACCCAGGATTGAGTCAGTCCCACATCGGGCTCCCTGTATGGGGCCTGCTTCTTCTCCCTCTGCCTGTGTCTCTACCACTCTCTCTCTCTCTCTCTCTCTGTCCCTCATGAATAAATAAATGAAATTTTAAAAAAATGCTTAAAAAAAAAAAAGAAAATACTTTATCAATGGAATGTTGGCATCAAAGTTTGGGGGACTGACAGGTACCAGATTATCTGTTGGGTATAGGCAACTTATTTATTTTCACTGTAGCATTCCTTAATTATTGCTTTAAACTTTTTTATTATGGAAAATTTTAAACATACATATAAGTAAAAAAAAGGGTATAATGAAGCTCATGCGCCCATCACTCTGATACAACAATCAAAATACCCACACCCACTGGATTACTTGAAATAAATTCTAGATATCATATTCTATCTGTATTGTTTCAGAATATATCTCTAAAAGGTAAAGAGTCTTTAAAACCTGAATATAACCTAGATATTCAATAGATCAATTGAATAGTAGATATTCAATAAATCAGTGCCCGGCAGGGGAAGAAAAGGCCCTGATTTGTAGTCTTTGTCAATTTGCATGGCCTAACTATTCTCACCAGAGTCAATTTCAAGCTACTAACATGATGGCACTGAATGCAGGGTTGAGAACAAAGATACAGATGCTATTATATAGGACTTGAGCTCTGCAGATACATGAGACATAGTAATATTAGGAGCATGGATAATAGCAAATTATAGTAAAATGTTTAGGAAGTGATGAGCTTTGAGTATCATTTATTTTTATATTTCAAGTTTATATAATTTAATTGCTTAATGGCTGTATTTAACACGTGGCTTGCAAAGTTCCTGAAAACACAACAATCAGCTCTTGTCCACTCTAGCATGCCACTGAATCCCATCCAAATAATCATTCCTTAATATTACCAACTCTCCAAATTTCTGACATGTCTTTCCTCCTTTTCCCTAGCAGTAGAGAAACATTTTAAATGGGACAAAAGAAGGAGCTCTGCTTCAGAAAGCTATAGTAAAGCATAAGGCTTTCTTTTTTCCTTTTTTCAAAATGTTTTTTAAATTTATTTATTCATGAGAGATACACAGAGAGAGACAAAGGAAGAGACACAGGCAGAGGGAGAAGCAGGCTCCATGCAGGGAGCCCGATGTGGGACTCGATCCCGGGTCTCCAGGATCACGCACTGGGCTGAAGGCAGTGCTAAACCACTGAGCCACCCGGGCTGCCCCGCATCAAGGCTTTCTAAATGGTTCAGAGCCACCACGTATAACTCAGTCTTCTGTTAAAATCGGTCATCAGGAGATTAGAATCCACCACGCACACATATCTTCATATCACTGGAGAATCATAGTGATGATTATATTTCCATTTAACTGACCACTCTTAGACCCACGAGAAAGGAGGTCTGGAGAGGGGTAGCAGAAGGGAAAATAAGTCCCTTCCAGATAGACAACCTTCAGTTAATGAAATATTCTGCTAGGAAGATTCTCAAAATGTGAGATACTCTTCTGTGCCTAAGATGCCCCACCATGGAAACTCGGGTGCCTTCCAGAACTGAATATGCCAGATGAGATGTCGTAGGGCCTACTAAGACGTAAGTGGGTTGCGGCCATCCTTTCATCCTTGATGAAGATGGCAGATTGCACTGCAACTCCACCTTGACCTTGCAGTAAGTAACACTCAAGTCCAGTCAGTGAAGTCTAGTGTTTATTAGCACTCACCCAGACTCTACAGTGTATAGTCATGAACGCCCTCTCCCACCAAATCTGATCTCCAACTGTCTTTCCAACATCATTTCCCACTATGCCTTTGAATAAACCCTTCATTCCAGGTAGGCCAACCTGGTACCTTTCTGTACCATTTTTATATTTTAACCTTTTTACCAGGAAGATAATTCCTAATATATACAAAACTATAAATAATAGTATAAGGAAACCCCAATATCTCCTTCATCCAGCTTCAACAGTTATCAACTCCCATCACATGCTCAGGATTATTTTGAGCCACCCTGGATATATCATTTCATCCACATTTATCTCAGCATCACATGTATTCTTTCCTGCACAGCTCTGCTTAGATATTTTCTCTCCCTACCCACCCCCATCTTTCCAAATTCTATGTCATTCTGCAAAGCTCAGCTCAGGTCTCACCTCCTACGTCATTTCCACTGAACTTGTCACTTAGTCATGTCACATTGGGACGTCTCTCTTATTGCTTTTTTGTTGTTCCTTACCTCTTAAATTGTTCACTAACAATATCCCTAGCCTGGAAAGCATCTCTCACTACACATACAGAGTAATAACAAATGCTTAGAAGGGAAAGAACTTAAGAATACTACTTTGGTTTTATGAAGTGCATTAAATTCAATTGACTTTAAACATAATTTAAATACAATTTTACACAGTATATTGACCAGACTCCTTATATGAGAAATGTCTCATGGCACAGACCAGGGTTCACTGGCCCAGTATGACAGGCAGAAATAACACTGGACTGGAGTTAAAAGGCCTGGATTCTTGTCCCCACCCTTCTGTTTGTGTGTTATTTTGGGTCTGAGTAATTTCTCAGAGCCCACCCATAAAATAGGAATTAACAGCAGCCATGCTCCCTCTTTCCCTCACTGGACTGTCAGAATCAAACTCAATTACACATGTAAAAATAGCTTTGTAATTGTTAGGGCATGTTGTTGATATACATCGTTACCTATAAATGCAGAAATGCTTGGCTGTATGATTTGACAAATAAAACTATCGCCTTAGAATCTAATGTAGGAGGAAAATTTAAGCTCTCAACAGAGAAAATGGGAATATGATAGATAGTATAGAGATCAGGTGGGATTCAGAACCCACAAAATTAACCCTGTGAGCAATATAAGAGCATATCTTTCTGAGATTTCAAAAGCCACGACCTTGCAATTCAGACTAACTGAAGAAGCCCTAAAAAGAAATTGCATAGAAAGCAAAATATTTACAAAGAATCATGTTACATGAAATAATTAAATGGAAAGGCAAAATTCATCATCTGATTCCCTCCGAACAAAACTGCAGAATTATCTAACAAAGCTGTTGTAATTCCAAGTTTATGCTCTCTGAGGGCATTTTTAAAGCCGTTGGCCCCTCACTGCAGTCTGCTTTGCCAAAGGATAATCATTAATATCAAACTGCAACCATAACATATCACACCAAACACTAAATTACAATGGAATTGAGGTCTCTCCTTCTCCCAGCAGAAAAGAGGATAGATGACTTTATCAGGAAAACACTGTTCTACATACCACACTACAAGCTGCACCAGTGTCCGGAGAGAGACGTTCAGCCTAAGCCATCCTTTAGAATATTCATATTATAAGTTTTCTTGCAAGAAAATGAAAATTACAAGAGTTGGAGAAAAGCCTTACATTTTATAAAACTCTAAATAATCTTGGCCAACATAGAAAAAAAAAAAGAGTTTTTCAACTTTGGACATTAATGCAATTTAGCAATAGTCGGTGAAAACAACAGCTGCTATACCTGGTAAATCCAAATAAAATTATTAGGTTAAAACCACAGAAATACGCAGAGGATATTTCAAAATTCCCAGCACACTGACAACAAAGCAGTTGAGCAGAATCTCATTAGGAAAGGAAACATTTTGTTTAAGAAGTTTTTTTGTAAACTTCACCATGTGCCACATCTCTGAGGACTTCCCTGGAGAGGAAAAACACAAGAATCAAAAGGGTAAGCTAGAGAACAAGAATTTCCTTCCTCTCCTTCCTCTCCCCCTGCACACACCAGGTAACCCCTGTGTATCCTTACATCTTGCTCTCCATAAACACACGCTCACAGAGATTTTTCAAATCATGGTTATCATGGTTTGTCTATCAAAAATGAGATGATTAGAATAAACCTTCTCTCATATAGACTCTTTAAAATAAGGAAACTACCAGTCTTGATTCTGTTACCTTCATGTCCAACGGGAGGAAAAAAAAAAAAAAACCACAAAGGAATTCTAGAACTCCTAACAAATAAAAAGAATTTTTATAACACCTCAACTTGTGTGACTGAGTACTGTACCCATGATGTTCAATTTGCATGAAAGATTTTCCAAGGTTGGGATCCCTGGGTGGCGCAGCGGTTTAGCGCCTGTCTTTGGCCCAGGGCGCGATCCTGGAGACCTGGGATCGAATCCCACGTCGGGCTCCCAGTGCATGGAGCCTGCTTCTCCCTCCGCCTGTGTCTCTGCCTCTCTCTCTCTCTCTGTGTGACTATCATAAATAAATAAAAAATTAAAAATTAAAAAAAAAAAGATTTTCCAAGGTTAAAGCCTACCTATCCCCAAATATCCATTTAAAACATGAAACTATTGTTTTTTGGGGTTTCAGTTTTCTGTTTTACTTGTCTCTCTGCTAAGTAAGTCAAAATTGAATTTTGGACAACTTGAGGATTGAAAAAGTTCCAGGCTATAACAAAAACTCAAGAGACTTTTCTGATCTGGGGCTGGAACAGCTCTAATTTCTCCTTAATTTGTCTATAATGTGTCTATTTGATCAATAACTATACAAGCCTAATTTGTCAACATTAAGCAATTTGACTGTACTTTAAAAATGACCAGGGAGAAAGTCCATTTAAGCCTAGTTAACTGAAATGACAAATTACAAATTATCCAAAGAATCAAGTAGAACTTGCCCTACGAGTTCCTTCCAGGTAAATAAGACAAAACAAGCTCCGTGTGGGAATGCTTAGGCCCCAGGCAGCTGATGTGAGGCTGAAGTAGTTGAAAACGAGCAGTTCATTATGAGAATCACAGAAGCTGGTGCTCATCACAAGGTAACCATACCTTAAATATTCTTCTAAACCCTTTATGTCAGTTAACTTATTTAATGCTTCCAACAACTCCAGGAGGGTCATCTTTACAGATGAAGCAACTGAAGCAGTTGTGTGATTTACCTAAGCCTGAACAACTAGTAAACTCGTAATAGTAGAACTAGCACGAATGGGAATAATTCCCTTTTTTTTTTTTTTTTTAAGATTTTATTTATTTATTCATGAGAGACACGGAGAGGGAGAGGCAGAGACACAGGCAGAAGGAGAAGCAGGCTCCACACAGGGAACCCAATGTGAGACTCGATCCCAGGAACCCAGGATCATGACGTGAGCCGAAGGCAGATGCCCAACCGCTGAGCCACCCAGGCGCCCCAGGAATGATCTCCCAAGAGATCTTTGAGAAGAATAAAGAGTAGCTTATCTCCATGGAACCAACAAAAGATGAAATGTGCATTTGTCCATGCCCTCCTTCATTCAGTAAAAAGTGCAGCAGAAGTCTGAGCAAGATGACTGAGCAGAGTGAACTGAATTCTTCCTACCAACTACCTTAACTTTAGCCAAGCTACGCAATCTATCAGGATGCCAGCTTTTTAATCAAAGAAACAGAAATAATACTAGCTAGCCTGCTTTCTACCTTCCCATTGATGATACCATCAAAAGCAACGGAAACTCCCTTTGCCTAGGAGGGATCAGAGAACAGTCACCCACAAAGGAGTAAACTCTTCACAAATACAAGCTCTGTTCACTTCTGGCTACAAAATATAGCCAATGTGCCCACAGTTTTCAGGCCTTCTGGAAGACAAGGAGCTGTCCTGCATGGAGTGATTACCTGGTGTCAGCAGACCTCTCCTGTGCACAGAGTCATTATTCTTCCCACAGAACAAATATTACTTCTCCCAACAAGTCTCTTCTCATTTCCAGTCACAGGATATCCATGCTAAGAAGCTGTCTTAGTCCATTCGGGCTGCTATAACAAACTACCATAGATGGGGATGCTTCATCAACAAACATTAATTTCTCATACTTTCAGAGGCCGAAAAGTCCAATATCAAGATGCCAGAAGATTTGGTGTCTGGTAAGAACTCACTTCTTGGTTCATAGACAAATCTCTTCTCTACCATGTTCTCACATAGGAGGAGGGGCAAGGCAGCTCTCTGGATTCTCTTTTATAAGAGCTCCACCCTCATGGCTTCATCAATTCCTAAAGTCTCCACTTCCTAATATCCTCACCTTGGAGGTTAGGTTTCAACATATGAATTAAGGGAGGGAGGCAAGCAGTCTATAGCAGAAGCTATGATTTTTAAAGTTGTGCCAATATATGTTCAATAATACTCTGAAATTTGAGGCTTTTGGGGAACCCAATAAGTAATCAGGAGAGTATTCTATTCCTTCTATGAAAAACAATTGAAAAGTTAGGAGTAATACAGACCAGTAAAACTTTGGTGAGCATAGTTTGTATTAAGTAATTGCCATAGGATCCTTGTGATGAAAGGAAATGGGACAATTTAATCTTATGACTTCTTTCTCAAATTTCTTTCATATTAGTCTCCTCTTTTCCAACCCCACTGCTCTACTTGGTCTCCCAAGATAATCTTTTTTATCTCCAACACTCTCCAACACATCCTCTATACTTTCATTATGTCCCCAAACAAATCTGATGTCACCTTTGGTTTTAAAACCTTTTTTTTAAAAAAGATTTTATTTATTTATTCATAGACACAGAGAGAGAGGGGCAGAGACACAGACAGAGGGAGAAGCAGGCTCCACGCAGGGAGCCCAATGTGGGACTCGATCCCAGGTCTCCAGGATCACACCCCAGGCTGCAGGCGGCGCCAAACTGCTGCGCCACCGGGGCTGCCGTGGTTTTAAAACCTTCCTTGTGGCTCCTCCTGATTAACCTGTGTGCTGCTTATATGGTTAAAAATGCATTTCCAAAGGCCCAAAGAATAATCCAGTCAAGAAATGGACAGAAGACATGAACAGACTTTTCTTCAAAGAAGACATACAAACAGCCAACAGACATATGGAAAAATGCTCAACATTACTTAGCATCAGGGTAAACCACAATGAGATATCACCTCACGCCAGTCAGAATGGTTAAAATTAACAAGCCAGGAAATGATGATTGTTGGGGAGGATGTGGAGAAAGGAGAATTCTCTTACATTGCTGGTGAAAATGCAAACTGGTGCAGCCACTCTGGAAAACAGTGTGGAGGTTCCTCAAAAAGTTAAAAATAGAGACACCCTATGACCTAGCAATCACACTACTTGGGGTATTTGGGGTATTTATCCCAAAGATACAAATGTAGTGATCTGAAGGGGCACCTGCACCCCAATGTTTATAGCAGCAATGTCCACAAAAGCCAAACTATGGAAAGAGCCCAGATGGCCACTGACAGACATGGATAAAGATGTGGTATATACATACAATGGAATACTACTCAGTCGTCAAAAAAGAGAAAAGAAATCTTGCCATTTGCAAAGATGTAGGTGGAACTAGAGGGTATTATGCTAAGTCAACCAGGGAAAGAAAATCATCATATGATTTCACTCCCATGTGGAATTTAAGAAACAAAATAGAGGAGCATAGAGTAAGGGAGGGAAAAATAAAATCAGACAAAATCAGAGAGGGAGACAAACCATAAGAGACTCTTAACCGTAGGAACAAACTGTGGGTTGCTGGAGGCAAGGGAGGTAGGGGGCGGTGGGATAACTGGGTGATGGGCATTAAGGATGGCATGTGATGCAATGAGCACTGGGTGTGGGTTTATTTGTGTGTGTGTGTGTCTGTGTGTGTGTGTGTGTTTCAGATTTTATTTATTTATTCATGAGAAAAACACTGGGAGAGGAGGCAGAAACACAGGCAGAGAGAGAAGCAGGCTCCCTGTGGGGAACCCAATACAGGGCTCGATCCCAGGACCCCAGATCACACCCTGAGCTCAAGGCAGACACTAAACCACTGAGCCACCCTGGTTCCCCCAGCACTGGGTGTTACATACAACTGATGAATCACTGAACTCTACCTCTAAAGCTAATAATACACTATATGCTAATTAAGTGAATTAAAATGAAATAAAATATAATAAATGCATCTCCAAGCCCACTCCAGGTGGAGGCTAAGCCAGCATCAGCACTGTGTCTCCCAACTCCCACTCCAGGGATGTCTTCATTCATTCCACAAAGGGGGAAAGCTGCCTTTGTAGAGAGGGGTACACTGTGTAAGTATACAAGAAAGTCATAGAGTATGGGGTTGACCTAAGCATATTTTCACACCAGTGTGTAAGCCATTACAGCAGATAACAAACAGGCAAAATACAGGTTTATCGGGTAAAAAGAAAGGAACCACATGGCCAAAGAAATAATAAGCTACAGCTAGAAGGAACTTCAGGCTCTCATGCCATAGTGCAATGGGGACATGGAACATTCAACTTCCTTAGCTCCAAAACTTTGCTCATACACAAGGACTTTATATCTAAAACACTATGCTAAATTATTTTACCCTGTACATGCTCTTTAAGAGTCCCTCCAATGCCTGGGTGACTCAGTTAGGTGTCCAACTTCAGCTCAGATCAACATCTCAGGGTCCTAGGATCAAGCCCTGTGTCCGCTCAGCAGGGACCCTGTTTATGCTCTCGCTCAGCTCCTCTCCTGTCCGGGTTCTCTCTCTAATAAATAAAATCTTAAAAAAAAAAAAAAGTTCTCTCTCCCTTGCCCTCTGCCTCTCCTTCCACCCTCACTTGCATACAGGCACTCTCTCTCTCTCTCTCTCTCAAAAAAAAAAAATAATATAATAAATGTCTGGAAGTTGGAGTAACTGGAACACTGTATTTAATCTTTGGGTAATTTAGGAGCACTCAAGAATATGATTCGTGAAGATAGAATATATGAAAAACAAGGCATGTGGAAGGTTAAAAAATACCTACGGGAGGGCACCAGGCTGGCACAGTCAGTAGGGCACATGCCTCTTGATCTCAGCGATGTAACTTCAAGCCCCACATTAGGTGTAAAGACTGCTTTATAAAATGTAAAAAAATACCTACCTATCGGCACCTTCTACCAGATGTTATGGAAGACACCAATTCCTACCATATATAGGAAACATTTCATTGTAATCCTAAGCAAGCATACAGTAAGCACACATTAGTAATTTAACCACTTAAACAAATTCAATGAATGGGAGCTAACACTACAAGCTGTTAGTCATCAAGATTTTTTTAAAAAAGAATTTAAGTACCTTGAAAGGAAGAAAAACCTAAACTAGCATATCTGCTCTATTGAAAGATTCAGTCAAATAATGCAAAATCAAGCAATAGGATTAGGAACTGGTAAACCTTAAAACCAGTCCAAGATTCCCGCTCATGGAATATGCTTTGGCAGGAATATTGGTCTTTTGTGGTGGGTTGACTCCGAGGCACTACTTTCTGTACTATATCCTCTCTGCAGGCTCCCATTTCTCTTCCTTCACCTTCATAACTCATGGGTAGAGAAAGGTCTGGTGAAGTGCAGAACAATGGGAATAGTGAAGCCAAAATCAGCTTGTAACCCCAGGTACTCCCCCAAGTTGGGCTGGTCCAGTTCTGCCACCAATAAAGATCAAGCCATGCCTGAAAAACCTAGATCCCTTTTTAGCACTGTAAACCATGTAGGAGATGCGCATTACATCTGCTTTGTTCTCTATTTCTATGGTGCCCATCACCATAGTAACAAGGCACACAGATGGAAAAGTAGGCTAGAAATACCCAAAAATGGGGGTGGGGATGGGGAATATGGGGGAAAGGGCCTTTCACTGATTAAGAGAGAAAAGGCTAAAGTTTCTTCTATCAGAGCTGTCAGTACACTAATGGGCAAGCTACTGAAAAAGTGGGTTTTGTCTTTAAGTAGGCCACAGTAGGAAGCAGCCTAAAAGTTCAATAAATATCATTATTTACAGAAGGTAGACTTGCTAGATTTCTGAGGTTTTAAAGCCAAACATATTTTGTTAGAAAATCTTGTATGCAAATAGAAATTTTTACAACAGCTTGCAATTTGGGAAATCAGGTACTCATCTCACAGTATGGATGATTACTATTACGATTTTTTGGTTACTTTGTAGTACTGAAAGTTGAGACATATGTTAAGAAAGTGTGGCTGAGAATATAAGTTGATACAAAGGATATTTTTCTGAAAGTGACACATTCATCTTCCAAGTTTTTGTATAAAATGTCCCAAAAGGAAATCACTGTGTAGTGAGTGGGGGGTGACTGTTGTTTCATCTTAGGGAGGCACTGCCCCTGTTGAAACTGGGACAAGGCCATTCCCATGTGCAGCCCCTCTGCTCTCCCTAGGTCCAGAGATCTTCAAAGGCACAATCAGGCCCTCTATGCTCTTTAAAGTCATGATGGGCTCAAGTTTCATCTGTAAGAAATCTTCCCAAGATCTTTTTCTTCTCTTTCCTTTTTGCTGCCAGCCCGTGTCTTCCTTTCTAGAGTATTTGGAATACCTGCGATTTATTTACATTATTACTTGTCAGGAAATAGGAAAAGGATCCTTACTAGCCACATAAATTACTTGTTTTACTACCATAGGCTTTTTACGACACAGGTTTTACTCTACGTATATAAAAATGATGTATATACAAAAAAAAAAAAGGCAGGAGATGCTTCATAGACTACAGTTGTTTGAGAGAGTTTTTTTAAACATATTTAAAAATTTTTTAAATTTATTTACTTAAGAGAGACACAGAGAGAGAGGCAGACAGAGAAGAGACACAGGCAGAGGGAGAAGCGGGCTCCATGCAGAGAGCCCAATGTGGGACTCGATCCCAGGACTCTGGGATCATGCCCTGGGCCAAAGGCAGATGCTCAACTGCTGAGCCACCCAGGCATCCCTGTTTGAGAGAGTTTAACACTCTAGCAACTATGCCTGGGTGGCTCAAGTCAATTAAGTGTCCGATTCTTGATTTCAGCTCAGGTCATGATCTCAGGCTCATGACACACAGCCCCATGTTTGGCTCAGCACTGGGCATGGATTCTCTCTCCCTCAGCATCTTCCTCTCCCCCCTTCCCTCTCTCAAAAACAAAACAAAACAAAACAAAACCACTCTAGAAACTTACAGATTTTAGTGGAAAAAGCAACAGACAACTTTGTGGGAATCTTTACACAGCCACTAACTAGTTATGACTCTGCGGACAATTTTTACTTTGCCTTTCTCAACCTTAATGTCTTATTAGTAAAAAGTAAGGACTGAATTAGACCAGGGATGCGAACCTGAGGATCTCAAGGCATGTTAAAATGCTATGCATATGAGTGTATGCGTATTATTCTGAGAAACTCTCAAGGATATCTATGACAAAGTTAAAAATCAACAGATACTCTGTAAGGTCTCTTCCACATGACACTAGGATACCATGACTTCAATCAACTTACCCAAATAAGGCCAAGGCTTTGAACTCAGACTCAGGTGAGCATAATACTCAGGTCCTTTCAAGTCCCCACCTCAAGGATGCTGTCCCTGACCACCTACCTAAACCCCATACCAACCACCTTCTAGCCCTTTATACTGCTTTATTTTTCTTCATAGCATATAGCACACGACATTTTATCTTGCACTTGCTTATTATCTATATTCCCCTCCTCTAGGATGTATGCTCCATGCAAAAGGGTTTTTTTTCTCTTTTCACTGTTGGATTTATTCCCAGTGCCTGGCACAATGCCTAGCACACATTAAGTGCTCAAAAACCCCAAATTTTAATTTTTTAAAAGCTACAAAATAAAGCATGGGAGAACAAAAAACTCAAATGCATTCTTTTTTTTTTTTTTTTAAGGGTCGGGGGGCCTGCTAACAGCGTGCAATTTACTAAGCATGTTGCAAGCATATCTATTTTGCTTAATCCTTACGGGAAGTTTTCCAATCCTTAGCGCCTTTTATAACACATCTGGGAAAAGGAGCCAAGCAATATACGGTAGAAAAAGCTGCTTCATCAGTTATCAGATCTGCCGCTAACTTGTTGGGTTTGCTTAGACAAGCCATGTCCCTTTACAAACTCCATTTCCACGTTTATATCATGCAAATATATTTGCCCCACCTACTGCAGGTCATCAGGAGAATAAATGCTTTAGTATGTTAAAAGTAATCTACAAAAAAAAAAAAAAGTAACCTACAAAGATAAGTAATGTGGTGGGGCTTCCCGTAAAGTGCTTCAGGAGAGATTTGCCATAAGCTTTTGGAGGGAGGTACAACAGCAGGTAACACCTGTAGAGTTCACTCATACAAGGCCAGAGCATCCAGGAACTGGGAGGACCCCAGTAAAGCCTCTTTATTCAACAGGATGACAGCCAGGCTCAACTCTTCTCCCTTCAGGATGCATTACTCTGTAAAGAAAAGAAAGTCCCAAATCTAGCCTGGGACCAAACATTTTTGCATACTTTAATTCACAACCTCCTCCTGGGAAGAAATTAGCATTATTTTTTTTTGAAAGATCTTATTTATTTGAGCGAGAGCATGAAGTGGGGGTGAAGGAGGGCGAAGCAGACTCCCAGCTGAGCAGGGAGCTGGATGCTTCCAGGAACCCTAGAAATTATCATTTTTGATAAATCTCTGAAAAACACTCTTTTTCTCTCCAGTAGGATTGAGACTTATTCTTAGAAATCAGTCACCTAGGGCGGGCCCAGATGGCTCAGTGGTTTAGCACGGCCCAGGGAGTGATCCTGAAGACCAGGGATTGAGTCCCACGTTGAGCTCCCTGCATGGAGCCTGCTTCTCCCTCTGCCTGTGTCTCTGCCTCTCTCTCTCTCTCTCTCTGTATGTGTGTGTATCTCAAGAATAAATAAATAAAATCTAAGAAAGAAAGAAAGAAAGAAAGAAAGAAAGAAAGAAAGAAAGAAAGAAAGAAAGAAATCAGTCACCTACTGACCCAGTGCACTATCAGTCAAATAAGGGAATAGGGGTCTGGTGATCTTTACCAATGTTGTTGTTTTTTTGTTTTTGTTTGTTTTGTTTTTTGTTTTGTTTTGTTTTGTTTTGTTTTTTGCAATGTTCTATTTTCTAGTCTAACAACGAGTATAAAAAGTTATGTATAATTTCTAACTGTTCTGGGAGTTTGTGTGTTTTTAAAGTGGATGATGGTGATTAAATCACTTTGATATCAAATTAGCTTACATTGGTTATATATAAAGAAGTCAATGTGCTCTAACCACTCTCTTTCCCTAGTGAATGTTCCTGTCCCCCTCCCCGCCCCCCTCACCCACTGCAAGAGGAAATCTTTAAATTGGCCTGTTAGGGTTGATAGCTTTCCCTTAGAGTTGATAGCTAATTTGACTGAAAAGTTTTCTGTAGCAGCCAAATCAGTTGATCTTCAAACAGGGTCTGGTGTTTGGGGGTCATTTTTTGGAGAGAAGGGTACTTTGGTAGAATCTATCTAGATCACCAATTAATCTTTGTCTAAAAGTGCCTGCTTCAAAACACCAGATGTCCTCTTGATTCTTTCTAGCCAGCTCCTTTTTCCTTTTTCACCATTTATCTTTTCCCACATTCTGAAAGAAAGGCAAATATTTCACTTTTCAGGAGTCTGCTTACAGTGAGTGCATTGCCTTGGGATATAAAACTCTCCAAGCCCCAAGCAGAGGGCCATTTTGAAATACCTGTAAAAGTTACAGATGCAATGAAAGTGAATGACTTTCATGACTAAGAAACAAATCTTTCTGGAGTCAGGGGAAAGTTTCCAATTTTTTTGCTTCAAATGCTAGAGCAAGACCTAATCAATAGACAATAGAAAACTGAAAAGAACAGAAAAGAAAAACTGAAAATCATTTTTGTGATCAATCACTAGCTAACTTTTGGCATGTAACTAGGAGTTTAAAAAATAGAGTAGGGGCACCTGGGTGACTCAATTAGTTTAACATCCGACTTTTGATTTTGGCTCAGGTTATGATCTCAGGGTCGTGAGATGGAGCCCTGTGTCCAGCTCCATGCTAGGTGCGGAGCTTCCTTAAGATTCTCTCTTTTCCTCTGCCCTTCCCCTCCTCTAAAAAAGAAACAGTAAAATTATACTACCTTCTTCCCTACATACTTATTTATGTAGCAAGATTTCTTAAATACTACATTAAAAAAGAAACACTTGATTTGATAATAAAGGCTACCTTACTCTACCAATAAGTAATATTTATGTATAAACTATTTGTAAGCCCCAAGCATCTCACTGAGAGATAATTTGCCTGCAAAAGCGTACCTATATCTAAAAATGATTCATCAAAATTTTAATATACTTGTTGTTCTGATCAATTGTTTACTAGTAAAAATCATGACAACTAAAAAAAAAAAAAAAAAAAAATCATGACAACTTAATCCAAAAGAAATTTTATTTAACAGGGCCTTATTGTCACAAGAAGTTTTAAAAAAGATATACAGTACTCATAAATGTGTGTGTCTCTTAAGAGTTTGAAAAGGTAATCAATGAAAGATTTTCAAACATAAGAATGTTACACTGGGATTAAGTTTTATAGGAAAAGAGAAATGAAATGAGTTCCATAAATGAAACAACTATGTAAAATTCCTGACTTCTGGAAAAGCTTGTTCATATGTTTTTTATTCATATGTTTTTTTAGATGATGTTATAGTAGACATGAAATCACTTTGGTATTTAATTTAGCTTCCATTGGGTACATTACAAAGAGTTTTTTAAGGAAATCACTATAGTATCAAATGTCATCTTTCACAACTATTTAAATCATAATTAAAAACTTTAGTTATTAACTTATATTTATTTATTTTGAAATGTTTTATTTATTTGAGACACACAGAGAGAGCACAAGCAGGGGAGGGGCAGAGGGAGGGAGACACGCAGACTCCTCACTGAGTGGGGAGCCCCACATGGGGCTTGATCCAGGACCCTAAGATCATGACCTGAGTCCAGGTCAGATGCTTAACCAACTGAGCCACCCAGGTACCCCTAGATATTAACTTTTAAAATGTATGAGGAGAGCACATAGTTTTTCAAAATCCTTTTAGAGATCTAGAAGAAAAACATTCAGAGATATTACTCTAAACTACCTCTAAGCCAAGAGCTTGTACTGACTTAAGAAGTTTTTACTTCTAATAAACAAAACCAAGACTATTTCAGAAAAGTGCAAAATCTGTCGGAAGCATCCCCTGCAAGTTACCAAATCCATAACTCAACACAGTAAATATTCAGTAAACACCAGCTCATTGACAAAATATTTTGGCCATTCAACTGATATTTATTAACAGCATATATACGCAAAATTGCTTCCTACTTCTAATCTTCATAGAGAGTTTTCAAATTTTGGTCAAATATCAGTCAAAAGTATTTACCGACACAAATCCCAGGACTAGGTAATAAGTATGTGGGGTTTTATTCCTAATTCTTTCCCAGAAATTCATGTACATGCCAAGCATGATGTCTGGGCCAGGAAGCCCAGGAGATGAACAAATAATCCTTATGGGGCACCTAGGAGGTGACAGATGGCATAGGTAATACCTCTGGCATAGGTATTACAACAGGGGTACAAAACCCAGAGGCAGCACAGGGGAGGGAATGTGTAGCTCTGCTGGGTGGCAGGCAGAGAGAGGGTGTCTGCAAAGGTCTTTCAGTATAGGTATGCTTGAACTGATCCTTGAAAAATGGGCAGATGTTTGACAAGAGGCTACTAGCACCCCAGGTAGAGGGAAGGAACAAAGCCATGGAGTACAGCCACCTGGCTACCTCATGCCTTGCTCCCTATACTGCAAATAGTTTAGGATGGCTGGTATGCGACTGTGACCATGCACACTGTCCATGGTGGATGCATTGGTGATTTAGAAATGACAGGGTGACAAGAGGTGAAGCTGGAAAATTGTGGAAGCAGACAAAGGAAGACTTGATTATATGGTTCACCAAGGCCTTTGGACTTGATCCTGTGGCAAAGCAAGTCATTAAAGGTTATTGAACTGGGCAGTCATGGTATGAGATTTGCCTTTCAGAATGATTATTTTCCTGCAGTATGGACAACTAATTTGCAGGGTGGGGGATACAGAAGACTACAAACTGAACTACCAGCTGGAAGACCATTAGCAGTTATCCTGGAAGATACTCAAGGCAGTAAAAGGGCTGTGCAGGAAGGGTGCAGATGGGAAAAAACTGAAGGGCATGGCCCCTGGACAAATTGGTTACAAACTGTATAAGGAGCAGTTTTGGGGAATGAGACAAGGAGAAGCCCAGAATGACTTCTAGGGTTCTATGGGTGATGTAATTGGGTAAATAGTATTGCTATTCACAAAAAATATGGAGTCTAAAGACAACAAAATAATTTTTAAAAAAAGACAAATAACAAGTTTGGGGGAAACAAAAGTACGTTTAGTACAGTGACTCCATCATTTATTCTTTGAGGTGGGCAGCACAAGTATTAGCCCCAAACTCTGTTCAAAGAAGTAAAAAAATTTGCCCAATATCACATGCAATAGTTTGGGAAGCTTACTATAATACTAGGCTCAAGAGCAGGTAAACAAGGAAGACCCATTCATTCAATTTCAGGTAAGGGGAATAGAAGACAAATAAGCAATTAATCAAGATCAGAAAGACTATGATGGGGTAGGTGAGGGGGGCATAGGAACTTTATCAGAGGAGGTCAGAGAAAGTATCTCTGAAGTCCCATTTGAGCTGACCTTTCACTGAGAAGGAAGCATTCATGTAAATTCATAAAGAGCATTTCTAGACACAGTACAGCAATTGAGAAATCCCTGAGGTAGGAACAAAGTTGGTGTGTCACTGAGGGAGAAATGCCAAATATCGGGGCAGGTGTGGAGTGAGAGCAAGTCCCAGTTCAAAGGGTATTCTTGGGAGGGTGTGGGAGGGCAAAGGTGAAAAACTTGCGGCCCCTTAGGGCAGCACTGGCATAGCACAAACTCTCTTGGGGAAGCCTGCAACCTGACCACCATACACAACACTGGCATCTGAGAAACTGCACCATGACTCACAAACGCTTTTGGAAGACAAGCCATTGCTCAGTGAAGACTGCCTATTTTGGCATTGAAATAGGGCCAAGAACAAACTCATTTAGTTTTGCCTAGAGAGATGAGCTTTAAAATCTTTAGATGAACAAAATTCATTTTATATTTATCCACTCAGAGCAAGAAACAATCTGCACTAAAATGGCAGGTGGCTCTGCCCCCAAGGCTTGGTCATGCCCTAACACACTACCTAGAAGCAGAACCTCCTTGCCCACCCTCCAAGGCTCTCAGCTGGATCAGAAAGGCAACATTTCCTCCAAAGTTTCCTCCAATAGCTCAGCTAGAGGGCAGGAAAAAATGGTACCCCATTGCCAATATGCTGAGCTGGGTTCTTGTCTACGTCCTCCTGAAAGCTGAGGAGCAACTGGATGTTGCGGTTGTCTACTAACACAGGCCACCTGAGGCATAGTAGTCTAGCCAGCGATCCGGAACACACTGCCCATGCCTCCTATCCTGTGGCCATTTTCCACTGCTGCTTTATGGGCTCCCTAGTTTTCTGCCAACAATCTTTCATATGGCCCTCACTCAACCAAATGGCTTTAAGTTCCACTTGCTAAGGGTGATGCAGATCAACCCTATGACCCTCTCTGAAAAGACTCTACTTTAAAGCCAACTTTCTCAGATGCATCTGCTTGATATATCAAAAAAAAAAAAAAAAGTATCTGTATTTAAACTCTGCCAATGTAGCATGAATAAATTATAAAAGAATTAAATTATTTCCGAATTATGTAGCCCCTTTCAGAGTATCACATTGAGAAGGTACAGCTTATATGCACTTCCTTTAAAGATGGCTCTAAGCATTATGAAATGCCTTCTTTGGAATGGTGCTGGAAACCTGTGACACATTACAATTCATGCCTAGGGGCAGGCTCATTTCATGTTTGAGCTCATTTCAAACTACACTCCCACACCATCTCTTTACTTCAGCTCACTGGCCAATTTTTTTCTTCCTCAAGTCATCATTTAACCTCTGACCATAGGACATTCACATGTGCTTCTATACCACCTGTACTTCCCTTTAAAAAAATAAAAAAAGATTTTATTTATTTGAAAGAGAGAGCATGAGCAGAAGGAGAGACAGAAGGAGCAGGGGGAGAGGGGGAGGGAGAAGGAGACTCCCTGCAGAGCAGGGAGCCCAATGCAGGCTTGATCCCAGGATCCTGAGATCAAGACCTGACCTGAGCTGAAAGCAGACACAACCGACTGAGCCATCCAGGTTTCCCTTTCCTTCTTAACAACTTTTGTAGTGGCAATTTTTCACTTGCCACTTACATTTACTTGCTTCATTCACCTGTCTCCTTTAGTAACCTGCAACCTCCATGGGGGCAGGACCATGTACGTTTTTGCTTACCTTCTATCCCCAGAACCTGGCACAGTACCTGGCACACAGGAGCTGTTTACTAAATAGATGCTAAAAAAATACTATGAAATATAGTCATTGGTGGAAATGCTTCAGCTTCTGAGAGCAGACCAACCAAAAAAAAAAAAAAAAATCATTCAAGTCAAGGTTGAAGGTTAAGGCTGAGCTGTTCTGTTTTTGATAAAAACAAAAACAAAAACAAAAAAAAAACAGGAAAGACTTTGCTGCTATTTGTGTTTAAACTGATTTTGGAGACAATTCTCAAAAAGTGTACACTAATTTAACAATGCTTATTTGGATATGTATGAAGATGAACAATTTTAAAACTTTTTAAAAATGGAATAAGAGTTCATTCTCAGAAAGATTCGCCCAGATTAAGCCAAATTAAAAAAAAAAAAAGTTACCACTTAATTTATCAGGCAGTTTATTAGAAAAAAAAAAAAAAAAAGTTACCACTTAATTTATCAGGCAGTTTATTAGAGACTCTACTTTAATCCTCCTGATTCTTACCCTCAGCTTGCAGATAAGAAAATTGAGGATACAAGGATACAAGAGGCTATGGTTGCATCCTGAGTAAGTGGCAGAGCCAGGTTTCACATGCAGGTCTATTTGATTCTAAGAGCTATATTTTTAATCTAAGCCATGTGTTAAGCTCAGAAGTAAATGCTGATAGTAATAATGCATTGCACTCTCCCATGAAAAGGCAAATGACTACAAACAGTCTCATTCTACCAACTGGGGCAAATATTTAAGTTTAATTTAAAAAATTAGGATTCGGATGCCAAGGATTAACAGGGAAACTAGACAATTTATGACAAAGGAATATAGAGACACATGAACTATCATTTACTGAAAGCTTGTTTTATGCCAGATATTGTATTAGATGCTTTAATGTTAATATTTCCTTTAATTTTAAGCATCCTGTAAAGTAGGAAATAATAATCAAGAAAGAAGAGGTGTAGAATAACTGTGGTGTTTGGCTGCCATAATGTTCCTTCCCTCGTTCCTAAGGATGTTAATCACTCACATTTGAATGGGGCCCAAGGTTGTTGAGAATAAGGACAATATTCTCCAGTCTCTATTCTAGCTAGGTGAGGTCACATTACCAAGTTCTGGCCAAAGAGATGTGACAAGGAGTGTATGATGAAATTTCTGTAAGAGATCATGGTCTCTTGCCTTTCCCCTTTTTTCCTACCTTCCTTTCCTCCTTTCTACTACTTGGAACCGAAGTTTGATGGCGAAGGCTCCATCTAGGACCATGAAGTTGAGGGCCTCTTCTGATGTGTCATACATATGTAAGATGGAATCAGCCTAGGTCTCAAAAGGCTGTAAAATCATTATACCAGCCTGGATTGTCTCTCCAAAAACTTTTTTTTAGTGAAAGAGAAACAACACTTTGTTTAAACCACTGTTCTTTGCAGTCTCTGTAACTGGCAGCTAATCTTAACTAACCCAGCAACTAGTTCATCAGGCCCCTCTACAAAGTCCACACTCAGAAGCTGAAGAACTCCTGTTTATCATTTGCAATATATTGGGGGAAGGGGGCAATGTAAAAATGGTGAAAAGGCATTTGATGGAAAAAAAATAGTAAGGTTCAAATATGCTCTCAAATCTGCACACCTGAGAAAGGATTGGAAGGAATATGGTACTCAACAATAAAGAATTTAGTCTCCATCAGGGATGGGTGGGGGGAGAGCTCAGTCACCTGCACAGGGCTGGCAATGGAAGAGAAACAGAAGCAGTGCAGCTGGGAGCTTCTGAGAAAGATGCTGTTGGCATGTTGGCTGAGGAGTAAGCACTGGGGAATGGAGCCCTGGAAATGGCCACAGGATGAGACTGACAAGAAGGAAGAATTACAAGGAACACTGAAATTGAAGAAGCAGGAGATGAAGTTCAAAGATACACAGTCTGGAAAGGGACAAGCAGAAGCATGTGACCCGTATCAAAGACAGCATAAAGGTCGAAAAGGCAAAAGGAAAGTTCAAGAACAGAGCTCCGACAACTCATTTTTATTCATTTCCTTTACACAGGTTCGCAACAGCATCGAAGAAGTGAATTTAAATTGTATTGCAATTGAACAGAATCCTAAATGAGAGGAAGTCATAGAACAGGGAGTTTATTATTACCCTTTCCTCAATTTCTAAATGAACAGCAGTGGTTAAGACCTTAGCAGAGATATTCAGTGATTAGAATTAGGCCTCATTTTATTTAAGATCAATCTTCATGATTCAGAAAAGGAAAAATAATGTCCACCAAAGACATTATTTTATTTACTTTTAAAAAAGATTTTATTTATTTATTCATGAGAGACAGAGAGAGAGAGAGAGGCAGAGACACAGGCAGAGGGAGAAGCAGGCTCCACGCAGGGAGCCTGACATGGGACTGGATCCCAGGTCTCCAGGATCACGCCCTGGGCTGAAGGCGATGCTAAACCGCTGAGCCACCCAGGCTGCCCAAAGACATTATTTTAAATAACAGAAAAAAAAAATCACAATAAAGGTATGTGGAAAGTGTAGAAAATATAGATGGGAAATAAAATGAAAGTAGGTGATAGCAATAAAAGTAAAGACAGGAATATGAAAATATACATGGCAGAGATCAGAATGCACTCTACAGCTGGTGAAAAAAAAAATCCTATGCTAGAACTGGACCTCCCAGATTCCCTTTGAGTGGTCACAGGCATGAACTGTTTGTGGAACATCCAGCATTCTCTTAGTCGGGGGGACCAGGGAGGGACATGCTACGTGGAAGGCAATGCAAACCATTCCACCAAGTCTGGAGTAACACGACAGGTCTGGCATATGTTCATCTCTGATATTTTCAGTGTATGCTAGAAGGAGGATGGAAAGGAGAAACAAAAATAAAATGTGGAAATTCAACTTGAGAGACACCAATTAAAACCTAAGGATTAAATAGGCTGGGTTCTTTTTCTGTATGAGCAGTAAAAAAAAAAAAAAAGAAAGAAAGAAAAGCATATAAAAATACTCAGATACCATTAAGAAGGATTTGAAAATAAAATTTAACTCGTTTACAAATAAAAACTTCGGCTAAAGCAAGAATCTTCTAACAACTAAAATATTTGCCCGCTTCAAGGAAACAAGACAAAAACAACACAAATTTCAGGCCACTGCAGGAAAATTACCCACACAGTCTTATACAACTTGGAGTGACAATGGAATATTATTCAGCGCTAAAAATAAGTGTGCTATCAAGCCATGAAAAGATCTAGAGGATACTTAAATGCATAACATTAAGTGTAAGAAGCCAGTCTGGAAAGGCTACAGACTGCATGATTCCAACTCTGACATCCTGGAAAAGGCAAAACTATGGAGACCATGAGAGGATCAGTGGTTGTTAGTGGGGAGGGAAGGATGTAAGGTGGAGCACAAAGGATTTTTTAGGGCAGTGATAATGTGATCTAGTACCACAGTCTGTTATGAAACTGGTGGATAGGGATCCCTGGGTGGCGCAGCGTTTTGGCGCCTGCCTTTGGCCCAGGGCGCGATCCTGGAGACCCAGGATCGAGTCCCACGTCAGGCTCCCGGTGCATGGAGCCTGCTTCTCCCTCTGCCTGTGTCTCTGCCTCTCTCTCTGTGTGTGTGTGACTATCATAAATAAATAAAAATTTATAAAAAAAAAAAAAAAAGAAAAGAAACTGGTGGATACGCGTCACCATATATTCGTACACCAAGAGTGAACCCTAATGTAAACTATGGACTTTGGGTGATAACGAAGTATCAGGGTAGGCTCACTGAGTGTAACGAATGTACCACCCTGGCAGGGGCATGTTGATAATGGGGCAGGCTACACATGGGTGGGGGGTGCTTTAAGGGAAACCTCTGCACTTTACTTTCAATTTTGCTGTGAACCTAAAGTTGCTCTAAAAAATAAAGTCAAAAAAAAAAAAAAAAAAAAAAAAAACCAACTCGGAGGATCCGGTATCTTTTTTCAGTTGTTTTGATTAGGGCCATTTTCATCTTAATTAACGTGGTGCTTTCACTGTGAGGATTCCGAAGAATGAAACAGCAACGTGGAATGGTCTCACAAAAGCAAATCTTACCAAGTAGTCAAATAAAATCACTCCCTATGTGAAAATGCACGTTAGGCTGGATAATGTTGGAACCCCCTTCCCGGTGAAGAAAAACAGAGTAAGTTTGAAAGAATGGTAAACTTAATTCTAAAGTGGAGATTTTTATTTTTTGCTGGAATAAAAACACTTTAGGGGGGTAGTGGGTACAAGAAAAAGTGCCGTGACTCAAGTGTACAATCTGGGACAACTTCGCCTCCCTCGTTACCTGAACTAAAAGTAATGTCACACATGTTAAGGCTTATATTCTTAAGTCACACAGGCCCAACTACTTGGGGGATTAGCTGTCACTTCATATCCTCTTCAAGAGTGGTGCTACCGACTAGGAAGGCCAAGGGCCGAAGAAAGTCACCTTGGCACCCACGCCTCAAAGGAGCAGTTTGGGCTTCTCAGGAGGTGCCACCTGGACATCCTGGGAATATGGTTATCCTGCGTTTTGACTTCTTTTGAGCACTTCAAGCCTACACTTAGGTGTAAGGGACAGAACCGTCTGATGAAGACACAGGCCACCTGATTTTCTCCTAGAAAGCAGGGCCCAAGTGGACTATTTCAAACTGGCTACACATCTCTGCAATTTAAAATTTTCCTACTGCTCTCTCTTCACGGAGTCTCAAAAGCAGTTTTCAGGCAAGGCAAACGTATTCGAGAAAGTTCAGGCGCAGGGTTTTGTTCTGAGATTTCCTTTTCTTGGGAAGGGAAAGGGGGTCGCGGAGCGTCTTTCTGACCACCAGGAGAAAGTCCTCCACAAATGTCATCCGGCTGGGGGCAACCTATGGACTTTGGGAAGTCAGTTGGGACAGTCACGAGCCACCACCTCTGACCTCTCGGGACCTGCTCGACTGGAGCCCGGGAGGAGGACAGCGCGGGCTTCCCCGCGGGGCAGAGGCCGCCCCCTCCCGGCCGGGGAGCAGCGCCAGCGCCGTCGGACGTGCGGACCCGCCGGGGTCCCGGCAGCCGCAGCAGCGCCCCCGGGAGAGGTGCGCTCGCCCCCGCCCGGCCCTGCGGCCGCCCCGCCCCGCCGCGCCCCGCCGCGCCCCGCGCCCCGCGCCCCGCACCGCGCCCGGACCAGCGGCGGCGCGGACACCCAGGGGCCCTCCTGGCCGCGGCCCCCGCCCCGTCGCCCCGAACGACCCCGGCACCCCGCGGCGCCCCTTCCCGGGGAGGGGGGCTCGCTCCCCTCCCGCTCCCCGGGGCGCCCGCGCCGCCGCGCCACCTGCCCGCAGGCCCGGCTCGCAGGTGAGCCTCGCACCTGCGCGCACCCCACCTGCTGCGCCCCGCGCCCCGCGCCCCGCGCCCCGGGCCCCGCCTGCAGCGGGCGCTCGGCTCCTCCGCCGCCAGCGGGGGGCGCCCCGCCGCGACCTACCTGCCTGCGCGACCCGGCCCGGGCGCCCGCGCTCCCCGCCGCGTGCCCCGCGCCCCCCGGACGCGGCCCCGCGCGGGCTC
Organism: Vulpes lagopus; assembly: GCF_018345385.1. Taxonomy (NCBI): domain Eukaryota; kingdom Metazoa; phylum Chordata; class Mammalia; order Carnivora; family Canidae; genus Vulpes; species Vulpes lagopus. The sequence goes on from NC_054826.1 coordinate 148,064,159, forward strand.
GGTCCCGGCTGCCGGCGGCGGCGGGCTCAGCGGGAAGCCCCGGGGCTGCCGGGCTCGCCGCCTCCGACCGGCTCCATTGTGACGCGGCGCGTCCGCCCGGCCAATCGCGGCGCGGCGGCGCGAACCGCTGACTCGGTGGGCGGGCGGGGGGCGGGGCCTGCGCGGCGGCGGCGGCGGCGGCGGCGGCGGCGGGGGAAGAGGCCGGGGAGGCGGCGGCCGCCGCGGGACCGCGGGACCCCGGCGCGCCGGCCTCGCCCCCCGCCCCGCCCCCCCCCCCCCCCCAGCGCGCCGTGTGGCCCCGCGCTCCGCTCGCCCGCAGCCGGGCCGGGGCCGGGCGTGTCCGCGGGCGCCCCCGACCCGCTTGCTCGGGGCGCGTTGGGCCGCCGGGAGCCCCGCGGGCGCACGTGGGAGCCCGCCTGCCCCGGGGCCCCGACCGGCCGGGCTCAGTACCCGGTGCGGGCCGCCCGCCTGGGCCCCGCTCGCCTCCCCCTGCGGCGGGGGTGGGGGCGGGTCGGGGCGCGCCGCGTCGTGGGGCGAAGAGTTCGAACCCAGGAATTCGGGGCCAAGCCTTGTCGTTCTCGTTCAGGCCCCGCTCGCATCCCCACCCCAGATTTATCTGGTTTTTAAATTATTATTATTATTATTACTATTATTATTTATTTATTTATTTTGCACAGACTATCATCAACACAATGATTCAATTAGGCGACGTTTATATCTCTCAGTTGCTATGGCAATCACATTCCCATTAGGAAAAAAAACAAGTTGGGATCCCCCGGGTGGCTCAGCGGTTTAGCGCCGCCTCCGGCCCAGGGCGTGGTCCTGGAGCCCCGGGATCGAGTCCCGCGTCGGGCTCCCTGCGTGGAGCCTGCTTCTCCCTCTGCCTGTGTCTCTGCCTCTCTCTCTCTCTCTTTCTGTGTCTCTCATGAATAAACCTTGAAAAAAAAAAATGTTTGTACAGGGGCCGCCCAAAGGAATAAAAGGAAGACCCTAAAAATAATAAATAAATAAATAAATAAATAAATAAATAAATAAATAAATAAATAAAAGGAAGACCCTAAAAGACAGCATTGGGGCGGCGTATCTCGTGGGCTCGTGTAAATGGGAGTAAAGACATTGGCGTGACTGAGTTCTGTGAGACCAAATTGTGTCCGCAAAGACTGTTGAGATTGGGACTACAATTTATATCACTCCGAAAGGGCTCCTAACTCTGGGAAACGAACAAGGGGGTGGTGGAAAGGGAGGTGGACCGGGGATTGGGGTGACTGAGCGACGGGCACTGGGGGGGGCACTTGATGGGATGAGCCCTGGGTGTTATGCTATATGGTGGCAAATTGAACTCCAATAAAAAGAAATTTTAAAAAATAAATTAATTACTCAAAGGGAGTAGGAAGCAGGCTGTCTTTCTGACACTGCTCTGTTCTTGTCCATTCCGTTCTGGGTTGGCAGCTGTCTTCTTCCTGAGTCTTGGAGGAAAGGTTGAAAGAACATTTCGGCATTTCCTCATTCATAGAGTTTTTATTGAGTTTATATGTGAGATGCTGTGTATGTGCAGATCTATTAAGCCAGTTTAGGTTTAGGTGTGCTCCTCAAAGGGCTTACCACCTGGAGAGGAAGATAAACGGAATTAAATATGAAACCAGGAAAAAAGTGAGTGTTATAAGCTGATTATAAAGTCATGAGATTCAAAATTGAAAATGTCTAATTTTCCATATGTATCTTTGAATGTTTGGAAAGGACTTTTTCCCTTTCCTTCCAAATTCATGGACAGATAATCCATCTTCTATGACAGCAATATCACTACTTGTGTGACTGGGAGTAGTTATTTCACCTCCTTGGGAATCAAGCTCTTCATTTATAAAAGATTATAAACTAGGTGATTGCTAAGATTCCAATTCCAATGATGGTATGAATTAAAAAGTGACTTCCAGGGACGCCTGGGTGGCTCAGCAGTTGAGCAGCTGCCTTTGGCTCAGGGCATGAGTCCCAGGATTGAGTCCCACATCGGACTCCCAGCATGGAGCCTGCTTCTCCCTCTGCCTCTGTCTCTGCCTCTCGCTGTGTGTCTCTCAAGAATAAATAAATAAAATCTTAAAAAAAAAAAAAAAGTGACTTCCATGCTAGGTAACCCAAGTTACCATTAGCAAGAGGTTAAAGTCATCAAGTTCAATAAGACTGCCTTAGCTCTGGGTGAATCTCAGGCATGTAGCTTATAAATACGTTTATTTTATCCCAATTCTCATGAACAAAGTCACCATCTATGATGGCAGCATTTATTATTGACACTGGAGAACACGGGCTTTTGAATTTGTGATATTGCTTCTGAGAATCCTCCTCTGAAACATCCAGTATATGTTTCTCTTGTTTCTTCTTCCTCTTGTGATGCTTCATATAAGCTTCTGCTTGCATTACAGTGAGGAGAAAGATGAATAACCTCTAATGCTAGTCTCTGAGAATTTTAATACTATGCACATGGTATGGGACCATAATGAGGAGAAAGTATTTACTAACTGGAAACTATTGGACTCCCAGGGTAGACCTTATAATGAGAAACACAAATCCTGTTTGGCTCTCATGTCTGTACCCAGTTTTACCACTACCTTGTAATCTCTTTGGAAACAGGACCCGTGGAGTCTTAGAATATGACTTAGAATATGTCAGTCTTTACAGGATTACAGGAATATCTGAAATTCTCTAAGGGACTCTCTGATTAAGTTATTTTGGTAAAAAAAAAAAAAAAAGAAAGAAAGAAAGAAAGAAAGAAAAGAAAAAATCTACGAGACTCAGTCACTATTTCCACAGCCAAATTAACTGATGTCCAAAATATTGTCAGTCTACTTCTGAGCTGATTCTCTGAGAACAGAAAAACAAACAAAAAAACACCCCCACATCTCTGAGTGTCATCAGCATAAGCTATGCTCCATGTGGCTATGTTGATAAGAGTTTCATTTTTTCTGAATCTTGAGAAAATTGTTATGATTAATGGAAGACTGAATATTATCCAATATTAACAGTCCTTTTCCAATTCTGCATTCTAAAAATGATTTATGATAATAAAAATCCTCTTTCATTAAATTAATTAAACATTGATATCTACACAATATAAAAGAAAGACTGGGGATCTCTCTCAGAAGTGAGGGAGATAAATATAATAAATCATGTTCTTAAAGTTAAGGTTTCAAGTATGGGGGGTATATCCAGATAGCATACAGGAGGTATACCCAGATGGTGTCTTTTTTTTTTTTTTAAGATTTTATTTATTTATTCATGAGAGACAAAGAGAGGCTGAGACACAGACAGAGGGAGAAGCAGGCCCCATGCAGGGAGCCCAATGTGGGACTTGATCCCGGGTCTCCAGGATCACACCCTGGGCTGAAGGCAGGCCCCAAACCCCTGAGCCACCCAGGGATCCCCAGATGGCGTCTAAAGAGGAGAGTTGGTGGTCCACGTAGAGTTGAAGGAGAATCACACTTAGAACAGGTCTGAGGAAGTTTGGGTAGCTTTAAGATTCTAAACTGGAATATTACTTTTAAATATTGTCTCAGCATCATGGTTCAAGTTTGTTAGTTTTACTGAGATGTCAGGCCAAAAGAAAAGAATAAAAATTAGAAGTTATTCACAGTTTTGTATTATCAGAGAGTTTGCCTGAATCCCCTGTTTCGGCTAATGGCCAAGCATGTTGTTATTGATAAAGAATTTTTATTTTTGGCCAACACTTCACCATGTTTTCCTGACCTTTTCAATCTACTTGTTTCAGAGGTTTCACATGAGTGTTCCTGGGCCTAAGGAAAATTCTGAGAATAACCCCCGAGGATGAGCTCAGTGGTGGGAATTCTGAGGACAGGATGAGTAGGACATTGCACATGTGTTTGGAATAAAGTAGCCTGACCTAGAAATCCAAACTGCAATTGTGCAAGGCTGCTGTGTACTTCAGTGTGAGTTGATCCCTTATCATGGTCCCAGGCTGACATATTCATGTCGAGTTACTCTGTTCTCACCACCCACCCTGCTGATTGCACACACACACACACACACACACACCCCGCCTTAACTGTATGCTGCCCCTTATGAGAAAAGTGCTATAAAGGTGACCTCCAAGCCTCTTCTCCAAAGGAAAAACACCAATTCCTGCAGCAGGATGCCCGACATCCCCAGCTGAACTGTCTTCTGGGAAGTTGTCCAAATATTTCTTTGAAAGTTTCCCATGCATCCCATTTAAAGAATACATACTGTCATCTGGGTCACATATTGGAATCCACCATACAGCAGCCAGCCAGTTACTGACTTTTGTCCCTTTCTATCCATAAAAAGGAGGCGACTTCTAAGAAAATATTTGCAAGCGAAGCCAGGCTGAAAGCCTAGAATTAAAGCAGAGTTGGTGCTCCTCAGCTTCTGCTAAGTGATTTTAAAAAGCCCTGCTGAGTTCTGCCTGTGACTGAGACAGTGATTGCTGGGATCCCTGCAAGGAGTCGCACTGTGTTCCATGAACCACGTTGGAATCTGGGCAAGAGGTTTCCTGGTGGTGTTACCGTGGCTGGTTTCTGAGGTTCGACATAGCAAACCCGTCCATTGGTTGAGAGTAACTCAGGTCTAAAAGCAGCCACACCTTGATTTCTGCCCATTTTTTACCCTTTAGCAGCTGTGTGTAGGTGTGCGCATGCCTGTGCATTGCTTGTCTGATATTAGGTCATTTGCTAATTATAGTATACATTGAGGGGCACCTGGGTGGCTCAGTTGTTGAGCGTCTGCCTTTGGCTCAGGGCATGATCCCAGGGTCCTGGGATCGGATCCCGCATCGGGCTCCCCTCATGGAGCCTGCTTCTCCCTCTGCCTATGTCTCTGCCTCTCTCTGTGTGTCTCTCATGAATAAATAAATAAAATCTTTAAAAAATAATATACTTTGAATACTGGACTTCAATTCTCATCTAAACCTATTTTTTTTAAGAGGGGGAATGGGAGAGAGAGAGAGAGAGGTAGGGGGAGGGGCAGAGGGAGAGAGAGAATCTTAAGCAGGCTCCACACCCAGCATGGAGCCCAACGTGGGGCTCAATCTCAAAACCCTGAAAGCATGACGTGAGCCAAAATTAAGAGTCAGACGTTTAACTGACTGAGCCACCCAGGCACCCCTAAACTGATTGTTTAAAGGTAGGAGCTACTACAGCACTGTGGTTTATTAAGAAGGAAAAATAATTGTAAAAGAACAGAATTCAGAACATTTTAGAGCTGGAAAAGAAAAAGATTACATGCAAGAAAGAGCACTGGACTTGGAGTCTTGGGTTCTACTGGTGGCTCTTCTGGCCATGAGACCTAGGTCAAGCCACTAACAGACTAGGGAGGAGTTTATATTTTACAAGGTATTTAATAGTATCCATCATGAACAATATAAGAAGAGAAATAGTTCATTCATGTTTTAGAAGTCCCAGACTTCATTTCACTCATTCATTTATCATCCAACAAGCATTTATTCTATGCAAAATACCATACTAGTTTCTAGGGATACACCGGTCCACATGACAGATGTGGTCTCTGCCTTCCTGAGGTCCACAGTGTCTCAGCATTCCTCCAGAGAATGGTAGGCTGGATGTTATAAATCAATAAAGACTAACTAACCAAACTCCAGGTGTCCCCACAACACCATCCTCCTTGGCTTGGTCTTCTGAACCCTGCATATCTAAATGCAGACACACTTTCCAATTACCTACTTATTCTACTGACTCATCCCTGCAAGCTTCTTTGCATCTAATTTACTAACTCCACCAAACTATTGTTTTCAGAGCATATAAGGTCAAAAGGACACTTACCCTCAAGAAGCATGAAGTTTTTAAAACTTGAAAAAATAGAGGTGAATAGGTCACCAGATAAGTGAGCAATATAGGACCCAGGAGAATCTCCTAACACAGGATACTGACATGGCTCAGAGCCTATGACTCAAACATACTTTATAACAGTTTAATTTGGGCAGTCCAGGTGGCTCAGCGGTTTAGCACCGCCTTCAGCCCAGGGCGTGATCCTGGAGACCCGGGACAGAGTCCCACGTCAGGCTCCCTGCATGGAACCTGCTTCTCCCTCTGCCTCTCTCTCTCTCTCATGAATAAATAAATAAAATCTTTAAAAAATAGTTTAATTTAATCTAGTTACCTTATGAGAAAGGGCAGTAAGATAATAAAGCAGATGTTCTTTCTCATTGCAAAGCTGGTGGGCAGTAGTAAGGCTTACACTGGTAGAGGAGAGTGTGGGTTAAGGTAGGAAAAACTTCTTGGAGAAATTGAGATCTGATGAGTGAATTAAAGAACTCAGAGCTTCCATGGAACCTGTTGTTTTAGTGAGTAGAACAGCTTCTGGTGGCTGACAAAGGCCTTGTGTAGGTGGGGGAGTTACAGACAACTTGATTACAAGTAAAGATGAGGGGGAAGCATTTTGAAGGATGAAAACAGGTATATAGGTGAGTGGAAATTTTACAATTTTATCTTCATCTTTGAGTGAACTTGAATGTCAAACAGAATTCCTGGATTTACTAAACTTACTTATCAGTTCAATAAGCAAATATAATATTTTGCTCTTCAGGGTCCAGGGCTAAAAAGATTATGTGCATTCTGAGTAAATAACAAAAATGCAAATACTTTCTATTTGTAAGCTACTTTCGAGTTCACACCAATCACTCAATGTATGATAGTCATTTCTGAACCACATTCTCTTCCTTCTTCTGTACTCTGTATACTAATAGTGCTGTCACCTATTAGCAGTCCTCGGCCTTGCTGAGGCACTCTGCTAAACCTCCTACAGCCCAGCCATCATTCAGAGGCCCAGTGGGCGGAAAGATGACAATTGCTTAATTGCAGATCCCTAACATCCTCTGGAGGATGAAGGCTACATCCATCACATATACTAGTATATCCCCAGAAACTGACACAGTGATTTGCTCATGCCGGGCACAGAATAAATATTTGCCAAATGATGAATGAATAAATGAAGTAAAAGAGGTCTGAAATTTCTAAAATGCACACATTCTCTATTCGGTATATTCCAGGGTCGTCTGAGGATTTAAGCCCTAGCTCTGTCCACTTCAGGTCCCAGGTTTAATATGTTCTCACTGCATGAAGAAGCAACAAATTTAAGAGATTGGGATTTGGAAGTGCAAAGGAGTACATAGGGACAATTTAAGAAGGCAAGGGGATGATCAACAAAGCTGCAATATTTTCCAAAGTTAGCTAAAAAAATATTTACTTATTACAAGATCACTTACATTTCTCATGGCTGTGGAGGTCTTCATCTCCTCTTTCTTGGTAACATATACATCCACATTGGCATTGGGCCATTTTTTTCTAACTTGAGTGTCTTGTGGCTATGAAGTGTCATAATAACCTTGAGATTTCTTTGATAACATTTGACCAGAGGATTGGCTTTGGAGAGGCCCAAACCCATGATGATTAGCATACAAGGCATGCAGGACAGTGCAAAAATGTGAGTTAACAAATTATGACTACTTTAGAAATAGCAACCTAAATATAGCCTAGTGGATAAAAGCATGGATTCTGGAGCAAGGCTACCTGGATTCAAATGTTGGCTTTGCCTTTATGAGCTGTTTAAGTTTTGTTATTACTTAATTTCTCTTAGCCTTAGTCTTCTATTTGAAAAATGGGTTGTGGTAAGGATTAGATGAGTAATATGGTTAGGATAGTTCCAGAAACATTACTTGAGCTCTTATCATGATCCTTGGTAAGTGACCCACTCTGAACTAAGAGTTCCCATGCACAAAATGAGGTTTTGAGTAGATTGTCTTTGAGGCCCTTCTGAATCTATTGTTCTCAAACAAGGACAGTTGGTCTATGCATCTTTATACATATATATGTGTGTGGTTAGAGATAGGAAAGTGGATGATTAGTTAGTAAATACTTTCTCTGATTGATGAAAGAAGGGGTTATTGGGAGATTCGGCCAAGCTTCCGTACTAGACTCTAAATTTCTAGAGAGTGAAAAATATAAGGTTTCTTCTTCCATATCCCAAGGTCTAACATGGTATCTAGGGATAGTGAGTGCTCAATAAACTGCTAACGAATGTGGAATAAATGCCTTTGTGTCTTATGTTCCCAGATGTGTGGGAATCAGAAAGGGTAGTAACTGCTTCCTAAGCCTTTTTTTAATTTTAGCATTACTTACACAAAATAATAAAAAGAAACATTAGTGCTCTCTACTGGAGATATTCATAGTGCAGGAATTCAGTTAATTAGCTTTTGATGGCAGATTCTGGTTTGAGTTCAGAAGTCCTGGATTTTAGAAATAGGATTTGGCAGATAGATACATTTTACTGTTTCAAGTACATATCTGGAGATGACATGATTTGCACTCAAATTTCTTTGCCTTTTATTTCTGACCTTTCTTCAGAGCATTTGTATCTATACATTTGTGCAAATTTTGTATTCTTTCTCACTCATTGTGAATAAGAAGATAAGGACAGCATTAATTAAAATATCAATATTGAGAAAGCAAAAAGACAAAATGATAAAAAAGACAAAAAACACAATATTTTAAGATAGGCAAAATATTTGTTGCCATTTCTTTAAAAAAGATATATGAATGGACAGTAAGCATATGAAAAGATACTCAACATCATTAGTCAGTAGAAAAATGCACATCAAAACCACAAGGAGATACTACTTCAGACTCATTAGGATGATTAAAATAAAAAGACAATGGCAAGTCTCAGTGAGGATGTGGAGATACTGGAGTCCTTGTAACATTGGTGATAGGATTGTAAAATGATGTACCCACCTTGAAAGACAGCCTAGCAGCTTCCCAAAATGTTGAACATAGAATATCTCCATGACCCAGCAATTTTATTCCTCAAAATAAGTGAAATATCACCTCACAGAAACCTATACTTGAATGTTCATAGCAGCATTATTCATAATAACCAAAAGGTAGAAACAGCGCATATATACATCAACTGATGAATGGATAAAGAAATTGTGGTATATCCATATAGCAGAATATTTTTTGGCCATAAAAAGTAATGCAGTATAGTCTACAACATAGACGGACCTGGGAAACATGTTAAATGAAAGAAATGAGTTACAAAAGACCACATATCTTATGATTCCATTTATTTGAAATATCCAGAATAGGCAAATCTACACACAAATAGTTTGTTAAGGGTCGAGGTAGTAGGGGCAGAGAGTGACACCTAATGGGTATTTATTTTGGGGGTGATGAAATGTTGTAACATTAGACAGTGATGATTACACAACTGTGTGCGTAATACTAAAAGACAATGAATTGTATACCTTAAAAAGATGAATTTTGTGGTGAATTACGTCTCAATATAACTGCTATTAAACAAAATCAATGTCCTCTAAATACACCCAGTTGCAATAACCATAGGACAAAGTGTCAGGCTTTGGTGGATTTTTTAAACCTGTACTTTGCCATATAAAGATCTCCTGGAGAGGTAAACCTGTCAAGTGATTTCTGTTTTTGTTTTTGTTTTTTTTTTATTTTAAAAGATTTTATTTCTTTATTCATGAGAGACACAGAGAGAGAGAGAGACAGAGACATAGGCAGGGGGAGAAGCAGGCTCCATGCAGGGAGCCTGATGTGGGACTCGATCCCAGAACTCTGGGATCACGCCCTGAGGCGAAGGCAGATGTTCAGCCACTAGCCACCCAGGCATCTCTGTTTTGTTTTGTTTTCAACTAAAAAAAATCATCTGAGGTTGTGTTTGTATAATGCCAAAACAACTGATTAAGAAGTAAAAGAAAGCAATTTGGTTATTTTGGTTCTATTGAATTTATAAACTTTTTACCTTCTTTTAGGCAAACTCTCAGGTATGCTAATTTTTTTTTTTGGTATGCTAATTTTTTAAAATAAAAAATATACAAGAATGAATTCTGTATCAAGTACTCCCAAACTGTGCATCTGGACTTATAATGAATGCTGGCCAGGGCTTAAAAATGATATGGAATGTTATATACATGTATATATATCTCCTTTTATTTATGTCAATATTTGTTTCATATCTCTGGTGTTTTCTTGTTAGGTGCATGTGTTTATAATTATTGTACCTTCCTGAGGGATTGATAGTTTCCTCATTATAAAATGTCCCTCCAGCTCTATTGTTGTTTACATGATGTATCTTTTTCTATCCTTTTACTTTCAATCTATTTGTAATTTAGAAACAAACTGTATCTCTTATAGTTGGATCCTGTTTTTTTTAAACCCAGTTTGACAATTTTTGCCTTTTGATTGAAGTATTTAGTCCATTCACATTTGTCATGAGTACAGATGGACTTAAACTTACCATGTTGTTTTCTATATGCCTCAAGTCTTTTTTTGTTCATCTATTTTTCCTTTAGTACTTACTTTTTAATGAACTGAATATTTTCTAAAGTTGCATTTTCATTTCTTTAATGATTTTATTGCTATATGTTTTCAGTTATTTCCTTAGTGATTGCTTTAGGTCTTACCATGTAGATCTTAACTTATCAAAAAACAGCTCAGAACTATATTAACAATTCCAGTGAGATATAGAGACATCATTCCCATATATCTCTATTCTCTTTTCTCTGTTATTTTGATATTATTATGTATTACCTCTATATATATTATAAACCAAATAACATATTGTTGTAATTATTATTACTTGTATGTCTTTTAAAGAAGCTGAGAGAAGGGGTACCTGGGTGGCTCAGTCAGTTAAGCATATGCCTTCAGCTCAGGTCATGATCCTGGGGCCCTGGGATCGAGCCCCATGTTGGGCTCCCTGCTCAGTGGGGAGACTGCTTCTCCCTCTCCCTCTGCCGCACCTGCCCCTGCTCATTCTCTCTCACTCTCTCTATCAAATAAATAAATTCTTTTTTTTTTTAAGAAGCTGAAAGAAGAGGAAAGAACAAGCACATGATTTGCAACTTCTGTTATATTAACCATCTTATTTATCATCTGAGATCCCCTGCGTTTGTTCCTGTGGATTCAAGTTAACATCTGGAGTCCTGTTCTTGGCCCAGGACAGCTTTGTCCCCATTCACCTCCTTGTGCTATTATGTGCAAATACATTACATTTCTGTATGTTATAGGCCTAATTGCATACATACATATTATATTTTTATAATTACAGAATTACCTTTACGAGTACTCTTTGTTTGTGTGTATGGATTTAAATTACTTTCTGAGGTTACTTGCTTTCCAGTCTGTTGAATTTGCTTTAGTACTTCTTGAAAGGCAGCTCTGCTAGCAACAGATTCTTTCAGTTTTTATTTATCCAAATGTCTTTTTTTCACTTTCATTTCTGAATGATAAGATGCTTGGTTGACAGTTTTCCAAATTTGAAGAGTTTGATTATGTTATCCCATTGCCTTCAGACATCCATTATTTCTGATGAGAAGTTGACTGTTAATAGTAATTGAATTTCCTTATAAGTAAGGAATCATTTTTCTCTTGCTGCTTTCAAGATTTTCTTTGGCATTTTAACTACAATGCATCTATTTATGTATGAATCTCTTTGAGTTTACCCTCATTGTTTGTTGAACTCCCTGGATGTGTAGATTTATGGTTTTCAGAAAATTTGGGTAATTTTCAGCCATTAATTTTTCAAATATTTCCTGTTTTGTTCTCTCTGATCTTGTGGTACTGCCATAACATGTATTTTCGTGTTCGTAACAGGGTCTCAAGTTTCTCTGAAGCTCTGTTTCTTTTTATTCATTCTTTTTTCTCTCTGTCCTTTGGCTTGTATAATTTTTGTTGATTATTTTTGAGTTCTCTACTTCTTTATTCTTCCAGTTCAAATTTTCAACTTAGCCTGTCTAGTGAACCTTCAAATTTCAGTTATTGCGTTTTTCAACTCGAGAATTTCCATTTGGTTCTTTTCATAACTGTTATCTCTTCATTAATGTTCCCTGTTTAATGTAACATTGTCATCATACTTTACTAAAATCGTGGTTTCCTTTAGTTCTTTAAATATATTTATAATGGCTTCTTTGAAGTCTTTCTGACTAGTCTGACATCTGATCAATGTTACAGGCAGTTCTGTTGCTTTTCTTCTGATACATGGGTCACATTTTCTCCCCGTTTGTTTTGTATGTTTCATATTTTTTGGAAACAGAATATTTTAGATCATATATTATAGCAACTTGGGTACTGGCTTCATCTCTCTCCTCATCTGGGGCTTGTTGTTATTAGCTTGTTTACTTGTTTAGGGACTGGTTAGATTACTTTAGTGAAGTCTCTTCCCTGCTTCTCCCCTCCACCTTGATAAACACACATACGATGAACCTCTGATGTTTCTCGGGGGCCCGTCCTTGGATATGCTCACAGTCACTCTGGGGGGACAGTGGTTTTGGTGTGGTTCTCTGCCTGTTTATGTGCCCACATACATCTGCGTAGCTCCAGTAATTGCTCGTTGCTTGCTCTATTGTTTGTAATAATGCTCTGGGGAATAAATTGCTTCATATACTAATCTAATCAAATTTAGGCTCCTTTGGAGGGACAGTTCCTGACATCAGTGTCTGAGGTTTATTCAGACTCTAGGAAAGCTCTTCTACCTGTTTCTTTGCTATTTTTCCCCAGCAACTCTTTAGTTCACAGCTTAGCCTATATTTCTCATGAATCTATCAGTCTCCTCCCAATTGTCTTCCACCAAAACCTGTACAGTTTTTGAAAGCACCCTTAGGCTTGAACTTTATATTCTGTTGCAAATGAAGTTAGTTTCTTTGGGGAAAGAGCTTGAGCTTTCTGTTCTATGGCCTGCTTTTTCTACCTGCCAAAATTTCTGAGCCACAGCTCTGGTGCTGAGGGAAGGAACAATAGCTCACTTCTTCCTACGCGAAACCCTAGCTTAAAGAACTGAGAAATCAGTGGATGTGGGAGTAATAACACCAGGTGTCCTTGGCTTGTCTCCCTTGGCATGGTATCCCTGCCCTATGAGTTGAAGCAAGAGAAATTGGGACCTCAGTGTTCTATTGTGCCCAAGGTAGAGACTTTGTCCCCTGAGTGGAAGCTAGTAGAAGACTGGAGTTCCCTCCTCTTGGCTGCACTTGTCCAGACATTTGCCTTAGCAACTAGTAGGTAGGGGCACCATGAGAAATGCTAATGTCTTATCTCTCCCAGGAAAATAGCCCTCCAATTAGAAGCTTGGGGAATTCAGAACCTTGTATTCTTGACTGTACTAGTCTGGAGTGGAGTTCCCATCTCATAGAGCTGGAAATAAGCAGGGAGGGTATGGATATTATTTCAAATACGACAGGCTGTTTTATGGAGTTTTAGTAAATATTCTCAAGTAAATGTCTCCTCATTTACTGTATACCCATAGGGCCATTTCCATTTTTTATGTCCATAGGGTTAAGCATTTTTAAATGGTTGTTTTAGAAATACTTTCATTAGTTTTGCTGAGGAGTAACTGAGTTGCACACTGTCATGCCAGAAGTAGAGCTAGGAAAGGGAAACTTTGCTCCAGTATAGATAAGCATTGTCTTTAGCTGAGTGCTTGAAGTGTCTATGGTTGCTAGTGGAAAGCCCAAGATCTATTTGTAATCATAATAATAATGATAATTTGTTAGACTAGCATTCCAGAAGCAAGACTAAAATGGAAATCCCTTGTATGTGGTTTGTTGAGGGAATCTTCTTAGAAGAAAGCTTTTAGAGAACTGGTGATACGGGGTACACAAGTCCCCAGGCATCTCTTGAGGGAGGTAGTGTGAGCCCTATAGCAGCCAATCAATACCCATCTCATCTAGGGATGGATACTCTGTCCTAGTAAAAAGATTTGGAGTGGAGTTCAACAGAGGTAAAGAAGAGTTCAAGAACTAAAGGAGAGAGAAATGAAAGGAGAATAAGAGACAGTAGAGAAAGGAATTAAAAAAGCAAAAAGCAGGGGCATGCATGGGAGTGCCAGGGCAGGACTAACAATGTTCCCAGTGGTCATTCAGGAATACAAAGGCCCTTGGCTTTGGCCTAAGGCTTCTGAGATCAGCCTTGTCAGAGCCCAACAATGTTGCAATCTCCTTGGTTAATGTCATCCAAGGAGTGAAAATTTTGGGAACATTGCTCATGGACCCATTTCCACTCAATATGCTTAAATTATTTGGTTTAGCAAGGAGTAGAGCAATTTCCCTAAAGCAAGAGCCCTGCATGGCAAATATTTTCCTTCAGGTTAATTGGCAACTGAGAGACTTCAAGTGGTTGAAGCCTACGTGCCCCCAAAGCCCCATTGTGGTTCAAGTGCTAAGTAGTTAGATACTATATGAACATCAATTTAAATACCACACTGCGGCAACCTCTTCAGAAAGAGCTATGTTTTTGTAAAAAGAAAATCCACACACCTGGTCTCTCTTTGGTATGTGACAGTGTGATATTTCTCCGTAAGAACAAAGTGAAGGAGGATTTACAGACTGAGCCTACTCATTGTTAGGAGTGACAAGTGCTTTCTTCTTTCACTGAAGATGTTTAATAAAGTAGATGGTAGAGACCATTTCAAAACCTTTGCTGTTAAGGTTAGGTTAAAGAGAAATTGCCATCCAGTAAGAATAATATTCCACTGAAATGGTAAGTTAGGTACCTAACTAAACCCCATTTATGCCAGGGAACATGTAGTGGGGAGCTAGAAATCACTTTCTTTGTCTTGCTAATTTAAAATACATTAGCAGGTAAGTAACCTTCTCAGTAGCATTCAGGACTCCAAATGGTATGCCAGTTGAATACCACAGACATATTTAAAAGTGGTGATTTTAATCACAAAACCGTAATTCTCTTATTTTAAAACAGAAGTTTTGATTTCAGACCCAGAAAAAGCAGTGCGATCTGACAAGTTAATAACTTCAACAACAAAATCACAAAGACCTCATCGACATATGAATATTGGGGGAGTTATAAACAAAGACATTTGGGAGAAATTTAGATATATTATATTCAAATGGAATATTTTCTAAAATTTCCTCTAACATCTGCTTTTTCAATGGCAGCCAAGATTGGTAATATGATTGAATCATATTTTTAATCTCTTGGATTTCACATTGTTTAAATTTGTCATGCCAGAGTATTTGTTTAGCAGATGGCATTTCAATGCTTTTTTTTTTTTTTTTAAGGTTTCTTACAGCAGTTTCTAGAAGAATTTAAAACTAAATTGTCCTTAGGAAATTATTCCTTATCTCTTCTCAATGGAAATAAATTCAGAATTCACAATTGGATTAAGCAGAACACGTGAAGCAATGGTACTAATGATTGGTATCTGTTGCTGGATGACCACTACTAACGTTCAATTCCTTACAAAATCAGATTGATCTGTAATTCACTATTATTTTTATCATTTTGATTTTATGATGCAACAATGGAAGAGCACTTTAAGACTATAACAATATAAGATGAGAATCTATACACGATAATTTTTATACACTAGGAATGGTCTAGTGTTTCTGATTTCTGTCAACCGTATTCCATTTGCACTGAATTTTTATCTTCAATGGCCCTATCTTCCCCTTCAGGGTTTACAACTCCAAAGTCTACTGCAAATGGAGAGGATAAGACCCTCTCCATGCTTTCAATCTATTTCTCTTGCTAACCCTTAAGCTTCTGTCCCATTAAGCCAATTCAAGAAGTGTTAGTGGTTAATAATAGCTTAATATTTGCTGAAATCATAAAGTCATTAAACATCTATTATGTCCTAGGTTGGAGTATATGCTTATGTTTTATGTGATCACACACACACACACACACACACACACCCCTGCCCCCCATCGCAGGCAGTCGGTCCCTTTTCCATGGAAGACTGAAATGTAACAATGACCCCATGATTCTGAATAAATCCAATCTTATTATCTTCCTGATGACAGTACGTTTTTAGATAGGAAATATAATAAACATTATACAATACTCTTTTTCAAAGTCTACTGACATTGATGAATAAATATGTAATTATTGGCTTACAAAGAACTAAAAGAGATAGATCTCATTTGAGGCAAAGTATTCATAGGGGAGACAGAAACCCAGAATTATAAAACAGATTGAGGGATGCCTGGGTGGCTCAGCAGTTGAGAATCTGCCTTTGGCTCAGGTCGTGATCCCGAGGTCCTGGATTGAGTCCCCCATCAGGCTTCTCACAGGGAGCCTGCTTCGCCCTTTGCCTCTCTCTGCCTCTCTCTGTGTCTCTCATGAATAAATAAATAAAATCTTTAAAAATAAACATTGATTAGGGGTAGTTATTTATTCTAAGCAAGGATACTTTACAGGATTCTTTAAGTGTAAACTCTGATTTAAACATTAGTTTTAAAGATTTTATTTATTTATTTGAGAGAGTGAGAGAGAGCACAAGGAGAAGGGAGAAGCAGGCTGCCACTGAGAAGGGAGCCTGACCCTGGGCTCCATCCCAGGACCCCAAGATCATGACCTGACCGGAGACAGACGCTCAACTGATTGAGTCACCCCAGCACTCCATTAAACATTAGTATTAATAAGATTTTTTAAAATTCAATTTGTGCACTAGCTTTAGGGGTATACCTATTAAAGTTATAGCTACATAAATTTAAAATTTAAAAACATTGTATTTGATTCTCTTAGAACTTTGGGTGTAGAGAAAAAGAAAACAGAACTAATATTTATCTAATATTCAATTTTTCCAGACTTTTTGCTAAGTGGTCTCTCTTTGTCCCATCCAGCATCAGAATAGTTTTTGAGGTGAGTGTTCCCATCCTTATTTTGTAGATCAGGAACAGAGTCCCACAAATAACTGTGGCTATACAGCTAGCAAGGATTGGAAAGATGTTTACAATCCAGGTCCAGTAGACCTCAAAGTGCAAGCTTCTTCTTCTTCTTCTTTTTTTTTTTTTAACCATTTTATAAACCGTTAAAAAAAGCAAACAAAAACCCCCCTTGATTTTGAAAGGAAGTAATAAGTATTTTTTGAGTACAAAGGGCCAGATTGTTACACTTCAACTTCGTGTAAAATAACTTTTCTAGTTAGCTAGCTTTAAGCCCTTGCAAATTGTAGGTTTAGCCTCTTGAAAAACACTGAAAATTTACCATGCATGAAGAAAACAATTCATTGGACCAATTATAGCCTACTGGCATATTAAATGCTCAGTTTTTATGAGTAAGCCATGCCAAATATAGGATCATTTTAGCTGTTGAAATCTGTCTTTATGTAAATAGATATCTGCTCTCATTGGTGCCATCCCCAGCAATACAGATGGGCTATTTGTTGCATGGTGCCAGCCTGTAGAAAGATCTGAGAGTACCACAGATTGGTCTGCTGTTTGAGTTGGAACTAAACCAACTAGCATATGATGACTCCAGTCATCTTTTATGATAGTCAGTTCTCTTCATTAGCATTCATTTTTGCTCTGAGGATTCAGCCCTCACACAAAGGGTGGGTCCCTGAAAGCAGCTGGTGTCCCTTTCCATGTCACCAGCTTTGTGTATTTATTAATTGCAGTGCAAGTTGGCATCATTTACTACTTTTATTTTTTTTTCAAGATTTTATTCATTTATTCGTGAGAAACACACAGAGGGAGGCAGAGACTCAGGCAGAGGGAAAAACAGGCTCCCTGTGGGAAGCCTGATGCGGGGACTTGATCCCTGGTCCACAGATCAGGCCCTGAGCAGAAGGCAGATAGATGCTCAACCGCTGAGCCACCCAGGTGTCCGTCATTTACTAGTTTTAAATACTCCTCAAAGCCATCAGTATACATAACTCTATGTTCCTTCTTTGTGAAAAGATGAAAAATCTTTAGCTCATTAGGATGTTGTAGTTTATTTCATTCTTGGTATGGAGTGAACACAGCCGATCTCTCAGAATGTGATGAAAACTTTGCTGTGTGACTAAGCATTTTTCTCGAATGACTTTATTCTATAGTGACTTTCCTTTAATCCACCCTGTGTACTCCTGGAACTCCTATTGATTCTCTCCAACTTGCAATTCTTTTTCAAAGTACTAGATGTCACATTTATGCCACTCCAGAACTTTCATGTGTGCATATTCAAGTAATGCCCTTTGCCACCCTTTTACCACTACATGAATTTGGACCACAAGGTCAGCCGGGCAACTGAGAAGGCTAGGCTATGAAATGACCAGTTTATCCTTTTCTCCACCCACCCTACCTCCAGGGAAAAGCCTGGGAAAATTCTCATTAATCATATGAAAGTTCTGAAATGCAACAGGCATGACATGCGTTACTTTAAATGATTCCTATATGCTAAAGAAAAGCAGGAAAGCCTCGAGGACATCCCAGTGTGGCAGCAGTACCGAGCCTGCAGAATCTAGAAGCCCTGGGAGACATAGAGGATGACAGGACTTTGGAGAGCACTTCAGATGCCAGCAAATATGCTACCCTCTCTTATGTAAGCAACTCTATTCTGAGTCATGAGACGGAGTCACTAGGATTTATCTATTTCTTGTTTTACTCCTTTGTTCACCCAAAAAATATTTATTGCTTGCCTGCTATATGCCGGGAGCTAGGCATACAGCTTAGAACCTTTTTCTTGGCATCATGGTCATCTTTCCCCTTCTCTCTCCACACATCAGCAAGGTATCATTAAATATTTTCCAAGCATCTGTGTTGCACCAAGTAGCTGTAGTGTTTATTGACATACGTATCTCTTATCAACATCTTAACCTTGAGTGGTCGATGCTAATGTTCCCATTTTATAACTGAGGAAACTGAGACTCAGAAAAAACGAGATGATTTTCTCAAAGTCCGAGGTGGAGCCTGGATGCTATGGACCCTTGTTCTGTTGAGCTCCATGTTCTTTCTCCTTAGATGGTAGAAAATTCTCCTGACAAGTGAATTGAACCACTCAACATGTCAGACCAACAGCTTCCTGCAGCACTTTGGAGCTATTCCAGCTCTTGTCCAAGCAGGGCTAAGACTGGGCTTCCTTCCCTCTCCAGGGTTTTGGTGACAGAAGGTTCTTCTTTTTCTCTTTTGTCTCTTGACAAATATCCAGTCGTCTAGTAGCAGACTCGACTTTTTTTTTCTCTTTGTAGTTTTTCTCATCTGCGTGAGAAAATTTGTTCTTACTTGTCCTTCCTTTTCCTAAAATGCACTTAGCCTTCTTTTATACAAGGTTTAAGTTTTTCTGTGTCATTGCCTGTCAATGGAATGCCTTTCTCTCCTGCTGAATGTGCATGCATTAAATTAGCAATTTTTCTAGAAACTTCTACATGGTTGAGCAAATCTGGCCTTTTCCACTTAACAGCAATTAATATTGTGAAAATTACACAACCAGTATGTGCCTCAAGTTCCTCATTTGGGAGACACTTAAGTGGTTCAGCAGTTGAGCAGCTGTCTTTGGCTCAGGGCATGATCCTGGGTTTCAGGAATTGAATCCCATATCTGGCTCCCTGGGAGGAGCCTGCTTCTCCCTCTACCTATGTCTTTGCCTCTCTCTGTGCATCTCTCATGAATAAATTAATAAAATCTTAAAAAAAAAGTCCTCATTTGTAAAAGGCAATAGTACCTAGCTCATAGGGTTGTTGTAAGACCAAATAAAAAAATAAAGTATTTCACACAATGACTAGAACTTAATAAGATATTAACAGATGTTAAGTCGTTATTATTGAGATTTGGTAGAGCATGTCAATTACTGCCATCAGAACAGGCTCATATGAGGGGATAGGACCTGACAATAAACCCACCCACAGAGGAGCTGGACCCTGATGCATATGCTCAGCTGGAGGTTCATGTTGTCAGGTAAGTAGACTCCAAAAAATACAGTCAGGTTCCACTAGGCAATAGTCAGCAACAGAACGGTAGCAGGGAGTTCTGGCATTTGAGCAAGATGCATCAATGAAGACTTGAGGAAGATTTGTCAATGGATGTGAAGGCTCAACTGGCTAGGCCGATTTCTAGGACAGGCCTCCAGTCCTTCAGACATGACCTTCAGAAGAAGCCCTGGAAAGGAAAAGGAATATAGGCAAATAATGAAGATGGGCAGAAGCCAACTGCAAGTGAAGGAGGTAGATGCTCAAACTGGAAATTCAGTGAAGGCCCAGATACCAGGAGTGGGGCCTAGTGCCAGAATCAGATTCAGAACAAAGGGAGCAACAGGTAGCTCTGGGATGCGGGGCCAGAGCAGTCCTGGGCCAGGCCTTGGGATCTAGGCAGCCGGGGGGACCTGGATCTAGATCTAGTGATGCTGGGTGGGGAGAAATAGAGAGTTGAGGAACTAAGCTGAGCTGGATCCTTTAAAATTTATTTTATTAATCTATATTAGATTTATAACCTCTGAGAGGTTAGAGAGCTGTGGGTATGTAGGTCTCTGGATGTGGCACTTAATTAATATCTTATCCTGCTACTGCCATGAAGGGTTATAGAGATAATGAAAAAGAGATGTGAAGGTGATTTTTAAGTTTTTTTTTTAAAGCTTTTAAAATGTAAGGCATTGTTGCCATTATTTATAATCATACTTTTTCATGATAGCAGTGTAATTTCCTATTAAAAAATTTTTCATGATTTAGGCTGAATAATATTTCCATTATAGTAAGTACAACTGGTATATTGAATAACCATGGTTTGAGAAATGCAATAAGAAAAGCAATTTTATTTTTGCTCCTATTGTCACCTTAGTGTATTCAGTAAGAGAAATGTTTTTCCTGCTGCTGGATAAAAGCTCAAGGGGGCTTAATGATAGGAAGTCCCATGGTTGCTTTAACTTTCAAAACAGAGCTTGATTCAGAAATGAGCATGTCTAGTCCAAATTTTAGTTTTCATTTCAAGGTAAGGCTTCCTTCCCTTCTCTCTCCAGCCTCCTATCCTGAGCTGCTTCCTAGCAATCTTGGCAGGGAGGAACCAGGTTGCTCCTCCTACCAAGGTACCCTCAGGTCTCTCCTGAACATAACACTATAAAGCACGGAGCTCAGGGAGGGACAAGGGGAGAGAGAACAAAAAGTACCTACTTGTTAGGTACTTTCATTCTCTCTTTTTCCTTTCAGGGTGGCTGATGTTTAGAGTTTTTTTCTCTCTGGGACCAGCCTGAACTCTTTGATAGCTCACCTGTCCAGCCTGTCCTAACTCAACTCCCACAGAGTGTAATGCTCCCCATTCTGTTGGTGACAGGCACTCCTTAGCTTCCAATTGCCAGCAGTCCAGTCCAAGCCCAGACTCTCTGGGGACCTCTTGCTCTCTGGCCAAAGCCGTGATTGAACAGGTAAGATCCCTTTAAAAATGATTCCAAGACTAGCTCTCATTTTCTGTTAATGAGTCAACAGCAGCAAATCTCTTAGATATTTCTGTCTTGACCTTCAGACCAGTCGCCTCAGTATCCCATCAGAGTGCTCGGATTTGGGTCACACCCCAGCTCAGGGAACGTGGGTTGGTCCCCAGGGGCTCCATGGAGGTTTCCTCACCTCACTGGAAGAAGGCCAAAACTCTTTTCATTTTTTTTTTTAAGATTTTATTTATTTATTCATGAGAGACAGAGAGAGAGAGGCAGAGACACAGGCAGAGGGAGAAGCAGGCTCCATGCAGGGAGCCCGATATGGGACTCCATCCTGAGACTTCAGGATCACGCCCTGGGCCGAAGGCAGGTGCTAAACCACTGAGCCACCCAGGGATCCCCAAAACTCTTTTCAGTAGGTGAAATTTCTTTATGATTCCATTCTCCCAGTCTACTCTCTATGTCTTATATCATTCCAGGAGGTGAGGGGTTTTATTTTTAAAAATATTTATTTATTTTAGGGAGAGAGAAAGCAAGTAGGAGGAGCGGCAGAGGAAGAACCCTGAAGCAGACTCCCTGCTGAGAGTGGAAGTCCACTGTGGGTCTTGACC
The DNA here is from genome assembly GCF_018345385.1 of Vulpes lagopus. Classification (NCBI taxonomy): domain Eukaryota; kingdom Metazoa; phylum Chordata; class Mammalia; order Carnivora; family Canidae; genus Vulpes; species Vulpes lagopus. The sequence continues at coordinate 148,085,901 of NC_054826.1, forward strand.
TCACAATTCTGAGATCATGACCTGAGCCAAAATCAAGATTTGGACTGTTAACTAACTGAACCACCCAGGTGCCCCTATGTGAGGGGTTTTGCAAGTGCTATAACGGTTCTCATAGATATACTTGCAAATGTATATACAGTCTGACATCTCATTTTGGAATTAAATATCAATTGAAACAGATGTTTAAGAAACAATTACATCACCTTCCTGCCATCCCTTACCCATTGCCTTATTAAAGACTCTGAGGCATCTATTAATAGCTACTTCAAGACACTTTGGGCTTTCATCAGTGTTTTTCTCGGTGCCCACTACTCAGTTCCTAAGCCACTCCCACACCTTAGATTTTTGTTGTGGCAACCTCCCACTTCCAGATACCAAGATCTATAGTAGTTGTCCACTTTGTAATAAATTACCCCCAAACACTACAGCTTTAAACAACAAATATTGATTATCTCACAGTTTCTGAAGGTCAGGAAGCTTGGAGCGGCTTTGCTATAGTTCTGTTGCAAGATGTCTCACATGGTTGTAGTTGGACTGTCAGCTGGGCTGCAGCCTATGGAGGCTGGGCTGGGGTTGGGCTTCCATTTCCACACTCATTCCCCTGGCTTCTCCTCCTCACATGAGCCTCTTTCCACAAGCCTGCTATGACATGGTTTCTCCCTGGGTCAGTGATCCAGGACAGAAGCAGCACATTCCTGATGAGGAAGCTGTAGATTTTTTACACTCTAATCTCAGAACTGAATACCATCACATCTGCTCTATCCAAATCATGAGAAATAAGTCATTAAAACTCACCTACACTCAAGGGGAAGGGAATTAAGCCTTACCTCTTGAAGGGAGGAGATTCAAAGAACTTGTGGGCATACCTTCAAAACCACTGCAAGCAACATGTTGACTGAGGAACATCTTCCTAGAATCTAAAACAGCCTCCAGCATCGAAGATGTTTTAACCTCTTTGTTTCCCAGCTGTCTGATTTTAAAGTATAAAATATCTTAATCCCGCCCTTAAAAAAAAGGCTTAAGTAATATTAGTTACATGAAGGCACTAAAGGAATTGATCATTAAATTTCACAATCTAGCTTAGGCAAATAGTAATGGAAAAGGAAATCTTGCATGCATGGCTAATTTATAAAGCATTGACATCAGTGAATTGAGCATATTCTCGCATCAGAAGTGAGAATGAACAACTCCTACTTCTGGCTTTATCTTGTGGCTTCTTTCTTTCAGATTTGTGGTTAAATAATATGTGGTCAAAGGGTTTTCATCACCTACCTTGTCATTGTAAATACTTCCTCTTTGTTGACTTCTAGTTAACTTTGAACAATAATGTAATACAACCTGAATAAGTCTGATAAAGAGAAAATCCATGAACTTGAAAAAGATAGATAAAAATTATATAAAATACAATGAAATATTACAGACATAGTATAGACATGGCATATCTGTTCGTTCTTTAGAGAGGTACATAATTGTTATAGAACCTTGTCAATTGTAATCTTCATTCACATTTTTAATTTTTATACATAAATGCTGAGCAGGATAGTGTTAATCCAGTAAGTAGGTAACATGTAATGGTCATAAAAGGTTGGAATGGTTCTAGAATAGTTATGTTGTCATCCATTATTATTCTAGTAGGAACTGGAGTTCACTAGAAGAACCGAGGATAGGAGAAAAAAAATTTATTCTAGTCTTCCCTAATATATCCATGTGAGCTGTTCAAATTGAGTATTCAACATCAACATCCTGAAAAGGAAGAGAGCTACTAATTAAGTAGGGTCAACAAACAGGAAAAGTAGTCACCGATTACCTAATTTTCTTAATTTACCCTCGTTGGTCCAGGGAAGAAAACTGTACAGGATTTGGAATGGTTGCAGCTAGTGATAAAGATGATGTTAGCATTTCTCTCATAGCACTCAATGGCCTTGGATCTCATTGCCTTGGAATCAGCCATTCTGCTCCTCACAACACCCTCTTGTGGCCACAGTTCAATCTTAGAGAATTTCTCCCTGCTTCCCACAGATCCCTCTTCCAGTTACATCAGAAACCAAAGATTATTTCTCAAGGATTACTTACTCCTACAACCAACTCATCAGAAGTGGGAATCTAATAATTATGGAGTCATATGCTTTATGTGTTCAACAGGTGTGGGAATCAAGACATTATTGTCATCACTGACAGGCTGGATTGTTACTATTATTCTCTTGTACCTGGAGTCCATAAAATAATTCAAGGTTTGTTCTCCTTCCTTGTTTTTTTTCTCAATGCATGATAATTTTAAGCAGAAATTTAAGACATCAGTATATACGTATTTTTACAAAATCATAATATTATAGGAAATAATAACTTTAGCAAAAATCTCAACAATTTTCATGAATCATTCCATCACTGTGATATTTGGAGATATATGGAACAGTCTACACTACCAGAAGGAAATAAGGTCATTCGAAAAGTAAAGATCTCTGATGGTGATTTGTCATAGTAACGAAAAAGGAATTTCCTAAGCATCAAACTTAAGTCTGTAACGCACTCATTTACTACGGTTTTTATGATTATTATAGCAGACACTACATATCATCATTAATATTTTGTCAAACAAAAAAATTCTTATCAACTCATAATTTCCTACAATTTTACTATAATAAATAAAAATAAAGGAATACTTTTTCCCATATATTTCCCATATTTTTCCATACTTCTAGTTTTTAATTTAAAAAAGAGAAGTATGACTGAATTCAGAAAAATGAGCGAATTATTAATGTCCCACTCAACCAACTATCACAAAGTCAACTCAGCTGTATAATTACCACCCAGGCCAAAAGACAGAGTATTATCTTCATTCATCTTTCAATCCATGCCTACTTCCTTCTTTCCCAGGAGTGTACATTATCCTGACTTCCAGCATCATTTTGGCAGATTTACAACTTTATATGAAAGGAATTCATACAGCATGTATTTTTAGTGTTTGGCTTCTTTCGCTCACCATTGTATTTGTGGAGTCATCTATATTGGAATGAGCTACAGTTCTTCCATTTTAATTGGTATATAGTACCTCATTTTATAAATGTATATATTATACTATACAATTATTCAGTTTGTGTTAGTAGACATTTGAATTATTTTCAGTTATGTTAGTAGAAACGCTATTATGAATGTTCTTGAGCGTGTCTTTTGGTGCACATATGCATGCATAAATCTGGCTATAAATCTGGAGGCAGTTCACTGGGAAGGGCTGGTTTCATGCATATGCATCTTGTCCAGTCCCAGAGGATCCTAGCTCACAAGGACCCTGCACTTGATTAAAGGCTCTATCGTTACTGTCCTGAAATTCTTACTCATTTTATCTTGAAACTTGAGTTTTGTAAATGAAGTTGGATGCATAACCAGAAGAGAAAGCCATAATATGCACGATCCTAGTTCATTGTGGCTTTGTTTACATGTGACCAATATCCCACAAGCCTAGAATTCTGAGGAGTGGCTATTCATGGGGTCCAACAAGACTCAAAAGAAGTTAAGTACGTGACAGCTACAGACTGACTGAGAGGGGTGCTGATGGACTTGCCAGGCTGTGCTTTCTTTCAATGAGAACTTGCATCAGATGCAGAAAGAGGCAATGGTTTCTAAGAAACACAACTTCCCTTTAGTAGCTAACCACTTCATTCTGAAAATGCTGACAAGGTAGGAAAAGGAAAGATGGGACAAACTCTAGTTGCTCTTCTCTTAGTCTTTTCTTAGTCACAAGTAGGCCACAGGTAGAGAATGTGAACATATGGAGAAGTGAATAGAAACAGCAGTTAGTTTTGTGCGGTTTCCACTGCTTCCGTAGAATAAAACAATATGCGTGGATGGGTTATAAAATACAAGTTGTGAAATTATCTTATATTTTAGAGCTGAAGAACAGAACATTTGAACTTCATTTATATTCTCTCCCTATTTAAATGTTTTTTGCAGTGATTTTAATTTTCTTTGTAATTAAGACTCGGATACTATTTCAAATTTTTACATTTTTATTGTGGTAAAATATAGATAACATAAAACTCACATCTCACTTCTTAAACAATTTTTTTATTTTAAAGATTTTATTTATTCATTTGAGAGAGAGAGTGAGTGTGTGGTGGGGGGTGGGAGAAAGAATCTCAAGCAGATGAGATGGGGCTCCATCTCACAACCTTGAAATCATGACCTGAGTGACACCAAGACATGGTTGCTTGGCCAGCTGAGTCATCCAGGTGCCCCACATATCATTCACTTTTTTTTGTTTTTTAAAGATATTATTTATTTATTCATGAGAGACCCACAGAGAGAGGCAGAGACATAGGCAGAGGGAGAAGCAGGCTTCCTGTGGGAAGCCCGATGCAGGACTTGATACAAGGATCTCAGGATCACACCCTGAGCCAAATGCAGATGCTGAACCACTGAGCCACTCAGGTGCCCCCATCTCACTCACTTTTAAGTATACAGGTTACTGGTATCAGGTGGGAATTTTTCATTCATTAACTCTGCAAATATTACTTCTGCCTCATTTTCTCATATCTTTTTCTCCCTGAAACTCAAGTATATGTTAAGTGTCACTGTATCCCCTCTCTTATATAATTTACTATATTTTTCATCTTTTGTCTCTGTGATTTATTTTGGCTTTTTTCTTATGCTCTATTGTCATTCCCCCAAACCCCTCTTCAGCAGTAATAGAAGGCAGTCTAATCGGCCCCTAATTTATCCACTGAGTTCTTAATTCCAGTGATTTTATTTTTTTAATTCTATAATCTCCATGTGATTCTCTTATCTCCTTATAATAATTTTCTCTTTGGCAAAATATACATAACATACAATTTGCCATTTTAATAATTATTTATGTGTACAGTTCAGTGGTATTAAGTACATTCACATTGTTGTGCTACCATCACCACCATCCATCTCCAGAACTTTTCCATGTTTCCAAATGGAAACCTCATACCCATTAGACCGTGACTCCTTATTCCCCCTTCCTTAGCCCCAGACAACCACCATTCCACTTTCTGTCTCTGGTTTTGATTACTGTAGTTACCTCATATAAGTGGAATCACATAATATTTGTCTTTTTGTGACTTCAGGGTTCATCCATGTTGTATCCTTTGGCAGAATTTCCTTCCTCTTTCGAGATCCTTAAAAAAAAAAAAAAAAAAAGATTTCTGGTTCTTGGAAAACTCAATCTTTAAAAAAATTTCTTTAACCATGTTAATCATAACTTTTAAAAAGTACATATTTGGTCATTCATTATTTGTATCTCTTGTGTACTTATTTTTCTTATTTGGTGTTTCTTTGACCTGCCTCATCCTATGGCTTGTTACTTTTGATGAAGTATTGAACACTGAAAATTATGTTAGAATATTATAGAGATTGTTAGATCTTTAGGATGATGTCATATTCTTCTAGAGAGGATTTATGTTTGCAAACCCAAATATCTAATCAGGAATTGATGTATTCAAAGCTGAACATCAGTCCTTGAAGGGCCTGCCCCTTCCAGATAATACCTTATTTGTATTGTAGGGTCCTTTGGGATTCCAATAAGACGCTAATGGACCATCAGGATCTTCAATCCTTGGCAGGTCCTGAAAGCTCATTTTGTCCTGCTAACCATGTGAATTTGTTTACATCATGGCTCAGCTTCTTGGCCTCTCACTTGTTGCTACTGGGATTGGTGGATATCCCTTGGAGACAAACAGCCCCACTGCCTGGTTTAACCCTATGGGTTTCTTCTTCCAGAATTTGGCCACCTAATTTTTCTTTACCTTTTTAATGCTCTGATGCCTTAAAATACATGTTTGCATATTTTTTCCACTTCTTTTAGTTGTTGTATGTGGGAGGGCTGACCTGATTACTTTATCATTGCAAGAAGTGGAGGTTAAGACTAGTGTGCTTTACTCTTTTATTCAATGTCCAAAATATTCTATGCTTTGCATAAAGTAACACATCTTTATGACTAAATGTGCAATTCTGATTTTGAGGAGAAGACTATGTGAACAAATCAACGAATTTTGGAAGGTTTCACATTTTGTTCCCATGGAAAATTCTTTATTTACTTAACTAAACGCCTTTGCCATGCTTATACCACTTTGTAAATATATGCATTTTAATTGTACAGATATGTTTATGTTATTTCTGTTCTCCTTGTAGTTCAAGAATTGACTCAATTCCATTTCTACCATGAAACCTTTCTAGATATCTCAAGGCAAAATAGTGGCTTCCTCTTTAGGACTTCCATATTGTAATGGCTGTAAAACTACACTGTAACAATCTATCTTTTATTTTCACTGTACAATTTAAGCTCTTGGGAAGAAGAAATTGTGTCTCACCAAAATATGTACACGCCAAAACATCTAACATACTATTTTGCATATAACGGAAGCTTAATATATATTTGCTAAATGTGGCACCTGGCTGGCTCAGTCAGTAGAGCATGTGACTCTTGATATCAGAGTCATGAGTTCAAGCCTCATGCTGGGTGTGGAGTCTACTTTAAAAAAATAACATATCTATGCACTAATAAATGGAGGGATGAATGAATAAATAAGGATGTTGAAGTGCAGTTAGGGGAATGTTGACTGGAATAAGAAGAGCTAGGTTTATGTGCCATCACTGCCTTGGCTAAGTGTTTTAAATGTTTTCTCAGTATCTTCACTTGTAATATCAGAATAAATGCCACCTCAGGGAGTTTTGGGTGGCCACTTATAGTTTTGAAATGTGGGAAGGGGGGCAGCCCCGGCTCAGCGGTTTAGCGCCACCTTTGGTCCAGGGCGTGATCCTGGAGACCCAGATCCCAGGCTCCCTGCATGGAGCCTGCTTCTCCCTCTGCCTGTGTCTGTCTCTCTCTCTCTCTCTCTCTCCTGTGTCTCTCATGAATAAGTAAATACAATTCTAAAAAAAAAAAAGAAATGTGGGAAGGGGAAAATATATGACTATAAAAGAAACTCAAGGCAAGGGAACAAGGTGGTGGGTAGACAGGATAGGAATTTGACTTTTGTCACTACACCCATTTGAATTTTGAACCATATGGATATTTTAACTATTAAAAATAAAATGAATAGAATTTAAGAAAAATATAACGTACCATTACTCTGTTTTGTATCAGAGTAGTTGGCTCAGCAAAAACATTTGTTGTGCTGATTGCAGTGATTGGGAGTCTTATCTAAACAATTAGTTTTATAGATAGAAGTTTCAATAATTTGTGAATTAGTTACTTGGATTATTTATTTTTTCAAGAGTTCTTACTTTTAATATGTATATCCTAGCACAGAGCCTGGAGCATATATTGATTATTTCTTAAATTCGTGGTACAGTTTAGGTTTGTTAGTGTAACCTAGATTTGGGGTCAAATCTAGGATCAAATCTTGGGATCAAAAAAGGTCAAAAAGCTAGAGATTTCTGGCATGTAAACTTCCTCGTCACTTAATACATGATTTAGAAAGGTTTCCTGAATACCTTTCTAAAAATAGAGAGATTTCGGTGGAGGGGGGCATCCAGCAGGGAAGGGCAGATAACCGTATACTCTTGGTGAGGAATACTGTCTTCCTGCGCTGGCCTTGCAGCATTGATAGAGATGCCTATGACTTACTGAGAGAGGATAGGTCCTCAATCACCTTATTCAATCATCAAATTTGGTGATAAATGCAGTGACACATGTGCCAGACAGATGGTCGTTTCCTCCAGAATTTCTATAGAGGTTTTCTGAGTCCACTTTTCAATCACTTAGTGTATTTCTTAATCTCCAGAAACCTTTCCTAGTCTTTGGTTTTGTCTGTGTTCTAGCCATTTCCAATTTCATGAGATGACCAATGAAAACAGATTGGGATCTGAAATCCAATCCAAAAAAATATTGCTCTCTTTAAATAGTTCTTGTTGAAATTTAGTGCACAAGGGACTGAGACCAATGCCTAGTTTGAGGATGGAAGTGGGCTCTGGAGCTCATTCATCTAGGTCGTTCCCAGGTTGGCAGGAATTAAAAAAAAAAAAATGAACTTGACTTTGTCTCCAGCTATTGTAAAATGATTTCTGACTTTTTAAACTTCTTTTATTCTCCTTTTCAAACACTGAAGCTTCCCTAAATTTAATTTATGCTGTTTTAAACTAAATAAACTGAGAAAGACTTTGGGAAGAATATTCTCTATTTATAATTTGTTTAGATATCCCAGTTTCTTAATCACATCTCTCAAAAGACTCAGGTTTTTTTTGTCTTAACCTTTCAAAATCTGTTATATTACGCTTGAGAGGTAAATGGGATGTTTGCCAGAGCCCTGTTACTTCCAAATTTGAACATCAAAAATAAGTCACTACAGGCATTCTATTGACAAAAGATTCATAGTCTCTCCTAAGCTGCAAGTAATAAGAACTTGTTATTTAGCTTCAGCTTGATTAAAAAAACTGAGCAAGTCATTATATATTCATGACTTTTGGTTCTGTTGCTAAATGTAAAATATAATATGAATCAATTTTCTAGCTGTTTCAGTTATGTATTATAATTTGGGGTGGTTTGTTACATGGCAAATAACTAAAACCACAGGCAGTAACAACTATTCTTTTTCTCATGATCCTGCATTTTGGGCAGGACTCAGTGGGGATGGCTTGACTTTGTTCATATGATGTTGCCTGAGGTGATTCGATTGAAGACAAAACATTTACAAGATTAACTTGCCAAGTCTAGTGCCTCACCTGGGGTGGCTGGATCAGTTGGAGATTGTCTGGGCTTCTGTCTTTTCCCTCAAAATCTCTTATTACTTAGGGCCTCTCCATATATACATGGTGTCTATATATTTTTTTATTGGTCTAACTATCTAATCTATCATCTGTCTATCTATTCATCCATCTATTCTTCCGTGAACCCACCTATCCATTCAAGTGGCTGCTCCTCTCTAACATGGTAGCTGAGCTTTTTTATATGGCTGCTACCTTCAAAAAGAGTAAAAACAGGAACTATCATGGGTTTTTTTTTTTAAGACCTAGGCCTTGAACTGTCAAAGAGTCACTTCTGTCATATAATTTTTGACAAAAAAAGTCACAAGTACAATCTAGATTCGAAGAGAAGAGAAATGACTCCATTTCTTCAGGATGAAGTAGCCTGGGTATCCAGAGACAAGAGGATTTTGGCCATTGTTGGAAACAATTTACCAGATCAAGACAGCAACATGGTCCACTAACATATCTTGATGAGTTTCTTTACTTGTATGTCTGTATTTTTAGAGAGAGAGAAAGAGCATGTGAATGGAGGAGGGGAGAGACAAAGGGAGAGGGAGAGAGAATCCCAGGCAGGCTCCATGCCCAGCCCAGAGCCCAATGTGGGGTGCAATCTCATGACCCCGAGATCATGACCTGAGCTAAAATCAACAGATGCTTGACTGACTGAGCCACCCAGATGCCCCTGAGTTCTTTTTTTTTAAAGCGTTTTTTTTTTTTTAAATTTTTATTTATTTATGATAGTCACAGAGAGAGAGAGAGGCAGAGACACAGGCAGAGGGAGAAGCAGGCTCCATGCACCGGAAGCCCGACGTGGGATTCGATCCCGGGTCTCCAGGATCGCGCCCTGGGCCAAAGGCAGGCGCTAAGCCGCTGCACCTCCCAGGGATCCCCGCCCCTGAGTTCTTAAAAAGGGATCAGCACATTCCCCTAAAATGTGTCCTTTTATAACTTTGGCCTTTAAAGATTTATTTTTTTATTTTTTTATTCATAGAGACAGAGACAGAGAGAGAGAGGCAGAGACACAGGCAGAGGGAGAAGCAGGCACCATACAGAGAGCCTGACGTGGGACTCGATCCGGGGTCTCCAGGATCACACCCTGGGCCTCCAGGATCACACCCTGGGCTGCAGGCGGCGCTAAACCGCTGTGCCACCGGGGCTGCCCGACTTTGGCCTTTTAATATTTTTCTGATTATTAACAATATGTACAGAGGTGTTTTTTTTTTTTCGCTTTTCACATTACAGATTAGATGTTTAAGTTTGCTTTCCTTATTACATTTTTTAATAATAATTACACATTTTCTTTTTAAAAGACATTTAATTAATTAATTAATATATTTTAAAACATTTAATTAATTAATTAATGACACAGACAGAGAGAGAGAGAGAGGCACAGGCAGAGGGAGAAGCAGGCTCCATGCAGGGAGCCCGATGTGGGACTCGATCCGGGGTCTCCAGGATCAGGCCCTGGGCTGCAGGCAGCGGTAAATCGCTAAGCCACCCGGGCTGCCCTACACATACTTTCATGAACACCACACACCACACACACACACACACACAATCATTTCTATAATAAGACAGATCTAGGGTTTAATTCCAGATTTTTTTAAAAGATTTTATTTATTTATTCATAGAGAGAGAGAGAGAGAAGCAGAGACACAGGCAGAGGGAGAAGCAGGCTCCATGCAGGCAGCCCCATGTGCGACTCGATCCTGGGTCTCCAGGATCACGCCCTGGGCCAAAGGCAGGTGCTCAACCACTGAGCCCCCCGGGCGTCCCTAATTCCAGATTTTATAATACATTACCTTTATGGCTTTGGGCAAGCTATTAAAACCATGATTCTCAGTTTCCTAAACTGCAAATTGGATTGAAAGAATTATCTATTGATAGCATAGTTCTGAGGTTTAAATGAGATGAGCAGTATCTGGTATATAAACCTTTAATCATTATTAAGTATTATATTTTCTCTTACAATTTCAAGTTCATTTATAAAACAGTGTTTATTTTCACTCTTACTTTTCAAGGCTCCTTATAGTTCGAGCAACCAGCTGAATGGTGGTGCCATTTCTTGAGCTGGGAAAGACTGAGATAAGAATTTGTTTTGGGATAAGTAATTTTGTGGGTAAGAAATGATCCCAGTGGCTATTAAGATGATATATGAATATATAGTCAATTGTGCATATATATTCATATACACATGAATACATTTAAGTGAATACAGCTACATAGCAAGACATGCAGACCCAGAGAGAGAGAAAGAGACGTGGGGGCAGGGATAATTTTTAAAATAATTATCCCAACTGATGATGGATGACTAAGAGCTATTCATTACTCTTTGCTCTCGAAGACAAGAGATTTTACCTTATTTATCTTTCTAGTCTCCATAACAAATGCCACTATCACCTCCATGTGATAGAGTATTCATATAATTTTTTACTAAATTGTGCTGGCATATTCCCTGTAGAGTTAGCTTGGCGAATAATCTGGAGACAATTTTTAGAGCTCCTTAGTATTCCACAGATTCAATTATACCCAGGGCAACTCATGCCCTTCATTTGCCAAGAGTTTTGAATACTTTTCTTTGCTTTTTTGAATATTGTAATAGAATAGGGAAGAACTTAAATGTATTTTCTTTATCTCTAAGGCCAATAACTGATAGTAGAATTTGAACAAACATATGTTTTATTACTTAATAGCATTTCATGCTAATTAATATATATAATTTATAAAACATTTTCATAGTCGTTACAGAATTTGATAAACCTTTGAGGTATCATCATTATGCCCATATGACAAAGGAGGAAACACGCTCAGAGAACTTAAGCGTGCAGCTAGTGTGCAGCGGAGCTAGGACTCAAGCACATGTCTTCTACTTCCAGAATCTAAGGTTTGATAGGAGCAGCAGTTTTGGGGATGTATATAAATTGAAGTCATTCCTGACTCCTATTACCAGGAATATTTTGAAATAATTCTTCATATTTCAAAATTCCTAACTAAAATATTTTGATAATGTCCTTTTAAAATGTACCATCTGTGATTCTTCAGGAACTTTTCATGGTGGCTCAGTGGCTTATTTTCAATTGTAGAAGTTACTAATTCGTAATCAGAGTGAGCTACAATGCTAGTCAAAGAAACTCATCAACAGGTAAATCTTCCATTAAAGAAAGGACTTTTAGGTTTGTGATGGAAGTCTCTTTGTCTCTAGGCTCAGACCTCGCTTGGGGCAACAGGCAAAATGCACCAAGAAGGTCAGAATCACGGGTAAATACAGGACCCGTTATGGTGCCTCCCTCAGGAAATAGTGATGAAGATTGAAATAAACCAGCGTGACAAGTACACTTGCTCCTTCTGTGGCAAAACCAAGATGAACTGTCGGCATCTGGCATGAAAACCATAGCCGGTGGCACCTGCTATGGTTACATATCCACAACCTGCAATGGTTACATACCTGCAACTACACCACCATTTCTGCCCTCACATTGAAGTCTGCCATCAGAAGACTGGAGGAGATGAAAGACCAGTAGAAGCTTCACCATTTGAAACATTGCTAGTCTATAATAAATGGGTTAATTTATGTAATTAAAAAAAAAGAAAGGATTTTTAAAAGTGTTCTTTTGGCTAGTTCATTTTAAGATTTTTTTTCAATTAAATTTATTCCCATTATAGCAAGCTGATGCTTATCCCAGGCTGAGAAATTATTTTGACTAGCATATTGTCTTTACTCATAAACTCATGTAATTAGGCATACAGAAAATCACATTAAAAAGACCTTCTTCCCCTTCAGGGATTGACACGCATGATACAAAACTAGAATAAAGTGATTGGATCTATTTTATCTTCCATTGCTGTTTAAAAATATAAACCTAGGGGCACCTGGGTGGCTCAGTTCATTAAATGACTGACTCAACTTTGGCTCAGATCATGATCTCAGGGGTGTGAGACAGAAGCATCCCTCCCCCCACAGCAAGAAGTTTGCTTGAGATTCTTTGCCCCTTCCTCTCTCTCCCCCTTTTCTCCTTCCCCCATGTATGTGCAAACTCTCTCTCAAAAAGATATACGTACATACAAACATACATACATATACACATATACATAAACACCCAGCTTCTAGCCAACAAGAACTAACTTGAGACATTATGGGATGTTATTAATATTAAGCCAATGAAGATTCAATCCTGGTCCTCAAAACGTGTTTTCACAAGGCAGGGAATTATATTTGATGTGAAAGTACCATGGTGTATTTTTCCAACTGAATAGAAATACGCCCTGAATTTTTTAAAAAAAGATTTTATTTATTTACTCATGAGAGACACACACACAGAAAAGCAGAGACACAGGCAGAGGGAGAAGCAGGCTCCCCACAGGGAGCCCGACATGAGACTCGATCCCGGGTCTCCAGGATCAGGCCCTGGACCAAAGGCAGCGCTAAACCGCTGAGCCCCCCGGGTTGCCCTTCCCTGCATTTTAGATAGCACAAAATAACCCCTGAGACTGTCACTCAAATTAAGAACGTATACACCGTTTGTCATTAGAAAGAAGTGTTCAGAATAATTTCTCATTCTTACTGTTATTTCTTTTTGACCTACAGGTTATTTAAAATACATGAAGATTTTTTCTAGTTATCTTTTACTTTTTATTACTAGCTTAATTTATTGTGGCCAAATATATAGTCTGTGATTTCAACAATTTGACATTTGTTTGAGCACTGGTTTGAGGTTCTGTTATTAATAAAATCGTGGAAAAATTGTAACTTTTTCATGAAATAAACATTTATCATTATGAAGAACTCTCTTTATCTTCTTTTTTTTCTCTGGCCCACCTTCTTCTCCTTCCACAGACTATACGTATATTGCTTAAGACAAAGCATAAGAAAGTGCCTCTTTATTTACAAAAAAATTAATACAATTACCCTGATAAAAGATGTAATGGTTGACAAGAACCAAGTCAATCTCATGAAAAAATCCAGCTACCTCTCAAGTGAGCCCATAGGATGGGCACATTCGTGTATAGGAACTTGCAGATAGAACTGGTTTGCCATGACAACACGGCTCCTTCTTTGTGACCGATATGTCCACTAACCACATGGTGTCTTCATTTACCAAGATGGCAGGAAAAAAACACTTTCTGTGATCTGTCCCACAAAACAACTTTTATGTTAATTTGGTTTTGGACTGAACATTCATTCATTCTTGGCGAATGGGTTCTTCCTTGGCTCGGAAATGCAGTGACATGAAATTGTGTTTTCAATACCAGTTAATGGACTATTACCCTAGATGCTGTTATTGATGATCTGAGCATTTGCTAGGATCGTCTTTCTGGACAGCTACTGATTAATGGTTCTTCTCTTAGCAAACACGTGTTTAGTGAGCCTGCAGCCTGTGCTAGGCATTATAGAATTATATTTCATAGAGGTATTTAGTTCTTGATGGGTCATGACCATTCTGTCTAAACTTTCAAAAAAGAAGCTAAAATAGATGACACAAATGGACACTATTCAGGGGAAGCTGAAACACTCCTGTCCTTTGTATATTCTTAGAAGCTTGTAAAATACTTTCTCAGGCTTCTGTAATCCTCTGGATGACTTTTGAAGGCAGGTATCATAATTGAGATCTTACAGTATTAGTAGGAATTGAGGTTTAGAGATGTTAAGTGACTTACTCGAGGCCCCTTTAGTGGTGGCAGAGAAGGGTAGTAGGGCATCGTAAAAGGAGCAAGGTATAAGACTCAAATCCAAGGTCGGCCATGCCTGCCATTTCCGAGCTCTGTAACCTTGGACAGGTTTCTTCAAACTATCTGAGCTGGTTTCCTCATCTGCCTTGCCTCTGTCACAAGGTTGCAGGGAGGAGTGAATGCACAAATGGGTGTGGAAATATCTCTACCCTGAAAAACATGTGAGTGTTAGTTTCATTATTTAAGTTTGGGGAGGAGATGGGAGATGGCACGGTGTTGCAGCCCACCCCATTTCAAATCAGACAGACTCGGTTCTAACTAACCTTGTTGTAAGAATTTGAGTATGTTACTTGAACTCCCTGGGTCTCTGTGTCCTCTGTTGTGAAATGTGTATCATAATATGACATTGTGGAGCTATGCGTATGGACCAGCACAATAGAAGTAGGATGCAGAGCACAGCACCAGGCTCTTAGGAGGTACCGCATGAATGTTAGGGCTCCTCTTTTTGGCCCCAGCCTGGTTCAGTCTCCTAAAAAAGCACTGAGTAGTCTAGCACGGAAGATCTATAAGGGATTATGTGGGTCCTTGTATGGGAAAAAAAAAAAAAAATCTGAGACCGAATGAGGTAAACTGATTTACCCAGGTCACAGAGCTAATGGCAGAGTTGGAATTTGAACCTAATTCTGATTTCAACTTCAAGAGTCTTTTTCTTTCTTTTTACAATATTACAGTAATCTCCATGTAGCATTATTTGTACCTGTCCTCACCTGCTAAAGGTGATTTTCATTAAGAACCCATAGGGATGTGCAGATAGCATTGCTAGAGCAGTTGAACGCAACCTGAATTGTGCTATAGCCAAGGATAGGATTTTAAGTGTAGAAATATTTCTTTTTGTATCTTGGGCTATTCTCCGTAACAAAACCACAGGGATTATTTTGTCTCTATGCATTATGTTTAAACTTACGCTCTCTTGGAAAGAGACTTTTAATGTCTATATTCAAATTCCATGCTGCTATTACCCCAGACATTTAGGCGTGTCAGTTGGAATACGCAGTGGAAATAGCCTAGCACTGAGGCATCAAGAGACCCAGATACTAGTTCCACCTATGGCATTAACTCATTGCTAAATCATGTTGGAAACATATCTACTACCTTTCTGACAGCTCTAAAGAACCTAAACTGAGTCTGAACTATTTCTAACTGTATTAGTTTTCTATTACTGCTGTAACAAATCACTGCAAACTTAGTGGCTTTAAAACCACACAAACATATTTTCTTATGGTTCTGGAAGTCAGAAGTCTAAAATAGGTCTTATGGTGCTAAAATTTAGGTGATGGTTCTCTGGAGGGTCACAGGAGAATCCATTTCCTTCACTAGTTTCCTTGACCCTAAGATCATGACCTGAGCCACAAGCAGATACTTAACTGACTAAGCCCCCTAGGTGCCCTATCATTTTTTTCTGAATTTCTTTGAGCACTAGTGGAGTTGAGGATAAGTTTATACACTTGCTGGTTTTCAGGTTTCTCCTATCTATATATAAAATTATAAATTATATATATCTACATATACACACATAAATTTATATGGATATAAATTTTTTGCTCATTTCTTTTTGGCTTAACTAGCATTTTGTTGTTATTTGTTAATGTACTGGTATCCTTGAATGTTCTAAAAGCTATTTCTTTGCTGGGGTTAGATATTTCAAATTTCTTGTCCAAATCTTCATCCTTTTGTAAACTTTACCTTTGAACTATATTCTAGAAATACTCAGATATAGATAGATCAGTTATTGATGCTATAACTATCTTTGCCCAATCATCTGTATTTTCATAGGTTCTTTTGATGAAAACAAACTCAATAATTTTCCTCCTTATGGCATATGACTTTGGGGTCTTATTAAAAAATTTCCTCCCTACCCCAAGATAACAAATACACTCTCCTATGTTTTCTTCTATTATTGTTAAACATTCTTTTCTTCTTTTAGTTCCTTAAAGCTTCCAAGCTCACCTTTGTGAATGAGATGAGGTAGAGATCCAACTTATTTATGTCCTATCTAATAACTAGTTTTTAAAATACCATCTCACAAGCCACACATCCTTTCTTATTTGTGGGGCCATGTCCATTAAAGGCAAGTTTCCATATGCACATGGACTTATTTCTGAACTTGATATTTAGGTCCATTGGTCTATTTGTCTATCCCTATATGAGTACCATGTGTTTTAAAAATATATAGTACATCTTAATTTCTAACAGGCAGAGTCCTCTCTTCTATACATAAGGAAATTACTTTTGGCACTCGTGAACTTTTATTCTTCCATATGCTAAATTTGCTGAGGTCCCCTAAACTTTCTGGTATAATTTTTATTGGAATTTAATGAAAATGATAAGTATAATTTTTGATTCTTGGCACTGGATGAGACATGAAGGCTAATGTTTTATAGTACTGGAGAACTATTTCTAGCATTTTACTACAAATTATTGAGGGATAAATAGTGCCTTTATGCATAAGACTGGGAATTATCTTTGGAACATAAACAGGCTTTTTGCTTAACCTACAATTACAGCAAAAGGTGCAGGGTTATGAGAATGTTTCTATCATCATAAAATTATAGCATTAGAATACCACTATATGAAGTCCTTTCATGTACAGACATGATTGCAAACAGGAGCTCCCAACTTCAGAGACTCTGTGGCCACTGATCCTTTCTACACACTGGGAGTCCTTTCAGCTATCAAGTTCTTTCCAATATGTCCAAAGCTTTAATTCTGGAGCAAGGGATTAAACATACATTTTTTGGTTGTGTATCTACATTTATCTAAACATTTATTTTACTCTGGAGGCACAGTTATTTAAAAAGGACCATGTATACAAGTTCTCTGGCTATCTCACAAAGGCAGATTTCTATCTCGAGGAACAATTATTCTGAAAAATATGACCATAGAGAGGTATCAGCCAGGAGATACTTTGCTCTAACTAGAATTGGCCTGGCATAAAATTTTCAGCAGCCGCATCTACCTTAAGTACCAATCTTCTGTATAGATCTGTGTCCATAAAAAAAAAAAAGATCTGTGTCCATTTCCCGTTCAGGGGCTCACTCGCCCACTCCTCATATTATTTTTTTTAAGATTTAATTTATTTATTTGAGAGAGAGAGAACTCGTGCAAGCACAAGGGAGTGGAGGAGGGGCAGAGGGAGTGGGAGAAGCAGACTCCCCGCTGAGCAGGGAGCCCACCAGTGGACTCAATCCAGGACCCTGAGATCATGGACCAAGCCAAAGGCAGAGGATTAACCAACTGAGCTATTCAGGCGCCCCTACTCCTCATATTCTTGATTTCACCTGCCCTGGTAGGCTGCGTCTCAGGAAGTAATACGAAATGCATCCAGATCAAGATGTAAAGGATCCATAAGGTGTAATGGCAGCCTCTCTCCACGATATTTGCCTTAAAACAGAAATCCCAGTCTCAAACTAAAGATGTGGCTCTGCAAGGTGGGCAGTGATCTCTTCTGAAGCCCTTACAATCATGATTCACATTGCTTTTATGTCTAATCTAATCTCAGTTTTAGAACGAAAGAAAGGATGCCAGCAAAAACACACGGCTGGCTAGACTTGCCAGTAATTTAAAAATTGTACTGTTACCAGGTTGCCTGTAATGACTATAAACTCACTGTAGCCGCTGCGCCTTTCTGCCAGCCCCAACAGGTGAGCCTTGCTGTGAGCCTAGGAGTCTGTCGGTGAATGGTATGGACTGTCCCTCCTCTCCCCTCCTCGGGGCCTCCTGTAGGAGAGTGAGGAGGCCCCAGCACAGAGTTCCAGGAAGGCTGTGTGACCCACCCAAGTGCACCCTGGCCTTACTGGCTCAAAGCCCTTCTGAGACATGGGAACTCCGAGGGTCATACCCTTGGATCTGTCCTAGGTAATTACAACTGTCTATAAAAGTACTCCATCTGGAAGGTATCTGACATTCTCAAAGGAAAAGTTGGTTTTAGTCAGCTTTTCTGAAAAGTCACCACCAGTCACAGAAGAGCCTCTTTCCAGTCAAATTAGTGAATTTGGAAGAAATATCACTTCACTACTATACTAGTTCAACTGTAAGGAATATGATGGTTGTTTTGGTTGAATTTCACTCAATATGATTCAACTTAAGCTTTGAAAAAAAAAGCTTAGGTCAACAATTAGTCAGCACCTTAGTTTCTGCCAAGTGTGGACTAAACTTTCCAAAGCCAAGTTGGGGTTGGAAATAGCCAATGGGAAAAAGGAAACCAGGGGTCATGCTGAGTTCAGCCCAGGATTTGGGGAGTGCTTTCCAAAACTCTGCCATTCCATGCTGCCCACGGATTAAGCCAGGCAAAATGATTAACAAAAGTGTACGCATGTATGTGTATTGGAGACACAGTCAACCATTTCAAAAATGCCCTGACCGACAAGAATGCATTTCTCAATCATGGATCAAGAGGAAAATGATCACACTTCGTAGCAGATTTTGGACAAGTACTGCATGCTTTTGGTGGAAGTCCCAGAAAATTAACTGTGGAGCTGAATCACTTTGATTCTCTCCCTTCCTAGTTACCTGCAAACCCTTAAAGATAAAGACAATGGCTTATTTGCTTTGATTCCCTAACGGGCAGCACAATGCCCAGCCCACAGTAAATGCTTAATTATTAGTTGTCAAATGATGTGATAACATCAGCAGACTAATGCAAGGGAGCAACTTCATAATCTGGCTAAGCTATGAGGTTCCTCAGTGTAGAAGGATGTGCAGATGGGAGTTCACTGGAAGAGAAGCCTTCTAACTTATAGCCAATTGCTTCTGTGTTTAGAAACCAGAATGCAAACCACACAGAGCCACATATTTATCAGACAAGATAGCTATCTCCCATTGCATTGGATCCAAAGGAATGCCATTGTTTAGGACAGAGTGGAAAGCCAAGATCAGCTGGAGGGAAAGCGTCTGGGGCCTACGGGCAGAGAAAAGAGAAGAAGGCACTTTAAAGGAAAAAGGGATTAGAATGCTTAACAGGTCAAAGGGGAGGACTGTACCCCAGTGGATATTCAGACTTCAGAGCTGGCTGGACTAGGAGAACAGGTAGGCTTTGAAGACTTACATTAGGTTAGAGAGCATATGCAAATGGTCTTGTTTTTTTTTTTTTTTTTTGGTCTTGTTTTTATTCAAACATTTAATATAAAGCAGGCAGACCTTCAGTATTTTACTGGCATGAAGCAAGAGGAACAGTATGGAAAAAAAATGAAACCCAGAGACAAGACATCAAATTTACTTTCTCTGTGAAA
Organism: Vulpes lagopus; assembly: GCF_018345385.1. Classification (NCBI taxonomy): domain Eukaryota; kingdom Metazoa; phylum Chordata; class Mammalia; order Carnivora; family Canidae; genus Vulpes; species Vulpes lagopus. Next base: position 148,105,562 of record NC_054826.1, read on the forward strand.
ATAATTCAACATTTTCCCCACTAGGTGTTGACCAGGAAGCTCGTTTTGAGAGTTCTTGCCCTATTTTGCTACCACTTCGGTTTCTGTGATCAGGAAATGGATGGAAGGGGTTTTAAGTGGAATGCCAATGGTCTAGGAGGCTCTTCCCTAGGTAATAAAGCCCTGGGGGGGGGGGGGATAACAACAGAATCACATATGATGGGGGAAAGATGAGATTCTCTATCTCCTTCCTTACTTGTTCTTCCCATCCTCCAGGTGGTGAGGGTCTGTAAGACCACTCTGTAGTTATGCAACGGGGGTGGGGGGTGGGTGGGAGGAGGGTGTGATCCTGACCAGTGGGGGAACTGTTGTGAATGAGCCCCACCTGAGCACTTTAAGGACAGCTTTGCCTTCTCACATTTCAGCCAGGAATGCAGTCCTGGGCCTTACAAGGATGTATGTGGGTCTTTCAGGGCTCTACCACAAGGCCCCTTGCAAATTATGCTTGATCTCCTTTGTCTGAAATGGCATAGTCATTGCTTTCTGGGGTCTTGGCTCTCCCCTGACCCCCGGAGCCCCATATCGTTTTTTTTGTGTTTCCCCTGCTGTTCTCAAGAAAATCCTTTTCTGGGCTGGGAAAAGCCCTTCTGTCCTGCTTACTTCATCCAAGACACTCTGTAAATTCTCTTTTCCATTTTTTCTCCTCCACACATTTAAATTTTCCCACGGGCTTCAGTTTTGTGAAATAGAATCTGGAGATTGTTGCTTTGGACTCTGCTACAGACCTCTGAAAGCAGTGAAACAGAGCCAGCCACTGGTTTGAAAGATAGAGAGGAAAGGAAGAAATATAGGGAGGAAAAAAACCTTCATAAATTAAAGGCTTAAAAATATATATTTTTCAAGTAGATATGTATTTGTCGGTGCTCTAATCCCAAATAACCATAAAAACATAAAGGCATAAAACTTTGGGTACTTGAAGGGGAGATACTTATAGATAGATAGGACTTACAGGACTCCTCAGATGCTACTATACTAAAACGAGCCCTGCCTGAGTATAGCATCCTGGAATATTTGCTTTGCTGACTAATATTTCCTGCCATCTCCCAAAAAGTTGATCTTTCTTTATTCTTGACTTCCTTCCATCCCTTTTATGTTTTACTAATAGCAGGTTCTGGTGAATCCGATTTCCTGACCGCTTTCTTCCACCGTCTTTGGCTTGTTGGCCCCGAATCTCTTCTTAACAAACTTTTACAAACCTTAACAAAATTTGTAAATTTCTTACACACTTGCTTGTCCATAAAATTTCTTTAAAAATCTCTCCTTCTCCCTCTTCCCTCTGTCTTCCTCTCTCGAGTTCTATAAAGGACTGCAGCTCTTAAAAAAAACAAAACAAAACAAAACCAAAATCAAAAATTAAAAAAAAAAAAAAAAATCAAAAAAGAAAACCCAAATAACCCTCTGCTGCCCTCTTGTGGATATCTGCTAGTCAGCAGGCATGCTCCTCAAAACTAAAGAAAGCTTTTGGTAAAAATGCTTAAGGAAATCGGTGGGATATCGCCTGGCTCCCACCGGTGGGAGCTGCTTCCCTGCCTGGCAGCAGGTCCGTGGCCTGCAGTCGCAGCTACGCTAGTTCTTGGATTTCATTTGATAGACTCAGCCTGTCCCCGGTCGCTGGGAGCATATTAGCAGTTTCTGTTTTCCTGTCTCAGTGCCAAGGTTTGGAGGCAAGGAACAAAGCAAAAGCATTTCTTCATTAAAAATGTATCAAGCCACTCCCTGCAGAGAGCAGCCACCTCACTTTGGGACAGGCGGGCTGCCATCTGGTGGCTTGTCACAGGTGGAATCAGGATAGTCACTCTCTGGTGTGCAGCAGACTGGCCATCCTGAGCACCCAGGAGTGGCTGTGGGCTACTTCTGCTGCTGCTTTTTTGTTTTTGGCCCCAGGGTGAGGCATATATCCTCCCTTTAATTATTATTATAAAATAAAGCATGTACTTGTATGTACTTTAGGTAAGTCGGATAGTGAAAGAAAGACAATAAAAGTCACCTCTGAATGTCAGCAGACTGCTCTGCTGTTGATAGTTTGCACTGTATCATCCTATATGCCTACATATCTCCCAAACAAGTTTTTTTTTTAAAGATTTTATTTATTTATTCATGAGAGACACACAGAGAGAGGCAGAGACATAGGCAATGGGAGAAGCAGTCTCCCCACTCAGCAGGACTCGATCCCAGGACCTGAGATCACGAACTGAGCTAAAGGCAGATGCTCAACCACTGAACCACCCAGGTGTCCCCCTCAAAATGTATCCTATAATAGAAGTGCTTTTATATCACTCTTTTCACACAACATTTCCCAAACACCTTCTACGCTCTGATACACAGTTTCCACCATCCTCTCCAAGTTGTGGAGACTGTCCCGCTCACATTAGTGTCTTTGCACTCGCTTTGCCTTTATGAAGTCGGGAAGATTGGGAAGGTGCCCCCCCTGCTCGGCTCCTTGTTGTCATTCAAGGCTCAAATACTGCCTTAGCCATGTGGCCTTCCCTAACTCCTCAACCTGGGGAGCCTCCTTTGACATTTGGCATTTCCTTCATGACATTCCTTATTGCTAGCAACAGACTAGCAATTTCTGATACTGAATCATAGTATTTTGTTAATTTCGTACATGGATTTTAATGCTATTTTTTTAAAAATTGAGATATTATTATATATATATTTATATTTATATATATTATATATATATACACAAATGATTTATAACATTATATCAGTTTTGGGTGTACAATATAATCATTTGATATACATATATATTGCAAAATGTTCCTCGCAATAAGTCTAGTTAACATCTATCACCACACATAGTTATTGTTCTTTCTTGTGATGAGAGCTTTAAGATCTAGTATCCTAGCAACTTTCAAATACACAAAACAGGGGCGCCTGAGTGGCTCAGTGGTTGAGCATCTGCCTTTGGCTCAGGTCATGATCCCAGGGTCCTGAGATGGAACCCTGCATCGGGCTCCCTGCAGGGAGCCTGCTTCTCCCTCTGCCTGCATCTCTGCCTCTCTCTCTCTCTGTGTCTCTCATGAATAAATAAATAAAATCTTTTTAAAAAACACACAAAACAGTACTGTTGACTACAGTCATCATACTTATATTACATCCCCATAGATGTTTCAAGCTAGTGCTGGCTTTTGACCTCTGGCCCCTTATCTCATAATACCTTTAAAACTGATGGCACATTTCCTCATTCAGCAAGTGCCACCAGGAAAAAAAGCAGCTTCAAAGCTCCACCTAATTCTTTAGGTTCCCACTTTCCCTGGGAATCTGGCCTAGTAATGTGATTCACTATCAGTTTGCCAAATTTTGTATTGCTTTTGAAAAGGTGAAACTTTTTCCTAGTCTAGAATTTTAAGTTGTTTTTAGCACAAGGCTTTGTTTGAAAACATTATTCAGGTTAGATCACCATATTTCCCAATTCCTAGGCTTCAGCTATTTCCAATATCCATTGTCTGTCCATTCTGTCTCTTGCCTCTATTCTCACCCCCAAGGTAGCAGTGCAGTCATGGTACCTGTCAGTATCCTGCTATGTCCTACCTTAAGCATCTTTCTCCTCTTCTCTCTCAGGCTTTTCTTCAAGCTGTAAAAAACAGCCCATTTTGTGCAAGTACAGCCTGTAAGTTTAAAGCGGTTAATGGCAGCACCCAGTCAATGGGAAATGGGTTGTTGGATAATTCCCCAAGGTGCCCTTCAAAGGGACAATTCTGAAATACATTTTATGTGGTTCTGCAGAATATTCATATTGGGACTAATGTCTAGTCTCCCACACTAGGAATCAGCTCTATAATTCACCTTTTTAACTTTCTCATTTCCTATCTTAGTCTCCCTTTTCTCCTCCCATCCTCTAGCTTCCTGTCATCACTTCCCAAATAAACTACATGCATCTAAGTCTCTTTCCAGGAGGGAGAACCAAGGTAGAAACACATTCTTGGGCAGCCTGGGTGGCTCGGCGGTTTGGTGCCATCTTCAGCCCAGGATGTGGTCCTGGAGAACTGGGATCTAATCCTACATTGGGGCCTCCCCATGGAGCCTGCTTCTCCCTCTGCCTATGTCTCTATCTCTCTCTCTCTGTGCTTCTCATGAATAAATAAATAAAATCTTAAAAAAAAAAAGAAAAGAAACACATTCTTTCCATAGGCGCTTTAGACCTTACCACTTCACTCATTTCAATTAACCTTTCAAGAACCTACATTATAGCCAATATGTATGTTAAGAAACATACAGAAATATTATCATTGCATTCACATGATATATTTGTACATGTGTATTTCTACTTTATTATAATCAAATTTCTATAAATTCTATAATAATATCAATAAAGCACTTTTCATAGGAAAATTCACCCATTCACATTTTACTGGATAGATTATGATTCTGAGTAACCACATGATGGCAGTGCCTGCAAGCTTTTATATCTTAGGTATGCCCTTGTGCTGCATTCATGGGAACTCTGTTTCTTAATCCGTGTTTGGGATGAGCATGCCATGCTTAGCAAATGTGAGCAGAAAACCCCTGAAATATCTGTATAACCTTCACCAATGCCCAACTCCCTCAGCTAGCTGAAATCACCTTGATATATACCCAACTGTTAGGCTTCCTCGCTCACTCACAGAGGCCTGTAGATCTGGGCAAATCCCCCCACCTCCCCAACCAAACCAGCCTCTTCCTTATTACCAGTGACTATATTCCATCACCACTTTTTTCCTCTTTGACATATCTAGGAGCTACCGGCAGTGCTATTTGTTGGGAGTTAGATAACTAGTTGTGCAGACATAGGGATGCATGCCCTAAGCACCCAGGCAGGCACTCGCTTGGATGATGCTGAGACAAATGGAGTAAAAACACCCCCTTTCTGTATCGCTGATCCAAAACAATAATAATTTTTATATACCATTTGACCCAAACGTCTATAGAAGGAGACACTCAAATTTGGGTTCTGGAACTATAACTTGTTTATAAGACAATGATACACAGGATGATCACTTCATGATAACCCCCAACATATAGCAGCACCACATTTATCTAAACCAAGGGTGAGCAAATGAACCATGGCCCATAGGTCAAACCTGCCCCGTTGCCCACTTTCGTAAATGTCTTAATGGAAGATAGTCACACTCATCTGTTTACCTACTGTCCTTGGATGTTTTCACTGAATAGTTGTGACAAAGACTCAATGGCTGACAAATTCTAAAATATTTACTAGCTGGTCACTTATGAGAAAGTTTCCACAGACAAGGAGAATGGTGAGGGAAGCAGAGGTTGAAGGCTAAGAGCTCTCCTATCCTCACACAGCCTGGCTTCCACAGGAATGTCCCATTGCCTCTCATTTTCCTGCCACACACTTGTTCCATTTCTTTCCTTATCTACTGATAAAGTAATTTCCAACTTTAATGTTTGTAAGCCCTGTTCCTTGGCTCCCGGGGAAGCTGTACTTAACATTTAGCAAGGTCAAATGACTCGGCAAAACCTCAAAGCATGGGTTCTCTCTATTTCTGCCCCCAGCACAAGTTGTACATCTGTTTCATTAAGGAAAAGAACCAAAAAGGAACATTCTGAACACAAAAGGTAAGAAAAAGTAAGAAACTTCCCTAGTTCTCATTAGATTTAAGTCACACAGCCCTACATATGTTAGGAACTTAAGGTCTGCAATTTTCTGAATTGTTTTTTGTTTAATAATTTGTGACTTTTTTTTTTTTTTAATTTGTGACTTTTTATGCAAAAAGGGCACCAAATGTTCCTTTGCCGGTGTACTGTTCTTTATGAAGATTGTGTATCCCAGGCAGCTGTCATAATTGGGCTAGAAAGAAACTTTCCTCCTTTTTTTTTAAAAAGATTTTTATTTATTTATTTGAGAGATAGACAGAATGTACACACATGGTAGGGGGGTGGGGCAGAAGGAGAGGGAGAATCAGACTCCTCGCTGAGCAGGGAGCCTGTTGTGAGATCGATCCCAGAACCCTGGGATCATGACCTGAGCTGAAGGCAGATGCTCAACCACTGAGCCACCCAGGCGTCCTTAATTCCTTGTTAAAAGACATTCTAGAGGTTACTAGAAGACAGCAGAGAAGAGGGACTCTAAGCTCACCTTGTCCCACGGATACAACTAGGTAATAGCCACATCAATGTAAGTAACCCTAAAACCAGCTGAAGATTGACAGAACAAACTCTACAACTAAATGTAGAGAAGAGGCCCCATCCAAGAGGGTAGGAAATATGGAGACACTGTCAGGAGCTAAAGGGCCACAAGTCTGTCTGTGGGGGGGGGGAGGAACATCATGGACACAGGAAGGGAGAGAAAGAGACTATCACACCAGGGAGCCCACATGGGGAAGATAAATCCCCATTACATTTGGCTTTGAAAACCAGAGGGGCTGAATTTTGTGAGTTCTTACAACCAGTGGGACTTTTAAAAATCAGCAGATAGCTCTGGGAGAGCCGGGAGGGCCAGAGGAAACTGAGTCATGGCCCTTAGAGAGACAGCACAACAAACAATCCCTCTGAGGTACAGCACAGAAACAGCAGTTTGAAAACGCATGGGGCATACAGGAGAGAGGGGTGTTTTCTAATCTCAGAGCACATTCTGGGAGACTCCTCCAGGAACAAAGGAGCAGGCAGGGGCCATTTCCCTCCCCTATCCCCCAGCATAAATACGTGGGCACCTCCGGGAACCAGCACAGTGCTTATACTCCTACCTAATTGATAACAAAGCAATCAGGTCTCCATCTCTCTTTCCTCTGCCCCATGTTTTGGTAGATCTGCCCCTTCCAGAGACAGTTCTGCCTCAGTCTTGGTGCTGCAGTTTCCCTCTCCCATAAGATGGGTGCAAATCTTGGCAACACTGTATCCACCCACCCAAATCTTATTAAGACTGTGTGCCCTGCCCCTGCGTGCTGTGTGGATCTGCTTCCTCTAATATGCTCTTGGCCAAAGCCCATCCAAACCAAGACCATATGCCTGGCAGTGTGCAAGCTGCCCCAAAAGGGGCCACTACCACTCCAAAGTGACTCCTGCCCTGGGGAGAGGGAAAGATAACCATATCAGTCAGACTGAGGCCCCAGCAGTAGGCTGGGAGCAGACAGCTGGTTTGATTGTAGGCTCCACCCACCAGTGAAAATTTCTCAGGGAAAGTATCTTGCAGTTTGGCACTAACTCCATTTCTGGCAAATGCCTGGTCTGAGTCAACTCAAGCCCCAGGTGTCCCCAGACTGGCCCACTAACACCAGAGGGACCAAACACTGCCCACAATAGGCAATGCAGATGACTCAGCCACAATAGCAGAATAAATGCAATATACAGAGAGATACCCCTGAAGTGTCAGGTTCTGAAGAACAGGGGACATTGCACTGCAGGGCACTATAGGACCTTTTCTTCACAAGGTCAATACTTTCAAGAATAGGAGATGTAGCTGACTTTCCTAACACATGGAAACAGACACAGAGAGTCATACCAAATGAGGAGAGAGTGGACTATGTCCCAAATGAAAGAACGGGACAGAATCACAGCAAGAGACCTAAGCAAAACAGAGATAAGCAATATTCCTGATAGAGAATTTAAAGTAGTATCATGATACTCACTGGACTTCAGAAAGCATGGAGGACATCAGCAAGACCTTTAACAAAGAGATAAAAAAGAACAAATCAGAGATGAAGAATATGATAAATGAAATTAAACTACACTAGACGGAATAAATAGTAGACTAGAGGAAGCTGAAGAACCAATCAATGACCTGGAGGACAGAGTAATGGAATGTAATCAAGCTGAGCAGATAAGAGGAAAAAAATATGTGAAATAAGAATAGACTTAGGGAACTGAGCAATTCCATCAATTGTAATAACATTCACATTATAGGGATCTCGAAGCAGAAGAGACAGAAAAGGGGATAGACTCTTTAAAGAAATAATAGCTGAAAACTTCTTAAATCTGGGGAAGGAAACAGAAATCCAGATTCAAGAGATTTTCCCAAAAAAAGTCAATCCAAAGAGGTCCACACCAACACAAAGAGTAATTAAAATGGCACAAAGTAGTGATAAAGAAAGAATTTTAAAAGTGGCAAGAGAAAAGAAAACAGTTACATATAAGGGATTTCATAAGGCTATCAGCAGATTTTTCAGTAGAAACTTTGAAAGTCAAAAGGGGGTGGTATGATATATTGAGAGTGCTGAAAGGAAAAATCTACAACCAAGAGTACTCTATCTAGCAGGGTATCATCCAGGATAGAAGGAGAAACAAAGAGTTTCCCAGACAAAAGTGAATTCATGAATGCTAAACCAGCCCTACAAGATATTAAAGGGGACTCCTTGAGGGGAAAGGAAAGATCATAAGAGTAACAAAAGTAGGAAGCACAAAAGCAGTGAAAAGTACCTCTGTAAAAATCAGTCAAGGGGCTCATAAAATAATAGGATGTAAGTATGACAGCATAAACCTAAAACATAGATAGGGAGGGGAGACGAATAAAGAATTGCTTCAAACTTAAGCAACCATCAACTTATATAGACTTTTTTGTTTTTTATTTTTATTTTATTTTTTTAATATAGACTTCAATATGCAGAAGATGTTATATACAAATCTAATAGTAACCAAAAATGAAAAACCAGTAAAAGACACGCAAAAAATAAAGAGAAAGGAATCTAAGAGTCTCATTTAAGAAAGTCACTTTTTGGGGCACCTGAGTGGCTCAGTCAGTTAAGCATTTGACTTTAGGTCAAGTCATGATCCAGGGTCCTGTGATCAAACCCCATGTTGGGCTCTCTGCTCAGCAGGGCAGTCTGCTTTCCTTTTCCCTCTGCCCCTCCCTCCTCTCGTGCTCTCTCTTTGTCTCAAATAAATCAATAAAAAAAAATTTTTAAGTCACTTTATCACAAGAGAGCAAGGGATGAAAGGAACAGGAAAGAACTACAAAAACAACCATAAGACAAGCAACAAAATGTCAATAAATACATACTTCTCAATAATTACTTTGAATGTAGATGGACTAAACTCTTCGATCAAAAGACATAGGGTGACAGAATGTATAAAAAAACAAGACCCACCTAAAGGCTGCCAACAAAAGATTCACTTCAGATCTAAAGACACATGCAGATTGAAAGTGAGACGATGGAGAAACATTTATCATGCAAATGGGTATGAAAAGAAAGCTGAGGTAGCAATACCTCTACCAGAAAAAAGGACTTTAAAACAAAGATTGTAACAAGGGACAAAGGAGGGCACTATATAATCATTAAGGGGACACTCCAACAAGAAGATATAGCAATTATAAGAATTTATGCAACCAACATGGGAGCACCCAAGTACATAAAGCAGCTAATAACAAACACAAAGGAAGTAATCAATAGTAATACAATAACAGTAGGGGATTTTAACACCCCACTTACAACAATGGACAGATTATCTAAAAAGAAAGTCAACAAGGAAACAGTAGCTTTGAATGACATTTTGGATGAGATGGATTAACAGGTATATTCGGAACATTCCATCCTAAAACAGCAGAATACATAATATTTTCAAGTGCACATAGAACATTCTCCAGAACCAATCACCTGTTAATCCACAAAACAAGTCTCAACAAGTTCAAAAAGTTCAAAGTCAGACCATGCATTTTTTTTCTGACCACAACACTACGAAACTACAAATCAACCACAAGAAAAAAGTGTAGAAAGAACACAAATACATAGAAGTTAAATAACAGACTACTAAATAATGAATGGGTCAAGCATGAAATCGAAAGGGAAATTTAAAAAATACATAGAGATGAATGAAAATGAGAACACACAACAGTCAAAAATCCTTGGGAGGCAGCAAAAAAAAAATTTTTTTTTAAAAGATTTTATTTATTTGAGAGAGAGAGGGAGGGAGAGAGCATAAGCAGGAAGGCAGAGGGAGAGGGAAAAGAGACTCCCCACTGAGCAAGAAGCCTGATGCAGGACCCAATCCCAGGACCCTGGGATCATGACCTGAGCCAAAGGCAGACTCCTAACTGACTCAGCCACCCAGGTGCTTCCAAAAGTGGTTTTAAGAGGGAAATTTATAGCAATACAGGCCTACCTCAAAATCAAAAAACAAACAAAACACTTAAATGAACAACCTAACGTTACACCTAAAGGAACTAAAAAAAGAACAACAAAAACCAGTAGAAGAAAGGAAATAATACATAATAAATAATAAAGATTAGAGCAGAAATAAATGAAATAGAAACTAAAAAAACAATAGAACAGATCAACGAAACTAGGAGCTGGTTCTTTGAAAAGATCAATAAAAATGATAACCTTTAGCTGAACTCACAAAAAAACAAGAGAGGACTACATAAAATCAGAAATAGCAGAAATAATAAATGACACTTTCTTGAAAAGTTAAAAACAGAATTATTATATGATCCAGTAGTCGCACTATTGGCTGTTTAACCAAAGAATACCAGAATACTGATTCAAAAGGATACTTGCACCTCTATGTTTATTGCCGTGTTATTTACAATAGTCAAATTATGGAAGCAACCCAAGTGTCCATCAACAGATGAACGGATAAAGAAGAGGTGGTATATACATAGAATGGAATCTTATTCAGCCATAAAAAGAGTGAAATCTTGCCATTTGCAACAACACGTATGCATCTAGAGAGTATAATCCTAAGTAAAATAAGCCAGAGAATGACAAATACCATATGATTTCATTCGTAAGTGGAATTTAAGAAATAAAACAAATGAGCAAAGGGAAAAAAAGAGACAAACCAAAAATCAGACTCTTAACTACAGAGAACCAACTAATAGCAGAGGGGAGGGAAGTAGGGATTGGGTGAAATAGGTGAAGAAGATTAAGGGTACCCTTGTCTTGATGAGCACTGAGTAATATATGGAATTGTTCAATCACTATATTGTACACTAATATCATACTGTATGTTTACTCCACTGGAATTAAAATTATAAAAATAGCAAAAATAAACATATCAGTCAAGAAAAACAAGGAAATTCTAAAAGGTTTGTTCAATTTGCATTGACACTACATAATAGGGAACATATTTAAAATGTTAAAAGCTCTCCACTGACAAAAGAACCCAGGAAGTCCCTCTAAGAGAAACATAATTGAAATAATCTTGCTTTCTACAACTTTGCTTACATTTGTGCCATGCATTTTCTTTTTTTTTTTTTAATTTTTATTTATTTATGATAGTCACACACAGCGAGAGAGAGAGGCAGAGACACAGGCAGAGGGAGAAGCAGGCTCCATGCACCGGGAGCCCGACGTGGGATTCGATCCTGGGTCTGTAGGATCACGCTCTGGGCCAAAGGCAGGCGCTAAACCGCTGCACCACCCAGGGATCCCATGCCATGCATTTTCTATGTCTCTTGTGTTCTAAGGAAACTTAAGCCAGCTGAGAGAGACATATAAAGAAGTGAAGCCAGCAGAGCCTTCCAAGATGGGGAAGACAAAAGAAAGCTGACTGTTGAGCAACTGTGGGGTTTCTCAATGCCCTCTTACTGTGTACTGAATATCCAGATTCATGCTCTAGTCTGGTGATTCAGGGTGCATGAGTTACTTTTACTTTCAATTTCTGTTTTAACACAATAGAAGGTAGAAATTTATAACTTGCTCAGTTTTTTCCAGCTTTTATAAAGGAAGGAATAGAAGGTGGAAGGAACAAGAGAGCAACCAGTGAGCTGCTGAGAGCTAACTGTTCTTGGACCCCTGGTGCTGCAGAGAAGGCAAGTACATCTTCTTTTATTGGCAACACTGTCTTGAGCTCAAGATTTGATTTCTGATTTCAAGTGACAGTGAGGAATGGGCAGGAAGGGCAGGTTGCCTTTTGTCTGGCCCACCAGAGTCTGTGGCTGGCTCTAGTTTTGGGGAAGCTCAGCTTCTTCATTTGAAATGGGAGCTGCTGCAAAGTGATAGCCAAGCACACCAGGTCTCCCTGGGTGTGCTGTTTCTGGAACAATGTCAGCTCAGGGCAGCAGCAACTGGAGTGCAAAGAATTTCATGGGAGCCTCTCTGATTGACTCTTAGCAGGCTCTGTGATGGGCACTTAGAATTCACAGAATGAGACTGTGCCCCTCAAGGAGCTGATAGGCAATGATAATCTAAAGAGATAGTTTCTTTCTAGTATTTCTTCTAGTCATCCTTAAGAAAGCTTCAGATTGAGAGTTACAGAACTCTCCATGCAGGAATAAATTTAGTTCCCACACCGCTCATCTTTATTAGTTAAAAATATCTATTTTTGTCAAGTCCATCTGTTTCTTTTTCCCTGCCCCTCTCTGATGTTTGTTGGTTTATTTTTCATTGGAACATCAGAGTCACCTGTACCATTTGTTAAACGTATAGAATCTGGGTTTAACAATTTCACCAGGTGATTCTTAATGTAGTTTAAATTTTGAAAACTAGTCCTGAATAGGATTGAATGGCTGCACTTTGTAAATTTGAAGTTAAAAGCTCTGGGGCTCATTCCAGCTAAGAAACCACCACCTGTTTTCATAAAGTTGTTCAGTTGTTCCTGTTATGTCTCCTTCAGCTTCCTCTAATCTTCCCTATAAAGAAGGGATTTACAGTTCCAGTCACTATAAGGTAGCTGTTTGAGGCTTCTTTTGCTTTGTTTTGTTGTTTGTTTTTATTGAAGTTCAATTTGCCAACATATAGTATAACACCCAGTGCTCAGAGGCTTCTGTTTTACCTTGGTGCTCTTTGCTCCCCACATTGAAGAATCAGACAAAAGGTGGTGGGACAGGAGCAGTGTATTTGAACTTGCTTACCATTCTGACCTGACAAAAAATTTACTTGTAGACCTTGTTTTTTAGTAATCTATAGTTTGCAGTGTTGAAATGCATAGCCCAGGGGCACCTGGGTGGCTCGGTGGTTGAGCATCTGCCTTTGGCTCAGGTTGTGATCCCAGGGTCCTGGGATTGAGTCCCACATCCAGCTCCCTGCAGGGAGCCTGCTTCTCCTTCTGCCTCTGTCTCTGCCTCTCTCTGTGTGTCTCTCATGAATAAATAAATAAAATCTTAAAGATGAAAAAAAAAAAAAGAAATCCACAGCCCAATGGACCAAATTGCTCAATGCAATTATTGCAGATTAGTGTCCGTTATTCAACAAACATACACCGAAATCCTATTTTGCGTTGCATGCTATACTAAGGTAAAAGCTTACAGCATCTAATTTAATTATTGAAATATCCTCCAGGCTGGACCTTTAATTTTATTCACATTACCTGTATAATTATCTTTAAAAACTTAGGTTTAGCTAGGTGAGGCTCCTTGTTTAAGGCACCAAAAAGCAATAAATGATAGGGCTAAAAAAAAAAAAATGATAGGGCTGATGTTAGATGCATTTTGAACATGTGACATAAAATTTGGAACTGAATATTTGAGACATTTGAACATAAGAGCATGTTTACATATTCTGATTATGAAAAATACATATAGATATTGTCAATGTAGGAAAGAAGGTAAAACTGAAAAAGAACAGAGGCCTTTATTTGGGGTCTCAGAATTGTAATTTGGGAGCACAGATTCCGAAGTGGCCAGTGTCCTGCTTGTTGTGGGAAAAGCACAAGGTGTTGTTGTTGTTGTTATTTAAAGATTTATCCATTCATTTATTAGAGAGAGAGAGAGGCAGAGACACAGGCAGAGGGGGAAGCAGGCTCCATGCAGGGAGCCTGACGTGGGACTCAATCCCCCGGTTTCCAGGACCACACCCCAGGCCGAAGGCTTAGCTAAACCACTAAGCCACCGGGGCTACCCTAGCACAAGGTTTTAATGAGAAAGAAGGAAAGGATAAGTACACGATTTAGGTAAAGAAGAGGAGAAAAAACCCACTAATTTGGTGCTGACTAGTTGAGCCACTTCTGATTACCATCTTATTGATGATGTTATTGGTCCTATCAAATAAAATTGCCTCTGGTGTGCATTTAATTTTACTGTCTTCATATGATCCAAATGTCAGTTGCTCTGTTGAAATTTTGTGAGTAATTGCTTGAAAACTATTACCACTCTGGTCCAGTTAAGGAATCTTTATTTGGAAAAGAAAATGGAACTTCAAAATGGAGTCTCTTTTGTCTAGAAATTTTATACAATCCCACAATATTACAGAAAACCATTTAAATTTAATGCAATCAAAAATATGCCAGGAGACCAAAACTGTATCTTTAATATTTAATTTCGTATAAGAGAATCCCATATACCATTCACCTAGATTTATCTACTGGTGATATTTTACTAGGTTTGCTTTATCTCTCTAAATATATGTGCATGTCTCCTTATATAATATAAAATGATATTTGCATATTTATTTTTGTTCTCATTCATAAGAGTAATTTGCGGAAAACCTGACCCACCTCGGCTAAGTACTTCAGCCTATATCTCTTAAGATTCAGAGACATTTTCCTGCCTTCCCTGGTTGAAAGAGAGGCTACATTCTTTAGATTGACCTCATTCCACTTACCACTCCTGTTCCCAACACTTGTCAATCTGCAGACAAAAGATGAGTGCATGGGTCACACTAAAGCACTAGAGAACACATTTTGATATGTGATCATGACAAGAAAGCTGCCATAGGTTAACCTACTGATAAGGGAACTGACAGGATAATCAATGTCTTTGAGGAAGAATATTCTGTCCTATATGTGGTTGCAGTGGCATGAAACAGAAAGATAGATTGCCCAGTTGTTTTTTAAAAACTTAAAAATTGTGATAAATTTTTTTAACATAAAATTTACAATGTTAACCATTTTAAAAAATATTCTATTTATTTGAGAGAGAGAGAGAGAGCACAGAGGGAAAAGGAGAAGCAGACTCCCCAGAGCAGAAGGCCTGATGTGGGGCTCCATTTCAGGACCCTGAGATCATGTCCTGAGCTGAAGGCAGACACTTAATCAATGGAGCCACCCAGGTGCCCCCCATTTTAACCATTTTTAAGAGTTCAGTTCAGTGACACTAAATACATTCACACTGTTGTGCAACTATTACCACTATCCATCTCCAGATATTTTTTTTATCATCCCAAAGGGAAGCTCAGTACCCTTCAAACAATAACTCCCCATCCCCCCCCAACTTCAGCCCATGGTAAACACTATTCTACTTTGTATCTCTATGCATTTGACTATTTTAGGTACCTTTTATAAGTGAAATCATACAGCACTTGTCTTCCATGTCTGGCTTATTTCACTTAGAATAATGCCTTCAAGGTTCATCACTGTTGTAACATGTATCAGAATTTTATTCTTCCTACAGCTGAAAAATATTCCATTGTATGTTTATGACACATTTTGTTTATTCACCCATCCCCTGATGGGCATTTTCACCTTTTGGCTACTGTGAATACTGCTGCTATGAACACTGATGTACAGATATCTGTTTGAGTTCCTGCTTTTAATACTTTTGATATTCCCTGATACGGAATTGCTGGATCAAATTACCATTCCATGTTCAAATTTTGGGGGAACACACCATAGTGTTTTCCGCAGTGGTGGACTATTTTACGTTCCTACCAGCAATGCACAAGGGTTCCGATTTCTCTACATCCTGGCCAGCACTCATTGTTTGCTGTTTTTGTTTTCATTTTTTAAAATATAATAGCCATCCTAGTGGGTATAAAGTTGTACTCACTGTGGCTTTGATTTACATTCCCATAATTATTGGTGATGCTGAGCATCTTTTCATGTATCTATTGGCTATGTGTATATCTTTTTTGGAGAAATGGTTGTTTGTGTGCTTTGTCCGAGTTTTGAACTGCATTGTTTTTATTATTGAGTTGTAAAAGTTCTTATAGATTCTAATATATATATTCATCCCTTATCAGATTTGTGATATGCAATTTCTTCTCTCACTCTGTGTGTTGCCTTGTTACTCGGTTGAGTAACAAAAATTATTAATTATGAAGTCCTATTTGCCATTTTTTTTTCATATTTTGATCATGCCTTTGGTGTCAGATCCAAAGAAATCACTGTCACGTTCAGTGTTGTGAGGTTTTCTCCTGTGTTTTCTAACAAGAGTGTTTATAGTTTTTCTCTTATGTTTAAGTCTTTGATATTTTGAGTTAAATTTTATATATGGTATTTAAGTAATGGTCCAATTTCATCCTTTTGTATGTGAATATCAAATTTCCCCAGCACCATTTTCTGTAAAGACTATGCTTTCCTCATTGAATGATCTTGATGTGCTTGTCAGGAATCATTTGACCATATATGGGAGGGTTTATTTCTGGTCTCTGTTCTATTCTACTGGTCTATACATATCTTTATGCCAGTACCATGCTGTGACTGAACTAATTTTCTTTACATATCATTTTCCTGATGTACTTTATTGAGTTCTTTGTGTTTTCCTCTAGCTTTTTTAGTACACTTAAGAAAATTACTTTAGTCTTTGCTTAGAACATGCAACGCTTGTGTTTCTTCAGTTATGTTTTCTGCCACATTTGTTTACTTCCTTTGAATGGGCCATATTTTCCTGTTCCTCTGTATGCTTTGTGTTTTTTGTTGTTTCTGCTGAAAATAGGTCATATATACAAATAGCCACCTTTTCCATTTTTTTTGGAAATACTGGTTCTATGCCAAGGATGTCTTTTGCTAATTAGTTGGGTCTTAGTCTTGATCCTTAGGATTAAGCTAAGGAGAAATCTTAAAGTTATTTTAGATCTTTTCTGAGCATGCATTTTCCCTGAGCTTGTACATGGCTTTTTCAGTTTTCCCATATACATGTTGCTTTTAAATGTCTTAATTTCCCTGAGAATATCTCTTTGGAGACTTCAATGGTCTCTTGTTTGTCCCCACCCTGAAAAGGGAAAAAATTCTGTTTCTCCTCTCAACACCCTGTTCTCAATACTTTACTTCCGGTCACCTCAGGTATGGGCAATTTGTCACAGTAAGCAATCCTGACAGGAACAGTCTGAAGTTAGTGTGTGCCCCACAGGTTAAGGGCTCAGTCCCACAAGACTGGCACCACTTCACGTCCAGAGTGCAACCCATACTTCTGACTTGCTATGTTTGTCATCTCTATCCCAGTCAGTAATTTGCTAGAATCACTTACAGAACCCAGGAAAAATACTCTAGATTACTCACTGGATTGCAAAAACTCACTAGATTACTGGTTTATAGATAGAAAGAAAAGAAAAGAAGAAAAGAAAAGAAAAGAAAAGAAAAGAAAAGAAAAGAAAAGAAAAGAAAAGAAAAGAAAAGAAAGGAAGAAAGGAAGAAAAAAGATAGACCCCGAAGAGTAAGACAAAAGAGTTGTGTAGGGCAAAGTATCAAGTATCTAAGGTCTGTGTCACAGGGCTTGGTATATAGGTCCAGTGCGTAGTAAAATTCCTTGAATTTTATTATCACTTTTGAAGCGAAACCTGGAGAATAATAATAAAGTATCAAGAAAAGCATGTGGTGGGATACCTGGGTGGCTCAGCGGCTGAGTGTCTGCCTTTGGCTCAGGGCATGATCCTGGGGTCCGGGATCGAGTCCCACATCAGGCTCCTTGTGGGGAGCCTACTTCTTCCTCTGCCTATGTCTTTGCCTCTCTCTGTGGGTCTTTCATGAATAAATAAAATCTTTTAAAAAGAAAAGAAAAGCAGGTAGAGCTTCCATACTCTTTCTGGGCATACCACCCTCTGAGCACCTGCACATGTTTGTCAACCTGGAAGCTCTTTAAACTCCCTCAGTTAAGGTTCTTAATGGAGTTTTCATTAAAAAGGCATTATTGAATAAATCATTGGGCATTGGTGATTAACTCAACCTTCAGCCCTTCTCCCCTTCCCAGAGGTTGGGAGATGAGGTTGAAAGTTCCAACTCTCTAATCACAGGGTTGGTTCCCTTGGCAATCAGCCTTCATTCTGTGGTTATCCAGGGTATCTTATAATCACCTCAGTCACATAAACATAAGTGTGGTTGAAAGGTGCTTGTTATGTATCACAAAAGACACTTCTTTCACCGTCTTCACTCTGGAACTATTTTGGGAACCAAGGACAAAAGAACAAATAGTATAACAGAAGATACTTCCATTACTTTCATCACTTGGAAGCTGTGTGTCAGGAGCAGGGACAAAGACCAAATACATGCTTCTTATTATAAATCACAATATGACGTGTTCATACTATTTTGCCAGAGGGGTCTGCAGGTCAGACTCCCTGCAGCTTTCCCTGGCAATGCTCATTGCTTCTCCCTGTTCAAAATCCAAATTAGATGAAACAAAGACCAGTCCTTCAGGCAGCTCAGAACACATTAGAACATTATGAACACTAACTGCTCTGCTCCATTCAGTCTAAAGGAGGGAAGTGGGAACTGAACTATTGCCTAAGATGGCCTGGGTTTTTTCTTGTTGTTGTTGTTGCTTCTTGCTTTTTGTTTTTGTTTGAGAGAGAGAGAGAGAGAGAGAGAGAGAGAGAGAGAACCAGCAGGGGGTGAGTGGTGGGAGGGGTGAGAGGGAGAAGCAGACTCCCCACTGAGCAGGGAGCCTGATGCAGGGCTCGATCCTAGAACCCTGTGATCATGACCTGAGTTGAAGGCAAGACACTTAACTGACTGAGCCACCCAGGTGCCCCTAAGATGGTCTGTTTTGTCTTCACTGGTAATCTTAATACATTCCCAGCCCCTGCCCCTGCCCCTGCCCCTGTCTGAGATCCATGTGAGATGAGACAGAGACCTGAAGAGGTATCCCTCAGACATTGTGAACAAGGTCTGCTCTGTTCCCTCTGGGTCAAGAGAGAAAACTGGGAACTAGGTTGCCATCTCCAACAGACCAAAACTATACCACACTGGGGAATATGTGGACAAGGACAAGCAAAAATACCATAGAATTTCCTACCATTTTTAATATGGCTTTTTCTTGATTGTGTGTTTGCTAGGTTGCTTTAGACATTTGACTGTTTTTACAGAACTACTGTGAGATTATTCTAGCCAATATTTTGGTTATTTTTGAAATCTCTGAAGAAATAAGAGCTTAGAGCTTCCTAGCTTGCCATTTTGCTCAACTGTCTAGGTTTAATCCTGACTCAATGTCTTACTCAGATTTTGTGAGACTCATTTATCTTATTTGCAATGTGGGTACAATAATTTCTAACCTTAGGTTCTCATTAAGTGTGAGGCTGGGTACGTAAGGCATGTGTCACAGGGCTTGGTATGTTGTAGGCCCTCGGTGTGTAGTAACAATTGCTTGAATTTTATTATCACTATTGAGGCAAAACTTGGGAGAATAATAATAACCTATGTTTCATCACTAATATCATCAGAGATTTAGGGAAATAACAGAGGAAGCCCTCTGCAGTCTGCTAATTCTAGGTTACACTTTGTCCCATAGAAAGCACAGAAGTTTCACCTAACCCTAAATTTTTTTTAAATAAATTTATTTTTTATTGGTGTTCAATTTGTCAACATACAGAATAACACCCAGTGCTCATCCCGTCAAGTGCCCACCTCAGTGCCCACCACCCAGTCACCCCCACCCCTTGCCCACCTCCCTCCCACCACCCCTAGTTCGTTTCCCAGAGTTGGGGGTCTTTCATGTTCTGTCTCCCTTTCTGATATTTCCCACTTATTTTTTCTCCTTTCCCCTTTATTCCCTTTCACTATTTTTTATATTCCCTAAATGAATGAGACCATATAATGTTTGTCCTTCTCCAATTACCTAGTCCTAAATTGATGGATGCTTTGGATAACTCTAAGTCAGAGAATGACTGTAATCTTATTTCTACAAGGAGCTTTTCTAGGTTGGCAGGTTGTCATGGCATCTGGACCCAATATGACAGCCCCCATTTGTCTGGTGGAAAACTACAATATGCAGCTGTCAGTGAACCAAACAGCTATACAGATTCTTGAAAAGATTTCTCAACCAGTAGTGGTGGTGGCTATCGTAGGACTGTATCGTACAGGCAAATCCTACTTGATGAATCGTCTTGGAGGACGGAACCGAGGTAAGTGTTGTATTCAGTCTGGGGCCAACCAGTTACCTCTAGCTATATCTCAGATCTTTATTTTTCTTCCCTGGTTACATGAAAGGAGAACCAAACACCTCTAAAAAAAATTAACCTTCCGATTCTAATTCTCAGTACTAAACTACTCTTATTTTAATATGTTATCATACTATTTTACTATTGTTAAGGAAAATCTCTCCTACTAATGCTCAGGATCCTACCTTCTTTAACCTGATCAAGTACTGGGCTCTTATAGATGTATCTCCCTCCATTCTCAAAACACATTTGCTTTTTTATGGGATATCCTCATCAACATATAAAGATTTTTGAAAGTCTACTGAGGAGGGATAGAAGCAGAAAAATATTCACCTTCAGCCCAGAATATTTACCTATATAGCCTTCATAGTTTCTATAAAGATCAAATATGTGCTGGCTGCTACATTGTTAAAGGGTCTCCTCACTGCCTGTGTGTTTTACCAATAGTTAATATCGAGCTGAATGGGAAGCACCAGAGAAATCTTGTGAAAGTAGTTTTATGCGTAGAAATTCAAAGAAACATTTATGACCTAATATTCCCTGCATGTCCCCTCCTCTTTGAGCCTTAAGCATACAACCACCAGCTTCATACAGCAAAAGTGCTGCTCTTTCTGTCAATGGGTTTTGTCCCTGTGCTACTTTAATAAACTTACTAAGCTGCATTGTGAAATATCTCAAGAATTCTTCCTTGACAGTTGTGCTAAAGCACCTCAGAACATCTATCATCTTAAAAATCTTTCCTGAACTTCACATACCATTGTAGCTAAAAATCTCCTTTCTTATTTTTTTTTTAATTTCTTTGACAAAAAATGTGATCTCAATTTCCTTTATCCACGTTTTCTTTTCCCATGTCTCTCTTTAACTCATTGTTCTCTGGCTTTGTGCCTCACCATTCTTTCAAAATGTCATGGTTTTCAATAATCTCCATATTTTTTCTGATTCATGAATGTCTCTTTGCCTTTATCTTGAACCCTTACCTGGCATAATTGTTTTCCTCCTTAAAGCAGATGACACAGAAAGTAGGACACATTTGAGGAAATTGAGAAAGAACCATCTTGTATGCTGGGGTATTTACATTCCAGAAAGTCTGACTTTGTAACCCTTTGGCTGCTTTGATGCTCTCCTGTCACTATATGTTGCCTTCATCCCTCCCCTTGCAGGTTTCCCTCTGGGATCTACAGTGCAGTCTAAAACCAAGGGCATCTGGATGTGGTGTGTGCCTCACCCCTCCAAGCCAAACCACACCCTGGTCCTTCTGGATACTGAGGGCCTGGGTGATGTGGAAAAGGTAAGGTAAACAGTCGCAGATAAGTTCTTTTTTTCTGAATTTGCTCCTTACATCTTCATGAAATTTTGTAATTTAACTGCTGTGATCTATTTGCAAAATCTAGAAATTCAGCTATAGTAATGAAGCCTGCTGGTTTGTTGGACTCTCACTTTTAGATAAGAGATGGTATATTAGATAAAATTTTATTTCTTGATGGTGAGTGAATTATTTGATTAATTTTTTAAAAATTATTTATTTATTTGAGAGAGAGAGAGTACAAACCCAAAAGTGGGGGGAGGAGCAGAGGAAGAGGGAGAGAGAGAATCTCAAGTAGACTCACTGCTGAGTGCAGAGCCTAAGGCAGGGCTTGTTCTCATGACCTTGAGATCACGATCTGAGCCCAAACCAAGAGTTAGACACTCAAATGACTGCGCCACCCAGGCACCTGCAAACATGGGCTTTTATAGAACGAGCACATTCAGAGGTATCTCAAAGCCTTCCAGAATGCCCTTTGGGTAGCTGATGAACTTCACCAAAGGAAATGTAAACCCAACTCTTAACTCCAAAGCTCAAATACACAGTTCATCTGGAGGATAAATCAGAAGTATTTCCTCTCCTGGGATGGAGTTGATGTTTCTCCTCTTTCCTACCAACACACCCTTATTCTTAACAGTATGCAGTGCAAACTACGGTGTGCTGCCCAAATCACCTTATACACTTGAAGGACAAATTTTCCCACCTAGTGGGAGTGCTGATGGAAGACAGCCCTCAAGTGCCACTTCTTTTAATTGGTTCTTTTAATTAGAAAGGCTTCCAGAGCAGCCTTTCAGTGATTTATCAGCACCCTTATCCCAACTCAGGCTAAGTCAAGAGAACCATCCCAGCCACAGAGCTCCCATGGACCTAACACAAGTTAGTGTTTGCACTGCAGTGCAACTTCTTCCTATTTCCCAACTTCTTTTTTTCCCATAGTTTCTTAAATCTGACTGCATCTGTGTGGTCTTCTCAACTGGACTGAAGATACTTTGAGGGCAGGACCTTTACTGAAATCACAATCACGAAAAATGTCTTTGTAATTGTCAAAGCTGAAATCTATCTATGTCTGTCTTCAAACTTATTTCTTTGCATGGCAAGTATATTCACTGAAATAATAAATGAAAGGCTGAGAGAAGTGTCTGAATGAATTTCTAAATGCCTAAAATTCTTGCTCTAATGTGCTTTCTAGGGTGACCTTAAGAATGACTCATGGATCTTTGCCCTGGCTGTGCTTCTGTGCAGCACCTTTGTCTACAACAGCTTGGGTACCATCAACCACCAGGCACTGGAGCAGCTGCAGTATCCTCCCAGGGACCAAATCACCATGTTTCATTGAATTTATGGGAATAGATGTCAAGTTAGTTTCCCCTTCCCTGTAACTTAGCTGCCTTTGGTGGAGGAGAGGAGACCCAGGGCACAAGAAAGTGTTCATAATAATTTTTGTTAGAGAAATGTGGGGATTGTGGGTAGGAGCTTCGTTTTCCTTAACTGAGCCCTAGTTATGTGACAGAGCTCACAGAACTAATCAGGGCAAAGTCCTCCCCCAAAAGGGATGAAATTGACGACTCTGCAGAATTTGTGAGTTTCTTCCCAGACTTTATCTGGGCTGTACGGGATTTCACACTGGAGCTGAGGTTAAATGATCATCCTATCACAGAAGATGAGTATCTGGAGAATGCTTTGAAGCTGATTTCAGGTATCAGAGTATGGCCTGGGCAGTGGATGATCCAACAGCGGGTGGAAGCTACTAAACACAGTCCATTATCCTTGGGATTGCATTTATATTCAAGACTAGATTGAAGTCTGTAGAAATGATGACATGAAGGTAGGTTGAAAAGCTCTAGGGACTGGAGTTTAAGTTCACTTAAGAAATGCAGAGCCTAGGGGGTGCCTGGGTGGCTCAGGGGTTGAGCATCTGCCTCCAGCTCAGGGAGTGATCCCGGAACTCTGGGATCAAGTCCCACATAGATCAAGTCCCACATCGGGCTCTCTACGGGAGCCTGCTTCTCCCTCTGCCTATGTCTCTGCCTTCTCTCTATGTCTCTCATGAATAAATAAATAAAATCTTTAAAAAAAAATGCAGAGCCTAGGCTAGGGTAAAATTATTCAAAACCAATTTGTTTTTTAAACATAGGCTAATTTAGCTACCGGGTTACAATGTGTGCTTAAACTTTCCAAAGACCAGACACATGTTCCTTATTTTGGCTTCTGTTTTTCTGTGTTGAAGAAAACACCTGACCAGATACTTGTAAGGCATGAAATTACAAGGAAAATCAATATATTACCATATATATACACAATATATTTTAATAAATTTATTTTGCACCTATATTAATTTTCTCAAAGAAGGATATAATTTCCTTATGCCTGACATAGGGAATATGTCCTTATATATGGGCATATATATATATATATATATATATATATATATATATAAAACATACAAATGACTGTGTATTTTAAATAAACCTGAATTTATGCTTGTTTAATATTTATGATAATTATCAGAACATTCATTTTATTTTCTATATCATAGTTTTCTCTCAATTCCCCCATATTTATCCTTACTATAATTTTGAAATAATAAATTATTTTAATTTATTATTACATTTCTAATGTACATTTCAAATGGTGTATATCTCATTAAACCTTGAGAAAAAGATCAATTCTGATTTATTCATTCTTGCTTTCATTTTTTTTTAAGATTTTTTTTTTTTTTAATTTGAAAGAGAGAGAGAACACAAACAGCAAGGAGGCATAGTGGGAGAAGCAGACTCTCTGCTGAGCAGGGAGCCCGATGCGGAGCTTGATCCCAGGACCCTGGGATCATGACCTGAGCTAAAAGCAGATGCCTAAGTGACTGAGCCAGCCAGGAGCCTGCTTTCATTTTTCTACTTATACATTTAGTGAGAAACTAGCAGAAGATCAATGCTGTTAAATCAAGGATAGTCCTTTACCTCCAGGGCTGTAGAGTAGTGGTGACATCCTAAAATTACATTTTAGTTACATTTACTTTTCTGAGGTTTTTGCGAAGTAAAATAGCTAACATTGTACAAGTTATTTTTGGCATCATGCAGTTTTCCTTAAATGACCAGAATTATATGCTTAGTACTGTTGTTCCTAATATGACTCCATTATCTCTTGACCGTGGCTCTCCTTGGTCCCATAGCTCACTTTCTACATGAGACCAAAAAGTTCCATTTGACCTTTCATTCTTTTAGCCACTCATTCAGCAAACATCTAATGGACAGCTATACCACCATTTTCAGGTCTGGAGTTACTAGCCATAGGATCCTTTACCTGAATCACATGTCTCCCCAAATTTCTCTCCAGAATGCTACCATTGGCATGAGTTTGCTTCATAAGGAGTATTGAATGTTTATGTTAAAGGTGTTATAAGCATAGAAGACAGCAAAGAATACAAATCTCTGTCATAAAAACCTTTAGCTTCCTTGCCTCAATACTATTCCTACAGTAATCTGTTGTTCTTATCCCTCAGGCAAAAATTCCAGAATCCAAGCATCCAATAAAACGAGAGAGTGCATCAGGCATTTCTTTCCAAAACGGAAGTGTTTTGTCTTTGACCGACCAACAAATGACACAAAACTTCTAGCCAATATTGAGAATATACCTGAAAATGAACTGGATCCCAATTTCCTGACACAATCAAACAATTTTTGTTCTTACATCTTCACCCACGCAAGGATCAAGACTCTCAGAGAGGGAGTTATGGTCACCGGGAATCGTGAGTCTCCTTTTCCCATTTCGGTGGGGCCTAATATATGTCAAGTATATTATATAATGTATTTTTCAGCATTTTTGCTTTTTTCTATATGGAATTCTATGTATATACACATTCATACTCCACAAAGAGATGTATATATTTTATAATTATCTCACTTTGGGGGGGTTTATAAATCCCCCTCCAAAACCATACACTTTATCACTGATCTGTGGCATCTACTTATCTGAAAAAGATCCTCTACTGATAAAAAAAAAAAAAAATCACTAACTGGGTATATAAACAGAATATACTGCCATTTTTCCCCCCAAGCAAAGTCCTATCTGATAAGTGTTATTTGCAAAACAAATAGATAAAAACAATAAAAATAAAGAAAACCATTTTGGGAGTTTAGAGCACCCCAAAAATAAATAGTAGCCCATGAATCAGTTAAAATCCATTGGGAGCTTCAAAAATGAGAATAGATATAATCTGATTTATCTTGCTTCATCTGTCTACCTACATAATCTATTTTGCTTTTAATTTTTAATGGGAAATTATCTTTTCCAGATAACCTTTAATATATTAGATAAAGGTACATTTAAAATTTTTTTAGCCATCTGGCCTGGAGAACCATAAAAATTAAGAGTCAATAGGAAAACAAATGTGAAGATAGAGGAGGCAGGGTGGTGTGTGGTGTGTGGTGGGGCGGTGGGGTAGAGGAGTGTGGGTAGGGGGATGGGTGTGAGTGTCTGCATGTGACTTCAGAAATGTAGTCTCAGAATCTGGTATCCTATGGATAAATTTGGTATTTGTCCCTTTAATATCCTGGCTCATTTAGGGCTGAGGACTCTGGTGGTGACCTATGTGGATACCATCAATACTGGAGCAGTTCCTTGTTTGGAGAATGCAGTGACAACTCTAGCCCAGCTTGAGAATTCTGAGGCTGTGCAGAAGGCCGCCAGCCACTATAGTGAGCAGATGGCCCAGCGACTGAAGCTCCCCACAGACACGCTCCAGGAGCTGCTGGGTGTGCATGCAGACTGTGAGAGGGAAGCCATTGCAGTGTTCATGGAGCATTCATTCAAAGATGAAAATCAGACATTCCAGAAGACTCTTGTGGTAATTTGTCTCAGAGTTTACTCTTCAAGACCCTTCCCTTTAAAGAATGAAGCCTAGAAGTACCTTTATTGATCCCATGGCTCATCTCTTACTCAAGGATAAAGAAATCTGGATTCTCAGGAGAAAAAGAGATTCAAAGGACTACATTTCCTTCTTTTTTTCACGCTCTCCCAAACCTGAGGCACTTTACCTAGAAATCTCTCTGATCTCTGAAGCAAAATCAATATAGATATCCTCTTGATCTTTTAATACTTCTATGAATTCTAAGCCTGCCCAGAACACCCCAAAATCATTTCTGACCAAGGATGCTTTTTGGGAACACATTCCCATTGTCAAGTGGGAATCAAAGAAAATCAAATTTTCATTGTCAAGAAAATCAAATTTTCTCTTATCAGACCCTCATTCTAGGCCATTTTTAACTTACATTGCTCTTTGTTGTATCACTGTATCATTGAAGATAAAATCACTGAATGCTACAGTTGCATTCAGTGAACCATAGGTAATACAACTCCAACATTTCAGGAGAACCGGGGAAGTTAAGAAACTTTCCTGTAGTCTTGCAGAGAGTATTCAAGGTTATGAGTAAATCAAGTCTTGTGATGCCTGTTTTATTCCATGTCCTTCTCCAACAGAATGCTTTTCTCATGAGGACCACAGTTAGACCAATCCTTCTACCAGATTCTTTTGAATCTTATTCTTTTTGTTCCTTTCTTGTGGTGATATCCCAATAAATATAGTTTTCCCTTGTAGGAACTAATAAAGGATAAGAAGGAGCATTTCTTGCAGCAGAATGAAGAGGCATCAGTTAAATACTGCCGGTCTATCCTCGATCAGATTTCAAAGCCCCTAATGGAAAGTATTTCAGCAGGAACTTTCTCTGTTCCTGGAGGACACAAACTCTACAGGCAAGCAAAGGAAAGTATTGAATGGGACTATTCACAAGTACCCAAGAAAGGAGTGAAGGTGAGTAACAGGGGAGCATGGGGAGCCTACAGAATAGCATCAAAGGGGTCTCCAGATAATCTGAGAGCAATGCACCAGTTGTGGATGATAAGACGCACACACATGGGGATATCATGACAGCTTTGGCTTTTTAAGATCCACTATTTGCTATTTACTCCTGAGGAGAGTGAAAATGCCTATTCCCAAAAAGAGTATGGATTTCTGAAATCCACAAGAGACAGAAGAGAAACGACTCATTTCATCCAACAACACAACATTGAATATACCGAGTGCTGACAACTTACAAATTAAATAAGAAGCCTTGTACTTAAGTATGATCAAAAGTAAGAGATGAAGTCAGATACACAGATAATTATATACAAAGCTATAGCACATATGAACCTGTGAATATGGGCTCCATGTGATGCAGTATTATGTAACCATTAAAAGGATGAGATCATGCCGTATGAGACAACACAGATGGACCTAAAGGATATTATACTAAGTGAAATAAGTCAGACTGAGAAAGACAAATACCATGTCACTTCACTCATAAGTGAAATCTTAAAAAAACACCCACAAGTGAATAAACAAAAAGCAGAATCAAACCTAGAGATATAGAGCAATTTGATGGTTGCCAGAGAAGAGGGGCTGGGGGCTGGGCAAAATGAATGAAGGGGAGTGGGAGATACAGGCTTCCAGTTATGGAGTAAGTCACGAGAATGAAAGGCACAGCATGAGGAATACAATCAAAAATACTGTGATAGTGATGTAAGGAGACGGTAGCTACACTTGTGGTGAATAGAGCATAAAGTATAAACTTAAAGAATCACTATGTTGTATGCCCCCAACCTAATATAACATTGTGCATCAATATACTCAAATTTAAAAAGTATAATAATAAAGAAACAAATAAAAGAAAATGGGCTACGTAGATTATGGTAACAGACATAATAATAACTAAATAATAATGCAACTAATATATATTAGACTGCCATTTCCTATAGGCATGATGTAAAGCTGCTTCCCTGGACTCTTAAGCTTAATCCTTCAAACAACATTAAGAAATGTATTTATTGTCAACATTATATAGATCTGAACTGAGAGGCACAGATAGGTTAAAATAACTTGCCTAAAGTTAAAGAGAGCAAATAACAGAGAAGAACAATAGCACAAATTAGGGGCAACATTTCCCATGGAGAAGATTGTGGATGTATAGAACAGAACATAGTTCTGACTGGCTAGAACCTTGGATGGGTAGAAGGAAGTAGCACTGAGGGGAGAGCCTGGAGGGGTAGACAGAAAGCAGGAGATATGGAGACCCTCTAGTCACACTAAAGAGCTTGGATACCTTGTAGGGAGCCACTGTAGAATTTTAAGCATGAAGCAAAACTTACATGGATATACTTGTTTTTGTAGCACTAACCTCCATAGTGGAAATCTAAGTTGTTTGCTCTTTCTTGATTCCTCAGGCAAATGAGGTCCTCCAGAGCTTTCTACTGTCACAGGCTTCAATAGAGGAATCTATCTGGCAGGCAGATAAAGCCCTCTCTGATGGGGAGAAGGCCATAGCAGGTATGGGGCTAGGTGTGGCTCACAATGGGTTGGGTAGGTCCCTCTGTCAGGCGTGAGGGCAAAACCTTCCTGAGACAAGGAGCATCATCGTCTCCTTCCGTGGAACAACTGTACTAAATTGGAAAAACAACAAGAGGAGTTATGATTGTATGTCAGCCAGACAGGCCTTTCCCATAATATTCTGAAATGTGCTCCCAGTGGTGTGGACACAAGGAATTTAGAGATTTTCCACATTCCCTTCCAATTTGGTTTTGTCTCTGAGCTCTGGAGGGTTGGGATCAATTCTCATTTAATTTTCTTCCTTCTGAACTTTTCCTTGGGGCAGCTGAGCGGGCCAGTAAGGAGGCAGCTGAGAGGGAACAAAACCTGCTAAAACAGAAACTACTAGAACAGGAACAGCAGATAGAGGCACAAAAGAGGAGTCTCCAGGAAAACATAGCTCAACTGGAAAAGAAGCTGGAGAGGGAGAGAGAAAACATAATAAAAGAACAGAATATGATGTTGGAACATAAGCTGAAGGTAAGTTTGGCCATGACCTTGGTAGTGCTTGATGGTCCTTCTCCTGATACCTCAGGAAAGGATGGGTGATGGTTACAGTGAGCTCATGGAAGGAAGCACCATTGTACGTGCCTGTAATTTATTAAAACCCTGAATCTTTTGAATAATAATTCTAATTCTCCTCCTCCTCCTTTTTCTTCTTCCTCTTCCCTTCTCCTTCCTCTCCTTTTCCTCTTCCTTTTCTTGCCCCTCCCTGCCCCTTTTCTAAAGAAGCCTTTGAGTTCCACTCTATATGTAGACTCTAGAGTGTTCAGGATGAGTATGGCACCTCTAAGCCCTTGGAGGATATAAATACCATTTGAGTTGCTACTTTGGGGATTTTATTTTATTTTTTTAAAAAATATTTCATTTATTCATTATAGACATAGAGAAAGAGAGGGGCAGAAACACAGGCAGAGGGAGACGCAGGCTCCATGCAGGGAGCCCAACGTGGGACTCCAGCATCACACCCTGGGCCAAAGGCAGGCACTAAACCGCTGAGCCACCCAGGGATCCTATTTTGGGGATTTTTAAAATGATCTCATGAAGCTTGATTAAACAGATATCCCAACCATATGTATTTAATATGAGCAGCAACTGGTTTGCTTTACCAAGATCATTGACAATTATCAGAAACCCTGCTGCTACCCAAACACCCTGAAGTTGATCTGTGCTGACATAAAACTATCAGAAATGTAGAGACTCAAAAACACAAGGAAGTGGCAGTTCCTAAACATGCTATCTTGTTTCCAGGTGTGGGTAGTTTACTCAGGTTATCAAATGGCATAGGAAGGAATTCCCTCATTGTCCATCAAGACAGGTTTTTAACAGATTTCTGGAAGAGCTTGTAAGTTCCCATCATTTCTACTATTTGGGTGACTCAAGTCCCACCAACCCAAGTGGGACTGAGTGTGATCAGACTAAAGCTATCTTCTAACTGGCTTTCATTTTTTTTAATTTTTTATTTTCACTGAAAAGTGTTACATTTGTCCTCATGTCAGGCTTAGCATTCTAGAAAAACCTTAACGGTGTGTGAATATTAGGAAGGCTTTATTTTATTTTTTTTTTGGCTTTATTTTTTTTTAAGTTTTTTAAATTATTTATGACAGACACAGAGAAAGAGAAGCAAAGACACAGGCAGAGGGAGAAGCAGGCTCCATGCAGGGAGCCCAACGTGTGACTCTATCCCAGGTCTCCAGGTCTCCAGGATCACACCCTGGGCTGAAGGTGGTGCTAAACTGCTGGGCCACCAGGGCTGCCCTTAGTAAGGCTTTAAACTATGCTTCCTTCAGTGTTTAGGTCCAAGCCAAGCGATATGCCTCACTGCAAAATTCTCCTTTCTAGATGGAGGAAGAAAGAACAATTTTAAGAGTAAAACAAAGACAGCTTGACCAAGTTTTTATATATGAAGTGCAATTCTTGAAAAAAAATGATAATTTAAAAAGTTTTATTTCTCACTTTTTCTTTAGGTCCAACGAGATCTGCTCAATGAAGGATTTAGAAAGAAATCTGAAGAGATGAATGAGGAGATAAAGCAGTTGAAATATAGGATTGAAACTACTGAAAATACGCCCTTATTTTTACAAATCTTGGAGAGATTTGGTAGTGAGATTGCTTCAATATTTACTTCTCCGGGTAGAATTATTGGTAATATTATAAAAGGTGTGAGCTCACTATTTAAAAGGAATTAACTCTTCTTTTAAAGAAATTTTAAAATGTAGATATATATACTCTGGTCTATTTTTGGCGTGTATGCTTTTCACTTTTATTCAGCAAAGTTTTAAATATAAAAAGTGTCTACAAAAGGATATCAATGCTTGGCCCACATTAGATAGAATAAATGTATGTACACTTTGATATAGCATGTTGTTAAGCAAACATACATGTGCAAAATTGTAAATATATATAAAATCTACTCAGGTATCACTTTAAATGACAAAAGATTGCTTAATTATATTACTTAAATATCTAGCTATATAAATTGGTAATATAAATTGAACATGTGCCTACACTGGAATACTATGTAGCCAGGAAATAAACTGACAGTGGAGCTCTATTTGTACAAACACAGAAAAATCTTGAGTAAAGAAATAAAGTATAAAGCAGTGTGTAAAATGTGTTCACTGTAAATGAATTATTACGTGCGATCATACCTATCTACACTAGGATATCTCTGGAAAATTTGTTAGAAACTAGTCTCATTGGTTCCTCCTGAGAACTGAATAGCATCAGGGATGGAAGGAACACAGGCCTTCATTATATACTCTCATCTTTTGGCTTTCATAAAGAAATCTTGAATTGCCATTTTATAAATAAATAAATAACAGAAAATATAGAGTATAATAATATATAATGATATTCATAAAAGGAATGTGAAATTGGCTATGTGATGATAAAATCACTATTTCTAGAAACAACATCAGAATGCTAAATGAGGGGTCTAAAACTAAGATCAGAGTACTAGGGATGCATAACATTTACATCTTAATCTTGTTCTAATTTTGGCCTTGTTTTTTAAAGATTTATTTATTCACGAGAGACACACATGGAGATCCAGAGATGTAGGCAGAGGGAGAAGCAGGCTCTGTGCAAGGAGCTTGATGTGGGACTTGATCCCGGGGTCCTGGGATCCAAACCGAGCCAAAGGTAGATGCTAAACCATTGAGCCACCCAGGTGCCCCTGGCTTTGGTTTTTAATATCTTACATTTACTTCAAAATTAAGGTATAAACTTTCATGTTACCCTTTTAAATCTCTGCTAGAGTAGCCTCTACTTCCTATATTTGAATTACACCTTCCTTTCAAGGTGTTAGAAGCAGATTACCAAACATTAAGAATATGCACTGGTGAGAGGGACCCCATCATTTCTTAAAGTGCTGCAGTGGCCTCTTTGCTGTAGGCAAGAGCAGAAGGGACAATGTGCCATTGATAGTATTAGAGATGATAAACCCTGATGCATGGAGGCCAGGTGTTGGCACTTAAACATCAGAAACTAAGTACATAAAATAGTAACAAGCATCATGGTTTGTCCTAGCTCAGGTCTATAACAAATTACCACAGGCAGGGTGGCTTAGACAACAAATGTTTATTTCTCACAGTTCTGGAGGCTGTAGGTTGAATATCAGTAGGCCAACATTGTTGGGTTCTTAGTAAGGGCCCTCTTCCTGCTTTTAGATGGCTCCCTTTATGCTGTGTCCTCACATGATGGAAGAGGAGAGAGTGCTCCCATGACTCTTTGTTTAGAAGGGCACTAATCAGATTTCAGGAGAGCCCCACCCTTATTACCCAATTGCCTCCCAAAAGCCCCACTTCAAATGTTCACACTGGGACATTGGGGCTTAGGATTTCATCAAATGAATTTTGGGAGAACACAAACATTCAATCCATAACATGATTGGAGTGACAGCCAGGTGGGGATGATCAGAGAAAATTTTGAAGAAAGTGACTAGAACAGGACATCTATAGAGTCGGAATGTATGGGGAGATAATCAAATGGAATCAAGGATGTTTAACAGAAGGCTGAGAGTTAGCAATGTCACTATCCCTAGCCTTGATCTGAACCAATTTCAGACCACAAATCTAACCTGCCCTCCAGTGGAGGGCAGACTTCCAAGGTGAAAAATCAGGCAACTCTAGGATAGGGATGGATGATTGTGGCTTTCCCATTTCTCCTTCTGGAGTATTTCTGGCCATTCGCTTGGTACCTATGTCTGGGGAAATAGGAATGCTTAAACATTTTGAGGACTCTTGTAGTCAGGATGCAAGTTCGTAGTGATGCCCAGACACCAGAAAGACATCACAGTCTCCCTACGAAAATAGGAGCACATCACATCCAAGTAATAAATGCAGGGGCAACTAACTGGGGTCTAGCATTGGTTTTCAAATAAGAGTAAAGTTCATCTGAGAACAAGATCCCATTGCCTATTTTTCTGTACATCGCCTCAAAGTATATTTAGGCACCGAAGGTACTAAATAAGCATCTGCTGGAAAAACAAAACATTGACACCTTGTGATTGTTTTCAACTGCCAGAATTCTACAAGTACTCCAAAGGTCTGAGGTAATAATAATTTGGATTCTAGACACCAGATTAAGGTCTTTGAGATGATATAAGGAAGAACAAAAGCTTTCCTGATGATGTCTCCCACTCTGTGACCTTGTGTATTACAATCTCTTTGTCTCTGTGAGGCTATCACCACCTCTCCACTAGAGATTTTAAACTGATCCATCAGGCTGTGGCTTCAAATGTTCAGAAGGAAGAATGGCATCGCCTTTTAAAGAAAGAAACACACAATAACAAATATGTGGCTGATGAATGGTATGGTTTCATGGAAAGGCACACTATTCTATAGAAATAATCTGTTCTCATTGAAAGCTTGAATCAAACAGGTGTTCTAATGCCTCAGAGACAACTTGGGTTGACAACTTGGGTTGTCAGTTTAGAGACACTCTAAACTGAAGAACAAAACTAAAGAAAGCTTGCTCTTTTAGATTCCCCATATAAGTGAAAGCATACAGTACTTGGCTTTCTCTGTATGACTTATCTCACTTAGCATCATATGCTCAAGGTCTATCCATGTTGTGGCAAATGGCAAGATATCCTCTTTTATCATGGCTGAATAATATTCCATTGTGAATATACACCACGTCTTTTTAAAATCTATTCATCCACTGAAGTCATTTAGGTTGTTTCTGTATCTTGGCTATTGTGAATAAGACTGCGATTAATATGGGACTTCATACACCTCTTTGAAATACTGTTCTCGTGTCTTTTCAATAAAAATTAGCCATGTATTGATCACTTAAAAATAAAGAAAAAGGCTTTATTTTATAAAGAAACAGTAGTTAACCATTTATTCACACATGTATTCTAATACTCATTAAAGAATACTACTTAATTTTAAAAATTTGCAGTTTACTAAACGCCTATTCCCTCCCTACTGGCCATTGTTTTGGATTCTGTGAAGAGAGGAAAATAAAGATCTTGTCCTCATGCAGCTTACACTCTATAGGAACCTTGCATAATGTTATTTAGTTACTTAGCAATACATGCTGTGAATGTATACACACACACACACACACACACATATACATACACACACACATATATATACATATATATTTATTTTTCTGGATAGTGATTAGAATAGAAACCAATATTCTATCTTTAAGTTTAGCTTCAATCCAATTCATATTGCCTGAAAATATAATTGCTTGTTTCTTCAGGAAATATTATTGAGTCCTAAGGACCAAATCCAATAATGTTAAAGCACAGTAAAACCCAGGGTGAACGGTGATTGAAAGAATAAATACAGAGATGAATGGTTGCATGAATAAATACGGATAACATCTGTTTATTGTTTCAAAGGGTAATAAATATCTCTCCTATTATGCTTAGTCAAAAAAGTAAACACTTAAGTCTGAAAATGTGTTCTTGGAGCTGATAAAATCAAACCACAAACAGGTTCCCAAGTAGCAGGATTACATTAATAGCCTGATGCAAGGTTCTTGATAACTGTGTTACAGAAGCCAAACATAATATGCTTCCAAAGCAGGGCTTGGGTTTTGTAGCTCTAGATCCAGAATCCCAGAGTAACCCTCGTGCATAAGTTTTCTGACCTTAAACACTCAAAGTGGCTTTCCATCTTAGATTTGAGTGATTATCAGAAGTGAATACACTTGTTAAAAATGAGCTCATGAAGGGCGCTTGGGTGGCTCAGTTGGTTAGCCTTTGGCTCAGGTCATGATCCCAGGGTCCTGTGATCCAGTCCCGCACTGGGCTCCCCACTCAGCAGGAAGTCTGCCTCTCCCTCTCTCTCTGCCCCTCTCTTGCTTGTGCTCTCTCTCAAATAAGTAAATAAAATCTTTTTTGAAAAAATGAGCTCATGAGTTTTTCTTAGCCTTTTTTCTCATAGATATTTCTCTCTGTCTCTCCAATACCAATTTCTCGGGGGTGGACATCATGCTGGTCTCCTCCTGTTTGTTCTGAGATCTGTCCTATTCCTTCTCCTGGGGCTCTTTACTGAAGTGGAGATGGCACCTGCAGCACCATATACCATTTCTCCCTTCTGTTGGCTTCCTGCTGGGTTCAGTCAATACAGGAGGCACTAGATGAGAAATGTGAGTGGGGAAGGGACAATGTGGGGCTTCCCTCACCTCTTGTATGATTCAGGTGGTATCTGGGGGTTTGCTCATTCCCTCCCAACCCCAATTTTTCCAAATCTCACAGGACAGGCCCTGTGTGGCATTATCTTCTACAATGAGGCGCAGGCCTCTGGGCTTCCCATCATTTGTTTCTCCTGCTTTAGATGCTGCTTCCTGCAGTTATCCCTGGGTTCCTTCATGAGCCCCTGCTTTTGGTCTCAGGTCTTCTATCACCAGTACAAATGGATTATGTTTAAAAATCTAAAGTAGTTTCTGGAGTGCATGGATGGTACAGTTGGTTGAGCACCTGACTCTTGGTTTCAGCTCAAGCCCTGATCATGAGATTGTGCCCCATGTCAGGCTCCATGCTCAGCAGGGAGTCTGCTTCTCTCCCTCTGCCCCTCCCCACCACCATCTCTCTCTCTCTCAAATAAAGAAAAATAAATCGTAAAAAATATCTTAAGTGGTTTCTGTTTCCATGACTGTCCCATAACTGATATATCAACTCCGGAATGTTCTTCCGAGTATCACTTTTCTTGGAAGTGTGGCTTCCCTACTCAACATTGTTATTTGAGTGGAATCCTTCTCATTTCAGGCAATGTAAGTTTATCCCCTGACAATTTTTTTTGTGCCCACTTGTCCCTTGCTGGACTGCGTATGTGCCCACTCCTGACCCAGTTGATCAGTCAGGGAAGTGTCTGATCAAATGTGAATGAGTGGAAACCCTTGAAATAATCTGACTAGGAGAGGCCCTAATATCTCTTTGTCGCTATTGACTGACTGTCCATTAATATATAAAATGCAGAAACTATCCAATTCTATTTTCCTTCCACTTGAAATACTTACATATTTTTATTACAGTAGAATATACATAACATAAAATATATCATTTGAACTATTTTCAAGTGTACAACTCAGCAGAATTCAGCATATTCGCATTGTTGTGCAACCACCACTCTCTATCTCTAGCAATTTTTCATTATCCCAAAAGGAAACTCAAACTGTATCCATTAAACAAGTTCACATTTCTGTCTTTCCAGTCTCCTGGTAATCACTAGCTAACTTTTGGCTTCTATGAATATAACTATTCTAGATACCTCCCATATACGGTATCATATAGTATTTGACATTTTGTGATCGGCTCATTTCACTTAGCATAACGTCCTCAGGTTCATCTATGTTGTGGTATGTGTCAGAATTTCATTACTTTTAAGGCCAAATATTATTCCATGGAATATATATGCCATCTTTTATTTATCTGTTGAGGACAACTGAATAGTTTCCACTTTTTGGCTATTGTGAATAATGTTGAAATGAACATCGGTCTAGAAGTACATGTTTAAGTTCTTGCTTTCAATTCTTTTGGATATATAATTGGAAGTGGATTTGGTAGATCAAATGGTAATTTTGTATTTAATGTTCTGAGAAGCTGCCATACTGTTTTCCACAGCCGCTGTACCATTTTACACTCCCACAGCAATGTCCAAGAGTTCCAATTTCTCCACATCCTTACCAAAACTTGTTTTCTGAGTTTTTAAATAGTAGCCATTTTAGTGGGTATAAAAGTATTTCATTATGATTTTGATTTGCATTTCCCAAATCATTAATGATGTTGAGCATCTTTTCATGTGCTTTATTTGTCATTTGTATGGTTTATTTGGAGGAAGGCTATTCAAGTCCTTGCTCATTTTTGAATTGTGCTGTTTTTTGTTGCTGTTGTGTCATAGGAATTCTTTTATTCTAAATATTAATCTCTTACCAAATACATGATTTGAAAATATGTTCTCTCAATCTGAGTGGCCTTTTACCCTCTTGATAGTATCCTTTCACGCACAAAAGTTTTTAATTTTCATGAAATCTAATTTATCAATTTTATCATTTGTTTACTATACCCTTTGGTGTTATATCTAAGAAATCATTGCCAAATCTAATATAATGAAACTATCCTCCCATGTTTTCTTCTAAGAGTTTATACAGTGTTAGCTTTTATATTTAGATCTTTGATGCATTTGAGTTGATTTTTGAATATGGTGGAAGTTAAGGTCCCAACTTCATTCTTCAGCATTGTATCATTTTCCAGTACCATTTGTTGGAAAGACTGCTTTTTCTGTTGAACAGTTTGGCACTCTTGTCAAAAATAATTTTACCATATATGGGATGGTTTATTTCTAGACTCTCCATTCTATTCTATTTGTCTGTATGTCTCTCTTTAGGCTAGTACCACACTGTTTTGATTATTACTGCTTTGTAGTAAGTCTTAAAATCAGAAAGTATACTATCTCCAACTGTCTCAAGATGTTTTGCTCTCTTTGTGATCCCTTGAAATTCTATATGCATTTTGGGATAAATTTTTCTATTCTGCAAAAAAACATCATAGGGATTTTGATAGAGATTGCATTAAAAAGAGAATTATGAAAAACAAGAATAGACTTAGGGACCTCAGTGACTCCATCAAATGTAATAACATTTGTATTAAAGGAGAACCAGAAGAAGAGAGAGAAAGGGGGGCAGACAATTTATTTGAAAAATAATAGCTGAAAATTTCCCTAATCTGGAGAAGGAAACATATCTAGATCCAAGAGACAAAGATTATCCCCAATAAAATAAACAAAAGCAGATCCAAACAAAATATACCATAATTAAAATGACAAAACATAGGGATAAAGAAAAAATATTAAGGGCACCTGGTTGGCTAAGTCGGTTAAGCATTTGACTTCAGCTCAGGTCATGATCTCATTATCCTGAGATTGAGCCCCGCATTGGATTCCATGCTCAGCGGGGAGTCTGCTTGTCTTTCTGCCCCTCTCCCCACTTGTAATCTCTCTCTCTCTCCCTCTATCTGTCTCTCTGTCTCAAATAAATAAATAAGATCTTTAAAAAATAAAAATATAAAAAATTTTATAAAATAAACAATATTAAAAACAACAAGACAAAGAAGACAGCTACATACAAAGTAACCCCTCATAAGGCTATCAGTGGATTTTTCAACAGAAACTTTCTAAGTCAGAAAGGAGTGGCATGATATATTCAAAGTGCTAAATGGGAAAAATCTGCAGCCAAGAATACTCTATCCAGCAAGGCTATTATTCAAAATAGAAGGAGAGATAAAGAGTTTTCCAGACAAACAAAAACTAAAGGAGTTCATGACCACTAAACTAACCCTGCATGAAATATTAAAAGGGACTCCTTGGGTGGAAAGGAAAGATCAAAAGTGGCAGTATAAAAGTATGAAACACAAAAGCAGTAAAAAATGAATATTTCTGTAAAAAAAATCAGTCAAGAAACTCACAAAATAAAAGGTTGTATAATATGACACCATGTATCTAAAGTTTGAGGAGGAAAGGAATAAAGAATGGATTGAAACTTAACCATAAACTTAATGTAGACTTCTATATGCAGAAGATGTTATATATAAACCTAATGGTAACCACAAGTCAAAAGCCACTAACAAATATGCAAAGAAAAAAGAGAAATAAATCCAAATAAATCACTAAAGAAAGCCAGCAAACCATGAGAGCAAGAAAGACAAGAAAGGATCAGAGAAAAATCTTCAACCACAAAACAAGTAATAAGATGGCAATAAACATTAATAACTATTTTGAATGTAAATGGATGAAATGCTCAAATCAAAAGATATAGGGTGACAGAATGGATAAAAAAACAAGACTCATCTATATGGTGCCTACAAGAGACTCAGACCTAAAGACATCTCCAGATTGAAAGTGAGAGGATGGAGAAAGATTTATCATGTGAATGAATGTAAAAAGAAAGCTGGAGTAGTGATACTTATATCAGACAAAATAAACTTTAAAACAAAGAATGTAACAATAGACAAATAAGGGCACTAACTCATTATGGGGACAATCCAATAAGCAGATTTAACAATTGTAAACATGCACCCAACTTGGGAGCACCCAAGTACATAAAGCAGCTAATAACAAACAGAAAACAATAACAATGTGCTAATAGTAGAGGACTTTAACACGACACTTATGACAATGGACATATCATCTAAACATAAAATCAACAAGGAAACAATGGCTTTGAATGACACACTGGACTAAATGGCTTTGACAGATATATTTAGGACATTCCATCCTAAAATAGCAGAATATACATTATTTTCAAGTGCACATGGAATATTCTCCAGAATAGGATCACACATTAAGCCACAAAACAAGCCTCAACAAATGCAAGAAAATAAAAGTCATGTCTTGTATTTTTCTGGCCCAATGCCATGAAATTAGAAGTCAGTCACAAGAACAAATCTATAAAGAGCACAAATACATGGAGGTTAAATAACAGGTTACTAACAATGAATGGGTCAACCAAGAAATAAAACAAAAAATAAAAACATCCAGGGACACAAATGAAAATGAAAACACTAGGGTTCAAGGCTTTTGGGATGTAAGTAAAAGTGGTTCTAAGAAGGAAGTGTATAGCAATACAGGCCTAATTCAAGAAGTAGAAACATCTTGCATAAACAACCTACATTTATACCTAAAGGAGCGAGAAAAAGAATAATGAACAAAACCTAAAACTAGTAGAAGGAAGAAAAGAGAAAAGAATAAAGATTAGAGTGGAAATAAGTGAGAGACTAAAAAAAAAAAAAAAAACAAACAAACAAAAAAAACAATGAAACCAGGAACTAATTCTTTGAAAAAAAAATCAATAAAATTGATAAATCTCTAGCCAGACTTGTCAAGAAAAAAAGAAAGAGCCCAAATAAATTCACGAATGAGAGAGGAGAATAACCAACACCACAGAAATACAAACAATTATAAAAGAATATTATGAAAAACTATGTGTCAACAAATTGGACAACCTAGAAGAAATGGATAAATTCCTAGAAACATATACACTATCAAAAATGAAGCAGAAGAAATTGAAAATTTCTTAGAGAAAGAAATTACTTTTATTAGAAATCTCTTCAGTTAAACATCCAATTTGATTTATATTCTACAAAGTGATAGAATGTGAACATAATTTAGCGAGATTTTCACTTTATGAAAAAGATTATCTTTCCTCCAGTTTCCAATAGCATGTTCCTCATCTCTGTCTGAGTTCTCACCGAAATCACCCTTCCAGTTCTCTTCATGGCAATATTGGCACTTTCTAGCAGATACGTCAAAACTCTTCCCGCCTCTATCCATTACCCAGTTCCAAAGCTGATATCACATTTTTAGGTATTTTTTAAAGCAGCACCTCCCTTCCTGATAACCAATTCTTTCTTGGGAGGACACAGCATTCAATCCATGCCATTAAGAGCAGGTGATGAGGAATCTTAACAAACTAACTTGGCAAGATTATTATTGAAGTTGGGCTAGGGACATCTGGGTGGCTCAGTTGTTGAGTGTCCTGATTCTTGATCTCAGTTCAGGTCTTGATTTCAGGGTCATGGGTTCATGCCTCCCATAACAGTTGGGCTAGGCAAGACGAGGACAAGGACCAAGGTCAAGGCCTGGTTGAGAGGAGAAGAGAGCTCAGAGAGACCCCACTATAGACTGGTGAAGAAAGAAGTCTTTGTTCTTGGGTACGAACTACATGTATTTTCTACTCACCTTGGTTGTGAACCTAAAATTCCTTTAAAAAATAAAGTCATAGGCAATTAAATTAAAATTTTTTTAAAAAAATTTAAATCATGGGCAAAATTCTTGATCAGATGCTTTGCCAAAGAAAATACATGAATGGCTAACAAGAATATGAAAAAAATATTCACATATTTATGTAAGTTAAACTACCATGAACTAGCATTACATACCCAACAGAATGGCTAAAATTGAAAAGACTACCAAATGTTGGTGAGGTTGTGGGGCAACTAGAACTGTTACATACTGTTGGTAGAAGTGTAACATGCTATGTCTACTTGGAAAAAGTTAGGACAGTTTCTTTTAAACTAAACATACATTTACCCTATAACTCAACAATTTAATTCATAGCTATTTACCCAAGAGAAATAAAAATATACATGCACAGAAAAATATTATAAGGAAATAACTTATTTTTTTAAGTGGGACTGGACAAGAGAACCAATATGCTCCTGGTAGAACCTGGCAAAATATTCATTAAGACTCAAAGAATTCCATAAGATATTGATATGGAAGAAAAGAAAGCAGCTCACAGCTAACATAACTAAGTGCACAATACAAAGATGTACCATGAATACAAAGAAGCAAAAACAGAAGAAATCAAGTAGAGACCTAGAATTATCAAAAGCATATTAGGAGTGCCTGGGTGGCTCAGTCAGTTAAGTGTCTGCCTTCTACTCAGATCATGGTCCCAGGATCATGGGATTGAGCCCCACATCGGGCTTTCTGCTCAGCGGGAGCCTACTTCTCCTTCTCCTCCTGCCCCTCCCCCATTTTTGCACATGCTCTCGCTCTCAAATAAAATGAATAAAATCTTTTTTTTAAAAAAGTACATTAAAAAAACCTAAGTTCTCTATGCTTAAAGAAATAAAAGACAGGGGCACCTGAGTGGCTTGTCAGTTAAGTGTCTGACTCTTGATTTTGGTGCAGGTCATGGTCTTGGGGCCATGGGTTCCAGCCCTGGGTTGGGCTCCATGCTCAGAGGGCAGTCTGCTTGAGATTCTTTCTCTCTTTCCCCCTGCCCCACCCCCACTCTCTTTTGAATAAATTTAAAGATCTTATAAAAAATGAAACAAAAGGCAAACTTTAAAATATCTGCAGGAAATGCTGAACTACAAGATTACATAATATATTTGAAAATTAGCTTATAGAAATTCCAAGGCAAAAATTAGAATAATTTTTCTGAAAAACTCAAAAGATGAGTTTAGAAGCAGATTAGACCCAAATGAAAAGAAACTGATTGAGCTGGTGTATATATATATCAGAAAAAGCAATTTAGGAGTGAAAGACAGGTTGGTTATAGGATAGAGAAGGTGGTGTCATCAATACAATAATCAGGAGTAGTATCTAAGGAAAGAGCAATGGGACAGAGGCAATATTTGAAGATATAATGTCAGAGAATTTTCCAGAAATTTAAGAACCAACCATGTGCAAATGAAGAATTGAATCAAGGTAGAAAAAAATAGTAAATCTACATCTGGGTATTCAGAGGAAAATTACAGTATACAAATGAGAATGTCTTAAAAACATCTACAGAGGAAATACCTGTTTATGGCAAAGCAGGACAGGGCAAAAGCACGGGAGAAAGTGCAAAATAGAGAAATAATTATTAACCTAAATGTATGAAGAAAATATAATTTTCAAAAATGGCTGCAAAATTTATATTTGGAGGAGAGTTTACCGTTAGCAGGTAGACTCTAAAGGAAGTTCTAAATATTTTACTTTAGGCAGAAGTAAAGAGATCCCAAACAGAAAGTCTGAAATGCAAAAGCAAATGATCCAAGACTGCAGTAGATACATGAAATAATAAATACTGACTTCATAAAACATTTGTAATAATGCACTCTGGGATTGAAAAAGAGAAGATGGAAGTAAAAAATAACTCAGGAAGAGTGGGAATATAGATCAAGTGTTCTAATATTTTTGAATATTTCTGGAGGAAAACAAAGGAGAATAATTTTTAGTGTGTTAATTTAAGTATGAATACTGTCATTTATAATGTAACCAATTAAAGAACTGAGTAAGTTTTAAATTTCCATAGTAGGAAATGTAAAAACAATTTAAACACATTTGAATAATTCAGAAAAAAGTAACAGACCAAAAACATCGGAGAATATTTTTAAAACATGATGAACAAATTTGATCTAATGAATTAATGTAGAACCCTGCACCTAACAACAGTAGACTACTCGTTCTTTTGAGGCACACTGGGAACCTTCATTCAAAGGAGAATTATACTAAACCACATATACTAAACCGCAAAGTAGGATTTGTAATGTCTTAGTTCAAATTCCCTAGAAGGAGAACCTCAGAGAGATTCTTGTGCAAGTGATTTATTGAGGGAGTGCTTTCAGAATAAACAGACTGAGGGAAGGAGAGAGCAAGAAAATAGAAACTAGAACAGGCTGCAGTGTCAGGTGGAAATTAGCCCTGAGATCTCTACAGCACAAACAATGCCAGGGTTGGTCCCTTCTTGAAGCAAAGGGTCAGACATCTGTGGGCCATCCATCGTGGGCAGAGCAGTTCCCATCCAGTCCAGCAAAATTCTCCAGACAAGAAGGCCAAGCAACCCAGTTGTGCCAATGAAATGTATCTCCAGACATTGCCAAATATCACGTGGGGGCAAAATCATCACTGTTGGGAGCTACTGAGCTGGAATAATTAAAACCATTTCTATTCAATCACATTCCAGTCTCATAATAAGTGTTCCTTGGTCTAAGCAGCCATAGGGCTGGAGAAAAATGTGGAAGGAGGGGCCACTTGACAATGTCTGAAGAAGATGTCTCTACCTTAAAATATGTTTAAATTGCCTGACTCTCT
Organism: Vulpes lagopus; assembly: GCF_018345385.1. Lineage (NCBI taxonomy): Eukaryota > Metazoa > Chordata > Mammalia > Carnivora > Canidae > Vulpes > Vulpes lagopus. The sequence continues at coordinate 148,149,257 of NC_054826.1, forward strand.
GTGGAGAAAATAGAAGTAATGTAATCCAAGTCACTGATTCCTGCTGTACTTTTCAGGTCTTTGTTTTTTGTTGCTTTATCAGTGGGTGAGGAAGTGTGCCCTCCTTCACTAAATTCTTTTCAGTATTTTGTCCTGTTATTTTTTTTTTAAGATTTTATTTATTCATGAGAGACACAGAGAGAGGCTGAGACATAGGCAGAGGGAGAAGGAGGCTCCCTGCAGGAAGCCCAATGTGGGACTTGAGCCCAGGACCCCAGGACCCCAGGATCATGACTTGAACCAAAAGCAGACACTCAACCATGAGCCACCAGGTGCCCCGGTCCTGTTATATATTTTTTTTAATTCAGAATGATGTTAAGTAAATAACTGATCTCAAAATAAAATCCCAAACTCTCAGTAATAATACAAAAGAAATCTAAGCAAAATCCCTAAATTTCTTGGGTTTTGTATAATACATTTGTCCCTTGGACAGAGTGGTTTTTCTGAGTCACAGAACAAAGCAACCCTAACATAAGTGATAGTGATCATGATGATGACGGCAACAAATACAATGCTGACAAGAGCTCACCCTCATCGATTCAAGTTTTATATACAGACTATGGATTTTTCATATTTTTTACAAGGTTACAATGCAGAGAGAAAAATTTATTGTGTAGTCCTGACTGACATCAAAGCAGGCACTTTTAAACATCTAGTCATTCAACGAATATGTGCTGCCCAATGCCCATGTGCAGGACACCGTAAAAGGCATTGGGGAGGGCATTGAGGATCCTGTGGTTAGCACAATAGCCATAGTCCCTGTTCTTGTACTTATGCATTTTTTTTAGTTCAGGAATAAGATATTAAAACAAGTCATACAAACAATTGTCATATTCTAATTTCTGAGAAGCTCTGTAAAGAATAATACAGGGTGCCTCGAGGTAAGTTTAGAAAGGAGCCCCAATTTAGATTAGTCAGAGAGCCACTTACCCTGACAAAATGAGAGTTAAGATGCATTAAAAAATTTTAAAAAGTTTTTGTTTTCATTGAGGTTTGACTTGCCAACATATAGTATAACACTCAGTGCTTGTCCCATCAGGTGCTCTCCTCAGTGTCTGCCTCCCTGTCCACTACCTTTTGTTCATTTCCCAGAGTTAGGAGTTTCTCATGGTTTGTCTCCCTCTCTAATTTTCCCCACTCAGTTCCCCTCTTTTCAGCTATAATCCCTTTCACTATTTTTTATATTCCCCGTATGAGTGAAACCATAAAATGATTGTCCCTCTCCGATTGACTTACTCCACTCAGCATAATACCTTCCAGTTCCATCCACGTTGAAGCAAATGGTGGGTATTCATCATTTCTAATGGCTGAGTAATATTCCCTTGTATACATGTACCACAGCTTCTATATCCATTCATCTTTCAATGGACACCGAGGCTCTTTCCACAGTTTGGCTATTGTGGACATTGCTGCTAGAAACATCAGGGTGCAAGTGTCCCGGCGTTTCACTGCATCTCTGTCTTTGGGGTAAATACCTAGTAGTGCAATTGCTGGGTCATAGGGAAGATCTATTTTTAACTCTTTGAGGAACCTCCACACAGTTTTCCACAGTGGCTGGACCAGTTCCCACCAACAGTGCAAGATGGTTCCCCTTTCTCCACATCCTCTCCAACATTTGTTGGTTCCTGTCTTGTTAATTTTCCCCATTCTCACTGGTGTGAGGTGGGATCTCACTGTGGTTTTGATTTGTATTTCCCTTTTTTTTTTTTTGATATTTGATATATTTTTTTATTTTTATTTTTTTAATTAATTTTTATTGGTGTTCAATTTACCAACATACAGAAAAACACCCAGTGCTCATCCCGTCAAGTGTCCACCTCAGTGCCCGTCACCCATTCCCCTCCAACACCCGCCCTCCTCCCCACTTCCACCACCCCTAGTTCGTTTCCCCGAGTTAGGAGTCTTTATGTTCTGTCTCCCTTCCTGATATTTCCCAACATTTCTTCTCCCTTCCTTTATATTCCCTTTCACTATTATTTATATTCCCCAAATGAATGAGAACATACACTGTTTGTCCTTCTCCGATTGACTTATTTCACTCAGCAAAATACCCTCCAGTTCCATCCACGTTGAAGCAAATGGTGGGTATTTGTCGTTTCTAATGGCTGAGTAATATTCCATTGTATACAGAGACCACATCTTCTTTATCCATTCATCTTTCGATGGACACCGAGGCTCCTTCCACAGTTTGGCTATTGTGGCCATTGCTGATAGAAACATCGGGGTGCAGGTGTCGCGACGTTTCATTGCATCTGAATCTTTGGGGTAAATCCCCAGCAGTGCAATTGCTGGGTCGTAGGGCAGGTCTATTTTTAACTCTCTGAGGAACCTCCACACAGTTTTCCAGAGTGGCTGCACCAGTTCACATTCCCACCAACAGTGTAAGAGGGCTCCCTTTTCTCCGCATCCTCTCCAACATTTGTTGTTTCCTGCCTTGTTAATTTTCCCCATTCTCACTGGTGTGAGGTGGTATCTCATTGTGGTTTTGATTTGTATTTCCCTGATGGCAAGTGATGTGGAGCATTTTCTCATGTGCTTCTTGGCCATGTGTATATCTTCTTTGGTAAAATGTCTCTTCATGTCTTCTGCCCATTTCATGTTGGATTGTTTGTTTCTTTGCTGTTGAGTTTAATAAGTTCTTTACAGATCTTGGATACTAGCCCTTTATCCAATAGGTCATTTGCAGAGATCTTCTCCCATTCTGTAGGTTGTCTTTTAGTTTTCTTGACCGTTTCTTTTGCTGTGCAGAAGCTTTTTATCTTGATGAAGTCCCAATAGTTCATTTTTGTTTTTTTTCCCCTTGCCTTCATAGATGTGTCTTGCAAGAAGTTGCTGGGGTAAGTTCAAAAAGGGTGTTGCCTGTGTTCTCCTCTAGGATTTTGATGGGTTTTTGTCTCACATTTAGATCTTTCATCCATTTTGAGTTTATCTTTGTGTATGGTATAAGAGAATGGTCTAGTTTCATTCTTCTGCATGTGGATGTCCAATTTTCCCAGCACCATTTATTGAAGAGACTGTCTTTTTCCCAGTGGATAGTCTTTCCTCCTTTGTCGAATATTAGTTGACCATAAAGTTGATGGTCCACTTCTGGAGTGTCTATTCTGTTCCATCAATCCATGTGTCTGTTTTTGTGCCAGTACCACACTGTCTTGATGACCACAGCTTTGTAGTACAACCTGAAGTCTGGCATTGTGATGCCCCCAGCTATGGTTTTCATTTTTAATATTCCCCTGGCTATTCGGGGTCTTTTCTGATTCCACACAAATCTTAAAATAATTTGTTCCAGCTCTCTGAAGACAGTACATGGTGTTTTGATAGGGATTGCATTAAATGTGTACATTGCCCTGGGTAGCATTGACATTTTCACATTATTATTTCCAATCCATGAGCATGGAATATTTTTCCATCTCATTTGTGTCTTCCTCAATTTTTTTCAGAGGTGTTCTGTAGTTTTTAGGGTACACATCCTTTACCTCTTTGGTTAGGTTTATTCCTAGGTATCTTATGATATGGAGTGTAATTGTAAACGGGATTGACTCCTTAATTTCTCTTTATTCAATCTCATTGTTAGTGTATAGAAATCTCACTGATTTCTTTGCATTGATTTTGTATCCTGCCACATTGCTGAATTGCTGTATGAGTTCTAGCAATCTTGGGGTGGAGTCTTTTGGGTTTTCTATGTGCAGTATCATGTAAGATGCATTTTTATTAAGAACGCTATTAGGGAGGGATGCCTAGGTGGCTCAGTGGTTGAGTGTCTGCCTTCAGCCTAGGTCGTGATTCCAGGGTCTTTGGATGGAGTCCCACATTAGGTTCCCTGCAGGGAGCCTGGTCTCCTTCTGCCTGTGTCTCTGCCTCTCTCTCTGTCTCTCATGAATAAATAAATAATATCTTTTTGTTTAAAAGAAAAAAGAATACTATTAGGGAAGAAATGAGGGAAGGCAGTTTCAAGCAGAAGGAGGGTTTGCGTATAAAATTCCTGACTGCAGAAGAGCTGGGTGTGTTCGGTACCCAAGTGAAAGTCTATGTGCCAAAGCTGAGAGAATATGTGATGGAAAGAGTAGCCAGCAGCAGCCAGACTACAGGATCCTGTGGCTCTTATATGACAACCGCAAACTTTTATGAAAAGTGATATGACTTATTTCTTACAAAACTCACTGTGATGACTGGGTGAGAATGAACTGGAGCCTGCCAACAGTGATGATCCTGGCCATGCTGTCAGCCCTAAAAACAGGTTTCTTAAAACTACTAGCCTCTTTGTAAAAGATTTAAAATGGCAAGTGTCATACATTCGCTTAAAAAAAAAACAAAAACAAGAGGCACCCAGAATTCTTACCCTGAATTTTTCCCCCTTGCTCCCTCCAAACTGCACACACTTCCAGTCATTACTCCCCACCCCCCGAGCTTTTATAAAAGATAATTGCCATGTAACATTGTGTAAGTTGAAGGTGGACAGTAATTAGGTTTTTAAAATGATCTAATATAAAGGTTTTTTACCCAGAAAAATAATCTCTTAGGTCAGTTAAGGCACGTTGAAATGGCATTTCCTGTGAACATAGTTCAGATTGCAACTGAAAGTAAAGAAGAGCCACTTTCAAACAGACTTATTTCCAGGAAATCAGGCACCTTTCTTATGAGCAAAACAAGAGACTATTTTTGATTATCTAAATGCATAGCCAAATGTGTTAGAAGTGTTCAGTTAAACCACTGCTCCAAATGTACTTTTACCCGTTCTCCTTAGACACCACATTCTTCCACGAGGGGCCACCTGCTTTTCACCTGCCGGAAAAAATTCATGGACTGTACAACTGCTGCTTGGCTGGGAACTTCACCAAAACCCCAGAGTGGTGTAATTCAAAAATGTGTATTCAATTTAAGCTTGCATGGATCTCTCCTGCTGTGATACATTTTGCTACAGTTTCCAAAGCAAAGGTATCTGGGCCCTATTTGGACTCAGAATCTTCAACACACAGCCTCCTTCTTTCTTATAGGAGAATAGATACCGGGATAACATACAAAGAGGAGACAAAGATTTATTAAACACCCGATCTTCTAGATAGAGAGGCAAATGTGCATTGTAAAAATTCATTGAGCTGCCTACTGAAGCAGAGGGGGTGAATACAGGAGGTGAAACCCACGCAATAAAAAATGGTGCTAAATTGCTTTTGATTGTTCCTAAAAGCAAGGTAGAGAGTATGTGAAAGAAGATATTAGGCAGAGGAAAGCAGAGCCAGTAGAGTAGAAAGGGGCTGGGCTTTAGTGGAATGAAATGTTCATGGTTTTCTTCAAAGCTGTGATGAACAAAGAAATCTTAGGGAAAAAAATGTCTTCCCTCATTTTTAGTAAAATCTATTACACTCACATGAACTTTATGGATAGCCTTGCATTTGGCAGTGGGGTTATAGGAGGTGTTACAAGCAGCTCTATCTCTGATTGAATTACTATCTAAAAAGTGAGAAGTCAGTTTCTCCAAGATAGCAAAAATTATGCTGCCAAGAATCAGACAATACCCAGTGCGATCTTCCAAATGTTACAGGAAAATAAAGGGCATCACTCCTTAATATGCTTTCCCCTTTGGGAGTCTGTAATTTGAGGCAGTATGAATTACATTAATGGGTTTTTATTCGGGTAAATGATCTTAGCAGAGTGAAGTTCACCATGAACTAGCAAACAAAAAAGAGCTCTAAAGGAAAGGGAATGGAAGTCCATGTCCATGTGAATGACAAAACAATAAAGTTTAGAAGCTATTAAAGGGATTATTTTCATGTCCTCTAGGTTTGGAAATAAGACACAAAAGGACTATCCACAAATAAAAAGTTGAGGGGTCCCTGGGTGGCTCAGCTGGTTAAATGTCTGACTCTTTCTGACTCAGGTCTTGATCTCAGGGTCATGAGATTGTGCCCAGCTTGGAGTCTGCTTGAGATTCTCTCTTTCCACTCCCTCTGCCCCTCATCCTGTTCTCTCTCTCTCTCTCACACACACACACACACACACTTTCTGTCTCTAAAATAAATAAAATCTAAGAAAAAATAAAGCAATCATCAAGTCAAAGGAAAAAAGAAGAAAAAAAAAGAGAAAAAAAAAACAAAGGAAAAAAGACACACAACCCATTAGAAATATATGCAAGACAAAAGAATAGCTAAATAAATAATAGATGTGACTCAACCTCCTACTTATCACTAATTGTCAAAGAACTACAATTAAAACTATGAACTCATGAACATGACTAAAATTTTAAAGTCTGGCATTTCTACATGATGGTGAGGCTATGGATCACCGGAAATTTATACATTCCTGGTGAGAGTATAAATTGGAATATTTATATTGAAAAGTTATTGGATATTATCTACCATAAAATGAACAAATGAACACCACAGGATCAATTAATCTCAGTCTTAGATTTATGCCCAACTGAAATGCATATGTATGTGCTGAGTGCCATAAATGACACCCCAAGTTCTCATCAATGGTAAAATGGATAACACAACTGTGGTATATTCATCAAATGGAATACTAAACTGCAAAACATATGAATAAATTATTACTGAAATCAACAACTTGAACGAATTATAAATCATAATGTTGAAGAAGCTAACATAAAACAAATCATCCTGTATAATTCAATTTATGTAGAGATACAAACAGGCAATAGTAATCTACGGTGGTAGACGTCAGATTAAAGTTTCTGTATTAGTAATCTATTACTACACACAAATTTTCCAAAACATTTATCATTTCAGAGTTTCTGTAGCCCAAGAATTGAGGCATTAGTCTGGTCCTCTGCTTCTAGGTCTCTCACTAGCTGCAATTAGGGTGCTCCTTGGGACTGTAGTTATCTCAAGGCTTGACTAAGGAAGGAATACCTTTCCAAGCTCAGTCATGTGGTTGTCAGTAAAATTCATTTCATCATGGATTGTTGGACCAAAGACTACATTTTCACACTGACTTCTGCCTGGAGACTAATTTCAATCCTAGCCATTTGGGCCTGTCCACGACAGCAACTTGCTTCATCGAAGTGAGCAAGACAAGAAGACAAGACAGAGAGTACAAGTGATATGGAAATCAGTCCTTTGTAACCTAATCATGAAAGTGATACTCCATCACTTTTGCCATATTCTATTTGTTAGGGTAGAGTTAAAGATAACTAAGTTAAGCCCACACTCAGGAGAGGATTACATAAGGGTCTGAACACAAGAAGGCAGAGATTATTGTAAAAAACTGCCCACCAGTTTCCTATGGAAGAAAGGAAGGAGTTGAAATTTGGGAGGTGCCATGACAAGGCTTTTTGGGAATCTTTGGTAATAATCTATTGCTGGAATTTGCTTATGGTTGAAGGGCATACCTACTTTTAGAAAATTATCTACAGCAAGAATGTAATTCAGTTATCTTTATTTATATTTATGATTTACAAATTAATCTTTTAAAAAAGAAAATCATTTGCCTGAGAATAGAATGTAGCAAGACAAGAGTGAATATACCTGGCAAGTTTAAAGTCTAGTATCAAGACATGAAAACATGGAAACAATACTTTCACAAAATACAAGATTAACTGGGGCTCCTGATGAAGGACTAGCCGTGTAAGGAAAGATACCAGTATGGAGCTGCTGAATTCGTGGGATGAGAACCTGACGCTGCAGAAATAAATGGAGCCCTTATGGTCATACTATTGATCAGAGAGCATGCTGTTGGCATAAGAGAATCAAAGAAAGTCCCAGTAGTTATTAATCAATGTTTTAAAGGGTTATTCTGGCAGTGAAGGGGCTGCAAAGCATGGCAAGGTGAAACAGATCATCCAGTTTTCAAATTCTGAGTCTAACACTTACTCACTGTACTTTTGGGGAAAGCATTCAGCCTTTTTGAACTTCATCTACAACATTTGCAAAGTGTGTATAATATTCCCTAACTTGCAAAGTTCTTGTAAATACCAGTGAGGTCAGGTATGGTATTCAACACACTATAGAACTTAGCACATGGTAGATACTCCATACATGATAAGTATTGTTTCAATTTTGTTTTTATGATTTTTATGAGATTGATAATACCCAGCATTTCATCACTGACATCATCAGATAATTGGAGAAAGATGGAGAAAGTGCTCTTCTGTTTACCAAATAGCCTACTTTTTGGGCCATAGAAAAGTACAGAAGTCCCACCAGACCTCAGCTGGTGTACATGTGCTTTGGGTAACCCTGAGGCATAAAACAGATGTGTGATTTTACTTCTCCTGAGAGGTTGTTCTGGTTGTGCATGCTACCACAACTATCTAAATCCACTATTCGGACCCTCCTGGTGTAATAGAAGACTGAGCATCTGTTGTGAACCAGAAACCCTTGAAAGGTTCTTTTTTAAAAAAAGATTTTTATTTATTTATTCATGAGAGACACACAGAGAGAGGCAGAGACACAGGCAGAGACAGAAGCAGGCTCCTCACAGGGAGCCTGATGTGGGACTCAATCCCGGAACTCCGGGATCACGCCCTGAGCCAAATGCAGATGCTCAACCACCGAGCCACCAGGCATCCCAAAGGTTCTAACAAGATTTCTCAGGCCGTGGTGGTTTGTGGTTATGGTAGGACTGTGTCATACTAGATAATCCTGCTTGATGAACTGCTTGGAAAGATCCTTGGTGGGTGAAATCCAGAGGAAAGAGACTCCAAATTTCTTATTAAAGAAATCTTTCAATTCCAATTCTCACCAGCAAAACTGCAAACTTAACCTCCTCTGTTCCCAGAAAGAATGACTACCACTCTTCCTCTCTATTTTTTTCTTTTTACTCCTCTTCGAGGCAAAAGTATATTGTCTCTATTTCTTCTTTTCACTTTTTTTTCTTCCCACCTCTTATTTTAGTTAACTGCTCTTTGGCTTTAAACCACAACACTCCACTAAACTGCTCTTGTTCTATTTGCCAATGACTTCCATTTTGTCTGATTAAACAGATGCTTCCTAGTATACCATCTTGGTCCCCTGCCTGGCATCATATCCCATAGGTGACTTACCCCTCCTCCTTTCTTTCCTTGGCCTCTGTGGCACCACATTCCTCAGGGTTTCTTCTCAACTTCTCTTCAGTCTCTTTGCCAGTCTCGAACTTTTCTTCCAGGCATCTAAATTGTGAATCCTTCTGGGACTTGGCCCTGGGATCTTTATTCTCCTCTATTTATATCCTCTTTTGAAGTGATCTCACCTAATCCTCAGACTTTTAATGCTACCTTTATTCTGATAACTCTCACATGGATATTTCCTGCCTTAATACTCTTGAAATTTATAAATCAAATAACACGTGATTTTTTTCTTTTGAAAGTTATGTTCACAATAAAAGAATTGATCAACTCCACTCCTACACCTACAATGCTTCCTGCGTCTTCACCCACATACTCCTTCTCTTTAAAGCTCTGCACAAATGTCACTCCTTAAAGTCAATGTATACATTTTAATATGATTCAGATAAATATGGCAAGAAGGTTTTGGGGGGAAGTAGAAAAACTAACTTTAAGGCAGATATGTAAAAACTAAAAGCAACTATATCCGATGCAATTCTGAAAGAAAAATGGTAAGTGATATTGGGGGAGACTTACCGTAATCATATGTTAAAACATCCCAACAATTACCACACTGGTACTGACCTCTGAATATTTTTAAATTGATAAAACAGACTTGAAAGCCTAAAAATAGACTCAAATTTATCCTGAAACTCAGTAAATGGTGAAAGAATATAGATTTTTCAGTAAATGGTATTTGGACTCAAGGTAGCCACGTGCAAAACAGTTAGAGATTCCCTTATGCCTTTTACAAAATAAATTTCAGATGGATCAAATTGAAACATAAAAAAATTCAACTAAAAACCTAGATAATATATCTGAGATTTAAAAAATAATACTTTAGGGGCACCTGGGTGGCTCAGTCAATTAGGCATCCAGCTTTTGACTTCAACTCAGATCATAATCTCAGGATCATGAGATTGAGCCCCCTGTTGGACTCCATGCTGGGCTTGGAGCCCACTTATATTCTTTCTCTTCCCTTCCATTCACATGCGCTAAATAAAATAAATAACAGTACTGTAATAAAAGACCCTTTTTATTTTTTAATTTTTTTGAGATTTATTTATTTATTTTAGAGGCAGATAGAGAGAGCAAGTAGGGGGAGGGGCAGAGGAAGAAGAAGAGAGAATCCTCAAGCCAACTCCACACTGAGTGCTGAGCCTGGCTTAGAGTTCCATCGCAGGACTCTGAGATCATGACCTGAGCTGAAACCTAGAGTCGACTACTTAACTGACTGAGTCACCCAGGTGCCCCAAGGAGGCCCTTTTTTAATGTCACATAAAAGAAAGACAAAATAAAAAAAATAATAAATTTACCTACATGAAAATAATGAAATTATTTATTTAAAATATATAAGCAAAACAAAAGACAAATGACAAGATGGAAAAAACCTGCAATTTATATCAGACAAGGAGATAATTTCTTCATGCTATAAGGAGTCCTTCATATAACAGTGAGAAAAAAACAACCCCATGAAACACTAGGCAAAAACAGTAGAAGAAAATAAAGCTGTAAGGGTGATAAGGAGATGTGCAAATTAAAACTATACTATCTGTTTTGCTTCTACAAGCAGCAAGAAATGACACGTCTGTTGGGACGTCAGGTTGGCAAGGGTTTGGGGAAACAGGCCATCTCATTTGCTAGTGACAGTACAAACTGCCATAATTATATATCATTACTTTAAAGGCATAAAAACCTCTGACCCAGCAAGTTCATTTTTAAGACGATCTTGCAGGGGGAATCCCTGGGTGGCGCAGCGGTTTGGCGCCTGCCTTTGGCCCAGGGCACGATCCTGGAGACCCGGGATCGAATCCCACGTCAGGCTCCTGGTGCGTGGAGCTTGCTTCTCCCTCTGCCTATGTCTCTGCCTCTCTCTCTCTCTCTCTGTATGACTATCATAAATAAATAATAAAAAAAAATTTAAAAAAATAAAAATAAAAAAAAAAAGACGATCTTGCAGGTAAATTTGCCCAAGCAGACAATGAGAGACGTCCTAGGGTATGTGTTGCAGCACTGTGGTAATAACAAAGACTGAAACAGCTCTCAAGTCCATCTACCAGGTACTCATAATGTAAACCACGGGACATATGTATAATGGAACAGTCTACAGTTACTAAGATAAAAAGAGAAACACTTCTAACTACCATGAGATAATCTCCAAGATTTATCATAAAGTTAAAAAACAAATGATGAAAAAACTGCACAATTTAAATTATCTAGGACACCTGGATGGCTTAGTAGTTGAGTGTCTGCCTTTGGCTCAGGTCATGACTCTGGGGTCCTGGAGTCCTGGGATCAAGTCCTGCATCAGGCTCTCTGTAGGGAGCCTGCTACTCCCTCTGCCTATGTCTCTGCCTCACCTTCTGTGTCTCTCATGAATAAAAAAATAAAATCTTAAATTATCACATGGATAAAATAAAAATTTGCTCCAATTCCTATCTACTATTGTTACGAAGTTTTGCCTCCTTATTTGCTCACCAGAATAAATTATCTTTTCTTTTGTTCTGCAATCATATCAAACGCCAGGTTCTGTCTAAACCATGGAAGCCCCTACAATCCCTCATGTCAGGCAGCTTTCCTGTCTGATCTAATTTAATATAAATAATTCCAGTGTACCCAGTTGAGCCCTAATGCGTGATGGTTTGGGAAGTAGTCAGTGCTTATTAAGTATTAATTAATTAATACTTCTCTAATAAAATACCAATGGCCAATTGAATCGCAATACATGATCATCGAAATTACATAGCAAATATTACTTGAAAGAAGTGACATAATTTTTCAAAATGGAAACTATTTTATTATTACACATGCGTACTTCTGTGATAAAAATAATTCACATTTATTGAAGATAAATTTATAAAGCACACAAAACTATAAAAAAAACTTTAATCCCTTCAGTGACCTAGATTTATAAGTATTTTTTAAAAAATAGACTTCAACTGTATGTGCCACAAATTAAATTATTCTAACCAACTTTTCCAAGTTCCTCTGCATGAAATAAATAACTAGTTTATCTGGAAAGGAATCTGGAGGACAGACAAGAAATTCAGTTTGCAAAGTTTACATAAACATTCAGTTGCTCCTGGAACTATTTTTGGTTGCCTGACATAAAGACTTTACTAGTCACCAGAAAAAACAGCCGATTTCTCAGCATTAGTCTGATTTCAAAGCAGCCCTGCCCTAATTTCACTTTCAGTCTGCTTATATTAATAGAAAACAAAGTATTAGATTTTGTCCTGAAATTAACACCAGGGGCAGCCCTGGTGGCTCAGCGGTTTAGCACTGCCTTCAGCCCAGGGTGTGATCCTGGAGACCTGGGATCGAGTCCCATACTGGGCTCCCTGCATGGAGCCTGCTTCTCCCTCTGCATGTGTCTCTGCCTCTCTCTCTCTCTCTCTCTCTCTCTCTCTCTCTGATGAATAAATAAATAAAATCTTTAAAAAAAAAAAAAAGAAAAGAAAGAATGAAATTAACACCAGAATTTTGCATACATGGGGAATTACCTTCCCCATGTTTATCCTTACTGGAGAAACTTCAGACCTTATCATTTACAAAATATGAATCCGGCTGAAGGAAAGTTAGGGAGGGTGAGAGGAGAAACCGGTAGATTTTGCTAAGTTCTCAGTTTCTCTCACAGAGTTCCATAGGGCCTCCAACTCTACTGACATGCTGGTCATCTTCTCAGCCTATATTCCTGATAGCTTGGATAAGAATCTGAATTTTAGATCAGGCATTAAATCATTCATATTTACCACAAAAGTGCCAGGATTGTTAACTGTGACATAAAAGAGGCAACAGTTCTTTACTTTCTTTTCTTCCTTCCTCCTTCCCTCCTTCTTTCATTCTCTCTCTCTCCTCTCTCCCTCTCTTCTCATCTCCCCTTCTTTTTTCTTTCTTTCTTTCTTTCTTTCTTTCTTTCTTTCTTTCTTTCTTTCTTTCTCTTTCTTTTTTTTTCTTTCTTTCTTTCTCTCTCCTCTTTGTTTTTGAGGCAGAGCATTTATAATGAAGTGTATTAAGTAGCTTTTTTTTTTTTTTTAAGTAGCTTTTTTTATTAGTGTAAGAACTTTTGCAGTACTTTTTAAGCCTTCAAATTAAAGCATGACATAGAGAAAAGTGCACAGCTCAGAAGTATATAGCAGGTGAAACACACAAGATAAATCCACTCCTGTAATTATTACTTAGGTTAAAAATAAAGAGTACTCGCCGTATCCCAAAAACTTCTTGTGCTTCCACTCAACAACCCCTCCATCTGCTCAAGGATACCCACTCTCCTTACTTTCACATCAGAGACTAAGTTTGTTCTTTAGTGAATTTTATATAAATGGAATCAAACAGAATGTATTCTATTGTATCCTGTTATTTATTCAACATTACGACTGTGAGATTAATCCATGTTATTGGGTTTAGCTAAAGTTTGATTATTTTCATTACAATAAGACATTCTGTTGTACAAATGGGTTTATTTAGCTATTTCACTGTGGACAGATATTTGGGTTTTTTTAATTTGGAGCTGTTATACATATTGCTGCTATGATCATTTTTTTAAAAAAGATTTTTATTTATTTATTCGTGAGAGACACACACAGAGAGAGGCAGAGACATAGGCAGAGAGAGAAGCAGGTTCCCTGCAGAAAGACCGATGGGGGACTTGATCCCAGGACCTGAGGATCACAACCTGAGCCAAAGGCAGATATTCAAGCACTGAGCCACCCAGATGCCCCTGCTATGGTCATTCTATGTATGTTCTTTATGCACATGTACTCACATATCTGCTAGCCATACACTTGGGAGTGAAATGGCCAGGTCATAGGAAACTTTTTGTCAGCTTAAGTAAATGATTCCAAACAGCTTTCCTGAGTGCACTTTAAATCATCTTGAATTTTCAAGAAGAGTGTTACAAAACTGAAATAATTTGTACATGTTTAATAAGTCTACCTTTTCATAGTGGCAGATAAACAAATACATTTCATATCGGCTTGGAAGTGATATACCTATGACAACTAGCAAAATGTGTGAAATAAATTGTGTTCTAAATAGAAGTTTCTGATTCAACAGGCTTTGTATAATATCCCAAGAAGCAGGAGAAGTAAGATGGCTGGAAAGGAGAGATGGGAAGAAGACAAGAAAAAGTAAGGTAAAGAGATTGATTTTTTAAAAGAAAGAAATAAAAGATGGTAACCATGCAAAATTTTGGTGACATGTACTAGACACATAAACTCAGCAAAAATTGGCCGTCAAGGTATAGATAACAGTTTTCCTTGGTTACAAGGACTTGATGCCTTTCTTCAGGTTTGGACACTGTTTCTACAGTTTGGGAAGGATATTTCCTGGGTATCTGGGCCTCACACTGACCTGACTCTGGCATTCTGGTTGGGGTTGCAGCACTTCAAGTTACACAGAGGAACTCATTTCCTACTCCTTGCTCCCTCTCTGCCTACGTTTTAGATATGGAGTGTCATACTTTACATCATTTTTGAGTCCCTTGACTTTAATGGATGTAGTTATTTTGACAGCTTTTGTACTTCCTACTTTTCTTTTTTAATATATTTATTCATGAGATACACAGAGAGAGGCAGAGACATAGGCAGAGAGAGAAGCAGGCTCCATGCAAGCAGCCGGATGCAGGACTCGATCCCGGGACTCCAGAATCACACCCTGGGCCAAAGGCAGATGCTCAACTCCTGAGCCACCCAGACATCCCTCCTACTTTTCTTTTTTTTTTTTATTTTATTTTATTTTATTTTATTTTATTTTATTTATGATAGTCACAGAGAGAGAGAGAGAGAGAGGCAGAGACACAGGCAGAGGGAGAAGCAGGCTCCATGCACCGGGAGCCCGATGTGGGATTCGATCCCGGGTCTCCAGGATCGCGCCCCGGGCCAAAGACAGGCGCCAAACCGCTGCGCCACCCAGGGATCCCCTCCTACTTTTCTTTTACTTATGATTTTTCCTTTCCACTTGGAGAGGCCCATTAACATTTCTTGTGAGTATGGCTTAGTGGTCATGAATTCTTTTAACTTTTGTCTGTTTGGAAAACTCTTTCTCCTTCTATTCTGCATAATACTCTGCTAAGTAAACTACTCTTTGTTGTAGATTTTTTCCTTTCAGCACTCTGAATCATGCCCCTCACTTCTGACCTGCAGAATTTGTGCTGAAAAATCGGCTGATAGCTTTATGGGATTTCCCTTGCATGTATCTCTTTTCTTTTCTCTTGCTGCTTTTAAAATTCTTTATCACTACTTTGTGCCATTTTAATTATTGTGTTTCTTGGTGTGGACCTCCTTGGGTTGGTTTTGTTGGGGGATCTCTGTGCTTCCTGGATCTGAATTTCCTTTTCCCTCCCCAGATTTGGGAAGTTTTCAGCTATTATTTCTAAAAATAAATATTCTGTCCCCTCTTCTCTTTCTTCTCTTTCTGAGATCCTTAGAATGTGAATGCTATTAGGCTGATGGTGTCATTTAGTTCCCTTAGTCTATTCTTATTTTACATAGCTTTTCTTTTTTTCTCCCTCACCTACACAGCTTGATTATTTTCCATTACTCTTTCTTCCAGTTGCTGACTGGCTCTGCTGCTTCCTGTAGTCTCCTATTTATTCCATCTAGTATATTTTTAATTTCATTTATTGTGTTCTTCATCTCTGATTGGTTCTTTTTTATCTCTTTGTAAGGGTCTCACAGATGTCCTCCACTCTTTCCTCAAGTTCAGTGAGTTTCTTTATGGTCATTACTTTAAATTCTCTACCAGGAATGTTACTTATCTCTGTTTTACTTAGGTCTCTTGCTGTGATTCTGTCCTATTCTTTCATTTGGAACACACTCATCTGTCTCTTCATTTCATGTAACTTCCTGTGTTTCTCTGTTTTAGGAAAGTCAGCTATGTCTCCTGCTCTTGAAAGTAGTGCCCTTATGAGTAAGAGGTCCTGTGTGCCCTGCAGTCCAGTGTCCCTCGTTTGCTGAAACTTGGTGCTTCAGGAGTGTCTCCTATGTCTGTCATGTGTTGTGCCTGAGCCACTTTTTCCCTCAGTCCAGCCATTTCTAGTGGCTCTCTTTGACTGTTGTGGGCAGTGTTTGGTCCCTGCATTATTAGTGGACCAGTCTGAGGCTCCCTTGAGCTTGAGTTGAGTCAGACCAGGAGTTTGCCAGAGATGCACTTGCAGCAAACTTCAGGGCTTGTTCCTTGTGTTGTCCCAAGAAGCTTCCCTTGGTGGGTGGGGCCTGTAGTCAGATGAACTGTCTGCCCCAAACCCACTGCTGGGATCATAGTCTGACTCATGTATGTGATTACCTTCTCCTCTTCTCAACGTATGAATCACTTTGGAGTAGCTGGCTCCTGTTGGGGCTGCTTGCACACTACCAGGCTCATGGCCCCAGTTTGGATGGGCTCTGGCCTGGCTAAGAGCAAATCAGAGGGGGTAGATCCATAACATGTAAGGGGGCAGGGTATGCGATTTTAGCAGCTTAGCACATTGATCTCTGTGAGATATGCCACTGCCATCAAGACCAAGCTGGCGGGTTGCAGGGCATGGATCTGCAATGGGCACAGGTAGGGAGATGTAATGGTAGCAAGGTTGCCTTGATCGTCAGGGTGAGGGCCTGCCATGCTGGGTATGAGGCAAGCCTGGCTGGAGGGGGCAGATCACATAAATACGAGGAGCAGGGTGTTGGTATGAGGCAGTTAGGGAGTGAGTGTTGGTGCCAAGCTGCTTTGTGCAGGTGGCCATCAGTTTATGCTGCAGGGTGAGAGAGGGAAATGGTACTTCTTCTCAGAGAAATCTCCCACAGATCTCTGTCCCTTTGGGAAATGCTCTGATTTTAGCAAATAACTCTCCTTCCTGTGTGCCCCAGGTGTTTTTCAAACTGCTGCTTCTATGCTGCATCTCTCTGGGCTGTTTGTTGTATTGTCTCTTTCAGGGTGGGGACTCAGTTTCCTCTCACCCTCCTAATTCTCCCAGAACTGAGTCCACTTATTTTTAAAATCTTCTGGTTATAAGAACTCACAAAATTTGGGCCCTCTGGTTTTCAAAGCCAAATATTATGGGGATGAGCACACATATGGTCAATAAAAACTTTAGTGAGATGACCAGTAATTCTAATTTGAGTTCACTTTTACTCCTGCTAATAGCAAAATAATTATTAGTTACTATGTGGGGCGCTTTAAATATATTAACTCATTAATTCTCATGACAAGGCTACAAAATTGGTTCTATTACTATTACTATTTTATAGATGAGAAAACTAAGTCAGAAAGAAGTTAGGTAAATTACTCAAGGTTACAAAATCATAAAATGCAAAAATGCAATTTGAAAAGAGCTTGGTTCCAAACCTATGCTAATATGAACAATACTACACTATTTCTCTATGGTCACCATATCCTACTGAATAGCCTATGATTCCGTGGTTCTATTTTAAAAGATTCTCTGGTTGCCTCCTCCATCAAAAAAGAAAAAAAAGAAAAAAAGATCTGTTTTACTCTTTTACTTAGCACATGGCCATGCACCTAAAACTATATTTCCTATATTGCAGCCAGGAATGTCAGGTGTTTCAATTTTCACAAATAAAATATGAGTACACATGGAATATACCATATTCTGGCTTGGGCCATGAAATACTGAATAAGTATTCTGACATTCTCTTTTCCTGTCTCATGGTCTAGAGTCCAGATATGTGCCTCAGAAACCTTGAAAGTTTGGATGGTAACGTGAAATACTTTTTTAAATTTGTAAATATTGTATCTCAGAGTCTTGTTTTAAAGCAATATAGGTGTTACCTCCATTAGTGTAAAGACAAGCAAAATTAATAGAGATCTTTAAATTTCCTGTGGGAAATCTTAAAAGAGGAAGAGGTTAAGAAAGAAAGAGAAAGGAAACTCTGAACTGAAATTTCAAATGTACAATGAACAATTCCTTTATTTTGGGGAGGGAACAGAAAAGGACAACTTAATCAAAAGTTACGATGATCTAAGATTTCAAGTGACTATCATTTCTATCAGTAATACTCTTTTTTATTCACTTAGACTACAGGCACCACATAGACCCATGAGAAGAAGCTCCATATGTGTCAACAATAATGACACTTGCTATCTGATGTAAACTGAGCAATATGAATATGAATATTGTCCACAATGTTCAGAGGCAGATGTATATGTGTGAGCAGAGGGAGAGTAGTTGTTTAAATGTGGGGAGCCAGTCTCCCAAAGAGCAGATATGAAAAATTTTAAGGAGAGTATTTGGTTGTTATCTTTGTTCATCTGTTTTCTGATTGTTTTATAAAAACATTGATTATTTATCAGATTGAATATTTAAAAAAGAACAAGCAAAACAATTGCAACTTCTCTGACTAAAGGACTATCCAAGAAATCCCTCCTAAGAGATAAGGTGTTGAAATAATTGGAATACATCCTTTATCATGTGTGGCATGGATGTTGAAGTCAGTGGGGAGAGGTGCATGAAGAAATGTTTGTGTGAAACTCTTCCAGGGTCAGAGTTGGAGGGAAGATAGGCAAGCAGATGATCTTCAGTTTACTGAGGCCTGAGCAGGGAGAAAATGTGGATTTTTCAACCCCCTTTCACCCATAGACATTCTGCAGTCCAGTAACATCCACATAACTGTCCTAAGTAGTTCAGAACATCAAGTATTACTTTTATTTTTGACTCTGGTATTCTCCTCAGTTTCCCTGAGTATGTGATGATCACATCCAGGTTTAATTCTGTTTCAGGAAGAGCCTTGTGCCCCTATTGACTTTGTTGAACATAGCCTCAATACCAGTATTAGATTGTTTATCACAGGACTTACAAATAAAAGTAAAAAAAAAAAAAGAACTTTTAAACAAAATTTTCATCTTTAATCCATACTTTGCTGGATCTTTTCTATTACTCATATATAATCAGCAGTTGACCTAACTTTAGATGAACCTAAATCTAGCTGTTAAAATTTCTAAAAATCTTTGACGGTGAGGACTATCTTGCTCATATCTGAACCTCAGAGTTGAGAACAATATCTAAGCATAATAGGTGCCCATCAAATATCTGATGAGCAGTAGAATAAAGATAATACGTAGGGCTGGATGTCATAAAATGTGAGATGAACTGAATTCCTTGATGAGTTGTTTAAAAATGAAGATCTGCCTAGAAACAATTTAGTGGTTGTGGGGTGAATGACAGACACTGCAGAAATAACAGCATATGCTTGGTTTATACTAGCATACGATAAACCTGCTATGTGATAATCAATATATAGTACACCATACTTCATTTATAAGGGGCTTATAGGATAAAAACATTTAAGTAAGAAAGTTAATTTCAAATAGGTTTTTGATCACCAAGTGTAGTGAGAGATAAAGAGACCTGTGTTTACTCCTGGATTCTGCATCTTATTATACAATTTTTGGCAAATCTGTCAGCCTCAGTTTACTCTATTTATCCACAAAGGAAGAATAAGTATCTTTAACCTTTAGGGTTCTTACAAAAGTCAAGAAGATCATGTGATTAAGACATCTAGACCAGGGCTGGACACAGTAAGGGATTCAATAAATATTAAGCAGCACTAGAATGCTATTATATAAGTAAATCTTTGGAGACAGGTAATACTCCATGAGTGACCACTAGCAAATAAGGCCATGATAAAGAAAGAGCTATGCCATCTGCCAGTGCTAATCTTTGAATTGAGATGACATAGGGTGTCCCATCCCCCACTAGGTTCCACATGCAGGATGACCCTGTGTCAAGGGATGACTTGCGGTATAGTAGGCTCTTTAGAGACTTTTTTGACTTTTTTTTTTTGGATTTATTGGAGCCTGGCTCCCATGTCTGGAGAAAAACAAAATTCAGCAGTGGTCAGTGAATTAGGAATCATTAAAGAATCTCTACAAGATTCTCAGCTATCTCACTGAGACATTAATTTGCATTTTCTTCACTATAAATAAGAGTTCTTTTCATGTTTATTTGCTATTTTGTTTTCCTGTGATACCCCTGTAGATGTCTCTCTTGAGCAGTTTGTCTTTTTCACCTTGATTTGTAAGAATTTTTTATATGTGTTTTAGATATGAGTTTTTTATTGGTTAGGTGATTGAAAATGTCATTTATTCTGTGACTATCTTTTAATAATTTTAAGAATGTTTTCCATGAAGGACATACCTAGTTTTGATATAGTCTAACTTAATATTTTACTTTACGGAGGTGGTGGTAGGGTGTGTGTTTGTTCTGTAAGAATTATTTTTCTCAGATATCTAAGGTCACGGCTTTATTTATATATGTTTATATATAGATATATGTTTATATAGATAGTTATTTCCCCCATTCCTGTGATTAAATTGTATTGGGAAATTGTACCTACCTCTAAATATATATTTCAGACCCATATTTCATACCACCTGGAAATATCAATTCTCAGTGAGTTACAGTTCTAAAAGTAAAAGGTAAAATAATAAATATTTTAGAAAATAACCCAAGTAAGTAACACAATGACTCTGGATGACAGAAAAATTCTTACAGAACACACATATCACCACTATAATAATTACAAATAATAACATTTTTCTTTGATTATTTTTAATTTTTATACTGTTTTCCTCATTTAATGTGCACACTGAATTGGATAGACCATCCCATACTATGAAGTCACCTTTACTTTGAAAATGTCTTTATTTTGCCTTCTTTCTGGAAACATCTTTACTGGGTGGAGAATTCTGGTTGCACATTCTTTTTCATTCATACTTTAGACAGGTCATTCCACTTTCTTCCTACTTGCATAGATTCTAGGAAGAAGTATTTTGACATTCCTATTTTTGGCCTTCTGTGGTAGTGCTTCTTTTTTCACTAGATGTCTTTAAGAGATTTTCTTTGAATAAGTGGATTTCATGGATTTGACTATAGTGTGTATAGGGGTGTTTTTTTTCTTGTTATTTATTCTGCACGGGGTTGGTTCTCTAAACCTCTGGATGTGTGGGTTTTTGTCCTTTATTAATTTTGGAAAAATTATATATCACTTTCTTATCCTGCTATACTTTTTGCTATTCTGATTACATGTATATTAAATATTTTGATATTGTTATATGGAAAGTCTTTTGGGTATCTTTAAAAGATAATCCTCCCTCCCACACACACTCCCTTCCAAATTTTTAAAAGGATCTATTTATTTATTTTTA
This sequence comes from Vulpes lagopus, assembly GCF_018345385.1. NCBI lineage: Eukaryota > Metazoa > Chordata > Mammalia > Carnivora > Canidae > Vulpes > Vulpes lagopus. Next base: position 148,170,471 of record NC_054826.1, read on the forward strand.
GAGAGAGAAAGAGTGAGGGGGAGGGGCAGTGGGAGAGCGAAGCCTCAAGCAGACTGACAGCTGAGTGCAGAGCCCAGCATGGGGCTTGATCTGAGAATCCTGAGGCCATGACCTGAGTCAAAATCCAGAATCAGCCACTTAACTGACTGAGCCACCCAGAAGCTCCTCTCCTCCAAATTTTAAAGTCTCCACACTTTATATGAACTCTCTAACACCAAAGAAATAGTAAAAAGGAAAACACTGAACCAGGAATAACTTTTTTGTCTTTATAAATGGGACCTAAAGAGGCTTTAGAGTGAGCCTGTTTAAACCGTTGAGACCTGAAACCTAAAGTCAAAAATCTGAAATATCTTTTAAATCATTTACATATTACTTGAGTGGACCAGCCTTGCCAAGTGTCACAAATGTATAAAGGAGGTACTTCTTGAAGTGTGGCCCAGTAATAGTGCACTTATATATGTCTTCACGCCAAAACACATTTGCCGGTCCATGGAGGGGCCATACCAGCTGACTGTTGTGAGGGTGTTTTCCAGGTTGGATCTCTGGGACAAGAATGAGATGCTTTTTCACATCAGGCCCATTTATAAGTCACTGAACCACTGAAGTCAGGGCAGTGTCTATGAAAGGTGTCCCTGGAAGAAAGAGTGACTGGGTGCCTGGAGCTGGACTTCAGGGAGTGGTTGTAGCCATTATCAGTGATGTGGCACAAGGCTAAGTCTTACCTCATTTAAGGGTGGATGCATCCTAGGCACAATGGATTTGAAAAGACTAGAGAAGGGTTACAATGAACCAGTCAGAGCCTCTCCTCTCAGAAGGTGGCATGAGGGAAACTGGATTTTTATATATTCATATGTAATCCTAGCATTCTAGTATTTAGGAGGTCCTACCAAAGGCTCTGTCTTCCCTTAAATACTCATCCTACAAATAAAAAGTCTCTGAAATTTCAGTTTTCCTTTTCAGCTCTAAGTTCTACATACAGAAAGAACAAATTGGGGTACATCTCTCTAGTGTTGTAATCTAACTCCAGCTTGTGAGGAAAGTCATGGATTTACATAGCCAATCCACCAAATAATTTCCATGCCTTACATTTTGTATAATTCTGAAAACCTAGCCCTTTATTCTATTTCTATACCTAGCAATATCCAAGGTGCTGTTAGTTTTGTTTTGTTTTTATTGTTTTGTCACAGCAGGTTTCTCCAATTCTAAAATTCCCCAAGCCTATAAATCTTATCCCTTAAAGGCCATTATTCCTTTGTACCTACATTTCTCTCAGTTGAAAAACTGCTCTCAACAGAATTCTAAAACTGAAACTGCTTCAACTTTGTACTTCTCTGAAAGAGCTGGCACAGCTGCAGCTTTTTGGTCTTCCACCAAGCTTTGTGTACAGGATATTAAAGTGAGACTCCTCCTGTCTGAGAATTTCCACTAAACCTCAAAGTAGAGTATATTTAGTGCCAAATAAACGCACTTTCTAAAAAAAGATGCTAGATCATTTTTTCTGGAGTTAATAAATATGAAAAAACTTCATTTCAGTTAAACCAAGTCTCATTAACCTCCTTCAGTTTAAGAAATCATGTTAATAATTCTTCCTTTATCACTATTATATTTTTGTGACTTAGACTTACGGAATATGTGTTTTTCATATATTTTTTTCTTGTAACAACTTCCCTGTATGTTGTTGAAAAATACATTTGGAATAATACTAAAAGTAAGTCAATGGTATACATTAAAATATAAAAATAACAATAAAATATTGATTAAAAGGTTAAAAGAACTAACTAGCCTTATATTCTTCATCTCTGGAGTCACAGTTTTATATTAGAGTATCATAGAACAAAATAAAAGCAAAAATGGGAGAGACAGACACACAGACACACATAGAGACAAGGAGCTTTTTTGATCCAGCTGGTGAAGAAGGACCCTTCCTTGGGGCTTGGGGCAGTACCCAACCCTCATCCTGCATCAATCTCGGTGCCAGAAGAACATGGTCACTGTACTTATCCCAGTGTGGGTTTAATTCTAGAAATTCCTCTAATTTTAGGTCCTATAAAAAAGCTGTCTCTGATACTGCCAAATACTTTTAGAGCTATGATAGAATTTTCAGCTTGAAATTCTAATTCTTACCAGTAAAATTGCAACCCAATTTTTTTTCTGTTCCCAATTCCTATTCCTATTGTTCCTGTTTCCTATAGACGGAAAACTCCTCATATTAGTGTTCTTAAAGCCACCTTTCTAGCCTGCCACACGTGGAGTTTTTGCAGTTATGTCTTTCACATCATGTTTTGTTTGCTGTATTGGAGTATTCTTATTAACTAACCAACATGCTTCAATAACTATCATCTTAAAGATTCTCCCTGGACTCCACATCTCATTATGACTATCACCCCATATTTTGTTTTTACTCCTCTTCATGCAAAAATATATAGCCTCAATTTCCTTTCTCTACCTCTGTCTTCAATGAATTCCTCTCTAGTTTTAACCCAACACTTTACTGAATGCTCTTGTTATACTTACCAATGACGTCCATTTTCCCTGATTCAGTGTTTTTTTGCATCCATCTTACTCCCCTGCTTCTTCCTGCTCCTTGAAATTCTTTCCTTCCTTGCCTCACCACACTACTCTGACTTTCTTCTATCTCTGTGGTTAGCTCATTCAGTCTTTCTACCAGACTCTGACTTTTCATCCAATCAACTGAATTGTAAGTCTCTCTAGGATGTGGCCCTGGGTTCTTTTCTCTCTTCCATTTATACCCTCTCAAAATGATCTCATCCAGTCTTTGGATGTTCCATGTCAGTTTTATTCTGATACCTCTCGAATTGATATTTCTTGCCTAGATATCTCTTCTGAAATTCAGATGCATAGATCAAATAACCATCTGAATTTTTTTTTGCTTTTTTGCAAGCTGTCCACTTAAAGTTATCATGTTCAAAAAAAATAAAGTTATCATGTTCACAGTATAAGTCTTGATCACTCCTAAACTCAAATGAAATCAAGTAAAACAAAGCAAAACAAAAGCATACTTCTTGCTTTCTCGTTCATCTTCTTCTCAGTATGTATCACCAACCTGAAGGTCACAAGACTCAAAACTTACATTCCTCACTTAGTTTACCTCCTACATCCAGTTCATACATCAGTCCTCTTGTTACTCTTGCTTAATATATCTCGAAGCTGTCTCTTTCTCTCTGTTTTCATTCTACCATCCTGGACTGGGTCCCCTCCTCTTTTGCCTGAAATACTTTTATTTGTCCTGATGTCCTTCTCACTTCCACTCTGACCCTCTCTAGTAAATTCCCTTCAAAACAACCATAGTGATCATTAATCTAGTTGCTTTTAATACCCTCCTTAAACCTGCATTATACTTACATAAGATCCATACTCCTCAAACGCACACTGTGACTCTTTCTTATTTCTCTAAATTAATCTTTTGTATTTTCTCCACCACGGTCATACCACAGCCACATCAGCCTCCTTTTTATCCTTGCAAATTGCAATCCCTTTCCTATCTCCAGGTCTTTGCATTCATGGTTCACTCTGCCTGCAATGCTTGCTGCTCCTTCACCCAGTTGCTCCTTTCTTTCAAGGCCTTACACAAATGTCAGTTTTCAAAGAGGTCTTCCCTGACCATTCTGTCTCAGGTTGCCCCTCCACATAAACTTAACACAATATGAACATATTTATTTATATCTTTACTTATTTTTTTCTTCTATTAAAATTAAAGTCTGTAGAGGAAGAAATCCTACCTGATTCTTTGTTGCCAATTTCCAGCAACAAGGACAGTATGTGTAACATAGTAGGCACACAATAATTGCTCTTTACCTGAATTTTTTAAAAAAAGGCAAATCAGAATGTTTATCTATGAGCTCACTGGCTTTAGCTAGCTTTCATGAAAATTCTAGTTAGAGCAAAGTACCTTAGTGTTGCAGAATACCTTATAGAATAGCATGTCCAGATCCTATAAAGTTAATAACTATGGTTTAATGTAAAGAGCATCTGATGCTGGGCATGTACAAATCATCATAAGAAAAACAGAGGTCACCTTACTGAGTTCCGTGGGAAAAAATGACAATACAGAAGCAGTATCAACCATCCTTCCATCTTTCCACACTTCTATCCTGGTTCTATGCAGGTACCTCAGAAATTCTCTTCCCATCAAGCATAGAAAACATAAGGGGGAATGTTCCTCTTAGAAAATATTTTAACTTCTGCTGAGATCCCTTGAATTAGTTGATTCACAGCATCCTCAAAACAAGTAAGGAGTGAGATGCAACCTTTTATGGAGGCTTCTAAAAGTATGTTTTGTTATGTTTTATTTTGTTTTACCCATTCCTTTCTCCCCATACTCCTTCCATTAAGACCAGATTTCACCTGCCTGGCATTAGCTCATTATACACTAGTAGTCTTAACACTTATCAGTTATATAATTCCAAAGAACAGGTTATTTCCCTCTGCTTTAGTCACTGCTGTATCTTCTGACCCTTGAACATATCCCCAGTGCCAGGAACATAATAAGTACTTAGTAAATAATTATTGAATAAATTATCTTGTTTATTCCTCAATTTTAAGGTCTTGACCTAATTTTAATGCCATCAGCTAGCTTAACTTCTTTAGGGAGTCATGAATGTTGAACAGTAAAAAATCAAATCAAAACTATAATGAGATATTCCCTCACACCTGTCAGAATGGCTAAAATAAAAAAAAAAAAAAAACACAAGAAACAGGTGTTGGTGAGGGTGTGGAGAAAAAGAAATCCCTGCGCACCACTGGTGGGAATGCAAGGTAGTGCAGCCACTGTGGAAAAAGTATGGAGGTTCCTCAAAAATTACCAGATGATCTAGTTATTCCACTACCAGGTATTTACTCAAAGAAAATGAAAACACTAATTTGAAAAGATGTATACACCCCTACGTTTACTGAAGCTATTTACAATAGCCAAGATATAGAAGCAACTCGAGCATCCATTGATAGATAAAGAAAACGTGGCATTTAAGGAACAAATGAATATTTTTTTAAATGTCTTAAAAACAAACAAACAAACAAACAAACAAACAAAAAGCCCAGACTCTCAAATATAGAGGAAAAAATGTGGTTGCAAGAAGGGAGGTGGTAAAGCGGGTAAAATAGGTGAAGGAGATTGGGAGTACACTAATCATGATGAGCACTAGTAATGTATAGAACTGTTGAATCATTATATTCTACACTTGAAACTAATATAGCACTGTATGTTATTTATACTTGAATTAAAAAAGAAAATTTAAAAAATTCCTCTCCAGTGATACATCATTCATATGAGTTTAATTTGCCATTTGTATAAATATGTAAAAAGAAGTTCTGAGTTTAGAATACTTGAAAGGTCGGAAATCCCCACTCATAAAAACCTTGAGCCGCCTTGTCCCAAGAGTGTGCTTACTGTAACTCTGTTTTCTCTCTTCCTCAGGTTAGAATCCCAAAGCTAAAAATTCCAACATACCCAGGGAGTATATCAAATGTTATATTTACCGCCTCCCCAAAACAGAATTGTTTTGTCTTTGACCAGCCAAAAGACAAAAAGGAAGTTCTAGCCCATACTGAGGATATTCTGGAAAATCAACTGGATCCTGAATTCCAGAAACAATCAAATAATTTCTGTTCTTGTATCTTTACCCATGCAAGGGCTAGGACCCTCAGGAAAGAAGTCAAGGTCACTGAGAATAGTGAGTGTCCTTGTCCAAAATCATATTTCTCTGTGACCTGATATGTGCTAACTATAATATGCACTCTTCAGCAGCTTTGTATCAATTTATATATATGTGTATACTTATATATATTCATACCCCAGATAGAAATGATTATGTGTTTTAGTAATTATCTTTGATCATAGGATTAACAAATCCCTTTCCAAAACCCCAAACATTGTCACTGATATCTGCAGTTCCCATATATAAGAACCCAACACTAACTAGACTGGGTGGATCGTCTTCCCAGAGGAAGTCCTATATAATATGTATTTCTCAAAGGGACTACTTTGGAGTTCAAACCTGTCCAAAATAAATATTAGCTTTTGAGTCCCTGAAAATCCACTGAAATCTCAAGAATTAGAAATAATATTATGTGAATTACCCTGGGTGTCTACCTGGGTGGTCTCTTTTACTCTTTTTTTTTTTTAAGATTTTATTTATTTATTAATGAGAGAGAGAGAGGCAGAGACACAGGCAGAGGGAGAAGCAGGCTCCATGCAGGGAGCCCAATGTGGGACTCAATCCCGGGACTCCAGGATCACACCCTGGGCCGAAGGCAGGTGCTAAACCGCTGAGCCACCCAGGGATTCCCCTCTTTTAATCTTAATTTGTGTTAATGTGAAATAATTTTTCCCAGATTTCCCTAATTATGTTAGATGAAGGTAGGTATTCATCTTTTTTTCACCCAATGTTATGACCTGGAAAAAAAATACAATAACAAGTAAATGAAGTGAAAATGAAAATAAAGGTGATGATAATAGAAGTAAGTAGGTGTGTGTGACTTTAGAACTATAATCTCAGATTTAAAAAATTAAAAAAAGAAAAGCTGGGGGGGTTTATAACTAACTTTGTGTACAACATCTTGAGAATTTTAATAATCCATTGTTGTCTATTAGGTACAATCTGTGGCATTCTGTTATTGTCATGTGACCCCTGATGAGTAGTTCGATTATTTTCTTTAAATATCCTTGCAATGGATCAGTACTGACAACACACCTTTTCAGAACACTGTTTGTGGCCATAGCTAAAGTATTTCATTTGTATGTTACTTTAGTTGTCATGAATACTTATAAATTTATTTCCAAAGTGCAAAAGTTTAGATGTGTAAAGCTACACATCTAATAAATGAAATTAAAAAAAAAAATTTAAATTAAAAAAAATATAGAGCACCTGGGTGACTCAGTATTTTAAGAGACTGATCTTGGTTTCAGCTCAGGTCATGATCTCAGAGACCTGGGATCAAACTCCACATGGGGCTCCCTACTCAGTGCAGAGTCTGCTAAAGTTTCTCTCTCCTTCTCCCTCTGCCCACACCCTCGGCCCAGCTCACACGTGCTCTCTCTCTCTCAATCTCTCATAAATAAATAAATAAACAAACAAACAAATAAATACATATTAAAACACTAATAAAAGAACTGTAATCTCAGAATCTTGGTTCTTGTTGAGTAAGAAATTGATATTTATCCCTGTTTTCTGCTTTATTTATGCTGAGGACTCTGGTGGTGACCTATGTGGATGCCATCAATCATGGAGCAGTGCCTTGCTTGGAGAATGCAGTGACAACTCTGGCTTTGTGTGAGAACTCAGTGGCCATGCAGAAGGCAGCTGACCACTACAGCGAGCAGATGGCCTAGCGACTGAGGCTCCCCACAGACATGCTCAAGGAGCTGCTGGATGTGCATGCAGACTGTGAGGGGTAGTTGTTGGAGTCCTCGTGGAGCACTCTTCTGAGGACGATCAACAGGAGTTCCAGAAGAAGCTTGTGGTACTTTTTCTTAGCATTCATCCTTCCTGATCCTTGCGTTTCTAAAATGATGCCTGAAGTTGTACATACACAATCTATAGCTCATCTCCTACTTAAGGTAAAGTAGTGTGGATCCTCATGATAGAATTTTAGAGAACTCTATTTCCATCTTCTCCCTCAAAGCTTGAGAAATTTATTTAGGATCTTTCTGATCTCTCAAGCAAAACCAGCACTGATTTCTCCTTTAGTGAACAGTGGCATGGTTTCTGAACTCCCTCAAGTCACTCCTGAGCTACAACCTCTCTAGGTGTACTCACTCTTATTCCCAGACACTTAATTTGCTGGGACAGACTCTCTTAGCAAGTTGTTCTTTATGTTTATTTGTGTCATTATATTATTGAAGATAGAATCACAGGATGCTACAGATTCTAAGAACTATAGAGAATAGATCACACAACTTCAACATTTCATAGATGAGGAACCCAAGACCCAGAGAGGTTTGGAAGCTTTAGCAAGGTCTTGCAGAGAGTTTTCAGAGTTGGCAGTAAATCTCTTGGTTCTAGTTGTATGCTTCTGCTGCTTCACTAGGATGCTTTTCTTAAGAGGACTGCCGTTAGTCCATCCACCTAGTAGATTTCTTTGGAATTTGACCTCTTCTGTTCCTTTCTTCTGGTGATATCCCTATATATTTCCCTTGCAGGAAATCATAAGGATAAGAAGGAGGATCTCTTGCTGTAGAACAAAGAGGCATCTGTTAAATAGTGCCAAGCTAAATTGGATCAGCTTTCGAAGGCCCTAACAGAAAGTATTTCAGCGGGAACTTTCTCTGTTCCTGGAGGGCACAAGCTCTACAGGCAAGCAAAGGAAAGGACTGAATGGAACTATTCGCAGGTGCCCAGGAAAGGAGTGAGGGCAAGGAATAAGGTGAGCATGCGGAGCCTACAGAATAGAGTCAAAGGGGTCTCCAGATAATCTTAAAGCACAGCACCAGTTGTGGGTGATAAGAGCATGGGGATATCACAACAGATTGTGCGAATTTTTAAGGTCCACTATTTGCTATTTACTCCTCAGGAGAGTGGAAATGCCTATTCTCCCAAAAAAGAGTATGGATTTCTGAAATCCACGAGAGACAGAATGGAAATTATTTATTTCTTCATCCAACTATATGACAGTCATTATGCCAATGGCTGAGGATTTATGATGTAAAGTTAGAATGCTTGCACTCAAGGCTGATCAAAGTAAGAGTCAAATAAATACACTATTGCACAGAGAGTGATAACCTGTGATCCTGGGCTGCACTGGTGGTAGTAATAAATGTAATAATATACTACTGTATATACTGAACTGTTAAGCCCTCTCTCTGGATGTTTTAATTTAGTCCTTGAAAAAATGTTATGAAGCATCTACTCTTATTACCCTCATTTTACAGATATGAAACCAAAGGCAGACACAGGTTAAATAATTTGCCGAAAGTTACACATCTAGGGCAGCCCCTGTGGCGCGGCAGTTTAGTGCCACCTGCAGCCTGGGGTGTGATCCTGGAGTCCTGGGATCGAGTCCTACATCGGGCTCCCTGCATGGAGCCTGCTTCTCCCTCTGCGTTGTGTCTCTGCCTCTCTCTCTTTCTGTGTCTCTATGAATAAACAAATAAAATATTAAAGAAAAGAAAGTTCTTTCTTTAAAAAAAAAAGAAAGTTACACATCTAGCAGATAGCAGGGAAGAACATCAGCATGGATTCGAGTCTGCATTTGCTATGGGACATATAGTCCAGGAAAACTTCCCCAAAGAGGAGGGGGATGTAAACTTTGAAGTATTTGTATGTGCTGTTCAGGTCGAGATGTTATCCAAAGGGAAGAGCCCTAGGGAAACATGCAAATATACGAATGCATCAGAGATCACGGGTTTGTACATATGCACGTAATACCTACTGGTTGTGGCCTGTGGGAGTGGAGGGAAGGGGCTCGGGGGGATGGCCTGGAGGGAGATATAGAGGGTCTCTGGTCACGCTAAGGAAGTTGGACACTTTGGAGGGGGCTCATGGAGTATTTTATGTCAAAAGTAAAAATGACATGGATGGTCTTGTTTGTATGGAACAAATCACCTCAGTGGAAATCTAGGTCCTTTGTTCCTTCTTGATTCCTTAGGCAAATGAGATCTGTTAGAGCTTTTTGCAGTCATACATGACAATAAAGAAATCCATTCTGCAGGCAGATAAAGCCCTTACTTGTGGGGATAAGGCCATAGCAAGCAAGGGGCAGCAGGACTCTATCCTTGGGTGGGTAAGCTCCTGCATTGCCCTCTGATAGCCCAACCAAAGATCTTTCCAAAAATGATGAGCTTCCCCTTCTTCTATAGGACGCACCCTCTTTAAACCTGAAAATAACAAGCAGAGTTGTAGCTGTATATCAGCCAGTCAAGGCCTTTCCCATCATATTCTCAAACCTGCTCTTCATGATGTGACCACCCTTTCCTTCAAATTTGATTTTATCTCTGATCTCAAGAGGGTAATGCTCAGGCCTGAGCTTTTACTTTTTTCTCTTTCCAAAATCTGCATAGGGCTTTGGAGCAAGCCAGGAAGGAGGCAGCAAAGAAGGAACAGGCATGGCTAAGAGAGAAACAGTGGAAGCAGCAATAGCAGACAGAGGCTTGAGAACGAAGCCTCAAGGAAAGCAACAGCCAACTAAGCAAGAAACTGGAGAGAGAAACAGACAGTGATCTGAGGGAGCAGACAAGAATATGGGAACACAAGCTCAATCAATGCAAGTCTAGCAGGAAATACAATTCCTGGTGGCCATTGCCCTGGCACATCAGGAGGGAATGTATGAAAGTTAAAGCAAAATGGGAAAGAGAAGCATTACTGCCATTCCTTGCATTTGATCCACTAAAATTATTGTTTCCTGGCTTTTCAAGAGGTCTTTGAATCAAGCTCCACATGAGACCCTGGAGAGTCCAGGATAACCTTGGCCCTTCCAAAGCTATATCAATAACCTCTCCAAGTCGCCATGCTGGTGGGATTCTAGAATGCTCTCATAGAGCCCAAATTAAATAGGGTTTCATGGATTATCAAGTAGATAATCCAACCAGGTTTTGTTTTGTTTGTTTGTTTAGAGAGAGAGTAGGAGTGGGGAGTATTCAGGGGTGGAGGGCAATCGGAGAGGGAAATAGAATCTTAAGCAGGCTCTAAGTCCATGGGGGACTTGGAGCCCAACTCGGCGGTTGATCTCACAACCCCGAGATCACGGCCTGAACCAAACTCAAGAGTGGGACACTGAACTGACTGAGCCACCCAGACACCCCAAAAAGGTGTCTTTAATATAAGCAGCAACAGGGCGCTTTACCAAGATCACTGTCAATTGTCAGAAACCCTACTACCACCAAAGACACTGACATGGATCTGTGCTGACTTAAAACTATCAGATATGCCCAGGCTTAGAAATACAGGGAACGGATACCTTCTAAACTTGCTGCATAGCTTGCCTAAGTCATTGCATGGCACCAGGGGAATCCTCTCCTTTCCCATTTAGAAGTGTTGGCATCAGAATTAAAAAAAAAATTGTTATAAGTATTTATTTTATTTTTTTGTATATTTTTTATTGGAGTTCGATTTGCCAACATATAGTATAACCCCCAGTGCTCATCCTGTCAAGTGCCCCCCTCAGTGCCCATGACCCAGTCACCCCATCCCCCCGCCCACCTCCCTTTCCACTACCCCTTGTTAGTTTCCCAGAGTTAGGAGTCTCTCATGTTTTGTCACCCTCTCTGATATTTCCCATTCATTTTCCCTCCTTTCCCCTTGATCAGCTTATAAGTTTCCATTATTTCTATGATACAGGTGACCATGCTATCCCAAGTGGGACTGAAGATAAGTTCACATGAACTAATGGCTCCCTCCCAACATGCAGGTGGGGTTGGAACATAGTATGGCACTTGTCCCCATGCCTGGCTCAGCACCCTAGCAAAGTGCTCATGGTGTGTGCATATTGGGAAGGTTGGAAACTTCCTCTGACTGCCCAGGTCAAACCCAGAAGATATTCTCTGCTTCAGATATTATCCTCTGGCGATCTCCTAAGAAAGAACAGCTTTATCATAAAATAGAGACAATTTACAAAGCTCTTAAATATAAAATGTGACTCTTGAAAAAAACGTAGATTTTCAAAAGTTTACTTTTTCCTTTCCCCACAACCCTTTGCCTTAGGATCCCAAAGGATTTGTTTAATGAAGGATTTAGGAAGAAATCTGAGATAAGTGCAGAAATAAATCATCTCAGAAATTTAATTGAGATTACTAGAGAGGATAAAACTCCCTGGATTCCACAGAACCTGGACACACTTGTCACTGAAGCAACCGCAGGTCTGCCTGTTTCTGCAATACTTGTTGGTCAGGGTCTGAAGAACCTGAGCTCACTGTTTCACTAGGATTAACTTTTCTCTCACACAACTAAAGAATGTGGACACATGCTCCACCCTATTTTTGACATGTATGCTTTTTAAAAGTTGCACTCAGGAATATGTTAAACATAACAAAGTGCCTATTAGAGAATATATCAGTGCCTTACACACATTAGATAGATCAATTGCCAGTTTTATTAGTTTGAAGGGAAACAACTTTTTATAATATACAGTGGCAAACTTTAGCCTACAGGCCACATCTGTCTTGCTGCCTGTTTGTTTGTTTATTTTTAAAGATTTTATTTATTTATTCATGAGAGACACAGAGAGAGGGAGAGAGGCAGAGACACAGGCAGAGGGAAAAGCAGGCTCCATGCAGGGAGCCCAACATGGGACTCGATCCTGGGACTCCAGGGTCACGCCCTGAGCCAAAGGCGGTGCTAAACTGCTGAGCCACCTGGGCTGCCCACTGCCTGTCTTTTTGAATAAAGTTTTATTGGAACAGCACCATACTTACTCAGTTACATACTGTCTGCAGCTGCTTTAATGCCACAACAGCAGAGTTGAGTAGTCACAACAAATATTGTATGACTCACAAAACCTAGAATATTTCCTTTTGGGTCCTTTACAGAACAAGTTTGCCAACTGCTTGTTTAGGAAAATAGGCCAAATTTGCAATATAAGTAAAAAAATTACCTTGGAAAAAACTTATCAAGAATGCTTCTGAAATCAAAAAAGAAGAAAAGAATATACATAACCATATATACGTGTATATTTCAAGTCAATTTTCCCCTAATTCATTTATAAATTTAATGTGTTCTGACGTTAAAACAAAATAAAAGAAAAAAAAAAGAAGGTGTTTTGGTGAAGATAGGTAGGCTACCATCTTTATACAGGTTTAAATGGAAATGCTCACAATGCTTTAAAAAATTGTCAGGGTAAATCAGAAGAAGAATAAAGAAGAACCAGATCTACTTCATATGAAAACCTCCTCTAGAGCTGCAGTAATTACACCAGTGTAGCACCAGCTCCTAACGAGGCACACAAAGCTGCAGAACAGTTTTCCTAGTCCAGAGATAGAAACAAATACTTTCAGGAACTATTTATCTTAAAGGCTTTCAAATCTGTGGGAAATAATGAACTGTCCAATAAATTGTCAAGGCAACTTACTAGCCACTTACAGAAAACAGAGAGATTAGATCTCATATTTATTGTAGCGAGGTAAATTCCAGATGTACTATAGATTTAAACATGAAGATTGAAACCATTAAATCTGGAAATCTGAAATCTTTTTTTAAAAAAAATCTTGTTTAGGTGTGTTGGGTGGGGTTAGGGTGCGGAAAAAAAATAAAAAAATAAAAAATCTTGAAATGTGGAGTTCTTTCTAAGCATGACGTAAAACCCAGAAGACACAAAACATATACAAAGTACACAAAACTGAAATAAATCCTTTATGCCAAGATAAGTCAAAAGACAAACAGCACTCTGAAAATGTTTTCAACTTGTATTTTTCTGTGATATATAAGAGAGAAAATTCAGTGTCCCCTTCCCTGATATATGTGGACTAAAAAAGACCCCAATCTCTCTCTGTTCCTGTTGTCTGTTTGAAAATATGAAATGCAAAGACTATCAGTGACTATATTTTTGATAAAGTGAAGAGACTATCTTGAGGCAAAAGAATCACTTCATTTGTAAATAAAGACAGTTTTGCTTCCTTTTAAAAAATCTTTATGCCATTGTTCCCCTTGCCTTATTGCACTGATGAGGACTTCTAATATTACCTGAGGATCTCTTATGTTAGGTTTAATCAAAGTGGTGAGAGAAAAATCCATTTTTTCTCCTGACAGACGGAAAATATTCAATAGTTCACTGTGGTGTAGAATATTCATTTCAGGTTTTCATAGATACCATTTATCCATCTTAGAAAGTGTTCTTTTCCAGTTTTGCCTACGGGTTTTCATGCTTTCTCAGTTATGTGCCAACTTAGTAAAATATTTTTTCTCCATCTGTTTTCTTCCCTATTCTCTTAATTTTGTGAATTGCATCTGTTGATTTTTGGATGAAAAATCAATCTTGTTTTCTTGGGAAAACTCCACTTGGTCATGATTCCCTCCATTTATATTGCTGTTTTCAAACTGCAAATGTTTTGTTAAGGATTTTCGTATGTATGTGCTTCAGAGGCTTGATGTCTAATTTTATTTCCTTGTAATGTTCTTGTCATAATTAGGGGTCAGGTTTATGCTGGCCCCATAAAATGGCTTATGAAATGTTTGCAGAATTTTTCTGAAAAAGATAGCATACAATTTTTATTTTTCCTTCAAAATTTTATAATGTTCACCAATAAATCTATCTGTTCACTGAGCTGAGTTCACTTTGTCAAACTTTTTCTTGACAAAGTATTTAATTCTGAAATTAATTTTAGTTAATATACAGCTATTCAAATGCTTTTTCTTTTTGCATCAATTTTGTTAAGCTAGAGTTTTCAAGGAATCTGTCTATTTATCTAGGTTACCAACTGTATTGGCATAAAGATGTTCATGAAATTTCTCTATTAGGTTCACAGTGATGCAGGATATCTCATGATATGTTCACTTTTATTCCTAATATTGGTGATTTGTGTTTTCTCCACTTTTTATTGACCATTCTAAGCTCTAAATTATAATTCTTAACTATTTTATGTTTTCAAATAAGAAAATTTTAGGTTCTTTTAAATTGTCTTCTGTCTCCATATTTTCTGTTTTATAATTTTCTTCCTCCTATATGCATTGTATTTAATTTCCTCTTATTCCTTAGGACATAAGTTGATCAGTGATTTTAATCCTTTTATATTTCATGAAGTCTTAAAGTTACAAATTTCTCTGTAATAACTGATTGAATTATATTCCTCAAATATTGATATACTTTATTTTAAAAGTATTTTCTAATTTACCCTTGTGATTTTACTTTTACCTCTAAAGTTATATAGGCTTCCTTACTTAATTTTCAAATATTTGGTATTTCATAGTTTTTAAAAAGATTTTATTTATTTATTTATTTGAGAGTGAGCACGAGCAGGGTGAGGGGAAGAGAGAGAAGCAGACTCCCCACTAAGCTGAGAGCCCAATGAGGGGCTCAATCCCGGGACTCTGGGATCATGACCTGAGCTGAAGGCAGATGCTTAACAAACAAAGCCACTGAGATACGTCATTCCATGGATTTTTGAAGTTAATTTTTAATCTAATTTTCTTATGTCAGGGAATTTCTTATGAAGTTAATTTTTAATCTAATTTTCTTATGTATACTGTATGATTTTAATCCTTTAAAAGTTATTGAGAGTTGTTTCATATTCCAAAATATGATTTATCATCATGAAATGTATGTTTATTCTTCAGTTTGACCAATGCAATGCTAACCAAGGTCATTAAACACAAAAGCCAATATATTTGGAGCAAATATCATAATGCCTATTTCTTGCTTGCTTGACATTCACAGGGCATGAAGTTGTTTGCTGTGAAGGAAGTACTGGGGAACGGATGTAAGAGGGAAAGTATTAGTTTCTATTGCCATGTTTATAAACTCTGTTTCTTATTCCAAAGCTCCTGTCCAAGACATTCTAATCCAGGCTTTTAAAGCAGCAGAATGACTGCTATATTCCACTTTCCAGGATAAGGGTCAAAGCATGCCAAGATATAGTATTTTTGTGTGATCACAAATATAGTATATTTGTGATTTTGCTGAATACTTCCAAAAGACACGGTATGCTTTTGCACACACATGCTGCATGTTATTATTTATTTCTCTTGTTTTGTGAGAATTGGGAAAGGGAGAAGGGAGACTTAGAAGTTTCTTTTACTTTCTGTCCATTAGTCTCCAAGCACTGCCTAGCAAGGAGTGAAGAACTGAGGAACAGACATGGATTTCATGATGATAAATCATATTTTGGAACAAAAATAGGCCCTAAGGACAAAAGTCGCAAAGCAACTCCTGAAAAACATCATCTAGCTACATCTTTTAGGTAACTGCTTTTTGGTGGACACTTGGTGGCAGTACTTTGATGATACTGTGGTGGTTCCTGGAAAATGATAGGGGAGGTGGATACAGGGCAGTGGTCCCAGCTGTGCTTATGGGAAGGAGGTGACTGGTGGCAAGAGCTGGGTCTTCCTTCAACTAAGACTGGCAAACATTTATCACCTTTGTTTCCAGCTGTAGGCCTGTCAAGTTATTTCCTGTAAAACAGGAAAAGATCTTTCTCTGTCCCTGATACTACTACACTAAACCTATTTTTCAAATGGTTGAATTCAACTTCTGGAATGACACTGAGTTTCACAGACCCACTCCCCAGCAAAACAATCATGCTGGCACAAATTGTTTAAAAAGCAGCTATTGAAAGTCTCTGGAAACTGCCCTAGGGACATAGAGCAAATAATTATTTGAGAATTTTTACTAAGTTTGGAAAGAACAGTGAGGGTCCATAGCACATGAGCCACTACTCACACTCTCTCCACCCCCCTCCCAGCTCAGCAGGATAGAATCTCCACTTTCGTAGATGTGGCCAGGAAAGCAAGGATCTCTCTACCCTCAGCTTCCAGTCAAGGGACAACAGAGCACACTGGGAGGGGCTGAATACCAGCATTTTCATCACCTGCAGCTCTAAATTGCAAAGGCTAATTTCCTGGTGAGTGCAGTCAAAAAGTGAGGGGCTCCCTTCCTCTCCCTGTTCCCCATTCATTGGGTGGAAGACCTATGGCAAGTGAAGCAGGCAGAGAATACTGGAGTCCTGATCACACCTGCATAGCTTACTCATAGGGCAGAGGTTCCAATTCAGGAGAGCAATGTGAGAAAACAGGAAGCTACTGCCCTTGCCCAGCATGCTGCTTTAAAGTAAAGGTGTTACTCAGAAGGAAGTGGGCCACTTCTCCCCACTACACCACAGCTCAGAGGTTTTGCTTAGAGGGAGGGAAGTCATAATAAAAAAGACTATGAAGCTCTCCCCCAGAAGAACTGACTTTATTTGGAACCAACTGTAGGGGAGTCTAAGCTAAGGACAAAACCAATGGTAATCTGGGGGGTAATCAATTAAGAAATTATATACTTCTCTTAATTAAAAGCAACAAGCTTAATTAAAAGAAACATAGGCCAGTTAGTTCATCAGAGAGAACCAGAAAAAAAAAAGAGTTAAGAGTCAGAACCCTACAGTCAGAACCCCAAAAACTGGCCTCAAAAATTGTTCTTACCTAAGTTTAATTGAATCAGACTAGAGCAATTATTCCCCCAGGACACTGTCAAAAAACTGTAGAACAATCAGCTGGAAGGGTGCCCCAGGTAGCAGTATTTTTAAACAACCCACGCTCCTGCTCAGCGACCATAATGCTCAGCTAGTTCTGGGAAACACTAGACAAAACCAGAACAGCTGCCTCCCAGTGTCTCCCAATGCAAAAGCTTGTATGACTCTTCTCAGTACAGTTAAAATATGCTGACTTCTAACTACATCCCTTGGACACATATGCTAGAATGGTGATGTGTAAGTTTGAGATCACAGTTCTTAGCCTGAACCCACACAGCATAGGGAAAATTCTCATGTTTTCCTACCTGGAAGAGTTTCTATCAGATTTCTATATCAGGCTAGAAGTTCTCATTTTTCTTTTAACATATGTGAGAATTAATGCCATTCAGACTACAAGTTCTCTCCCAGTAGCATCATTTTGGCTAAATCATCTTACAGATATTGTCCTCTGACCTAACATAACAGCCAAGTATTTACCCTCATAATGGGTGAATATCAGGAAAGGGGTGGTATCCTTCTTGTTTTCTAGATTAAACCAAGCTTCCTCTTGCAAGCATCCTCCTTGTTCTAATGAGAGAAACTCCTTTCAAAAGGAAAATACAGACAATATAACAAATTGTTATTATAAAATCTTATTCATGAAAGAATGAGGATGTTTAGCAGTTAAACTTTTATCAGCCTAACTCCTTAGTTTTAGATCCATGTGGACAGGCTTACATCTAACAAAAATAGAATTCTGAGTGTGCCTCTGGGGTCTGCATTTAGAAATAAAGCAATAGAATACACTTGAAAACAGAATCAAATGCATTTGAGAATGTAGTCAATGTTAATCCTCCTTCATTCTGGTTCCCCAATGTTAAAAACAGACTTCTATCGCCAAGCAAAATTTAATGTTTCTGAATTTCATATAAAAGAACTTAATGTACTCTTTTCTGACTTCTTTGCTCAACATTGTTTGTGACAGTTATTCTTTTTAAAATTTTTTAAAGATTTTATTTATTCATGAGAGACACAGAGAAAGAGAGGCAGAGACATAGACAGAGGGAGAAACAGGCTCCATGCAGGAAGCCTGATGTGGGACTCCATCCCAGGACCCCGGGATCCTGCCCCAAGCCAAAGGCAGACGCTCAACCTCTGGGCCACCCCGGCGTCTCTTATTTTTTCAAGAGAGAGAGGGAGTATAGCAGGGCAGGGTAGGGGAGACAGAGAGAGAATCTCAAGCAGGCCCCATGCCCAGTGTGGAACCCAATGCAGGCCTTGATCTCACGTCCCTGAAATCACAACCTGAGTCTAAATCAAAAGTCAGACGCTTAGCTGACTGAGCCACCTAGGTGCCCCTGTGACCAGTTATCCTTATTGTGTGCAGCAGGAGTTTATTTATTCTTTTTAAAGCACTACAAAATGTTTCTCAGCCTTGGCACTCTTGATTTGGGACTGGATAACTTTTTATTGTGAGAGCTGCCTTGTGATTATAGGATGTTTAGCAGCAACCCTGTCCTGCAATTATCTGATGCCAGTTGCACCTGTTCTGCTAACCAATCCAGCTGCAACATTCAATTATGACTCCAGGCTTTGCCATAGATCACCACTGGGGCAAAATCATCACCACTGGGTACTACTGAGATGGCATAAATAAAACCATCTCTATTCAATCACATCTTGGTCTCATAATAGGTATTCCAAGGTCTAAGCAGCCATAAGGGCTGGATGAAAGCATAGAAGGAGGGGCCACTTGACAAAAGGAAGAGGTCTTCTTTGTTTCAAATTATGTTTAATTTACTGAGTCTTGATGGAGAAGATAATGGTAACATGAGCCAACTCACTAACTCATGCCATAAATCCTCCTGGTCTCTGTTTTTTTGTTGATTTATCAATGGGTAAAAATGTTTACCCAATTTTATCAAATTTTAAAATATTTTGATGTGAAGTATTTTTAATACTTTGACATTCAAAATGTCTAGTTCAAAATACTGCCAAATGTCAAAGGTTCTTGTAATTCTCCTTTTTACCTTCTTAGGATAATATTAAGTAATTGAACTCCGAATGAAATCCAAAACTTCCATTTCACTGGAACTATATAACAAATCTAAGGAAGGCCTCTAAACTTACTGCCTCTGGTACAACATATTTATCTCATAAAGATAAGATTAATCTTTGGATTAATGACTCATTGATTGCAAAGATAAGATGATGATGATGATGATGACAATGAGAAGGATGATAAGAATGTCAACACCAAATAGGTTAGTAATACAAGTTCACATACATGAAGTCATTTATGAGCATTATGGGATGGATTTTCCATATAGTTTATCTCCTGAGATCAAAAAGCCAGGAGGCTATGAATCAAACTCAATCATAGTCCTTACTAACACCAAAGCAGGTGCCTCTAAACATGATTGCATCTAGCCCTTCAATAAATATATAGAGACCATTTCCTGCACAGCGTAGGCGGGATCAAGGAGTTTGTACTTAGCAAAACAGCCTTGGTGTCTATGTTCAAGCAGTTTTTCATCTAGAAATAAAACATAACCAAATTGTTATACCAACAAATGAGGCTTTGAACTTCTGACAAGCACTGTAGAATAATATTGCAGGGCACCAAAAGTACATGTGGAAAGGAGCCCCAATATAGATTAATCAGTCAGTGATCCTTCCCCAAGGAAAGGAGAAAATACAGACAACATTACAAATTGTTAATATAAAATCTTAACAGATAATAGAATCTCTAGAGTCTACAGAGCACAGAATTTGTAAGAGCACAACTAGGAGAGATACGAGAGAAGTGAGTTTCAGGCAGAAGACTGTGCCTATTTGCTTACTGGGGAAGACACTTCTGTATTTGGTACCTGAAAAATGACCCATGTGGTGAAGGAGGGAGAGATAGTCCTCACACATTCAGAGGTGGGCAGGCAGGGACCAGACTGGAGGATCTCCCAGGCCTGCTATGGAGACTGAACCCCATCCTAACTGCAATCAGAAGCTTTTAAGATTTTGTGTGGAAAAGAGACATGACTTAATTGGTAGTTTTTAAAAACTGCTGCGATGACTGAATGGAGAATGAATTGGATATAGCCCAGTGAGGATTCCTGGCTGTATCAGCAGCCCTGACAATAAATTATTCCACAGCTTCCTGAAATGACCAGCTTATTTGTACAAAGATTTAAAACGCTGAAGGCTATCTACGTGCTTGCTCCTGACAAACAAACTTTTTCCTTCCCAATTGTATATACTTCCAGTCATTGTTATTTCTTGTGTTTTTTTTTTTAATTTTTAACTATACAGTTCAGTAGCTTATACACATTCTCATGTAACAGATCTCCAGAACTTTTAAATCTGGCAACACTGAAACTATATCCATTAAAAAACTTCAATTTCCTCCTCCCCCAAACCTCTGGGAACCATTCTGTTTTCTCTTCCTATAAATTTGATGAGTCATTATGTTTTTATTTATTTATTTATTTATTTATTTTTTAATTTTTATTTATTTATGATAGTCACAGAGAGAGAGAGAGAGAGGCAGAGACACAGGCGGAGGGAGAAGCAGGCTCCATGCACCGGGAGCCTGATATGGGATTCGATCCCGGGTCTCCAGGATCGCGCCCTGGGCCAAAGGCAGGCGCCAAACCGCTGCGCCACCCAGGGATCCCGAGTCATTATGTTTTTAAACAAGGTTTATTATTGAAGTGTAATTGATAGTATGTTTTCTTTTCTCCCAAAATCAAGCATTTCAAATTTTATTTATTTATTTTTAAAGATTTTATTTATTTATTCGTGAGAAACACAGAGAGAGAGGCAGAGACACAGGCAGAGGGAGAAGCAGGCTCCCTGCAGGGAGCCCGATGAGGGACTCGATCCAGGGACCCTGGGATCACAACCTGAACCAAAGGCAGATGCTCAATCACTGAGCCACCCAGGTGCCCCTTGAAATTTTATTTTTGTTAGTTTGGAGCTTTTTTATTCAAGAGACCTTTGTTCTATACCTTTTCTGCCCCTCCTCCTAAAACAAACTGAACTTTTTCCACCCTCCCTTTCCTCATCCACGCACTTCTCTTACATACGCCCATATACAGACTTAGACACAACATGCTGCTGCTTAGTCACTATTTCACTGGGGAAACTCCAAGGAGTCAGACAGAAAGCTGGCACAATGGAAGCCATCTGTTTGTTGCTGCTACCCGGGAGCTGCACCTAAACTCTGCCCTTGTTATCAACTTCTCACAGACTTTCCTGTCCACTGTGATCCCTTAAACACTTTGAACTAGATAGTCATATGTTTCAAATAAACTCATATAAAGGTTTTGAGCCAGAAAAACAATCTCTGAGGTCATTCAAGTTCACTTACACAGTCCTTCCTACAATTGTAACCGAGGTTGAAACTGAAAGCAATGAAGAGCTATTTTCAGAACAGGTTCAATTCTAGGAAATCACTTGCTTTTCCATTAGGGAATAATACGCACATGATTTTTAAATCTCCTCTGTAGGATCTTACAGGCCTTCTATGGATAGAGTCCACTATCCTAGCTGCAATCAGAAGCTTTTAAGATTTTGTGCAGAAAAGTGACATGACTTAATTGGTCTTGAACACTGCATAAAAGTGTTCAAGGACAACTGAACTACTGTCCCCAGGGGGCCTTTGCAGACTCTCTCTAGGCACTTCCTTCCACTGGGATCCCCCATTGCATTTCATGATTTAGAAAAATGTGATGGAATGGGCAGGTACTACTTGTTACAAAATGTCACCAAAGCTCCAGAGCCCTCAAAATGTCTCTTCAGTTTCAGCTCCAGGTCTCTGTCTACCTGTAGAATATCGTACCCCAGTGTTCCCAAAGCAAGGGTGTCTGCGCACCATTTGTGAAACTCACAATTTACATATGGCCTTCTTCTCTCTCTCAGCAGACTAACTACTGGGATAATAGAATCAGCGTGTAAAACAAAGGTTATTATTGTAACATCTCCCCAAATTCTTGACATAGAGGAAAATGTGTACATTTATAAAAATACTTAGGGGTGTGCCGAGGTGGCTCAGTTCGTTGGGTGTCTGCCTACAGCTCAGGTCATGATCTCCGGGTCCTGGGATCAGCCCAGTGTTGGGCTCCCTGCTCAGCAGGGTGTCTATTTTTCCCTCTCCCTCTGCCATTCCCCTTGTTTGTGCTCTCCTTCTGTCAAATAAATAAATCTTAAAGAAATAAAAAATAAAAATACTTTGAAGTGCTTCCTGTAACACAGGAGGAGACTACCAAGTTGTAAGTCTCAGCAGAAAGCTAAATAGTGAAAAATGACTGCTAACTTGCTTTGCCAGCCTATCGTATTTCCTCCTCAAGCAGGTCATTGGTAGAGAAAAGAAAACAGAAAAGGTGGAGGAGAGAGAGAGAGAGAGAGAGATTGGACCCACCAGGGTCAAAAGGGTTTGGGCTTTGGAGGAGTGGAAGGCTTGTCTTTCTCCACAAAACTGATGGCAAAGATAGCTGAGACAATATCCTGGGAGTTTGTGAAACCAGTGGGGCTTGGAGCCTGGTGCTTTAAAAGTCAGCTAACTCAGCACCAGGTGAGTCTGGGGTGGGGGTGGGGGTACTGAGAGCCAGGTCGCAACCAGGGACACAATCTCTGGGCAAAGGGAAAACAGATCTGTTCTGATTTCAGAGAGTGCTAGGGGACTTCTCCAAGAATACAGGAAACTAGCAGATGACATTTTCCTCCCCCGCCCCACAGCATAAACAGAGGTGGGGCTGTGGTGGCAACTGTAGTCTAGGCCCAGCGCTCAGGGCCAATTTTGTTAGAGCCGAGGGCTGCCCCCCTCTCCCCACCTAACCACCACCCCCACCACCAACCCCTCCCTGGCCACTGGGTGCTCAGCTGCTCTCACATGTAGCACCCAAGTACTAAGCCCCACACCCAGCCATGCACCCCCATCCACTGTTGTGGGCCATGCCCGGATGCTGGATTCATAGCCACAGCCTTGCAAGGCTGCCACACCACACCCAGCCTGGGGGCCCCAACCATCATGTGCTGCGCCCAGCCAGGCCCCAGGACCCTGGCATGCAGCCCCCACCCCAGGCAGCACTTCAGGGGATCCAGCACAGGACTAGAGGCCTAATACAAATTTTCCTAATACCACTGTCCCAAAATATATAAAGAACATATACAACTCCATACCCCAAAAATAAATAATCCAATTAAAAAAAATACTCCAATTTAAAAAGACATGAACAGACAATTCTCAAAAAAGACATCATGATGATCAACAGACACATGAAAAGATGGTCATCATCACTGACCATCAGGAAAATGAAAATCAAAACTATAATGAGAGGGGCACCTGGGTGGCTCAGTCAGTTAGGTATCCAATTCGATTCTAGCTTAGGTCATGATCTCAGGATCCTAGAATGAACCCCATGTCAGACTCCATGCTCAGGGGGGAGTCTGCTTGAGGATTCTCTTGATCCCTCTCTTTTTGCCCCTCCCCCAACTCACACATGCTCTCTCAAATAAATGAATATATTTTAAAAAGCATTAAAAAAATACTACATGAGCTACATACCGTCAGGCCATCCAAATCTCAAGTTTATTTGGGTGGCTACAGGACAAAACAGAGTTTCACGAGCAGGTGGCCTAATCCCCATATTATCAAACTCTATTACACTGATGACTCTCCCTCCACCAGATCCACTGTGTTTTGAGGCATTCTCTGAGACCCCTTGAATTTCACTTATAGTACCCTGGTAGGAATGAGCCCCAGGGGCTCAGAGTGGCCCCATAACACACATCCTTGGATTTGTTTACTTACTTTCCTTCCTTCACTCTTTCCTATATTCACCTAGCTGAACGTGAGTGAGGCCTTGCAGATTGCAGAAATAATGCTTTCTGAAACCAGGTGTCGGCTCAAGATGTTTACACATAAGTTCTTTTCTTTTTTTTTTAAGTAGTGTTGAACTCAGGACCCTGAGATCAAGACCTGAGCTGAGATCCAGTCGGATGCTTAACCACTGGAGCCACTGAGGCACCCCAAGTATAAATTCTAACCTAGCACTGGCTCATCAATAAGCTCTGTTGCCTCAGAGGTGACTTTTTGGAAGTCTATCTCAAAAACTAACTGAAAAATATTTTTAAATATAACCGGACGGAGCCATGAGCAGTCACATATGGCAAGGGCATCAGACAATACAGAATTAGTCCAGGGAAGTCAGTAAACAAAGTATAAAACCATCAACAATCTTTTGAGGGGATGATGGAATCCACAGTTACAACATTATATTATTTGTAATGTCTTGTTTTCAAAACAAGTTAGGAGGCATGCAAAGAAACAGAAAAGTTGGCCTAATCATAGGAAAATAAGTTAATAGAAACTATCTCTTGAGGCATGAGCAGACAAATATCTCATTTAACAGGCAAATATATCAAAGCATCTATTATGAGTATGCTTAAAGAACTAAAGGTACCTATGGTTTGAGAATCAAAGAGGGTTAAAATGATTCATGACATAGAAAATATCAATAACAAGAAGTTACTGAAAGAACAAAACAAATTCCACAGTGGAATAGTAGAACTGGAATACAGTATAGTGCCTCAAAAACAGATTTGAACTGGCAAAGGGAAGATCTGTGAACTGAAAATAAATCAATA
Source organism: Vulpes lagopus (assembly GCF_018345385.1). Classification (NCBI taxonomy): domain Eukaryota; kingdom Metazoa; phylum Chordata; class Mammalia; order Carnivora; family Canidae; genus Vulpes; species Vulpes lagopus. The sequence goes on from NC_054826.1 coordinate 148,195,204, forward strand.
GAGAGAATCCATTTTGAAGAATAGAAAAGAGGACAAAATTAGGAATCATAGAGCGCAGAGACTGTGAGGCACCATCAGGTGTGCCAATATAGGCAGGGTGGACATCTCATCAGTCGATGAAAGGCAGAAAATGTTAGAAAAAAATACATGAAAAAAATAATAATGCAAAACATGCATGATTTATGAGAAACATCAATCAAGAAGTTCTATGAATTCCAAGATATAAAAGTATAACAATGCACACCTACATACATCATAGTCCTAAAAGAGGACTCAGTTTGGGGAAATACCCAAACAAACTGCCTACATTTTGACCTCAGTCTGTACTTTTTAACTGATTAAGTACTCTTAAGACCAGCAAGACCCTATGTGGTGTCCTCCTTGAAATAAGTCCCTTTCTGTTTCACCACTGCTGGCCTCTCTGCCTTTGGGTTTTGTCAATGACAAGTGGCTAGACCCAGTCTGCTTGGGACCCCTGAAGCCAGGTACCCTTGTGCCCTTGGATTCTACTAACAGTCCACTTGTGCACAGACAAGCTGGGGACAAAATAAAGAAGGCTAGTTAGGGCGATATTTACTCAGGTCTAACTGCAGAGTGACGGGGATCCACAAACTGCCCTCTATACCTTATCAGGCTCTGGTGGCTTTGTTCCCACATGCCTTCTCCAAATATTTAACACACCATGAAGTTCTTTTACTATCACAGTTTCCTCCTCCATTTCATTTCTCAACTTCCTCAATTTGTTTTCAGTTTCTGGGGGTGGAGAAAACAGAAAACGGGTGAGTTGAGAGGCAGCTGGAAGCTCATTCTTGAACAGACCAGCAGGTCTGCAACTATGGAGCAGGTATGTTCAGTTCTAAACTTTCTTTTGCATGCACTTTAGGTTCGGGCTTTAAGCCCTAATTTCTGAGATAAAAAGGGGAACTGAGAATAGTAATGCAATAGATAAATCTAAATAGGGAAGATATAAAACCTTGTATTTGTGATTTCCACTTAATGTTGTTTACATATTCTTGCTCTAAAATCTACATATTCTAAAAATCTATGTTTTAAAAAAATATGAATTATAGAGGAAGCTTAAGACTACAATGAAATCCTACCTTCTATTCTTTAGATGCACCCTGTCGTGATATTTTGTGATATTTGCATTCTCTTTCTAAACAGATATAGAAGTTTTTCTGTTTACATTCTTATACTGATTATTATTTGGGGGAATAAGTAACAGAGGCCATGACTCTTCACCACTAAATACTCTAGCACATTTATCTGATACTAAATACTGTAAATGTCCTTCTACTTTCTTTGGACCCACTTCCTTCCCCCACGGCTGCTCCTTTCTCTCCCCTGGCTACTGTTTCCAACACTCTCATAAGTCTGTGTTCTGTAAGGACATTCCTGGCCATCCTACTAGTATTTGCAGTGAATTCTCTGAATATTTAACATAGCGAACCTCTTCCTTCTCCTGGAGGCTCACTCTGTCTGCATCGCCTCTGAAACCCCTTGCTCTCCCAGGACTATCACCCCGGAAAGATCCGCCAGGCTTTCTACTTTTTATTCTTAAGCTGAACTAAATCATTTCAACACATAATTCAATTAACCCCTATCACTCACATATATCTCTTTCCTCAGGATTATTTCAGTTTAACAAATCTACTATGTGCCCAACATGGGGACTGAACAGAGAACAGAACAGACAGGACACCTTTCTCTTCAAGCTTAAACCTTAGTGAAGATAGTTATAATGGTGATAAACAGTAAAGTATAATCCTTGTTGTACCGTCTGTTGTCTCCCTAGTTTGAGATGGTTATTGGGAAATACTGTTAACTCTCCCCTTGTTCCATTCTAATCTATCTCCCCTTTCTCTTATACTAATAGGATTCGTGCTTACTTGCCACGCACACAGTTTCCCAGAATAATGATGGCTGGAATAATGATTCCAGCCTCTCTTGTGGTTGTGTACAGGAATATGAATAATCTAAGAAGCAATCTGGTTTATGTATATAAGATGAATTAGTAAAGGAGAGGCCTATCTTCCCTTTGTCTGTTCTATGCTTAGAATACAAGTATGAGGGGCACCTGGGTGGCTCAGTGGTTGAGCATCTGTCTGCGGCTCAGGTTGTGACCCCAGGGTCCTGGGATTGAGTCCCATATCGGACTCCCAGCGTGAAGCCCGCTTCTCCCTCTGCCTGCGTCTCTGCCTCTCTCTGTGTATCTCTCATGAATAAATACATAAAATCTTTTTAAAAAAATACAAATATGGCAGCACACCATCTCACACCATGGACCACCCCTTAAAATGACTGAGCATATGATAAAAAGGTTCTGAAGCCTCAATCCTTATGAAACAAAAGCACACACCATCTCTAGATTACTAGCCCCAAAATTTATGAGAGAGAAATCAATGTACATTGTTTAGGAGACTTTTTTTCTAATTGTCACAGCTAATCCTAATCCTAATTGATACAGTTATTTTATTTTTTTAATAGTAAATTTATTTTTATTGGTGTTCAATTTGCCAACATACAGAATAACACCCAGTGCTCATCCTGTCAAGTGCCCCCCTAAGTGCCCGCCACCCAGTCAACCCCACCCCCCGCCCTCCTCCCCTTCTACCACCCCTAGTTCGTTTCCCAGAGTTAGGAGTCTCTCATGTTCTGTCTCCCTTTCTGATATTTCCTACCCATTTCTTATCCCTTCCCCTCTATTCCCTTTCACTATTATTTATATTCCCCTTCACTATTATTTATATTCCCCAAATGAATGAGACCATATAATGTTTGTCCTTCTCCGATTGACTTATTTCACTCAGCATAATACTCTCCAGTTCCATCCACGCTAAAGCAAATGATGGGTATTTGTCGTTTCTAATGGCTGAGTAATATTCCATTGTATACATAGACCACATCTTCTTTATCCATTCATCTTTCGATGGACACCGAGGCTCCTTCCACAGTTTGGCTATTGTGGACATTGCTGCTAAAAACATCGGGGTGCAGGCGTCCCAGCATTTCATTGCATCTGTGATACAGTTATTTTAGAAGACTTTGGGGGCAGGGGCCACAGCTTATCTATCTTTTTATCCAAGCACACAAGTACAATTTGTAGCACATAATGGATAATCAACCAATGTGTCTAAGTGGGGGGAAAAAAGCCACAATAATGGGACTGGATATCAAGGAATAAAAATATGAAAAGATATCCTTCATAAACCTGAGGTGAACTGGAGCCCCTAGTGAAGTACTAGCTGTGTGAGGAGAGAGCCAGGTCTGGAAACTGCTGAGTGGTTTGTAGGATGACAACCTGATTCTAGAGAAGTAAGAGGAGCCCATTGGGTCATGATAATACATTAGAGAGAGTGTTTTGGGGATAGGAGAATCAATAGAAATCCCCTAGAAGTTACTGATCATCATACTGAAGTATGTGTAACCAGTGTTTTTGAGGAAAATTATCTTGCTGGTAATTGAGTGCAAAATATAGAACAGTAAAACAGACTTTCCAGGTTTCCAAACGTGGGTCTACAATCTATTCAGTACGTGCCGTGGAAAAACACCTTACCTAGACTTTCTGAGCCCCACTGATCTCATTTGCAAAGTAAGTATAACAAGCCTACTTTGCCGGTTCTTGTAAATACCAACGAGAGCAAAACATTGCAGGCTGGTGATACCCAGTATTTCATCCGTAGCTTCATCAGAGATTTGGAGACTAATGAGGGGAGCACTCTGCAATGGCCACTCTGCATTTTGTGCCGTGGAAAAGTACAGAAGTACTAATGTATGCATCCTCTGGTTAACTCTGAGGCAAGAGAATGACTTTGTGCTCTTATTTTACTGTGAGACTCTCCTAGGTTTGCAAGTTTCCGCTGCATCTGAGGAGACATCCTGTATAATAAATGCTCCTCTCAGAGCTTATATATATAAATATAAATATAAATATAAATATAAATATAAATAAATATATATTCCAGAGAAAACTAAATTTCTGACAATTTGTTCCTTAAAGTAGGTGGAATCTTATTTTTTTTTTTTTTTGAATCTTATTATTTTTTGAGAGAGAGAGAGAGAGAGAGAGTGAGCACAAGTGGAAGAGGGGCAGAAGGAGAGGGAGGGAGAGAATCTTTTTTTTTTTTTTTTAATTTTTATTTATTTATGATAGTCACAGAGAGAGAGAGAGAGAGAGAGAGAGAGGCAGAGACACAGACAGAGGGAGAAGCAGGCTCCATGCACCGGGAGCCTGATGTGGGATTCGATCCCGGGTTTCCAGGATCGCGCCCTGGGCCAAAGGCAGGCGCCAAACCGCTGCGCCACCCAGGGATCCCGGAGGGAGAGAATCTTAAGCAGGCTCCATGCCCAGTGCAGAGCGTGACATGGGGCTCGATCCCACGACCCTGAAATCATGACCTGAGCCAAAACCAAGGGTCAGACGCTTTACCAACTGAGCTACCCAGGTCCCCAGTAGGTGGAATTTTAATAGGAATAAATATAATCTCATTTACTCTGCCTCAGTTGTTCACCTCTTATCTAATTTTATTAAAATTTTTTATTTTTGATATAATCTTCTTTACCCTGCCTCAATTGTTCACTTCTTGTCTATTTTTATTTTTATTGATACAACATTGTGTAAGTTTTAAGGAATAAAATGAGTTGCTTTGATATATTTATAGATTGCAATGTGATTAATACCTTAGCCTTAGCTAACAAGCTAACATGTTATTTAATTATCATATTTATGTATATGTGTATGTAAGTGCTGGCAACAGTTAAGATCTAGTCTCTTAGCGGGGTAGTCCAGGTGGGTCAGTGGTTTAGCTCCGCCTTCAGCCCAGGGCCTGATCCTGGAGACTCATGATGGAGTCCCATGTTGGGCTCCCTGCATGGAGTCTGCTTCTCCCTCTGCCTGTGTCTCTGCCTCTCTCTCTCTCTCTCTCTCATGAATAAATAAATAAAATCTTAAAAAAAAAAAAAAAAGATCTAGTCTCTTAGAGGCTTTTAAGTTTAAAATCTTGTATTGTCTATAATCACTATCCTGAGGATCTCCAGGCCTTATTCACTTACTACTTGGGAGCTTATACCCTTATAAACCACAAACCTTCAATTCTTCCAACTCCTAGCCCCCATTCTACTATTTTTATAAGTTCAATTTCTTTTTAGATTCCACGAATAAGTGATAGTATATAGTATTTGACTTATGTCACTTAGCATAATGCCCTCAAGGTCCATAGATGTTGTCACAAATAGCAGCATTTCCTTATTTCTCATGCCTGAACAATATTCCACTGTATATACGTACACAAGTATACGTACTTCCATTCATCTATCACTTAGGTTGCTTCCATATCTTGGCTAATGTCAGTTATGTTGCAATAACATCAAAGGGTAGATCTCTCCTGGAGATCCTGATTTCAATTCTTCTGGATAAATAGACCCAAGTGGGATTGTTGGATTATATGGTAGTTCTATTTTTGATTTTATAGAAACTCCATACTGTTTTCCACAGTGGCTGAACTAATTTAAAATGTACTTTCCTACCATCCATGTACAAGGGTTCTCTTATCTCCATATCCTTGCTAATAATTATCTGTCTTCTTAATAATAGCCATCCTAACAGGTGTGAGGTGATATCTCATTGTGGTACATATGTATGTGTGTATGTATTTATTTATTTTAAAGACTCTATTTATTTATTCATGAAAGACACACAGAAAGGCAGAGACGCAGGCAGACGGAGAAGCAGGCTCCAGGCAGGGAGCCTGATGTGGGACTCGATCCTGGGACTCCAGGATCACGCTCTGGGCTGAAGGCAGGCGCCAAACCACTGAGCCACCCAGGTGTCCCTCATTGTGGTTTTAAGATATCCCTGGTTTCCCTGATGATTAGGGATGTTAAGCATCTTTTCATATATTGTTGGCCATCTAGATGTCTTCTTGGAAAAATATCTGTTTAGTTCTACTGATTTTGTAATCAAATGTTTTTTGGTTTTTGGGTTTTTTTGTTATTGACTTGTATGACTGTCTATTGTGTTAATATGCTTTGTTGAGAAAGATATCAAAGATATCGGAGCATGTTAACTGAAGGAAGATAGTTAAAATTTTTAACTGCAGTGATTGGAAGGAAAACACTAATTTAGTAGGTGGAGATGGGATTGATGAAAAGTTTCAAACTGTTTCATTTTAGAATTGTACTTTCTGATTTTTGAATCTCATCGATCTCCTAAATTTCTTGCCTCATTCAGGGCTGAGGATTCTGATGGTGACCTCTACGGATGCCTCCAACAGTGGAACGGTTCCTTGTCTAGACAATGTGGTGATACACCTGTCTACTGTGAGAAAATAGTGACTCTGCAGAGTCAAATTCCCACAAAAATGGTCCTGGCACTACCACATCTGGACAGTGAGGCAATCTTCACAGCGGAGTCCTCCCAATATGAGGAATTACAGCAGCAGTACATGGTACTTGGTCTTTATACTTGATCCTTCATGTTATTCACTCTACCTTGAAGCTACCTGAGTGGCCATAGATTAGCTAGCATTCATGGTGGAAGGATTCTGATTCTTCTAAGAGAGTTACAAAGGACACTCCTACTCTATCTTATCTCCTTCTCCTCCAAACTCAGACACATTATCTGAAGCAAAGTCCGTACAGACACTCAGATGACCTCCTTGACTAAATGTTGGCAGTTTCCCTGTTGATTGGAACATGCTTAGGTTATTTTGAGATTGCTGCTTTTTTTGGGCACTCCCTACCATTCACAACAACCCAAGTTTCTCTGAGAAGATTCCATTATCAGATCATTCTTCATTTTTATTTTGCTTTTAGCTGTATTGCTGTTAACATGCCTTGTAGATAGAATCACAGGATGCTACAACTGCAAGGAGCCATTGAGATTATATAATGGAAACTCAGCATGTCACCAGGAAGGCTCAGGGAGTTCAGAAACTTATCAATAGTCTCAATGAGGTATTTCTTTCTGAGATGATAGTAATTCAAATTTAACAGTAATTCACATAATATAAATTTCATGCATTTAAAAAGTATAGTTGACAAAAATGTACAAATGTAAATGTATAATTTCTTTCACATGGGGAAGGTAGTCTGGGAAACCATCCTGGAAGAGGAGTGTGACATAAATTTTGAAACATTTGTCTGTACTATGCAGGGTGGGAGGTTACTGGAGAAGCTACAAGCAGAAAAAAAAACTGCACATGAACAATATGAAAGCACCTGAGGTTGTGTTTATAAAACTGCACATTCTTCTGACTGGGGGAACCTAGCATGAGTGGTGTATGCAATACTGGCAGAGGAAGCTAGAGGCATACTGAGATGACCAGGATCTTGAAATATTCATTCGTAGGTGGGAGAAGGAACTAGGGAATGTTCATCAGTTTTTTTTTCTCAGAATATTTCAATGGAAGTTCAGGTTTGACCTGCTTGATATATCTTTGTCCTTTGTGATCCCCAGGACTTGCTGCAGATAAAGAATGAACTAGAAGAAAGCTGTATAAAGAAAGATAAGCTTCTCCGTGATGTACAACAAGCCTTAGCAGGTATGAGGAGGGCTCAGCACATGATGGGGTGGGAGGCTCCTGCCATGCCATCTGAATGCCCCACCAGGAAAATGTTCCTGTAGCAAGGAGCTTCCTCTCCTTCTGTGGAATGCAACACTCTGCTAAATCTGAAAATACTAAGGCAAGGTGTGGTTGTTCATCGGCCAGGTGGTCAGGACCTTTCCTACCACGTTCTCATACCTGCCCTTGAGATGTGGCCATTAGTTAAATTCAGACATTTTCATCACGTCTTTCAAGACAGTTTGATGTCTGAGAAAATGGGGTGTTGTGGGACAGGGGGCTGGCAGCTTTTATGCTTAACCTTTGTTATCCTTCCTCTCTGAATGAAATCTTCCTGGAGCAGAAGAGCAGGCCAAAAGAGAGGCAGCTGAGAAGGAAAAGCAGCTTCTTGAGGAAAGGTGTAAACAGCTGCAGAAAAGGGTAGAGCTTCTAGAAAAATGTTTCAAGGAATCTATGATCCAAATGAAAGAGCAGATAAAGAGAGAAAGAGAAGTCCTTCTGAAAGAGCAGAATAAGAGGATTGAGAGGCTTGAGGTAAGCCTGGCCTGGGATTGGGCATGGACTACAGAACAAAGCCCTAGAACAGCAGGAAGGGCGCGTTGAAAGTTAGAGGGAAGTCAGAGAGAGCAGCGCCACTGTTGTGTACTGGATTTCATTCACTACAAGCCCTGTTTTGTAATGACTTGCATCGAGGCACTAGAGTTGTGTTCACATTGAGTTTCTGGAGGGTCCAGTAAGAACTTGGTAGTTCCAAGCATTTATAGAATATAAATAACCTTCCCAGAACTTATGCTGCTATTCTGAGGGATTCCTGGAGGATCTCACAGAGCATCCGGGTTTAGCACGTGGATGTCCTAACTGGGTGTCTGTAACAGAAGTAGCAATTGGTTCACTTTCCCAAGATTACTGCCAGTTTTCAGGCAACCTACTCACCCAATGACCTTAAGATAATCCTTGCTGACCTAAAACTATCAGATATGTGCATACTCAGAAACGAGGGAGACAGCTCCTACCTTGCAGCTATCTCCAAGTGAGGATGGCCTGCCCAAGTCAGCACATAGCAAAGGAGTTCTCTCTTCTCCCATCTACAAGTGTCTATATGAGAGTTCTAATACAGCTTAGAAGTTACCATTCTTTCTAAGATGTGGGTGAGCATTTGTACCATTCAGATCAAAGGCTCTCTCTCAAATAGCATAATTTTGGCTAAACAGAGTATCTTACAACAGTTGTCCTCATGCCTATTTAGCACCTTGCAAAACCCTAGTGATGGATAAACATTGTTCTTTGCTCCTTCTCATTTCCCAACCCTAAAGCAGGAGATATTCCTGATATAAATGATTTAAGAAGAGAGAATACTTTAAAAAGGAAAATGCAGCTAATTTTATAAATTGTTACTATAAAACCTTATTCCTGAAGGTTTGGGGTTTTTAAATATTTTCCTTTTATTAATATGTCACACAATTTTAGGCCCAAATGAAAAACATGACTAATAATCGGAAAAGCGCTAAAAACTACCCCACTCTAATGGAAATGGCAGATGACAGTGAAGAAGATATTCCGCAGCCTTCATGGTGGTCTAAAATTTGTGAGCTGATACAAGAGTTGTGTTCCCTAATTGTCAAGTTTTTCTCTTGTGGATAATTTCAGGTAATATTTACAAGTTTTCTTACCAGCTTTTTGAAATGGCTTATTTTTACATGTATGCACCCTTTCTGTTTTTTAGCAAAATTTTAATAGAAAAAAATATAAGTGCTTACTATAAGGCATTAATGCCTGGCAAACAAAAGATACAGTAAATGTGACTGGAGAGTTAATTTAAATGGACATAAAAATAACGGATTTGAAGACAAAGAGAAGGTCAAATCTTTAATATCCTGGAAAAGAAACACATTAGAATACATTTATCAAAAAATGCTTCTGAAAGTTGCACATGAGTAATTACACAAATGGATATCCATAATGTCTTCTTGAGTAGATGGGTCAGTTGCATATACAAATTAATTCTCTCTTAGTTCATGTATAAATTTTATGTGTTCTGAGTTAAAATTTTAGAAAGGCTAATTATAAAATTTAAATGGAGCTGATCAAAAATATTAAAAAGCCAAGACAATTCAGAAGAAGTACAATGAAATTTTTAGAAATGAAATCATTAGAACAGTGTGTCAACTGAGCATAAAGACATAACAGAACACACTGTGTAATCTAAAAGGGGAACCCCATCACATGTAGGAATTAACTATATTAAGTTGTATAATATCTACTGCAAATTGTATCTAGTATTTATTAAGTTTTAATAAATGTCCATTCTGGCCCGAAGGTTTAATTTTAAGGCATACATGCACTGTCTTTCATACATACACAGTCAGAAAATTATATATTTATAAGATAACTGCTGATTATAATTTTAAAGATTGGAACTACTTATCCATCCATCTATATGGGAGTGGTAATATAAGTTCTAGCACACTTGAACAAGGGAATATTATATAGCCAGAAGATTGAGAAACAGAGCACTATTTGTAATGACACAGAACAATTTACTAGATATATTGAACTGTGGAAAAAGTGTGGAGCAAACCAATAGAAATACTGCACTATTTATGCAAAAAATTGGAACTCACATATACTTGCATGTATACACTTAAAAAATCTCTGGAGTAACATGAGGAACTAGTAATGTTGGTTCCTTCTACAGGAAGCTAGGTTTCTGAGATTAGGGATGAGAGGAGTACTAATTTTATTTTGTATAAACTTTTGTTTCTGGAAATCGTACAAGGAGAATGCAATTCTTGTTCAGGGGATAAAAAAGAAAAAACAAACATGATGATTGTAGTGATGGTGGTGGTGATGATGATGATGATGATGGTAATAAGGAATTTTGCATCCTTAGAAAACCATCAGTGAGTTCAGAAGAGACTCTGCTGGAAAATGAGGTCCAATACTGGAAAAAACAAAACATGTATCTTAATCTTGTTTGTATTACAGAGTTGATTTCTACTTCCTTAAATTCTTTGAAAAACAAGGTATAAAGCATGATGTGATTCTGAAATTTCAGCTGGCCCTTCACTTTCCGGTTGCAAATTACAGTTTTAGGTGTTAGTCGTATAGGTGCCTAGAGTGTATTTTTGCTGTTTTTGAACTTCCCTTTCAGCTAATGTTTGTTTCTGTTATAATGAACAACTTCTAGTTGCACAAACTTGACATGTTACCCCTTTATTCTAGATACCTGTGCACAGTATTTGGACTTCTTCAAGCAACCTCTCTTACAGACCCTCATTTTTATTTTGCAGATTGGTTTCTCCTTGAAATCTTAGAGTTCCCATATCCCCCAAACTGGGCAGGGTGCCCCTTCTTTGTGCTTTCATTGTACCTATAGCAAGATTTTGAAAATGTGAATTATCCAATTACTCTGTCTTGCTGATGATGCCTTGCCACCAGAGACTAGTTTATCTTTATCATTGTCTTCTTAGCTTCTATTTCCATGTCCAGCACTTGATTAGTATCTGGAAAATGTTAGTTGAATAAAGTTCCCCCACTTTCTATATCCTCATGATGACAGATGCTTCAGAGGACTCTTAAAACAAAGGGTGTAGTTTTTGACATGGAGAACAAAGGCAAAAGGAAATGTAGATAAAATTAAACCTCCTTATAACTTGTAGCCCACTGACAAACACTTGAGACAGGTAGAGTAGGACAGTCCTCCAGGAACTCCCAACTGTCTTAATGTAATGCTTTGCTGGTGGCAAAATGCAATCTTAGCTTGACAATAGCCAGGCCTCCAGAATCCTGTGATGTTAGGAGTTAGTTGGACAGTGAAGTAGTTAGGGCCAAGGGCCCCAGCAAGAGAAGATGGAGTCAGGACAGCTAAAATAAAGCAGCACTAACATCCTGTTTTGCAGCTTAGACAGGACCATGCTAGCATTCTGTTTTGAAGCCTTTGCAGAAATGACTTCTGCAAAACGTCCTAAGATAAAACAAGTCACCACAAGCATTCATCACCATCCTAGGCAAGAGGTACTTTTTTTTTTTAATTTTTATTTATTTATGGTAGTCAGAGAGAGAGAGAGAGAGAGAGAGAGAGGCAGAGACACAGGCAGAGGGAGAAGCAGGCTTCATGCACCAGGAGCCCAATGTGGGATTCAATCCCACGTCTTCAGGATCACGCCCTAGGCCAAAGGCAGGCGCCAAACTGCTGTGCCACCCAGGGATCCCTAGGCAAGAGGTGCTTAAGACCTAAGCCCCCAGATGTCAGCCAACAAAAGACCATCAGCACGTGGACATTAACCTGATAAGTAGACAGATACACAACCAAAGCCCTAATTGTCCCGACTTAGCACACCCCCATTGTTTAAGATAGTTCTGCTAAAGAGCTCATAAAATCCCCTAAACTTAGAAACCCCACGGGCAACCGCCTCAGGTCCTCTTCCCCTTTGAGAGCTTTGTGCTATTGCTCAATAAATTTTGCTTTGTTGGCCATCACTCTTTGGTCTACTTCTTCATTCTTCTAAGGGGAGTGACCCAGACCACAGGCACTAGAGTAACAGAAATCCTGCAACAGTTAAGTCTTCTTTAACATATGAAAATCCTTTTGGAAACTTCCTTTGTCCTTACCCCTCCCAACTTAAAAGTATACAACCAATCACCACTCCTCACATTCCCAGTACAGTTCTTTCTGCCCACTGGTCTTGTCCCCATGCTTTAATAAAACCACCTTTTTTGCACCAAAAATGTCTCAAGAATTCTTTCTTGACTGTTCGTTCCTGAACCCCACATCAAATCACATCAGTTTTAAGATCCTACTATAAAATGGGTGGAATGGGTCAGCTATTGCTAGAAAGCAGGGCTGTGAGGACATGCATACTAATTGAGACCTGCCATAATGTTCTTCCTGAGAGAAGGGCTGATTCACCATGTATTCAGTTCGAGTTCCTATGACAACCACTCACCAGTGATACCACTCACTCTTGATTCACAGGTCAGTTATGAGGTTTACATCTTAAAAGAAAATATGAAAAGATGCTCAACATCACTCATCATCAGGGAAATGCAAATCAAAACTACAATGAGATATCACCTCACACTTGTCTGTCATAATGGCTAAAAGTAACAACACAGGAAACAACAGATGTTGGCGAGGAAGTAGGGAAAAAGGAGCCCTTGTCCACTGTTAGTAGGAATGCAAATTGAAGCAGCCACTATGGAAAATAGTATGGAGGTCCACAAAAAATTAAAAATAGAACTACCATATGATCCAGTAACCACACTACTGGGTATTTATCCCCAAAATATGAAAACACTAATTCAAAGGGATACATGTACCTCTGTGTTTATTGCAGCATTTTCTGCAACAGCCAAAGAATGGAAACAGCTCATGTGTCCATCGATAGATGAATGAATAATGAAGATGTGTGTGTGTGTGTGTGTGTATAGTGGGATATTATTCATCCATAAAAAAGAACAAAATCTTGCCATTTACAATAACAGAGATGGAGTTAGAGAGTATAATGCTAAGCAAAGTAAGTCAGAGAAAGACAAATACTATTTGTTCTCACTCATATGATCTCACTCATTTGTGGAATTTAAGAAATAAAACAAACAAGCAAAGGAGAAAAAAAGAGAGACAAACCAAGACTCAAACTCTTAACTATAGAGAACAAACTGATGGTACCTGGAGGGGAGGTGAGAGGGGTGGGGCGTGGAGATGAGTGAAGTAGGTAATGAGGAATTAAAGAATACATTTATCACAATGAAAGGGAAGGAAAGAAAAACAAACAGAAAATAAAATTTTACAAAAATATGAGTTCCTCAGGAAAAAATATATTTTAAAAGAAAATCTCTTCATCATGGAAAATTCTCATATCCATCCTGGTCCTTCAGTTGGATAAGGTTCGATTTCTTACTGAACTAAGGTCCAGGGGAATCACTGTCTGAGTATTATGATAGCTCTTGTCTACTCCCTCACTGAGGGGGCCAACAGGTCTCAGTTCTGCTCTTTGAGAAGACTGGGAGGTCAGGATTCAACTACGAACCAGATGTTCCCAGACAAAAACTGTTGACATAAAAGCTCATGCAGCCACATCTCCCCCACTGGTAACACCTGGAGTTGTCCACGTCCCTCACTTGGTGTTCTTTGCAATATCTCAGCTGTGTCATCTTGTAGAAAGGGCCAGGAGTCAGGGCCATCCTCTCCTTTCCCATGCACCCACCATGACCTGAGCTGTCCTCACACTCAGGGCCAGTGCTTGACAGGCCTGAGACTCTATGGAACTCATGCTGTTTTTATCAGAAAACATTGCAAATACTAAAAAACATGCTACTCACATTTATTTAAAGCTCTTTGAGGGCGGCACCTGTGTGGCTCAGTGGTTGAATGTCTGTCTTTGGCTCAGGTCATGATCCTGGGGTCCTGGGATGGAGTCTTATATCGGGCTCCCCATGGAGAGCCTGCTACTCCCTCTACCTGTGTCTCTGCCTCTCTCCCTCTGTGTCTCTCATGAGTAAAATCTTTTAAAAAATAAAATTTAAAAAAAGTAAAGCTCTTCGAGGGAAATAGATTATTCTGCCTAAGAAAAAGATTCATAGTGAATAATAGAAGTCCTAAGTTGTATAATTATTCTTTCTTTTTTAATACGAGGTTTTCTTTTTTTTTTTTTTTTAAGATTTTATTTATTTATTCATGAGAGACACAGAGAGAGAGAAAGAGGCAGAGACACAGGCAGAGGGAGAAGCAGGCTCTATGCAGGGAGCCCGATGCAGTTTGGGGACCTGAGCCCAAGGCAGGCGCCCAACCACTGAGCCACCCAGGCGTCTCTGGCCATTTCTTATGTAAAGCATGCTCTCTACTTTGCCAGTTTGCTTGTAGCCTGCTTCTTGGCTGCTATCTCTTCACCTGAAAAAAAAAACTAGAATTCCTCACTGAATTTATTTACAATAAAATTACATCAACTCAGGGGGTCCATACTCTTCAGACACAATGCAAATGCCCAGAGCAGGGATTAAGTTGAGATGTCTGAGGATAAGCAGGGAGAATGGACAGGTTCCCAGCTAAGTGGATTCCTGTGGAGGCCGAGAAAATCAAGGCCATTCCACTTTAAGTTCAGCGTTATCACAAGTACAGCCATCCCAGGCCCCTGTGAATAAGAGCTGAACTTTACTTCAGTTACAGGAAGAAAACAGTTTACAGCTTAAAGTCCTAGAAAGCCCCATATTAGAATAAAAACAGAGCCCAAGCCACGAGCAGGAAGCCCTTATTAGAATAAGAACCCAGCTCAATGCCCTTGAAGGCCCCATATCAAAATGTAAACAGAACTTGAGGAATTGCTCCACCCCTTCTGGAGGTCCCCTAGGCCAGTCCTTAAAACTAAGCTGAAACGCACCTCAGGGTCCAAGCCCCTGCTCTGCTGTGTCGGGTATTCTTGGACCCAAGCTCGAGCTTGTAAATAAACCCTCGTGTGTTTGCATCAGTGTGGGCTCCTCGGTGGTTTCTCGGATTCACAATCTTGGGCACAACATTCCTTGCCTCTTTCAGGGTCTGACTGAGAACAGAGCAGACAGGCCAAAGAGAAAGCCCAAGTACAAATGTTTTAAATCAAATAGATGGTGAACGCACTGAATGTAAATGAACAACATGCTTCACTTAAGAGGTAAAGATCTTCTCATTCAATACCAAACTACATGCCAGTTAGAAAGGAATAATAGAAAATACAGAAACATAAGAAGTAAAAGAATGTTAATGATGTATCATCGATGAGGAAGCAAAAGGCAAACAGAGGGGCAAAGCACAAGCCAACCTGCCAAGACCTCCCTCACCCCTGCCCACACGACAGGTTGAGTATGTGTGATATTCCTCAGGCACTCCTGGCTGCCTTAGAACAAAGGAAAGGGAAAAACAAATGGTTAACTGATAGAGATTACTGTCCTGCAGGATATGAATCTCCATCAGTTTACAACTGTCTTAAGGAAGCAATCTCCAGAAACCTATAGACTCAATTTCCTCGTGCCCTAACATCACCCTCCCCTCCGTAGGATAGAAAATCTTATATAATCAGTTACTCCTCACAACCCCAGTGCAGCTTTTTTTACCTGTGGGTCCTGTTGTGCTATAATTAAACCAGCTTTTTGCATCAACAACATCTCAAGAATTCTTTCTTGGCCATTGGCTCACAGACCCTACTCCAAGCCACATCATTATGATACACCATACAAAGAAAAGCATCCATAACCAACTTTATATTGAACAAGTGGGTTTTACACCAAAGGAAAAATAAAAGAACAAATTGAAAAGTATCACTTCAGTTTGTTTATCAGAATAATGTATGTACAAAGTTGAAAACAATAGTTTCTAATAGCATAGCCTCAAATGCATAAGAAAACAGAACCTATACAGAACTTTATGGAGAATAGCCATATTCACAATCATCATGACAGATTTTTAACACATCTTTCAGTAATGCAGAAAAAATGCAAACCATATACATCAAAAAAGTCAGAAAATATCTGAAAAAGTGATGAACAAATATGGCTTATTTTATTAATGCAGAGACCTAAACCCAAAGTAGGATACCCAAGAAGTAGGATAAGCAGGGAGAACTGACAGGTTCCTGGGTAAGTGGAATCTCAAAGTACACTTGGAACTTTCACATAAAATTTACACGTAGTCCATCAGATAGCAGGTTTCAAGAAATTTGAAAAGTTTAAGCCCATGCAAAACAATGCATATAAACTAAGAATTATTAATTTTAAAAGAGCAACCGGAAGAACCTCACATTTCCTCACATTTCCAAATAGTTCATAGATGAAAAAAGCAGAAGTGTTTGAAAGTAGGAACTATTTTGTTTGAACAGCAATGAAAATGTCACATATAAAGCTTAGGATGCTGCTAAAGCAGTCCTTTCAGAGAAATTTATGGCCTACAAATCTACACGTTAGGAGAAAGAAAAGTTAAAATATAATTGAGCAGAGCATCTATCTTAGAAATTAGAAAAAAAAAGAAATTAGAAAGAGAAAATATATTCAATCTTCTGCAAGAAGTAATAATTGCCCTAAGAGCAGAAATGAAACCAAAAAAAACTTTGTTACTGGGAAAAACTAAGAAAACTAACAAAATTCTATCAAGTGTGCTAAAGGAACATAGAAAAGGGACAAATGTCCAGTATCTAATATAAAAGAGAAATCAATAAAGTTGTGGTTCACATCTTTTTATGCTTACTTATGAACCACTGTACTTGAATTACTCACCATCGGGATTTTTCCTATACAAATGTTCCTTTTCATCTGATAAACCTTTGTGTACTTTTGATGTTTTGAAATTGTAGTTGTTGTTCTTAATTCCCACATAAATACATTCTTTCTGATTTTGGCAGCACTCCATATTTGCTCTTTAATGACTTGACACAGGCACACTGCAAGGATGTGTAACATCTTTTGTATATGACTTTAGGTAGTGTTTTGATGAGGGCTTCAAGGAGCTCCAATTAACTTCATATACTCTGAACTGCAATTAGGGATTTTCATCAGCTTGTCTATTAGAAAATGAAGTATATTCATATTCTAAGGTTTTTCAATTGTGCTGTTATTCTTAAGCATAATGTAGTAAGAAGCAGATTTGAGTTTAATTAAAACAGCACTGATAAATTGCTAAATGATTAGGACTACACGTAAATTCCAGAAATTCAACATTTAGGACACTGTGAGATACAACTGATTAATAAATTTTATCAAAAGGGATCAGTGAAATTCCAGGTTAGAATTGTTTCATTACTTTGGTTTTTATTCAATTTGTGGGGACAAAGAGAAAAAACACTGCAGCTGTCGATTTATAAGGTTTTTTTTAAAAATGCCTTTTTGTTAGTTATCATTGCTAGTCATACCTGCATCCTTTAAAGGAGATGTACCACAATCGTTTAGTCTCTGAAATAGACATGAAGGACTAGTTGGGAATGTTTTAAAGGGCTATGGAGCAGTAAGTGTGAAATGACCTTATGCCTTCTCATCTTTAACTAGATAGCTTTATGGAGAAGAAGGGACTTACTTGTAAGAATACTAATTTCTGTTAGCAGATATTTGCAGATTCAAGGTCCTAAAAAACAAAAATGAAAACAAGCCATTGTATTCATCTTGATAAGATATAATAAGAAATACACATTTGGTCATTGTCTTAGGTTCCTGGCACAGAACTTCTAAAAACTCTTGAAAATTTCTGAATAATTGGAATGAGAGGAACACTTTTTGTTATTCATAATAAGCCTCTTTCAACTATACTGAAGTTTATGCTAATGAAGAACTCCTGAAAGAGGCAGGCTGGTTACCAGGGGAACTAACCATGTGATTAGAGAGTTAGAGATTTCATGCCCTCTTCCCCAAGGCACAGCAAGAGGTGAGGGGTTGCAGACTGACTTAATTACCAATCACACCTATAAAATAAAAACCCTACACAATGGTGTTGGACAGCTTCCGTTGGGTGAACACATGGAGATCCTGGGATAGTGGTGTGATCTGAGAGTGTATGGAAGATCCATGCTCTTTTATACCTTGCCCTCTGTAGCTCTACTTTTGGAGCTTTTTACTTGTATTGTTTTTGACAAACCAGTCAACATAAATGTTTCCCTGCGTTCTGTGAACCATTCCAGCAAATTATCAAACCCAAGGAAGAGGTCAGGAGAACCCTCAAATTGTAGTCAATCTAGTCATAAGTACTACAAGCCTGGACTCATGATTGATGTCTGATGTGGGACTTGACATGGGAAACAAAGGCAAAAGAAAATTAAATGTTCTTCCTACAGCCCACTGACAAGTCCTTGAAACAGGCAAAGGGACATTCTTCTAGGAACTCAGCTGCCTTGATGTTAATACTTTGCTAAGAGAAAACGGCCATCTTAGCTTAACATTATCCCAACCCCCCAGGATCCTATAAGTCTACTTCAACATATAAAAATTCATTTGGAAACTTTTTATCTCGACTCCCCAAGATATATATGTTAGCAATCATCCTCCAAGCACATGACCCATTAATACAGACCTGAAGAGTCTCATGACTGAGCTTTTACTAATGACCTTTTCCTAACAATAGCTAGCCCTCTCAAGGTCCTAATAACCTTGTTTCCAAAATACCTTGGAGGCTTGTGCTGTCCCTAACCCCCTCCCAACTTGAAAGTATATAATCAGTCACCTGTCACAACCCCAATGCTGCTCTTTCTACCCATGGGTCTTGTCTCCAGGCTTTAATAAAACCACTTTTGCACCAAAAATGTCTCAAGAATTCTTTCTTGGCCACCAGCTCAGAACTCTACTTCTTCAAACCACATCAGGACTGAGCCCTTACCCTGTGGGTTCTGATGTCAACTCCAGGTAGACAGCATCAAGTTGATTTGAATTGCAGGACCCTTCGACAGTATATGAAGAGTTGGTATGGAAAACCCCACACATTTAGTGTCAGGAGTGTTCTAAGTGCAGAGGAACAGTTTTCTTTTAGAAACCAAATTAGGGTGGCCCAGCAGTTTAGCACCACCTTCAGCCCAGGATGTGATCCTGGAGCCCCCGGATGGAGTCCCACGTAGGGCTCCCCGCATGGAGCCTGCTTCTCCCTCTGCCTGTGTCTCTGCCTCTCTCTCTTTCTGTGGCTGTCATGAATAAATAAATAAAATCTTAAAAAAAAAAAGAAACCAAATTAACTTTTATGGAAGAATCTAAGCTATATTAGTGCCTCTGCTGTTAAAGGACCAGGGTTGTGTTAGGAATGCCAGTACTCTCTGTTTGCTTTATATGGTAGGAGAGGAGTTAACCACAGTGCTGTTTGCAAAAAATAAAGGCACTGAAATATTTTCTTGCTTGTATCTATTCACCATTCAATTCGGAAAACAGAAACCGTTAGAGTCCTTGCCAAATGAAGACAAAGTCCTCCTTTCTGTTTGTTGCAGTTCAAGACTGACTTCACAAGGTCATATAAAGAAAGAAGAACTATACTCTCTCCTCTAAGAAAAAGTGCACAATGTGGTCATCTGCATGACAATGATAGAAAATTCTGTATGCTGGAATAGCACTTATTATTCATCTTGCCATGTAATATGCCCATAGACCTAAGCAGCAACAGTAAAAGCATAATCAGATTTAGAAAAAATGAGGCAAAACAGGGAAAAAATCAGAAAGTACAGTTGAGAAGATTAGATATTTGTCTGTATCTTTGTGTGTGATTTCAATGCCTATAAAGCCAGAGTTCATAAAAACTGCAGAACTGCCTAAACTCATGATTCTGAGTGAGTAAATGATAATATCAATAAAAGACAAAACACACATACAAGATAATGAGACTTTTATTTCAGATAATTTATAATTTAGATGGTTCTATTCAAACATATCCCAGACATAAAAGATATTTTAAGGTCTAGACAACAATGAGAGCTAAAGAAACGTGAAGGAGAGGTCACTTAACAATGTCTAAAAAGAAATCTTCTTTACTTCAAATAGATTTAAGTTATCTGACTCTGCATAGAAGATGAGGCAACATAATCCAACCTGTGGGCTGATTCTGTATTTCCTCAGATCTTGGGGTGGAGGGTTGTGGCTTTTTGCCATATTTTGGTAATTTTTTTCAATGTTTTTGATGAAAGAATTTTCATGTTATCGAGTTAAAAATGTTGCTAGATTCAAAAGTCTTTCCTAATTCTTCCTTTTATTTTTCATGCAGAATAATATTAAGTAACTCAGAATGAAATCCAAAACTCTAACTGAAAATACAAATCTAAACAAAACTTCTAAACATACTGCTTCTTGTACAATATATTTATCTCATAGAGACAGGGATTTCTTTGGGTCACAGAACCATCATGGCCCAACCCAACAAGATGAGATGAGGTGTGAGGGGGAGGACAATGACAACAATGACAATGATTGCAGCAACAAATAGTTTGGTAACAGGAGCTCACATTCAAAGAATCATGTTTGAGTACTGTGAGCTGGACTTTCCATATTTTATTTACTAGGTCAAATAACCAGGAAGTTGCAAGTGGAACTCACACGTAGACTTCACTGACACCAAAGCAGGCACTTTTAAACATGATTGCGTTTTGTCATTCACTGAGTATTGCTAACCCCTCATCATGTGCTGGATACTGTGAAAGGCACCCAGAAAGCACTGAGGATCCTGTGATTAGCTAGCTAAATAGTCAGAGGCCCTGTGCTTTAAAAATTTTTTTTAAATTTAAATTCAATTTGCCAACATATAGTATGACACCCAGTGCTCATCCCATCAAGTGCCCTCCCTAGTGCCTGTCACCCAGTCACTCCATCCTCCCACCCTCCTTCCCTTCCCCCATGCTTTGTTTGCTTCCCAGAGTTATGAGTCTCTCATGGTTTGTCTCCCTCTCTAATATTCCCTACTCAGTTTCCCTCTTTTCCCTTATAGGCCCTTTCACTATTTCTTATATTCCACACATAAGTGTGAAACTATATGATGTTTGTCCTTCTCTGACTGATGTATTTCACTCAGCATAATACCCTCCAGTTCCATCCACGTTGAAGCAAATGGTAGGTATCCATCCTTTCTGATGGCTGAGTAATATTCCATTGTGTCTATAGACCACATCTTCTTTATCCATTCATCTGTTGAAGGACATTATGGCTTCTTCCACAGTTTGGCTATTGTGGACATTGCTGCTATGAACATTGGGTTGCAGTGTCCTGGCATTTCATCACATCAGTATATTTGGGGTAAATACCCAGTAGTGCAATTGCCGGGTCATAGAGTAGCTCTATTTTTAACTTCTTGAGGAACCTCCACACTGTTTTCCAGAGTGGCTGTACCAGCTTGCATTCCCACCTCCAGTGCAATAGGGTTCTTTTTCTTCCATATCCTTGTCAACATCTGCTGTTTCTTTTGTTTTTGACTTTAGTCATTCTGAAAGGTGTGAGGTGATATCTGATTGTGGTTTTGATTAGTATTTTGCTGTTGCTAAGTGCTATTGAGCATCTTTTCATGTGCTTGTGGGCCATGTATATGTCTTCTATGGAGAAATGTTTGTTCATGTCTTTTGCCTATTTCACAACTGAATTGTTTGTTTCTTGGGTGTTGAGTTTGGTAACTTCTTTATAGATCTTGGAAACTAGCTCTTTATCTGATATATCATTTGCAAATATCTTCTCCCATTCTGTAGGTTGTCTTTGAGTTTTGTTGATTTTTTGCTGTGCAGAAGCTTTTTATCTTGATAAAGTCCCAATAGTTCATTTTTGCTTTTGTTCATTTTTGCTTTCATACATGTGTCTTGCAAGAAGTTGCTGTGGCCTGTGTTCTTTTCTAGGATTTTGATGGATTCTTGTCTCACATTTAGATCTTTCATCCATTTTGAGTTTATCTTTGTGTATGGTGTAAGAGAATGGTCTAGTTTCATTCTTCTGCATGTGGCTGTCGAATTTTCCCAGCACCATTTATTGAAGAGACTTTTTTTTCCAGTGGATATTCTTTCCTGCTTTATTGAAGATGGGTTGACCATAGAGTTGAGGGTCCATTTCTGGGTTCTCTATTCTGTTCCATTGATCTATGTGTCTGTTTTTATGCCAGTACCATACTGTCTTGGAGATCACAGCATTGTAATACAGCTTGAAGTCAAGCATTGTGATGCCTTCAGCTTTGGTTTTCTTTTTCAACATGTCTCTGGCTATTCGGGGTCTTTTCTGGTTTTACACAAATCTTAAGATTATTTGTTCCAAGTCTCTGAAGAAAGTCCATGGTATTTTGATAGGGATTGTATTGAACGTGTACATTGCCCTGGGTAGCATAGACATTTTCACAATATTAATTCTTCCAATCCATGAGCATGGAATGTTTTTCCAGCTCTTTGTGTCTTCCTTGATTTCTTCCAGAAATGTTCAGTAGTTTTTAGAGTATAGATTCTTTACCTCTTTGGATAGGTTTATTCCTAGGTATCTTATGGTTATGGGTGTAATTGTAAGTGGGATTGATTCCTTAATTTCTCTTTCTTCAGTCTCATTGTTAGTGTATAGAAATGCCACTGATTTCTGGGCATTGATTTTGTATCCTGCCACACTGCCAAATTGCTGTATGAGTTCTAGCAATCTTGGGGTGGAGTCTTTGGGTTTTCTATATACAGTATCATGTCACCTGTGAAGAGGGAGAGTTTGACTTCTTGGCCAATTTGAACACCTTTTATTTCTTTTTGTTGTCTGATTGCTGAGGCTGGGACTTCTAGTACCTTGTTGGATAAGAGTAGTGAGAGTGGACATCCCTGTCGTGTTCCTGATCTTAGGGAAAGGCTCTCAGTGTTTCCCCACTGAGAATGATATTTGCTGTGGGCTTTTCATAAACGGCTTCTTTGATATTGAGGAATATTCCCTCTATCCCTACACTTTGAAGAGTTTTAATCAGGATTGGATGCTATATTTTCTCAAATGCTTTCTCTGCATTTATTTGAGGATCATATGGTTCTTGTCTTTTTCTTTTATTGATGTGATCTATCACATCGATTGTTTTATGAATTTTGAACCACCCTTGCATCTCGAGATAAATACCACTTGGCGATGGTGAATAATCCTCTTAATGTACTGTTGGGTCCTATTAGCTAGTATCTTGGTGAGGATTTTTGCATCCGTGTTCATCAGGGATATTGGTCTGTAATTCTCCCTTTTGGTGAGGTATTTGTCTGGTTTTGGGATCAAGGTAATGCTGGCTTCATAGAACAAGTTTGGAAGTATTCCCTCCATTGCTATCCTTTGAAATAGCTTTAATAAAATAGGTATTATTTCTTTTTAAAATCTTTGGTAGAATTCCCCTGGGAAACCATCTGTCCCTGGACTTTTGTTTCTTGGGAGGTTTTCAATGACTGCTTAAATTTCTTCACTAGTTATTGAGCTGTTCAGGTTTTCTATCTATTTTTTCATGTTTTGGTTTTGGTCATTTGATGTTTCCAGGAATATATCCATTTCTTCCAGACTGCCTAATTTGTTGGCATATGGTTGCTCATAACACGTTTTTAAAATCGTTTGTATTCCTTGGTATTGGTTATATCTCTCCTCTTTCATTCATTTTATTAATTTGAGTCTTTTTTCTTTTTAACAAGTCTGGCTAGGGGTTTATCTATCTTATTAATTCTTTCGAAGAACCAGCTCCTGATTTCATTGATCTATTTTACAGTTCTTCTGGTTTCTATTTCATTGAGTTCTTCTCTGATCTTTATTTTCTCTCTTCTTATGCTTGGCTTAGGCTTTATTTGTTATTATTTCTCCAGTTCCTTTAGGTGTAAGGCTAGCTTGTGTATTTAAGATTTTTCCAATTTTTTGAGGGAGGCTTGTATTGTATTTCCCTCTTAGAACTGCTTTTGTTCTATCCCAAAGATTTTAAACAGTTGTACTTTCGTTTTCATTAGTTTCCATGAATCTTTTTCATTCTTCTCTAATTTCCTGGTTGACCCATTCATCTTTCATTAGAATGCTTTTTTTTTTTTTTTTTTAGTAGAATGCTTTTTTAACCTACAAATGTTTGTTCCATATCTGGTAGGTTTGTGGAAGAGAGTATTACTCCTGGTTCTTTCTGGTAAATTATTCCTTCTAGTCATTTTGTCCAGTGCAGAATGGATGTATGAGTGAGCAGAGTCAAAAATACCAACCATAACCTAAGTAAAATACACGCTAGACAATTTTGAAGAGACCAGAAAATAAAAGAAAAACAGAACAAAACAAACAAAAAGACCATGAAAGTGAAAAACAAATTTTAAAAAAGGTGGGGAGGAAGTGGTGATGGAGAGGGAATATAGTCTCATGGAGTGGACCCAGAGGGTGATCCTCTCTGTTTTGAGTGTATTTTGTTCTGTATATTAGAAGGCGCTAAATTCCAAATTTATATAACCTGCAAAACTTATATAGAGACCCAACATCAACCACAAAAACAGAAACAAGATAAGGAAGGGGGGAAGAAAGGGAAGGAAGAGAGAATATAATCTCACAGAATAGACCAACATGGTGCTCCACTTGGTTCTGAGTGTATTTTGGTCCCTATGTTAGAGGGTACTAAATTCCACAGTTATAAAACAAAACAAGACCAAAAAACAAAACCAAAAATCCATAACATATATTTATCTAAATTAAATTGAATATGTTGAAAGGACTCCAATAATGAAGAATATATCTAAGGCTAGAAATTGTTAGAAATATGAAAGTCAAAAAGGAAAAAATTTAACAACAAAGAGTTGGTAAACTTTTGTAGCTAAGGCAGGAAAAGAGAAAAAATATTGGAAAATTTTAACCTGAAAGATAAACAAATCACAAGGAAAAACCTAGACTTCTATATACTATTTTCCCTCAATCCTGGAGCTTTCCAGTGCTGCTTGGTCAGTAAACTTGTTCTTCCCTTGTTCTTCCAGCTGGTCTTCTGCGGGAGGGGTCTCTTGCACTGATTCTCAGGTGTCTGTGTCTCTGGGAAATACTGAGACTTCACTGCCCCTCCTGTGATTCTGCCCTATTTCCCCACTGAGCACTTTTTTCAGTCCCGGAAAACTCTTTCAGGCACAGATTTCCTTTTTTCTTTTCTTTTCTTTTTTTTTTTTTTTTTAAGATTTATTTATTCATTCATTCATAGAGAGCGAGAGAGAGGCAGAGGGAGAAGCAGGCCCCATGCTGGAAGCCCAATGTGGGACTCGATCCCTGGTCTCCAGGATCACACTCCAGGCTGCAGGCAGCACTAAACCGCTGCACCACCGGGGCTGCCCCAGGCACAGATTTCTAAAGCTCCCGATCATGTGCTGCCCCACTTTCCTGCAGTGGCTTTCCATGGCTCCCTTCCCTGCCATTTATCTTCCAATATATCTCCTCTGTTCCTTTTCTCTGCCTTCCTACCTTGTCAGAAGCATTCACTTTTCTCTCTGTAGCATTCTATCTGTTCTCTCTTGACATCTCAGGTTGAATTCATAGGTGTTCAGGATCTGTCTTGAAAGTTATCTAGGTAAGTTTGGGGGACCAGATGAATCAAGGACCCCTGCTCTTTTGCCATCCTGCCTCCCTCCTTTGTGCTTTTTTTTTTTTTTTTTTAGATTGAGGTTAGACATTAACAAATAGTCCTATCAACAAATGTAAAACCTTGAATTTCTGACAAGCATTATATAATAAGTTATCTAGGTAAGTTTGGGGGACCAGATGAATCAAGGACCCCTGCTCTTTTGCCATCCTGCCTCCCTCCTTTGTGCTTTTTTTTTTTTTTTTTAGATTGAGGTTAGACATTAACAAATAGTCCTATCAACAAATGTAAAACCTTCAATTTCTGACAAGCATTATGAATAAGAAGTACAGAGGGCCAGGAAAATTGTAGAGGAGAGATCCAATTTATATAATCCATCAGAAATGTCTCCCTGAGAACATGAACATTAAAATAATTTTCAATAAGAGTGCAATTAGGAAATAAATCACGAAGGTGAATTCTGTGCAGAAGGACAGTTTGTGCAGAACTCTGAATTGGGAACAGCCTGGCATGACTGGTCCTGAACAAAAGTCCACGTGACAAAGCAGAGAATATAAGATGAGCACCAAGTGACATATGGAATTATCATATTATCACTGTATTGTATACCTGAAACTAATATAACACTGTATGTTAACTATATTGGAATTAAAATAAGAGCTTTAAAAAAAGGTTAAAAAAAAAAGAAGAAGAAGAAGAATGATTGTAAGTCATGACATCAGCTCTGGCAGTAGGCCTGCCTGCAGCTTCCTACATTGAGCCAGACTGTTTGTAGTAAGACGGAATGCCAGATTCATGCTCTGGAAGAACAAAAAGGGAATTGCTCTCTCTTTAGCCCCTCCAAACTGAATGCCCTCTTAGATTTTAGGTTTTTATTTGTTTGTTTTTAAATATTTATTTATTCATGAGAGACACACAGAGAGAGGCAGAGACACAGGCAGAGGGAGAAGTAGGCTCCCTGTGGGGAGCCTAATATGGGACTTGATCCCAGGACCCCAGGATCATGACCTGAGCCACTGAGTCAAAGGCAGAGCCACTGAGCCACCCAGATGCCCCCAGATATTAAGTTTTAAAGCAACCTAACATCAAGATGTCTTGGCCAAGGAAACAATTTCTTAGGTCAATTCAAGGCTACGTGAAATGGCACTTCCTGGAATATACATCAGATTAAAACTGAAAGCAGTGAAGAGCTACTTACGTAATAGGCTTAATTCTAGAAAATCAGCTGCTTTTCCATTCTAGCAAAACAAGAAAATGATTTTTAAAGCATTTAAACTTGTAGCAGACTGCAGAAAAATTGTTCAAAGGACAACTAAACCACTGTCCTGAATGGACCTTTACAGACTCCCTCTAGACTCTTCCTTCTTCCACTCAGGTCCCTCTTCCTCCCTCCCCTCCACCCTCTGTCTCCAGGACTAGAAAAACTGGATGGCATGTGAGCTGCTGCTTGGCTGGAAACTTCACCAAAGACCCAAAACCCTCAAAACATGTAATTCAGTTTAAGCTGC
Source organism: Vulpes lagopus (assembly GCF_018345385.1). Lineage (NCBI taxonomy): Eukaryota > Metazoa > Chordata > Mammalia > Carnivora > Canidae > Vulpes > Vulpes lagopus. The sequence continues at coordinate 148,222,230 of NC_054826.1, forward strand.
ATGCCTCTGCCCTTCTGTAGGAATATTTTTCTACAGTTTCCAAAGCAAAGGATTCTGTACACAATTTACAACTCTTCCTATTTTTAATATAGCCTCTTCTCTCTTGCAGGGGGAGAGCTACTGGGATAACATTATAAAAGATAAAATGTTTATTATATGAATATCTCACCCCAAAATTATTGAGAGGGAAATGTGCATGCTTGTAAAAATTCTTTGGCATGCCAACTGGAGCAGAAGTGGAAAATAGAAGGTGTAAATCTCAGCAGAAACCTAAGCAATGAAAAATGACTTCTCCACTACTTTGTTGGAGTAATATTGCTTGCTTCAAAAAGCAAGGTAGTAAGTAAAGGAAAGCATATAGTGTTAGGAAGAAAAGAGTGGAGTCATCAAGGCAGAAAGCAGATGATCTTCAGTGGAGTAGAAGGTTCTGTTCCCCTCAAAGTTATGATGGGGAAAGAAATCTTAGGAAAAAAGTTGCCCCTGCCTTACATCTTCAATGACATTTACTACACTCACACATTTTTTTTTTTGGAGAGCCTGCATTTGGGAATGGGATCTATAGGAGTTGCTATATCCAACTCTATCTCAGATAAATTACCATCCAAAAACTGAGACATCACCTTCACCATGATGGCAAAAGTCATGCTGCAAGTGATCAGACATTGAACCAGCATGATCTCAGCTAGCCCCGGAAAACTACCCAAATGTCATATCATAGGAATATAATGGTCTTACTCCTTAATCTTTATTTTCCCTCTGGAGGGTATATGAGGGTTCTCCAGAGAAAAAGAATCAAAAAGAGGTTTTATATATATATATATATGTATATATATATATAAAATATAAAATATATAAATATATATATTTAACTATATATATATAGTTACAAAGTACTGTGTGTGTGTGTGTGTGTGTATATATATATATATATATATATATATATGCATACATATAAATGAGAATTTGGTTGATGCAATTATGAAGGCTGAGAAGTCTCACAATGTGCTATCTGAAAGCTAGAGCCCCAGGATATCTAGCGGTATAACTCAGTCTGAGTCCCAAGGCCTGAAAACCAGAGAAACCAATGATGTAAATTCCAGTCTGAGTGTAGAAGATAAAATGTTTCAGGTCAACAGCGAGGCAGGAAAAAAAGAGTGAATTACTCCTTCCACCATTTTTTTGTTTCATGCAGGTCCTCAATAGAATGGATGATGACCACCCACACTGGACAGGATAATCTATTAAATCCATCAATTCAGATGCTAATCTAATCTGGAAACACCCTCTTAGATATACCTAGAAATATTGTTTCATCTTGCCACCCCACGGCCAAATTGATACATAAAATTAACCATTGTTAAATCCACCCTTTGTCAAGTTGGTGCCCATATACATCTCCTTAAATCACACTTAGTCTCCAAATAAAGAAAATAACAAGGTCATAATTTTTTTTCCAGAAGAGGAGATGAAGTCCTTGAGTGATATTGACTCTTCTCCTTGACAACCCATAACTTAAATACTATAATAACAGTACTTCAATACTATGACATAAAATCAACGTCTTATGTTACATGTTAAGAGAATAAGAGAGGAGAGAAAACACACACACACATTTACACATAAATATTCATTCCAGAATAAGGAGGAAATACTCATGATAATTATAGTAACTGGTGAGGTAGCTATAGCTGGTATTTATAATTACTCTCTTCCACTACCCATTCCATATTCCTTTTGCCTTCAAGAAGCACTTCGGCTGGCCGTGGTTCTTAACCTGGTGGAGTAACCCAAACTTTCATTCCTTAAGGGTCTAAACCATTAGTAGTCCTGCTTGGATTGGGTGGTTATAGTTTTCCATTGATGTTAATCATGGGATATGATAATACTAAGACATGTCCTCAGGGATCCCCTATATTCCAGACATACTCTTCCTTACCTCCATTACAGTTCCATTTCTCCCTGATAGTCAGGATCAATCACCTCACCCAACACTGTAACACCCTTCTTTCCCTTTGATTCAGAGGTAAGAGGAGCTCAAAGTGGCCAGGTGGCAGTCTTAACTTCCAGGTCAATGAAATCATTCTTGTATCTCCTGGTGGAAGGATTCCTCCCTCTGGAACTAAGACCTCTAGACCAACACAGCAAAGTTCACAACAAAGTTGTGAGGACAGAAAGTAAACATTTTGCTGGTAGGTCACTAGGGGTAATAACTAGTGGTGTCATTCCCATCTCTACCTGTTTACCTTAATTTGATATACCCCACTTAACAAAATAGTCTCTGATTGCCAGAGTCCCTGTTCTTACAGCTACAGCTCACAGCCCCATTACCCCTTTGCAAGGTTCAATATGGGCTCCATAGTGCAGCCTCACACTAAGGGAATCTAGATGTAGTGTGCACTCCATCCCAAGAGTTTTGCTTTTGCTTGACACAGGGGGACTAAGAGATACTGGGTAATTAACGAAGAGAATAAAATACTCCCTGTGTCAAAGTAACAGTACATCCTTAAATGTTTTTTTAACTAGGTCCAGGCTTATAATTTACTGTAATAAATGTATCATTTTTCTTTCTACATAGTAAAGGGAAAGTTCTGTCAGTGAATTCAATTCAGAGGACACCAAAACCAGCTGTGCTGCATGGTTTGTTATCATCTTGGCGACACCACACCTGTCTAAGGCTGGGAACTAGTTTGCTAGTTCCATTCCCTCTATGTATCTAGGTGAGAGGTTGTTAATGAAGGAAAGGCATAGGAGATTTGGGAGGCAGAAGTAGAGCCAATGCCTTTATTCTTGGGTAGTTGTGGCCTCATTTACAGTGTTAGTTGGATACAGCCGTTCAGCAGACCTCTCTGGTCCCACTTTGGCAGCCAGACAGGAATAGACTTTTGGACTTCTCCAAAGCTTCACTCTTTCTATCCTCACCTGTGCTTCAGGCTAAAATGGTTAGTGATTTCAATCCTTCAGATTATCCCCTTCTAGACCTTCACACCCCAGCTTCCCCATATCATTTTCATTAGAATATGGTGTCTATAAAGCCATCTTTTTTTTATACAGAAGAAAAATTCAATTTTAAGGACTTGTATATATTCTAATCCTGAAATAGACATTTTACACATGTATAAAATACTAAAGGAGAAATTAGACATTACTAGGAACAACATAAATGATAATATGTTATTACAAATTTTGTGTCCTGAAAACTTTCCCAGAAGGAATATGTATTTAATTAATAAGATCATGAATGTTGGGGATCCCTGGGTGGCGCAGCGGTTTGGCGCCTGCCTTTGGCCCAGGGCGCGTTCCTGGAGACCCGGGATCGAATCCCACATCGGGCTCCCGGTGCATGGAGCCTGCTTCTCCCTCTGCCTGTGTGTGTCTCTGCCTCTCTCTCTCTCTCTCTGTGACTATCATAAATAAATAAAAATTTAAAAAAAAAGATCATGAATGTTTTGATTTTTTTAGAGTTAATTAAAAATTACCAAATTTTAAATGATCATGATGAGCTTGATATGCGATGTCTTTTATATGCATCATCTCAAGCCTCATAAGTCTATATGAACTGACTATTCATATACCTATTGAGAGGATGATGGAAGAGGCCACAGAGAACCAAAAGCCCATAAGGGGCATTTGATTTACATAAGTGTTATGCAGGCAGCTCCTTCTAGTCTTTTTCCTCCACTTTCTTGATTTGACAGAGCTGTGAGGTAGATTAGATAGATGCCCTTCCTGCTCCTTATTATGACTTCCAAATCATTTATCCCTTTGCTTTTTAGCTCCCCAGCCCTCTCAGAAAAAAAAACAAAAACAAAAACACACAAAATGACAAAATAAAACACCAAGTATCTTGAAGCACATGTCATCAGACTACATTACTTATTAATACTCCCTCTTATTCCAGGGGTCCTCGATCTCACAGTCTTTTCATCCACTGAAAATTTTAGCACCTGATTCTTCCCCATTTTACTACTACTCTTGGGGCCTTTTCATCCATCAGACTGCCATCTAATACCCTGACCTCTGAGTCCCCGGATTCTCTTATATCCAAAGTCTTGTCAACCATTTCACCATAGCCTAGACATTTTTCCACTGCTACCTATGGATTATGGTTTCAAATCTCAATTTCAAGCATACCACACAATCAGTCCTTCTCAAGACTGCCTCCATGCTGCCACAGCAAGTGGTCAATTATCCATCCTCATAAATCACTGCTTCCTTGCTTCCTTAAGTATTTTATTTTTCTGGCTGCTTCTCTGTCATACACTCCTTGTTTTTCTTTATCTCACTGGTAGTTTTTTTCAGTTTCCAATTCCATATCCTCTGTTTACTTTTTAATCTGTAAATATTATAGCTTCTCATTTCTAGAGATTTTTCTTTTTTAAAAAATTTTTATTTATTTATTAGAGAGAGAGAGAGAAAGAGAGAGAGAGAAAGAGAGAGAGAGAATGGGCAGGGGAAATAGCAGAGGAAGAGGGAGAAGCAGGCTCCCCACCAAGTAGAGAGCCTGACATTGGGCTCAATCCCAAGACCTTGGGATCCTGACCTGAGCCAAAGACAGATACCCAACTAACTGAGTCCCCCAGGCATTCTGGGATTTCTTTTTCTTATTCCAGGGCCATGGCTGGACATTATAAATAATGTCCAAATTTATATTTTCAGCCCTATCTTCACTCCTGAGCTTTAAGTTTTTAAATTCAACTATCTGCTTAACCTCTCCCACCTCTGTATTCAATAAATATCTCAAATTTAACATATCTAAGCTAAAACTCTTTATTCCCCCATGATCCCAAATCTGATCTTTCCATAGACCTTTATGTCAGTAAATAATAACTCCTTTAATCCATCCATGATTCCAATTTTTCTCTCCAGACTCAAATTCAAACCAAGTCCTATCAGCTCGAAATCTGAAGTACATCTAGAGGCAGCCAAAAATCTCACCATTTCTAGTCCAAGTTCATATCACCACTCACCTGGAATTCTAGACTTCTAACTCAATTAACATGTTCACTCTTGCCCTGCTAGACTCTACTCCAAATCTAGAATATTTACTTCAAAAACATTAACTGGAAAATCATAAAGAGTTACAATAAAATTATACACTTATATCAGATGGTTTTTAAAAAGTAAGCATATTTTTGTACTATAAGTCAAGGAGCAAATTTTTACAAATAGTTTCAGAAACTCAGTCATAGAGCCTTGCAATTTCAACTCCCTCCCTTCTCCCACAAGAAAACTTTGGTAGACAGTTTCTGACACAATCCAAATGACCCTAGGATCATTCCACTTCATACTGTTCACCCTTGTTCAGTCCTTTCCCCTCTGATTATGGGCTAGTCTAGTGAATTGCCTCTAAGAATATGGCAAAAGTTATGAGATTTTACTTCTGTGACCAGGCTACAAAAACGTTATTTCTCTCCCTCTCTTTCTCACTCCTCCTTCTTCATTGGTCCTCCTCAGTCACATTGATGGAGCAAATTACCATAATAGAGAGGCTCACATGGCAAGGAATTGAGGGCACTCTCCAGGCAACAGACAGTGAGAAATTAAAGTCTTTAGTCCAACATCTTGTGATGAAATTAATGCTGCCAACAATTACAGGAGTGAGGTTCAGAAGTGAATCCTCAGTCAAGTCTTAAGATGACGGCTGTCCCAATTGGCACTCTGATTTCAGCCTAAAGAAACCCTGATGCAGAGGATCCAGCTAAACTATACATGGATTCTTGACGTTCATAGTCTCTGCGATAATAAATGTTGTTACTTAAAGCCACTGAATTTTGGGGAAATTCGTTATGCAGTGATATAACTAATTCAGACAACTTTTATCTGACTCCTAATGCCACAGATTGCTATTATGTTTTCCATCTTTATATAAATTAAATTATATAAGCTGTTTTATGTTTGACTTCTTTTGCTTAACATTATGTTTTTAAATTCCCTCAAGATGTTGGGTTCAGTAAAATCATTTCACTTCACAAGCCTATGAATAGTTTTCAATGTGACTGTCCCAATTTTTACTTTCACCATCAACACATAAGAATTGCCAATCTTCCATAGACTCACCATCACTTAGATAGATCCAACCTTTAAATCTTAATCATCTTGCTGAGTGTATAGTTTTAATTAAAGTTTAATTAGTTTTTCTTTGAGAACTAGGGAGGTTGAGGACCTTTGCACATTTATTGATTATTTGGATATACTCTGTCATGCATACTCAAGACTTACATATTTTTCTAACAAGTTGTCTTTTTTTTCTTGATATAAAAATTGGTTTAAATTTTTTTTTTTTTATGATAGTCACAGAGAGAGAGAGAGAGAGGCAGAGACACAGGCGGAGGGAGAAGCAGGCTCCATGCACCGGGAGCCTGATGTGGGATTCGATCCCGGGTCTCCAGGATCGCGCCCTGGGCCAAAGGCAGGCGCCAAACCGCTGCGCCACCCAGGGATCCCCCCCAAAAAAAAATTAAAAAAAAAATTGGTTTATATATTCTGAATGTGAGCTGTTTAAGTCCTTAATTTTTATGTAAACTCACTAATTCTTTGTCTGCATTTAGTGTTCTGTGTCCTGTTTGCCAATCTGGAAGGACATGAAAATAATGTCTTTGATATTTTCTAAACATTTTGTTTTCTCATTTCATGGTTTGTTCTAAAAGCCACCTGGAATTAATTTTTTTTAATGTGACCCACATGCCAGTGCACCTGGTTGTTCAATTGGCTCAGGAGTAATGGCCAGACATGTGATTATAAATTGACTCATGGGCTGTGCCAATGGTTTGGCTGGATGATCAGGGACTTGGAGGGAACATGGCTGGAAATTTGGTAAGAAAGAAATGTGAAGAAAAGATATGTCTATAGATCTCTGTTAATAGGCAAAAACCAAAGATATTTGCATCCCATGTGAATCTTCACCAAAGTGTGATCTCCGCAGAGGATTTTAGTAATTAAATGGATTGTGGATAGCAGCCTATTTCCCTAACACCCCTGATAGCAGCCCCAAACAATATTATCACTTAATAATCACCAAAAAGAAAGTGAAATGCCAAACACTTTAGGTTGGAGTATTCTGAGTCAGTGGAACTTAGTATTACCACTATGGTTAATAGTGGTAATAGAGGATTAGGCCAAAGATGGAAGGAGCCTGTGTCCCCTAGGAACTGCACTAAGTAGAGGCCTCACCCCTGCCAATATGCATATGAGCCCAAATACATAAATCCACTATTCTTGCATTAGGTGACTGAGACTGGGGGCTATTTACTATAGCCTTTAACCTACCTTGATTAATACAGTGATACATAGAATGCTATTGATTTTTGTATCTGGCCACTTCAGTATTTTTTCTTATTAGTTCTAATAACTTTTCAATTGGATGTTCTTGTATTTTCAGGGTGGAAGATTGTATTCTCTTCTTTGCAAATATTCTTTCCCCTAAATAAGCCTGTCTAAATTGTGAAATATTTAGGAAAACCTGTATCCATACTAATCAAATAGAATTTGAAAGGATGGAAGTTCTATTAGTTTATTTTGAAAGTGGTCTGCCAATAAGAAATTGGCTCAAAAAAAAAAAAAAAAGAAAAAGAAAAAGAAAGAAATTGGCTCTATGTAACTCAAATAAAATTATTTCTTTTTTATATTCATACAAATTTTCTATAATTGTTGAAAAATATTTCAAAGCAATTTAAGCTTTCTGTTAACTAGGTATATGAAAGTTGTTTCTTTGTTTGTTTGTTTTCTGTTGCCATTTACCTGAATTGGCTAATGCCCATTAGCCTTGTAAAAAGTGGCTAAGAATCAATCATATATTCTCTTATTGTATAAAAAATGTTTAAATAATATAAAAGCCAGAAAGATAGGCACAAAAAAACTATGGACCTGTAATCCTACTCTTTGGATGATGACATTATATGTGAATCATTTATCTTCTACATGATTTCTATATTTGTAACAGTGAGCATGAGGTTTATTTTATAATTCAAAATCAATAAATATACTCCAATTTTGAGAAAGATAATCCATCTCATTTTATTTTTTAAAACATTTATTTTATTTACTTGAGAGAGACAGAGTGTGTGAGAGAGAGCATGAGCAGGGGGTGGGGCAGAAACAGAGAGCTGAGCAGGGAACCCAACTCTATCCTAGGACCCCAAGATCACAATCTGAGCCAAAGGCAGATGCCGTTAGATCCCACTAAGCTACCAAGGCCCTCCTATTTTTCCTTTCTTGAGTTTCTAAGCAACTAACAAGAGTCAGCGATTTCAAAATTCTTATCATTTCCATCGACCCATACTATTTAAAATCTCACAGTATAATCCAATGCTCATCTTCCACCTGCATTTTATGTTAATTCACTTATATATTAGAGATTATTACATCCCACTTATCACCACTGATAGAACCCTTATAACTCTACGACAAGTAAATCATCCAGTCTGAATGCCACCATAAGGGTTGCTTGCTAGGATCTCCATTACCAGCTATCTTGGTCTGAATTCTCCTTAAATGAGAGCCTGAGACCAAAGCCTGATTGAAAAGAGTTGTTTTAGAAAAACGATCCCAGGAAAGGATAGAGATTAGGATAGAGGATCACGGGAGTAAAACAAGAAGGGAAGGTCAATGAAAAAACAGTCAGTGAAAGAATAAGTCATCATACAGTCACCACTGTGAGTGATCGCTAACTGATCTCACCAGAACACTCTCAGATATTTTATGAAAACCATCTCAAAATGAAACACACAGAAAAAAAAAATAGGAAAGCATTTCCTCATTGGCTTCCATCCATATAAATGTACACTTTGGGATTATACATGAAAGAATATCAAGTAAATTCTCATTAGGGCTCCACACTGCAAAAGCATAGAAGATATGAAGCACCAACCCAGGCGAAAAACCATACAAAGCTGCTGAAATGGTAACAATGGCGGAGGCTAGGGGAAGACATGAAGCCAACAGAATTTTGAATTTCTGTGTAAGACATTTTCAATACATCTTAGAACCTCAATTCAGAGTTTGAAATGTTATGGTTGTTCTAACTCCAATGTTTGGATTTTTCTATTTATAAAAACCAAATTGAACATTTATTGCTGCTACATGTAGGGATGACCCCAAAAGATACTGATGTGTAGAAATCTTCCCTGTGGATAGAGTTTCAAACAACAGGCTATCTGTTTTATATAAAGGAAAAAGTGGTCTGAAGTAACAATATACATAGAATCTTGAGCAGTGGCAATGGTTTATCTAGTTGGCCACAGCTTAGAAGGACCATTACTGGATCATCAGAGATAAGGAGGTCTGTAAATTAACTTGGAGAGTGGGCATATGTCAATGTTCACCATAGAGTATATACTCCAGAGACACTGAGCAATCAGGTGACTAGAAAGACTCATCCAGTAGATATGAGTCACTTTTTCTCCTCAACCACCCATTTCTTCTTCAGAGTAGACACGGTAGCAGGGATAGAGGCCTGAACCCATTAGCCTGGATTATATCTCACCAAAGCTAATCACATTGCATGTTAAATGTTTGACCTGAAGGCAACAGAGCTCAATGCTGAGCCTTTAATGTGTTATCATCTATTAAGGATACCAACCAGTCACTAAATGACAAGATGATCACACCAGTCCCTTTATACCCTGAAGGAGATAACAATTGTTCTTCCTAGAATTAGTATGAATTCTAGATATGGGCTTGCCTCCCCTGCTGAGAGTGCTTTGGCTATCACCTGTTCAAGGACTTATACTGTCTGATTTGTTTTCATGGGATCCTATTATACATACAATATATGTATCCTATATATCCTATGTATATATACAGTGGAATGTTACTAAGCTGTAAAAAAAAGAATGAAATCTTGTCATTTGCAACAACATGGATGGAGCTAGAGAGTATAATCCTAAGTAAAATAAGTAAAACCAATACCATACAATTTAATTCATATGTGGAATTTAAAAACAACACAAATGAGTAAAGGAAAAAGAAAAAAAGATAGAGAAAAACTAAGAAACAGACTCTAAATGATAGAGAACAAACTGATGGTTACCTAAGCAGAGGTGGATGGGAAGATAGGGGAAATAGGTGATGGGAATTAAGATGGGCACTTGTCATGAGCACTGGGTGATTTATGGAATTATCATATGACTATATTGTATACCTGAAACTAATATAACACCATATGGTGGTTAAAAAAAATTTTTTTTTATTTGAGAGAGAGAGAAAGAGACAAAGACAGCAAGTATGAGCCAGGGGGAAGGGTAGGTGAAGAGGATCTCATGCAGACTCCACACCGAGTGCAGAGCCCGACACAGGGCTCCATCCCATGACCCTGAGATCATGACCTGAGCTGAAATCAAGTGTATAACACTTAACTGATGGTGCCACTCAGGTGCCCCCTATAACACTGTATGTTACTTATACTGGAATTAAAATAAAAATTTAATACAAAAAGCAAGAAAGGGGTACCTGGGTGATTTAGTCAATTAAGCATTTGACTTTTGATTTTGGCTCAGGTTATGATCTCAGGGTTGTGAGTTCAAGCCCCAAGTCAGGCTCTGTGCTGGGCAGGGAGTCTCTTTAAGATTCTCTCTCTGTCCCTCTGCTTCTCCCCCATCCCCTTCTCTCTTCTTCTCATTAAAAAAAAAAAAGGCAAGAAAGAATCAGCAAACTCAAAGATAGGGCAGTGGAATTCATCCAATCGAGGAGCAAAAAGAAAAAAAGAAAAAGTATGGAGATAGTTTAAGGAACTTACAGGATAATAGCAAGCTGACCAATATTTGCTCTGTAGGGATCCCAGAAGGAGAAAAGAAAGACAAAGGAGCAGAAAACTTGAGGAAATAATGGTTGAATAGTTCCCTAACATGATGTAAAAAACAGACACCCAAATCCAAAAATCTATACAGTTCCAAATAAAATGAATCCAAGAAGACTCATAAGACACATTATAATTAGTGAAAAGTTAAAGACAAGGAGAGAATCTTAAATCCAGCAAGGGAAAACTACTTGTTAGGGAACAATTTTTGCAGTACCACCAGGAGATCTTTCAGTTAAAAAGTATGAAAGTATGAAGTTAAAGCTCAGTTAAAACTGTGCAAGAGAGACGGAGTGGCAAGATATATTTAAGATATATGGAGGAAAAAACTACCAACTGAGAATACTCTAGCCAATAAAGTTGTCCTTGAGAATTTAAGAAGATGAAGATACTTTAGACAAGCGAAAGCTGAAGGAATTCATCACCATTAAATGTTAAGGGTGCTTCTTTTAAGCTGAAACCAAAAAAAGCAGTAATTAATAACAGGAAAACACATGAAAGTATAAATCTCAGGTAAAGATTAAGGTAAATATGTAGTTAAATTCAGAATAAACTAAGTCGCTCATAAATCTAATATAAAAATTAAAAGAAGTGGTAAAAACAGATAACTACACTTATTTGTTAATGGATAGAAAGATAAAAATGTATAAACTGTTGTGTCAAAAACATAAAATGTTTTAGGTGTAGGGGAGTAAAAATATAGAGCTTTAGAATGCATTCAAACTTATTTTCAACTTAAAATATACTGTTATTACTCTGTTTTATGTACTCACAAGGCAAAAACCCATAGTAGAGGCAAAAAGATAAAGATAAAGAATTTCTAAGCACACCATTACAAGAAAAATCCTCAAGGGCAGCCCGGTGGTTCAGCAGTTTAGCACCTTCAGTCCAGGGCCTGATCCTGGAGACCCAGGATCGAGTCCCACATCGGGCTCCCTGCATGGAGCCTGCTTCTCCCTCTGCCTGTGTCTCTGCCTCTCTCTCTCTCTCTCTCTCTCTCTCTCTCTCTCTGTGTGTGTGTTTCTCATGAATTAAAAAATAAAATATTTTTAAAAAATCATCAAGTCACAAAGGAAGAATGTGAGAGAAGCAAGAGAAGTAATGTGGGAAGATGGTCAAAAGGTGTAAGCTTTCAGTTACGAGATAAATAAACATTGTGATTAGAGTTAGCAATACTGTACTGCACCCTGCTATGAGAGTAGATCTTAAAAGTTCTCATTATAAGAAAACAAAATCTGTAACAATGTGTGGTGATGGATGTTAACTAAACCCACTGTGGTAATCATTTCAGGATATACACATATATCAAATCATTATGTCGTACACTTAAAACTAATACAATGTTATATGTTGATAATATCTTAATAATAAGAAAAAGACCTTACAGTACTTTTTATTATTAATATTTTGGGCAGTTGACAGTTGTAGCTAAAGCTAAGTCATGAAGCTCTGAAAAATGTGCCAATACTATTAGACAATGGTTGAAAATAAGGAAGACAAACCCCCAAAAATATTTACATGCTTGGGAAAACAGATTTAGGGAGATGGGGGAAGCAGTAGATTGTATTTATTTAGACTTAACTATCCTTATAGAGATTATGAAGTGCTTTGTTTGTTTTTTGCTTGTCTTTAAACGCTGCAGTATATAGTAGGTATTCAAAGTGTTTGGTTTGAGTATTTGCCTGACTTGTGAAAGATACACTTACAAAAAACTATCAACCCAGTAATGACTGATCATTTTTCAAGTTATTTAAAACTTGTCAGCATTTATCTCCTTAGGAAGTTAATTTTCTTTCACTGAAATTATACAGCAATTTATTTTGTGTGTTGAGTAGAATGGCTGTGTCCTAAGGCACCTAAGTGACCCAGTTGATTGAGCACCAACTCTTGAATTTGGCTCAGGTTAGATCTTGGGATCGAGCCCTCATATCTGGCTCTGTGTTCCAGAGGGAGTCTGCTTGGATTCTCTCTCTCCCTCTCCCTTTGCCCCTCCCCAGCTGCTGTGTGCTCTCCTTATAAAATAAATGAATAAATCTTAGAAGAAGGGGGGGCGGGAGAGGAGGCAGAGGCAGAGGAGGAGGGCTTCCTTAAAAATAAACAGAAAAGGTACATTCACAAAACTCAGGCATACTTTGGGGTTATATTCACTATGACTGTAGACTTATTATGGTTCCTCTGGTTCCTCTTCTTCCTTATCTGGTTCCTCTGAGGACCAGGCTTACAGTAGGAAAAAAAAAAAACCACAACTGACCTCAATCTCAAAGAAGCAATCTCAAAAATTGCAAAAACAGTCTCTTCCACTAACAATATGCAGTTTCTAATAATTCAGGCCAAACATCCAGCCCATTCACCAGGAAATACTTAGGAAATGACTGGTGAAGTGACTAGTCCCTGAGATTGTCTTGTGGTTTCAGTTTCTATATGCATGAGGTTTTGAAGACTCTTTCTACTTTTGGTTTGTATTTCATATTCTAATCCTTTGCCCTCTGATGGTCTGGGGGAGGGGGTGGTAGTAAGAAATCCCCAGAATTGTGAAGGAAAGATATCAGAAATCAACACACCTAAACTGAAGGACAAAGAGCTCTTAGCTCCTCAGGGAAGCAGCTTTCCTACCATCTCTGAAGGATCTCTGCTACTGATCTTGCAGTTAAGGTAAGACTAGGGCAGGGGTGGAAAAGATTTTCAAGGGTCAAAATGTTTTTAAAACTTTCTATCCAGGATAGGATGCAGGCAAGCCTGATGTGGACATTAGACACCTTTAAAGACTAAATTGTGATGTTATAAGACAGGTAGCAGAATTTTTCTTTTAATTTTTTAAAAATATTTTATTCATTTATTCATGAAAGACACAAACACACACACAGAGAGACAGAGAGAGAGAGAGAGAGAGAGAGAGAGAGGCAGAGACACAGGCAGAGGGAGAAGCAGGCTCCATGCAGGGAGCCTGATGTGGGACTCGATCCTGGGTCTCCAGGATCACGCCCTGGGCCGAAGGCGGCGCCAAATCGCTGAGCCACCCAGGGATCCCCAGAATTAATTGAGCCCCAGATACATTTGGTTACTGCTGAATCAGACACAAGCATGTGTGGAGGAATAAACTGACAGCCTGAAATGTCCTAACACTGTTTTCCTTCCTTTGCCACCTTGAGATCCTTTCTTTTTGATAAAACCTAATTAAGTTATTTCAAACTGCAGTCTGATAGTCTGAAGAACTGCAACTGAATAATTTTTATGAGAAAGAGCAATGAATGAGATGTAATCTAAGTAGCTTGCTAACATTGTTAAAAACAGAAAAAGAAAAAAATTGAAACTCAGAATGAACAGTACAGAGGTTCATTGAAAGCAGCCATACACTTTTAGTCATAGTCTTATTTTTTTTAAGGTGGATTTCTTCCTTTAGAAATAGCACTGGATTGAGGTGCCGGGGTGGCTCAGTTGGTTAAGCATCTGTCTTTGGCTCAGGTCATGATCTCCAGCTTCTCAGAAAGAGCCCCACATCAAGCTTTTTGCTCAACAGTGACTGTTTCTCTCTCTCTCTCCTTCTGCCCCTTCCCACTGCTCATTCTCTTTCTCTCTCTCTCTAATAAATAAAATCTTTTTAAAAAAAATAACCCTGGATTAATTAATTTTGATTTCCTGGAACACACTCATTCCTTAAGGCTTTTTGTGCTGGATTCTGTTTCTATTCTATTGTCTCTACTATTATGAATCATTTAATTCCAGTTGCCCAACTTGGCCCATCAATACTGTCTGGCAATTTTGTTTGCCCCTTAGAGCTTATACCTATAAACTGAGCTGAGAAAGGCAGAGCAACAGTTAGTTATATATGGGTGTGTTCATATTACAACTGCAAAGATGTTTTCGAGATTGGGCTCTCCGAAAAGAATTAAAGATGTCACCTAGATAACATTTGGGGGCAATGTGTAAAATACTTCTATTAACATAAATACACATATTAACATAAATACTTCTATTAACATAAATGTTATTCCTTAGGAGGTCTGAAAATTCAGACTGATTAGTTCCTCCTGTTAATGACATCATCCCAAAGTACAAGAGCTTGTAAGCCTCCAATATCTGCAAATAGATTTGGATTGTGTATGTTGTTTTTCTAGCTAATTGTAGATCATCACTGCCAGTTCCCCGTACCTTTGTAATCTAAAAATGATTATGACCCCTGCTTTATACAAATCAAGCAACCAGAAATCTACAAATGTATGGTACTGATACTGCAATAGAGATGCATTAGAATGGAAAGAGAATTAGCATCTGAGTCTGTAAAATCATGGAATCTCTCTGTGGGTTCAGGTTGGCCTGAGCATTTCCTGGCTCCCATGTCCATGGTGCTGTGCCATTTGTGCCATCCTTTGCAAAGGATCATTTATGAACTGCTCTTAAGCAGTTTGTTTTCATTTGTCACCTGAATAATCTCCAATGCATTAGCTATGAGGAAGAGGGAAGAATGGGTTTTCATAATTTTTAAAAAACAGTTTTTATTGCTGGCTAATAAAGGAATCCATAACTCTTCATTGTAAGTTTTTAATGAAAGAAGAATTCAAGCAGATGTTGGATTTTTAGCTTCTGTAGTGAATAATCACTCCTAAAATGGAAGAAAATTGCTCTTTATAAGGCAGAAAAGCAAACACTTGCTTGAGTCTCAGCCTAAAAATGCTTTATCAGGAACTCTATAGGAATTGATGCTCAGAAGTCAATAGTCAAGTATTATTTAAGAAGGCATTTTCACTCGCTCCCTCTTTCATAAAACAATCATGCACTGAAGTTTTGACTGAAGAAAGCACTACTATACCTATACAAAAAAATTCCTTAAAAGTAGGTATAAGGGGCACTTGGGTGACTCAGTGGGTTAAGCATCCAACTCTTGGTTTCAGCTCTGGTCATGATCTCAGGGTCATGAGATCGAACCCCATATCCAGCTCCATGCTAGGTATAGAGCCTGCTTGAGACTCTCTTTCTCCCTCTCCCTTTGCCCCTCCCTGGTTTGTGCTCTCTCTCTCTTTCTCTTTAAAAAAAAAGAAATAAAAAGAAATAAATTTGTTTTTTTTTAAAGTACAGCTATAAGAAGTAAAAAATTATGATTTGTTAGATTATGCTACATAATGACCTGGTGGGATTTAGTATAATACAGTTTGACTGGACATAGCCCTACATGAGACAGAAGCAAGTTGATAAAGGATAAAAGCAAGAAGTGTAATATAACAAATAATGTTTATAAAGATTCAGTCTGAGGATTTAGGGAGGTAAAAACTAGAGATTACAAGCAAGCCAAAAACCAAAGAGAGTCAGATTTTAAATTAGCAGTAGGTAAAACTCAGGAAATCGATTTCCTTATGCCCAACAAATATTTAAAGACCAGTGGGGTAGCCTGTAATAGGGCGTAGAGCTTATTTTACTACGACCATCTTTGCTCTCCATTTTTCAAAATTTCTTCAAGAATTTAGGCAATGTTGGAAAGTAATATGTCCCCAAGCCCAGAAAGCAAAATGACTTTTTCTTCTATAAGACTGGAAATTTCAACCTATCTCATCTCTTCTTCCCTTGCAGACAAAGTCACACCCTAGACATGACGCCAAAGATCTACATGCCAGCCCCAGTGTGCCTCATTGAGAACAATGGAGGGCAACTTCTGGCTAATCAGGAAGCTTTGGAGATCCTGTCAGCCACTAGGAATCCTCTTGTGGTGGTGGCTATTGTGGGCCTCTACCGAACAGGCAAATCCTACCTGATGAACAAGCTGGCTGGGAAGAACAAGGGTGAGTGGCACCAACAAAGCTCTGCTCAGTCCCTTCTGCTCACCCACACTGCCAGCACTGAGTGCAGTGAGGCATGGAGAGAAAGTTAGAGCCTGGGAGGAATACTGAAAGTTAATGTTTGGGCCACAGGTGGCTAATTATCTTTTGGAAACAAAGGCAGAGGTCTATTCATGACATATCACCTCCTTTTCCTCTCTTAGTTTCTCCCTGGAAAAAGCATATTTTCCAATCATAAGGAGTAAAACATCAATAAAATAATTTCTATATATGTAATTACAAACTATTAAATGTTTAGTAGCGTGACATTCTTGTAAAAAGGAAAAATATCAAACTTCCAAACTATGGTATTTGAGACTCTCATTTTTCCAATCCTCTATTCTAATTCAGATCAGTACTGGTTATACTTTTTGATGTGTCCTCATCTTACATCCCTTAAACCCTAGCTCAGTTGTCAAGAAGGTCTCTAACTTCCAGATCCCCTCCTCTGTTACTACCTCTCCCTTCCCCCTTGCAGGCTTCTCTATTGGATCCACAGTGCAGTCCCACACCAAGGGTATCTGGATGTGGTGTGTGCCTCATCCCAAAAAGCCGAACCATACTCTAGTTCTTCTTGACACGGAGGGTCTAGGAGATGTAGAGAAGGTAAGGAACAAAAATACCTTTAAAAAAAAAAAAAAAACCTTTAGATTCCTCTGAACATTCTTTACGAAGGGAAGTTTTTTGTTTTTCTAAATTTGTACTTCTACTTGATAGAGTATAACTTTTCCCCCTTTCTATTTTTCGTAGTTGAAATTTGGAAATCTGAGATGAGAAAAATATATTTATAAGCCAGAATCATGACTGGAACAAGACACTAATATAGAGCTAGGCAGTTAACTGAAATCCAGAAAAGATGGTACAAATCAAAGCACTGTCACGAGTCTGATCCTGCAGAAAAGAGTAATTAGTAGTGAGTTCTGGGTCAGAGGACCTTGGGTTAGAATAAGGCCCTGGCACTTGTAGCTCTCGACCTTGACATGCAAATCTCCTCAAATCTTTTACTTCCCTTTTGGCCTTATCCAACTTAGCATTTGGACAGTAGACATGTGGGCTTTTTCCACTTTTATATTGATATTTAACAACCAGCTAACTGTGTGGGAATTAGGGGAAAGATTTGATTTGTAACACTTGCCAGTTTTTTAAATATTCTCATTAAAGCTGATTTCAAGCTTCCAAAGTGAAGTCACTAAACTCCGGGTTCAGAAGAGATGTGTACAGTCAGCTCCTGTAAGCTGGTATGAGTTGGCTCTAGCATACAATGGAAATTTTCCCTTTCAGTTCTCTTTTTTTTTTTTTTTAAGATTTTATTTATTCATGAGAGATGGGGTAGAGACACAGAGAGAGAGAGAGAGAGAGAGGTAGAGACACAGGCAGGGAGGCCACTCCCTCCCTGCAGGGAGCCTGATGTGGGACTCTATCCCAGGACTACAGGATCACGCCCTGGGCCAAAGGCAGGCACCAAACTGCTGAGCCACCCAGGGATCCCCACTTCTCTTGTTTTTTGTTTCCATTTTGCTTTTTGGTTTGCCACAAAGTCAAGATGGTTAACTCATTTTGTGCTTTAGTTTCTGCATCTGTAACATGAAAACAGTAGTTATAAGCATAACAGTAGTTATAAGCACTGTTTTGAGTATTAGACAGAATCAGTAATGTGAATTGTCCTGTGTATAATAACTAGTCAATAAAGTAAATATATGTATTATGTGTATAGGCCAAATTTGTTTTACACAATTGAAGATCTTGATTTTTCCCTTTATTTTTTAATTCCAGTATAATTAATGTACAGTGTTATATCATTTTCAGGGTATCATATAGCAATTCAACAATTCTACACATTATTCAGTGCTTGTCACTGTAAATGTACTCTTAATCCCCTTCACCTATTTCATCCATCCACCCTCCCCATAATCAGTTTGGTCTCTATAGTTAAGAGACCAAAATTTTTTAATTTTAATTTTTCTTTTTTGTTTGTTTTGTTTCTTAAATTCCACATATGAGTAAAATCATAGGGTATCTGTCTTTCTCTATCTGACTTGTTTCATTTTGCATTATACCCTCTAGATCCATGTTGTTGCAAATGGCAAGGACTCATTTTTTTATGAATGAGTAATATTCATGTGTGTGTGTGTATTTTTTTTTTCTTCATCCATTCATCAATTGGGTTGCTTCCATATTTTGGCTATTGTAAATAATGTTGCAATAAACATAGGGATGCATGCATCTTTTTGAATTAGTGTTTTTGTACTCTTTGGGTAAATTCCCAGTAGTGGAATCACTGGATCATACAGCAGTTCTATTTTTAATTTTCTGAGGAAACTCCACCCTGTTTTCCACAGTGGCTGCAACAGTTTGCATTTCCACCAAAGTGCACAAGTGTTCCTTTTTCTCCACATCCTTACCAACAATTATTGTTTTTTGTTTTTTTTTTTTTGATGAAAATATTGATTTTAAGCACTCTGGTTACCTCCACTAACTTTGACTATCCATTCCAAATACCTAACTAGTTATAAGAAAAACTGGTGAGGGAGGAGGAGTTAAGAAGGCAGGGAAGTAGGAGGACCCTAAGCTTGTCTTATCCCTCAAACACGGCTAGATAGTTATTAAATTAGTCTGAACACCCAGGAAGTCAATCAGAAGTCTGAGAGAACAAAAACTGCACATGTACAAGTAGAAAAGCCTTTGGAAGCGCAGAAAGTCTTCAGGGAGCAAAACGGTGCCACCTATTGAAGGCCAGAGCTGCTTACAACCAAGCCCCACCCCCATGCCCCTGGAGAAGTATTTCCACAGAAACTTATCAGCCTGAGAATCAGCGCAGCTGGCCCCTCCCCAGAAGACCAGCACAGACAACTAGCTTGCAACAAATTTATTGATCATAGAGTGCTGCAAAGCTTCAGTTCTAGGAGAAACAGGACTGAGCTTCCTGTTTACTTTTATTCTTTATTTCTTTTAAATATATTATTTTTTCATTTAATTTCCTATATTTCCAAATCTTTTATTAATTTTTACTATTAACTTTAATTTTTAATACTTTTCATACATGTTTTTAATTTTTTTCTTTCATTTTATCTTACCTTATTTTTAAATTTTATGATCTAGATTCTCTTAACAAACAGATCAAAACACACCCAGGGTCTAGTGGGTTTTTGGTTTTCTTGCTTTGTGTTTCTGTTTCTGGTTTTGTATGTTTTTAGTTGCTGGTGTTGTTCCTTTTCTCTCTTTCTTATTTTCTTTTATGGGCAAAATGACGAGACAGAGGAATTCACTCCAAAAGAAAGAACATGAGGTAGAACTCACTGCCAGGGATTTCATCAATATAGAATTAAGTAAATTATATCTTAACTAGAATTTAAAACAACAACTATAAGGATACTAGCTGGGCTTGAAAAAAGCCTAGAAAACACTAGAGGATCCTTCATTATAAAGATAAAAGAACTAAAATCTTGTCAGGCAAAAATTTAAAATACTATAACTAAGATGTAAACACAAATTGAGGCCATAAAAATGAGGATGGATGAAGCAGATGAATGAATCAGTGATATAGAAGATAAAATTATAGAAAATAATGAAGCCAAAAAGAAGAGGGAAAGAAAGTAATGGACCGTGAAAGTAGATGTAGGGAACTCAGCAACTTACTAAATGTAGTAACATTCCTATCATAGGAGTCCCAGGAGATAAAGAGAGATATAAAGGGGCAGAAGGTTTATTTGAATAAATTCTAGCTGAAAACGTCCCAAATCTGGGGAAGGGCACAGACATCAAAATCCAAGAAGCACAGAGAACTTCCATGAAATTCAATAAAAGCCCAACATCAGAAAGACATAACACAGTCAAATTCACAAAGTACACAGACAAGGAAAGAACCCTGAAAGCAACAAGGGGGAAAAACTCCTTAACCTACAAGGAAAGACAGATCAGGTTCTCAGCAGATCCATCCAGAGAGACTTGGCAGGCCAGAAAGGAGTGAAAGGAATTATTCAACGTGTTGAATGGGAAAAACTATGCAGCAAAGCATTCTTCATCCAGCAAGCTCTTATTCAAAAGAGGAGAAAGAGTTTTCCAGACAAAATATAAAGGGGTTCATGACCAGTCCTGCAAGAATTTTTTAAAAAGATTTTATTTATTTATTCATGAGAGCCACAAAGAGAATGGCAGAGATATAGGCAGAGGGAGAAGCAGGCTCTGAATTCATTCTCTCAATATTCACTCTGAATGTAAATGTACTAACTGCTCCAGTCAAAAGACATAATGTATCAGAATGGATTGAAAAATATGATCCATCTATATGGTACCTACAAGAGACTCATTTTAGACCTAAAGTCACCTACAGGTTGAAAGTGAAGGGATTGAGATTCCTAGGTGACTCAGTAGTTTGGCACCTGCTTTCGTCCCAGGGCGTGATCCAGGAGACCCAGGATCGAGTCCCACATCGGGCTCCCTGCATGCAGCCTGCTTCTCCCTCTGCTTGTGTATCTGCCTCTCTCTCTCTCTCTCTCTCTCTCTCTCTTTCCATCTCTCTCATGAATAAATAAAATATTTTTTTAAAAAATTGAAACTGAAGGGATAGAGAACCATCTACCATGCTAACAGATGTCAAAAGAAAAAGTAGCCATCCTTATAGCAGACCTAGATTTTTAAACAAAGACCAAGAGATGAAGGAGGCTTTTTATCATAATTAAGGGGTCTATCTATCAAGAAGATCTAACAATTGGAAATATTTATGCCCCCTATGTGAGAAAACCCAGATATATAAATTAATTAATAACATACATAAAGAAACTCATTGATGATAATATAATAACGGTAAGGGACTTTAACATCCCAATTACAGCAAGGGACACATCATCTAAGCAGAAAACCAACAAGGAAACAACAGTGTTGAAGAACACACTGGGCCAGACAGACTTAACAGATATATCCAAAATTGTTACCTTAAAGCAACAGAGTACACATTCTTCTCTAGTGCACCTCAAACATTCTCTAGAGGAGATCACACACTGGGTCACAAATCAGCCCTCCATAAGTACAAAAAGATTGAGATCATGCCATGCATATTTTCAGACCACAATGCTAGGAAACTGGAAGCCAACCACAGGAAAAAAATTGGTAAGACCTCAAATACATGCAGGTTAAAGAACATTCTACTAAAGAATGAATGGGTTAATAAGGAAATTAAAGAAGAATTTTAAAAATATATAGGAAAAATTGAAAAAGAGAGCACAAGAGCCCAAAACCTTTGGGATGCAGCAAAGGCACGCTTAAGAGGGAAATATGTTACAGCACAGGCCTACCTCAAGAAGCAAGAAGAGTCTCAAATATACAACCTAACCTTACACCCAAAGGACTAGAAAAGGAACAGCAAATAAAGCCTAAGGCCAGCAGAAGAACAGAAATACTAAAGATGAGAGCAGAAATCAATGACATAGAAAACACTAGGAGAACAGATTAATGAAACTAAGAGCTGGTTCTTCAGAAGAATTAATGAAATTGATAATCCACTCTAAGACTTATCCAAAAAAGAGAGAGAGAGAGAAAGACCCAAATAGATAAAATCACAAATGATAGGGGAGAGATCACAACCAACAGCACAGAAATATAGACAATTATGAGAGAATACTATGAAAAATCACAGGCCAACAAACCGGGCAATCTGGAAGAAATGGACAAATTCCTAGAAACTTACAAACTACCCAAACTGAAACAGAAAGAAATAGAAAATTTGAACAGACCCATAACCATCAAAGAAATTGAATCAGTAATCAACAACCTCCCAACAAACAAAAGTCCTGGGCTGGATGTTTCCCAGGGGAACTCCACCAGACATTTAAAGAAGAGTTAATACCTATTCTTCCCAAAACATTCCATAAAGGTGGAAATGGAAGGAAAACTTCCAAATTCATTCTATGAAGCCAGCATTACTTTAGTTCCAAAACCAGACAAAGACCCCACTAAAAAGGAGAATTACAGGGCAATATCCCTGATGAACACGGATGTACAAATTCTCAAAAAAATACTAGCCAATGGAATCCAACAATATATTAAAAGAATTACCATGATCAAGTGGGATGTATTCCTGGGCTACAGGGCTGGTTCGCTATTCCCAAATCAATCAACGTGATACACCACATTAATAAAAGAGAGGATAGGAACCATATGATCCTCTCAATAGATGCAGAAAAAGCATCTGACAAAATACAGCATCCATTCTTGATAAAAACCCTCAACAGAGCAGGGATAGAGAGAACATACCTCAACATCATAAGAGCCATATATGAAAGACCCACAGCTAATATCATCCTCAGTGGGGAAAAGCTAAGAACCTTTCCCCTGTGGTCAGGAATAAGACAAGGATGTCTACTCTCACCATCACTATTTACCAGAGTACCGGAAGTCTTAGCCTCAGCAATTAGAAAACACAAAGAAATAAAAGGCATCTGAATCAGCAAGGAAGAAGTCAAACTTTCTCTATTTGCAGACAATCTGATACTCTGTAGGAACCCTGAAGGACTGCACCAAAAAATTGCTAGAAGTCATCCATGAGCTCAGCAAAGTAGCAGGATCTGAAATCAATGTGCAGAGATAGGTTGCATTTCTATGCACCAATAACAAAGAAGTAGAAAAAGGAAACCAAAGAATCAATCTGCTTTGCCATTGCATCAAAAATAATAAGATTCCTAGGAATAAATCTAACTAAAGAACCAAAATATCTGTACTCTGAAAATCATAGACCACTTATGAAAGAAATTGAAGAGGACATAAAGAAATGGAAAAGCATTCCATATTCATGGATTAGAACAACATTGTTGCAATCTACACATTTAATGCAATTCCCATTGAAATACCACCAGCATTCTTCATTGAGCTAGAAGAAACAATCCTAAAATTTATATGGAACTACAAAAGACTCCAAATAGCCAAAGCAATCCCAAAAAAAGAAAAAAACTGAAGGCATCATGATTCCAGATTTCAAGCTATTTCAAAGCTACAGTTATCAAGACAATATGGTATTAGCACAAAAACAGACACAGAAATCAATGAAACAGAAGAGAGATCCTAGAATTGGGCCACAACTATATGATAAACTAATCTTCAACAAAGCAGAAAAGAATAGCCAATGGAAAAAAGTCTCTTCAACAGATGGTGCTGGGAAAACTGGGCAGCAACGTGTAGAAAAATGAAACTAGACCATTTACTTATACCATACACAAAAATGAGTTGAAAACGGATGAAAGATCTTAATATGAGACAGGAAACCATCAAAATTCAAGAGGAGAACATAGGTAGAAACCTCCTTGATCTTGGCCATATCAATTTCTTACTAGACACATTACCAGAAACAAGGGAAACAAAAGCAAAAATGAATTATTGGGACTTTGTCAAGATAAAAACCTTCTGCACACTGAAGGAAACAATCAACAAAACTAAAAGATAGCTTTCTGAATGGGAGATGATATCTGCAAACAAGGTATCTGATAAAGGATTAATATCCAAGATCTACAACAAACTTACCAAATTCAACATTTCAAACACAAATAACCCAGTTAAGAAATGGGCAGAAGTCATGTACAGACACTTTTCCAAAAATACATTTAGGTCGCTAACAGACACATGAAAAGATGCTCATCATCATTCATCATTAGGGAAAAACAAATCCAAACCATGATGAGATATAATCTCACACCTGTCAGAATGGCTAAAATTAACAGCAGAAGAAACAATAGGTGTTGGTAAGGATGTAGAGAAAGGGGAACCCTCTTGCACTGTTGAGGCGAATGCAAACTGGTGCAGCCACTCTGGAGAACAGTATGGAGGTTCCTCAAAGTGTTAAAAATAGAGGTACTCTATGATTCAGCAATTGCATCACTAGGTATTTATCCAAAGGATACAAAAATATAGATTCAAATGGATACATGCACCCTGATGTTTATAGCAACATTATCAACCATAGCCAAACTATGGAGAAAGCCCAAATGGCAACCAATGAATGGTTAAAGAAGATGTGGTATAGGGATGCCTGGGTGGCTCAGTGGTTGAGCATCTGCCTTTGGCTCAGGGTGTGATCCCAGGGTCCTAGGATAAAGTCCCCTTTGTGTTAAATTGTGCCCCACAGGCAGCCTGCTTCTCCCTCTGCCTATGCCTCTGCCTCTCTATGTCTCTCATGAACAAATAAATTTAAAAAAGAAGGTATGGCATATATATATATGCAACATATATATGTGTATATATATATATATATATATATATATATACACTACACACACACACACACACATACACAATGGAGTGTTTCTCAACCATCAAAATGAGTGAAGTCTTGCCATTTGCAATGACACCGATGGAGCTAGACTGTATTATGCTAAATGAAAGAAGTAAGAGAAAGATAAATACCATATGATCTCACTCATATATGGAATTTAAGAAAGAGAACAAATTAACACGTGGGAAGAGGAAAAGAAAAAAAAGAGAGAGAGAAACAAGCCATAAGAGAATCTTAATGATAGAGAACAAACTAAGGGTTGGTGGAGGGAGGTGGATGGGAGATGGGCTAGACAGATGATGGGTATTAAGATGTTTATGTAAGTGATGAATCACTGAATTCTATTCCAAAACCAATATTGCCCTGTATATTAACTATTAAATTTAAATTAAAATAATAATAAAATAAGTTTAAAAAAGAAAAACTGGTGAGTTAACAGTATATGATTCTATATAAATTTATCAATGTTAACAGAACTTTGAATAGTAATGTTTCTCATAATCATTTTTGTTTATCTTGCTTAATGTAAGTCAAGGGCCTATTTTTAATGATTGGTCATCTAAGAATACCATGAGACATGACTTAAATTTGTTCTTTTAGGGTGACAAGAACAATGATGCCCAGATCTTTGCATTGGCAATACTATTGAGTAGTACCTTTGTATACAATACTATGAACAAAATTGATCAGAAGGCTATTGACCTATTGCAGTATCCTTATGTGGTCCAAGATGGCACTGGAGCCAGAGAGAACTCTATTTACTAGCTGTGTTTGTGAGTTTGTGAATCAAGAACGAAAATGAAAGAATATAAAGCACTAAAGGTACGAAAGAGAGTCCTTAAATTTATAGATCAAATGAGGAGTTAAGACCCAAGGGGAAAATAAACGTATAGGGAGACATGGAATTAAATATATATGGGCTTAGATGAAGTCCTATTTCCATCAGTTTTCCTTAACTGCATCCCAGCTATGTTACAGAACTGTCGAATCTGCTCAGGAAAGTATCCTCACCTGATCTTGAAGGGGTTGAAGATGCAAGTAACCTTCAGAGCTTCTGTCCAGACTTTGTGTGGACTCTGAGAGATTTCTTTCTAACCCTGGAAGTAGATGGGCAAGACATCACAGCAGATGAATACTTGGAGAATTCCCTAAGGCTAAAGCAAGGTAGCTGGACTTCAGTTTTTAAAGAGAGAAGAGTACTAAGAGAAATTTTATCTCATGTGTAGGTGGTTAAATTAATAGTTTCATATATTTACTCACCTTGCTAAACTACCAAATAAATATTCGTTTATAGTAAACTAATAGACTCAATATTAAATTGTATTAATCCCCTGTTCTTGGAGCAAATTCTTTTTTCCTTTCCCTGATTAGTTACCTTTCAGCTTTTTGCTTAGAGTCTGTGAAGATGTAGTAAAATAACATCAGGTGGAAGCACATTTATTTGAGGAGAATAAGTTAACTCGAATGCTAATCTTATGCTAAATGAGTCCTATTTTTCTTTCCTCAGGCACTAATGAAAGTGTTAAAAACTTTAATTTGCCCCGTCTATGTATAAAAGAATTCTTTCCAATAAGGAAATGCTTTATCTTTGACTCTCCCACTCACCGGAAGAAGCTTGCCCAGCTTGAGACGCTGCCTAACGATGAGCTGGATCCTGAATTCGTGCAACAAGTGGCAGGGTTCTGTTCCCACATCTTCAACCATTCCAACACTAAAACTCTTCCAGGAGGTATCAAGGTCAATGGACCCTGTGAGTACCCTTTTTAGAATTCCTCAATTTAACACAAAGAATGGGGCACTGTCGTAAGTTTCTCCTTCCACTGTCAATGTTGAAAATGCGTAGTTAATTACTACCAAGAAAATCATGTGTATCATATTTATTAAAATCCAGTAAGTACCAAAAATATTTCTAGTGCTTTTTAAAGTAATATCTCCAAAGTAGGATAAAATAGAAGTGTAACCTGAGAAAAAGGTCAAGTTAAAAAAGTTATCCCCATAAATGGTCCACCACTGAACTAGACTAACCCATGCCATGGGTTGGCATCGCTTGTTCAACCAATATAGTAGATACTAATTATATGTCACAGTTTTTGAGAGACACGAAATGAGGAATACATATATATTCTCTGTAAAAATGAAGTGAGTTCATACAAACATTAAACAGAGGCCCAGGTTATCTAAAACCCTAAAAGAAATCCAGCAGACTTCTAGGTCCAGTTTCAACTAGAGTCTCTCTCAGAAGTTTGTAAATTATTACTGCATTCAAGAAGGAAGTTGAGTGCAAACAAAAGTATGCAAAGGACAAGAAAGACAAACAGGCAAGTTTCAACAAAGAGTAAAGGAGACCTGGTCTAATGAACACTCGCTTTCTGCTTTTCCAGAGCAGGATAATGCTCATGCCAGCTTTACATACCGAAGTGAAAGATGAAAGGGCATTCTGAAGGGAAAAGAAACCTGAGGAAGAGGGAAAGAAAGGGGAAAGTAAGAGGCAAAAGGCCTATAGCATCCTAATCAAACAAATATGCCTAACTTTGCATAACCATTTGCTTATTTCTCAATGAGAAAAGGATGAAATGTGGATGATCACAAACATCTTGAGTTTTCCCCTTTGAATACTTTCTTTTCCCAAAGAAAGATCTTGCTTTAGGTCACACAGTTTCCCAAAGGACCTTATTTGGGCCACTGACACCGTGTGCAGAAAGCTGAAAAAGTGCAGCCGATGCACTGTGAAATTAACATTCACAGAATCACCCAGTTTAGAGCATGCCTGCTTTCTTGAAAATAACACAAGCATCTCTTCTCCTGTGAAGATCTAAAGAGCCTCGTGCTGACGTACATTAATGCCATCAGCCGTGGGGATCTGCCCTGCATGGAGAACTCAGTCTTGACCTTGGCCCAGATCAAGAACTCAGCAGCAGTGAAAAAGGCCATTGACCACTATGACCAGCAGATGAGCCAGAAGGTGCAGCTGCCCACGGAAACTGTCCATGAGTTGCTGGACCTGCATAGGGAAAGTGAAAGAGAGGCCACAGAAGTCTTCATGAAGAACTCTTTCAAGGATATGGACCAAAAGTTTCAGAAGGAATTAGAGGTAATTATCTTTTTTTTTTCTCTCTAGTTCATGGGGCTTATGACCAATAAGAGGCAAAGTTGCATTTTATTGCTATGAAAGGCAAAATTGGGACTGAATAGGGAAACACAATCCTCACTAGACTGGAAAATAATGATTACCACTTATGTGATCAAGATATCACTTATTCTGAAAAAAAAAAAAAAAAAAAAACAAAACCAAAACAAAACAAAACAAAAAACAAGCAAATGTGTCACTACCCTGGACCCTATAGATTCTGAAACTTTCACACATACACAACTCACCTTACCATGTTACAACCATGAACTAATTTTTTTAAGTAATCCTATTCCTTAAAACATTATATTCACAAAGTAATCATTAACTTTCCTTTTTTATTAATCAAGATGCAGAATTGCCAAATGAGTCTACTAAAAGATCATGTCTCCAGGTTTGATAGCATACACTACACCACTCTGGCCGGTTACTGCGTACCCTATACTCACTGGGAATCCCAGGCCCAGTGTCGCACTAAAACCAGGAAGTTGTAAAATAGTAGGTTGCATTTAAAATTACAGCATGAGGCTGAAGATGTGTGGTCTAAAGATGACATCTGAAGCAGAAATTGCAAAAGAAAGAGGTTTCGGGGAATTTCAAACCCAAAAGCAAAGTAATTTTTCTACAGTATATCATCTTTGGAATTTTTCTAGGCTTGGTGGGAAGGATATAGTCTTACTTGTAGTCCTCTAGTTTCTATAAAAAAATATAAAGATTCTTTTTGAGAACCATTTCTAGAAATTATGAAGTGTTGCTAACATCTTCTCCATGGACCTCTGTCCCTCTGAAGACTCTTCTAGAAGTAAAAAAGGATGACTTATATAAACAGAACATGGAGGCATCATCATGCCGTTGCTCAGTTTTACTTCGGGCTATTTTTGGTCCTCTGGAAAATGATGTGAGGCAGGGCATTTATTCAAAGCCAGGAGGACATCGTCTCCTCGTTCGGAAGACAGAAGAGTTGAAAGCAAAGTACTATCAGGAGCCCAGGAAAGGAATGCAGGTATTCCAAATTTTATCTATTAATCACAGAAATTGTTAAGGGGCTTCTTTCAAAAACCAATGAGGACAGGAAGAGTATTTATAACCTAATGATAGCTGTGGAATTAAACCAAACAATATCACCATAATCACCTGACTTTTATTGCTATCATGAACATTCATTATAATGAAGGAACTTTCTTGGTTACATGGCACAGAATCCCAATAATTGAAGCTAACGTAAGAAAGAATGATAATTCACTGGCTTATATAAACTAAAAGCAAAATGTTTAAATGCTATTCTATGTTCAAGAGTTCAAACAATATCATAAATTTTACCCCTTCCTTCTTTTTTCAGTCTCCACTGCAGCTTTTTGTTCTCTTTTCCTCACCATTGATTTCATTCTCAGGCAGCCTCAACCCACAGGGTGGGAGAATGACACCAACAGCTCCAAGCTTAATTAGTCTTTTGTGCTCCCAGTCTCAGTATAGAGAATATTTCCCAGCATCCCTATCAGTCTTTCAAACACCCAGGCTGCAGTCTTTCCCCACCTGTACCCAAATTCTCTGCATCTGGTAGCCTTGGGTGCTCTGATGGGCCAGCCCAGAGCTTTGCAGCCACCCTTGTTACAGAAGAGGTTTAATTGGCAGTTTTACCAAGGACAGGGCTGAGTACTTCCAGGAAGGAAAAGATCCGGGGATGAAAAAGAAATAAAGGTTTATAACATTCTTAATCCCCATTTCCTACTCCTAACTTCATGTTTTTGGGGTCCCTAGGCTGAGAGAGCTCTACAGGAATATTTACAGTCCAGACAGTCTACAACCGATGCCATCCTACAAATAGACTTGGCTCTCACAGTGAGGCAAAAGGAGATAGAAGGTGAGAAGAAAATGTAGAGGATGCAAGATAGACCTTTCTACACATTTTAATGAATTTCATCTGCTTCACCTGTGATCCGTAAACCAGAGCAAGAATGGGAAAGATGATTTCTAGCTCCTCAGGCTGAATCTGAACAGGGCATGTGCTGTCAGCTGCAATATGGTTTCCTGGGAGGGAGACAGTTCCAGGGAGTTTTCTTTATGAGGTAGTAGCAATAACAAGAGTGGGGAACAGAAGGAAGAGGCTCTTTAATCCTAGAGGGTTGTCATTTTCTTCCTCAGAGGCAAATAGGAAAGCACAGGCTGCGAAGATTGTAGCACAAAGGTTGGAGACAATTCAAAGGCATAACCAGCAAATGATGATGCAAAGGAAGCGGCTCTATCAGGAACAAATAAGACAGATACAAATATTCAGAGAATACCAGTTGCAACAACAGCAGAGGGCCCTGGAACGTCGATTCCAGGTATGCATCAATTATTTCATCTCAGGATTTTAACCATATCTCTCCTCCCTGTATTGATGAGGGCATGAAGCAGTGACAAGGCAGAGAGGCAGCACAGTACTGCAGCTCAGGTCAAGGACTCTGGAGTCAGATGTCCTGGGTATGAATCCCAGCTCTACCTCCTACTAAATACATGGTTTGAGCAACCTATCTATCCTCTCTATGCCTTGGTTTCCTCTTGTGGAAAATGGGGACCATAATAATGACCATTTTATAGGGTTATTTTGATAATTAAATAAGAACATTTGTGTTTAGAATTGTGTTTGTTCTAGAATAAGCACTAAAATGTGTTAAATAAAAGCCCAGGACCTTTGTATCCCCTAGCAAACCTTGTTCATTGCTCTAGATAGTCTTCTTTGGTTATGATAACCTTATTAAATTAATTTACCTTTTTCTATCTATGAAAGAAGCCAAGAATGAGAAATGCACATGAATTGAAAAGAAGAATTCTTTTTTTTTTTTTTAATTTTTATTTTTATTTTTTTTTGAAAAGAAGAATTCTGTGACTGTCTTTTGTTACTTACTGACAGGTTAAAATAAACAAAGAAGTCAATGATTTGGGTTTCCCCCCCTCAAGTGATATAGACATTACTTTCTGCTAAGCTCTCCTGTTTTATTTATCATTCTTTAGGAAGAGGCTGAAAATCTCAATAGGGAAATCGAAACTGAACGCAGAAGCCTTCAAAATGAAATCCAGGATCTCCAGAGGAATGTTGTCTCATTGGATGATACATGCATCTTACTCTAAAGAGCTAAATATCAGAACAAACTTTTCTTGTTCACTTTTGCTAAAGACACAAAAGTTTGAGAAATTATAGAAACTGGAACAATCACCACTTAAATAAACTTCATAATTCTTGTGTCAAACTTTTGTACAGTTCTAAAATTATAAAGCTTGTAATTAGTATAATGTACATTTCAGTAATTCCATAGCTTAAATGATGGTCACTTCCTTAAAAAGACTATGAATTCTGTAATAAGGATTTTTATCACTATCCTTATTTAGGGTGATACTGGGTTGGTTCCATCAGGGGAAACTGTCTTATAACCCAATTCCATCCCTCCAATTTTCTATTTTGGATTGAGGGTATTAGGAGTGGCCAAAGGGGTGATATCCACAATGGACAAAGTCAAGTACAATTTGGCCAAAGTCATGGGCTCAAATGGGCCTCATGCTTGCCAGCACCATCTTGTGCTGGATGCCATCAGAGGAAGGCACCAATAGTAAGGACAACTAACCTCGTGGAAACAATGTATGGTTCTCTTGTGTATGGACACTGCTCAGTTTATTGCCAATGATGTGACTCCTGGATACAGTTAGTATATGGTCTGCTTAGATTCTAAGCTGAAAAAAAAAAAAAAAAACCCCCACAAAACAACAACAACAACAAAAAAACATGGTAATGAAATAAGGGTACTCCAGATGGTGGAAATAACTACCAGCATAGAAACTATATCATAGGCTGCAGGCTAAATAAGACTTTTCCTTGTTCATTCTCAAAAAGGGCATAACTTAAACAGGATATTTTATATTATGAAGCAATTTATATTGGACTTAATAACTGTGTCACATGTTTATAATCCTTCAAAGCTTGTAAATAAATGGTATAAGGAATGCTGGATGAGGTGCCAATAAGGTGCCAAAAAGTTTGATGGGGATCATTTAATTTTATACTTGCTTTAGTGCCAAAGCTAAATGATCTTAATTCTTTGCAATTATATATAAAAGCATACTAATTTTTTCCTAAAATTATGGTTTAAATACATTTGTACATATTTTAACTATAAATAACAATTAAAGTTTTCAAAAACATAACTCTACTACTTTGTTTTCATCTTCTCCAAAATTGGGAAAATGTGAAAGGTCATAAATGCTGCAGACACATGACTGGTACCTTGAAGCTATCCACTTGCACCACGGCTCTCTCTCTCTACATATGTCTAACACAGCTTCCCCACAGCATGGCACACTCATGTGGCTAGCTTCCAAGACAGTGTTTGAAGTAGCAAAATTCCAAGCTTAAAATCTCTTAAGACCCATTTTACACACAACTCCCTTTTTGTTGCATTCCATTGATCAGGATAGTTCATAGGCAGGATCCCTGGGTGGCTCAGGGGTTTAGTGCCTGCTTTCAGCCCATGGCATGGTCCTGAAGTCCCAGGATTGAGTCCCACATTGGGCTCCCTGCATGGAGTCTCCTTTTCCCTCTGCCTATGTCTCTGCCTCTCTCTCTCTCTCTGTCTCTCTCATGAATAAATAAATAAAATCTTTTTAAAAAATAAAAGGGATAGTTCATAGGGAAAGCCCAAATTCAAGGCAAGGAGAAATGGAATCTATCTCTCTATAGGAGATGTGGCAATAAATTTGCAGCCATTTTTTTAAAAATCTATTTATCTGGGGACACCTGGATGGCTCAGTTGGTTAAGCATCTGCCTTTAACTCAGGTCACAATCCCAGGGAGGTGAGACTGAGCCCGTCTGGCTCCCAGCTCAGCAGGGGATCTGCTTCTCCCTTTCTGTCTGCCACTCTCCTTGCTTATATTCTATCACTCTCACTCTCACTCTTTATTTGGGTCCCTGGGTGGCTTAGTCAGTTAACCACCTAACTCTGGATTTTGGCTCAGGTTACAATCTCAGGGTCATTAGATGGAGATAGTATCAGGTTCCCACTCAGTGGGGAGTCTGCTAAAAAGAGAAACAAAACCGAAGGAGTTTGTGACCACAAAAACAGCCCTGCAAGAAATTTAAAGGGAGGCTTTGAGTGGAGGAAAAAAAAAAAAGACCAAAAGCAATAAAGACTAGAAAGGACCAGAGAACATGACCAGAAACACCAACTCTAGAGGTAACACAATGGCAGTAAATTCATCTCTCAATAATCACTCTGAATGTAAATGCACTAACTGCTCCAGTCAAAAGATACAGATATCAGAACGGATTGAAAAACATGATCCATCTATATGCTGCCTACAAGAGACTCATTTTAGAACTAAAGTCACCTGCAGGTTGAAAGTGAGGGGATAGGGAACCATCTATCATGCTAACGAATGTCAAAAGAAAGTCAAAGTAGCCATACTTATAGCAGACAAACTAGATTTTTAAACAAAGACCAAGAGATGAAGGAGGCTTTTTATCATAATAAAGGGGTCTATCTATCAAGAAGATCTAACGATTGGAAATATTTATGCCCCCTACGTGAGAAAACCCAGATATATAAATTAATAAATAACATACATAAAGAAACTCACTGATGATAATACAATAACAGTAGGGGACTTTAACATCCCAATTATGGCAATGGACACATCATCTAAGCAGAAAACCAACAAGGAAACAATGGTGTTGAAGAACACACTGGGCCAGACAGACTTAACAGATATATCCAGAATTGTTACCCTAAAGCAACAGAGTACACATTCTTCTCTAGTGCACCTCAAACATTCTCTAGAAGAGATCACACACTGGGTCACAAATCAGCCCTCCACAAGTACAAAAAGATTGAGATCATGCTATGCATATTTTTAGACCACAATGCTAGGAAACTAGAAGCCAACCACAAGAAAAAATTTGGCAAGACCTCATATACATGCAGATTAAAGAACATCCTACTAAAGGATGAATGGGTTAATAAGGAAATTCAAGAACAATTTTAAAAATACATGAAAAAATCACAGGCCAACAAACTGGGCAATCTGGAAGAAATGAGCAAATTCCTAGAAACTTACAAACTACCCAAACTGAAACAGAAAGAAATAGCAAATTTGAACAGACCCATAACCAGCAAAGAAATTGAATCAGTAATCAACAACCTCCCAACAAACAAAAGTCCTGGGCTGGATGTTTCCCAGGGGAACTCCACCAGACATTTAAAGAAGAGTTAATACCTATTCTTCCCAAAACATTCCATAAAGGTGGAAATGGAAGGAAAACTTCCAAATTCATTCTATGAAGCCAGCATTACTTTAGTTCCAAAACCAGACAAAGACCCCACTAAAAAGGGGAATTACAGGGCAATATCCCTGATGAATACGGATGTACAAATTCTCAAAAAAATACTAGCCAGTGGAATCCAACAGTATATTAAAAGAATTACTCACC
The DNA here is from genome assembly GCF_018345385.1 of Vulpes lagopus. Lineage (NCBI taxonomy): Eukaryota > Metazoa > Chordata > Mammalia > Carnivora > Canidae > Vulpes > Vulpes lagopus. The sequence goes on from NC_054826.1 coordinate 148,256,671, forward strand.
ATGATCAAGTGGGATGTATTCCCGGGCTACAGGGCTGGTTCGCTATTCCCAAATCAATCAACGTGATACACCACATTAATAAAAGAGAGGATAGGAACCATATGATCCTCTCAATAGATGCAGAAAAAGCATCTGACAAAATACAGCATCCATTCTTGATAAAAACCCTCAACAGAGCAGGGATAGAGAGAACATACCTCAACATCATAAGAGCCATATATGAAAGACCCACAGCTAATATCATCCTCAGTGGGGAAAAGCTAAGAACCTTTCCCCTGTGGTCAGGAATAAGACAAGGATGTCTACTCTCACCATCACTATTTACCAGAGTACCGGAAGTCTTAGCCTCAGCAATTAGAAAACACAAAGAAATAAAAGGCATCTGAATCAGCAAGGAAGAAGTCAAACTTTCTCTATTTGCAGACAATCTGATACTCTGTAGGAACCCTGAAGGACTGCACCAAAAAATTGCTAGAAGTCATCCGTGAGCTCAGCAAAGTAGCAGGATCTGAAATCAATGTGCAGAGATAGGTTGCATTTCTATGCACCAATAACAAAGAAGTAGAAAAAGGAAACCAAAGAATCAATCTGCTTTGCCATTGCATCAAAAACAATAAGATGCCTAGGAATAAACCTAACTAAAGAAGTAAAGTAGGTATTTGCCTAAAGGATACAAAAATATGGATTGAAAGGAATACATGTACCCCAAAATTTATAGTAGCATTATCAACAATAGCCAAACTACGGAGAGTCCAAACGCCAGTCAGCTGGTTAACAGATAAAGAAGATGTCATACACACACACACACACACACACACACACACACACACACTGGAATATTACATTTGCAACAATGTGGATGGAACTGGAGAGTATTATGGTAAGTGAAATAAGTCAGTCAGAGATAGATAAATACCACATGATTTCACTCATAGGCAGAATTTAAGAAACAAAACAGATGAACCTATGGGAGAGAGAAAAAAATGAGAGAGGGAAACAAACCATAAAAGACTCTTAAAGACAGAGAACAAACTGAGGTTTGATGGAGGTAGGTAGAAAATGGGCTAGATGGGTGATGGGTATTAAAGAAGGCAGTTTTGGTGATGCGCACTGGGTGTTGTTTCTAAGTGAAGTCTCACTGAATTCTACTCCCCAGACCAATACTGCACTGTATGTTAATTAAGTAAATTTAAATTTTAAAAAAGGAAGAAGAAGCTACAAGATTCTAAAAAGGAGGAGGAGGAGGGGAAAGAGGGAGTGAAAAAGAAAAAGAAGCTACAGAGTATCATTATCATGTTGGCAAACTGGCTGTAGTTGCTTCCCAAGTGCTCAGCATGCCACATGCATGTCTCAGATTGTTCAGTCAGAGTAGAGATCCTACACATAACTTCCTCATTACCTGAAGAACTTTGCCTAGGATAGGATGCCAGCCAGATATTCTGGGTCCTGTTTTATTTATGAGGAATTTGAAATGAGAGGTTGCATAAGGACACAGGCTTCAATTTATTCACACTTGACTAAAGTAGAGGTCACAAAATAGAACTGCTATTAAACTAGCATTATATTAAGTACTTTGCTTTTCATTTAACCACTTACCAATCTTGCTTGACATTTTCACTCACTTGCTATGTGTCTAAAAGTGGTTTCTCTTCATGATGTAAAAAGTCTTTTAGATTGCTCATAGTTATGTTCTATGGTAGAGTTAAATCTCTCTGCCTACCTGAGTTGCACTCAAGCATTTATACATTGACTAAACTATCATTGAACTGTCTTCACAATGTAGAAATCCAGGCCAAAGGTTTTCATAGTATTAGAGAGGTGAGTATACATACAATTTTCTAGAGTTTCACAATGTCTCTCATTAGCAGGTATATAGACACTGTGTAGTTGGTTACATATGTTTACTGTGTCAGCTATATACATACTGTTTAGTTGCACAGACATACTGTGTCTATTTTATATACACTGTGTAGTTATAAATACATACTGTCTCGTCTAAACATACACACATATATACATATACATACATACATACATATAGACACAGTGTAGTAATTGTTCAAGCTGAAGTAAACTAGGTGATACATTAGAACATCTGTAATGACTTTTAAAACAGAAATAGCTTTCCAGAAGTGCTTTTCTTTAACTAAAGTGGAAAAACGTGTTATATATATATATATATATTTCTGTGATTATATAAATAATTCAGTCATTGAAAAGAAATGAATACACATAAAAATATAAAAACAAAATATAGGGGATCCCTGGGTGGCTCAGCAGTTTGGCACTGCCTTTGGCCCAGGGTGTGATCCTGGAGTCCAGGGATCGAGTCCCATATCGGGCTTCCTGCATGGAGCCTGCTTCTCCTTTGTCTGTGTCTCTGCCTCTGTGAGTGTGTGTGTGTGTGTGTGTGTCTCATGAATAAATAAATAAAATCTTAAAAATATATATAACCTCTAGTCCTTAGAAACTAGCAAAACAATATGTGGAAAATACTTTGTTATAAAACATATTTCTGGGATCTCTGGGTGGCTCAGTGGTTTAGTGCCTGCCTTGGGCCCAGGGCGTTATCCTCGAGTCCCAGGATGGAGTCCCGTGTCAGGCTCCCTGAGTGGAGCCTGCTTCTCCCTCTGCCTGTGTCTCTGCCTCTCTCTCTCTCTCTCTGTCTCTCATGAATAAATAAAATATTAAAAATAAATAAATAAAACATTTTTGAGCTAGAAATACTATTAATTTTGGATTATATATTCTTTTGGGAATGTATCATATATTACTGATTTATATGGCTTTTTTTCAGGAACAGAATATTATACACACCATGAATTATTTTTAGTACACATTTCCAAATTTATCTACAAACAATAAATTTATTGGAAAGCAGCTTGGAAGATGCACAAGAAATTCAGTTCTTCTATGTACAAAGTTCACTGAACATTCATTTGTCCCTGAAACTCTTTTTAGTTCCTTGGAATAAATAACAGACCATACTGATCATAAGAAAAAGCAGCTGATTTCTCAGCATTAGTTCAATTTCAAAGTAGACCTGCCCTACTGTTACTTTCAGTCTCAGCTATATTAATAGAAAATAAAGCTTTAAACTTGATCTTGAAATTGGAACCATCTTTACATTCATGGAGAAATGAGTAACTCTGGATCTTATCAACTACAAAAAAATTATCAGACAGAAATTCAAGGAGACAAGAGAAGAGACAGAATCAATGAGTCCTTGACTAATATCTCCCAGATTAGAGTGGAATATAATTATAAAGTTTTGATACACTGACCAGTCATTTTAGGATCTGAGACTTTTTTCCTTTAGCTTGGATAAAAATTCTAATTTATATCAGGTTTTAAATTGTCCAGTGATTCCCCCCAAGTGTCCCAATTTTATTTCTTTGATATAGAAGAGTTAGCAATTTGGAGTATGTTTGTTTTCTTTTGCTTTGTGATTAAAATTAATTAAAGGTCTCAAGGGGCCCTTATATTTTTTAAAAAGACTTTATTTATTTATTCATGAGAGACAGAGAAAGAAGCAGGCTCCTGGCAGAGCAGGGATGTGGAATTGGATCCCAGGATCACGACCTGAGCTGAAGGCACACACTTAACTGACTGAGCCCACCCAGGTTCTCTCAAGAGTCCTTTATATTAACAAAAAGACTTCTAAGAGAAATTTTAACTTTTTAATTAAAGTGTAGCATAGAAACTGTAAAATGGTTAGCTGGAAAGTGTATAGTCAGTGAAATATCACAAAATGAATATATCTCTATAATTATTACCCAGATCAAGAAAATAAAGACCCTTTTTCCAAGAAAGGCAACATTCATAGGTTATGGGGATGAGGACATGGATATGCGTTTGATAGGCCATTTTATTTTTTTTTTAATTTTTTTTAAATTTTTTTATTTATGATAGTCACAGAGAGAGAGAGAGAGAGGCAGAGACACAGGCAGAGGGAGAAGCAGGCTCCATGCACCGGGAGCCCGACGTGGGATTCGATCCCGGGTCTCCAGGATCGCGCCCTGAGCCAAAGGCAGGCGCCAAACCGCTGCGCCACCCAGGGATCCCTGATAGGCCATTTTAAAAACCTATCACACTATTCTAGTCTGAATGGGCACTAAACATATTACAGTAGCTGTACTGTAAGTACTTCTGCTATGTTTATTCTGCTTTCTTGGGTATGTGCATACATATCTATTGGATGTATAATTAGGAGTGAAATGGGCAGGCAGTTGGCAACTTAGTAGATGATTCCAAACACTTTTTCAAAATGACTTTAAATCATCCTTAAAATTATAATGATTTCTGAAAAGAACCTATTTAAAGTCCCCCTTCACACACACTACCACCCCCAAACCCAAACTTAAAGACAAAACTCACAGCTGTCTGTACTTAGCCCTCTTTGTTTTTCTGGGTCATGGTGCCCTCCATTCTTGGAAAGTAGACCCCAACTACAAAACATATTCTCCTCTAGCTTTACCGCAACCCATGAGCCCCAGACAGAGCCCTCAAAAAACCTACCAGCTCCTTCTCTACCTGGCCAAGAGTCAATTCTCTCCCTATCCTCCAGGCATGGGCACAGCTGCAACTCTCTCACATCCTGCAAAACTCATTAAAAAGCCTGGCAAAAACTCAGGGCAGACATGTCTCTGGATGTTGGCTCCTCTCCTCCCTTGGAAAGTGAATAAACTCTGTCCTGCTTGTGGAGCTTCTCTTTGTGCAGGTATTCACCACCCACATCACCAGCCACCCTAACAATTTCTAAAACAGAAGCAGCTTTTCAGAAGTAGTATTTTTAGGCCAAAACAAGGTGTGTGTTTAATTAGCCTATTCATAGTAAATATATGTTTACAAATGATATACTCCTGCAAAACAGCAAAATTATGTGTGGAATACATTTTGTAATCAACATATATTTCTGATTCAACAGGTGTATACAGAGAAGATGTTTGGCTATAGAGATGGAGAAAAAGAGGAAAACACAGGAAGAAAAGAGAAGGAAAAGATGCTGATTCTGCCAAACTTCCCTGAAATATGCAGGGCATGCCATCTCAGCAAAAAGTGGCATCATTATAAAAATAACAGCTCTCCTCAGCTATAAGGGGTTGATTCTACTCTCCTTCAAGTTTGGCCATTGCTCCCACATGGGAAGGATTCTCACACTGGAGAAGGAATTTTTTCTGATTAGCTAGCTGGTCCAATCAGTGATTGAACTCTGGTGTTGAGGTTCTGACTACTGCACCTCAAGTAATATGGGAAAGCCCATTTAACTCCCAGACTCCAGGATGTCCCAAGACCTTGAACCCTTCAAAGAGCACTCAGGAGGAAACTTAGGGAATTCAAAGTCAGTACATTTCGTAGTGTGAGCCTTTTTCTTAGATTATGCTGTATTTATTAACTGTTTTATCAACACAAATGCTGGTTTTGAGGGCCTTGGAGCTATAATAATGACAAATAGGCAAAAGGCAAGTCAATTATCTTTTTTTTTTTTGCAAGTCAATTGCATTTAACAGTGTATTTTAACTGACATGATGCCCAAGTCATAAATCTGAAAATTCCTTACCCTAAAATGAATGATCCTCGAAAAGTTTTGGAAATGTATTATGGGCACATTCAACTTTACAGCAATCTACTCACATGTAATATCCACCATTTGGAAACCAATGCCACAAGCCAAATTACCTACCTACTGTTTTAATTTCACAGTTGGGACCTTGGGACCAAAGGTGAAGATGCTATTTCCAACTGGCCTCACTTACAAGGCACCAAATCTGTTCCTGGGGAATGGGATCAGGGCAAGCTGGGAAAGATCCAGAGTCTGGGCAATACCTGCAAGTAATACCTGTGGTCACTCCTGAGGATGTGTCATGAAGTAAATATACAGAGTTAGAGGTGAAAGAGGAAAAAATGTACAGTCAGCTGAACCTGTGCCAAGGAAGAAGGAACCAGAGTACCTCTTATAGTGTGATATAAAAGATCCTTTTGTGTCTTTTATATTTACATATAGGTGATACCATATTCGGAAGGAAGCTATTTTTGTTCTCCAAGTTACCATTCTACAAATAGGAAATCCTCCTAAATTTTCATTTTAGTGGTCTGCTATTCATCTCCCATAAGGTTTCTGCTGATAAAACCCTGGCTGAGGAAGAACAGGAATCCTCACTATTGCTCCCAACATGGCCTCCATTGTCACTCATTGGTGGCCTCCTTACCCCTGAATGTTTTGTCCCACCACTAGACCTTTTCTGACATTATCCAGTGAGAAGGGGAAAGGATGCCTCATGATTATATAGTAAGAGTAAGAGTCTAAATTCCTACTGGCAATTCTGACACCATTTAGGCTATGGGTAGCAGTACCTCTTCACAGCCAGGCGAGGACAGAAGTCTAAGCCTTTCCTTATATGCGAGAGGTTGGTCCAGATTTTACTATGTTTTTGGGTTGGAATAAAGCACTTTGTCTAAAATTTTCTTTGTCTTGCCTCGTTGCCTCTTTCCTAGGCCTCTGATTAAAGAAAATGTGCTTTCTGTTGGGGATTTACCCCAAAGATTCAGATGCAATGAAACGCCGGGACACCTGCACCCCGATGTTTCTAGCAGCAATGTCCACAAAAGCCAAACTGTGGAAGGAGCCTCGGTGTCCATCGAAAGATGAATGGATAAAGAAGCTGTGGTTTATGTATACAATGGAATATTACTCAGCCATTGGAAACGACAAATACCCACCATTTGCTTCGACGTGGATGGAACTGGAGGGTATTATGTTTTTTTTGTTTTTTTTTTTTTTGGAGGGTATTATGTTGAGTGCAGTAAGTCAATCGGAGAAGGACAGTGTATGTTCTCATTCATTTGGGGAATATAAATAATAGTGAAAGGGAATATAAGGGAAGGGAGAAGAAATGTGTGGAAAATATCAGGAAGGGAGACAGAACATAAAGACTCCTAACTCTGGGAAACGAACTAGGGGTGGTGGAAGGGGAGGAGGCGGGGGGTGGGGGGGAATGGGTGACGGGCACTGAGGGGGACACTTGACGGGATGAGCACTGGGTGTTTTTCTGTATGTTGGTAAATTGAACACCAATAAAAATTAATTTATTAAAAAAAATTAATAAAACTCTAATTCTAATACTAAATAGTAAAAAAATAAAAAAAATTAAAAAAAATAAAGAAAATGTGCTTTGATGCTGTTTTTGTTTGGAAGCTTATTGGTATTTCTGTGTTGTCAGCTTTTCCAGTACCAAAACTGCCACACATCTAATTTGCCTTCCCTTCCCCTTCCAGAATCTTTTTTTTTTAATTTTTTATTTATTTATGATAGTCACACAGAGAGAGAGAGAGAGAGAGAGAGAGGCAGAGGCACAGGCAGAGGGAGAAGCAGGCTCCATGCACTGGGAGCCCGACGTGGGATTCGATCCCGGGTCTCCAGGATTGCGCCCTGGGCCAAAGGCAGGCACTAAACCGCTGTGCCACCCAGGGATCCCCCAGAATCTTCTAAGGTTTGTTATGTATACAATAGAGTACTCTCTCTCTCTCTGTCTCTCATGATTAAATAAATAAAATCTTAAAAAAAAAAAACAATAGGGTAGTTACTGGTACTTAGTAGGGGGGAGTAGGGAAAGCATTTCTATTTTATCTTTCTGGAAACAGAAGTCTTCTCTTCAACACTGAATATTTCCAATTTAAGTTAAAACAAAGGGGAAGAAAATGGAAAAGGTAGAAACTTCTGTGACCTTGGCCATGCATCTTTTGCTAGACATGTCTCCAAAGGCAAGGGAAACAAAAGCAAAAATGAACTATTGGGACTTCATCAAGATAAAAAGCTTCCTGCACAGCAAAAAGAAACAGTCAACAAAACTAAAAGACAACGTACAGAATGGGAGAAGATATTTGCAAATGACATATCAGATAAAGGGCTAGTTTCCAAGATCTATAAAGAACTTATAAAACTCAAAAGCAAAGAAACAAACAATCCAATCATGAAATGGGCAAAAGACATGAACAGAAATTTTACTGAGGAAGACACAGACATGGCCAACAAGCACGTGAGAAAGTGCTCCGCATCACTCGCCATCAGGAAAATACAAATCAAAACCACCACGAGATCCCACCTCACACCAGTGAGAATGGGGAAAATTAACAAGACAGGAAACAACAAATGTTGGAGAGGATGTGGAGAAAGGGGAACCCTCTTGCACTGTTGGTGGGAATGTGAACTGGTGCAGCCACTCTGGAAAACTGTGTGGAGGTTCCTCAAAGAGTTAAAAATAGACCTGCCCTATGACCCAGCAATTGCACTGCTGGGGATTTACCCGAAAGATAGAGATGCAGCGAAAAACCAGAAACACCTGCACCCCGAGGTTTCTAGCAGCAATGTCCACAAGAGCCAAACTGTGGAAGGAGCCTCAGTGTCCATCGAAAGATGAATGGATAAAGAAGATGTGGTACATGTATACAATGGAATATTACTCAGCCATTAGAAACAATGAATACTCACTATTTGCTTCAACTTGGATGGAACTGGAGGGTATTACACTGAGTGAAATAAGCCAATCAGAGAAGGACAAACATTATATGGTTTCATTCATTAAGGGAATATAAAAAATGATGAAAGGCATTAAAGGGGAAAGGAGAGAAAATGAGTGGGGAATATCAGAGGGTGACGGAACATGAGAGACTCCTAACTCTGGGAAACGAACAGGGGGTAGTGGAAGGGGAGGTGGGGGGGGGTGGGATGACTGTGTGATGGGGCACGGAGGGGGGCACTTGACAGGATGAGCACTGGGTGTTACACTATATGTTTGCAAATCAAACTCTAATAAAAAATATACAAAAAATAAAAAATAATTTTCTTTAAAAAAAAGATGTTAATTTACATTTTCCTCACACAAATCAGATAGAACATCTTTCTACATGCTTGTGTGCTAGTACTTTGCCCTCTTCTGTGAAAAGGCTGTTCCTGTCTTTCTATTAGGTTGTCTGTCTTTTCCTTGATTTGTATGAGTTCTTTACATATTCTGGACATAAGTTTTTGTCGGCCTGATGATTTGAAAATGTCATTTCCCACTCTGTGACGTGCATTAACTCTTATGGTGTTTCTCATGAAAAGAATTTTTTCGTGTTAATGTCATCTGACTTAACAATTATTTTATTTTATGGATAATGGAGCCTCTATGTGTTTATGTCTGTGTGCTCTGTAAGAATTCTTCTTCTTATACTAAAATATTTTTCATTTTTTCCTTTCACATTTATGTCCATAATCCACTGAGAACTTTTTTCCCCATGTGGTGGGAAGTACAAATGCAAAGTATTTTTCTGGAGAACTCATTTTCTCAACAATTTAACAGAAGATAGCTTTTCCCCACCCTTATAAAGGTTAGCTCTATCATCTCTATTTGTTTTAAAAATTTTATTTTTAAGTATACCCAACATGGGGCTTGAACTTACAACCCTGAAATCAAGTCACATGCTCTACTGACTGAACCAGCCAGGTAACCCCAGGGTCAATTAACTGTCATAAGTTAAATGTCAATATATGAGTACACTGTTTGGAGGCTCTCTCCATTGTTATTTTGGTCTATTTACTCATCCAGGCACAAATATTATGACATATTACTTCCTAAAATTTAGTAAATTTTAGGAAGTAATTTCTGCTCTAAGCAACCCTTCCAGAATGTACTTCAAAAGTATCTTGACTTCACTTGATCATTTGTGTTTCTAAATACATTTTAGAATCTTATTCCCTGAACAATGGTTTGGATTTTCACTGGGATTACACTGAATCCACTAAAAAATATTACTATCAGCTTTACTTTGAAATCTGTATTTATATTCATTCTGAAATTTTTAAACTGGATACAGAATTTTGTGTTGCCATTAGTTTTTACCCAGTACTTAAAAAGATATTTTTCCACTTTCTCTCATTTGTATGGCTTCCATAAAGAAACCCCTCACATTCTTCCATTTGTTTCTCTGTATGTAATGTTTGTGTTTCTCCAGCAGCCTTCAAGATTTTTTCTTTATATTTAGATTTCATTGCTCTGCCTGTAGTGTGCCTAGTTGTGTTTTTCTTTGTGTTTATCCTGTTTGGGCTTCCCTGAACTTGATCTGTACATTATTGTCTTTCAATCATTCTGGAAAGTTACCAGTTATGCTGTCTTTCCTTTCTGTTTCTTTTCATGTTCCAATTACCTGTACAATAGTATATGAATCACTAAGACTGTGCTTTTCACTTATAGCATTTCCATCTAACTCTATCAGTAGTTTCCATTTCTCTACTGAATATACACATGTGATTATGTGTGCTGTTCACTTCCCTCATTACACCCCTAAACACAATAATCATACTGTTTTAAAGGCCCTGTCTGATTATCCCAACATTTGGTCTATCTCTGTTTCTGTTGCTTGTTTTATCTCTTCACAATGGATAGTTTAACTTTATTTTTCTGTGTATCGCATTTTTTTTAATGCCAGGCATTGTTTAAAAAATAGTTAAGATGGAGATAATAATATTTACACCTGGAAATGAGACCTCTTTTATGTTACAATGTTTGTGGCAAGCATTGATTCAATGCAGTTGTAGTTCAGATGGATCTGGCTTTTGCTTTTTCTATAGCTACCTTCAGTGTTCCAGAAGCCTCAAATTTCTCCAGTGGAACTCTGCTACTACAGTGTTTTTTATGTAAAGCCTGAAATGCCAGAAAGTCATCTTGGTATTGTTGTTCCTCTCCCAGTTTTAGCAGACCTGAGATACCTATGTCACATGTGTCTTTTCTTTATCTTTTGTTCCTACCCCAGTGATGGGCTGCTGTTACTTGTAACCCGTTTCAAGGTTCCTGGTGAGGCATGAGTTATCTCTGTTCTTCTGGTACTGCTGCAGCCTCAAATTATAGAATGCTTAGGCTGCCCACCCGGCCAAGGGGGAGGTCCCTCATGTCTCCTGCCCCGCACTAAACTTACCTGATGGAAGCCGCTTTTATGGTCTTTTGTGAAACCTTCGTGTAGCAAGATATTACAAAATGAGATTCTTTGAATATTTTTACTAGGCCCAAGGTTGAGGACAGTAGGTGCCAAAAAACCCGTAATTTCTAAAACAAGATAGTAGATCATCCTTTCTGGAGTTCAACTAATAGCACATGAAAAAACTTCATTTCAATTCAATGAAGCCTCATTAACCGCTACCAGTTTGGAAAAACATTTTGACAATTCTTATTTTACCAATAATACACTCCTATGACAGAGATCTATTGAATATAATTTTAAGATATTCTTCCTTGCAGCAATTACAAACCATGGAATCCAGAAGACAGTTCAGATTTATTTTCTTCTTTCATTACTGCATAATAATTTTAAAAATATTGTTTATATTACAAAAGAACTAAATAGCTTTAGATCCCTTTTTTTCCAGAGTCACATCTTTTATAGCCTCATAAATGAAACGAAAAACAAAACAATAAGTCGGGTACACTTCTTGGATCCAGTTAGGAGAGAAAAGACTGTCCTTATTCATGTGCCTGTATTCATCCTACTTCAATGTCTGTGTCTCAGAAAGTACAGGGCCACTATACTTAGTCCAGCTTGGATTCACTTCTCCAGATGGTTAAGTTTAATGTCAGGACCCATAAAAAAATCTGCCTCTGATACTGTTGGATACACTTTTAGATTTATAACAGATATTGCACTTCTAAATATTACAAGGTTGTATTTTGCAAGATGAGTTCATACAACCCGGCTAGAGATTACATTTTTCTAGCTACACTTCTAGCTTTATGTGGCCATGTGACTAAGTTCTATATATAATATGAACATAAGTATACGTATGTCACTTGTGGATATCGGCCACAGAACTCTGAACCTGTACTCCACAAATCTCTTTTCTTTCCTATTGTCTGGGTCACAGATGTGGCAGCAGTCAAGCTTTGATCTTGCAGATGAAAACAATGACTTAGTACAAAACAACAAGATGCAAAGAACCTGCATCCCTGAACCATCTTGTGGAGCAATGTTTCCATTCAAGCCAAGAGTAGGACTGTAACATGCCTTCTAAGCTGTACCCAGAGCCTCCTGAATAAGCATTTTCCAGTATCCCTTCTCCAATTCTCCTTCTTCCCCTGCCATTGGAGTGATAGACCTCAAGCACAGCTCTGTACATCCTAATAATCTTCAAGACTATCTGCCCTTGGAATAAAGCCTATGACTGAGGTTGCAATTGATCCTTCAACTTCATCCTCAAAGAGCCCATTGGCTATGGTGGACTTCGGCTGATTTGTAGCATTTACTCATGACCATTGCACATTTGCTCATTCCCTTCCTTTGCTTTAAAATACAATTCATCCTCTCTGATGAAATCAGAGTCATCCTTCAAGATACCAGCAGAAATGGTACCTTCTTGTGAAGCCATCTATAATTTCTCCAAGTAGAATTGTTGCTTTTAAAGAGATCCAAATATTTCCTTTCTAATATTATATTAGCACTGATCACTTCTCATTTTATTTACAGTATCTGCACTTCAAGGTATAGTCTCACCAAGAGTTAGAACTTCGGTCATTTTTAAATATCCATTAACAATGGGTCCCCTCACGATTTATGTGCATTAGTAAAATGTGCCCTCAAGTGTTGCAGGGAAAAAAAAAACAAACCTCATTGCCCAATTTGAATAATCTCAAGTAAAGACAACTAAAAAAATCAATAATCTAATTTCAACATGATATTACATAAGAAGAGTACAGTTTGACATTCAATAATAGGAAGGACAGTATACAAACTTAGTTTAAGCTCAACTTTCCAATAAAAATGTGATTAATGGCATTATGTAATAAATCAAAGGAAAAATAGATTTTTAAAGCTCCAATATGAAATTCTACTCAGTGGGTTACACTATTATGACACAGGTTGGTCATATTAGGAACTTTGAAAAGCTATGAAAGTGAATCTTTAATACATAAACATCAGTACTTAGTTTTTGGCTCATTATTTTGACTATTTCACAAAAACATATCAGCTAAATTGGGTAAGATCCTTAATATCTTCCCAATTCACTCAGAACATTCTGGACATAGGAAAACAGCTAATGAACCAGAGACCAACCGTTCTAGCAAAACAGTTCCTAGCTATATTCATCCAAAAGACAACAAGATGTCATAAAAGACTAATTTAATTTCAACTCTTGTTCTGTTGCTCAGTATAAGGGAATAAAACTGTAAGATGCATTAAAACAGTTCGTCTGTATGCCTTAACTCTATATGCCAGAATTACTGCTCAAACCTGAATTCAAATATGATAGGAAGTGCCCTTAGTGCCCAGTAAAAACTGGAAACTAAGATAAAATGTTGGTTGCATTTGTCAGCTTTTAAAATTATTGCTGAAGATTCATTTGCTCGTTTTTAATAATTTACTTTTGAGTCATTGTTTAACCTAAAGCAGAATCCCGAATTACACCAGCTCCACGGTATCAAAACCCCCATGTACCTCAGAAAAAGCAGAGTAAAAATCAAGAAAAATATGCAACAGAATCCTAGTGACTATCTCTGGACTATACCAGTCCTATACACACGTCATATATATCATCCTATAATGCTTATGTATGTATTTTTTTTTATTTTTTTTATGTATGTATTTTTATTATGAAAAGTATCCGTGTTAACTACAAGAGGACTTTTTAAAACTACGTGTGAGAAAGGAAAGTAAAAGTAAGAAATGAGTTATAAATATTACCCCAAAACTCCACACTAACCCATTCAAGCAAACCAACCAAGCGGCCCCGAAGCTGTCCCCGGCTCGCCGCATCCCCGCATCCCCGCATCCCCGCATCCCCGCATCCCCGCATCCCCGCATCCCCGCCCGCGCCCCGCTCTCTCCCGCAGAGGCCGCGGAGCCCACTGCGCAGGCGCCGCCCGCCCGGCCTCCCGGCCCCCAGGGCGCAGGCGCAAGAACCGCGCGCAGCCGTGCACCTGCCCGCGCCCGTCCCCGCGCCCGGCTCTCGAGTCTCCGCCCCACAAGCCAAAATCTCCGCCACGGGAGCCGCCGACCACGCGTCTGCTTTCGATTTCGGGCGCCCGCCCCCGCCGTGCGGGGCTGTAACGGACGGCGGGCTCCCGCCTCCGAGGGGAACGGGCGGTTTCCCGGGAAGCCAGGTGCAGCGGGGCACGCGAGGGTGCAACGAGGGGCGTCTGAGAGCCTGGCCCCGACTGCGGCGCCCGCGCCACGTGGAGGACGCTCCTAAACGTGGTTTCGCGTGCACGTTTCGGTTAACGTGCAGGAACAGCGGAGGCCCGAGCGCAGGCTCCGCGCTGCCCGCGGGAAGGCGGAGGGAGGCGGGGGCGGGGGGCCTGAAGGGTCCCGAGAGGCGCCGTCACCCCCACCCCCACCCCCACCCCCGGGGTCCGCGGGGAGCCCCGCACGGGAGAGGGACCGGGGCCTGCCCGCCCGGCGGCGGAAGCGGGCCGAAGCCTCCCCCCACCTCGCAGGAGAGGGGCGCTGGGCGGGGTCGCTGAATGTGTACGTGACTCAGAGCTTTTCGTCTAGCACGAGGTACTTGCATTCGGAGTTCGACAATTCCATTCGAACGTCCTTTGAGTGTACAAGCCGCGCAGCCTGCCCCTGCCGGGCGCCGCGGAAACAGCCAGGATGGCCCTGGCCTCCCCCCACCCCCCACCCCCCGGACCGCTTGAATCCCGGAAGGTGATTTCTGGCTTATTTTGTATTAAGTTTATTTCATTTCATAGACTCTACAAGGCTGCATTATGTGGAACAATTCAGTCTCGTTTACACTGACCAAATATAAAGTTTACTTATGTTTATTTATCATGCACTTTGAAAATACATGGTCCATGCACAAACTACATCAAGAATGACCTGTGGCACTTGTTGCCAATACGGACTGGGGACATTTTTAATCATCGCTCTAGATGATTTTTTTTTTTTTAATTTATTTATGATAGTCACAGAGAGAGAGAGAGGCAGAGACATAAGCAGAGGGAGAGGCAGGCCCCATGCACCCGGAGCCCGATGTGGGACTCGATCCCGAGGATCGCGCCCTGGGCCAAAGGCAGGCGCCAAACCGCTGCGCCACCCAGGGATCCCGCTCTAGATGATTCTTATGGACAGCTTTTCGGGAAACTGTTGATTGTCTTACAGATGTAATAGAATTACCTCATTCTACTTGTTTCATTTGTAGTTAAAAGCTTCTTTGCTTGGATATCTCAGCCCTCCTTTGCAGGAAAAACGAAAACAAGCAACCAACCAACGAAACAAAAGCAAACTTCCAATTTTGTAAGCTCATTACTCCTTCTGAAAGCTTTTTGAAATATCAACTCTAAGAACTTTTCCTGCTTCTAACACACCAAGAAAAGACTCATGTTTTGCTCCATACTACTCCCTCAACAGCTAATGTAAAATCAGATATGTTGTTCAGAGGAAGTCTGTTAAACAATGTTTTGTTTTGTTTTGTTTCTGACAAAAGGATTTTCAGTTTATCTAGATTTCTTGGTATTTTACAGCTTACAGGAGCTTATTGACATATGAACTCATTGTCTCACTTGCTTATTGGAGAAACTATATATTGATTCTGGGAATTTAAAAATAATTTGTTAAGAAACTATTTGGCATTAACCAGTACAACAATGAAATCAAGAAAGAATAACTGTTTTACCCATAATATTGATAAGAACATTGAGGCTTACAGAGGTAAGATCCTTTTTCAAGCTCTCATAGGCAGCGATTTGAACTGAACGTTTGAACTCTGACAGCCTGACCCTAGAATGCATGTTGTGACAGCCCTAGATGGCACTGGGTTCTTCTTACCCGCACCCTCCAGGGGTACCCTCCCAGTCGGCACTTGCTGGTAACTCTCTCCTGCCTGCTCTTCCTCTTGACAGGATGTGCCTTCTCTTTACTTGAGAGAGCACCACATTCTTTATCTCCTCTCTCAAGATCACTTCTCCACCCAACCTGCCTCCAAAGCCAAAGATTTACTAAATGTGTCCTCAACAAGGTCACAGATCACCTTCATTTTGTCTGTTTTTCAGAATACTCTCCATATAAGTTCAACTCCCAATATGCTGCTGTAACCTCATTTCCTGCTCATTTTCTCCAGAGCACTTCCCACCACCTAACATGCACATATTTCTGGTTTCCTAGTTCTTCATGAGGCAGAGGTTTGTATTCATTTTTTTTGAATCCTGGATACTGAGCATCTAGAACAATGCCCAGCACATAGCAAGTACTCAGCGTGTATTCGTTGATGTAATACATAATGACAAACTTAATGATATATCTGGTCCTTCAATGTGAATTGTCTGAATATATTTAATATTATTGATCACTGCCTCCTTCTTGACACCCACTCATCCTAGGCTTCTGAGGCATGTTCTCCTGGAACTCCTAGAACCTTCTCTGACTACTCCTTCTTATTTTCCCTCATGTCTTTTTCTGTTTGTAATAATACTCAAAATATTAGTGTCCTCAGGGCTCCATCATCAATCCTTTGCTTTTCTCATTTCTGTGCATCCTCTAAGCAAAATTATAAGGACATTCCTATAGTTTCCATGCATCCTCTAAGCAAAATTATAAGGACATTCCTATAGTTTCCATGCATAAACTACAGTCTTACAGATATACAATGAATGTGTATCTAACTTTCCAGGCAGAACTTTTTCCTGAGCTGCACATCAGGTCAAGGTAGCAATGTTTACTTGTTATCCTGTATGTACTGAGAATTAGCTTCTTACTGAGATGAGAACTTAATATCAGAACATACAAATGAGCATGATAAACTGTAAATTATTTTCTAGCAGGAGATACCTGTATTCAGGTCTATACAATTCCATTTGAATGTTCTTTGAATATACAAGTAATTAAACACATCCAGAAAAAAATTCAACAACTACCTAAAAGACACTGTTATGATTATTTTTTGTTACTTTTTGACATCTGTTTATTCCGTGAAAAGCCTAGGAATCATTTGGATACCTTCTAATCATCTTCATCCTTTAAATCATTCTATATGCTGCTACTTTTCAATTTTTAACTATCTTTACTAGCTTGCTCCTTTTAGAACGTTTTCTTGGCTCAGTCTTTCTTCAGTGATATTAGATTATCCTTGAATATAGTTAACACACAAGGTTGCATTAGTTTTAGGTGTACAACAAAGTTATCCCACAAGTTTATAAATCATGCTATGGTCACTACAGGTGTAGCTACTATCTTTCCCCTTACATTGCTATTACAGTATCACTGACTGTATTCCTTATGCTGTGCCTTTTATTCTGTGATTTTTTCCATACCTGAAAGGCTGTATCTCCCACTCCACCTGGATTTTCCTTCTTTTTTATTCAGGCACTACCCTGTGCATATATCTATCGTGCTGCTTTCTCTACTCAGGGTACAATGATATATTGTCTGTCTACTTCAGTACAACATAAGTTGTACTGATATTCATGGTTGCTGTGGAAGACACTGGTATTTATCTTTAGTAGTCACTCTCCTTTTCTCATTGAAAAAGAATTTTTACCCAGGCACATGGCACACCGGTTGCAGTTATAATTAGAAATTAGAATTTCTAATTCAAGTAGAATAAGAGAGACTAAATGCTTGGGCTTCTTTGCAGATAATCTTGCCATGAGATGTAATTCTAGTAAATAATTATAAGGATATGTTATTCTGTACAATCAGTCCTCTAGGAAATGTACTTAAAGGGAGGCAACATTGTGGCTTTTCCCTATACTCTTCTGTTGAGTGCAAGGTACATGTGAGGGTAAGAAAATTTTAACCATGAGGTGGCATGTTAAACTACAGCTAAGCATCATATGAAAGGAACCAGGGCCTCTGATGCTACATAAAGCACAACCAGGGCTTTTAAACTATTATAAGAGAGGGGAGGAAAACACATTAGATCATCAAGTCCAGCTGAATGGGTGCAGACTGCACATGCATTGGACTCAAAGGTGAAGAGACCTGGAGACTGGGAACAGGACAAGTGTCAACAAGGCTTAATCACAGGAGCAAGCTCTTAGAGTGTATAAAGTATAGACCTAATGCCAAGACCTGACCTTCAGAAAAGCATATACTCTCCTAAAGGCAAGGCAGGAGGAATCCTAACTCAATCCCAGTATAAGGCAGGGTTGGCTGACAAGGGGTTTCATTGAATAAAGCAAGCCTGGGACCTAATCAGAAAGTAGGTCCAAAAGGCGGATGACTATAAACCCATCAGCAGCAGCCCTTTCCGAGCAACTTTTGGGGAGTGGCCTCCCTCTACCCTTGAGACAATGCAGGTGGTTGAGGCCTTGCAGGACTTTCACAGGCAGGGAAGACCCCTGGGAGCAAGTGGTGGGTGGGAACAAGGCATCCCACTAATCACAACCTTAGCTACCCAGTGGAGAATAATGCCCCTAAAGGCAGAATTGGAGTTAGTGGCCTTGCCAGGGAGAGGCGGGGCCTGCGGGTCAGGTGATCCTCCAATAAGTGACACCTGGGGGCCCTGGCTGCTGGAGAAGCACGGGACCTCAGGAGTCAGCAAATCCAAATGGAGATCCACTGTTGCCAATTTAAAGCCGCCCCCTCTAAATGATTTTCACCAAGTGGACCTCCTCCAAGCCCTACAGACCAGGAGAGCTTAGGGTGCCCCGGGCCAGCTGAGGAAGTGCCTACTGCCTATGTGGGGTCCCTGCGGGGCACCTGGAGCAGGGCAAGTGTTGGCAGAGGCTGACTTATAGGACACACTCTTGGGAGTACAAAGCATCTAGTTCCAAGCCTTTAGTTACACACATCACAAATTCCCCCTGAAAGCAGAGCTGGAGAAATGTGGTCTGCCTTACCTGGTTCTGGGTAGACTGGCTAGTGCGCTGATCCTCCATTAAGAGGGGCCCCTGGGTGGTTCAGTGGTTGAGCGTCTGCCTTTGGCTCAGGTCGTGATCCCGGGGTCCTGGGATCCAGTACCGCAAGGGGGCTCCCCGCAGGGAGCCTGTTCTCCTTCTGCCTGTGTCTCTGCCTCTCACTCTGTCTCTCATGAACAAATAAATCTTTAAATAAAAAAAATAAAAAATAAAAAAAAGATAACTGGGAGACTTGAATCTTAGAGAAGCCGGGACTCCACCAAACAGCAGATTCAAGTGGAACCTGAGACTCATCAGCATCTGAAGGATTTTCAGGGGATGGGCTGCGTCCACCCTGGAGGCCACGCAAACAGCCCCGGGGAGCCTCTGCGCCCCAGGCCGGCCCGCGGGGTGCCCGGTGCGCATGCGCAGTCTCAGCGCCTGCGAGAACCCGCAGCGGGTAACTGGGCAGCTGGGCGGCCGACGCAGTGGGCGATAGTTCCCCTGAAGCAGAGCTGGGGCAATCTCCAGCGCCTCCCACGTTGGGGCAGGGGTGCCTGGCCGGGTTTTCCTTCTGGAAGAGACTCCTGGGAACCTTGACGCTGGAGAATCCCAGGACCCCATCAGGCAGCCAGTCCAAATGAGGATTCACGGTCACCAGTTCAAAGCTACTGCCTCAAAAAGGTTTCAAGATACGGACTGGCTCTGCCCTGGAAGCCCCCGGGGTGCTGGAAACGCCCAGAGTTCCTCAGGCACCGAGGGCCACGGCTGCCCGGGGTTGGCTGATGGATGCGTGCTGCGCATGCGCAGGCTTTCCCGCGGAAACAGTGCACCTGCTGGGAGGAGTCTGGCCTCGGGAGCAGGCTTTTGGGGGTGCGAGGCACCCGCTTAATCCCACGCCCTAGGCCCCTCGTGGTGGATATTCCTCCCGAAGGCAAACTGTAAGTTATTCAGCTGCTTTGACAAACGTAGGAGTCCTGGTTCCGAGAAAAACCTGAGTCTCCTGGGAAATGAACAAGGGGTAAGTGGAAAGGGAAAGGGAGGTGGCGGGGGGTTGGGGTGACTGGGTGATGGGCACTGAGCGGGGCACTTGACGGGATGAGCACTGGGTGATATGCTATATGTTGGCAAATTGAACTCCAATAAAAATATATATGTATATTTTAAAAAGAAAACAAACCCGAGTCTCCATCAGGCAAGAAGACCACGTGGGGACTGACTATTGTCCGTTGGAAGGTGCTCCCTCAGAATAATATTCTTGGGGTGGACTCTCTCTACCCTGAGACTGTGCAGGTCGTAAGTCTTTGGGGATCAGCCTGAGCCACGCAAGCATGGAAGGCTCAGGCTGTCCAAAGCCAACCAATGGATTGCATAGTTCACATGCATATGCCCTTGCAGGACAGGGTAGCCAGGGACCTGGAACAGAGCAAATGTCCGAATATGCTATGTCACAGAAATGGGCTTTTTGGTGTACTGGCATCTGCCTCATTCCAAATCGTAAACTACACAAAGGTGCATATTCTCCCTGAAGGCAGAACTGGAAGAGGCTGGATTGCCCTGTCGGGCAGACTTGCCATGATAGCCTCCCAAAAAAAGACACCCAAGACCCTTGATTGGTGGAGAAGTCCAGGACCCCGTCAGGCAGCAAATCCAAATAGGGACTTATTGTCATCAGTTTCAAGTTCCCACCTCAGGAAGATTTGTGGTGAGCCAGTTTCCTTCTCCCTTAAGGCTATGCAGGTGACTGGGGACAGGCTCAAGTCTCTCATGCCTGGAAGGCCTTGGCTGCCCAAGGCTGGCTGACAGGGTGTGTGCTGTCCACCACATGGGCCAGCAGGTCAGAGTAGCCTGGGACATGGATCAGGCAAGTGATTCAAGTGTAGGGAAAGACTGGGTCACAGGAGCAGATCTTAGGAGTTCAAGGATCTGCCTAATTCCAAACTCTCACCTACACAGATGATCCTATTCCCCCTGAAGGCGATACTGGAGGATACTCTACTGCTGACTTGCCAGTGAAGATATGGTGGCTTATACCTTGGAGCTCTACTGGGAGAGATTTGTACCCAATCAACAGCAAAACTAAATGGAGAATGACTGCATCCCACATGCACCTGCCACCTCAGAGTGGCATCTTTTGAGAGGTGGGCTCCTTATGTCCCGGAAGCTATATAGGTGTTTGGGCCCAGACCCTAGATCCCCAGTCCTGGTAAGCCCCAGCTGTCCAGAGTTTACCTGAAGGGATGTGTGTTGCACGTGCACTTGAAGCTCATTTCAGAATTGTCAGTTGATGTAGAACATGGCAAGGGTTCGGAGAGGCTGATTGCAGGGGCAGGATCTTAGGGGAATAAGGCCTTCAGCTCAAGTCATGATCTCAGGGTCCTGGGATTGAACCCCACCTGCATCTGGCTCTCTCTGATCAGCAGGGAGTCCGATTCTCTCCCTCCTCTGCCTCTGCCCCTCCCTTTGCTCTCTCTTTCTCTCAAATAAATAAATAAATAAAATGGCTTCAAAAATATATAGCACCAAAACCAATAAATTCTTAGGAATAAACTTAAATAAGGAAGCTGAAGACTTATATACTCAAAAACTACAAAACGTTGCTGAAAGAAATTCAAGAAGAAATGTGGGGTCTTGGTGGTTAAGTCAGGTGTCTGCCTTTGGCTCATGTCATGATCCCGGGGTTCTGGGATCAAGCCCCATGTCAATCTCCCTGCTCCTGTTGAGCTTCTCCCTCCCCCTCTGCCCTTCCCTCCTGCTTATGCTCTCTCTCTCTCACTCTTTCTCCCTTCCTCTCTCTCAAAAATAAAAACAAAAATAAATAAGACAATAAATGGAAACATATCTTGTGTACATGGGATGCAGGACTTAATGTTATGAAACTGTCAAGACCATCTGAAGATATCTATAGATTCAGTGCAATCCCCATCACAATCTCAATGGCATTTTTTTTTCAGAAAAAGAACAATGCTTAAACAACAAAGTGTAATAAACAACATCCTAAAAGTTACATGAATCTCAAGGGACCCAGAGTAGCCAAAACAATCTTAAAAAGAAACAATAAAGTTAGAGGTCTCACACTTCCTGATTTTAAAACTACAAACAGTGTGGTACTGGCATAAATAATGACATATAGACCAATGGAATAGAATAGAGAGCCCAGAAATAAACCTTGGCTTATATGGTCAAATGATTTTCAATAATGGTGCCAAGACCATTTAATGGGGAAAGAACAGTCTTCCCAACAAATGGTGTTGTGAAAACTGCATTTCCACATGTGAAAGAATGAAATTAGACCTTTACCATACATGCACTATTTACAGAAAAAAATATAAAGGAATCAAAGACCTTGACATAACACCTAAAACTATAACAGAAGGAAAGAAAACATAGGGAGAATGCTCCATGACATTGGACTTGACAATGATTTCTTGAATATGACACCAAAAACAAAGGCCAAAAAAAGTATATTAAAATTAAAAATGTCAAACATCTGTGCATCAAAACACACAATCAACAGAGTGAAACATAACCTTCAGAATGGGAGAAAATATTTGCAAACTGTATGTTTGATGAGAGGTTAATATCTTGAATATATAAAGAATTCCTACAACTCAACAACAAAAAACAAATAACCCGACTTTAAAAATGGGTTGCTCCCTCCAATTCCCGATGCCCTTCCTCCTCACACGGGTCCTGCTGGGCACTGGAAAAACAAAGAGAAAAGATGACCCTTACCCTAGAGACAATTTAAATCTAAAATTTGGACTGCCGATTGTTCTTTTATGGATAACATCCAATATCCTGAAAATACTACAAAGCTATATTGCATGGAATAATTCAACGGCAATCTTCCTAATCTCAGCTGTTAAAAGTAACTTGTATGACCTAACTATATGGTTTATTCATCGTGCATTGTTTTTAAATGTACGATCCCCACAAATAACTGGCAGTATTTATTAAAAATCCGTTTTTGAGCATTTAACCATCACTCCAGAAAACTCTTCCAGAGAGTAACTTAGGAAACCAATGATCATTTATCTGTATATAATAGAACTATCTCATTCAACTTGTTTATTTGGGAGATAAAAGCTTCTTGCCTTGCTACCGCTGTCCCACTTTACATTAAGTTTTTAAAAATCACTTTGTAAGGGAAGCCGGGGTGACTCAGCGGTTTAGCGCTGCCTTCTGCCCAGGGCCTAACCTTGGAGACCCTGGATTGAGTCCCACATCAGGCTCCCTGCATGGAGCCTGCTTCTCCCCCTTCCTGTGTCTCTGCTTCTCTCCTTGTGTGTCTCTCATGAATAAATAAATAAAATCTTTTTTAAAAAATCACTTTGTAAGATCATCTCCTCCCAAAAGCTTTTCAAAATAATAACTATGGGAACTCTACATTGCCTTCTAACACAGCAATACTAAACGCATGTTTTACTTCTAATCTCTTGCACAGAGGTCTGTTAAGAATCAAATTGATTTTTTTGACAAAAAATATTTTAATTACCCTAATATTTCTTAGTATTTCCCAGTTTACAGACCTATTGACACCGAACTTGTTGCTTCAATTCTCTTTGGCTTCACAGGCTCATTGTAGAAATAGTACATTAACTGTGGAAAATTCAGTGTACTGGAAGGCTTTTGTTATTGACTTGCACAGTAATGAATTAAGTAGGAATTACTTTTTTACACAGTACACGATGAGAAAGTCAAGATTTACAGAGGTAGGTTCCTTTGTCAAAGTCTCCCAGGCAGTAGATGATTAGAACTCCAGGTGTTGAACCATAGCAGTCTCCCTCCAGATTCCATATTGTGACATTCCAGCATGTTCATCAGTTGCCCCCTGCCTGACACCCTTCACAGCGCCCTTCTTGTCCATGGTTCCTGCTGGCTCTGCTCCTGCTAGCTCTTACTTCTCATTGGACAGTTGCTTGCAGTAATCCTTGTCTCCTTCATACCAGCTTTTTATGTGTGGGGAGGGGGAAGAATTGTCACTGTTCCTATCCAAACCAATTGCTTGCCCTCTGGAATTTCACCCTCCTTGTTTTCTTAGATACTTTTTAAAAAAAGATTTTATTTATTTATTTGAGAGAGAGAGAGGGAGAGCACTCGTGGGCACAAGCAAGGCCCCTCAGGGGGAGGGAGGGAGGAAGGGGCAGAAGGAGGAAGGGGTAGAGGGAGAGGGAGAAGTTCCAGAGGAGCAGGGACCCCAACCTGAGACTTGATCCCAGGACCCTGAGAACATGACCAGAGCCAAAGGCAGGCACTTAACTGACAGAGCCAGCCAGGCAGCCCAACTCAGCTGTTATTTTTACCTACTCCTATCATTTCACAGTCAGATGTAAAGTCTTACTCTGAATTCACAGGACACTTTTTTACATTTTTGGATTTACTCCCTTTCTCTTTTATATTTTAACTTTTGGTTCCACTGCTGGCAAAGCATTCACTTAGTTACGGTTGTATGTTTACATATTAGTCTGGTCTGCTAACCCAGAAAGTCAACTAACTTCTCAGGGGCAAGGATTGTCATATGGAACTTTGCATCCACCCAACCAAATGCACTGCCTGTCATTTAGAAGATATCTAATGAATAGTTGTTGAATTTAACTGAGTAACATTATGTTTTTAATGTTGACCATGGCACATAAAATTTGCTGTAGGAATAATTTCCTGCTACTTGGTACACACCTACTACATTCTAGTCACTGTGCATGTTAACAAGTAAATGAAGAGTGTACTCTTTAGCCTTTTGCTCTAATGTGTTTCATAGGTCAACCCAAAGATCTTTGCCCTGACTGTGTTTCTGAGCAGCACCTTGATCTACAATAGCATAGGCACCATCAAAAATCAAGCCCTGGAATAGCTGCAGTATCCTCCCAGGGACCAAACCACCAAGTTGTATGGAGTTTACAGGAATGGCAACTGATACTGTCATCTTTCCTGTGAATTAATTGTCATGGTTAAGGGGAAGGGGACATGGGACATAAGTCAATGTTTATAAAATTTGTTTTTAAATACAAGCTGAAACTGTGGTATTTCTCCTTCCTTAGCTAAATTCTCAGCTATGTGACTGAACTAACACAGCTAATCAGGACAAAATCCTCAACCTCTGGTGAAAAAGAGGACCCCACCGAGTTTGTGAGTTTGTTTGAACTGTTTGGGATTTTACCCTGGAGTTGAAGATAGATGGAGCATCAATCACGGAAGATGAATACTCAGAGGATGCCGTAAAGCTGATCCCAGGTCTCAGAGCATGCTCTGGGTGGTGGAAGTTTCAACAGGGAGGGGCGGGGGCGGGGGAAGTCAACTAAACCTTGTCAGTCAGCACTTGAATTCAACTTTGTTTGACATCAGATGGAGATGCAATCTAATAGTGAGGGGTGATTTTTGAATGGTGTTTGGTGATTGTTTATCATAGGTTATTGCTTGTGAAACTCTAGGTGCTGGAGAAAGCTCACTGAGGAAGTTTAAGGACCAATGTTCAACCAAATGACTTTAGACCAAATATGTATAGGAATACATTTTTCTAGGTTATAGTGCTATAATTTCCTAAGACCCACATACTTGAGCTCCTTATTATGTGCTCTTCCTGTTCCACGCAAAATAGCTCAGCAGATTAGAAGTTGGTAAACCTAGAGTCACAAGAAATGAAAGGACCCTAAACTTTTTATGGAAAAATATATAAAACATAAAACTTACCATTTTAACCATTTTTAAGTTTATAGTTCTGTGGCAATAGGTATACTCACATTGTTGTGCAACTATCACCACTCACCCACTCTAAAAGTTTTTCATCTTCCCCATCTGAAATTCTGTACCTGTTAAAAACTAACTCCATAGACTCCCTACCTCCGGCCCTTGGCAACCACCATCCTACTCTGTCTCCATATAGATACCTCATTTAAATGGAATCATACGCTCCTTCTCTTTTTATGACTGGTTTATTTCATTAACCATGATGTCCTCAAGATTCATTCATGCTGTAGCATGTGTTAGGATATCTTCCTTTCTAAGATTGAATAGCATTTTTTTTGCATGTGTATACCATACTTAAGTGATCTAATTTTAAAAATATATTTCATGTTTCTATGAAATATTCTATGAAGATTTTACTAGTACCCGAATAGTTACAAATTTCAGACAAAGGATATTTATCCAATAAGTGTACAGGAAAAAAAATATCCATCTAGTAAGATTTTCAGATTCACAGTGATCTTTCTCATCATTTCCCTTTCTTCTTTCTTATAATCTTGTACATTATATCACCATTTTAATATTGTTAATTTACTACATGTAAATTTTATATGCATTTTATTTTATTTTAGCAAGGTGAATAACTGATGGCACTTGGAAGTAATACATATTTTGTTTAATTGTTCATGTATTCATTCCTTCAAAAATCTTTATTGAACTCCTGACATACTCCCCAAAATCATTCTGTGAAGCACTGCCAAGGTAGACATAGTTTGAGATAGACAATGTCAAGTTCGCCAAATTACCTTTAGATTAACCTTACCCTATGAATGTTTCTGCTGAAAGAATTCCAAATATATTTATTTATTGTGATTTTACTCTGAATTGTATAAGTTTTTTTCTTATGTTGGTATTATTTGTCATCCTCCTGATATTTTCACAAGCAATATCTTACTCTTCTTTCTGGTATTACATTATTTTAGGACCCATATTTCATATCTAATATGGACATAATCAGATCACAAAAGGAATTCTCATCATTTTTTTCTTTTTCTTTTTCTTCTTTTTTTTTTTTTTTAGATTTTATTCATTTACTTATGATAGAGACAGAGAGAGAGGCAGAGACGTAGGCAAAGGGAGAAGCAGGCTCCCTGCAGGGAGCCTGATGTGGGACCTGATCCCAGATCCCAGGATCACGCCCTGAGCCGAAGGCAAACACTCAACCATTGAGCCACCCAGGAGTCCCCATTTTTTTCACTCATCAGTGACTTGATAAACATTTAATGAATACGTAAACCACTAAATATCACAACAGTGCTAAGGAAACTGACCATAAATTGCTTTGGTTGGGACTGATGCTTCTCCCTTCTTCTCCCATATTTTCTTGCCTCTGCTCCATGCAGAAATGGATTTTCCTTGCCTACAGTGATGGCCCAGGTTGGTTTGAAATGATTGGATTAAAGGAGATTTATAGGCACAGGAGCTACAGTGATGCAAAGACTCCTGGAAATGAAAGTCCTGACCCCCTTACCTGAAGGCCACTTTTCAGCGATCAATTTTTTTCCACCTTTGCAGGCACAAATACCAAAATCCAGAATTCCAACATGCCTGGAGAGTGTATCAGGAAGTTCTTTCCAAAACAGAAGTACTTCATCTTTGGCCTACAAATGATAAAAACCTCTTATTCCATCTTGAGAAGGTGCCAGAAGACCAGCTGGACAGTACTTTCCAGGAGCAATCAAAGAAATTCTGTACCTATATTTTCACTCAAAGACCAAGACCATAACAGAGGGAATCATTGTCACTGGCAGCCGTGAGTCCCCTTTGTCCAAAGCATATCTCTGTGTCCATGTGTGGTGGGGCTTTGATTATATCCTGGGTTTATCAGTAATTTTGTTTACATCTGTGTGTAACTATGGAGAAGCCGATATTCATGCCATGAAAAGATCTCCATGTGTGTTTATCAATTAAAGTCTCTGTAGGTGAAGGTCTGCTGAGACTTACATAGGAACCTATTGCACTAATCACAAAAAGGCAAGATGGAATTAAAGAGAGAAAATCTGTATATTGAGAAATCCTATGGGATAAATCTTTAAGGAGATAGCAGATATTTTGTAAATTTACATGAGTCAGATCATAAATAGGAAGCTGTGAGTTCCTGCAAGCCCACTGAGAAACAAGATTCTGCGTCATCTTATATGCAGGGCAGGCTTTGTGAGCATGTGACTTAAGCAGTCCTGCAGTACCCTGTGTGGAGTTGGGCCCATCTCTGCTTTGAATTCTCAATCATTTTCAACTAGGAGCCAAAGTTTTTATTTTGTACTGGGCCACAGGAATTATGTAGCTGGTCTTGTTTGTGTATATTACTTCACCTATAGAATCTATTCCTTTTTATTCTCATTGAATGGGAAACCATTTTTCCAGTGACCCATGTGCATATGTAATTGGTAATTGTAATTTGAAGAAAGGGAGAACAGTAAAAGAAAGAACAGGAAAACAGTAATGTTGTAAGAAAGGAATACATTCTCAAAATGAGAAAATAATATTTCCTTGTAAAAAAAGTGGGGTTTTTTTTTGTGTGTGATCTAAGGATGATGATCCATAAAAATTGTAAGCTAATGATTGAGACCTTGGTATTTATCCTCAAATTTCCTGGCTTATTCAGGGCTGGGGACTCTGTTGAAAGCCTCTGTGAGGGCCATCAGGAAGGGAGCAGTTCCTTGCTTGGAGAATGTGCTGACAGGGATCCCTGGGTGGCGCAGCAGTTTGGCGCCTGCCTTTGGCCCAGGGCGTGATCCTGGAGACCTGGGATCGAATCCCACGTCGGGCTCCCGGTGCATGGAGCCTGCTTCTCCCTCTGCCTGTGTCTCTGCCTCTCTTTCTCTCTCTCTGTGTGACTATCATAAATAAATAAATTTTTAAAATAAATAAATAAATAAATAAATAAATAAATAAATAAATAAATAGAAAGAGAATGTGCTGACAACTCTGCCTTTGTGTGAGAACTCAGTGGCCATGCAGACGGCAACTGGCCACTACCTAGCAACTGAGGCTCCCCACAGACACGCTCCAGGAACTGCTGGATGTTTATGCAGACTGTGAGAGGGAAGCCATTGAAGTGTTCATGGAGCACTCCTTCAAGAATGGCAAGTGGGAATTCCAGAAAAAAATGATGGTAGTTGTCTTAGCATTTAGCACTCCTGATTTCTCCCCTTCTGAAATGATACCTGAGGAAGTCTATATTTTTTATCAAATAGCTGATCTCTTTACTGTGGTCAAAGGAGCCTCGATTATTGTAAGACAGGGTTCTATCGGCAATGGTTTTCTCTTTTATTATGTAGGCATATTATTAATTTTTGTATTGCTGCATTAAAACTTGTCATGAATATACCAGTTTAAAACAACAAATATGAATAAGCTCATCAGTCCATATAGGTCAGAAGTCTGGCAGGAGGCGACCATGTGCTCTGCTCCTGATATCACAGGACTAAAAACAAGGTGTCATCCTGACCAAGGTCATCTGCAGCCCTCTGAAGAGGCTCCAGTTTGTTCATTAAGGTTGTTGGCATATTCAGTCCCTTGGAGTGCAATTTACAAATTCAGGGGGAAAAAAAAAACAAATTCAGGGGAAAAGATCTGTACTTCTATCTTCACATGCTGGAATCCTTGGTGGAAGAATTCATGAAAGATTCCAAACTCTGTTCAGAGTATCCTTCAGTCATCACTGGATGATTTTATTTTCTTTGTACACATTTCCATCCAGAGCAACCCAAATTCTCTGAGGAACTGCTACTTCTAGCCACAATTCAACTTTCTTTGTTCATTGTTGATGGTTGAGTCATTGTTAATCCTACTACAGCAGAAGTAAAATTGGAGCTTATTTCTTCCAACTCTATCATTTTATAGATAATTCCCCAAAGGAATTAAGGGGATTTCTACAAGTAATACAGAGAATTGATCAGTACTAGGATTAAAAGTCTCTTGGGGCACCTGGATGGCCCAGTCAGTTGAGTGTCTGACTCTTGATTTTGGCTAAGGTCATGATCTCAGGGTTGTAGAATGGAGCCTCCCCATCAGGCTCTGAGCTCAGCAGGGAGCCTGCTGAGATTCTCCCTCTCCTCCCTCTGCCCCTTCCCCCACTCACATGCATTTCTCTCTCTTTCTCAAGTAAACAAATCTTTAAAAAAAACGGGGCAGCCTAGGTGGCTCAGCGGTTTAGCACCGCCTTTGGCCCAGGGCCTGATCCTGGAGTCCTGGGATTGAGCCCCACATTGGTCTCACTGCTTGGAGCCTGCTTCTCCATCTGCCTGTGTCGCTGCCTCTGTGTGTGTGTGTGTGTCTCTAATAAATAAATAAAAACTATTAAAAAAAAAAAACTAGGACTTAAAGTCTATTGATTCCTAGTCCATTCCATGTTCCAGTCTACTCCGAGGTAATCAGGATGCTTTTTCTAGCAGCTTCTTTCTGTTGGATTTCCCTGACAGGACACCATAGAGAAAAAGAAGGAAGATTTCTTGCTGCAGAGTGAAGATGCATCTGTCAAATATTCCCAGGCAAATATTAAGCAACTTTCAGAGTCCCTGATGAAAAGCATTTCAAGAGAAATTTTCTCTGTTCCTAGAGGGTACAATCTCTACTTAGAAGCAAAGAACAAGATTGAATGGGACTATAACCTAGTGCCCAGGAAAGGGGTTAAGGTGAAGAATAAAGGAAGAGTGGTAGTTGTCAGAATCCTAGAGTCAAAGGATGTTTGCTGCTTTTACTGAAAATCTAAGATCACAGCACCATTTTGAGGGAGAAAGCAGAGCATGGAGATAGCTCCAAGCTTTATTTTTTTTTATTTTTTTTTTAGCTCCACACTTTAAGTTTTTATCCACAATTAGCTATATATTGTTGAGGAGACTAGAAATGTTTCTCCCCAAGAAAGGGTGTCAAATTGGAAATTCTGGTTTAAAGAGAACAATTGTTCTTTATCAAACAATGTGATCATTTTTTTGCTGAGTATAGAGGATGCAAAGAGTAAAGACACAATCTTTGTTCTCAAGATGGTGATATTATCTGAAATGAAGACAAATAATAGGCAATTGTATGGTTATCATACTTTCGTGAACAGATTGTAAACTCATGCTGATGATTATGATGACAATAACAATAATTATAATAATGGCTGACATGTCCAGTACCTTTTTACTACCCTATGCATATAGTAAGTAACCTATAGTTAGGTACTTTCATTGGATCCTGAATTTAATGCTCAGAATATTACTATAATTTAGATACTATAGTTATGCAGTCAAGAAATGTGATATACATTGTAGTAAGCAAGTTGCCCAAAGTCATACTACCAGCAAGTGAGAGAGCTAGTAGGGCAGGTTAGAGTAATTGACCATCTTCATAACTACAAAGGCAGTTTGGCAAAGCACGCTGCAAGAGGAGTAAGACATGCAAGATGAAAGTATCCATAAGTGTTATCCTAGTTAAGAAAGGAGCATCCTTCCTTGCAGAAAAAAGATTGAGCAAATGTTTGAGAACACCGGAGGTTCCCATTTATACTTACACATGTCTGGTCAGCTGTACCTGTGGATGGCTTCTCTGGAGGGAAAGATGGGGTGCTACGAAGCAAGCTGAAATGGGAGGTTCAGGTCTCACAAGACAACTCAGGATTTATATTGGAGCCATGCAAGGAAAGTTAGTGAGGGATATCTAAGCAAATGCAAAACTTACAAGGCCACATTTGTGACTTTATAGAACAGTGATTTCCCTAAAAAGACAGGATCTTTGCTACATGACATGTCTCTGTTCCTTGTTTCTTCAGGCAAATGAAGTTCTCCAGCACTTCTTACAGAACCAGCTGGCAGTAGTGAACTCCATTCTACAGGGAGACTATGGCCTCATCTATCAGGAGAAGGCCCTATCAGGTACAGGTGTGGGGTTGAGCATATAGCAGAGTGGGTAGGTTGCTGCATTACCTTCTGCCAAACCTCCCTGAAACAAAGAGCTTCTTCTCTTTCTGTGGAACAACACTGCTAAATATAACCATCAGAGTTGTCTTTTTAAATCTGGCAGACAAGGAAGGCCATCTCAATCACATCCAGAAATGTGCTCTTGGGGATCCACATAATTCAGAGGTTTCTCAGCTACCTTTTCAAAGTCAGTTTCATGTCTGAGGAGGCTAGAATCAAACATGAGTGTTGTTTTCTTCTTCTCTAAAACATTTGTGGAACAGCTGAGTGGGCTTTGAAGGAGGCAGCTGAGAAGCAACAGGTGCTGCTAAGACAGAAATACAAGGAGCAACAGTAAAAACTGGAGGCTGAAGAGAGAAGCTGTAGAGAAAGCGCAGCCCAGTTAACTGAGACGTTGGAGAAGGAAATGTTGAGGCACAAGCTGAAGGTAAGCCTGCACCAGAGCCTAGGCAGTGCCTAATGGACAGTGCCCTGGTTCCTCAGAAAAAAGAGGGCCCAAACTAATAAAAATCAAGATCCCAGGGAGAATCATAAAGACATATAATTCATTGAAACCTCAAATTCATCTGGACTCTGCTGAGGCCCTTAAATACACAAAGTCCAGTGCCATATGTGGTGTGAGAATTTGCAGTGTGCAGTTAACATCTGCTGGGTGCTGGGCTGCTGTTTATGGGGATTGTTAGGGTAGTCTCATTGGGCCCTGGGTAAATAGGGCCTTAGTCCACTAGTCCTTAGGATTCTTGGTTAAACCATCAAACAGACCTGAAAGAACTCCATCTTGTCTTAAAAGTATTGGATGAGATTTGAAATACAGGAATCTGAAAGCTCTAAAATTTGCTGCATTTGTTTCCAGATCTGTGTGAGTCATCCACCAAAGCACAGAGGAAAATTAATTCTTCAATTCAACCTGGCACTTGATAACTAGTGTTCTAGAGGAGGGCAGCAGTTCCCATTGTTTGTTAGATGTGTGTGTTCATGCTGCCTCAGTAGAACTGAGATAGAATTAATCCTTCATGCCTCTGAAGGACATCCTCAGTGCTGGAATTCATCTGGTGAGGATAGTTCTCAGGTCTGACCTAGACTGACCCCACTCGTGGTGAGATGGTACTAAGGGAATTGTGGGAAGGTGTAAACCATGCATAATCCCACTTTACAGGACAGACTCATCAAAGAGCACTCTTGGATGATAGAGCAGTGGACACAGTGCTTCAATGCTGAAACTGTTAAACTCAAAACCCTTCCTCTCGATAATAGAAGATTTTCGAAAGTAGACTCCTTCTTTTTTATAGATCCAAGAACTTCTTAATGAAGGGTGTCAAAAGAAATCTGACAAGTTGCATACAGAGATACAGCTACTAAAAAAAGAGATTGCAGCAAATAAAGAAGAAAAGTATTCATTGGATCCATGGATCTTTGATGTGATCGATGGAGTGTTAGGTGAAGAAACACCAGATCCTAGTGAGTTACCTGGTGTGGGGATGAAAATTTAGGGCTCATAATGACATAGGTTCAGAATTCCTTTTAGGGATTAATAAAACGAGTTTTGTGATGCTGTGACATCCTTTGAAAGCATGAGTCATATTAGTTTCTTCTAACAAAAGTTGAAAGATAACTGTGCTTACTAATGATTACTTTTATTTATTAAAAGATAAATGTAAGAAAAGGCCAAATTTGCAGTTGCAGCAAGACAAAATATCGCAAAATAAAATCATCAGACCTGAGTGTTGTTTTCTTCTCTCTCTAAAACATTTGAAGGAGGCAGCTGAGAAGGAACAGGCAATGCTAAGACAGAAATACAGGAGCAACAGCAAAAACTGGAGGCGGAAGAGAGCAGCTTCAAAGAAAACATAGCCCAGCTAAGAGAGAAGTTGGAGAGGGAAAGAGAAAACCTTTGTAGGAAGCAGGAAAAAATGTTGAAGTGCAAGTTGAAGGTAAGCCTGCACAGAGCCTGGCCAGTGTCAATGGACAGTGCCCTGGTTCTTCAGGAAGAGAAGGGCCAAACCTAATAAAAATGATGATCCTTGGGAGAATCCATATGATTCACTTAATGCCTCAGATCCATCTGGATTCTGCTAAGGTCCTTAAATCCACATGACTCCAGCACTTTCTGTAGTGTTAGTCTTTGAAGTGAACACATGGCATCCCCAGGTTGCTAGGCTGCTGTTTATAGTGACTATAGTATGTTTTCGTACTGTCTGAAGTAAGTAAAATGTTAGTCCTCTAGTCCTTAGGATATTTGTACATCCATCAGATATATCTAAAATATAGATCCACTGTGTCTTGAAAGTATCAAAGTATCAAATTATGCTTGATATGAAATGCATATGAATGAAACATGGCATTCTGAAAGCCCTGTAACTTGCTGTTTCCAGACCTGTAGGAGTTACTCTATAAAGTATGAGAATGGTCTTCTTTATTACAACGTGCAGCTCGATTACCTGTTTTCTACACATTGCTAGCAATTTCCTTTTTTTTTTTTTTTTTTGTAGTTGGGTGTGGACATGCTACCTCAAATAGAACTGAGAATTCATTAGAATCAAACCTACATTCTTTCCCAAAGGGCATCATTAGAACTGGAACACATTTCTGTGATAGTTCTCAGTCTTGATTTAGCCCCAACAGTTCCCCACCCTCAGAAAGATGATCCTGAGCAAATCTTGGGAAATTATAAGTCATAGATAGTCTTCTCATCCAGATCAAACACATAGAAATATTGAAAAACCCCATCAAAGAATACCACAAAGTTAGAAAAGTAGATCGATATGCTTAGCTTAGCTGCTAGTGTTAACTATGAAACCCAACTTGATAACAGAATTTTCAAAAGTGAAAATTTTATAAATCCAAGAAAAATTGCTTATTGAAGGATTTAAAATTCTGAGATCACAAATGAAATAGGCTCAGAATTCCCATTGAGGAAATTATAAAATGAAGCTTGTTTTGTTATGCTGTGACTCTTTTTTAAGTGAGATGTATCATGTCAATTTCATTTAATATAAGTTTAAAACTAAAGTGACTATCTAAATATATGAAGGCCTTGCCCAGAAAATACAAACTTACTATTGATTAAATTAACTTGAAGAAATGAGAAACAGGTTAAAAGACAGAGTGGAATAAAAGTCCAAACTTGCAGTAGCATCAAAGCCAATATGATACTGCAGAAAAAAATTATCATGAAGTATGTAAAATTTATATGAAGAATTTTTTAAATGCTATATGTAAGAAACAAAAATTGACAGAAATTAAAATGTCAGTATTATTTAAACTAGTTAGGTACATTTAATTTGATCCAAAAAATATGTCAAACATAATTTTTCAGAAAGTGGTTTCCACTTTAATTCTAAAGTTTTTATGGAAAAGCCCCAAGCAAAAATATCCAGTGCAATCCTGCAAAAGAGACAAATGAGAGGGAACTAGCTTTAACCACGTGTTAAAACATCCCAACAATTAGCATTGTGGTACTAACATCTGAATATTGAAACAGTCCCAAAACAGACACAGAAAATTGGTGCAAAGTGATGCAGAAATTCAGCAGATTATAATTTGGGCATATTCTCTTGTGAAGGAATATGGAGTATTCAGCAAATGGTGTTTGAACTATAGGTAGCCATCTGAAAAAGAAAAGTTGAGGTCTCCTTTACATGTTATACCAAGTAAATTTCAGATGCTTCAAAGATATAAACATGAAAAATTATACCATAAAATTAAATAATAGGGGATGGAGTTAAAAAACAATATTGGAATAGATAGGTAAAGGTATTTCATACCTTTCTAAGTGTGAAATAATGAAAATAGATAAAAGAAAATATATTTTAAATGTTTTTATTTGAATGTAGTTGACATGCAATGTTACATTAGTTTCAGGTGTACAATGTAGTGATTTCTCAAGTTTATACATTGCTCTATGCTCACCGCAAACGTAGCCAGCCTCTGTTACCATACATTGCTATTACAATATCATTGGCTGTATTCCCTATGTTGCCTCTTATTCCCCTGACTTATTCATTCCATAACTGGAAGCTTGTATGTCCCACTCCCTTCACCCATTCTGTCCATCTCCACACCTTCCTCCCTTCTGGTATACTTCTGGTTTTCTGTATTTTACAGGTCTGGTTCCGTTTGTTTGTTTGTTTGTTTGTTTGTTTGTTTGGTCATCTGTGTTTTTTTAAGGTTCAATTTGGAATGAAATCAAATCAAAACCACAGTGAAATGTCACCTTACACCTGTCAAAATGGCTAAAAAAAACCCACAAGAAATAACAAGTGTTGGCAAAGATGTGGAAAAAAAGGACCCCTCACACACTGTTGGTGGGAACGTAAAGTGGTACAACCACTTTGGAAACAATTTGGCGGCTCCTCAAAAATTAAGAATAGAAACACCATATGATTCAATAATTCCACTTCAGAGTGTTTACCTAAAGAAAACAAAAACACTAATTCCAAAAGATGCATGCCCCCCTATGGTCTTTGCAGTATTATTAACAATAGCTAAGATATGGAAGCAATCTAAGTGTCCATTAATAGATGAATGGATAAGGAAGATGTGGTATACATATACAATGGAATATTACATAGCCTTGAAAAAGGATGAGATTGTGCCATTAGAGACAACCTGGATGGATCTAGAGGGTATTATACTAAGTAAAATAAGTTAGATGGATAAAAGAAAATACTGATAAACTGAACTATCAACTATCTAAGAAAAAATGATCTTCATAGAAAAACATAAGCAAAGTAAAAATAGAAATGGGGCAAAATGAGGAATACATTTTAATATATATCAGGAAAAAATGATATAATTTCTTTAAGCCAGTTTCTCTCACTGGGCAAATATATTAGAAGAAATGAAATATATTCAACTTTACTAATAAGAGATGTGCAAAATAAAGTTATGAGGATCCTGTTTCATCTCTAAGATTGGTACAGAAAAACACATTTGATGGGATACTAGATTGCCAAGGATTTGGAGAAATAGAAAATCTCCCATATTTTCTAGTAATTGGAAATTGGAACAATTATATATCAAGGAAGTAAATGCACATACCTTTGATCCAGCAAGGTCAAATTGAGGAATTTATCTTATAGATTTCATTGTCCATGTGCCAGATGTCATACATACTATGGTATATGTTGTAGCACTTGTGTATGGCCAAAAACAAAAACACCTGACTCTCTGTCGGGTACTGATAATAGAAATCATGGGGCATTTGTATAAAAGAATATTCCATTGTCACCACAATGAAAGGGAAAATTCTGTTTGTACTAATACAGGAAAATCTCCAGATTTAGCATAAAGTGAAAAAACAAAGATGCAGAGAGTAAACATAGTTGCTACTAGTAAATTTAAATATAATGAATATATGGGGCACCTGGGTGGCTGTCTGCTAAGCATCTACCTTCAGCTCAGGTCATGATCCCAGGGTCCTGGGATTCAGCCAAGTGAGGCTTTCTGTTTAGCAGGGAGTCTGCTTCTCCTCCTTCCTCTGTGCTAATGTTCTCTCTCTTTCTGTCTCTCAAATAAATAAATAATCTTTTATAAAAAATATAATGAATATATATGTATATTTTATCCATCTCAGGAAAAATACAGAATAAACTAGTAGTATGGTCACAACTGAGGATGGACCTGGGTAGTTGACATGAGGCTTGAGAGGATGGCTAACTTTATATCATATTGTTGTGCCCAAGATTGCGAATCCAAGAAACCACCAAGGAGCCAACACCGATGCAAGTACACGAGAGTTTCTTTACAAACTCGAGCTTGGGTCCAAGTATACTCCATACAGCAGAGCAGGGGCTTGGACCCTGAAGTGGGTTACAGCTGGTTTTTTATGGGCTCGTCTTGGGGATTTTCAGAAGGGGTGGAGAAAAAAAAAGTTTTTTCTTTCCAATATAGGGAAAGGATGGGGAAGTTTCTTAAGATCTGATATGGAATTCTCTGCCGAGGTCATTCTGAGCTATATTGTCTTTCCGATATGGGATTAGATATGGGGTTCTCTGACGAGGGCATTCTGAGCTTTATTATCTTTCTGATATGGGATTCCCTGCCTAGGATATTCTGCAGTTTTTCCTGTAAAGTTCAGCTCTTATTCCCAGGGGCCTAAGATGGCTGTACTTGTGCTAATGCTAAACTTGAGGTGGGATGGCCTTAATTTTTCTCGGCCTCCACACATATATCATCTTCTTACAATTTGCATGGCATATATCTTTACATATTTAGAAATGAAGACATAAAATTACTAAAATTAAAACTAAAATAATAGTACATGGAAAGAGAACATTTAATGACAGGATGGGAGTGTTTGTGCTTCTTGAAGCAGCATACCTGAATGCAATAGGAAGAATCTGCTGATTACAACAGGGAGCTGGAAATCATAAGATATACATCCTAGGGATGCCTGGGTGGCTCCGCGGTTGAACATCTGCCTTTGGCTCAGGACGTGATCCCAGGATGTGATCCCAGAGTTTCAGGATCAAGTCCTTGCATGGAGCCTGCTTCTCTTCCCTCTGCCTATGTCTCTGCCTCTCTCAGTCTCTCTCATGAGTAAATAGATAAAATCTTTATTAAAAAAAAAAAAGATATACATTCTAATCTTGTTTTAATTATGGCCTTTCAGCATTCTAGTTCTTTTCTTGTTTTCCTGTTTACTTAGGTGTAATTGACATATGATAGTATATTAGTTTCGGGTATACAACATAATGACTCAACATTCGTATATACCAGGAAGTGATCACCGCAAGTCTAGTTATCATCCAGCACTACACAAATTTATAATTTGTTTTCTTGTGATGAGAACTATTAAGATTTACTCTCTTGGCAACTTCTTTTTTTTATTTTTATTATTTATTTATTTTTTTTACTTCCTTTTTTTAAAGATATTTATTTATGAGAGAAAGAACACAAGTAGCGGGAGGGGCAGAGGGAGAAGCAGACTCCCCGCTGAGCAGGGAGATGAGGGACCTGATCCCCGGACCCTGAGATCATGACCTGAGCCAGAGGAAGGCAGATGTTTAATTGACTGAGCTACCCAGGTGCCCTCTCTTGGCAACTCCCAAATACATACTACAATATTATTGATGATAGTCACCATAGTATACATCACTCTAATTTTTTTTTTTTTTTTGATATATGGTCACCTGGGAAGTTTGCCTGAATGCCCCTAAGTTCCAGTCCCATGCTTATAAAAGGTGAATTAGAAGAAAATGATTCTTCAGAATCAACTAGATTTTCCTGGAATTCCTTTCTAGCCTCATGCTTTAAAATGTGATGTAGCTAGAATAAACTACTTGTGATTCTCCAAGGTGCACATGTTATCTTTGGACTTTGGGCCTTTGTAGATAGTATGCAGACTTCTTAAAACAGCTCTGCTCCTGGGGCTGCCCCGATGGCTCCGCAGTTTGGCGCCACCTTTAGCCCAGGGCATGATCCTGGAGACACAGGATCAAATCCCAGGTCAGGCTACCTGCATGGAACCTGCTTCTCCCTCTGCCTGTGTCTCTCTCTCTCTCTCTCTCTCTCTCTCTCTCTCTCTCTCGACTCTCATGAATAAATAAATATTAAAAAAAAAAACAAAAGAAAACAAAAAAACAGCTCTGCTCCTTAACCACATTCTCCTTATATGCTAGCTTCTATCCCTTCTCAAGTCCTGACTGCCCAAGGCTAGATGATATATTCCTCCTCTGTATTCCTTATTGTCACCCCTATCAGAACACTCTTTATCTAATTGTGAAATTGAAATGACCTATTTACAGCTGTCTCCCCTCCTCTGTCTCTTTCTCTCGGGTACTTGGTCTTCTTTATCATCTTATCTTTAGCTCCCAGCACATAGCCCACCACATAAACACCAGTTTTCAAAAAAACATTAGAATAAATATGAGAGCTTCCATCCTTTCGGGCCTCAGTTTACCATGTTTTCACCATATTAATATCTGTCTAGAGTTCTCAAAATGAAGGATACAGTTTTAGGAACTAGTACAGACAGGTCTCCTTGAGGCAGAAAGGACATGCATGCTCATCTGAACCTGCCACCCTGTTCTCTCTAAGGGAGTGGACCATCTATATGCCCTGTATTCCTCAAACTTCTTCCTGTGACAGTTACCCAGGAATGCAGTCACCACATTTGGCTCAGAGGCCAATTATGACATTTAAATAGTTTTTTTAAATACCATAATACCACACACCTCTCATTCTACTATAGTTTTTTTCAATAAGTTCAGGCTACCTCTGCTGAAATAAAAATGATACTATTTATTTGTTTCTATTGCATTTATTACTAATATAAAAAAATGTTAAAATGAAAAATATTCATATTCAGTTCTCCAACGGCTCTCATCTTCCCTCTTGCCCACATAACTCCTGATCCATTTCCTTAGGGCCAGTTCAAAAAACCAAAACTGTCCACTGCCCTTTTCACAGAAAAGCAGTGTGAGGGATGTAGGGAAGGTTAGATAAGGGCAACAGTACCGTCCAGCCAGGTTCCACCCAAAGGTAGGCCGGGTGGAGATTCACAGAATTCTGATCAAAGGGCTGGTGGCCTCACAATGATGTACTCGATCTGAAGTGGGCCGGAGAGGAGATATGGTAGCCCGTGAGAGACGTTAGAAGACATCTCATGGGCTTGTGCCAAACCCAAAGAACTCAACACCAAGAGAATGGGGAGAGGAGACCAGGGAAACAGTCTTGTAGAAAGTTTCACAGTTCTCCCATATTGTGAGATGCAGAAAAGCGGGCACCAAGAGCCTCATTCATTTTTGCAGAAAAGCTTACTCTAGTGTTGGGAAGTCACAAAGATGCTGTGGACACTGAGAAAGGCTACCTAGGAGGGGATACACAGTTTCACAAAGCACAGTGATCCCAGACCAGAGCAGTGGGGATCATGCCACCAATACAGAAACTACAAAATCCAAAAACAAGGGGAGTGGCCTTTCAGGGAATAACTCTGCACCAGTCATCCATACTTGACCCAAGGTCAACTTGGTGAGTTTCACAGAACACCTAGTAACTTTGGGAGTAGGGGCTATCACATAAAAAGGACTTAAAATAAGCATCTAGAAGAAGAGAATGATAGGAAACTGCTCCAGGGCTCTCAGGAATGGAGAGCAGTACTGGGGGCTGGGTAGACAGATGCACAAGAAACAGCATTAAAGAGGTTTCTTATCCAGAAGTCAGTTGGCGAGGGGGAAGAGGATTCAGGAGGCAGTTGAAGGGGGCAAAGATGGGGTCCTGAAGGTGAGTCTCTGGAGGCTGGATCAAAAGGAAGACCATACACTGGGCACCAATGATGAAATGCAGCTCTGGACCCCAAATGGGGGAGGTGGCAGATATAGGTGGGTGTCAGTGACTGCGGGTGGTAAGGTGATGATCTCAGGGTTGTGAAATCATGGAACAGCCTCACAGTAGCCATCACAGGGCCACAGGGAAATACATGGCTAGGTCACAAAGGGCTCCTTCCATTCCTTCCATCCTGGATGTGAAGACACAGTCTCACAGAGAAGGCCCTGGACTCCTGGGTGGTAGAAGGCACAGAGATCCTCATACTACCAGTGGCCCTTTTTGGCAATATGTCAGTAGACAGGGCTGTTGGATTTGTCTTCCATAACTTGGGGGCAATCCTTGGGCTGGCAGGTATTTTTGATAAGAGACTAACATTTGAGTGAGGATTTCTCTGCTCTTTGTAAAAGCTTCCTCTGGAAGGACCCTCATGGCCTGGTCCAGGAAAAGGAGGTTCAGTATTGTCCTCCTGCCACCAACCACAACCATTTGTTTACTATTGAGTTGCATGAGATTATTGTTGTTGTTGTTTAAGATTTTATTCATTTATTTGAGAGAGGCAGAGAGAGAGGGAGAGCACAAGCACAGGGGTTTGGGCGCAGGCAGAGGGAGAAGCAGACTCCCCACTGAGCAGGGAGCCTAATGCAGAGCTTGACCCCAGGACCCTGAGATCATGGCCTGAGCTGAAGGCAGATGGTTATCTGACTGAGCCACTCAGGTGCCCCATGAATTTCTTATATATTGGGATATTAACCTTTTACCAAATAGATGATTTACAAGTATTTTCTCAAATTCCATATATTGTCTTTCTATTTTGCTGATTGTTTTGCTCTGCAGAGGCTTTCTAGTTTGATGTAGTCTCACTTATTTTTACTTTTGTTTCTGGAGCTTTTGGTGTTATCTGACAAAATCTTTACCAAGACCATTGCCAAGGAGCTTTGGACCTATGGTTCCTTCTAGTAGTTTTATAGTTTTCAGTTTTGCATGTGATGATTCTCTAATCTATTTTGAGTGGGGTTTTGTGAGTGAAGTAGAGGTTCAATTTCATTCCTCTGCATGTGGTTATATCTTTTTCCAACACCATTTAGTGAGTTCACCATGCAATCCTTTTCCCCACTGAATCTTCTTGGCTTCCATATCAAATATTAGTTGACTGTGCATGCATGCGTTTATGTCTGGGCTCTCAATTCTATTCCGTTAGACTATATGTGTATTTTTATCCTAGTCTCACACTGTTTTGATTGCTATAGTTTAGTACTAAAGTTTGAAATCAGGAAATGTGATGCTGCTAGCTTTGTTTTGCTTTCTAGGATTGCTTTGGCCATTTGGGATCTTCTGTGGTTCCATATAAATTTTAGGATTATGTTTTCTATTTCTGTCATTGGAATTTCTATCATTTGGAAAAAT
Organism: Vulpes lagopus; assembly: GCF_018345385.1. Lineage (NCBI taxonomy): Eukaryota > Metazoa > Chordata > Mammalia > Carnivora > Canidae > Vulpes > Vulpes lagopus. Next base: position 148,298,792 of record NC_054826.1, read on the forward strand.
GGCATTACAATTTTGATAGGGATTGCATTGTTTGCTAATAACTGATTTAGAATTTTTGCTTCCGTATTTACAATTGACATAAACTTTTTTTATACAACTGTGGTCGTCGTTGGTATTAAGTATTTTCTGAAATAATGAATTTGATAACATGCCTCATTTTTGATGCCCAACAAGAATTTCTGTAAAGACTATTATTACATGTTTGTTTGTAGTAAACAGAGTTAAATTATCTAAGCCTAGAGGTTTTATTTAAAAAAAAATTTCACTGATTCAATTTATTTAATAGTTACTAGAAGTTTCCAGTTTCCAGGGACAGGAAGCATAAATTCCCTCAGGATATCATTGTGCATGATGGTGAGTCCACTCATTATTCTAGCTCTTGTTCCTAAAACTTATGTATTAATCTTTGGGGGACACAACACTATATAAAGTTTATAGATGTAAAGTGTATACTGACCAATGCACACTTAGAAATTCAGATATTGTTAGATCCTGCTTTCTTCTCTAGGGTAGCTTGTATGGATAATTAATGCACCCAAATATCGAAGTCTAACCTCTTTAATTGTGTGAACTTTCTGATGCCCCAAAATGACAAAAAAGGAAATATTAAGCCAGAAGAATAATGATTTCCCTTTATAAATTGGACTTGAAGAGGCTTTGGATGTGTACTATTTAATAATGAGACCTCACATTTAAGTTACAAATTTAACAATTCCTCCACTTAAGATGGATCATTCCTGACACGTGTTGGAAATGTGTAAAAAGACTGCACTTGAGGTAGGGTGCACTTATATATGCCTTCAATACACCAAACCATAGGCTACAGAGAGGTCACACCGGCTGACTTGTTAAGATGTTCTCCAGATTGGGTTTCTGGAAGAAGGGTGAGGTGTTTTTCACATTAGTACATTAGTACATTTACTTTAACCTATTATAGGGGAATCAGAACAATCTGAATCTTTGAAGGGTCCCCCTGAAAAAAGAATTGGAAAGGCCTAGGACTCCACCTGTGGTCACTATCAGAAATGTGACACAAAGCTATCTTACCCCATGTAACATATACTTAATTTTTTTTTTTTTCTTTTAGAGAAGGAGGGTAGAGAGAGGAAGAATCTTTTTTAAAAAAAAAAAAAAAGATTTTCTTTATTTACTCATGAGAGACACAGAGAGAGAGAGGCAGAGACACAGGCAGATGGAGAAGCAGGCTCCCCACAAGGAGACTGATGTGGGACTCGATCCCAGATCCCGGGATCATGACCTGAGCCAAAGACAGATGCTCAATCACTGAGATACCCAGGTTCCCTGAGAGGAAGAATTTTAAGCAGGCTCCATACCTAGTGTGGATCATAACACAGGGAAGGCTCCATCTCACAACCCTGAGATTATGGCCTGAGCTGAAATCAAGAGTCAGACCCTTAACCAACTGAGCCACACAAATGCCACTGTCTTACTGCATGTGAGGGTGGATGAAAGGAGAGAGGCACATGGCCTGAACCTCTTTGGAGAATGAGCACAAAGGTTCACTGAGAGAATAGCTTAAAAGACACTTTTGTCAACTCATAAATATCTTATACTGGCACTTTACTATTCAAGTCTTATTGGAGACTCTCCTAAATATCCATCCTGCAAATTAAAATCCTCTATAATTTCACTTTTCTCTTTAAGACTTATGTTTTCAGAGCAATAAGATTGAATTTAAGGTATACTTTCTATTGATACAATTTTCAAACCAGCTTGCAGGCAAGGTACCATATTTATCACAGCCAAACCACTAAGCAAGTTCCATCATCTTACATTTTATGTAGATCTGAATTTCTCTTCTCTTATTCTGTATTTTTCAAAGCCCAGCAAGTGCAAGGTGATTTGAGTTTTAGATTGTTTGTACTCTTATGTCACAGTGGCTAAACTCTCCAGTTCTAGAATTCCCAAAACCTGTGAATTATGTCCCTACAAGGCTATTACTTTGCAAAACATGCAGTTTTTAACTGAACAGTTTCATTCACAATGTTTCTGAACTGAATTTGTTTTATGTTTGTGCTTTTCTGGAAGGGCTGATACATACGCTGTTTTGTGGTTTTTCACTGAACTTTGTACAGCAGGATGTTAAATGAGACTCTTCCTGACTGAGAATTTCTGCTGTGCTTTAAACATGAGTGCACTAGGTGCCAAAAACTACAATTTCTAAAACAATATGCCACCCCCATTTTTGGAGTTAAATTAATAAAATATGAAAAAGTCATCTCTATTAGATTAAGAGTCATTAGCTTAAGTTTGAGTTTTAGAAATTTAAACAAGTTTAAGAAACTATTTTAATAATTGTTCTTTTACTAGTAGTATACTCTTATTTAGAGTTATAGAATATAAAAAGCTATTTTTCATTACGGCATTTACAATAATGGAACCTGGAAGAAAGTTTCTAAATTTTGTTTTCATTGCTAAGTAATAAAAACATCTTGCTAGACATCCAAAATAATTAGTAAGCCTTAGACCTATCATCTCTAGATTTATATCTTTATAGCTTCATAAACAAAATTAAAAATAACAAAAAAATAAGAGAGAAAGGAAGATTCTTTGATCCAGTTAGTGATGAAGGACTTTTTTATGTGGGCTATAGTCATGTGTCCACCCTTCTCCTATATCAGTGTCTGTGTTTCAGAAAGTAGAGGGCCTCTGTACTTAGCCCAGCTTGGGTTCAACCCTTAAAAGGACAGGTTTAATTTCAGGACTCATAAAACTATCTGTCTCAGAGGCACCTGGGTGGCTCAGTCAGTTGAATGTCTGACTCTTAATTTGAGCTCAGGTCATAGTCTCAGGGTTGTGAGATTGAGCCCCATGTAGGGCTCCATGCCCAGTGGGGAGTCTGCTTCTTTCCCTCTGTCCCTCCTTCCCACACTCTCTCTCTCTCTCTCTCTAAAATAAATAAACAAATCTTTAATAAAATATCTGTTTCAGATATTGTTGCATGTATTTTTACAGTAATAACAGCTCTACGAACTATAAGGTTCTATTATCAAAATGAGCTCATGACAGCCTTGCTAGACCTTAGATTTTTCTAGCTGCTCCTAGAGCTAGCAATGGTCATGTGATTTTGTTTGCATATGAGATACAAGCAGAAGTGCACGTATGTCACTTGAGAGTCTGGGCCAGAAAATTTTGCTCATGTGCTCCACCAGTTCTTTTCCTTCCTATTAGATAAGATTTGGCAGAAGCTGAGCTTTGACCTTGCAGATAAATAAGCTTTCTTAGTGGGTCAGAACAACAAGATGGAATGAACCTGAACCCCTGAACAACCCTGCAGGGCAATGCTTCCACATATCCCTGGAGTGGTAGAACAGTAATATGTCTTCTAAGCTGTGGGAGCAATCTCTGAAGTGATCTCTGTCTCCAGTGACCTCACTTTACTCTTTCTCCTCCTGCTATCAGCATGTGAAACTTAGTACTGTTCTGAGCACAGCTAATAACCTTCAAAGCTTCTATATTCTATATGCCTTGGAAATAAATTCCATAACTCAGGTCCCAACTCATCTATCAGCCTCATCCTTAATGAACCTATGGCTATAGTGAACTCCAGCTAATTCCTAGCATTTGCTCAAATGTACCATTGTATATTTGTTCAGTCCCTTCCTTTGGTCTAGAACATTCCCTCCAATTTCTCTTTGCTGCGATCTGAGCCCTCTTTCAAGATCTAGCAGTAATGGCACCTCCTCTGTGAAACCATCTAAAATCCTCTGGATACAATTGTTTTTGCATCCAACTAAGCATTTTTTGAAGATTTTATTTATTTATTTATTTATTTATTTATTTATTTATTTATTTATTTAAGAGAGAGGGAGAAAGAGAGCACAAGCAGGGGAAGGAGCAGAGGGAGAGGGAGAAGCAGACTCCCTGCTGAGCAGGGAGCCCAACACAGGGCTCTAACCCAGGACTCTGGGATCATGACCTGAGCTCAAGGCAGACACTTAACCAACTGAGCCACCCAGGTGCCCCCTATGTACTTAATTTTTAACATTATTTTAGTAGTTATCACATCTTATTTAATAGTAAAATATTTGTCCTTTTCAAGATGCAGATTAGCCAAGAATGAGAGCTTTTCTCTGTTTTTAAATATATAGAAGCAATGGAAATGCTAGTTTTGAAGGACTGGACAGTATATAATAAAAACAAATGGGCAAAATGTAAAGTAATAGCTTTTGTCTGCAGACTTTGGTTGGGCTAATGACAAAATCTCAAATTTGAAAATTCCTTAACTTTAAATAAAATATCCTCAAAAGGTTTGATGATATATATAAAATATACTTACAAAAGTGGAGATAGACAAAAATCACTTGTTTAGATATTTGCTATCTTGAACCAGATATCATAGACAATGAAGGGAGACCAAACTAGCTAACTATTATTTTAATTTCACAGATTAGATCTTTGGGTCAAGGGCAAAGATGTTCTTTCTAGTTAGCCTCACTGCCAGACATTGAATCTGTTCCTGGAATGATAGGGTCAGGACAGCGCACATGAGTGGCTCAGTGGTTAAATGTCTGCCTTTGGCTCAGGTTGGGATCCAGGGATCCTGGGATTGAGTCCTACACCAGGCTCACCACAGGGAGTCTGCTTCTCCCTCTGCCTGTGTCTCTACCTCTCTCTGTGTGTCTCTCATCAATCAACAAATAAAAACTTAAAAAAAAAAGGGGGGGGGGGAGCCTTAGGGCAAGCTGAGGAATGGCCAAAAACTAGGATGGTACATACTGGAAGTGGCTGTAGTCACCATCAAAGATGTATCATGAGAAAAACCATACTCAATTCAGGGTGGAATGGAGGAAAAGTCACAGTCAGCTGAACCTGTGCTAAGGGAAATTAACAGAGGGACATCAGGACCTCTTAAGAGAATGGCATTAGTCATCCTTTTGTCTTTTCCACATTCACAAATATTTAATGCTAGCATCCAGAACCCAGGCCATAGAGGAAAGCTTCTATCCTTTTGATATAAATCATACAAATATAAAAATCTCCAAGATTTTAATTTCTGTCCTTCTCTCCAGGCTCAAAAATACTAACTGCTGAACAAAGGGCAGCTATTCTTTCAACTGGCTCAGCCTACTCTGATTATAGACAAGATGACATATTTATTACAGCTATCTCACCAAGCTGATTCATTGGCTCAAATTTGTAATGTAAAAGTTTTTTCTTTCTTCTTTTTTAAAATAAATTTTCCTAATCCAAACAGTATCAGAGTATTTGTTTTGTTGTGTTTAGCTTTCACAGTAGCTAGTACCTCTTTCTTTTGTTCAAAAATATTGTAAGGCTATAAATCTTGACTCTAAAATTATTTATTCCTTTTCCCCAGATTTTTATCAGCTGAAGAATTGCATTAAATAGATTGATGACCTGAAACTCTTTAAAGCCTGCATTTTCAGGAACCCCGTGTAGATCAGGATATCATTGATTTGGAGCTCTTTCTTCGTATGTTTCAGGATGCTAAATGGGGCTCTTCCTATTGGAGGTCCACTAAAAGTCCCAGACTGAGAACACTAGGTACTAAATAACAACTAATTCCAAAGCAAGGTGCCATACCAGCTTTTACAGAGTTAGGTTATACTCAAGTCATTAAACTAAAGAGAAAATCATCAATTATATCAATTAATGAAAAAGAAAAGCATTTGACAAAATCCAACACTTACTCATGATGAAGCTTCTCACAAATGAGGAATAATGGGTACTGCCTCAACTTAAAGAATAGCTGCAAAAAACCTACAGCTAACATCATACTTAATGGTAAAAAAACTAGATGCTTTCCCACTAAGATTAGGAATAAGGCAATGATGTCTGCTCTCACTGCTTCTATAAAACATCATACTAGAAGTTCTAATGAAGTAAGACAAGAAAAAGAAATTAAAGACATATAGATTGGGAAGGAAGAAATAAAATTATCTTTCTTTGCAGATGGCATGATTATCTACATAGAAAACCTCAAAGAATCAACAAAAACAAAACTCCTGGCACTAATAAGTGATCGTAGCAAGGTTGCAGGATACAAAGCTTACCAACAAAAATCGAGTTTTTGCTTATTATCGACAGTGAACACTTGGAATTTAAAATTAATAACACAATACCATTTATATTAGCACCTCTGGAAATACTTAGGCTATAAATCTGAAAAAAAAAGTACAAGATCTATATGAAGAAAATAACAACTCTGATGAAAGAAAGCAAAGAAAATCTAAATAAACAGGGAGATAGTCCACGTGACGAATGGGAGCGCTCAATATTGTCAAGATGTCAGTTCTAGAGGTTAGTATAATCCCAGTAAAAATTCCACAAAGTTATTTTGTGGATATTGAAAAATTGATTCTAAAGTTCATACAGAGAGGCAAAAGACCCAGAACAAACAACAAATATTGAGGGAGAAGAAAGTCAGAAACTAAAACTACCCAACTTTAAGACCTGCTATAAAGTTACAGTAATCTAGAATGGGGTGTTTTGACAAAGGAGCAAAAGCAGTTCAATGGGTAAAGAATAATCCTTGCAATAAATACTACTGGAACAACTGGGCATCCATATACCAAAAAGAAAGAGAATCTAGACACATCTTATAATTTTCATGAAAAATGAACTCAAAATGGATCATAGATATGTTTCCATAAATGTAAAACATAAAACTATAAAATTCCTAAAAGATAACATAGAGGAAAACCTAGATGGCCCTTAGGTTTGGTGATGACTTTTTAGATAAACAACCACAAATCACAAGCCATGATAAAAAAAAATTGATATTTTACAATTTAAAACTTCTGATCTTCAAAAGACACTATTCAGAGAATGAAATGACAAGCCACATTAGAAGAAAATATTTGCAGAATATATATCTCATAAAGAACTGGTAACCAAAATATACAAACAACTCTTAAAACTCAAGAATAAGAAAACAACCCAATTTGAAAATGGGCAAAAGCTCTTTCCCTGCAACCACCAAGTTGCGTGGAGGCAGAGACTCAGGTGCGGTCAAGATTTGGCTACACTCTTAATCGACCGCCATGGCCTAGGAAGGCATTGCTGCTGGGGTGTAATGGACATTAATACTGCTTTACAAGAGGTGCTGAAGACTGGCCTCATCCATGAAGGCCTAGCACATGGAATTCATGAAGCTGCCAAAGCCTTAGACAAGTGCCAAGCTCATCTTTGTGTGCTTGCATCCAACTGTGATGAGCCTATGTATGTAAAGTTGGTGGAGGCCCTTTGTGCTGAACACCAAATCAATCTAATCAAGATTGATGACAACACGAAACTAAGGGAATGAGTAGGCCTCTCTAAAATTGACAGAGGGAAAAATCCCATAAAGTTGTTGGTTGCAGTTGTGTGGTAGTTAAGGACTATGGCAGAGTCTCAGGTGAAGAATGCTACTGAGAAATACTTCAAATGCAGGATATGAACAAATAAAAAACTTTGTTTTTGTTCCTCAAAAAAATAAAAAAATAATAAAATAAATAAAAATGGGCAAAAGATCTGAGCAGACACCTCACCAAAGATTCACAGATGCCAAACAAGCATATGAGAAGATGCTCCTCATCATATGTCATTAGAGAACTGCACCTTAAAACTACAGTAAGATGCCACTAAATACCCACTAAAACAGCTAAAATCCAAATACTGTCAAAGATGTGAAGTGGTAATAACTTCCATTCATTGCCATGAGAATGCAAAATGCCATTTTGGACGACATTTTTGTAGTTTCTCTCCAAGCTTACCATTATTACCATCCAATCCAGGGATCATGCTTATAGTTATTTACCAAAATGAGTTGAAAACTTAGATTTACACAAAAACCTACACAGATATTGAAAGTAGCTTTATGAATAATTACCAAAAGTTACAAGCAACCAACATATGGTTCAGCAGGTGAATAGATAAACAAATTGTGATATATCCAGTCAATGGAATGATATTCAGTGCTAAAAAGAGGTGAGCTATCCCAACATGAAAACACATGAATGGGGCTGAGTACATACTGCTAAATGAAAAGCCCGTTTGAAAGGCTTTTTTTTTTTTTTTTTAAATAAAATTTGTTGTCTTCTCGTGCAGTAAGAGGCCCTGCTGGGCCCTCGGACGCCCCCTCCCACCCTGTGACTACTTGTATGCGTTGGCCTTGTGCTTTGGCAGAAAGACGAAGTTGGGCGGCACAGGTCCCAGCAGCATCTCACTGATCTGGATCCAGTCGGCTGCCTTCTGGCTGGCCACGAGCGTCTCCAGGTAGTTCTCCGCCCAGGTAGCAGGGCAGCTGCTCCTTGATCCTCTGCGGGAGCCTCTCCAGGAGGCCCACTGTCATCTATCGATAAGATATTCTGAAAAGGCAAAACAATGAAAATACCAGTGGTTCTTAGGGGCTCAGAGAGAGAGAGAAAGAGAGAGAGAGAGATGAATAGGTGGAGAACAGAGAGATGTAACTATTCTGTATGATACTATCATGGTCATTATATATTGGTCAAAACCTATAGAATATACAATGCAAAGAGTGAACTCTAATATGGAATTTAGCTAATCTATAAACCACTAACTCATGATTTTTAAAAAATATTTATTTATTTATTTATTTATGATAGACAGAGAGAGAGAGGCAGAGTCACAGGAGGAGGGAGAAGCAGGCTCCATGCCGGGAGCCCGACGCGGGACTCCATCCCGGCACTGCAGGACCGTGCCCTGAGCCAAAGGCAGGCGCTAAACCACTGAGCCACCCAGGGATCCCCTGACCCATGATTTATAACAAATGTACATGCCAATGTAAGATGTAAATAATTGGGGAAATTTGGGAGGTGAAGAGGGTTTAAGGGATATATGGAAACTTTACTTTCTGCTTATTTTTCTGTAAACCTAAAACTTAAAAAAAAAAAAAAGGTAGACTTTACTATTAATTTAAAAAAATGTGTATGGCATCAAATAATGTAATTTCAGTCCCATCAAACTGATATTTATTACATTCTGTTACTTTAGGAAGGCATTTTTAAAGTTTTATTTTAATTCCAGTTAGTTAACAGATGGTGTTATATTAGTTTCAGGTGTACAATAGAGTGATTCGTCACTTCCATACTTCACCCAGTGCTCATCACAACAAGTGCACTCCTCAATCCCCATAACCTATTTAACCCATCCCAATAAGTCTTATTACAGAAGATTATGGTGGTAAGAGAAGAAAAACCCTAAAGACCACAAAAAAACTGCTAAAACTGACACATGAATTCAATAAGTCACAGGACATAAAATCAACATATAGAAATCTCTTGCATTTCTGTACACCAATAATGAAGCAGCAGAAATAGAAATTAAGAAATTGATCCCATTTACAATTGCACCAAAAACAGTAAGATATCTAGGAATAAACCTAATCAAGGAGTTGATAGATCTGTACTCTGAAAATTATAAACATTGATGAAAGAAATTAAAGATACCACAATGAAATGGAAAGACATTCCATGTTTATAGATTAGAAGAACAGATACTGAAAAAAAAAAAAAAGAAGAACAGATACTGTTAAAATGTCCATACTACCCTAAGCAATCTACACATTTAATGCAATCTCCATCAAAATAACAACAGCATTTCTCACAGAACTAGAACAAACAATCCTAATTTTTATGAGACCACAGAAGACCCCAAATAGCCAAAACAATCTTGAAAGAAAAAAATAAAAACCTGGAAACCTCATAACTCCAGATTTCAGGTTATTTTACAAAGCTATAGTAATCAAAACAATATGGTACTGGCACCAAAATAGACGCACAGATCAGTGGGACAGAGTAGAGTCCAGAAATAAACCCACTACTATATGGTCAATTAATCTTTGACAAAGGAGGCAAGAATATGTAATGGGAAAAAGATAGTCTTTTTCAACAAATGGTGTTGGAAAATTGGACAACTACATGCAAAAGAATGAAACTGTATTGCTTTCTTATGCCATACACAAAAATAAACTCAAAATGTGTTAAAGGCCTAAATGTGAGATGCAAAGCCATAAAAATCCTAGAAGAGAGCACAGGAAGTAATTTCTCAGACATTGACTATAACAACATTTTTTTTAGATATGTCTCTTGAGGCAAGGGAAACAAGCACAAAAATAAACTATTGGGACTTATCAAAATAAGAAGCCTCTGCACAGCAAAGGAAACAACCAAAAAAAGAGACAACCTATCGAATGCGAGAAGATATTTGCAAATGACATATCTGATAAAGGGTTAGTATCCAAAATACATAAAGAACTGATATAACTCAACACAGCCAAAGAACAAATAATCCAATTTAAAAATGGGCAGAAGCCATGAACAGATATTTCTCCAAAAAAAAAAAAAAAAACATACAGATGACCAACAGACAATGAAAAGATGCTCAACATCACTTATCATCAGAAAAATGCAAATCTAAACCACAAAGAAATATCACTTCACAGCTTTCAAAATGCCTAAAATACAAAACTCAAGAAACAAGTGTTTGTAAGGAGGTGGGGAAAGAGGAACCCTCTTTCACTGTTGGTGAGAACACAAACTGGTGCAGCCACTGTGGGAGATAGTATAGGTTCCTCAAAAAATTAAAAATAGAACTGTTCTAAGATCCAGTAATTTTACTACAGGCCATTTGTCCAAAGAATACGAAAACACTCAAAAGGACATATGCACCCCTAGGTTTGCTGCAGCATTATTTGCAATAGCCAAACTATGTAAGTATCCACCAATAGATGAATGGATAAAGAAGTGGTATATACGTAGAATGGAATATTTTTCAGCCATAAAAAGAATGAAATCCTGCCATTTGTGACAATGTGGATGGAGCTAGAGAGTATAGTGCTAAGGAAAATAGCCAGTCAAAGAAAGACAAATACCATATAAATTGGAGAACTGAATTCCTCATTTAAAAGATTATTCAACTCATGATTGGAAAATGTTTGCAGAGACTAGCTTTGGTGCTTTGCACTACAAACTGTGTTTTATATCCACTGTACACATATACTGGTGCAGAAGACCTTAAGATGTGATTCCATATGTGGCCTCTATCCCTACACCATTACATCATGATGCATGATCAGCAGTAGGAAAACTCCAACAAGCCATTATTACTGCACCATGACAGGTAGCTATTTATGAAAATAATTGCAAACCAAAATACATACATATCCCGCTAGACCCAAATTAAATGTATCTTAACCTTAGCCGTTCCTAGCAAATACCCAAAAATTCCATAGCAAATTTCACGTCATGTGACACAAGGAAAAATGGAACTAAGAGGAGCTGACGTGGAAAGAGGTGGCACTATACATGATTGCAGGTCACACAACATTTTTAAACAGATAATTAACAGCTTTATTAGAATATAAATCACATGCATACAATTCACAAATTCAAAAGGTACAACCCAATGGTTTTTAGTATATGCACAGAGTTGTTGCAACCATCACTACAATCAATTATGGAAATTTCCATCACTCCTAAAAGATACCCAGTATCCATTAACAGTATTTCTGCTCAATAACCTAAGTAACCAACTAACTTTTTAGTCTTTATGGATTTGCCTGCTGAGGATATTTCATATTAATAGAATTTAATGGGTCTTTTGTGACTGGCTTCATTTTGTCAAGAGTATATACTTAGAAGCAGAATTGAGAAACTGTGAAACTGCTTTCCAAATTGGCTGTACCATTTTACATCTCGACCAGCAGTGTAGGAGGGTTCTGATTTCTCCATAGGCTTGCCAACACTTTTTATTACCTGTCATCTTGTTTATACCCACCTTTGTGGGTATGAAATGGTACCCTATTGTGATTTTGATTTACATTTCCCTCTTAAGTAATGATTTTGAGCATATTTTCATGTGTACTGGCATTTATATATCTTCTTTGGAAAAATGTCTATTCTTTATATATTCTAGATGAAAGTATTGAAGGAGATTTGGAAGATACAAGTAAAGACAATGCAGTTATTCTCGGGCAGTTGTGGCCTCATACACAGTGGTAGTCAGATGTGATGTTTCAGCAGAATTGTCCAGATCACTTTGACCAGATGGCACAGGAACTCAGACTTCCCCACAACAGCTTTTCTACCCTCACCAATGCTTTAGGTTATAGTGGTTAGTATTTATATCTCCATTCTCTCTTGGCTCTCCTCTTTCCAGACTTTCATACCCCTACACCCTTTTGTCATTAAGTTGTCATTATGTGTCCTGAGTAGTCACATACTTCCTGCATAAAACAGATTCTCTCTATAATGCTTGGTGGTGGCTCTGTTTTCCTGGCTGAATCCAGACTGATCACCCAACATTGTATAAGGATAAAATTCCAATATCAGATAATTTAAACATGTAAAGTGCTCACTTCCCTGTGCCTCTGCACTGTTCACACTGTATAAACATTGGACAAAAATGGGTAAGTCATTTGATTAGGATATAACATCTGTAAAGCCATGGGTCTAACAATATTTAAGGCATTTTTATTTAACATTGAAATAATGCTCCACAGTAAGATCATTGTATATATTCTAATCCTAATTCGATATTTTACAAGAGGGTATGAAAATGAAGAGAGAAATTAAGTAAAGTACTAATAATAACATAAAATATTAAGCATTATTATAAATTTTGTATCCTGAAAACTTAACCCGAAGGGTCATATATCTATCAAGTTGAGAAAAATGTCTTTGTTATTTAATTGTTAAATAAAAGAGGTACTAATTTTTAAATGTTAATACTGACCATAATGACATTATATGACTTTTATACACATCATCTCAATTAATTCTCAGTTGTAAAACTAATGAGTAGCTGAATAGACTTACCTACTTGGTAAGTTGGCACGTTCCTCAAGTTTTTCTTTCTCCACATTTCCTAATTTGACAGAGCTGGAAATGAAGTACATTAGATGACCTTATTACTCCTCATTTTGGCTTCCAGATCATTCCTCCTCTTTCATTAACCCTTCATTCCCTCTCCAACACCAAAAGAACACAAACAACAAACAAGAAAAACAAAACATATTTAGTGTCATTGGACTATACTAATTACTCCTTATTCCAGGCATCCTGATCTCCCAATCCTTTTCTTCACTGAGGATGTTAGCACCAGCTGTTCTCTTTCCACTAATACTCCCATTGCAAGTTTTGGGGCCTTGAAGATCCATTACACAAGCATCTAATGGCCTGATCTATCAGTTCCTGCACCTCCTCTTATTTGAATCTTTTCTGCCATTTTATCTTATCCACATTTTCTTACCAGAAATTACTACTTCTCCATTATCTCAGTTTTGAGTCCCCCATGCAATCAGCTCCTCTCAAGACCTTCTCTATGTTGTTTCATCAAACAATCAATTTTCTGGCTTCTTTTCTATTATATACTATATTTTGCTTTATTTCACAGTCTTACTCAGTTTTCTTTCTAGACTCACTCTACTTTTTTTAAAAGTAGGCTCCACACCCACGGGGAGCCAAATGTGGGGCTTGAACTCACAACCCTGAGATCAAAACCTGAGTTGACATAAAAAAAAAATCAATAGCTTAACTGACTGAGCCACCCATGTGCCCCTAGAATTTGCTCTGCTGTCTTAATCTCCAAATATTGTGGCTCTTCTGTTTGAAATCTTTCTTTTCTTGTGCTCCATTGCCATGGCTGAGGTAAATATATAAAAATGATCCCCAAGGGGATCCTGGTTGGCTCAGCCAGTTAAGACTCCAACTTTTTTTTTTTAAGATTTTATTTATTTATTCATGAGAGAGAGGCAGAGACACAGGCAAAGGGAGAAGCAGGCTTCATGCAAGGAGCCTGATGTGGGACTTGATCCTGGGTCTCCAAGATCACAGCCGGGGCTGAAGATGGCACTAAACCGCTGAGCCACCAAGGCTGCCCAAGACTCTAACTCTTGATGGAGTTGATGTCAGCTCAGGTCTTGATCTCAGGGTTGTGAGTTCATGCCCCACATTGGGCTCCACACTGGGCGTGGAGCCTGCTTTAAAAATAAAATAATAAAATCCCTGAATTTGTATTTCCAGCTCTAACTTTACTTATGTGTTTCAAACTTATAAATTCAGTTCATTGTCTGACATCCCCATACCTCATCCTGTAATTATTACAAGCTTAACATATCCAAACTAAAACTTCTGATTGTCTCCTGTGGTCCTAAATGTAATCCTTCCACAATCTTCTCGATCTTGGTGAATAATGACCACTTTAATCTATCTTTGATTTCTATCTTTTTGGTTTTCTTAAAATATTTTATTTATCCATAAATAAACACAGAAACACAGGCAGAGGGAGAAACAGGCTTCACGCAGGGAGCTCGATGCGGGACTCGATCCCCAGTCTCCAGGATCACACCCTGGGCTGAAGTCGGCACTAAACTGTTGATTCCTATTTTTTTCTCAGGCCTCAAAATTTAGTCCAACAGCAAAACCTGTGAACTCTAAATTTGACAAACGTCTAGAGTCAGACAAAATCACTCTTTCTAATCCATGTCCATATCATCATTCACATAGAATTCTATACTAAGTTCTTAATTTGCCAACTATGTTCAGTCTTACCTTTCTAGATCTAATTTAGTCCCAGGGTTTTTTGTTTTTTAAAAATTAATCAAAATTTCATATACATAAAGGATAATAACCAGATTATAATATTATGGAGATTTTCAAAAAGTAGCATGTCTTTGTTCTATTATGTAAGTCAAGGAATAGGATTTTACAAATAAGCCCAGAAGTTTAGTCATAGCACCCTCTAGATTTCCACTCCGTCCCTTTTCCACAAAGAAACTGTGGAAAGCAGTTTCTGATACTGGCTTTCAACGATCCCTGCCTCCTATTATTCACACTCTTGTCAATTGCCTCTGCCTTGAGTGTGAGCTGAGCCTAGTGAATTGCTTCTAGTAAATAGAATATCGTAAACATGAGATGTAATTTCTATGACTAAGTAACAAAAGATTGCTTTCCACCTTGATAGCTACTTTCTCTCTCTTATTGCCTCTCTCTCTCTCTCCTCCATTCTCTTTTCTCTCTCTCTTTCCTCCCATCCTTCTCATTCCCTTTCTTGGCTTGCTCACATGGATGAAGCTAGTTACCATGGTAGAGAGACCCACATGATAATGAATTAAGGATGGCCTTCAGACAACAACCTTCAAGGAATTGAGATCTTCAGTTTAACAAACCATAATGAAATGAACCCTGACAACAGCCACATCAGTGATTTTGGGAAGTAATTTGAGGAAGTGATTCTTTCCCAATTGTGCCTTGAGTTGACTACTATCCCCAGTTAGCACTGTGAATACAGCCTCTAGGAGACATGAAGCAGAGGACCCAGCTAAACCATAGCCATATTATTGTGAACTACAGAAGCTTTGAGATTATAAATATTGTTATTGTAAGCTGCTAAATTTGGGGAAAATTTGTTATGCAGTAACAGATAACTAACACAGAAACTTTTATACAACTTCTAACACCATAGATTGCTATTGTCTGGTTTTTGTCTTTATATAAATTGAATTATGTAAATGATTCATCACATGTTGGCTTCTTTTGTTCAACATTATATTTTTAAAAATCATCCAAATTATTGGATTCAGTAATAATATTTCTGCATATAACAAGGTGAAATTATTTGCTCATAGGGTATCTGTTTGCTTATTTTGTGATAGGTAATATCAGTTTTTCAATGTGATTGTCCAAATTTATACAGTCATAAATGATGTGTAAAATTCCCAGTTCTCTACATTCTTATCATCAGTTAGTAATGCTAGACTTGTAAATTTTAGTCATTACAGTAAGTGTATGGTTTTAATCATGGGTTTAATTTTTATTAATTAGTGATAATTAGGAAGTTTGAGTGCATTTTCATGTTTGTTAGTTTTTGCATACCTTCCTATTCAGTGTTCTTGCATATGTGCCTAACGGGTTGTCTGTCCCTTTTTTTTTTCTTCTTGATTTGGAGATTACTTTATATAACCTATATTCCATATGTTTTTCTGTTAGTATTAATTTGCTTTTTAATTCTCTTAGTGATGTCTGAATGAACATGAGTTTTTAATAGTAACATAGTTACATTTATCAATTATTTGTTTATAAGTTATTGATTTATTTTTCCTATTGCCTGACCTGGAGGACATGAAAATAATCTCTTTTATTTTCTTACAAACATGTTATTGTTTTGTCTTCCACAATGGGATTTATAATCCACCTAGAATCAATTTTGTAATGTCAGAGAGTAAGAATCAAGTTTTTTTTCCCCATGAGTATGTAATATTGACCTAGCAGCATTTTTTGAGAAGACTGTCTTTTTGCTATAGTTGTCATGAATCAGTTTTCCTTACATATGTGAACTAGAAATTGTATGAAATATATAAATATACAGAGAAATGACACTCAAAAAATAGTTCTTCCAATTTATCAGCATATGTTCCACAGTGTGTTAGCCCTTTTAAGTCTTTCAGTAATATTTTATATATTGCAGCATATTCTTTGTACATTTTCTTAAATTTATTCCTGAACTTCAAAATAATTTTTGCAACATAAACATATATATTAAAATGTATATAATATAAATTATGTATAAAGATAAATTATTAAAATAATAAAATTAAAAGAAGACAACATTGTACAATGAAAGCTATAAAACTGAGCTGAAAAAATTAAAGACACAAATAAATGAAAAGATATCCCATGTTCATGAATTACAAGACTTAATATTGTTAAATGTCTGTTCTATGCTACATGACCTACAGATTCAGTGCAATTCCTATCAAAATCCCAATGACATTTTTTTGCAGAAACATAAGAAGCATCCTAAAATTAATATGGACTTTCAAGGAACTTGAATAGCCCCAACAGTCTTGGAATAAAAAAAAGAATAAAATTGGAGACCACACATTTCCTTATTTCAAAATATATTATAAAGCTACAGTAATTAAAGCAGTCAGGTACTGGCATAAAGATAGACATAAAGACAGCTCAGAAATAAACCCTCACATATGTGGTCAAATGACCTTTATTTATTTTTTTTTCAAATGACCTTTAAACAAGCTTATCAAGAACACCCAATGGGGAAAGGACAGTCTCTTCAGCCAATGATATTGGAAAAACTGAACATCCATATCCAAAAGAATAAATTTGGATCCTTAAAACAGGTATAAAAATTAACTCAAAATACATTAAAGAACTAAATATAAAATATAAAACTTTTTATTTTTTTTAATTTTGTTTATTTGTTTGAGAGAAGGAGAAAAAGGAGGAGCAGAAGGAAAGGGAAAAGCAAACTCCCTACTGAGCAGGCAGCCAGACATGGAGGTAGATCCCAGGACCCTGAGATCAAGACCTGAGCTGAAGGCACCTCTATAAAACTTTTAGAAGAAAGCATAGAAGAAAACTTAATGACATTGGATTTGGCAATGATTTCTTGGATATGATACTAAATCACAGGAACAAAAGCAAAAGCAGAAAAAACAGGACTACATCAAACTTTAAAACTTCCGTGCATTAAAGGAAACAACCAATAGAGTGAAAAGGCAATGCAAAAGAATAAGAGAAAATATTTGAAAATCATATATCTGATAGGGGACAAATGTCTAGAATATACAGGGAGCTTCTACAACTCACAAACACAAGGAAGAAACTCAGTTTAAAAAATGTTCAAAAAAGTTGAACAGACATTTCATTAAAGGGGATCCCTGGGTGGCGCAGCGGTTTGGCGCCTGCCTTTGGCCCAGGGCGCGATCCTGGAGACCCAGGATCGAGTCCCACATCGGGCTTCCGGTGCATGGAGCCTGCTTCTCCCTCTGCCTGTGTCTCTGCCTCTCTCACTCTCTCTCTCTGTGACTATCATAAATAAATAAATAAATAATTTTTTTAAAAAAGACATTTCATTAAAGAAGATGCAAATAGTCAACTAGCATATGATAAAATGCTTAATATACTACTAATTGCTAGAGAAATGCAATCAAAAATATAATGAGAGATTATCTCATGCATATTGGAATTCCCACTATCAAAAAATTAGAAAAGAACAAATATTTATGAGAATATGGAGAAATTGGAACTTTTGTATAATGTGGATAGAAATTGAAAATGAGGGCACCTGGGTGGTTCAGTTGGCTAAGCATCCAACTCTTGATGTTGGCTTACGTTGTGATCTCAAGGTTGTCAGATTGAGTACCAAATCAGGCTCCATGCTGAGCATGGAGTCTGCTTAAGATTCTCTCTCTTTCTCCCCCTCTCTCTGCCCCTCCCCCTGCTACAGGCACTCTCTCTCTCTCTCTCTCTCTCTCTCTCTCTTTTATTCTCCAAAAAAAGAAAAGAAAGAAAGAAAAACAGCGCACTTGCTATGGAAAACTTTAAGATGGATCCTCAAAAAATTAAAAATAGAATTAACCATATGGTTCAGAAATTTTACTAATGAGTATGCATCTAAAAGAACTAAAAGCAAAATCTTGAAGGGATATTTGCATACCCACATTTATTGCAACACTATTCACAATAGTCAAGAGGTAGAAGCAACCCATATGTCCATATGGACAGATGAATGGACAAAGAAAATGTTGTCTATCTATACAATGGAATATTATTCAGTCTTAAAATGGAAATCTGTCACATGCTACAACAAAGACTAACCAGGAAAGCATTAAATGAAATAATCAGGGATCCCTGGGTGACGCAGCGGTTTAGCGCCTGTCTTTGGCCCAGGGCGTGATCCTGGAGACCCGGGATCGAATCCCACATCGGGCTCCCAGTGCATGGAGCCTGCTTCTCCCTCTGCCTGTGTCTCTGCCTCTCTCTCTCTCTCTCTCTCTGTGACTATCATAAATTTTAAAAAAATGAAATAATCAATTACAAAAGACAAATACTTTATGATTTCACTTATATGAGATATCTATGGTAGTCAAACTCATAGACACAAAGTAGAAATGGTGGTTGCCAAGGGCTGGAGTGAGAGTAGAATGGAATTTACATATACTCTCTCTATGTCTACACACACACACACACTGAAAGTTGTTTTTCTAACCTGCTGGTCTTGTCTCCTGTTGTATATGAGACTCAGTGATCCCAACTAAATAAATAAACCCCTGTTATTGAGTACTCTAAAATGTTCTGTGTGGAGCTCTCCATGTGAAAAGAGCTTAATGTAAAAACATTCTAAACCTATAATTCTGGATAACATTTGAAACCATTAAATGAACATATATATTTTATATATATCTACATATATATTTTAATGTAATAATACTAACATACAAATTAATTTGATCTGTGTCTGTCTTTTATTTATTTTGAAATTTTTATTTTATTTATTTTTTTGATTTTTTTTATTGGAGTTCGATTTGCCAACATATAGTATAACACCCAGTGCTCATCCCATCAAGTACCCCCCCTCAGTGCCCATCACCCAGTCACCCCATACCCCCACCCACTACCCCGTGTTCATTTCCCAGAGTTAGGAGTCTCTCATGTTCCATCACCCTCTCTGATATTCACCATTTGCTTCAATGTGGATAGAACTGGAGGGTAGTATGCTGAGTGAAGTAAGTCAGTCGGAGAAGGACAAACATTATATGGTCTCATTCATACGGGGAATATAAAAAAGAGTGAAAGGGATTACCGGGGAAAGGAGAGAAAATGAGTCGGAAATATGAGTGTGTCTGTCCTTTAGAATACGTAGAGGCTGCAGCTCCAAGTACACTGGAAAATGAGGAAATAAAGCTTCTTCACACTCAATGTTTAAAAGAAAAAGTCCCTAGAAAAATTTTCAAGACTGGCATATAAACCACATGCACAAAAACTGCACACAACTACACAGGAAGAAGTTTTTTCTTAACATCTAGCCTATTTCTGAGAAACTAAGATCTTGCTTCTACTTTCAATTTCAACTGAACCTGTGTTCAGTAAAAATAGCTTCAATTGTCCTTAACTGAGATAAGAAATCCCTTAATTGAAAGCCAGAGACTTTTATTTGATTAAAGGAATACTCAGACTGTCATAGAGGGTGAGGATAAAGGGAGAAATATACAGCCCTAGAGTGTTCCAGGCCACTTTTGCAAATGCAGGGCCATGGATGAACTTAACTTTACCTTCCTCTTTTAATATGCTGACTCATCACTTGAGGAAATCTCAATTGTCAGGATCTTGCAGCCTGGTGAACTGCTTTTTAAAAAACATCTTTAAAGGTCAGTTAGTTAACATACAGTGTTTCAGGTGTACAAATACAAACTTTTTAAAAAAATTCCAGACAAATAAAAACAGTTTTTTGCTAGCAGACCCATCTCACAGGAAATAGTAAAAGAAATTCTTCAGACTGAAAGTGAGACCAGATAATAATATGAATGCACCTGAAAAGAGAACACTAGTAAATTATGTAATTATAAGACAGTATAAATAAATATTTTTCTTAACCGATTTTTATAAATAAATAAACTTTAAGCTGTATTTACTGGTCCGTAAAACGCAAATAACAATACCTACATCATAAGCATGTGCTGAAGAATAAATGAAATTTAATTACAACCTATCTGGTGAGGGCACCTGGGTGGCTCAGTGGTTGAGCATCTGCCTTTGGCTCAGGTAGTGATCCCAGCGTCCTGGGATCTAGTACCACATCAGGCTCCCCAGAGGGAGCCTGCTTCTCTCTGCATGTCTCTCATGAATAAATACATAAAATCTTTAAAAAAATACAAAAACAAAAACCTATCTGGGGAAACAGCATAAGTTGCAGGGGAAACAGCAGGTACCAAGGCTCCAGGGAAAGGCCATGTGCAACACTTGTGAGAGGCCAAGAGAGGGAAGTTATTGGGGAGAAAGCCCAATCCTATAACCCCTGTAATCTCTTGTGAGGACATGGTTTTTATACATATGAAAGCAAGATGCTATCAGCCTGAGGTGACTTCAGGCCTTCCCTGAACTGTCCACTACAGCCAAAGCTGGGATCAGAGGTGAAACTGAGAAGATTCGAGACAGTGCACCAGGAGCATCTAAAATGATTCACCCCTTACACCATTCTCACTGTGCCTTACATTAAATGCAATCCATCATCATGTCTTCAAGTTGGTGACCAGTTACAATTCTATAAAGGACTTAATACACATGACTTTGTACACACCACAAACTTTAAGTCCTGCAACTTGTCATAGACCATAATTGACATCATCATGTCTCTCTGCCACCACTCATTCTAGATTTTCCTTGTTATAACCAAAAGGCATCCTGCTTTAGCTATTAAACAAAGTTGAACTATGTGCCTAAAATATTCCTTCTACTAAACAAGACTAACCCAAAGAGAAAGTATACCTGGAAAGATACTTTAGGATTTAATAACATCAGGTACTAGAAGATCAGCTTATCCTCTGATGAAAAAAAGGTAATGATGGGATGCCTGGGTGGTTTAGTGGTTGAGGGTCTGCCTTCAGCCCAGGGTGTGGTCCCAGGATGGAGTCCCACATCGGGCTCCCTGCATGGAGCCTGCTTCTCCCTCTGCCTGTGTCTCTGCCTTTCTCTGTGTGTCTCTCATAAATAAAATATATAAAAAAGGAAAAAAAGGTAATGAGCTCCTGTGGAGATAGCACATTCTACTTACTTATTAATGTTTATAAAGTGTGCATGCAGCCCTTTGTCTTTACTTTTTATATGGCTGCATTGTTATATGACATACTCATACTATCGCCCACAAATACTGTCCAGTGGCAAGTTACAATCACCAAAATATATTTTATTTTATTGAATAGTCATAGATAAGCTATTGCAGTTGGAGGAAAAACGCACAAATTTCTCACGGTTTTCTGCAATAACTTAAACACACAACATCGCCAGTTTAGCTATTAAACAAAGACAAAATCGGTCTTTGTCAAAATCATGGAAAATCTACAATAATGGAGTAGCATTTGGATTCTACTTAACATTTAATTTTATGTTGTTTTCCTTTTATTTTGACTAATTCATCATAATCTATTTGGGATACAGATACTACATTTGTTGTGTTTTTAATTTTTTTTTAGTATTTTTCCAAGTAGTCATGCAAAAGGAGATTAAGTCCAGCAAATAGTTTGAAGATTCCCACGACATTTATAGGAAGTCACTTTTCCTCATGATGTCCAGTAGAGAAAACCTCATTCAAAAATGGAAAAATTGCAACAATTCATTCAAAAATAATAGTGAAGTTTCTTCAAGACATTAGTAGATACTTTCATATTTGATTTACATTGAATTCAAGTAAACCCAAAGCTTTTTATGCTCTGTGGAGTCTTCATCAAATTTGAGGGTTCTTTTTTTACTCAGTTTGGAAACAACATGTCATAAGTAATGTCCTGATGAAAATTATTCACTAACTGAACAACATATACAAACTTTTAGTTCTAGAATAGACTAGTTAGGATCTCATAGTAGTTTGAACAATTTTTAAAATTTGAATATTATCCATAAGCTCAGGGACAAATACAGGCCTAAGTAGTCCCAACAGAATGACTCTAATCCCTCACTTTAAAAGCTTAAAGAATGGCACCAAAGGATGCCACAGTCTTGATTCAAACTTCCATCATTTCACAATAAAAAAGATAGATATGTGGATAAGAGACATCAGCTACTCATTTCTTACAGCTTCACTTCTATTTTACATTTGCAATGATTGGTCTGAAATGTCTGTTCAGACATTCAATGGTCCCTTCCAGGGGGGATGGGAAACAGGATTCCAGCTTCTTACAACAGCAACTACCAAAAAAAGTACATGCCTAAGGAGGTAGTAAGGTTCTGGAGGATCATTTTTTTAGGAAATACACATTGGATTATTTAGAAGTAAAGAGGCATTACATTTATAACTAACTCTCAAAGATTTCAGGGAGAGAAGGAAAATACATATGGTAAAATAACCTTTGGGAAGTTGGGTAACTTTCTTCTTTCTTTTGCCAGGTTTGTGAGGAATTTTATCAGTAATTCAATCTATTGTCTACTTTAGTCTATTCAGATGAGTTATTTCTTCTTGAGATGGTTTAAGTAGTTTGTGTCTTTCTTTTTTTTTAAACTTTTTTTTTTAAATTTTTATTTATTTATGATAGTCACAGAGAGAGAGAGAGAGAGAGGCAGAGACATAGGCAGAGGGAGAAGCAGGCTCCATGCACCGGGAGCCTGATGTGGGATTCGATCCCGGGTCTCCAGGATCGGGCCCTGGGCCAAAGGCAAGCGCCAAACCACTGCGCCACCCAGGGATCCCACCAGGGATCCTTGTGTCTTTCTAAGTACTGGTCCATCTTTCTTTTCATTTCTTTCTAAGATTATTTGTTTATTTATTTGAGAGACAGCATGTGTGAGCAGCGAGAGGAGCAGAGGGAGAGGGACAAGAAGACTCTGCCCTGAGCGGGGAACCTCATGTGGGGCTCAATCTCACAACCCTGAGACCATGACCTGAGCCAAAATCAAGAGTCAGCCACTTAACCCACCGAGCCACCCAGGTGCCACAGCACTGATACATTTTTTAATCTAACTTGTTGGCATACAGTTGTTCATAGTATCGTCTTATCTTTCTTTTTATTTCTGAAAGTAAATAGTAATATTCTGTATTTCATTCCTGATTTTAGTAATTTGAGTCTTCCATCCTTTTTTCTTGGCCAGTTTGACTTTATTACATTCATTTACAAAAAAAATCTTTATTATTTTCTCCATTCTGTTGCTTTGGATTTAGTTTGTTCTTCTTTTACAGTTACTTAAGGTGAAAATATACTGATTTGAGATGTATTATTTTCTTAATGACTGCTCCAGGGCTAACCACATATAAACATAGATATAAATAGGGAGAGATACAGATCTTCCCGAAGCCTAAATTTATGCTAACTTAGCCCAATAGAATTGTTACTCCTATACTCCTACTTCCTCCTCCTACTATTTTATATATATTACATATTACACCTACGTATATTACAACCCCAACAATACATTGCTGTAATTATTAATTTATATAATTTTGTGTCTCTTAAAAAAAGCTGAGGGAGAAAGTATAAATGTATAGGACTTGTCATATTAACTTTCTTACTTACAATCTCTAGTTCTCTTTATTCATTCCTACGGATTCAAGTCAATGTCTGGTGTTTTGTCTTCATTTCAATAAGCTCTGCCCCCATCTAGCTCCTTTGCTCTATTAATATGTTAAATTTATATATGCTATAGACTCTACAATTATACACATATTTTATACAATTGCTTTTTAACTCAGTTAAGAAAAGAGAAATAATATGCATTTATTTTGTCTTTTATAATTACATATTCCCTGACTGATGTTGTTAGTTCTTCCACCTGGGGTCTCTTGCTTCTTGCCTGAAAACCTTCTGTTCGTATTTCTCATAATGTCAATTTGCTAGCAATAAGTTTTCTTCAAGTTTTTAGGCTTGAACTTTTCCTCACACTCTGTTTTAAATAAAGTCAGTCCCTTTGGGGAGAGCCTCAAACTACTCTGTTTATGGACTGCCTCTCTCCTTGGACAAAAGTCTCTGTGCCCTTTACTGGCCAGGGATGGTGGCCCCTGGTGTTCTTCACTTGCCACTCCCAACATGGAAACTCCACCCTATAAGTGAGCCAGAGTGAGGGTGATCAAGCCAAGTGTTCTCAGCCTGCCATGTCTGGGCTAAAGCCTCCACTCTAAAAGCAGTGTTGGGTGGAGATTGGGAGCCCCCCAGCTTTTGTTACACTAACCAGGAATTTAGTCTCTGCAACTCAGTGTTGGAGGGGATGAGAAATATTGGTGACCTGCCCTTACCAGTGAGATACTTTATATCTGCTTGGAAGGTGAGGGAAAAGCAAGTCACATCTTGTTCGCCATACCCACCAGGAGTGGAACTTTTGTCAAACTGAACTGGGAATGGGGAAGTAGTATGTTCTGGGTCAGGTGCCATAGATTCTCAGCTTTTCTCATCAGAGTTGTAGGAGATCTTCCTGAATAAATGTTTCATTGTTTGATGTATGACTTTAGAACAACTTACAGACATTTTATTTAGTTTTAGTTTTTTTAAGAGAGAGATAGCGAGAGCACCCTTACACAAGTCGGAGAAGAGAATCTGAAGCAGGCTCCACGCTCAGCATGGAGCCCAATGCAGGGCTGGATCTCACAACTACAAGGTGATGACTTGAGCCAAAACCAAGAAAGAGTTGGACACTTAACTGACAGAGGCACCCAGGTATCCCACAGATATTTTAAATAGTTCAAATTATTTGACAGAAGAATGATGTGTCTGAAAAAATATGAGTTAAATGATCTTAAAGTAGCTTTAATAATGATGAAGATAAATGTTTTTAAAAAAAGAATGGGAAGAGTTGAAAAATTATTTTATAAAGTGTAAGAAAAAATATCTGTATTGCAAATACATGGGATATTTAATTTTAAACATGTATAATGAAATTAGCAAACAAATGCTTTATATAGGCATTTTACTATTTTTTTCCACACTTCAATAAGTTTGTATATCCAAATTGGCAAAAGTGTAGTGTTTCTTTCATAGTTGGGGCCATTTTATATTTAGTCACATAATAGCTATTGAACTTCTGCTCTCTGCCAAACCTGATTGTAGGTGCTGTGAATATATGAGTTACCTGCTTTTATGAACTTCAATTTCAGGTAATCATAAGGGGAAAAAAAATCAAGGTGACATGATGGGAGACTGGCAAAGGGCTCCCAGAATACTAGTAGAATAGGAGGGGACCAATCTTGCCAAGATCAAGGATAAGAAAGTTTCAGATAAAAAAAAAAGAAAGAAAGAAAGAAAGAAAGAAAGAAAGAAAGAAAGAAAGAAAGAAAGAAAGAAAGAAAGAGGGACACCTGGGTGGCTCAGCGGTTGAGCATCTGCCTTTGGCTTGGGGCATAATCCCAGAGTCCCAGGGTTGGGTCCCACATCTGACTTCCTGTAGGGAGCCTGCTTCTCCTGCTTCTCCCTCTGCCTGTGTCTCAGCCTCCCTCTCTCTCTCTATCTCATGAATAAATAAATAAAATCTTTTAAATTAAAAAAAAAAAAGAAAGTTTCAGATCTGCAAAACTACCACACCCAGACCAGAAAGGCAGGAAGAAACTAAGTGTGTACCAGCAACAGAAAGACTTAGGGAAGTCATACTTTTCAAAACAAATTGAAGCGCTACTTACTCAGAGACATTTGAAAAGATAATGCAAAAAGGGACAAGTAAAGAAAGAGTTCAATTCTATTTGTTAATTTTCTCACTCTGGCTTTCAGAGGTAGAGAAATATCTGGGATCAGCAGAGAACCTGGAAAATCTCTCCCTTTTGCCTCATTTCCCTATTCCTTTCTTTCAGAAACAATGTCTAGGAGGAGGAAGAAGAGGAGGAAAAAGCAGAGTTTAAAGGTAAAAAGACTTTAAATTTGATTCTCACCCCCATGACTTGCTTAGTGAATATGGACAGGCATATTACCATCCCTCAAGTCTCCTTGTTTTCACTGTAAGATGAAGACAGTGTCACTTATTTTGCATGATTGCAAACAGGAATGAGTTAGACATGTAACACAAAAAAACAATAATGAGATAAAGCTGCTACTTCTATTGCTATTCATCAGGAAACCTTGTAAGGCAGTAGAGTGAAGAAGTTTAGTAAGAGGGCTTGTCAAGGATGATTCAGTTCAGATTACTTATAGTCCTGTGATTTGGGTTAAGACATTCAACCCTTCTGCACATCAGTTTCTATAAAACCATGGGGAAATGTTTAGCATGCGATATAAGTTATGAAACCCATGTAAAGCACTCAGCATAGAGTCTGGAGCATGTGTGCAATAGATGGAGCCTCTTCCTAACTGTGCACTGGGGATTAGTGCCGGGTGCTGGGTGTTTGTGTGTGAGGCATGACATTTTCCTCACTTACTGTATGTATAAATGAGAAACCAGGTCCCCTGTAAGTGTGTTCATTACTTAAAGAAATTAGACCTAAAAATTAACACAATTGCTTCCTCATTCTGGGTTCCTCAAACTGAACCCCAACTCTGAGATCCATTTCATTATATTTAAATATCTGACAGATATTTTTTTAAAAATCAGCAAATGTTCTCTAAAATATCTTCCAAAGAAATGTGAAAGCTCTGATTGAGAAATTGTGTTAAGCCCACATACTTTCTCATTGGCTTAACTTCCAGGAATTCCTTTTATGGTCATTGAGTTTACTGCTTTGTCTTCAGTGCTTTCATTTTCATGTAACTATAAAGTCTGCTATAGCCATTGCTTTACTTCTATTTTTGTCTTTAAAGGACATCTGGAAATTCCAATGACACTGAATAGGTGAAATAAAAGATCCACAATCCAGTGAGAGACAGAGAAGTAACAGAAACCACTCCACCTAACTGAGGAGAGAAAAAAAAGAGGTAAGAACTCCACTTTCTCATTAAAGCAGCCTTCTTTTCAGCTTGAAAGGAACTTTTCTCTGGGAAACAGAGCTCATGATAAGGTTGGATGGGGGATGCGAAGGGGAATTTATAAGGGTCAATTTTCTTAAGAAGTGACCAGCATCAGGACAGCCTGCAGGTGAGCCTACTGTAGGACACAGGTCAGATGATAAGATATTGGTGTTATCAGTTGGTAGTATGTTCCTACCTGTTCCCACTGTGCTTGTGCAGAATTGGGCACTGGTAGAGATGGGGCTAAATGAAGTTTGAAATGCATTAGGATTGTCCTTCTCTTTGCTGACATTGTCTGTGTTGACTGGGGACACAAGTAAATTGCCATTGTCTTTGATGTAACTTGCTGACTGCAGCTAAGAAACTGAAAGGCAACTGAAATATGTTATATTCATGAGAAGGGAAGAGTAGTAAATGAGGTGCAGTGTAAACAACCACTGACACTGTTAAAGACAATGAAAGAAAAGATGGAAACCCAGAGTGAAAGATGAAGATTTATAAAAACCCTCTACTTTTTAATCACACACTTGAACTTTGTTTCCAAGTATATTTCTTCCTTTAGAAATAGCCCAGGTTCAGTAGATTCAATTTCGTAGTGCCAGCTTATTCTTTAATCCTTACAAGTGGAATCTGCAGTCCTATTTTACTAAAGAGTTTCCTCTTTAGAGAATCGAGTGTGATGCATCACTACAAGCAACATCTTTGCTTGCCTTGACCTCTCTATGCTCTCAAGCAGTTCTGATCTGCTTTGTGGAAACTTCTGCCCTGAATTCCTTGGTTCAGTATGAGCTTTATTCATCATCTCCTCGTCTGATAACTCTCTCTTTCCCTTTCAGTTTCACCTCCTTCTTTCCCCTCATTTCTCATTCCTCTCCCCTTCCATGCTTCTCCTTTTCTATCAAATAGAAGAGCAAGACAAAACAAAACCTAGAAGTGTATGGCTGAAAATACAAGTGTTTTCTTTCGACAATTTCCCTTTACCTCTCCTGATCTACCTCCTGATTTTTTTTTTAAGCTTCAGATGTACAAATGATTCAACAATTCTATACATTACTCAGGGCTCATCACAATAAGTACACCCTTAATTCCATTTACATATTTCACCCATATTTCACCCCCATTGCCTCTAACAACTTCCAGTTTGTTCTCTATATTCGAGTCTGTTTTTTGTTTTTCTCTTTTTTGCTTTTTGTTTGGTTTGTTTCTTAAATTAATTCTGCATATGAGGGAAATCATATTTGTATTTTGTATTTGTCTTTCTCTGACTGACTTATTTCACTTAGCATAATATTCTCTAGATCCACCCATGTTGTTGGAAATGGCAAGATCTCATTCTTTTTATGGCTAAGTAGTATTCCATTGTATTAATGGTATAGTTAATATATTTTATATACCACTTTCTCTTTATCCCCTGTATCTACTCATCTATAGATGGACACTTGGGTTGCTTCCATATCTTGGCTATTGTAAATAATGCTACAGTAAACAGAGGGGTACATATAACTGTCCAAATTAGTGTTTTTGTTTTCTTTGGGTAAAAACCCAGTAGTAGAATTACTGGATCATATGGTAGTTCTATTTTTAATCTTCAGGGTACCTCTATTCCACAGTGGCTACACACAGTTTGCATTCCCACCAAGAATGCACCAAGAATTCTTTTCTCCACATCCTTGCCAACACTTGTTTCTTGAGTTTTTTATTTTAGCTATTCTAACAGGTGTAAGGTGATATCCCATTGTAGTTTTGATTTGCATTTCCCTAATGATGAATGATGTTGAGCATCTTTGCATGTGTCTGTTGGCCATCTCTGTCTTCTTTGGAGAAATGTCTATTCATGTCTTATGTCCATCCAATTTTTTATTGGATTATTGGTTTTTGGTATTGAATTTATAAGTTCTTTATATATATTTTGGATATTAGCCCCTTATCAGATATGTCATTTACAAATATCTTCTCCAATTCAGTAGGTTATCTTTTTGTTTTGTTGATGGTTTCCTTCACCGTGCAAGTTTGTTATTTCAATGTAATCCAAATAGTTCATTTTTGCTTTTGTTTCACTTGCCTCTGGAGAAAAATGTTTCTACAGTTGATGGCAAAGAAATTACTGCCTATCTTTTTTCCTACAATTCTGTGGTTTCACATCTCATGTTTAGGTGTTTAATCCATTTTTGAGTTTATTTTTGTACATGGTATAAGAAAATGGTCCAGTTTCATTCTTCTGTATATATCTGTCCAGTTTTCCCAACACCATTTGTTGAAGAAACATCCTTTTCCAGTTGCATATTCTTTTTCTTTTAAAGAGTTATTTATTTTAGAGAGAGAGTACATGAGTGGGGGAGGGATAGAGAGAGAGAATCCCAAGCAGGCTTCCTGCCCAGCATGGAATGCAATGCGATGCTCAATCCCATGACCCCATGACCTGAGTTGAAATCAAGAGCCAAATGCTCAGTTGATTAACTGAGCCATGCAGGCACTTTTCCCATTGCGTATTCTTGCCTCCTTTGTTATAGATCAATTGACCTAAAAGCATGAATTTATTTCTGGATTCTCTATTCTGTTCTATTGATCTATGTGTCTCTTTTTATGCCAGTACCATACTGTTTTGATTACTGCAGCTTTATAGTATATCTTGAAATCCAAGATTCTGATACCTCCAGTTTTGTTCTTCTTTCTTAAAATTGCCTTGGCTATTTGTAGAACCATACAAATTTTAGGATTGTTCCAGTTCTGTGAAAAATGCTATTTGTAATTTGATTAAAAAAAATGCATTAAATCTATAGATTTCTTTAGATAGTATGGAAATTTTAACAGTATTTATTTTCCCAATTAATGAACATGGAATATACTCAGTGGAATATCTTTCCATTTGTTTGTCTCACTGAGATCCTCCAGTCTTTTCTTAAGTCCAGTAAGTATCTTTATGATCATTATTTTGAAATCTCCATTGGGCTTATTGCTTATCTCCATTTCATTTAGCTCTTTTACTCTAATTTTATCTTGTCCTTTTATCTAGGACATAGTCCTCTGTCTCCTCATTTTGTCTAGCTCTCTGTTTTTATGTATTAGGAAAGTCAGTTATATCTCCTAATCTTGAAAGTAGTTGCCTAATGAAGAAGAGGTCCCATAAATGGTGCAATGACCCCTGTTCACTAGAACTTGGCAGGGGTGCCTCCTATGTGTTTTGTAGGAATTCTTCTATTGTGGTTGAGCCATGCTTGCCTTCAGTAAGTTGTCTACAATGTCTTTGCCTTGTTATGAGCAAGGTGTGGTCTCTGTCTGTTAAGGGGCCAATTTGGGGCAGCCTCGGGTTACAGTTAGGTCAGACCAGATGGTTGCCTTCAGCCCATTTGCCAGAACTGTGGTCGCACTGAACTGCAGGGTGCTCTTTCTGCATTGTTTTCTGAGAGGCTTTCATTTGTGAACAGGATCTGCAGTCAGATCAGATGTCTGATCCCCAGTCTGTCTGTTGGGTTTGTAGTGACCCCAAATCACAGGGCTCTCTGTGCTACCCCTATGAAGTTTTTCTTGGTGGGCAGAGCTAGCAGTCAGATCAGACCCAGGAGGATGCAGTTAAAGTGGTGTGTGCAGTTATCTTCGGGTACTTTGGAGTGGTACTGGCAAGTGTCAGGGCTGCTCGAAGAATGAGACCTAGCTAGAGAACTATGGAGGAACTCCTCTTGAGTGGGGTGGACTGGAGCCGGGGAATCTACAGGAGAATGGGGTATGTGGTGTTAGCAAATGAGATTGTAAATGGTCACACTAGTTACCGCAGGTGTCCAAGTATCTAGCCTGGGGTTGAAAGAGAGAAAAGGCATCCACCAGTTCTTTTGTTCTTGGAAAAGTCTCCTAAAGATCCTTGCCTCTCCTGTGCACATTCTGGGATTAGTAAATAAATCTCATATACCCCAGGTGCCTCCCAAACTGCTGTTTCTATGATGTATCTTATTGGGGTTGTTTGTTATTTTGGCTCTTTAAGAGTGGGAACTCAGTTTTCTATCACACTCCAGACTCTCTCAGAGCCAAGCCTTTTAAAGTTCCTGATGTTACACCCCACTGATTGTAAAAACTCAAGAAGTTAACCTCCTCTGATTGTCAAAGCTGATGTAATGGGGACTTGTATTCCCAGTGCAGGTCCCTCATGTCTGGGATGCCTGACGGGGGGTCTTTTCCCCTCCCATCTCTGTACTTGTGGTATCCCTCCTACCTGTGGTTAGTCTTGCATCTTACTTTGGTTTCCAACCAGACTTCACCCTTTTGTACTGTTTTCAATGTGGTCTCCTCTCTTCGATTAACTGTGGACAGTCTGTTCTGCTGGTCTTTGGTTCATTTGGGGTTAATTACACTGATGTGGCTGTTATCTAGGTGTGTCCATCTTTCCAGGCTCCTCTGCCTCCTGATCTTTTAATCCTTATTTCATAGTCTTTTGTTCCCTACTCATATATGTGTGTATATGTTTGTGTACATATATACATACATAATTTTTAGCCATATTAAGTGTTTCCAATTGTGTACTTGTAGCCCCCCATGTAGTTAAGGCTAATTTACTGTGAGGCTAATGAAGCTTAAATTTAAAGGCCCCTTGCTTACATAAACCTGCACCAAAGCTTTGGAAAGTTCTCTAATCATGTGTCTCACGTGATCATGTATTTTTATAAAATTTGCAAAAGTAAGTTATATTGGTTCCACTTTTGGAATGGCAGGGTGAGATGCTCTGTGGACCCTCACTCCAGCAAAATAAGCATAACTACAGAAGATAAAAACACTTAAAATCTCTGGGGGCTGTTCAAAGGGCATACATGAAATGATGTATGAAAGTCTATTCATAGTAAAACTTAATGAATAAATAAATTAACATTGACTTTTTACATATAATCAGGATATCAAATAAGTCCCTCTAAATTCTATTCTATTTTCCATTTAAAGTTTACTCTAACTTTTTAATGAGAATCCAAATGGAAATTTTCCATGGTGAATTAAATGAATGATTTTGTTTATGAAAGTGGCTGAATGTTCCTGAGATCCTGTCACACCAATATTTTTTCAATGAACTGCTTTGACAATACTTCTCTAACTTTCTAAAATACAGATATTACTCCCATCTATCTCAATGTTGACAGCAAACTTTTGGCCATTTGTGTAAATTGAGGACTCTAGCTTCCTTTAAAACATTGTTTTTATTTTAATTTAAATTCAATTTGCCAACATTATAGTACATCATTAGTTTCAGATGTTGTTTTCAATAATTCATCAGTTGTGTATAACACCCAGTGCTCATCACATCATGTACTCTAGCTTCTGAAAGTAAAATAAGCTGGTAAAATTTTTGATCTACTTAAACTGGAAATTTTAATTCAACCCATCTCTTCCCTTACAGATCAGGGAACACTCTCAACATGGACTCAGAGATCCACATGTCCACCCCAGTGTGCCTCATTAAGAACACTGAAGAGCAACTGCTGGCTAATCAGGAAGCTTTGGAGATCCTGTCAGGCATTAAGAATCCTCTTGTGGTGGTGGCTATTGTGGGCCTCTACCGCACAGGCAAATCCTACCTGATGAACAAGCTGGCTGGGAAGAACAAGGGTAAGTGGCACCAACAAAGCTCTGCTTAGTCCCTTCTGTCCACCCACACTGCCAGCATGGAGCATGGAAAGAAAGTTAGAGATGCAAAGAAATACTGAAAGTTATCTTTCAATCCAAAGTTATGCTCCTATCTTCACTATGGTCTGAAAGAGGCAAGTCATCTCTCTTTCCACTCTGCTTTAGTTTCCCCTTTTAAAAGCATAAATGGTTTCTTTCATAGACTAATGCAATAATAAAAAATAATTAATGTACATAATAATAAACTATAAGACATTTACTACACTGTGTAGTGAAAGGAAATTTCCATTGATGATTAAGATTCAAAGAATGTTTAAGTCTGTATTAGTCTGTATTGGGTCTTTTTTTTACTGTTGTAAAATATACATAACATAAAATTTACCATTTTAATCATTTTAAAATGTACATACATACAGTTCTGTGGCATTATGTAAATTCAAACTGTTATGCAACCATTGCCACTACCCATCACCGTAATTTTTTCACCTTCCCCAACAGAAGCTCTGTTCCCATTAAACAATAACTCCCCAGCCCTCGGTAACCACCATTCTATATTCTGTCTCTATGAATTTGACTACTCTAGGAATCTCATTTAAGAGGAATCAGGCAGGGGATCCCGGAGTGGCTCAGCAGTTTAGCGCCACCTTTTGGCCCAGGGTGTGATCCTGGGGTCCTAGGATGGCAGATAATTACAAGACAAATAGTCAAGGTTGGTGGGCATTCTAAGGCCTTAAATAGAATTTAAGTTTAAAATTTTCTTTTCCTTTTCTATAGCAAAATTGACTTATATAAGACTTTCCCACATCAGACTCCCTGTATGGAGCCTGCTTCTCCCTCTGCCTATGTCTCTGTCTCTCTCTGTGTGTCCCTCATGAATAAATAAATAAAATCTTTAAAAAAAAAAAAAGGAATCAGACATTATTTTTCCTTTTGTGATTTTCTTATTTTACTTAACATAATGTCTTCAAAGTTCATCAATGCTGTACTATGTGTCAGAATTCTCTTCCTTTTTAAGGCTGAACAACTGTGTGCATACGTATTTGTTTATCCGTTGTTTATCCGATTTGACCCTTGGGTTGCTTCCACCTTTTGGCTATTATGAATAATGCTGCTAAAAACATGAGGGTACAAATATCTGTTCAAGTCCCCATTTTTGCTTTTATGGGGCTATATATCCGGAAGTAGAATTGCTGAATCATTTGGTAATTCTGTGTTTAATTTTTAAGAAATGATACTGTTTTCTGCAGTAACTGCACCACTTTACATTCCCAGCAGAAACACACAAGGTTTATAATATCTCCACCTCCTCCCCAAAACTTATCACTTTTGTTTTTTTGATAGTGGTTATCATGAGTGTGAAGTAGTTTCTTACTGTGGTTTGATTTATTATTTCCCTAATGACTAATAACGTTGAACATCTTTTCATTTGTTTATTGGTCATTTGTATATTTTCTTTGGAGAAATATTTATTCAAGTCCTTTTTTCATTAAAAAAAAATTTAGGGGCACCTGGGTGGCTCAGTGTTTGAGCGTCTGCCTTCAGCTCAGGTTGTAATCCCAGGGTCCTGGGATCAAGTCCCATATCAGCTCCTACCCCCCACCCCTGCAAGGAGCCTGCCTCTCCCTCTGCCTATATCTCTGCCTCTCTCTGTGTCTCTCATGAATAAATAAATGAAAATCTTAAAATAAATATATTAATAAATTTTAATTAGTTTCAGAGGCAGAATTTAGTGATTCATGAGTTGCATATAACATCCAGTGCTCATTACATCAAATGCTCCTTTTTAGAAGATTTTATTCATTTGACAGAAAGAGAGCATACAAGCAGGGGAGCAGCAGGCAGAAGGAGAGGGAAAAGCAGGCTCCTCAGTGAGCAGGAAATCTGATGTATGACTCAATCCCAGGACCCTGGGATCATGACCCAAGCTGAAGGCAGACGCCCAACCAACTGAGCCACCCAGGCACTCCTCAAGTGCCCTCTTTAACACCCATCACCCAATTATCCCTTCCCCCACCCACCTTCCCACCTCAGTTTCCTAGCATTCAGCATCTCTTAGGATTATTCATCACAATCAAGTGGGATTTATTCTGAGGCTTTGCTCATTTTTTAATGATGTTGGTTTTTTATGTTGCATTGTAGGATTTCTATATCCATCTACCATTAAAATTCCACCTTCTTACCCCCCCCCCCACTCCCCCTTGCAGGCTTTTCTCTGGGCTCCACAGTGCAGTCTCACACCAAAGGAATCTGGATGTGGTGTGTGCCTCATCCCAAGAAGCCAAGCCACACTTTAGTTCTTCTGGACACTGAGGGCCTGGGAGATGTAGAGAAGGTAAGGGTTAAGGATTCAATTTTGGAATAAGACCCTCATCCCTGAATATTCTCTACACTATTTAATTTTTTTAAAATAAGAGCTTGAAAAAATAAATAAATAAATAAATAAATAAATAAATAAATAAAATAAAAAAATAAAAAAATAAAAATAAAATAAAATAAAATAAGAGCTTGCACTTAATATGTTTTTTCATTTCCGTTTATGTGCCCTAAGACCAAGTTTAGCAACCAGGCATCAGGAAAATATTCTTAAGACAGAATCCTGGAAGATCATAGTGGTCAGTAGGTAGTATTCTAATCATTAACAATAGGCTGTATGCTAAGCCAGTTAACCTAGATGCATAAAGGTAGTACAAATAAAATCAGTGTCATGAATTCAATCCTGCAGAGGATTTTAGTTAAGAATTTAGGTTCTGAAACCCCATACCCTTGTGTTTAAATATAACCCTGTCACTAACTCAGTGGCCTTGGCAAATAGTTTGACCTCTTTTAGCCTCAGCTTTCTAAATCTGTAAAACAGATGTAATAGATCTACATTTGCCTCATAGTACTGTTTTGAATATAAGTAACGGACAATATGAGGTGCATAATAATTGCTCAATAAAGTTGCCACACGTATTATTATTCTTATATAAGTCAATTTTGCTATAGAAAAGGAAAAGAAAATTTTAAACTTAAATTCTATTTAAGGCCTTAGAATGCCCACCAACCTTGACTATTTGTCTTGTAATTATCTGCCAATGATCATAAGAGAACCTAGTGAGAATCAGTGTAAAGATACTAATCATAAAATGATTCAAAATTCAAGTCCCTCTCACATTTTTGTTTGGATTTGATTTTCTCATAAAGGTCATTAATCTAAAAAAGACTAACAAAATGAGTATCTTTTTACTGCTACTCTGGGAAGTACCAGGAGAATGAAACATAATCTCAGCCTAAATGTGTTCTGATTTCCAGGGTAACAACCAGAATGACTCCTGGATCTTTGCCCTAGCAATACTTCTGAGTAGCACCTTTGTGTACAATAGCATGGGAACCATCAACCAGCAGGCCATGGACCAACTGCAGTATCCTTTTTGCTGTTCAAAATAGGATCAGTGTAAGGGGCGGGGAGCCCTATGTTTAAAAATCAGCTGTTTAGCTGTGAATCCTAGTGAATCAAGCATAAAAAGAGAAAACATAAGAAATCATTCAAGGGCAAGGGAAATATCCTAGGTACCCACTGAAGAATTGACACTTGGGTTAAAAACAAAGGTGACATGAAGGTTGTAGATATGGGGAACTATTATGGGAGGGAGGACAGTTCTTTTCTGCCAGTTTTCCTTAGTTTGCTATTCAGCTATGTGACAGAGCTGTCAGATCGAATCAGGGCGAAATCCTCCCCTGATGCCAATGGGATTGAAGATTCAGCTGACTTCGTGAGCTTCTTTCCAGATTTTGTGTGGACGCTGAGGGATTTTTCCTTAGAGCTGGAAGCAGATGGTCTACCTATCACAGCAGATGAGTACCTGGAGAATTCACTCAAGCTTAAACGAGGTAAAAAGAAGATGTAGAAATAAAAGGAAATAACATGAGAAACTATCATCTTTTAGTGTTCTGTTTACAGTTTTCTTACATTTATAGTTTTCTATTTATTCTTAGCTGGCTATCATTAAGAAGTAATGCTTGTTTGGTATATGAATTAATAGATTTGATTTTAAATTATATTCTCCTTCTCTAAGAATAGTTTTTTCTTTCATCTTTTCCTGTGCTATTATCAGATTGATTTATTTCCCTGCTGAGGGCTTATGATTAGCTAAAGAATATGGAATAGAATAGGCATTGATTGGAAGAAAATAGATTAAAGCATGAACAGTGCTCTAGTCCAGGGGGTTGGCAAATTATGGTCCACAGGCAAATGATGGCCAATCCAGCCTGCCAGCTGTCTTTGTACATAATGTTTTATTGGAATAATGCTATGTCCATTCATTTATAGATTGTCTATGGTGGCTTTCATGCTGCAACAGCAGAACTGAGTACTTGGAAAAGACACCACCTGGCTTGCAAAGCCTAAAATATCACTGTTTAGCCCTTTACAGAAAAAGTTTGCAAGCTTCTATATTTGGGAAATTCCTTTTTTATCTTTCTGCAGGCAACACTCAAAAGGACCAAAATTTTAATCTGCCCCGACTCTGTATCCGGAAGTTCTTCCCAAAGAAGAAATGTTTCATCTTTGATCGACCCACTCACCGGAAGAAGCTAGGCCAGCTTGAGACAATGCATGATGATGAGCTGGATCCTGAATTCGTGCAACAAGCTGCAGTCTTCTGTTCCTACATCTTTAGCAATTCCAAAACTAAAACTCTTTCAGGAGGCATCAAAGTCAACGGACCTCGTGAGTCCTCTTCTCAGTCTTTTTCTTTCATCTTTAAGATTAGAGGAAGGTAGAATTACCTCCTCTACCTCCTTACCTGATTTTAGCTTTGAAAAATGCAAATCTACTGCTATTATCATTTAAATTCTGAATAACACCAACATTTCTAATAGATTTTACTAGCCAGATTTTCTTGGGTGAGAAAAGATAGGAAAAGGAAAAAAAGGCTCTAATTCTTAAAATTGCCCTAGTTAATTGAACCTGCACTGCCCAATATGGTAGCCACTATTCAAGTGTGGCTATCCAACTTCAAGTGTTAAATTAATTAAAATTAAATTAAAATTAATTTTAAATTAATTAAAATGTAAAAATATTTAAAATTCCAATTACACAGCTATATTTCAAAGGTCCATACCTACATGTGGCTAGTAGCTGGATGACATTCTGCAGGGCACACATAGAACACTTCCATCATCACAGAAAGTTCTCTTGGACAACACTATGCCAGAGTAAACAAAACTGAGGACTCTTTTTGATTTGTTCTACAATATTGATCAAATATTCATCACAGACCAGGGCTGATGATAGAGACATAAATGAGAGAGGTGTAGTTCCTGTCCTAATGGTACTTGGGGGTAAAGTGGTTACAAACACTCAATAAACATAGGCCTATGCTATCTATAACAGAAATTCTCAACCTTTTATGTATATACATATCACCTGGGCATCTTGCCAGGGAAGAGGGTCTAATTCAGTTGATCTGGGGCAGAGGATAAGAGTTTGCATTTCTAGCAAGCTTCTAGGTGATCTGAGAACATTGATACTGTGAGAAAAATGAGTGGTAATAGATATGATCAGAATTACACAGAATAAAATGTTTCCTCATCCCACCTACAACAAGCATCCTCATTTGTTCTCAACTTGTAGGTCTAGAGAACCTGGTGCTGACTTATGTCAATGCCATCAGCAGTGGGGATCTGCCCTGCATGGAGAATGCAGTCCTGGCCTTGGCCCAGATCGAGAATGCAGCTGCAGTGCAAAAGGCCATTGCCCACTATGACCAGCAGATGAACCAGTTGGTGCAACTGCCCACAGAAACCCTCCAGGAGCTGCTAGACCTGCACAGGGCCTGTGAGAAAGAGGCCATTGAATTCTTCATGAGCAATTCCTTCAAAGACGTAGACCAGTTATTTCAAAAGGACTTAGCGGTAATTTTTTTCTCAAGTTTATATGGATAAGGGTCTTGGAAAGCAAAGTACAACCAGAAAATGAAATGGGTATTTTTTTTTTGAGAGAGAGAGAATTCCTACTAGACTTTAAAATGGTGATAACCATTATTTGTTATTATCATAAAAAGAAGAACAAAGTTTATTATGATGAATACAAAGTTTTAAAACATTTTTCTTTCACGAATAATAATCTTCCCCATAATTTAACTAAATAAATATAAGTAACAATTAGAGCTTCAATCAAATGCCTACTATTATTAGACTGATTTGATATTCTAGTCAAAAGCAAAGAAAATTGTAGTCCTGATTATCTTATGCAAGCTTATGTTGAGCCACATTTATTCCATATGCAATCATTGGTCCAACTTGAAAAGCTGAAGTTTCTCTCTTAAAGGTGTAGCAAAAAAAAAGCTAGGAACCTCTTCTCTGAACTTCGCCTGCAAGGAAAAGGGGACTTCTGTAAAAGTCAGGAGCAGGAGGAAGGATAGGGCCATGTTAAGGTGCCTGAAACTTTTTCTAGGGTCATAGATTTATTTTTGAGAAGCCTTCCCAGAAATCCCAAGGTCAAGCTAATGTCTTTTCCCTGTTATTCTTTTTACTTCCTATTTTTACATTAAAGGCCAAACTAGAAAAAAAGAGAGATGAGTTTTGTAAACAGAACCTGCAAGCATCAACAGATCGTTGCTCAGATTTACTTAAGGAAATTTTCGGTCCTCTAGAAGACTCTGTGAAGCAAGGGGTTTATTCCAAACCGGGAGGGTATCGTCTCTTCATCCAGAAGACACAAGAGCTAAAGAAAACGTACCTTCAGAAACCTAGGAAGGGGATACAGGTAATCAAGATTTACCTGCTGATTGTGGAAAGCTGCTGACATGCCTCTTTGAAAGACCAACATAACCAAGTATAATTGCACACATTACAAGAACAACAGCATCCATGCTTTCATTCAATAAACATATAGAGAGCCTGTTATATCAGATATGTCCTCTATCCAAGAATATATTCAATTAATAATTGAGTTATTAATTGATTTTCAGATTAACCACCAAGTTGTTATTGCAATTCACTATTATAGCTGGAGCTTTATACTATAAGGGAGAGAAACTCGATGATGATCCCTTAAACAAAAATGGTGATTTGTCAATTTAGGCTACAAGTTGGCTTTAAGGACAGCTGGATCCAAGATTTCAAGGAATGTCATCTTCTGTCTCTCTGTTATTTTCCTCAACCCAACACTTCTGTCCTATTCCTATTTTCCCTCCACCTTTCCTCTGATCTGCTTTCTCCATGATGGCTTCCTTTTTCAGCAACTCACTCTATAGGGGACCACAACACCAACAACTCCAAAATTAGAGCCCTTAGTCTGAAAGAACAAAGAATCTCTTTTTCCCAGTGTCTATATCAGTCTCTTTTAAAGGATTCTGCTTAGTAAGTTCCCATGATTGGCCAGCCTGGTGCAAGTGCCTGCATCTGTGGTCAGCAGTCTTGACCACAAGGC
Source organism: Vulpes lagopus (assembly GCF_018345385.1). Classification (NCBI taxonomy): domain Eukaryota; kingdom Metazoa; phylum Chordata; class Mammalia; order Carnivora; family Canidae; genus Vulpes; species Vulpes lagopus. The sequence continues at coordinate 148,339,153 of NC_054826.1, forward strand.
ACACCAGGACCAATAGGAGCAATTCCTAGAAAAGATGGAAAAGATGGTGGGAAGACAATCAGGAACAAGTGTTTCTAGCCAATTCCTATTACTAACTGTGTTTTCTGGGTCCTAAGGCTGAAGAGATTCTTCAGGAATACTTGGATTCCAAGGAATCTATGACCGATGCAATTCTACAGACAGACCAGACACTCACAGAAAAGGAAAAGGAGATTGAAGGTGAGGAGCCAGTCAAGAGACTAAATAGCTTCTAGAGCGCTCAAAGTTTTAAAAAATTTGACGGGGTAAGCCTGGAATCCTTACACTAGGGCAAAAAGAACAAAGATGCCTCTTACTTGCTAAAGACATTTCTGAGCAGGGCATATGCAGTGAGTAGCCACAAGGACAGGTGAGTGTGCTGGGAAGAAAGGGAAAACATGTTTACACATGTACATTTTTCTTCTTCTTCTTCCTCCTCACAGTGGAACGTGTGAAAGCTGAATCTGCACAGGCTGCAACAAAAAGACTGGAGGAAATGCAAATAAAAAATCAGCAGATAATGGAACAGAAAGAAAAGAGTTATCAAGAGCATGTGAAACAATTAACTGAGAAGATGGAGAAGGATAGAATCCAGTTGCTACAAGAACAAGAGAGAACTCTAGCTTTGAAACTTCAGGTATTTAATTGCATTACCCTGAGGTTTGTTTTTCTCTTTTCTCTCTACTGTCCCTGATCATATCTTAGTGTGGCAGTGAGAACATGACGCCTAGAAGAAGGACCTTGCTTGCCACTTGCACTTTTCAATTTCTGTCTGCCTGCCTGACCTGGCCTTTACCTCTGTCTGGTTATTAAAAGATTTTATTTGCAGTTAGGTCACATCTAGTCCTTTGTATATCTTTCAGTCAGTGGTGGCTGTTATCTGCTAGGCTTTCTAAAAAATCACTTATATGTATCTCTTGCTTAACACTATATGAAGCAAGAACCACTATGTTTCTATTACTTAGGAAAAGAAACAAGAGTTCAAAAAAGATCAAATCACTTTTATAGGGTCACACAGCTTGGAAAGATATCTGAACTGTCTTCACCACTTAGTAAAAATGTAATCACAGAGCTAGGATGCCCAAAAGAAATGAATGAAAATTAAGGGTAGAGAAAATGCCAAGAAGAAATTAAATATCAAAAAAAAATCTATGAATGTGGAAAGTAGATATTAATTAGAGATTTACTTAGTGCTACACTTTACTCAGTCTCCATTTATCCCTTTTTATAGGAACAAGCCCGTCTACTAAAGGAAGGATTTCAAAACGAAAGCAAACGACTTCATAGTGAGATACAAAATCTTCAACAGAACATGGCAAGACCAAGGAGAATATGTGTCATAAGCTGAAGACCTAAAGAACAGATCTTTCCTGGTTACTCTTACCCAACACGTAACTTAAATAATTTCTGAATTTGGAAAAATATCATTATACTTGAAAGTAATTAAGTCTTGCATTTTTATAACACTAGAAATTTGCAAAGACTTGCAGTACTATAATTAAAATCATGTCCCTCTTCCTAAGAAAATTGTAAGTTCTATAACAATGGTCCATTTTATATCTCTAACAACATAGAAAGTATGAGCTGGTACCATTCAGGAGCAGTTTATTCCTCTGGGTAACCGCTAGTTAACAAATTGATACTGAGCCAAGTCTTAGATAAAAGTTTAGGAACATAGTTGGGCATCAGTTTGGCCAAGTGTACAGTGGGTTTCAATACTAGGGACAACCATCCTAGCTTCTAGTGAAGACGGTGTGCAGTTTTCCATAGTATCACAACTACACCATTTGTGAGCAGTTATGTGATCACTAGGCCCTGGCCATGGACAATCCTCCCTGATGGATTCCAAGCTAAAGCAAACCACTTTATATAGAGAGATATAGAATCTCTACAGAATTTTCATAAGAAGATAGAAGAAACCATTAGCATGAGTAGGGGCTGGGTCATCAAGAAATTGGCCAAAAAAAGGAAACTCTCCTTTCCTGCTCAATTCACCGAAATTATAACTTTAATGGGACACTTTAGAATTTTAGATAAGTGGGCAGCCTGGGTGGCTCAGCGGTTTAGCCGCTGCCTTCGGCCCAGGGTGTGATCCAGAGACCCGGGATTGAGTCCCACGTCGGGCTCCCTGCATGGAGCCAGCTTCTCCCTCTTCCTGTGTCTCTGCCTCTCTCTCTCTCTCTCTGTGTGACTATTATAAATAAATAAAAAAATTTTAAAAATTTTAGATAATTGACACTTTGGGCTGAACATAGTAATATGATGACAGTTATGCATTGTGTATAATTCACAAAGATGGACCTTAAATGATGACAAATAATATATTAGAAAACTGAACTAAATTATTAGATAATTTATAATCCTATAACTTAGGCAGTATTTTCCCTATTCTTAACAGCCTGCCCTTGAAAATTTGCTGATTTTCCCCAAAGAAATTATAGATTGTTTTTTATATTTTTTGATCAACAAAGTAATGCTCTTGGTATTACTTAGTATATATAGACTTTATCCTAATGTTCTAAAGTCCTAGGTAAATGGCTGATGTTTCTTAAAATGACTAAAAGTTATTTTCAGGCTGAAAATAAAATATTCTTCACTAGGCTTTTTATTTGTGATAGTTCTTTGTTTCTTTCAGTGTTCACCGAAAGATAAGGCTTGACTCTTCATAGCAATGGTTGGCTAACTTTTCTCCAAAAGGCCAGATGATAATTATTCATGGCATTGTGGACTGTACAGTTTCCATCTCAATTGCTCAACTCTACCATGTAGTATGAAAGCAGTCATAGACGATACATAAATGAATGCGCATGGCTGTGTTCCAATAAAACTTTATTTTAAAAATTAGGTGGTCCCCACAAGCCATAGTTCAGATGATTGCTCTATTAAATCATTGGTCAAATTCTGTGTATCTGCCTTATGTTGTTTACATTTGTAAGGGAATGTGTATTAAACTGTTTGTTAGGATCTTGAAAGTATTACACAATGTTTCAATAAATTAGAACATGAGAAAAATGTATGGAAACAGCTAATGCCATTAAATCCACATTAATAAGCCTGCTTTCTTCTGATTGCATGGAGACATATTATTCCATTGAACACCCTTACATCCCATCAAGTGATGAATGCTTCTTTCCACAGTTGAGTAGATGAAACTAAGCATTTTTTTTTTTACTTGACTGCAACTTCCTAAGAGACCAGGTGAGACCCACAGCATGTGTGTAGGTATGCATACAGACCCACGGTGTTTAGGTAAATATGCTATGTATTTTCTTTTCCAAGCTGCGTTGCAACAAAGAAGTAAATAAAATACATTTTTATTAACTAGATAAATTTCATAGTAGAAAGAACAAATATGCCTTCAAAACCAAATAGTAGTCTCTTCAATGGCCATTTAAAAATAAGAACATTGGAACTAAGCAAATCTACACAACTTCCTTCCTAGCTTGGTAGCATGAGTCTATACCAGATTTCAAATGATCTGATATCTCGTTTAGTGCTTTTTCTATATTATCTCCAGGAATAAAATAAAGCTCTCTCTCCAGGGGGGCATGTTGCTTTCGCCAGTGGTCCACAATCCAGCTATGCATTAAAACTATTTTATTCAATATAAAGATTCCCTGGCCCTTACCCTTCCCGTGATTTCTGATATAGTAGATCTGAGATGGGTCATTGGGTAATACAATAACAAGAAAAGGGTAAATCAAGCCTATAAGCTTTCAGTCTACCAAAGCTACCAATGTTAAGACCTATATTTACAGGGCACCCAAGTGGCTTAGTCAGTTAAGCATCTACCTTCAACTCAGGTCATGATCCAGGAGTCCAGGGACACTCAGCAGAGAGTCTGCTTCCACCCCCACCCTGGGCTTATGCTCTCTCTTTCTCTCTCACACACAAACAAATAAATAAAACCTTAAAAAAATACCTATATTTGCTTAACCTTATGATGTTTTTGTATTAAAAACATTTCTCTCACAGAAGGAACAAGACAAGGATGTCCACTCTAACTATTACTATTTAACATAGTACTGGAAGTCTTAGCCTCAGCAATCAAAAAACAAAAGGAAATAAAATGTATCCAAATCAGCAAGGAAGAAGTCTAACTTTCACTATTTGCAGATGACATGATACTCTATGTAGAAAACTCAAAACAATCCACAAAAAAATCGCTAGAACTTAGTTCTAGCTAGAAGCAAAGTTGCAGGACAAAAAAACCAATGTACAGAAATCTGTGGCATTTCTATATACTGATAAAGAAGCAGCAGAAAAAGAAACCAAGAAATCTCCATTTGCAATTGCACAAAAACACTAAGATACCTAGGAATAAACCTAAGAGATAAAAGAATTTGTACTCTGAAAACTATAAAACACTTATGAAAAAAATTGAAAAGGACACAAAGAAACAAAAAAGCATTTCATGCTCATGGATTGGAAGAACAAACATTGTTAAAATGTCTATTTTAACAATCTACACATTTAATGTAATCTCTAACAAAACATCACCAGCATTTTTCACAGAGCTAGAACAAACAATCCTAAAATTTGTATGGAACCACAAAAGACATTGAATAGCCAAAGCAATCCTGAAAAAGAAAAGCAAAATTGGAGACATCACCATTCTATATTTCAAGCTATATTACAAAGCTATAGTCATCAAGACAGTATGGTACTGGCCGAAAACAGACACATATATCAAGGGATAGAATAGAAAATCCAGAAATAGACCCACAGCTATATCTTTGACAAAGCAGAAAAGAAAACCCAATGGAAAAAAACAGTCTTTTCAACAAACGGTGTTGGGAAAACTGGACAGCAACATGCCAAAGGATGAAACTGTATTACTTTCTTACACCATGTACAAAAATAAATTTAAGATGGATGAAAGACCTAAATGTGAGACAGGAAATCATCAAAGTCCTAGAGGAGAACACAGGCAGAAACTTCTTTGATCTTGGCCATAGTAACTTCTTCCTAGACACATTGCTAAAAGCAAGGTAAACAGAAGCAAAAATGAACTATTGAGTCTTCATCAAGATAAAAATGGCTTTGAAGACAGGTCATTTGAAATTAACCAGTTAAAGGAATAAAAAGAAAAAGAATGAGGAAAGCCTATGAGACATATTGGATATCAACAAACAAAGAAATATATGCATTAAGGGAATCCAAAAAGGAGAAGAGAGATAAGGGCTCTCTTATCTAAATAATAATTAAATAATTATGGTTGAAAATTCCCCAAATCTTTGGAGGGATGTGGACACCCAGAGTCATGAAAGTAAAAGGACTCCTAGCAAAATCAACCAAAGAAGATTACCCTGAGCAATATCATAAGCCAAATTCTCAAAATTCAAAGACAAGAGAACTTTGCATGCAGCGAGGGAAAAGTATTTTGTCACATACAAAGGGATCCCCAGAAGGTTATCAGTGAATAGCTTAACCTTTGCAGAGAGATAATATATTCAAAATGCCAAAAGAAAAAAATGCCAAACAAGAATACTATGCCTAGCAAAACTGTCTTTCGGGGGCACCTGGGTGGCTCAGTGGTTGGCATCTGCCTTCAGCTCAGGGCATGATCCTGGGGTCCTGGGATGGAGTCCCACATCGGGCTCCCTACAGGGAGCCTGCTTCTCCCTCTGCCTCTGTCTCTGCCTCTCTTTCTGTGTATCTCATGAATAAATAAATAAAATCTTTAAAAAAAAAAAAGTCCCTCAGGTTCTGTTTGTTTGAGAATGTCTTTAACTCTTCCTCATGTCTGAAAGACAGTTTTTGTTTTGTTTTGTTTTTTAAGACAGAAGGCAGAGGGAGAAGCAGGCTCCTTGGGGGGAGCCTGATGTGGGACTCAATATGAGACTTGATCCTAGGACCCAGGATCATGCCCTGAGCCAAAGACAGATGCTTAACCACTGAGCAACCCAGGCATCCCCCACGGGACTTCTTTAACACAAGACCTAACTTACAAGAAATGCTATTGATACTCCTAGAAGTTGAAACAAAAGAGTACTAAGTGACAAAATGAAAACAGTGAAAGTATTGAGCTTATTGGTCAGGTAAATATATAGTCAAATTCAGAATATTCTAATACTGTAATGATGGTGCACAAATCACTTTTAACTCTAGTATAAAGTTACATGATAAAATTATTAAAATAACTGGAACAACAATAATTTGTTGATGGATACACAATATAGACATGTAAAGTATGGCATAATAGCATAAAATGTGGGAGGAGCAATGTAAAAGTGTGGTTTTAGTATGTGATTGAATTTAAGTTGTTACCAATGTAAAATAGACCTATATTTTATATATGCTTCATAATAATCACAAAGAAAAAGTCCTCTAGTTGACACACAATAGATATAAAAGAATCAAAGCACTATAAAAAATCAACAAATCACAAAGGAAGAAGCAAGAGAGGAAGAAAGGAGCAAAGCAATGACAAAACGATCAGAAAACAGTTAACAAAATGGTAGGTATAAGTCCTTACCTATCTATAATTATTTTAAAAGTAAATGAATATTTTTAAAAAAGTAATTGAGTTAAATTCTCCAATTAAATGAATCATTAAATGGATTTTAAAAACAGGAATTTAAATTTGTAAAAATTTTTTAAAAAACAGGATCCAACAATATGTTGCTTATTAGAAATTCCATTTAGCTTTAAGGACACACAAAGACTAAACTTTGTTTATGAATTCTAAGAATTTTTATGGAGTTTAAGGCTTTCTACCTATAGGATCATGTTATCTGCAAATACAGATACCATTAATCTTCCTTTCTGATTTGGACTTCTTTTATTTCTTTTTCTTGCCTAATTGTTTCGGCTAGGACTCTAGTACTATGTTGAATAGAAGTGGTGAGAATGGTATCCTTGTCTTGTTCCTGATCATCATTGAGTATATAGTTAGCTGCGGGGTTGTCATGTATAGTCTGTATTATGTTGAGATACACTCTTTATATACCTACTTTATGAGTTTTTTTATCATGAAAAAACGTTGGATTTTATCAAATACTTTATGCGCATGTGTCTACATTGAGATGATTTTTTTTTAAAGTGAGATTCTCTCTTTTTTTTTTTAAGATTTTATTTATTTATTCATAGACACAGAGAGAGAGAGGCAAAGACACAGGCAGAGGGAGAAGCAGGCTCCATGCAGGGAGCCCGATGTGGGACTCGATCCCGGGGCCTCCAGGACCACACCCCAGGCTGCAGGCGGCGCCAAACAGCTGTGCCACCAGGGCTGCCCTACATTGAGATGATTTTTATCTTTATTTCTGTTAATATGGTGTATCTTGTTTATTGCTTTGTGTATGTTGAACCAACCTTGCATCTCAGGGAAAAATCAACAAATATTTGACAAGGATGCCAACAAAAATAGAGAAATGGTAGTCTCTTCCACAAAGGAGAAATGATAGTGTCTTTCACAAGTGGTATTGGGGGAAAATGGATATCCATATACAAAAAAATTACATTGGATCCTTCCTTTACAACCATACACAAAAATCAACTCAAAATGGATTGAAGACTTTAACATAAGACCTAAAATGGTAAAACTCTTAGGAAAAAAACAGAGCAAATCTTTTTAACATTGGCTTTGGTGATGGTTTCTTAGATATAAACCAAAAATATAGGCCACAGAAGCAAAAACAAACCAAGTGAGACTACATCAAGTCAATCTTCTGCAGAGCAGAGGAAACAAGAGAATATAAATAAATGCAGAAAACTTCAACAAAATAATAGACCTATTTATGGATAAAACTCTCAGCAAACTAGGAGTAAAAGTGAACTTCTTCAAGCTGATAACAGATATCTACAAAAATCCTACAGCTAACATCATATTAAATGAAGAAAAACTGACTGCTTTGCCCCTAGCCCAGGAACAAACAAGGATATCTACTCTTACCACTCCTGTTCAATATTATACTGAAAGTTATAGCACAGTATGGCGGGAAAAGGATATAAAAGGCATATAGATCAGAAAGGATAAAACTGTTTTTATTCTTAGACAACATTACTGTCCATACAGAAAATCCTAGAGAATCTACCAAAACAACCTCTTAGAACTAATAGGTCAGTTTAGGGGCACCTGAGTGGCTCAGCCAGTTAAGCATCTGCCTTCGGCTCAAGTCATGATCTCATGGTCCTGGGATGAAGGCCCGCATGGGGCCCCTGCTCAGCAGCAAGTCTGCTTCTCCTTCTATTTCTCCCTCTGCCCCTCCCCTGCTAGTGCTCGCTCACTCTCTCAAACATGGATGGACATAGAGGGTATTATGCTAAATGAAATAAACCAAACAGACAAAGACAAAAACAAACAGACAAAGATTTCAGTTAAAAAACAGACTCTTAAATACAGAGAATAAACTGGTGGTTGCCAGAGGGGAAGTGGGTGGGGAGATGGAAGAAATAGGTGAAGGGGATTAAGAAATACAAACTTCTATTTCTAAAATAAGTTATGGAGATGAAAAGTACAGCATAGGAGATATAGTCAGTAATATTGTAATATGTTGTGTAGTGACAGATGGTGACCATATGAGTTGTGGCGAACATTGAATAATGCATAGAATTGTCAGGTCTGTAGTATGTCTGTAGAAGTGCTGACAATACTGACTCCATCACTGGCTATGTGTTCAGGCCCCTTGGAGATTCATATATATATACCTTAGAAGTGCCTGTTAAGGTAGGGAAGGGGGCAGGCTTGCTTTGTCCTCCCAGGAATCTGTTAGAGAAAATATCTTTTTCTCCTGACACATAGGTAGTACCACAAAATCTAACTGAAAGGTAGTTGTCAGGCCTATGAAAACCCTTTAAGGTATGTGTGAACCCTTTGCTCTCACTACAGTGCCCATTCTGCATGTCCCCTCTCTCTATAAAATCTGGGGACTAAAGTATGAATTTTGTGGAGAATAACTATACAACTGATATGGATCATCCTCCACCAAATCTTCCCTGTCAGTAAGTTTCCCTGAATAAAACTATGTAAACTGTATTGTTTTCTGTGTCAAAGCGGGTTCTCAGTTTGGGAGATACTTTCCTGTCTCTCCTCTACCTTCTAAAAAGGTAATTACACACCTGAAATTAATGTAACATTGTATGTCAATTTCACTTCAATAATTTTTTAAAAACTTATCTTCAACTGCATTTCTATATACAAGCAATGAACAATTGGAAGCCATAATTTAAATAACAATGCCATTTACAACAGCAATGACAATAGAAAGAAACTTAGGTATAAATGTAACAAAACATGCAGAGGATCTCTAAGCTGAAAACCTTCCTAAGACTGAGAGACCTACTAGTTTTTATGATGTTCCTTCTACTCACTGAAGAGAAGGTTCAAGACCCTTTTTTCTAGTGTCAGCCCTGACAAAAACATAACCTAACATTGGTTATGTTCCACTGGGCACTAAAAATATGTCCATTGTCCAGGGCACCAGGGTGACTCAGTCTGTTAAGCAACCAACTCTTGATTTCTGTCCAGGTCATGATCTCAGGGTCATGGGCTCTGCATGAGCATGGAGCCTGCTTAAGATTCTCTCCCTCTCCCTCTGCTCCTCCCCCTTCCCACTGGAGCATGTGCACACTCTAAAAAAAAGAAAGTGAAAGAAAGAAAGAAAGAAAGAAAGAAAGAAAGAAAGAAAGAAAGAGAAAGAGTGTCTGTGTGTCCGTTTTGTGTGTTAGGCTTTCTCCAAGTATTAAAAGGAAAAAATATGGCCCCAAACTCAGAATGCCAAAAAATATTTCTAATACACACACACACACACACACACACACACACACACACACTTCACACCTACTGAGAGTTCTTTGATAGAGAATAAGAATACAAGACAGGCAAACTCACCCAAGTTTTTATTATGGAGATTTTCCCCCAACCAAACATCAAAACAGTCCCTAAGGAGTTAGATGTGATCACATGGAAAACAGCAATGGCTTGGGCTAAAGGTATTCATTCACTCAAAAGGTACTTACTAAGTACCTACCAGGTTCTCTGTCAAGGACTGGGAAGCCTACCTATGGTCCCTCTCTCAAGGAGCTAATAGTCTAGTGGCAAATACAGATATCAAACAAATAAATACATAAAAGTAAATACCCAGGAAATTGAGGGGAGAGGATTTGTACAATTTAGGGAGGAGTTGATCTAATCCACCTATCCCTAGATGTCTCTGTTGACTCTGTAGCATGTCTTCACTATATTTCCCCCTTTCAATTAGTAGAAAAAGAAAATCTATATTAGGAAGGAGATGTACGGGGACACCTGGATAGCTCAGAGGTCTGCCTTTGGCTCAGGGCATGATCCAGGGGTCTTGGGATCAAGTTGTACATAAGGCTCCATGCATGAAGCCTACTTCTCCTTCAGCCTATGTCTCTGTCTCTCTCTCCTCTCTCTCCTGTCTCTCATGAATAAATAAAATTTTAAAAAATCTTTTTTTTTAAAAAAAGGAGGGAGATGTAGGGAGAGAGAGACAGCCTATATCACCTGGCCCCAAAACACAACTTTAATAGTATATCATGCACTCAGCATCTCTCTTTTTGAATGGATTGGTAAGTGAAATGAAAAGGCAATGAGCTCCATCTAGTGGCCAATATTTTAACTTTTCGTCACAGTTTTATTACTGCCTGTAACCATGTGAGTTTGCCGGGCTATATTGCCTGTCACCCTCACTGGAATATAAGAATGTGAACAGGAACTGTTCCATTCATCACTGGAATCAGCAGAGTCCAGAAGGGTGCCTGGCATAGTAAACACTTCATACCATGAATATCTTTAAACATATGAATGAACATCTGTAGGCTATTTATCAATACAACTCCAGTCCTGATGTTTCTCCCTGAAAGTTTACCACTTGGTTATTTAACATCATATTGAATATTGCCAGAGTTTGATAGTTATTTATATTCCTGCACTATTTAAAGGAGAATCTTCTCTCTCTCCCTCTCCCCCATAGGATTTCATCATTGCCTCTTCCTTACAGGCCTAGAGAATCTGGTGTTCATTTCCTGCCATTGCTCTGGAGATCCACCCAGTATAAAGCATGTAGTACTGACTGGACAGGCAGCAGTGCCAAAGAAATATTGCACACTATGACAGATTGAGGGATTAAAAGGCCATCAACTGTATGCTGAGAATCTGCATATAGCCTGTAAGAGAGAGGCCCCTGAAAGCTGGAGATATCCATCATGAATGTGAACCAGGAAATCCAGAGGCAAAGTCAGATTGAGAAAGAACACATGACACCTCCCTGAGAAGAGAAATTTCTACTAGGTTCTAACAAATGATACTCACTTGTGTAAGGACATTTTCTAACACTATGTAGCCAGAAGCCACACACCCAGCCTAGAAGGGTACAGTACTTTTCCAAAAAAGTTGTCCTTCATAAGGACAACTTTTATTATATCTTACATATGGACCCCATGTTTTGAATGATCTTTTTTCCTACTAAGTTGATTTTTTAAATCAACTTGATTTTTTTCTCTTAAAAGATTGTTCGAACACTGCGAAGACTTTCTGAATGGCTTAAGTAACTAATGCTAATAGCTAAATTGCTCTAAATCCAGCCAAATGTGTGTGTGGATAGACAGTCAGGTGGATAGACAAATAGATAAATAGATACATAGTTACTTTAGGCAGGCTTTCTATGAGTAAATGTATAATTTCTATTACAGTTTTTGAAATACTTAAATGAACGTTTCTACAGCTATTATTTATCTGGCTAGAAAGCATTAATTTAATGTAATAACGCACTCAAAATATTGTGTTTAAAATAGCTCCATGAGGGTGAAAACTGGACACGACTCTTTTTTTTATGTTTTGACACACACATATACACACACAGTAGAATGATTACCAAGGTCAATATAATTACCTCATCCATCATCTCACATAGTTAATAGTCAACTCTGTGTGTGTGTGTGTGTGTGTGTGTACAGTGTGTGTGTGTGGTGAGAATGCTGAAATGTCAAAGATCTATTCTCATCTGCTTTCAAGAACCTACCTCTTTATAGCAGGAATGTAAGGTGGAAAAGGCTTTAAGAAGTTATAAAGCCAGACTTAACTGTCTTCCTTTCCCAGAAGGTCCCTCTTAGCACTGCCATTGGGTTATAAAGGTAAAAGGAGAATGTTGTTTGGCCTGCCTGCCTCTTAGTACCTAGAAGTGACTGATACCTCCTGTGAAGCATTTCCAGATAATGAGGCTTTGCTTCCACCGTCTTCTCCTCCAGGTCACTCCTCTATTGTCACCTGGGAGGTCATGTAAAAGTAAAGTGGAATGCCTTTCATAAGCCAACTAGAAGAGTCAGGAAACCATCAACGGTCATAGTACAAGAGTATGTCAGAAAATTCATATAAAAGAGTTAAAATCAAGGTTGATTTCTCTTTCACTTAAATATAGCAGGTCTCAGGCTGGAGTGGTCAGGGCTCAGGCTCCTTCTCTCCCATTCTATTGCTCTACCATCTTCAACTTGCAGATTCCATGCGGTGGTCCCCTCGAGCTGCAGCAATCATGTCTGTACTCAAACTGTCAGGGAAAGTGCAAAACAAAACAGTAGTAAGGCCCTTTAAGACTTTTCCTGGATGAAGCCCATAGAGTTTTCATGTATAAACCAGTAGCCAGAATTTAGTTTTAGGTCCAACCCAGCTACAGTGCAGTCTTTATACCAAATACCCACAAACTCTGCTGAAACTTGAAAGTTCTGTCATCAGCTAAACCCCAAGACCTGAACTAACTTAACTAACTGCTCACCTGCTCATATCTACTGACCTTCGTCCCACATTTTTCTCTAAGCTCTTCTTTCCAGTTTATCTCTTCACTCTGGCAAAAGACCCTATAGGCAGAGCATCCCATTAAGGAAGCCAAAATGGCCCCTCAAGCAATAATGACCATCCAGACCACCCAGACCAGTTTGAGCGCCCCCGCGCCCACTCACACCTGTGCAGACCCACCATGGAGAGACCTCCGTAATGACTGAGAATGACCTTTACCTCCACTGAAGAAGGACACAAGTCTCATTTACATAACATACAGTGCGTGTACAGGCATGTTTCCTGAAAGCACATGCATGACCTTATGCCTGCCTTTACAATGATGACAAGGCTTCCCTTTCTAAATATTCATCCTAACTCAAAGTAAAAAGAATCCATTCACCCTTGCTCGGGGAGTGAGGGCTTTGGAAGCTACTCCCCATGCTCTCTTTATTTGCTGTAAATAAAGTATCCTTTGTGCCACAACTGACCTTGGATAGTTTCTATCTGCGACTCACCAAGGAAGGAGCTCACATTAGTTCAGTTGTAATTCTTTTATTACAGAAGAAGAGAATACTAAATATTAGGGGATAATTAGCAGCTTCCCCCCAAAGATTCTCTTTCATTATGGAACAACTTTATAGTACTTACTAAGAACCAAGTACTGTCCTAAGCTTTTTTGGGGTCTAGAAAATCATCTAATCCTCATAGCAGCACTATAAGTAAGGTTCTACTACTCACATTTTACAGATGAGGAAAGTGTAGAGAAATAGAGTAACTTGCCCAAGGTTGCACAGCTAGATAATTGCAGAGCTAGGATTTGAACCAGAGAGTTCGGTTTAGCTGCTGCGCTATACTGTCTTCTCTATGCTATATTTCAGAATATTTTTAGTTCTCCTTATGAAGCAATGGAAAGGCTTTAACTACATAGGAAGATACTGTCTTTATAGTCACAGAACAAATGAGCAGGGGCACCTGGGTGGCTCAGTGGTTGAGCATCTGCCTTTGGCTGAGGTCATGATCCTGGGATCCTGGGAAGGTGTCCCGCATCAGGTTCCCCACAGGGAGCCTGCTTCTCCCTCTGCCTAAGTCTCTGCCTCTCTCTGTGTGTCTCTCATAAATAAACAAATAAAATCTTTTTCAAAAAAGCAGAAACTATAAGGAAAATATACCTATGAGCTATTAATTCCAGGGAGTCACTTATATTTTTCTTTTAAATACCAACATGAGTTTAACATATACGAACAGAACATTTGAATGCTCAGCATTTGGTCATCCAGTCATTTAATGAATATGTATATAAACCAATAACAACACCACCAAGAGATGGCGTATCAAAGATACTTATATTTTGGATCTACGTAAGCCCCGCTAAAATAACAGTAAGGAGATTCTTTTAAGCCATAAGCCCATGGGAACATAAACAAGAGGAAAGAGAGTGGCAACAAAAATTGTAGAAGTTAGAAACTAAATGGGCAGGTCATAGCAGATTCAGAGTCCTAGACCAGTCATGAAGAAAGCCAAAAAAGGCAATAGATTTACCCCCAGAGGACTCAACTCTTGCCTGCTCCCAAGTCTCTTCTCCAAAGCAGCTAGAGTATCTTTTTAGAATGTAATTAAAATTACATTATTCCTCAGCTAAAGGTTTTCCAATGGCTGCTTCAGAATAAAATTTAAACTCCTTTCTAGCAGCAATGTCCACAATAGCCAAACTGTGGAAGGAGCCTCGGTGTCCATCGAAAGATGAATGGATAAAGAAGATGTGGTTTATGTATACAATGGAATATTACTCAGCAATTAGAAACGACAAATACCCACCATTTGCTTCAACGTGGATGGAACTGGAGGGTATTATGCTGAGTGAAATAAGTCAATCGGAGAAGGACAAACAGTGTATGTTCTCATTCATTTGGGGAATATGAATAATAGTGAAAGGGAATATAAAGGAAGGGAAAAGAAATGTTGGGAAATATCAGGAAGGGAGACAGAACATAAAGACTCCTAACTCGGGGAAACGAACTAGGGGTGGTAGATGGGGAGGAGGGCGGGAGGTGGAGGGGAATGGGTGACGGGCACTGAGGCGGACACTTGACGGGATGAGCACTGGGTGTTTTTCTGTATGTTGGTAAATTGAACACCAATAAAAATTAATTAAAAAAAAATAAAATAAACTCCTTTCCGTAGTCTACAAAGCTCTGCATGACACGGCTCCTGCCTTCTTCTCCACCCCAGTTTGGGAACACTTTCCCTCTGGATTGATATGCTTTTACTACACTGGTCTCCTTTATTCCTTGAACATGCCAGGTTTGTTTCCCTATCAGGGCCTCCACCACTACTGTTTTCTTTTCCAGAATCATTTTCTGCAAGGTTGCCTCTTCATCATTCAATTCAGATTTGAATGTCACCTCAAGGGCAGCCCTGGTGGCTCAGCAGTTTAGTGCCACCTTCAGCCCAGGGTGTGATCCTGGAGACCCGGGATCTAGTCCCATGTCAGGCTCCCTGCATGGAGCCTGCTTCTCCCTCTACCTGTGTCTCTTCCTCTTTCTCTCTCTGTGTCTCTCATGAATAAATAAATAAAATCTAAAAAAAAAAAAAAAAGAATGTTACCTCAAAAACAGAATAAAACTAAACAAAAACCCTTTCTGGACCATTCTATTTAAACCATTTGCTGTCTCCACCCATCATTGCTTCTATTACAGCACTTATCATCCTCTGAAGTCCCTGCATATAGTAACTCCTCTATCGTGTGTGTTTCTCCCTCTGTAAGGTTTATGACATACACTTCCTCTGCCTCGTTTTCTCAAGTAGCCCCAGCACCTATGTATTCAACTCATATTTGTTAACTGTGAGAAAAAGGAAAGCAGCACTTTGGGAACTGAACTGGGACTTACTCTTAAGATTTCAGTGTTGTTAGGAACTGGCTGCGGTCTTCCGTTATAGAATATAACAATCTTACAGAACATCAACATGAGCCAAAATCACTCTGTGATCATGATGAAGTGAGACAACAGACAAGATCACTTAATAATCTTACCTAAACACAGACTGGAAAACAAAGTCATTGTGAAAACTACAAAAATACTAAATTTTCTCCTCTCCCATCTAGTAAAATCGTTGCCTCTTTAGCAATTATGGATTTGCCTTGCAATTTTCCTCTGTCCTTCTACATAAAATGTCATATGATACCTCATCTTACAATCACTTCTACTTCCTGACAGCACCCAAAACAGAATGAACCTCCCTTTCCTGGATCCTACCCCCAAATCACGTAATACATGCCCAAATTTTATACTAGATCATTTCTAACACTGTTATTGAAATGATCCATGGTTCCCCGAGGTGTGTGTTCTCCCTCATTGCAATGAGTAATACACCCAACTTTCTGGCTACAGGTGGGTTCTTGGTGGTCCAGAAGCCCACCAATATTCTCCAGCAACTATGGGGAATATTGACAAACGGATGGAGAACACTGACAAATGAATGGCCTTCACAATAGTTCCTAATCTAGGGGTAGGGACTCTGTAGCACCCAGTAATTTCTTTATTAATTGACTCCTGAACCTCTTTGTACGAGTCAGAGAGTATTTCTTCAACCAAAGATGATCTTTGCTCCTCCCTCTATGCCTGAATAACAATGTTCCTGCCACTCTCACTTCATCTATCCTCTAGCCTTCTCAAAATAGGACAGGAAGAAAATCTAATTGTGAAAGCTGATTCTTCACACAAACTGCTTTGGTTAGCACCGCCTCCCCCAAAGGACAGGTGGTGTCCTTTTCTCTTTGGAGATTTTTTTCTTCACCTTTAATATGTCATGTGTTTTCTGTTGTGCCCAAGATTGCGAAATCGAGAAACCACCAAGGAGCTGACACCGATGCAAGTACATGAGGGTTTATTGACAAGCTCGAGCTTGGGTCCAAGTATACTCCATACAGCAGAGCAGGGGCTTGGACCCCGAGACTAAGAAGCACAGCAGTGTTATAGGGGCCAGTGGTCAATGAGATTGTAACATACACAGAAAGTTGCACAGTCATTTTGGTCCACATGCAGGTGGTCAAGTGAATCACGATTCACCCTATAGTGACCATTTGAACTAGCCTATTATTCTGGTTAGAATTGGCTCGTAGGTTTGGTGGGCAAAAGAGGGGTTTTCATTCCTTGGCTGGTTAAAGGTCAGAGGTCCTGCATTCCTATGTGTGCTAGTTTCTGATAAGGGAGTGTTTAACAGCTAAACTAGGGTGACAGGGTGACGGAGTGCCTGAAACAGTAGGCAGGTCGTGTGGGGGGTTTTACATGAGATGGCGGGTGTAGCACAGACTGGAGTTAGTCCTGCTCTGCTTGTCCAGGGGTAGGGGATTTTTGTTAGACTTCCTGGGTCCCACATTTTCCTCCTTCAGTGTCACACCCCTACCCTTACTTCTCAGTTCTCTAATCAAACTGATTTTTTTTTCTCTTCAGAAATGTAAATTCCTGCTTTTTCCCTCCCCCCATCACAGGCCATGTAGACATGTACAACCCCTGTCCACGTTCTCTTTAGGCTCGCCCTGTCTCAGGCACCTTCCAGCATCATTCTATCTACAACCCTTCCCTGCCCTAAGCGCAGTGCCCCACTTTGCTTTGTCCTATAACCTCCCCCAACCCAAACCGGGACCCACATCTGCTCAGTGCCCCGGGGCTAGTCTTCACGCCCAACCCCGGCCCCACCCGGGAGCTCTCCCCGCCCCACCCCCTTGCCCAGACCTGCCGCTACCCCACCTGCGGCGCGCGGCCCGGGAGCGCCCCCTGCAGGGCGCTGAGCGTGACCCCCTCCCCGGCGGCAGCGCCTTGCCCCGCCTCCCGCCCACCGCCCACCGCGCACCCGGGCCGCCCGCCCCGCCCCCGCGGCCGGCGCCCCAGCCAATCCGCGCTCTGCGCCCGCCCCGGCCCCGCCCCCCGCCGGCCCCCGGCCCCGCCCCCGGCCCCGCCGCGCAGGCACTCGCGCAGCGGGGAGGCGAGGCGGGTGCGCAGGAGGTGAGTGGGGCGCCGGGTGGGCGCTCGGGGCCGGGGCTCGCGGAGCCTGGCGGGGCCTGGCGGATCGAGGCCGGGCAGGCAGGAGGCAGGCGGGAGGCGGCCGGAGGGGCGCGCCTGGCCCGGCGGGATCCCCTTGAGGAGCCGGACTCGCGCTCGGGAGCCGGCGGCGGTGACCCGGGTCGGGCCTCGGAGGGCCGCGGGGGCGCTGCAGGGCGTCGGCGCTGGAGTCACGGTCCTCGGGACCGGAGGTTGGCCTCCCAGGGCGCGGGCCTGCACCCGGTCATCAAAAAAGAGGGCTTTGCGCCCGGATTTTACAAGTCTGGCATTTTGGAAACCCCGACTCCGCTTCATCCCTAACCTAACCGGGATTCCTAATAAAGGAAACGGAGGCTGTGGGGCCGCGTGGACACTGAGGTGTGCGCGTGCAGCGAGCAGGGCCGCCCCCTCCGCCCTCCGCCCTCCGCCGCCCGCGAGGGCGACCCCGAGGCCTGCCCCCCCCGCCCCCCGCCCGCCCCCCGCCCCCCGAGACGACGTGCGCGGCTCGCTCCCTTCCAGGCCCGCGCCCGCGGTGCAGGTGTCCCCCGGAGCTGTGCAGGAAGCTCGTCCCTTCCCCGCAAGCTCGCAGCCGCGGCTCCCCCTGGGCTCGTAGGTGTCCACGAGCCCGCCTTCACCGCGCGGCCTAACAGCGGGTCTGCCTGGTGCGGGCCAAAGACGGCTGATTCTTTCCACTCTTGCCCCAATGACATGACTTTGAGGCTTATCATTCCCGCTGTGTTTCCCCCAGCCAGCACCTGTTCACCTTCTGGATGCCATCTGTTGCACCGGTGAACCTTAGAAACATTCGAGAAGCGGACGGGCAGGGAGAGCCTAAAGGAGAAGTCATCTCTGCTCCGACTGTTCCCAGCGCGGGCTGCGCGTTCATTAGCGTCAGCCTTTGTTTTTTTTTTTTTAAATTTATTTATGATAGTCACACAGAGAGACAGAGACATAGGCAGAGGGAGAAGCAGGCTCCATGCACCGGGAGCCCGACGTGGGATTCGATCCCGGGTCTCCAGGATCACGCCCTGGGCCAAAGGCAGGCGCTAAACCGCTGCGCCACCCAGGGATCCCAGCGTCAGCCTTTGTTGCAGTCGCTCACCTTAACCTTCCTTGAGCTCCCCACCCACTCGAGTCTACTTAAGTGAACAGTGTGCTCTGGAGTGAAAATAGCCACAGGAATGGTGCCAGGTCACTAGTTTCACCATTTGGAGGTGAGGTTCTCTTGGACCTCCCCACAGCCTGGTTCGAGTCCAGCCTCCTTGTGGAGGGCCCACTCCGGGCCTACTGCGGGGAGAGTGGCCACCTCGCCGTGACCCCATCAGAGAAGGAGGCGTGCAATAACCTTCTAAGTGCCTACCTGTGTGTAACTCACTGGGTGGCCAATTCTGGTAAAGCTGTCAGGATGAACATGTGATTCTTTCTTTTAAATGTTAAAGATTTTTATAAAGGAAAAAAAAAAATCAGATTACCTAAATCTCTTCCTACCTCTCCTCCTGCCTGTGCAAAGTGGTTATATTTAAATTGATCATTTGAGTTTAAGGCCAGAGTTTCAAACTTGGCACAATTCATTTTGACTGTTTTGCTTACACTGTAGCTGTGGTTTCTGTGCCCCCAACAATTCACCAGCCTTCTCAGCTTCTGCCACACATACCTTCTAGTATCTTCATCTTAAATAGTCTACTCCGATGAAAAGAAATAGTTTAATTTTCTGTTGATCAAGCATATGTGGACATGGAACTGACCTTATTTACAATATGCCTTAATCTGGTTTAGCAGATCACCCCGATTCACAGTTCCCCGGTCTTCTTCACAGAGCATTATTTTTAAGGAGAAACTGGAAAAATACAATGAAAATATTGTTTACAATAAAAAATCATATATGTTTGGGTTTTCTCCCAACTTTTCAATGACATCCAGATTTGTTAATCCATTTTTGTTATTTGTGAATATATGTATGGAGCATTAATTGCATTAGAAAGTACTGGTCAAACGTGCTTATGTAAATTGCAGGAAAAAAAATAGCTTCAGAGATTTGGAATCCATAAGTCAGCCTACTTAGATTTTTTTTTGGAGCCTTTTTTTTCCACTGATGCCCCCACAGTTCTTCCTGCATTCATATTGTTTAGTGAGAGAGTAATGAATGAGAAGAAGAGAGTCCAGATGTGGGTATTGAGAAATTCCATCATTTAATGGCAGATTAGAGGAGAGGTAGGAGGGAAATGAGGGATTATGGTATGTCAAAAGCCACGGGAACATGGTGTTTCTGGGAGGAGACAGGGCTTGACAGGCAGTATCTGCAGAGAGCTCAAGGAAAGTGAGGGAATGCCAGTTGTTCACTGGATTTAACAATATGAAGATCGAAATTGACTTGAGCAAGAGCTGCCTCTGTGGAGTAATTGGTACAAAAGTCAGATTGCACCAGGTTAAAGAGTGTATATTGAGGAAAAGAAGACAACTGATAACATAGCTTTTTAAAAGCTTTGCTTTCAAGAGAAAGTAACAGTTTTGATTTGAAGAGGAAATGAGCAACAGAGATGAAAAGGTAGAGTCAAGAGTATTACTTTTTGTTTATGTTTTGTATTTGTTGTTTTTTAACTAGAAGAGATGTGGGCAAGGAAAGTTGTATATACCAGAGAAAGGGGTAATAATCAGTGGGAGCAAGGTCGCGGTAGAGCTGGGAGTGAATGAGATCTTAGTCATGAGAGGAAGAATTATCCTTTTGTGGGAGGGTCACTTCCTTTACTGTGATGGGAAGAAACAAAGGATTTGGGGGGTTTGGTGTTTTTGATTTGGGAAAATTGAAATGATGAATCTGATAGCTTTTGTTTTCTCTGTGATAGGAAGCAAGGTCATCTACTTAGAATTAAGAGGTTTTAGGTTAGAGAAGTGTGGGAAAAATTAAAATAATCATTCTGGACTATGGGAGAGAAGTATGGCCTATCCTTTGAGGGTTTCCAGCTGGGCCTGAGAATTAAACTGCCATAAGGCAGGTGACAGGAGAAGAGCACACACATTTAAGATAAGTTCTGTGTGACACAGGAGTCCTCATAAGAGAATGAAGACCCAAGGAAGAGGCAAAAACAAATGCTTTTTTTAGGAGTTTTATCTCCAGTTTTCAGAAAGAGGATTGCTCCTCTTGCATTTGCTGTTTTCCAAGTGCCTTTAGCCCAAAATAATTCTTATTTTAAAGTGGCATATTTTGGGGTGGCATATTTTGTCATCCTTCCCCAGCAAAATATAGTGTAAATGCTGGAGAGTGTTAGGGGTCAATTTGAGATGAATGACCACAAATTTATGGTGAAACCAAACATCCTATGTGACTTTCCCCAGCATTCCACAGCTTGGCAAAGCCAGACACTGTGGAAGAGTTCATCCAGGGCTGGAGTGTCACAACAGGTGAAAGGACAGATAAGATGGATAAGGCATCGTCAAGAACATTACCCAAGTGGTAGAACTGGCATCTAAATTGGAAAATAAAGGAAAGGGAAAGCTGATTGGGAAAAGGAGAGGCAGCCTCCTAGTGATCTTGATAATATTGAAGAATAGGATAATTAATTGAAAGGAATGGTAGTTTATGGTCAAGGAGCAGAATGTTTGAATTAGTTATTTTCGAATTAGACCAGATTAAGGTAATGGCCAGGTGCAGGGTTAGGATATGATGGTAGGAAAGTGACTAGGATGGAATGGAGCAAATGGACATGGGGATACCAGATGTTGAGTCTGTCATCTCTGAAGCCATTGAAATTATCTGAGATGATCACAGTACTTTGAGAAGAAAACTGTATACCTAATGCCAAAATCTTTAACAATGATAGGAAGATACCAGCAGGCCAGGAGATAACATCGGAGAGGCAGATGAGGGAACTAGTAGTCTGGCAGTGGTAAAATGGACAGCAAGAAAGTCTTAGGTGCAGCGTATGAGAACAAAAGCCAGCACTGAGGAACATAGAAATGGTATCTTCACGCAACAATTTTGCATTAAAGATTGGATTAAAGCAAGGAGAACACTCTGAGAACATAAAGATATGTTGGCATTTGCTGATTTTGATCCATCTGTTCCAAAAGATACAGTGGAAGGTTTGGAAAAGTGGAAAAGAACTGGAAGAACTGGATCACTTGCCAGAGAGTATGTTGTATCATGGAGGTAATATACTGTTGAAGGTAGCTAGAGAGGATGTGGGATTTAGGCTTTGGGATTTCCAGATGAAAACAGGTGGATTTAGTGTTAACTCCCTAAGAAGAATGGGTGCTGAGACCTGGTGGCCAGATGGCATGGTTCACACATGTAGAGTGAAATCCCCCAAGAGCTGCAGTCTGAGATCACATATGATCATTCACTCACCAGCACCTTCTGACTTTACCTTCAAATCAAGGATTCATGTATTCATCTGTTTTGAAAAATGAAGGAACCAAGGTTCAGCAAGAGTCCATGGATAGAAAACTGTAATATCAGAAAACTGTAATATCGGAGTAAGGACTAGAATCTAGGTATCCCGATTCCTAGTGCTGTGTTTTCCCCTAGTTTATCTCAAGAAGGTAGAAGAGGTTTCTCTCAATTGTCTACTTGCAAGAAAGCATTTTGCTTAGACTTGCCTTAAGTACCTAAGAAATTAGGCTAAATAAATAGCTTTGTGCAGTGGCAGTATCTAGCCAATGAGGTTTATCCGAGGTGCGACTATTGCTAATAGAAATTAGGCTAAATAAATGGGCATTTATTTGCTGGGGGGGAAAAAAACCCAACTATGTTATCCTAAATCAAATAACTCCAGGATAGTGAATAAAGATTTTTTTTATATTGTAGCTGTGGTATGGTAATATCTCTCCTTAAAACAATCCCTATTGTCTAACCTAGTTAATATTTTATTCCTGAACATAAGAGTTAATGACATAAAAATAGGCATATTTTGATTCAAGAAAACCTGTCCTTCAACTTGAAAGACTTACAACAGGGGCACCTGGGTTGCTTAGTGGTTGAGCGTCTGCCTTTGGCTCAGGTCATGATCTCAGGGTTCTGGGATCGAGTCCTGCATCAGACTCCCATAGGGAGTCTGCTTTTCCCTCTGCCTAGGTCTCTGCTTCTGTGTGTGTGTGTGTCTTGTAAATAAAATCTTAAGAAGAAAAAAAAGACAACATAAGGGTTAATTATTTACAAAGCAATCAGTATTTCGTAAAAGGACTCATAAATTGCCCATTTACATCATTAATTTATAATGTGATTTTATGTATTCATTCAGTCATTTAATAGTTTTATTTATCAAGTGCCTACTACGTGCCAGAGAATGCAGTGGTAAACTAAACACACATGAAGCACTGAATGAGTGAGTGAATGAATGAATGACCAACCAAACAACAGAAGTGCTTTGCAGAGGATTTAAATAGACTGATGTGATGTAGAAGGGTTAAGAGGCTGTCATTTTAAGCTGAGATCTTGTTGACAAAGTCAGGATTTTATATTTAACCTTTTTTTTTTCAAATTTTTATTTATTCATGAAAGATGCAGAGAGAGAGGCAGAGACACAGGCAGAGGGAGAAGCAGGCTCCATGCAGAGAGCTCGACATGGGACTTGATCCTGGGACTCCAGAACCACATCCTGGGCAGAAGGCAGGCGCAAAAACCGCTGAGCCACCCAGGGATACCCTATATTTAACCTTCTAAGAAACTACAAAATATTATTTCTTACCTTTAGAGCTTTCTCTAGTCTAACGTTTCAGTAACTTAAAAAGATTTGTAGCTGTCTAGCTTCAGTGGATTCCTTGGAATCCATAGAGTGTGTCTCTTTTTCTAAAGTTTAATTAACTATTAGAGATGGAGGCAGTGCCATCCACTGATACAACATTCTCACAGTAAAACCTTATAAGAAGGGGGATTCTTGGGTGGCTCAGTGGTTTAGTGCCTGCCTTCAGCCTGGGATGTTATCCTGGAGACCCGGGATCGAGTCCCACATCAGGTTCCCTGCGTGGAGCCTGCCTCTCCCTCTGCCTGTGTCTCTGCCTCTCTCTCTCTCTCTCTCTCTGTGTGTGTGTCTCTTATGAATAAATAAATAAAATCTTAAAAAAAAAAAACCTTATAAGAAGTTTCTGTGAACTTGAATGTTTTTTAGAAAGCTGAGTTCTTATGCTTGTAAGTAGCAGTATAATAATGGAATTTCGTGTTTCTTTGATAACACTTTTCCTTATAGGTAGAGATGTAATTCAGAATGCATGCCTGTTATGTAACTAGAATCTGTTGAAATAGCTTGCTAGCTCTCTATGGGATTGTTGAGGAAAGTATCATTTGTGAAAATAATCTAAGATTCATTCATATATTCCTTCTATTTGTCAAGGACTTGCTATAATCCTTTTCAAACAACTTGCTAAATTCTGTTTCTAACCACTTTAATTTACTGTCAAAAATTATGCTGTTTTACTAGTGACTATTCTCCAGAAAATTCTGAAATTTGAGTAGGTCCTAGATTGAAATATTCTGGTTTTTATAGCTCATACAAATGAAACTTCTACTTACTATAATTTTATGCTCTTGACTAAATTAGAGCCTTATTTCTTGAATTTATAATATCCTTACACATCTCTAGTTTAAAATGAGATGTGTAAATTTTTAGAAAGAGGATTGTATTATAATGATTCTAGTGACAAGAGATTATATATAGAAACAAAACAACTATCAGAAGTTTTTACTTATATAAGTTTCTGGTCTATTGGTACCTGTGTCTGATAATGATGTAAGTATCATATATTTTCTTCCTTTTAAAAATTTTCTTTTATTCTGTAGCATGTTTTTGGCCCAGAGGAGACTCTGCTCTCTTGAGAGTAGAGCAAAATTCCTGAAGACAATTTATTGTTCAAAAATCCTTGGACTCCCTACTTCTGCTGTAAGTATTACTTAATCACAGATATAGATAAATACTGTACATATCTTGTGGTGTCAAAAAAAGATACAATTTTTCAGCTACTTTATAAGCGTTTTATTGGAATGAGTATTTCTATGATACATAAACCAGAGGTATCATTTGTCATTGCAGGAACTGACGTTCCCTGAGCTACTGCTTGCCTGTGTATGTATCAGACACAGTGCCAGGCATTGCCTATTCATTTCTCTTTTTATCTTTACAAAACTCTTCAAGTTATGAATTGTTATATTCCTGTTCTACAGGTGAGACGGTGGAGGCTTAGATAGATGTAGGAAGTTGCCCAAGGTTACAGCTTTTAAGTGGCATAACCAAAATACCACACTCACTCCTGTCTAGCTCTGGCACTCTCAAGGGCATGCCTTGTCTACTGGAAATAAGATATTATAATGACTATAAGGGCTGGCCTCATGACTTCCAGGTTATAGAAAATGTGGCAGGTTGAGGAGCATGTTCTGTGAAATCATGGGAAAGCAAACAAGTCCAAAACGTGGGTCATAACCACAGAATAGATAACCCAGTTTCTTCAACATGTCAGGGCATGGGAGAAAAGTGGGAGGGGGGATTTCAGAAGGACTACTCCAGGTTGAAAAGAGGCTTAAAAATTTCATCCACCAAATACAACATATGAACCTTGTTTAGAAACTTATATATATATATATATATATTTAAACATTTATTCATGAGAGAGACACAGAGAGGCAGAGACACAGGCAGAGGGAGAAGCAGGCTCCATGCAGGGAGCCTCATATGGGACTTGATCCCAGGTCTCCAGGATCACACCCTGGGCTGAAGGCGGTGCTAAACCGCTGAGCCACCTGGCCTGGCCCTTGTTTAGAAACTTGATACAATAAACTGAAACTGTAAAAAAGATATATATTAATTTTTTTTTTTTATAGAGAGCACATATACTTGAGCAGGGAGGAGGGAGCATAAGCAGGGAGGAGGGACAGAGGGGCAGAAGGAGAGAGGGGGTGGAGCAGACTCCCTGCTGAGCACAGAGCCCTGAGCAGAAATCAAGAGTCAGATGTTTCTTTCTTTTTTTTTTTTTTTTAAAGATTTTATTTATTTATTCATGATAGTCACACACAGAGCGAGAGAGAGAGAGAGAGAGAGAGAGAGAGAGAGGCAGAGAGAGAAGCAGGCTCCATGCAGGGAGCCCGACGTGGGATTCGATCCCGGGTCTCCAGGATCACGCCCTGGGCCAAAGGCAGGCGCCAAACTGCTGTGCCACCCAGGGATCCCAAGAGTCAGATGTTTAACCAACTGAGCCACCCAAGTGCCCCTGTAAAAAAGATATTTTTAAAGGAATCAGAAAAATATGAGTATGGATTGGGTACCAGGTGATACTGTTAATGAAACAAAATCCAACTGAGAACATTTGAAGATCTAGCTGTTTATTAAATGACTCATGAACAGGGCACCCATCCCACTCAGGATGCAGAGAAGAGCTCCAAGGAGTTGTACAGAATGGAAGGTTTTTGTAGAAGGACGGTGAGGAAAGAAAGTAATTAGCAAAGGAGAGTAATTAATTCCAGGCCAGGTAACTTTTCCTTAGCAGGAAAATCAAGGGGTCTTATGCAGATTACCTCATCTTTCTTTGGGGGGTGAGAGGGCCCACATGGTAGATTCTTTGACACTAATTGAAAAATTCCTGACTAACTGGTTAGACTACATTTCTGAATACTAATACATTACGTTAGGTATTAATCCCCAGTTTGGGAACTTGGTCTAAGTGACATCACTTTGGGCTTGTGGTTTTGTTTTGAACAGTTCTCTTGCTCTCCAAGTAACTGAGAGATGTGATCAAAATTTAAGGCATTAACACCATTCTCAGCTACTATTCTTAAGCTCACAAGGTTTTATTTTTCCTTTTTGTGGTACCTATAGGTCATGATATTCCTGCTTAACCTCTTGATATTCACAGGTCACAACTTTCAGTTGACACTTGTTAAGTTGGTTACTTTCTTCATTCCTTAGATGGCCCACTCATTTGCTTGGTGGTTAGTGGCTGCAAACATGCATTTAAAGCTTTTGAGAGAATATAATACATCAGGGGGATTATTATGATTACTATAAGGAGGATAATTAATTGCCAGTGTTTGGTATGCACTTTGGAGCCGTGGTCCCAGGACCCAAACTAATCAAAATCAAGTAAGTTAAAGAAGTCAAAGAAAGACCCCATGGAAGGAGTCATTTTTTCTGTGATTTTATGTAATTTAGTTTCAACTTCCAGATTTGCTAATCCAGGCACAGCAGGTGGCGTTGGCTTGAACACAGACACTTCCTTGTTCAGCTAAAAGAATCAAGAGCTGTTCTATTATCAAGGACAACTTTTGCTAGAGAGGCTCAAGATCTTTGTTAGGCAGCTATCCCATTAGCAACAGATTATGCATTATCTTCAAAAGTGAGGGAGAGGTTTCTGATCACATCTTGTTTTCATGAACTCCTGACCAGAAAAGCATGGCCCTGCCAAAAGAAGCAAATCCTGAATAATGGATGCCTCCTAGTAGGTCTTTTTTATCTCGATGGTATAGATTCAATGAGATGTTTTAGCTTGCTTATGAAAAGTTATCAGTACAATTAGATGACTTAAGAGTCATTGCCCAGCTGTGTGCCAACTAGGCATTCTTAGGCCCAAGGAGAATGATAACTGCCACAAAAACACACAACTGTTCCCTTTAGGTGCTGCTATTAATGAATTCATTCACAGGCGCTATTGCATTCACCCTCTCAAGCCTGGAGTCAGTTAGGTTTTCAGCATCTACCAGAAGAAAACCTCCTAGCTTATAAGAATGAGTTGTTATAAACACCCTGCAAAGATGGGTGTTGCTGGTGTGATGTCTTAGAGAGAGGGCAAGTAAGCTAGATGATCAGGAGAACAAGGAGGTACAGATGTATCAAGATTTACATAAGTAGTTGTGTCTTTTGGGTGCATACATTTATTTATTTATTTATTTATTTATTTATTTATTTATTGGTGCATACCCTTATAATTGAAGAAAATAAAGGCACAGGTTGTTCTGGTTAAAAAAGTTGAAATCAATGGAACACTTTGGAGGAGTTAACTGTAATTTGAGGTGACATTAGGAAAGAAGAGAAATTAGTCACAGGGAGACCAGGGGGTCTCTAGCATCATGGACAGATTGGAATCTTTGATGACAAACCAGCAGTCAGAAGGATTACACCCCCCACCTTAGCAATGGCCTGGGAGACACCCATGAGGGCACTATCTTTCCAGACTAATGCTGAAGGAAAAAAAGAGAAAAAAAATATTTCATGTCAAAGAATGAAGTCTTGATCCCTCCTCTTGGGCAGAAGCAGTTCACCTTGACATGAACAACTTATCTTCCCTGTCAATTTGATTTGGAGATCTCCAGTGTCTGTACAGGACCAGAAGTCAGGTGAGGCTGTCTTTAGCTGTCAGGTGTTTATGCAAGACTCTGCCCTCTAGTTTTGCAACAGTGTCAGTGGTCAGAAACACTTGGTAAGGTCCTTCTCAATTGGCTGTGAGCTGCTTTTTTCCCCTATCCCAGTGGTGCTTCCAAAATGCCCAGTCACCAGGCTCCAGACTGACCAACAGAATACTTTGAACTGGGGTCAGAGAAAGTTTCCTTAACCTGTTGATGGTAGGCTTTAGCATAAGATATTAAAGACTTACAGTAGCTGGTCTTTCTGGCATGAAGGCAGAAGGGATCATACTGGCAAGGGATCAGTAGAAAGTTGCATACCAGTAGACTTTGTCCTACCAGTGACCATTTCATATGAAGTGAGTGTATGTTTCCCTAGGGTGATATTGTGAGTTATCAACAATGCTAGCAGCAGTACCTTATTAGACCAAGGGAATTCAGGAGTTTCAGGGGGCTTAGAGATTTTAAGTTGGAAAATCGCGTAGTTCTTTCAACATTGCCAATGATTGAGGGCAATGGGAACAGTGATAATTCCAAGATGTTTATAAGACCTTTACTAAAGCTCGTATGATCTTCCCAGTGAAGTGGGTGCCTTGATCACCAGAAATTATGGAAGGTATACACCAAGTGGGAAATGTGTTTTCTAACAGTTTCTTTGCCACTGTGAGGGCATTAGCTTTGCAGCAGGGGAAAGCTTTAGCCAGCTGGAAAACATACAAATAATAACAAGAACATATTGATAACCCCAGAATGGTGGCAAATGAATGAAGTCCAGCTGCAGGTGTTCAAAAGGTCCAGAGGGTGGAGGCTTGAGGCTTCTGAGAACAAAAACAGGTTTTCCAGAACTATGGATCTGAGAGCTTACACATTGATGTAAACTGGGTTTTTGTTTTTTCTACAGTCTTGTATAAGCCTTCCCACCAATGTTTATTTATAATTTGTTATTAAAAAAAAACAAACATGGTAGGTAAAGGAATGTAAAATTCAAAAAATAGAATTTACCGTGTGGATGAGAAGAACCAAGGGGCTATCTTGGGCTTCCCATCCCATGTCCCTGACTGTTCATTGAGATTACAGCCATTATGTGCTCATCCTAATTTTTCTGATTCAGGAGCAGACTGTTGCCATGTTGCAAAGACATCAGGATGGCAAGCCTGGCAACAAGAGGTCATTTTTTTTGTAGAAGCAGAATGGACCTTATCTGCATGTACCACAACCTATGGATTCTCTTGCTGCTGACTCTGCATGAAAGTCAGCTGGAGCATTTCCCTGATAGTCAGGTTTAATCCTTTAAGTGTATGTCTGTATTTGAGGACACAACTTCAGAAGATAGAAGAGCAGTGAGGTCATGTACTTGTCCATGTTTGATTGGGATCCTAGTAGACATGAGAAACTCCTTTGTTTCCATATATTCCATACATTCCATATTCATGGACAACCCTAAAGGCATATTAGCCATCAGTATAAATGTTACCAATTGACCCCCCTTTTTTTAAAAAAAAGATTTTATTTATTTATTCATGACAGAGCGAGAGAAAGGTAGAGACACAGGCAGAGGGAGAAGCAGGCTCCATGCAGAGAGCCCCATGTTGGACCCAATCCTGGGACTCCAGGATCATGCCCTGGGCTGAAGGCAGATGCTCAATCACTGAGTCACCCAGGGATCCCCCAATTTGCCCTTTTGATAACCAGCACACTTTGGTGGAGTGTGGAGCTCTGCTTGTTGGGCCAATTTAGCTTGTGGGAGATTTCCCTTTCTAGGTAGTTCATATCGGGTAGTTCATAACCAGCCTGGAAATCCCTTTTTCATTTTTTACAATATGACCCATCAACAAACAAAAGTAGATCAGAATTAGTTAAAGAGGTGTCCCTTGGATCAGGATGTGGTGTCATGAAATGGGATGTTAGTACCTCGCAGTTGTGCAGCTCACCTTCATTACACAGGGGTAGTAATGTGGCAAGATTAGGAATGTTACAACATTTAAGATTAAGATTGGTGGTGAAAGCAGAAGGACTTCATAAGACATTAGTCTGCTTGCAGAGAAATGGGTTAATCCAGAGTTAGGAAGGCTTTGGACAATGGAGTTTGTAAGTAGACATCACTTCCAGAAGTTTAGATCCGCTGAGGCTTCTACCAACTGAAGCTGCAGCTGTAGTCTTAGGGCACCGAGGATAGGTCTTCTAAGTTTTGTTTCAGTTTTAGAAGGCCTATTCATGTTGATCTTCCCAGGGAAAAAGGCTCAGGAACCAAAATTTTAGTAAGTTCATAGAGTAGGGAAGCACATAAAAATTAGGAGCCCTAATTTTATAGTCTATAGTCTGCAATAGCCAGCTAAACCTAGAAACCCGTTAGGCTGTCACTTTGTTGTAGGAAATTCCTGGATTCATGTAATTATTTTTGGAGATAGCTAGATCCCTTTGGCAGTTAGGTTATGACCTAAGTAATGAACAGTGTCCATAGGTGATTATAATTCTTCTTCAGATACTTTATGCCCTTTTTCAGCTAACTGTTGTGTCAAATAAATAGAATCTTGTATGGGTGCCTCTTGATAACGGAACATGGCAAGAAATCATCCACATATTGTGAAAAGCTTGGTTACCTAGGGAATTGGAGTGTACTTCTATCTTGGTGGAGTGGTTGGGAGAAATAAGCGGTTACGGTGAACCTTGGCCTCTGAATACAACTGTCCAGGTGTACTGTTTGTTTTTTTTTTTTTTTTCAGGTGTACTGTTGATTATTCTAAGTAAAGGCAAATAGATCTTGGCTGTCAGGATCTACAGGGATGTTGAAAGAGGCTGAATAGAGGTCTGCCACAGTGAACCGTTTTGAGTCAGGTGGAACTTGTGCCAAAAGGATGTTTTGGAAAGGGGGAATAACTGTCTTGTTAATAGATTTGGACAAATTGCTATCCCCTCCCATTAGGTTTCCAGACTGGCAAGACCCTAGATTGTTAGAGGGGTCAGTACAGAAATTAACTCCTGGACAATTAGGTCTTCTCTTATTTAATCAAGGCCTTGCTTGGATGTTGAGACAATTGAGGAAGAAGTTTAGTCACGTCTATGTGAATTTTTGTAGGTGCTCCACTTTTTATCCTCCCAATATCAATACTGGAAGTAGCCCATTGAATTTCAGGCACTTTGATTAAACTAAGGAACTTTTGTTAGAATTCTTCTATTTCAAGGACAATTTTAAAGGACAGATTGTAAAGAAATAAAAGATCAGGTTCAGGTTGGTCACGGAACTCTAAGGTGAGGTCTCCATTGGAGGCAAACCATATTAATCCTTTTAATTAATTAATTTTTTAACCTTTTTAACTTAGATGGAGTTGGTCACCTAATAGATTGGGGGCAAAAAGGAAAAGTTTTTAGTAAAAGATTCCAGAGTCATTTGTACTGGTTGAGATAGAATTTCTCTCTGAATTTTATTATATAACCCCACTATGGAAACTTATTTTTCACTCCAACGGAACTATTGTCATATGAGAGTGGAGTTTAAAGTATGAACTGTAGCTCCAGTGTCTGCCAGAATTTGGCACAGTTTCCCTTTTTTTTTTTTTTTTTTTAAGATTTGTTTATTTTATTTGAGAGAACAGTAGAGGGAAAGGGAGAAGCAGGTTCTCCACTGAGCAGGGAGCCCGACATGGGGCTTGATCCCAGGACCCTGGGATCATGACCTGAGCCGAAGGTAGATGCCCAACCAGCTGAGCCACCCACGTGCCCCAGTTTCCCATTAATTTTAAATTTTGTTTCTCCTTGGCTGTTTAAGAGCATTGGAGGGTAGTAGTTTACCAGAGGGTCCTCAGAGCCCCCTCAGTTTTGAGACAGGCCCCGATCAGTTTTGTAGACAGACTGTGGGGTCTCTCCCTTGAGGGGGTTTGATCAAGGAATTTGTATAGGAACTTTCAGAACAATTTTTCTTCTAATCCTTAGTTGATTACATTTGAGAAATTGGCCTCTGAGCCAGCCTTCCGATGATGAACCTCTGGGGATCTGGGGATGTAATATAAGTTGGCCAGATATTTTCTGAGGCCGCTGGCCTTGGAGTTGTGGCTGTAAGGCCATGAGTCTAGAAGTCCTTTGTTTATGTTTTCAAAGTGTTCATCTGTGGTCATGAGTGCAGAAAGACCAGTGGCGTTCCATCCTATTTTCTGCCTTTTTATTAACCTACCAATGTCAGAGGATAACCCATGTACAAATAGACCAGCTAGAGCAGGTTGTGTGGCCTTGTCTATTATAAGGAACCCAGAATGTATAGGAAGAGCATTTCCAAATGGGCCTTCAAATCGGCTACAGATTCATCTTTCTTTTGTTTGCACGCTTGAAGAACAGACCAATCAGCGCAGGCAGGGAAGACTTTAGGAATGGCTCGCAAAAGTTCAGTTGCTACTTTGCAAGCTCTTTCTACACAAAAATCTCAGATGTCATCCTTGAGGTTTTGTCATCTCACTTCCTGCATCCATTTATGGCCTCTCCAGGTCCTACCAGCATGCACACAAAGTAACAAAATATGGCAGACCAGGGTCATAGGTCCCAGTTAGGACTAAATTCTTCTAAAAACTTTCAGGGTTCCTCCCTGGGTTTTGGAAATTCTTTAACTATGGCTCTTAAGTTGCCTTTGACCAGGGCATGAAAGATACCTGAGGGGGATTATATATAACTTTAGGTAGCTTAATTTTAAAACATAACTGTTCAATAGTCTCTTCGGAGTAGAAAGGCAGTTCAGAGAGAGACTTAGTAAAAACCTGTGGACTCAGGTAAAGAAGGATGGAGTGGAGCAGTAGGGGTCACATCAGTCTTAGTATATTTTGTTTCAGCCACCTCTTGTGTTTTTTATTTTTTCATTAGCTTTTTGTAATGAGTCTCTTAATGAAGCTATTTTAGAATCTTGAAGCCTTTTGGAAACCTCTGTACACCAATTAAAATAGGTATCCCACTCCGTTTAATTTGGAAATCCTTATTTTCAAGTATACTTTTCGAATGAGTGATCTTGTCTAAGTGGAACATTTCCTTAAAGGCCAGTGCAAGTCCAATTTGTTTTCAGTAAAATGTTACAATTTCTGTAGATATTATAGCTCCCAGCACTATAGTTTTTAGACATAATATAAGCATGCTTGACTCTAGAATTGAAGGATTCTACTAGCTTTTGGGTCTCTCAGAGCTGAACTGACACCTAAAAGGATGTGCCCTGGGGCTGGGAATTATGTATTGTTCTTCAGTGTGCCTTGTTGAATGGAAGTTTTGTTGAGGTTGGCAGGTGACCTAGTGTCAATCTAACCAGTTCCTTGACCAAGAAGAAGGAGGGGTGGTCTTAAGGTGGTAAGTGCTCTAACAGCGCTCTTCATGCCCACCAATTTTTGCAGCTTTTTGACCTCCCAGATCCCTGCTAGCAGTTGCCTTTACTTACGCAAAACAAGACAAACAAATGTGTGCACCTTAACATACCATCAGTAACCAAAACATGTAGCATTTAAAGCATTGCTAGCCAAAAGAAAGCCTCTGCACTGCCAGCAATGCCCAGTGTGGGCAAAACAGGTGACTCCAATCAGGGAGACTATGGATGGGACATGGGAAGAGGATTATAACGTGGAATTAGAGACTGAGCCAAGGGCCAGACTGATGCTTCCTTAGAGCCTCCTGTCAGTCTAGATGGACTCATCAGCCCTGGACTGGCAAGCCAACTCGATCAGTAGCTTAAACACAAAAAGAGCAAAACTGAAACTGAGACAGCCTTACCAATGGATCCAAAGAACTGTTGTTAATTAGATGTGATAATGGCATCAGAGTTATTATAAGAAAATGTTGATAAGTTTCAGAGATATATGCCAAGTACATAGAGGCAAAATGACTTAACATTTAAGATTTGCTTACTCGGCAATAGAAAAAGATTTTAAAAGGAGAAGGCGAGAGATGAAGCAAATGAGGCAAAATCATGATGTGTATATGAGTACTTTATCTTGAGTTATCTGACTGTCATTTTCATAGGTCAAAATGGGTGAATATTAGCAATTTCATAATATTTAACCTAATTTTAATCTCTCGACTTTTTTTTTTAAAGGTTTTATTTATTTATTCATGAGAGACCCAGAGAAAGAGAGAGGCAGAGACACAGGCAGAGGGAGGAGCAGGCTCCATGCAGGGAGCCCGATGTGGGACTCAATCCCGGGACTCTAGGATCATGCCCCCAGCTGAAGGCAGGCGCTAACCCTCTGAGCCATCCAGGCATCCCTAATCTCTCGACTTTTATGTAGGTTTGAAACTTTCATAAAAGCCATGACTAGCTTCTCCCTCTATTTGTAAGTACTATAATTTCTAACTCATAAATACCTTGAATTCTAGCTCTCTTCTTTATTACCACCATAATTATCTTATTTCAGGCCTTCATCCATACAGAAAAGTTCATTGAAGCCAAGGAAGTGGGTGTGATCACCCATGGTGAGCAGACAAAGCCATCGTACTAAACCAAGGGTGTTGGTGTATAGAATTATCACCTACAGAGCTCTGTTAGAATGTACGTGCCCAAGAACTGTCCTAAGAGATTGTGATTCTCCAAGTCTGGAGTGTATTTTGAGAAATATTTCTCGGTAATTCTGGTACACATTCCCAGGTAAGAGCACTGACAAGGCATTATTCAGATTTGCAGATTATCTGGGATAGAATTTAACCCTTTCCACTTTTGACAACCACATCAGGAAAGTACCTACAGTTCACCAGTCCCTTTGCAGTGAACATCGTCGTACAGATAAATAAGTATCCTTCCTACTGTTAGGCAGATGAAAAAAGCAGGCTCATCAGTGTTACCAGGGGTAGTAGTGACAAGTTTAAATCAAGAGAGGCTGGACCTTGTTAGACTTACTTACTATAAACCTGTTTTCTCTGGAAAATTCTCATCCACACCATCATTAATGTCATTGGAAACTTTTTTACATAAAAGTTACATCTGAGGAAAGGACTATAATAGGGCTGGACTGCACTTTATCTGTATCACTTGCATTTTGGACATTTTATTTTTATTGCTTCTGTAACTTTAAAATAATATTTTAAACATTAAGAAAAGAATTACTGCTCTATAAGCAAGAAAAGAAACAAGAACTCAGGATGAAAATCACTATCTGTTCTGTCCCCTACTTGAGTACCTAAATCTTAAAGGCTTAAAAACTGAGATATGAAGTATATATTATCCCTTGGTGCCAAGAAGCCAAAGAAAATAATTAGTAGATAGATGAGTGAAAGATGAAAGGGAGGAAGCAAGGAAGGAAGGAAGGAGTCATTGCTGATAAGATGTCTCATGGGGCACCCACTCCTGCTGCCTCACCATGTGACCCTTGGTGAAACTGACCTTATTGAAAGGTCATTCAGACTGCAGTGTGTAGCCACTGGCTTTCTGCTTTGCTTTCATTAATGATGTGTTTTCTGCTTATCCTCAAAATAGCCTTCTTAAATAGGTCTTCTCAAGGAAATTATTCTGTATGATGCTGTAATGGACACGTTACCCATTTGTCAAAACCGGTAGAATTTGCAACACCTAGAAGGAAACGTAATATAAAGTGGATTCTGGGGCAGCCCGGGTGGCTCAGCGGTTTAGCGCCACCTTCAGTCTAGGGTGTGATCCTGGAGACCTGGGCTCGAGTCCCATGTCAGGCTCCCTGCATGGAGCCTGCTTCTCCCTCTGCCTGTGTCTGTGCCTCTCTCTCTCTCTCTCTCTCTGTGTGTCTCTCATGAATAAATAAATAAAATCTTTTTTTTTTTTTTTTAAAGTGGATTCTGGGTGATAATGTGTCAGTATTGGTTCATCAGTTGTTACAAATGTAGCACTCTGATGGGGGATGTTATTGGTGGAGGTAGCAAGCAGAGGGCTATGGGAACCTGTACTTTCTCCTCTGTTCTGCTGTGAACATAAAACTACTCTAAAAATTAGGTCTGGGGCACCTGCATGACTCAGTCAGTGAAGCATCTGACTTGATTTCAGCTTGAGTCTTGATCTCAGGGTCATGAGTTTGGGCCCCACACTGAGCTCCATGCTGGGAGCTTAAAAAAAAAATAGGCCTATTTTTTTAGTGTCTTCTAAAATTTTCATGCCCAAAGCACACAAACATTTATTTTATAGCAGCTGGGCAGCCCAGGTGGATCAGCGGTTTAGCACCACCTTTGGCCCAGGGCCCGATCCTGGAGACCCAGGATCGAGTCCCATGTTGGGCTCTTGCGTGGAGCCTGCTTCTCCCTCTGCCTGTGTCTCTGCCTCTCTCTCTCTCTCTCTCTCTCTCTCTCTCTTGCTCTGTCTCTCATGAATAAATAAATAAAATCTTAAAAAAAAACCTTTATTTTATAGCAGCTGAAACAAAAACTTTCCCATCTCCTTCAGTCTGTCCTTCCCTAAAGAAATCACAGCTCTCTTTTGACATGAAAATATTATCTATCGTACAATTAGTACACACCCAAGTCTCCTTACCCTGTTTGGTGTAAAGTTACTTACCCTCTTTGTAGCTAAGAGAGTCTTTGCTACTTTCTAAGTAGATGCTAGGTGTTAAGTGTATGGTATGTTTTCCACCATGGATTTAACTTACTTAATCATGGCAATTGCATGGGGCACACATTCTTTTTTTTTTTTTTTTTTTAAGATTTTATTTATTTATTCATGAAAGAGAGTGAGGCAGAGACACAAGCAGAGAGAGCAGGCTCCATGCAGGGACTGCTTCAGTCCCATGCAGGAACTCCAGTGTGAGTCCGTGTGGGACTTGATTCTGGGACTGTGGGATCATGCCCCGGGCAGAAAGCAGGCACTTAACCTCTGAGCCACCCAGACGTCCCTGGGGCACACATTCATTTTCCTTATGAACAAAGGAAGAAACTGAGTTTCAGAGAGGTTAAATAACTTGCTACTTCACACAGCTAGTAGTTTTGATGTTTAATTTCAAAGCAAGATCTCCCTGGCTTGAAAGCTCTGCGTATTAAACAAGCTTGGAAATGTTAATTGGAACATAGGCATGTATTACAGGGCACGGAGCTTGGCAGGCCCCCTGATCTAACTTTAACATCTCTTCCTGGTACAAGTACACAGTAGAAACCCAAGAAGTCTTGCTCACTCTCAAATCCAAATTTCTAAGAGTTGCCCTGATTAGTTTTGCCTGACTCTGTTCATCACCATTCTAATTAACTGTGAGGGGTTGGAGGATGGGATTATATTGTCTAAACAAGCAAAAGGGTTCACCCCTTTAAGTATAAGTGGGGGGCAGTAAATTCACTTCTACAGGATCTTGGCTTAGATCCAGTTTTCAAAGAGAATAAATTAGGCTTTTTTTTTCCTTCACCTGAGTCCCATATTCTGGCATTCCAACCATATATTTACTTATTTTGTCAGTCCCCAGGTTTGAAGAAACTCTTGTTTCTAATAAGCTTGTTTCTCTACAGATATTATTAGATAATTTTCAAAAAAGGGCAAAATAATGACTCCTAGAAATATAAAAATGAATATATATTAAAGAATTTTATTCATATGAGAGAACAAAACAAGTTATAGCCAGTTCAAAGGAAAGTAAAAAAGCATAAATCTATATGTAATAAAGGAATTGAGTTCCAAATGAAGGCAAAACTCTTTTTTCCCACTGGATGGAGGAAAGTCCATCAAAACTCTAGAACCAGAGTTTACACGTCTGTCAGTTACCGTCAGTCTGCAAAGTGCAAATATGTCAAAGGCCAATTTTAGTTCTGTTAGAATCAGCCCTGTAAGTGCATGCTATAGCTATTGCATGTTCTCCACTAAAAAACACTTTTTTTTCCTACAATATATTGTCTCTCAGAGGGGATAGAGATTCCTTCCTTTTCACTCATTTTAGTCAACAAATATTAAATAGCTACAGCATATTAGATACAAGTAATTATAAAATTAAATGACTACATATGTTGCTTAAAAGTTCCAGTTAAATATGTGTGCCCTTGAGTTATAAGTTGGATTTTTATATACTTAAATTTTACACTTGTATATCTTAAGTCATCGGTCCGAGTTCCGTTTCCACTTCTGAGTTTTGCTTTCAGTTCTTCAACCATTACAGGAACGTTCTGTGCCATCTAGTGGCTAAAGACTGATTTGTCTGTTTTTTTGGGAATGTACATATACTCAGAGTTTGGAAGAAATCTAAAATCTATGAGATAACTCTGTTAATGTCTGCTTGCTTGAGGAGTATTTTGTCCAAAAAGAGAAAGAAACCATGATTTCAGAATGCTCTGGAACCTTTTTTTAAATTAAAATTTTTTTCATTTTTTAATAGATCTCTATGTCTTAGAGCATTATTGATAGGTTCAGAGAGCAAAATTGAGCAGAATCTAGAGAATTCCCATATATCCCCTGCCCCCCACATGCACAGCATCCCTTTTTATTGTATTGCCACCACAGTGATGCATTTGCTCCAATTGATGAACCTACATTGAAACATCATTGCTACTCAGTGTCCATAGTTTATATTGGGGTTCACTCTTAGTGTTGTACATTCCATGGATTTTGACAATGTATAATGACACAAATGCACCTTTATGGTATCCTGCAGAATAGTTTCACTGTCCTAAAAATCCTGTCTTCTACTTGTTTTTATTCCTCCTTCCCCCCAAGCCCTGGAAACCACTGATCTTTTTACTATCCTCATGATTTTGCCTTTAAGATTCTTCCATGTGTTGTCTTTGCTGAATAGCTCATTTCTTTTTATCATTGAATAATATTCTGTTGTCTGGTTGTATCACAGTTTATCCATTCACCTAATGAAGGATATCTTGGTTGCTTCCAAGCTCTGGCAATTATAAATAAAGCTGGTATAAACATTCATGCACAGGATTTTTTATGAACACAATTTTTTGACTCCTTTGTGTAAAAACCAATGAGAGTGATGACTGGGTTATATAGTATCTTTAATTTTATAAGAAACTACTCTGGCAGCTTTTTAAATCAGCTTTATCAAGATACAATAAACAGCATCCATTGAGTATAAAACTCAATGATTATTTAAAGATATGTATATATATGAAACCATTGCTGAGTCAACATACAGAACATGCCCTTCATTCCTAAAAGATTCCTTTATGTTCCTTTGCAGTCCATCCTTCACTCGGTTGATTTGCTCTAGCTTTATAGATTAGTTTGCTTTTCTGAAAAAATTACTATTTTAAGGGTGTCTGGATAGCTCAGTAAGTGGCCCTTGATTTTGGTTCAGGTCATGATCTCAGGGTTGTGAAATCAAGTCCTGTGTCCAGCTCTGCACTTGAGCATGGAGCTTGATTCTCTCTCTCCCTCTCCCTCTGCTCCTCCCACCCCTACTCACATGTACATTCTCTCTCTCTCTAGAAAAATAAAGTAATAAATAAATGAATTAAAATTTTTAAAATGATTTTAAAATTATTTTGTATTAATCGGATTATATAGTGTGTACTATCTTATTCTTTCACGTGCATAATTTTAAAATTTATGTATGTTGTAATATTCCTTTTTATTTCTGATCAGTATCCCATTATATGGATATACCATCATTTGTTTATCCCTTTATCTGTTAATGGACTTTTAGGTTGTTTCCAGTTTATTGCTGTTGTGAATAAAACAATTATGAACATTTGTGTACAAGCCATTGTATAGCCATACATTTTCATTTCTCTTAGATAAATACCTAACAGGGTGTTCTACTATGCATTGGCAAACTGAATTTAAATTAAGAAACAAGGGATCCCTGGGTGGCGCAGCGGTTTGGCGCCTGCCTTTGGCCCAGGGCGCGATCCTGGAGGCCCGGGACCACGTCGAGCTCCCTGCATGGAGCCTGCGTCTCCCTCTGCCTGTGTCTCTGCTTCTCTCTCCTCTCTGTGTATTCTCATGAATAAATAAATAAAATTTAAAAAAAAAATTAAGAAACAAAAACCTAACAGTAGAATGGTTCGGTTGTAGGGTACATTTATTTAATTTTTAAGCTAAGTGACTTTCCAATGTGGTTGTACCATTTTACATTCCCACCAGGGGTTGTATGAGTTCCAGCTGCTCCACATCCTTACCAACACTCAGTACCTACAATTTTAGCCATTCTGATCTGTATCTAGTAGCACCTCATTGTGGTTTTATTTTGCATTTCTCTAATGACTAATGACATTGAGGATCTTTTATGTGCTTTTGGACACCATTCATATATCTTCTACAAAGGGGCTGCCA
The DNA here is from genome assembly GCF_018345385.1 of Vulpes lagopus. Lineage (NCBI taxonomy): Eukaryota > Metazoa > Chordata > Mammalia > Carnivora > Canidae > Vulpes > Vulpes lagopus. The sequence continues at coordinate 148,379,433 of NC_054826.1, forward strand.
AATCTTGTTTGCCTTTCTATTGAGGTATAAAAGTTCCTTTTGTATTCCAAATAGTAGTCTTTTTTAAGATATGTGTTGTAATACTTTCTCCCATTCTGTGTGTCACCTGGCAACTATTTAAGATTTGTGAGCCCGGGCAGCCCTGGTGGCCTGGCTGTTTGGTACCGCCTTCGGCCCAGGATGTAATCTTGGAGACCTGGGGTCGAGTCCCATGTTGGGCTCCCTGCAGGGAGCCTGCTTCTCCCTCTGCCTGTGTCTCTGCCCTCCTCTTCTCTGTGTGTGTCTCTCATGAATAAATAAATAAAATCTTAAAAAAAAAAAAAAAAAAGATTTGTGAGCCCACTGAATGATATTGTAGGAGAGGAAAAAAAAATAACCCTAGCATCTACCCTCCTAGGTTTTCTGATGGAGGCCCTGCAAATTAGATTTACAAAAGACAGATTAACTAGAGTAAAACATAGTTAATTAACATATGCATTGTACCTGCGCTTGAGAGAGCTCAGTGATGAGTAACTAACTCAAAAGGGGTGGTTACAAACTTGGGTTTGTATAGCATCTTAAGAAAGAAATGTATAGAGAAGTGAGAAGACAAATGAAAAGGGGCTTAGGAACGGAATATCAGGGTAGTTTTAGTAAGTGTTTTTATGTAGACTCCTCTGGTGCTATTTCAGAGTCTAGAATTGTCTCTATTATCTTGCTTATCCTGGTAGAGAGGGGAGGGCAGAGAGTTTTTCTTTCGTCTGCCTCTTCTCAGTTGCATTCAGCTCAAAATGGTCCTTATGTCAAAGTGACATACTTTGGGGTAGCATAATCTGATTCTCTACAAAATCATAATAGATTTCATAGAATTTTTTTAAGTCAACCAGTAATAATAAACATTTTTTTTAATGTTTACCATGTGCCACTGCACTATGTGCTTTACATGATGTCTCCTTTAATCCTTCTAACTGTCCTATTTTGTGAATACTATTTTCATCTCCAATTTACTAGTAAGAAAATGTGGATTTGGAAGGGTTTAGTGATTTTCTTTAATCACACTCTTAAGGTCTTTAAACACCATACTATATGTAGTCAGGTAGATTGTGTTTAAATAGTTTCCTATGGCCACTGTAACAAATTACCACAAACTTGGGGATCCCCGGGTAGCTCAGCAGTTTGGTTGCCCACCTTGAGCCTGGGGTGTGGTCCTAGAGTCCCGGGATCGAGTCCCACGTCGGGCTCCCTGCATGGAGCCTGCTTCTCCCTCTGCCTGTGTCTCTGCCTCTCTCTCTCTCTCTCTCTCTCTCTCTCTCTCTCTGTCTCTCATGAATAAATAAAGTAAAATCTAAAAAAAAAAAAAAAAAAAATTACCACAAACTTGGTAACTTAATAATATAGAAATTTATTATTCTCACCTCTGATTCAAATGAAAATGAAATTTTCAAATGAAAATTCAGTCAGTATCACTGGGCCAAAATGAAGGTGTCAACAAGAGGCTCTAGGAAATAATCTGTTCCTTATGTCTTCCAGCTTCTGGTGGCTGCTAGTACTCCTTGGCTTATGGTCATATCAGCCTAATCTGTAAGGCCAGCATCTTCAGATTGCTCTCTGCTCCATTTTCATATGGCCTTTTCATTTGCATGAAACGAAAATTTTCATTTTCATTTTCATTTGCATATCTTCTAAAGATACCTGTGATTATATTTAGGGCCCACCTAGTTAATCCAAAAAAGAATCAAGACCAACTCAAGACCCTTAATTTAATCACATCTGCAAGAATGTAAGGATATATATCAATGTACAAAGCAATAGTCACAAGTTCCAAGGGTTTGGATGTGGACATCTCTTGAGAGGTCATTTCTGAGCCTACCATAGTGGGAATTATGAGAAGATCATATCAAACAGGGGGGAAGAATTTGAATAAAAACATGGGAAATAGGTGCCTGGGTAGTTCAGTCAGTTAAGCGTCCAGCTCTTGATTTTGGCTCAGGTCTTTATGTCAGGGTTGTGGGATCAAGCCCTACATTGGGCTCTGTACACTGGGCATGGAGCCTGCTTAAGATTCTCTCTCTTTGGGGAATCTGGGTGGCTCAGTTGGATGAGCATCCAACTCTTGCTTTTGGTTCAGGTCGTGATCTCAGGGTCATGAGATTGAGCCCTGTGTCCCGCTCTGTGCTCAGTAGGGAGTCTGCTTGAGATTCTTTCTGTCCCTCCCCCTGCTCTCTCTTGTGTGCACGTGCACTCTCTCTCCCTCTCTCTCTTAAAAAAGAAGCAGCAGCAGCAGCAGCAGCAGCATAGAAAACAGAAATACCATGAATGTAATTAGAGAATGACAAGTGGCCCTGTGCTATTGAATCACTGTATGTGAGGGGATGGCATGGTGGAAGAGAAGTCTGGAAATAGATTATGGGCCTTGAGTGCCAGTTTTGAATTTGAACTATGTTTCATAGTTTGATGAGAATCACTGAAGATTTTAGAGCAAAGTGATAGCATCCCATCTTCTGTTTTAAGTGCATACTGTAGCACTGGGTGATAGGTTAGAGGAAAGATTCCATTGAAGTACTTAAAAATAAGGATAGTACTTAAAAAGAGGTAGGATTTCATTCATATGTTCAAAAGATACTTGTAAATACAACCTTCCAAACACCATTTTAGATACTGAACAAGATATAAGTCCTTGTTGTCTGAGGTTTTCATTTTTGTGAGCAAGATAGATAATTAGGAACTAATAATTTCAAATAGTGGTGAATGTTTTAAGAAAACTGAATAGAGAAATATGCTGGGGATCCCTGGGTGGCTCAGCGGTTTAGGGCCACCTTCAGCCCAGGGTGTGATGCTAGAGTCCTGGGATCGAGTCCCACGTCGGGCTCCCTGCATGGAGCCTGCTTCTCCCTCTGCCTGTGTCTCTGCCTCTCTGTGTGGTCTCTCATGAATAAATAAATAAAGCTTTAAAAAGAAATAGAGAAATATGCTAAAATCCTTGGTGGGGCTACTAGGAAAGAGGCAATGAGTAATATTAAGGCATGTAGTTTTAGAAGACTTTTGAGGAGGGTATATTTTAATGTTTGTGTGTGTGTGCGTGTGTGTGTGTGTGTGTGTGTGTGTTTAACCATACAAATATTTATGGAGTAGGGAAAGAACCTCATTTGCATCTCCCCCAAGGCACCATGAGGTCTGACCAAACACACACACACACACACACACACACACACACATACACACACCTTCCTTGCTACACACCAGTTTCCAAGGGCAGGAGGCAGCCATTGCTCCTCAGCATACACCCAACAAACAAAGTCAAGGTGAGGTGAAGTGGAGTGGGGAATCTGGGGAATCATTGAATAGAATGACATGAGGAGCCAGCCACATAAGTAAGATCTAACAGAAGGGCATTCCAAGCAGAGCCCACAGCAATTGCAAAGGCTTTTATATCAGCAACATTGCTGCACTGTCTTTTTATTCCAAGATTGAGGCTAAAGGAGTAGCCCGCCTGTCAGAGACATGGTCTTCTCATAGTAGGGGAGAGAAGCCAAAACCATGCAAAAGCATTTACATGTTCTTAGACGTGTGTGTCACATCCATTGACCAGAGCAAGTCACATGGGCAATCTCAAAATCACTTCTTCAGAAAAGTAGAGGTGAATAACTATACAGAGTAATATAATGATAGGAACAAACCAGGTATGTTTGAGGTATAGGAAGAAGAGAGGCTCAGTGAAAATAGGAAACCTTGGTTTGTTTTGTCACTGATATATCCCACACCAAAGGGTGCCTTGTACACAATACATATTCAATAAATATTTGTTGCATGAATAAACGAAAGCCAGTGTGGTTAGAATGTAAACACGACATGAGGTTGCAGTCACTAGCAATGTATCAGCTGGCATATAAGAGGAGACTTCATTTCACCCCTGCCTTAGAATTTGGTTCTACAGCCAGCTCTTTCCCCTGGCCCTCTGTTGCAGCAGTAGAAGCTTCAGCTCCATATCTTTAGCTCTGCTACAGATTCAGGGTATCTGCAGCACTCTCCCCATGAACCTTCCCGTTGAGATGGACTGCCAGAGCCTGAGACCCTTCCCTTCTTTTAAGAACATCATCAACTCCTATTCCCTGGAAAATGCTCTTTTTCCCATTCCAACCATGTTTTTCAGTAGAAGCTAATTTTTTATAGAGGTACTATCCAGGGGTGTTGACAGGTTCTGGCTCAGGGAGCATACCTGGAAGAATCGGGGGATTGTGAAGTCAGGTTTGTTACCTTTATTTGAGTGATAGTGAGCACATGAAAAAGACATCATCCAAAAAAGAAAAAAAAAGAAAAAAAAAGAAAGGCATCATCATTCAGCTACATCTCTATACTTGTCATGATCTTGCTCTACACTGCTTTTGCTGACATTTTTTTCATCATGGTCTTAACAACCATACTTACATAGTACTTTTTAAATTATTGGGGAAAAGCCACAGTTTATTAGCCAAGGCCAGGTCATTCAGAGTCCTTCCCTAGAATTTTCCAAATTGGAGTAGAGAAAGCAATACTCAGTCCCTCTGGTGGTGAAATTGGGAGGCGTGACTGTGCTTTTGTCTCCAGTGGAGAAAAGCAGACCAAGATTGGGTAGAAATGTAGATGAAGCAGAACCTGGTGAGATTCAGGTTTCTGGCTTCAGTTACCCATAAGCCTAGCTATACTTCTTTCCTTATTGTGGTGACACGAGCTTTCTAATAAATTCCCCTTTTTTGCCTAAACTGATTGAGTTTCTGTCTGTGCAACTAAGAGAACTGGGTAATATAGCTTCAGGAGCTTCAAAGGCATCTATGCACTGATCTGTTTCTCACACTCAAAGCTAGGAAAGAGTATAACAAAGTTTTTTAGTCAGATTCAGATTTCTGGCAAACTCTCAAACTGGTAAAGTGTCAGTAAATTATGCAATTTTTTATGCAATTATTTGTAAAGTTTCTTTTTATTTTTAAAAAAATATGTATTTAGGGGATCCCTGGGTGGCTCAGTGGTTTAGCACCTGCCTTTGGCCAGGGCTTGATCCTGGAGTCCCGGGATCGAGTCCGTGTTAGGCTCCCAGCATGGAGCCTGCGTCTCCCTCCTCCTGTGTCTCTGCTTCTCTCTCTCTTTCTGTGTGTCATCAATCAATCAATTAATCTTTTAAAAAAAATATATGTATTTATTTTAGAGACAGAGAACATGAAAGAGTGAGCACAGGGAGGGGCAGAAGGAGAGGGAGAGAGAAAACTTAGCAGACTCCTCAATGAGTGTGGAGCCCAACTTGGAGGCTGTTCTCATAACCCTGAGATCGCTACTAGAGCTGAAACCAAGAGTTGGACACCTGACTGCATCACCCAGAGGCCTGCAAAATTTCTTTTTAAAACAGACCTGTAGGGCAGCCCTGGTGGCACAGTGTTTTAGTGCTGCCGGCAACCCAGGACGTGATCCTGGAGACCCTGGATCGAATCCCACGTCAGGCTCTCTGCATGGAGCCTGCTTCTCCCTCTGCCTGTGTCTCTGCCTCTCTCTCTCTCTCCCCGTCTCTATGAATAAATAAATAAAATCTTTTAAAAAAAATAGACCTGTATATTTTTTAAAAAGACATTTAGGGAGTAAGTGCTGAGGAATGAAGGAAAATGACACTGTGTTATCACTATGGTTGTTGGAACATCAAATTTTATACCTTACATTTTCCATAAAAGTAAACCAAAAGTTGTGTGTTTAGTTAGCTTAGCTGGAACTAGATGACTATATATTGATATATCATCTTTCTAGTGATAATAAATACTTGTGTTTATAGGGCATTCACCTCCATATCAAACTTTAAAATGGAAGGAAATGGAAACAGAGCAGAAACCCTATAATGAAATGCACAGTGGAAACACTACCTATAATTGCAAAACACTGGAAGTAACAAATGCCCAAATGATAAGGGATGAATGAGTAAAGTGTGGTATATAAATAACCTGAAATAATATCTGCTAATTAAAAGTGAAAATTTTATGATGACTGAGAAAATTTGTAACATCATTAAGATACTCTGTTAAAAGAAAAGGCAAATGTTTTAAAAATTACATGTGATTGCAACTATAAATAATGGATGTTTTGGCTGCCCTACCTGCCCAGACAGCACATTAGAGGGTTGCCCATTATATGGTCATTTACTTTCTGCTCCAGCCTAGACCTGAAGTACTAGAGTCTGTTTCTCATGTCTGATTATTCTCTTTATCTCTCTAACCATCAGCTTTGTTATTTCTGTTTCTGACCTTTTCTTGCACTCTTTATCCTTTTTATGCTTGACTCATAGATGTAACAGCTTCAACTTACCCAGCTTCACCACACCATTTCAGAAGACTTTCTTACCTATCCTATCCCACCTAAAACCAACAGGTCTTACAGGCAGAGTCCTCAAAATATATATAGTTGAAACTGTAGTATACTAGAGTCATAGATAACTGGTAATATTTTTTCTTCTTTCCAAGTTTTTCTTGTTCAAACACCATTGCAGTAATCATTTTAGAATAGCAATAAGCTTTTCTCATCTCTGCCAAGAGTGGCACCTAGTGGTGAATTTGTAGAACTTCACTTTTCAGCCTCAAGTTGACAAAAAAAGATGCTAATTATTTCACTAGCATTTTTGTGTTTATCCCATATGAGTGCAATATATGTATGCCAGGCATTAATCTCCCTGGGAGCAGGAACCAGCTCATGAAATAGCTGGTCCAGAAATTATGCAGGTCCTGTAGATTTCCTATCATATACCTGAGGCTCATACTTAATTCCCCATAGGATCCAGTTTTATTTTCATTTCATAAGACTGAATCTACTCTGACAGTAATTCTTATATAGTGCGTATTTGCATCTATTCCTGAATCTTGATGTTTTTAGACACTATAGGGTGTCTTGTTAATGTTCATCACTGTATTAATTTCCTCTGGCTGCCTTAACAGAGAACTACAAACTAAGTGGCTTAAGCAACAAAACTGTATTAGCTCACAGTTTTGTAGACTAAAAACCCAAAGGCAAAGTGTGCCAGGGTTGGTTTCTTCTGTATGATGTGAGAATGAGTCTGTTCATGCTTTTCCCCTAGTTTCTGGTAGTTTGCTGTCAATCTCTGGCATTCCTTGGCTTTCAAAAGCACCACCTCGATCCCTACTTTCATCTTCATGTGACATCCTCTCTGTATGCCAGACTGTCCCCAAGTTTACCCTTTATGTAAGGACACTGTCATATTGGATTAGCCTCCTTGCAACCCATGACCTTAATTTAACCAATTACATCTGCAACGAACCTATTTCCAAATAAGGTCACATTCTGAGGTAATGGGTGATAGGGCCTCAACCTGAATTTGGAGGGGTACACAATTCAGCCCACAATAATCATTCTACCTCCAGACTTCATTTCTGCCATGTTGGTATCAGGCATAGCCATGAATTGCTTTGGCCAATACCATGTGAGTAGAAACGGTATGTGAACATCTAAGTAGAAACTAAAAAATTTTTTCCCTCTCCTATGAAACTGACAGTATTCCAAAAAGAGGCTATTTCATCAGCTCATGTCTCAGAGTGACAGTGACATGGAACAATGCAGCAGCTGACCCTCAGTGAATATGTAGTATGAAAAAGAAGCCTTTGTGATTTTAAGCTACCAAGACCTTGGGGTCATTTGTTACTGAACCATAAATTAACTTAAGCTGATGCAATAAGTACCTAACATAATTTAAGTTAAGCCAACTGATACCATACGTTCACTTCTAATGTGTGGATTTTTGCATTCATTCATCAGATACTTGCTGAAAATTTTCTATGTGCTAAGCGTAGTTCTATGTGTTGGACACCATTATAGTTAATTTTGTGTCAACATGGCTAGGCCAAGGAACCCAGATATCTATATCAGTGTAGATGTCTCTGAAGGTGTTTTTCAAATGAGATTAATATTTAAATCAGTAGATTTTAAGTAAAATGCCCTCTATAGAATATGGGTGGGCCTGATTTAATCAATTGAAGGCCTTAAGAGAAAAAAGATTAAGGTTCCCCCCAAGAAGAGAGACTTCTGCCTCTAGGCTGCCTTTAGCCTCTGAGCTGTAACACCAACTCTTCTTGGGTCCCCAGCCTGCTGGACTGCTTTGCAGACTCCAAACTCGCTGGCCCCCACAAGTCGCATGAGCCAGTTCCTTGAATCGCTGTATGTATGCACATCCAATTGGCTCCATTTCTGTGGAGACACCTGATTAATACAGACACATACCAGTGAACAAGCTAGAACTAATCCTCAGTGCTTACAGTCTAAGGAAGGATATAGGTAAATAAACAGGAAAATTATGTGTTATATAATAAATGATGGAAAGTACTCCATGTAATAGGAGAATATAAGAAGAGCACATAACCTTGACCTAGGGAATCAGAAAATACTCTCTGGAAGAAATGAAGTCTAACTTGAGAGCTGAAAAGTGGCAAGTGGATTAGGAGTTATTCAAGTGCAGAAACAGGGTGGTGGGGAGCAGGGATCAAATTGAGTATAGCATTCTCAACAGGAGCATTATTGCCCTCAAGGGGAGAAAATTGGTGCTTGGCAGGTGAAATCAACCATAGCTAATACAATGTTTTGTGACCTTGTAAAGCTCAACCCTGCCTTACAGAATCATACTTCTTATTCTATAAGGCAGTGGGGGAGACGATTAGAAGAAATATCTAAAAGGTCTCTTTATGGGGGCAGTGATGAAAAAGAGGTTGAAAAACATTGGTGTAGAAAGACCATTAAGATAGAGGAATGATCTTATGTGAAGGTACAGAAGTAAGATGGAATATCTGAAATATTAAAATGGTTGAGGCATAGAAGTGAGAGGAGCAGAGACCGGGAGGTTGTGAGAGAGACTGTTCTGGACATAAATTTTAAAATTAAATCTGGAAATGTGTTTTGCCTTCAATTATCCAAATATTTTAAGTAAAATTAGACTTTATGTCTAAATGATCTGCTGCAGACTTTGCTCACTTTTATATATGATTTTGTACTTTGTAGCCACATGCTAAATGAATCATTAAGTTTTAAATATTTTTTTAAGTGAAAAGGACAATTGTTAAAATATCTTTTGCTGTCTATCATTCTGGGATTTTTTAGTTTTATAATTGTAGTTTCTAGAATAGCATCGTGTTCAGGTGGGTACTTAATCATAATGCTATTCTGGAAGACACCTTAACCTCTGGAGAATATGCATGTGATTTACTTCATTGGAGTTTCAAGGATTAAAAAATATGAGAATAAAAGATATTTTTCTTGGTTCCATTGTTGGAATAAAATGAGAACAATGATCTATTTAATAACCATTATCATTATCTTCTTCCCGGATTGAATTAAAATTGCTTTAATATTCTATTAGGAAAAATCTTTGTAAAAATGCTGCCAATCATTTTTCTCCCCTAGCAGCTTGTTAACAGTGAACTCAACGCTAATTCAGTGCTTTGGGGAGATAGTATAAACTTAATTTTAAGATCTAGAGAACTAAGAAATTGTATGCTGTACCATAATTTTAACTTTTAATATTTTTCTACCATAACTCTAGCTTGCTTGATGTAAGGAGACCCGATCTAAACATCTAATATACATTTTTTAGGAGGCAGCATTCTGGTAATATTTTTATAAGGTTTTATTACAGAAAAGACAGTATATAGAAATAGATCTGGGGCACCTGGGTACTAATTGGTTAAGCATCCGACTCTTTTTTTTTTTTTAATTTTTATTTATTTATGATAGTCACAAAGAGAGAGAGAGAGGCAGAGACACAGGCAGAGGGAGAAGCAGGCTCCATGCACCAGAGCCTGATGTGGGATTCGATCCTGGGTCTCCAGGATCGCGCCCTAGGCCAAAGGCAGGCGCTAAACGGCTGCGCCACCCAGGGATCCCAAGCATCCGACTCTTGATTTCGGCTTGGGTTGTGATCTCAGGGTTGTGAATTGAGCCCTGTGTTGGCGGAGGAGGCGGGTGGAGGTGGGGAGGGTTTGTGCTCAGCATGAGTCTGCTTGAGATTCTCTCTCTCTCTCTCTCTCTCTCTCTCTCTCCCTAGCTCTGCCCCTTTCCCTGCTCATATGCTCACTCAAAAATAAATAAATAAAATCTAAAAAGAAATCTGGGTATGTATTTCAGAGTAAAACTGCCTGGGTTCAAATCCTGAGTTGAATCTATTTGAGTTTAAATGTTACCAGCTTTTGGGATCCCTGGGTGGCGGGATCGAATCCCATGTCGGGCTCCCGGTGCATGGAGCCTGCTTCTCCCTCTGCCTGTGTCTCTGCCTCTCTCTCTCTGTGACTAGCATAAAAAAAAAAAAAAATTTTTTTTTTTTTAAATGTTACCAGCTTTTGTAAACTTGAGCAGGTGTATGAAGTTCTGTAACCTTATCCTCTATACCTCACTTTGCCTGTATGTAAATTAGGGATAACAAGAGAACCACTACATAGAGTTGTTGTGAATATGAAATGAGTTAATTATGTACAACACTGAGAACAGTGCTTGGTACATACTCAGTACTCAATAATATGATCTCTTATTATTTGGGACTCTTTATTGAGTAGTTTTAAAACCTTTTTTTTTTTTTTTTTTTTTTTTTTGAGTGCTTCTGCCATACAAGATTATTTGTGGAACTGTTAGGACATCTTACCTAAAACAATCCTCAGAGAATAATTTAAGGCATTTTTTTAAGCTGACTTTTTTTTTAGTATCATTATTGTTCTCTTCAGTATATTTCAGGCCTTCAAACTGGCTTCTTTTTTTAGGCTAGGATGAAATTTTTATTCTTTTGTGATAAACATCCAAGGATCAGAAGAAAAAACAGCCCTTAGGGGAGTAGGTGGGAGATGATTCCACTTCAGATTTTTGCACTGGGGTCTGGCATTTGTCATTATGGTACTTCTTTTTCCATGGCAACAATAGGGAAAAGAGGTAGAGTTATCTATGATTTTCTGGCTTTTTTGAATTTTGATTAAAGAAATATTAAAAACCTTTCAATAATTATATCTTTCAGAAGATGTCTTTGAAAATTACCAATGCAAAACGAATTGAAGGCCTTGATAGTAACGTGTGGTAAGTATCTTAGAATAAACAATAATAATTTGGTGAAGCTTTTCTCCTACATGTTTTGATATTCTTAGTTGGGAATTGTTAGCCTCCTCTATGATCTACAAATAAAGACATTATAATTTATTTATCAAGTGAAACTGGAAGGAAGTTAAGAATCCATACCCTGATTTATTCATCTGGCACATGTGCTAAGCCTGCAAATAAGGCAGAGAAAAGGACAAAGAACTTCTTGTGATCCATGAGGAAGCTGGTATTGTTGAGGGAAGAAAATAGATGATGAAACTATGGGTATCATGAAATTGAAATTTGTAAGAAACTTTTAAGTTTATTAGTTCAGCCATCATTTAATGAGATAGTCATTTTGTAGGTGGTAAAGTTTTTGTTGGGAACTCACTTCGTTTTTATTTGTAAGACTAAATGAAGTCTTAGTTTCTCAGTTTTATGTTAAGATCATGAGGTATAAAAAGCTAAGTTGGTAATTATTAGTACTAATTAGTATTTTTTAATTTTAGGATTGAATTTACAAAGTTGGCTGCTGACCCCTCTGTTGTGAATCTTGGTCAAGGCCTCCCAGATATATCCCCTCCTATATATGTGAAGGAGGAGTTATCAAAGATTGCAGCAATTGATAGCCTGAACCAGTATACACGAGGCTTTGTAAGTATATGAAGACAATGTGGGGCATGAACTTGTATTTTATATTGTATTGTGTAGAATGTCATCCTATCACTTATGTATACTTGACTTTCTGGGACCAGCTGTCCCAACCTGATAATCAGAGGAACCCCCATCATTGCCTTTCTCTACTAAAAGGAGCAGTTCCCAACTTCTAACCCCTCCTATCTTGGTCCTTCCTTTACTGCTGTTCTAGTGTAGGGTCTTATGGCAACAAGGAAGGGAGAGTTGCCTCTTTTTTTTTTCCAATTTATTTAGTATTATTATTCCAGTATGGTTAACATACAGTGTTATATTAGCTTCAGGTGTACAGTATTGTGATTCAGCAATTCTATACATTACTCAGTGCTTATCACTATGTGTACTCTTAATTCCCTTCACCCATCTCACCCGTGCCCCTACTGACCTCCCCTCCGCTAACCATCCATTTATTCCCTCTAGAGTTAAGAGTCTGTTCTTTGGTTTGTCTCTCTCTCTCTCTTTTTTTCCTTTGTTTTGTTTCTTAGATTCCACATTTGAGTGAAATTGTATACTATTTGTCTTTCTCTGACTTATTTCACTTAGCATTATACTCTCTAGCCCCATCCATGTTGTTGCAAATGTCAGGATTTTATTCTCTTTGATGGCAGAATAATATTCCATAATGCATATAGTATATATACTATATACATGCACACATACATTCCATTTTATATGTGTATGTATATATATAAATATATACACACACATACACTCTACATCTTCTTTATCCATTCATCTCTCTCTCTTTTTTAAGATTTTATTGTTTATTCATGAGAGACAGAGAGAGGCACAGACATAGGCAGAGGGAGAAGCAGGCTCCATGTGGGGAGCCCGATGCAGGACTTGATCCTGGGACTCTGGGATCACGCCTTGAGCCAAAGGCAGACACTCAACCACTGAGCCACCCAGGTGTGCCATCCATTCGTCTCTCAATGGACACTTGCGCTGGCTATTGTAAATAATGCTGCTATAAACATAGGGTGCCTATATCTTTTTGAAGATTCTTTAGGTAAATATCCAGAAGCATTACTGGATCATATATAGCTCTATTTTTAAGTTTTTGAGGAACCTCTATACTGTCTTTCACAGTGGCTACATCAGTTTGCAGAGAATATTCTCTTGGCACACATCATATTTTCTCTCCCATTAACACATGCAGCCTCAGCACTGGCCTCTTAATTAATATTTTATTTTCAGCTAGTTACTTTCTTCCTCTCTGCTTCTCTGCCGATCCCTGTACTTCTGTGATGAAATACCTAGGATATCCAAAGATCCCTAGATTCTACCAAAAAACTACCACAATTTATTACCACAATTGAGCAGGATTGAAGGACACAAGGCCAATGTACAGAAACCAATTGTATTTCTGTATGCTAAAAATGAACAGCTGGAAAGTAAAATTTAAAAAAAAATACCATTTACAATAGCATCCCAAAATGTTAAGTATTTGAACAGAATTTTTAAAATATATGCAAGATCTATGCAACAAAAACTACAAAACTTTGGAGTGGTATATGAGATTCATGGATTGGGAAATAAAATATTGTAGTGAGTTCTCCCTAAATTGATCCTTAATGGAGTTTGGCAAACTATGGCCTTGAGGCATATCTGACCCAGTCTTGAATTTTGTAAATTAAGTTTGATTAGAACATAACCTATGCCCCTTTGTATTTTTAAAAATTTGTTTAAATTCAATTTAGTTAACATATAGTGTATTATTAGTTTCGGGGTAGAATTATCAGTTGTATATAACACCCACTGGTCATTACATCAAGTGCCCTCCTTAATGCCCATCACCCCACTCACCTCTTCCCCAGCAACCCTTAATTTGTTTCCTACAGTTTAGGGTCTCTTATGATTTGCCTCCCTCTCTGTTTTTATCTTCTTTTATTTTTCCTTTCTTTCCCTTAGGTTCATCTGTTTTGTTTCTTAAATTCAACACATGAGTGAAATCATATGGTATTTGTCTTTCTGTGACTAATTTCACTTAGCATAATACTCTCTAGTTCCATCCATGTCGTTGCAAATGGCAAGATTTCATTCTGTTTGATGGCTGTATATTCCATTGTGTGTGTATACATACCACATCTTCTTTATCTGTTCATCTGTTGGTGAACATCTGGGCTCTTTCCATATTTTGGCTATTGTGGACATTGCTACTATAAACATTGGGGTGCAAGTGCCCCTTTGAATTAGCACATTTGTATCTTTTGGATAAATACCTAGTAGTGCAAATTGCTGGATCATAGGGTAGCTCAGATTTTAACTTGAGGAACCTCCACACTGTTTTCCAGAGTGGCTGCACCAGTTTGCATTCCTACCAACAGAGCAAGTGGGTTCCCCTTTCTCCACATCTTCACTAACATCCATTGCTTCCTGAGTTGTTAGTTTTAGCCATTCTGACTGGTAGTTTTGATTTGTATTTTCCTGATGATGAGTGATGTTGAGCATTTTTTTCATGTGTCTATTGCCATTTGTATGTCTTCTTTGGAGAAATGTCTGTTCATGTCTTCTGCCCATTTCTTGACTGGATTTTTTATTTTTTTGGTATTGAGTTTGAAAGATTCTTTATAGATTCTGAATACTAGCCCTTTATCTGATATGTCATTTGCGAATATCTTCTCGCATTCCCTGGGTTGCCTTTTAGTTTTGCTGATTGTTTCCTTTGCTGTAACCTATGCCCATTTAAAAAATATTTTCCAGTGTGATGGGAGATAAGCACTGGGTGTTATGCTATATGTTGGCAAATTGAATTTAAAGTAAAAAAAAATAAAAATAAATTATTTTCCAGTTTTTGTAAATATATCTGTTTTTATATTGGAATAAGCACAGGGGATGGCATTTGCACTGTCACCAGGCTGTGGATGACATTCGTCACCTCATGGGAATGGGAAGGAAGTGTTGAGGAGAGATCATAATTATTTTTAACACATCTTTGCCTAGTTTTAATTATTATATGATGCATGCATTATTTTTGTAATTAAAAAATTTTTAGAACACAGACCCTTATTGTTTTGAGGAAAGATGTGTAGTGTTTATGGTGGCTTTCAGATCATCCTTTGCTACAATTTGTTAGACCTGTGATTAAAATGAAATTCAAAGGAAAGTTTGGATTTCTGGGAGTGGTGACAATCTTCTCTTGCTCTTTTCACAAATCATGTATATTTTGTGGAACTTGAATTTAAGTAGTCTTTTTCTTTTGCTATTACTTTTAAGTTTACTGGCTATGTTCCGTCACCTTCCCTATTATTAATTATACCCAGTTTCTTTAATATTATAATATCTCCTAATTTCAAAATATGAAAAATGTGCTATAGCTTTGTTTTTATTGATTTTAATTGGGTGAAGATCTGTGACATACTAGCCAACATTCTACCAAAGGTGACAAACAAAAGTATCTTTAACAAAAGATACCTCCCTTTCATGTAAACTAGAATAGATAACTTAGAACAACCAAAGACTATTTTACTTTGTAAACTTGGGGTATATTCCACTCGCCTCCTTCTTGTCCTGTGTCCTGACCCAGTTTATTCCTCCAGAGCCCTAGGTGCTTTGCAAAAAAGACACACATGCTCTGCACTTGGACTCTCACTTGCAACTGACAAACATGAAGGTGGTTCTCCAAAAGCAAAAAAAGGAGCCACATGCTAGGCAGGAAAAATAAATACTGACTTCAATGCCAAATAAGACAAGGAGGAGAAAAGGAAAGGAAAAGAAAGAGAAAGAGGGGGAGAGCAGAGAACATAGAAGAAGAGAAGAATCGAGGAAGAGACTTTGTGCATTTATAATCTTTTCATTCCTCCTGAGGAACATTGTTCGCTTGGATGATTCCTCCCCTCTAGGCTATCACAGTGGTGAAGAATGTCCTACTTCCTCCTAACATTTACTCTCACATGAGCACTAATGTGCATTTCTTTGAGGAATTTGCTTTGCCCTCTCTGCATAGTCCATTGGTTGGCATAATAGCCTCTCTGGTAACATGGAAGAATAGATTCAGGATATATAGACAATGCAGGTTTTCTTCTTTTAACTGGGGAAAAGTCCAACTCTATCCAATCTGATTTAATTATTGTCAACAATAAAGTAATTGAATGTGATTCGATTGCTATCAAAAGTACATTTGATACTGAAGTCAATTTTTATCAAAGCAAATAGGTTGGAACTTTTTAAAATTCCAAAACCAATTGGTTAATAGGATTTTTATTAGTCGTTAGCAAGTTTTTATGACCATTGATGTAGGAATCCTCTGAAAGTAGGGGAAAATGTTTTTTATTTCCACTAAAAATACAAATTTTCTTTGGATAATTATAAACATAAAACCCAACTTTTAAAAATTCTTTCATTTTAGATCCAGAATACTTCCAAGTAGATCCTGTAATCAAATTCAAGGGTTTTTTTTTTCTTCTTTTGTACTCAACAGGGTCATCCATCACTTGTGAAAGCTTTATCCTGCTTATATGAAAAATTTTATCAAAATCCAATCAATCCAAATAAAGAAATTCTTGTAACAATAGGAGCATATGGATCTCTTTTTAATGCCATTCAAGGATTAATTGATGAGGGAGACGAAGTAAGTATATTAACATTATCATCTTACCTATATCAATCGTTATCATTTATACTGCCTTTGAGTCTTTTACTTATTTCACACTCTATTTTTTTCCACACTCTATTTTTAATAATTTTTGAAGTATAGTACACACAAGTAAAATTCATAGATACTAAGTATTCAGCTTGATAAATTTTTTACATGTATATATTTACGTGTGTGTGTGTGTATATCCATGTAACCACATACCAGATGAAGATACAGTACATTTCCAGCACCCAAAAGGCTCCCTTTTACCCCTTCCTAGTTTATATTCTCCCAGAGGTAACTACTCTTCTATCTTCTATCACCATAGGCTCATTTTACCTGCTCTTTAACCTGATATAAATGGAATCACACAGTATGTATTCTTGAACGGCTTCTTTCATTTATCATTATGTCTCTGAGATTCATCTATTTTGTTGCATGTGACTCATTCTTATATTTACAGCCTGTTTAGATAAGGGTAACTGGAAGGGGCTAGCAATGATGGGGAAAATGGCTCTTTCATTTGCACTACTAAAATTACCCTTATCTGAACTCAATCAGCAAGCACTTGGTTAGTGTGTTTTTGTGCCTGGCATTGTTAGCAGCACCATGTGTAACGAAAAGGATGAGTGATTTTTGCTTTAGTGCTATGACCCACATGGCCCCAAATTCAGTCTCTGCTCCCATGTCCCCATCATTATTCCAATACCTCTGCATCAGTATTTTCTGACCTCTTCATTCATTCAGAAATCACTGAGGATCTCCTGTACTAGGCACCATGGGAGATTTTTTTTAAGTCTGTGTGGAAGGAGTTCCCTGCTAGTAGAAGAGATACTGGCAAACTGGTGAATAGGAATGCATGTAATAGTCAGTAACGGAGAATGTGTAAGTTATGGTGGTGATGGCTCTGCTAATGCAGGCCTGGAAAACTCCAGAGAGGCATTGCTTAAGCAGAGTCTGAGGAATGAATATTTACTCTGATCTGTGTTGTTGTTAATTCCTTTCTTTGAGCTCTCACGGCACTTTATCTGTGCCTCTTATATAAAAGATACTGCTATTAACTTTGTATTATGTTATTCTTTTACATCTCTAATTCCCTCTACTATGCCAGACAATAAACTACTTAAGGAAACATCTTAAGGAAGTATAGGTACACTTTCATATACGTAATCTCCTTTAATCCTATAAACTAGTTGGAAGTTTTATCTCATTCTTCGATGTTGTTAATCCTTTGTTGCGTCCTCCTTCTGGAGCATCTAGAGGCTCAGCCCTTGACCTTCTTTTCTTTGTTCATTCTTCCCTGATCACTGTATCTGATCACTTTCTATCACATTGACCTGTTTTATATTCTTTATAGCATTTATTAGTATCTGAAATTATCTAATTTACTTCTGTCTTTTCTGGTTTATTGTGTCTCTCTGTAGAATATAAGTTCCAGGAGAACCAGTTTATTGCTGTACTGCCAGTCCCTAAAATACTCAGTGCTCAGTAAATACTCTTTAAAAAAAGAGAGGGGCATTATTCCCATCATAAAAATAAAGAAATTACGGCAAAGAGTGTCAAGTATATTCTTTCAATTTTACCTCCTTGCCTCCCCAGTTTATTTTCCTTTATTGAACTCTCACTTCAAATCAGGCACTGTGTTTCTCACCAGAGTTCAAAGATAGGTCATCCTGGTCCCTGAGAATTTCACAGACTAATTAAGAACTTACAGTCCACCTGAGGGAAAGATCTCTTCCCAAAGGGAACAAACAAAGATTCTGAAATCAAGAGTCGACATTCAACCACCTGAGCCACCCAGGCACCTCAGCATTGTTATTTATCCAAGCAAAAAAAAAAAAAAAAAAAAAAAAAAACTATTCTAGTATTCAAAAGACTCCCAAATAGCCATTAAAATAACAAATATTAAAACCATAATATATGAAATTTTCATGAAATATTACTAGGTTTAAAAAGAGGGGCGCCTGGGTAGCTCAGTTGGTTAAGTACCTAACTTTTTTTTTTAAGGTTTATTTATTTTTAAAGATTTTATTTATTTATTCATGATAGACACACAGAGAGAGGCAGAGGCACAGGCAGAGGGAGAAGCAGGCTCCATGCAAGGGGCCCAATGTGGGACTCGGTCCTGGGTCTCCAGCATCACACCTGGGCCAAAGGCAGATGCTCAACCGCTGAGCCACCCAGGGATCCCCAAGTACCTAACTCTTGATCTCAACTCAGATCATGATCTTAGGGTTGTAAGATCAAGCTCCCCATCATTCTGGGCATAGAACCTGTTTAAGATTCTCTTTCTCCCGGACAGCCCGGTGGCTCAGCAGTTTAGTGCTGCCTTCAGCCTAGGACCTGATCCTGGAGACCAGGGATCAAGTCCTACGTCGGGCTCTCTGCATGGAGCCTGCTTCTCCCTCTGCTTGTGTTTCTGCCTCTCTCTCTCTCTCTCTCTCTCTGTCTCTCTCTCTCTCTCTCTCTCTCTCTGTCTCTTAAAAAAAAAAAAAAGGTCTCTTCCATTTGGCCGTTAGCTCCGTGAAAACAAGGAAGGCCAGCTTTTTCACTGCTGCATCTCAGCATGTAGTATGATACCTTACACATAGTAGGTACACAGAATTTTTTAAATGAATGAGTAATTGATATGTTTGTTACTTTCTTATTTGGTTTTATTTTAGGTCATAATAATAGTGCCTTTCTATGCCTGCTATGAGCCCATGGTGAGAATGGCTGGAGCAACACCTGTTTTTATTCCCCTAAGATCTGTAAGTTTGCCAGTACCATTCACATGCTTTAAGGCGTTTTGAAAATATATATAATTACTTTGTCCCTGATAAAATTTCTACTTTGTTTACATTTTGGGATTTATTATGTATCTCTATTAGGCTAAAGGTAATCAACATCTTCAAAAGGGCAACTTTATTACTTTATCCTGTGTTTGCCATGTGTCTCTGTTGTATTAGCATTCATATTATATGTAATGTTATCTTTTGTAGTTATGTGGCTCCCCCACCAACATGAGCACCACCAGCTCAGAAACCATTTCTAACTCACTTTTATAGCACCACTCCCCAGTGACTAACTGTATGGTGTATGCTGGGTGCTCCATAAATGCTTTTTGAATTCTGAATGAAGTGATTTTTTATTTTTATTTTTGCTATTATTTTTAGGAATTTAATAAAGTGTGCTACCACTGTCTTTTTAAAAATCTTACTAAAATAAATAATACATGAGGTGAATCACAGACTCCTATATTAGCCTTACAGTACTAAACATGTTAACTATAGTTATAGCTGGCTCCTTTGAAGGAATACAGATACTTTAACAGCTGTTTATGTGGACAGAGTTTATTTTCACATTTAATATGTGTGAGCATGAGACTCAAGTCCTCTTGGACTCACCAGGCTTAGTGATTTCTGTTTATTTTCTTTGTTAGTCATGCATTCAGTTACCTTTGCCTTACCTTTCTCTAATATTTTTCCCAGTTAGGTTATTTATTTGTAAGACAGCAAACATGAATTTTTTTTTTTTTTTTTTTAGCAAACATGAATTAATTTAATTAAATCACATTTTGATTCTTAATACTTAGAAACCTGTTGATGGGAAAAAATGGTCTAGTTCTGACTGGACCTTGGATCCTCAAGAACTGGCAAGTAAATTTAATTCTAAAACCAAAGCCATTATACTGAATACTCCACATAACCCCATTGGCAAGGTGAGTCTTTGATCTCTTTTTACAGCTTCTGACCTATCATTTTCTCACATGTTTAATCATAATTGGCTCTGCTCTCTTATTTTCTTTATACATATAGGTATATACCAAAGAGGAACTCCAAGTAATTGCTGACCTTTGCATCAAATATGACACACTCTGCATCAGTGATGAGGTTTATGAATGGCTTGTATATCCTGGAAATAAGCATTTAAAAATAGGTACTGGTTATTACATAGAGTCACAAATCTAAATGTGTTTGGGCACGTGTGGAACAACTGATTGGAAAGGATCCCAGAACAGCTTTAAAATGCTCCTTGCAATGGGTAGCTGTCCATATGAGCACTTAAATGGTATTTGAATAAATGATGCTTGAGTGAATTAATAAACAGATTGAAGGACAAGGAGTATAAACTAAGGGGAAGAGATTTTTGGATCATACTATAAAGCTATGAAACCAGAGAAGTCATACTCTGAGCTATATCCTTGGCTTTTTATCAAGAATCCATCTATGACTTGGTACATAAGATACAGGGAGCTTACTTGTTCCCAAGCAGGACTGTCTATGCTGAGCAGGTTGCCAAAATGCCAAATCAACAGGAGAAAATTGCAGGGCCAGTGAGCTATTGCTGCTTGATCCTTGATTCTTGGCTGGGAATTCTTCATCACTACTTGGCCATCTCACAAGTGCTTCAGTGTCTTCTGGAGTTGTTCAAACTGATATCAACTATAGCATAGCATACAGTCTATGCTAGGCTATGTATGCTAGGCTGTATGCTAGGCTGCAGACTTTGGATCTTTGCACTTGCCCTTCCAATGCCAGAAACACTTTTCCCCCTAGATATCCACATGGCTCAGTCTCTCACTTCCCCCAGGTTTTATTCAGATGCCAGTTTTATGGCCACATTTAAGATAGTAAGTTTTCCTTCCAGCATTGCTTTACTTTTTTTTCTTCCTGTTCTGTTTTTTCCTTTATAATGAATGTGAAGATCTATATTGTTTACTTCTACCTGCTAGAACATAGTGATTTCTGTTTGTTTTCGTGTCTTCTGAATCTCCAGTTTCCAGGAGAGGATCTTGCACGTGATGATGATCAGATGATCAGAATGCAACTGATGAATAAATGAATAGAAATGAAAAAGGAAAGGGAAACTAAAATCACTGTCACAGAAATCAATAAATAAAAAAATTAGTGCACTTATATATCAATAGTTGCATATATTATAATTATCCCTATGGTGCATTATAAATTGTAGAAATAGGACAAAGCAAGTGCTTGAGGGGATCAAAAAAGGAGTGGGCAAAAGATGGAATTTGTTTAAGCAGAGAGGTAGAAAGAAAATTCATATCAGATATGAGGCAAGGAGATATAACAGGTCAAGATATAGCACGAGTGGTTTATAAGAATATAACAGGCACAGATGATAATGGAAAAGTAGGGGTAATTCAGACAGCCTTGAATATGAGAACAGAGCTTAAACTTGTGGAGGGGGGTCAATGTTTCTGAAGCCCAAAGCTTCAATAGAGAGCACCTCAAAGCCACAAAGTTCACATCTTGAAATAAGGATGTATTGTCTTCCACCACAAGAAGCAGTTTTCCTAACAGGAATTTAATAATTAGAAGAATTCATTAGGGGCTCCCGGGTGGTTCAGTGGGTTGCGCATCCAACTCTGGTTTTGACTCAGGTCATGATCTCAGAGTTGTGAGATTGAGCCCTGCGTGGGGCTCCATGCTTAGTGGAAAGCCTGCTTGAAGATTTTCTCCCTCTGTCCTTTTCCCCGGTTGAGCATGCAAACATGCTCGCTCTCTCGCTCTCTCTCTCTCTCTCCCTAAAATAAATAATTTTTTTTTAAAGTCAGTATAAGGGCAGCCCGGGTGGCTCACCGTTCTAGCGCTACCTTCAGCCCAGGGCATGATCCTGGAGACCTGGGATCGAGTCCCACGTCACGCTCTCTGCATGGAGCCTGCTTCTCCCTCTGCCTGTGTCTCTGCCTCTCTCTCTCTCTCTCTCTCTCCCCCTCTCTCCATGTCTCTCATGAATAAATAAATAAAATCTTTTTTAAAATTTTAAAAAATGAAAGTCAATATAAGAATCACAGTTCACTGCATATTTATAACAAAGAGCCATTGAAATAAATACATCAGAGGTTTGTTTTTTTTTTTAATTTTGCCATTAGTATTCACTTGCTAAATGTTCATTTGTTTCACTGATGGTAGCATACACTATCAGATAAATAGTACTTATTTTAAGTGCTTAAGGGGATCCCTGGGTGGCGCAGTGGTTTTGCGCCTGCCTTTGGCCCAGGGCGCGATCCTGGAGACCCAGGATCGAATCCCACGTCAGGCTCCCAGTGCATGGAGCCTGCTTCTCCCTCTGCCTGTGTCTCTGCCTCTCTCTCTCTCTCTCTCTCTCTCTCTCTCTCTCTCTGTGACTATCATAAATAAATAAAAATTTTAAAAAAAAAGATTAAGTGCTTAAGAAAATTTCACGGAAGAAAACTTAAAATTGATTTAAAAAGAATTATCCACATTAATTTGATCACCAAAGTTCTAATGAGCGTACTTTGAGAACTGCTACAAGAGGTGTGCCAAGGCGGGGGAATTGGTTATGTGATTGGATTTGTTTTATAAAGCTAAAAACCAGTATAGGTGAGGATCTGAAATGAGTCAGATTTGCTAGCAGTAGAGTTGATGCTTGTGGGTTATTTAATAGTCAAAACAATGGGCGGGGGTAGGAGAGAGTATAGCATTTGTAGGTGGGAAGGGAACAAGCAGGTATGATTCTGAGACCTCTGGTCCGGCCCCCTTGGCAATGATGAGGCTCTTAAGCAGAGGTGGAGATGTGCTCAGGAAGAGATCTGTGAGGAGTAAGGAATATTCCTGCCTCTCATGCTTTAATCTTGCTAAGTTTTAGTGTCTGTGAGACATGGAGATGTCTGGAGACAAGTGGAATTATAGGCCTGATAGGATCGAATTGTGAGGGGAAATAGTTTTGTCAGTCAACAAAATTTTGTTGATGGTGGAACCCACAGAAGAGCATTTTGTCAGGAAGACTGGATAAACAGAAGACAGCCAGAGATTTGCAAGGTGTGGTGGTGCTTTGACACAGCAAACTGCTGTTATGTGTCAAATTGCAATAGAGTTCATCTTCACCCTTCTTTTCGATGATCTCTGAGGTCATTTGAACTATTTCTGGGCGAAAATCAGATCAAAATGGACAACTAATTTTTTGTAATTTCAATAATTAAGCAGAGAGAGGAATAAGCATCTAATTTATGAATAGTTTTTATTTAACATAAAACATATATCCATGTCTATGCAATAATCCCTCAAATCTTTAGAGTTTTAGTTAACTCAGTTTAGCAATATTTTTCCAATAGATAACTTTAAATGATCTTGGGAACCTGGGGGGCTCTGTCAGTTACGCATCTACCTTCAGCTCAGGTCATTATCCTGATATCCTGGGATGGAGTCCTGCATCGGGCTCCCTGCTCACCAAGGAGTCTGCTTCTCTCTCTACCCCTTGTATGTGCACACTCTCTCTCTCTTTCTCAAATAAGTAAAATCTTCCTTTAAAATGTTTAAAAATAAAGATAAATGATTTTGAGATCTATTATTTGAACCTTTATTACACTGTTTAAACCTCATGTTATAGAAGCCATCATAGTAGAAATGTAGCAGATATTACTTGCTGAAGATATCAAGACATACATTATTAACTCAGAATTTTTAGTTGTTATAACAGCCCATAAGCAAAAAAAAAAAAAAATTATTTAGAAGGTACAGTTTGGCTCCATGAAAACTTAGCTATTCTATCAAATACAGTGGCCTTTGTTACATGAAAGATGCAAAATGGCTATTTCATCAATTTGCAGAGTGTGATAGTATTTCTTTAATATAACACAATGAGGCTTTCTAGCCATACATCATGAATTAACATCATCCTCATGCTTTCACTGAGAGTTTTCCCTGGGGTAGCACTCATCCTCGTGTCTCTAATCTTTATCTGACTTCCACTGAAGCCTAAACCACCTGTGAATGACTCATCTAGCTGCTGTGGCTGATTTAAGGATCATGGGTCATAGATGAGAAGTGCAAAGAACAATTAGTTGCCGTTCAGATATAAATGCGAGCAAGCATACCAACACTATAACTGGTGTTTTGGGTTTGGTTTTATTTTGTTTTTGTATATTCGTTTAAGTAATCTCTACACCCATTGTGAGGCTTGAACTCACAACCAAGAATGTCATGCTTTTCCAGCTGAGCCAGCCAGGTGCCCCTAGCTTTTTTTGTTTTTATTTTTGCTTTTGTTTTTAAGTAATCACAACACCCAACATGGAGCTTGAACTCACAACTCTGAGATCAAGAGTTGCTTGCTCTACCAACTGAACCAGCCAGGTGCCCCTAGGCATTTTTTTTTTAAATGATCAGACCTGCAGTTTTTTTATAAAAAGGTCTGTAGATTCACAGACAATGCTGTGGTATTCTGCTCTGTTTACATGAATTTCTGTAGCTCCCCAAATCTCTGAGATGGAAAGGACATGAACATCCGTATGTTTTAAAATTCCTTAGGGCCCTTTTTATTGAAGTAGTAGAATTTGTTCCTGGATCAGATTCTTGATACAAATGATGTCTCCAGGTTTCTGTAAAATAACCTTTCTGACTGAAAGGTTAACAAAAAAAAACAGAAACCCTCTCTAGAAAAAAATTCTATTAATACATTGATATTGATATATGAATCTTCTAGCATCTGGATAATTAGTATAAAATTCTTTGTAAGTTATTCAGTTGATCAGTTTACTGCTGAATAAAAAAGACATCCACTCTCAGATGGCTAAAATAATCATCCAAATGACTTAACCCTTTTTTAAAAAATATTATGCCTATAACTTGATATTTTCTGGAAAAAAAAAAACCCCTACATTTGACATGTAAGTAGTTTTGATTCCCTTTGTATATAATTTATCACGAAAACATGTTAGGACTGTGTTCATTTCTCTGGGTGATTGTTATTTTCAAAGAATTTTTTTTCTAAATATTGTCCTTATTACTAGACCTTCCTGGTTTGGGATATATATTATTACTTTATTTTTTTATTCATTCATTCATTCATTCATTCATTTAAAAACTTTATTTATTTATTCATGAGAGACACAGAGAGAGAAGCAGGCTCCCTGTGGGCAGCCCATTGTGAGACTTGATCTCAGGACCCCAGGATCATGACCTGAATCAAAGGCAGATGGTCAACCACTGAGTCATCCAGGTGCCCCTCGTTTATTTTTTTGAGAGTGTGCAAGCGACGTTGTGGGGAGTAGGGCAGAGGAAGAAGGAAAGAGAATCTTAAGTAGGCTCCACACTCAGCATGAAGCCCCATCCAGGGCTTAATCTCACAACCTTGAGATCATGACCTGAGCCAAAATCAAGAGTTGGACACTTAACTGACTGAACCACTCAGGTGCCCCTATATTATTACTTTAAAGAAGGTAATACTCTGCATTATATGTCATTTATATTTTTCTCCCATCAAATAGGTGGAACATGTATCATGAAATTCTTTTTTTTTTTTTAATTTTTTTTTTTTAATTTTTATTTATTTATGACAGTCACAGAGAGAGAGAGAGAGAGAGGCAGAGACACAGGCAGAGGGAGAAGCAGGCTCCATGCACCGGGAGCCCGACGTGGGATTCGATCCCGGGTCTCCAGGATCGCGCCCTGGGCCAAAGGCAGGCGCCAAACCGCTGCGCCACCCAGGGATCCCTGTATCATGAAATTCTTTTAGATTACTTTGGAAGACTAGAAATGTCCTAAAGTTTGAAAGGATATGATAATTAATATCAAATGTTAGAATATTCTTTCTTCAAGTCAATCCTCTAAATATCTTCATTTATCTTTTTGTTTTTTTGTATACTCCACAGAAAATACAACCATAACTTTTTGGATTTATATAATATTCCTACCTTTACAAATATTGGCAGATGTTTCACAGTGGACTGAGATTATGTATGAATCCATTTTGGAAATTTCTTTAGCTACCGTACATTTTAGTAGGCACTTTACTTGCATATGAGACTAAGAAAACCGTAGCTTAGGCCACACAGATACGGCTATTTGTTTTCTCTTTGTGTTTACCAACACTCTCAGAACAACATAGGTGTTTCTACAGTACATCTAAAAAACAAGTGAAAAGCTCATGGAATTGCATGTGAAGAATTTCACAACTAAATTACTTGAGGAATCCAAAGAGCAGTGTAGGTAGCATTCTCAAAAGATTAACAAGGGCATCATTTATCAATGTCCAGCAAAAATCACAAGCTTTTACATTCTGTACCTCCATGACTTTATTACCTTCATTCCCTTTATCCCAAAAACCTTTCTTCCCCTTCTGTGACTGGCAAAGTCTATATGGTCTTCCATGTCTCAGCTCAAGCATCACCAGCTGCAGAAAGCTACTCCTAACACCTTCTTCTGTTTTTGTGTGACAGTCCATGTGATTACAGAACTTACCTCACTGTATTATGATTGTTATTTTACTTTTCCTCTTCCCCCACTAGACATTAAACCCCTCTAGATCTGACTTAGTCCCTGGCACCTGGTCATTGCTAATTAGTGTTTGATAAGTTATTAAGTACACGAACGAATGATTTTGTTAAAAATATCAATCAACTTGAAAACCTTTATGCAGTCATTTCTCGTTATATGTGGAATCCATATTTGTGAATGCCCTACTCACTGAAGTAGATTTTTAACCCCAAAGTCAATACTCTTGGCACTTTGTTCATAGACATACAGAGAGGGGTAAGAAATTGAAGTCACCAGATACACATGTTCTCAGTTGAGATCAACAAGGCAACACTCTGCCTTCTTATTTCCACTGATACATAAAGAAGTATCCTTTTCATGGTGATTTTGTTGTTTAAAATAGACCCCAAGTGTAGTGCTGAAATGTTGGCTAATATTTCTAAGGGTAAGAAGGCCATGGTGTGCATTGTGGAGAGAATAAGTATGTTAGATAAGCTCCATTCAGGCACAGGTTCTTGTGCTCTTGGCCATGGAGATATTAAAGGGTGATACCCAAAAGGTATGGGCTTCTTTTGGGGTGAAAAAATATTCTAAAACTGGTTGCCCAGCTCTGCAGATGTACTAAAAACCATTAAATTAAACAGTTTCAAGAAGTAGATTTTATGGTGTGGAATTTATACTTCAAAGGTGTTAGCGAAACACGCATACACCACACACGCGCATGCACACCCAGATTGCCCTATCCCCCAGAGTTTCTGATTCAGTAAGTCTCGGATGCAGTCCAATAATTTGCCTTCCATACTAGTTCCCCACTGGTACTGCTATTGCTGGTGTGGGGACCACATTTTAAAAACTATTGCCTTAGGAATCCTCGAGAAACAGACTCAGAAAATGGGCAGAGTAGAGGTGAGTAAACAATAGCCAGGACCCACAACCAAAACGTTGCCACAGGAAGAGAATATTGAATGCGCAGCTACCACTGACACTGAGCCCTGGGTGCCACAGCTTGTGCGACCACTGCTGGGAACCCTGCTTACTGACACTCCTGCCCTGGAAGTAATTTTGCTCCTTAAAATTATCTAATCTATCATATATTACAGTGTTTTAAAGCACTGTAACATTTTCAATTGTGTTTGGGTTAAAATTACACGATAGTTTATTTATTTATTTATTTATTTTTTTTTTTTTTTTACACGATAGTTTAAAAACCTATTGAAATATACTGATTACTCTATGGTTACGTTTTTAGATTATACTGAATATATATTGACTGGAAAGCAATTACTTAGCCTTTTTTTTTTCTTTCCTATTTAGCTACTTTTCCAGGTATGTGGGAGAGAACAATCACAATAGGAAGTGCAGGAAAGACTTTCAGTGTAACTGGTTGGAAGGTAAGATGCAAAAGAATGTAATTGCTTTAAAACAGGCATGTATTAAAAAAAACAAAAAACAGGCATGTATTTTATTGCTTATAGAGTTTTTGTATGGTGTGTTTTAAATGCGTATATAATCAGTTTACACAAGTTTTTAGACTTAGACTTTGATCTTTTCCTTATTATTTACTAATTTAGCTTTCATGTTGGCCTTTATCCTTTTTGAGACCTGATTGTTTTTTTATTAAGAATGTTTTTATTTGGGACACCTGGGTGGCTCAGTAGTGGAGCATCTGCCTTCAGCTCAGGGCGTGATGCCAGGTCCAGGGATGAAGTCCTGCATCAGGCTTCCTGTGAGGAGCCTGCTTCTCCCTCTACCTATGTCTCTGCCTCTCTGTCTCTGTGTCTCTCACGAATAAATAAATAAATAATAAAGTTTTTATGTCAAGTTCCAGTTAGTTAACATAAAGTATAATATTGGTTTCCAGTGTGCAGTATGGTGGTTCAGCACCTCCATACAACTTCAGCGCTCCTCACAAGTGCCCTCCTTAATCCTCATCACCTATTTCACCCATCCACCACCTACCTCCCCTCTGGTAACCATCACTTTGTTCTCTATAGTTAAGAGTCTGTTTCTTGGTTTGCCCCTCTCTCTCTTTCTCTCTCTTTCTCTCTCTCTCTTTTCCTATGTTCATTTGTTTTGTTTCTTAAATTCCACGTGTGAGGGGATCCCTGGGTGGCTCAGCAGTTTAGTGTCTACTTTTGGCTCAGGGTGTGATCCTGGGGTCCTGGGATCGAGCCCCACATCGGGCTCCCTGCATGGAGCCTGCTTCTCCTTCTGCCTGTGTCTCTGCCTCTTTCTCTCAGGCTGTGTCTCTCATGAATAAATAAATAAAATCTTTAAAAAAACAAAAATTCCACGTGTGAGTGAAATCATATGTTATGGGATCCCTGGGTGGCGCAGCGGTTTGGCGCCTGCCTTTGGCCCAGGGCGCGATCCTGGAGACCCAGGATCGAATCCCACGTCGGGCTCCCGGTGCATGGAGCCTGCTTCTCCCTCTGCCTGTGTCTCTGCCTCTCTCTCTCTCTCTCTCTGTGACTATCATAAATAAATAAAAATTAAAAAAAAAAAAAAAGAAATCATATGTTATTTGTCTTTCTCTAACTAACTTATTTCACTTAATACTGTCTGGCTCCGTTCATGTCATGGCAAATGGCAGAGAAAATAGGTAAGTTTTCATTTTATAAGTAATGAACTAATGGCACTCATTTCTTTGCAAAAAATGTTCAGATTATTGCATGTTAATATAAAAGGAGAAAAAATAATAATAGCTAATATTTTGGCACTTATCATGTGCCAAGTTCTAAGTGCTCTACACATGCTCATTCTCATGATGGCCTTATGAGGTGAGTATAACTTATTTCCCCTGTTCTACAGGCAATAAAACTACTACAGAGAAGTTAAGTAAGTTGCCTGAGGTTATATTGCTGATCAAATCAAGCCAGCACAGGCAGTCTGGCTTCAGAATCCACGAACTTGAGCCCTGCACTATGTAATACAATAGCAATTTACCCAGTTGAAACTTGGCTGTCTGCCAACTGGCATCTCCTGAACATGGCCAAGAAGCAGGGAGTATCAAAAATGGAGCCTGCAGAACCAAGTTATGGAAGAGTCCCTACGGCCCTCATCCAGAGTTACTTTTATCTAATTCAGATAAGCTTTGTTAATCAGAAGCTTCAGATAAGCTTTCACAATATCAGAAGTAGCAAATGAGGAAAGAAAAGGATAATAGCAATTATGGATACTGTTTACCTTCTGAAGGCAAGGTTTAGTCCAGTGGGAAACTTTCCCGCTGAAGAACAGTGTTGCAATGATGAGTAAATACTAATACTGCATTACTTTCATGGTGTGAACATTTTAGGCTTGCCTATATTTAATAATTACATTAAGCTGAGCTACTCAGATTTGATACAGTCAGTTAGATTTGTTTTTTGAAATCTGCTTTTTATCTTTTCCTTTTCCAGCTTGGCTGGTCCATTGGTCCTAATCACTTGATAAAACATTTACAGACAGTTCAACAAAACACCATTTATACTTGTGCAACTCCTTTACAGGTAGGTTTTATGGTAACTTGGGATTGAATAATGGTCTTTTGGTAAAGGTGTTATTTTTATGCTGTGTATTCGAATTGGCTTAGTTCTTCCCATGATGACCTTTTTGAGGCAGGCGGCTAGTATTGTTTGGGAATTTAGGAGCAGACACATATTTGTTGCTATCAAGAATAGATTTTTTTTGTTTATTTAAATACATCAAGTTTGAACTCTGAACCCTCATACATTGCTGGTGGGATTGCAAAGTGCTGCAGATTCTGTGAAGGACAGTGACGACACCAAGCAAAAATATAGATGTGCATACCTCCCAAAGCAGCAATCCATCTTCTGGTAATTTACCCAGTGGCTATTATCTGTACACATAAGTAGCTCTATATGTATACGGCCATTTATTGCAGAAGATAGGAGTTAGTCATTATCCATCTTTAGAATTAATTAAACAAACCATGGTTTATCCAAACATTTACATATAATGTGAATTTTGTATTAGTTTCCTATTTCTCTGTGACAAATTACCACATACTTGATGGCTTAGCACAAATTTTTTGGCTTAAAGTTCTGGAGATCAGCAATCTGAAATGGGTCTTAGAGAGCTAAAAACAGCAGGGTGTCTGCATTCTGGTGTTCCTTCTAGAGGTTGTACGGGAGAATTTGTTCCTTGTCTTTTCCATCTTCTAGGGATTGCTCACATTCCTCGGCTCATGGTCATATCATTCTAACATGACTCTGACTCTTGTGCATAGGGACAGGGGTGGGTGCAAGACTTTCTAATGTCTATCTTTTTAATACTGTTTCTGTGTTTTTAAAAATATATTTATAAAACAGGGATCTATGTATCATCATTCTGTGAATAATCAGAACACCAAAAGAAAAAGAAAAAAAAAAAGAAGTCTTTTTCTGGAAGGCAGTTAAAAGGCCAAAAGAGTATTTTGGCTACAGTGCTAAGGGGGTAACATACAATGTTAAATCGAGTAATCTTTGAGAGCCTCACTGAGAAGGTGACATTTGAAGTATGAACTGAAGCTTAAGTAGTGACATGGGTTATGTAGGGAAGAACCTTCCAGACTATGACAACAACAAGTGCAAAGGCCTTGGGGTAGGCAGGCTGGCTATCAGTTTGCATCCACGAAAAGCACAAGAGTGGGATGGGTTGATCAAAGGACAAGAGTGGGAGGAAATAAATCAGAGGGGTAGCTGGAAGCCAGATCAAATAAGGCCACGTTTGTCACTGTAAAGGCTGAGTGAGATAGGAAGCCACTGGAGAGTTTGAGCACAAGAGTGACATGACCTAACTTGTACTATCAAAGGGATTTGGCTGCTTTATTGAGTCAGAACACTGTTGAAGTGATCCAGGAGAGAGACAGCAGTGACTGAACCAATACAGGGATGGGGAAATGGTGGGACGTGATTGGGTTCTGAATACATTTTGGAAGTAGAGTTGACAGTATTAGCCATTGGTCACATGTAGGGTATGAGAAAGAGAGGGAAGTCCTGCATAATACTATACTTAGGAGAGATGTTTATGTCTCTTGAGCTTTGACTTTTCTAGGGCAATATCTCCTGCTATGGGGAGTGAATAAGTTGCTGAGAAAAAGAAAGATGCAGCTAAGAATCTGGAACACCTTTTCCTGACCCATCTGGTCCTCCATTTTAGCTAAGTGCCTGGCATTTTCCATGTACTCAGATGACTATTTGGAAGCGGGCTCAGGCTTCCAGGGGAACGACAGATTCCTAGGCTGACACAGCTTGATCCTTATTTATCTAAGAATTTGTTAATCCTGGGAATTATTATTAATTCTTTTTTCCTGCTGGCTTCTTTTAGCATGCAGTCTTCTCAGTGATCTTACCCTTCACTGTCTCTCCATGTCATCTCTTACCATATTCTCTTGCTACTCTTCGGCCACACCAGACTCCGTTCTCTCAACAGAACAGACTGCTGAAAAGGTCCTGCCTTTTTCATGTATTTGTTTCCTTATCCCTCCCACTTACCTCTCCAGTAAACATTAACTGGAATCTCCGTAAAAGCAAGGACCATGTTTATCTTGTTTACAATTATATCCCCAGTTTTTAATCACAATGCCAGTATTTAATATTGGTATTCAGTCCATGTATATTTACTGGGTGAATGAATTTATCCTTTAATTCTTGATATTTCTTGGTTCTAATAAATTTCCTTAAAATTTAGCCACTTTGCTGCATTCTTCTACCTCAGCTATTCCAGGTTCTTTATTATTTGCTTATGTCTCCTTCTTTGCACTGAGAACCGGTATTTCTAAGTCATTTCAGTTCACACTCTCCTATCAAGCTTCTGCCCTTCTGCTTGTACAGATCCTTGCTCTTTATGCGTGTCCTGATTCAGACTTATTTATCTTTCCCTGACCTGTTGCCTTCTCAGACACCTACCTGACCATTAAAAGCATCAGTTTTTTCCCTTGGCCCAGTTTCTCTCCTGCCACTTCTGACTTTCCTAAGGAATGATAGAGAAGTGACTCCTGAGGTGCCTGGGTGGCTCAGTCAGTTAAGCATCTGCCTTTGGCTCAGGTTGTGATCCCAGGGTCATGAAATAGAGCCTTATGTCAGGCTCCCTGCTCAGTGGGGAGTCTGTTTCTCCCTCTCCTACCCACTTGTCCTCATTTTCCCTCTCTCTCTCTTCTCCCTCTCTCTCAAATAAATAAATAAATAAAATCTTAAAGAAAAAAAAAAAAGAAGAAGTGACTCCCCATAGTCCGGACACTCTTTTCTTTTTTTTTTTTTTTTTTTTTTTTTTTCGGACACTCTTTTCTAATCGCTAAGGCACTTAGATAGTTCTGGGATATGAATGATTAGAATTCAGATTAGAATGGCATCCCTATGGGGAGTGACACAGTGGGTCAGCTTTCATTTCCCCTGCATCCTCCAAGGTAATGGGAACAAGCTGACTAGTTCATCATTTCTCTGGTCATCTTTCAGACTTAGATCTAGCATGTCATTCTACAGCTCACCTCAACGGAAAATAACATATCTTTTCAATTCCAAGCAAGCCATCTGTATACAATACCTGTTCTTCAGTTTGAATCTTCATGGCTCATTCTCAGTTCTTCACATCAGATTTAATCATTTACATGTAACTGATTCCTCCATTAATTGATACAGTCTAATATAAGCTCACAGGAATTCAACTCTAATTCTCTGACTGACTTCAGTCTTGATTATACCAATAAACTCAGCAATAAATAACATTACCATATTTCCTTTCCACATGTTTCGATCTTAACATGCAGGAAGCCTTGGCTCAAGCTTTTTGGATTGACATCAAGCGCATGGATGACCCAGAGTGTTACTTTAATTCTTTGCCAAAAGAGTTAGAAGTAAAAAGAGATCGGATGATACATTTATTTGAAAGTCTTGGCCTAAAACCTATAGTTCCTGATGGGGGATACTTCATCATTGCTGATGTGTCTTTGCTAGGTTAGTAAGAATTTTTATTATTTCAAATATATGGAAACTTATGGGTGAAATTATATTAGAATTAGGGAGTAAAGATTGGTGTCAAAGCTATATCAGCTTTTTATCTACAGAAAAATGGCTTTTTGCAATGCCAGTGTATTTGTTTGTTTTAATAATCATCTTGAGTTTTAGGTCCCTGACCTTAAAGTGATTGTTAACATGGCTATGGAGTCAGTTATTTTAGGTATTCTATTAAACATAGAATTTGGGGGATCCCTGGGTGGCTCTGCGGTTTAGCGCCTACCTTCGGCCCAGGGCGTCATCCTGGAGTTCCAGGATCGGGTCCCACGTCAGGCTCCCTGCATGGAGCCTGCTGCTCCTTCTGCCTATGTGTGTCTCTGCCTCTCTCTCACTGTGTGTCTCTCATGAATAAATAAATAAAATCTTAAAAAAAAAAACACACATAGAATTTGCTATCATCTTGTTCTTGCGTGTAATTACATGGAATAATATATGAACCCAGGGTTCCTTTGAGTAAAATTTTAGTTTCCTTTTTACTTAAGAAAAAGAAGATTACTAGAATGTTGATGCTATCAGAGAATGTTTGCTATTTTAAAATATACTGAAATCTCAGTGTGGAGCTGGGCAGGTGGGAACCCCCTGGGTGCCTGTGGGGTTGTAAAAATAAAAAAAAATTTTTTAATTAAAAAAAATACACACACACATATATATACTGAAATGAAGTAAAGAAGGAAAGTAACGTTTATTCAGACTCTACTACATGCCTAGCATTTTCAAACACATTTTTGAAGTAAGCTTTGTTAGCTCCATTTTTTTTTTAATTTTTATTTATTTATGATAGTCACACAGAGAGAGAGAGAGGCAGAGACACAGGCAGAGGGAGAAGCAGGCTCCATGCACCGGGAACCCGACGTGGGATTCGATCCCGGGTCTCCAGGATCGCGCCCTGGGCCAAAGGCAGGCGCCAAACCGCTGCGCCACCTAGGGATCCCCCGTTAGCTCCATTTTTAAAGATGTGAAGAGTTGGGAAGTTTTAAATAACTTACCTGAAGTCACAGAACTAGATTCCAAATAGTTTTGTCTCCAAAAAGCAATCATCTTTATATTACCTAAAGCTGTTTTATGTACTTCTGACATGCCATACTAATCTACAATTAGAAGCATGAAACATTTTGTATAGAACTAATTTTCTTAAAAAAAAACTATAATATAATAATAGTACATTTAAAAGCATAATTTATTCTGACAGAAGTTATAGCCAAATAGTTTAAGTTTTTTTTCTTTCTCTTTCTTTCTTTCTTTCTTTCTTTCTTTCTTTCTTTATGTATTCATTCATTCACTGATTCATGAGAGACACAGAGAGGGAGAGACACAGGCAGAGAGAGCAGCAGAGTTCCCACAGGGAGCCCAATGCAGAACCTGATCCAGGAACCCCGGGATCACACCCCGAGCCAAAGGTCAATGCTCAACCGCTCAAGGGAGCCATGCAGGCATCCCTTGTTTTAAGTTTCTAATACAGTAAAGTTAATATTCCACTGAACTTGAAAAGCCTTTTATATACCAAATTTTATAAGGCTGGAAACTTTTGATTTTATAACAAAACTGTGACTATTATTTTTTTAATTTGTTGTGAGAGAAGCAGAAGCCATGATGCCCAGAGATTTTTGCTGTCCTATTGCCTGAAAGCTGTATATATTTGGCTCTCCCAAGCTCCATTCTTATATAAAACCCCTTAAGATGTCCTATACTCTGAGGTTTAGAAATCACTTTCCCTATGTCATGTCTAAATATATAGCTCATTTCATGAAATGATAAAAAAGAAAAAGCTGTTTTATCACCTTTAGTTTTGCTTTTGAATCGGAAATCCATAAGATTTTCAACATGAATTATTTTTAAAATAAGCGATTTATATTCTTGATCTGCTTCCAAAAAGCATTTAAGCTAACTTATATTAAAAAGTTTACTATGTAATAATATATGTGTGTGTATGTAAATGGATATAATAGAAAATCAATGTCACATAGGATGGGGAGAAAGCAAATTTTTCATATAGGTTCATATGGTATTCTGAATAGTTTTAACCTAGGACTGAACTTTGTGGCTGCAAGGGCAAAAAGAAAATAGAATTAGTTACATAATTCTTGGATAAAGGGAAACTTAACAGATTTTTAGATATGAATAATTCTTCCCTGGAACCAAACTTTTACAGATAGTAAATTCTTTTTTTTTTTTAAAGATTTTATTTATTCATGAGAGACACAGAAAGAGAGAGGCAGAGACACAGGCAGAGGGAGAAGCAGGCTCCATGTAGGGAGCCTGACGTGGGACTCAATCCCAGAACCCCAGGATCACGCCCCAGCCAAAGGCAGACTCAACTGCTGAGCCACCCAGGCGACCCCAGATAGTAAATGCTAAAAGGAATTCATTGCATTATAATTCTAACCATCAAAAAGACAGCAGTGCAACTTTTGTTAGGATGATTGCATTAAGCTCTTAAATAGTTTTCCATTTTATCTTCAGTCAATCCACCCTGCTTGAAATACTAGTTTAGGTGTCAGATCCTGAGTATGTGTGGTTGTAATAGGAGCAGAAAGGACTTTGGTTAGAAAACCTTTTATGATAATTGGGGGGGTGGGGGGGGAGATGTCACTTCCTTTTCACCTGTGGGAGAAAAATGTTAATTTCTATAAGATACTCCTACATATGAGGACAATTTATTTTCTTTTACTCTTTCATCTGTTCAGATTAATTTGAATGTGAAAATTCTTACAAATACTAGAGATTGGTCCCACAATTTACTAAAGACAAAAGCAAGAAACAAAATTTTCTTTTGATGGTACCTTGAAAATAAAAATACACCATAAGATTCATGAACATAATAATTAACTCCCTTTACAATTCATAGCAGTGGCCAAGTGGTTAACATTTTTAAAGTACTTATGATATAATTGGTATTATACTAAGAACTTTACAAATATTCCATTCTAACAAAAGCACAATGAGATTGATACTATCAGCTGGTTAAGCATCCATCTCTTGATATCGGCTCAGTTGTGGTCTCAGGGTTGTGAGATCAAGCCCTGTGTCAGGCTTCACACCCAGCACAGAGTCTGCTTAAGTTCATTTCTTCCTCTCCCCTCTTCTTCTCTCCTTTTCTCTAAAAAATTTTAATTAAAAATTTTTTTAATTAATTAATATAAAAATAACTGTTCTTGAAAAAAAAAAAAACCTATCTGTGAATTCTTTACTTCACCATACAGTATGAAACTCCAGGAAATTCTGTGAATATCTTCTGAAAATATTATTACTTGTGACAGATTTAAATGAAATACATCTTGCCCTCACATATAATACATAGACCAATGAATTTTCATTTTTGTTTTAGATGCAGACCTCTCTGATATGAAGGACAGCAATGAACCTTATGATTATAAATTTGTGAAATGGATGACTAAAAATAAGGTAGTGTTTATTGACCTTTGAGATACTATGCTATATTTTATGGTTAATTTATGAAGGATACTTGCTGACATGTTGTAATATGATATTCCACTTATGGCTATGTGAAGGATTTTTAAAACATTTTTCTTTTTGGAAGTTGTACATATTCAGAAATATCTATTTGTTTTTAACATTTAACATCCTAAAAATACATTTGAAGTAGAAGTAGTTTTCCTATTTTACTTTTCTATTTATTTTTCAGAAACTGTCAGCCATTCCAGTTTCAGCATTCTGTAATGCAGAGACCAAGTTACAGTTTGAGAAGTTTGTGCGATTTTGCTTCATTAAAGTAAGTTCCTTGTTCTATTCCAAAACACATTTATGATGTCCTTCCTTCTGATTTATAAAGCATTTTTAAAGCATTTTTTTCTATTTTTAGGAATGATGTAGTTATATGCAGTTTTCAAATTTTGGCCTGCTGCCATGAAATTAACTGCCCACCAGAACAAAACCCAACACTTTGAAGTGTTGAGTGTACTGTGTATTACAGCATGATCAGACTCATTGCCGTATAACAATACAGTGTCAAGCATGCAATCAAAAATTACGAAACATGTGAAGACATAAGAAAATGTGGCCTTTGGGGTGTCCAGGTGGCTCAGTCTGTTAAGTGTCTACCTGTGGCTCAGGTCATGACCCAGGGTCCTGGGATCAAGCCCTGAGTCCAGTTCTCTGCTCAGTGGGGAGTTTGCTTCTCCCTCTCCCTCTGCCTCCTCCCGCTCCTTGTGCTCACTTGCTCACTCGCTCACTCTCTCTCAAAAAAAAATAAATGAAATCTTAAGAAAAAAAGAAAATGTGACCCTTAATAAAGAAAAAATTAGTCAGTAGAAATAGATCACAAGGTGACCCAGGTATAGGAGTTAGCAGACAAGGACTTTAAGGCAGATACTGTGTGTATGTTCAAGAAATTAAAGGAACATATATTCATAGAACAAATTAAAACTATAAAAAAAATCAAGTGGAAATTCGGAACTTAAACATGTAATATCTGTGTGAAAAATATATGAGGCTTAACAAACACAGAGAATTGAGGATATCAAGAAAAAAGGGCTTACTTGAATTACAGATTCATAGAATTATCCAATCTGAAAAACAGAAAAATTATTTTTAAGTAATGAATAGAGCCTTAGGTCTATCAGACAATATCATGTGATAATACATGTAATTAGAGTACCAAAAAAAGAACGGAATGTGGCAGAAAAAGTATTTTAAGAAGTAATGGCTAAAATTTTCTCATATTTCATGAAAAGCAACTTAGAGATCTAAAAGTTAGTGAACAAAAAAATAAATAAATAAAAGTTAGCGAACTAAAAAATTAAAAAAAATAAAAGTAAACTACAACAGGATATAAAGAAAGCCACACCTAGACACTTTATACTCAAACTGCTGAAAACCAAGGGCAATGGTAAGATCTTGGAAACAGCCGGAAAAAAAACTATACCTCACATGCATATGAATTTAGCAACTTCTTATCAGAAAAAAACAGAGACCAGAATACAATGAAATGACATCCTCAAAGTGCTGAAATAAAAATATATCAACCCAGAATTCTTTTTCCAGGAAAATAGCCTTTAAAACGGAAAATGAAATGTAATATTCCTGACAAATGAAAGCTGAGTGAATTGCTTACCATCAGATCTGTACTAAAACAAAAATCTGAATATATGCATTATTGCTATTTTTAAGATATGATTGCTACTGAAGACAGGCTCAACAAGATCCAGAATCTCTTTTTACCAACACATTCATCTATTAACCTAGTCAGAATGATGTAAACATTGTTTTCAGCTTTGAGAGACAATCTCAAATCTACAAACTCTGGAAGACTGATCCAGAAGACAATAAATATGTTAACAATCTAATAGTGTCAACATTTAATTGACTAAAATGTAGAAGAAAGAGTAAGGCCATTAATATTCTCATCTTACAGTGGATCTAGAAATAGAGGTGTATCTTTTGAAGTTATAAGCAAAACTAATAAAAGTAACAAGATTTCCTGTTTTAAAAATCATAAACACAGCCCTTCCCCATTCTCTTCTTGAAAATTATTAAAAACAAGTAGGAGAATGGAAAACAGATTCACAAATTCCCAGTAAATGAAGAAGAGTTGCCAAGTACAATGAAGGTAAAGGGAAGACACCTAGAAAGTCTCTTGTGTCTACATCTTCAAGTTATAAACAGAGCCAGGAGGCAACCTACTCATCTAGAACAATAAGACAGTAAGTATATAAGTACACTGGCAGTGGGAGCTTCTCCAGACTCATTTAGCATCATGCAAGGCAGGATAGAAACATACAGCTATATAATCTAAAACCTTTGTTGAGCAGGGTGGAAAGGAGATTCTGGTTGGGTCATAGATTTTCTCATTCACTCCTGTCATTTTTGCTCCAAGCTATGTTAGAGCAATGTGGAGGAGATAGATTAAATTGGAAGTAGCCACTTAAAATTAGCCGAGAGGAAAGAAAAATATATATCCCCTTCTTACCACTGAAATCCACATCAATCTTATTAAATTTTATTATGAGCCAGGGAGGGTTTCTGCAGTCCTCTAGTGCTACCCTGGCTCCTCCCTTACACATTTCTGTAGCTAAGTCTTCAAATCATAAACGAAGTCAGTAGGTGGTATTCATTACCCAAAACAATAGGAACAGTAGGTGTACTAGCAGTAGGAGATTACAAAGGTAATTCAATCAAAAATGACTAATGAAAAGGAATCAGCTGTGAATCTATAAAATATACTATTAGGAAAAAAGGAGAAAGGTACAAGGAAAACCAAGTGTCAGAAAGAGAATATTCGGTCAGAAAAATGTTGCTATAAGAGCAAATAAAAATTGATAGTTCAAATCCAAAACCTTTAAAATGAGATTAAAGTAGAGATTTAAAAAGTTCAGGGAAGATAATGTCAGATAATATAAGAAGATAATATAGGGGCACCTGGGTGGCTCAGTGGTTGAGCATCTGCATTTGGCTCAGGTTGTGAGCCCAAGGTCCTGGGATTCAGTCCTGCATCGGGCTCCCCATGGGGAGCCTGCCTCACCCTCAGCCTATTTCTCTACCCCCCCCCCCCCTGTGTGTCTCTCATGAATAAATAAATAAAATCTTTAAAAAAAAAGAGAGAGAAGATGAAATGGCAACCTTTCAGAGCTCAGGCACAAAACTGAAGGAAAACAATGAAGCTATTGGTAATTGTAGTGACATTGGAAACAGCACAGAGAACAGTGAATACTTCTGTAGGCATGATAAGGATTAAGAAAAGGGAGCAAAAGAAAAAAAAGAGAGAAGAACAATGATTTTTAAAGTATTAGAAAAATCATAGATGTGGAAGACAAGTGAAATATGTAGAATCCCATGGTGGGGAAACAAATGGAACCTAAAAAGACTTTTATAGCTTTATTTTAAGAATGTTTTCCATTAAAAAAAAAAAAAAAGACAAATCTAGCAATTGAAAGGAAATGACTTGTCTCAGGAAAAAATTGTCACAGAACAATTAACATTAGAATACATTGGACTTAAAAGATAAAGAATTCTTCGGCATCTGCACAAAAAGACCAAAGCGTTCATGGGGGGCAGGGTAAGAGGATCAGTGTGGACACACCCCCTTTACGTCAACACTTGATATTGGAAGATAGGAAAGCCATAGCAAGAGGTCTCTAGGGAAAACTAACATACCTGACTCACCCTCTTGGAAAGGCTAAAAATAAAAGAATGGCAAAACATGCCTAGAAAATGGAAATTGAAAGAAAGTAAGTTCAATTTAAGGCAAAATGAGCCAAAACAGCACTTTACAGCAGTTATGGGTAAAATCCTCAGCAACTATCAAATATATGAAAGGATATCCCACTTTAATCATATTACAAGAAATGAAAATTAAAACTGCAACAAAACTGTATGTTATCTATTAGATTGGAAACAACTGAACAACTGAAAAGTTCCATAAGACATTGTTATAGACAGTGGGGGTATAATTTGTAAAATCTCTTAACAGTGGTTAGTTTGGCCATTCCCATCTAAATGTAAATGCACCTACGTCTTAACACAGAAATTCTACTTCTGGGATCTTTTTCTGTGGATTTACTTGCACATTTTGAATGACTTATGCTCAAGGATTTTCCATATTTGTAACTCCCTTCTTTGACAGTGAAAAACCCTGGCTCTCATCGTGGAATCACTTCTTGAATCACTCCCTCTGTATGGGCCACTCCCCCTCCAGCCACCACCCCTGATGGACATCCTTTACCCCGCTCAGGCTTTGACACTTTGTGCTAGACTGCTACTGCTGTCAACCTCTTGCAGAAATGCCCTCCTCCGACTCTCCAGCACTGCACACCTGGCACTGTCACCCACTGCATGGAATCCTTCACCCCTCATATGCTCTGACACCCTGTGCCAGTCTACATTGGCAGATGCCTGCATCATCCTGTCTAGGTTCTAACATCCTGCACGGAGCCACCCTGCCATACAGATGCTGACTTACCCAGCTTGGATTCCAACATCCTGTTCTAGTCAACACTGCCCCTTGCCATCACCAACACCTCATGCCACCCACATCGGAAACCCTCCTTACTCCACTCTGGCTGCAACATCCTGCACCAGGCTGCCTGGGCTCCCCCTGCCTCCATATATGGACACCTGCTTCACTCAGCCCCACCTAATGGCTTTTCGATTACTTCATTCTGTAGAGAGGAAAGAGAAAAGAAGTAGAAAAAGCAGAAGAGAAAAACAAAAGCTTGATTTTTACTGTTTATCTGTCAGTTTAATTTTATACCATGAATATACCTATTCAAAAAGCAAATGGATTTTATTAGTAATTATAACTGAAACTTTGAAGGTAGTGGACATAGTAATGTGAGTGAACAATTTTTCCTCATTCAGAGCAGAGAATTGTGAATTTTGTCTGAAGTCAATAAATAAGGAAATAGAACCAAATGCATTAATTACATCTTGGAGATAACCACTAGAACTAAAACCAGAAGTTGTCATAAAAGGTTGTCTTGGGATGGTGGGCATAGTGGAAAGGAGTAGGGAGAGGAGGAACAGATGATTCTTATTCTGTGTAAGCTCTTCTATACTTTCTGATTTGTTTCTATAACTATATATTAATTTGATTGTTGTCCTTTTGTAGGTCTGCCTTTTCATTTTTACTTTGAAAAATTCTCTTCACTTGGGATCAGATATTCACTTAAATCTTCATTTAGTACTAT
Organism: Vulpes lagopus; assembly: GCF_018345385.1. Taxonomy (NCBI): domain Eukaryota; kingdom Metazoa; phylum Chordata; class Mammalia; order Carnivora; family Canidae; genus Vulpes; species Vulpes lagopus. The sequence goes on from NC_054826.1 coordinate 148,421,596, forward strand.
TATGTTTTATATTTTTCTGTTTATTTATGTTTTACTTTACCAAAATCTATCTTTATTTTAAAGTCCACAGATCATTAGAGTACCTATCCAAAACTTAATTTAATGAATGATGGCTGTAATTTGCTGAACTTGCCTATTTTCAATTAGGCAAACAAATGCCAACTAGTAGTACCATTCACCATGATTGTGTGTCAAAGAATTATCTTCATATTTGTAAATGTCATTTTACCAGAGGAGAAACTACAGATTTTAGTGCTTTTAGTGAACTGGCATTTTCAGTAAACTTTTCTGAGCAGCAAGGAAAAAGAATTTTTTCAGAAATCTTAGCATTGGATATAAATGTTGGAGGTAAACACAATCAATAAATACCACACAATTTTTCAAATGGAAAGGATTTCACCCTTATTAATTCCTTTCCTAAAGACATTCAAATATCCCAGCTGGATATTGAGTCTCAATCCTATAATCTCCCAAGCTTATAGCTGGACATAATGTGGCATGTCAGGTCATACACAAAAGGGGGTGAGATGAGAGGCAAGAAAGCAAAAATAATAAGTATTGATCCCATCAGCACATCTCTCAGACTCGCTTCCAGCATCATGTCATTTATGAGTCTTGGGTCTTCTTTGGCACTGCGGGTTGCTTGGGGTGCTACAGTGGTTATAAATAGTAAAGAGTGTCCATACTGGTGGATGTGGTTTTGACTGGGATCAAGTTAAACTGTTTTCAGTCTGAACTGCATTTAACAGTTTGTCGATCATTTTCTTTGTGATGTTTTTTGGCCTCATGCCAGTTGATTTGTACATTTCTTTAGTGTCAGGATAGCGGCAATAAATTGGCAGCCAGTATCACAAAACAGTATAATGTAGTGATAAGTGTCACACTTCTCAGGCTCCTCTAATATTGAATTCTTAGGTTCATTCACTTTTCCAGCCAGACAGTAGTGGGATATAACATTATAAATAATTAATTTGTTTGTTTTGCTGGGCTCCTTAAAGAGCTTCAGACCTGTGTAGTAGGCCACCAAGGCATGGGAAGATGCTACAGATGCTGTTTTCCAGTTTCTGTCCATGCTCCTCCAAGAGTTGTGGCTTTATACAGGCAAGGCTTCCAATGACTCATCTGAAGGCATGACCTCCAAATAAACACTCTGGAGTTCATTGCTGCAGAGGCCAAGGAAAAGCTAGAGTCCATCTGGGCCCTCCTCAAGTTACCAGAGGTTGAAGAGCACCCAGTTCCCAAATCACTTCATGACTTTTCCTGATCCATTGACTGGTATATTTTTAATATTTAAGGATTTACTTCTCTTGAATTTATTTGATATGTAATGAGATTATTTCATTTATTTACAGAAAGACAGTACACTGGATGCTGCTGAAGAAATCATTAAGGCATGGACTACACAGAAGTGTTGATAAAAGTCGAGTTTCTATTAGATGACCTAATATGGAATTGTTATTTAGTGCTGCCATCTGCTGGATATTGAAAAACAAATATTTCAGTACAAATGAAAATTGAACAATTTCAAAATGTTAAAACCACTGGAGTTTTTTCATTTTGTTGTTTTTCAGTTGAAATGGTTGAAAACACCTTCCACTACCATCTTACATCAGGCAATGTAGGATTGTGGATAATAATTATGAGGTGCTGGTTGATGCTTAACCTCTCAGTGCTTCAGTTCCCTCATCATAAAAGGGGAATAAAATATAGCACCCACTTTATGACACCTGGCTGGCTCAGTGGGTAGAGCATATGCAATTCTTGATCTTGGAGTCATGAATTAGAGCCCCACGCTGGACATGAAATCTATTTGAAATAAAAAAAAAAAAAAGCACCTACTTTAGATGAAGTTTGTGAGGATAAAATGGATTGATATATGTAAAGCTTCAATAAACACTCAACTTGTTAGCCAGTTCCATTTCTGCACTGTTGTGTAAAAACTCTTAGCCAGTTCCACTCCCTCAACTCCAGGTCCTTGCTTTGTCTATCCACAAGTCTAACCCTCCCCTTTGTTTACCAATGGCTTTGAACTTTGCTCACAATTTTGCTTCTCTTTCCCAAATACTGCCATCATCCAGGGTGACTTCAAGGTACACATGGATTACCTAGGCTTTTGGTACTTTGACCTCACCTTTGGCAATGTTCACCTCCACTCCTCTCTCCACTTCAGCCACCCACCTCCTTGGGTACACCCTGAACCTTTCATCATTTAAGGCTGTGCCACCTATGAGATAATAAATTAGTCATCTCAGACTGTACCCACTTATCCCTATAGTATTCTCTGAGTGTGTCCCATTTGTTCTCAAAATATCACTTCATCAAACTCACTATAATTTCAAATCCACTCTTTCTCAAAAAATGGTCTATGGCCCTCTTAGAGCAGAATCATAATCAATCTGTGAGAAGAGATGCTGGTCTTCACCCTAGACTTGCTGAAAATAATTTCAGGATCTGGTCCTTCCAAGGTGATTGTTTTACCCACTGAATTTTGATAATCACTGCTCTAGTCCTTGGAACCCTCTATTTTATTCCTACTGGCCCACTTATATTTTCCTTGCCCAGCTTAGATTGCATCATCTATCACTTTAGCCAAGATACTTTTGCTGCCTTGAATAACTTGCCCATTGTTCTATCTCACCCAACTGGTCAAGAAAAACCCAAAACTCCACCCTGGAATTGAAACTCCATGCTTGCACGGGGCTGCTGAACACTGCTGTCACAAAATGCACAATTGTGCAGCTACCAACAACCATGAATGCACATTATTGACCTTAACTAGATTTAATCCTTCCATGATACCATAATGAGATTTCTCTACATTTTACCACAGCAGGAATTCCTAATACTCTCCTTTTCTCCACCATAAAAATATCCAACCTCCTTTCTCTTTACACCTTAAAGCCCACCACTACCAGCACAATTAAATCATAGCTAATGACCTCATCTCCCACTTCTGTGAAAAACAAAATGTAAAAACAGATATACCAGACAGCCCTACCAAATGAGAACCTACACCAAAACACCTATGACCTAGCTGCACCAGCATTCATCCTTAATTCATCCCATCCACGGGGATTCGGGCAGAATGTGGAGGATTGGTAGGAAGGCAGAACCAGGACCTCAAGAGCTAACTACTGCGTAGCAATATAAATCCCATATATAATTTTTAGCCTGTCCACTCTTGCTGGGGATTTGATACAGTTTTTATCAGGGTTTAAGTCTGCTCTTCACAGTCATGGACTTGTCCGGTGCTAATCCTCCCACCATTTCTCACAATCTCATTTGGTTCAGTCTGTTCCCTTGTATCTTCAGCCTCTACTGGCTCCCTTCCTCAGCAGTGAGACACGTCCAAATTTTTCTAATATTAGAAAATCCTTGGTGTGTCTGGGTGGCCTAGTAGGTTAAGCATCTACCTTCAGCTGAGGTCATGATCCCAGAGTCCTGGGATCGAGCCCCTACACTGGGCTCCTTGCTCACTGGGGAGCCTGCTTCTCCCTCTCCCTCTGCCTGCTACTACCCCTGCTTGTGCCCTCTCTGTCAAATAAATTAATAATATAAAAAAATTTTTTTAAATCCTTTCCCTAATGCTATCTACTACTCTATTATCTCTTCCTCTTCAGGGCAAAATTTCTTCCTTCTTTCTTCCTTCCTCCCTCCCCTCTTCCTTCCTTTAACAAATATTCATTGAACTCCTACAATGTACCAGACACTAGTGTATGCACTTAGGATACATCAGTGAACACAAAGATCCCTGCCTTCCAGGGCTTTCCTTCTGACCAGGAGAGGGAGACTAAATCATAAACATAGTGAAATATATTGAATGTTTTTTTTAGTTTGTTAAAATTTTAATTTTAACTCCAATATAGTTAACATACAATGTTATTGTTATTGTAGGTGTACAATACAGCAATTCAACAGTTTTATACATTACTCAGTGCTCATCAGGATGAGTCCTCTTAATCCCCTTTACCTATTTCACCCATCCTCCAGCCATCTCTCTGGTAACCAATCATTTGTTCTCTATTGTTAAGAGTGTTTCTTGGTTTGTTTCTCTTTTTTCCCTGTCTTGTTTTGTTTCTTAAATTCCACATATGAGTAAAATCATATGATATTTGTCTTTTTCTGACTTATTTCACTCAGCATTGTACTCTCTTGCTCATCCATGTCATTGCAGATGACAAGATTTCATTATTTTTTATAGCTGAGTAATATTCTATCTTCTTTATTCAATCATCTATAATGGATACTTAGGCTGCTTCCCTAGTTTGGCTATTATAAATAATGCTGCTGTAAACATATCCAATAAACATATATCCTTTCAGATTAGTGTTTTTGTATTCTTTGAGTAAATACCCAGTAGTGATTACTGAAGCATAGAGTAGTTCTACTTTTAATTTTTTGAGGAAACTCTATACTATTTTCCACAGTGACTGCACCAGTTTGCATTTCCATCAACAGTGCACAAAGGTTACTTTTTCCCCACATCCTCACCAACACTTGTGTTTTTTATGTTAGCCATTCTGACAGTTGATACCTCATTGTGGTTTTGATTTGTATTTCCCTGATGATAAGTGCTATTGAGCATCTTTTCATGTGTCTGTTGGCCATCTGAATGTCTTCTTTGGAGAAATGTCTGTTCATGTCTTTTGCTTATTTTTATTTTTTGGGTGTTGAGTTGTAGCAGTTCTTTATATATTTTGGTTGCTAACCTTTTGTCAGATATGTCATTTGCAAATATCTTCTCCCATTTAGTAGGATGACTTTTAGTTTGGTGATTGTTTCCTTCGCTGTGCAAAAGCCTTTTCTTTTGATGTAGTCCCAGTACTTTATTTTTGCTATTTCCTTTGTCTCAGGAGACCTATCTAGAAAAATGTTGCTATGGACCATATCCAAGAAATTACTGCCTGTGCTCTCTTCTAGAGTTTTTATGGTTTCAGGTATCATATTTAGGCCTTTAATCCATTTTGAGCTTATTTTTATGTATAGTGTAAGAAAGTGGTCCAGTTTCATTCTTTTGCCTATCAGTTTTCCCAACACCATTTGTTAAATAGACGTTCTTTTACCCATTGCGTATTCTTGCCTCTCTTGTTGAAGATTAATTGACCATAATATCATGGATTTGTTTCTGGGCTTTCTATTCTGTTCCATAAATCTGTGTGTCTGTCTTTATGCCAGGACCATATTGTTTTGATTATTATAGATCCGTAGTATAACTTGAAATATGAAATTATGATACTTCCAATTCTGTTTTCCTTTTTCAAGATTATTTCGGCTATTTGGAGTCTTTTGTAGTTCCATACAAATTTTAGGATTATTTATTCTAGTATTGTGAAAAATGTTCTTGGTGCTTTGGTAGGGATTGCATTAAATCTACAGATTCCTTTAGGCAGTATGGACATTTTAATGATATTTGTTCTTCCAATTCATGAGCATGGGTATCTTTCCATTTGTTTGTGTTGTCTTCAGTTTCTTTCATCAATGTTTTGTAGTTTGCAGAGTACAGGTCTTTCTCCTCATTGTTTGATTTTATTCCTAGATTTTTTATCCTTTTTGATTCAATTGCAAATGGGGTTGCTTTCCTCATTTCTCTTCCTGTTGCTTCATTAGTAATGTATAGAAATGCAACAGATTTCTGTATGTTGATTTTGTGTCCTGCAATCTTACCAAATGCTAACCTTATACATGGAAATTGTATGAAGAAAAGAAGTAGAGCAGGACAGAGGAAAATGAAAGTGTTAGGGAAGCAATTTGGAATGTTAAGCACTTGGTCAGGTAGGTCTCAAGGAGAGGACATGGAGACAGACTTAGAAGAGAGGAGGCAGGGAGCCTCATGGAGAACTTGGGGAGGAACATTCTAGCCAGAAGGAATAGTAATGCAAAGACTCTGTGACACGAAGGTGTACTCAGCATGTTTGATGAGTACCAAGAGTCTGTTGTGGCTGGATGTAATAATCAAGGTACAAACTAGTAAGCATGAGGTCAGAGAAGTAACACAGTATTAGTGTTAGGATAACAGGTTTTTTTAAAGATTTTATTTATTTATTCATGAGAGACACAGAGAGAAGGCAGAGAGATAGGCAGGGGGAGAAGTAGGCTCCTCCCAAGAGGAGTATATATATATACTCTCACACACACACACACACACACACACAGGCTCTATTTTTCGGGAGAATTCTGACTGATACAGGTGGATCAGCAAAAATAAGATAAGTTGTCTATAAATTCCCAAAGTTTAGTGAGAAGTCATTCAGTGACATCATGCCATATGATAGTAAGATATGGACTTTGTAGAGTAAGCAGTGATGAATTTAAGCAGATTTTTATGGAAGAAAGGGAGTATGGAAAAAAGTATGGGTTGGTTAACTGAAGGCCAGCTATATATCCTCCTTCTCCTCTGACCACTTGTACATGGAGGCTAAAAAGCCAAACTTCCAATTTCTCAGCTTCCCTTACAACTAATCAAAAGTGCCTGAAAAGAGCTTCCCTTCATGGAAAAACATAAAAGGCAAAGTCATCCTGAGACTTTTTGTCTTCTTTGTCCTCTTCGCCCTTCTACCTTCTTCCTGCCTGGAATGTCAAAGTAGAGTCTGGAGGCACTGCAGCCATACTGCATTCATGCAGCAACTGGCATGAGAGTGAAGGACCACATGATAAGGATAGAAGAGCAGAAAGATAGGAAGAGACTGGGACCCTGGACACAATATGGAGCCACTGTACCTACTCCCAGACTTGTACTGAATGAAACAAAATAAACCTCTAAGCCACTATATTAAGGTTTTTTATTATTTACAGGTGAATCTATTACTACTTGATATAGAGAATATAGCACAAAAATCACATTTTTCTTCTGGAAGATAAACTGATGAAAATTCCTTTAGGCAGAAAGAGATACTGATCAGAAAGCTCTTGCTCCTGCAGGAAAAGATGGTGAGGGCCTGAAGAATCCTTCAGTACCAGAGAAAGGCAAATAATCACAAATCTTTGTCAAATTTGTGAATTTTCCCCATCATTCTTATGATGAAAACAATTATATACTACATAATTACCAAATATTTAAATCAAAAATTATTCCCAAATAAAGCAAGAGTCTCCTTGGTCTCAGTTGGATAAACCCAAGGGTGAAACAAAACAAAACAAAAACCTCAACTATGTTCTTGAGAGATGAGAATTGGATTTTATTGCTGCTCTGAGAATACATCTAATTACTCAATCATGCCAATTAAATAGGAAGTTCACCTGCTGACAAACAGCTATCCTGGGATATAACAGAATAAATTGTAGAAATAATTGAATTTTCTAATCAATATTAACTTCATCATATTACACAGCTGCTACTTTCCTTTACATTTGGATACAGCATTTTTCCCTATAATATGTAAAACTTCATTTGTAGCAAAATCTTAGGGTTAAAAAGATGAATAATAATTTTGTCCTCTTGTCAACGAGAGTGGTTATACTGTCTGAAGCATTATTTTCACTCTTATCCTTCTCATTAGTTACCATTAAAAGTATAAACACCATATTTTAAGCTGAAACTATAGAGCTGTATCTTGTAACACCACAACTCAATTTTGTGTGTGGGTTTCTGAGATGACTTATTATAACATCACTTTTATAATTATTCTTGGAGCATTCTGCCCCACTGAGGGGCTCAAACTCCTAACCCCAACATCAAGAGTCGTATGCTCTACCAACTGAGCCAGCCAGGCACCTCCAGATTAGGTCCGTTGCACCAGAAGTCCCTTCTGCCTGGAATATTTTCCCCTGATGTCCACCTAGCTACCTCAAATCTTTACTCAAATGTCACTTCAGGAGAACTTAGCTGACCATATTTAAAATTGTAAACCCTGGGGATCCCTGGGTGGCGCAGCGGTTTGGCGCCTGCCTTTGGCCCAGGGCGCGATCCTGGAGACCCGGGATCGAATCCCACATCGGGCTCCCGGTGCATGGAGCCTGCTTCTCCCTCTGCCTGTGTCTCTGCCTCTCTCTCTCTCTCTCTGTGACTATCATAAATAAATAAAAATTAAAAAAAAAAATTGTAAACCCTGCCCCTCCCATCCCCTTTCCCTGACTTATTTTTCTCCTTAGCACTTAGCACCATGGAACTTACACTATGTTTCTCTTATTTAATTTATCATCTATATCCTCCCCTAATATACCTTCCATGAGGCCAGAGATTTTTTTTTTTTAATGTTCTGTTCACTGCAATACCTTCAGCACCTAAAGCAGAGCCTGGCATATGGTAGGCACTCATCAAAAATTTGAATTTCTGCAAATGGAATCTGACCTTCAGAACACATTGGTTCTTTGTTGTTGTTTTGTCTTCAACCATTGGCTCTCTCTTTGACTCATGTCCTTCCCTTATGAATGATTTCTTGAAGTAACAAAGATTGTTTCTAAAATTGCAGATATGACTGGCATGTCTCAGAGTCTTCTTGGTTTCTGAATCATTTGTGTTAAGGGATCCAGCTAATCAGTAATGGACTTGGTCTAATCTCTGGAAGCCCAATTCCAAAATACAGAACCCAAAGTTGCAATTGGCTTCTGGGCCCAAGATAATTAGTGGTCTGCAAACATTTTTAAGCCATGTGGTGCATATATACACATGCAAATACACACACATGCACACACATAAGCTTGAAATTACATGCTATCTCTCTTTTGCCTGGCAAATAAATATTTCTCTTTTTTTTAAGATTATTTATTTAGGGCAGCCCTGGTGGTGCAGCGGTTTAGAGCCGCCTGCAGCCTGGGGTGTGATCCTGGAGACCCGGGATCGAGTCCCACATCGGGCTTCCTGCATGGAGCCTGCTTCTCCCTCTGCCTGTGTCTCTGCCTCTCTCTCGCTCTCTCTGAATGAATAAATAAATAAATCTTAAAAAAAAAAAGATTATTTATTTATTTGACAGAGAGAGAGAGAGAGAAAGCACAAGCAGGGGAGCAGCAGGCAGAGGGAGAGGGAGAAGCAGCTTCTCCAGTGAGCAAGAAGCCCAATGAGGGGCTCAATCGCAGAACCCCAGGATAGTGACCTGAGCTGAAGGCAGATTCTTAACTGACTGAGCCTCCCAGTGCCCTGCAAATAAATATTTCTAATCAAGGTTTGCTTTTCTGTCTAGAATGATATTGAAAGGTTATCTCTGCCCCTGCTCTCCAAACATGGGAAAATAAACACTTAAACCAGTGTAACATTTCTAGAAGGCAATTTCACAATACCTAGCAAAACATTTCAAGCGTGCCTTTCGGAGCCATGATTCTACCACTAGGTATCTATGCTCTTTTTTCCCTGTTAACGTTTTTAAATTTAAATTCAAGTTGGGTAACATATAGTGTAGTTTTGGTTTCTGGAATAGAATTTAGTGATTCATCACTTACATATAACATCCACTGTTCATCCTAACAAGTGCCCTCCTTAATACCCACAAGCATTTAGCCCCTCCCCCATCTCACCCCCAGTTCCCCCACCAGAAACCCTCAGTTTGTTCTCCCAACTATGGAGTCTCTTATGGCTTGCCTCCCTCTCTGTTTTTATCTAATTTTTAAAAAGATTTTATTTGGGGCACCTGGGTGGCTCCATGGTTGAGCATCTGCCTTCAGCTCAGGTCATGATCCAGGGGGCCTGGGATAGAGTCCTATACCAGGCTCCTTGTGGAGTGCCTGCTTTTCCCTCTTCCTATGTCTCTGCCTCTGTGTGTGTGTCTCTCATGAATAAATAAATAAAATCTTTTAAAGAAGATTCCCTTACATTTATTTTACATTATTTCTTAAAATAAAGAAATGTTTTACATTATTTCTTAAAATAAAGATTTTATTTATTTATTTATTTATTTATTTATTTATTTATTTATTTATTTATTTATTTTAGAGAGAGATGGATGGGGAAAAGGGAGAAACAGACTTCCTATTGAGTGGGGAGCCCAATGAGTCTCAATCTCAGGACACTGAGGTCATGACCTGAGCTAAAGGCAGGTGCTTAACCAACTCTGCCACCCAGGCACTCCTGTTTTTATCTTATTTTATTTGTCCTTCCCTCTCCTTATGTTCATCTGTTTTGTTTCTTAAATCCCACATGAGTAAAATCGTATGATATTTGTGTTTCTCTGACTGACTTGTTTCACTTAGCATCATACCTTCTAGTTCCATCCACGTTGTTGCAAATGGTAATATTTCCTTCTTTTTGATGGCTGAGTAATATTCTTGTGTGTGTGTGTGTGTGTGTGTGTGTGTGTGTGTGTACAAACACCTTCTTTATCCATTCATCTGTCAATGGACATCTGGACTCCTTTCTAGTTTGGCTATTGTGGACGTTGCTGCTATAAACATTGGGGTGCATGGACCCCTTTGACTCCTTTGTCAAGGAGTAGTGCAATTGCTGGGTCACACTATTTTTTAACTTTTTAAGGAACTTCCATACTGTTTTTTACAGTGGTTGTACCAGTCTGCACTCCTACCAGCAGTGCAAAAGGGTTCCCCTTTCTCCACATCCTTGCCAACATCTGTTGTTTACTGAGTTGCTAATTTTAATCATTCTGACAGGTGTGAGGTGATATTTCACTGTGGCTTTGATTTGTACTTCCGGATGATAAGTGATATTGAGCATTTTTTCATTGTCCATTGGCCATTTGGAGAAATGTTTGTTCGTGTCTTCTGCCCACTTCTTGACTGGATTATTTATTTTTTAGGTGTTGATTTTGATGAGTTCTTTATAGATTCTGAATGCTAACCCTTTATCCAATATGTCATTTGCAAATATCTTGTCCTATCTATTGGTTTCCTTTTAGTTTTATTGTTTTTTTTCACTGTACAGAAGCTTTTTATCTTGATGAAATCCCAATAGTTCATTTTTGTTTTTGTTACCCTTGCCTCCAGCCATGTGTCTAGTAAGAAGTTGCTACAGCTGGGATGCCTGGGTGGCTCAGTGTTTGAGCATCTGCCTTTGACTCAGGTTGTTGGTCCCGGGGTCCTGGGATCGAGTCTGGAATCAGGCTCCTTGTGGAGAGCCTGCTTCTCCCTCCGCCTATGTCTCTCTGCCTCTCTGTGTGGGTCTCTCATGAATAAATAAATAAAAGTTTAAAAAAAAAAAAAGAAGTTGCTGCAGCCAAGGCCAAAGAGGTTGGTGCCTATGTTCTCCTCTAGGATTTTGATGGTTTCCTGCCTTACATTTAGCTCTTTTATCCATTTTGACTTTATTTTTGTGTATGGTATAAGAAAGCTGTCCAGGTTGATTCTTCTGCATGTTGCTGTCCAGTTTTTTCCAACACCATTTGTTGAAGAGACTCTCTTTTTTTCCACTGGATATTTTTTCCAGCTCTGTTGAAGATTAGTTGGCCATATAGATGTGTGTCCATTTCTGGATTCTTTATTTTGTGCCACTGATCCATGTGTCTGTTTTTATGCCAGTACCATACTGTCTTGATGAATACTGCTTTATAATACATCTTGAAGTCTGGGATTCTGATGCCTCCCACTTAACTGTTCTTTTTCACCATACTTTGACTATTCAAGGTCTTTTCTGGTTCTATACAAACTTCAGGATTGTTTGTTCTAGCTCTGTGAAAAATGATGGTATTATTTTGATTAGGATTGCATTGAATGTGTAGATTGCTTTGGGTAGTATAAACATGTCAATAATATTTGGTCTTCTAATCTATGTGCATGGAATGTTTTTCCATTTCTTTATGTCTCCTTCAATTTCTTTCATAAGTGTTCTACACTGTTTTCAGTGTAAAGCTCTTTCTTTTATTTTTTATTTTTTTAAGATTTTATTTATTCATGATAGACAGAGAGAGAGAGAGAGAGAGAGGCAGAGACACAGGCAGAGGGAGAAGCAGGCTCCATGCAGGGAACCAGACACGGGACTCAATCCCGGGACCCCAGGACCACGACTCGGGCCAAAGGCGGCGCTAAACCGCTGAGCCACCCAGGGATCCCCAAGCTCTTTCTTTTTAAAAGATTTTAAAAAATTATTCATGAAAGACACAGAAAGAGAGAGAGGCAGAGACATAGGCAGAGGGAGAAGCAGGCTCCTCGCAGGGAACCCGATGTGGGACTCGATCCCCGGACCTCAGATCACGTCCAGAGCTGAAGGCAGATGCCCAACTGCTGAGCCACCCAGGCATCCCCAGTGTACAGATCTTTCACCTTTGGTTAGGTTTATTCCTAGGTATCTTATGGTTTTAGGTGCAGTTTTAAGTGAAATGAATTCCTTAATTTCTCCTTCTGCTTTATTAATATATAATAAATATATTATTTATTTATAGAAATAAAACAGATTTCTGTATGTTGATTTTATATATTGCAACTTTTCTGAATTCATGTATCACTTCTAGTAATTTTTTGGTGGAGTCTTTTGGGTTTTCTACATCATGTTGTGTGAAAAGAGTGAAAGTTTGATTTCCTCCTTGCGGATTTGGATGTCTTTTATTTCTTTTTTTGTCTGATTGCTATGGCTAGGACTTCCAGTGTTATGTTGAACAACAGTGTTGTGAGTGGACATCCTTTCATGTTCCTGATCTTAGGGGAAAAGCTCAGTTTTTCCCCATTGAGGCTGAGTCTTTTGTATATGGCCTTTATGATGTTGAGATATGCTCCTCCTGTCCCCACTTTTTGAGGGTTTTTAATCAAGAAAGGATGCTATATTTTGTCAAATGCTTTTTCTGCAACTATTGAGAGGATCAATGGTTCTTTTCTTTTATTAATGTGGTGTATCACATTAATTTGTGTATGGTGTCAGAAAGTTGTTCAGTTTCATTCTTCTGCGTGTTGCTATTTTGGGCTTTCTACATCATGTTGTGTGCAAGAAGTGAAAGTTTCGCAGATACTGAACACCCCTGAAGCTCAGGAATAAATCCCACTTGATCGTGGTGAATAAGCCTTTTAATGTACCGTTGGATTCTATTGGCTAGTATCTTGTTGAGAATATTTGCATCCATGTTCATCAGGGATATTGCTCCATAATTCTCTGTTCTTGGTGGGATCTTTGTCTGGTTTCGGAATCAAGGTAATGCTAGCCTCATAGAAGGAGTTTGGAAGTTTTCCATCCATTTCTATTTTTAGGACCAGCTTCAGAAGAATAGGTATTTTGGGGCATCTGGGTGGCTCAGTGCTTGAGTTTCTGCCTTTGGCTCAGGTCATGATCCTGGGGTCCCAGAATGGAGTCCCAAATTGGGCTCCCTCCCCACAGGGAGCCTGCTTCTCCCTCTGCCTATGTCTCTGCCTCTCTATGTCTCTCATGAATAAATAAATTAAATCTTTTTTTAAATAATAGGTATTTTATGCTCTTTTAACATGTAAACATTCACTCATGAACAAGAATGTTCATGACAACATTGTTTATAATACTAAAAAAACTGGAAAGAACCAATTCCTCCATTATTGGTGGTGTATTTAAATAAATTATAATATCTTGTCAAAGAATGCATTTCATTTATGTCACTTGAAAAATAACTAATAGACTACTGAATATGATCTGTTTGTACAAAAAAACCAAAAACACATAAGTAGATTAATATGCCTCAGCTACAATATGGGTACATTTACATGAATCTGAAAGTGCAAATTAGATATTGGAACATGTAAAATTTTTAACACAGTTTTTCTTGTGCTCAGAATTATAAATACTTTTAATTTCCCCAAATTTAAAAAAATGTGTTTAATATTTTAAATAGGCCCAGTGCTTATGCAATTGCAATATGGCAGTGTCAACTGAGCTGTAAACAGTGCAATCATTTGACCAAAGTGCTGAGGTGGCAAGGAGTTTGGGAAGTCTGAGGAAGTGAATGGCCACCAGTGTGTTACGGTGCCCCCCTCCCTGTTTTAGGCTTCATGTTTTGTTCAGGATATGGGAGTAGGTGTCTACAGTGTTTGACAATTGATCTTTAGAAGTCACATAATCTTTCTCTTTCTTTGATTTCATAATTAGGATTTACAACTAATGAAAAAGTAAATTTCCATTAATAGAGCCAAAAACTTTTGAGTTCTAAGAAAAGTACTTAAAAATATGATCACAGTAGTTTGAAAGCAAACCATACCTAAGTTCTCATTAACTTAACTTTAGCTCTTGTCGAAGTGTAGCTAATATGTTATCCTGGAACAATTTTATGAAAATTTGGAAGAATCAAACAAGTCTAGTTATTTTAGATGTAGAGACTTGTGACCATTTAGTTTGGCGGGAAATTCTCAGGATTTCTATTGTAAAATCAAACTCATGATCTTGGGCTTGTGGGGAAGGTTTTTTTTTTTTTTTTTTAACATTAGTTTCCACATAACAGGAAAGAAAGCAGAAAGATATAACCAATCCCTCATTTGCAAAATAGGCAATAACGTAAGAGTATGGCAAGAGTTTAACTGGACTGAAAGAGTAAAGATGATAATCCACAGACCTGCAAGAAGTGAGCATTTGATGAGAGGTTCCATAGTTAGCCTCAATGTTCAGAACAGATAAATGCAAAAAGCGGCATGGGCCTGTTATGCAGGTTTTATACTGCATCTTGATGCAAATGTCATAAAATAAAGTAATTAAAACAATGGAAGATGTCTAACCCATTGCGAGCTTTGTCATTTTAATTAAGAAGCTACATTCAAATTTACTTTGGTTTTGCTTTAACTTGAAAAAAGCCACCCCAAGTAAAAGTATTCTATATAACCGATGGTGTACCAAACATCACCTCTATTAAGCTCTATTTGAGAATTGGTTATCTTACTGTCACACTCATTTAGAGACTTGGTTTAGCAGTGAGTACACTGTTAGTACTCAGATAATAATAATACCAGTAGTAATAGCAGGGACTCTTGTGATGTTTAAACAAAAGGCACTGAGCAGTCTACACATTTTGACTAAGATCACTGGTACAACAGTGGGTAGCAAATGCTTTACTTTCCAAGTGTGGGTTAGGGTCTTCTCATCTTATTAATGTGAAAGAGAAAAATAGAAAAATGCTAGGTAGGAAAGGTCAGAAAATAGTTGAGTGAGCTGGTATAATAGATAGTTTTGTAGAAGGAAGAAAGCATGAAGGAAGCAAAAAAAGAAAAAGGAAAAGCTACAATTGGGAAAACCCTCTTGGTAAACCTCACTAATTTGATCTAATTATTGTGAAGAACAGTCAGAATAATGATATTTTAAATATATTATTTCATTCATTCAACCAATAACTCACACAAACCAACATATACTGGATGTCTTCTTTGTGCAAAGGATTAGTCACAAGGTCGGAGGAAAATTATGATGACTCAGCCCTCCGTGAGCTCACTGCAGCTTCCTTCCAGGCATCTGAAATAACAGAATCAGCTGTGGCCAAGCATTGCTTAGAACAGATCCTTGGTATATACATTGGTTTACCACTTGAAAAAAAGACTTAAGGGACCTTCTGTATATTGTTCTCCTATTTCAAAGATAAAGATTGCTTCCTGTTTTATAGTATTATTACCAAAGCTACAATTTTCCTATTTGTAGCATTTATCTTGCTTCCAGTCTTATATTATCATAAATAACATTGCAATGGACATCTTCATGAACACAGTGTCTCATATTTTAGATTATTTCCTTACTCTGGTTCTCAGAAGTGGGATTACTGGCTCAAGAGGCTTTAACCGCTAAATCATTCTTGGGGTAATGCCAGATTGCTTTCTAAAAGGTTGTATCAATTTATAATAGTGAGCAATGCATGACAGTAATGAAAGGAACAATTTTACATTCTCATCATGTAGTCATTCTTCATAATTAATACTTTCAGAGTTTTCATTTAATATTCAAATCGCATGAGGTTCTTTGAAAATAGGTACTTTTTAATTTAATTTAATTTTATTTTAAGATTTTGTTTATTTTTATTCATGAGAGACACGGAGAGAGAGGCAGAGACATAGACAGAGGGAGAAGCAGGCTTCCCACAAGGAGCCTGATGCAGGACTCAATCCCAGGACTTTGGAATCATGACCTGAATTAAAGGCAGACACTCAACCACTGAACCACCCAGGTGCCCCAGATACTTATTTTACACAATAAGATTTTTAGCATGTGATTTTCATGGAAACAGCAAATATCTAATGTCAAAAATTTAGTCTGTAAGAAAGTGTCAGTCACAGGTCCCATGAATATGAACATGTTTTATGTTCTCATTTTCCCCCAGTTCATCAGGGCACTCAAAAACCATTTAGAGAACTTTAGAGATAAATCTTAACTAAGAACACATTTTTAGGAAATTATAATCTCATATATCATTCAATTTCCCCTTATTTCTCATTGTAACATGAGAGTTGGTATTTTAGGAGCAACATTAGTTTTAAGACAGAATAAAACAGCACTTAACGGGACAGCATGACTTTTGATGCTTAATGCCAAATGATATTTTTTTGGAAAAATATTAATTTTAATAGTCATTAGGCTATTAATATGAATCTTTTAAAGTTCTTTTGTTCTGTTTTGATTTTATCAGAGTAATTTAGAAGTTTAAAAGAAAGTTACTGCTCACTGAACATTGAATTAGAAAATGAATTAATTTCTAGGAATCTTCCTCCCTGATCCTGTAAGGAGATAAGTGACAGTTAATATTTTCCATACGTATATTATTAATGTTTTAAGCCTAAGTTCTACTTCAGCATGTGGAGAAGCTACTGACTTTATTCAGTGTAAACCAAGCTTTATTCTCAAGTGGAGGACAAGCTGCCAATACTGGGGAATAAAAGATGTCACATAAATCAACAAACAAATGGAAAAGTTAAATTCAGGATCACATATGCAAGTACATTTAGTGATGGGATATGAGCCAGGCACATTTCAGTGTACGCAGCACATGGGCTGACAAACACAAGTATCCTTATGCAGACAGCTGATCAGAATATTTTAGAGCACAGCTGTCCCATAAAATCAAGCCCACATGATTGCTGCAGGTACACTGCTTGTTGAATCCATTCCCTGATATTAAAGTCTGTAAACTGAATTTCTGTACATTGAGTTTATAGTAGGAGGCATATTGCATGGACTGTGATGCCAAATTGCAAGGGTTCAAACCCTGGGTCTGCCATTTACTAGCTGTGTGATTTGAGGCTATTCCTAACCATCCTGTCTCAATGTCCCTATCTATAAAATGAGGACAAGAAGAGTAGACAACTCATAGAGTTGTTGTAAAGATTAAATGAATATGTGCAAAGTCTGAAAATAGTACTTAGCACATAGCAAGCACTTTATGAGCATATGTTACTATTACTAATTTCACGATTATTAATATTTATTACTACTTCGATGTGAATTTAAAGAAAACTTTGCCTTTATTCAAGAGTCAAAAGGATAGTGAATGCCTCTACAAATATAACCTCCACTTCCCGAGGCACAGTCCTTTGGGCCCCAAAATACAGTCCTGCAGTATCAGTTATGCGGTTGGCCTGCATAGAAGGGGGAAAATTTTAGAGTCAGGCATCTCTGGTTTTGATTTCTACCTCCACCACTAACTTATCATGTGACTCTGGGCATTTTATTTACTCAACCTCTCTAAGCCTTTAGAAGGAGAATAATAGTATCTTGCCTGATGTGATAACCAAGAATGAGATAACTGAAGGAATGTGAGGTACCTTACAGGTGGCCTGATGCATAAGGACCTCAGTCCTTGGAGTTCCATGTGGAGTCCTCCTTTTCCCTCTCTGGCTCCCTGCCACCTTCAGCAGGGTCTTATTTTTCTGCCTGATGAAACCAAACCCCCACAAAGCAGGCCCAGGACAATCACCAACTGAAAATTTAGTGTGTAAAGATATCATTGGTAATATAGTAAGCATTTTAATGTTATAATAAAAAGGTTGACAGGTCCATATTTTTTAGACAGGCACACTAAAATATGTATGAGCCAAGGTGATAGATGGGATGTGTTTTTAAAATGCTTTAGGGGTGCCTGGCTGGCTCAGTCAGTGGAGCATGTGACTATCTCAGGATCATAAGTTCAAGCCTGACGTTGGGTGTGGAGCCTATTAAAAATAACTAAAATAAAATAAAACGCTTTATCAAGGGAAGACATGAAGGAAGAAAAGGATACATGATACAAATGTGGCAAAGTCTTGATGATTATTCAATCAGGAAGAGAGGTACATAAAGATTCATTACATTATACCTCTAAAAAACTCACACATTTCTAGGAGTAATATATATTACACAGGGCACATGAAGTTTATCTAATATTCTAGGCATTTCATCCCATTTCCAAGAGTCCAAGTCAAATCTGGTCAAACATTTCACTCAATCCTCCTTTCTTCCTTGTCTAGCAGAATATGTCATACAATTTCCAAACAAATATTTGTCAAACTTTGCTTAGGTTAGGAAAATGTTATTTTCTCCAATTTCACCATAACAGATAGTTCAGTATCAATATTTCCAATAGTGAGGCCACAAGAGAGATTTAATGAACCTCCACAACATAATGCCAAGTAAAAGAAGCCAGACATAAGAGACAACATATTGTATGATTCCATTTACATGAAAAAGTCCAGAAAAGATAAATCTACAGAGACAGAAAGTAGAAGGTTGATTCCTGGGGCTGGAAGTCCAACTGGCATGAATTGTACATGGGCATGAGTGCTCTTATTGGGATGATGGAAATGTGCTAAAACTGGATTAGGGATACATGCACAAGTTCTTAAAATTACTAAAGGGGAGCCTGGCTGGCTCAGTCAGTAGAGCATGTGACTCTTGACCTCAGGGTTGTAGGTTCAAGCTCCACATTGGGTGCAGAAATTACCTAAAACTAAAATCTTAAAAAAAAAAAAAAGAAAAAAAGACCCTTTAAATTTTCAAATGTCATTGATTTCTAAACAGGTTAATTCTATAGTACGTAATACCTCAATAAATTTTTTAAAAATATACCTAGATGGATCACAACTTGTAAAAAATAATTTATTAGCTATGTAAAGCATTTTATACTTTAGAAGAAGTACTAGCACATCAATTTTGACTTCATTGTAGTAATACGAACTTTTAAAATAAGTATTTAAGTTAAAAAGATGAGTTAATTTAAATAATTGATTTGAATGAGTTATTTTACTTAATTCATTCACAGATTTAAGTTAACTAGAAATGACGATACTGACAAACCGGAATTTTTTGTAAACACTAATCTGGGTCATTGATTCCTATGTGATAAGACCCCAACTCTATGTGCTTGTGTGTGTGCGTAGTTGTGTATTTTAATCCCAGGATCAGATGTAAAGATTAAATGGGATAAATGTTGAAGAGATGCTATATAAATTGCCAGTGTTGTACAAACAAAAGAATGGCCTACCTAAATTGTTTCTATTTTAACAAAAAGAAATCCTAACTGGCTTATGACAGATAAGAGACTCTCCAGGTGGGGCAGAAGTAATTTAACAGGCCGTCCAGCTTCTTTCCTCCCGGGTTTCAACTTCTCTGATTTCTTTCTTCTGCAAACATTACTGAATGCCCACCACAAACCACTAGGTCCTTATTCTTGATCTTCCAGAAGGGCCTAGCTGTCCTCCTTCTGGTCTCCCCTTTCTTCTTCCAAGTCAAGGTGTTCTATCTATAAAAAATGTCCTGCCTGCATGGGGGGGGGGGCACCCCCAAACCCTTTTCTGGTTGCATTTGGCACAGTTGAAATGAACTGGCATTTGTGAAACTTTTCCAGGTATTAAGAGAGACCTCCCACCCCCCACCAGCCAAAGTACAGTCAAGTAGTCAAGTTTTTAAATTACAGAATTACAGATTGGAAGACTGGGAGAAGAAAAAAAAAAAAAGAAAAAGAAAAAAGCGCTCTTCCTCTCCAGCTGGATTTCAGTTCCTAAACTTCTGCTTCTTACACCCTTGTTCTAAGGAAGTGAGCCTTTCCCACCTTTCAAGAATACAATGAGGGCTCAGTGGCATGTAAGCCCCAAGCCCAAGTGAACAAAGCAGCCACTATTTTCTGTCTTCATCCCCATAGAAACCTGGAGCACCCTCTTTCCTCTGATTCCCACAGGGTCAAGGTTGGTTTATTTTCAGCACATGGGTGGCGAGGTTATTGTTATTTATTACCACTGTCCTGATGTTAGTTTGGCTAAGTAATAAACCGAGGGTCCTTCTGGGGTATGGAATCTTCCACGGAGCTCTCTGTGCTTCGCTAATCAGCCAGATTTTGCAAAGGCCACAAAAAAAAAAAAAAAAAAAAAAATCCGGCCGGCGCCGACCTCTCCCGGCCTCCGAGGGCCGAGCGCCCTCCCAAGGTCCTGCTCCAGCTCCCGCCAACTCGGAAAGCGCCTGCAGAGCAGAGGGGGTCACCGCTTGCACCCAAAGGGGAGAAGAAACAGCTCGGTAGCCGACGGCAGAGCCGACGTTGACACCTGTTCAGGCGGACTTAAGTGCATCTCTCTCTTTACTCCTAATTCCGTAAGAGGAATCGCCCCTAAGCACGGTAAGGCCTGCGCTCGAACCCCCGGCGGGGAGGGAGCCGGGCGGGGGACGGTGAGCCTTCGGGGGTGCGGGCTTTGCAGCCACCGCCAGGCCCGGGCTGTCTTCGTGTCTGAGCTCTGTAGCCCGCCCCTAGAGTCACCGCGAGAACCCCCCCCAGGTCGTCGAGCTGGCTCGCGCCGCCGCACAGCAAGTCAAGGCAACGCAATAGGAAGATTTAAAAAAAAAAAAACGCAAAGCACGTGGCACCCAGAAGCTCACTTTTGTTGGCCCCTCTCCCGACCCGTAGCCGCGCCCTATTGTGACCACGTGGGCAGTTCGCTCTATAAAAGCCGGGCTCGGAGCGTCCCGTCGCCACAGTCGCTTCCTGTTGTTGGCGCGTCGGTCGGCTCGTCGCTGAGGCCGCGGGGCCGTGAAGATGGCGTCTACCAGCCGGTTAGTATGTCCGGCCGAGCCGCGCTCGCTGAGGGGCGCGCGGAGAGTGCCAGAGTGGGCAGGCGGGCCCCGGGGGGCCGCGTCGGGCAGAGCGTTCCGGAGGTGCGGGGGGAGGCGGTGGACTGGCTGGCCGAGCCGGACAAAGGCGCTTCCAGACGGCAGGGCTGTCAGGGGCGGCGCAGGGGCTGCCGAGCCGCGGCGTTCCCGCAGCGGCGGTGCCACCCGACGTCCTGGCTCGTGTGCTCATCCGGACGCCACCCTGTGAGGGCCGCTGTGTCCCCAGCCCCCCCTCGTTTCGCGTCTTTTTTTGGGGTGGGGGGTGGGGTGGGTGGGTATCTTAACCGCGGTGTTTTTGTTGTTGTTGTTTTTTTTTTTCGTGTTAATTTTTTTCTACGCTTGTTTTTCCAGCTGTGGCTCAACCAGCCCACGATCCTTTCCAAAAAGCGGGAAAGGGTTAGTTCCAGGCCCCTGTCGATCTGACAGCTGTAAAGTTAGGGACGTCAGCCCGAGGGGAACTGATTACCGTCCCAGAGGCCTTCCGAAATGGAAGCTGGGGGCATTTCCGAAGAGTTGAGAAGTTCCCTTCTAAGAGGTTTATATTTTTACAGAGGTCTTCTGCATTCTCCTGAAGAACATCTTGCCTGCAGACAATTGCTTACATACGCTGGGAAGTTACTAAGTCTTTTTTTTTTTTTTTTTTTACACTAAGATATATTTTTTTAATGTGATATACTCCTATCTACAGGAAATAAGTGCAGTGCCCTTAAAGACAGCCTTTAATCCTGTGGCCCGAAAAAAATGTTTGTAGACCCTAATTAAGTCTCTCATTACCACTACGAGGTAGATATTAGTATTTTTGCATAAGTGTAAACTGAGTCATGCCGGTGTTGACTTTTCCAAGGTCAGTGTCAGAACAGAGTGCAGAATCCCTTATCAGTTTCCTGTTACCACGCAGCTGGCCTCTAGTTAGCTCATAATGTATTGAAAGTGTCAAGTTCTATAGCTTCTGGGAAGGTAACTGGCATAATTTTTTTGAATTTGTTATCGTCTGTGAGAATTGAGTTCCCAGTGAAAGCCAGTATCACAAAACAGCAAACTGGAGAAGTCCGGGCCCTTTTGTGTGGTACTGCTAAGACTTACTGCTTTATGTTACTGTACTTTTTAAGGGGAAAAAAAAAAAGGTGTTGGGGGAGGCAGTGTTAGCTAAAACAACTTGGAAACCACTCAAAGCCAGGGACACTCTTGTTTACTGATTGTACTTCTGTGATTGAATACTCAATCATTCGGTCTGGGTGTGGCTCTGTTGGGAAAGGCTTTTCTTGTAGGTAAGTGGAAAACTTGAGCTTCCTGAAGACACCTAACTACCACGTCTTAGGGCAGTAGGTCTGAAAAGTAAATGTGGTCACACTTGGGCACAGCTTTTCCATAGGATAGGACAGGAATTTTGTAAGAAAAATTTGCAGCAGTTAACTGTAGTTAAGTTCATGTGCTAGATTCTTTATCAAAAGAATACACTTACCATTGTGTGCCTTTATTTTCTTCGTTTGTTAAAAAATAATTTTTGAAATAAATTGTTTCTGGACACGTCCAGGTCTTAAATCTATGTGTCATTGAGTTGTCCATCTAAATTTTCTACGGGTGAGAACAAAGGTAAAATGTTAGTATTTCTGCCATTTAGCTTTTTTTTTTTTTTCCCCCTTGAGGGAGAATAGTTACTAGGTTAGAAACTGCCTGGTGTTTTCACAGAGAAAAACACAAATGTGAGTTCAAGTCTAAACTCCACCACTTATTCTGTAATTTCAGGCTAATCGTTCTGTAGCTTAATCTTTAGAAGGGAAATAACCTTTATTTTGCAGGGTTGCTATGAAGATGAATAATATGTGTAGCACTAGGCACAGAGTGGGGACCCAATAAGTGATCGTTATAAAGTGAGATTTGGGTTTATCTGGCTCCTTAGGTACTCTGAATTGTTTTAATGTCTTGGGTGGTTGTTTACTCCATTCTTTCTCTTTCATTTCTCTCTCTTTCTTCCCCCACTGCCCTACTCTTGTGGCTCCTTTTTGATTACTCTTGTGGATATTCTAATTAAAGCTGACTGCTGTATCATGATTCATTTTATTTTTTTAAATTTTTTTTATTTTTTAATATTTTATTTATTTATTCATGAGATACACAGAGAGAAGAGAGAGGCAGAGACACAGGCAGAGGGAGAAGCAGGCTCCACGCAGGGAGCCCGACATGGGACTCGATCCCAGGTCTTCAGGATCACGCCCTGGGCCGCAGGCAGTGCTAAACCGCTGCGCCACCGGGGCTGCCCCTCATGATTCATTTTATTTTGGATACGTAACACACAGTAGTACAAAAACAAAAGTGAAAAGAAGTTTCGTTTCTTGCCTAGCTCTCAGCCATCTAATTCTCCCCTGAAAGCAGCCATCATAACCAGTTTCTTGATGTTTTCCTAATAGTTTAACAAACTTGTTTAACAGTGCCAATCTCTCTTGTTCCCCCAAAGTCCATTGTAAACAGTTTGCTACCTTTTTACCATTTTTGTGAAGTTAGCACACATTTTAGGTGCACAGTTCAGTTAAAAATGAGCGCACAGACATAGCTACCACCCCGGTCAAGAAATTAATTGCCACTAGCACCCTGGAAGCCTCCTTGTGCCCTCAGCCATTACCCCCTTTCCAAACATAACCATATCCCAACATCTAATACCATAGATTTATTTTGCCCACTTTAAGGTTTATTTAAATGGCTTGTTTTCCTCTGCCTACTTTCTTTTGATCAGTATTTTTGAGAATCATCTTTGTTACTGCATATAACTGTAATTCATACTTTTTCTAGTTTTGTATAAAATCCCTATGGGTGCCTAGGTGGCTCAGTCGGGTAAGCGTCCAACTCACGGTTTCAGCTTAGGTCCTGGTCTCCTGGTTGTGTGATTGAGCCCTACATCGGACTCTGTGCTCAGTGCAGGGTTAGCTTCAGATTGTCCCCCTCTCTCTCAAATAAATAAAATCTTTAAGAAAAAAAATCCCTAACTTTTTTCACTTAGCATATCTTTGAGATGTTTATATATCATTTATATGCATACATACAAGATAATTCTACTTTTTAATAGTGCAAAATATATGGCCTTATCTTTGTATGCTTTGTGCCGTATGGCTGCCTATTTGTAATTATTGTTACTCTGTTAAGATTTTCCTTTATTTCAACATAGTTTTTCATAATTTATACTAACCTCTTAATTTATGTCATAATTTTAAAAATATTTTCCTAATAGGAATTTATGGAATAAGTACGATTATAAAACAAACTTCTATTTCCCATTTCCCAATGAACAGATCCAAGACATGTTCTGGTTAACTTGAATTTATACATTTTGGGATGTGGATTATTTTATCAGTTATTCAGTGGGAATCACCTATGTTGAGAGTTGATATTCTGAATTATATTTGCTGATGTTAGAAAAATTTACCCGAACCACAACTATCTGCTTGCTTACTGTAAGAATGTTTAATAATGTCTTTTAGATGTATATTTGCGATGGCCATAATTTAACCTTGTGTTGTATTTCAAGTGAACTTTTATTTTTATTTTTTAAAGATTTTCTTTATTCATGAGAGATAGAGAGGCAGTGACACAGGCAGAGGGGGAAGCAGGCTCTTCACGGGGAGCCTGATGCAGGACTCCATCCCAGCACCCTGGGATCATGACCTGAGTCAAAGGTAGACAGACACTCAACCACCGAGCCACGCAGTGTCCCTCAAGTGAACTTTTAAAGAGGGCTTATTTTCCATGATACCAAACGTTTAATTATTGTGAGAGAAATAACTACTAAATCTGTGTTAAATATTTTTGTTGCTTTTTATTTAAAAAAAAAAAATTTTTTTTTTTTTAAGTAAGCTTTATGCCCAGTGTGGGGCTTGAACTTGCAACCCTGAGATTAGGAGTCACGTTCTCTACCACCTGAGCCAGCCAGACACCCCTCTTTGTTGCTTTTTAAAACTGATTTTGTGTCATTTAAGATTGATGGGTCTTTCCCAAACTGCTTTACTTTCAAAATAGAATAATTGAGCACATTAGTACTATCACAAATAGATTAAAAAGTAGCTTTTGAAACCATTTCTTGAATGGTAGCAACTCATTTTTTTGACTAAATGAAATCTTCAGGTGTTAAGTTCAGCAGATGCAGGCACATCCTCTGTTCTATCTACCTGTTAGGTTCGGTCTGCTATTCTAAATCTATTACTAAGATATTCAGCAAGTAGGAAAAAAAAAAAAAAAAAACAGAATTGAAATGTATTCTGACCAGAAAAATAAATGGTAAGTCACACAAACCAGATCATTATATGTAAATGTCACAGGTTATTATGGTGGCTAGTCATTTCTATGCTAATCAAGATTTTTAAAAATCGAAGTAACCTACCTATTAAAAGAAAAAACACTTGCTTTCCCTTTAGGTTTTTAAAGCCTTTAATGTCTGCAGACCTGAAACTATTCTTAGAAAAAACAATTGTAATGGAATCTGTTAATTAGTAGCTGGAATTAAAAGTTAGCTAACTGGGATGTTTACTTTGCAGATTTAGCTTAAGTGTATTACACATGTATAGTATTGGGGAATTGTTCAAATCTTCCTTTACCCCTTGCCCCTAAAAGATTACTTTGTTACATTGGGAGAATATAAAAAAAATTTTTTTTTTCATTTAGTTTGGATGCTCTTCCAAGAGTCACGTGTCCAAACCATCCAGATGCGATTTTAGTGGAGGACTACAGAGCTGGTGATATGATCTGTCCAGAATGTGGCCTGGTTGTAGGTGAGCAGTTACTATGGTTTTAAGTGAAATTCACTATTTTGGGTACTTTGCTTTTGTGCATTTCCTGAAGTTTCTTTTAATGAATACATTTTGTTTTTTCCCCTACAGGTAATTCTTAATTATTTTACAACCAACATACAAAAAGAATTAGGGGAAAAAAGTCTAAAATCAGAGATACCATATTTTATTGCCTATACAAATGCATATATTTCATGATGTTGGATATGAAAGAACATTTAAATTTGAGACAACCAATCCAAAAGACCTTCAGTCCTTAGTCTTCATTTTTTTTTTTTTTAAGATTTTATTTACGTGAGAGAGTGCAAGCATAGAGGGAGAGGGAGAAGCAGACTCCCCGCTGAGCAAAAAGCCTGAGGCGGGCCTGGATCCCAGGACCCTGAGATCATGACCTGAGCCAAAGACAGTTACTTAACAGACTGAGCCACCCAGGAGTCCCTCCTGAACCCCTCTTAGTCTTAAGTATTTGTTGAGGGTAGAGTGGGGGTGGTGGTGACACTTATTTTTATAAAATAATGAATTAGGGGTGCCTGGGTGAAGCATCTGACTCTTGGTTTTGACTCGGATCATGAACTCCAGGTTGTGGAATCCAGCTCCATGTTGGGCTCCATGCTCAGTGCAGAATCTGCTTGAGATTCTCTCTCTCTCTTGTTCCTCCTCCTCTGCCCCCCTCCCCCTGTTCTCTCTCTCTAAAAAGAAATAAATACATCTTTTAAAAAAATGAATAAATTTAATCCAACTTTTGTGGCTTTTAGATATTTAAACAAGATTTGTTTTAGGGTAATAAAGGTGTATCTGCACTGAATCTTACCCAAGGCCTTTTAGTTAACGAATCCAATTGCTTATATAGAATGATTTATTTATGAATTTCTGGTATAAGATTGTTATTGTCAAAAACACTGCTTAACATTTTCATTTTGTTTCTACTTGCTCGCTTATCCAGATATATAGCCAAACTTTTGAAGAGAAATGGTCTGTTCAAAAATTATTCTTATGATTCTTATGAGGGGGTTGTGGCTAGCCCTTAAAAAAGGAGTGGGACTTATTAGCCAGTTGAAATACTTAGAAATGAAAGTGCTAGTAGGATTATGGGACGTATAACAGAAACATTGGTGGTGATACATTGTGGAATTGCCTTACTTGGAGGACATTGGCAGTATTCATCCAAGTAGACTGCTCTCCTCAGACCTCCAGTGGAAGTTTTAAATCATACAGAGTCACTAATAGGAACTATAATCCACTTATAATTAATCGAATTCTATTCAGGAAGCAATATTAATAGCTTAAATATGCTGGACACTGTTTTAAATGATTTATGTATTCACTCAGTTTATCCTCAGAGAAACCTTTGCGATA
This sequence comes from Vulpes lagopus, assembly GCF_018345385.1. NCBI lineage: Eukaryota > Metazoa > Chordata > Mammalia > Carnivora > Canidae > Vulpes > Vulpes lagopus. The sequence continues at coordinate 148,448,593 of NC_054826.1, forward strand.
AGTACTACTAATATCTTCATTTCAGAGATGAGAAACTCAAGTTTAGTGTGGTAGTGTAGCTCCACTGTCTGCATGGAGTCACATTTCCTTTTTTTTTTTTTTTGACAACTGCAAGTCTTTTTTTTTTTTTTAATTTTTATTTATTTATGATAGTCACACACAGAGAGAGAGAGGCAGAGACATAGGCAGAGGGAGAAGCAGGCTCCATGCACCGGGAGCCCGACGTGGGATTCGATCCTGGGTCTCCAGGATCGCGCCCTGGGCCAAAGGCCGGCGCTAAACCGCTGCGCCACCCAGGGATCCCTGGAGTCACATTTCTATCCTAGATTGCCTTCTGTAGTAAAATGAGTTCATTTTGAGATTGGCATTCTGTGACCCACCACCTTTTATTATATATGGCCTGCCTGCTAAGAATGGCTTTTACATTTTTAAGTGGTTGAAAAAAACTGAAAAGAACAATAATATTTTGGGATATCTGAAATATTTTGGGATATATGAAAATAATATCAAATTCGAATTTCAGCATTCATACATAAAGTTTTATTGGACACAGCCACACTTGCTAGTTATATATTGTCTGTGACTGCCTTTGCATTATGACAGCAGAATTTAGTAGTTGCCACAGAAACCATATGTGGTGCTCTCTTCACTTCATACTGCTGCCCAGTGCACTATAAATCCCAGTAATGCAGTTAAAATTCCTTAGCGTTTTGAGTACAAAGCCTGTCTCCATACTGCAACATTTTACTTTGTTACCATACCCATCATGTCAAAACAAAAAGAAAAAAGTGAACTTTGAAAGTCATGCTTTTAAAGTACATGCTTTTAAGGGTTATTTTGTTATTGAATCAGCTGGCAAAGCTTTGAATTTATTTTGCAGTGATACTATAGCTCTGCTAAAAGAATATAATAAACTTTCATGTTACCTTACCAGATAAACAGTTCTCATACCAATTTAGTAAAACAATGATCAGAAAATTTAGAAAATGTGTAGTGGAATATCTCATCACAGCAGAATTTCTTCACAACAATAAAAGAGTACAGTAAGGCTGCAGTTAAAGTAAGTTTCTGAGTGGCTTATTTGTAGCCCATAAAGGGTAAGCCATTTACCAATGATGAGTTAGTTAATTTGTGTTTGTGATAGCTGAAGAAATGTGTCCAGAAAAAAACTTATTTAAGAAAATTAGCCTCTCAGCAAAAACAGTTGCTTGAAGAACTAAGGACCTTGGGAGCAACACTGATAGTCGATTAAATGTCCAGGCAAATTTCAAGTATTTTTCCTAGACTTTTTTTTTTTTTCTTCCTTAGACTCTTGATGACTAGATAGATGTTACTGAGTTGTTGATTCATTGTGTCAGTGCAGAGTTTTTAAGAGTTTGAATCATCTGCATGGAACAACTACAGGAGAAACTATTTTTAAAGAAGTTACAAAAATGCTAATTGAGTACAATCTGAAGTGGAATCTGCTAAGATGTGTTATAACTGATGATGGTAAAAATACATGTGGAAGAAGACTTAGTTGGACAGAGATTGTGAAAGTGTAAGATTTGTAAAGCATGTAGTTATTTATTGTATTCGTCAGCAAGTATATTGTAGAAGAGATTTGAATCTCTTCTGTTACTGAGCGGTATATCAGTAGTGAACTTCATTCACTCTCATGGACTTAACTGTCAGCACTTCAGTGAATCATTGTCAGAAATAGAAGCTGAATATCTCAACTTGCCTACCACAGAGTAATTTGATAGCTTAGTGGTAGCAGAGTTTTCTTAAAATTGTTTTTGAGCTCAAGGCCAAGGTTGAAATTTTTCTGAACTCAGTCCTGCCTTCGACCACTACTGTTGAACACTGGATGGCTTAGAAATTAGCTTTTGCTGCAGACTTGCTAATATTTCTTAATTAATTCAACCTAGAATTACAAGGCAAAATAGTGCCTATATGTTAAGATTGCACTGTAATAAAGTCAATTTGGCAACAACATTATTTGAATCACAAATAACGTCAAGTTGCTTTAATATATTTTATAAACTTTCATTACTGTCAGAAGTTAAAACAGGAACTAGGATCTTCATGCCCACACAAATCTGCAGCAGCTATATTTTCCAAACTCAAACTATAATCAGTGTTTTCCAGACCTGGATGCAAAGGAAATTTTCATATTTCAGAATCTGTTTAACTCTGCAATTAAGGACCTTCCACCTAACCTTCAATTGGGAGTGATTAATCTACAATGTAATGACATGTTAAAAGGCAAAATATCAGAAGAATGTAATAAAATTCTATAAATGCCTTTCAAGCAATGAATATGCTCAATTAAAATCATATGCTTGCAGATTAATATCAGTATTTGGCAGTTCTTATCTGTGTGTGATAAAGACTTTTTAAAAAATGAAATACATAAAATCCTGTTAACACAGCATTGACAGATGAACATTTGTAATTGATTTTGATGATAGAGAACACTAACTGAATTCCAATTAAGTGAAATATTATCACCCCAAAAGAGAATTCTCTTCTTTCTCAGTAGTAGATATGTATTACAACAAATTATACTCAACTATTATTATAGTTTTAATTTCATCAACAGAAAAATCAGTGGAATTTTCCTCTTCATGCAAGTGCCTCAGTTTAGCCTCTTGACCCACAAAGCCTAAAATATTTACTATATTAGGCCCTTTAGAGAAAAATGTTTTCCAACCCATAAGTTAAATGAGAACATTCTAATTCCATAGTATTAGGATCAAACTGGTAGTATGTAAGAGTTAAGAGATAGAGGTTTAAAAATTTTAAAAAAAGGGGGGGGGGGATCCCTGGGTGGCGCAGCGGTTTAGCGCCTGCCTTTGGCCCAGGGCACGATCCTAGAGACCCAGGATTGAGTGCCACATCGGGCTCCCAGTGCATGGAGCCTGCTTCTCCCTCTGCTTGTGTCTCTGTCTCTCTCTCTCTCTCTCTCTCTCTCTCTCTCTCTCTCTCTGTGTGTGACTATCATAAATAAATAAATAAAAATTAAAAAAAAAAAAGAGAGGTTGCAGATAATTTCAGCTTCTCTGCTCTCCTAATTTAAAAAGCAGTTCAGGAATTTTGCATTCTATTCCCAACCCTTCCATCAGCTTCACTTCAAACTAGCATGATAGTTCTGTAAGATTAACCAACTGGAGAAGGAAGATCTAATTCATAAGGCTTAAGTCCTTTTTTTGTGCTTGGAATCTCTAATCTTTACTTGCATTTTTCTGCTTATATCAAACCAAACAAGTTAGTTTTCTTTTAGTTTTGTTTTATTTACTTATCAACCTTGAACACCAGCATTGAAACTATTATATTTTATCCTAACTAAAGCAATTAGGCTAAATTGTAAGGCCTGAAAATTAAAAAAAATAATCTGATTAAATTTCCTTTCTGTATACAGAAATATATTTTTATGGTAATTGATTTTTCTGGGGATACCTGGGTGGCTCAGCAGTTTAGCGCCTGCCTTCAACCCAGGGCGTGATCCTGGAGTCCTGGGATCGAGTCCCACATCGGGCTCCCTGCATGGAGCCTGCTTCTCCCTCTGCCTGTGTCTCTGCCTCTCTGTGTCTTTCATGAATAAATAAATAAAATCTTTTTTAAAAACTGGGTTTTTCGGACAAAAATATAACAGACACCTGTTTTAAAATACACAGTAGCCTCATCCATGTATTTGTGGTTAAACATGTAGTGTGTCCTACAGATGAAGTATCTGTTCCATGAAGGTGGAAGGCAAGAGTCTGCTAACAAAGTTCCGTTTTGCTGAAGAGATAATCAAATTATGTTGAAAACTTAAATGAACATTACAGTCCATGAGTCTAAATTAAAAAATACATGTACGTGTGTACATATATACATAAATGCATATGTTACTGTCATAGATTGATTATAAATTTAGATTGTATTATATATTTAATTGGCTTTGCATCAACTTGCTGATTTAAAGGAATATGCTCTTTGTTTCCAGTTCGGTTCTGCCTTTATCTCTTATGCTATAGAGACAGGGAAGAAATTAGCCTGGGCAGATATCCTCAACCCACTAAGGGCATAAAGTTTGTGGCATTTTTTATATTTGAGATATTGATGTTCACAGAGATTTAAATACAGATGTCATTCTGTGCTTCATAATAAATAATCTTGGTTTACATGATTTGAATGTGCTTGCTAAAACATTTTACCTTGTCTGAAACTTTTTAGATTATGCCATATTTATTGAATAAGCATTTTCAATAGCTTTTGATTTAAATAATCAGACAACTATAGAAACTGGAACTCTTAGGTTTGTTTTTGAACAACTCAATACTTAATATTTAATTTGTACTTAAACTTAGGGCAGACTGTTGTCACTAACTCCTTTTAATATCAAATTCAACACTAGATACTGCTCAACTGTTGATGAAAGGTATTGCTGCCATCTTTGGAAGTTACACTTTGTCAAACCTCGAATGTCTTTTAATCCCTCCCCCCCAGTATTTAAGTAGTTGTGTGGTATTTAGTTTCACCTGTAACTTGGGTGGTTTCCAATATTTTGTGGCTATTTTTAATACTATTTAACGTGTAGTGATTGCCTACTTTGACTTCTCTTTTATTTGAATTACGAGACTTTAATTTTAAACATGGGAAGTGTTATGATTTGTCATTGGCTGTTTAATCTTACCAATGATTCTTAGGGTATTGGTAGTGATCTCTAAAATAAGGCCAATTTTTGGGCAGCCCTGGTGGCTTAGTGGTTTAGCACCACCTTCAGCCCAGGGTGTGATCCTGGAGACCTGGGATCAAGTCCCACGTCGGGCTCCCTGCATGGAGCCTGCTTCTCCCACTGTGTCTCTGCCTCTCTCTGTGTGTCTCTCATGAATAAATAAAATCTTTTTTAAAAAAATAATAAAATAAGGCCAATTTTTAAAGCAAAGCTTTGCCATTTCTACCATGCAACTGTTGGCTCTAACAGCACTGTTTTATGGGGTTTCTCCCCGCAAATCCTAACAGTGTGGTTGTGTCACTAAAAATTGAGCACTAGGTGGCAGTGTAATCATATTTAGATTATCTGTTCAAAATTTCACCTTGTACATTGTTTATAGCCAGCAAAGTATTAAGTTAGTAAGCTGCTGTTAAAGCATAAAATTGGTTATGATGTTTATAAATTAGGATTTCAAATCAGGTGGTGTTTAGATGTAGTTATCATTTCTAGTTAAAGCCACTTTTTATGTGCCATTTAAACCTGAATTCTTTCATTGTTCTTAAAAGGAATATAAGGAAACTACCAGTAAATAGTATAGGTATATTTGAATGAAAAAGATGAGCCAACGTGACTTCTTTATAAAGTCATTCTGGATATTGTTTATACCAGGGCATCTGAAGTATAAATGTGCATTAAGAATCAGCTGTTTAAAGATTCCAAACCCCATTTCTAGAAATTCTAGTTCAGATCATAATCAGTAACCTATTAAGAGACACACATCTGTACTATTAATGTACCACATTTTTTGAGATCTTCTGTACATTTGGGTTTTCATCTTTTCCGCGTCAGCAGACTGCAGATCCCTGTGGGGCAGATAGCTTATGCGTGTCCATAGCTCCTAGTATAACTAGTGGCCCTCGAATCTAGGCTTGGCTCTATAAGTTAATGAGCCATGTAACTATAAGCAAGTTACGTAATTTCTCCAAGTTTAACTTTCTTCATGTGTAAAAATAAGTCATCCCCCCACCCCCACCACGCGCCCCAAACGGGGAGCAGCTACCATACCTCTCAGAATTGTTAGTTGTTGTTAAAAATCAAATGAGATAATGTGTAAAATGTATGAGATTTCTGTGATATTTTGGGGGTACCAGTACTCCTTTTCTCTTAACCTTGTAGAAAAAGCAGGTGATTCTGAGATGCCATTCATCATAGCACGTCAGTTTGCAAATGTGTTTGGGTGAGTCTACCAGATTGAACGCTCTCCGTTTTAAAGGATTTTATGGGGTTTCTCCCCCCATAAAATTTTAAAGATTACCAGAGTACCATTTTTATTTTTAAAGATTACCAGATTACCATTTTTATTTTATTTTTTTTCTTCTCAGATTACCATTTTTAAATTTGCATTAGCAGTGTTTCCTAAAGGAAAAAATTAAAGAATATTCACTTTCAAATTCTTCCTTAAGCCCTCAGAGATAGCTGCCCCCCCCCCCCCCCGAAATAGCCTTCTTAACCTAAATTTAGAATTTTTAATTTAGGTGCTATTTTACCTTAAGCATCAGAGCATTACTAAGTTTATTTGGTTAACACAGCCACTCTTGGGGGGTAACTGAAGCTTGCAATTCTTAGGTAATTAGTTTAAGATTTTACATCTAGTAGGTGACGGAGAGCCTTTCAAATCCAGATCTGTAGGACTTAACAAGCCTGTTTTCTCTTAAGGTGCTGTGCTGGTCAGGGAGAGGGGGGGAAGGATCAGGTGCTATAAGCAAGCTCTAGAGCAATTCTTTGGCTACTGTGTGGAAGGGAGGAGAGTGTACTAATACATCACAGCATAGTAAAAGCTCTATTCCAGATCTTCCAAGTTTGTTGAGAACACAAAGGAAGGAAGCAGTGACTTCCTGGGGAAATTACTGTTTAATTTACATTGAAACCTGATCGTTAAGCATGAGGAAGGGTTTATGGAGGGAAGGTCATTCCAAGTGGAAGGATAAAGAAACATGTCCCATAGGATAGAGGCCTGAAAGTGTTAGTATGTGAATGACTCAAATTATTTTGACCAAGGTTAGGATGCATCTTCCATCAGGGTTGCAGTTCTTCAGTGTAGACGCTGCTGCTGCAAACCTGCCTGTATTTGAGGGAAAAAAAAGATTTATTCCAATACACAGGGCTGGAATTTACAATGCATTTTCCTTTACAAATGGTTTTCTGAATGGTAATTGTACTGACTTATACGGATTTTTGTTTAAGTCCCCAAATCAGGATAAAGTAGGCTTTTGTGGGCTGGTCTGGGAAATTAACTATGATGGGGTTCGTTTCTAAGTGGTAAATCATTTTGAGTTTTTACTCAGTTTACATTGTGGGAACATAAACTGTGATTTAGAGACTGGCTATAGTATTAATGGTACTTCTTTTTAAAGTATCTATTGATCAAATAGCTCTTGAAAATTGTCTTTAATGCTAGCTTTCTTTTTTAAAAAAAAATTATTATTTGACAAAGAGTACAAGCAGGGAGAGTGGCAGGGAGAGGCTCTGCTCAGTGGGGAGCCTGATGTGGGGGCTCGATGATCCCAGTATCCTGGGATCATGATCTGAGCCAAAGGCAGGCGCTTAACTGATTCAGCCACCTAGGTGCCACGTAATGCAAGCTTTCTGATAAGAATGTACAGAAACTAAACTAAAAAATCAAGGTTCTTTGAAATAGCATAAGGAGGAATGGTAGAAGGGTAGATGACTAGGAAGGTGTGGAAGCTAATGATGCATTTCATTTCAGCATTAGACTAACACATGTGTTGTCTTAAACAATTTTTCAAAGCACCTAAATTATTTTTAAAAAACCTCAATGCTTAGGGTTTGTCCACCTTGAGTAATACATTCTGAATATTGAACTTTCAGACATGGCATGTTTTGAAAAATTTTGTAGTTTCAAATCAAATCGTTTTAATTTATCTTTTGAAAACAAGTAATTTGCAGAATGTTGTTCTAAGACTCCTACTTCTGAATTCTCTACTGCTAGTTGTATACCAAAATGCTCAAATCACTTTCTAGGAAGATGGCAGAAAGAATTAAAATTTAGGGTAACTCATTCTAATACTCTTTTTAAAAATTTCTTTGTTAATTTACAATTAAAAAAATTCTGAGGCTAGGTCAGGCCTTAAAAGATCAGACTCTTCAGTATTGGCTTCCTGGCTGCTTTTGGTATATTGCAGTTTTCCCCTGCACTGTTCAGATTGCTACTATAAGCCATTCTGGTTTTAATATTGTACTACAAAATAACCTCTGGTTGGATTTCTAGTTTATAGCTTGCATGGTAAGAAGGTTAGATAAGTTTGTCTTGAAGTACTGTTTCCTTTAGACTATGAGGCAAAAAGTACCTTGGTTCTACTGGACATTCTTTCTCCTTTCTCTCCTACCCCATAATTCCTTGTAGTAGTAGAGGCCATGGGTTGTTGGCCTGCTATCTATTACCCCACTCTTTGTTTAGTAGTAGAATCCCCACATTTTAAGCAGGCGTGTGGCTGCCCAACTGGACTGTATTTCCCACCTCCTTTGTAGCTAGGCATGACCATGTGATCTAACCAGTGAGTTGTAGATAGAACAGGTATGTGCAACTCTGGATCCTGCCATCAGGGATGTACACTCCCTTTTTCTCCATCCCACTAGGTAGAATACAGACATGATAAAGGGAACCACCGGTAGGCATCTTATGCTACAAATGCTAGTCATGATCAAGATGGCTTATTAAAAAGGTAGGAGGAGCCTGGGTCACACTAGTCTAGTAGGACTGTTCACTGTGGTCTCTTAATGTGAGGAAGTTCTATCTTGTTTAAGCCAATTATTATTTTTGCTTTAATCACAAATCTGCCTGTATCCTTCCTGATAAGTTTCTAGAGTCGTCCTGGGAATTTATTTTATTTGGGTCGTCTGTTAACTGCCAGTGGCTGTGGGTACCCAGAGAGATTGGGAATTCCTGGTGGCAGTGGGTTAGGAGGTTTTCCACCATGACTGCCACCACCAGGCATGGATTAATCGTTCTTTACTACAGGATGGATAAGCAGAAAAGTCAACCTGAGGCTTATGAATAAAAACTACAGTGAAGAGGAACAGTGATCCAATGGACTTAACAAAATTCTGCCCCTGGCATAGTTTACTAGAAGAAAGTTAGAAAATAACGGATATTTGGGGGATCAGTGAAATAAAGCTTCCATAATATTTCTATTAAATGTTATCAGGAAGAAATAAGATAACCCAAGGAGACACAGTAAAACTTTTATTTTTTTATTTTTAATTCATGAGAGCCAAAGGCAGATGCTCAACCACTGAGCCACCCAGGCGTCCCAGTAAAACTGTTTTAGATAGTAATTAGGTGACTCAACATTCTAGAAAATTTAATCAGCAAAGCAGAGAAGCAATCTGAATATAAAGAATGAATGAGGAAGTGGTAAAGACAAGATAGCCATTATGGTATTACTTGAAGATCCAGGTGAATATGATAAAGTATTAAAGGTGCAGCAGAAGAAAATGTACATTTGTGGCAGTAGACCCTCGTGGTTGCAAATCAAGAATCCTACACACCAGTTGGGAGTGTGTCTTTTAAACATTTAAAAATATATTCTTGGGATCCCCGGGTGGCGCAGCGGTTTGGCGCTGGCCTTTGGCCCAGGGCGCGATCCTGGAGACCCGGGATCGAATCCCACATCAGGTTCCCGGTGCATGGAGCCTGCCTTCTCCCTCTGCCTGTGTCTCTGCCTCTCTCTCTCTCTCTCTGTGACTATCATAAATAAATAAAAATTAAAAAAAAAAAATATCTTTTAAAAATATATTCTTGGTGAAGACTTGCAAATCACCAACCAGTAATGTTAACTCTGATTCCTTGGTTTGTTGTTTGACAGAAAAAGGAAGTCCTAGAACAATTTCCCGCAAAATACAGCTTAAATTCTGTTTGCTAATTGTTGTGTGGAACAGCATTGATGACTATTTGCTGATATTCCTGGTTCTTTGAGCTACCTGGAATTTTATGCTTTTTCACCTTCTTTGAAGTTAAGCATCACTCCTTGACTGGCTTTGGCCAACGGCATGTGAGTGGAAATATTACTATTCGAAACTATTAAGTCAGTGCATAACTTAACCACATTCTTTTACCACCCCCCCCAGCTTGTCTCAAGTGGTAGGAATTCTATCATTTTGAGTGAGGATGGCATAGCAAGCTGTCCTATCCCTATATAGAGACATGTGGTATGAATAAGAAAGAAACCTTTGTTTTAAGCCACTGGCCTGAAATTATTACTCGAGAACAACTTAATTTATCTTAATGCATAAGCACTAGAAGAATAACTCACGAAATGCTGTGCTTTGCTAAGATGACAAACATTTAATGAACTCAGCACAATCCCAATATAAGATAGTCTGCATTATAGTAGACTGATGCTTTAATAAATGTCTATTTTAGTTCACCTGTTACTTTTATGCATAATGTTGAAATATTGGAGACATTTCTGTTTTAAATCAAAGGCATTGTTTTGAAAGTTCTGACAAGTGCTGTAGATATAAAATAGAAATGGAAGTTAAGCATTGGAAGAGGAACAAGTTCTTTGCCACTGATGGGATTCTATATCTAGAATATTCAGATCAAATTTTAAAAATTAATAGTCTATTAAAAGTGGCTGAATATAAGCATATAAAATATTACAGCAATTACTAGTTAGAAAATGGGATTTTTACCGGAAAAAAATTAGATCTAGTCATAAATGTGACATACATATAATCTGAAAGTAGAGCTTAAGAAAGTATTGCCTTGTCCAAGAAGATTGATAATTGTTCTGCCATTGCCAAAATAATGGATAGGTTTGGTGCAGCTTATTAATTCAAAATCAACAGTATTTTGGTGGGAGTGAGTTTTCATTTGTAATTTATTGAGGTATAATGCACAGATCCCATATGTAGAGTTTGCACCTTGACACTGCATGTACTGCTGTTATCAACACACTAATCAGGATGTTTAGACCATTTCCTTCCGTTCTCAGAAGTTCCTTTATGTTTCTTTTTAGTCAGTCACCTCTGTTCCCCAACCCAGTGGCAGCCACTGTACTGATTTCTATCTTCATAGATTATTTTGCATGTTTTTGAACTTCCTATAAATAGAATCACGTAGTATGGTTTTTTAGTGACTTTCTGGGCTCAATAGTGTTTTTGAATGCATTTACATTACTGCATGTCTCAGTAGTTTATTTGCTGAGAGATATCCCATTGTATACATTTTCCTGTTAATGGACATTGGGTTGTTTCCAGTTTTTAGTAAAATGAGTAATGCTGCTATGAACATTCTTGTATGAGACTTTTGTAGGTAAATATTTAAGAGTGGAAATGCCAAATCATGAGGTTGGTGCCATAGCAGTTGGTGTGAATGGTTTTGGCAATTATTCTCGAATTGTTCTTGAAAAAGAAATGAAACTTACTCTCTTAGAATATGGTAAAAATATCTTAGTTCGCTCCCCCCAACCTAACGTCTCTGCTGCAGGCTTCCACGCTGCTGCCATGGCCAACATGGAAGATGGTGAACAACCTTGCACCGGGTCCTCTCACTCTGGGAGCTCAGGCTCCAAGTCCGGGAGGCAACCAAATGTTCTGTCTCAAAAAGTGGAATGCGGTGGCCACGTGGAGCTGGGACATGGAGTGCAATAGGCGCACCATCTCCTGGGTCCAGGTGATGGATGCCTGTCTTAGATGTCAAGCCAAAAATGAACAAGAGGATTGTGTTGTGGTCTGGGAAGAATGTAATCCTTCCTTTCACAACCACTACATGTCCCTTTGGGGGAAACAGGACAATCACCACCCTCTCTCCCAGCAAGATTGGGTGGTCCAAAGAATCGCCAAATGAGAATGGTGGAGGACTTTATTAGCGCATTTGTTTGGAGCCCTGGTGGATCTTGTTATCAAGTGCCCTGTGAAGGCCAGAACATTCCAGGGAACTAATTCTTCAAATAGGAGGAGATGGCTATGTGGTCTCTTGGTACTCATCAGAGGCATGTTAGTATTTGTCAGTTTCATTTTCAGAAATCCTCTATAATAAGACAATTTATTATATTAAAGATGGTCATTCCTACCTCTGTAGTATATGTCACACATACTGCTTAGAAGTACTTTATTTTTTATTTTTTTTTTAGAAGTACTTTAAAGGAGAAAAGAGCTACAAATTGAATGACTGTAATTTATTTATTGATATCCAAAGGGCTGTGGAAGCAGTTCCATTTGGAATAGATGTATGCTTATAGTTGATCAGTTGGGGGAAAAAAAAAAAAAAGACAATGTTATAGTAACAAAGTGAAATTTAAAACCCAACCCTTATCCTTTATTATTTATTTTTGGCTGAGAGGGGGTGATTGATGAAATTTGACCTCTCCTTCCTGAAGTCATTCTGGATATTGTTGATAACCAATAATAATAATAAGTTTGGGCCAGTGAAATAAAATTTAACTTTTGGCCATATGGAATTTCAGTTGTCTTTTAGGCTGTCATCCTGTCTTTGGTTCATCAAGAAAACCTAAATCTACACTCACCTCACTGTTCAGTCATGGAACAGAAGTATTTTCAAGTTCCAGTCAGATTATGTTGTAATTAAACTGTGTTTTAGGTAGGAACGTTAATGAGGGGAAATTGTTTACCAGTGTAGCATTGGATCAGAAGTTTACTTTGTAATAAAAATAAATGGTTTATTCTGTTCACTTCAAAAAATTACTTCATTCTCTTCTGACAGCTCTCTAATACATGGATTGAGAAGTGTACCTGTGTGTAATGTTATGATATACATATTGAATGTGTTTACTTTTTTGGCTCGGGAACCTGGTCAAAGTGGTAGCAGTCCCACTCTAGATGGAGGAAGGAACCGTGCTGTGTTCTCTATGTTATAGTAGTGGTTTTATTTTGGCTATTATAAATTTTCATAATAGACTTTCTATCTGGTGTTCATTTTACAAAAATCAGTGTTTGGTTAAGAGTGGAACTTGTAAAAGTTGGCCTGTTCCTCTGTCCTCTGTTCATGTTCCTCGAACATGAAAGGATATGGGTGGGAGGTTTTGTGTGTGTGTGTGTGTGTGTGTGTGTGTGTGTGTGCGCGCGCGCGCAAGTGTTTATTGGCAGGCCGCTGCTTTTTCAAAGGTTGATTATACCCAAACATTATGGCTGCCTTGTGTACTTACCCTTGAAAAGTTTATGTATTGTAGTTTTCTTCCAGAGCAACTTCTAAAATGCTGCCACATTTAGGTTTTCTTCAAATGGAAATCCATTATGCACTCTGATTTTTTTGAATGGTCAGTCTTATTTTGTTACTCATGCACTTAATCTGTTGGTCCGGTTACAGTTTCATGATATGCTATTTGAGTTATTTTGGAAATTTTATTTCTTACCAATGCTATGTTTTGAGCAGTAAAATATAAAAAGAGGGAATGGCTCTAAGCACAAATCACAGATTGTTGAATGAGTAATGTAGATTGTTCCCACGTATGTGGGAAAATTACATCACTACCAAGTTTTGGGTTTTCTATTTATACTATCCTAGGCCAGCTTCCTTGCACTCCTCTTTTCCCACTAATTCATATTTCTTTTTAAAGGCAGTACAAAGCAACCAATAAAAGAAACTCATGGTAGGTTATTTTGGAGCCAAAAGGAATATGCTATGAAGTAAAGTACTAGTTAGCCAAGATGCCTCATTTTTAGATTTCTAGAGACACTTGAAAGATGTGAGCATACCTCCCTATCTTTTCATTTATGCTGTTCTCTTAATACATTCTTTAAAATATTACAAGATAATGATACTTGATTTTTTTAATTTAGAATTTGTCAAGTAATCCCAAATATGAAGGCCATAGTAGTTTTCTGTTGCGTGCATGTTCCTGTGTTTTTATTTCTCTAACTAGCAAAGTTAGATTCCCATTTTTCCCTCTGAAAACATTGTGCATGGGGAGCCTGGGTGACTTGGTTAAATGTCAGACTTTTGGTTTCAGCTCAGGTTGTGATCTTAGGGTTCTGGGATCCACTGCACAGATGTCCTGAGATGTTCTGCTCAGTGGGGAGTCTACCTGAGATTCTCTTTCTCCCTTTCCTCCCCACCCGACCCCCTGCCCATTCTCCCACTCAAATGCACCTGCGCACATTCTCACTCTCCCAAATAAATAAATAAAATCTTTAAGAAAATGAAAATGGGCACCTGGGTGGTTCAGTCAGTTAAGTATCTGCCTTTGGCTCAGGTCCTGAGATCAAGCCCTGCATGGATTCTGCTCAGCAGGGACTCTGCTTCTCCCTATGCCTCTACCCCCCCACCCCACTCCTGTTCTAGCTCCCTCTGCTATCTCTTAGATAAAAAATATTTTTTAAAGATTTTATTAATTTATTCATGAGAGACACAGAGAGAGGAGGAGACATAGGCAGAGTAAGAAGCAGGCTCCCTGTGGGGAACCTGATGCGGAACTCGATCCCAGGACTCTGGGATGATGCTCCGAGCTAAAGGCAGACACTCAACCACTGAGCCACCCAGGCGCCCCTCAAATTAAAAAGATCTTAAAAATGAAAACAGTGCATGGAGACATTAGGGTATCACTTTAATTGGTGGATGCTATTAAAGGGGCTAAACTGTTTAAAAATCTTGTTTTGGTATGATACAGATGTAGTGAATAGAGATTTTCATGGAACAGGCACAAAATGATATAATTTTAGGAAAAACCTACACGAATTAAAAAAGCAGAAGATATATACACTAAAATATTTACAGTAGCTTTCTCTGGTGTTGAGAATACAGGTAACAAAATATCCTATTTTGTTTTGCATATACATACATACACACATATATATATATATGTGCAAGCATTATTACTCTTTTTTTTTTTTTTAAAGATAAGAAGCTTTTTTTTTTTTTTAATTTTTTTTATTTATTTATGATAGTCACACAGAGAGAGAGAGAGAGGCAGAGACACAGTCAGAGGGAGAAGCAGGCTCCATGCACCGGGAGCCCGATGTGGGATTCGATCCCGGGTCTCCAGGATCGTGCCCTGGGCCAAAGGCAGGCGCCAAACCCCTGCGCCACCCAGGGATCCCCATTATTACTCTTTTATAAAAAGGAAGAAAAATCAGTCTCTTAGAGTGATCTATTTGAGACAAGAGCCCTGTTTAGTTAGTACTGCAGTAAGACCTTCAGTCTATGATTATAGGTTTCATTACTTTCAAAAATATTATAATTCGAATTGCTTCCCAAGTTCAGTGATGTTTGTTTTTATGAGGAGGAAGCAGAGAAATCCATCATGACAGTCCATCCATTTTACCTTTCTATCCTATTTTTGGGCCACCTGTTCAATCTCTCATCTGCTGAAGCTGTCTTATAAACTGATCACCTGCTTCTGCTTTCCTTAACCATTCTTACTACATACAGGTGTGGCAGGTGGGGACCCTGCCTCTAACTGTAGTTCCCTTGTCACAGGAATACATGATAGTCCCAAGTGATAGCTGGGTACTCCCAAGTGATTCCAGTGTTCAAAAAAAAGTAAATTACTCCAAAACCATCAGAAGCGAATAACTATTGCACATTTACATGTTTTCTTAAATAGAACACAAAGATTAGATGATTATTTTGGAGTATAAGCATTTTAATTGACTAGGTAGAGAATAGTTCATTAGATTTAGCAGAGGGGCACCTGGGTGGCTCACCGATTGAACGTCAGCCTTTCACTCAGGTCATGATCCCAGGTCCTGGGATCAAGTCCTGCATCAGGCTCCTTCTCCCTCTGCCTATGTCTCTGCCTCTCTCTCTCTCTGTGTCTCTCTTGAATAAATAAAAAAATAAAACCTTAAAAAAAAAAAAGATTTAGCCAAGTATACATTGAGTTCCTTCCTTTTCTCTTTACTGCCCCTGTGATCAAATACCTGTAGCGGGAATACTCTGCTCCTTTTAAAGTCTGCTATGAAGACAGGTGTTTTACAACCAGTGTTCTCTCCTTATTCCCCTCACCAATAGGAGAGAAATGTCAGAATATGTTATATTATTTTCATTCACAGCAACAAATAGCTAATATCAAGCACTCATTTTGAACTTTTTAAATCACTTTATGTGAACTGTACCTGTATTAGTTTATTTAATCTTTACGGTCTTTAAACTGTAAGATTATTGGGGAAATTTAAAGCTAAAATGATGTAATTTGTCCAAGACTAAGTAGCAAATGGTAGAGTCCATTCTCAGAACTGTTATGTTAATTGACTGTCAGTACCAGCACCTCTTTTAATTGCTAAGGTAACTAATTTCTGCTGTTTCTTTCTCCTTTCTGTTTAGGCAGTAGTGCAAATGGCCTGGTTTCTGCTTTCAATTTTATCACTCTTTGGTGGAAGAGCTCATGTTTTTATAGATGCAGTATAGAATAACAGGCTTTGGGATCTGATGCATATTTCAGTTCTAGTTGAGTGATCTTAGGCAAATTAACTTTATTTCTAAAAGGGGCACTAAAGGGGTACCTACCTTTACAAGCCTGTGTGGATTAAGAGAAAATGTTTATGCAGTGACAGCATATGCAAGTTTTCAGTGGTGACTCTTGTCTGTGGAGATGTTACCAGTCACCGAGCATTCCTCTCAAAGCAGTTATCAACTGGATCTGTTCATATCTGCTTCTTCGCATGATCTATTTCACCACTGTCTCTTTACTTAAAAAGAAGTTTCCCTACCTGGCTTTTTTTCTCACTGGCTCTAGGCTTTACATTTTACTGTGTATAAATTATTTGGCCAAAAATATTTTTTTGTTCAGTAGTTACTAAGCTTAGGCTCAGTTCTCTGCAAAGCATTTCCCATGAAAATTTAATAGCTTTTTGTATGAAATTGTGTGCATTAATACCATCGTGAGCAGTGTTTTGTTCTATGCTTCTTGAAAATTTTGGTCTGCAGTTATATTTTTTATCTTTGCATCACATATGAGTAGCTTTATTTTGCTTTTTTTTGGGAGGGTAATTCTTTATTTTTTAAATATTATTTATTCATGAGAGACACAGAAGCAGAGACATAGAGGGAGAGAAGCAGGCTCCTTAACAGGGAGCCCGATGTGGGACTTGATCCCCAGACCCAGGATCACGCCCTGAGCAAAAGGCAGACGCTCAGCTGAGCCACTCAGGCATCCCAATTCTTTTTCTTCTACGAGTTAGAATATGACTAATCTTGGCATAATGGTTAAAGAGGGTTGTTATTGGACTGGCACAATAAAGGACTGTTTGAGGATAGATGTCTGAGACATGAAACTTAAACTGGAGCCCAGATGTCCATGTTGTGATTTCCTAGGAATAAAAGGTCTTAGTGTTCAGTAAATCCTGTCTTGACAAGACCGTTTTGATTTGTGTTTATATTCTTAGGTGACCGGGTTATTGATGTGGGATCTGAATGGAGAACTTTCAGCAATGATAAAGCAACAAAAGATCCATCCCGAGTTGGAGACTCTCAGAATCCTCTTCTGAGTGATGGAGATTTGTCTACCATGATTGGCAAGGTAATAAATCCACTTGGCAGGAAACATAAACTGTGGACTGAACTCCCAGCCTTTGAGAGTTTGGGAACTTTGCAAAAGTATCCTTCACTGCCCGCCCCCATGAGGAATTTTGACCTGAAAATAAAACTTACCAGTAATACTATTGTGAATGATTGTTCCCGTACACAGGTCTTCTTCTACCTTAACGGGGAGACCAACAGATCGAAATTACAGTCTATCTCAGGCCCTTGTTTCCATGAGGCACATTTTGCACAAAAATTGAATGTATCATGATCTTTGTGAGTTCATATTGATATGTTCCTTGAATATTATGGATGTCTTTCCCTCCCCCCACCCCCACATTACCTAAGATAAATTATAGCTCAGAATAGCCTGTTTTCCAATGGTGGATTCATGACTTACCTAAGCAATGTACGTTCGTCATCAGTAAGGTGAGAGTAAGAGTATTTATTAGAAAGTTGGAAGGTTAGGTGGGAATGTATGTAAAGTATTTATAGCCCAACATGTAGCATGTGTTTAGTAAATGGTAGCTGCTACTGTTAGATAAGACAACAGCATAATTTGTCTGGCAGCTTGGCTGTTTTTTGCTCTTTTATCTGAATTGGAAGGAGTGGTGGCAATAATCCAAAGAACTAATCAAGGAAGGGGTACTATTTCAGGACTTGAGCTATACTACTGCATAGTCTGTCTTCAAGAAAATGTTATGAAAAAGCAGGTCATTAATTCTTTTTTCATACCCTATAAAATACATATAAAATTTGAAAAACATAATGTAGACTTGGGTAAGAGTTGATAGTATTATATTCAGAAATATCTTTAGCTGATTTCTGCATTTGTTTTAGCCTTATAGGTTTGGAGGAAAAGTATACGAAGGACATTTTAAAATCTGAGATTGCGACTAATTGACACTCTAAACACTAAACACTAAAAACACTAAAAAGTGTTTAATTTTTTTTAAGTAGAAAATTCATGAGTCAAACATCAATGGAAAACAAACACAATTTTCCAAGATTTTCTTCACCCTTAACCCCCAAACTCAGTTCCCACTGCAGCCCTCTTTCCTCATCAGAAACCAGTAACCACTATCGCTAGTTTTCTCCTCTGTCCTTTGACAGTTGTTTATCTTACGTGGCAAAAGGAGCTTTTTAAGATGCTACATTTCTCATGTATTAGATTCTGTAGGTATTTGGGAATATTTCCGGACTTTGTATCCTTTCTCTGTCCTGGCCTAGTCAGTCGGACATCAAATCACACTCTTAGTATCCAGTAGCTTTAGTTCTCCTCACTGTTCTGCCTTCTCAGCATTTGCTTCATTCATCTTTTCCATTTAAAGGTTAGGATCACTTTATTTTAAAAAAAATAATTGGTTATTATTTTCAGTGAGGTTTTGGTTAGATATATTTGCATATTGACTTAAGGAAGATGAGCTTCTTCCTGATAAATCTTCTGTTCACAAACATAGTATGCCTTTCCATATGCCTTTAGTCATATGTGTCCTTCTAGATGGGTTTTCTTCATAAAGGTCTTTCATGTGTAAGTTGATTCCTAGAGACTTCTCTTTTTTGTTGTTTGTTTCTTTCAGGGCCTTATAACTGGTTAGTTATACATATGAAGGCTGTTGATTTCTGTTTAATTTTGACCTTGCCTCTAATGAATTCTGTTATTTATAGCAGTTTCACAGTGATTTTATATACAAAAATACTATCTGCAAAAAGTTTATCACTTCCTTCCCAAATTATTACTCCTAATTTTTCTCTTGCCTAATTTTATTTTTAATTTTAATTTTTAATTTATTTTAAATAAACTCTACCTCACAGTGGGGCTTGAAGCTTGAACTTAAAATCCCCCCAAGTTTGAGTTGCATGCTCTACTGACTGCACCAGCTAGGTGCCCCTTACCCCTCCCTTGCTCTGTTGCCTAACTTTAAAGTAATTATACCAGTATGGTTACATAAGTACATTATGTAATTACATCACATTGGCCAGTTTTCCTAGTATTCGCATATCTCAAGACACTGGGTATAGTTCCAATCCACCATAATAAAGCAAAATACCACAATAAAGGGAGTCAATTGCTTTTTTAAGCTTCCCAGTACATATAAAAGTCATATTTACACTATACTGTAGTCTGTTAAGGGTGTAGTAGCATTATGTTTTAAAAAAGCAATGCGGGCAGCCCGGGTGGCGCAGTGGTTTAGCGCCGCCTGCAGTATAGGGCGTGATCCTGGAGACCCGAGATCGAGTCTCACATCGGGCTCCCTGCATGGAGCCTGCTTTTCCCTCTGCCTGTGTCTCTACCTTTCTCTCTCTCTTTATGAATGAATGAATGAATGAGCAATGCATATACTTTAGCTTAAAAATATTGCTAAAAAATGTTAATCGTCATCTGAGCTTTCAGTGAATTACGCTTTTTTTGTGGGTGGAGGGTCTTGCTTCGATGTGATGGTTGCTGAATGGTAAGTGGCTGTGGCAGTTTCTTAAAAAAATGAAGTTTGCCCCATCAATTGACTTTTCTTTTCACATGTGATTTCTCTGTGGCTTGTGATGGTGTTCACTAGTGTTTTACCCACAGTAGAACTCTAATTCCAGAATTAGAGTCCGTCCTCTCAAACCCTGCCACTGCCCTTTCAACTAAGTTTATTTAATATTCCAAACCCTTTGTTGTCATTTCAACAGTCTTCACAGCATCCACACCAGGAGTAGATTCCATCTTAGGAAACCACTGTCTTTATTCATCTGTAAGAAGCAGCTCCTCATCCTTGAAAGTTTGATCCTGAGATTGCAGCCAGTCAGTCCCATCTTCATTCAGTCCCTTCTCTTCATGAGATTGCTATTTGTCCTCTTGCTGCTTTCATCACATCTGCATTACTTCCTCCAGTGAAGTCCTGAATCCCTCCAAGTCCTCATGAGGGTGGGAATCAGCTTCTTCCAGTCTCCTGTTTATGTTGATATAATGACCTCTTCCCATGAATCACGAATGTTCTCAGTGGCATCTAGAGTAATGAATCCTTTCCAGGTCTTCAGTGGACTCTGCCCAGGGCCATCAGAGCAAACACCGTCTGTGGCACCTGTAGCCTATGAAATGTGTTTCCTAAATAAGAAGACTTGAAAGTTGAAATTACTCTTTGATCTACAGGCTGGAGAATGGATATTGTGTGAGCAGGCACGAGAACAACATGTAACCCCATCGTCCAGCTCCATCAGAGCTCTTGGGTGACCAGGTGCATTGTCAATGAACAGTCATATTTTGAAAGCAGTCTTTTTTCTGAGCAGTTATTCTCAACATTTGGGCTTAAAATAATTAGTGAACAGATGTGCTATCATCCAGGCTTTGTTGTTCCATTTCTAGAGCACAAGCAGTGTAGCTAGCATAACTCTTAGGGGCCCTAGGATTTTCAGAATGGTACATGAGCATTGGCTTCAACTTAAGTCACCAGTTGCATTAGTCCCTAACAACAGAGTTAGGCTGTTGAAGCTTTGAAGCCAGGCATTGACCTCTCCTCTCTAGCTAAGGAAGTCCTAGGTGGCATCTTCCAATAAAAGGCTGTTTATCTACATTGAAAATCTGTTGTTGAGTGTAGTCACCTTCATGAATTCTCAAAGCTTGATCTTCTTGATAACTTGCTGCAGCTTCTACATCAGCACTTGCTGCTTCATCTTGTGTTTCATGTTTTATATTAGAGAGAGAGCTTCTTTCCTTATGTCTCAGGAACCAACCTCTGCAAGCTTCCAACTTTTCTCCTATAGCTTCCTCACCTCTCTGAGCCTTCACAGAATTGAAGAGAGTTAGGACCCTGCTCTGGATTAGGCTTTGGCTTAAGGGAATGTGGTGGCTAGTTTGATCTTCTGTCCCAAAGCACTACAACTTTCCCCCATATCAGCAAGAAGGCTGTTGCACTTTCTTATCATTTGTGTCTTCATTGAAGTAGCACTTTTAATTTCCTTGGCATTCACAACTTGGCTGTTTGGCACAAGAGGCCTAGCTTTCAGCCCACCTTGGATTTTGACATGCCTTCCTTTACTAAGCTTAATCATTTCTAGCTTTCAACTTAAAGTGAGAAACGTGTGACTATTTCTCTGACTTAGAAGCCATTATAGGGTTATTAACTGGCCTAATTTCAATATTGTTGAGTCTCAGGGAATAGGGAGGCCCAAGGAGAGGGAGAGAGATGGGGAAACAGCTCCTCAGTAGAACACACAAATTTATTAAGTTTGCTGTCTTAAAAGTGTGCAGTTTGTGGAGCCTCAAAACAATAGTAACATCAAAGATCACAGATCACTGTAAGAAATACAGTGAATAAATTTGAAATGTTACAAGAATTACTAACATGTGACAGAGACCTGAAGTGAGCAAATGCTGTTGGAATAAGGGCGCCAATAGACTTGCTCAACTTCGGGTTGCCTTAAACTTTCAATTTGTTAACAGTACAAAAACACGGTCTCTGCAAAGTGCAGTAAAGTGAAGCACAATAAAACAAGGTATGCCTTTTCTTCCCATTAATAATTGTGCTGGTTTTGGGCCTGGGAGAATGATTTTCTAATACAAAGAAATACCCATTTGTAATATTTTGTGAGTTTGAAATAAAAAAATGGCTTTTGAGTTTTGTTTGCTTGCCTTTATAGCACCTTTGGAGATGATCCTTTCATTTTTCTCCTTAGGTCTATTAGGTAATGGTTTATACTCTTGAGCTCTCTCACAGTTACTCATTTACACCATCTCAACCTGGTACTTATTCTACTGAGGATTAGAGAGGAGGCACAGGGTAGATTTCTTGGACTTATACAGTCAAGAGCGTATAAGTTCTGTTTCCTTAGAAATGTCTATTCAGATTTAAAATTTTTTTTGCATAAAGTTATAAAACCTTGTTTTACAGGGTACAGGAGCTGCAAGTTTTGATGAATTTGGCAATTCTAAGTACCAAAATCGGAGAACAATGAGTAGTTCTGATCGGGCAATGATGAATGCTTTCAAAGAAATCACTACTATGGCAGACAGAATCAACCTCCCCCGAAATATAGTTGTAAGTTTTTGTCTGTCTCCTTTAAGCCATTCTGACATTGACTTAGTGTAATTTATTGAACACATGAAATTTTGATATTGCAACTAATTAAATGGCCTAGAGTTAATTAAACTTAGTTTCTTTGCTTTGAAGGATCGAACAAATAATTTATTCAAGCAAGTGTATGAACAGAAGAGCCTGAAGGGAAGAGCTAATGATGCCATAGCTTCCGCTTGTCTCTATATTGCCTGTAGACAAGAAGGGGTTCCTAGGACATTCAAAGGTAAGTTTTTAATTGCAGAGATACAAATATTCTCTGTGTTAAAGTAACAGACCAAAGTCAAGGAACTTGGACACCATGTAACTAAGTCAGGTTTCCCTGGTTACATACGGTATCCATCTTGGTATCATTTCCAAATACCTCTTTAATTTGTTCTCTGACAAAAATTAATTCTGTGATCTGAACCATGTTCTTCTCAGGCTCTTTTCCCATGTAAAGTCATTTTAGTCCATGTAAGCTCTGTGTTCTTTGCTTGTGAGATCTTTTGAGTTGACTGCATTTTGTGGCCTTTGAGGCCTGGTATCATAAGCCAGAGTATGCCTTTGTTACTGGTTAAGTCTGTACACTTGATGCACAGAAAACTATTTCTAAGACCATGTACAGGTCTCTACAAGTGAAGGAGTCAAGCCTTAGAAAACATCAGGGACATTTTTCTCAAGTTAAACAGTTTGCACTTTCACCCTTAAGTTGGAGGGTTTGAAAGAACTTGTATTTTTCATCCAGTTTGTATTCAAGATGAATATAGGACAGCTTATTCACAGTGCTGCTGTGACCCTTATTGCTCTGACTTTCTCTGCCAGAGTTCATTTCAGCTTAAGATTTTTATTACCTTTCATTCACCCATGAATATCTTACAATGAAGCAGTGGCTTTTTTTTTTTTTTTTTTTTTTTTTTTATTCTTGAGAGATAGAGACAGGCAGAGACACAGGCAGAGGGAGAAGCAGGCTCCGTGCAGGGAGCCTGATGTGAGACTCGATCCCAGGTCTCCAGGATCACACCCTGGGGCTGAAGGCGGCGCTAAACTACTGAGCTAAACCACTGAGCCACCGGGGTGAGGCAGTGGCTTTTATCCTCATCATCTTATTGTTTATTACAACTAAAACTAAGGCTTTTGTTAAATTTGTGTTTGGTAGTTTAATTTTTAGAATAACAGAGTCAAATACTTAATCTCATTTTGTTGTTATAGCCTATGACCCCAGGGATTGCATATACATATGACTTTGGGTAGCTTGAGAAGTATCCTTTAGCTTTGGGTATATTCTTTTATCTCCTTGATACACACTCCTTACAAAAGATTTATACATAAATATCAATGGAGTTTTGGATTATTTGAAAAAACTTGTTTCTTTGAATTGAAACTTGTTAGTATTTTGAAATAATAAAAACCGACATTTAATTCATTTCAAAGACTTCTTTAAAGTGTGATAAACATTTAAATTTATTGAGGGGGTGCCTGGGTGGCTCAGTCAGTTAAGTATCTGATTCTTGGCTTTGGCTCAGGTCATGATCTCAGGGAGATCATGTGATCTAGATTGATCAAGTGCCGCATCAGGCTCCAGGCTCAGTGCAGAGTCTGCTTGAGAATCTCTCTCCCTCCTCCTCCCCACTGCTCGTGGGTGCTCACTCTAAAACTAAATATATAATTTTTTTTAAAAATTAACTGAGAAATTTTAAATTAGCTCTATGGGAAGTATTGAGAGGATTAGAGATTCATTTTTAAGGCATGTTTTGTTCTTTATTGAGGTAACTGGTATGTTATATACCGTGTGTGTGTGTGTGTGTGTGTGTGTGTGTGTGTGTGTGTATACACTATATATACCATATATACCATATATGCCATAGGTGAGTTCTCGGTGCACAATATTATACATTTGATCCTTGAACAACACAAATTTGAACTTCATGCATCTAATTATATGCAGATTTATTTATTTATTTTTTACATAGTGCAGTACTGTAAGTGTTTCTCTTACGATTTTTTTTTTTTTAAGATTTTATTATTCATGAGAGGCACAGAAAGAGGCAGACATAGGCAGAGGGAGAAGCAGGCTCTCCATGCAGGGAGCCCGATGCGAGACTCAATCCCAGAACTACAGGATCATGCCCTGAACCAAAGGCAGATGCAACCACTGAGTCACCCAGGCGTCCCATCTCTTATGATATTATTAATATTGTCTCTAGCTTTTTTGTTAAAATACAATCCATAATATACAAAATGTTGACTATTATTGCTAAGGCTTTCAGTCAACAGTATGCTACTGGTAGTTCAAGTTTTGGGGAGGGTAAAAAGTTATTCATGGATTTTTGACTGTGCTGGGAGTTGGCACCCTCTAATCCCTGAGTTGTTCAGGGGTCAACTGTAATTTGACATATGTTACATACTACAAAGTAATCACTAAAATCCAGTTACCAGCCATCACCATATAGTTGATTCCCTTCATTCATTTTGCCTACTCCTCAACTCCTTTCCCCTCTTGTAACCACCAGTGTGTTCTGTGTCCATGAATTCGTTTTTGTTTTATTTGTTAATTTTTTGTTTTCGTTTTCCACATGAGTAAAATCATATGGTATTTGTCTTTCTCTGTCTTCGTAGCATAATACTTTCTAGTGACAAGATTTTATTCTTTTTTAAGGCATAATAGTATCCATCGTATTGATATACCTCCTCTTCATCCATCTATTGATAGACTGTTTCCGTATCTTGGGTATTGTAAATAATGCGCAGTGAACATAGGGGTGCATAAATCATTTTGAATCCTTGTCTTTTTATTCTTCATATTCTTTGTATAAATACCCAGAAATGGAATAGCTGGATAATATGGTATTTCTAGTCTTAGTTTTTGTGAGGAACCTCCATCTTTTTTTCCATAGTGGCTGCACCAATTTACATTCCCACTAACAGTGCATGAGGGTTCCCTTACTCCATGTCTTCTCCTCTCCAACAACTTGTTATTTCTTGTCCTTTTGATAATAGCCATTCTGACCAGTGTGCAGTGATATCTCATTGTGGTTTTGATTTTCATTTTTCTATAATTAGTGATGTTGAGCATTTTTCATGTGCCTATTGGCCATGTGTATGTTATCTTTGGAAAAATATCTATTCAGATCCTATGCCCATTTTTTAATCAGGCTGTTGAAGGCATGATTGCATTTTTGCAATTAAAATTTATTTTATAATCAGAAATGATATATTTTTAAATGAATCATATGACTGTGGATTTAAATTTTTTTTTCTTTCAGAAATATGTGCCGTGTCACGAATTTCTAAGAAAGAAATTGGTAGATGTTTTAAACTTATTTTGAAGGCTTTAGAAACCAGTGTGGATTTGATTACAACTGGGGACTTCATGTCCAGATTTTGTTCCAACCTCTGTCTTCCTAAACAAGTACAGATGGCAGCTACACATATAGCCCGTAAAGCTGTGGAATTGGACTTGGTTCCTGGAAGGAGCCCGATCTCTGTGGCAGCGGCAGCCATTTACATGGCCTCACAGGCATCAGCTGAGAAGAGGACCCAAAAAGGTAGGATTCTTCCTCAGAAGGAGTAGTGATGAAATTGTGAAGGCCTGTAGTATATAATTGTGTTTCATTTTAAGCACAAAGCAGGTAAATAACTCGAACCCACATTTAAGAAAGAGTTTCGGGATCCCTGGGTGGCGCAGCGGTTTGGCGCCTGCCTTTGGCCCAGGGCGCGATCCTAGAGACTCGGGATCGAATCCCACGTCAGGCTCCCGGTGCATGGAGCCTGCTTCTCCCTCTGCCTGTGTCTCTGCTTCTCTCTCTCTCTCTCTCTGTGACTATCATAAATAAATAAAAATTAAAAATAAATAAATAAATAAGAAAGAGTTTCTCAGTTGAGGTGCCTGGGTGGCTCAGCCAGTTAAGTGGCCGACTCTTGATTTCCGCTCAGGTCATGATGTCAGGGTTGTAAGATCGAGCCCGATGTCAGGCTCCTCGCTCAGTGGGCAGTCTTCTTGAGAGTCTGTCTCCCTCTCTTCCTGCTCGAGTTCAGTCTCTCTCTCTCTCTCTCTCCAATAAATAGATCTTTTTTTAAAAAAGTAGTTTCTTAGAATAAAATTTAAAAGCAAAATACTGTATTTTCCTTAAGTGGTTTATAAAATGTTTGGAAGCATAACTGTATGGACACCCTTCCCATTCAAATTAAGTAGTTTGTACATTTTTCATTTCTAGGAGCTATTTTTGTCACTCCAAAACATTATTTTAAATAGTCCTCCTTTACTCCCTCAAAACTTGGTCTTGTCAATCTTAAAAGGTGGGGGCCATGCTTATTTCGCACTTCCCAGTGTGGCCTCCTACAGCTGGGCACACTAGGAATTTGTGCTGACCATGAGGTTGTAACATTCTGTGAAGCCCATTCCCTTTCTCCTTTTGAATGGTATGCAGTTTCTTAAGACACTGACATAAGTAGTTTCAACCTTCTAAAGGCAGAGTTGAGTTTATTGTTGTAGGGGAATTTTCAAACAGAGGCACTAAGTGAATTTCTTTACAAGCACTTATTAATTACTTCCGTGAGCCTCAAAAAGATTTATAAAGAAAAAGAAGCAGTCATTTCTAAATTTAAAAGGTAGTGAGATGACTTGCTGCACCGACTTTGTAATAACCTATTAAGAACAGCCTTTCACCTCCGCTTAGGCTGCAGGTTTCTATATTAATAAAGTAATAAATTATATAGAAGAATGATTAGAAAGAAGCAGCCAACCATTAGTTATTTAAATGTGCCATTATCCATTCCTTTTGGCCTCCACTCATATTTCTTAAGGAAATTTTGAGTCTTCTGGTAAAATTGAGAAGTTGAAGCTAAGCAGAGCATCCTTACCTTCATTCCTAGTTGTAAAGTTTATCCTAATCAACTGCACAGAAGTGTTTATCTTGGCACTTTATGTCGTTTGTGTTTTACATGAAGTTTGTTTTTTTGGAAGTTAAGGCCCTTTTCTTCCTCTCCCATCAGCCAGTTGACATTCACCAGTATGTGTGTCTACAAGAGAGATAATAAATGTAAGGCAGCATGAGATAATGAAATTTAAAACTAGCTCATGGCACACTGATGGCAGGCGTCCACACTGAAAAATCTGTAAACCCTTAGGATTTGAACCGTGAAAAGGTGGTAAAATGAGTTAGTGTTAAAGACTGTTTTAAAAATCCATTTTGATTAAGTATTTGTAAGCAAATAATTGTCAAGCACTAGTCCTTTGGGACTTCTAATAAAAAGGAAAAAAGTGGATGCCTGGGTGGCTCAGTGGTTGAGCATCTGCGTTCAGCTCAGGGTGTGATCCCAGAGTCTGGGATCAAGTCCCACATTAGGCTCCCTGCGAGGAGCCTGCTTCTCCCTCTATCTCTCTGACTCTCTCTTTGTCTCTCATGAATAAATAAAACCTTTTAAAAAAAAAAGGGAAAAAGGTGACAATGACTTTGAAGGGTAAAAGTAGACCTACTCATAGGATTCTGTAATAAACTAGAAATACGTGAATTCTCTGTGCTCAGTGTTAGGTGTGGGTAATAGCAAAACATCCACATTATGCTGGAATGTACAGCTGTGTAATATCTGATGAACTAAGTAGAAAAAGGTTGTAGAACAATATTTAACATATGATTCCTTTTTCTTTTCTAATTTTATTTATTTGACAGCATGGACAGGGGGAGTAGGAGAGGGAAGAGCAGGCTCCAATGCCAAGCAGGGAGCCTGATGTGGGACTCGATCCCGGGACCCCAGGACCATGCCTGGGCTGAAGGCAGTGCTAAACCGCTGAGCCACCTGGGCTGCCCTCCAAAGAACTTAACAGAATTAACCCAGAGGTGTTACAGGGGAACTTTTAAACATGGGAATAATAAAGTGAGTTTCTTTATAAGAATGTATTCATGGGAGTACTTCCATGATCGTCAGAAAGATTTACTGTGAAGAAAAAGAAGTCACTTCACTACAATAGTTCTCACTCACGGTGCTATGCCCGGAGCACAGTTCAAATATTCTGTGTCTAGCAAACCTCTTCATGCCGCAGTGACAACCCTTTGAGGTAAGAGGGCCAACTGCCGTCATTAACAGCAGTAGCCCTCTTTTCTACCTTTTGGCATGGATTTCCATTGATAGGTTTTAAAATTCGTTTCTGGGTTTTTCACTGTGGATTTTATACTACTGTGTCCCACAAATTGGAACAGAGGTAGTAGAAGGGAGATGGGATGGAAGTTATAATTAATATTTTGATTTTTTGTCTTTTAGAAATTGGGGATATCGCTGGTGTTGCTGATGTTACAATCAGACAGTCCTACAGGCTAATCTATCCTCGAGCCCCAGATCTGTTTCCTACAGACTTCAAATTTGACACCCCTGTGGACAAACTACCACAGCTGTAAGCTGAGACAGCTAATGTCAAACTCTTCGAACACTGAACTTGGCCTGTTGTACATAGCCTATACCAAGTGCTGGATTGAGCCTCTCTTTAATAAGGAAAAACAGAGACATGGTACGCATTCCAGGGCTAAATATTAATTGCTTGGCATTCTGTATGTATATACTAGTGAAACATATTTAATGATTTAAATTTCTTATTGAATCTGCTTTCTTTTGTAGCAATCTAGGAAACTGTATTTTGGAAGATATTTGAAATTATGTAATTCTTGAATAAAATGTTTTTCAAAACTAAAGTTTTTGTTATAATTACATGTTATCTGTAATTTATAATATAATTACAAATTATGCATATCATTGCAGCTAATAAAGCTGATAGAGGTCCTTGTTTTCTGTTTCTTTCCATGTATATAGTTTTGTTTTTATAGCAGAGTTCGTCTTTGGGACCCACTCTTGACATCAAGAACATCAAAGAGGGTGTGTGCAGTTTATTAATATATATATATATATATTAAAAAGCCAGAAGTGATGAACTGGGTCTTGAAAGGCATTGGTTGAAGAAAGAGAAAAACGTTTAAAGTTTTTTTCCTCCCCTCAATGAGCTGCTTATTTGAGCAGATAATTAAGATTGCAATTTTTGGAGAATAACATATAGTTATATAGAGCCTGCATATCTACAATTACTTATTTTTATTTACTGAGATACTCCTAGGGTAAAGAATATTTGGCCTGAGGAGGTCCAGGAATTTTTTAGTAAGCACCTCCCCGCGCCCCCCCCGAGTGATTGATTGGGATTTGTAGGTGTTTTGCCAACACTCCAGACTCAAGGTCTTGACTGGCAGGCATTGTAGGCAAAGACCAACAGGGCTTTGCCCTTTTACCAACCAGGTACTTTGTGAGGGGACTTGAACCCATGCTAAGCATCACCGCTGTACACTGCTCGGCCTTAAAGCAGGTGTCACGGTAACGTCTGTGAAGAGGTTAGTACCAGATTAGAACAATGGCTCCTACTGCGGCCCAGTAGACAGGTTCAGACTCTGGTCCGAAACGGGACTTTCCTCCCAAGAAGCTCAGACTTTCTCTCATTTCTATTGGCAATGGAAGACAAATGGCATTTCTCCTTTGCACAAAATGTAGGACACACAAAGCTGGGCGCAAACCCCAGAGAAACAAATGCCAGAATAGGGATGACTCTGGGCAGAACCCATCCCATCCAGAACAAAACCTGGGAAGGAGGGGAGGGATCTTAGGTTGGTCAGTGTCTCCCTTCCAGGCACCCTCGTGTTTGGTCCCCAGCACCACACGTACCCATCTTGCCGAGCATGGACTGAGAGCAGTGGTCCTCCCCTCGGATGCTCCCCAGTGTCCAGTGATTGATCACAAAACTTCCCGACCTCTGCGGGCTGCAGCCAGTCAGCTAGATCTTAATTATTTCCGCTGTTATCAAAAAGCAGTGCAGGCACATTAGTGAACATTTGGAAAATGCATAATGAAAATACCTGTAATTCACTTAGAATAAGCACCAGTATTTGGTTCTTTCCAGTTGTTTATGCTGTGTTTTTATTTTTTTTTAATTTTTTTATTTTTTGAAATTCAATTCTTTATTAGAACTCTTTAGATCAGTGTTTGCAAACATTTAACGTGGGGGCAGGGACCAAAATCACCCACAACCATCCCTTCCCCAGCTTCTGCCAGAAGCAGCAAGACTTAGATGAACAGAGCACTAGTAAGGTCTTCCACTTTATCCTTGCCTGGCTCCTGCTCCCGGCCCGAAGTACTTTCATAACCCCGTAACCACACCCTGGGTAGCGTCAGGAGATCGTTGGGTCGCCGCCTCCCGGGCCGCCGCGCGGGGGGACGCCTGGATCGCCGCCACGCGGGTCGCCCTCGGGGACCGCTGGGTCGCCGCCTCGCGGGCAGCCTTCGGGGACCCCTGGGTCGCTGCCTCGCGGGTCACCCTCGGGGACCGCTGGGTCGCCGCCTCGCGGGCAGCCTTCGGGGACCCCTGGGTCGCTGCCTCGCGGGTCGCCCTCGGGGACCGCTGGGTCGCCGCCTCGCGGGCAGCCTTCGGGGACCCCTGGGTCGCTGCCTCGCGGGTCGCCCTCGGGGACCGCTGGGTCGCCGCCTCGCGGGCAGCCTTTGGGGACCCTTGGGTCGCTGCCTCGCGGGTCGCCCTCGGGGACGCCTGGGTCGCCGCCTCGAGGGCAGCCTTCGCGGACCCCTGGGTCGCCGCCTCGCGGGGAGTGTCAAGGGTCCGCTGGGTCACTGCATCCTGGGCAGGGGCCTTCTCTGAGCCCAGTTCCGTTCTTTGTGCCCGGAGTTGGCGATGATAGCCAAATTCATGATCATCTTGGATACATCTTTCTGGTAATCAGGCCGACCAAATATAAAGATCTCGGCCTCGCCCTCGGGGTCCCACTGATTAACGTGGAGTAGGGTCTGCGACACACACTCCACGTGCGGAATGTGCTCTGCTCCTCGGCCGAAGATCGCTTCAACTAGCCATCCTCGAGATGAACGGTCTTCGGACTCTTTAGGTACTCAATGTGGAACCAGTAGGGCCGCTTGGTGAGGTTACCGAGCACCGTGAATAGCGTCCCCTCTCTCTGCTCCAAATGCACGAGCGTCGGAAACCGCCTGGGAGTGGCCATGCTGCTGCACGCCTTGCTGTGCGGCTGTCAACCCGAAGGCCGTGGTTGGGACCAGCTGCAGCTATGCTGTGTTTTTAAAATACGGTTGCGGTCCAGGTGTAATAACAGGATTTGTTTAGTATTTTCATTTTCCTGCTTACAAAAATATTCAATAACCAGAAAAACGCAGATAAGCATAAAAGGGATAGAAAGCCTAGCCCCTGCCACTCATGTGTGCCACTTTTATTTTTTGTGTTCTAGTTAAAAAACTTGGATCAGCAGAACTGATTTTAAAGTTTAATCTGGGGACAGAAAGCATATTTGGGGGATGGAGTTTCTTTTAAGAGCTAACCTACCAGGATATAAGTAAAATTAGTTTTGTTTTGTTTTTTTAATTGTCCCTGTGCCACTCAATGTGGTTTAATCAGTTTAACTCCATTTCGGATATCGAAGGAAACATGCCAAGCCAAACGGTAGTAGTAGCGGCGCCCCTTCCTCTCTTCTCCCATCCCTGGCCTCAGGAGTGTGGGTGTTCTGAAGGGGTGTGTGTGTTTGGAATCCGTCTTACTGGTACGGTTAGTGCCCTTTAGGGGAGTCATTTGTTGTGATGACTGGGACAGTTTCAGTCGGGAGGGGGACAGCCCACAGCAGGTCCATATTTTGCCCCCCGCCCCCGCCCCAGCATTCTCCATCTCAGCGGGGCCTGTTCCTTGTTTGTCCATCTACTTCAAGGCTGTTACAGAGATTTATGGCTCATTAACTACTGAAGTCACTCATGACGTAGAGAGTTCAGTTGTAACGATAACGACGTGATCTCAGCACGGTAAGATCACCGACAATCAAAAAATCAGGCCAGGTCTTTGCACCCAGTGAGGGGGGCGCGGGCTGACATTTATTCTGAACTAGTGGTTGTGCGTGGTTGTCCCGTACCTCTTGGAGGGTGGAAGATCTCCCCATACGCCAGGGGCGCCCCCCTTGCTGCGAGCTGACCACACTCCGAAGCCAGCTTCTGGCTGGGCCTACATCCCAGCAAGTTAGGGGCATGAGCCGCGAGGGACGGAGACAGGGCGGTCCAGACGTCTGAGCGCGGCCCCTCCCGTCCCACTGCTTCACCGGCGGTCTCTGATCTCTACGATCACAAGTTTGAGGATTTAATCGTTTCGCCGCATCTGAGCTCGAGCCCTCTGGGCCAGGCTCCCCGTTGTAGAGGTTTGAGCAGCCTGGAGAGATCAAAAGGGCCGTCCAGGTCCACCTGCGGGTGGCACCGGCTGACTCCGGTCTCGGTCACGATCCAGCGCTGGCTGTCGTCACCGGGTGCAGAGGCTGCTTTGCCGGGAGGCTGCCTCGGGGCTGCCTCGGGGCTGCCTGCGGCCGGAGCTTTCAACCACGGCTCGGTTCATTCCTGAAGTACCAGCGCTCCAGGCCACGCTGGGATGGGCCTCGGGCAGGCTCCAGGCTCCCGACGGATCTGAGCGCTTCGGGGCGCGCCCGGGGCAAGGAGCTGGCGGCCGCTGCTCTGGAGCTCTTCCGCCCAAGCCAATGCTTCCCGCCCGCGGTGCCTCCCGATGGTGAGCCTGTGCTCAGGCCAACAAATGTACTTTGCCCACGGTCGCCTTTGGTTTCTGAGCTAATTTCCCATCACACGTGCAAGATTTACTTTAATCATCAAGATGAACAGCTGAGGGGGCAGCCTACTTCCCATCTGGCCCTAATCCAGCCGGGGGCCTCCCGGTGCCCCATGCCAGTATTTCCAATTGTCAGTGGCCCCGGCTTTTCCTGTTGCTGGAGTTTTAATCTCCTGTGCCACTTGTGGGGCTACCGACAGATTCCCGGCCCCCTCCACAGCTCCTCAGTCTCCCCCTCCCGGGTATTCCCACGGACACACTCCCCTCCCCAGGATCTCAAGATGCCGAGGTGTCGCCACACAAGCGCCGTTGCAGGCCACCGAGGCCAGCGGGTCTCACAGACTTACATTCCTTTTTTTTTTTTTTTAATTTTTATTTACTTATGATAGTCACACACACACACAGAGAGAGAGAGAGGCAGAGACACAGGCAGAGGGAGAAGCAGGCTCCATGCACCGGGAGCCCGACGTCGGATTCGATCCCGGGTCTCCAGGATCGCGCCCTGGGCCAAAGGCAGGTACTAAACCGCTGCGCCACCCAGGGATCCCCCAGACTTCCATTCCTAACGCCCCCGGCGGCTCTCGGGCCTGGGGAGGGACAGGGGGCTCCAGCTGCTGTGGCGGGGGGCGGAAACTGCACAGAGGGCAAGAGGAAGAGGGAAAGGAGACCACAGAGCTTGGTCTCTCCCGCCCGGGGTCAGCACCATCCCCACGCTGTCTGGGGCCGTCTGGGCCGTCTGGGGCCGTCTGGGGCCATCTGGGCCCGTCTGGGCCCGTCTGGGCCCGTCTGGGGCCGTCTGGGGCCGTCTGGGCCGTCTGGGGCCGTCTGGGCCGTCTGGGCCGTCTGGGCCCGTCTGGGGCCGTCTGGGCCCGTCTGGGCCGTCTGGGGCCGTCTGGGGCCGTCTGGGGCCGCAGGCGCCGGGGCTGGCACAGCGTCTCCTGGAAGGGAGGCCCCGGGTGCGCAGGCTGCTCCACCAGAGCAGGAGCCAGAGGTGTTACGTTGAATTTGATTCTGCCAAGAAACATTTTGTTTTGAATTGACAGGTGACAGCAGCCCGGAAAGAACTGGGTCTAAAGCTCTTAGGGGCACTGGAAAGGCTCGGCGTGCTCTGTTCCAGGAGACGGGGCTCGGACGGAGTCACCCGAAGCTCCCTGGGGAACAGTCAGTCCTGCCGAGTCCTCCATGGAAGCTTCTTTCCATATAAAGCCCCGTACACAAATGATTAGAGCCGTTTCACTCATCATCTCCAGAAGCAGGAAACGGCCTAAGTGTCACCGGCCGGGACGGGAAAGCCGCGTTCTAACACGTCTATTGCTACTCAGCAGTAACAACAATGAGCTACTTACTGGTCTCTGCAATAGTGTCACCAAAACTCCGGCTCCCTGCTCACCTCGGACAGGTCAATACCAGAGACAGTGTCCACTGCAAAGGTTGCTTTGCTTGAGGGCCCAGCCACCTGGGGAACAGCTGTGCGCTGTCCAGAGTCGCCTCTGGGGTTCCCGGAAGGTGTTTCAGCAGACCCTTGGTGGCTCTGTCAGAAGTTTCTCTGGAATGTTCTTAGTCCCCCTGTG
Source organism: Vulpes lagopus (assembly GCF_018345385.1). Classification (NCBI taxonomy): domain Eukaryota; kingdom Metazoa; phylum Chordata; class Mammalia; order Carnivora; family Canidae; genus Vulpes; species Vulpes lagopus. The sequence continues at coordinate 148,483,025 of NC_054826.1, forward strand.
GTTCCTTCCAGCTCGATGGCTACGAGACGCCAGAAAACCTAATGGTGGACCCAGAGCTTTCAACCCCCTCCCGCATCGCTGGGCCAACAAGCCTCCCCTGCGTGCGATCCGCTCCTCTCGCTGCCCTAATTTGTTAACGTGGGGGTGAGCCCCACACACCGGGGGCCCTTCTGGGGTCTCCCGTAGGAGCCCCGGGCCTCCGCGGTTTGACATCCAGGCCACTCGAGGACCATTAAAACGCCTTTTAAAAACGACCCTAAAAACCATGATGATAAAGCCGTTGGGGAGCACCCACTATCCCTAACCTGAGATGGAGGACACTAATGATAGACCCAAGTCGCAGCCCAAATGTGGTGTCGGGGCCAAAGCCCCAGCGCTGCTGTGCCGGGTCCCCCATCCTGGTGGCTCCGGGCATCTCGGGTGCTGAGGTAACACGGGAGATGGTGCTTGAAAGGGAAGGTCGGAAATCACCGAGCGACTCCGGGTCCCCCTTACAGAGAAGCCTGCGGTGCAGCGCTCCCCGCTCTGAGGCGCCCGCCACGCCAAGGGCACCCTCCGGCAGCCAGCAGACACGGCGGTCCCAGGCCCCTTGCCACCGCCACCGCCACCGCCACCGCCACGTCCTGCTTTTCCAAATGCTTCTAAGTCTCAAGGGACGGGACGTGTCAAGGGCCCCGGGCCAGGAAGGACGCGCCTGAGTAGGGGCGATTCCCGCGGGCTTGTCCGAGGGCCGCCCACGTCTCGGGCCGGCTGCGCCTCGTGCCAACGGCTGACCTTCGGCTGCCCTCATCCGGAGGGACCAGGGACCGGGACGGGGACCAGGGCGGTGTGCACCGTGGGCGGCAGAGAGCAGACGCCCGCTCCACTGTGGGAAGAGCAGGGAAGCGAAGTGGGGAGACCGAGGCTTTCCTTGGAAGAAGGCCTTGGGGGGCTAAGTGGGGTCGCACTCCTGGGACGGGGCTGCTCTGCGGCCCCTTTCGGGCCCTGGGGCCTGGGCCCCGGCCCGTGTCTACACCTACAGGCGCTGTTGGCCTCCTCCTTCTCCCGCCGCCCGCAGCCCCCGAGGGCCGCTGTCACCTGTCCTCGGGCCCGGGCCGACACTGTCAGGAAGCTAATGAAACGGGAGGTGCCCTGGCCCAGGCCTCTTCCAAGGCTCTGGACGTGACTCTTCTAGTCATAAATACAAATCGGGGATTTCTTAAAGAGGGCCCCAGAATTCTGTGCACTCTGGCCCCACAAAACTTAGACTAATGCTCTGTGTGGTGCGTCCAAGGCCTGGGCTTGAGGAAAGCCTCGTGGTACCTGCCTACACCCCGCAGCTTATCCACACGCTGCAGCCACGGTCAGGTTTCACTTCCTCAGATGTGCCATGTTCCTTCAGCTGTGGCAAGCTCAAGTAGAGCCCCCCCACTAGAGCCCTTCCTGGCTCCCGCTCCCCTTGGCTCACTCCTACCCAGGTGGCAGCCGAAGTCCCAACACTTCTGGGAAGCCTTTCCGAGGTACTCCCAGAGCACCCCATCCTCCCCCGGAGGAGCTTGATCACACTGGACTGTCATTACCAGGTGACGTCTAGGTACCCCTACTGGACTGTACACTTTATGGAGGCAGTAACATGGTCTTTCTTGTCGGCACTAATACCTGGTGACCGGTAAGAGAGGATCAGTAAGTATTTTTTGAATGAATAAACATCAAACCTTGATTTCTAATGCTGGTATGCAACACGTAATGAGGCTGAGTACTCCCCTCTGGACAAAGTAGTAATTTTTTTTTTTTTTTATACTTTTGATGGCATAAAACTTAGCTGTGAAGAAAGTTCTTTGACTCTCAAGTTTCCCTTTGAAATTGGCTGTTCACAGAAATAAAACAAAAACAATCCTAAAATGTATGTGGAACCACAAAAGACTGAATAACTGAAGCAATCTTGAGAACAACAAAGTTGAAGGCATCACACTCCCGATGTCAAGCTGTATTACAAAGCTACAGCAATCAGGGATGCCTGGTGGCTCAGTGGTTAAGCAACAGCCTTCACCTCAGGGCATGATCTTGGAGTCCTGGATCGAGTCCCACGTCCGGCTCCTGCATGGAGCCTGCTTCTCCCTCTGCCTGTGTCTCTGTCTCTCTCTCTGTGTCTCTCATGAATAAATAAATAAAATCTTAAAAAAAAAAAAGCTACAGTAATCAAAACAGTATGGTTTTGGCATAAAGACAGATGCAGAGATCACTGGAACAGAATAGGGAGCCCAGAAATAAATGCATGCATATACATCAATCAATTTAAGACAAAGGAGCCGAGATTCTACAATGGGGAAAGGACAGTCTCTTCAGTAAATTGTGTAGGGAGAACTGGACAGCCACAGACAAAATGAAACCTAGACCACTGTCTTACATCATGCACACAAATTAATTCCACATGGAATAAAGACTTGAATGTAAGACCCGAAATGATTAAACTCCTAGAAGAAAATGTAGATGGTGAGCTCCTTGGCATTGGTCTTGGCAATGATTTTTTCAGATTTGACACCAAAAGCAAAGGCAACAAAACTAAAAATAAACAACTGGAGACTACATCAGACTAAAAAGCCCTGAAGAGCGAAGGAAACTCATCAACAAAAAGGCAGCCTACAAAATGGCAGAAAATATTCGCAAACCATATTTCTGCTAAGGCATTAATATTCTAACATGTAATGAACTCAAATAACTCCATAGGAAAAAAAAACTCTAAGTAATTCAATTAAAAAATAGACAGAGGACCTGAATATTTTACTAAAGAAGACAAACAGCCACCAGGTACATGAAAAAATGTTCAACATTACTCATTATCAGGGAAATGCAAATAAAACCACAATGACCTATCACCTTATAACTGTTAGAATGGTACTTGTGAAAAAGACAAATGAGTGTTGTCAACGATGTGGAGGAAAAGGAACCCTTGTGCACTGTTGGTAGGAACACAAACTGGTACAGCCACTCTGGAAAACAGTATGGAGGTTCCTCAAAAAATAAAAAAATGGGACTACCCTATAATCCAGCAATTCTACTCCTGGATATTTATCTGAAGATAACAAAAACACTGACTTAAAAAGATACTTGTACCCCATGTTCATTTCAGCTATAGCCAATATATGGAAACAAATGCCCATTAATGGACGAATGGATAAAGTAAAAAATATATGCAATATAAACACATACACAATGAAATATTATTCAGCCATAAAAAGAAGGAAATTGTGCCATTTGTGACAACATGGATGGACCCTGAAATAAGTCAGAGAAAGACAAATTCGGTATGATCTCAATTATATGTGGAATTTGAAAAACAAGACAATACACCAGACTCATAGATAGGACAGATTGGTGGTTGCAGAGGTAGGGGGTAGGGGAAAAGGGTGAAGGTGGGTGAAGGTGGTCAAGAGGTACCAACTTCTAGTTAAAATAAGTCATGGGGACGTAATGTAGAGCATGGTGACTACTACATAGTTAATATTACTGTATTGCATATTTGAAAGTTGCTAAGACAAGTATATCTTAAAAGTTCTTATCACAAGAAAAAAGTTTTTGTAGCTAAGTGTGGTGACATGTTAATCAGACTTACTGTGGTGATCATTTTACAATATATACAAATGTGGAATCATCATGTTGTATGCCTAAAAAAAATGTAGTAGTATACGTCAATGATACCTCAATAAAAAGAAAGAAGAAAGAAAGAAAGAAAGAAAGAAAGAAAGAAAGAAAGAAAGAAAGAAAGAAACTTGGCTGAATATTAAAAAAAAAAAGGAGTTGGTTTGTTTAGGGGGGGATTATAAATTTACAACTAAAACTTTATTCATTTATGGATCAAATAGTAAAGCATTAAACTGTTTAGATTTCTTTCCCCATCCTATGCAAGTTTCTAGAACAGAAGTAGTAGACTTTAGTTAAAAAGAGAAAGTTTTCTGTAAAAAAAAAAAAAGAGAGAGAGGGAAAGTTTGGGGTCCCTGGCTGGCTCAGTCAGAACGTGTGACTCTTAAACTCGGGATCACGAATCTGAGCCCTGTGTTGGGTGTAGAGATTCCTTGAATAAACAAGTTTAAAAAAAAGAAAAGTTCGAACTCTTACTATAAAGATGGTTCTGAAAATATTTCAGAAGAAAAAATGAGCTGGTTTGGTAAAAGCCCACCTTGTACTGTCTGAGTGATCTGAAACAGAGATGGATTCTGTTCTTCTCTTTTGGTTGCCTTTAGCTTAAAACTGAAGAGACAGTTCAGAATTTTGAAAGACAAACAAGTTGGGGGAGGGGAACAGGAGGGAAGTAAAGGGAACCTTTAGGATGATCTAAGTAAGCCTAAGTCAATCTGTAGAATACAGTGCAATTATTAAAATGTGTAAATTTCATCACTGAGAAAATAGTTCACATAACATTCCAAAGAGAAATAGAATGAAAATTTATAGCCCAGGGGTGCCTGGTGGCTCAGTCAGGTAAACACCTGCCTTTGGCTCAGGTCATGATCTCTGGGCCCTGGGATCGAGCCCCACATTGGGCTCCCTGCTCAGTGGAAAGTCTGCATCTCTTGCTGCCCCTCACCCCACTCGTGCACTCACTCACTCTCTCTCACTCTCTCAAATAAATAAAATCTTTAAAAAAAAATTATAGCCCAAATTAAGGGTTTGTGGGTCAATGAAGAACCTGCATATTAGAAGAATAAACATCAAGCTGAGGGAAAAACCTCTCACTAAATCTCCTAGAGCCAAATTTCTCATTTCTTAGATGAACAAGATAATAGTAATCACTAATGCTCTATGGTAACTGGTGTGGATTGGCTTGTCCAACACTAAAACTCCTTCTAGAATGCTTTCTTGAACAAGAGGCTAGAAGCAAAAACTACACCCCCACAAAAAAGAAAAAATCCCCAAGTCCCAGATTTCTCTGAAGCTAAAATTTTAGATGTAAGTTCTTACCAGTCATATTCACCCACGATACTTGAATTCAAAGAGGAGTCCAGTGGGAGAGGACACATGGCACCCCTTCTCTTGGTATATATTGTGTAGCAAAAGCAGCTGCCAGGTTCTCTGAGTAACAGCTGTGTTATAGCATGAGCAGCAACTCCTTGGCCCAGCACTGGGGCGCGTGGCTGTTGGTCCTGGTTCAGCCTCGAGTCAGCTTCCTGGGTCCCCCCAATCATTCTCTTAACTATTTAACAGCTGGAACTAAATCCTTTCTGGGGGATGGGGGTTTCTGTTTTCTGCAAGTCCTAAGAAGCAGGGAGGCCAAGGTCATTCAGGAGTATTACTGTCATGGAAGTTCCAGAGCAGCTTAGTGAGTGGGAACTATCACTACTTCCATCTTATAGATGAGAAAACTGAGGTCTAGGGGCCCCTGGTTGGCTCAGTCAGTTGGGCGTCTTCCTTCTGCTTGGGTCATGATCCCAGGATCCTGGGATCAGCCCCGCATTGGATTCCTCACTCAGCAAGGAGTCTGCTTCTCCCTCTCCCTCAGGCTCACCTCCTGCCCCAATAAATAAATAAATGAATAAAATCTTAAAAAAGCAAAAAGCAAAAACTGAAGTACAGAGTCATATGCCCAGGACCTATACTTTGATTCATCACTCTATACTGCTTCCCAACTAGATGATTCCAGCGAGTGATTTCAGATCTGAAGTTCTGACTGTAACATTCTGGATCCTGGGATTGAGTAGTGATATAAAATTATGAATCAATGACTGGAGGCAACTGGAGGTCCTAATATTCTCAAAACCAATTCCAGATTATTTCAGACATGGGACAGCTTAAAGATGATACCAGCAGGTGGTGGTCTTGGGGACCATGAGTTTTTCTTTTCAGAGACTGTGTGGCAGTTAGGCCAGCATGTAGTACGGGCTCTTGGTGGCTCTTTATGTCTGGTGTAGGAGTGGACAGATGGATTTGTGTGGTCACTGTAGGCAATCATTTTAAACCAAAAGGTGTTTTCCTTTCCCAGGAGAAACTGATCTTTTCAGTACCAATAAGTTCTTGGACCAGTGTGTTCACAGATGAACAAAGAGAAAGGATGTTAATCCTTTTTGTTTTCTAGAAAAGAAGAAGGGAGCTCTAGTGGTTGACAGCCTGGAAGTTTACAATCAATTTCAGTTTTATAATTGTTCCTTTTATCTTCTCCAAAACAAAAAGCATTTATTGAACAATCAGATCCTGTATGTGTTATGTTTGCCAGGTGCGGGAGTTCACTTGTGGGAATTTTGTCCCTTTGAATTCATTTCCATTCATTCACTTACTCATTAAGTATGGTGAGCATAAGAGCATGAGTCTTGCTAGCAGGCGGGGTTTGAGTCCTGGTTCTCCCAACTGAATATATGCTTTGCCTAAGTTAACTTAGCTCTCTCAACCTTTTGGTTCCATATTTCAAATATGAGAATACCTACAACGTTTTTTCACAGGATTGCTATGAAGATCCAGTATGATCACATAGAATACTTCATTTTTTTATTTTTTAAGATTTTATTTATTATTCATGAGAGAGTGAGAGAGAGGCAGAGACACAGGCAGAGGGAGAAGCAGGCTCCATGCAGGGAGCCCGACGCGGGACTCAATCCCGGACTCCAGGAACATGCCCTGAGCTGAAGGCAGACATTAAACTGCTGAGCACCCAGGTGTCCCAGAATACTTCATTTTAAAAATAAAAGTTATTACTTATGATGGCTACATTACTATTTATTGAACACCTACAGTGTCAGCCACAGTACTGTGCACTTGGAATCTAAGTTAAATAAATGTGAATGGAGAAAAGAGATATATAAATAAAATGCAATGAGGCATTTGGGTGGCTCAGTTGGTTAAGTGTCTGACTCTTAATTTAGGCTCAGGTTGTGATCTCAAGGTCATGAGATGGAGGCCTGCTTTGGGTTGTGCACTCATCTTGGATTCTGCTTGAAATTCTCTCTCTCACTCTCTGCCCCTCCTCCCACTCATGCATGCTTTATAAACAAACAAACAAACTTAAAAAAAAAAAGTAAATGCAAATTATGAAGAGTCCTTGTAGATTATAGTGGGGGGCACAAATGAGGATTTGATTAAGTCTGTTTGGGAGAAGATTGATCAGAAAAAGATTCAAGATTTCCTTTAGCAGAACCTGAAAGATAATTAGTATTTAAGGTCATTGGGTTTACTTCCATCTCTGGGATGAGAGAAGATGGACATTATGAACCCTGGAAGCCCAGACTGCAGGGATCCTGTGAGAGTTACAAGCATGTTGGCAACCTTCTTCACGTCCTTCCTATCCACATGTGAACACATTCCAATCACTGCTGTGTCCTAATCTTCTTAATCTCTGGCACTTTCTTACACTTCATGGCCAAACTTCTTAAAAGAGTCCCTCCCATTCCCACTATAAAACATTGTAGGCTAATTTCAACCGTTGACACACCCAGTAGAACTACTCTCACCACAGTCTCAGTAATATCCGTATTGCTAAAGCAGGTGGAAATGTATTAGACCTCATATTAACTGATTAATATTTGATACTACTGTCCATTTTCTCCTCTTTGAAACTCTTTCCCCAGCTTCCATGACAATGCTTTACACTTTTCATTGTCTTCCTATCCCTGGCTACTAATTTTAAGTCCTTGTGGAGTGTTCTTCTACTCGTCATCTTGTCTTGGGTTGGCCCCTTTATCTACACAACCTTGGATGATCTCATCTCCTCCTGTGACTTCAGCTACCATCCAACAACCCTCATATCTCTGGTCCAGTTCTATTCCTGTACCTTAGACTTGGACATCTCAGCATGGATAATTATGAAAATAACTACAGAATACATGTATATTGTTTTCATATTTTTTTAATTTTTATTTATTTATGATAGTCACACAGAGAGAGAGAGGCAGAGACACAGGCAGAGGGAGAAGCAGGCTCCATGCACCGGGAGCCTGATGTGGGACTCGATCCCGGGTCTCCAGGATCTCGCCCTGGGCCAAAGGCAGGCGCCAAACCGCTGCGCCACCCAGGGATCCCCATGTATATTGTTTTATTTTTAATTAATCTAAGGCTTTGCTAACTAAGCTAGAAGTAACTTTCAGTTTAAGAGAGTCATGCCCACTGTGATTCAGACTGCTCTTTTCTTCACAGGCATCATTTCAAAGGTCTCCAAGATGGAGTATCATCCTCAAATGACAACTTCTAAAAGGCCATGACTGAATATTTCTTATTTTAGGGATAAGAATAACAAAACAGTATTTTTCACCTTAAATAACCAAAGCAACATTAAATAATTCCAAAATATATACTTATGATAGCATCAAACAAATTTAAATACCTTCACTAAAATAAGAGATGCCTGACAAATATCCCTCAATTCCCCCTTAACCTACTAGGATTTTTCTCAGATAAAACTTAAACCTACTTTTTTTCATTATCATAATTTAAGATAGCAAGCAGTATATGACAACTAAACACTGTATAAAATGATTCTATTTTAGGTGATCTGAAATTACCTTCTTTTTCAGTTCCACATTTAACTTGTCTGTTCAACAAATACTATACACCAACCAATAGTATCTGGAAGTATTTTGCCTGCTGAGGATATGTGTTGACCAAGGCAAGGCCTATGCTCTCATCCTAGATGGAGAAACAAATACATACATAGTTGAGAAAAAAATTGGATTGTTATAAAAATATGATAGTGACTGTATGGTTACTTCTAAATAGGTGATAGGAAAAGGACTCTTTGAGATGTTTCAAAAAGAACTTATTATGAAAACTTTCAAACATATTCAAAACAGAATATTGTAATAACTTTCCTCTGTTACCCATGTATCCATCACATACTTTAGTCAATTAGTAGTAATGTTACACAATTCTTGTTTTATTTACTCTCTTGCCTTTTTCTGCAAAAGTATTTTAAAGCAAATTCCAGAAATCTTATCATTTCATCCATAAAGAGTTCAGTGTCTACTGATAAAGAATTCTTTAAAACCCCTATAACCTTGAGGTGCCTGGCTGGCTCAGTTGATGGAACATGTGATTCTTGACCTCTGGGTTCATGTTGGGGGTAGAATTTACTTAAACCCTCCTCCAAACCCCAAGTAACCACAGTTATCATACCCAACTAAACTGTCATGTGATATGCAGTCTCATGGCTCTGTATTTGGTCTCAAAATTATGATTCTTTTTTTCCAAATTAGGATCAAAGTTCATACATTGTTGCTAAGATTCATATTTCAATAGGAGTTGCAAGAAGACAATGTCCTAATTCTGAATTTGTTTCTTTGGTTTTTAGCTGTGACTCTTCTATACAATAAAAGAATTCTCGGGATCCCTGGGTGGCGCAGCGGTTTAGCGCCTGTCTTTGGCCCAGGGCGCGATCCTGGAGACCCGGGATCGAATCCCACGTCGGGCTCCCGGTGCATGGAGCCTGCTTCTCCCTCTGCCTGTGTCTCTGCCTCTCTCTCTCTGTGTGACTATCATAAATAAATAAAATTAAAAAAAAAAAAAAGAATTCTCCCTGTATCAACTATTTGGTTACCCTAAAATATAGAATGGTACAGGAAAGACGAACAGATTCTTGATTATTTTATTGGTACATTTTCAGAGTAATAAACTGGAGCATTTATCAGTCTGAAGAAGTGACATTTAAGCTGAAATTTGAATGTCAAAATATAGCCATACAAGAATTAGGAGAAAGAGCATTTCAGAAGACAGAACAGTTAGTGACAAGGCCCTAAGGTAGGAAAGCTCTTAGTATGTTTATAACCTAAAAAGGAAGTCATTTTAGCAAGAGGGAAGTGAAAGGGCCAGAGTTAAATGAGGCAAGATTGAGAGTTAGTTTGGACCACATATGCCTTTAGGTTTGCATTTTTAAAAGAGAACTCTATACTTTGTATGGGGCAGTAGACTATAGGTAGACAAAGTGAAAGCAGGGAGACCAGATGTTAAGAAGCAGCATAGGAGGAAGATGGTAACAGTTTGAACTAGAGTGATATAATAGAGCAAAAGTGGGAAGAGGGAGTCAACACTCTGCATTAAGCATCTTAAATTTGATCTATATCCAGGCCACCTATGTTTAAATGTGGAAAAGTCACATAGATAACTGGATATATATCCCTAAATTTCCTGGAAGAATTGGGACTAGAAATATGATTTCTGAGTTAGTGATATAGGAGTTGTATTTCAAGTCTTGGGACTAGAGGATTGTATTGACCAAAATGGGAAGGAGATTAGAACAGAGCCCTGGGGTACATGAGCATCTACAAACCAGGTGAACGTACAGTGGTTATGAAGAGAATGCACAGATACAACACCTAGTATGTCCTCTCTCCTTAGAAAGTAATAGAACACACACATATATATGTACCAGCTAAAAATTATCTGTGTCAGTCGTTCTTGCAGTTAAGTTTAGGCCAATGCAACAAGAGTGCAAGTGATGTAAGCAACTTCTGATTCATTCCAGTAAGGGACAAGGGTATGCCCCTCTTCCTTTTCCCTCCTTCTACTGGCTGAAATGGAAATGTGCTGTAAGCCATCTTGGACCATGCAGACTCAGGGCACCTAGAAATGGCAGAGCGATAAGCTAAAAGGGGTCTAAGTCACAAGGATGACCTTGTGGTAAGTGCAGCCACACCCATCTTTCCTTAAGTCATTCCTCTTTTGTGTCTCTGGTATAGAAGTAGCACAACCTATATTCTAATTTAGAGTCCAATCATTCTGTGAACTGATAGAGATCTCTGGATCTACAAAGTGGAGGACCACACTATGAATCTCTGGTAACTTCATTGTTCATATGTATACTGAATGGTTTAATTTTCTATGCATCCTAATTATACTACGACAAACTCAAGGGAGTAGTTAGGCAGTAGCAGCAGGTGTAAAGAAAGAGCAGGTACCAAAGAGGCGCCAAGGATTCCTTAGAAACCAGACTGCAATTTATTTATCTTAAAGAGCTCTGGATTTGATGAACCCAGGATTGCAGATGACAAAATAAAGCCACAACTCTCTCTTACAGTATCTCTTACAGATATCCCTAGAAGTCAACTAGATTTATAAGCAGTTTGGTGGTCAGAAAAATTAATGGGATTAGTTTTTTAAATATAATTTCAAATTTATAAAATGTAAAAGTAGTTGCTATTTCCACAGAAATTCAGTTCTTTTGTTGATAATTCTTAAATATTTCATGCACATGAGCACAGATTGCCTTAGTTAAGGCAATAAGGCATTGTTGTGTCATTTATATATTAATTTTGGTTTGCATTTTTTATTATTTTTATAGTGTTCCATTATGTCCACATTTCACAAGAAATAAACTGAGACTCAAAAAGCACTTCACTGAAACGTGAAAGCACAAGGAAGCAAATACTACAGCTCAGCATAATGCGGTAAATGTCAAAAATACTGAACTGGATTCCACTGGGAATCTAAAATGTGAATCTTTACAGTAGCACAAGTAAATTTGTGAGTGTGATGATTTTGCACAAACAGCTAAAAACATAAGTTAGAAACTGTGATGATAATCACCTGAAGACTGGATTTTTTTTTCAGGACCATTGGCCCATATACCTTATTCTTATTGGCATGAAGGCATTTAAACTTTCATATATTTTCAAATAAAATATAGCGATCTCTTTGGCAATCAAGTTTTTCTAGGGCAAGCAAAAAATATTGCTTTCTAGTATGAAATTGAATCACCCAAGTGCAGACTCTTATAAATGAGAGTCTTTAGTGGTAGGAAAGAGATGTAAATATGAAATGAGAGTAAACTGAGGAAGAAGCCTGTGATGTTCCATTTAAATCAGCACGAACTCATGATTTTAAAAAACGTTTATTTCTTAGTTCTACCAAGTGAAAAGGTCTAGAAATAATGATTTCACAACAATCAGATTTTAGTTTCTAAATATCCTTTCTCCACTAAAAAGAAAAAAAAAGACTAATTTGAGATTTGCAGGGACCATCTAGGCCTGGAACATCTTATAGTGCAGGAAATCAAGGAGGTATTCAAAGACCAATGGGGTCAGATTTTGAGACAATTTAAGCATCCACCGAAAAAAATATTAGTGGATTGTAATACAAAGAATTTTTAAAAATGTACGCATTACAGTAATATTAAGAAGAAAAAGTAGGGGGCAAAGAGGGAAGGAGGAAAAAAGAGAAAATTAAAAAAAAAAAGGCAGCTAATGTATGTAGAAGGAGAAGTGGAGTTGGAAAATTCTTTTGCAACTTTCAGTGTAATAATTTTTTCAGATGAGGCTAATCGATTGAAAGGATAAAACCACTAGAAAGTTGTTGGGAAATAGAATATTTAAATGATCTCAAGTATTATCTCAGATTGCCTGTTAGTTACAAAGGCAAGATAAATCTTTACAAATAAAGATCTGGTAATCACCACTTTAACCAAGTTATCAAACTTATATCAAAGAGTAAAAATTTGAGATTACAGATCTCCTAATGTGATACACAAGAAGTATGCAATATCACTCACACAATATTCCTGGGGATGGGGGTGTTAACTTTACCTTCATCGTACTTTTGGGGGGTGGGTGGAGTGTTGACAATTGACTGTATATTGATTATTGACAAATTGTCTAAATCTAAAATCAACTTAAAGGAAGGGTTTGTAGTGTAACAGGAAAAAGCACTTGGGCAAGTAAGGGGTTCTAAGCTGGCTCTGCCACTTAGGAGCTGTGTGAACTAGGGCAGCTTACTTCATTCTACCAATTTCATAGGAGTGGTTCTGAGGATTAAGTGAGATCATATATGGGAGATGTTTTAAATTATAAAATACTACTATTGTACTTCAGGAGAAAAATTTGGTCATGTCACAAGCAGACAATGGTGTCAGGTCAGAGATCTGATTAATACAGGATGATGAACAAATGAGTAGACCTGAGCAGAAAGGGAAAGACAGGCAAGATCTAAAAAGTTAGCAAAAGGAGGAACATTTAAAGTGCCGTAGAAAGCCTGCTGCCAAAGTGGTGATCTTGATATTTTGGACTTCTGGTTTTCTGTTTGTGTATGTTCATGATTAGGAAATAAGAAATGTTGACTGAAGGTAGAAGGGATATTTTATAACTACTCTGCATAATTAGTATTACCTTAAAAATACTGAAGTAGGTATATAATTAACATAAATGCAACTATACCTACTTGGCATGCATATACACACAAGAGATAACTTACATTTTATGACTAATTTTGCCTAAGTCTATTCTATCTATCTATCTATCTATCTATCTATCTATCTATCTATCTATGAATCTTTCTTTCAGAGTGAGCATAAGAGAGCCAAGTTTATGGTCCCTTGGTTGGTCTCAATTTTGCATGCCTTTCACAGTGTGTACATCTCACTAGGTGATTCTAGCACTTAAGGATTTGCGATATATCTATCTATATGTCAATAAACATATGCACACGTATTTTTATGCGGGAATGTCCAATACAGCTCCTAAATGCAAGCCCATCACTTAAACTTATGCTCAACTTAAAAGATGGCAATGTGTTCCAATGCTGGAGGACAAATTGATTCCTTTGACATAGAGACAGTATTTGTCTCCAAAGTATAAAGAAATAAGGTTACAACAACATCAGCAAGCAATCAAAATTAGAATGAGAAAAATACCAGTCAAGAAATAAAAAAAGCATCCAAATTGGAAAGGAATAAGTAAAATTGTTACTTCTAATAGGATCTTAAATAAAGAAAATGCTAAAGACTCAACCAAAAAACTGTTGAAACTAATCAACAAACTCAGCAAGGTTGCAGGATATAAAATCAACATACGGAAATCAGTTGCATTTCTTATACACTAACAAAGATCTGAAATAAAGAAAAACATCCCATTCACAATTAGCATCAAGAACAAGAAAATATTTTGGAACAAATTTAACAAAGGAAGTGAAAAATCTTTCCAATGAAAACTCAAGACTTGATGAAAGAAATTGAGGAAGACATATACAAATGGAAAGATATCCTGTGTTCATGGGTTCAAAAAATTATTGATGTTAAAATGTCCATATTACCTAAAGCCATCTGTAGATTCAATGTAATCCCTATCAATTTCGAATGGCTTATTTCACAGAAATAGAAATAACAATCTTGGGGTGCCTAGTTGGCTCAGTTGGTAGAGCATGCACCCTTTGGTCTCTTCTCAGGGTCATGAGTTCAAGCCCCATACTGGGCAGGGAGCGTATATTAAAAAATAAAAAATAAATAGAAATATAACAATCCTAAAATTTGTATGGAACCACAAAAGACCCTAAAAAGCCAAAGTAATCTTGAGAAAGAACAAAACCATAGGTGCCATACTTCCTGATCTCAAACTATGGTTGACTCTTGAACCGTACAGGGTTAGGGGTGCTGACCCCTGTACTGTCAGAAGTCCACACATAACTTTTGGCTTCCCCAAAACTTAACTATTAGTAACTTACTGTTGACGGGAAGCCTTACCAATTATATAAGCAGTTGATTAACTCATGTTTTGCACGTTATGTGTATTATATAGTGTATTCTTAAAATAAGAGAAAGGAAAATGTTAAGAGCATCATGAGAAAATACATTTATAGTATTGTTCTGTTTATAGAAAAAAAATCCACTTATTAAGTAGACCACACAGTTCAAATTGGTGTTGTTCAAGGGTCAACTGTATACTACTACAAAGTTCTAGTAATTAAAATAGTATGGTATTAGCATGAAAAAAACAATGACCACCACCAAACACTACAAAGACCAATAGAACATAATGAAGATCCAGAACTAAACCTCTGCACTTGTAGTCAACTAACACTTACAAGGAAGCTAAGAACACGCAATAGGGAGAACCTCTTCAATAAATGGTATTAGGAAAACTGGACAGCTGCATGCATAAAAGTGAAATTGAACCCTTATCCTACACCACTCCCCAAAATTGACTCAAAATGGATTAAAGACTTAACACATTAAGATCTGATACTGCAAAACTTCTAGAAGAAAATGTAGGGAAGAAGTTCCCTGACACTGGTATCTGGGCAATTATTTTTTAGATATATGACACCAAAGCAAAAATCAACAAGTGGGCCTATATCAAACTAAAGTGTTTCTGTGCAGCAGAAGAAATAAAAAGGTAACCTACAGAATGAGAGGGAATATTTGCAAACCATATATTAGATATTTAGTTTTATATCTCTATATAAATATATCTAAGATATAGTATTATATATAGATATATCTGTGTTAGTATACTAATATTAATATTATACTATATATTAATAATATATAATATACTCATATATACTATGGCTATATTTATATTAGATTTATATAATATATTAAATACATTTATATATAAACCATGTATTAGATATTTGGTTAAAAAATGGGCAGAGTAACCAATAGATGATTTTCCAAAGACAAACATGGCTAACAGACACATTAAAAGATGCTCAACATCACTAATCATAGCAATGCATATCAAAACCACATCTCACACCTAGAGGGTATCATCTCACACCTAGAATGGATATCAAGACCAGAGATAACAAATGTTGGCAAGGATGTTGAGAAAAGGAAGCCCTGTGCACGGTTGGTAGGGATGCAAACTGGTTCAGCCATTATGGGAGTAAGTTTCTCAAAAAATTAAAAATAGAAATACCATACAATCTAACAATTCCATTCTTGGGTACTGTTAAAAAGAAAGACACAGGCCCCAAATGGAGATACTTAATGCTAGGTTATGTCACCAAATGAGCTTAATACCTACCCTAATTGCAGTTTCATTTTCCTTGAGAAACATAGTCTTAATCAATCAGTCAGGAATTTTTTGGTCAACAACAATAAGCTAATCTGTCACAGGGGCTCTCTCCATCTCCTAAAAGAAGATGAGGTAATCCACCAAGTAAGACCTGTCTCAAAGTAAGGTGACCTCACCCAAAATAATCCGTTTTTTTCAATTTAGGATTTTCTTGTCCTGCCTTTAAAAACCACTCCTTTTCTGCAGCCCTATGTTGTTCTCTTCTACTTGACAGGGAGAATGATGCCCGATTCATGAGTTAATAAAGCCAATTAGATCTTTAAAACTTACTTGATTGGATTTTCATCACTTAAGTTTATGTCCAATGGAAATGAAAACAGGATATCAAAGAGATATATGTACTCCTTTTTATTGCAACATTACAATGATCAAGATACGAAAATAATCTTGTGTCTGTCAATGGATGAATGTATATCCATATATATATATATAGTGGAATATTACTCAGTCATTAGTAAGAAGGAAATCCTGCCATTTGGAACAACACAGATGTCCCTTAGACATTTGCTAAGAGCGAGGTATTTGCTAGTGCTACAGTGGTAATTATATTGCAATATATAAATATCAAAACAACACATCGTACACCTTTAAACTGCCACAATGTTATGTCAATTATATCTCAATAAAAGTAAATTTTGAAAAGGGAAAAATGTCAAGCCATGGCATCAAATGACCCAGTATCCCATAATGTGATGAAGCAAGTTTTTTTTACAAGACTTTGAAGGAGGTAAAAAATATATTAAGCTTGTGGTTGGAAGACACAAACAGCAAATGTGTGCCTATAGTTGGTTACACATTGTGAGAAAATGAACTTTTCGAACTTCCTGATGACTGATAAGCCAGTCAAAATTGGCTGTACTTTTGTAAGTTATTCTTGTTTTACTTAATTTCTAAGCATATTGATTGCATAAGATTAAACTGAACTTTAGATATAGGCAGATTCATATATTGTGAACTACCTCAAATATTGCTGAATTAAGTGTTACTGTATATTTTTGGCACTGACAGCTTCACAAAAGAAACATATTTTTAGAGTTTACAGTTACTAAAAACATTAGTACATTAGTCTGATTATTCCCTTTATGACTTTAACTCTTTTGCTGACTTTAGCAAGAATAATATGTGACGATGTGTTTTTTAAGCAGATTACATAAAATGGATAGCCAATAAGGAAAGTTCTATTTCCTGGACTTTACCTTACATGTGAATAGCTTTGCCTCCACATGACATTCTTGACATTTTTATTGCGTTAGCAACAAAGCTCCTAGAAGAAAACAATTTCCACATAACCATGTTATAATTGTGAAACTGTTTGGATTGTAGGTATCGATATCAAAGCGATTTTTAAAAATTCTAATCTTTTAAAATTCATTGAGACATTTTAATACCCAAATCAGAAGAATCAGCAGTACCTGGGAACTTATTAGAAATGTAAATTCTCAGCCCCAACTCCAGACCTACTGAAACAGAACTAGGTAGTGAGGCCCATGTACAAGCCCTTCAAGGGTTTATGATACACACTGAAGTTCGAGAACCACCGGACTAAGGAAATTTAGTACTGGTTCACTTCATGGTAGTGAGACGAGTTAGCATGGCCGCTAGGGTGCAGAGGTGAACTGAACAGAGGATGGGGGTGGGGGTGGGGTTAACAGGTTTGTACAAAGAAGCAAGAGAGTAGCAGGGAGCTGAGGATATATATGAGTGATTATGGATATGGGAATTTAAGCTGGAAAAGGAGAAAAGTGGGGACTCACAGGGGATGAGGGGTATATTATTTTCTCTTAACCTACTGAAGACTGACCAAGATGAAAACCTAAAATACTAACAACTACCTACGAATGTATTCCACTACTACCATATTCTTTTACCTCTCCATCAATCACTATCTTTTGTTTTACATTCCCTTGCTTAAAAACAAAAAAACACGTTTTATTCGTTTCATTTGGTTTGTCTTAGTGTTTTTTTTAAAGATTTTATTTATTTATTCATGAGAGACACAGAGAGAGAGAGGAAGAGAGAGAGAGAGAGAGGCAGAGACACAGGCTGAGGGAGAAGCAGGCTCCACGCAGGGAGCCCAACGCGGGACTTGATCACGGGTCTCCAGGATCACGCTCTGGGCCGAAGGTGGCGCTAAACTGCTGAGCCATCCAGGCTGCCCTGTCTTAGTGTTTAACTTTAAAAAATGACATTATGCTGCACGGTCTCTTCTTTTTAGCTTCTTGCAGTTTGTTATATATTGTCCCTATAGCTGCACTTAATTTTCATTGCTCTATTGATATTTCGTGGTATAAACATACACCATGTATATATTATAAAATAGAAAACGTTTTATTAAACCATTCTCTTCCATTGATGAGCTTATCCAGTTTTTGGTATTACAAACAGTGCTATTGAGTATTCTTGTTCATGACTCTTGTACACATTTATAAAGAATTTCTTTAGGATATAGCACTTAGGGGATGCCTGCGTGGCTTAGCACTTAGGGGATGCCTGCGTGGCTTGGCGGATGGGTGTCTGCCTTTGGCTCAGGTCGCAATCCCAGGGTCCTGGGATCAAGTACCACATCAAGCTCCCTGCATGGAGCCTGCTTCTCCCTCTGCCTGTGTCTCTGCCTCTCTTTCTGTCTCTCACAAATAAATAAATAAAATCTTAAAAAAAAAAAAAAAAGGGGGGCATAGCACTTTGGTGGAATTGTTAAGTACCAAAGTACACAAACGCCCAAATTTACAAGATAAAACCAAATTATTTTTCCCAAGTGGTTTTCTTTCTTTATACTCCTCACAATTTATATGGAATTTCATTGTTCCACTCCATCTCCTCTTATTAGAACTTAAAATTTTTGTCAATTGAATGCATACAAATTATATCTCAGTGTTTTGTAGTTTCTGATCAGTGTTTAGACTGGGCACGTTTACTGTCCATGTGTAATGTCTGTTCCTATATTTTGAACTTTACTATGGTTTTCCTTCTTGAGGTTTAGTAATTTTTAATATATTAGCTTTCGTTCTTTCTGTTGTGATGTAATCTTTCACTTTGAGCCTTGTCTCTTCACTTTATGATGTCTTTTGATAAAAATAAGTCCTAATTTTGTGATAAATTCACCGATTTTTCTTATATTGTCTCTTTTGCTATATATGTATTTTCAATGTTTTAAAGTTTTGCTTTTGACATCTATGTTTTAATTCATTTTAATTATTTATGGTAAGACAAACCCAATTATTTTTCAACCCTTTCCACATGGATAGCCACTTTTCCTACTTCTGTTTAGGAAACATTTTTCTTTCTCCATTGACTTCTTTCTTTTAAAGATTTTATTTATGAGAGATAGAGGCAGGCAGAGACACAGGCAGAGGGAGAAGCAGGCTCCATGCAGGGAGCCCAATGCAGGACTTGATCCTGGATCCCCAGGATCATGCCCTGGGCTGAAGGCAGCGCTAAACCGCTGAGCCACCCGGGCTGCCGGACTTGTTTCTTTTATATATGTGTGGACTTGTTCTTGATGCTGTACTGTTCCATTTGTAGTATGTATCAATATTTCAGTAATTGCTATACCTTTATAACTCTTGATATCTTGTGGGGCAAATCCCCTCCTCTTTGTTTTTCAGAAATTTCTATCCTTTACTTTTTGCTCTTCTATATATACATTTTAGAATGAGCTTATCAAGTTCTACAAAAAAATCTAACTGGAGATTCTTATTGGAGTTGAATCTGCAAAGTATTTTGAGAACTGACATCACAAGATAAACTTGTATTTGTCTTCTTTAATGTCTTCCAGTAAAATTAAAAAAATTTTTTTACAGGTCTTGCACATCTTCTGTTAGATTTCTATATAACTTAGTTTTGTTGCTATTGTAAAATTATGTTTTAAAAATATTATGTATTCTAATTGCTTGGTAGTATGTATATATGTCATGGACTTCCATATCTTCATCTTCTAACAAGCATTTTGGGTAAACTATGATTGCTAGTCAATTGTAATCTTTTGAATTTTCCAGGTAGACAATCATATCTTCAAGTAACCATTTTGTTTCCTTCTTTAAATCCCTATATTCCTGAGAATAGCACAGTTCAATGTTGAAAAGTAATAATAATGGCCGGCATCTTAGTCCTATTCCTCAATTTTAGAGGAGGTACTTCCAGTGTTTCCATGTATGGGATGATGGCACTGATTTTAGTTTTGTTGTTGCTTTAACATAGATACCATTTATCAGTTTAAGGACCCCTCAACCCCTTTAAAAGGAGAAATGTGATCAGCTTTTTCTAAATCTATTATTTTCTCCTTTAATCTGTTAGTATGGCAAATGACACAGATTTTCTAATATCACGCCAATCTTATATTACTAGCATAAGCCCATTTTATAGTGCCATTTTTATATATCATTGAATCTGATTTGCTATTATTTTGCTTCATATTCTTTTTAAAAAAATATTTTATTTATTCATGAGAGACACAGAGAGAGAGGCAGAGACATAGGCAGAGGGAGCAGGCTCCATGCAAGGGGGCCCAATGCAGGACTTGACCCCGAGACCCCAAGAGCACAACCTGAGCCAAAGGCAGATGCTCAACCACTGAGCCACCCGGGTGTCCCTGTTTCATCTTCTTTTACTAGTATTCATGAGTGAAATTTGCCAGTAACATACTCTCCCTTCTATATTGTTTTCTAGCTTATAGTGACTTCAGAGAATGAGTTAGGAACTATAGCTTTTCCCCATTACCTCAAAAGCTTTCTATATGCTTGAAATAATCTCTTCCTTGACAGTTTGGAAGATTTCACTTGTAAAACCATCTGGATCCAATGTTTTCTTTGTGGACTTTTAATTTCTCCCTTTATTTCTTTATGTGATGAGATTACTCATTAACTTCTTCCTAGGTTAATACTTTTGTATTTTTAGATTATCTCTATTTTTGAATATTTATTTGCATAACTGATAGTATTTTTTTACTTTCAAGAATCTTTTTATATTTTAATTTTTAATAGCATTTCTCTCTCATTTCTCATATTTTCAGAGCTCTATTTTGTTAGAATTTTCAAGGCGTAAGCTTTTGGTTTGTATATATGTTTTTTTCTACTGTTTGTTATTTTTTCTGACTTTTTAAGCTGAGCAATTTTTAACCTTCATTTTTTTTTTTTTACCTTCCTTTTTCTAAAAAGCATTTAGTTTACCAAGTTCCCTGCAGGAACCACTTTTGCTGCATTTAATGACCACCATTATTTTTTTCTCTGGGCCATTAAAGGGTATTTAACATTTTTTTCAAAGCTATTTATCTATTAAAATCTATTTGTTCTAACCAGTTAGAAAACACACTTGGTATTACTATACTTTGCAGTTTTCTATGATGTTTTATGGCTCAGTTTCTATAAATGTTCCATGTATTCTTGATAAAGAATGTGTAATCTCCTAATTGCTGGATGCAGAACTCTATAAATATCCATTAGATCAAACTTTGTTTTGTTCAAACATTCTGTATCTTTCCTCTTTAAAAGGTCTATTGTCCAATAATGCAAGTTGAAACCTTCCAACTGATAAGTGTTTTTAGTAGTTCTATCAATTTCTGCTTTAGTCTGTATTTAGGGACTATTTTATTAAATACATATACATGCTTAGAATTAGTATCTTTTTGGTGAATCGAATCTTTTATCATTATGTAGAAACACTACTCTTGGTGATATTTTTTTCATGATGGGTCTAAAATCTGTTTTAATATTAAGTAGAGCTATGATAGCTATACCTTGATTTGCTTTTGCATTGTGTATTTTTTGTCATACTTTCTTTCAATTTCTCTGTATACTTAGATTTTATTTTTTTTCGAAGATTTATTTATTCATGAGAGATAGAGAGACAGGCAGAGGAGACGCAGGTGGAGGGAGAAGCAGGTTCCATGCAGGAAGCCCGATGTGGGACTCGATCCCAGGACTTCAGGATCACGCCCTAGGCCGAAGGCAGGCGCGAAACCGCTGAGCCACCCAGGGATCCAATATACTTATATTTTAGATGTATCTTCTTGTTAATATTATAAAGCCAAGTTTTCTTTTTGAAACTATCTTGCTTTTAACTAGTAAGTTTGTTCCATTTACAATTATTTTGATTATCAGTATATTTGAATTTATTTCTACCATCTTCTTGGTTTGAAATTTATATGCATTATATTCTTTTCATGAATATCCCTGACGTTTTATGATGTACATTTAACTAAAGTTAATCAACACCTTGACACCCCAAGAATACAACAGAATACTTCACTTCAGCTCTGATCTTCCCTATCTCAACTGTCTTACTACTGCTGTCTAGAATTTACTGACTTAAAATAAACAAGTCATCTATTGAGTTGTGTTTTTATTTACTTAAGTGTTTTACCATTTTATTTTTTCATAAGCCTGTTTTGGTCTTAGATCATCATTTTAGGATCATTTTCCTTCTTCTTGAAGTACTTCTTTTAGAGTAGGACTCTTGAGAGTAAGTAAACCCTTCTTTAAAAAACTTTCATTGGCTCTTAACCTAATTTCACTTGCTATACAATTCCAAGCTGATGTTTTCCAATGCTCTAAAGAGAATATCCTACTACTTTCACTGTTAATATTGAGAAATCAGGTGTTAGTCTTTCTTTATAGACAATTTAGTTCTTTCTCTTCTGGGTTTTCAAGGTGTTGATTGTGGTTTCACTTCAATGGTTCTTTGTATACATTTATTTATATTTATCCTTTATGGAGACTATTTTGTACTATTTAATCTCTGCAGCCCTTATCTCTGCAAATACCATCTTGCTTCCATTCTTTCCTCTTGGGTCTCCACTCCATTTTCCCTATCTTTTTATCTTCTTTTCGTATTTTCCATTTCTTTATCGATTTGGAATTGATTTTTGAGATACATCATTTAGTTCTCCAGTTCTTTCTTCAGCTATCTCTTCTGCTGTTAACCACCCTTTACTAAGTTTCAAATTTGATCAATGATATTTTTCATTTTTGGAGTTTAAAAATGTTAATTTCTCTAAAATTTCATTTTACTTGTTTATCCTCATAGTTTTAGGTATATAAAGATTTTGTACATAGCTATTTTATATCTGAGAATTCAAATCTTTGAAATCTTTTGGAGTGGATATGTAAATTTACTACTTTGTTAAGCTCTCATTCAAGTCAGTTTGCTGTCTCTTGTGTGTTTGGCTATCTTTAACTATGTATTATTTGGTCTTAATTTGTGGAAGTCCTATGTTCCCATTCTGGAGAAGCTTTCTTCAAAAAGCGTTTCATTTTACTAGTAGAAAAATAGTGACTTGCAAACTAGAACTTGAGCGCCTCTAGAGGATTTTAACTCAAAACATAAGTACTGCTATTGCAAGGTTTATCATCTTCACAATGGTGTAACTAAAAGGAATCCTTCCTTGGTAAACTCATTTCCTGAATGCCAGCATGTCCAAAGCTAGCTCCTTGCCATTCTGGCTCTTACCCTCTTTCCAACTTCCTACTTCTCTGGTCCACTCTGTGGACTCAGCTTCCAATTTCAACCTGTGAGTGCTCTCATATTTGTGCTTGAGTACTCCTTAATTCGTAGGTGCTAAAGCTCCAGCTTATCCAGATTGAATCTCAAGTGTGTCTGTTTTGAGGTGAGGGGTTGCCAGACACCACTCTTACCTTTAGTGAGACCAGCAGTGCCTCAAATTATGTGTCTTATTGGAGGTCTTAGGAGCTTAGTCATGATACAAGAAGTGGAAATCATGCAAGATTTTTGACACTTTGAAGTTACTTAAGAACTTACCTCTATTTTATATGTATAGATTTATATATGTATATTTATAAATACATATATTTATATACATATAAGGCCATTACCTCAGAGAAACATTAGATTTCAAAAGAGAGCTAGAAAGTAAATAAGAATTCTAATTAAGATTATGATCTATGAATTGGTATTTGTTCTTTTGGGCTTCTCATACTCACCCTCAGTTGCATTGGGAAGATCATCAACACCTGTAAAAATTTTGTTAGATTTGAATCAGCTTTCACCTAGTCAACATATAATGAAATTTCACTGTGACCTCGGTTTGTGTTACAGGGTTAGCATGGATCATTTTATATTCCTAAAATATTTCATTTGCAATATTTGAATAAGATGACTATAAAATGACTAGCATTTTGTTTTCATTTGCCTGTTTTCTGAAAGGTCAGGTCCTAAAATAAAGTTAACTTCAAACAAGAGAATACTACATATATTACTGGTGCTTGCATTTTAATGCACACTGTTTTTCATTTATTAAGTCTTTGATCTTTTTTCACCTTTCTATCCTCAGTGTGTAGCACACTGAAGATATCCTATAATATCCACTGAATAAAAGACATTATTGATCTTACAGAAGTAGAATGCAAACTTTCCCCATTACTAACAGTGAAGTGAACAATTTGCTCTGAATCAGATTTTGCCCTACCAAGACAAAAAGCACTTGCAAGAAAGCTAAGCAGTTAGTCTTTGAGATCCTGAGTATAGTTGAGCTAAGACATATTTTGACCAACAGGAAGTTTCCAAAAGGAAATAATACTTAAAAACCAAAGTTACAAATTATAATCTATTTAAACTTTAATTTGTGCATTTGTGGTAATTTATGACTGCAAAACACTTTTTCTTAGAATGACATAAAGGCACATTTCATTTGAATGCATAGTGTACCATTCTAAAATATACTAATAATTTCCTTACAAAGTGCTTGAGCAGTCACTTACACATACAGTAATAGCAAAATATATTTACACTCTATAGAGTTTAAAATTTTTAAATCTGACTAAAATATATATATATATTTTAAAAACTACAGAAAATATTAGTGCTTTCTTCAGCTTAATTGTGTGATATACCCTGCCCTCTAATCTTTTTAGTGATTGACTTTAATTAAAAATTTCTGTACACTGTTTAGTTACAAAATGCTATGTCAGTTTTTAATGCTAAAAGCCTATTTTAGACATTGCTTTCTATGCATATTTGAGAACCAGAAAAGGTGAGCAGACTGTACCTCAAAAGTATTTAGTGTTTTTTGAATGTGTTAACACTGTAAATTCGCCAATTAAGATAAGATCCTCTACTGTCCTTTAACAAGTAAGTTAACTGGCATTTTAAAATAACTTTAAATAACATATCCTTCCCTCTTTCTCTAAGATTTCCCCCAAAGAATCTTGGGTAATAATCAATTTGGATGGAAATATGAATTATCTCTGAACAATTTTAATTGTTCTCAGAGTACACAAAAATATGCCAACACACCCTAGCAAGACTGAAATATTTATAAATCTTTTATAAATCAATGTGCTTTTATGTTTCTCATAGAATTTAAATTTGAATAATTTTTAAGACATGAGATCACTGTGATTAAATGGTTAATTCAGTATGGTTAGTTAACAACTTGCTATTCCTGAGATATGATGATCCTAACATGCTGAGCATGGAATCAAAGATGTTATTATTGAACTAAGGAAAAACAGTGAGGTCATAGACTAGGAGGAAAAGAATGAAAAAACTAACAAAAAAGAAAAAACCAAAAAAACTCCAGGCAAGTGGAAGAGTCATGGCTTGCCAAAAGACTTTCCTATAAGAGCATTAAAAAAAAGCCACAAATGGATCCTCTGAAAAGTTGTAAAAGGAATTTGATCAAATTATTTTTGAGACTTTTGAGGTACAGCTTTAGTGTTATAATAGTTTTTATAAAATATAGACTGTTTTATCAAAAATATTTATACATTCTGTTACAATATATTGCTTTTGCCCTCAGTAACTGCCAATATAAAATCTGGATCCAGTAGCCTAAAATGTACAAATGCACTTAACGTAAATGCTGGAGTTTGAGGTGTCTGCTTGGCCACTGTACAAAAGTGATGAAGGGGTGAAATTAAATAATAAACCTACAACACAGAATACATTACAACTTGCACATATACATGTTCACAGCATGTATACAATGATAATCCCTATGTTTTAACAGATATAGTTCCCTTCTACAGTAGACATAACAGATAAATTGGGTTGGTAAATGTACAATGAGTATCAAAAAAGGAGTAATTAGTTCACTGATTTTGGAAGAAGGTATGATTGAACATATTAACTGTCTAGACTTTGGGAATGCATATAGGTAATACAGTATCTTGGTTCAGGCTAATCAGAAGTCCTCATTCGTAAAATTTTAAGTAAATGCTGATGTTTTAGTTGTTCCTGTTTCAACATGGTTTAATAAACAAAAAATTGTTTGGCAAGTAGCTCTGTTGGAAAGCTATGAGGCTCTATTACATGGTTGGAAAGATAAGGCAATAAAAATTTTCTCCTAATAAATATAGAAAATTTATAAAACAAGATATCAAGTTGTTTTTTTTAAAAGCCAAAAAAGGAGCACAAACTACCACTACATTTTTTTGATATTACAGTAATTTCATTAAAAAAATAAGAGCATTTGCCTTATTCAAACAATTACTATGTGTGAATAATAACAGCATCCCAAGCCCTTTTTGTTCTTTTTTTGTAAAATATAGCTAAATGACATGAAATGATTAATCTTCCTTCCACTTAAGGCAGGCATAAGGAATAGATAGGGACTGTGGAAAAGTGGTTGTTTTTTTTCTTTCTTTAAAAAATAGACTATTGATCCAAAAGTATTCATTTGTGATAGGTTTTCATGGCCGATGTTCATTCCACTTAAACTCCATGAAACTGTTTCCAGTGCTCAGATTTACGTTGAAAATACATTAAGAAACCACTTTCAAGAAGGTTTTAGAATAGTACTTTTAAAGATATCTTCATGTGTTTAAACAAAAAACTCAGAAGCTACTGGTGGCACAGACAGCAAATGAAGGGTTGCTATTGTTAAGAGGTCTTCTTGTGAGTTAGTGTGCTTGGTTTCACAGTGTCTAGGAACTTAACACCAATCAGCAATGTAGTCAAAATCTCTGAACATTTCTTGCTCCTCTTCTGAAAGTATCCTTGGTTCTCGAGGTGGAGTCAGAATAGGTGCCTCTGAGGTAAATTCATCATCAAAATTACTAACATCTTCTCGTCCTCTAATGGTAGGTACAAACGGTGGCTTGACTTTTTTGTCCATGAGAGCACTCCAATCAATTAGCTAGATTGCAAAATATAAAATAACCAGTTTAGTTTCCTATATCTAATTGCTAGTTTCACAAAAAATTTTGAACTTTCACACTTACCCGGAAAAATGGGTGCTTTTTTACATCCTCTGCATCCTTCTCACCAGCTCCAAGGCGCCGCTCAGGATTTCTTCTTAATAGCTAATACAACATAAAGTATAAAAGTTAAAATAAAACCAGTGACTTCGTTGATAAAGATTCTCATAACCTACAAAGACTTAATGTTTTTTTCTTATGTGTTTGTCTAAACTATGTAACGTGTATGAAGTGAAAAATAAAAACCTTCTAAAATTCTAATTGAGAAATGTCCTTCAATATAAGAAATTTAAATAGTTTATAAATCATTAATTCTTACCCTTCTCATTATTGATATGGCTTCTGTAGATAAGAACCTTGGGTACCTTACTTCATCATTTACAATACTGTCAAAAACCTCCTCTTCATCATCTCCAGGAAAGGGAGACTAGAAGAAATATCTTTGAGTAAGTCAAAATGAATTTCAAAAAATCTTATCACTCATCCAAAGTACAGCTAAGAACCAGGTAGTGAGGAAATACCAAAATACCACACAAAGACTACAAGAAGTCAGAAAAAATACACAATAGATCTATTACCCAGATGATACATCACATAGTCTCATTGAAATCTTCTTCAACTTTATTTCCCAGACCTTAATAGCAAATTTGGTTATATTACTAATACAATCTTTCATTTAATTCCATTCTATTTTATTTCATTCATGTATCTGGCCTAACAGTCAATATTTTGAGTGCTACTAGATAGTGAAAATTATTTAGATAATCGACATGTTCCTCAAGAAGCTCAATCTTGTGGAAAGACAGAAGGAAATGGGTAAATACAGTAATAAGTGTTACCATAGAAGCAGAGAGTTTGTGGGAATACATTTAATATGGATGTGCTTTGAATGTCACAGTCAATAACAAATTAATTAGCAAAACACAATAGGAGATTTAAAGATATAATGACTGCACTAAGAAGCAGATGCCAACGAAATTACACTCATAAGCATACATTAGGCTTTTTAGACTTAAGCCTGATATACAACCAGTCTTAGGGTATCTCAGGAAGCAGAGTTTAAAGTAATGACCCTACGTCATAAAAAAGTAGTTAAATTACATTCAGTATAACAATTTGATGCACAAAGGGACAAGCTAAACCATGTTGAAATGTGGCTATGAAATATGGCTTATTACCTCACAATCTGAGATAACTTAGATTTACTTCTTCTTTACAGGCTTACTTCCTGTTATTAATGATTAAGGACCAAAGAGAAAGCAATACTACTGGAAAGAGAAAGATCTTTGATCTGAATCTATGAAAATGAATTTAGAACCCAACTTCCTAAAGCTGAGCTGCCAATTTTATTGCTCTTATCTAAGGAAATTTCAAACTTTTCATTTTTTTTTTAATTTCAAACTTTTCAATGATCATAACCTTAATTTGTTCATTCACTCACTCAGAATAGATAAATCAAATAGATAAATGAAATATCTACTATGTGGGATAATATAATTTCTTTCTGGGATTGAGACAGCTGCAAATTAGAGGAAAATTCTATTTCACATGGATTCTCAATCAGAATTTCAAGTGGTAACACAAAGCATTGGTCTCTCTGATCAATTTTGTATTTAAAAAATACAAATCCTTGAATAGTGAAGATATAGCCACATATTCATTAAGGTGTTAAAGTTCTTTGTTTCTGCAAATCGATTATAAGCTAGTAGAACTAACAACAGAATGCTAACAAATGTGTTTTAAGCAAATATAAAAAGAATGCAATGGTCTGTTCAGTATCTAAGCTTACTTTAAACTTCTCTGATACTTTCATTCTCATTTGGCACTGGGAAAGAGGACCTAGTATGTTAGTTTATTCCTGGAGTCTTTCTAGTTCTCAAAACCCAAAGAAACATAAATACAAATTTCAAAAACAAATTTGAAAATGTATGATATATCCAGTGAGTTTTCAATTTGTAATAATAGAGAAATTAGATATAAACTTTAGCCAAACCTTTTATCACAGTTAGTAGTTACTGCTAAAATTTTACCAATGCTATAAAATTATAAAGTATAAAAAAAAATTATAAAGTATGATGGTTAAGTTTTAAGTTCAGTTCTTATCCCAACTATCCTCTTACAAAGGTGCTAAAGAGAATGGATATTGCAATAAAAATTTGTGATGGAAGAGCTGAATCCCTTGTCTTTTATATTCTTGTAATTAGGAGGTTAATCAATTAGAGGCTCTTTTAAAAAAATATAGAACAGGAGCTTCATTTGTCCATTGTGAAGTTTTCTAGTCATTTTAGGACAGGAGGAGATAGAATCAACTGGTTCTTAATTCTGTAGTATTTTATAATAAACTCACATTTTTTGCCTATCAGCTCTAATATGTGGAATAAATTTTAAGCAAGCATATAATTTTTGGTAACTTAATTCCACACTCTGAGGTAGCAAAGCATAATGGTTTAGAGAGGTTCTTAAAACAGAGAGCCTTAAAAATCCCAGCTCCATCACACGAGAGCTCTGTGACTTCAAGCACGTTATTAACTTCTTTGTGCCTCCATTTATATACCTTAAAATGGGCCTAAGACTAGTATTGAGCTTGTTAAAGTTTGCTGAAAAGCTAAATGAGCTAATATTTGTAAAGTAAATAAATATAGTGCCTGGCACATGGTAAACATTTTAATTAGCTATTTCTTTTCCTCTTCTAAGTATCCACTCCAATTTGACATACCAAAAGGGCTATCGTTTGGATGGATCAAAATCCTTTGTCTGGAACAAATATCATTAAATGATAATACAGAGTAATACTTTGGAAATTTCTGACATTCAATAATTTGGTCAATCATTTATTCAGCTACTAATTTATTCATGCTTAGAATGTTCCAAGAAGATTGCTGGTACTGGGAAACCTGC
Source organism: Vulpes lagopus (assembly GCF_018345385.1). Taxonomy (NCBI): domain Eukaryota; kingdom Metazoa; phylum Chordata; class Mammalia; order Carnivora; family Canidae; genus Vulpes; species Vulpes lagopus. The sequence continues at coordinate 148,512,810 of NC_054826.1, forward strand.
AAAACAATGAACCAACCTCATTTTTTATAACCCCAAATCAGTAAGCTCCTCTAAGCAGTTTTCAATGACTTGTCTAAATATTTACCCTTTCCCAATTCTACTCTATCATTTCCAACAATTTATAACAAAATAGCCAATTCTTGCTGCTTTATTAGATATAACTCACCATTTCCTAAGGAGCGACAATTTCTGTGTAAAACTAAGCTATCTCCATAAATTGATTAATTTTTTCAGAGAGAGAGAGAGAGAGAGAGAGAGAACACATGCATGAGTGGGTGTGTGTGGGGGAACAGAAGGAGAGGGAGAGAATCTTATGCAGACTCCATGCTGAGCAAGGAGCTGGATGCAGAATTTGATTTCATGATGGAGATCTTGACCTAAGCTGAAACCAAGAGTCAGACACTTAATCGACTGAGACACATAGGTGCCCCCTCCCCCCAAGAAATTTAAGTTAATCTAAAAAAAAAAAAGGAGGGGAAAAATGTTAATCTTTTTAACTCTGAGGTACTGTTTTTGAAGATAATATGTATTTTGATCAACACACAGCTGACTTTTTGTTACAGGTATAGAGGTATAGAATACAAGATAGAATCATAGGCAATTATTAGTATATTATAAATGTGTATAAAACTTAAGTTCTACTTATGCGGGAGACATTATTAAGTCACTTATAAATGACATCTTTTGTTCTTTCAGTCATCTTTCCTCATTTCTCTCTCATCTATTTTATACTGCTTACCTCACCAACGAGCATTTCATATATAAGAACACCAAGTCCCCACCAATCTACAGCCCTTGTATAGGATGTTTCTGTTAATACTTCTGGGGCAAGAAATTCAGGAGTGCCACAAAATGTGCTTGTTCTATCTCCATATCCCATTCCTGAAAAGGTAAAATTTAAGTATTTGTTAGCAAAGAAAAAACCTAGATGATAGATAAAACATCAGACTATATCCTTAGGAAACAAAATTAAATTTCCACATTTGTGTATGGTGACCAAACTCAAGATATATCAGACTTCTAAAGAAAATGTTAGGACTGGTGTAGAGAAAACTGTGCAATACTTAACTCTACTATTTAATTAATAGGTAAAAATAAATAAAATTTTTATATTTCATTTTACTTATTTTCTCTTTCTTGTCATTACTTTAGAAGTGATGCTAAGAAGTTATAACAAAAAACTGATTTTTAGCTTCAATTTCTATTATCTTTCAAATTCAGTCTTTCAAATATTTTATTTGGTTCATTACAAAAATAACATTTGGTATAGAAAATACCAGAAAAGCAAATCCTTGGATAACTAGGAGTTAGCCATCAAAACAACCTTGAAAAAGAAAAACAAAACTAGAGGTATCACAATTCCAGATTTCAAGTAATACTACAAAGCTATAGTAATCAAAACATTATAGTACTGGCACAAAAACAAACACACAGATCAATGGAACAGGTAGAAAGCCCCAGAAACAAACCCACAATTATATGGCCAATTAATCTTCAAGAAAAGAGGCGAGAATATGCAATGGGAAAAAGAAAGTCTCTTCAACAAATGGTGCTGGGAAAACTGGTCAGCTACATGCAAAAGAATGAAACCGGACCACTTTCTTACATCATACAATAAACTCAAAATGGATTAAAGACCTAAATGTGAAACCTGAAATTATAAAAATCCTAGAAGAGAGCACAGGCAGTAAGTTCTCTGATAACGGCCATAGCAAAGTCTTTCTACATACGTCTGAGACAAGGGAAATAAAAGCAAGTGTAGGGGCACCTGGGTGGCTCAGTGGTTGAGCGTCTGCCTTTGGCTCAGGTTGTGATCCCAGGGTCCTGGGATCCAGTCCTGCATCATGCTCCCTGCATGGAGCCTGCTTCTCCCTCTGCCTGTGTCTCTGGCCTCTCTGTGTCTCTCAGGAATAAATAAATAAATAAGTAAAATCTTTAAAAAAATAAAAAAAGCAAGTGTAAACTATTGGGACTACATTAAAATAAAAACTTCTATATGGTGAAGGAAACAATAAACCAAAGTATAAGACAGACTATTGAATGGGAGAAGATATTTGCAAAGGACAATCTGATAAAGGGTTAGCAAACAAAATATATAAAGAACTGATACAACTCAATACCTGAAAAACAAATAATCCAATTAAAAGATGGGCAGAAGACATGAATAGATATTTCTACAAAGAAGACATACAGATGACTAATAGACACATGAAAAGAGGCTCAACATCACTCATCATCAGGGAAAAAACAAATCAAAACCACATTGAGATACCACCTCACACCTGTCAGAATGGCTAAATTAAAAAACACAAGAAACAAGTGTTGGCGAGAATCTGGAGAAAAAAGAACCCTTATGCACTGTTGGTGGGAATGTAAATTGGTGCAGCCACTGTGGAAAACAGTATGGAGGTTCTCCAAAAAATTAAAAATAGAACTACCTTATGATCCAGTAATCACACTACTGGATATTTGCCCAGAGAATATAAAAACACTCAAACAATTTAAAAGGATATATGAACCCCTATGTTTATTTATAATATTCAAAATATGGACGTAGCCCAAGTGTCCATTGATAGATAAATGGATAAAGAAGATGTGTACACACACACACACACACACACACACACACACACAATACAGAATATTATTTAGTCATAAAAAGGAATGAAATCTTGCTATTTGTAATAACATGGATGGAGCTAGAGAGTATAATGCTAATTGAAATAAGTCAGAGAGACAAATACATAAGGTTTCACTCGTGTGGAATTTAAGAAACAAAACAAATGAACAAAGGGAAAAAGAGACAGAGAGATAGAGGCAGAGACACAGGCGGAGGGAGAAGCAGGCTCCATGCAGGGAGCCTGATGTGGGACTCGATCCCAGGACTCCAGGATCACACCCTGGGCCGAAGGCAGGCACTCAACTGCTGAGCCACCCAGGGATCCCGATGGTCGGATTTTTATTTACATGGGCCCTTTTTCCATTTTAGCAACTACATGACAGGTTGATTTGAAGCAGAAAAAAAAAAATCTAGAGAGAGGAAAGGCAAAGAGGCTATTAGTTTTGTCAAACAAGATGATAGCTGGCAATAGTAAAGGGGAAATGAAAAATTTAAGAAATATTAAGAAGGCAGATGTCAGCACAGTTTGGCCATTAATTTGATGTGGAAAAGTGAAGAGAACAGAATCCAAGATAATAACACATTTTCAAGTTGGGAGCCTGAGTAGACTGTGGCACCATCAACTACAAACTAGACTATTTGAAAAAAAGAAATGATTTTGGTTTGTATAGTGTTAGAGATAACTACTGACCAAAGCTGTCAAGTAGATAGTTGAATATATATGTTAGGAAAGGAATAATGGATCTGGTAATTATTAGCATATTGCCTGTAGTTAAAAACTAGCAGTGAAGAGCAATAGGCTAAGGACAAACTCTGGGGAACAAAAGCATTTATATCAACAGTGTTCAATACAAGGAAATCCAGTAAGAGAAATAAGTATTACTGGATTCAGATTAAGAGGTTGGTCGGTAACTGATGGAAATATATTTACAAAGTTCACTCATTCATTCACCCAATTACTTATATTAATCAAACATTCACTGAATACTTAAAATGTGTCAAGTACTATGTTATATATGCACTACGGAAACAAAGCTGAGTAAGAAACAAGAAGCTACCCAGTGTAGAAGGGAGACATAAACAATGTTCACTACAATGCAATGTATTAAATGTCAAGATGAGAGTACCTATTTACTATATGCCACGTATCTCCAATTCTCAAAATACTCTTAAACAAGAAGAATTATATTCATTTTATATCTGAGGACACAAACTGAACAAGGTTCCAAAGTAATTCATCCCAAAACACAGTAAGAGGCAAAGCCAGGATTCAAACCTAGGGCTGTCTGTTTCTAAGCCTACAGTCTTTACACTTTTCCCACCTCTGATTCACATTTCCCCAGTTTATTTATTTATTCACTTTTGAATATGGAGAAAGGATTCTGAAATATATGTGTATTTTCTTCCTATTTAAAAACATTTTAAGTTTTAAGAAGCTGGAGAAAAGTTATTAGGCCTATGTAATGTACTCTGTACAGTCTGGGAAAAGTAAAAAATTTGGTACTTAACCAATGTTTTTTCAGAGTAGTGACAGAATCATTAATCATACAAAGAGGATCTTAGGTTTTATACTATGATTTCTGAAAACCTTATTTCGTATCCAAAAAAATTTTTAATTATGTGATAATCAAGTTACACAGTCCATAAGATCTTAGTAAAGAATCAATTAAAGTTAGAAATATTTTACTTTTCATAGACAAACTTGGAAAGTACCAAAGTATAAGGGATAGTAATCTATTAGAAAAGGAACTCCAATTACCTTCTTTGCAAAGACCAAAATCAGCAATTTTCACAAAGCCCTCTGTATCTAGCAATAAGTTATCCAATTTCAAATCTCTGTTCAGGATTAAAAAAAAAAAAGCAAAATGAAAATGTATTTTAAAACATAAAAGGAGTTCAAGCATTTTTAACTCTGGTTCTATTAATTTGTTATTTGTGATAAATCTGACTTAGACTAAGTTTGAAGTTTGCTAACACACCACTCATAGGAAAAAACTCAAGCTAACACTTTTAATAAAGTATCAAGAGGGCTGGTTTAACCTTCTAAGAGAATAATGCAAAGTAAAGAGAAAGCTATCTATCTATACTAAAAGATTTAAAAGTCAAAAATATCTTATCCTTTAAGTAAACTAGGACCATGAGGAAACCCTTACTTTGAAAATATTGTTAGAAGTTTGAATAAACTAATGTTTTTAGTTTTCTAATTCTTATGCCATGGCCTTCCTGAATTTGTCTAATCCAGAGCAATACTATTCGACATGTAGTCCATTGCTTGGCTACTGGGCTAGTAACAAATAGTTACTAGCAACCTGATAAGGAACTTCCACTAATACATATATCAGGTATGTCACCAAGTACAGTATTTAGTTCAGAGCAATACTTAAGGAAGATATTTTATACTCAGACACAAGCTACTTATTTTATCATGGACAAATTTTGAGTAGAATTGGTCTATCAAAGTTTTTTGCAGTAGATCAGTTGAACATAAAATAATCACCAGAATGAATACTGTTGGTGAATTTGTCATAGGTCAACTTACAATTTTTAGTTAGGTAATACGCAGAAGAACAAGAACAAAGAGGTTCATCATATAATTACTGTGTTAACTATTTCTTTGAAAATTGGAACCTAACATTTCTGGAGGTCACTTATCATTTGAAAGAGAAAATTAAAAAGCTGATTAAACACAAAATATCCTTCTTAAATTATTTTTAACTCAAATTCACACCAAGGTAAGCCATTAGAAAGTATCAAAACTTTACTCACCTATAAACAATTTTGTGTTCATGTAAATACTGCAACCCAAGAACTACACATGCAGCATAGAATCTGTTTGAAGAAATAAATCAAAAGAAATTTAATAAATTCCACTGCTCTCGAATCCCAGCTTATACTTTTATGCTTCAAAGCAGAATTCTGTAGTTAATTAATTTCACCAATATTTATTTAGTCCTTACTATGTGCTAGACACAGTAAGATGTATACTAAATATCAGGGGTAAAATTAAAAAGTAAGAAAAATAGGATCTCTACAAAGGAAGCTATTAACTTTGCCTAGGGGTGGTGTCACTAAAATCCTTAGAGTAGACATTTGATCCTGAGAAATTGCAATCTACATTAAGGGCACGAGGACAGTGTGAAAGGTAGAACTGCTTAAATACAGGGCATTTATTCCCTAAGAGGGAAAGCAAAAGAGATGTAAAACAGATAACGTTTGACAATCAATAACAAGTTTGTTGTGGCTGAAGTAAGAATGGGAAAGAAGTGGAAGACAAGGTTGAAAAGATACCCTGGGATAACGTTGTGAAGGACCCCTGAATGTCATATTATGGATACTGAAATTTCTTTTCTTAGCAATAGAGAAACACACAATTTAAATCAGAGAATGATCATATTTACAAAAAATGGGACCATAATTTGGGAGAATTTAAAAATGCAAATATTTAGAAATAATTATACATTAGCTCTTAAAATTATTTGTTGGAAGTTTAAAGAATTTAGCTGAAGTCCATTAAAACAGATGTGAATCTAAAATTGCTTAAGGTAGTTTTTTTTTTCTTTTTAAAGATTTTATTTATTTATTCATTATAGACACAGAGATAGAGGCAGAGACATAGGCAGAGGGTTGGGAGCCTGATGGGGTACTTGACCCAGGACCCTGGGATCACGCCCTGAGCTGAAGGCAGGAGCTCAAACACTGAGCCACCCAGGTGTCCCAAGGTAGTTATTTTAATACTTAAGTTTTTAGCAAACTTATTTTGGTGACAAAACAATATTATAGCGATTATAAAAATATCTTGATTTATCTTTTATTTCATTTTTTGCAAACAAACTGCCCAAATGATACTCAACAAATAATGGGTATGTTGTTTAAAATAAATATTTCCCTGAATGCTTACTATACCATGTGTCAGGTACTATGTTGGGTATTTTCACTTATCAGCCTATTTAACCTTCAAATCAAGCCCTTAAATCTTTTACAAAAGCAGAAAATGAAGCTTTCAGAGAGTAACTCATTTGTCTAATGGTGCACAGCTAGGAAACAAACTATTTTTGATACTACAGCCTTGATCAATAAAAATTCACTCATCACCTAGTATGTGCCAACCACACTTCTAGGTGTCCCACTAATACACAGAATAGACATTATCCTCCCTTTGAGTGAGGGGGAGACAGGCAATAAACACATAAAAAATAAACAGATAATTCCAGGTAGAAATAAAGTGAGATGGAGATAATAAAATAGAAAATAGAATAGGACTGATCTGATTTGGACATTAATCATGTAGTGGTATTTTTGATATGGTACTCAGGAAAGCATTTCAAAGAAATAGCATTTGAGGTGAGATCTGATCTAATCTAATGGGATCTTATAAGAGGGGAAGTATTTCAGATTTGAAGTATTACAATATAGCAATTTATTCTTGTATTCAATTGGGCTTAACAGTTTTGTTTGTATATGACCTGTATTTGCAGCATAAACAAAGTTCCTTAAGATAGAACTGAATTTTAAATTTCTTTTAGGGATCCCTGGTTGGCACAGCAGTTTGGCGCCTGCCTTTGGCCCAGGGCGCGATCCTGGAGACCCGGGATCGAATCCCACGTCGGGCTCCCGGTGCATGGAGCCTGCTTCTCCCTCTGCCTGTGTCTCTGCCTCTCTCTCTATCTCTCTGTGACTATCATAAATAAATAAAAATTAAAAAAAAAAAAAAAAGTAAATTTCTTTTAAAAAGGGCAGAGCATAGCAAAATAAAAACAGATTTCCATGTTCAGTTAGCACAGGCTAGATATAGTCGAGATGCTCTGCTTTTAATTCTTAAATATTCAGTAAAGACTTCTACTTTCTGGCTTTTGTCTTCTTTTTGAAAGCTTCACTAACCATCAGAACTAATCCCTCTATTTCTTCATCTGAAATGTGAAGGTACAAGAGTACTCCTATTTGCTCTATATACTTCTAATCATCATGTTGAGAATCAAATAAAGGAGTGAAAGTGAAAATGTTACACAAATGTCAGTTGTCAGAATATAGACAGGTGATGAATCAAGAATATACCCAGTAAAGTTTTATTAATGGTTTATGATTTGAGATGTTTTGAAAGTAGGTTGATCAGACCCACTAATAATTTAGATGTTTTATGTGAGGGAAAGAGGATCATGAGTGACTCCTTCAAAAAAAAAAAGTGACTCAATTCAAGAAACAAGACTCTTATCTATAAAGAACACACTGATGGCTACCAGAGGAGAGGTGGGTGGAGGGATAGGTTAGATAGGTGATGGTGACTAAGGAGGGCACCTGTGATGAGGACTGGGTGATGTATGAATTACTATAGTATACACCTGAAGCATAATATAACACTATATGTTAACTAACTGTAATTCAAATAAAACCTTAAAAAAATGACTCCCTATATTTTAGTTTGAACAACTTGTGCTGCCATTTATGAAGAAGGGGAAGATTAGAAGAGTAGCAGGCCTGGGAGTGGTGGGTAAGGTTGGGGGGAAATGGGAAAAATCAGGAATTCAGTGTGCAAAGAGAAATACTTATTAGCCATATGTATGGAAAAGTCAAGTTGGTGCTGAATGCTATTAGAGTTGGAAGATAGGTAAGAAGTCAGGGCTGAAGATAGAAAGTTGGTAAACATCAGCATATACAGTGTGTATGTCTATTCAGAGCACTTTCCCATATTCAAGTCCTAGCTTCAACTACTTGAAGAGCTATAAAACTGTGTTGGATAATAGTAGGGGGGAAGATATATTTAATCTCAAGTATCTCCTATTACTTATTTTATGCATTTCAAAAAGCAAAACCTTCATATAATATTGAATTCAAAAACTTTAAAAACAGAGTGAAAAGTTTGCTTTCTATATCTTTCACTGGACGCAATATACATAAAAGTTTCTTTTATGTCCTTTCAGAAATATCATAAGCACATGCAAACAAGTACTTACTATATACCTTTTATTACCCTTTAAAATGCAAATATAAATATTTCATACAAATACACAGGAGACTCCTTTTTACTTTCTTTTTTCACTTAACAATATACTTTGAGTATAATTAGTATTTAAAGCCATGGTTCTAGATGGCATTCCCTAGGAAGAAAATACAATAGAAAAACTGGAAGAAATTTTACTAAATTGTGTATCTAAATTATCAAGTATGATTTAGGGTAATCCATAAAATTTTCAACATGGAAAACAGTAAAACATATACATTTATATATGGCAAAAAGGCAAGTGAGGGAAGTTCTCATATTCTTTGCAAAAATATATTTTCCATTTGGAAAGAAAATAAATTCAGAGTTTTTTCCTTCCTGGCATAAAATCTGTCATGAAAAAACTCAAGAGAAATGTCTAAAGCATACTCACACAGCTCTTGGTTCAGAAAAGACATCAGTATGAATGTGCATCATTAGGTCCCCACCGGCAGCATATTCCATTACAAAGCAAACATGCTCTTTGGTTTGGAAACATGCAAAAAGGTTCACCAAAAAGGGATGTCTTACACTATTCACAGTTTCAAAAATTCTTTTTTCACACATCAGGCTGTAAGAGAAAATATTTAAAAATCAATAGGTTTTTCAAAAAAAGTTCTAGTTGGAAATAACATTCTTTAAATTAGTGAACTCTAAAATAAGCAAAGCTCTTACCTATTATAACTTTAAAAACATAAAATGTGCCTTAGTTCTGCTTTAAAAAATTTGGTCTACTTGATATACATAACTTTAATTGAAATATATCTATATATTTATTTATATTTTATTTATTCATGAGAGACACAAACAGAGGGAGAGGCAAGCCCCCCATGGGGAGCCTGATGCGGGACTCAATGCCAGAACCCTGGGATCAGGACCTGAACGAAAGGCAGACACTCAACTATTAAGCCACCCAGGTGCTCCTTTAATTGAAATATATGAATGAAAACTAAAATATATGATTAGCATGACATAAAGATTAGAGTTCACATTGATAGAGTAGAGCCTACAGGGCTAGTGGTCATAGTTAATTTAAAAAGTCTTACTTAAAAATAAATAAATAAATAAATAAATAAATAAATAAATAAATAAATAAAAAAAAATAAAAAGTCTTACTTAGAGGTTAATTGTGAACATTTATCAGGAATCAGTAAGAATAAAGAATAACTAAAATAAAATTTTTTAAGGTTTATTTTATAGAGAGGAAGAGAGTAAAGCACATGCCACATGTGCATGGAGGAGGGGCTGAACAAGGAGAGAAGCAGACTCTTCACTAAGCAGGGAGCCCCTGGGGCTCAATCCCAGGACCCTGAGATCGTGATCTGAGCCAAAATCTAGAGTGGGATGCTCAACCAACTAAGCCACCCAGGGGCTTCAAGAATAATTCTTTTTTTTTTTTTTTTAATTTTTTTTTTTAATTTTTTATTTATTTATGATAGTCACAGAGAGAGAGAGAGAGGCAGAGACACAGGCGGAGGGAGAAGCAGGCTCCATGCACCGGGAGCCTGATGTGGGATTCGATCCCGGGTCTCCAGGATCGCGCCCTGGGCCAAAGGCAGGCGCCAAACCGCTGCGCCACCCAGGGATCCCTTCAAGAATAATTCTAAAAATATAAAATTTGTGATGAAGGTAATTTCAAGGACTGTATGTATAATTCATAGGCTAAAGTATTCAAATATTTTTTCATATAAAATATGAATTTGAGAGATAAAGATATGTTGCATAAAATTTAAATTTAGAAGGATGACTGAAAAAGAGGTTATATGGAGAATTCTACCAACATGTTTCAAGGAAGCTTCTTGAGAATGATCTAACTTGTAAAATCTATAGCTCACAGATTTTGCCTTTGTAGCAGCTTATGACTCTTACAAGCTGCTACAAAGAACAATGGTTAACCTTACAGACTCTGGAACATTAATATGTCTAAATAGCAAAAAATACTATTCTTCCTTTCCTTGAAAATATTTAGTAATCAAATTGACTGTAAAACTCAACATAAAATAAAATCAGATCAAATATTATTTATTTTTTTAAAAGGTTTTTTTTACTTGAGAGTGAGCAAGTGTGCAGAAAGGGTGGGAGAGTGAGAAAATCCCAAACAGATTTTGAGCTAACTGCAGAGCCTAATGCAAAGCTTAATCTCATGACCCTCAGATCATGACCTGAGCTGAAACCAAGAGTTGGACACAACCAACTGAGACATTCAGGCCCCAGATATTATTCAAATACAAGTTGGAATTAACATACTTTAAGCACCTAATCAAAATGAAGATATTAATATACATTTTATTAACAATTAGGTTATGTTTCTAATATAAATAGGCACTTGGTTTAAAAGCATTAACAATGCCTGTATTTTTAAAATTAGAAGATTGCTTAGATTTTTGTTGTTACTGTTAGTTTTAAAATGTCAAAAATGCTAATATTAGGGGGTGGTAGATCCATTCTTCTTTCTTCTGAACCTTTTAAGAAGGAGTTATTTTTTTAATAGGTAATTTTAAAGGAAAAGCCTTTATTTGGGTATCCAGACTACACTGGTATGACTCAAAACAATTTATATAATTTTGAAAACATTTAAGAGCATGCCCATTATGTAGAAGATGCATGGAATGCTTTTTTTTTTTAATGCATGGAATTTTTAATGCTATATTAATAGCATTCATGTTAATAGCATAGTCTTCTGGACTATGAACCAAAACATCTATTCAGTTTTAAATACTGACAGTAAATGCAGCTATTACGAAATAGTGTTTAAACCCCACTTAATAAGGTCATGTTCTAGACAAACTCTTAGCCTCTCTCTGATTTCATACAACCTACTTATAAGTTTATACATACTCAGAAACAGAAAGCCCTATTATAATTGTTTTAAAGCTTTAGGGTTATGTCTACATATATTTGGAAAGATTTCTAAGTGTTGTTACAAAGTGAGTCATTATTAGAAATAAATTCATAGAACAAGTTAATAGCTCTGATTTTCATCACCACTTAAATATATCAGAAAATAATGTCCAATTTAAGATTGATAACATGGCTTCTAAAACAATGGATTCATGAAATCAATCTAAATTTGGGGTACTATAGATAAGATATTCAGACAAAATAAAAACAAAATGACAAGATGTTTGGGCTCAAGCAGATAACAAACATAGCCTCTTCACTGTCTATATGGTTTTTATTTATGGGTGAATTACTAATTTACTATGGGTGAATCACTAATTTTCATTGATGGGTATTAGATTAAACCTCTGTTGAACATGTAAATGATGTAAAAGAGGGACCATCACCGATCAGAATGCCTCTTAAAATGGCTTTAATGCCGGGATCCCTGGGTGGCTCAGCGGTTTGGCACCTGCCTTTGGCCCAGGGCGCGATCCTGGAGTCCCGGGATCGAGTCCCACGTCAGGCTCCCAGCATGGAGCCTGCTTCTCCCTCCTCCTGTGTCTCTGCCTCTCTCTTTCTCTCTCTCTATGTCTATCATAAATAAATAAATAAATCTTTTTAAAAAAAATGGCTTTAATGCCATTCATAGGAATGCTTTGATGAGGACTAGTAATACTGATGAGGACTTGTTAGATAGATGTCACAAGACTGTTAGGTCTATAAGGAGCCAAAATTGTCACAATAATTTTAAGCATTTTACAGTACACCAAAAAGCTACTCTGTAAGAGTCTAACTTTTCCCAACCTTATCTAAATTGTATCTTAAAAGTTCATGGAACAATCCAACCTTATTCAAAACTTCAAATTTTATTCATTCTGTCCAGAACATTTCCCTCTAAATTGTCACTTAACCTTTTTCCATATTCCCAAGCCTCTTCTATCTGCCAAAGAACAGCACAAATCCAATCTTTTACCTAAATCCATCAGCACACCATGTTTCCCTTTCTTTGAGCTACTACTATCTGTACTGTTTAAACTCAAACATAGCTAGCCTCTTTTATTTACATAACTAAAGTATTTATATCTTATTTCCCTGACTAGTTCTATCTTTTTTTTTTTTTTAAGATTTTATTTATTTATTCATGAGAGACACAGAGAGAGAGGCAGAGACATAGGCAGAGGGAGAAGCAGGCTCCATGCAGGGAGCCCGATGTGGGACTCAATCCCGTGACTCCAGGATCACACCCTGGGCCAAAGGCAGGGACTCAACTGCTGAGCCACCCAGGTGTCCCTGACTAGTTCTATCCTAACATTTTTTGTGCACTTCCTTCAGAGTTCAGTACATTATTAGACATGCCAGGAACTTAAAAACTTGTATAAATAGTTATTTTGGTCAATGGAAAACAACATTGTTAGTAAGATTAAGGTCTTAGGTTGAATCATATTCGTATATATTTTATATGCATACATAGATTTTTAAATATAAAGAAATAAATGTATAATTTATACATAAACATTTATTTCTTTATATTTAAAGATTTTATTTATTTATTTATTTATTTATTTATTTATTTGAGAGAGAGCATGAGCAGGAGAGGCAAGGGGAGAGGGAGAAGCAGACTCCCCGCTGAGTATGGAGCCCTACTAGGGACTTGATTGCAGGACCCTGAGATCATGACCTGAGCCAAAGTCAGACACTTAACTAACTGACCCATCTAGATGCCCCAATATATAATGTCTGGTCAGCTGTGCTTTTGTTCTATGACTGCAAGAATATACTTCCAACCAATATAATTAATATTCTCTTGACTTGAATTATAAACTGGTAAAAAAAGAAAGCTGAGTGAAGAGGCACTACAGGGACATGAATGTAACATTCTTACTCAGGACTAGGCATAGACAGGACTCACAGAGAATTTTCTACTAATGGTAGGTGGGGAATGCAATCTTTGTACATGAATCTTATTACTTTGGAGTTAGTCCATAATTTTCATTTTAAAAAGAGGTTGATTTGGATTTTCTATGATCTGTTAAAAAAAAATAGGCAGTTTTCTAAGCTAAATAATAAAATCCAGACTAGAGAAAGAAAACTTAGAAAGGAAACTGTCATTAAATATTTTGGAAACATTAAAAAAAAAAAATAGGGTGGGGCTCAGTGGCTGAGTGTCTGCCTTTGGCTCAGGTCATGATCCTGGGGGTCCTGGGATCAAGTCCCATATCAGGCTCCCAGGAGGGAGCCTGCATCTCTCTCTGCCTAAGCCTCTCTCTCTGCCTAAGCCTCTGTTTCTGCCTGCGTCTCTCTCTGCCAAAGCCTGTTTCTCTCTCTGTGTCTTATTTATGAATAAATAAATAAAATCTTTTAAATATTACTTTTCAAAATATGTTAATCTATTTTTTAGTTTTCTTTTCTTTTCTTGCTTTCTTCTGATTACTCCTTTTTGCTGCCTTCTTCAAATTTCTTCTAACAGTGAGTTTTATTTCTCACTACAGATTTTCTATTTCTCTATTTTGTACCAGTCCTACTGAAGATTATTTTACTTCCATGTTATATGTGGATTTATAACTGAAGTTAGTAAGGATCATTTATCAACTTTTCACCAAGGCTGGATTAATTTTCAGTAAGGGTAATAGCCTAGGTTCTGGCTAGAGCTCCATCCTCTGATCTGGACATTCTTCAGTATTAGTAATATTAATGTTATTCTGTCTAGATTTAATTAGAAAGTGTTCTATAAAGACTTGGCTCAAAGTAGTAACAATGCAGCAGGAAGCTATATAAACCACCAAGATTAACAGAGGTAGTACCAGCTTACTATTGTTTTTGGGAAAAAATGAATTTACCATTCACGGATCTGGAATAAAGCAAACATTCTTCCATAAAAGAAAAATATTTGATCCTACTATTATTGCAGTTATAAACATACTGACAGTGTGATTAAAGGTTTGCTTTAACCAACTACTTCAGTAAAATAAAAATACAGTTCTGTACACATCATATGGTGCACAGAATATTGTATAAATATTCAACGAAATCCTCTCTGGGTAGTTTTACATATCAAGAAATAGTTTATTTTGATATAATTGAGGGATATGGAAAACAGGTAAAAAAATAGGCAAACCAAAAAGGAATTTTTTTTTTTAACATAAAAAACTCTCTTTGTTTTCAAAATCTATCCTAATTCTAAGAACTTCCTGGGGTGCCTGGGTGGCAGAGTTTGAGCATCAGACTATTGATGTCAGCTCAGGTCATGATCTCAGGGTCGTGAAATCAAGCCCCACAATGGGTTCTGTGCTGAACACAGAGTCTACTCTGCCCTTCTTCAGCCTGTGTGCATGCACTCTCAACCTCTCAAATAAATAAATACCTAAAAAAAAAAAAAGGAAAGAAAGAATTTCCCATGTGATGGGAAAAAAAACATTAAAAGTAAAATAGCAATTTGGGGTGTGTGTGTGTATGCGTGTAGCACTTAATACAATTCATTAAGGTGAGGATTACCAAAAATATATATTTTAAAAATATGCAGGTTAACGGAGGTTCAAAGATGTTCAGTGAATTGCCCTGGGGTCAAAGCATTAATTAAGGAACAACCACAAATAGAGAAGCCAGTCTTTTCATAGTCTTAGGCTCTTTTCATAGATAGAGCTGTCTTTTATTAATATCAACTGATGCTTTCAAGTGGTTTAAAACAAATACTGCTTATAAATATCAAATGAAAGTCTCTGTCATATATGTCACTTGTTATACAATAATTTTATATTTAATCATCTTATTAAGATAGTCTTTTTAAAGATATTCTCTAACCTAATTATAATATTGTCCCCCAAATCCTTGCATTTTTAAAATTGCATATAATGATGTATCCATATCAATTTATATTTATTAAACCTAGACAGGTAAGATGCTCTGGTCAAAAAATATCACTAAGAAAAATGAAAGAAAAAATAGATTTGGTGCATTTTAAAAAGCAGAATGTATTAACCATTCAAGTTGAGTGCAGATTACCTGTAAATGACATTGTATTACTTCTGTAATATGAAATGGGAAATAGTCTCCCCCAACCACAGATGAGTAACAGTTCCTATTCCATATAAACACTTTACCATCTCCAAGTATAAAAAAATTAATACAATTAACTTAAATATTTCATCATCTTTCCTTGGTAGCCACTAACCAATAAACCTTCATAAGAAGTTGGCTAGAAAGAAAAACAATAATTAATGCCTACCTTACATCAAGTATAGCTACATTAATTTAGTTTCTCCACATATTATGGAAATGGAAAGTTTTGCTGTTCCAATATATATGTCAATTTTCATGATCTTAAGTTAGAACTTCAGAAAAAAAAACTAACCTGTCTACTTCATCTCGAGCCACAATGTCTCCTTTCTTTAAGGCTTTTATAGCAAACATCTCGTTTGTGTGTTTATATTCAGCTAAAAGCACCTGAAATGAGATTAAAATAAGTATTTTCTATTTGAGTTATTACTTTGTAGTCAATCCAAGAAAATTTAAGAGATTACCTTTCCAAAATGTCCTCTACCCAAGACAGCACAACATCTGAAGTCTTGTAGATTAAACTGAAACATCTGTTGAGATCTGAAAACAGTATGTCAATTAAAAATAAGGCAAAACCATGGGTTACAACATGTAGTAGCAAAGCTGTATATATATTCTTTACCTTCTATCCTCAAGTTCTCGAATACCACTGTATCCTAGGCCTGGTTGAGGAATATTAGGTTCATATTCAGATGGAGATTTCGGAAGTATACTATTTCTGTCATTCTCAATATCAAAAACCGTTTCTGAATCCTATAAAATATTACATACTTATTTAATTATAGAAATATTGAGAAATGAATTATTTGGTAAAGATAAAGTTTAAAAATGTCAAAAGCTAATACAAATATTAGCAAGAATGTAAAATTCAGAAAATGGATATTTATTCTTAGTTATTATTCTATATTACACTTATCTAAAATACTTGAAAAATGAACACATTACTGTCATCTTCAATGAATATTTAGAAATCATGTTAACCAAGTTACAAGATAGAGTTTTTGAAGCAATATATCATCTAATATCAACCATGTTCCTGTGATTTTAGCTTCAGCAGCCTATTCTATCTGTACTGGCCCATGAGCATCCAGGTTTTATGTTTCACTCACAAGAAACATAAAAACACAGTTCACACAATTTTTTAATTAACGGAAAGGTAGATCTCATTCAGTATGATGCTTTTATCAATAATTCATTTGGTAAAAGGAATTATACAGGTTTAAAATGCCTTACCTGTGCTGGTGTATCTAAATCTCTTAATTTAGCAGATTCATCTATTTCTCCAAGGGAAGAATCCCGTGGTGGGGCCGGAGGAGGTTCAGGTTCGAGATCAAAGTCCAACTTGGTTACTGTAGAATCACTTACAAAAGATAAAGTAATTCACCAAAAACAGTAATCAAAAGTATATATTCTAAATAGCTTTGAAAGTAAAGCAAACAATTTTATCTTTTACACTTTTTTTAAAGTAAGCAGAACATTAATTTCAAAATACTACTTGGAAAAAAATCAGACTTTTAATAGACTCATTGTCATCAGTATATATGAATGTTACAATAACTATTTCATAAGAACGATGCCTAAAAATCTTAGACACATACCTAGCTGGAGGTGCTAGTTCAGGGATGCGTACATCAACCACTGGCACTGTAGTAGGCACAGGAGCTTGAGGGCTGAAGGTGCCAGAATGATTTACTGTAGGAATAGCTCTTCTTACTAGCCTTCCCCAAGTGGCAATATTAATATTCATTTGAGGAGCTCTGAGAAATGTTTTACCTGTGGATATTGTGAATAAAGAAAATAGAATAAGTAATTTTTATACGTTATGAAAAGCCATAATTTAAAAATCCACATTCATTGGTTTATAATTTATTAAGAACAAATAAAATTTGTCACTTACAAGTTCTTAACTATTTGTTATTAAAGGCCAGTGCAAAATAGCGAATATAGTTTTAAAAATAAATAAGTAGGCACTGTTAGTTTTTTTAAGTCTAACAATGATATGCGGCTAAAGTTTAAGAAATAATTCTCTTAAAAAAAAAAAAAAGAATGGGGTGGTTCAATAGGTTGAGCATCTGCTTTCAGCTTGGGTCCTGATCTCCGGGATCCTGGGATCAAGCCCCACATGGAGCATCCTGCTCAGTGGGGACTCTGCTTCTCCCTCTCCCTTTGCCTCTCCCCACTTCGTGCACTCTCACATGCTCTGTCTCAAATAAAGAAATAAAATCTTAAAAAAAAAGTTAGAGATACTAACTTTAATACTTATGGATTAACCAGTATATGGATTAACCAGTATAACCAGTATACACATCTGCTTCATGTAATCTGAGGTATATATGGATGGGATATAGATAAAATCAGCCATGAACTGTTGTTGAGGCTAAGTGATGGAACATGGTACTAATCTCTCTACTTTTGGATACGTTTGAAATGTTCCTTAATAAAAAAAGTTAGAAATGAATAAAAGGAAAACAAAAAAACAAAGATGGGTATCACTTTTAAATGCAGATTTCCCATGTATAAGAATACACTAAAAGACACTGTATTTGATTCCTTAGTAACTACCTTGTTGTTTTGAAAAAATTTTCTTTTGTCTTTGAAGTTTGGGTCTTCTTTCAATAACTGGATTAAAAAAGGTAACCTGCAGGGAAGAAAATTCAATTTGACATGAGTATAGCTTTGGATTTATGGTTCATGAAATTTGGAAACTTAAGATATAGATATAATTTAAGCCCAACTTCTCATTTTCTAGGTGAGAAAACAGACCTATAGAGGATAAATGATTTATCTTAAGGTAATACCTATGCAGTAGTGGAGCTGGGAAAAGAATTCAAGTTGTCTGTTGTTCAGCCTAATACTCTTTCCATTCTACATCATGCTGCCTACATATATAATTTCAATTATAGTAATGCATATTTAATAAAATACATTTATTACCTCTGCAAATAAAGTACCCTGTGGTTCCAAATAGAGACACATGCCATGCCGTTGGTTGTCTAAAAAATCTTCTAACCTCAGAAATTTTACAGCACACAGAGATCGCCAATCACGCCAATAAACTGAAATTTCCAGTTCACGTGACTAGGATAATTAAAAAAAAATAAAGAAAACAGAAGACATCATTGGACACACACTTGAATAAAAGATCACAAAAAATATAAAATACAAATACAATAAACAAAGATAACACACACAAAAGTCACACTATTTTAAAGAATGCTTTGTAATGTTTCTCTACTATATATTAATAAACTTATATTTTAACTCTAAGGAAGAAATTTACATTCCAACAGTCTCCAGCTAAGATATTCCTTTTTTATAAAGTATACACAACTAGGAACAACCAATACAGATGTATGACCACAGAAACTCTTCTCAATGCCATTGCTTCAGTCTTTCTGATTTTCCTTTTCCTCTTGGTATCATTACTGTGCTACTACTGAAAGACCTCAGTGCTCTCTTCAAAGAACCCATTTCAAAACTGTCTTAATTCCTTGTCCCAACTTGAGTCAGAGGTCTGCAGATAGTATTTATTCTGTAATTACAGTGTGCCACACATTGTGCTAAGCACTTTAAAAATATTAGGTCCTTTAATCTTCAAAAGAGTACCACCAGGTAACAGGACTAGTGATAGCAGGGGCCTGTGCAGGTGAGAAAGGAAAATTCAGACTAAGTTTGTTTAAAAAAAAAAAAAAAAAAAAAAAGATGTCCACTTACTATAACCCCACCCTCTGCCCCGCAAAAGGTAGCAAATTGGCAACAACCTGAACATCCAGAAACTAGAGACAAGTATATAATACCATACCCATATGAGAGATACTCTGTAATCATTAAAAATAATGTTTATGTGGAAAAACATAAAGTTTTATCAATTAGAACACAGTTTATAAACTGGGTGGGGGTCAAGCCATAAACTGACCTCTATGTATATGTTATAATTTACATACATTTTAATTAGAGAGCACTAGACTTCTCCATTACTTTGTTTTTCAGGATTTCACAGACCATCCACAAGAAGAGCTAAACATTCCCCCCCCTTAGGCTCAACAAAGTAAGAGTTACTTCTTTTATATAAGAACTTCCAATTTAGGAACTTATGACTATTATATAGTATACCCAATAACAAATCTTTTTACTTTAAATAAAATGAATTGATGCAAATAAACACACACACAAAAAAACACTTATAAAAAACAGAACATGAAAAAAAAAATGAGTCAAGACACACTGGACTAGAAGGTCTCTTAACTAATCAGAAAAAGCTATCTGTGGCAGTATGTGAACCCAGGGCTGCCTACCTCCTTCATTTCTTCTCTCTGAAATAGAATTACTATGAGAGTATTTGTCACAAAAGTTTAAGTAGAGTATAATTCTTTAAAGATCAGCAAATGGCATCTATTCAAATCAAAGGTTTAAGTATTTTGGGAATTTATTGTAGGAAATAAACCAGAAGAATAACTGAATCAGGGACTGGTAATTTACACTGTTTCAGACTAGAGGAGAGGTATATTTTCTCTTGTTTATTCTAATGTCAGGAAGGAAGACCTGTGATAGCTTAGGCAGACAGACGCAAGGGGTATAGACACTGGGGATGGAATTAGTATTTGTTAGAAGTTCTTATACTTTAGGCACTGCCAACACTTAACACAAAGTTAAGATTGTATCTTTTTCTGACTGAGAAGTCATTTCATGTGTATTTATTCTAGCAACTCCGATAAAACATATTGACTCATTCCTGTTTCTGCTTTTACTTCACTCAATGTTTTAAACTGAAGGGTGTTAGAAAAGAGCTAACATTTGAGATGGGAGGCTAGCTTTCCTGGCGTTCTACACTGAAGTTTTAGGTATAAAGCTCTTCACTTTTTGTAACTTTGCACTGTTCCTTGTGAATAGGACTCTCTACAAATTAAGGGGGGAGGGTGACTGACCTATAGTAGACAAGTTTTTTTATGTCAATACTTCTAACATTGTTTCACAGAAGCCTAAACCTAATTCAATCCCTAACATCAGTGTGATTTGGATAGGTAAAGCAGGAATAGAGCTCCTCAAAAGGAAAATACTTTTTATATAAAGAGATGTCACTAATGTTTATTGAATTTAAACTCTAAGTGTAACTGCCTATTTGCTGGCAACTTTCCAGGTGAAGCAGGCCAGTTCTATAAAGGACATCCTTCTAGGTAATGTCAAACTCTAAGAGAAACAAAATTCTAGATGGAGTAAAATCATAACCAAAATACCTGAGCTATTTTGTTCCAGCTTGTGCTTCACTTGGTCTTACTATGAATTTGAACCTAGGATCAAAGAGAAAACTCTGTGGTAGATCTAAGGCACCTGTTTGATCTGTCAAAAGTCTCTATAAGGCCTGAAAGTAAACAGAAAAAGACAACGGGGGGATGCCTGGGTGGCTTAGCAGTTGAGCGTCTGCCTTTGGCTCAAGAGAGTGATCCAGGGTCCAGAATCAATTCCCATATCGGGCTCCCGGTGAGGAGCCTGCTTCTCCCTCTGCCTACGTCTCTGCATCTCTCTGTGGGTCTCTCATGAATAAATAAATAAAACCTTTAAAGACACTGAATTAGCCCTATAAGTAGGAGAGAGAAGAGAACAACTTAAAAAATGTGCTGCATTAAAAAAAAACCTGGCACAGATCTAACATAAAAAGTGAAGCACAAAGAATGCTGACATTCCCAAACTGTGAGGAACTCTTGGGGCAATGGAGGATATTTTAACTTTACAAAGGAAACACAGTGACATCTGTGGGACACTCTAAGAAATACTAGCTCATGGTTAAGTTCAGTTTCAACATCAGAATGTACTGCTTTCCTTTTGATGACATCTTAACTTTGCTAAACTGGATTTTCCCCAATTGATTTTTCCACATAAAACAAATCAATGTGTAAGAGGACACAAGGGTGCCTTGTTCAATCTGATCCCATGCTTTGGGAAACTACAGTATACAACAGGCAGACCAGTAAATAACTGGTTACATAAAAATAAAATGTTTTCTCTCAGTTTTTTCACTCAAAAAGTACTAATTTTTTTAGGACATAAATACTAAATATATTTTTTAAAGTAACTACTTTTTATATGAATCATGACATATTTAAAGTGCATATCATGATTTTTTAAAAATATGATATTTTGATATATGTATACACTATGAAGATTCCTCCCACAGGAATACATGGGAGTAGTTAGTGAATACATCTATCACTTCAATATTTTATATCTGAGAACATTTCAAGTTCTATTCTCTCAGTAAATTTCATGTATACAAGGTTATTAACTATAGTTACCATGTTATAAACTGGATGCTCAGACCTTATTCATTTTATAAATAAAAGTTTGTACTTTTTTATCAACCTCTCCATATTTTCCTCACCCTCTAGTTCCTGGCAACCACCTCTCTACGTCATTTCTGGGTGTTTTTTTTTTTTTTTTTTTTTTTTTTTAAGATTCCACATATAAGTGATACCATGCAATATTTTTATCTTTGGCTTATTTCACTTAGCATAATGTCCTCAAGGTCATCCATGTTGTTGCAAATAGCAAGATTTCCTCTTTCTCATGGTTGACTAATGTTCCATATATATCTCACATCACATCTTCTTTATCAATTCATCTGTTGACAGACCGGCTGTTTCCATAACTTGGCCATTGTGAATAATACTGCAATGAACATGGAAGTGCAGGTAGCTCTTTGATATTGTTTTAATTTCTTTTGAATATACACTAGGGAGTGGGGTTGATGAATCATATGGTAGTTCTATTTTTATTTTTTTGAGAAACCTCCATGCTATTTCTCATAATGGCGGCATCAATTTACATTCCCATCAATGGTGCACAAAGGCTTCTTTTTCTCCACATCCTTGTCTACAATTATCTCATCTTCTTGATGACAACCATTCTAACAGGTGTGAAGCTATAGCTCACAGTGGTTTTGACTTGCATTTCCTTGATTAGTGATGTTGAGTACTTTTTCATGTACCTGTTGACTATGTGAATGTCTTCTTTAGAAAAATGTCTACTCAGTTTCTGTCCATTTTTTTTTTTAAATTTATTTATGATAGTCACAGAGAGAGAGAGGCAGAGACACAGGCGGAGGGAGAAGCAGGCTCCATGCACCGGGAGCCTGATGTGGGATTCGATCCCAGGTCTCCAGGATCGCGCCCTGGGCCAAAGGCAGGTGCCAAACCGCTGCGCCACCCAGGGATCCCCTCTGTCCATTTTTTAATCAGATTTTTTTTTTGGCTATTGAGTTATAAGAGCTTTTTTATATATTTTGATTGTTAACCCCTTTATCAATGATTTGCAAATACTTTCTCCTATTCTGTGGGGTGCTTTTTCATTTTGTTCATGTTTCCTTTGCTGCACAGAAGCTTTTCAGTTAGTAAGTACTTGTTAACAAATGGAATTGTTGGACATTTCTTTTGGCCTGGTCACACATCATTAAAAAAAATAACAAATCAAAACTAGAACACCGAGGATGCTGTGAATTGAGAAAGTCTGGGAACCTCCAAGAGAAGAAAATGAAAGCTATGGTTCATTGCTGAAAAGAAAAACAAAGGGGCAAAAAGCAAAGCATGGAAAATTAAAGAGCCAAGGAAAGTAAGACTTTGTAAATGTACAATATGGCAGATATCACATTAATTTGTCTATTAATTGGCCTTCCATGGGCTTCTGAAGACAACACAGGCTTGAGAAAGACTAGTTAGGGTCCTGGCAGCAAAGAAACTGCAGACTCAAGAGAGTAAATTTTATTTATTTATCAAAAGATCTTCTTTGAGAGAGAGAGCGTGCGTGCTCACAAGTCATGCAAGTGGGAGAAGGGACAGTGGAAGAGGGAGAAGCAGATTTGATACCAGGACTGAGCCACCCAGGCACCCCAGAGTTTGAATTTCAAAAATTGGCTATTTATGGAGGTTTGATTAAGGTTAAGGAACCAATACGGATGAGAAGCAACTGACATCTAGCAACAGTAGAAATCCATTACTACCCCTGGCCTCAATGGGCAAGAGGCAATAATTACCAATGAGAACTGAACTTTGGAAAAGGGACTATACAATAGGAGCTGTGGCCATAGTTGAATGAATGCTGTGAAAATAGGCCAGGAAAGAGGGAAACAAACATCTTGACTTCCCTCTCCTCCTGGTCTCATACTTCCTAACAATGTCTTGCATTGTAAGTCAGAGCCTAGTGGTTCAAGTTCACAGCTGTCAGCCTCCACGGAAAAGCACAGCATTGGGAAGGGAGCCACTGAAATCCACTAGGGGCAAACAGGAAACAACTGCATCAGGAAATGGTATATCTCTTTTGAGTTCAGGAGTCCAATAAGGGTGATTTTCCAGCTGAACCAAATGTGACAAAAAGAGGGAATATTTAAGATCTTTGAGGAGGATGGGAAATACAGAGAGAGGTGGAGACTGAGATAATAAAGAATATGAGGTTGTGATCTTTGTTTGAAAAGTCTGCCTCCTATAGATGTGCATAAATGTTCTCTTCATAAAGAAAAAGAGAAGTAAACAATTATGATACAAGCTAGTACTTTAACAGTTTTATATATAAACTGTTTCCTATTTATATTAATTAATATTGTATAAAAAATTCCAAAACTCTATTATTCCAAACCTATTATAAATTTTTCCTGCCTGTGTTTTTAAATACATCGTTTCTACATCTAGTGCTGTATTTTATCCCCCCAGCCAAAACCTGTATTGTCATATGATATTTCAAACTGCTCTTTCCCTTGTACCAGTCCAAATTTTCTTTTCATCAGGACCAAATTCAACATCCATCTCTCTCACAAAGGCGATCTTGACTAAATCTAGTTTGTATGTCTTTCCCTTGAGTTTTTAGATAGTATAACTTTCTATTTATCTTTTTTAAGGATTTGTGTTCTCAAATCTCAGGATTCATGTTTGTCATCATTTCTGGAAAATCCTAGGTCTTTATTGCTTCAGACATGACCACTGCCCCATTTTCTCCACTCCCTCATCTTGGAACTTCACTTAGTTATTTTCATCTTATTCTTTATGTCTCTTAGCCTCTCTTTCATGGTTTTCATCTCTGTCTTTCACTAGGGCAACTTCTTTAACTTGATCTTCCACACTACTAACTCTTCTGTTATTTAACCTATCCACTTAGTTTTCAATTACAAATGTTGTATTTCTGATTTTTGTTAAATTTATTAGTATTATTTTTAAACATTTTTTTATTCATGAGAGACACAGAGAGAGAGGCAGAGACATAGGCAGAAGGAGCAGACGACTCCTTGAGGGGAGCCCAATGCGGCACTTGATCCCAGGACCCTGGAATCATGCCCTGAGCCGAAGGCAGACGCTCAACCACTGAGCCACCTCCGCATCCCTGTATTTCTGATTTTCTGTTAAGTTTTATTTCATTCTGCTTCCCACCAAGCTTCAACAATTTACCAATGGCAATCATGTTTCATTACCACCATTACCCCAATTATTTTGAAGCACATCTCAGATGTCTACTATTTCATTTTATTTATAAAAAACTTTACCTAGATTGTCACTCACTCCTTTCTCAGGTTTCCAAATTCCTCTATTACTTATTTAAATAATTTAAACATTTATTTTATATTCTACAAGAAATAATCCCATTATCTATTGATGCTTACTGATGGTGGCTGTATCCTCATGTATTTTAAAATTTTTGATGCATGCTCATGTTAGGCATGAGCTTCTCTAAGCTTCTGAAACACAACTTAATAGTTCATTATTTTGTCTCAAACTGTTTTTTTTTTTTAATCTACCAAACCATAGGGAACTTTATGGAAAGAACATTTCTTGCTGTTTTGTATTTCTCACAATGCTAAATATAGGCCTTTGAGCATTACTTTAAAGATCAGAAAGGTAGAAAAACACTAAAATACCTATACTGTGCTATAGGAGAGTAACAGGTAAGACATTAGGAAATAAATCAGACTCAGTTGTATGGGGGAGGTTGGGAATAGGTAAGAAAGAAGATATTTTCAAATTGTGTATGCCACCGCCCTTCAGATTCTAATGTGTGTCATTTTGGGAATCTATTTGGGAATCACTGTACCAACAAGAATGTCACCTGGGTATGCTGAAGTGTGTGTGGGTGGGTGGGTGGGGTGGGAATTGAAAAAAACCTGCTTTTTAGTTTTAAAGATATTTTTGCAGAAGTTATTCTCATTCATTCTGTTAATACTCAATGAATACCTATACTAAGTACTGTGATAACGATACAAAGAGAAGCAATGTATGGTCTTGTTCTCAAATTTTTCGCAGTTTTGTTGGGGAAATGTAAATGTAAATAAATACTGGCAACAGAGAGGCATATACAATTGGCACAATGACACAAAAGGGAGAACTGACCAATTTTTCCTAAGGGAAAAGTAGTAGGAAAATCAGAAAAGATAAGAATTGCTCAAATTGAGTTTTCAGATACAAATTACAAAATTAAAGGGGGAGAGAATACAGTAGTCAAAGGGGAAAGAATGTGCAAAGTTAAGCATGCATAAAGTATATTGTAGGGGCAGGAAATAGTTTCATCTAGCTAAAGCCTAGAATAGAAATAGGCATACTTTGGGAAATAAAGATGGGAAGATGGGCAGACAGGTCACAAAGGGCTTTGTATGACTTGCAAAGGTATTTGGTCTTTAACTTAGAAATTATATGCTGCCACTAAGGGACTTAAAATATAGAGGAGTAGAGGTCAGACCAAATCAGGCTATATACTAGTTAAAAATAAGGCCTCTAGAACCAAGATTGCTTGGTACTGCACAGTGACTTTCTGTAGAATAGGTTGAAATCTTAGCTCTCCATCACTTACTAGTTTTGTGACCCTGGACTAATTATTTACCCTTTTGAGCCTTGGTATGCTCATCTGTAAAATATGTACAATAATGTCATAAAACACCCAGGGCTGTATGAAAATTAAGAGTTAATACACACTCAGCACATACTATTTAGTAAATGTCAGCTTTTATTATGATTACTATTACTATTATTATTACATATGTGATATGTGATTAAGAAAATTTATACTGGAAACAGAGACGTGTTAGCCTATTAAAAAGAACATACTCGTTTCAGGTAAGACTTGGCTTTAGTGTCAGATGCCTCTGTGATTCCCAGAATCACTACTTTCTAGCTGTGTGAGCAAAAAAAGTTATTTAACTTTTGGACCTTCAGTAATCCCCAAAACAGTGATAATAATTATACACATAAGATTACTGTGAGGATTAAATGACACTATGTAATGTGTGTTGTTTAGGACCTACTACAGCAGAAGTTTCAGTATAATGTATAATAGGGAGAAAAAGAACAGATTGTGAGCACAAATTACTACACTTCAAAAATCTTGACTATAAAAGAGAGGTCTATCAACAGAGCTATGAAGAAGTAAACCAAATTTTTTTTAAAGATTTTATTTTATTTATTCATAGAGACAGAGAGAGAGAGAGAGAGAGAGAGAGAGGCAGAGATACAGGCAGAGGGAGAAGCAGGCACCACACAGAGAGCCTGACGTGGGACTCGATCCCCGGTCTCCACCCTGGGCTGCAGGCGGCGCTAAACCGCTGCGCCACCGGGGCTGCCCAAACCAAATTTTTAATGGGAGGAATGTGAATAGACACAGTAAGAATCAGAGGTGAGAAGAAAGGAGGTAAAAAAAAAAAAAAAAAAAATATATATATATATATATATATATATATATATATGTGACAGTTGCAGTAACTGATGGAACAGGATTTAGGAGATGAGAAAGAATGGAAACTGGAGAACAAATTGAATTCTTCCTTACAGGATAGAGAGAAATCTCTTTTTCTGAAACTAGTAAGGAAGGTACAGAAATATTTGCAGGTGATGGAGGAATTTGAGGAAGCTGCATTCTAATGATCTTAAGTCTTATCTATAAAACAGAAGGAAAGGTGTCTAAGGTGGGATAGAAGACTTGAAAAGATAGGTCGAAGAAAAGCTTCTGGTAATGGGATTAAGATATGAAATGCAGGACAACTTTTACAAGCCCAGATGAGGTTAGAAATGAAAATTTACAGTAATGGGTATGATTAATATTTCAGCAGCATTCAGTAGATTAGAATAGAAAAGACAGATGGTAGGACTGATTTGCTGTTGAGGCTTTCTGCAACAGGTTCACACCTTCTGATTGAAGGATGCTTGATGTGAGGGCATCAGTAAAGAAATGGTTCAGGGTGACACCAGTTTTAGGGTACACAGAAAAAATGTAATTTGTAAGGCGCTGATTGCCCCTTCTTTAGCCCCTTCCTGAAGAATCAAGGAAATGGATATATTTGATCAAATATCTAGTTCTGTGGTAATAAGGAAGAGAACCAGAGGAGTAACAAATAATAACATGAGCTATCATTTACTGCATAACCATTAATATAGGTACTTTATGTAACTATCTCATTTAGGGAAATAAAAGATTTGGTGAAAGTCTGGCATATCAAACTTAAGATTTCAGAACAGTTCACTGCTAAAATGACAAGGAGTAAAGGTATACTGTAGCGGAGATATTCAAACAACTCTGAAAATGATCTTATGCTAAGAGAGTTATTTACATATATAGCCCCCATCCCACTCCAATCCCCTAGAATAATGTTGAAGCCAAGAATTAAAGTCCTTAAGGAATACTGAAAACTGGTGATCAAGAGATGATAGAGATGGGGGGGGGGTAGGGAAGCAGTTCATAGTCTCAGAGGTCATAGCCTCAGAAGATACTATGATGTGTCATTTGACAGAACTAGGAGGCAGTAAAAAGGTAAGAATGGTAAATATTATAAAAAAATTTTTTGTAATTAAGTAGGCTCTACACCCAACATGGGGCTCTGATGACCCTGACATCAAGAGATGCATGCACTACTGACTGAGCCATTCAGAGCCCCTGTAGTTACATTATAAGTTAAAAAACAGGATCTCAGATTAAACGGTATGGTCAATGTCAGACAGCTCATAAATAGAAGTTAAAATGTCTTTGTATTCCTATTCTATGGGCTCCCCTAGGAAGACTGAGGGAATTCAGGGAAAATGAGAAATTGATAGCCACTTGTAATTAAAATAAACATTAAAAAGGACCAAGTTTTATAAGAAAATATAAAAAGGGGAAGTCGAGGGGAGTGACTCTTGTTGTTGGGGTTGTGAGTTGGAGCCCCACGTTGGGCATAGAGATTACTTTATTAAAAAAATTAAAAATAAAAAAAGAATCCTGGGTTATTATTAAAAGGGAAACACACTCATAAATACAGAGAGTATTACATGGTTCCCAGAGGGATGGGGGTGGACTGTGGAATGGGCAAGATGGGTTACCGGGAGTAGTAGATATAGGATAGATATAGATATAGGGTTATAGTAGATACATATATCCATGTATAAAGGTTTATATGTATAAAGGTAATTTTATATGTATATAGGTTTATAGTAGATATAGATATAGGGTTACAGTCATTGGTATTATAATAGCTTTGTATGGTGACAAAGTAGTTGAATTTGTGGTGAGCAGAGCATTAACAAACAGATTTGCTGTGTTACCACATCGTACACCTGAAAATAATGTAATACCGTGTCAACTACACATCAGTAAAAATTAAAAAAAGAATCCTGGATTATATTTTAGGCTAGTTATTTAATCCTTAGCCATACTCCTTATTAATTTATAAAATGAGAGGGCTGAATTACATCAGCAATTTTCAAAGCTTTGTTTTTCTTAAGTGGCAAATTCCAAATGATATCTTAGCTAGGATACCAAAACAAACAAAAAGTCTCTGTGTTGCCCCCTAAGACAATTCTACAGAGCCCTGGCCTCCCAGGAACATAATCTGGGTTTTCTTAGATTATTCTAGGTCTAGATCATTTTCAGAATATCTCGTAACTCCAAAAAGACCTATGAATCTTTGTATCTTGAAAAGGATAGAAATAGTATAAATAACTTAGTTCCAGAATCCTGTAGAAAAGAAACTTGACATTTGAGGCAAAATGCTAGGCATGAACACGTCAGACAGTTTAAAATAACATTTTCTATAAATATTTCAATAAACATTTTCCATAAATAAACATTCTATAAATATAATGGATAAAGTAAAAGGGTAAAAGTCACATGAAAAAGTGAAATGTACTGTGCAAACACAAGTAGTTATCATGATAAGGAATGTAGTCTCTGCCAAACAGAAGTTTATAATCATATTAAGGACAAGTAACATGCCCATCAGGAACCTGGAAGGTCTAGCTGGCCTCAAGGATGAAAAGCTTTACTTGCTCATGCACTGTTTTCAAACTTTGAAAGGGAAGTCTAACCCAAAGTGGGAAGACTGTCTAAAGTCATGGAAAAAAAACAATTTTAGATGAAGATCACTACTGCAAGTAGAGAGGAACCAATCAACAAACAGTCTTTCTAGTTTTTGAAGCTTGTAGTGTGGGTTATTTTAAATTATATTCTCTCTTTCAAGTTTTCATCTTCTTCTATTATTTCCTTCTCTGCATGACTGTTATCTATCTCATTCAAATTACCTTAAAGGAAAGAGCATCCATTTTGAAGAGTATTGAGGTCTAGTACCAGCTCTGAAATTTATTAAAATGTAACTACTCTGTTACTCTGTTTCCCTAACTATAAAATGATGGTAACTTACTTTTGAGTTCTTTTTTATTAATTTTATATGTATATATGTGTTACTTTTAAGTTCTATTTTAAATATAAATCTCTACAAAACATAATAATGTGTCTACAAGAGAAATCTATCTAGTTGTTTTCCCTCTAACAATAATTGAGGTTTTTTTTTTTTTAAGATTTATTTTAGAGAGAAAGCAGGTGCACACATAAGCAAGGGGAGGGGCAGGGAGAGAGAATCTTGAGCAGATTCCCCACTGAGCGCAAAGCTCAATCCCACAACCCTGAGATCACAACCTGGGCTGAAATCAGGGGTTTGGATGCTTAACTGACTGAATCACCCAAGTGCCCCTCTTTGAGTTTCATTTTGATCATATCACTCATCAAAAATCCTATAATTACTTTAAATAGGCCCTGAAGTGAAAGAAAATGACATTCAGCCAATTAATTCCCCATTACCTACCATGCTCTTCTAATATACTTAAATTCATAGCCACCCACACATCAAAGCCTTGGGCTAAAAAAGAATTAACGCCATCAAGTGGTTAGAATGTACTAGGCAACAAAAGGGATTTTATATATACTACCTCAGTTTTTCTAATAATTCTGCAAAGATTACAGTTGACCCTTGAACAATGGAAGGGTTTTAAAGCACCAAACCTTGTGCAGTCAAAATCTGATTATTCTGACTCCCCAATACATTACTAATAGTCTACTGTTGACTGGAAACTGATAATGTATTTTGTATGTATTATACATTATCTTCTTATAATAAAGCTAGAGAAAAAATGTTATTAAAAAATCATAAGAGGAAATAGATTTATAGTACTTTACTGTACAATATCCATGTATTAAGTGGGCCTGAGTAATTCAAACAGGTGTTGTTCAAGGGTTAACAAAGGTCTTATCCCCATTTCAGAGATGGTGAAACAAATGTGTAGTAGTAAGGTTATGTAACTTGTCTACTATCAAAAGCTAATAAGTAGCAGATAGACAATGAACTCAACTTGCCTGGCTTCAAAGCCAATGTCATAATCTATTACATTATAAATGAATGGAAACTGAAAGAAACATTTTATGGTCATAAATATTTATATGTATTCACACAGTTTAGAAAGAAGTCACAAATATAACCAAGACATGAAAACTATATCTATCCATACTAACAACCTCAACTGTTATTTCCCTCTTTAGTGGGCTTGACTGAATTATATTGGATTTATTTATTGATTGATTGATTGATTGACTCTGTGATAGACAGAGAGAGAGAGAGAGAGAGAGAGAGGCAGAGACACAGGCAGAGGGAGAAGCAGACTCCATGCTGGGAGCCTGACGCGGGACTCAATCCCGGGACTCCAGGATCGTGCCCTGGGCCAAAGGCAGGCATGAAACCACTGAGCTACCCAGGGATCCCCTATATTGGTCTATTTAAACAGCTAATTTGTAGCATGTAACAATGCTGGTTCTTTTACCTGAAAGAGAAAATATCAAAGTCAAAAAAAAATCTTGGATGTGTAACTTTTTTTCTGATATAAAAATTCCTTGAAAATCTTTTTTATAAGTTGCTCACTCAATTTTATTGAGAGAGAACTTACTATTTTCCATAGCAGCTCATTTCATTTTTTTAACATATTATCCTTTGTAATGAAAAAAAATCAGCCATCCATTGACTTTTGGTTTGTCCTCCACAGACACAAAGTATATAGTCAATCTAAGGATGCAACATGTACAACAACTTGTCACTTGCTACTTCTCCAAGAATTTGGCAAACATTGCTGCTTGATCAATATAACCTCTGAAAACCAAGTCCCATCCTGTAAACCTTAACAGTGAGGTCTAGGAAGTCACTACCGATCAATTAGAATAAACACACAAATTGAAATCTCATTGTTCTCACTGCCCTAACTTTATCCTCACATTCCTCCTTCTAACTTTAAAGACAGTTGTCAAATCTTTGTTAAATTTCTTCCTTAACAGACTTTTAAAAATCCCATTTTTCTTCAATTGTTTGATATGTAACAGGGTTTTCATCATCTCACCATTCCTGTTGGCAAACCTTTCTCCTCCTACCCTTGGGATACTGCTTAAGATCTGGTTGTTAGATCTTTGTTTTCTTCCTTTACAAACTCTTTCATTATATGTTAGTCTTTTATTGGCTTCTATAGTACATGGTACTTCTAGCAGATCATTTACCACAGATAAATCAAATGATGTCAACTCCGCTATTAAAAGCCCTTCAATTGTCTCTCATTTCTTAACTTATAAAGATCCTACTGATTTGGCATGTAACTACATCTACTTTACTCTACATTGATCTTGTCTCCCAGTTTTTATTCTTAAAACATATCAGGTTCTCTCCCACCTCAGGGGTTGTATATTTTGTCTCTTCTGTTGCGAACACTCTCCCTTGGATCTTTGCAAGTCTGGTAACTTTTCACTCATCAGGTCTCAGGTCAAATATAGCATCCTCAAAGAGATTCCCTAATTACTCCATCTAAAGTAGTCTCCACCTCCTTATTACACTGCCCTATTTACTTCCTTCACTGTACTTATAGGTGTTTTTTTGTTTTGTTTTTTTTTTTTTTTTTACTTGTTTACTATTGTCTTCCCTCATTAGAATATAAGGTTCCTAAGGATATGGACTTTGGAGTTTTCATTAATCATTACCAGTATCTAGAATGGTGCTTGGCACAGAACAGAAAATCGGTGATTGTTAAACCTAAGAGTTCTCTTACAGCAATGAGCATATATTATCTCTGTAAATCTAGAACACAGTAAAAAGCCTGGTACATATGAGAGATTCAATAAATATTTTGAAATGAATGGATTGACTTTACCCACTTGGATGACATTCACTGTGACCTCTACTCAAATGATCTTCGAAGCTACTTATCTAGCCCTAACCTCTAGTTCTACATCTTTATTTAATTGCTAAGTAATTAGGCATAGAACCCATCCTTTTCCAATACAGATTTTTTCCAATCACTGTGGCATCATTTTCTTTGCAAATTATAGACAAATTCCTTCCTTGTACTCAAATCCAACTAGATAGGTTTTTTTTTTTTTTTTTAAGATTTTATTATTTATTTGAAAGAGAGAAAATATGCAAGCAGGCAGAGGGTCAGAAGGAGAAGGAGAAACAGACTCACTGTGGAGCAGAGAGCCTGATGCAGGCCTTGATCCCAGGATGCTGGAATCATGACCTGAGCTAAAGGCAGATGCCTAAACAACTGAGCCACCTTGGGCCCCATTAATACTATTTTTTCCCTTCATTTTCTACATGTATCTTTTTCGATCCCTACTACCAATTTTTACTTCAAGCTCTCCTAATCTTACAGTTATAGCACTGGAGTAGCTGCCTGCCAATTTGTATACCTTTAGTTCCTCCTCTGTCAAATTCGTTCTTCATACAAATTCCAAGACCAACTTTTCCGTTATGTCTCTTCCATCCCATCTTCCATACCAACAAGTATAAACACCTTAGCCTAGCATTCTAAGACCTCAACATCATTTTAACTGAAATCATCAAAAAAGGTATATTTGGGAAATGAGGTGGCAAACTTTTACAGTTTCAGATGTAATGGTAAAAAATTATGCAACTAAACAGGTACATACTGAAGACCACTGAAATATAAGTTCTTTGAGGAACCTTGAGAGACCTTGTTTATATTGTTCATTGCCAATCTACTACCTGGAAATGCCAGGAATACAGTAGATACCAATGAATATTTGTTGAGTAAATGAGTGAATAATTTCAAGATAATTTTTAATGAATGAATGAATGATCTTAAATGAGAGAATGAATGCCAAGATGAATGTAGTGTTCTTTGAAATTCAGTCTGGTATTCAGACACATGAAGACTAGTTAGTAAATTACTTTAGTACAAAAGAAAAGCTAACATTAATCAAGTTCTTTACACTTGTCTAAGATTTTTACATGGATTTAATCTTTATACATCTCACTGAAGTCGTTGGTATTAAAGCTAAGAAAATCGGTATACATAAAGATGAAGTATTTTGCTCAAGTATATGCATTTTTTGAATCAAGAAAAGCAATGAAGAGGGCCTAGTTAGGATGCTGGCTATGAGGAAAGGAAAAAATAAATAGGAAAAATATTTTTAAAGTAGTGTAGAGCAGTAATCGCCACTTCATATCATCATTAAGCACTGTAAATCTGCTTTCAGTAAAATATGAATTTAAAAAATGACACCTATATCAACCTAAGTACTAAATGATAAACATCTTGATATCTTTGTTTTTAGACAAAATTAGGTTTAAGTTCTAATATTTTTGTCCTATACCCCAGTGAATGGATTAAAATATAAATAAAAAAGTTAGCAACATGGACTTGAATCTACTGTGGACCAAATTTACTTCTGGTTGATTCTACAGCTACATTTTGCATTCTAGACATTCACATCATTCATGAAAGCCACTGAGACACATGGAAGTCTGTGTAAGTGAGCACATTAGCACATTTCAAATCCAACTTTGATACTATCACCTACAAATGGTGAGTCAAAAGAATTCCCTTAGTTATTAGAGAGTGCATTACTAAAATAAATAAATTTTAATATTAGCACTCATTTGTCTTTAGGTTAATACAAACTAGACATTTTCAAATCACTGCATAAGCAAAAAGCTACTGCAGCACTCTGGTGTTCACCTGTCTTAAGGTAGACTTATATTACTCACCAGATGAGGAATGTCAAGAATACCTAGATTCTTCTTTTATTGCATTAAAAACAAAACTTTTCAAAGCCTTTCTTCAAACATAAAATTTACATTCAAAATGAATGATAAATATAATGAAAATTCAAGTAAAATGTTTTCATCTTACCCTGTCCAGTTCCAGTGTAAACTTCTGGTCCCATGACTGATTAGAAATGGGTTTCCAGCTCGTTTGACCAACCACAGTATTATCTAGCTTCAAAACTGCACATACATCATCTGTAATACAATTTATAGACTTGTTTAAATATTTTAAAACCTTTAAAATAGAGGTACAACTGTTTAACAACAACAGAAGTTTATGATCCTCTCAGATAAGGTGTTTGTTTTTTTATTCTTTTCTTTTTTTAGAGAAGGAGAGAGAGGAGGGGGTGGGAGGGCTGAAGGAAGAGGGAGAGAGAATCTTAAGCAGGCTCCATTTCCAATGTGAAGCCTGACTCTGGGCTCAATCTCACAACTCTGAGATCATGACCTGAGTGGAAATCAAGAATAGAAAGCTTAAGCAACTGACCCACCCAGGTGCCCTGAAAGTAAGGGCTTTCTTTATCCAGAAGCTTTGAATCTTAACTGGGTACTTTTAAACGTACATACACTCCCAACTAGATGCTCCCAACTTATCCTTTTTGTTTGACAAAAACAAAAAGATTAAATGCTATCTATTTTGTATGTGTATATATTTCTATGTAAATACTAATCATCTAGTTTTTCTCCCTCTACACTTCTATTTATAGAGCTTGTTACCTCAGGCAATTTTTATTTTCATAACTTTCCTAAAATCTCTCTATATATACAGGAAAACACTGACATACTCGCTTCTGTACTCTGTAGCAGGTTGAATTGTCACAGGCCTTTTTTCCCCTACCCCCCAGTTATACCTTTGTATCAGAGTTCATAATTACATTTTAGAATGTCTCCAAAGTGCTTCATAAACCTGTTGCCTCATACTTTTACTACCTCCATCCATGCCTCCATTTGTTTGCTAACTGAGCTACTATCCTAGTAGACATGTTTGGTCCCAAGATTATCAAAATCTCAATGTTAATTTAGAAGTGTCACTATACTGTTAAAAGAATCAAGTCTAATAGGCTTTGAACACCTTCAGTTTGGCATATAGAGTGATATTCAAAATTTTATTCTTCCTAAAGAATTAATGCAATATGTCATTCAGTTTCCTAATACAACTTCAATAAATTTGGTTGTTTTTCTTACAGTATAGCTTTTAAGATTTTAAAAATTAAATTATAGAAATCGTAATTGTAAAGCTTTTTGTTCAACTTTGGCTCTTCCCATTGCTGTCCCCATTGCTATGTCCTTTGTATAGACCCTTTAATTTGTTATATGATTTTTTAAAAAAAAAATCTGGTTACTGAACTGGACAAGTCGTCGGTTTTTAGGAGATTTCGACTACTTCCACTTTTACTTTTACTTGTTCTGCTCATGAAAGATGATCTGGTTTCACTTGGACTCCAACCAGGTAGTGCAACCGATGTTGCTTTTGACCGTCCAGGGACATTCTCTAGAATATCTTGACAGCCCATAAGACGAACTTCCAAAGTACCTGTTTATCATCAACAAACATCAAATAAGAACATCAATTTTTAAAAAAGCTTTTATTTATTTATTTGAGAGAGACAGAGCACAAGCAGGGGGAGGAGCAGAGGGAAAAGCCGACTCCCTGCTGAGCAGGGAGCTCCAAGCCAGCTGGATCCCAGGATCACCCCAGCCTGAAGGCAGACACTTAACTGACTGAGCCACCCAGGCATCCCAGAACATCAATTCTTAATATAGAACTATGTCTTTGATAAAAAGAAACGGGGGTGGAGGGGTGATGTGCTAAAATAACAAAATCTCTTCTCCCAGAGGACCTGTGAGGTAACTAATCATCTTTCCTATTTTAATTAGAGAAACTTATCGAAAATTCTTAATTAATACAGCTATAAGAAATTTTATGGAAAGAATAGCACCTCCCAAAAAAACTGTCTGTCTGCAAGGCATAAAACAAGTTACATAAACTCTTGTACATCTGAATACTCATTTATATAATTACATGGAAGAATTACAGAATTATGTCACAGACCATGTGGGAGGAGAAACATAAAGCCAAATAATATGCCTATTAGAATGAACATACAGGAATTAGATTAGAAACAAGGAAAACTGTTGTGTTTAGTAGTTATGTAGTTAACACAGAAAAGGACTTTATAAGGGTTTTTCTTTTGCATAAATAAATGGGTTTCTGTTCTATTTGAGATGTAAAATAATATTAACTTTCCATTCTAATAGTTTAGCAAGTGAAATAATTACAGACTAATTATCTAAGCATAAAATAATTGCAATTTCCTTAGGCAAATAAATACTAAAGGTGTTCAAAAGAAAATGAGGAACTGTGAGTCCATCCAGAGATACAGCTTTGTCATCATTTGGGCTAGACTTTGTATACTAGAATTTAAAGATGGTGCTGCAGTATTAAAATTTTAGATATTGGACACTGAATAACATTTAAGGAAGAGTATTTCTTGGTCTCATTAAACAATTAAAGCTTCATTTTATTTAAACATTTAATTATTTAAAGTAACCAAAGGACTTTTAACAAAGTAAAAAAGTGTGGATTTATGCTCAATTCAAACTAAAAAAAATTAAAGTGAAAAAAGAATTAAAGACATTGGATGTCAGGCAATGAAGAACACAGATACTCAAGGAATGGGAAACAAATGAGATGAACCTTAAGACTGCTTGAATTTACTTCCTTGAATATATCTGGGACATAGTACAGGGAAGGGCAGTTTAGGTGCAGCCAAGTGGACTCCCTGGGTTAAAGAGTTAGAACTGAGAGTATTGACACAGAATGAAGACTGAATTGACCAAGGTGGCTAGGACTCACAGGCAGAATAAAAGAAAACAACTCTCAAGAGACAAAAGAACTAAAAAAAAAAAAAAAAAAAGAAAAAAAGAAAAAAAAAAAAAAAGAACTAAGTTGTGGGGAGGGTTTCCCTGATCAGCTATTCAGTCCCACCCCAGTAGCAGAGATTAATTACCCTTAGACTAAATGATGCTCTGGTCTGCATAACAAACCTTAAAAGCAATACTCAAAAGATCAAATTATTTCCAGGGAACTTAACTGTGACCTATAACAAAGCTCAAGAGTACTTACAGGAATACCAAAATATCTAGCACCAAGAAGCTAATACTCAATGTCAGAGATGACTGGGAATGTATGTTTTCTATTGCTGAATTACCAAGTACCACAATATACTGGCCTAAAACAACACCCATTTATTACCTCACAATTCTGTAGGTCAGAGTCTAGGTAGGCTGTCTGCACTTTCTGCTAGAAATCTCACAAGACTAAAATCATCATGTCTGTCAGGCTGGACTCTTACCTATAAGCTCTGAAGAATCTGCTTCCAAGCTCATTCAGGTTATTGGCAGAATCCAATTTCTAGCAGACATAGGATTGGGGTCCCTATTTCCTTGCTACTTGATGGCCAGGAGTGGTTTTCAAGTTCTAAAGGCCATCTGAATTCCTCACTACATAGCTGGCCCTTTCCATCTTCAAGCCAGCAATGTCACATATAATCTTTTCATGATTCAGATCTTTCTTCCCTATCTGGCACTGGCCAGAGAAAATTCTCTACTTTTAGGAGACTCCTATGATCATAATCAGCCTATCCAGATCATTGCCCTTTACCTCAACCCAAAAGCAACTGATTAGTAACCTTAATCACATAGGCAAAATCCCCTATGCCATATAACATAATATTATCACCAGTGATATCTCATCATATTCACAGAAGAGGGATTCCATGGATCATTCTTAAAATTCTGTCTATCTTGCCTAGCAAGCAGATAAACAGAAAAATATGATCCATACTAAGAAAAAAAAAATCAAATAAAAATCGATCCAAAACTGACATAAATGTTAGCATTAGCAGATAAGCACATTCCTACAATTATATTCCATCTGTTCAAAAAGTTGAATACAGACAGACAAGAAATAAAAAAGATCCAAAACAAAATTTTAGAGATAAAAACTACCATGTTTAAGATTTAAGGAAAAATATACTGGGATGGGATTGGTGGCAGGTTATACATTGCAAAGAAAAGGCTACTGAACTTGAAGCAGTAGAAATTATCAAAAATAAGAGAAAGACTTGAGGGGAAAACAAACAAACCAATGCATATGTAAAATGTGTTTTACTTCAAGTAGCCTAATATATGTGCAGTTAAGTCCCTGATGAAGAGCAGAGACTGGGGACAGAAATATATTTGAAAAAAATAATGGCTGAAATTTTTCTACATTTGATGAAAGTTATAAACCTAGGAAGTATCCAAGAATTTCAATGAAAACCAAGCAAAAGAAAAAGAAGTAACTCACATGAAAGCATAATCTTAATTTCTCTAAACAAATAAAGAGAAAATATTAAAAGCAATCAGAGAAAAAAAGACATGTTACAAAGTTTAGGATGGCAGTGGATTACTCATTAGAAACCATGAAAGCAAGATAGAAAAGTAACAACTTTAAAGTACTGAGAAAATGAACAAGCAAATAAACTGTGAAATTAGAACTCTAGACACACTGATATCTTCCAAACATGAAGACTTTGCAGATGTTAAAATGGGTAAAGAATCCATTATCAGTAGGCTGCCATATGATATAGCCATATCATTCCTAAGTATTTACCCAAGTGAAATATACATTTACACAAAAACTGCACAAGTATGTTATTAGCAGCTATATTTGAAAAACTACAAAATGGAAACAAATCAAATATCTCTCATGGGTGAATGGATAAACTGTGGAATATCCACACCTGAATACTAATAGTAGAGAGGAACCATTGATACACGCAACATAGATGAATAACAAAGTAATTGCTCAGAGTGAAAAAGGCCAGAAATCCCTCTCCCAAAAGAAGACAGTATAAACTGTATGATTCCATTTATATAAAATTCTACAAAATAGAAACTAATAGCAAGTGATAAAAACAGGTCAATGATTGCCTGAGACAGATGTGGGTAGGGAGAGCATGAGAAGAGCAGGAAAGAGGGATTACACAGAGGCACACAAGGACAATTTTAGGATGATGGATACTTTCATTATATTGATTGTTGTGATGGTTTCACAAGTATAAAATTATGACAAAAACCTTCAAGTTATGCACTTCAAATAAAACTGGATGTTGATGATGGTGACAACTATATACATTTCCTAAAAGCCCTAAAACTGTGGGTGAATCCTACAGTATATAAATTATGTCTCAATGAACTTATTAAAGATGGAGCGGGAAGCTCCAATTTAATGTTTGGTTAGGCTATGGAAATCTTCTTTAATTGTGAAGTGTTAAAGCAGATTAAATACAATAGATAGCATTTTAATTTTAGTTCAAAAGAATCAACTTGTGTCTGTGTGTTGTATTTGCTTTTTTATTGTTAAACTGACAAACTTAGCTCATTTCCATTGTACATGCTTAGCTGTAAAAGTCATCCTGGGGAAACTGAAAACATCTGGTCACTACTTCAAACCCTGGTAGCTTATTAAATATTTTAGTAATTTCAATATATTAGGAGATGACAATGCTCAGCACACCTGCTTTCATTTAGGAAAAAGAAATCTAGAGGGATTTAAGCTCATTATTAAGCATCTAGAAGTTCTTTTCATGAGGTGACAAGTTGCAATTGTATATAACCATATTAGAAATAGCTTAAAATTAATTTTTTATTTTTATACCCCACAATATGAAATTTTTAAAACAAGTAATCCAAAAACTAAATGTTTATATTCATAAGCAGTAGCTATGAACTCCATTAGAACATGTAAACGCTTTTTTATTTTTTTAACATTCTGAAAAAAACTATTTTATATCCATTTTACTAATTCAGTACCTGACAATTTTTTTAATTCTGAGGAAATTTTCTTTCATAAAAACTAACAGATGTCTCAAAATGTGGACCAAAAAATTTAATACCTTAGATCAAAATAGCACCAAATTTGCAAATTTCAATTTATAACCATACAACCACAAAAGAAATCAGAGTATAAATGACAAACCACAAATAATAGCATGCAGTGAGAAACTCAGGAGGGTAAATGCTCCTGCTACTTGTCCATGATAATTTTTTTTTTTTAATTCATGAGACACAGAGAGAGAGAGAGAGAGAGAGAGAGAGAGAGAGAGGGAGGGATACAGGCAGAGGGAGAAGCAGGCTCCATGCAGGGAGCCCAACGTGGGACTTGATCCCCGGTCTTCAGGATCAGGCCCTGGGCTGAAGGTGGCGCTAAACCGCTGAGCCACCTGGGCTGCCCTGTCCATGATAATTCTTCATTGTGTCTAATCCTTTAAGCCCAATACTATTTCTCTTCCTAGTTACTCTACATTTAGTTTAAGGTTCACAAGAATTAACTAATTCTAAGTTTCAGTATGAATTTAAAAGGAATTTTTTTAAAAACCAAAATGTCTTAAGAATTGTAAGATACTTCCTTTTACACTGGTGATTTACATCACTTTGAATAAAGTTCAGTAAGGCAATGAAGAACAGAAAAAGAGAGACTCCAACTGGTTAAAGAATTGGGGAGAGGATAATAGATGCAGAGAAAGCATTTGACAAAATACAGCATCCATTCCTGATCAAAACTCTTCAGAGCGTAGGGATAGAGGGAATATTCCTTAACATCTTAAAAGTAATCTATGAAAAGCCCACAGCAAATATCATTCTCAATGGGGAAGCACTGGGAGCCTTTCCCCTAAGATCAGGAACAAGACAGGGATGTCCACTCTCATCACTGCTATTCAACATAGTACTAGAATCCTAGCCTCAGCAATCAGGCAACAAAAAGAAATAAAAGGCATTCAAATTGGCAAAGAATAAGTCAAACTCTCCCTCTTCACCGATGACATGATACTCTACATAGAAAACCCAAAAGACTCCACCCCAAGATTGCTAGAACTCATACAAATATTTGGCAGTGTGGCAGGATACAAAATCAATGCCCAGAAGTCAGTGGCATTTCTATACACTAACAATGAGACTGAAGAAAGAGAAATTAAGGAATCAATCCCATTTACAATTGCACCCAAAAGCATAAGACACCTAGGAATAAACCTAACCAAAGAGGTAAAGGATCTATACCCTAAAAACCTCAGAATACTTCTGAAAGAAATTGAGGGAGACACAAAGAGATGGAAAAATATTCCATGCTCATGGATTGGAAGAATTAATATAGTGAAAATGTCAA
This sequence comes from Vulpes lagopus, assembly GCF_018345385.1. Taxonomy (NCBI): domain Eukaryota; kingdom Metazoa; phylum Chordata; class Mammalia; order Carnivora; family Canidae; genus Vulpes; species Vulpes lagopus. The sequence continues at coordinate 148,554,913 of NC_054826.1, forward strand.
TGTTACCCAGGGCAATTTACATGTTTAATGCAATCCCTATCAAAGTACCATGGACTTTCTTCAGAGAGTTGGAACAAATTATTTTAAAATTTGTGTGGAATCAGAAAAGACCCCAAATAGCCAGGGGAATTTTTAAAAAAGAAAACCATATCTGGGGGCATCACAATGCCGTATTTCAGGTTGTACTACAAAGCTGTGGTCAAGACAGTGTGGTACTGGCACAAAAACAGACACATAGATCAATGGAACAGAATAAAGAACCCAGAAGTGGACCCTCAACTTTATTGTCAACTAATATTTGACAAAGGAGGAAAGACTATCCATTGGAAGAAAGACAGTCTCTTCAATAAATGGTGCTGGGAATATTGGACATCCACATGCAGAAGAATGAAACTAGACCATTCTCTTACACCATACACAAAGATAAACTCAAAATGGATGAAAGATCTAAATGTGAGACAAGATTCCATCAAAATCCTAGAGAACACAGGTAACACCCTTTTTGAACTTGGCCACAGAAACTTCTTACAAGATTCATCCATGAAGGCAAAAGAAACAAAAGCAAAAATGAACTATTGGGACTTCATCAAGATAAGAAGCTTTTGCAAAGCAAAAGATACCATCAACAAAACTCAAAGACAACCTACAGAATGGGAGAAGATATTTGCAAATGACCTATCAGATAAAGGGCTAATATCCAAGATCTAAGTAGAACTTATTAAACTCAACAGCAAAGAAACAAACAATCCAATCATGAAATGGGCAAAAGACATGAACAGAAATCTCAAAGAGGAAGACATAGACATGGCCAACAAGCACATGAGGAAATGCTCCGCATCACTTGCCATCAGGGAAATACAAATCAAAACCACAATGAGATACCACCTCACACCAGTGAGAATGGGGAAAATTAACAAAGCAGGAAACCACAAATGTTGGAGACGATGTGGAGAAAGGGGAACCCTCCTGCACTGTTGGTAGGAATGTGAACTGGTGCAGCCACTCTGGAAAACTGTGTGGAGGTTCCTCAAAGAGTTAAAAATAGATCTGCCCTACGACCCAGGAATTGCACTGCTGGGGATTTACCCCAAAGATGCAGATGCAATGAAATGCCGGGACACCTGCACCCCGATGTTTATAGCAGCAATGTCCACAATAGCCAAACTGTGGAAGGAGCCTCGGTGTCCATCGAAAGATGAATGGATAAAGAAGATGTGGTTTATGTATACAATGGAATATTACTCAGCCATTAGAAACGACAAATACCCACCGTTTGCTTTGACGTGGTTGGAACTGGAGGGTATTATGCTGAGTGAAATAAGTCAATCGGAGAAGGACAAACATTATATGGTCTCATTCATTTGGGGAATATAAAAAATAGTGAAAGGGAATAAAGGGGAAAGGAGAAAAAATGAGTGGGAAGTATCAGAAAGGGAGACAGAACATGAAAGACTCCTAACTCTGGGAAACGAACTAGGGGTGGTGGAAAGGGAGGTGGGCGGGGGGTTGGGGTGACTGGGTGACGGGCATTGAGGGGGGGCAGTTGACGGAATGAGCACTGGGTGTTATTCTGTATGTTGGCAAATTGAACACCAATAAAAAATAAATTTATTAAAAAAAAAAAAAAGAATTGGGGAGAGGAGCCAACAAGAATAGAAAAGGAAAAAAAATCTCCAGTCATATCAGCTGATTTTCTAAAATGTAGCTTTATTACTCTTCTAGAGATATTGTTTATTTCCAGATATTTGACAACCATATCTTATCAATGAATCATTCAGAAACACTCTATTATTATTAATGCGTTCAGCAATGTGCCATACAATGGTGAAACTTAAGTAATAAGTACAGTTCCTCATCATCAAATAATCTTTACCAAGTATCTTCTGAATCTATAAAGTGTCCTGTGCTAGGGGCTAGGATTACATGTAGATAGATGATAAGGTCTTTGTTCTTCACAGTTCTAATTTTTAAAAATACAGTAAGAAGATGGATAGTAAGGCAGGGATCTTAAACATGGACTGTGCACAAACCAGTTTAATTGTGATAGAAGATTCATGTAGGAATTATAGAAGATGTGACTGGAAAGATAAACACTTTAATAAACATTTAAAACATTTTAAATATAATGGAGGAAATTGACCAAAGGTTCCCAAAGCTTTCTTATTTCACAGCACCCCAGTGTCTCAATTTTTTCACTGGGCTCCTAATCTAAAATATACCTAACAGTTCTATTTCAAAGGATACTGCAACAAACTAGTAACTACTTACAAAAACAATACACATAACTTGAAAGAAAATAATCTTATTTCACTTGCAAAAAACCATGGTTACCTCCTAATGGGATGTTTGTACCTAATGAGCACAGTACAGCTTCTCAAACTCTGGAACTAGATTGGAAACTGCTACCTTCTTTTCTATTCCACATTGATTTTCACATGGTATTTATTATCAGAGCAATGCAAGAAAACCCAGGCATGTTAATAAATGACATCACTGAAAGGAATATAGCTCCACCTCATGCTGTACCTTGAGCTAGTATTTTGGTGACCAGAGGAAGTGAAAATACACTGTTTCCCTCAAAAAGTTAAAATATCCTGTTGTACTTTGTGAATTCATTCTGGCATCCCAGGATAACATTAGATTTAGAAACTCAATTTGGTAACTATAGGTTTAGACTGATTCTAATAGTGGCAACAGCATAGTTTAACCATAAATTTGTCCTTAAAGTTTTAATATAGATGTCCGGCAAAATATAAAACTGATCAATGATACCCAAAGCTACTAAAATGTGTCAGTATACTTTGCAATTCTGAAGAACACTGTCACATCCTCAAAATATCAAATACCATCATTTTTAAGGAAAAGCCTTTGTTGACATTTCCATTGATAATTTAAGGATTTCTAGGGGTGAGAGAAGTCAGTGTAATGAAAATATTTCACATTCAAGTGGACCATAAAAACCTTTGTAGCTGATGGTCAAAGAAAATGGTGCAGTAGCAAAGTCCAAAGGCAGTTTCTCCAGAAATATGGGAAACAAACAAAACCACCACAAAGTAGCAAAAACTGTTAAGTCAAGTGTATGAGACATTTGCAAAACAGTCAAAGGTTTACTGTAGCCAAGCAAATGCTTAATAAAAAAAGCAATGAGTACTCTAAATAGGAGAGCTCTGTGGTATTTTAACTTACCTTTGCCTCATCCTCCCCCTACCCAAATGGCTTGTTGATGGTCATCAACACAGCAGTCTACAGATAAAAATTCATGCTCAAGAAAAGTATGGTTATCTGCTTTGACCTAACTGAGGGCTCCCTTAAAAGGACTAACACAAAGGTATGTTTTTCTGTTTATTTGTATTTTGCCTATCTAGGAGATCTCTAAGGGCAGAGAAATAGCTAAGTGGAGAGCATTTAATAGCAAATGAACCAGACACTGCAGCCTGGGGAAAAAGATATGAATTGGGACAAACAATAAGATATCCCAAAGAGTCTTGGAAGAGAATACAGAGTAAGACGTTTTGAAAAATAAGGACTTTGCAATACTTCCACTGGGAAACTAGAAGGCTAGGAGAAACAGACATTCTCATAAAAGACCTGAGAAAGCCCTAAGCTCTCATATCTGGCTGATCTTCGAGTTCTGTGTGAGCAAAGGCATAGTTGACAATGCCTGACTGACCATTAAGGATATGCCCCAGCACACAAACACGGAGCCCAGCTGCAAAAGCAGGGCAATTTTTTTTCTTTTTGCCTGCATGCATTAAAAGAAATGTCTGACAAAACACTAGTTGACTACTAATTTAATGGAGACTTCTGTGACCATACATGACAGTGAATACAATCCTTACAAAACAGCTTATAAAAGCCCCTAAACAACTATACTCCACATAAACAACAATAAAAAATTCTAGAAGGGGATTATCTTCCAGAGTTACACATTATAATATTCACAATATCCAGTTTTTAATAAAAAATTATGATGTAAGCCAGAAAATAAAGGAACATGGCTGATTGACAAAAAAGACAAAAATTAATAGAAACTGAGGAAGCCAAGTCATTGGATTTTCTAGACAAGGATTTTATATCAAGGACTATATATCAAGTATCTTACATACAAAGACCTACAAAAAAAGCCCCAAAGCAAACAAACAAAAGAAAGAAAAGAGTATTGTATTTTGACAAATAGAGAATATTAAGGAAGATACAGAATTACAAATAAGAATGAAATGAAAAAAAAAAAAGAATGAAATGAAATTCTAGAGTTGAAAAGTGTAATACTGAAATTTTAAAAATTCACTAGAAAAGGTCAGTAGTAGATTTGAGGAAACAGAAAAATCAGCAAACACGAAGATGGGTCAATTAAAAGCACCCAGTCACAGGAACAGAGAGGGAAAAGAAACAAAAGAAAGTGAACACAATTCTATGTTATTGAAGTAGCTGAGTAATGAGGGGGATTGCATGAAGAAATATACTGATAAAAATTACAGCTGACTTTTTATAATAGAAAAATAGAAGCCAGAAGAAAATGAAATCACATTTTAAAGAGCCAAAAGAAAAAAAAATACAAATTTCTATATCCACTAATAATATTCTTAAAACATGAAGTTGAAAAATACAGGAAAAAGGTGAAAGAATGACACTAGCACATCTTCTTTAAAATACATGCTAAATGGAAATTTATAGACTAAAAGGAAATAGAGAAAATCTTAAGTACAAGATGAAGAAAATACTCAAGGATGATGATTTTTAAGGCATATGTAGAACTAAAATATATTACGACAAGAATACAAAAAGGTAGAGTGGAAAGATTTGAAAAAAATTTTTTTTTAAAGATTTTATTTATTTATTCATGAGAATACACAGAGAGGAGAGGGAGAAACAGAGACACAGGCAGAGGGAGAAGCAGGCTCCATGCAGGGAGCCCGATGTGGGACTCGATCCCCGGTCTCCAGGATCACACCCTGGGCTGCAGGTGGCGCTAAACCACTGAGCCACCGGGGCTGCCCTGAAAATATTTCTTCATAAAATTCTTAGACTGATTTAGAGTTAAGAGTACATTGGGATCATAGACTGTAAATAAGTTCAATATGGATATCTGATTCTCTAAAGAAAGCAATAAACACACACACACATACAGGCCTAACTAAAAGACTGTTATGGGAGATGAAATGGAAAAACAGAGGGTTTATTTTATGAACAACTACAAAGGGCAGGAAAGATGCTATTCAAACATCAAGTAAATATATATTAAAAATAATACTAAAAGAAAAAAGAATAAAAATAATACTAAAAGGAAAGTTTATAAAGGGCACATGGAAACTTTTGGGGGTTGTATCAAAAGTTACCAAATTGTACTCATCAAGAGTGGGCAATTTATGTATACAAAGCTGTTTAAAGGGCAGCCCCAGTGGCACAGCAGTTTAGTGCCGCCTGCAGCCCGGGGTGTGATCCTGGAGACCCAGGATCGAGTCCCACATCAGGCTCCTTGCATGGAGCCTGCTTCTCCCTCTGCCTGTGTCTCTGCGCCTCTCTCTCTCTCTGTGTCTCTCATGAATAAATAAATAAAATCTTAAAAAAAAAAAAAAAAAGCACGGGCTTAAGTCACATTAAAAAAAAAAAGCTGTTTAAAAACGGGAAAATATGGCAGGCTAACAACTTCAATCAGATTTTCAGGACAGATAAAAAGAAGAGTCATCTATATAACGAATATAAAATTTTCACTTTAAATAAAAAGAATAGGTTGAAAATGAAAGGATGGAAAAAATCCTAGGAAAACATTTTGCTAGGTTACATTGAGCATGAGAAGAATAATGGCGCTCTACTAACATTAGACAAAGTAAACTGTGTGTCTGAATATTTTCAGAGATAAAATGGAATATTTATAATGATAGTGTAATTGATCAATATGATATAACAACACTAAATGGGTATGCTCCTAATTAAAAACAAAATAAAAAGCAGGAAGTAAAACGATGAAACTAAAGATAGTCTGTAACTGAGTTAACCAATTTGATGCCTGGCTTGATAACTTTAAAGACCCTTATGAGAAGCTTCTTTTTGAGCTCTACTAATGCTAGGCTCTTGGGAGAAATCCTGACAGTTCAAACCAGAGAGGCATGGTTCATGTTGGTGGATAGGGCTCATAGGAGCTTGCTGGTAGGAAGACTCTGACTTTTGATGCTTGACTTACTCTTGTAATTTCAGATACCCATGGAAGCTGTGTTTGCATTTACCTGTGTCTCTGGGCCCCTAAAATGTCTGTATATCAATTAACATTTGTTCTTTTTTTTTTTAAAAAAAGATTTTATCTATTTATTCATGAGAGACACACAGAGAGAGAGAGAGAGAGAGAGAGAGAGAGAGAGAGAGAGAGGCAGAGACATAGGCAGAGGAGAAGCAGGCTCCATGCAGGGAACCCGATGTGGGACTCAATCCCGGGACTCCAAGACCATGCCCTGGGCCAAAGGCAGGTGCCAAACCGCTGAGCCACCCAGGGATCCCCCTAAACATTTGTTCTTAAAAAAAAAAAGTGAACAGAGACAAAGTGACCTCTGGGATACCATGAAGAATATATATACACATGCTATGGGAATTTCAGAATGAGAGAAGAGAGATAAAGTGGCAGAAAAAAATATGTAAAGAAATAATGTCTAAAAATGTCCCAAATATGATGAAAGACATAAATCTACACATTAAGAAGTCAAAGATTCAAAGTAGAGTAAACTTAAGAGATTACTATTTGAGATATACTATAACGAAAATGTGAAAAAAAAAAAAACAAAAAAACAAAGACAGAAATCTTACAAAACTGCAAGGGAGAGGCAAATCACCACTTCCAAGGGATTCTTAAAAAAAAAATAAAAGCTGATTTTTCATCATAAAGTACAAAGGCCAGGACAGACTGGGAATAACAGTTGTAAACTAATAAAAGAAAAAAACTTGTCAACTAAGAATTCCACATATGGCAAAACTAACCTTCAAAAATAAAGGAGAAAATAAAAAAATTCCCAGGGAAACAAAAGTTAAGGGAGTTTGTCACTAGGATATCTGCCTAGAAGAAGTGCTAATGTAAGTCATTCAGATTGAAATTAAAAGACACTAGACAGTAACTTGAAATTGGAGAAAAAAAAATAACACAGGTAAACATAAAAGCCAATATTACTGTATTTTTGGTTTATAACTCTTTGTGCCTTAAAAGACAGATGCATAAAATAGTTATAATGTAAGCTAATGGGCAACACAGTGTATAAACATGTAACCTGTGATACAACATCATAAAAACAGGGAGAAACAGCTATATAGGAGGGGAGTTTTGCAGGTTATTGAAGTTAAAGTGGAAAAGACTTATAAATTCAGGCTATTAATCACTACAGTAACCACTAAGAATAGAACTAGAAAAGGAAACAAGGGAATCAAATTGTAAATTAGAAAAATTCAAACACAAAAGAAAGCATTATCAGAAGAATTCTGAAAAAAAGGATTAAGACCTGTAGAAAACAAATAACAAAATGGCAGAAGTAAGGCTTTTTGTGTATGTTAAAGAATTTGGCTGGTTTTTGTTATTGGCTCCTGGGAGTGAGCCTCTAAACCCTTGTCATTTCCCCAGTGATAGCAGTGTCTTTGTTATTTACGGTGGGTTCCTCAGGTATCAGATTGAGTTAATACTAACAAAGTGATTCATGGTGGGCCCCTAGACAGTTTCTGGATGGGGGCTGGCTATGTCAGAAAGACAACCATATGATTAGAGGGTTGGTGCCAATATTAGCTTGACCTCCTGACCTTCAGAGAGGGGTGGGGGACTAGAGTTGATTTCAAACAAATGGTTGAATGATTCAACCAATCACTTCCACATAATGAAGCCACAATAAAAACTGTGGATAATCACAGCTGAAGTGAGATTTTTAGTTGGTAACAGAAACTGATATGCTAAGAGAGCGATACATGCTGAGGACCAGGAAGCTTCACATTTGGGACCCCCCCAGATCTCTCCTTATGTGTCTTTTCTAATTTGTGTTTATAATAAATAATAAAACTGTAATTGTAAAAACAAAAAACAAAACTGTAATTGTAAGCAGAGCTTTCTTGAGTTCCATGAATGAGTTCTATAAACTACTGAGCCTGAGGTGGTAGTGGAACCCCTGAATTTGTAGCCAATTTGTCAGAAGTGTGGATCATTAGGGAAACTCCAAGTTTACAACTTGTGTCAGAAAGAAGGGCAGTCTGTGGGGACTGTGCCATTAACACGTGAAATTTGACCCAATTCTAGGGAGTCAGCATCAGAACTGCACTGCCACATAGGTAATTACCTTAAAATATATATGCATTACACTGTTTAAGTAAAAGGAACTGATTTTAAAAAAAACATTACAGGCTGTCTAAAAGGATTCATTTTAGAATGTCTTTAGATCCAAATCTGTGTCTTAAGATCCAAAGACATCAATTAAAAGTGAAAGGATGGAGAAAGACATTCAGTGCAAATAATAACAAGGAAAAGAAAGCTGGGGTGGCTATACTAATATCAGACAAAATAGACTTTCAATCCAAAACTGTTACAGAAGACAAAGAAGGACATTACATTTTGATGAATGAGTCAATCCATCAAGAAGATATAAAAAACTTACAAACATGTGCATTTAACAACAGAGCCCAAAAATATATGGAGCAAACATTTACATAATTAAAAGGAGAAATAGGCACATAAATAATTGGAGATTTCACTACCCCACTTTCAATAACAGACCTACTAGAATGGCATAATAAAAAAAAAAAAAAAGGAAAATAACAAATGTTGGTAAGTATATGCGCTCTTGGGAATATAAAATGATAATGCAGCCACTGTGGCAAACAGTTTGACCATTCCTCAAAAATATAAACACAGAATTACCACATGACCTCCTAATTATACTCCTAGGTATATACTCCAAATAAATGAAAATAGATGTTCAAACAAAAACATAAATGTTTATAACAACATGATCCGCAAGTCAAAAAGGTGGAAACAACCCAAATACCATCCATTGGTAAATGGATAAAGAAAACTTAGTAGATATCTACATACAATGGAATATTATTTACCATAAAAAGAAATGAAATACTGATATATACTACAAGAACAAACCTTGAGAAAAGTACACTAAGTGAAAGAAGCCACAGAAGGCCACAAATTATACAATTCTATTTATAGGAAATATCTAAAACAGACAAATATACACAGACAGAAAATTAATAGTGGTTACCAGAGACTGGGAGAATGGGGAATAGTAACTACTCAATGGAAAAGGGGTTTCCTTTTAGGATGATGAAAATGTTTTGGAACTACATAGTGGTGATGTTTATACAACACTGTAAATAAATACATACATACATACATACTTCTGAATTATGTATTTTAAAATGGTTAAGATAATAAATTTTGTTATGTGTATCTTATCACAATATTTTAAAAATCTGTGCATACTTTCTTATTCATTTATTAAAACAGGACCAGATGTACACAAAAAAGAGATGCACCAAAAATAATTAGGAGATGTATGCAACTTACCTGTTAGGGCTGCTGGTTTGGATAGTGTGCTATACTGGTTTTGTGTCGAAATCATACTTTGACGTGGACTTAGTGTTGGTGATGCAACAAGTGAAAGCTCCTCAATAATAATACTGCTTTTGGGATGATTCTTGGGAAGTTCATTTAACCTTTGCTCTAATGAATACTTTAAAAGGTCCAACTTCTGACTTGATTCATTAAATCTTGCTTGGGCCTTGAATAGGGAAAAGACAATTGTCATTTAAAATAATTACATTCTTTGAATAATGTATTTATTAAGTTAAAATATTTAAAATTACTTCTGAAAGTGCTTTCCTGTCTGTTACTTTTCCTGAGCCAAGTAATTTCATTACATTCTTTGCACCTTCTGCTACTGCAAACTCTATCCTAAAATGATGCCTTAATTCTTCCATCCGAAGTTCAAGAGGACTTATGACAGGTTTTGCTAGAGGGGGGGAAAAAAAAAAAGCAATTGAACCATTTATTTGGTATTCTCATGTGTAGTGATTAGTGATTAAAACTCATGAAAAGGAAATGATTTCTTACAACTTAAGAGAAAGTTCATTATTAAGAAGTCAATAAACATTGAAGTAATACTTAGACACAATGTTGAAATAAAAAGCCTTCCATTTCAGCCATCAAAACTCAAGACAAAACCATGATACCTCCACCTCTTTAATTTTGAACCAGTGCTTCTTTCCTACATAAAATTTACATGCCCAGAATAATAAGAATGACAATTTATCTCTATTCCATCACCATTATCAAAAGCCAATTCATTGGTCTGGACTGCCTGAAGAATCTGCATTCGTATCACTTCTATTTTTGTCTTGCTGTCCTGGAGCAGTTGCTGAGCTGTGCCATGGAGTTTCCGATCCTATTAAAATAAGTTTGAAATGGTAAGCAGATGAAAAGAAAAAAAATAAAACATTTTCAATAGCTTCTAAATAAGGTCAAATGATTGGCAGCAAGTGAAAAATAGAGTTAGTAGAACACTAAGTAAGTACATTTATTTTAAAAAGCCACCAAACTGATAGGGCTATAAATGAGAAAAACAACTCAGTAAGACAATTTGAGAAAAAGCAAGTGGGTCTTATTACTATTTTTAAAAACTCCAAATTCACATTTATAATTTTCTCTTTTTCGCTTTACACAAAATATGAAGAATTTTCCTGTACCACGGTCAATAATCTCATACTCAGAAGCATTGTATGTAACAGATAGATGCCTCAGTGACTAAGCCTAAACATTTTGAAAATCTCTTCCTCTTCTATAAAATTACAGTTAAAAAAAATTACAGTTAAATTCTCATAGTTTCACATATGTAGGCAAATTTTTAAAATAACTAATCATAGCTGGTATCTGTGTTCCCTTAAATCTGATAAAGGAAACAAGAAACAGCATTTGTCAACATTAGTGACATAATGAGAAAAGTCTCTCTTGAAATTCTTGAATGTCAAAAAATAAGACCTTCTCAATAAAGCAAGGGAGGAAATTATGGTGAATAAACTTGTTATTTTTTAAAACTTCAAGAAAGGTGAATTACATGAAATAACATTACTACCATATCTCAGTTTAGTTCCAGTAACAATGAACATTACTGATGGAGAGGCATGAAAACTTACCATTTTTGGAATTCTAGTCAGCTAAATAACGATCCACCCAAAGATGTCCAAGATGGCAAAGGGAAACTAAGACAGCAGATGGAATTAAGGTTGTTAACCACCCAACCTTAAAATACACAGATAATTTCCTGGATTATCCAGGTGGGCCCAAAGTAATCACAAGCCTCCTTAAACGTGGAAGAGAAAGGCAGAAGAGGAGGGCAGAGCAATATGAGAAGAACTGGACCCACCGTTGTTGGCTTCAAAGACCGAGAAGAAAAGAGCCATAAGCTAAGAAATGTTGGCAGCCTTTACGTGCTAGTAAGATCAAGGAAACAAATTCTCCACTACATCCCTCAGAAGGGAATGCAGCCCTGCCAATGCCTGACTTTAGCCTCAGTGAGATCCATGAGACTTCTCAATTACAAAATTGTAAAATAATAAAGTTATGTTGCTCTAAGCCATGAAATTTATGATAATTTCTTGAAGCAGCCATAGAAAACTAATACAGCAATTTTTTTATGCAATAAAAAAATTTTGTATGCAATAAATAACAAGTTAATACCATCTCTTGCTTAGTTATATTAGTTGTCAAAGTCTAGTAGGCTTCAATCCACAAAAAAAAACAAATGATAAACAAAACTATGCATCAAGTTAGGAAGCACTTATTCACGAAAAAGGCCAATTTTTGCTTATTATTTAAGCACCTCTACTTTTATCACTAAGGTAATCAGTACTGATTTGGAAATAAAATAGGATATAATCAACCTATACTCTCTGAAGAGTTCAAGACTAGAAGCTAAGAAACAAGCATCAGATGTGCAGATCATTTCAATAAAAACACACAGTATATTATGGCACTGTATAAATGAAGAAGATGACACAGTATAAATGAATGAAGATGTGAGGGAAGAAAGACAATACTGCCATTATATAAGGAAAAGAAAAGTGAGCTGATATGTTTTATGATAAATACCAAATTAGGTTGGCTAAAATACAGTGGAAAAAAAAGGAGTTTGCATATTTATGATTTTTTCTTCCATTTCTTTCCTGCTCTGAAGGCCAGTCAATTCAATAAAGATCTTCTAGTCAGATTTCATTCTTTATTAAATATTCAGATTTTACACTGAAGGAGTTGGGCCATATAGTTTACTATAAGTCTCTTAAATATCAATTTACACCATGAAGTAAACACATATACTGTATTTGTTAATTATGGTTTACCATTAAAAATACTTGCTTGAGTCTGGTGTTTGGCTATGACTAATTATATATGCTTTTGAGAATATACCTATTCACCTTCCAAATTTAAAATGAAAATATTTTTCTCTTACTTTAATCCCTCCTTTCCAGTATTAGGTACATCAGACAAACTGAAGATTTGAAAGTTTTTCTGTTTCTTTGAAATCTCATCAGAGTAAGAGAAAAACTTTTAGTATTCCAAAGCTCCTAATTTAATGAGGCAAATATGTTTCACAATCAGATAGACTGGGGTCCAAATCTTACTGTCTTTTTAAACTAGGGTTAGTTATCTAACCTTCTGCAAGATTTGGGTTTCTTGCAGAAATTATGTAATGGGGAAACCCCTCTAAAACATGGAGCTTTTGTAAGCATTAGATAAAACTGAAATTCTATTGTTTAGCACATAATTGGCATTAAAATGTTCTCTTTCAGATTAATAAAGATGATTATCTTATTTCAATGAAGTCCTAATATAAATGTATAAATATCAAGCAAACTATATAATACCATGCTTTTCAATTAAGCCACTCCTTTTACAGTTTTACCACCATGTGAGAAGACAGTAGTTCTGTCATTTACTTCTTTGGAAATGCTTTCTTAACTATTTCAGTTCAACATGCAAAGAAGAGCATTAGTTCATTTTAAAAGTAATCAACTTTTTCCAAACTTCTGAGAGATCTGCACAGATGTCAAAGTATGATGAAGGCTTTTTTAAATGTGACACTGGACATTACCAATCACAGGTGATTTACAGTTACTACTTGTCAGTCTTATGCTTTCCAACATTCAATAAATTTTTACGGTCAGTTTTATGCTTCTATGAATTCAATGGATTTTTTACTGAGCACCTAATACATTCAAAGCAAAAGACAAAGTATATGAATTGGTTTATGAATTACAGAAATATTTGCTTTTATGTTAAGGCTTTGGAAAGATTTTTATGTATAATAGGTTGAATCATGAAAATGCCAATACCTGAACAATTTTGAACTACAAAGATAGCAATTTCATATAGTTTTATTGGTAATTAGCATTCTACAATGCCTGATAGTTGTATTTTGAATGTACAACATTTTTAAATTATAAGTTAAAACATTTATAATATATTCCAATTATATAATATTTTGTTTTATAAAAAGTAATTGTTATTATTTTCTAAATCATAGTGGGACCATTCTAACAAATAAACTACATCACACATGGATTTCTGAAATAAATAAGCCAATCATTATCTTCATTTTTCCATCACATATTTATGGCTTACTTTGCATGTATTTAATGTGGCTACATCCAGTGAAAATACAAAGATCAGTCAGGATTTACCTTTTAAAAGCTATAATTTGGTTGAACAGACACAAATAATTATTGTATGTATCAGAATGTTTAAAGCACCCAGGAAAATTCAAAGGAAGATGGGATGGATAAATTTTAGCTAAGGGAAACCAGAAAGGTTTTTGGGCTATTAATACAGATGAGGAGAGTGAGACTGGGATAGATGGTCAGATATTTCCAATTGAAGAAAAGGTCTGAAAAGACTTGGATGCATTTAAAGAGGTTAACAAGAACCCCATATTTTAATAAATACCTTGAGTTTGTCATCTTAATACATCAATGGAAAACATCTCTTTGACAGGTCTTTTTTTTAAGATATTTATTTATTCATTTATTCATTAATTCATTCATGAGAGATAGAGAGAGGGGCAGAGGCATAGAGGGAGAAGCAGACTCCCTGAGGGGAGCCTGATGCAGGACTCAATCCCAGGACCCTGGGATCATGACCAGAGTCAAAGGCTCAACCACTGAGCTATCCAGGTGCCCCTCTTTGAAATGTCTTATCAAGCCCTCAGATTATTCTGAATACCCATGGTGCTACTTAGAGCCATAAAATTTACATTCTAATATTGATAAAGATGATAAAGAAATTGTGGAAATTATAATTTCAGGTATTAGTAATGCAATGAAAGAGATAAGGAGAGATGGGGCTGCTATTTTATACAGGGTAGCAGTAAAGAGCTTGCTGGAGTGTTAGCACCTAGCAGAAACTGTAATGAAGTGAGAGAAAAAGCCCCATGAAAGTAGTTGAAAGAAAAGACATCTAGGCAGAGACACAGTAAATACAAAGCCTCTGAGGTAAGAGTGTGCTTGATATGTTCAAGAGATAGCAAAGAAGATGATATCGCTAGAGTATAATGAGAGAGAATGAAAGCGTTTTTTAAAGGATAAAATCAGAAAGTAGCCAGAGTAAATCATGTATGAACTTGCAGAGCCACAATAAGGACTCTGAATTCTGTTCTAAGCATGCCAGAAAGCCAACTGAAGGTTCTGAAACAAGAGTGTGAAAATATGACTTGGCTTTTAGAAGGACACCTCCTCTGGCTATCATGTGTGCTGGGGTAGTAGTTTTGTCATAGAGAATTCAATAACCAGAGTCCTGAAGATGATTTTTACCACCAAACTGAACTCATAATCCCTGTCCCTAAATTTGCTCCCCATTGGAAATTACCTATCCTTGTGAAGGGCACCAGCATTGACCAATCTGCCTACATACTTGATCTAAGAATCATCTTTGACTCTGCCTTCTCTCTCATAACCAGACACCACATAATTATTCTACCTAAATAGCTTGACTCTGTCTTCTTTGCTTTCACTGCTATTACAAGGGGAATGAACTCCTACTTAAACTTGCTACCTAAATACTTGACCCTTCTCTAATTAATTCTTCAAGTCTGAGAAAGATGAATGTGAACTTTCTAAATTTCAAATATGATTATGTATTTACTCTGCTAAAAAGTCTTTTGGTAGCTCCATGTATCTTATAAGATAGAATCTTAACTGCTTAATTTTGTCCAAAGTACTTTATAATCTGGTTTGTCTTTCAATTATGCTACACCTCTCACTTTAAGTCACTCACTTAAAGCTTTACTGGTGGAGAATGGGGGGCAGGGGGAGAGTCTTGTTGGAATAATCTGGAAGCCTTTCCCAAAATAAATGTGCTTTCTTCTGGAGATTGAGATTCATTTACCCCTGAGGGCACAGCCTTCCACTGAAGATGCCTGCGACTGTTAAAAGTCTATCTACCTACCTCAGATACGTTGGGTAAGAAAGAAGTTCAGAGTTCCTGTTATAGCCATACAGAAACACTTCCATTTCTAAGACTAAGCCATGCTCTTCAATAGTTCATTACTCTGTATCACTGGGTTTACCCATATCATCTTCCCTAGAAAGTAATTACCTTTTAAATTCCAAACCATCCTTCAAATCTCATATTAAGACTTTAATAATTTCTAATGGCAGTTAAGTGATTCTTATTCACTGATTCTAAAGTAACATAAACATACCACTATTATATAATGTAATTATTTACATGTACCTTTTTTGGATAGTGAAGTTTTTGAAAGCAGGGTAATTATCTGTTAAGTACCTACTTTGTTATAAGGCATTAATTTTATTACATTTATACTCCAGAGCCCAGCAAAATAGCTAACAAACTGTTAAGTCCTTAACAAATAAATTAATATTCCACATAACTTCAGAGTTTACAATGTTCCCTAATCTCATAGAGATAGACTTTGACCCTCTGAGAGGTTTAAAAATGAGAAATGAAAACAAGACCAAATCTACACAGAAATAACTAGCAAGTCTACCTTGGAGCCTTTAGCAGCTGGACCTCCACCTGACCCCTTCTCAAGTTAATAAATCTCCTAATTAAAAATAAAAGGCTATTAGAGTGCCTGGGTGGCACAGTCAGTTGAGCATTCAAACTCTCCATTTCAGCTCAGGTTGTGATTTTAGGGTTGTGGGACTGAGCTCTGCATCAGGCTTCACACTCAGCTTGAAGTCTGCTAAAAGTTTCTCTCTCCTTCTCCCTTTATCCCCACACCCACCTCTCTCAAATACATACATAAGTCGTAAAAAAAAAAAAAGGCTATTGGAAAATTATCTGTTTTAGTAGAATGCTCATAGTTCTGTTCATTTTGGACCTGTGGTTATCATAAGTTACCTATTTGTTTTACTTTTAATATGTCCATAAACCTGTTCAAATTGGGGGTGGAGTGGGGGCAATTACCGATCATTTTGGGAATACAGTGAAACCTATGGCCTTCTCATTTATCCATCTATCAATATACACGTTCATTTTTCCTTTAACTTCAAAAGGTTCATAAACTTATCAATCTAATCCATCAACTTTATATTTTAAAATGTTACTCCAAATGGTAGTAGCTGGGTAAATTTAATTTTTTTAAGATTTATTTTTTTTGAGAGAGAGAGAGAGAGGCAGAGGGAGAGCAAGAGAGAGTCCTAAGCAGACCCACTGCTCAATGTGGAGCTCAATGCAGGGCTCAATCTCATGATCCTGAGATCAGGACCTGACTTAAAACCAAGAGTCGGTGGCTCAACTGAGTATACCCAGGTGCTCCTGAATAAATGTAATGTAATGTAATGTAATGTAATGTAATGTAATGTAATGTAATGTAATGTAAAAGATTTTCTTAGGCAGAGACATAGGCAGAGAGAGAAGCAGGCTCCACACAGGGAGCCCAAAGTGGGACTCGATCCCGGAATCACGGGATCATGCCCTGAGCCAAAGGCAGGTGCTCAACTGTGGAGCCACCCAGGCGTCCTGAATAAATTTAATTTTAAAACACCCAGCATAATATGATACATTCACAGTTCCAAGAACATAGTATTTGCCTTAAAACAAAAAGTCCAAAATAACATTTGATAAAAATGAAAAATGTTCAAAACTAAAGGTCAATACTAAACCTAACAGAGGAAACAACTCTACCATACCCTATGAGTGTTTAAAGTGAATAAAATATGCTATTAAGTCTCATATAATATACCAAGTAGAAACAAATCTATTTCTCTAAAAATAACTTATAAATTCATTTGAAATATGGTATGTAATCTAATTTTCATTATTAAACTTAAAAAATCTTATTAACATAGACACATTTCTTTTTTAGCATCTTTCTAGATTCTTTGGCTGAGTAGGCAGGATGCATGGAATCAAGTAACCCCCCCCCCCCATTTTAAATTCTTAAAACAAAACAAAAATATAACCTAGTAACTTTTATTCTGAAATTACTTAGGAAATATCTATTAAAATATGAAAGAAACATTAATTTGCAGAGGCAAGAGCTTTAAATTAGTTGAGAATACCAAAGTAAATTTTATAAGTGCACCTTTCTAAGACTTTTTGGAAATTTAGTTATAGAACCTTATATTGGAAAGAACCTTTAAAATAATCTGGATCAGTGGTTCCCAGCATTTTCTCTTCTACATTGTATGGCAGAATAAGGACATATTTCCATTAGTAACAATTGCTTGTCATAAAATGATTTTCCATTAGGAGTTACATGCCCATTCCAGATTCCCCAAGAACCCACAGCTCTACTCCAAACAATAGCTACCACTAGAATGTCCTGTTTTTTCATTTGTCCTTTCCTAAAAACCTGTATATAGTGATGGAAAATTCATTAAAGTCTAAATTTTAAAAAATAACCTTTTTGTTTTAGAACATGTTAGGTTCACAGGAAAGTTGCAAACATGGAGAGCTCCTGTGTACCCTTAACTAATATAGCTAAATTTTTTTTCTTGATTGGTTTTGGTAGGAGTAAACAATTTTAAAAACATAATTTAAAAAACTATTTTTTCTAACTTGTTCTATTGTCAATACTTTCAAATTTGAAGGCTAAAATGGTCTTAGAAATCATAATACATTGTTTAAAAGCAGCAAAATCACAGTAAGCACAAAATGTAAAAACTGTGGTACTACAGACCATGAAAAGGATACTTGTTTACAGTGTAGGACCTTAAAGAACAAGGTAGATAGAGCACCTTGTTTGACTTCATCTGGGAGCATGCACATCAGACAACTCACATTTTTCAGCCCTCTGTGCATGTCCACATGACTGTGAAAGTGCCACAAGTACTGATGCTGGGGTGACAAATTTTATCAGGTAGGTGAATTCATACATAAGGAATCTGCAAATAATGAGGACTGTATACATTTACATTTATAGTACTTACCTTTGAAGACCCATTTGAATACATCTGTATCATATTCTCTGCACCTTGTTTTACTTTAAGTTCTATATCCAACTGTTTTTGTAAGGCCATCAATCTATTACTGCTAGTGGAACAACGAGGGTCACTGCTGGGAGTATCTGGAGTCCTTGGGCAATCTGTAAATTAAATAGTATGTCAAAATTACAAATTAGGCTGCTTAAAATGAAAAGTTAATATTCTCAAAGAATAAAGAATTATAAGGTTTGAGATGAGCTTAATGTCACCTAAAGGGAATCTCCTTTTGCTTACAGATAATGCAATATTTCAAGCCAAGAAAATGTTCAGAGTTGCAAGATCATCTGCCAGGAATACACTGCGTCTGTAACTGAATTAGATCATTGCCTCAAGTTTTCCCAACACTATTATGTTTAAATTAAAATAATTTGACTCGTCTATTCAACTACTGAACTAAATCTCTACTTACTACCTGATTGGTTAGAGAACAAAGCATACTTAAACATTATACAAATTCCTCTAAAGTAATTCTTTGTAAATAGGACCAAGGGTATTTCAAATAGAAGGCCAGCATTCTTTATAGTAATAACCTAAACATACGTATTAAAGACTTCACATTTTGTTTTCTACTAGGAGGATGTTCACAATGGAAAGTGTGTCAAGGATACCGATTGAATGATACCACATTGCTGATTGGGGGATATCTAAAGCTTCAAGTCCATGGTTTCTTATAAAGCATACAGAAGTGCTTCTATTGTTAAAATAAAAACAAAAACTTCAAATTGAACCTTCTAATTATTTTGGGTAACCCATTATTGTTGAACTATTTCTACCATATAACTAAAATTCTTTATATTGAAGTTCATCATCTTGTGTTTTATCTACTATAGGTCCCTTGCTTATAAAAAAAGAACCTAGAAGACTAGGGTACTAGACATGGTTTAGTTATAGCCAAGTAACTTGGCTATCATTGGAAAATTATCTAAAGTGCAAGTTACTTAACCTTTCTGCTTCACGGTTAAGGGCAATAAAAGATGGTGCGATCAACTGATTTTAATGAGTGTTTACATTCCTTTAAAAAAAATGAGTGAGTTTAAAACATTTCAACAGGGGCACCTGGGTGGTTCAGTGGCTGAATGTCTGCCTTTGCCTCAGGTCATGATCCGAGAATCCAGAGATAGAGCCTCGCATCAGGCTCCTTGTGGGGAGCCTGTCTTTCCCTCTACCAGTCTTCCCTCTCTCTGTCTCTCATGAATAAATAAATTCCTTTAAAAAAAATCTTTTAAAAACTCAACATAATTTAATTAACTTGCAAAAATATAGGTGCTATGCTAGATACTGACATAAAATACCATTTTATCATTTATATACTATGTTACAAAGTGTAAGTCTTGATGTAAGGGCTCTATAAACTCATCAATCCTCATAAACAGTTCTATAATAAGCACTACCCATACTATAGAAAAAGAAAACTAGGGCACAGAGTGGTTAAGAAACCAGCCCAAGGTCATGGATCTAGTAAGTCAGTTCCATATCAAAGTCTACCTTAATAATTGCTGTGCTATGCTGCCTCTTTGCCATTTAAAAACCTTGTAAATATTATACTAGACTCTGCGTGTGCATATTTACATATATAACAGTATAATTATACACAAATATGTATATGTATGCATATTAATCCTTAAAATAACTTGAGACAGATATTATCCATGTTTTACACATCACAAAACAGAAAAGTCACAGTTACTAGCTGAGATTCAAATTCAAGAAAAGTTTTTATTGTAACTGAATTCCCCACATTACAAAATAGCTGGTCCAAATGTTGATTTTATAGGTGACATACTCATATTAAAAATCTAATATTAAGTATAGATAACTTTTCAGATCAGGCTCACAAAAGAACTACTTAACATACTGCTATGGACAGAATGTTAATGTTCCCTCAAATGCACATGTTAAAGCCCTAATGTGATGGTATTGGCAGCGAGCCCTTTGGGAAGTAATTAGATCAGGATGGTCTCTCTATCATGTAAGGATACAAAGATGCTGTCTGCAAACCAGGAAGAGGTCCATTACCAGAACTCTGAGCCTGCTGGCATCTTGATTTGAGTTCCCAGCCTCCAGAACTGTGAGAAATAAATGTCTGTTATTTAAGCCACTCAATCCATGGTATTTTGTTGAAGCAGCCTGAACTAAGACATATATATCAGAGTGGTTAAGAGTACCTAGGTCTGAATCTCAGGTTTGGAACTGAGATTTAGTACAAACCATATAATAGGGGGTAAAACTACTTAATAGCTCTTGTGCCTCACTGTCCTTATTGAAACAGTAAAAATAGCATCAAGCTCACGGGATTATTGTGATTAAATAAATTACATTTGAAGAGCTTAGAAAAAGGTATGGTGCTTAGTAAATATTCAATAAACATTAACTAGTAGTAGTCCTTATATGAAGTGTAAGCATATCTCCTGTTGTGTCCATAAATGAATTGCACATTACAGTAATGACTAAAAAGTTAGGTGTATTCAGATCTGTGAACAGTTAGGGTTTCTTCTTCTTCTTCTTTTTTTTTTTAGCATAAATGATACTTTTGTAAAAAATCAAAATCACATAAAATTTGGTGTATAAAGTTAATTTATAGTAAGCACATTTAAAAAAAAGAACTGGGATGCATTCATAGAAGGCCCTCTGAGAAATGTGTGGAAATGTGTTGTCTGTAAAATAGTTGATGGTGTTTAGCCTAGGGTGAGAAAGAGAAAAGATTCTTGCCTAAATATTTAATTATATGCTTATGAAAGAAGCTATCCACTTACTATTTCCCCACCAGGCAAAGAATTAGAACAAATAGGTAAAGGTAGTGAGGATAAAAATTTTATCATAAAGAGAAATTCCTTACATTTTAAGTTACCTAACAATGAAAAGATTCCTTAGAGTGTAATAGAATTCCTTGTCTCTGGAAGCATTTACACAAAAGCTGTATTATAATCTGTTAAAGACGCTATATAAGAAATTCTTGCACATTAAAACAGGTTGTACTAAGATACTGGAAAGATACATTGATTCTAATAGTCTGTGAATTTGTAATATTATAAAACCTAACACTATTTTTTATGGAAAACTATGTCCTCAGTTTTAATAAGGATTATAAAAACATAAGAAATAACATAATGATTAGGGGTCTGGGCTCTGAAGGTCAGAATGCCCAGATTAAAATCCTGTGGCTACTGCTTATTGGTGTGGTCTTGATCATATACTTACTTCACATCTCTCTGTTGCAGTTTCCTTAGCCACAAATTGGAGGTTATTGTGAAGATAAGCCTTGTATAGTGCTTAGGCCAATGTTTAGGGCTCAATAAAATTACATGTCAGGGCACAGTTAAGTAGCTGGTATTTCTCCTCATTTAATCTTCAAAGGAACTCACAAAAGTTTGTAACACAACCTCATTTTACAAATAGAAACAACTAAAACTTAGATCAAGTAATTTGCAAAAGTCATAAAACTATATGCCAAGGCAGAAATTTAACTTTAGATAGGTCTAGTTTTATAAAGCCCAGTTTTCACTTATTTAGAAATTAGAGAACCATTTTGCTGTCTATTCAGATTTTGCCTATTTTTCCTTTTACCGAACTACTTTTCTTCTCTCTAGTTTCCTTTCTTATAGGTTACGGTAAATTCTAGCATTATAAAACATGGGTACCAGTATATTTGTTAAACTTTTCTTCATGGTGAAACATATTTCAAAACAGGGATAACCAGAATTCCCCATTAATGTTCTCCTTTCAAAAAAGGGAATGTAAAAAAATTCTGTAAGATGAAATTATTTTTCCACTCTAAGAGCAAATGTTGAATCTATTCTTAAGTACATACTTTACCACTTTAAAAACCCCATGACTGGGATCCCTGGGTGGCGCAGCGGTTTGGCGCCTGCCTTTGGCCCCGGGCGCGATCCTGGAGACCCAGGATCGAATCCCACGTCGGGCTCCCGGTGCATGGAGCCTGCTTCTCCCTCTGCCTGTGTCTCTGCCTCACTCTCGCTCTCTGTGTGACTATCATAAATAAATAAAAATTTGAAAAAAAACAAAACAAAACAAAAAAACAACCCCATGACTGAGAATCAGGTCAAATCTCCATTTGCTGCATTTATTTGCTGTACCTACCAAACCAGTCGTGTGTGGTGGTGGTGGGGGGGGGGGGGGGGTCAGTGGTGGTGGTGGTAGTGGTTGGGATTACAGGAATTATTTGCACTTCTTATCTTCTAAACATTATCATACAATTTAAAATATATGTTATACAAATAACAAGGTTTTTCTTTTTTTTCTTTTTTTTTTTTTTTTAAGATTTCATTTATTCATTTGACAGAGATAGCACACGCAGGGAGAGGCAGAGGGACAAGCGGGCTCCCCACTAAGCAGGGAGCCTGACACAGGGCTGGATCCTAGGACCCTGGGATTATGACCTGAGCTAAGGCACGCTTAAGTGTCTGAGCCACCCAGATACCCCAAATAACAAGGTTTTTAGTATAATGTTTATGTATTAGATCAAAAGAGTCCCAAATAAGGTCCTACTTTCATAGCTAGGCGTTAAAATAAAGGCTTTATGCTGACTAGCTCTAAGCTAACTTTCCATTACTGTTTTTTGTCAAATTCTATGTTTGCTTTAAAAAAATCTTTATCTTTCCAAAATGCAATGTACCTGTTTTCCTTCATGCTACTGTTAACTTAGCTTAGGCAACATTTTTTTCTTCCTTAACCATCCCCCAATCTGATCAGGTGCCCTTTATAATATGTCTTTAAGTATTTTTTTTCTTCCCTTCACTGAAATATATGTATTATACAGTATTAAAATGGTCTATTTTCGTGTCTGTTTTCCCTCTGAGACTACAAGCATCTTGAGTGCTAGGACTTAGACTTAACTATTTTAATGGATTAGTTTAACAGCAAATTAGACACAGAAAAATAGCAGACTAGTACTGAAAAATACGTAAGCTTAAAAATGAAGTGGAGGGAACAGAAAATAAAAGATTAAAAGGACAAAGGACTGAAAAATATCTAAATATATCTTACTGTATTTCAGAAGAAAAAAAGGAAAAATGATGATTCAAAGACATTTCTGTGAAGAGAAAAAGACAAATTTTTCAGAACTTATAAAAGATACCAATCCATGACGTCAAGCTATCCAATCAACTCCAAGCAGATATATATAGGGAAAAAAGTTCATACTTAGACACATCATGGTAAAACTTCAAAAAAAAAAAAATCAAAGACAAAGAGAAAATCTTAAGAGCAGTCAATGAAAGAGTACCTCTAAAGAAGCTACTATAGACAGAGAACTTTTCAAAAATAGCAATGAAAGCTAGAAAACAGAATGAGTTTCTCTATAAGATATAATTATCAAGCTTATATTGCAAATTTTGTGAAAATACCTTGCAAGAATGAAGAAAAACTAAAACACTACCAAGATGGAAAGAATGTCACAAACTCTTAAAAATAAAACTCAAAGTGATACACAAATTGGTATATCAAGAGAAATAAGGAATGAAGAGCACAGAAAATGGTTTACATGTGAGAAACTAAATGTTTTAAAAAGATTTTATTTATTTATTCATGAGAGACACACACACACACAGAGAGGAGAGAGGCAGAGACACAGGCAGAGGGAGAAGCAGGCTCCATGCAGGGAGCCCGACGTGGGACTCAATCCTGGGTCTCCAGAATCATGCCCTGGGCTGAAGGCGGCGCTAAACTGCTGAGCCACCCAGGCTGCCCTACATGTGAAAAACATTAAATGAGTACTATATAAATCAATTTAAAAAGCCATGTAAGAGTTTTAAGAAAGCAAGAATAAAAAATAAGCCAACAATAACAGATATGGGTAAGCCGAGGTATGCTAAGGCCTCTGAATTATATAGAGATGGGAAAGAACAGTGATTAACACGAGTCTTTAATAAGCATGCATTTTGTACTAAATTAACCAAATTTTCCAAAATAATTGACTATAAAAATGGCAAGAAAGAAAAGGAAACACTGAAAGCACAAAATACAAACCCAATTACATCAGTAATTATTTAAATATAATAGACTAAATGATTTAGGTAAAAGACAAAGATCTTACAATGATTAAAAAATTAGCCTGGGTAAAAACAAATAAAACTAAATGCAACTATATGTGGTTTACAAGAGACATATCTATATCTAAAACATAGTAATACAGAAAAGCTGAAGTAAAAGAGTAAAGATATTCCATGCCATCAATAATCCCAACCCCCAAACTATATTTATAATGGGCAAAAGATATCTTCAGCACAAAAATTACTGGAGAGAAGAAATTCATGTCATAACAATAGAAGGTTCAATTCACCAGAAAGATAATTCTAAATTTGTAGGTGCTCAAAAACATGGCCACAAAAGAAAGCAAAAATTGAAAGAATTAAAAAAAAAAACAGCAACTCCAGATTCCACTAAGTATTAACAGTGTTTTTGGTAATGAAATGAATAAGCAGACACAAACCCAGGTAAAGATGCAGATTTTAACATAAATAAATTCTTAACCTATAAATATACTAAGAATAACACCCAACTGGAGAATATGCATTATTTTTTTTTGGCGCACACAGAACAAAGTCTCAGCAAATTTCAAGGGAGTACAGTGTAATTAATTTAGAAAAAAAAATGTAGAAAAAAATCCATATATAAAGGATAACTACAAAGTCTCATGTTTAATTACTAAGAAACACACTTTTAAATAGTTCATGAGACAACAAAAACATAATGATAATGAGAAAGTATTTCAAACTGATTAAAACTTTAGGTGGTATCAGCATGATGGGTCATAGATGTTCCTCCTTTTTTAATAATAAATTAGACACCCATGTATGAAAAGAAATGCCTTTGCTGAATTTGTGGTATCCAGTACCAGAGGCCAAAGGACCTGGGAGCAGTCTCGCCCACATTAGCACCCAGTAATAGGCAGACAAATCTTGGTAATTCAAAATGAATCAAAGACTTAAACACAAGACCTAATACCATAAGACTCTTAGAAGAAAATGTAGGAAAGAGCCCTCAATAATGGTCTTGGCAATAATTTTTTGGATGTAACAACAAAAGCAAAAATAAACTCAATCTACATAAACTAAAAAGTTCTGCAAAGGAAAAAAAATAAAGAAAAAGTATCCTTGAAGGCTGTGGAGATACAGGAATCCTTGTATATTGCTGGTTGGAATATAAATTGGTTTAGCTATTATGGAAAACAGTATGGAGGTTCCTCAAAAAATAAAAAATAGAACAACCATATTCAGCAATCCCACTCCTGGGTATATATTTAAAAGAAATAAAGCCGTATCTAAGAGATATGTGCACACCACCCATGTTTATTGAAGCATTTATTCACAATAGTCAAGATCTGAAAAAAACCTAAAGTCTATGGCCATACCACCCTGAATGCGCCTAATCACATCTGAAAACAACCTAAGGGGGATCCCTGGGTGGCGCAGTGGTTTGGCGCCTGCCTTTGGCCCAGGGCACGATCCTGGAGACCCAGGATCAAGTCCCACATTGGGCTCCGGTGCATGGAGCCTGCTTCTCCCTCTGCCTATGTCTCTGCCTCTCTCTCTCTCTGTGTGACTATCATAACTTAAAAAAAAAAAAAAAATGAAAACAACCTAAGGATCTATCAATAGTAGTATGGATAAAGAAGGTGTGGAGTGTGTACCGCATGTATGTATATATACACACATGCAAAATGGAATATGTATTATTCAGCCATTTAGGACATGGATATTGAGGGCATAATGCTAAATGAAGTAAGTCAGACACAGAAAGACAAATATTGTATGATATCACTTATATGTAGAATCTAAAAAAGCTGAGATATCACAAAATAGAATATACAATGGTGGTTACCAGATGCTGAGGGTGAAAAAATTGAGGATGTGTTAAGGGTACAAACATGGAATTGGTAAACAAATGGGTCCTAGAGATCTAACGCACAGTAGAGTGATTACAGACGATAATGTTTTATTATAAACCTCAAAGGTACTAAGAGACTAGATCTTAATTGTTCCTACCAGAGGTACTAAGAGACTAGATCTTAATTGTT
Source organism: Vulpes lagopus (assembly GCF_018345385.1). Lineage (NCBI taxonomy): Eukaryota > Metazoa > Chordata > Mammalia > Carnivora > Canidae > Vulpes > Vulpes lagopus. Next base: position 148,581,413 of record NC_054826.1, read on the forward strand.
CCTACCACAAAAAAAGATGTGATTTGATAAAGGTGTCAGCTGATGCTATGGTGGTAATCATATTGCAATATAGAAATGTACCAAACCAACACTGTTGTAAACTTCAATGTATACAATGCTACATGCCAATTATGTATCAAGAAAAATAAACTTTTAAAATTTTACATATGGAAAATTTTGTGATGCAGTTAAGTAATACTGAGAGGATATTCATAAACCCTGAACATATATTAGAAAAGAGAATTTAAAGTTCTAAGCATCTGTCTCAAGTTACTTTTTAAAAAATAGCCAAATAAACCAAAGAGAACAGGAGAAAGGAAGTACTAAATGTTAGGGCAGAGATTAACAAAATCAAATACCCAGAAGAAAGACTCGGTGAAAAAAAAAAATTTTTTTTTTTTTGTAAAGAAGCAGAATAATGAGAAGCCTTAGAAAAGTGGTCAAGGAAGAAAAATGGAGAACATACCCATATTAGGAATGAAAGAGGGAATAGTCCTACAGATATATGCTGACTTTAAATGGCTAACACAGATATTATATAAATTATATCAATAAATTTGAAAATTATATTAAATGGGGAATATTTTAAGAAATTAATTTCACCAAAAATAACTTTTTAAAAAGAGAATTTCCTATAAAATTCAAAGTGCTGGGACACCTGTGTGGCTCAGTCAGTTAAACATCTAACTCTTGATTTCCACCCAGTTCATGATTCCAGGGTTTTGAGATCAAGCCCAGCATTAGGCTCTGTGCTGGCAAGGAGCCTTCCTAAGATTCTCTCTCTCCCTCTGCCTCTCTCTGCACGCCTGCCCCCCCCCACTCCAAAAAATAAAAAAATAAAAAACCAAAAAATAAAATGCTATGAGATACCCAAATAGTCCAAAATATTTGCACTTTGTTAAGTACTAACTTCATACTCCATGCTCGCTCTCTCTTGCTTAAAATAAGAGGCAAGTTAAGGGGGAAAACAAAATTTCTCAGTTTCACAGTTGGGAGCTAGGAAGAAGGCACATGGTGCATGTGACCAAATTCCAGGGCAGATATAAGTAGATATCTGTAGCTTTACCTTTCTGAGAATGCTTTTGCTTTTCTGATAAAAAGAGACTTGTTAAGCTCTTATTATCCTGGTGGATTAAAGCTTGGATTTTAGTAAGAGCCCAAAAAAAGGATGTGGGAAAAACCTACAAAGTGGGCAATCAGATCAGAAAAAACTGAATTTTTTTAAGAAAGATTTTATTCATTTATTCATGAGAGACACATAGAGAGGCAGAGACAAGAGACAGGCAGAGGGAGAAGCAGGCTCCTTGTAGGGAGCCCAATGCGGGACTTGATTCGGGGACTCCAGGATCATGCCCTGAGCCAAAGGCAGAGGCTCAACCACTGAGTTACCCAGGCATCTAAGAAAAAACTTAAAGACAGACATCTTAAAAGGTATCATCCATAATGGCCGAATTATTTGTTGACTTGTCTCTGGCTTGGGATGATGGTGGGGAAGGAGAATGGATATTCTTTAAATTCCTACTACTCTCATGTAGGTTTGACACAGAAAATCATACTATCTACACGGTCCCCAAAAATTTGGCTTAAATTTATTTTAATTGATAACACTTCCAGGTGTTATCTTTTGGTGTTTGCTTCTTTTGGTTGTTATCTTTTGGTGTTTGCTTCTTTTGGTTATCTTACCAAAAGAAATGCAAATCTTCTTTGAAAACATTCAGACCAAGGGGCGCCTGTGTGGTGCAGTTGGACAACCTCTTGGTTTCTGCTCAGTTCGTGATCTAAGGGTCATGGGACTAGGTCCACATCAGGCTTGGTGCTCAGTGCAGAGTCTACTTGAAATTCTCTTTCCCTCCCCTTGTCCCTCCTGCTTGTGGTCTCTCATAATTAATGAATTAATTTAGACCTAGAAGAATTCCCACAAAGTTCTAGTGAAAGTATGTACACAATTAGAAACCACAAAGCTCAGGTAGAAAAAAAAAAAATTCACCATGAATGAAAAAAGCTACAGGAGTAGTATGGCAAAAATTTCACTTATTGTCATTATCTTATACTGAGTGTAAAAAAGCATATTTAATATGTAAAACTAAATACAAAGGGTATCAAAGGAATGATCAGGATAAGACCTATCAAAAATTACCAAGATTAACAAAACAGAACTTCTAGTATTAAAAAATATGTAACAGAAATAAGAAATACAATATATGTGATCAAGAGCAAACTGGACACAGGTAAAAAGAATACCAGAGAAATGGAGATATACTTGAAGAAATTATCATGTATCTAACTGGAGTTCCAAAATGAAAGATTAGAGGGAATACAGGAGCTGCAATATTAAAAACAAAACAAAACAAAACAAAAACAAAAAACAAAAACCAAAAAACCCAGGGGCTAAGAAATTACCATAACTGATGAAATATGCAAATCCCAGATTCAGTAGAGTAGAAAGTAGGAAAAAAAAAAAAGAAACAGTAAATGCAGGTAATAATTATATCTAATTCATGGACCTGAAGATCAAATGATAGAACTAGAATATGGACAGCAATGGCCTACAAATTAAGAGGAGTTAGGCAAATTGGAGTTACAGTATTGCATGTATGGTATGGGAAGAGGGAAAAAAAATCATTCAGAGTCTAGCTGAAAAACAGAAATCAAAGGGAATATAACACAGGGAACTGCGTACATCATATATATCCAGGTATTATGCAAAGGACAAAGGACAAAATAGTAACAAAGTTAAAGAGCTTAGTCAGGTGTACTACTTTGGAAGTCATCAAAAAACACGATGTAGTTAAAATATCCCTAGCATTGAGATTTTCCAGAGCCAGAATGATGAGTAAAAATTAAATTTGTTACTAGTTTTGCCAACACTGTGTAGAGCAACAGATATGCTGTTTTGGTGCTTTCAATATTTTCTCTAAAACCACAACTGAGTAGTTGGCTTCAAAGATGAATTAGAGTTCTAGAATATAGGAGCAGTCCATATGCTTAAAATGATCCTGATTACTTAAGGGCCAGCCTTAAACTGTTTCCTTGATTCTTCTTGAGGTATGACCTGAGTCTTCCCAGGCCCAAGAAAGCTTCCTCAGATTCTATTTACGTCCAACAAGATGTTTCATGTTTACAATTAGAAGAGCTTAGGTGCTCATAATTGACCTTCCATCAAGCTATTAAAAACACTTTATTCACAAAACACCCTAGAAAGGACATAAATAGTCCATCCTCAGGTTTCACAACCGAGAAAAACAAGGCCTGGAGGAGATGCAAGTGGTATACAACCACACAATTAAATAATGATCCAATGTGGATGAGATCTCAGATCATATAAGCTTTGATCTTTATTTTATACCCAGCTGGCTTCCAATGCTCAATATTAATGAAGTGCTACTTGTACAACCAGGATGTCTGCTTATAGAACACAGGCTATTTACTTGCTGTATTTAAAAAAACAAAAAAAAAAACAACAAAAAAAAAAAACAAGAAAAATATATGGGCAGCCCGGGTGGCTCAGCGGTTTAGTGCCACCTTCAGCCCAGATGTGATCCTGGAGACAGGGGATTGAGTCCCATGCCGGGCTCCCTGAATGGAGCCTGCTTCTCCCTCTGCCTATGTCTCTGCCTCTCTCTGTCTCTCATGAATAAATAAATAAAATCTTTAAAAATAAAATAATGCAAGAGGAAATATAGTTGAAGTAAACCTAGCCAAATTTATATTAATCAGAGTAGTATGCTGAAGCATTTGCATACTATTTATCTTTTTTTTTTAAATTTTTATTTATTTATGATAGTCACAGAGAGAGAGAGAGAGAGGCAGAGACACAGGCGGAGGGAGAAGCAGGCTCCATGCACCGGGAGCCTGATGTGGGATTCGATCCCGGGTCTCCAGGATCGCGCCCTGGGCCAAAGGCAGGCGCCAAACCGCTGCGCCACCCAGGGATCCCCTGCATACTATTTATCTATCTCCTTCACAAACTTCCATCTGAAGTCTTAACTACTGTTCACTTGCCAACATTCTGGTTTTCACCTGGTACTTATAAATTGATATTTTAAGAATAAACTTCTCCAGAATATTGCCATGTATTACAGTTATATTAACTCATACTTCTCCCCAAATTAAGCATTTGTGTTTAAACAAATACGCTTACTTTATACAGCTGTTAGAACCTGCTCAGACTATAATAAATGCTCATTTACTATTAATGGATGCTTAATCAGTTCTTTTGTGTATTCAGGATGACCTTTCTCATATGTCATCAACTAAAGTAATGTTGCTGAGATCCTCTATAAGTTATAGAAGTATAGAAGTACAACCTCTGGTTTAGCTTAATATTTTACAAAAATAGCATAGATAAGATTGTGAGATGTAATACTTAAGGTAAGCAAATGAGGCATTAAAAAATTTCAGAATCGCTTTATCTGTTATATTACACCTTGAAGTTTGAAAACTGCATATTGTATCTCCTGGTAGAGACAACTTTTTCATTCTGTACCTAACTCTACCTAAGGCATGCATATCTCTTTCATAAATTCTCTTAAAGACGTTGCTACTTTTTCTTTGTTCCTATCTCTGATTACAATAATGTGTGTCATCAATCACTATACACCTGTTAAGACTGGTTAAAAAATATATTAATAATACCAAGTGCTGAAGAGGATGTGGAACAACTAGAGCTCTCATATAGTCCTGATGAGAATGAAAACTGATACAGCAACTACTGAAAACATCTTGAAGTTTTTATTTTTTTATTCCAAGTTTTTATTTAAATTTTAGTTAACAAATATGATTAAAATTGGTTTCAGGTGTAGAATTTAGTGATTCATCACTTAACATACAACACCCAGTGCTCATCATAACAAGTGCCCTCCCTTAATTAACATCACCCATTTAGCCCATCCCCAGCCCACCTCCGTCCATCAACTCTGTTCTCTCTTATGGTTTGCTTCCCTCTCTCTCTCCTTTCCCTTCCTCTATGTTCATCTGTTTTGTTTCTTCTGATGTTAAACATATACTCTATAATATGATTTAGCAGTCACACACCTAAGTATTTACTAAAGTGAATTAAAAACATGTTCACACAAAAACCTGTTAATGCGTAGTTCTAGTAGCTTTACTGATAATAGACAAAAACTGGAAAACCATCTTAATGTTCTTAGATAATAAATAAGTTGTGGTACATCCATATAACAGACTTACTACTCAGCAATAAAAAAGAATAAATTATTGATAAATGCAAAAACCTGGATGAATCTCAAAATGCAATACTCCGAAAGAAGCAGTCTCAAAAGATTACATACTTTATGACTTCCTTTATATGACATTGTTGAAAAGCAAACAATCTGGACAGAGAATAGACCAGAGGTTACCAAGGGATATTGAATGGGGAGAGGATCTGACTATAAAGAAAAAGCCCTGTTCTTTTTTCTGATTGTGGTGTTTAGATAAACCTGGCATATGTTAAAATTTATGAAATGGTTTACCACAAAAAAGAATCAATTTTACTGCATATTAGTTTTAGAAAAGTGTATCATCAAAGAATGTAAGTATTAGGAATCTACAAAACATGTAATCTCATGATTTTAAAGATGAGGAAACAAATCTATGAATGTTAAAAGTGACTTGCTAATTAATGATCACAATTACTCAATGGCAATCCTTTAAGACTTCAAAACTTAATACAAAGTACGGTTACCTCAGAATGAGAAATTCAGTCAGAAACAAAAAATATGTAGAATTATGTAACAAACCAGGCCACAGATTTCACACATATTTTAATACATATAAAATTCAACTACAGTTTTTATGCCACATTTATGTGGATAGGCCAAGAATAAAAAAAATTAAATTCTTACTTCTATTCAAGAAAGACTTTATAAACTGCACCTTAGTCATTAAGAAAAACTCCTTCAACATAGTCATTATCTCAGAATTTAGAGGAATTTCTAAGGTTAACTCTAAAAAATTACCAATATTATTAGTTGTATACTAAATTAGTATTTCACTTCTGGATATTCTAGATAGTAAAGAAAATATCCATTACTTCAATAGGTAAAAAACAGTCTAAGTTTGGTGTAACATAAGAGAATGGAAACAGGTAGAGGTAGAAGAAAAGGAAATAAGATGAAAACAGAGGGGCCTGGGCTATACTTAACAAAATATGACAAATATTCTTACTCTCTTCTTTAGGGATGACACACAAAAGTTTAATATTCAAGATATTGGTTCTTTCCCAAATATTTCCTTTAGGAGTCTCAAGTGTCAACTAAGACTTAGATTGCCACTCCACTTTACAAAGATCCAGTAATCTTTTCATAAGATGCATTCAGCCTCATTCTAACAATATCTGTATAATTCCCATGTGGGATAATAATACCGATGAGACTATCTTGAAGTATATAGAAGGTAAAGAGGGCATAAGCATGAAGAAAACATCAAAAAAAAAATAATTTCTTGCTACTCTTAAGGATAAATATATTTTATCATATATTATAATTATTTTATACACTCTCATATATTTTACCAATAACAGTCCCAAATGATCAGATCTTGATATTATAACATGCAACATCTCAGAGTTTTAGAAGTCTTGAAGTTTATCTTGAATAAAAATCCTTATTTTACAAATATGAAACTAAAGATTAATAGTTAATTATTGCAGAGGTGAATTAAGCAGGTCTCCTAACTACTTACATAGTAATTTTTCACACAATGCAGACTTAGATTTTATCCCTCTTTGAGTCATTCTGCTTGTATACCGCCAAGATGAGAGGAACACTTGTTATTCCACATACTTTAGAGAACTAAAAGCAAAGAACTATGTCCTTGAATCTTGTCAGACCTAATCTAAAATAAATGATTTTGTTTACCTTAATACACAATATAAAACACGTACAATTTTATGGCAATCCAAACTAAAATTAATGTTGAACCACCTATAATCTTGTGTTGTTGTTTGCTTTTACTGTTGTTAAATAAGTAATGAGGAAAAAAAGGAAAAAAAAAAACTTATTACCAAGTTGTGTGACTATACCATTTGCAAAGAGAACTACTTTTTAATGAACTCCAATTTTAACAAAATTGTCAAGTTTATTCCACATAAAGTATTAAAAAAATCATAGTAGAAATTTATATTGTATGTAACATTTGCCCTGCAATTATATGAAAATTCAATATTAAATGATAGTAAAAGGGGCACCTGGGTGGTGCATGTAGTCAGTGTAGTGTCTGACTCTTGATTTTAGCTCAGGCCATGATCTTAGGGTTGTGAGACTGAGCCCTGCATTGGGCTCCAAGCTGGGCATGGAGTCGGCTTAAGATTCTCACTCCCCCTCTCCCTCTGCACTGCCCCACCCACAGGCCCCTAGGCTCAAAAAGAAAGATCAGTAAAGAAAACTGATTTAACTTAAAACTTTTATTCAAGGCTTTGTTCCCTAAGCTATTAAATATTTAAAGCACTATGATAAAGTCTATTTTGCTATTAATTATAAGAATACAAGAGTTTTATTTGCTGGTTTTTCTTTTTTTGAGATACACAACTAAACAGGTCCTATGTTCCAGGCTCTATGATTAGCCTTGAAAAAAGGTGAATAAAAACATGTCTTATCCTCAAGGAACATGCAGTTTAGTGATTTAAACATGTACAGATTTAAACATGTTCAATTACAATGTAACATGATACAACAATGAATGTACAAAGCAGAACAAAGAAAGATAATCAGAGAAAGTCAGGGAAGATTTCACAGTGATATCTGAATTGGCTTTTGAGAAAGAAAAATAATTTGATAGTAGGACTTCAAGGTCATTTCCTTATATGAAACTCTAAGAAAGACAAACCTATAGAAGGTAGATGAATGGTTGCCTAAAGCCTAAAGCCAGGGATGCGGACTGGAGCCTGACAATTATTGTATTCAAGAGTACCACCGATAGGCATTTTATCACATGTAATTTATACTTCAGTAAAGTTAATTTTTTAAAAGGGACTGGGAAACCAAATGTGTTACTCTTTGTGTGGCAAAAATTCTCAATATTCCAATTACAAGGTAGTTATCAGTATTCTGTGAGGAAAAAAATGTTTTCTCTAAATAAACAGAGTTTAAAGCTCTAGCACCATTTCTTATTTTAGACTTCTCCTAAAGAAGTAATGGGCAAAAAATGCAGAGTTTGGCAGAGTTCCAATAGAACAAGCTATTTCTAAGTTTATGTGATATTGCTAAGAAAAGCGTTTTCATAATATGAATTTCCATTTATATATAATTATTGAATGTGTGGGTAAGAGAATACTAGATGAGGAATTTAAGAGTTCTTAGCTAACTTTATTATTCTGGGAAAATTAATTCACATCTTTGGGATTATTTTGGCTTTAAAATAAGAAGACTGATTTCTCTATGATTTCTGTCATTTTTAAGATTCAGTTGTTCTTATGCGGTTGAAATCTCTACATAGAGAGTCTCCAAATGAAATCCCTAAGGTAAATCCCAGATGTTGAAACTGATGCATTAAAGTAAGTTTTATGAAGTACACAGAATATCTGAAGTATTTTATCCAATTTTTTAGATTGGTAATTTGAGGTTCTTAGTCATTTTTGCCTATATCTATTATTTTTTATTAACTAATCTCACAGATACTTCCAAAATTTCTATGATGTTGGATACATTACTGTACATATACCACTCCTTTTATCTGCAAATGAAGACACTGAAGACTATAGAGATTACAAACTTTGCTCAAAATACTATCTTTGCAAAGACAAAACTATTAGACTAATGTGTCTTATATTATTTTTTTAAATAAAAAGTTTTAGAAAGAAAGCATATATAAATGGATAAATATTGGTACAAATATGGGAATTTTTCTTCTAGAAAGATATACAAAAAGTTAGTAAGTGCTACCTTTAGGGAGAGAGCCTAGGTGGAGAGAGGTAATTTTTCTATTTTTACTTTCTGTACCACTGAAAAATTTCCAATATGAACATTTGTTAAATCCATTGTTTAAAATCTTAGGTTGGAGTTATTTATGGGTTATATTTTCCTTTTCTTTTCTATATTTAATAAAAAAAGTAATGTTTGGTTTTTAAAATTTTCTTCTTCTTCCTTTTCAAACAATATGTCTGGTGGCTTAGTTATTAGAGCATGCAGAACAAAGGTCATAGGTTTGATTAATTACGTTTGCAAAGAATAAAAATATCCCTCAGTCACAGAATACATTTTTAACTTTAAAAAGTCATCTGGCAAACTCGTGTTGCTGATCACAAGGATGAATCAGGTAGGAGCATGTGGTTGACTCAATACAAAACATTAATCTTGGAAAATAACTCTCAGTGATGTCTTACTGACAGAGGGTAAGAGAAAAGACAGCAGTGTTACTCATCTCTAAGTAAACATTCCAATTTTCATATTCATCAATTCACTGCACTTCTGAATAGAATATAAACAAAACCTTAACAATCAGAGAAAATATAATTCCTAAAAGCTAAAAACTATTATGTAACAAAGCTTATTCATTTTGAAGATGATACAGTTCTTATTAATGTACTATATAAATATCAAATAAAATACATATATACCTGTAACATCTTCTGGATCTGATACAACAATATGTGCATTTAGTTCCTGTAGCTTGTGATGCAGTTCTTCTAATTTTTTATTTGATTTTTTCAAAATGTTGTCCACGTAAGCCAAACTCTTTTTATCTGTTGTGACTTTCCTCAGATTTTCAGCTCCTTCTTTGATTTTCAGTTCTTTCCTTATTTCTCTCTTGATTCGATCTTTGATATCATCCAGTTTCTGTTGCACCACTGTATCTGAAAAGTCTAATTTTTGAACAGCACTCACATTCTCAGAAAATGGAAGACTTCGGGAATCTCCCTACAGAAAAAAGGGAAAAGATATAAATGTGGTAGTTTAGGAAAGTTAGCTGCTCAGTAAAATGTTCAGCACAAGAACAAAACTGTATTCAGTGATTCTTTATTAAGTATATTACATTTAATTACATTTAGTTACTTCCTTAATAAGCAACAGACTAGTTACCTTTATTATCACCATACAAAATCCTAAGTTCAAAAACTCTGTCCACTCACTAAACAACATTATCTGATAAATTTATATTAAAGTAAACACATCTACACACAAAAGCATCTTAGGGCTGTATAAAGACAGTAGATTTCTGATATCCTATAAACCCAAGTTAGATCCTAACACCTAAGATGTGAATCATGAGCAAGTTACTTGACTTTTCAAACATTCAGTTTAATTGTCCATAAAATCTATATAATACTGCCACGTTCCAGAGATACTGTGATAATCCAAAAGATTTTATGTGAAGCTCCAACTACAATTCTTGGCCCACTGCACAGTCACTCAATAAGTGAAAATTATTACTAAATTCCATAGGTAACATACAATCCTATTTAATCTGCTATAAAAAAAACCTCTTAAAAAACTAATATTGGCAAAAATAAAGTTGTATCTTTATGGACACTTTTTGATTAATGAATTAAACGCATTAGGATTTGGAAAGACTATACTTAGAACTCTATATTATTTCGTGGCTAACTATCCCAATTGATAACTTGGTTAACTCACTACAAAAACATCATTATGGAATGCCTGGGTGGCTCAGCAGTTAAGCATCTGCCTTTGGCTCAGAGCCTAATCCCAGAGTCCCAGGATCGAGTCCCACAACAGGCTCCTTGCATGGAGCCTGCTTCTCCTCCCTCTGCCTGTGTCTCTGATTCTCTTTCTGTGTCTCTCATGAATATATAAATAGAATCTTTAAAAAAAAAATCATTACTGGAAAATATGTCTCAATTATGTCCTACTGATAGAAGCTAAGACAATATACACTATCAGTATTCATCTTAAAATAAAAATCAGATTAGGTAAGCACATCAAATCTACATTTAAAACAAACCAAAGTTATGTCCTTGCTATTTATATGTCATTTGTTATTTTATTTTATTTTATTTTTTTGTTTTTTTTTTTACTTTTTTTTTCATTTGTTATTTTAAACTCCATTATTATAATACTACTGGTTTTTAAATTTTTAATTTCTCAAACACAAACATTAGAAGTAATGTTTACCTTTGGGAAAAGGAACTGAGTTTATGAAGGTTCTAGAAAAGAGACATTTCACTGTGCACCCTTATTATGTACCTTTTAAACCATAGATCCAATTAATTAAAAGATTTTCTTTAATTTCTTTAGGAATCCATCATAACCAAATAAGTAAGTTCTGTTTAAATTCCTGGGTGCAAATACTTTTTACATCTAATTCTTAACCGCTAAAAACCAGGTCATCTTGCAGAACAGCTGGTTAATAGATGGGAAGATATGGGCTCTAGTCTTGGCTTTGGACCAATTTACCTTGTGCCAAAACGCATGCAATATAAAAAATGAAGTAGTTGATAAATCTATTCTTGACATTTTTAGGGCCAAGAATCCCTTCTGAACTCTTGACAAACAGTAAAACAAAGAAAATTTCATGTTTGTATATACAATTTCCAGGTTCCAAGGATTGGAGATTAAGAATTCCTGAAATAAGTGATCTATATCTAACTGGCCTTAAATTTCAGATCCTTATTTATGTAGATATAGAATGATCTTCTATCTGGGCTAAAATAGTATCTAGATTTTTCATTACTTATAGTGAAATATAAATCCTATCATCCATTTATTCAGTTTCCAAAGTTTATGAATCTACCTTTGGCTGGTTATCAAAAACAGCACATGACCACTGTCAAAAATTAAATGCCAAATTTCTGCTATCTGGCCTCAGGTAAAGTCGATTGAGGCAAATAATGATTAGATGAAAAAGTTTAAGCTAACTGCATTCCTTCAGATATTTTTATTTCAATCCTTACAGACTTAGAAAACATGAACTGCTCTCATAAATTTGTTAAGATTATGTACTAAGCTAGAGGTTCCCTAAATTTCTTGGTTTGTGGTGACCTTAGTGTGTCAGTAATTTTTTCCGTATGCCCTATAGGCCAAGAGAAATACCTAACAATTCTGTACTAAATACAGAATACAAATACTAAATACAGAATAGCAATGCCCTAATTACTTAATACTTAAATTATAACAACTTAGCTATTTGAAATAGCATAAACTGAAAGAAAACATTACATTTTTTTCATTATTTAGCAACTATAGTTATGTATTAATGTTAGTACTTTCACCATTTCTCAAACCTTGAAATCAGATTGAAATCAGACACTCCCACCTTCAATTCCTGCTCCTCCATACAAAGGGAATGTAGGATAATCTAATATTGAAACTTAACTGACTCCAGTTGGTTTACGTGATTTCCAACAAATGGTGTCACTATTTGTCACCCTAGAAATTTTCAAATACACTGCAACATCCTGAGTGTTGCTGAGGTACCACAGAGAGTTTAGCCTCAGAGAGAATTGTGATACTAAAATATAAAAGGTGGTTACAAAAAAACTCTTGCAATATAAAATAGCATCAGTACTTGATGTGAATCCTTGAAGGTCTTTTGCCTACTTCAACCAACTCTCATTTCTTTTTAATTGGCTCATTAAATTCCAATTCTATCAAACTACAGAATTTACGGCTAGGGACAATCTCTCTTGGCTCAGCAACTAATACATGCTGTATCTTTGGAATATACCATCTTTCCTTCTTTTCTTCAACTAACTTCCTAGTCCCTTCTCTGCTAACTTTTACTTAGTTTCACAGTTGACCCCAATTTTTCCTGGGAAAGAATTTCCTGACTGTGCCCTCTTTGAATTTAGATTAGATGCCTCTCTTCACTACCTCAAACACCATGAGCAATTTGAGTGTAAGGCAGCTTATACCTGGTAGAGTAGTTCTGTTTTGTTTTCTTAATTATTAGTCCATTATATTACTTAATATTCTTTTAGAATTCAGGAAAATCTGTCACTGCTGAGAAACTCCTGCTTTCCTCTTTCTGATAAAGAGAACTTATACTTTAGGAAACTCAAAGGCAAAACAGATATTCAACCATAGCTGGTTAGCATGTTTGCTTCCTCTTCTTTTTCATAGGCCTACATTTTAAGTAACCATATTTTACTCCCATATTTTGTTATGACATGGTTTAAATATTTTTTGAATAGGAGCAAGAGAGTATCTACAATATAATCAATAATTTAAGATAACCAAATGTCCCCCTGACTGTGGACAGGAAAGATTACAGTACTATTACTCCTTTCCTAAAAATGTGAGTTGCAATAATCTGTGAAATTTTTTTTAAAATATTTTATTTATTTATTTATTCATGAGAGACACGGGGGTGGGGGGGGGGGCAGAGACATAGGCAGAGGGAGAAGCAGGCTCCATGCAGGGAGCCTGATGTGGGACTCGACCAGGTCTCCAGGCTCAGGCCCTGGGCTGAAGGTGGCGCTAAACCGCTGAGCCACCCAGGCTGCCCTAACCTGTGAAATTTACTGGAAAATGTAATTTTCTTGATTTTGAAACAAGTGAAATGAGATATTTTATCTATTAAATTATGTCTCTACCCTAAAAAAATAATAAAACAATTATATCATAAATGCCAAAATTAATACTAGGCAATGAAATACTATTCCCAACAGAAGTAAAATAAATTAGCCTCAGAAAATAAATAGCTATTTAACCAGTAAAAACCTTCAGTGATAATCTTTGTCTCAGCAGGTTCTACTACAGACAATAATAACTGTCTATATCATGTTTACAAGCTTAACACTTTGATCCACCATTCACAACTGTTTTCTACTCTATAAAATTTCATGACTACCCCCAAATTAAACAGTAGGTATCTTTTTTCATCTTTTCAAAACAAAGTTAGATCCAACCTCTAATCACAAACTCCCTTTAAAATTCATTAATATGCTCAGAAAGTACATAGATAAATAGAAAAAAAATGAACTAGTCCTAAGCATAAAACCAAACTCCTAACAGTGTTCATGATGCTCCAATTATCTACACATAAAAGAAACCTTTTAATTCTCATATCTTTTATCACTGAAATCTTAAGCTAGCCATTCCATTCTAGTCAAATTAATCGAACACTTTGCTATTTACATCATTTTACTTTGTCTTTCTTATACCCTATTTATCTATTTAAATCCACCATCACAAAATACTTGTTCAAAAAATATGTCAGGTCTTTCATGGTTAATTCTATTTTAAATTTTACATCATCCATATGCTTAATGCATTTAATCAGATAGATCAAATCCAAACAAAAGGAAACCATCAGTAAAATTAATACCCTCAGGATTTAAAATAGAACAACCGAAACGATTTTTAGTTAAGCAGGTTTCAAGTGGCTAAATAAAAAAAGGAATAGAGACTCTAATGAGTAAGAAACAAAGAGCAAAAATTAGATGAATTTCAAAGGAACCAAAATAAATGAAAAACTCAGTGGGTAGGCTAAATAGCAGATTAGACCAAGATAATCAATTAGCTTACTGACAGAAAGAAAACTGAGGAAGTTACTTTGAATTCAACATATAGAGATATGAGAAACTAAAAGGCATGGAAGATAAAATGAAAAGATCCAAGATCCATCTAGGAAGAGCTCCAGAATAAGAGAATAAAGAAAATGAGGGAGAAGTACTACGTGAAGATAAATGAGAATTTTCCAGAATGGAAAAATGATATAAATCCTTGGACTAGAAGGCCACACCAAATTGTAAGTAAGATAAATGAAAATAACAGAAATAAACAGAGAGAAAGGCACTCTATCAACAAATGAATGATCATTAGAGAAACAGAAGACTTTTCCTTAGTGATAACAGAGGCCCAAACTATCAAACTTCTGTAAGATTTTGAGCTTTTATCTTAAGGTCTTCATATATTGCTAAGGCTTTCTTTAAAAAAATTTTTTTTAACTGCCTCAAAATATTAACATTCTGGGAAAAATTACAGATAAACTAACCCAGAGTTCATATTACATTTATATCATTCTCCTGTTCATTAATCATGTATGTGTTAATATAAAGAAAAAACTGTGCTGCAGCACAAGAGAACGTGCCACTGTTACCTCTGAAACAAAGGTTTTTCTAATCATAATGTTAGCAATAATCCAAATGTAAACCCTAAGTCTTTATAAAAGCTGGAAATCTGTAGTAAGAAATTTAAAAATAGTCATTTTCTTTCTTCTAGTCATTCTAATTCTAGGAATACAATCTAAGCAATAATTAGAAATTATTACTGTATAGAACGGTCAATTCAATAATTTTTAAAATAATCAATAATATATGCAAGGCACTGTTACAAGCATGGACTTACAAGTAGCAGAGTTTAAACCAATTTATAAGAAAGAAAAAATTCAGGATGCTACTAAGTGTTACAACAAAAGAATTTTAAACAGCCTAAGGAATAAGAAAATATTTCTCTTATTTTCACCCTTTATTATTCCACAGTAGTATGTACAGCCCCATACACTGCTACTATGTACACACAGTTTTATTTCAAATTATGTTTAAGAATGGGGGAGAAAAGGCTAGCAAAAAAAAAAATCAAAATATTAATAATTATTTCTGGGTATTTTCATTTTATTTTTCAAAGTTTTCCAAATTTGCTCTATTTTTTTTTAAGCAATGAACATATGCTGCCTATCTAATAAGGAGGGAAAAACATTATTTAAAAGAAACCCAAAATAACTTTCACTGTATTTCAGTTTTGGCAAATGTAAATTTTAAACAGATATCTGATACTCTATAGTATATTTGCTATGTAGGTTATTTTGAGTCAATACAATCCTACTGCAAAAAGACTACATGATCCATTCTAATTACACCATTATCATGTGTGAGCCAAATATTTCAAATACACAGATGTGTTAAATGTATTTAATAAATACAACTATTGGGATCCCTGGGTGGCGCAGTGGTTTGGCGCCTGCCTTTGGCCCAGGGCGCGATCCTGGAGACCCGGGATCGAATCCCACATCAGGCTCCCGGTGCATGGAGCCTGCTTCTCCCTCCGCCTGTGTCTCTGCCTCTCTCTCTCTCTCTGTGACTATCATAAATAAGTAAAAATAAAAAAAAAATAAATAAATACAACTATTTTATAAAATAATGAAATTCTGATTTGTAGACTAAAACATAAATTGGTATTTTCAAATTATTACATTTTAACAAACAGTTTAGTTAAGAAGGAGAGTAAAATAAGAATACAATCAGATTCAAAGAACAAATTGGAGAAAAAAGTCTGTCACTTATGATCAAATACTTCATTTAGGGAGAGATAGGAAAGATGTTTACTTCTCACTGGCCAAGTTCCCAGAGAAGAAGTAAAAAAGCTGTTACTTTCTCTACACTATAGATCAAACAGTCTGACTTGACAGATGCCAAGAAATGCTAGAGCATCCATAAAAACTCACTGGGAACAATGGCTCATATAATGTTTCAGATAGAAGGAACTTCAAAGATCAAGTAGCCTAACTACCTTGTTTTAGCTTTGAGGAAAGTGGATTCAAAGCAGCTAAGCAATTTGCCTAAGGTTGTAAAGAAAAGTTAGTGACCTTGCTAGGTTTACCATACCAGTCTCCTGACTCCCAGTTTGGTGCTTCTTAGAGGAGATCTTAGGAGTATCCACTGCCTTATTTTTGAACTACATCTTGGCCTGATTTGCATTAATTAACAGATGTTATATACCTTAAATCAGGAATATTGGCAGGACATAATTCTTCTAATTTCATGCTAATCCAATCCCTGTGTCTCAGGGGAGAATGCTCTCAGCCAGAAAGCAAGAAACCAGTTCTAACACCAGCTCTATGTCCCTAGCTATGCAATTCAAGTACGTTATCCCCATGTCCCTGTACCAGTTTGCTCATCTGCAAAATGATGTTTGGCTTTCCTCTCTTCCAGGTATTTTTTTTTATTTCATTTATTCAAAATGTTCACTGAATGCCAGGCAATGGAAAAGAGCACAATCCTGCTTTCTTTCGGGTATTCAATTTAAGGTAGATAGTCATGAAAACCAAACATAATCTGAAGAAGTAACACAGATTTACACAAATGTAGGCCATATTGTGTGTTTATGTATGTATGTATAACAGAAAGCTCAATTAGAATGTAGTATGATGGCAAGAACTAAGCATTTGGAGTCAAACTGGCTATGTGTATTCTGATACTGCAACCATGCTAAAGCTTAGTAAATGGAATTATTACAACTACCTTGACTATATTATTTCTAAGTCTCATGATAGCTATGTCTAGGACTAAGAAGTATGTTTTCATAATAACAGTGCAGTTCCTGGCACATAGCACTGAAGCAGATAGTACTGGATTCCTACATAATATCCATCTTCCCTTTATCCTTACTGAAAAAACTTCCACTCTGCTAGATGCAGCAAAGTACACATGAAATTCTCACTTCACCAGACTCTCTGGCGGCTAGAAGTATCCATATGACAATTTTTCCAAAGAGAAGCCAGCCTAGTATTTTGGGGAAAGCATCTACTTCTCTCTTTTTTTGCTTAGAATGCAGACCTAAGGCCTGAAGATGAAGGAGCCATCATGTGACAATAAGGGGACAAACAGGACAAAACCCAACATACTAAAGATGGCAAAACACAGAGAATGAACCTGGGACCCTGATGGCTTTACTGAACTGCTGCTATTCAGTCCTACATTGTCTACCCTGGATTTGTTTTAGATAGAATATAAATTTCTATCTGACCAAAGATCACATAGGGCCCTATACACAATATAAAGACTTTGGTTTTTACTGAGTGAAACAGGGTAGAACTTAAGCAAATAAGTGATATGCTATGACTTCTTGTATTAAGAGACTGAGGAGTGAGCAGGGCAAAGCAGGGAAACCCATTTTATGAAAGTATCGTGGACATTTATAAAACAGTCTCGGATGAATCCTGCCTCCCTGCATTTTTATGCAAGCCCCATTTTCACACTAATTGAAAACCAGCCTTTCAACTTACTCTGAGAGTGTGATGATAGTGACATTGTGGTAATAGACAAAGAGACACAAGCATGGACTTCAAGAGGAGCATAGCTTCTGTTTTCACTCTTAAAAACCCAAATACTATTTAAAGAAGTCCAGACTTGTGCTTGCTTCGGCAGCACATATACTAAAGAAGTCCAGACTATTCTGCTAGAGAGAATGTCCTGGGAGATGAGAGTAACCATGTGGAGAGTGGCCATGTGGAAAAGAATCAAAGCACTCCAGCTGTTCCAGCCTTTGCAGCTAAGGCACTAGACATGTAAATCTGCAGTGGACATTCCAGTCCAGTTTAGGCACCATCTGAATGCAGCTGTATATAAGTAAGCACAGGCAAGATCAACAGAAAAAAACAAAAACAAAAACAAAACACCTAGGATACCCACAGAATCTTGAAAGGAGTTTGTTACATTTAACAGATAGGAGATTGAGGTTGCTGCAGTAATCCAGGCAAGAAATAATGATCACTTTAAAGTTTCTTCAATAACAATTTAATCCCAATAGATAAAAAGTGTAACAATCTAATTTGAGTAATGAGGATGCCAATAACACTGTTATTATGTTAAAGTTTTTTTTTTCCTTTTCTTTCCCACCTTATGCCCCCTGCCATACTTCAAGAAGGATGTAGGTGGAGACAATTTTCTTCTTTAAAAAATAAAACAAAATATAAAATCATTACTTTTTAAAATAGACTTACTTAAAAAAGTTGCCTTACTTCCTCGCCATCCCTGTGACAAAATTAAGCATAAGCTGCATGTACGTGATTATATTCAATGACTGATTTAGGATTAGTTATGTGATTGAAGTAGGCCCATTCAGATGTTCTTTTCAAGGGAATTGATAAGGAAGTCCTTCTCCAGAGAACACCAGTTGCAAACATGATAAAAATTTAAAGTTACTGATGAAGATAAGTGCTATTCTTATAGATAACCACAAGACAAAACTAACCCAGAGAAAAGATGAAAATCAAAGAGAAAAAGATCATTGTGGACACAGGCTGAGCATCTAAATCCAATCATGTTTATATTCCCATACCCCTAAACTTTTAAGTTACCGTGCTAACCAATTCTTCTTTTGCTTTAGTTTGACTTAAGATTTCTCTTATCACAGATCAGAGTGCCAAATAATACATCTGGCTTCCTGCTTTGAAACATGAAGCTTTATCAATTTAGTAATGATAACTGCAATTCCAGATCTATACAGGTGATTTTTTCCCAATATCAAGATCAATATTCCTTGTAAGTGGCTGTGTACACTACCACTTAAAATAACCTCATTTTATACCACAAAACTGAACCTAATGGAGCAGATTTCTACTTTTCTTTCAAAGGAAGCTACTAGTCATTTTTGGTCTTATTTTGCACACTTTTCTCCCTTGAGTTTCTAGGAAATGTTTCTTATCTCAAACTATGTGATTCTAGTGAGGTTGTCAATGTTTTTACATAATCCTATAATCCCTGGCAACAGATGAATGATTTAAGTATGGACATCTGACTAAGCTAAACCATAGTGTCCCACATCCTGGCCAAACATGACTGTTTCATTCATCCCACAAATATTTACTGAATACCTATTATGTGTGCTCTCACAGATATTGAATCCACAGTGAAGGGGAAAAAAGGACATCTATACTGTATTAGGACTTAATGACATCTCCAACGCTAATCCATAATCTATATGTAGCATTCTAGCCTCTTTCTCTTGCTCACCTGTAAATTTCCTTCCAGTAAGAAACCTGGCTTCTACTACTTGCCATCCACTTACTTATTCAATTCTAGTATACATGTATAGCAGGATCAGAATTGTTAGCCCATATCTTAATCACTTACATGCACCTTAATTGCTTACATGCACCTTTTTTGCTTTTGGTATTGCAGGTTCTCTCCAATTTCAAGTTTACCTAGGTTAGCACCTTTTCCCACCACTTTCTTCAGTGAGATTGTTTCATATAAATATGTGTAATGCACTTTGGTTCTGTTGTAACAGCCTGCGTTCCCTTCTCAGATCTCTGACCCCCTAAACGATATTTTCTAATTACCTTACTTACTAACTTTTAGTGACAGTGCCCAGATCTTGATTTCTGACCCTAGTTTCCAATAAAAGAAATGGACTCCTTGAAGAAATGGTTGATTTCAGGACTGGAGTGGAAAAAGGGGGACACCTGGGGGGCTCAGTCGGTTAACCATCTGCCTTCATGATCCCAGGTGCTGGAATAGAGCCCCACGTCCTGCTCCCTGCTCAGCAGGAAGCCTGCTTCTCCCTCTCCCTATTTCTGCTGCTGCTCCCCTCTGCTTATGCTTGCACACACTCTGTCAGATAAATAAAATCTAAAAAAAAGAAAAAAAGAAAAAGAAAAAGCTCAAAATGAACCTGGAGCATCTTGCAGTCCAAGAAAGTAAAGTACTCAAAACAAAGCAATAAATGCAACACTGATGGAGGTATGTCAGAGGGACACAAGAGCCAGCTGGAAGAGCATCCCCAACCCTCACTGCTGGCCAAAGCTAGAACAATTTTAGTAACAAAATAAGGTAATATTGGATTATAATCCCAAGTATAAAATAAATATCAGTCCGTTCTAGTATAAATAAATAATCAAATTAATGGCAATAAATCTCTGGTACATAAGAATTCAAAATAATATATATGTATACATATACACATTTTAGAGATATATATGAGTATTTCCTCCTTTTCACACTGTACTCTTTGGAAGAAGTCATTATGCACAATTGACATAGAAGGGGGGGTTATGCTTCTCTTCTTTGATAGTGTGTGTATGTGTATATGTATATATGTTATACACATGTACAATACATATAATGTACTAACATATAAGGTTATGCTCCTCTTCTTTGATGGCAAAGTGTGTGTTTGTATTTCTGCCATCAAACAGGAGGATAACCCAACCTCCCCAACTCCTTATATGTCAGTTGTGCATAGTGACTTCCTTCCAAAGGATACAGTATGAAAAGGAGAAAAAAAAAAAAAGAGAGAGAGTAACTTTATAATCAGGAGAAACCTGACAAATGCTACCTCAGGTAATCAAGGTTAATATCAACAGTGATAAATTATGTTGATATTATATAACTTTGACACAATATGATGAAAATGGTACTTTAACACTGTAGTTTATTTACCTTCCTAAATCCCACAACTCTGGCCAATAAGGAAAAACAGCAAATTCCAGTAGAGGGGTATGTATAAAATACCTGACTAGTACTCCTCAAAACTGTTATGATCACTTTAGAAAGAAAGAAAGAAAAAGTCCGAGAAACTAAAACAGCCAAGAAGAGCCTACAGAGATGTGGCAACTAAATGTAATGTGGCATCCAGGATGGGATGCTGGTGCAGGAAACTGAGAATTATATAAATGAGTGAAGTGTGGACTTTACCTTCTAATAAGATTCATTAACGAGGAGCTTATATCTAGAGAAAAGACAAACATTTAGTTGTAAACCACAACTAAAAAACTGGGATAACTGCAATGAAAGAACTCATGACAGAACAATGAAAAACCCACAAAACATGGAGGAAAGCCTCCCTAAGGCTGAGGATGCAAATTTTATTCTGAGACCCAAGAGATGATTAAGAGTTATCCAAATAAGGTGAAAGGAAGAGGTGTTCCTGCTTGAGAAACTAAAACAAAAATCACACTTGTCAAATTTCTGATTCTGGACAAGATGGAACATGCTCACTTCTTTCTCTCCTGCCTGATACCTATAACTAAACACTCTGGAAATAAACAGCAATCATAAGACTCTAAGAGGTGGAAAAAAAGGCAAAGCATTTAGAAACTGCAGGTCTTGAGGAATACAAGGTGGTAAATTCTCTGGATTTTCTTTTTATCACAATTTATCCACACTGGGTACCAGACAAGAACCTTCAAAGCCAAAGTTAAAAAAAAAAAAAAAAAAAAGGTCAAAAAGAGTCTGCTCTCTCTAGAACGGTGAAAGGACAGTAAACAGCCCAACAGGACAGAACCCCTTTTTGACAACACCCATCCTATCCCAGCCACACACCATGGATAGCCCCCCATCTGAGGAGTCTGGACTTAATTGGTAGCAGTAAACAGTTCAGGGTAGAATGGCAACACCAAGTACCCTGAGGCAGTGCTCTTCTTCTGTTAGTACAGTGTCAGTGGAGC
The DNA here is from genome assembly GCF_018345385.1 of Vulpes lagopus. Classification (NCBI taxonomy): domain Eukaryota; kingdom Metazoa; phylum Chordata; class Mammalia; order Carnivora; family Canidae; genus Vulpes; species Vulpes lagopus. The sequence continues at coordinate 148,603,481 of NC_054826.1, forward strand.
TGAAGTGAGTATACTGAAGGATACAGCAGGGAATAAAAAGGTCCAGAAAGGGGCTCCTCTTACCCATCAAGGAAGAGGCATCAACAGAGACCAAGTAGGAAGTGTGGTCTGCTTTCCCTGACCCTGAGGTAGTAGAGGGCCTGGTATGTAGCTTTCCTTCCTAGTCAAAGCAGCCTAAGTAGAGATTAAGCACAGAATATATACTCTTACTCAATAAAAGTATGTAAATCAGGATGATGCCCTCTTCCCTCATCAATGTGGTGTCAGCAGAGACCTGCCCCCATGTTCAATAGTTAAAGACAAGACAAGGTGAAACTCCCATCTACCACTTGCATGGTGTCATCAGACAATGAGAGGGATTCTGGGCTTTTGCTCCTCATCTAACAGCAATAATCTGAGACAGCAATCATCTCTTCCAATGATGTGCTGTCAATGAAGACCAAGTGGAGACCAAGTCAAGAATTCTACCCCTATATAGCAGGAACAAGCAGTCCTCTTCACTACCCCAAGAAGAGAGTGGAGTAAAAGACGACCTTGGTAGAGAGAGCTGGAGAAAAGAACCCATTAAGCCTGCATAAGAAGTCCTGCACAGACCCATGACTTGGCAGAACCAATCTACAGATCAAGCTGACCAGAATTCATATGCAAAAAGGTTTGAGAAGGGATGCCTGGGTGGCTCAATGGTTGAACATCTGCCTTTGGCTCAGGGCATGATCCCTTAGTTCTGGGATGGAGTCCTGGGATTGAGTCACACATCTGGCTCCCTGCATGAAGCCTGCTTCTCCCTCTGCTTATGTCTCTGCCTCTCTGTGTCTCTCATGAATAAATAAAATCTTAAAAAAAAAAAAAAAGTTTGAGAAACAGACTGCACCATAAAACCCAACTTTTTTGGAAAAGCCTTCAAGTAGTACATAAAGCCGACCAGAATAATACTGTGAGGGCTCTGGAAAAGGAATAATCATTGGAACTACAGCCCACAAAATTAGGCCAAGAGATATGTGCTAAACCTAAACAGAGTGAGTACTTGCTAAAATAGAAGATTTAAATAGGATACAAGGTCTCATAATAGTCAAAATGTCCAGAATAACAATAAAAAGAAAAAACAAAACAAAAAACCAACACTCACCCAAGAACCAGGAAAATGACAAACTGAATGGGAAAAGATAATCATATATGCTAAAATGAAGACATACCACATGCTGAAATTCATTAATAAGATTTTAAAGCAATCATTAAAAATGCTTCAACAATTGAATAAATGAAAAACACAGAAAAATTTAAAAAATGAATAGAAAAGCTCAGCAAATAATAGAAGATAGGGAAAAAACTAGGAAATTGCAAAAACTGAAAAATATAATTAAAATAGAAAGCTCACTGGATGAGCTTGATAGTAAGATAACAACAGAAAGACTCATTAAACTTGAAGAAAATCTGAACAGAAAAGAAACAGATTGAAAAAAACAAAGCACAGAGATCTATAGAACAAAAGATCAGACATTTGTGTTACTGGAGTCCCAAAAGGAAAAGAGCAACTGTATGTTTGAGAGAATATTGAAAAAAAAAAATGGGGGGGGGGGGTAACTTCCAAAATTTGCCAAAAGGCATAAATCTATAGAGTTAAGAAACTCAGTAAATCCTAGAAAGGATAACCCTAAGGACATTCAAAGAAAGCCAAGATATATCAAATCAAATTTATGAAAACTATACACAAAGAACCATTTTTAAAAACAGCTAGAGAGAAATGATGCATTTCTCAACAGAAACCATGGATGCCAGAAGAAAGCAGTATAATTTTAAATGCTGAAAGAAAACTGTCAACCTCAAATTTTATACCCAGTGAAAATATTCATAGAAATTAAAGGGAAATGAAGACATTCTCAAAGAAAAAACTAAGAGAAATTGTCAGCAGCAGTCTTAAAGAATGGCTAAAAGAAGTTCTCCAAACTAAAAAGAAGTGGTAACTGAGGGAGATATATTAACTTCAGAAAGAAAGAAGACAAAATAAATAGAGCTAAATGTAACAGACTATCATTCTCCTCATGAATTTTCATATGATCATTTGATGTGCTCAAAGTAGAGGAAAAAAAAAACAAATTTTAAAATGGATAGAACCTAAGTAGAAGTAAGATTCTATATTTCACTCAAAGTGGCAATATGGTGAGGTGCCTGGGTGATTCAGTGAGTTAAACATCTGCCTTCAGCTCAGGTCATGATCTCAGGGTCCTGGGATTGAGCCCCACTTTGGGCTCTCTGCTCAGCAGGGAGCCTGCTTTCCCCTCTCCTTCTGCCTGTGGCTCCACCTGCTTGTGTGCTCAAAGGTGCTGTCAAATAAATAAATATTTTTTTTTCAAAATGTGGTAAAATGTCAATCAATACCAATAGTATCTAAAATAAGTTACACATGCATATTGTAATAACCAAAGGAACCACTCTGAAAAACCTGGTGAAATGCTCAAAAATACTATAAAAAATTAAAATGGAATTCTAAAAAAATGTTCAGGAAGACCACAGGTAGACAACAAAAGGGAAACAGAGGCAGAAGTAGCAGAAGGAACAAACAGAAAACAAACAGTGATCTAGCAGACCTAAGCTCTTACATATCAATAATTACTAGAAATGTAAATGCTCTAAATATAAAAATTCCAAACAGAGATTGGCATAATGGATTAAATCTAGCTATAGGCTATTTATAATACCTTAAATTTGATTATCATGGCATAAGTAGATTTAATGAAAAGTACATACCATTTAAACATTAATCAAAATAAGAGCAGCAGTGGCTATATTAACATTAGGAGAAGCAGATTTCAAAGCAAAGAAAATGATCAGGGCAGAAGATGTTCATTACAAAATGATAAAATGATCTATCAAGAAGACATAGTAATCCTAAATGTAGAAACAACATAGATTCAAAGTATAAGAAACAAAAGCTAACAGAACCCAGAAGAAAAATAGAAAAACATAAAATTATAACTGAGGACTTCAATACTCTTCTCTCAGCAAAACAGAATTACAAGATGAAAACCAGCAAGAAGAATTAAACACTGCCATCAAAAATTTTTTAATTACTCCACTAAACAAAGAGATTTTAAAAATACATAGTACTGGGGTGGCTCAGCGGTTTGACGCCTGCCTTCGGCCCCAGGCATGGTCCTGGGGACCCGGGATTGAGTCCCACGTCGGGCTCCCTGCATGGAGCCTGCTTCTCCTTCTGCCTCTCTCTCTCTCTCTCTCTCTCTCTCTCTCTCTCTCTCTGTGTCTCTCATGAATAAATAAATAAAATAAAAAAAAATACACAGTACTGAGTAAAAATTAAAATACAATGTAACAAAATGTGTGGGATGTCACTAAACTCCCACCTCAAGAAATAGAAAAAGAGCAAAATAAATCAAAAGTAGGTAAAAGAAACAATAAAATCAGAGCAGAAAGCAATGAAATTGAAAATAACAGAAAAAAAAAAAACAATGAAACAAAAGTTGATTGAAAAGATCAATAAAACTGGTAAACCTCTTTGTCAGCAAGACTGACAAAGATCTAAATGACACAAAATACAGTACCAGGAATAAAACAGTGAATGTCACTGCAAATATTACAGCCATTAAAAGAATTAAAAATAAATCTAAACTACTCTGATGAACCAACTCCTTGGAAAGGACAAACCACCAAAACTCACCCAATATGAAATATGTAATCTGAACAATCCTAAAACTGTTAGACAATCTTTTACAGAAAATATGAAGGAATACTTCCCAATTCCTTTTAAAAGGTCAGTGTTACTCTAATAGAATAAATGAACACAAAGATCAAATTATCCCATGAATTTAGATGTAAAAATCCTCAAAAAAAAGCAAATTGAATCCAGTAATGAAGAAAATTACATATTATGACCCTGAAAGATTTCATGTATACAAGACTGGTTCAATATTCAAAAATACATCAATATAATTGACCATGTCAAAAGAATAAAGATGAAAAATCACAATCATACCAACTGATGCAGAAAAGCATTTAACAAAATTCAACAGGTATTCATAATTAAAAACTCTTAGTAAACTAGGAATAGAGAACTTCTAAACTTGATACAGATTCTACAAATACAGCTAGCATATGTAATATATTGAAAGACTAAGTGCTTTCCCCCAAGATCAGGATCAGGATAAAGACACATGCTCTCAGCAATGTTGTTCAACACAGTATTGGGCATTCTAACCATTTCAATAAAACAGAGAACATATAGATTGGAAAAGAGTAAGTAAAATTGTCCCTAGTAGCAGATTAAATGGTCATCTACATTAAAAAAAAAAAAATCTAAAAAATTTACCAGAAACTACTAAAATAAAATAATTCGCAATATTACAGGTTACAAAAACACTAAAATAATCAGTCATAATTTAAAAAAAAAATCAATCATACTTCTGTGGACTCACAATGACCATGTGGACATCAAAGTTAAAAACACAATACCATTTACAACCACTGCCCCAATACTCCTGTGAGGTGATACACAGTACCCATGCCTGTTTCCTATCACATCCTTAATTATGATACCTTACTTGTCTTCCTTGCTTGACAGTAGGATAAACTCTCTAAAAGCAGGTGCAGCATCTATCTTGTTCACAACCGTGTCCCCAGCACTGTGTCTGACACATCATAGCTCATCAATAAATATTTTTGAGGACATTAAAAAAAGGAATGTGCTTCAAGTCCATAGCTAGACTAATAATCCCCTATATCCAAACCCTAAACTCTACCCCTTTGCCAATAAAAAAGTGCTAGGTATATTAAAAGTTTCAGACAAAAAGAAAAAAAAGTATTGGGAATACAAACATCTAGAGTTAGAAATCAAGATAATCTTTACATTTTATAGTATGGAAAGGGCTTTCAGTCACAATTGTTCTTTTCAATTAAGTCACAAGCATATTCAAACACAAAAGGAAATTATATAGTAAGCAACAAAATATGAATTGTTAGTAATTGTCCTTTTAATGACTACTTAATTGCCTGTACTTTATCTTTACATTCTAAATTCTTAGACCTTTATGTGTTTAAAATAGAAAAAACGTTATCTTGTCAGTATTCTAAATCAGGGGGCTCATTATCAAGTGACAGGTACCAAAACTACCAATTACTCTAGGAACATCTAATCACCATCCCAATGATCAATTTTATCAATTTTTCACTAGTAGTGATTCTTTTTTTTTTCTTTTTTTTTTTAATTTATTTATGATAGTCACACACACACACACACACACACAGAGAGAGAGAGAGAGAGAGAGAGAGAGAGAGAGAGGCAGAGGGAGAAGCAGGCTCCATGCACCGGGAGCCCGACGTGGGATTCGATCCTGGGTCTCCAGGATCGCGCCCTGGGCCAAAGGCAGGCGCCAAACCGCTGCGCCACCCAGGGATCCCACTAGTAGTGATTCTTAAATATTTTTGTATTATGTGGAGTTGGGGTCAGGGGTTGGGGCATAGATTATAGGTCTACACTGGGATACTGATGAAAGCAATGGACTCAGAATATTTTGTGTGTAACAAACATGTACACAAACACAGAGAGGGAAGAGGTTTCAGGAGGTTCACAGATCCCTAAATCCATCCAAGGACCCAAAGTCAGAATCCACGTAGGTCAAGCCTGTTGTCAACCAATTTCCTTCTAGCTATCAGCTATTTCTTTGGAGCCTAGTGTGCAAAAAAAGACTCTTTAGGAAATATACTCTGTTCACAAAAAACCGTAAAATAAGATTTTGATTAACTTCCTGGAATACAAAATTAACTTCCTTTGTACAAAATTAACCATGTTAAAAATTTAAGCAGAGCTCTGGATGATCAGAGAAATCTTCCTCAGTGCCTAGATCCTATTTGTTTGCACACCTCTGAAGGTAAAGCAGGGGATCTTCTTCATTCTGAACCTCCTCCATTCCTCAACTTCCCAGGAGATAAAACTATATAAGCTGTTTTGTGTCTACGGTCCTAACAATATAAGAAACAAGAATAATAATCTCATACATTCATTAGTAATCATTATACTTTAACGAGACTCTTAAAAACAAGTTAAAAAAAAAAGGGGGTCTACTTCTACATTATGGTTTTCTTTCACCTCTAAATATGAATTAAAAGTCATTTCCCCTGGTCAGAGCTTCTCAATAGGGGCTTTATCATCAAGCCAGGGCATTTTGGAAAAATGTGGAAATTCTGGCTGTGAAGATTACAATAAAATGGAGGCAGACAGGTGGAGAAGTGACTCAGGCAGAGGCCGAGAACTGTGACAAAAAAGGTTCTAATAAAATAATGAAACCTACAAGTATAGCAGAACTAAGGTTTTTGTCTCAAAGGACTAAAGTGATTAAATCACTGAAATACCAAAAGAGAAAGAGAAGGAAGGAGGAAATCAAACTTGGGATTCTTATATAATGTTTTAAGTTGAAGAAACATAAAGCAAGTTGTCATTTACTGAGAGTTGGGAGGTAGGGAAGGAACAATGAAACTATATAAACAATGCAACAGAACATCCCTATGGAAGTAAATCTAGTTAAGTGCAAGATAAGTTACAACTATTTACAAATAGAAACAAAGAGCCAAGTGACTTGGTTGAAACAACTTAAAAATTAGTGAATGATAAAGTATTATACAAGTAATTAGATAAAAACGTGGTGTACCAAACTGAGTTCAACATTCCCACTCTCCTTCATATTGGTCTTCGTGTCCACTGATGACACAAGATACAATATTTTATAATTACTATGAGGTTGAATCTTAGAGTTAAAGATTTCACCAAGAAATAATTTCTGGTATGGAAATGATAAATACTAGATTTATTATAGTAGTTGGGGGTAAAAGGGAAGAAGTTCTAGAGAGGTACCCTTAGACAGTTGCACTGGTAATATTTATATCTTTAGCTGAGTATCACAGTGCTTTGTTTTATTATTCTCTATGCATCTTTTGGTATTTCTACAATATTTTTAACAAAACAAGAAAGGAATAATACAAAAAATAAAGAAAAACAAAGATATCTAATAGTTAAGACACTGGATTCCATTATTGGGGAAGTAGATAAAAGTAATCTGTAGAATTCCCAGAAAGCCATCTAAGTAGGACAGTCTTCTGTCTGGTATTTCTATAATACAGTACAGATAATGGCTTCTCAACCTCTTAAAAATTTTTCTACTCTGAGAATACACTTTCCTGAAAACATGTTAAGAATGGTTGATTAAAAAAAAAAAAAAAAAGTCGGTAAATTGGTGCAACCACTGTGGGAAAATGTATGGAGGTTCCTCAAAAGCTTAAAAGAGAAATACCACATGACCCCATTATTCCACTATTGGGTATTTATCTGAAGAAAACAAAATCCCTAAATCAAATAGATGCATGCATCAATATGTTTATTAGAGCATTATTTACAAATAGGTAAGATATAGAAACAATCCAAGTATTCATCAACAGATAAATGGATAAAGATGTATTTACACACACACACACACACACACACACGAATATTACTCGGCCATAAAAAAGAATAAAATCTTGCCACTTATGAAAACACAGGTGGGCCTAGATGGTATATGCTAGGAAAAATATGTCAGGCAGAGAAAGACAAATGCCATTTGATTTCAACTTTATGTGGAATCTAAAAAACAAATGAACAAGCAAACAAACAAAAGAACACACTTAAATACAGAGAATAAACTGGTGCTTGCCAAAAGGGAGGTGGTTAGGCAGATGGACAAAACAGAGGGAATTAAGAGATAAAAACTTCTACTTATAAATAAGTCATGGAGATTAAAACTACAGCGTAGGAAATACAGTCAGTAACACTGTAATAAAGTTGTATGGTGACAGACGGTAATTATACTTATCATGGTGAACACTGAGTAATGTACAGAATTGTTGAATCAATATGTTGTAAACCTTAAACCTAACACCCTGTCAATTATATTTCAATAATAATTTTTTAAGATTTTATGTATTCATGAGAAACACAGAGAGAGACAGAAAGAGCAGAGACACAGAGGGAGAAGCAGGCTCCATGCAGGGAACCTGACTTGAGACTCGATATCGGGTCTCCAGGATCACACCCTGGGCTGAAGGCGGCACTAAACTGCTGAGCCACCTGGGCTGGAATTTTAAAATTGTTACTGGGTATATTTCAATAAGTAAGAAATATTAAGCATATTTAACTTTATACCCAATATAATATATAAGCTTCTTTTATAATTCCAAAAAATGAAGTCTCCTAGCTATTACTTAAATTCTTAGTAATAGCTCATTCATTTTTTCTCTTCTTGTAAAGCTAGTGTCCACAAATATTAATATATCAGAATACAACAAAACGGCACAAATAATATTAAGGGTCAAGTAAAATCTGCCTAAGTTGGTGTCCTAAGTGGATTCTGACTTAATTTTAATTTAAAATACTTTATATTTCATGGCATATTATGTTAATATAATGTTTTTAATTATTTATAACAAACTGAAGGAATTACACATCTAAAGAAATCCTGCACATTCTTAACAATTCAGAATATGGTGTGCTTTAGTTCTTTTGAAATTTTATAGTATAATAATAATATCACCATAAAATAATTGTTATCATCAATATAATACCTGTAATTGCCAAGCACATTTCTCCTACAAGTCATGTTCTATGAGGTACTACAAAAACATATATGGGAAGGGGTGGCCAATAGCCTGATCAGATAAAAATGATAATTCAGCTTTGGCAGCATATAGACACTCTATCTTCCATCTTACACCTCAGATATTGGTTTGCTTTTAAAAATTATTTCATTCAGGGGCGCCTGGGTGGCTAAGCTGGTTCCGCATCTGCCTTCAGCTCAAGTCATGATCCCTGGGTCCTAGGACAGAGCCTCACATAGGGCTCCTTGCTCAGCAGGGAGTCTGCTTCTCTTCCCTCTGCCAACCTCCCCCCCTTATGCGCTCTCACCCTCTATCTCAAATATTTAAATAAAATCTTAAATTATTTCATTCAGCAACAATTTATTAATATCTACTATGCGTAAAGTCCTATTCTAGATACTGATACAAGGATGATCAAGCCATGCTTCCTATAAATTGGTGGCTGAGATGTACGTTCATGGATGTGTATCTACCTTAACTTATTTAAAAACTAGAGTCATATTATCTTGAAAATGTGATTTTTAAGCTCATAAAATCACTAATATATATAAAACAGAAATAATTTTTAAGTCAATAATGTGTCACAAGTTACTCTTAATAAAATTATGAAGTCTTCATAAGGGGAAAAAAAAAGTAGGTTAAAAATGATTTCTCCACATTGTTTCCATTTCTCTTACCAAGCCTAGACATATATAAACATACCAAGTATAATTTTAAGAACTCATACATATGTTTATATTAGAACTGTAAACGGTAATGAAAATTACATAAAATAGTTTCTTCCTCCTCAAATTCTAACAAAATTCAAACCTCCAAATTCATTTTCCTCCTATAGCTTTGAAACTTGCAGAGATTCATCTCTCTACTTATTCAACAATTATATATGATCACATTTTTTTTTACTAAATATTTTATTTATTTATTCATGAGAGACACACACACACACACAGAGGCAGAGACACAGGCAGAAGGAGAAGCAGGCTCCATGCAGGGAGCCCGATGTGGGACTCGATACTGGGACTCCAGGATCATGCCCTGGGTGTGAAGGCACGTGCTCAACCGCTGAGCCACCTGGGCCTCCCTATGATCACATTTCTATCTACAATTGTAAAGGATCTTATAAGCATTCTAAAAAGCATTCTAAGGGCAGCCCGGGTGGCTCAGCCCAGGGCCTGATCCTGGAGACCCAGGACTGAGTCTCACGTCAGGCTCCCTGCATGGAGCCTGTGTGCCTGTCTCTCTCTCTCTTTCTCTCTCTCTCATCTCTCATGAATAAATAAAATCTTAAAAAAAAAAGCAGCATTCTAAATATATATTCTTTTTATTAAAATGCATTGTATATATTCAAAGTAATAACTTAAATACCTATGGTTTAATTACTTCATTAATATGGAATCACTTTTGCATCCCAATCCTATCTCACGTTTACTACTGGTAAAAATGGTATCTCTATCAAAACTAGAATTGAAAATTTCTTTTTCTTTTTAAGATTTTATTTATTTATTCATGAGAAAAACAGAAAATGAGAGAGAGAGAGGTAGAGACACAGGCAGAAGGAGAAGCAGGCTCCATGCAGGGAGCCCGATGTGGGACTGGATCCGGGGTCTCCAGGATCAGGCCCTGGGCTGAAGGCGGTGCTAAATTGCTGAGCCACCCGGGCTGCCCTAGAATTGAAAATTTTCTATTTTAGTAGACAATATGTACAAATCTCAGGCTCTCAAATACTTCCAATACAGAAACATGTTTCACAACCAAAGTACCTAGAAGGATCCAACAAAAATGGGATACTAAAGGCAAAAGAGAAAGAGAGAAAGAAAGATTATGAATAAGAAATCCTAAATTCTAGTCATGGTTCTGTCACTGATTTTCTGGAATATTCATAGCAAATTCTTAAACTGTTTGGTTTCTTTTCCAAAACAGTAATTGGTTCTAATTTTAATTCAAAGTTTACATGATGTCCATTCTGAATCCTATAAACAACTTTTGCTTTAATGATAATTAGGGATTGTAGACTTCCTTTTTTCCCTTCATTATCCTGATTCAGCAGGTCCCAATATCCACCAGCCCTTATGAGTCCCAATATACCTGTATAATTATTTAATGTCTATCTTCCTCTCCATATTTTAAGTTCCATAAGAAAAGGGAAGTACATTTGGTCATTTTTAAATATTTTGATCATTATTATATTACCAAGCCTCAGAATAATACTTTGAATATAGAAGATAGTCAGTAAATATTTGCTGAATGAATGGAAAATTAGCTGCTCAAAGTTGACATATTAAAGGAGAAGTAATAGCTGATTGAAAAAGAAGAAAAAAAAATCATACTAACCACTAAGGCCATTTGGTACAGGAGTAAGAAATACTACATACTTTTAAGAAAAGTCCAACTTTCTATGTATATTAGGTAAATCAGGGAACAAAATGGGACATATACTACATTATTTCTGAAAAGTCTTAAATATCAATATTTTAAAGGATTAAGACTAATTTATTTGGAAAATACACTTCATCCCCCATTATTGAGGCATTATAATTTGAATCAATATTTAATAAAACTACTTGTTAATCACAATTTAGAATTGATAATTTTGAAGTATGACTTATATCACAATACATCAGGTCACATACTTCAAAATGAAGAACAAACTTCTGGTTTGTTCTGGTATAAGCAGCACTGCAAAGGAAGATAAACAGCCACATAAGACTCTGAACTCTTACTCTTTATTACCAAGTGGAACAAAGTTTATAAAATGACTTAGTCCATTATGGGTGAGGTTAGGTAACAAAAACCTACAGAGAACCAGTAATACCCATAACTAGTTTCCTTATTTCTATTCACATTAACAAAAGAATTACAGGTTAGACAGGTTGAACCACAAAAACCATAGAGGATAACAGGTAGGCTACCACTGCAGATCTATGGGATGTCACTAAGGCATTAATGTATCAAGGAAACACTTACTAATGAATAATCTGAGCCCCTCCACCCCCAGGATGGCAATCAGCATTAGTGTTAGTCATGCTACTGAATATAACCAAATGACAATCAGTTTTGTTCTTACATACTCCTTAATATTGTCTAATAAACTGGCCTTCCTTCAAATACACAAAACAAGTAAAAACACATCAAAAGTAAAATTTAACAGGGCATCTGGGTGGCTCAGTCAGTTAAGTGTACTACTCTTGATCTCCAGGTCATGAGTTCAAGGATCATGTTTGTTTGTTTTTTTTTTTTAAGGAAAAGACAAGAAAAATTATAGACCCAGGTACCCTACTAATCCAAATATGAATTATATATGGATTGCTTCTGCCATTATCTAGAGCACTCTGGGATAAGGAAATGCAAAATATTAGAGTTGCTTTCCCTCAATATTTTGAAGAATATTACCAATATGTAATTGGTAATTAACACAAAAGAATTCAAAATGGACAATAAGGATTGTCTTAGCAGCTGAATTTTGTTTCTAGACCTCCACTGTCAGTTTAGTAACTAACCACTTGTGGCTACATATATTTAAATTTAAATTTAATTAAACTAAAAAGTTAGTTCTCAGCTGTATTAGTCACAATTTCATGTCCCTTGTGTCTACCATATTAAACTGTTAGCAATAGGTATTACAACATTTTTTTTAATTGAACTGCTGATGACACATTGTATTAGTTTCAGATGTAGAACACAGTGATTCAACATTTATACACATTAAGGAATATTCATAACCATTAAGTCTAGAAGGATACATGTATATTTACATTCACACACACATACACAATTTCTACCATTCAAGGAATTTTTTTTTTAAGGATTTTATTTATTCATTTGAAAGAGAGCAAGAAAGAGCAGAGAGAAGGGCAGAAAGAAGCAGACTTTCCCCTAAGTAAGGAGCCTGATGAGGGGCTCCATCCCAGAAGCCTGAAATCATGACGGGAGCCAAAGGCAGACACTTAACCCCCTGAGCCACCCAGGCGCCTCATCCTAGTAAGTTTTAATTAACAACGTATTCTAAAAGGAAGAGGCTAGGAACGCCCGGGTGGCTCGCGGGTGGGCGTCTGCCTTTCGCTCAGGGTATGATCCCAGGATCCAGGATCAAGTCCCACAGGCTCCCTGTGGGGAGCCTGCTTCTCCCTCTGCCTAGGTCTTTCTCTGTATCTCTCACGAATAAATAAAATCTTAATTTTTTTTTCATTTGATGTCTATTTGCCAATCATAAGATTGCCTAGATCATAAGAACTGATCACCACTCAGGATGACTTTCCCAAAGACACATCTTAATAATGCAACTTTCGAGATTAATAAAGAAAGTTTCTCTTGGAACTACTGAAACGAAAAATATGTGTTTGTTTTAACTTCACAATATTAGCACAATTCATTTACTCATATTTGATTACAATAGCAGGTATACAATAGGCATTCCAACTGACTAATGAATTATATCCTCACCTAGATATTTAAAAAAAATTGTTGCAAGTATCATCAGATAAAAACAAAATGTGAGTATTCAAAAACTGAACTGTGAAATTCTGGTTTAGTAACTTTTCCTGAACTCATTGTATCTGCTATTTGTATAGAAGAATATCTATAGTGAGAGAACACTTTCCCTTCCATTTAAATCCATCTTATTCTCTTGGTTGTTGAAGGTTTTGTTATGATATCTAGATTTAAAAAATAATTTACTTTCCTCAGCTTCAGCCACTTATTATTATACTAGCTCATTAACTGTAACTGTCATAAGCCAAATATTTTTTAAAATTTTTTTAAATTTTTATTTATTTATGATAGTCACACAGAGAGAGAGAGAGAGAGAGAGAGAGGCAGAGACATAGGCAGAGGGAGAAGCAGGTTCCATGCACCGGGAGCCCGACATGGGATTCGATCCCGGGTCTCCAGGATCGCGCCCTGGGCCAAAGGCAGGCGCCAAACCGCTGCACCACCCAGGGATCCCCATAAGCCAAATTATTAACAGAAAAACAAAAATTTCTGTATTTCAAAGAGCTGGAGTATGAACTGGTACCATTTCTTAGCTCAATGCCAGTAATTAAGCCTAAAAAGATACCTATTTCAGAGTTATTATCAATACCACTCTTTTCTCTTTCCACAAGATCAGAACAGCCTAATTCTTTATTCCTTAATATTGGTTTTACCTGAAAATTATTTCTAAGTTAATGCAATAACAGAAGTTTTGATATTAAAAAATTACTGAGAGGATCTCTGGGTGGCTCAGTGGTTTAGCACTTGCCTTTGGCCCAGGGCATGATCTTGGAGTCCGGGGATCAAGTCCCACATCAGGCTCCCAGCATGAAGCCTGCTTCTCTCTCTGCCTATGTCCTTGACTCTCTCTGTGTGTCTCTCATGAATAAATAAATAAAATCTTTAAAAAAAATTTTTACTGAATTTCCAAAACTAAGATTAAACTTCCTATTTACTTTTGATAAGAAATAGATAAACCATTATTCTTAGAAATAAAGGATTTTATTCTTTTGGCTTAAACTCTTTCAAACAATATACTCAAGGATTTTTTTTTTTAATATTGTATCTATTTATTCATGAGAGACACACACACAGAGAGAGAGAGAGAGAGAGAGAGAGAGAGAGAGAGGCAGAGAAGCAGGCTCTCTGCAGGGAGTCCAATGAGGGACTCGATCTCAGGACCCTGGGATCATGACCTGAGCCAAAGGTAGATGCTCAACCACTGAGCCACCCAGGTGCCCCAATATACTCAAGGATTTAATAGTTTTTAATTACCTAAAAAATGCTAGATTTAAATGCATTCTCAAGCTTAAGCAATTTTTACTGAGTTAAAATAATTCTAAACAAGCAGCCTCAAAAACTGTTTCAAACGTTTAAAAATATCTTGTGGTATCTTTTTAAAAGTAATTTTAGGCTCTCTGCTCGTCCCCGTTCGACAGACAGCCGCGTCCTCTGGTGCAGTGCCAGCCGCGTCCCCGAGACACGATGGTGAAGGTCGGAGTGATCGGATTTGGCCGTATTGGGCGCCTGGTCACCAGGGCTGCTTTTAACTCTGGCAAAGTGGATATTGTCGCCATCAATGACCCCTTCATTGATCTCAACTACATGGTGTACATGTTCCAGTATGATTCTACCGACGGCAAATTCCACGGCACAGTCAAGGCTGAGAACGGGAAACTTGTCATCAACGGGAAGTCCATCTCCATCTTCCAGGAGCGAGATCCCGCCAACATCAAATGGGGTGATGCTGGTGCTGAGTATGTTGTGGAGTCCACTGGGGTCTTCACCACCATGGAGAAGGCTGGGGCTCACTTGAAGGGCGGGGCCAAGAGGGTCATCATCTCTGCTCCTTCTGCTGATGCCCCCATGTTTGTGATGGGCGTGAACCACGAGAAGTATGACAACTCCCTCAAGATTGTCAGTAATGCCTCCTGCACCACCAACTGCTTGGCTCCTCTAGCCAAAGTCATCCATGACCACTTCGGCATCGTGGAGGGCCTCATGACCACTGTCCATGCCATCACTGCCACCCAGAAGACCGTGGACGGCCCCTCTGGGAAGCTGTGGCGTGACGGCCGAGGGGCTGCCCAGAACATCATCCCTGCTTCCACTGGCGCCGCCAAGGCTGTGGGCAAGGTCATCCCTGAGCTGAACGGGAAGCTCACTGGCATGGCCTTCCGTGTCCCCACCCCCAATGTGTCAGTTGTGGATCTGACCTGCCGCCTGGAGAAAGCTGCCAAATATGATGACATCAAGAAGGTAGTGAAGCAGGCATCGGAGGGCCCCCTCAAGGGCATCCTGGGCTACACTGAAGACCAGGTTGTCTCCTGTGACTTCAACAGTGACACCCACTCTTCCACCTTTGACGCTGGGGCTGGCATTGCCCTCAATGACCATTTTGTCAAGCTCATTTCCTGGTATGACAATGAATTCGGCTACAGCAACCGGGTGGTGGACCTCATGGTCCACATGGCCTCCAAGGAGTAAGAGCCTCCTGGACCACCAGCCCCAGCAAGAACAAGAGGAAGAGAGAGGCCCTCAGCTGCTGGGGAGTCCCTGCCCCAACTTAATCCCCCAACACACTGAGAATCTCCTGACCTCCAATTTACATCCTAGACCCCGAGGAAGGGGAGGGGTTTGGGGAGCCCTACCTTGTCATGTACCATCAATAAAGTATACTGTACCCAGCCAAAAAAAAAAAAAAGTAATTTTAAGATAGGTCAACAGTTATTAATGAAAACATACAATCCAGAGTGATAAAGGGAATGCTACACACACATATACAACATACTCCCCTCCCCCTAAAGATGGCATTTGAGGTTGACAAAAAGAAAAAAAGGGGGGAGGGAGGGTGAAAGAGCTTCATCTAATCTCCATGAGTAAAAATGTTTACCAATACAGAATTTCCCATTAAAATAAAATAAAAAATTTTTAAAACAATTTGAGGATAAGCTGTTCTAAGATTTCAACATGCAGAAACTAGACAAATCATTACTAATCATCTGTCTTCTACACCTGAGATGAATTAAGCTTCAAGTCCTAGAAAAAGAATGTAACTTAACACAAATGACCCTAAAAGAATGATGGATGCAAAATAGGGGTTTAAATTCAAACAATTTTTCTGTACATTTTTGATATACGTATACATGACAGTTTGCATATATTTTTAAAGATTTTTATTTATTTATTCATGAGAGACAGAGAGAGAGGCAGAGACACAGGCAGAGGGAGAAGCAGGCTCCATGCAGGGAGCCCAATGTGGGACTTGATCCCCCGACTCCAGGATTACGCCCTGGGCTGAAGGCAGGCACTAAACTGCTAAGCCATCCAGGGATCCTTAGTTTACACATTTTTAATATAAACTTCTAAGACCCTGATTACCAATTAACTTCACTTGAAAAACTAGTTTATTTAAAATTCATCTAGTGCAAAGTATTTTTAACACGTTCCAGTTCAGAGTGTGAACAAAAACCACTAAACTCACTGCAAAAATGTTTTTAAACAGATATAATTATTTGCTAAACTATAAATTTCCTTATTCAAATGTAAATAAAAGTATTTCTATAGTCCATAAAGGACTATTCTGTCTTCTCTAAATTGAAGGTATTAAAATAGGCTTTTGCATTCATTACCCCTGGCTGTTTGATAGGTCTTTTGCAATAATCAAAATATTCTATGTATCAATGCTGTCCATGGCAGTTGCTAGCCACGTGTAGCTACTGAGCACTTAAAATGTGGCCAGTGTGACTGAAGAATTAAATTTTAAATTCTATTTATATTTAATTAATTTAAATTTTAAAAGCTACATATGGCTTATGGCTACAGTACTGAACAACAGTTACTATCAAAAGATTCTGACTAGGTACAATAACCTCCAAAAGTGCTATACCCATTTAAAAAGAAAAAAAGCATCACAAGGAAGCAACCCAAGTATCCACTGGTGGATAGGTGGATAAATGAAATGTGATATATACATATAATGGAATATTATTCGGGCTTAAAAAGGAAGGAAATTCTGACATATTACAACATAGCTGAACTTTGAAGACATTACGCTAAGTGAAATGAGCAAGTCACAAAAGGGTATTTACTGACTGATTCCACTTACATGTCAAATGCACAGTAACAAAAAGTAGAATAGTGTTTGCCAGGACCTGGGGAGTGGGATAATAGAATGCTAGTGTTTAACAGGACCAGCGTTTCAGCTAAGATAATAGAATTCTGGAGGTAGATGGTGCTGATAGTTGCACAATATGATGAATGTACTTAATGCTACAGAACTGCATACTCAAAATGGTTAAGATGGTAAATATGCATATTTTATCACAATTTAAAAAACGTTTACACATCACAACTTGACCAAGTAAATACTGTTGACAATACAGCTAAATGAAAATATGAAGTCACCAATACAGGGAATAAAGTGTTTCTCAGAGAAGGCAATAGCAGATTTGCTAAGAAAAACTTATAGGAAACCCAAAGTGAATCAAGTTGTACTACATCACCACATCGTAACTGAAAGCTGAGCATTCCACTTCTACAGGATCAAGCTGGACTAGTATACAAGACAAAGTAGTCACAAGACAAAGTCAAAGCAGAATTGTAGAGTGCTTGGTGTTTTGTTGTTTGATTTGGTTTTAGAGACGGTCTACAGAGCTGGCCTTGAGCAAGTCACACACTGAGCAACAAGAGAAATAGAATCCAGAAATGTATTATTTGTTATTTGTGTCCAGTTATTTTTACCTTCTTTAAGTTAGTGGAAAGTCATATATTTTAGTGAAAAGGCATAATAAAAGTACACCCTCAGGTGGTAAAGAGCATAGCAAGGGAAAAGTAGGGTAGGGATGACAATATAACTAAGTAACTCATACACAAGAAAGAAGGATAAAATTAACATAGAATACAAAAACAAAAGAGATCCTCCTTTTCCTCATAAATTTATCCGATATATTTAGACCCAAATGTTATGAACACTATGTGTTAACATCTTACAGAAAATATTTCAGGAAAGCTGCTAGATGCTCATGTGGAAGGGGCTTATAAAAAGTTTATTCTTAAGCTTTTTAAGAAATATTTTTATTTATAGGATCTTTACCCCCACAAACAGACATAAATGAGAAATAAGTACAGACTAAATTTTAATATCAAGATAAATAAATTATTCTTTTAAAAGACATAAAGCATGAGTATTTTTCCACTTCACTAAAATATCTCATGTGTGTATAAAACACTCTTCGCAAGTCTATTTTGTAGGTAACATGATTGGTCTCTTAATTTATATATAATTTTATAATTTATAAATATAGAAAACATCATTCAACTTCATCAGTAACAGCTTTAATATTAAATTTTACATGTACTTTTAAACCATGATAAACTCTCCAGGAGTTACACACTCTTCTGCTGGAATCACCACACCTCTACAATATTTTTATGCTATAAAAATTACTCAAAGAACTTTGATGATACCATAAATACTTACAACTAGGTGGCAAATTACATAGTCTCTTTTATAGTTATTTTGAGTTTTCTTGGGGAATAAAGTATTTTTCACATTCACTTTTAACATAACTTTGAAAATGTTAACATTTGTTAGGTATACTAAAGAAAAAAACGACAACTCTAAAAGTTAATAAAACTAGAATTGTGTGGAGTACTAAAATGAGGAATGGGAATCAGAAAAGTTTAGGTTAAAGGAGACATTGGCTGAGGAAAAATGAACACCTGAAAACTGGGTATAATAATCCCTCCCCATTCCTAACTCAAAGAGTCATTTTAAGAACTAAAGAAATACCAGTGAAAGTGCTTTATAACTCAAAAATGCTTCTTCACATATAACTATTAGTAACACTACTCATATTATTTCAACATTATTCTCTTTATTTTATGAGGTATCTTTATAACCAACCCTACCTAGTTCCTTCTCTATAATTACCATTAAACTATACTAAAATAAAGGATTATCCACCATCTTGCCAACCTCAAAGAGAGCAAAAGGAAAGGTATTCACCCCCTCACCTGCCTCCTTTATTAGTGTAGTGCTTTTAGGGATAAGATAAAGTAAGAATTTTGCTTTAGATTTGACATAAGGTTCCTGTTGCTTATTCCACCACCCTTAAAAGAACACATCAAAACTAACTGTAGGATGTTGTGTAGAGTTTTATGAGGTTTTTAACACAATGAAAACATGCACCAGAACAAAAATTTATAGTAAAATGAACATATTCTGGATGGTGGAGTTCAGAGATAAGGTTTCCATAGCAACAAAATGGAAGAAAGTCAGTTATGCTAACCAATAAGCAACAAACAATTGGACTGTTACTGTAATTTACACAAAACTCAAGCATATTCAACTACAGAATTGATATTATTTATTAGTATTCAGAAGTATAAATCTGTTTCTCTAGTGCTGAAATGTTCAGGACTACTGTGGACTCTGCAGATATGTAATCTTAGCTCAGATTTATAAAAAGTCTAAAAGCCTCTGGGAAAGAACAAAATACAGATTTGAATTTATTTAAACAGTTCCACAGAATCACTGAATACTTCCATACCTCCATATTTGCAATAAATATTTCCTGCATGACAACGTGCCACTGATTTTTTTTTTTTTAAAGCAGGCTCTATGCCCACCATGGGGCTTGAACTCATGACCCTGAGATTAAGAGTTACATGTTCTACAGACTGAGCCAGCCAGGTGCCCCCACACCACAGATTCTTCCCCTCACCCGCCCCGCCTTCTACCTTGTTAGAAGCAAAAACCCTTCTCTCTGCAGCATTCCAGCTGTTCTCTCTTTAAATCTCAGGTCAAATTCATAGGTTTCCAGGATGGTTTGAAAGTAATCTAGGTAAGTTGGTGGGGCCGGGTGAGTTGAGGACCCCTACTCCTCTGCCATCTTGCCCCACCCTCCCTGACACACCACAGATTCTTAAATGAAAGCTCAACCCTAGAAGTTCATTATGCATAAACCTATGATTTCTTTATCCTTACACACATAATCTTAGCATACTGTTACTTTAAATGAAGACAACCATGAAAATACACACATTTTCAAACAGCTATCCTCATTATACCTTCCGTGGTGCAAAAGAAGAAAGATGGGAAAACAATTAGCCAAAAAAGTATGATCAGCTATCTATGTCTCTTACAACTAACTTAAACCAGTCTGTCAGCCACACAACTTCAGTATTTAAAGAAAGAAGGAAAAAGGTTGGGGGGAGGGGGGGGCGGGGGCGGCGGGGGGGGGGGGGGCCTGGGTGGCTCAGTGGTTGAGCATCAGCCTTAGCCTCAGGTCAGGATCCTCCCTCATCGGGCTCCTCACAGGGAGCCTACTTCTCCCTCTGCCTATGTCTCTGCCTCTCTGTGTCTCTCATGAATAAATAAATAAAATCTTTTTTATTTTTTAATTTTTATTTATTTATGATAGTCACAGAGAGAGAGAGAGAGAGAGAGAGAGGCAGAGACACAGGCAGAGGGAGAAGCAGGCTCCATGCCCCGGGAGCCTGATGTGGGATTCGATCCCAGGTCTCCAGGATCGTGCCCTGGGCCCAAAGGCAGGCGCCAAACCGCTGCGCCACCCAGGGATCCCAATAAAATCTTTTTTAAAAAATTAAAAAGTTAAAAAAAATGAAGTAATCCTAAAATGTGAATCTGACAGCGGGAGGAGTTACTATCTACTATATCCCAGGCACTCAATGTAAATCATTACAAAAACAAAACAAAAAAAACAACAAAAAAAAAACCCTACAGTAACCTTCTGAGCCAGAAATTATCCCTATTTTTACATGAAAACTTGCCTCATGTTGCTAAATAACACATACCAAAGCCAGATCACTAATATGTGCTAAATATGGGATTTACATCTAGGTCTATAGGAGTACAAAACTTGAATTACCTACTAGACTAATCAGTGATTTTAATGAGGCCTTCAAATTATTGATCAGTAAATTTCAAAAAGAAATTTGGCAGGTATATATAGAGTTACTGATTTATTATACTGCCAGTTAAGATATTACTATCAATTATCTTCATCATTTCTTAAAAGACAGTAGATATTAACATCAAGAAAGAAAGAGTAGAAAAGGCAAAAATCTCAGAATGGAGAGTCAACCCCCTCCTACTTACAAATTCACAATTTTATATCAGTATATTCAGAATACATACTCAAATGCTGTCCTTAACATGAAAATACCATCATGAACAGCACTGGTCTATGACCCAGTGGTTGTTAACATGCTTGAGTATCTTCAAAAACTGCTTACTTTTTTTTTTTTTTTAAAGCTCAATAGGGTTCCTTTTCCTCAGTAACCAAACTGATAATGCATCAAGAATAGATAGGCTCAAATATCTTTATTGTAACAGATACTTCTAACTGATACAGGCTCATTAGCAGATAAAAGAATCCCTCTTCTGCCTCAAAGCTCCCAAGAGAATAAATAACTTTTACTGATTCACCAAGAAGTTTTGCTATGAAAAGGTATATCTACTTTCTAAGAATTTATCCTATTAAATATGTAAGTTCCTTTTGTTTGATGAATATTTTTTTGGTGATGTCTAATTTTTTGTATATTTTTTATTGGAGTTCGATTTGCCAACGTATAACACTCAGTGCTCATCCCATCAATTACCCCCCTCAGTGCCCGTCACCCAGTCACCCCATCCCCTGACTACCTTTCCTTTCACCACCCCTTGTTCATTTCCCAGAGTTAGGAGTCTCTATACCATGGAATGTTACTCAGCCATTAGAAACGATGAATATCCACCATTTGCTTCAATGTGGATGGAACTGGAGGGTATTATGTTGAGTGAAGTAAGTCAATCGGAGAAGGAAAATCATTATATGTTTAATGAATATTTGAGGAATTTGGCTATGCTATCTGAGAGGAGGAATCCGTGGAGACTGTTCTTCCTTAGGGAGAGAACTTGGAGTTTTGATGGCAAATAAGGAAGAAAGGACATGAAGCTAAGGAGAGGGGAGCCAGCTACAGGAAATGAAATTGAGTATACCATGGGGGGAAGGACTAAGTATGGTTATCTTTTTGGAAATCAGTAAAATATTTGTATGTCAATGAACATGTAGAAACAAAAACCCAGAGAGCATAGAGTGTCATAAACTTGAGTGCCCACCACCAGGAAAACAGAAATCTTGAATAGACTTAGGATTTCCAAGGGTGTAAGATTGTGAATTCAAACCTATCTTACCTAAAGCTTGAAGGTAAGATTTCAACATGAATTTGCTTTTCAGATCAACTAGCTAGCTATCAAGAACAATCCTAATGAAAAAGCAAATACTGGCAAGGAAAGATACAAGAGATGCTGCACAAAGTAGAGAGCTAGGGTAAGGACCTGGGCAGACAGGAGATATGTTGTGGTTACTGAAGTAGAGATGCATCTGGGATAAAAGGAAGTAGAGAAAAATGCCAAAAGAAAGAACTAAAACATATGGGTTAAGAGGAATTTGTGCACTCAAGGCAGAGACTGTGGTTTAGGCTAATATGTGACTGTGGATAAGTTATTTAACTTTTCTGAACTTTATCTCTCTTGCCTGTAAAGTGGTGATAATAGCACTACTTCAGTATAGTTGTCTTAAGTGATATAAGACCAATATGAATTAGTTATTTGTTTTTAATAACAAAACTTGTTACTTTTATTGTTTTTGCTTCAGTTACATTGAGACACAGCCCCTTCTGCCAATGGAAAATTCTCAGTCTGAGATGGGGAACTCAAATATTATGACTGAAGGTAATAAAATTAAGTACCTGTCAAGTGGCTCTACCTAAAGAAAAATGATGCAATGCAGTTATGCTCCCTCATAAATACCAGAACAAAAGCAGAAAAAAGTTTAAACTAATAAATGTAAAACCTGAGGCTTTTCCGACAAGAGACTTATTCAACAAACACTGATAAGCAGCTGCTATGAACAAGTTGCTCTGTTCAGAACTAAAGGGGCAAAAGAAAACGATAAGATATTCTCAGTAACTTCACTCAACTAAGGAGACAAAATGTAGAATATAAACAACTACAGTGCAATGCAATGTACGATAAATATCATGAGATAGAAAACATCCTACTTAAGTTTTGAGGACAGATTATACATGATAGAGGTTAAGTATGGAAAAAAAAATCTGAATTGGGCCTTAAAAAAGCATTCCAACAGAAAGAATATAGCAAGAATATATAGTAAGGAAACATTACTAATTGTGGAGTGCCTGAAAAATTAGCTGCTTACGTGAAAATAGTCAAGAATTAAAAGGTATTTGGGGACTACAACAACACCCATCAGTGCTAAGGAATTAGGACTATATCTCAGAGGCAGTAAGGAGTCACTGAATATTAGAGACAACTTCTGAATCTGGCAGTCATACATAATCTAAAGAAGACAGAGAGCCTAAAGAGGTGGAATATCAAAACACTGCAGTGGCCACATTATAATATGGGCCCAAACTTGGATAGTAGCAAAGTAATGAATGAATTCAAGTTACAAAATTAAAAAAAAAAAAAATCAACTGACGATAGTCAAATAAAAATGACCAGTAGATTTCTAGCATGGGCAACCAGGGGAAGAATGATAACCTTTAAAAATATAGAGAAGTCAGATATAGTAAATCAGTAATAGAAATCAGTCATGTATTTATTCAAGCATTTATCAAGCATAAGCAGTAGGCCAGGTGCTAGGTATGTAAAGATGAGTAAGACCTAGTTCCTGCATTGAAAGTAAGAGACACACATAGAACTTAATTAAGTGATATATATTCAGTTAACAGGACCCATAAAATGGTGACTAGGCTAATTTGCCAATGGATCAAATGCTGCATGACCAATCACTAATTCACTTATCAAAAATGTATCTGAAGTAAAATTTCTGAGTATAGGATATGAATATATTCAATCAATATACATGCTTTTCTTAGTAAATTGTAGATTTTGCCAAAAGCTTTCCAGGCAGATGATCATTGTCACTATTAAAGTCAGAAACGGCAAAGGCAAAGATACAGAGGTGTAAAAGCAGTGTAGTTCCAAGAACTACAAATAGTTTAATATGACAGAATAATATACAGGGAGAAAAATCTGAAAAGACTGAGAAGGGCTGGATAATGTAAGGTCTAATATATTTTATTGTAAAATTAATGGAAGATCATTAAAAGGGTTTCAACAGATGTGCTTTCTAACCTTTACTCCCTTCTGAGAGAATAGTTCCCATCCCAAACTCCTACAAGAGTCCCTGCAGCCATTACTGGTACTGAGAACTGCATTCCTCCACATAGTTTACTGGACCTGGCGTATATGTTCTGTATGGGGCCAAACAAATTTTCTCATTAAGAATTTATAATTGTGGCATAGAATTAGTGAGTCACTTAACTGTAGATATTAGACTTGTAGAGCTCATGGAAATTCAGAAGTAGGGAGTGCCATTTGGGGGCCCTATGAAAGAACAAATATATAAGAGTTATAAAGCAATATACATACTTAAAGAAGAAGAGATAGGAAGACAGGTAGCCCTAGAAAGCAAGCAAGCCTCTAGTTTCCTATTCAGTAGTCATGGGATAGGGACATATCCCACCTTTGCATAAAGTGAGATGTCCCTGTAGCCTTCTAGTAAATCCAATTTTTGTTTAAGCTAATTTAAATGGGTTTCTATTTCATGCAATCCTGAAAAGCAAGTTGGCTAATTTGAGTGGTTAATCTGAAGAATAAATGAGAAGACAAATAGGCTAGAAACAGGTAGAACATTTAAACTAGGGAATGAGTCATCAAAAGGTAGCAATAGTAGCAAATATAGGCAGACTATGACAAAAGAAAAGTAGCCAATATTGTGCAGTTATGTCCCTATCCCATGACTACTGAATAGGAAACTAGAGGCTTGCTTGCTTTCCAGGGCTACCTGTCTTCCTATCTCTTCTTCAAGTATGTATATTGCTTTATAACTCTTATATATTTGTTCTTTCATAGGGCCCCCAAGTGGCACTCCCAACTTCTGGATTTCTGAATTTTTGTGCAGGGTCCATGAAGCTTAATTTAGACATGAGAGTTTCAGGAAGCTGAAGCAGTAACAATTGCCTCAACGGACTAGAGGGAGAAGGTCACTGATACTTTTATGAGAATAATTTCAACAGAATAATTGGGACAGAAGTAATATTTTTAAAAGTTAAGAAAAAAGTAGTAGAATACAAACACAACTAAGAAATTTAAGGTAGGTGAAGATTAAAAGAACTCTGAGGAACGCCTGGGTGGCTCAGTGGTTGAGCATCTGCCTTTGGCTCAGGTTGTGATCGTGGGATTCTGGGATCAAGTCCCACATCAGGCTACCTATGGGGTACCTGCTTCTCCCTCTGCCTATGTCTTATATTATGTACAACAATGTAAATTATTTAATTCTACTGATATACATACTTAAAAATGGTTAAGATGGTACATCGTTATGTGTATTTTAACTTAAGAAAAAATGACCATCAAAAAAAGAACATAATGAGGTAGATTCACACCACTGAATATCACATTAACAGTAAAAATGAATGAACTGCAGGGCACAGCATAAATGGATCATACAGTGCTGAATGAAAAAGTGACACAAAGGAGCATAAAGAGAATGATGCCATTTACATAAAGTTGAACTGCCTCTCTCTCTGTGTCTCTCATGAATAAATAAAATCTCTAAAAAATAAAAATAAGTTTGAAAGAACAGTATTAAAGAAAAAGTACTGATAAAAAAAAAAAAAAGGAGAGATGTGAAGTTATTTTTAGGCAAAGAGAAAATGAAAGCCTCATCCTGCAAAAGAATGAAATGATATTCCAAAGGAAGCAGAAGCCTAGAACATTATAACCTCAGTGAGATCAAACATTTTTTCCTTAAAATTGATTAACAACAAAAACCAATGGCTAAAATTCCAAGAAATCTTAAAGCCAGGTGAAAAAAAGTTGAGGAAACTCACATTATTAAATACTATGCACCACGCAGTAGAGGCAATGACTAGGTTAAGTGATTTGCTGAGAACAAAGGAGCAGGAATGGATCGACTTAGGAAATACAGAAGGTCTGAGCTTTATCTGGGGAAAATGACAGGGAGTTAACAAGGAGTAAATCAAGTTTCTTATTGACCAAAGGCTGCAGGGGATTATAACAGAGAACAGAAAAACCACAAACTGGTACTGTAAGGAAAAAGTAAGTTACTAACGATTTAGGTAAGGATAACTTCAAGTATAATTCATTACATAACCTAATATGATGTACTCTTAACTTTTAACTTGCAAAAAATTAAGGCTATTCAGAAATGTTTCTGCCTTAAAAACTGAAAAATATTCTACTTTAAGTTTACATTATAAGGAATATTGATACATATTTCATAATATTTTAAAAATTAAATAATTCAGACCTTTTACACTGTATTCAACAATCAACTCTAGATATGTTGACTTAGATATAAAAAATAAAATTCCAAAACTCTTAGTAGAAAGAATAGTTGACTGTTAGACCCAAAGTAAGGAACAGTTTCTTACACAGCAAGTAATTATAACAAGAGAAAATTGACAAATTCAACTAAAATTAAAATTAGAGGTTTTTTTGTTCCACATCGGGCTCCCTGCATGGAGCCTGCTTCTCTCTCTGCCTATGTCTCCGCCTCTCTCTGCATCTCTCACGAATAAATAAAATCTAAAAAAAAAAAAAGGATACCACAGCAGTGACAAGAACAAGATTCCACGTTTGTAAATACCAGTAAATTCTACAATATTTTATTTCCATAAAATAAAATAATTAAAAATAATATTTTATTCTTTTAAAAAAAGATTTATTCATGGGAGAGAGAGGGAAAGAGAGGCAGAGGGAGAAGCAGGCTCCATGCAGGGAGCCAGACGTGGGACTCGATGATGTGGGGACTCGATACCAGGTCTCCAGGATCACACCCTGGGCCGAAGGCAGGTGCCAAACCACTGAGTCACCCAGGGATCCCCTCCAGTATTAAATCTAATCAACTCTAGTACTTTATTAACAATCTATGTACATAACTAAATAACTGATCCAGTTTGTTCTTTAAAGAAATAATAATAGTTAATAATTAGTTTGCACTAAAGAGATATGGAATGTGAAAACTCAGCAGTTCATAAACTATTTACTATATAATTTTCACTACTTTTCTGCTTATAAATGCATGCTTTAATTGAATCAACTAACCTTTGAGCGCCTGGTATGTGTTAAGTGACACAATATTTTATACAACTTTCTACAGTTGTTCATTTGGACAATTTGTGAATCCACAGATAAACTTCATAGAAGTTTACCCTTTCTATAGAAAATCTAGAATAGGGATCCCTGGGTGGCGCAACGGTTTGGCGCCTGCCTTTGGCCCAGGGCGCGATCCTGGAGACCCGGGATCGAATCCCACATCGGGCTCCCGGTGCATGGAGCCTGCTTCTCCCTCTGCCTGTGTCTCTGCCTCTCTCGCTCGCTCTCTGCGACTATCATAAATAAATAAAAATTAAAAAAAAAAGAAAATCTAGAATAGAGATTAAGTGCAGGCTTGCTGATCACAATGATATAAATGATTCTAAATATTTGCCAAATGGTAGAACATTTAAAACCGTCCCTCCTACAAACTCGCTAAAAGAAAGTGAAAAGTTACAAACTGAGAGAAGATATTCACAATATATACAAAGGATTAACATGAAGAATATAAACGACTCCTATAAGTCAATAAGAAAAAAGAGAAAAATAGGCAAGAAACATGAATAGGAATTTCACTGAAAGGAACCATAAAAGGCCAATAAACATAAAAAGAAATGCTCTACATCAGTGATGATCTGGAAAATGCAAATCAAGACCACAAGACAGCATTCTACATTCTTCTGATTTGTAAAAATTAGAAGACAGTATCAAATGTCAGAGAAGATGGATAATCAAAGGATCTTTCATATATTGCTGATATGAATATAAATTGGTGCAACCATATTGGTAAGCTGGGCATCACCTTCTAGAGTTGTGCATTCACCTACCCTGTGAGATAGCAATTCTACCTTCAGGTATATAATAAAAATTCTTATATGTATATAATAGGAAAGATGCACAGAATACCCATCGTAGCATTCATCGTTTCCCATTACAAAAACCAGAAAGTAACTAAATGCTCAACAAGAAAGAGTGAATTAATATCCAAATATCCAACAAGGGAAGAGTGCTAATAGTTTACTCAATGAAATATTTTACAGAAATTAAAATTACTATAGCAACATGCAATAACAAAATAAATCAGTCACAGGTGAAAAATCACGTTCAGAAAGATTATATTCAACACAATTATACAAAAGCAACTAAAATAAAAGATACACCTTTTCAAATTACATATCCAGCAAAGGCATATATATCAAACAAGAGAATGAACACAGGCCTCAAGATGATCACGATCTTAGTAGACAAGAAGGTGGAGATAGCAGTAGGTTAACGTCCTAGCTTTTTTGGGGAGGTTGGGAGTGAGTGGTGTTCCATGGGTGCTTACTATAATGAAAGATAGATGGATAATTAATCCAATGCAGTATGCCTAAGGTTTAATAAGAGGAAAAAACCAAACCCAAATTTAATGAAATTACTTCAATGAAAATTCTGAAACAGGCAAAACAAGCACCTCCTCAGAGAACCACTAAGATAACTATAGAAAAAGGAAAACAAAATGGTTAATGTGTAAAATATGACATTTAACACATGTATGTATGATATTTAGATACGTAAGTACATCTTCTATAATCTAAAACAAATTCCAAATTCTGTCATAACAACTTTCCAATAAATTAAGGTGTTTGTGTGGAGGTCCCTCAAAGAGTTAAAAATAGAGCTACCCTACAACCCAGCAATTGCACTGCTGGGGATTTACCCCAAAGATACAGATGCAGTGAAAGACCGAGACACTTGCACCCCAATGTTTCTAGCAGCAATGTCCACAAGAGCCAACCTGTGGAAGGAGCCTCGGTGTCCACTGAAAGATGAATGGATAAAGAAGCTGTGGTTTATGTATACAATAGAATATTACTCAGCCATTAGAAATGACAAATACCCACCATTTGCTTCAACGTGGATGGAACTGGAGGGTATTATGCTGAGTGAAGTCAGTCGGAGGACAAACATTATATGGTCTCATTCATTTGGGGAATATAAGAAATAGTGAAAGGGAGCAAAAGGGAAAAGAGAGAAAATGAGTGGGAAATATCAGAAAAGGAGACAGAACATGAGAGCCTCCTAACTCTGGGAAATGAACAAGGGGTAGTGGAAGGGGAGGCAGACGGGGGGATGGGGTGACTGGGTGAATGGCACTGAGGGGGGCACTTGACAGGATGAGCACTGGGTGCTACACTATATGTTGGCAAATTGAACTCCAATAAAAAATATATATACAAAAATTAATTAATTAATTAAGGTGTTTGTGAGCCAGGAAAGCAAAACTTTAACTAATTAGAAAAAGCAAATCAGGAGCAGCCCTGGTGGCTTAGCGATTTAGCGCTGCCTTCAGCCCCGGGTGTGATCCTGGAGACCCGGTATCGAGTCCCACATCAGGCTCCCTGCATGGAGTCTGCTTCTCCCTATGCCTATGTCTCTGCCTCTCTCTCTCTCTGTCTCTCTGTGTGTCTCTCATAAATAAATAAAATCTTTAAAAGAAAATCACTGCCAAGTTTCTAAAATAGATCTTGGTAACAGTATATGTTATGTAATTCTTATGTATCCCTTCATCTTTATAATGTAACACCAACATTTACCTTCAAATCTAAGGTATTTATTCTGATCAAATATACTTATTTGTGCTTTCCTGTTCATTTTAAAGACAATATTTATATACATAACATTACACAATTTTTGTGAGATTGTGAAAAACCAAACATGACAGTAGTTAATTTCAAGTAAAATTTTATTAGATAAAATTAAGGGATACTAGACATGTATCAAAATAAATGTTTTCTATTTCTGCTTTTCTAAGATACTAGAAGTTACTTTTTCATTAGTACGTTTTCCTATTCAAAATTTTAAATATCTTTCTAAAGCTTTTAACTACTTTTCAACTTTGCTACCAAGTATGAACTCTGCTCTATATCAAAAGTTAATCATATCAAATGTTATGATTTTTTCATAGAAAATTGGTTTTTGAAATACAATGGACATTTGATAATTGATGCAGTACATCTTACAAGGAAATGATGCAGAACCATTTTTTTTAAAGATTTTATTTGAGAGACAGTGAATGAGACAGAGAGAGAGAGAGAGAGAAAGAGAGCGCGCATGAGTGGGGGAGGAACAGAAGCAGGAGAAGGACAAGCAGACTTTGTGCTGAGCACAGAGCCCAAGGCGGGGTTCAATCCCAGGACCCCAAGACCATAACCTGAGCTGAAATCAAGAGTTAGATGGTTAACCGACTCAGTCACCAGGTGCCCCAGAAGTAACTATTCTATTAAAATATCACATACACATGTAAGTTTAAGTGATATTTATCTCTATAAACTACTACTCCACTATTTTTTTTAAAAGGGGGCACATAGGAATAACTTGATAAAAGGCATAAAAATCTACTGTTGCCAAATTTGAAAAGCAAAAAAGAGCCTAAGGAGTCAAACACAAAGCCCTGGGGTGTAAAGAGACAGTGCTTAGAAAGTGGCCCCCTACCTCTCCATTTCAACCCTGATCACATCTGAATAGTCAAGTTGTACAAAACTAGAAATAATCTGTATTACATTAATTAGAGATGACAGAAAAACAATCTATTTAGAGCCATCATCTTGTAACACTAGTTTCAGTATAGATTATTACATAATTAGAAAGTATTTGGCAAGTTACTTAAAGACATGGCTGAGGGGACTCCTGGGTGGCTCAGTGGTTAAACATCTGCCTTCAGCTCAGGGCGCAATCCCGGGGTCCTGGGATAGAGTCCTGCATCAGGCTCCCCAAAGGGAGCCTGCCTCTCTGTGTGTCTCTCACGAATAAAAAATTAAAAAATAAGGACATGCCTTATTCAATAAAGTATGTAGCATTCTGTAAGAGTAGTAACAATCAAATCTAAGCTGAAAAACCACATTGTATCAAAACCACTTTGTATCAATTATTCAGAGTTGATGCTATGTATCATTGTCTATTACTAAGTCCATTCTCTACTCACTTTTCTTCTCAACTGTATCTTAAAGTATTGACTCAAATCAAAACATTTTGATATAAAAAATCAATAAAGCCAGTTAGATCCACATATCTCTAACTAGTGGCAAGAAATTTTCTTAATCTATATCTACTTCTATTTTAAAATGCCATGAACCTCATTTCTCTTTAAAATTCTTATAAGTTGGATGCCTGGGTGGCTCAATAGTTGAACGCCTGCCCCAGTTCAGGTTATTATTCCGGGGTCATGGGATTGAGTCCTGTATCAGGCTCCCTGCAGGGAGTCTGCTTCTCCCTCTGCCTATGTCTCTGCCTCTCGGTGTCTCTCATGATTAAATAAGACTTTAAAAAAAATCTAGTAGGTGGAGAAAAGGGAGGAAAAGTATTAAATCAATTCATTGTATACCTTCTAGTTACACAATATTGTATATCAAATATATCTCAATTAGGAAAGAGGGGGACAGGGAGGAAATAAACTGAAATGCCTTGGGACTTAAAAGCTAGGATGGTTTGTCAGTTATCTCTGAGTAACAGAACTATGAGCACTTTTTATTTTCTTTGTGCTTTTCTGTATTTCCAGATTTTCTACAATGAACATGTATTATGTTTACAATGAAAAGAACTACAGGAATGCCTGGATGGTTCAGTTGGCACTTACTTAAGCACCAATTAGAGGAATGGCTCTTGATTTTGGCTCAGATCATGATCTCAGGATTGTAGGTTCAAGCCTCATGTCAGGCTCCGTGCTGAATGTAGAGCCTGCTTAAGATCATCTCTTCTCTCCCTGCCCTTCCTGCTTGTGCTCTCTCTTTAAAAAAAAGAAAAGAACTGTAAAATCCACTTTACTATCTTGCTTACTTTCTCATACTACATTCCCAACCCACCATAAAATCTTAATCCTCACAACAGAGATGTTCTACTTTCCAGCATCAGTGCAAAATTAGGTGACATCCATTTACCCATTCACACTAAATGGGTAAAATAATATGTTGTACGTAGGTGTAATGTAACGATTGCAAAAATCCCTTTTGAACTTTTCAAGGAAATATTTTGTGGACAAAGGATTCAAAATATAAATTAAAGAAAACTAATTTCTTAGAGCAATGATTATCATCAACTTCAGTCAGAACAGTAAAGACATTTCTCAGTGTAGGTGACAAATGGAGGACATCACATCAACATGTTATTGAGTGCCTACTAAGTGCCAAACACATAGCTTGGTTGGTTACACATGAGCTTAAAATTTTAAAGGTAAGTTTATCTTACAAATAGACTACAAACAAATGCAAAATCTTCTGAAAGGATTTCAGCAAACATTCAACAACTTTCATCAGAAACAGTAACTGTTAAATGATGAAAACCTGCAGAAAGGTTATTTTGTACTGTTAGTCTCTATAGAATATTACACCTAATTCCCAACAATAATGCACTACTAAGTTACAGACTACCAAAAGACAGTATAAATCATTTTTCCTTGTTATAGAGAAACCTAACAAAGAGTATAAAATTTGCATTAAAGTTAACTATAGTTAATTACATTTTTGGCTGATTTTTTTTTAAGTTCATACATAACATTGCAATCCAAAATATTTATGGGTCCACAGAACTGTGGCAGCTCAAAAAAAAAAAAATGGTATAGCAGAAAACAGTGATGTGATTTCAAACTCAGGTTTACAGTGTAACCATGAACTATCTATCCAACATTCCTAAACAGTTTCTTGATCTGTTAAATGGAAATAACAATACCCACCTTACTGGACTATCATAAAGGTTAAAAACGGTATTTAGAGCACCAAGTACAATGACTGATATATAGCAAATGTTCCATAAATGTTATTTGTACTCTCTTCTAGTCATATCTTCTCATCTTTATATCCTATAATATGTAATAGATTTTGTAGATAATAAATGTTTCTTGAAATTAATCCCTGTAATTTAAGGCTAACTACCTCAACCCTCCACTTGAGCAAGTCACCTCTACTTAAAATCTGCTGAGAATGGAATTTAAGATGCTTGGCCCAATACTTTATTAGGCATTTTGATGAAGATAAATCACTGGTAATCAACAAGATATGGGCAGCCCCAGTGGCCCAGCGTTTTAGCACCGCCTTCAGCCCAGGGTGTGATCCTGGAGACCCGGATGGAGTCCCACATCGAGCTCCCTGCATGGAGCCTGCTTCTCCCTCTGCCTGTGTCTCTGCCTCTCTCTCTCTCTCTGTGTGTCTGTCATAAATAAATGAAATCTTAAAAAAAAAATCAACAAGATAACTTTATTAGTATGGTATTCAATATCTGGGTTTGCAGTCTACCAAATTACTGTTGTAGCCAATATTTTCATTTTGAGATTCTTTATATAGTTTTCATTAATCAAGTTTCCTTAAGAATAAACTTTAATTTCTTTGGCCCCACAAAAAAATCTGTTTCTACTTCAAATGAAAAACAAGGAGAACAAGATAAAAACAAGCTGGTTACAAAAGATAGGAACTAGAAACTGCCAATTAAGTTTATATTTTTAACAGCCTATTTTTATTTTTACTAGAGCAAATATTCTTCCTTATACATTGAAGCCTCTAGCCATCAAAGTTTATGTGTACTTTATTAATGATTCCTTGTTGAATAATCCTCCTAAATTACTAGCAAGAGTTAGAAACATTACTCCAGAGAAATATTACAGTAATTAATAAAGGCAAAACACTATGGTTTCAGATTTTGTTTTGTCTTTCCACTACTTAAGGTTACTAATAACCCAATTCCAACTCAAATAGTAAAGTATTTCAAATCCTGGAATATAACTTGAAAAATAGTTGTAAAGTGTTGGATATACAATGTTTCTAAAAGTAAGCATCACTTTCATTAAACCTAGGTTGTAACATGTAACTTTCAGAGTGACACAAGAATCTGACACAAGATATGGCAAAGTAACAGTTTTTAACTACTAAACACCAGTTTTAAAGCCTGCCACATAATACTTAAAATCAGTATGTCAGAGAGGCATTAAGAACTACATATTAATTTCTCGATTGAAATAAATTCAAACTTAGAGGCTTTTTAAAAATTGGTTCTCCAAACAAGTTTGATAAATATTTGGCTACTATATACTAGTTCCATGACCCAGTGAAACAGTAAAAGATTTGAATAGATGGATATACTTGAAGCAAATTTTATCACCATTTATCTTAAGTGTAAATATAAACAATGTTCTCAATTAATTTAATACATATGATAAAGTCCAAATGCAATAACTTTTATTAAAACCAAGAGTCAAATATACCAAGAAAAATGCTCTGGACATACTTATCAACTTATAAGGTAACACTAAAAATCATTCTTTTTCTGGAAGGAGTTAGACTTATTAAAAGTAATATAACTATAGATTAGGTGTTCCCCTACTTTGATCCCATTTTTAAAATACTCATATATAAATTTCTTCTCTCTTTGACTTGCTTCCTTCACGTCAAAATTGATCCTATTAAAAGTCCCTAAGTGTACTTATAACACATCTGAAAACATATTTTCAGGTCCAGTGTCAAAATGAGTGTCTTCTATTATAGTTTTCTATAAAATACAAATTAGGATGCCAAATACATCATAATTCTGAAGCCACTCCATTCAAAGAAAAAATGCTCCTGTCCATTTTAGTGGATTTTTCTCAGAACCAAAGTATGTGTTTCATATTTCAAAACTAGGCAGCGGGAAAGCATTTCCGAGGTGCCTCAAACAAACCTCATTTTAAAAGCTCACGTTAATTAATAAAACAATAAATTCCATTCAGTTAGCACATGCGGTATGCTGTAAGACGTCATAAAGGGTGAAAGTAATTAGACTACTATATGGCAACATATTCAATGACATGAAATTCAAAGCTGATTCAAAGGATTCCA
The DNA here is from genome assembly GCF_018345385.1 of Vulpes lagopus. NCBI lineage: Eukaryota > Metazoa > Chordata > Mammalia > Carnivora > Canidae > Vulpes > Vulpes lagopus. The sequence goes on from NC_054826.1 coordinate 148,638,578, forward strand.
AATTTGCAAGCCTGCATTGGTACGCTTTGCTGAAATCTGTACTTTTGGTCACTAAATGTCAAATATTATAACAATGCCTTCAAGCTTACATCTAACTGCACAATAAAAAGATCTATGGGGGGGGGGAATTGGCAGTTGCAACACTTAATTTTGATATCACGAAAAATCAACCCTTCAGTATCTAGATTAAGTCTTTCAAGGAGAAGTAACTGCCCAAAGCACCACAAAAAAAAAAAAAAAAAAAAAAGAAATGTATGTGTGTTTTTTCTTGTCTTAAATCCTATCTTCAATTTTCGAATAGCTAAAGGTGTCTACAGTCAAACACACCAAAATAAAGCTAAAAGTCAAGAAAACAAGTGTAAAACTTTAATCCAGATGTGAACATCTCTGGGACACCCCCGGATTATAAATAATAATAATAATAATAAACTCCATAGAGGAGCGTAGGTATCCTTGCACAGCACAGACTTAAGGACAAAATTCCTGCCTACATCATTGAATATCCAGCCGCAAATGGAAGACGATAATAACCCTGCTACTCGGCAGAGACCTCACTAGCTCAGGGACATACTTTGTTCTCTTTCTGCGGGCATGTGGAGCCCAACCTTTCCCCTCCGTCTACGGCTTGCTCTTTTGTAAACAACTGCTGCGGCTTTTCTCTGGTGTTCAAACCGGCAGGGAAAACGAAAGTCCGAAAAAGCATCAGCATCTGTGAGCGGAGCTTCCGGATCTGAGCCGGGAGTTAGCAGAGAAGGGGATCGTCGAGCTAGATCATCTGGTTAGAGAGGCCGAGAGAGAAAGGGAGCCCCCGCAGCAGGGGAAAGAGACGGAGTCACCTGGAGAGGGGCTAGCGAAGGGAGGCGGCATTCGGTATGACACGCTTAAAAAAAAAAAAAAAAAGAAAAAAAAAAACTTTGGGGGCTGGGAGTTATGGGGGCGCTCTTTGTGCGGAGTCGGAGGGGAAGGGGAGGGACAAGAAAGCAGCTTGGGAGTCATTCAGAGGGAGGTTAAGGAGCGGGGTGCGAGGGAAAGGCGGGGCGGGGCCTGGCCGGGCAGGGGCGGGGCGGGGCGGGGGGCGCCCGCGGGCCGCGCGGACCCCAGGGAGGGGGCGGCTCCCGGGCCGGGCCGGGCCGGGCCGCGCCGGGCGGGGGTGCGGGGAGCGGGCTCGGGCGGCCCCCACGCGCGCGGCCCCCGCCTCCGGGATGCTAGGCAGGTCGGACTCCAGCGGCGGCGGCGGGCCGGCGCTCCCGAGTGACATCCCCGAGTTTCCGCACTTAGCGGGTCGGGGCGCGGCGGCCGCACGCCCCCCCGCCCCCCGCCCCGGGCCCCCGGCCCCCGGCCCCCGGCCCCGCGCCACACGTTCTCCCCCGTCGCCGCCGCCAGCGCCTCCCGCCCGGGCCGCGGCCCTTACCTGCAACTCCGTGAGCAGGATCTCCCCCCGTTCGGGGTTGGACGCCATTGCGCTCCGCTCTGCGCTCCGCACCTGGCCGCGGCCGCCGCTGGCGAGGGGAGAGGGCGGGACGGGACCCGGAGCGGGGGGGCGAGGAGCGGGGAAAGAAAGGGGGCAAAAAAAAAAAAAAAAAAAAAAAAAGCCTAGGGATTCATGGAGGCGCAGCCCCTGCTGGAGGCGCGGCTTATTCCGCCCGGTTCATGGAGAGCGGCGGGGAGCGAGGGCACTCGTAGCGGGCTCCCCCTCGCCGCCCGCCCGCCCGGCCGCCGCCCGCCGCCCGCCACCGCCCGCCGCCGCCCGCCCGCGCCGGATTCTGTTCGCTCAGTCGCTCCCTCTGGGCGACGCCAGGAGCCGCCTCAAGCTCCTCGGTGCGGGGCGCTGCTGCCGCAGCTGCGGCTCCTCCTGTCGCACCATTTGGCTGTCACTGCGTCGCAAAAGCGGCCTCACTTGGCGGCTGCCAGAACACGTGACGGCCGCGGCCGCTACCTCCCGTCGCGAGGCGGGGGCCGGGGGGAGGTGGGGCGGAGAGGACCCCGCCGGGGTGAACACGAGGGGAGAGGACTGGCCTCGCGTCTCCTGGGAGGCGGGAAGACGAACACGAAGAAGAAGAAGAAGAAAAAAAAAAACCACACGCCCGCTTTTCTGCTGCGCTTAACGGCCGTACGGTGGACACTACAACTCGGGAGCGTACTCTTTGGGGTTTTTTTGTTTTTTTGTGTGTGTGTGTGTCCCCCCGCCCCGCCGCAGCTCCACTTGTCGAAGTTTATTTAGGCCTAACGTAAACGAGCCGCTTTTTCTAACCTCCTCGGGCCAAAGAGTTTCGGGGCTCAAATCGTGCAGGTCATTGCCGGGCCCTCCCGTCGGCCCCAGCTGCTAATCCTGCCCCAGGCCGCGCCCCCCGCGCCCCGCGCCCCGCGCCCCGCGCGCCCTCCCGCCGGGCCAGGTGCTCCGCTGCCCTAACCGGGGCGCGGCCCGGACCCCCCCGAGAACTGAAGGCCCCCGGGATCTCTGGGCGTCTTCAGTGCACGGCGTGTAAGATGCGCCTCCCCAAGCGCCGACCTGCCCAGGAAGGTTGGGGCCGCGGAACGCCCCCGACTTTAGAGTCAGATCCGCAAGGTCTCGGATGGTTTTAGCCGAGTGCAAACTGCAGGAGGTGGGGCGGGGCAGGGCAGTTCCCGCGAAGGGAAAACAGCCAACTTGCCCTTACCGCGGGCACCCTCCAAGCTCACCTGTCTATCGGCGACGTACAGCGAGGGGATAGTGTTAAGTTGTCGTTGAAGAAAACGACCCTGTAGTATTCAGGAATGTCAATAAAGTGCCCAAACAGGTACCTTTTTGTTTGAGCAGTGAATGGATATTCCAGGCAGCTGCTTCACTTTAGATCGAGGCTGGAATACCACCACGTCTTTGTTAAAACCTACGTGGAGAAAGCGCTAAGGGTTATTTATCTTTGAAAGCCTTAATTGGCATATTTCTTAAGAAATCTTGTACTTCGGTCTTGTACTTCGCTTACATTCCGCGTGAGATAGATCTGTTGGGGGGGGGGGGGATGCTGGCACTTTGGTGTATCTCTTTGTCTTCTCAATTCTCCTGCATTCCTTTGACAAACATTTATTGAAGATCTAGCGTCTGTGGCCACTGGGTTTTTGAACTCCAACTCCTAATATGCGACAGGGAATTTTTCTCTGCTGTATATTTTACTTTCTTTTTTTTCTTTTTTTTTTTTTTTTTTTGCAGCATTTTAAATGTTTCATGCATTGCTTTGATTGAAATGATAATTAAAACACATGCAATGGCAACACTTGGAAAAGCCAGGACATGATTGCCCTTTTTGGTAACTAAGAGCCAGACAGTGTTCTAGGCCCTAGAGTTACAGCTAAGATTAAGAGAGTCCTTGTCCTTGGAGTGATTGAGTCTTTTGGAGAAACAGACTTGTGTCCAAATAAATATGATGCAATTCTAAGTGGCAGGCACAAAATGTTAGGGAAGCACTGTATTCAAATATGTATACATATATAATGTGTGTGTGATAAAATATCACATAATATGGGGATCCCTGGGTGGCTCAGCGGTTTGGCGCCTGCCTTTGGCCCAGGGCATGATCCTGGGGTCCCGGGATCGAGCCTGCATGGAGCCTGCTTCTCCCTCTGCCTGTGTCTCTGCCTCTCTCTCTCTATGTCTATCATGAATAAATAAATCTTTTTTAAAAATCACATAACATGAAATTATCATTTAAACAATTTTAAAGGTACAATTCAGTGCATTAAATGCATGCAGAGGGGATTCCTGGGTGGCTCAGCGGTTTAGCGCCCACCTTCAGCCCAGGGCGTGATCCTGGAGTCCAGGGACAGAGTCCCACTCCCTGCATGGAGCCTGCCTCTCCCTCTGCTTGTGTCTCTGCCTCTCGCTCTCTTTGTGTCTCTCATGAATAAATAACATATTTTTTAAAAAATAAATAAATGCATGCAGATATATTTTGCTTATTTTTGCCCTGCCTTCCTTTTGAATGGATTTGACATGCCTGGCATGCATATAGTTTGTACTTAATGATGGAATTAAAAATTACCTATGTAAAGGGGCTTGTGACTGCCTCAGTTGGTTGAACATATGACTCTTGATCTTGGGGTCGTAGGTTTGAGCCCCATATTGGGTGTAGACATTACTTAAAAATAAAATCTTTAAAAAAAATTTTTATCAATGTAAAGAGAAACAAAGTTAATGAGTATTCTTTTTAAAAAATTCAGGTATAAGAAAATATTCATATTTTAGCACCATGGAATTTTTGAACTAGAAGAGACTTAAAATATCCGCAATGACTCTTAATATAGGTAAAGAAAATAGGCCATAATTTACTTAACTAATAAGGAGCATGACAGAGATGGAGACTGAACCTAAATATATTTGCCAGTCCCAGCCTTGTTTTAACCTACAGCGTGATACTATAAATACTTTAAAATAGAATTCTCATTTAAACTGAACTCAAAGCATTATAGTCTCTCATTATTTTTTACCACAGAAAAAGACTTTAAACTTTACGTATTTCTAGAGCTCAAAAGATATTGATAATAATTTTAATTTTGTATATCACATGTAAATGTAACAAATATAAAAAGTTTTTAAAGCTATAGGAATTATTTCTGATTAGGTATGCTGGAGAAAATAGTGCATACAGAAGGGAGGTGAGATAATATAAAAACTGCATGACAATCTGGAAAATGTGACAGTTTAAACATAAAATTAGTTTAATTTAAGCTAAAAACTACAACCCAGCTCACAGTCTCTGTTTAGAAAAAAAAAAAAATGTAATAGGACATGGGACATACTTATCAAAATGAAGCACATGTGAAAAGGTTTTAGTGGAAACATATGTTGATTCAGATTAATTGTATTCCGTCCCTATTTGCAAATGTTTTTAGGGAATCCTACGTATGTTACCTCAAGTTATGTTCTAATTTATATTAACAACAAAAAAAAAGCTTTGCTGTTTTTCTTGTTTTAAACAAACGTCCATGTAAGAAATTAAAAACCAAAAAATATCTGGACTGTATCACTAGTTATGCAGGTGCCTTTAAAATATTTTCTTGGTCTTTAAGAAATAGAAATGACCAGGATGCCTGGCTGGCTCAGTCAGTAGAGCATGTGTCTCTTGATCTTGAGTTGTGGGTTTGAGCCCCATGTTGGGTGTAGAGATTACTTAAAATCTTTCTAAAAAAAAAAAAAAAAGGTAGAAATGACCAAACATGTTGAAGTAGTTTCAATTAACAATAATCAGATAAAAAATGTTATTTTCTGTTTCCTCTTTTTGAAAAGTTTTTATTTATCTATTAGAGAGAGAGCATGAGCAGTGGGGGTGGAGGTGGGGAGAGAATCTGACTCCTCACTGAGCAGGGAGACTGATGTGGAGCTTGATCCCAGGATCAAGCCTATGGCCTGAGCCTATGGCAGATGCTTAACTGAGCCACCCAGGCACCCCTGTTTTCCTTTGTAAGTAGAAGAAATGTAACAGGAAAAATCCTCGTAGAGCTAAACTTATTTTTTTTGTCATTATTTTCTGTGCTGTTGGTGAGAAACATTCAGATATTCAGATGATAAAGCTCTTTTCCCTTTGATCCTAAATGTAATAAGACCTATATATCCAGGGAAAGAGTTAGAACCTTTTCTTTGTGAGCTACAGTGTTTTTATTGTCTTTCGTCTTCCATTTCCCTTTTGCTCTTGCTTAATATTTATTAAAATGTTTTTAAGAATTCCAGCTTATCTCTCCCAACAACATTATGGAGTATCAAGGGAAAGGTTTTTTGGTTTGGGTTTTGTTTACCATTGTTTCAGTGTTAGTGTTAATAGAACAGGTGAAGAGTAACCCCCTGCTCCCAGGGGATCAAAGTGAAGTAGCAGTGGTAATCAAGTGACAGACTCCATAGGAGACACAAAACTCAGACAGTCAGAACTACTTGGTCACCAATTTCTTCATTAAGGAACCCCCTGTAGAGATTGTTACCTTGTATGGATGAGGATAATTTTGAGAGCAAGATTGTTTTTTTTTTTTTTTTTTTTTTGGAGCAAGATTGTTAAAGTGAAAGTCACAACAGAGTCAGCTGTTGTGACTGAAGCAGATACTTTGGGGGATGTCTGCACACTTCCTTTCCTCTTGAACTTCCCCTAGTACCTGAGAAGAAGTCTCTGTAGCTATGTCGATTCTGCTTGACCTAGATCTTTCAGTAAACTATAGGCGGATCATGATAGAACATGTCTAAGGTTAGCCAACAAGATTCTCACTCCAAGAGTCTGGAAATAAAATATTGGAATACTGATCAATTGGTGGCCATAGAGTGGGAGGTGTGGTGTTTCAAGGACTAGAATGGCCATTTTCTGTCATATGTACAAAGATGCATAAAAATCATCTCTTTGGAAAGAGAAAAGAAGTAAGAACCAGGTGATTTTCCAGTGGTAAATCACCTGCTGTCACTGGAAATACAATGCTTACTAAGGCATACCTGGTCTTTGTCTTCATGGAACGCTAAAGAAACATAATGGCAAAGAAGGTGAATTTGGGATACTTTTGTTTTTTTTTTTTAAAGTTTTATTTATTTAAATAATTTCTGCACCCAATGTGGGGCTCAAACTTATGACCCTGAGATCAGGAGTTGCATGTTCCTCCAACTGAACCAGCCAGGCACCTAGAATTCAGAGTACTTTGAACATGGGTCAGGCAGTCCTTTCCTGAGTATTTCACACTTAAGCTGAGATCTCACTGGTGAGTAAATATTAACTGGGCAAAAAAGGGTGTAAAAAACTTTTCAAGGAAACAATAACAGATAAAGTTCTAAGGCAGGGGGGAGAAACTTGTGTAAGCATCGAGAGGCTAGTAGGGCTATAACAATAGCAATCAAAGAGATTGAGCAATAAGACCATGTGTATCAATTAGGATAGGCTAGTTACGCTGAATAACAAATGATTAAAAAAATATCAGTGGCCTGCAATAAGGCTTATTTATCTCATGCTACAGTATGCCACCAAGGCTCTGCTGCCTGTCATCTTCACTCTGTACTCTGGCTGACAGAGTGGTCTTTATCTGGAACATTGCCATTGTCATGGCAAAAGGAAAAGAAAAGTAGTAAATCACCTGATGATTCTTCAAGTGTGTGCCCACATTTCACTTTCACTTTTCTTCAGCAAAACCTTTGCCATACCTGAAAGTAACAGGGGTAGGACCATACAATCCTCTGACAGAGGGACACAATAAAAAAGGGCACTAGAGGGATGGCTGGGTGGTTCAGTGGTTGAAGTCTGCCTTTGGCTCAGGGTGTGATTCCAGGATCCAGGATCGAATCCCACATCAGGCTCCTTGAGGGGAGCCTGCTTCTTCAAATCTTCCTGCATCTCTGCCTCTCTCTCTGTATCTCTCAAAAATAAATAAATAAATAAATAAATAAATAAATAAATAAATAAATAAATAAATAAAATCTTATAAAAGGGGGAGCACTGGATGTGCGTGAATAGGAATCCAGTTCCATAGCATGTTTAAGAGTTTGATGTTCATCCTAGGAGGAATGGAAAACCATTAAATATTTTTAAAAATCTCTCTGAGGGGCACCTGGGTGGCTCAGTCAGGTAAGCATCCAACTCTTGATTTCGGCTCAGGTCATGATCTCAGGGTCATGAAATTGAGCCCTGTGTCAGGCTCCATCCATGACAGGCATGGAGCCTGCTTAAAATTTTCTCTCTCCCTCCACCTTGGCCCCTCTTCCCCTCCACCCTCCACCCACTCTCTCTCTCTAAAAAAAAAGAAAAAAAATCTCTCTGGCTGTGGTCAGAACAACAGATTAGAAATGGGAAAGAGTAGTTTTGGGGAGAAAAATTAGGAGGTCATTTCAGTTTTCCAAGCAAAAAAGGATTGTACTTTATAATAGGGTCATGCCGCTGAAAATCGAGAGAAGCCAAGAGATTTAAAAGATAGGAGGATCTACCGCTATGCAAAAAGAAGCAGCAGTAAGAGACTAGGTAGTCCTAGGATGGTGGAAGAAATATAGCTGAATTGGTTTCTGATGTTTTACAATTTGCTGGTTCCAGTTTTCTAGGAAGTCCAGCTACTCTATTTTCTATTTGTTCTTGAGTTTTCTGTGTTCTCCTTTTTTTTTTTTTTTTAAAGTGAAGAGCTATGGTAAATACTAGCAATGTTGATGTGTTTGTGCTTTTGCTTCCAAGGTTTTATCACTATTATTATTATTATTATCCCTCTGTGATTCATTTCTAGTCTTATTGCATATGATCTGGGGATGGGAATCTGTATGATTTCTGCTTTCTATAATTTGAAATCTTTCTTTTTTTTTAAATTTTTTTTAATTTTATTTTATTTATGATAGAGAGAGAGAGAGAGGCAGAGACACAGGCAGAGGGAGAAGCAGGCTCCATCCACCGGGAGCCCGACGTGGGATTCGATCCCGGGTCTCCAGGATCGTGCCCTGGGCCAAAGGCAGGCGCCAAACCGCTGCGCCACCCAGGGATCCCGAGTTTTCTGTGTTCTCCTAATAAGTCTCCCTTTTTACTAAAGCTAATTGTGTGTGTGTTATTAACCAAACAGCCCTAACTAGACCATTCAGCCAAGTTGAGAACCATCAGAGGAAAGTGACACCATGGCTCTCGCTATGGGGTAGAAGGAGGTAGAACCAGTCTAATTTGTGCTTTCTCCTCTTCCAATGATTCTTTCTCTATCCAGTCTACTTATTATTCCTCAAAGACCCCAACATCAGCAAATGTACAGGCTACAAACAAGGATTAAACCTGATATAAATCTTCCCACAAAACTTTCCTGATACATCAATTTGGGCATTTCTTTGTAGAGTCTTTCATAAATTTTTTCTTCTCTTTTTAGACCTAAAGTCACTAGAAAGAGCCCATGTGTCTTATATGGCCTACAATAGTATCTCTTGTGAGTGGATAGCATATGAGTTGTGTGTGTGTTTCTGTATGTATTACAGAAGTATTTTAGGATAGCCATCAGCTAGGAACTCCTCTGTCCCTCAGAAAATTAGATAAGCTTGTGTCATAGCCTCTAAAGTTGAGCCTCTATTTCCCCCAATCCAATTTTTGGAACTGTGAGAGGTTATTTACACATTTGCCTGTTTCTTTCCCCCTTTCAAATAGTCCCAGAGTACTCCCCCCACTGCCTATATCCCTTGGTTCTGTCTATATTGATACAGACCTGAAGCTCAACCCATGACCGTTACTCAATACCAACTCTCATCAAGCTTTTGTGAATACATTAACTTGGCACCAAAGATTTAAGAGGGTTCACACTATAGTTCAAGGTTCCTCCTGAATCTGGATCTACCTCTGGTTTTCCACCCTCAATAGGTTAATAAGCAAATCCTCCTCCTTTCCCAGGCTCAGGTTTGACCATACTCAGGTTCTTCTGATTCTTAACTGTTATTACAAATAAGATTGTTTGGAACTTTCTCCCCCAAATATACATGTTCTCCTGAAAAGGATACCGGAAAATGCCACTTTCCTAGCTTGGTAAACCTAATCGCCAAATGAATGGTAACATTTTGAGTTTTATGTATTTGAAGTAATGAAAAAGAAAGTAAGTTTTAACAACCACTGAGAAGTTAAACTTTTTATCTTAACCCTCAGGATCCATTTATACTCTTAAAAAATTATCAGACTCCAAAGAGATTTTGTTTTTATGGGTTATATCTTCTGATGTTTCTGTACTCGAAGTTAAAAGTAAAGCATTTTTAAGATACATAATAGACAAACTCATATTTCATTATGAAAACCTCATCTTACGTCATAAAACCTCTGAAAAACTATCTTATACATGTGGGAGAATAAGAGTGAAAAGGCAGGTAACATCTTAATATAATGAAAATGAACTTGACTTTGCAGATCCCCTGAACCGCACTTTGAGAAGGATGCCTGATGATTCTGGATTAGTAAAGTTTCTCTACATGTGGATATGGGAATGTGATCACTGCGCTTCTGGAGTTTAAGATCTAGGACCGTGCTAAAATTATTACAAGGTTTTGGGCCTTTAGTTGAAACATTGGTATGGTGTATGAGAAATTTCAGTTGTCCTTGTCAAAATGAAAAAAGTATATAATATGAAAAAGTTTATGTACCTGACTATTTTACTACTTGTGCTTCCTTTAGAGGAAAATTCTTTTGCAACTGTACAGTGGTAATAAAAATCAGTAGGTACAAAGAAGTTAACATTGGTTACACCATACATATTAAAGGGTTGGTCCCACATGGACAACAAGGAGGTAGCTTTTCATCTGTCATTTCTTAAGCACCCAGCTATTATTCAACAATGTATCTATTATTTGAATTAGTATAAAGCTAAACTTGTAATGAAGAGGCTCCAGACAGATGGTGTAGAGAACACTGAAATTTGCTATTTTGTCACACATGAGGATTGCACAAGGTAAGCAATTCAAGTTATCAAATTGGCTCTGCTCCATGGGGCCACCCAAGGATCCAGGTTCCTTCTATCTTACTGTTCTACTATCTGCTATGGCATTATTCTCAACTGCATGGTTGAAGCTAGGTCAGGGAACTCCATAATCTACCTTTATGAAAGGAAAAGAGAACATAGAGGATCTAATGTCCTATGTCTTAAGGTCCAGGCTCAAAAGTAGTACACATCATTTCTGCTCACATTCCATCGTGAAAATGTCCTCATTTGACCACATCTAGCTTCAGGCAAGATTGAGAAATGTGCTTTCTAACTAGTCATGGCCCAATCACAACTCATTTACTGAACAAGAGGGACAGGGTGGACATTGATGGACAATTCACAGTATTTATTGCATAGACTTTTAGCTAATGTGTTTTGCAATCAGCAAAGTGTTCTGTTTCTCAAACTTTAAAATACAAGTTCCAAATCTATAACTGTCAGATTCTCTAGGTCCCAGAGTAAATACATTTGTGTGTTAGTTAAAAAAAAATAAAAAGGACCATACGTTTTTTAACACTCATAGCTAGTGTTCCTATGTTTAAATGATGGCTTTCTTAGAATATTCCCTGTAAGCTCTCTTAGAACCCAAGCACCATTCTCCGAAAAGCTAAAGCTTCATGGTGAGGTCATATGTAAGTGTTCTGGTCAACAGTCCCAGTTGAGCTCAGCCTTCAAATCATCCCAGGCCAGGAACCAGAACAGGTGAGTGAAGAAGCCATCTTGGTAACAAACCCATTCTCTGCCATTGTAGCCTGCATCCGCTCAAGTCACTAGCTGTTGGAATCATTCTATTTGAGGCCACAGACATTATGGAGGAAAACAAACAATCCCTACTTTGCCCTGTCCAAATTCCTGAACCAAATTTGTAAGCATAGTAAGAATTTGTTTGTTTTAGGGGTAGGGGAAGCAGTAGATATACATGGCAATAGAAAATTGGAACATACATTCCAAGCTGGATATATAGATAAGCCCTTTTCCCAAACTTGCCATTAATAGATTTTTTCTGAAATATTTAATCGAAATTCTCTAAACTGATCAATTAAAAGCAAAGTTTAGTTTTTCTAATTCCTCCACTCATTTGACAATATTTATAGAGTACCTATAAATTACTGGGATTATATCTGTAAACCACACACCTTAGGACCCAGTAATAATCACCCCTATGTTTCCCAAGTAGATATAAAGCTTCATGAGTGGAAAAAACAAACAAACAACAGAACAGACTTCTGTAATCTCCACAGCATTTAGCATATGTAAAGCTCATTATAGGTAGAAAGTACTTGATGATAACTTGTTTGATTGATAATAATTTTGAAATTTATAGTAGAAGTGTATATGTGTACCCATTCTTCATGTTCATATTTTATTCAGGTATTCAGTTTATTCAGGTATACCTGAAAGCACATGTATTTTCTAATTAAAACTAGGAACTGCTAGTTATAAGTACTTATAAAATATAAGGATGGCTTTAAAATATGTCACTTTATAATGATTCTTATGAAGGGTTTCCTATTAAAGATGCTATTTTGGAGAAGAGTATTACAGTCATTTGCATATTTATTTTTATATGCTGGTAATTCACATGATCTGTGTATTGCTTTTACAGTTTAACTGTAAGCCTCTCACCAAATGAAATTTTATTTTTAAAGTATCTTATCACCACACCACATATGCAAGCAGTTTCAATGGTGTAAAATATAAGATCCACATTTCAATTGCTTTAGTGTGTTGCCTATCACAATGATAGGCATCCTAAAATTCTTCATTATTAGAGCAAAATGTGGGTGATTCAAATACCATGCTTCAGCTGCCTTCATCATTTGAATGAGATAAACTCTCAGCAAGATGTATTCAAGAAACTAGGGTTCAAACTGTGTTATCCTGCTACAAAGCAATCTGCTAAACATTTCTGAAGCAATTTAGACAGCTGTGACTTAGTTGCAAACAATGTGGACACCTAATCTATTGATTTGAGATTGGGGCTGCAGAGGATTTATACAAGAGTTTTCTCATGAGTTCATTTTCTACATAGGAAAATTCTTATTTTTTACATGCTAAGAATGGAAAGCTAAAACGTATATTAAAACAAAGAATGAAAATGGCCAACCTTACAAGTTAATTTTTATTAAAGGCTATAGTATTGTAGATATAATGACATTATTCCCCCTTATTGTAGGTATATGTATATATATAAACATATTTTAAGGGCCTTTACTCAAAAGATTATGACATTCTTTTAATTTTGTTCTGCCTTATAGTTATCTTAGTAAAAATTCTCCATGGAAATTGGTAAATGGCTTGCCTTTATTATCAATATCTTCCTTTCACTGTTTTTTTTTATGCTGAGAAAATCTGTATTTAGAGTAAATAATTATTCACCTGAGGTATGCATGCCTTCCTGATTTGAAACACAGTTCAAAAATAATTATTTGTACTGAGAAAGTTAATAAAATATGTTACATTAATCAAGTATACAATAAACTTTGATACTGAGTAAGCCATATTAAGATTTGAAATCACTATATATAATATAGTTATCAATTTGTGAAAAAGACAAAGAAGTATAGACACATAGACAACAATCAAAATAAGGGAAAATTAAATGTTCTTTAAAAATATTTAGTGAGGGTGCTTGGGTGGCTTAGTCAGTTAAGTGCCTGCCTTTGGCTCAGGTCATGATCCCAGGGTCCTAGGATCAAGTTTTGCGTTGGGCTCCCTCCTCAGCAGGGAGTCTGCTTCTCCCTCTCCCTCTGCTCACCACCCCCACTCACACTCTCTCGCAATCTCTCTCAAATAAATAGAAATCTTTTTAAAAAATTTTAGTTCATTATTTTAAAAGATACCATTTACGTCACGACTATGTCAAAATTCACTGTGTAGACATCATTCAGGTATAGCTGTACAATGTTAAAATTCAGTAATATTTGCTTACAATAACAAGTAGAGAAGCTAGACTTCCTTGTTTTTAACTTCTTGGTTTAGACTTATGTGGTTATAGTGAACAGAATAATAAAGCAAATAATTTCTTACAGCCTGTTGATTATTTAACAGATTTTACATTGTCTCACATTTTTTACTTTTAACTTTCTAAAGCCATTCATTACCTTTCTAACACATTTTTCTCCTCTCACTGGTTCCTGATATAGACTAGTAATTCTAGTAATGGCAACTCTGAATGAGTCATTTTTCATTAGCACCTGTTTACTTGCCCTAGCTACCAAGTGAAAGGTGATTTCAATTTGGACCTTCTCCTATCACTTAAATGCTCTAAGAATTTAAATTCCTTAGCTATAATGGTATACTCAATTCATTTGTTTTTCTTTGAAAGGTAAATGAAGCCTGAAGTTATAAAGAGTTGCATAAAAAGCAAAGCTAACTCAGGGCATTAAAGATTTGATTTGTTATCTGTATGCAGTTCATTCAGGACATCCTCTGCCTAAGGCAGTGTTAATGGATAAAAAGTAGGACATTCCTGGGAAAGATTTGAAGTGTGATAGTCAGGGTTTTTTCTACATATTCATTCCCTTTACACTTGCTGTGATACTGATGTGGTCTCTTTGATGGAGATAGCTTGGAGACCAATAGTAGTTAAATCTTTAAGTGGCAAAATATGTTTTTCAATATACTATCATTTTTTCCCCCTGACATAGGCCCCCTGGCCTCCCCTACTCACCTCCTTCTTTACCCCATATGGTTAGAAATTACTTGAAATGGATTGGTGAAGTAAGACATGTGGAATATGGGTAATATCCCACAGCTACAGCTTCTATTCATTTCAGGGTTTGGATTTATAATTCTAAGGTGATTTGTACCTAACCTATCCCAAGAAAACAATCTTAACCTTAAAATTTTTGAAGGAAAAAATATCCATATTTTCCTTCTAAATTAGTCTTAAAAGTCTTCCTTGTCTCAAATCTATACATTTTTTTTCAATCAAATTTATCAGTTCTCTACTCTCATCTTTAAAAATAAAATAGCTCTCTGATTTTTACATTTAACAATTGAAAACAAGAGAAATAATTTTCAGGTATATGTATATATTAGAATTAGATTAATTGGATGGTTTATTCAACTCTGTCCAGCAATTGTTGATCTCTTTACAGGTAATCCAAACTCAATTTTCTTAAATATCAAGGGAATGCCTCAGGACCCCATTTGCTTCTTCTTTTGAGTTATCTTGTAGATCTGATCAACATGATGAGACTAGGTACATAAAAGAAAGTTCATTTCCACTTCCAACAAGCAGAGTCTAAGGTTTGAGCTCTAGCTTTAGAGCTTCTACAATTAAAACTGCCCCTACAATTCTTCTGTTGTTGGATTTACCTGTGTTGCACTATCTTGTACCTCTCTGTCTCACCTTCTTGGCATCTGTTTAACTGAACCACAAAGAGTAAACGGTAAAGAATAAAGAACTACAGGATGAAACTATAGGAGAACTAGGAGTTAAATAAAACACACATTTACTTATTGGACCCAACCATCATATTTGACATCACGTGACTTGCAAGTGTGTGTATTTGCATGGATCAAATATGTTTTGATGTCAACAGTAATGATAATATTATTATTGTAACAGTAAACATTTATGCCAAATACTATTCTAAATACTTTATATTTTATCTTCCCAACAACCCAATACAGTAGCAGTAGTACTTAACTTACATTTTATAGGCAAGGAAACTAACTCAGAGGGGTTAAATGAACTGTCCAAAGCTTCACTGCTGGAAGAGACAGAATGGATCCAAAGCTGTCTGACTCCAGCACCTAATGCTCTCTTAAAGCTAGTAACTGACTGATACAGCTATGAATGCTAAAACCCATTTACTAATGGGTTGAAGCAGAACACATGTGCAGAAGCCAAACAAGAAGAATGAGGCAGTTCCTAGGAAAATATGATTTGAGACGTCATTAGAGTAATTCTCCTTTTTCTGTCACGTCCTCAGCTACAGTGGACACCATTTTGAACACCTTCCTCTAGGTTATTTTCGTTTTCCTGTTACACCTACTTAGATTTAGACATCCAACATTTCTTTGTTGGTTCATTGTCTAGGAAGGCCTGGGACCTTTTGGATCTATAAGACAACAAATAAGGGATAAGTCAAGAATCTTACTTTCTGCCTGTGGACCCAGTGGTACAGTCTCAGGGCTCAGTTTCAGATAGATGAGGCTATGCCTTCAAGACTTCTCTAATATTTATTGACTACATATTCCTTTATAGTAATAAAATCTTCCTCTTTGATAAAAAGCACCAAATTCCTTTATATATATGGTTTTTGGGAATAAGATTATAGCCTGTTTTATAGTGGATAAGGCTTTCTCTGGGGATATATTTTATTCGATCCCCAGTCAATTCAAATCTATGTAATAGATAGAATGTAGTATTTTATAGTAAAATTACAAAGGAGCTAGGAGACCACTGTGACCTTTTTACCCCTACTTTTTTATTTCAAACCATCTTTATAGGCAGGAACACCATGTGTACATTCTGCTGGTACGTAAAGGACATATAAAGGGCTTATTTTCAAATGCCCAGTGTACTATTTTTGAAGTGTACTACTTTTGAAATATACTTCTTATTACTATGATATTTTTCCTAATTACTCATTTCTAATTATATTCACAAGTCATTAATAATGGCATCTTATTTTCTTATTCAGTTAAGCATTTGCATAATGTTTTTTATACAATTAAACATTAGCACAGGTATTTTGGATTATACAGTGTAGTAAACTCTTTAAACATACTTGAAAGAACAAATTTCATTTGCATAACTTAGAACTATAAAAATAAGAAAATTGAGCAATGATCTTGAAATTCTCTTGATTTTTAAAAAGATTTTATTTATTTATTCATGAGAGACACAGAGAGAGGCAGAAAGAGAGGCAGACAGGAGAAGCAGGCTCCATGTAAGGAGCCTGATGTGGGACTCAATCCCAGGACTCCAGGATCAGGCCCTGAGCCAAAGGCAAATGCTCAACCACTGAGTCACCCAGGTGTCCCTTGAAATTCTCTTTAAAAAACATATTGCAAATAGATTTAAGAAAAATGTTATGTGGAGATCATCCACCTATTCATTCAGTATTGGCTGGAAATCTTAAATTTTGATGTACCTGACACTAGATTTAGCTTATAACGCTAGTTAGGAGCAACTTTCTGGTATTCAAATATTCTTACTCTTTATATATAATTTCTTTACTGAATTAATCTTTTTGAAATTCATATTCAAGCCAAGGATCCCTAGTGTCTAGGCAATAAATGATCACCAGTTCAAAACAATGATTTAATATCTTTTTTTAATGATTTAATATCTTTAATCTGCCTGATTATGGTTAGCACAGTATCTTTTGCCCTTAACATCTCCCTCAGTAATCTTATCTACTTTTCCTGCTTCTACTAACATCAGTGAGAGACAGCTCTCAATCTAGAATTCTAGACTGACCTCTCTCATCAACTTCAGCCTCAGACCCCCTATTTCCTACTGAATATTCTGAATATTTCACATATACCTCAGACTTAAATTATCTAGAGCTGAGAACATCACCTTTCCCCTTAAACTAGTCTCTTTTTCAGGTTTTTCTTATTTCTGTGAAGATCATCTTCATTCTTTTGGTTATTCAAGCCTAAAATAATTAGTGATTTTTAATTCCTACCTCTCTTCTCCCTTCCCACCTCATCCATTGTCCATTGTCAAGTTTTGTCTATTTGTTACTTCATTAGTGTTTCTTGTATCCATCCCTTATTTTTTTCTACTGCCACTTCCCTTGTCAAGATCCCCAATATATTTCATAGGCTCATATCTCATACTTAAATATTCTCCGAAAAATCACAGGATATTTGGATCAGCTATTCCTGCCCAATTTTCTTCTGTTGGGATCTACTTACTTACTGTTGACAATATTAGTATCAAATTCTCTGGCACTCTTTCTTCTGCACTTTTTTTCTTAGTTGGTTTTCTTTTTTTTTTTTTTTTCATCATTAGGGCTAGGAGCTATACCTGAATGCCCAGATTCCTTCTGGTTTTTTTTCTATTCATTAAATCTTGTAGCAGTGTTTATATTTCTGGCACCACCATCTCTCATTTGGAATTCTCACCTAACTTTAGATCCTCTGTGTTTACAGCTTGTTCCTTTTGAATTACTAGAGGAGTGAGCTGTGGTCTCAAAGGTAGATTCCTCTCTCTTTCTCTCTCCTTACCCACAACCCCCATGTCTCCAATCCCAACTTCAGTCTTCTCTTCCTAATCATAAAGTGGGGCCTTCTTTCCCAAGAGACTACTGACATATACTAAAGTTCACACAGGGCCCCAGTTGGCCAACATGCTAACCTCATTTGGCACTTAATGTGAATTTTTCAATCATTTGCTTGTTTAGTGATGACAATTGGCTTCAGAGCTATCCCATTCAGAGCTTTACCATAATGTCTATCTGCTTCGGAGTTAAACTTTCAACATTCTGCTGCTGCTGCTGCTGCTGCTTCAGGGTTATATTTTCAACATTTTGCTGCTGGGGAAGTCCAAATATGTGGCACGTTCATAAATATATGAATATATACTCATAAATGGGCTTCAAACTAGGTGAATTAACCAGTAATTCTGACCCCCCCTTTTTTTGTCTCACTCAATAAAGCATATAGGAATCCAAGAGAGAATGATGTTATCATAGGAAGGACCTTAAATTGTCTCTCTCTCTCAAAAAAAGAGTACTATCAGCAAACTAAAAGTATATAAAAGTACATTTATATCCTAGAAATTATTTGGAATATACCACATATCCTTCCCAAAAGGTAAATAGAGTATTGTTCCATGATACTGAAATGGAGAACACTACCATTAGTGGGTTAAGTTGTCATTGTTGTTTTTTTTCTCCAAAAGCTTTACAAGAAAAGAGTGGTTGGACTTCTTGCTTAATCTCAGTAGGGATATATTTGAGTAGAGGTCTCTCTCTCTTTTGATCAGGGAATGTAGTCTCGAAGTTACATATACGAATGAAGTAGGCAGAGAGCATAAAGAAAACAACAGTGTGAGCTCAAGAATAAATGACATCTGGCACAGAACACATGTCTGGGAGATATTAAGGAATAATGGGGACTATAGGAAATGGTGAGTCTTTTGCCCATCTAAAAAAATGCAGTTGCTACATGAGGATGGAAGTCATTGTTAAGGATTGCAGAGCAGAAAGACAGAAGGAACCTGGATTTCCGATGATCATGGAACCACTATACTAATGCAGGACTGCCTGCAACCACACATAGCATAGCTCTAAGTCTACAGAAGTGACAGCCTTGGGCATACCAGACCCATAGCCCAGCAAGGCTTTCTCCATCTCTTAGGTCTTGCTTTCCCCTGTTTCTGCATGTTAGTTTTGGTATCTCCTATATTGGTTCTTCCCACATGGGGGGGAATATGGCATCAGCAAATTTTCATTTGGAACTTAACATGAATAGTGAAATCATTTGCACGCCCTACTCTTAGATCTTGTGATCCAAAAGTAACTTAGGGATATTCCTCGCCTTCTAACTCCAACAGAAAACTTCTGAGGAGGTCTTTGATTAGTTATGTGTCCATTCTGAACCACTGTGATTGGCCCTTTCAGACCAAGGCATTGGGGGAGGGATTGTCTGAAGGAACTAGAAGAAGGCAGATACAAACTACAGTTTCCATTGTCCATTGCATCTCCTGTATTGTAATTGTCTTTTTAGTTCTGTCTCCTTTACTTTGTAGGGTCTTGAAGGCAAAAACTGTGCCTTATTAATTTTGTACTCACCCAGCCAAAAATAGCACTTGGCATATAGTAAACCTTCAGTAAATATTTGCTGACGAAAGAAATGAATAAACAAAGCCAGTCAAAGAATTTCAAGAACTCATGACAAAACTCAGAGCAATTGGTACAACCTACCAGTAATAAGTAGTGGTATTATGACACTAAGCCAGCCTTAGTTTGGGGAATTTTATACAGTTGTGGTAGAGGCGGGAACTTACTGCAATGTGGCCATTCATGCTGAATAAACATGTATTTATATGCCAATCAAGCATATAAACTTGTGTGCGTAACAAGCAAATATTATTTTAACAGGAAGTTCCTGAAAAGTCTCTCATAATTTGTTGTTTAATCTTGTTAAGATTTTCAAAAAGTCATATTTCAAAATGTATTTCAGGATGATGGGAATATAAACCACTATGAGAAATCAGTTTGGCTGTTCCAAATGATAACGGGTAATTTAAATTCAGAAGGGCTGGAGAACTGTGAGATCATTTCACAGACAAGTCTCAGTTTTATCAACCCTTTCCCAAGCATGAGCTTGAGTGGGACAACACAATTTAAAGGAGAACTATGCCAAGAAAAGATAAAAATAGAAACTAACATGAATCAAGTTCAAAACTGACGTGTCTGGAAATAGTTTGAGGATAGCATGTGAGGGAGACTTTGGGGGTAAGAATTGCTGTATTCAGGTTCAGTAGAGTATTAGCCACAGGATTAGTTTTGAAAAAAAGCTACTGTTGAGGCAATCAATGTTAAATTTGGGGAAGAAATGATTTGTTCAAAAGGTAAGCTGTGGGGAGCTTGGGTGGCTCAGTTGGTTAAGTGTCTGCCTTCGGCTGAGGTCATGATTCCTGGGTCCTGGAATTGAGCCCCACTCTGGGTTCTCTACTCAGTGGGGAGCCTGCTTCTCCCTCTCTCTCTGCCTGCTGCTGCCCCTGCTTGTGCTCTCTCTCTCTCTGTCAAATAAATAAATAAAATCTTCAAAAAAAAAAAAAAAAAGGCAAGCAGAAACAAACCTAGTGCTATGGAAAGTATAGAGGTTAAAAAAAGTGAAGGGTTTGCTTGAAAGAAATTAATTTTAGGGGCACCTGGTGGGCTCAGTTGGAAGAATGTGTAACTCTTGGTCTCAGAGCTATGAGTTCAAGCCCCATATTGAGGGTAGAGATTACTAAAAATAAAATTTAAAGAAATTCATATTACACTCAAATTTTGAACAATATCTTTAGTCTATGGTATATAAACTATCCCTGCATTTGTTAAACTTCTGTATTCGCTGACTCAATTGTCAAGTATTTGGTCTACTTTAAATATTTAAAAAGTTAAGATGCACTGAGCTTATTTACATACTGGATATTATCCAGATCTTATGTGATGTTATAAAGAGCAATACTATCATATTGTATTTGTCTTAATATTCTCAGCACCTACTAAATGTCACAACCCGCAGTAGGCATTCAATACATGTTTATTGCATGAAAAATTTCTTAACTTCCACAGTGCTTTACAATTTCAAAGAAGTTTCACACATGTAATTTCATATAATCCCATGGTAACCCTTTGAAGTATTTATAATACAGTTTTTGGATGAGAGAATAGATTCGAAAGAAGAAAATAACTTCCCGAGTCACAAAGATTTTAAATCCAAATCTTCCTTCTGGCTTAGTTTAGTCATAATGTCTCCTTCCAGTGAATAAAATATATTTTAAATCATGACACACCCAGAGACATACAGACAATGTAAAGGATATCTAATTTTTGTCTGTTCACCACCACACCTCCTTAGGGAACTGACAGCTGCCATTTACACTATTCTAGCCTTCGGGTCAGTGGAGTAGGAAAATGATCCATTTCCAGTTAGTAATATTATTCTGATAGAGTCATTTGGCTGAAGTAAGTCTATGATCCAAGCTACGCCAACCTGAGTCCTGCTCCAGCATTTTTCAATTTAGAGGTGAAAAGAGTTATTGACCTCGGAAATCACAGAGCCTGAATGATGTGAAGGTAGGTCTGCTTTGGCCCTGAGGAAAGGTTGGTTGTAGTTGGACAAAATGAAGCAAGCTGACTGTGTGATCGAGTGGACAAAGCCCCTGGACTAAAAGGTCAGCTCTGTTCTAAATATGTTGGGCCATATGAAATTGCCATTTTTGGTTTAATATCATTTTCATTTGGCTCAGCCTAATATACAAGTTAAAAGACCACATATCAATCTTATCCAGAATCTTATGTTTCCAGCTCAACTCTTTTCTTGTGATAAATGGGAATAGGAAGGCCTAGAAATTTCAAAAGACTTGCCCAAAGTTAGTAGTAATGCCAAGTAATGCAAATTTTCTGAATTTCAGTTCTGGACCCTTTCCATTAAACATAATGATCCACAATTTTAAATTAGTCATTTTCAAATTTTGTAAATCAGTTGCTTCTCACTTTTTTGTTTTGTTTTGTTTTTAACTTTAAATTTTTCCCTTGTTCAGCCTAGGGAAATATGCTGTTATGACTCAAAGCAGGCAAGTTTATTTGTTATAAAGTTTTCTAGGAAAACGAATCTCTAGGTTTTGACTGAAACCATGAACTTTAAAACCAAAAGAAATAAGCTGATGTGAGTTAAACACATGGTTGTTTTTAAGGCAAACCTCACATATGTAAAGTTCTGACTACTTTTCTCTTCTTCCTTTTTATTAGATCTTCTAAAAGAACTTCTCAAACTTCAGTATGTTTAAGAAACACCAGGTGTTGCTTTTGCAACACCACACACTGAATCCAGATCACTGGGGGTGGGTCATAGGCATCTTCCTAGTGAGCTTGCTGTGTGTTCTTATACACACTGAAGTTTAAACAGTAGTGCCTTAAATATTGCCCCCCTTAGGAATTCTATCATTGAGTTTGTTTCTCAACACTCAAAGGGGAGAGTGCTGAGAGCACATCTCTGAAAAATCACTGTATTGTCACAGTTACTGATGGGGCTGCGATGTAACATGCAGGTGTGCTGGGCTGGGAATTGGTCAGGACCCAGTGTTCCCCATGTAGCCAACTAACTCACAGCTCCCATTAGGTGATCACATACACATATATCCTGCTCAAATCTTCGGCCTAATGAACGCAGTATTTCCAACAAACAACCAAGTATTTCTACCTAAACCCTACGTATTTTATTTTATTTTTATTTTTTATTTTTTTAATTTATTTATGATAGTCACAGAGAGAGAGAGAGGCAGAGACACAGGCGGAGGGAGAAGCAGGCTCCATGCACCGGGAGCCTGATATGGGATTCGATCCTGGGTCTCCAGGATCGCGCCCTGGGCCAAAGGCAGGTGCCAAACCGCTGTGCCACCCAGGGATCCCAACCCTACGTATTTTAAAGCTGATTTTTTTTCTTTGTTTGTTTGTTTTCCCCAAATCTGCTTTTCCTTTTATATTATCCACTTCAGTTAGTGGCACCACAAGCCAACTAACTGATTAAGCCAGGACATTCAGAATTGTCCTCACTTCTGTGTTTTACCTGTCATCTAACTCATCACCTAATGTATATTGAACTTACTTTTCAAACATCTCTCAGATTAGTTTTCTTCTCATAATCATTATGGCCTTTGCATTAAGGTTCTCTCTTAGGTGCTTCTCATCTCTTCTAGACTTTTGAAAAAGCCTCCTGAAAAGTTTTTGTCTCTAGTCTCATTTTTTCTATAATCCATTTTTTACACTGCCATTGGAGGTACATTTCTAAAATGCAAATCAGATTTTGGTACTCCCAACTCCATTCCCTATTATCTCCCAGATAAAGTGCAATCTACTGGTATAACATAAGTGCCCTTTGTAATCTGGTATAACTTTTCAGAGTAATAATCTCTTGCTCTTCCTGCCAAATCCCATGATTCAAATCTAATAGTTTTAGATTCATTGAACTATTAAATATTGCGTTATTTTCATCTTTTGAAAATGGCTCTAAAAATACTATCTTGTTATTGTTTATTAACTGTAAAACTTGGGGCTCTCACAAAATATTTCAAAAACTATTAAAGCCAAACCAAACCAAAGACTCCCTGTGAACATGAACAAAAGTGTGTCACTGTTCTCTGTGCAGAGATATGTTGATTTATCCTATAATTTATTACCTATGTGCAAAGATCCATTCTCAGCAAGATGCAAAAAGTGGAAGCATTTCTCTTCTGCCCCAGGTCAGGATTGACCCAATACTCTAAGCACATCTCGTGAAAGATTTGAAAAAGAAAACTGAAGGAAGAAAATATTACTTCCCTGTATTCAAGAGGGGAGCATGAGTTTTGTTCAAATCCACACCAATTGAAGCCTCTGTGCTGTAGGTATCCTAGGTATTCCTTCTATAATTATTCACTTGACGCTCCCACATGTATTTCCAATTTTGCATCCAGCCTTCCATAGTATCATTGCTCAGTATTGCTAGCATTGTGATCTTAGAGGTCAAGAAATGATATAAGTAAAGTGGGAAAAGAATAAGACAGCCAATTTAGGAAAAGTCAGTTTGCGTTACAGATCTGTCTGCACATTGTCATGAGATTAAGTTCACTTTCAAACAATAGGAAGCAATCAGTCACGTAAGTGTAATAAATTGAAAAAAAAAGTCTTAAGTAAGAAAAAAGCATATTACAAAAGAAAGAACATAGGATTATAGGAAAGGAAAGAC
Organism: Vulpes lagopus; assembly: GCF_018345385.1. NCBI lineage: Eukaryota > Metazoa > Chordata > Mammalia > Carnivora > Canidae > Vulpes > Vulpes lagopus. The sequence continues at coordinate 148,662,395 of NC_054826.1, forward strand.
ATACTGATGTGTACAAAAAGCTGAGTAATCAACATCCTTCAGAAGGGAGAGAGTAAAAATGTTATACTGACCAAGGGCAGTTCAAGAGGCCATACCTCAAATAATCCTGAGAACACCATCAAAGAAAAGCTATACTCTTTTTTACTTTTTAAATATTATTTTATTTATTTATTTATTTATTTATTTATTTATTTATTTATTTATTCATGAGAGACACAGAGCATGAGAGAGACAGAGGCAGAGACACAGGCAGAGGGAGAAGCAGGCTCCCCGTAGGGAGCCTGATGTGGGACTTGATCCTGGGTCTCCAGGATCACAACCCAGGCTGAAGGCGGTACTAAACTGCTGAGCCCCTGGGCTGCCCTCTTTCTTTACCTTTAAATGGAGCATGGAATAATTTTTTAGGCTCTACTATAATCTTTAGCACTGCTATTGTCTTTCCCCACTGGGTCTTAGTGTTTTCTCTAAGAGGCTCTACTAACCTTAAACTCAAGTACCTGATCTCAAACCTCTCTCAGTGGATTTGCCGCTCTCTACCAGCATTGGTTTGAAAACCATAAATGCTGGGACTCCTGGGTGGTTCAGTGGTTGAGGTCTACCTTTGGCTCAGGGTATGATTCCAGAGACCAGGGATCGAGTCCCACATTGGGCTCCCTGCGGGGAGCCTGCTTCTCCCTCTTCCTATGTCTCTGCCTCTCTCTCTGTCTCTCATGAATAAATAAACAAAATATTTTAAAAAAAGAAAATCATAAATGCTTGTTTTTCAGATGCTCAGATGCTGGGTATCCCTTCTGTGTCTGTTTTCAGAGCTGGTTAAGAGGTAGGTTTGAATTTGATCCAACAATATCCTACCTTACTTCCAAGTTGCTTCTCCTTGTCTTCCCTTATGAAACACAGCAGACACCACAGATGAGTCCTGGACGGTTGCTGGGCATAATAAACACCCTGTGTCCCTCTTACTAAACACTGTAAGATAAACATTCTAATTGTTCCCAGCCACTCACTATCTGGACTATAAAGTCCTTTTGTTTGTATTCGGGAGTAAGGTGAATTATTTACTTCTCAGCTGTGGAGAGCTTAGCCACTAGCATCTTCAAAACAGCCCGAGATCACTAAAGTTGTCAGTATTCTTAGAATCAAGCAGCACAACAGAAAAATTTAATAAATTATTCTTTCAGACCAGGACATTTGACAACCTCATGTAGTAATCCATTTTAATGATTAATAAATCTGCTGTCTAAAAACATTGCCATTTATGGCATGATTTCAAGTCACAGGTTGAGCCTGTTTTTTCTTGTTTTGCCATCAGTATACACGGCCACTCTTGGCCACTGTCCTGTTATTATAGAGCCTTTCCTTTATCTTGTCTGTAATTCCATATTCTTTTTTTTTTTTTTTTTTTTTACTTTATATGCTTCTTTCTAGCTCTTATGTCACCTTTGGTTCTAAGATTTCTACTTTGCTCTTAAAGTGGTTGCTGTCAAAGAAACCACAACAAACCAGACTCTTGACTATAGAGAACAAACTGTTGGTTGCAGAGGGGAGGTGGGTGGAGAGATGGGAATAGGTGAAGGAGATCAAGAATACACTTACCGTGCTGAGCACTGAGTAATGTATAGAATTGTTGAATCAGCATATTGGACATCTGAAAATGTAGGTTTATTATACCAGAACTTAAAAAAAGATATTAAAATCCTCTTCAACAAAATGTCTTTGGGTGAAAAAAAAAACGTAATATATATTTTACATAGCTAATGGGTCAACCAGTAAATATAGTGTCTGCCAGGGTGCAGACTAATGCCTAATAAACTAGAGAAAATTTTTGTATAAGAAGTTTTTGGTGGCCGGGAGAGTACCATCAAGGGATTAACATGAATGGGAGCCAGGAACAGCCAGGAACGGAACTGCAGTAGCTAACACAGGATACCAGGAGTGGATGGGGAGTTTTTTCAACAATAGGGGTCATGGTGAGAAAGGAAGGTCATTTACAAATAAGGTCCAGGTGTGAAGAGAAGGCACAAATGTTCCCCCAGGGATATTTGTTGTTGCTGCTGTTGTTTGTTATTTCCCTTGAGTATCTAAGATAGTAAACAAACTTAGATTTAGGGGTAACAGCTCCTCAATCTACTGAGGAGACAGGTCTTGGATAAAATATGCCTTGTCCTTTATAGTTGAAACATTTGGAGAATTGTTAAATTACTATTCTGTAGTATCAATCGCTGTTGATTTGGAAATAAAATGGATTAAAAACCCTCAAAAAAAGAAGCTGTTGTCAGAATTAGCATGTGTCATGATAGAAGATCCACTAGCATGGAACACACAAGGAAACTGGCCTGATGGTCCTTGCATACCAGAAAAAAGTGCAGTGCTTCATTGCTCATTCGTGGTCAGCTAATTATTCACTTTGACCCCACACATTTTGCTGCTATATGTGTATCTAGCCACAGTCCCTTTCTGCCTTTCCTTTTTGATAGTTCAGTTTGTCCTTGTTGTTTGTGTTGTACCTGCCTCCACTCAATACTGTGCTCTTTGTTTCCAACTCTTCTCCAGTGTCATTTTGAATTCTGATGCAGCCTGGTGGATAATGGTTATCCATTGTCTGAGAACACTGAGTTGACAACATAGCTTCTGTCCTCTCAACCAGGTCTACCCTAGGCTCACAACAATTTCCTTATATATCAGTGAGAAAATCTAAAGGGGGAAATTTCACCCACAAGAGCAACAAACTACATGAAATATCTAGCAGTCAACTTAAGAAGAAACATGTAAGACTCATAAACAAACATACAAAACTACTGAGCTATAAAATGATATTTTGCACAGGTTTTGTAGCTCAGAAGGACTTAGCACTCACCCAGAAGGCATTATAGTGAGTGAATGAAGTAAATGAATGCTTGGGTTCCTAGTGGAAGGGTGGGAGGCCACAACACTCTGACTTTTTACTTCTAAATCCACAAAATGAAGGATACTCTGAGGGTATCCTGTCATTTGCAACCCGAATTACAATAGGAACACTAATTAAAATAAGCATTTGGTCAGGTTGCCTTGTTTCTTTTTCTTTTTATTTTTTTATTTTTTATTATAAATTTATTTTTTATTGGTGTTCAATTTGCCAACATATAGAATAACACCCAGTGCTCATCCCATCAAGTGCCCCCCTCAGTGCCCATCACCCAGTCACCCCATCCCCCTGCCCACCTCCCCTTCCACCACCCCTAGTTTGTTTTCCAGAGTAAGGAGTCTTTCTTGTTCTGTCTCCCTTTCTGATATTTCCCACTCATTTTTTTTCTAAAAAATAGTGAAAGGGAATAAAGGGGAAAATTGCCTTGTTTCTTACAGGCAATGGTTTCTAGTTTTGTTTATGAGAAAATATAAGCATTTTTGTTTAGAAATTAAAAAACAAGGGTGTGTGAGTGGCTTAGTAGGTGAAGCGTCAGACTCTTATTTCACCTCAGGTCATGATCTCAGGGTTGTGAGATGGAGCCCCACGTGGGGCTCTGGGCTCAGCTAGGAGTCCTCCCTTGCCCTTCTCCTCCCCCCCTCCCTTGCTCTTGCTCTAAAATAAATAAATAAATAAATAAATAAATAAATAAATAAATAAATAAATAAAATCTTAAAAAAAATTAAGCCTGATATCCTCACTGAATCCTCACTGATAGATTTTAAATGTGATTATCTATTTAAGGGCACTCAACATTAGGCTTAGAAACTTACCTTATATGTGTAATAAGTTGGGCATTTGAGCTTCAATGTAGTTAATTTTTTAAAACCTTCACATGACTCATGTTCACTGAAACCTCTGGTGTCCTAAACACCTAAAGAAATGAGTTTTTGAGATAGCTTAATTTTCTCCATTAGTTCAAACAAGTTAAAATATGTGACATTTTTAGATGGAACTTTTCCTTCGGACTATTACATGTTCTCCTACATCTGTGAACAGAATATTCAGGAGAAAGCTTTGCCTTTCATTTGCTGTCACAGGTTCAAAAGAACAAGGAGGAGCCAGGAGCCTTTTCTAGTCAAATCCTGGTTCTGTGCCCCGGGGGTAAGTCCATCTGTCTCTCTGAGCCTTAGATTACACACAACCTCAGGTATTTACTTTTCCAGGTTGTTGTGAATACATGAGGGAGAAAATCAAAGCATGGCTTGTATACTAATAAATGGAACAGTGGTGTTTTAAGTTGATTTGAGGAGTCAAAAGAGAAAGAGAAGTAACATTTTTTTTGGAGTGACGGTCGTCAAGTACTTCATCTGTTTTGTCTTCTTCGATATTCATGACTTCCTTATAAGGTGGTTATTATTATTCCCATTTTATACAAAACCTGTTAAAGCTCAGAGAAGTAACTTGTTCTTTGTAACCATGACAAGAGAATGAGAGTTAAGTGGGCCAGGCATTTTCTTCATTTTAGGAGAGGTAAAATCAAAGTCTAGAATTTGTCATGGTCATACACTAGGCAAAACTTAGATTTAAACACAATCTTTTTCACTGTCAGCTCATTGGGGCTTTTGTTTTCAACTTTTTTAGTTTTCTGTTTGTTTTTTTTTCATTGATAGCAGAAGTATATGACTAGATCTTGATGTTACAGAACTACTATTTATTTCAAAAGTATAATAGTGATATTATGGTTATTATTAGTTTTTCAGGGACTGAATTTTTGTTTCCCCCAAGATTCCTATGTTGATTCCTTCCCCTTCCAATATGAAACTCTTAGGAGATGGGGCCTTTAGATGATAATCAGGGTCAGCTGAGTACATCAAGGTAGATCCCTCCTGGATGGGATTGATGCCCTTAGAGCAGGAGGGAGCTTACATCATTGCTCTGCTCTCTGCCATGTGAGGACTCAACTGGTTGTTGGAGGAAGGCTCTCACTAGAACCTGACTGTGCTGGCACCTAATCTCAGACTTCCAGCCTCCAGAACTGTGAGAAATAAATTTCTGTTGCTTATAAGCTCCTCATTTTATGATGTCCTGTTATAGCAGCCAAGCTGATTAAGACAAGTCCTTTCCTTTAGTCCTTTTTCCTACCTTCTAGCAAATTTACCAATGAATAGTCAACGATTTCCAGAATTTGATTTAAAAATTGCGTGGAGGTGAAGGGGATTGGATGTGTGTTGGGGGTATATGTGAGACAAGGCTAGCATGAGTTAATAAATTATAAAACTGGGTGGTGAGATCTGCTGCTAAGTCCCCTTGATTCCAAAGCCCATACACTGTTTTATCAGGCAGGACTTCCATCTATTACTATACCATGTTTCTTGGGTCTTCTATAAATGAAGTGAAGCAGTGATTTTTGAAAACCACCCATTATGATGCGCTTTTGTCTTCTGCATCTTTGTTAACCCACTATAAAGGGATCAGGTCTTAGGAAAGGAAATAGAAAGTGTATGTTTTGCCTTTGGGCAATATTCTATAATAGTTCAGGCCATTCTTTCTACCGACTGACATGGTCCAGATTCATGCAATGCTTCCTTTAGTTTACTTGCAGAGATTTATCCCCCAGAGGAAGCTTCTGAATTGTTGCTTATGCTGTGGGATTTAGTTGTTTAGAGACTACAAGTGATTCCCTAAGTCTCCAAATGGCTACTTGTGGAAGTATTACACTACGAGATGGTCCCACACACATACTTTCTACTGAGCTTTCTATGTCTCCTCAAATCAGAATTGGAAATTATTTGCTCACCCAGAAGTGGCATTATCATGAAGTTATTAAGGCTTAAGCTTCAGGGCTTACCACCTGTTGGGCTCCTTCCAAGGCCCCAGGAATAGGTTAGTGTCATGAATTCAAAGAGTACCTAAGTGTGTCTCTGCCAAGAAAACTTGAATTGCCCTGCCATCTTACAGTTTGTTTATGATAAAAACTTGATATTTTCCAAGTTTGACAACAGTCCTAAAAATGACATTGGGAATGGTGAGCAGTGAACTTGAAAGAAACTTTTCTAATCTATCAGTAGTGAGAAAAACTTAACTGTTCTAGAGGAAAGATTATCTTTCAATTTCCTCTATAGATAATATTGTAAAATTACTGTCATTTACAGATGTTATCAGAGATTATACAGCAAAAAATATAGGAAAAAAGATTATAGATTATGTCATAAGATTAACTTGTAAAATATTCTGTTATTTTTCTGGATTTGGGAATGTTTGTCAGCTTTTCAAAATCTGTCATTTGTTACAGTTCCTTTTCTTATTCAGTATGAATATTCATTTTTAACCTAAGTATTTTATATTCATGATTTTGGATTCTTTTTCTTTTTTTTTTTTTTAAAGATTTTATTTATTTATTCATGAGAGAGACAGAGAGAGAGGCAGAGACAAAGGCAGAGGGAGAAGCAGGCTCCATGCAAGGAGCCTGATGTGGGACTTGATCCCGGGTCTCCAGGATCAGGCCCCGGGCCAAAGGCAGGTGCCAAACCACTGGGCCACCCAGGGATCCCTGGATTCTTTTTCTTAAAGGCAGTCCCAAATCATATTAACAACAGCTATCATAGCACCTGCACCCACCCTTGTACCCATCCCACTCTCAGAATCATTTGTACACTGAACTTTTTAAAGTATTGTTTTTGTCTTCCTGTGGGAAGTTGACAGAGCTCCCCAAAGACTTTCTAGTTCTTCCTTTCTTGGAAGAAAGGGAGACTTGCCCTGAAAAGTTGGCTAGGGATGTTGATCCCAGTGGAGCCAAGCAGCATTATACAGGGGTTCTTTTGTGTCCATTTGACTTACAGGTGGGGGTAACAGTGTGTATTATCACAGCTTTTCTCTATCCTCATCTGAGATATATGTGTGGTCTGGGTTAAGCCACAAGACTGACAGTGAGACCTGGCTCCTTAGTAAGCACTCCCACACTTCCAGTAACTTTGGCTCTCCTGGGGATGGGTCATATGGCCTGCCATCCTAATGAGATTTATGGTAGCTTCTTTCTAAGAAGCTTTCCCCTTAGCAGAGGCCATCTGCATATGCTCTTCAGAGTCCAGAAGAAATACTGCTCTGTACATCATGGTCCCTGGTACTTGGGGCACACATTACTCTCAGATAACTTGACACAGGCACATTCAGAACCGACTCTCATGAACTCTGATCTACAGTATAATCATTGCTAGGCTGTATTTAATGCTGATTAAGTTTGAGGTTTTTTTGGGTAGCTATTTTCTGAGTTGAAAATTAGGGAAAACAGTGTGAAAATATTGAGTTAGCCCTATGGGGTTATGGAAGCATACTTAAATCTGAGGTGTCCTGAAAAATCCAGAAAATATGTAATTAAAGAGCAGTTTACTGGTACTTTAAGTGACTTCAGATTATTGTGCATTTTAAATTTGTATAGCCGCCCTCCACACATCTCTCTTTTCTTGCTGTCAGATTAGCTGTGGCCATTTCTTGCTGCTTCCTACAGGCCTGCAAATTACCAGCCCTTCTTCACAGTAGTTAGTGATCTTGAAAGTAAGTCTGGAGCCCAGCTCTTGGGGTGGACACTTCAGATCTGTCACATGTAACCCTGGGCAAGTTACTTAGCCTTTCTGCTCTTCAGTTTTTCCCATGTGTGAACTGGTGGATCATAATAGCACCTAGCTCATGAGGTTGTTGTGAGGATTAAGTGAAATAAAACTGCTTAGAACAATGCCTGGAAAAATAATGAGTGCTCAGTAAATATTTGTTACTGTCATTCTCTTTCTCATTTGTTATCTCAGATATGCTAAGGACTAAGAAACCAAATAATCAAGCTTATTCATACACTAAATGAGATAAAATTAAATGGTCTTTGGGTGGATGCCTACCCAACTAGCCCATGAGGAAAGTGTTTGAGCATTAGCGCAGCTGTCCCCTTCAGGCAGGAAAAGCTTTAATGAGGTATCATTCTGTCAAGAGGGCTGCTTACCTGACTTGCTTCTTCTGATCAATAGAATCTTGACTCCTGTTATTGGTCTAGACAGAGAATTTTAATGTTATACAGAAGTATTCTTTATTTTTTATTTTTAAGAATTAAAATAAAATTTAAGGTTTTATTTTAGTTCCAGTTAACATACAGTGTGATAATTAGTTTCAGGTGTAAACTAATGTATATCACTAGTGTATAGTGATTCAGCACTTCCATACATCACCCAGTGCTCATCACAGCAAGTGTACTCCTCCATCCCCATCATCTGTTTCACCCCCATCCCCTCCAGCCTCCGTTCTGGTAGTTATCAGTTTGTTCTCTATAATTAAGAGTCTGTTTCCTCGTTTGTCTCTTTCTTTTTTCTCTTTCTCATTTGTTTTGTTTCTTAAATTTTACATACGAGTGAAATCGTGTGGTATTTGTCTTTATCTTATTCCACTTAACATTATACCCTCTAGATCCATCTATGTCATTGCAAATGGTGAGGTTTCATTCTTTTTCATGGCTGAATAATATTTCATCATATATCCCATCATCTTTATCCATTCATCAATCTATGGACATTTGGGCTATTTCCATAGTTTGGCTACTGTAAATAATTCTGCTATAAACTTAGGGGTACATGTGTCCCTTTGAATTAGTGTTTTTGTATTCTTTGGGTAAATACCCAGTAGTGCAATTGCTGGATCATAGGGTAGTTCTATTTTTAACTTTTTTTTTTTTTTTGAGAGAGAAAGGGTGTGAGCAGGAGTAGGAGGGGGGCAGGGCAGAGGGAGAAGAATGGAGAGAATCTTAAGCAGGCTTCAGGCCCCCGATGCAGGGCTTGATCTTATGACTGTGAGATCAAAATCTGAGCCAAAATTGAGAGTCAGACACTTAACCAACTTAGCCACCCAGGTGCCCCAATTCTTAACTTTTTGAGGAACATCCATACTTTTTTCCACAGTGGTAAAAGTAGTCTTTGGTTCAAGTCTTTATAATGACAAAAAAAATTAGATAAAAATGGCTCAACCTGAAACATTAACATATAACTAACAAGTACTTATTAATGATGCTCAAAACAAATCTTAATGTTCTGTGTGGTTCTGACATGGATCTCTAGTATCTATGTCTAGGATTGTTGACGTCCATAGTCAGTAGGGGATAAGGGGAAAGTGTCCCCATTTGGTTTCAATCCCCTTCTTCTATCACCCTTGTTATCATGTCTCAGCACTTATTTCACTCATTCTAGCTGTCCTTCTATCTTGTTTTTCCAGAACAGACCCATGTGATGCTGAAATTTTCAGTGCACAGTCAGCCTGGGCCTAATTCTGAGACAAGGTTCTGTCCCTGAGATGAAAAGTGAGTGCAGGGATCCCTGGGTGGCGCAGCGGTGTGGCGCCCGCCTTTGGCCCAGGGCGCGATCCTGGAGACCCGGGATCGAATCCCACGTCGGGCTCCCGGTGCATGGAGCCTGCTTCTCCCTCTGCCTGTGTCTCTGCCTCTCTCTCTCTCTCTCTCTCTGTGACTATCATAAATAAATAAAAATTAAAAAAAATAAAAAAAAGAAAAGTGAGTGCATATTATAATGCCCAGCATATAATCTTAATAATATCTTAATAAATATTTATTAAATGAATGGATGATTGCTCTGGCTTTCACTGAGAGAATAATGCACATGGTCTAGAAAAACTCTCCTGAACTAGGCTGAAATTATCGATTCTAAACTGTTGTGTTTCCTATGCCACACTACCAGACATCATCCCAGCTCTTCCAGCCAGGTGTGCATTTGTTTAACACAAAGCCATCTGTACACGAGGACATCTATACATAAACAGTGTGACATTTGTTCTGGTAGGTCAGAGGTAATTTTTCCTTGGTTCAACGGGATGGATCACATTGTTCACTAGCAGATTACAGATAGGAGAGCAGCTAATATAGTTGTGAAGCATGTTAAAATCTGTGTAAGTTGAATTTCTAATTTATTTTACTTGAAATTCTGAATTTTTATTTCCCTGTGGTCCATCTTTTTTACACAGAGCTTTAGGTTTACAAGCATCAAATGCACTAACAGCAGGATGTTTTTATTAAATTTTCTCTGCTAGTGACTATAATAAGTGTCCAAACATCTGATAAAGAAAAAGAAAAGGGAGCAGATAAGAAATGAGTGACCTGAAATCAGGACTAAATTCAAAACAAGCTTAAAGTTTTGCCATGAGTGAAAAATTTAAAATTTAGTTGCTCCATCTAGTGGTGAACCGTTATATGACTTCAGTGAAGAGCTTTTAGTTTTTCATGTTGGAGGTTTTATTCAAATTTTGTCCTGGTAGGTAGAAAAAAGTATTTAATAGGCTCCCTGTCTTATTGTCCCACTTTAGTTAATAGAAAATTACTCCACATAAGAAGAAAAAAAATCATTACTTAATGAATCTACATAGAGTTAAAGACATATTTGCTAACCAATTCAAATTTTAAATCATTGTTTCTTCCTCAATCGGTCTAGGAACTATAGATATCAGTGCTGATATCTATACCTATAACTGTATTTTTAACCCATATATCATCCTGAAAATACAAGAAAATTTAGGCCTAACCTGGATTAGTGGGAGACAAAGACTAATGAAGAGATTAGCTCTTTTCCAGTTAAGAACATGGGTTTTTGACTCAGGGCTTAATAAGGCCTGAAAAGTGCTCTGACTTGTGTGAAAAATATCAATCCAGTCAAAAGGTGGAGGAGATGAAGAGGTACAAACTTCCAGTTATAAAAGAAATGTGAAAAAGATAAAGATTACTTGTGTACCTGAATGTAATAAATTGTTCCAGTTAGCAGGGGCTCTAGATCAGGCTACTTGGGTTTGAATTCTGACAGCAGCACTCAAAAGCTGTGTGGCCTCTGTATCTCGGTTTCATCAGCAGCACATAGAATTGTGGGGCTAAATTAGACACTGCATGGAAGGCACTTGGAACTGTATCTGATGCAGAACAACCACTCGATAAAAATTTCCGGGTATTATTACTGACTTTGTTTTGTGTATTCAGGGGTTTCTTCGTGTCGATCTGATGTGCCCTTGAATTGTATCAAGGAGCCAGGTATTCATCTGGCAAGCCATCGGGAACCTCTTTCTTCCCTGACTCAGCGGCGTTGTACTCACTCTGGGAGGGTGTCTTCATTCCAATATCTTAAGTGTGACAGCAACCCATATCCCATTCTGTAACCTCATTTTGATGGTCAGTCTTTCATTTCCTCAATTCAGCTTTGTCTCCCAGAATTCCAGCACTCACCTGGAAAGCAGGGATGGCATGCCTTGCTCCTAGACATGCCCAAGGCTTGTTACTTTTCTCCTCAGAACTTCAGACCCATGGTTTTACTCTGGTCTTTCCTGATAGCAAAGTTTGATCAGAAAAAGTGGAAGGACAGATTCCATCAAGCTACTTGCATACATATTCCAGGAAAATGGCATACTGGGTTGGCCATATTACACTTTCTTTTACTCTTCCAAAGATGTAAGAGTAAGATGTAAGATGCCATGAAATACCTCCCTTCTTCCAGGATCTAACAGTAGATGCCCCTAAAAGCCTAGTCTATGGAGCCAGATGTGCCTAGTTTTAAGTTGTAGTTCCACCATTTAGTAGTCAACTAATCTTGGACAAATTACTGACCTCCGTGGGCCTTTGTTTATTCATTTTTACAAGTGAAAGCATAGAAGCTATGTCAAAAGTTCTGCAAATTAAGTGAACTAATATGTATAAAGCTCTTAGAATAGTGCCTGGTAGGCAGTAAGTGATACATGAGTTAGTTGTTACATAGTTATTATTTGTGGATAGTCATTATTCTGTGGAGCGGGAAATGTTGTATCTTTCCAGAAATGTCAAATTCTGTATCTAAGACATAATCTAAGATTTATTCTTTCACTTTCACCTTTTGTGACATTTTCCCCATATACTTTCTTCTTGACTCTGGTCTTGAATTTTGTCTCTTCCCAGTCTTTTTTTTTTTTTTTTAAGATTTATTTATTTATTCATGATAGAAAGAGAGAGAGAGAGAGGCAGAGACACAGGCAGAGGGAGAAGCAGCCTCCATGCAGGGAGCCTGATGCGGGACTCGATCCCGGGACTCCAGGACCGCGCCCTGGGCCAAAGGCAGGTGCCAAACCGCTGAACCACCCAGGGATCCCCTCTTCCCAGTCTTTGATTCACAATTTTTCTTCTTAGATGGTATTGTCCACTTCAGAAATGCTTCTATTAATACATTTCACCCTATTCTACTTCTTACCAAGGAATTTCTCAAGGATGTAAACTAAGTTTATTCTTTATGTGTTTCTGATGCTTTGCACAGAGCTAGTAGGTGACCACATACATGAATAAAATACACAGAAACACTAGCTTGCATTTGCACCTCAAGTTTGTAATTGCCTCAGAAAAGAATACCTACAATTATAATTATTGTCATTTACTAGTATCTACTCAATGCCAGGCACTATCCTGAGGGTTGTATACAGCATGACTCATTAAATGGCATCAACAATTTTTTTTTTGGGGGGGGGGATTAGTTTCATTTTACAAGCCAGGAAGCTGAGTTTCAGAAAATATAAATTGCTTGTTCAAGGTGTTGCTGTTAATGACTAAAGCCCCCTTTATTCGAAAAAAAACCTCTCTTGGTTATTAGACATCTCCTTCATTTTTTATTCCTTTTCGTTGGCTTAGGGTGGGGCCACAGTTCTTTGGTTTTCCATCTCCTGCAGGCAAATGCCTTTGCTGAACTCTCCCAGAGCTATACAGTTGAGAGGTTGCAAATTCTAATGCTACAGGAGCTCTACAGGGAACAGTATGTATCGTGTGAGGGACTGGGTCATGTCTTGGACATCCAGGGTTTTCCCCATCCTGTCACCAGGACCTGTGAATGTTCTGTGAATAATGTCAGTTCTGGCCTCCACATCACTCTAGTACCAGTCCTTGTTACCTCATGCCACCAGGATGCACCAGGATTGCAAGAGTTGCTGAACTCCTTCCTGCAGATTTTGTGTCTTCCCCTCCTGAATCTCGTCCATTTATCACATCACATCTTAGTAAGGACTTTAGCTCCTTACTAAGAAGCCTTTGTGATTTCCCATTGTTTATTACTGAGTTTTAACTTAACTTTTCATTGTACACCAGCCACAACATGTACATACCTAAGACGTCATCCTTATACCTTTACCCCGATCCTCTGCTTTGGTCAGAGTGGTTTAATTGGCAGTTCCTGAAAATGCCAAGCACAGACTTTCAGTTTTCTGCTATGATCTTTTCTTAGCTTCTGCCAGTTAAATAAAAATCTTATCCTAGTTTCTTGTTCTATACTAGTTTATTTTTAAAGATTTTATTTATTTATTCATGAGAGACACAGAGGGAGAGGCAGAGACCCAGGCGGAGGGATAAGCAGGCTCCTCGCAGGGAGCCCCATGCGGGACTCAATCCCAGAACTTGGGATCATGCCCTGAGCCTAAGGTAGGCGCTCAACCACTGAACCACCCAGGCATCCCTGTTTTGCTGCTTCTTTTTTTTTTTTTCTTCTGTTTTTGGTGAGATGAATGCTTGCCTGTGTTTTTTTCTTTCTTCTTTCTTTCCCTCAATATGAATTTCCCTGACACTCTACCATGCTTATTAAACCATGAATATGGAATGCACTCTATATACTGTTTCATAGAGAGTTAGTAGAACATAGCAGTCCAACACAGACTCTGGAGCTAGGCATAGCTCTGACTTCAAATCCTGGTGTTACCGTTCACCTTCCTAGTGACCTTGGTCAAGTCACTAAACCTCTCTGTGCTGGAGTTACTTCTACTCTAGAAGACCACAGAGACAATCAAAGGAATCATTGTATGTAAAACAATATAGAACAAGGCAAAGCACTAAATGATGATGATGATGATGATATTATTTGCTCTTTTGTGTGTATGACGTTTTTCTATAACTGATTGTAAACTCTTTCAAGTCAGTGATTTCCATGTATCCTTGCCTGTGGGAAGAGAGTGTGATGCAAAAGTTCCTAGCAGTCAGGAGACCAGGTGTATCAGATTGGGCAGGTTTTCAATCTTCAGACTCCCTTTTGCTTATGTGTAAAAAGGAAATAACTTTTTCTTACATTTGTATAGTGTATTAAAATTAGTTTTTCAGGTACAAAGTTCGTTTATTATCTCCTTACCCTCTTCACATATGGGACGATTTATGCAAAGCATATTAGAAACTGAGGCATTGGAATACAGTGTGATATTGCCAAGGTGCTTGGTAGTGCTTTTTGAAGAATGGGATCAAATGGTTGTCTTTCCTGCTTTCCCCTCCCCTCTAATCTAAATTCCATATATAAAAAAATTAGAAGAATTTTTTTTCAATATTTTTAGTCAATAGTGACTCTGTCTTCTCATGAAGCACCCTACCATCCCCTCTTCCATAAAAGCGTTATTTTTTTCTAGAAGAGCAAGCTGTGAATGTGATGAGAAGGATGTGGTTCTATGGTATACTGGTGCCTGGGGGAATAGTAGGGTTTGAAGAATTATCCTAAAATAATGTTCTAACTTGGTTCCACAGAGTTTGGTTTTTTGGTCTATGGTTTATCTGGGTGATTACTTTTCTGAGATAAAAGGGAGGGGAGTAGAGTGAATGAGGAATAGAAAGCAAATTATCATGGGAAAAAAGAAAATCAGAAAGTGGAAACTTACAAAGGACAATAAAGGTATTAGATTAAAAATGAATAAAAAGTGGAGTCATACAAAGTGAATATGATTTTTTAAGGCAAGAACTTGTGACTTGTTTAAGTCTTTGAGAAGCAGAATATTATCAAAAACAAAGTAAAATAAGGAGTACAGAGGCTATATGATATGGCCAGCTGTGGGAATTTCCAGGCTGGCTTCTGTGCTACTTATTAAGTATCCCAGCTCTCATTCCATATTCAAACTAAGCATCCATAGACTTCTCTATCTAGCAGGATGAGGCATAGGAGGATATTCAAATGCCAAAGTAACTATGGAAATAGGAAGAACAAAGAATTCTTGAAAGTGTCTGGGTAAAGATAAAAGGAAAACAGAATAAAGAAGATCTCACAGCAGGAGCTTGTGACAGATCTCCAAATCAAGAAGTCGGGGATGATGAAGTGGAACGAAGCCAAGTCTCCACAACCAGGGAGATGGTCCATCGATTTCAACTACCCAGTTAACTTTCAGATAACTCACTCAGGAGAACAGAACTGGAAACATATAAAACATAAGTTTAATTCTCTCCGTAAATGATGCAAAAAGAGTAGCGAGGATTTTGAAAATGGTCTTACATTCTGAAGAAGATTTTATAGACTGTCTAAATGTCTTTAAAGACCTGGAGAAGAATGATCCTGCATTAGCCAGTCTGAACAGGAACGTTATTTCCAAATGTTAGGAAATCAAGATTAACATGTTTTTAAATTGATGGGTTATAAAAATATGTATATAGGCTTGTGTGTGTGTGTGTATGTGTGTGTGTGTGGGTAAATAATTAAAGTTTTTGAAGGAAGACTGTAGATTTATTCCATACCAAGCAAAAGGCAAGAGATACTTTGAAAAATATATATATTGTAAATGCCTTATTGGACCCGTAGTTCTTTTACTATAGTCTAATATTAGCTATATGTTTTGGTGGTATACAGGTGATCTATTTTTATGTGGCAAATGCCCCAAAACTTAGAAGTTCCCACATGGTTTCTTGTCCTCTTATGTGGTGTGCTCACAAGGTCTCCTGAGACTTAGGCTTGGAACTTACTCAATGTCACTTCCTCATTCAGTTAAACCAAATCTTGAGGCCAGCCCCTATTCAAGGAGTGGGAAATGGACTCCTCTTCATGGGCAGAACTAGAAAGAATTTGTTTTCACCTATTGTAGCTGTTTAACTCAATTACAAAATGAGATAAGGTTTATAAAAGAATCTGACTTAAATTGAAGACTGCTAAATTATCGCCAAGTGTTACTAGTATGTAGCTGATCCATTCACTGTTTCTTCCCTCCTTCTTCTTCCTCCTTCTCCATTTTTTTTTTTTTTTTTGGTGCAGATTTCTTTATGAGGAAACTCAAGACAGGTTGTTGAAACCTTGCTGAGCCAACCGGAAGGGTGTTTGAAGTCTTGGCCACTACCTATTTATTCCTTGTTATTGAGTATCTCATGTATGAGTCTGCTACCAATTCAGTGACACGCAAAGTGCACCAAATTTCAGAAAGAAAGATTTTTCTGTGTGCCATAAATCTTGTGATAATATTTGTCATTAGCTCAAGCACTGATCCATAATTCAAAGGAAATTTACACTTCAGCTGAGTAAGGCAGGTTTTTATCTTCTTAAATCATGGTATCAGAGGCTGGAAGAAAAATAGGCAGAAAATAAAAAAATAAAAAAAATAAGGTTGAATTACCTTGTTTATTCAGCTCTCTCACATCTTCCCAAGAACTCAACAGTGACAGTGGGCCTGAAGGATCAGTAAGTATTTATAGGAGGCATCTCTTGTGGTGGCTCCACATTGCAGGGTTCCCGTCTTGAAGGAGCCACTCCATGCTCAGATCTGTGCTCTGTTTGTGCTCTCTCCACCCTGACAGCCATCTCCATGTTAGGAAAGAGTCTCCTGGACCATGGCTCACTGGCATAGGCCTTTCATCTTATCTAAGGTAAGTCAATCAGTTTGTCACTCTTATAAACTGGAAATGTTGCCAGAAGAGCAACAGCATTCTTGGAAGTTGCTCTGGAAGGAAGACCTACCACCTCCTGCAGAAGAAATACACGGAACTCTACTACTTCTAACCCTTTCTGAGCCTTGGTTTATTCTTCCTTAGATTTGGTAAGATATTCCACTCTTCTTGCAATAAATTCCTTGGTTTTCCTCAAACTACTAGAGTTGGTTTCTGTTCCTTGTTGTCAAAAGAAACTTAACAGAAGACCGCCACAACCATGGCTGAATGGTTAGAAGAAAATGGGTTATCTGGATGCCATTTCATCAGTTCATTGATTCATTCAAGTCACTCATTGAGGACCTATTATATGCCAATCACAGAGATAGGTACACAAATAAGGCAGAAGGAGGTATGGGGAGCCAATCAGGCAAGCATATAACCACACTAAATTGTGATAATGTTCTGGTAGAGATCCTTACAATGTGATTCAGGAGTACAGATAAGAGTATGAATGAACTCTCTGGGTAGGTTGGGGAGTTGGGGTTAATCAGCTTGGAGAAAGATATAAGCTAAGGACTAAATCAAAGCTATACAGCAAATTCAATCTCATTACGTTACAGTGGCAGCAATGAGGAATTGCTACGTGGAGGCCAAAGACCAGCTGTTCTCAATATCGACTCAGCTCTGCCGAGTGGAAACTGATTTGAAGAACAGCATGAGAGACTGAGATTATATAGGGAAGAATTTCCTGACGGTGAGAGTAGTTAACTTTGGGAGATTGTAGAATCTTCTCCTCTGGAGGTTTAAAAAAATAACATAGCTCATCATCTGCCTGGGATAGCATTATTGTGATGCTGTTTAAAAGTAGGGAAGTGCAAGATAATTGCTCAAGGTCTTTTCTAGCTTAGAGTTTTCATAATTCTGTCACTTTTAAGAAAAACTTTATCGAACCAGTGAAAAATAAAATTACAGGCAGGAAAGTAAAGTAAAAGGATAGAAAAATAATCGAATTATTAATTCCATCTTGGTTCAGGAATGAGGGAGAAATGAAGGGACTAAAAAGATTCAATATATTAGAAATTATTTTGAAATCACATCGCCTGTTGGTTAAGAACTCCCAGGTTGGGGCTCAACTGGTTGCTAACTAATGGTCCTGTCTTTTCCTTCCCAACCCAGAACACTTTAGTTTCCCCTAATTCACCTTGTGACTAACGTCTTCAGCTTGTAGAGCATCTTGCATATGTTCAAAATTTTCCTTTTATTGTGAACTTGAGCAAATTTACAGAATAAGACAGTCAAGTGAACATTAGTTCTCTACATCACTCAAAATTTATATCTATTCCTTTTAAGGTTAGCTACCTACGCTCTGCTTATAGTATTTTTGAATTCTGCTTTCTTCCGTGATTGATGTCATCTATGTCTGTTGATGTGTTCCCCATGCTTGCCACATTTAGCAGTACTTTAGCACATCATCATGAATCCGTGTACTGAGTGGGGAGCTAGAGCTGAGTGGGAGGTCAGATGCCTTGAGAGGTTCTGTGATGGGATGAAATCATCACTGCCTCACACCTGTCACCGGAGCCTCCTCATCCAGCTAATTCTTCCTCTCTCCCTCCCTGCCTTCTTTCCTTCTTTCCTCCCTCTCTGCCTGCCTCTCTTTCTTCCAAGTAAAGAGACTAGCATGAGCTTAAATTTAGAACACGGGTTCAGAGAACTGTGAATCTGGTTGGGCTACCCATAAATTACACAGCTAGAAAATAAAATTAGAAAATCAAGTTAGATAAAATTAGGTAGAATTTTCTGTGACCCCAGAGTTTCATTTGGTGGGCAGGCATTGGGAAGCCAATGAACACAGCATTTGGAAGATAAGCATGGAAGTATCGCACAGTGGAAGGCTCTAGAGAATGGTAACGAATTTAAAGACTCAAAGTAGGGACTCTTTCAAAATGTGACACACATTGACATTTTATTTTATATTAAACCCCCAAGATGTACATACATGCATGGATATTTTGATATTAGGCCAGTGTCTTGTTTTATTTTTTTATGTGTGAATCCCCTCGTTGTTCTAAGTTGTTTTATTTTTGCTTTAATCTTAATCGTAATTCATTGTCTATAATTTTCAGTTTTGGTTTCTTGAGAGCTGAACAAAACTTTAAAGACATTTGCAAATCAACCTTAGTGCAATATCCCTTGAGATCTTAATTTTTTCACCAATCTTTTATCTCACTCACTTAACTTGACAGCAGTTTTTTTTTTAGCAACTGCCTTTATCTAGTTTTTACAAAGCATTCAGTTTAAATTTCACCAAAATCTACCTCTCTTTTCTCACGCATACTTCATTAGTTTATAACATTTTTAACTCAATAAAGCAATTAGAATAAGGAAAACACATCACAAATTGATTTTTAAGAAAGTTTTAGGGGTTTTATTTTATTTATTTTTTAGATTTGTTTATTTATTCATGAGAGACACCCAGAGAGAGGCAGAGACACAGGCAGTGGGCCTCGATCCAGGACCCCTTGGATCATGCCCTGAGCCAAAGGCAGATGCTCAACTACTCAGCCACACAGGTGCTCCATAAACTGATTTTTGATAAACGGACAACTTGGCTGATGGGAAGAGAAGGTATAGGTGTGGGAGAACATAGTCCAATAGCCAGGAATGTTTGGTGTACTCGGTCATAAGTCTTATATTTTAGAATGAGGACAGAGAACATGAATTAATGTGTTGTGACAGTTAGAGTTTAGGGAAAGGGAAAAGAACCCTGGAATTTAGTTTTGAGTCTTCTATCAGAAAATAAAATTCATTTTTTGGTGTCCCTGCATAAATTTAATATACTACCTTTAATATACTAAATTTCCACCCATATCTTTGTGTCTTCGTCACATTCATTTTTTTTTCTTCAATTTCTCTCAGTTTCTAGAGCATAAGAGGAGGAATTGGGTGGAAACGTTTCTAGTGGCCTAGATAGCAGCCTCTTCTGGGATGAGGACGTCCTTGAGAAAGGGAGAAAGGGAGAAGGTCTTGTTATTGAGATTCTAGAGGATTACAAGAGGGATTGTTTTGTGTCTTGGTTTGGAATCTCAATAGATTTTGACTTGTAACTCTTTTCCAGGATGCACTTTCCACTGGGAGTGGGATGGGGTGCAATTCAAAGTTTTTGTCTTTTTTAATAGAGCTTCTGGGATTACCAGATCACCAACATCTCCATCTGGTAGAATTGAGAGAAGGAGGAGGGACACCTGGGTGGCTCCGTGGTTGAAGGCCTGCCTTCAGCTCAAGGCGTGATCCCGGAGTCCTGGGATCAAGTCCCACAATGGGCTCCCCTCGATGAGCCTGCTTCTCCCTCTGCCTATGTCTCTGCCTCTCTCTGTGTGTCTCTCATGAATAAATAAATAAAATATTTAAAAAAAAAAAGAATTGAGAGAAGGAGGAGGAGGAAAGGAAGAGGAAGAAACCTCCCTTCTGGTGCTCCCTAAGGTACACTAAGAGTAAACCTATCCCTTCCCCTACCTCTTCCTTGAGGTGACTTGCAAAGTTAGGAGACTGGAAACCTTCAGAAAGTGACTTCCTTAGCTCATTGCTGTACATGGTACTGATTCACCTGAGATTTTGTGTCCTGGGTATCGGAGCTATCTTGATCATTTGTCTTATGGAAACAATATAAACTTGTTTCTTGAAAAGTAAATATAAAATTATAAATGATTTTTCCTTTAAGAATCAAATCATGTTTAACTACAAAGCTGGAAGGACTGTATTACATCCCATAGTGTAGTATGAAATCCTTCAACCGATTACAATCTCAAATGACAATGAGGGCATCTTTTTTTCTTTTTTTTTTTTTTTTGAGGGCATCTTTTTTTCTGATAAAGATCAGGAAGCTAGTATTGTCCAAACACAGGTTGCCATTGTTTCAAGTGGAATCGAAGGGTTTGTAGCAATTATTGTGAAGAATGAAATGAAATGAACACCACTTGGGATAGTTAAATGTTTACTCACATGATCAGGTGGGTACGGTAGCCCTAGGGTCCGTGGTGGGAACAATGATTCCTAGCCCATGTATTGAGAATACTAGACAAAACCTAAATTTTAGAAGAAAAACTGCTGTCTGGTGGTGTTACCGGTGCTTCCTTTTGACATCATATTGGGGGTATATGGGTACTGCAGCATCTCTGCCATTATATCAACACAGAACACCGAGGGCAACAAGTGAGAAGTGAGCAGCATGGGCATGAGATAAGGTGTAATAAGGTTGTGCCTGCACAAAGTTAAATCAGTGCAACACTAGCTCAAACAAGAGATAGGTAGGACAGGTAGCTAAGACTGAGAGGCACCATGCTTCATACATGGATCTTTCTTTAGTTCTAGAACATTTTCTGCCATTATGTCTTCAAATATTCTATCTTTCTGCTTCTTGATGTTCTGAAATCCCTATGAACTGTTTGTTGGAACTTCTTATTCTATCCATGATTTCTTTTGATTCTGCTTTCATGTGTTCCGTTTTTTTTCCCTAAGCTGTATTTTGGCTGATTTCCTAGGTTCCATCTTTTAATTCATCAGTTTTCTCTTTAGCAGTGTCTACAATGCAACCCATCCATTATGTGTTTGATTTTAATGATTGTATTTCTTCATTTCCAGAAATTTTGTGTCATTATCATCTGTTTTTAAAAAATAGTCCTTTTATTCCTCTATTTTATTCTTCTTTTATCATTTTGAACATTTTAAATATGTTTAAAGTTTCTCTCAGAGTTTTCTTTTTCTCTGGTTCTTAAGGATGAAAACTCTGAAAATCTGTTTTTGGGGTTTTCTTTTATTCAACATGGATTGCTTCTTCCTGTGTGTTGTTTTTCATGGGAGTCCTTGGTCCTGGGAAGATTCCCAAGAAAAGTTTCAAGTTTGCTTTTGCCAAAGCTCTAAGGGTTCCAACTGTTCTGGACCAGGGGTTTTATTTATCTTAAGAATTTTTTATTGGAGTATAGTTAACACACAATGTTACATTAGTTATATTATATCAGGTGTGCAATATAGTGATTCAACTGATACCATTTGATTATTATAGCTTATTCCAAATTATATCTCTGTCTCTGCTCTCAAAAGCACAAGGCTTTAACTTGCATCATATGATTCCTAAAGGCAGAGGAAGGCTAGATCAAGGTTAGTGGACTACAGTATAGATTTTCTCATGGTGCCCAGCTCAAGACGTGAGCATGAAATAAATATGTTTCTGGACTGAGGGATTTTAAGAGAGTTTATGTAGAGAATGTACAATCACTTTTCACCTTTCCTGTGAAATTACTTGTATCTCTACCTATTTTTTTTGTCAGTGAGATCCCTTCTCTCCTATAGCTTCAATTTCTTCTCTATTGATTCAATTCCAATGACATTTAAATGTGTTGAATCTTGTCTACTAATTTGAAACAAATTTTGGGCATCTTCTTAGACTCTTTTGATTACTTTTAAAAATAAAGATATTGCTTGACTCTGGACTGTGTTGTCTGTCACCACTGCCATCGCCGCACCCTGGCTGCAGTCTGAGTTGGAAACTTGAGCCTGCATGGCTCCCATGGCCCAAACACTGAGCTCTCTGTTCCAGGGTACGTTTAATGTTTTATTCAGATTGCATTAATAACTATATTCATATTGCATTAATAACTATACTCAGGGCATGGAATTCAACTTCCTGATGACTGCAAGGGGATTAGGTGACATAGCCTGAAAGTGTGGAGGAGTAAGTTTCTAATAGGAGAAATATTGACCAATGAGATTCAAGAGTCGCAAAGGATAAAGTAAATTCCCAATGCTCCCATCTAAGCCATGTGGACTACTCTGAGGTGTATCTCCTTTGTACAGCCCTTCAAAAAGGCCTGCAGTTACACCTGCTGAGCATTCTATTGTGTTTCTTCACAGATCATTATAAGGTGGCAGTCAGTGCTTTGGTGCAGCTCATCACATTGGTTTGAGTCTCTCCTTGTGTTGTTCCTCCTTTCCTTACCCTTATTTCCCTGGGCTTGCATCTTACAAATGAAGAACAGTGTTTTGTTTTGTTTTAGATTTATTTATTTATTATAGGGAGAGAGAGGGTATGAATGAAAGGGGCAGAAGACAAGGGAACGAGAAATTCAAGCAGACTCTGCGCTGAATACAGAGCCTAATATGGAGCTCAACACCGTGATCTTGAGATCATGACCTGAGCTGAAACCAAGAACTGGCTTTTTGACTGTGCCGCCCAGTTGCTTCATGAAGAATAGTATTTTAGTCCTCCAGGTGTGTTTCCCAGAAGACTTGAGCTAAGGTACCCATAATAAAAACATTTTCCTCCTTCTTCTTTACCCTCTCCTTCAAGAGAATCCACACCAACTTCCTCATAATCCTTCTCAAGGGCAGCCTTGTCATCATGTGCCTCAAAAACCTCTCCTTCCTTCATGCCCTCATCCATATACCAGTGAAAAAAGGCATGTGTTCCATACATCAGGTCAAACCTGTGGTCTAGGTAAGCCCAGACTTCAGCAATGGCTGTGGTGTTGCTCAGAATGCACATAGCTTGCTGTACTTTGGCCAGGTCTTCATCAGGTACCATAGTAGGAGGTTGGTAATTAATGCCAACTTTGAAGCCAGTAGGATACCAATCCACAAATTGGATGGCACACTTGGTCTTGATGGTGGCAATGGCAGCACTGACATCTTTGGAAACCATGTCACCATGGTACAACAGGCAGCAAGATGTGTACTTACCATAGAGAGGGTCACATTTCACCATCCGGTTTGCTGGCTCAAAGCATGCACTGGCGATCTCTGCTACAGAAAGCTGTTCATGGTAGGCTTTCTTAGCAGAGATGACAGGGGCACATGTGGTCAGAGAGAGGTGAATGTGGGGATAGGGCACCAGGTTGGTCTGGAATTGTCAGATCAACATTCAGGGCTCTGTCGAATCTAAGAGAATCAGTGATAGAGGACACAACTTGACCTACCAACCTTTTTAGGTTAGTGTAGGTTGGTGTTCAATATTGAAGTTTCTATGACAGATGTCATAAATGGCTTCATTGTCTACTGTGAAGGCACAGAATGCCCCAGGGTGGTGTGGGTGGTGAGAGTGAAGTTATAGGGCTCAACTACAGCTCTGGAAACCTGGAGGGCTGGGTAAATGGAAAACTCTGGCTTGGACTTCTTGCCATAATCAACAGAGAGACATTCTATTAGCAGAGAGGTGAGCTGGGAACCAGTTCCCCCTCCAAAGCTGTGGAAAACCAAGAAGCCCTGAAGACCTGTGCACTGGTCAGCCAGTTTCTGAATTTGGTCCAAGACAAGGTCAGTGATCTCCCTGCCAATGGTGTAGTGCTTTCCGGCAGAGTTATTGGCAGCATCTTCCTTGCCTGTGATGAACTAGCTGCTCAGGGTAGAAGAGCTGGCGGTACGTGCCAGTGAGAACTTCATCAATGACAATGGGTTCCAGGTCTACAAACACTGCCCTGGGCACATCCTTCCCAGAACCTGTCTCACTGAAGAAGATGTCAAAGGAGTCATCTCCTCTCCCAATGGTCTTGTCTCTTGGCGTCTGGCCATCAGGCTGAATGCCATGTTCCAGGCAATAGAGCTCCCAGCAGACATTGCCAATCTGGATAGTAGCCCAGCCAACATGGATGGAGATGCATTCATGCATGGTTGCTGCTTTGTGGCTGCCAAGCAGATGGCAGAGAGGAAGAGAAGAGGTTGTTGCTTCTTACAGTATGACTCTTAGGTGGTTATTAGGTGGTCAATGTAAGAGAAACTGCCAGGTACCAGCATCTTAAAAGGACCTAACTGTCTTCTAGACATTTCTCCTTTGGTGTTCCATTAGCCCCTGAACTCAACATGTCCAAATAAAACTGAGCATTTTCTTCCCACCTGCCTTGACTATCTCAGTGATTGGTACCTCCATTCCCTAGCCAGAAATTAGATGCCACCCTCACTCACCCATAACTTCAACCTCCATTAGGGTGACCAGTTCATCCCCATTTTCCTAGAGCTTTCTTGGTGTTAGTACGAAATCCCTATAGTTTCATGAAAACTTGAATGGCTTGCCTGGAGCTGTCTTACCTTTAAAACCTTTAAACTTCTCATGTCTTGGGAACCTTGTTAGTCCTGGGCAAACTGTGAGGTTGATAATCTTTTACTTACAACCTGTCAATCATCAAGACCTATTGATTCTAGCTTTTTCATGTGTCTAGATTGTCCAGTTCTCCCCATCTCCACTGTTACTCTAACCAGCATAGATCATTAACATGTCTTGCCTCAATGGCTGCAATGCTTTGCAACTTTCCTTTGCCTCTACCATTGCTTCCTCCAACCCATTCTCTGAATTGCTGCTAGAGTCATCTTACTAAATTATAATCCTGATCATATTATTTTTCTCTTTAAGTATTTGAAATTTATTTGCCCTAAGATAAGGGGCATAATTTTTTTTTTTAAAGCAGGCTTCATGCTCAGCGTGGAACCCAATACGAGGCCTGAACTCACAACCCTGAGATCAAGACCTGAGCTAAGATCAAGAGTTGGATGCTTAACTGGCTGAGCCACCCAGGTATTCCAAGGGTTATACATTTTAAAATGACTCACACAACCTCTCGTGAAATCATTCTACTTATTCTTCAAGGCTCATCCCTCTTACATTTTCCTCTTACACCACATATAAGCCCAGATGCCAGCTGTCTCCTCTACAAAAGCAACCTTTGTTTTATTTTACACCCACATGGACATAGAACTTTTGCATATCTTCACATTATCTTAAGTCCACTTCTACAAAAGTCTTGGTAAGAAACACAGAATTCACAGAGAAGATGAAAGGGATCTTCTAGCATGTATGGTATAGTAACAACCCCCCAATTCAAAATTTGACATTTCTTGTTCAAAGTTCCTTTTCAGCTCTGACACTTCTAGGACTGTTTCCCCCTTTGTTTCTACTTTTCCTCCAAGGTATACAGCCTTCCTGGATCTACTCCCCCTCTTCCTCGCCCCCGCACCAAGCTCTTTATACTCATCTCTTTATTATCCTGAGTGATTTGGCTTTGCTCCAGCTCTTGTTTATAAATGTACATTCCCAACTCTATCCAAGGGTTCAACAAAACAAAGTGTCCTTCTATTTTGAGATTCCATTCTTGCTTAGTGCTATCATTTTTAGCTTGAATATGTCTCGTGGAGTCTCACCTCTCATCCCAAGTAGCTTGTTAAAATATTTCTTGAAAAATATGGTGCTACAATCCTAGAGAAATTGTTCTACCAGCTGCTAAGACAGTAAGCCTTTCTTCCTTTTGTCACCTGTGTTTCGGCTATACTGGCTTCCCTCTAGTTCTTATTATAGCTTTTCTTGTTCTCTCCTACTATGGTTTTTTTTTTTTTTTTAGCTGCCAAATCACCTGGGATACTTTACTATCATTTACCTTAAAAAATTTTTGGCTGACTAATAAATATACCTAAAGTTATAATATATTTATGTCGCCTTGCAAAAATTCATCTTCAGCATTAAGATGGATGATGGACTGTGTTTATAAATGAAACCGATGTTAGATGGAGTTCATGGGGCTTGATTTGGACAAAGAAATTCCTAATTATATCATGACTCATTTTAGCATTTTTAATCATTATGGCATGATGAAATTCACTGCACTGGTCTCTAGGGGATTAGAAAGAAAACTAATTTCAGCGTTTGAAAGTCATTTTCAAGACGTCCAAGGAAGGCTTATAGAGGACATGAAAGGGGCCTAAGAATTACATAGTTCTCAGTTTGAATCTGAGAATTAGTACAATCAATCAAAACTTCAATCCACATTCCCTTAGAAAACAACAATATGCAAAACACATGACCATTGTGTAAGTCCAGGCAATCATGTATATTTATAGGTAGGTTATATTCAATTAACCTAGTTTGTTTTCTTGATAACGTCATTGAATATATCTTCATTTTTACTAATACAAATGATTGAAGATTTTTAAGATGGCAGTAGAATAACTTTATGTTGTATACAGAGAGTCACACCACTTGGGTTTCTCAGTGGCCTTCTTTAGTGCCAGAACCCCTGAGCTTCAAACACTTGAGAGGAGTGTGGATTAACAAAACAAATAAAGAGTTTACAAACCCAGACTTCCATATATATAGCTATATTTTCTTAAGTCATCTTAAGCTTTCTGCACTCTCTTATTTTTTAAACAATCTTTACACTCACAATTTATTTTATTGTTTTATTTATTTATTTTAAAAAAGATTTTATTTTTAATAATCTCTACAACCCAATGAAGGACTCAAACTCACAACCCCAAGATTAAGAGCCACACATTCTTCTGACTGAGCCAGCCAGGTGCTCCTACATTCACATTGTATTATTATTATTATTATTATTATTATTATTATTTTATTATTATTATTTATGATAGTCACAGAGAGAGAGAGAGAGGCAGAGACACAGGCAGAGGGAGAAGCAGGCTCCATGCACCGGGAGCCCGACGTGGGATTCCATCCCGGGTCTCCAGGATCGCGCCCTGGGCCAAAGGCAGGCGCTAAACCGCTGCGCCACCCAGGGATCCCTATTATTATTATTATTAGTGCAAAAGGGTGATTTTATTAAAGCGCAGGGACAGGACTTGTGGGCAGAAAGAGCTGCTGCACTGGGGTTTTGAAGAATGGCTGATTTAAAAATGGTGGGGAGAGATAATGTCCAAAAGGACTTTCATATACTAAAGCAGACCCTCAGGATACTGGAGGCCTTGCTATTATCAGGTTGTTTGTATCAAGGTTGTTTGTCCCTCTAGCAAAGCATTAATGTTAAGATAGTTGGAAGTTTCCTGGAAGAATGTTTCACATTCTCCATCCATGGGGTGCAGGGTGTCCTTGTGCTTTGTCCTCAGCTTACCCTCTGCTCCCTCATCATTTCTCCCCTGAACAATTTTGATCCTTAGGAGTTGATGAAGGTGGAAGGTCTTATCTTCTGCAATTCCTTCCTGCTGAATAGGGGCATAGAGATGTCCCTACCTATGGGTCAATATTGGTCAGCCGAGAAAATAGAGAGGGGTTACAAAAGGCAGAGGCACCTGAATCCAACGTGGGCAACATATATGAACCTCCTTTAGTAGATAGGATCATCTGTCACTGTGAAGTCATTATATTGATGGAGTTTGGGCACCAAGCAGGGAGACATTTCATTGTTGTTTGAAGAGGAGTTTGAAATCTTCTAGAGGTTCATAGGAGTAAGAAGCCATGTTAGTTTGCTCATTGGTTTCCCAAGACACTGGTGGGGAAATCTGAAGAGGGCAGTGTTAAGTCCAGAGGGTGCTTTTCTTCCTCCTTGACAGTGAGTGGAGAAGAAGACATGGTACCGAGGCACCAAGGATGGTATCCTATACTCCTGTTTTAAAAGAGAGGTCTTCCCTTGTTATCTTTCTCAGTCAGAAAGGTAAAATAAAGTAACAGGTGTGAAAATACTTCAAAAATGAAACAAGCTTTCCAATTGTAGGTTGGCCTGTCACCTTTTAAATTTGCAAAAGATTAGTACAGTGAGGAGATTCACTGTACTAATCTATTTATCCTTCCCACTATTCAACTATCCATCTGTCTTATCCTTCCTTCTTTCAACAAGTATTTATCGAGTACTTCATGTTTGCCTATAATGTCCATGTTCCCTGTCCCTCATAGAACTTACACTCTTGTGTAAATAGTACATAGACAATGTATTATTATTATTATTATTTTTACATAGACAATTTAAATTCAGATTGATAAAGGCTATAATTGAGAAGGGAACTGTGGGATGGTTGGATCAAGTAGGGCTGTGGTTAGGGAAAGTTTTCCACAAAAATGGTACCTGGAGGGAGAGTTGATCTTTTAGCTCTCATGAGAAAATATGGGAAATATGTTAAGGATCATGGGAAGTATGGGTAGTAGGACAAAGAAAGGTGATTGAATGTTCCAAGTAGAAAGAACACAATGCAAAGGCCCTGAGGCAAGAGTCAGTGTAGTTCAACAAAAGTTTCAAGGTAGCTGCTCTGCCAGGTGAGAAATCTTCATCTGAATTATTTATGAACAGTATAGTAGCTAGTTCCATAGAATATCCGACATATGAAAGGTGTGCAGTTTATCCAGTTGCAGCTGTTCTTTGGCCTCAAGTCTTAGATTGAATTGTACTACGCGTGGCAGCAATCTTTGTCTTTTTTTTTTTTTTTTTCCTTTCCCCAACCTCTGGAAAGTGGATTGCTAAGAGTCGAAAGCTTTTGGTTTTTAAGGCATGGCATTTGAACTGAAACACTGCAATTGTCAGAGTACTCAGTAAAAAAAATCCCATCTCTTCTCATTTTGAAGAGGAGGAAACTGGGTTGCAGAGAGGCCAAATACCTTTTCCTGGTTCCACAGCTATTAAATCACAGCTGCTAAAGCAAATACAGGCTAGACCTGATTCTAATATGTGGTCCCGAGTCCCTCAGGAGCAACATAACCACTAGAATATGTGAAGATCAAGAACAAACACGCGGGCTGACTACTACCTTTAACAATACAGAATAACAAGGCTACTCAAATTCTTATCATGGACAAAAGCATATTCTTTGTCTCATTTGATGGATCAAGTCCTCTAGTCTGAAATCATTGTCGATATGACCTGCCATGACCTCTTCCTAAAGTCCTATTATTAGAGTAGTTGAGTTTTGAAAGCATGAATTGTTTCCTCGCGTTCCCTTGAAGTTGACAACTAGCAGAGCTCAAAACAGGGTCCTAGGCAATGGTTGGAAACCTGGAACTGTGAAATAAGAAAAGGGCAAATGAAGTGGAAGTTTAAGAAACCCCAGTACAAACTTCTGTTTATGTAGGGCTGACAGTTTATGATTCTTAGGGAAATTGAGTAAACATAGTCAGAATAATTGCTAAGCATCTCCAGCCTTGGCCAACAATTAATCACAAGGATGACAAAGCAAAGGAAAATAGTCTCTCCAATTTGAATATCTGTGTAGGTAGGTATGGTGAAGCGAAGCTGGTATGTCATGTGTAAAGGTAGCAGTGCTATTTCTTAAGTCTAGGAGATGTATATCATGCCAAGAGACATTAATGATTCAAATATCTTCATACACACTTCCCCTAGTAAAGATGTATCAGGCAACAGCAGAACTTCTGTTGTAATTATTTTCCTGCCACAGGAAATTTTGCAGATGAGGTTCAAACCCTTGAGTTTGAAATCAAAAGGCCCAAAACGTGAACCTTCTCTTATCAGAACTTTTTCCACCATAAACCTTTCTATATCTTTTAGGAAACTTTCAGTTGCAAGTGAACAGAATACCTAGTATAAATTTGTGTAAATATCACATTGATTGGTTTATACATTTAAAGGTCCAGAGGTAGGATTTGTCATGGATGCAGTCTGATCCAGGTTGATGATGGTTTTCTTACTACTTCTCAAATTTTCTTCCTTTGTGTGCCAGCTTCATCTGTGGGTTGCCTCTTGTTTTTAAATTTTTTAAAAATTTTTATTTATTTATGATAGTCACACACACACAGAGAGAGAAGCAGAGACATAGGCAGAGGGAGAAGCAGGCTCCATGCACCGGGAGCCCGACGTGGGATTCGATTCCGGGTCTCCAGGATCGCTCCCTGGGCCAAAGGCAGGCGCCAAACCGCTGCGCCACCCAGGGATCCCTGTGGGTTGCCTCTTTAATAAGATGAGAGGGTGGCAGGATTTCTGAGCTGCATATTTTCAGCTATAAATCCAATGGAACAGTGAAGGCTTATCTTTCTCAGAGATAATCACCATGGCCAAGGAGCTGGGGTTGTGAGATTTTGCTTAACTTAACCAAGGTCCTCCATGGAGGTGAGGAGTGGGACCATTCCTACCCAACTGAGTTGCCAGAAAATCGAGATGGGAGGATTTCCCCAGAGAGTTCTGCTACTAAATGAATGGGGAAATGGATGCTCAATAGCAAAGAAAAGATTTTTGTTACCCTTGATTTTTTTTCTTCTCTTTTGGCATTCCACTTGAAAGGACTCTCAGTAAAGTTTAGCTTTTCCGTTGGTTAGCATATAGCTTCAGGTATGTGAAATAGGGACTCAAAACAACAGTATGTTAAAAAGAATGAAGGTTACTCCCACTCTTGTTTAAAGCTGAGACAGTGTGGTGACTCTGCCTTGTGAAATTCTAAAGGACCAGACTCCTGCCTTGCTTTGTCATCTCTAGGGTGTGGCTTCCATCTCTATGGTCCAACATGGGTCACTACTATGTTCCAATTCCAACCTGACAGGGGTAAAGAAGGGGAGAAAATGTCTCTCCTCTTTAATTTAGAGTTTCTCAACATTGGGATTATTGCTATTTGGGCAAGATTATTGTTTGTTGGAAGGGAGGATGTCCTGTGCATTGTAGGATGTTTAGCAACATCCTTGGCCTCCACCCACGGGATACCAGTAGCATCTTCCTTCTCCCAGCTGTGACAACCAAAATCACTCTAGATTTGCCAAATATTCCCTATGGGGGGATATTTTACTTCTGCCCACATTCTTTGGCTCTAATTGAATTATATGGTCATTCATTGCTGCAAGGGAGACTGGGAAGGGTGGTCCTTTTCTTTTTTCCTTGATGGCTATGTGCCATCAAAAATGGGACCACTAACATTCTTTGTCAGTGCTCAAGTTACTACCCATTCTCTGTCAACATCAATCCAGGGCACAATATGATAACGGAGAATACTTATTGAACTTTTGCATTTATCCACTTCCAGGAATCCACAAAAATTCCCTGAAATATTTCTGAAACTCTTTAGGATGTATTTCACAATTATGAATATTCTTTTAGACTATGACAATAGAAACTTGAAATCCATGAAACTATATGCAAGTGTCTTACAAATAATATTTTCACTGATGTCCATTTTGAGGGGACTAAAGTCTGTGACATATGTAATTTCTAGTCACTCTCAAAGCGTTTTCTCCAAAGCTGTTGGTGCACCCTTATGCCTGCCATTAATGCTAAAGCCATTGGCATTAACTAAAGCTACCAGCCATCCAACTTCATTATAAATCTCTTCCTACCCTCAGTCTTTGGTCCAGATGATGTACTGATGAGGGCTTTCAACATGTTCTAGACATTTCAGTAAATCTGACTTTGCAACATGGTTTCTTCTTTCCTTAAGACTCATGGAAAGATTGTAAGTGTTGGGATAGAAAACAATTCTGAGTAACACAGACCTTGATGTTCTCAAAATCATTCTTCCATTCTGATGACTGAAACTTTTTTTAAAGATATTATTTATTTAGTTGAGATACACAGAGAGAGGGAGAGTGAGAGCATGAGCACAAGAGCGGGGTGGAGGGGAAGGGTGGGCAGAGGGAGAAGCAGACTCCCCACTGAGCAGAAAGCCCAATGCATGGTTCCATCCCAGGACCCCGGGATCATGACCTGAGCTGAAGGCAGATGCTTAACCAATTGAGCCACCCAGGCACCCCTGAAACTTTATTATTGAATCAAGCTTGTATGTTTAGTGCTTAGCAGAATTATTTCCCAGAACTATTTCTCAGTTTCATATATAAATAGGTTTCATGTATAATATCCCATAAATTTTCCTGGCCAGTCCAAACATGTGGAGATCCAGTTTAGGCTCAAATTGGAATCCTTTGTTATTTATTGATTCAGTCATATCTCAATCATTCATTATTTTCACTTATTTATTTATTCAGTCCACACCTTTATTGAATGTCCACTACATAAAGGTATGTTCTGGGTCTTAGAGTTGCAACTGTGAGCACCTCTGACATGACCCTACTCACAAGATCTAACAGGTGCTACGGTGACAGCTCCCTCCTCCTCCTCCACATTATCAATTTGTGAATTGGGTACTTTGTACATTCTTTCTTCAGAAGTTCTTAAGTTAGATCAGAATCTCTCAGAATCTACCCAGTTGCTGCCAGTGGTGTGTACTCAGGCAACTCAATATTTGTGTAGGTCAATCCTACTGGTGAAGATTTTTCTGAGGCAAAAAGTAAAAGTTATTCAGTCACAAACTCTCAAGCAGAATGTTTGAATTAGGGCAGCCCGGGAGGCTCAGAGGTTTAGTGCCGCCTTCCAGGATCAGGGCATGATCCTGGAGACCCGGGATCGAGTCCCACGTCGGGCTCCCGGTGCATGGAGCCTGCTTCTCCCTCTGCCTGTGTCTCTGCCTCTCTCTCTCTCTCTGTGTGTGTGTGACTATCATAAATAAATAAAAATTAAAAAAAAAAAAAAGAGACCCGGAATCGAGTCCCACGTTGGGCTTCCTACATGGAGCCTGCTTCTCCCTCTGCCTGTGTCTCTGCCTCTCTGTCTCTCTCTCTCTGTGTCTCATGAATAAATCAATAAAATCTTTAAAAAAAAGAATGTTTGAATTATCAGGAATCTCGGATTTCTAGTATTTGCTAAATCTAGTTGTTATTTTTTCTTCATAAGCTTTAGTCAGACTGAGGGGTAACTACCCTGTAACGTGCACTTGCTCTGCAAGAGTTCACAATCTGAAATGCTTTTTTGTTTTTTTAGAATTGTTAAAAGATTTTATGGTGGGGTGCCTGAGTGGCTCAGTCAGTTAAGTACCTGCCTTCAGCTCAGGTCATAATATGGGGTCTAGGGATTGAGCCCAGTGTCAGGATCCCTGCTCGGTGGGGAGTCTGCTTCTCCCTCTCCCTCTGCACCCCCCACCTTAGCTCATGTTCCTTCTCTCTCTCTCAAATAAATAAAATCTTTTAATTTTTTTATAGTGATAAAATATACATAAGATTTATCATTTTATCCCGTTTAAAGTGTACATTAATTACATTCATACTGTTGCTCAGTCATCACCACCATCCATCTCAGGAGTTCTTCATCTCCCTAATGGAGATCCTGTCCCCATTGATCAATAGCTACCCATTACCCCTTCAATCCAGCCCTTGGTAACCACCATTTTACTTTCTGTCTTTATGAATTTAGGATCCTCCTATTTGTGGAATCATTTGGCCCTTTTATGACTGGCTTATTTCCCTTTGCATAATGTCTTCAAGGTTCGTCCACATTTTAGCATGTGTCAGGGTGTCCTTCCTTCTTAAGGGTGAATGCTATTCTTCATTTTGTTTAGTTATTCATTCATTGGTGGACTGAAATGCTTTTATTTTATTTTTTCTGATTTTTAGGTGGAATCTCATCTTGAATACTAAAATTCTGTGTGCCCCCCAAATCTTGCTCTGGTAAATGTAAACACTTTAAAGTAGGGCATTTAATTCTGTGGCATTAACAAACAAGCTATAAAATCTGCAATTGCCATTCAAGAAGAAAATGTAATTTTACAATAAATCAAATTACTGCCACCTTTTTATTAACAGTAGAAACCCTAAGATGGGATTATGAAATTACTGTTTTATGAAAAAAATCAGCTTAGAAATTTAGAGGTCTTAAAGCCATTAAGTATATTTAAAAATAATGAAAAATCTTTCTCTAATGTGTCTCCGCTGACCAATATGAGAGCCACCAGCCAAATG
Organism: Vulpes lagopus; assembly: GCF_018345385.1. Lineage (NCBI taxonomy): Eukaryota > Metazoa > Chordata > Mammalia > Carnivora > Canidae > Vulpes > Vulpes lagopus. The sequence goes on from NC_054826.1 coordinate 148,696,385, forward strand.
CTGGCTTTAAAATTTAAATTAATTAAAATTAAATGAAATTAAAAATTCAAGTCCTCAGTCACACCAGTCATATTTCAAATGCTCTACTGCCATCGTTAGTGGCTACTATATTGAACAGTACAGGCACAGAATGTTTCCATCATCCCCAGAAAATTCTGTTCTACAATGCTGATTGTGTTAAGTGGGATTTTCTTCCCCAAAGTCATTAGAGATCATTTAAACTTTATAAAATTCATTGTTGCCTTACAGAGTATGATATCCTGAATGTTTCTTGGTTTTGCCAGCCTACAGTCTGTATTGGAAGGACAAGACTTCATCTTCTGTGAAGCATAAGAACATACCAATACAGTCTTGGTGGTTGCTAGCCACTCACTCACATAGGCACACAGAGCCCAGTATGCACAGAGGAAAGAGGAAAGATAAAACTCCAATAAGGCTGAAGGAGGCAGGAAATGAAAGAGTAAGTTCTCTGTAAGTTAGTAGCATTTTAAATTTTTATGGTTTTGGAAATTTAGTTTGTAGCCTTTCAACCACCAAGTAGTAAAAATGCACATATATGGAAACCTTCAATAAATAACACATTTGGACCTAATGCCTCTTAATTCTTAGGATGGGATACCTGGAAATCTATTGTAGAGAGAATTCTCATGGGAGTAGTAAACAGGACCTGATTATGTCAGAGGCAGACTGCTTTAGACTGCCTCTTCTTCAGAGAGGTGATTTTCAACCTCTCTTTGCAATTGAGATGCTGGTATTAATGGCTTATTTATAATTATTTTGTTATTCTATTTGTATGACATCATATGCTCTTAAAACAGAGCAAATAAATTTAATTCTCAGGGTCTTCATATCCCTTTAACTCACTAGACAGAGGCCTTTTTTTTTCTTTTTTAGCAACTTACTGTATATCTAGAACCTAGCATAATCCTTGCATATAATTGATGCTCAACAAATGTGGGAGGAAGGAAGGAAAGAAAGAAAGAAAGAAGGAAAGAAGGGAGAAGGAAAGAAGATGAACATCTAGAAGTTATGGAAGGTTGGGGTTGGGAATCATCCCTTTAGGAAAATTGATTTTCCCTGAAAAAGACTCTATTAAATCTATTCATTGGTAGGTTTGTGGGGTCCTTCTTCAATTAATAAGGAAGGGACAGATGATAGTGGTTAATCTGCTAGCCATAATTTAAGATGGCTTGGGTTCCAAGTCCATCTCAGCCTCTCATTAGCCTTGTAAACTTGACCATATTAACCCCCCAAAGTTGTTTCCACATTTGGAGCAAGATTAATAACCATATGGTAGGATTTTCATGAGCATCAAATTAGATACACAAACTGTTTAGCTAAATATTTGACACATATTTAGCTCTCAGGACCTGTTAACTTAAAAAGAGAAACTTTAAGCATATGTAAAGACAATCTAGGCTGGGGCTAAAAGTAAGAGAAGGAAAGACAGAAAGTGTGTTATGAGAATCTAGAAGAAAGAGAGAGAACTTGTGTCATGCTCCACAGAATCTAGGATAAAGGAGATGGAGAGGTGGTGCAGCTTTGGCAGCTGGAAATATCACTACTGCAGAGGAACTCACGTTCTGGATACCCACTTGGCACTTGACACACTGAACACATTCTAGCCTCTAGGCCTTTGCTTTTTTTAGTCTCTTTGTTTGAAATTGTTTTCCTCCTTGATATCTGCAAGGTCACTCCCTCAGTTCATACAGGACTTTGCTCAGATGATGCTCCTCTGTTGAGCCTACGGAAAAGTTAGCACCTAACCTCCTAATGCCCTGTCTTTGATTATGATGATAATTACACACCCCCCTTTTTCTTATGAACACTCACTGTTGACACTATTATACATACCTTTTTCACTCACTATATTCTAATTACATGTGTGTAGGGACTATAGGGACTTTTGTTGTTGTTGTTGTTTGCTGTATTTTGCATAGTATTTGTTCATGATAGCCCCGTAATGAATTGTTTTTGTTGAATTCACATTTTTATCTTTTGACCATCACAAGAACACTGCATGGTAAGTGGCTTTAACCTCAGGCTGTGGGGGAAAACATGGAGTTCAGAGACGTTGAACGACTTGCTAAAGATCATGTAGCTAATGAGTCTTGAAACCAATATTTGGGATTCAAAAACAAATGGTCTCTCTACTGTAACACGTAAATCAGTTTATGCTCTTTTTTTCAAAAGAAATTACAGGTTGAATGAGGTGGGGAGTACTCATAGGCAAAATAAGGTGAATAGGGATAAAAGAGAACAGAGGTCTTATATATAAAATTAAGGACATAGGTTCTCTCTGACATCTGAGATAAGCAAAATGTTACCAGGTTCCCATCGACCTTGGCACTCAATTTCTTATTCCAAAGGTTATTTGAGTCCTAACCCCAGAAGGCTGAATCACCAAGTAGGTCTGTTTTCTTTATCACATTTATTACCAAGTCTTTCAGAACAGGAGCTATATCTTAACATTTGAATCCTTTACATCCTTAGCATGCTGTCTTGCCAGATGGTCAGTGTCTGTACAGTGACAGACATCTGTGCTTCCACGCATTGCAAGGGAAGTTAGGCTAAATGCCTTCTACCATTCTGCCGACCTCTAAGGATTTACAAATTTTCTGAAAGGTACTTGAAGTGTTGATATGTGCTTGCTAGGATAGTCATATATGTTGAAACCCAGCATAAGAGAAATTGAAAGGGAATAACAATGGAAGTTTATGTGAGGCATATATTCTCACTTCAAATAGGTGGGTAACCCATCGCATGAGTAGTAGGAGGGCCTGTAGGTGGAGCCTCCTTTGTGTTCCAGAAAAGAGCTTTGATATAATGGGCCAGTGAAGCCTTAAAGCTCTGTAATATATAGAATTGATGAGATACCTCTAAGTAGATATAATTTTGAGTAAATATGGACTTGATTACTCTTTCATCAAGTAGAGATTACCTTTGGCTATGTATAATAGAAAACCCAGGCAATAGTGACTTAAGCAAGAGAGTGTTTATTTTTTCTGGAGGAAGTTATGGATGGTACAGAGGCTCAAAGATATCAGGTCTCTAAGGTTCTTGCAATTCCTGTTAGCCTTTCCTTTGTGGTCAAATGCAAGCGGCTGTTCTGGGACTTGCCATCATAGCCGCTCTTGAGGATGCATGAAGGAGAAATTAAAAAGAGCACAAAGGGCAGAAAGGGCATGCCAGCTGAATCTGTCCCCTCTTCTTAAATGGTTTTTATTTTTCCTGCCTTCAGACACCTGCTTATATCTCCTTGGCCAGAAACCCTGGCATACGGATACCTCTGTTCATATATACAACTATCTACAATGGAGGCTGGGGAATTTAGTTTTTATTAGCTGGGCACTTTGCCCTCATTGTCCAGCAAAATATATGTTCTATCAGTAAGTAACAATGTGAGAATTAATGGATGTTGAATAAACACTTAGCAATCTTGCCATACAATCCATTAAAGAACCTTAGAATGGGCCATGGAACCTCTTACTTTAAACAACTTTATTTTTTAATTTTTATTTATTTATGATAGGCACACAGTGAGAGAGAGAGGCAGAGACACAGGCAGAGGGAGAAGCAGGCTCCATGCACCCGGAGCCCGACGTGGGATTCGATCCCAGGTCTCCAGGATCGCACCCTGGGCCAAAGGCAGGCGCTAAACCTTCATGCCACCCAGGGATCCCGGAACCTCTTACTTTAAAGAATACTGCATTTTGATGGGTCTCCTGATAAGTTAGTTGCATGATACATTCTGAAGTAGCTTTATTAGTTTATTTTTTGATAGGGATATTTAAGAGTAGTTCTCTGGGTATTATATAGAAAAAGCCCTAGAATTGGTTCAAATTTTGGCATCACCACAATTCACTTTGAGCTACTTTGAGGTTCAGCTCAATTACATGTAAAAGGAGATATGGCAAACTGAGTTTAAAATTTATATGCAAGAGCAGATGATTATGAATAAATAAGACATTCCTAATAAAGAAGTACAGGGTGGAAAGACTTCCTTATCAGTAATTAGAAATCTATTACAAAGTTCTATTTCTTCAGAAGGCCTGGGATTAGGTGTAGAGCTATGCAAGCTGACCAATGAAACAGCGAAGAGAGCCCAGAAACAGACCAATACAAAAATGGAAATTTTATTTATGACTGAGATGACACTGCAAATTGCTTAGAAGAATATAACCTTTTCAGTATATGCTACTGGAACAATTGGTTATCTGAATGTGAAAAGATGAAATTGGAACCCTATCTTGCACCACATACAAAAAAATCAAATCTGCGTTGGTTAAGACTTACATGTACAAGGCAAAATGTATAATGTTGAACGGAAATAGTAAGTTTCCAGTATGTTTCCACTTGAACAAAGTACAAAACCATGCAAAACTACATAATACATTTCTTAATAATACAAACATGGTTAAGTATAAATAAAAATAAGGCAAAGATAAAGAGAAAAATCAGGATTGTATTTCCTCTTAGAGGAAATGAAAGAAGACAGAGAAGACCTAAATATTCTTGCTCTTAAATTGGGTGGTGTCTACAAAAAAGCTTTTTATACCATTATGCCTTTTGCCTTACACATTTTTATAAGGATTCTTTTGTACCTACAGGTGACTTTAAAAAGATTTAAAATGCAGTTATGGAAGATAATAGTCTCATTGGATTATTATAATACCAAACATGAAAGTATTTGAAAAAGCATTTGGTAAATGCAAGTTATTTCTATTCACCACACTGTGCACTTCTTGAAGACAGAATTAATTCTTATTCGTCTTAGTAGCCTTAGCCCAGTGTCTGAAATACAGTATGAACATAATAAGCATTTTTGAATGAATGAATGAATGAGAAAACCATTTTAATGTTAGCATATATTTATAAAGATTTTTTGGTATTATTAGAACGAAGCTGCTCCTTTGAATATTTATTAACAAGCATATCACTCTATGCACTCATTTACTCACTTATTACTTTATTCATTCTTCAAATCTCTAATAAGGACTATAATCTTCTAGATGCCATGCTAGTTATCGGGGGAACTGAGATGAGCTACCCATATTTCCTATTCCCCAAAAGCTCACCATCTAATGGAAGAGACACACAAGTAGCTGGGCAATAATACATGCTTCTGCAAACCATTACTTAGTAGTGATAAGACTACCCGATGTGTAATATAGGATGCATATCTTCCTGGTTGACTTTTTCTTTTCTTTAGATAATGAGAACATTTTCATTGTGTGCCTTGATGAGTGGTAGATCAACTTTCTTAGCTCTACTTCATAGGCATTCCAGAGAAATGAGATTTTATTATCTCACATGAACTAGAAGCTGGGGAGTAGGCATGTTTCTGCCTTTAAATTGAGTTCAGTTTAGACTGGAAATCAGGTATGAATAGGAGCAAGATCTACTTAATCAGCACCTGCAAGGAGCCTGGTGACAGTCAGAGAGAAGTGCTTTAAGTACAGAGAGTTTGTATTTGACAGACTCCAGCACCTGGCTGGCAGTGTAACAGCCAATGCCAATATGGGACTGGGTGGCTGTGGGGAATACGAATGCAGCCAGGATGAAGTCTACAACAAGGAGTGAGGAAGATTGAAACTTCAGCTGGGTTGATACTAGGGTGATTACATTAAATAAGACAGACAAGCGTTGAGGACAGGATTTCCCAAATTGTATTCCTTGGAATGTCATTCCTTCAAAGATGCTTTATAAAAAAAGGAATTGAAATACATTTGGGAAATGCTGATCCTCTCCTTGGATTCACAATGCAAAGTATCATTTTAAAGGCCCTATGAAACCAGTCCAACTTTGTTTAGAAAGATGACAAAATGATGTGAAGAAACTGCAATTTTTGACATATCTGTCATTTTCATTTTTAATTATGCCTTATTTTTTCCAACAATAAATTCTTGAGTGCCAACTGTAAGGCAATGGAGTACTTACTGTAAGTCAATTTAATTGACTCAAGTTAAAGTGATTTGGAAGAAGGTAAAATAAATTTTAAATGAAAGAGACAAATATGGAACTTGGTTATTATATCTGAGGTCACAGCACTAAGCATGCTTAGAAACTTAAAATATCTTGGGGGCACCTGGCTGGCTTGGTTGCTAGAGCATGCAACTCTTGTTCTCAGGGTTGGAGGTTTGTGCCCCATGTTGGGTGTAGAGATTACTAAAAAAAAAAGTCTTAAAGTCTGAATATCTGCTAGAGAAACAGTGTACCACCTAGTGCCAATTCCTGAAACCCTAAGCACATCCCATAGATGGTTTTCCCTTCTGTCCCTAAATGGAAATGGTGATCCGCCTCACACAAACCTAGATCCTTGAAAAGTAACTGCAGCTTAGGTGGGCCATGAATTAAGAAAAAGTTTATTGCAAAATTAATACATGTCGATTACAGAAAAAAGATATAATTACAAAATAAAAAATAAAAAGACCAGGCATACGTATGTGTATATATGTGCATACATATACATATATACACATACACGTACATATACATGCTCACATTTTCTATATATTCATACATACTATTAATGTTTTATATTGTAAATTGAACTATAATGGATAATTATAATAAATGTTCTTTTATAATCATATTTCACATAATAATTCATGTAACTCTCCTATGTCAATGAATATAAATCTAGATATTTAAAATCTATTGCATAATATTCTATTATATGGTACATTGTAATAATTTAACATTTTCCTATTGATAAAATTTAGGTTGTTTAAAAATTCTCATGATTAGGGGATCCCTGGGTGGTGCAGCGGTTTGGCGCCTGCCTTTGGCCCAGGGCGCGATCCTGGAGACCCGGGATCGAATCCCACGTCGGGCTCCCGGTGCATGGAGCCTGCTTCTCCCTCTGCCTATGTCTCTGCCTCTCTCTCTCTCTCTCTCTCTCTCTCTCTCTCTCTGTGACTATCATAAATCAATAAAAAAAATTCTCATGATTATAAATAACACTGCAATGAACATCTTTTTTTTTTTAAAGATTTTATTTATTTATTCATGAGAGACACACACACACACACACAGAGGCAGAGACACAAGCAGAGGGAGAAGCGGGCTCCATGCAGGGAGCCCGACGTGGGACTCGATCCGAGGTCTCCAGGATTGCACCCCAGCCGAAGGCAGTGCTAAACCACTGAGCCACCTGGGCTGCCCTGCAATGAACATCTTTTGTATTCTTGACATTTATTTCTTCAAAATAAAGTCTTAGGAAATGGAAATGCTGGTCCTAAGCATATACACATTTAAATTTTAAATTTTTCTCCCGGTAAAGTTTTTACCAATTAACATGCTCACCTGTAGTGGTTATGAATCCCTTTCTCACCATATCTTCACACACTGAACAGTACACACGAAATACTGAATTTTACATGTAAAACTAATGTGCCAATATGAAGACAAAAATATCTCATTGTTTTAAGCTGCATTACTTTGATCAACTACTGAATTAAAATCTTTTCTCTCTGTGTTTACTACTGTCTGGTTGTTTCCTTTTCATTTTCCACTCTGTTTCTTTCTTCTCCTGGGGTTTTGGCTGCCTTCTTGTTGGTATGCCATTAGATTGCTTTGCAAATGTTTTTGTGCTTTGGTTGTTTTGAACTTTTTATTTTGACTTGGACTTACAAGTTTATAACAATAGTACATAGAGTTCCTGTGTACCTTTCACCAGCTTCCTCTAATGTGTTAATCTCATATAACCATAGTACAATCTACAAAATCAGGAAGTTAACATTGGCACAACACTACTAAACTACTAACCTAACTACAGACTTTATTTGAATTCTACCTCTTTTCCCACTAATTTCCTTTTTCTGTTCCAGCATGCAATCCAGGATCCTACATTGCACTTAGCTGTTACTCCTTAATCTTCTCCACTCTATAACTTTTCTACAATCTGCCCTTGTTTTTAGTAACCCTGATACTTTTAAGGAGAACCAATCAGTTATTTTGTAGAATGTCATTCAATTTGGGTTTGTCTCATGTTTTTTTTCAGGATGCAATGATTTGGGGCCTTTTGGCAAAAATACCACAAAAATGATGTTCTATCATCCTGAGTGCATCATATCAAAGAGTTCATGATGTTGACATATTATTGGTGGTGTTGTTATCACTTGGTTAAGGTGGTGTCTGCTGGATTTCTGTAAAGTCTCTATCTTTCCCTTTCTAGGTAATATCTGTCTCAGGTGAGATACTTTGAGACGAGACAAATCTAGTTTCTCCTCAACTAATTAAGTTCTTGCTTCAAAATTGAATAAATTGAAACTGAAAATTGTATATGATAAATTATAGATGGAGTTGTTATAAGACAGATATGTAGGATGGCAATCACTGGGCCCATCCATTCTCAAACACAAGCCTCTGGTTCTACATTTTAATAAATTGGTGAATAAATATTTTGTATCATGTTTTATATAAAACATGTAAAACATTTATATTTTTAACAAAATAAAATATTTCAAGTATTATCTTTTAATGATTTCATACTTTCACTGATTTCTTCAGTTAATACTGGCTTAATACTTAATACTGGCTACACTTAATACTGGCCCTGATTACGTTTCATAAGAAGTCTCCTACTATATAAGAAATTCTATGCAATATTGCTTGGTTGAAACCTTAAATCTGTAGAAGATAATTTGAGGAAATATTAAATGCTGAAAGAATTGTGGTCTTCTGTTCCTTTATAACAGATCACATTAAATCTTACGAGTGTTGACATTGCAAAATTCTCTGTTTGCATATCTCCTATTCCAGAAGAGACACAATAACTGCAGAGAAATAGTTCAGTTGTCCTGGAAAAAATGGACTCTGTTTGAATTCTAAGATTGCCTCTTATTAGCCATATGACCTTGAGCAAATTAAGTCACCTCTCTGTCTTAGATGCCTTACCTGTTTACAGGGCCATTGTAAAGATCAACTCAGAGAACACTGGCCAAAGAGGTTTCTAAACTATAAAGCAATAAGCACATGCAAGAGATGATTAATACTGTTAACTTTTATTAGTTCTTAAGATCATTCTCAGAGGTTTAAGTGTTGGTTACTATGATGTCAGTTTTGTTTCTAAGGAATAAGGGATTATTATGAAGTATATGGCGTGTGCTATATTTTGTTTTTGTAATATACAGTATTGCATTTGATTCATTTCTATATTATTTTCTTGGTACAACTTCCTACCACACTTTGACAAACAAGGAATGAGCTGCTTATCTATAAAGATTTATAGCATAGGGATTCTATAGTCTTGGGAAGATGTCATTGGCAGTGCAAATAGCAAGGTTAACATGGTTGTTTACGAAATAAATACAAACTTCAGTTAGTATTTCATCTTGAAAACCAGTTTAAGCACTTTTTAGATAACCTCTTATAATTGAAGTCCTTTTATAAGCTTGGCCTTTATATTGAATTTTGTCAAATTCAAGGTCAGGCAGAAATTCTAACATTAATCGGTTCAAAATTGCGGCCATTGTCTTCTCATGAACTATACTAGCTGCTGCTTGCCTTTCTATCATCTTCCCTTTTCTTCTTGTATCTCATATGTATAGTTTTTTTTAAAAAAATAATTTCATTAAGTTGAATTAGTCACAGTGGAACAGAAGTTCTTGCCTTTTGGTTTAGTGAATACCTTCTGACTTATTACACCCACAGTCAAAAGCAGTTCATTCCGATTTGATAAATGCCATTGAAAGCATCTGAAATTGTTTCATCCTTTTTCTTTCTTGCCTTTTCATCTTTTGGTGCAATCAAATGAAATATCCTCTAGGTTTCGTAATCGAAGCTGTCTGCTCTGCCCTGGTGTTAAAAATGTGTGTTTCAATAAGTATTCCTGTGTGACGGTAAGTGCCCCACTCTTAAAAGTATGTTATGTTCAAGTTTTGAAACAGAATGCCCTAAATCAATTTCCAATTTGTTTTCAAGTTGTTCATTTATTATTAAAATCAGTATGCATATATTACACATGTATGTACAATACATTATACATATTAGTATGTATAATTCTACAGTTGAGTGAGAGAGAGAAATACTGTTTTATCAGTTATTTTGTTAAGTAGGGCATAGACTACCGTAACTTCTATGCTTGTATTTTTCCTGTCCATGATTTTAGTGCTAGTACACATTCATGGAACCATGGTCTAAAACATCATTTAACTTTAATATGTTTCACAGTCTCTCCTAAGAACCATGAGAGAACTTGACCTTGCTTGCTTACCGGATCACTTGTTAATAGTTGATTGGAAGGACACACATATTTAGGGTTAATTTTGATATAGGATATTTTTTTTCTCTGTCAAAATGTTCTGCCCGAAGTTCTCTTCAATATACCAAGCTTCTATTGTCCTAATTACTTTTTGTTTTGTTCTCAAGAAAGTTTGTATTCACTTTTGCAGTGATTTTTCTTTTTCCCTTAAAATAAAACTCTTTTTATCATAATATCATACTGATGGCTTCTGTGATACCCTTTTTATAGTATGCAGTCACTAAAAAGGAGAATTACACTTTGCTGAAATATATATGGTAGTACAAAATGCCACTTGGCCCCCAAATAACCTGCTGAGAATGTGATGACAGGACAATGATTGAAATCACGTAGCAGTTGTTTCCATACTTTAACAAAAAGGTGTGGTGGCACTTTCAGGAGATACGTACCTGTCATCTGAGAGTGGAGTGATGGACAGGCTGGTGAAAAGCTGAAATATCATCCAGATATTCTAGGCCTCCACTAGCATAACTTGACACTGAAGGTTTTCCTGGAGTTCTTTACTGAAATCTCTGCTAAGGAATCAACAGGATGGATTATTTTAGCTTGGATTCATTTCAAGAGATTGATTTCAAGGGAAAGCATTGTCTATGTATCTGTTACTAGTTATACACAAAAGCAATAGCTAATCACAAATTATTACATAGAAGGTTTTTTTAAATTTGTAAATTAAGTTTAAAAAATGTTCTAAAGATTCTTTAAGTTTTGGAGTCGATAAAATGTCCCTGCCATGTTCTATTACTGTTAGTATTTTAATGTATGATTCATTACAAATGACTATTATTAAAGCTTTGATTTAATTGATTCATTAGATATAGCATCTACTATGTGTCAGGTCCTGTGCTAAGTGCTGGTGATACAGGGATGGGTGAGACCTGGTTTCTGTGTGATTCTTGTCCTTAAGGAACAGAGTATATAGAGGGGATGGAATGGGATTCTGCTTTAATGCAGAAAAGCAAATGTGATGGAGCATCTCCACATTTGTACAATGTACATTCTTTGTTCCTTGGCATTTAAACCGCTAGAGTATAGACCATGGACTCTTCTATTAAGCAATTAAACCCTGTGGCTGCAAAATTGTAACATGTTTAAAGTGGTCTGTGGTGATGATATTTTAAAACCCAAAAAGATGGGGATATTTCCTGTGTTTCAAAAGGAAATGGTGACTCATATCATTTTGCCCATGGGGCCAAAGACTGAGGAATACTCTGTCACTAGTTTTATGAGGCCGCTTAACCCTAAGTGTTCAGTGTATTTGGAAACATACTGTGAAGGGCTAAGAAAGAAGCACTAAGAAAGATATTCATCTCCTCCATCCATCTTGAAATTCTATTATATCTTATTCTCTTGTCTCTGCTGTACATCGCTTTTCCCCTCTTCCATCTTACTAATCTCATCCATTCTTTGGATAGACTTAAATACCAGAGCCCCAAGGAAACCCAGATACCTCAGGTTATGTTAGGGCCTTCTTTGCATGTGCATACAACATACTTTTGTTTAATCACTTAACCCAATTGTTATTCAAATAATCATTTATGTCATTATTTGTTTAATGTTTGCTTTCATCAAAAGCTCTAGTGGTGGATTGGTAATATTGGCAAATAGAGTTTTAGGCATTTGTAGTTATTTCTCAAAAGAAAGATTTAGAGGCTGAATGAAAATCAAAGTCTTTGATTTTATATTTTTATGAAAGAAGAAAGGTATGAAAATGTAGCAGTGATGCTGATTTTATAGAATGGAAAATATGTTTATAAAGTAATGAAATCGCTTTTTAAATAAAGAGCTACAACAACATAAAGTATAAATATTTATATGTTCTAGATGACTTTTTAATCTTAACTTTAGTTTTGTAAAGACAATTCAATTCAAGGTTAAATTCTTGAATTGTGGACTGACCACTAGGGATAACTATGTGAGTTTTGATTTTCGAGACTCTCCTTAAATCTCGTATTATAAGAAAGATTTTCTTGTTAAAGAGAGTATATCAAGGAAAGATCACTGGTCTAATTACAGCTGTTCCAAGTCAGATTCCTTGGGAAGAAAATTCTGAGATTAGCATGCAGAAAGTTTACTAGGGAGTACTCTTGAATTGACACCTGTAAGGGAGTGAAGAATGCAGGATGGGAAAGAGGGAAAATGAAAGCTCTCATGTCAAAAACAGACCTCAGCTGACCCTTACTAGAATTCCAAATCTAAAATGGCTGTGAGCCAAGGGGATTGAGCTTTTTATACCTTCTTTGACCAGTCAGTGAATGCAAGTTGAGGTCCATTCCTTGTGCCACTCAGGTCCATTTGCCTTGTAGAAGTTCTAGAGATAGCTCTTTCAGGGTTTTGGTGGGCCTCTTTTCATGCATGGAAACTTTCAAGAGGAAGGTTAATGAGATGAACCATAGCTCCGACTGTTGCAGCTGGACAGAGTCTAGCTCATGGTGGGTGGTCCTAACAGTGTGCTTCCTATTGTCCTATGTTCAAGCATTTTATTTCTACCAAGGCCCTGCAGCACACTAAGAGCTGTGTTGTGTGTGTGTGTGTGTGTGTGTGTGTGTGTGTTTGAAAGGTGTCTAATTGTCCACTGCTAGTGGTGTGACACAGTGTTTCCCCTCTGCCACTCCACCAGTTACCTATAAGCCCACAAAGTCTGCTGTGTCCTCTAAATCTAGCCCACGTGGTAAAACTCCTTGTACCATGACTTGGACTTGCTACACACGCTTTGGCAGCTCTGGGGTGCATTCAAAGCTGGCAGTCTTTCATGTTTCCTGGTATATGGGTCAGAACAATAGTGTAAGTGTAGAATATGCTTTTTCCAGGCCTTCATAAATGCCTTCCAGACATTTAGCTTTCTTCTTCGTGGTAGGAGGTAGGAGATGCAATTATTTCATCTTTATTTTGGGAGGATATCCTGGCATGCTTCCAGACTACTGGGCCTCCAATCTTTTACTGATGTTGCAGATCTCTTAATCTCTGGAGGGTTTATCTTTACCCACCTGAGGGTTCTGTTTATTACTAAAGCTTCCAACATACTGCTGCTTGTCAATATTCCAGCTCAATTTACTTATCATTAATATGGAAGGCCAAATGTGATGTTCTGCAGCATCTCAGATGATCTGGGTCCTTTCAGATCACTTTATGATATAGGGTGAGAGAGTTAGCATAGCCCCGGGGCAAGACTGTGAATGTTCACTGTTGTGAGAACTGCCTCTGATAGAGATGGAAAAGAATGCATAAGCCAGATCAATGGCTGCATACCATGTGCCTGAGGCTGTGCTCATCTGGTCTGGCAAAGATATGTACCTGGCACAGTAACTACAATTGAGACTGCTTGGTTGAGTTTGTGGTGGTCTACTGTTAAGCCTCCAGAATCTATCTGATTTTGGAGGAACCAGACTTGCAAATTATATAGAGATAGGATGGGGACCACCCCCCTTTAGTCCTATAGCCTTTAAGGGTGGCACCAACTTCACCAACTTCCACCAGTTCCCTCAGGATGTAAAGTTGTTTTTGGTTTACTATTTTGGCTGGCCAAGAAACCAATTTGGGGTTGTACCAACCACCATGAAAGTTTCTTCCAATTAGAGGACCTATTTATGGGTCTTTTTATTTATTTATTTATTTATGATAGTCACACACACAGAGAGAGAGAGAGAGAGAGAGAGGCAGAGACACAGGCAGAGGGAGAAGCAGGCTCCATGCACCGGGAGCCCGACGTGGGATTCGATCCCGGGTCTCCAGGATCGCGCCCTGGGCCAAAGGCAGGCGCCAAACCGCTGCGCCACCCAGGGATCCCCCTATTTATGGGTTTATGAACCCACTACACCTTCGGTGAATGGAACTTTTCTTTTTTAAAATTACCTGGTCTTCAGGCAACCCCACTCTAATAGATGGCTGTGAATGATATCTTGGGTCCTTGATATAGATGTCAACATGGATCCTGGACCAAAATTCTTCAAAATATTTGCTAATACTGTGTGTCTGCCACAGGTACAAAAATTAGGTAAGGAATTGCAACTTTTTATATGTCATCAGTCTCCTGATCACCTGTCTCTGATTTTTTTTTAATTGTACAGATTGAGTAGTACCTTTCTTGGTTGCCCATCTATCTTGCCCCTAATAATTTCATTTCTAATAATCATCTGTGGGTCTGTGGGTCAAACCCTCTGGACTGCCATTCCAATCTTGCTCCTATGTCCACCTTAATTTTGATGATTATCTTCTACCACCTGGCCTCTATAATTTTGGTGTCTTATTATCACATCTGCTATCAAGGAGTCTGGTTTTGTAATGGAATCTTTTACTGTTAGCCTTGGTCAACAAAGGGCAGCCACTATTGAGGCACTCAGCATCAAGCCATCTGTCATCATTACTCTTAGCAACGGGGTCAATGAGTATATCAGTCTTGGGGGTGGTGTGGGGAGGACTGTGGCATCTGGGTTGTGTACCATGGTCTTCACTACAACAGCCTTTCATTTTCCATGTGGTATGCTTCTCCACCTTCTCCCTGTTACAGTGGATGCAAACATGAAGCACATATTTGCTGACTTCCCTCTGAAAATTATACTGTAAGGTTAAAAATACCAATCTAAGTATTGCCAATCTAAAACCAGTTGTATCCATATAATGTAAATGCCTTAAGTTCTTAAGGACAAGTGGACCTGCCACGTGATTTTATATGTTTGGCAAATATGAGGTACTAAGAAATTGTTCATTATGTAAGTAGAGGAATAAATGATTAAATGCCTGCTGGTCTATCACACCCTTAACCACAATGATTGGTGAAAGGCTGAAATTCAATTCAGAAATCATGCATATAAAGTTATTTGATTTTCAACTCTTTCTTGAGTTAGAATGGAAACATGGAAAGAAAACTGAATTTGGATTCAGTAGGCCTAGATATGTGCTTTGACTGTGTTACAAACTGTGGGAACTGGGGCAAATGACTTGACTTCCATAAGTTTTAGTCTCTTTATCCATATATTTAGTATAATAATCCTGTCCTGCTCACAGTTTTCTTGTGAGACTTAAGCTGAAATATTAGTAGGTAAACATTGACAGCTATGAAATATTATACAGACATGGGGTATTTAATGTTATTATTATTATTATACCAGTATTAGTAGTGTCTTTGCCAGTCATCAGAAGAAACAAGAATGTGTCAGGGAACACTAAAATAGATGAAACTGGAAGAAGAAAATGAGCAGGGAGTTTGCACAAGTAAGGACAAACTGTGAATCATAGAATACCAGCATATGCAAATGTATATTCCTGGCTTAGGTTTTGTACTAATAACACAATAAAAGAAAGACCAAATTCCTGATTGTTTGGTTAAACACATGGTTGTAATATTTATCTCTGTGTTAAATTGAAATCTTTCACAGCATTTTTTAAATATCTGCTTTATTATTTGAAACTTCTGTTTTTCTCAAGCATCATATAATAAGGCCTATCAAGGTATTTATCTAGTGTTGATTTTTATCAATCTCATTTAATTATTCAGAGCTGAGTATCCCTTGCCTGTGTTATGGTACATTATTTCTTTAAACCGCATGATTAAGGTTATGGATTTGGGTATCACTGAACGTAAAATATCTTCATTGGGGAGGAAATATTTTATATCCTCACACAAAGACCTTATGCCGTGCAATAGCAAGTAACAATAAAAATCATTGTTCCAAAAATACTTCTTTGACCCTGCAGTATAGATGGCCATTGAATGGTCTGTATACCAAATATTTTCTTGTTATCTTGTGAGTGTCCAAATCCAACTCATTTATACTGTTAGTTGTATGATGGAGCTGGAAAGAAAACCTTATATTGTGTGTGTGTGTGTGTGTGTGTGTGTGTGTGTATAATTCATTGTCATGTGTCTGGATTACTAAAAGAGAATTTCTGGAGTCACCTTTTTTGTCCTTGCCCATGTTCCCCTGTTTTGCTTTGAGATGCAGAAATTAGGTAGGGGGATAGGCTATTTGGTTCAAGTTACACGTTGGCAAGCTCACGTCAGCCACAGAAATACATCAGCAACATATCTATTTTCTCAATTTGAATTCCTTTAACCTAAAATGCTCCCTGAAAAAGGAACGCATTCAGTGCAATTCAGTTTCATCACCTACCATGAACACACACTCCAGGAAAGACTCAAAAGTGGGAAATAAATGTTCCTATTCTCAGGACCTTAAAAACCTAGTAAATGACTAATAAATAACTGCAAAGGATGGCAGGGTGATGAGTGCCCCAGAGGAAGTTTCAACTAGCTGTTGGGTTTAAGCTGGAAGGAAATATTAATTTAAATCGTGTGTGTAGTGGGGGTGGGGTGACCTGGGAAAACTTCTTCGAGAAGGTAGAATTTGAGAGAAACCCAGAGAGGCCTCCTTAACCTTTTCTTGCGCTTATTGACCATTCCCAGAATAATGTTTTGAAACATATTAAACAAGACACAAAGATTATAATGGAAACCAATTTTATTGAAACACAGCTGTTGAAATATCAAAAAAAAATTGTGAAGTTGTAATAAGTACACTTCTTTCTAAAGGCATTAATAAAAATTTCCAGTTGCAGATCTAATAACTATTGTAATTTTGAAGTAGTGATGAGCATAAGTTGATAATTCAAGATATTCGCTGTGACTGTAATGTGATATGGATATATCTGATTTCTCTTTGTGACAAAATCACATGTACTTCTAGTGTTTCTATAGTTTGTCCCCTAAGTTCATAATAGAAGGAAGTGCTGCATTTCAGTTAGGAGTTAGTGAAAGTCAAGATGTAATTTTTCTTTAATCCAAGTTCATAAATCCTCTTAATTTGATCTCTGGCCCCTTTGAGGATCCAGAGTACAGTTTAAGAAATTGTGGCTTAGAAATGTGAGAAAGAGGGGGCATCTGGGTGGCTCAATCAGTTAAGCATCTGACTCCTGATTTCAGCTCAAGTCATGATCTCAGGGTCCTGGGATCAAGTCCTGGGTTGAGAGGGGCGATCTGGGCTCAGTGGGGAGTCTATTTATCTCCCTCTGCCCCTCCCCCTGCTCACACACACACACACACACACACACACACACTCTCTCTCTCTCTCTCTCTCTCAAATAAGTAAATAAATAAATCTTACAAAAAGAAATATGAGTAGAACATTGACAGGAACATGGAGAAAGAGAAGAGGGAGGACTGTCCAGTAGAATAGCCTGAGCAAAGACCTTGGGGCCTGGGCATAGAGAGGGTTTGAAGAGTAGGTAGGTATGGCGGTGGTGTGTGTGTGTGTGTGTGTGTGTGTGTGTGTGTGTGTGTGGGACACACACTGTGTAGGGAAGGATGAGAAAATGATGGATGGACAGGAAGAGGAAAGACCACTAGGGGCTTGGGGCCCCAGAAGTAGCAGCTGTACCAGTGGGGAGCCATCAGTGATGTTTTAAGCAGGGAACTGACTGGAATCTATCTTTGTTTTAGGAAAGTAATTTGCAGCATAATGAATGTTGGGTTAAAAACACTGGAAGCAGGAAGACTTTGAGTAGTTTATTTCGCGTTGGTTAGGAGAAATATATTGAAAGCCTGAAGTAATTCAGTAGAAGTGGAATAGAGAAGACCCAAGTAAGAGAGAGAGGGAGAAGGGACAGGCAGATTGAAAGGACTTGGTGACCGAATGAAGAGGGTAGATAATAGAGTGACTCTGGGTGTTCAGCTTGTCATCCAGGGGGAAATGAACCCAAGGAGAGAGAGAGCACAGCAAGATGGGTCAATTTGTGGCAAAGGAATTAAAAGTTTTTTTCTGGGTATAGTGAAATTCAAGGCATTCATGGGCTACTCATGTGGAAATAAATGTTCAGCGAGCTGTTGGAGATGTGAGTCTAGAACTTGGAGAAAAGTTCAGGGCTGGAGATGGAGATGTAGTAATCATAAGAAAAACAGCTGACATCAAAGGACTGAAAGAAATTGCCAAAGGAGACTAAGGGTGCTGAAGACCAAACCTCTTGTGGCTTCTCAGGCTGTGCAGAGTGTGTTCCAAGAAGAACTGCTTAGCAATTTTGCATATTGAATTCTTGCTTCTTCAGTTACACAATTTGAAAAATGTACCTGTTGGGTCTCAGATATTCTACTTCCTCAAAGATCAATAAGGGATTGGCCTGCTTTCAAGGGATTAATATTTCTGGGAGAGATGTCAACATATGGACAGACAAATACAACTTAGTAGACGAAGTGCAATAACATAACTATGTTCACAGTACAGGGATGACAGAGAAAGGAGTGATTAACTATGGACCAGGGTAAAGGGTAGGGATAGCTTCTTAAAGAAGGTGACATCTGCTCTGGGTTTTGAGGGATCAACAGTAGTTTGCCAAGTGGGAAAGGCATTTTAAGTAGTAGGAATGGAATGGGCAGGAGCTTAGGGTGCTCAAGGAACTGCCTTCCTTGCATTGTTTCTTATGATTAATCTTCTCCTGTGTCCTCCAACGTGATTTAGCTATTTACAAGCCTTGAAGTCCTATCTCTCTGTGACTAGTCCCTCTCTTTGTCTTACACTTTAAAGAAGAACCTTTAAATTCAGCCATGAAATTTTACCTTATACTTAATTTAAATCTTTTTCAGTTGAAATTTAGCTCACTTCCTCATTTTTTTCTTTTAAATATGGAGATAAATCAACAATTATCCTTTGTTAAAAAAAATTGGTCTGTAAAATATCCAGTGAGGGCAAAGTTAAAAGTAATGCTGTGCTTCATGGAACATAATTTTACCCAAAGTCTTCTGTGCCCTAGCTCTTTTTTTGTCCTTTTATAGAAATTAAGGCCACATCAGATCCCATGTATTTAGCTGAAGCATGCCAGCACTGCTCATGGTATATCCCAGCTGGTTAAGCTGAGTTTTAAGGTACAGCCACTGAGTGGTATTTGTTAGATAGATGTTTAATCTTAAAATATGAGCAATCCCATCATAAGATCATAAAACATTGTATTATTTTTGCTTACTTTATATCTTTATACTATTGCATCCAAATTTTCTCCTCCAACTCTTTCTTGGGCTGGGGTTCTAATCATACTTGCTGGAACCCTGGCACATACCTGCTGATGATGACAAAAGATATTCTTTGGAAAAAAAAAACAAATCAGGAAGACTCTATATACATAACAGTGGAGTTCTGCTTTAATGTGCAATCAACTAAAAGAGAGATTTGTCTTTTACATATTTAACTTTGAGCTTGGTCTAGGCATGATTATTTTCCTTCATTTTCTCCATTACCCTAGAACCACAAGAGCCATACATAGGTCTAGTAGAGAGAAAACTGGTTGGAACCACTTGACTGAAAGACCATGTCCAAGGTAAAGAGAAGAAAAGCCAGGACACTGTGTGGAAGGGTCAGGCATAAATGGAAGGTGAAGATAGAGGGACATCAGAGAGGAGGGACTCATTCATAGACTGAAAGGAAACTCAAAGAGGTAAATGAGTTTTGCAACAATTTCTAGACTTCATGTACATGTCTTGCTTATCAAAAAAGATATACAAATCATATATGTTACCATACATCAGGCATTTACTTGTTTAGGAGAGACCAAATCACACAAATGCCAATACTTAGAAGATATACAGGAGTGGAATAAATAGCTAATATTTAGGAACAAGTGTTCCACTGCTTTTGTACTGTCTTATGCATATTACAGAGCTTTGGGGGAGGAAATAGTCTTCGCCTGGGAACTGTCTTTTCAGAGATGCAGATGGCCTAGAAATGGACCTTACCGAGTCCCCTTGTCTGAAATGCTAAATGAGTGGTTTCCGTGTTACTAGATCCAGGTGAAGTCTGGGGGAACTTATAACTGTCTCGTATCTTGAATTGATTGATTAAATAATTAAACATTTAGGGGACTTATGCAACATTCTCCATGTGTCCCATGTCCGGTGTAGGGGCTGAGGTACCAAGAATAGCAATAAACAGAACCTTTCCTTGAGGAGCTGAGGGATATTCAACATGTAAATGATATCCACTACCCTTCCACCTACCGCAAACATGAAAAAAAAAGTCATAAAGTCTTGAGGAGGTAATGCTTTGCAGTGATTGGCTTTTTACTAGTGGGATGTGTACTAAAAAGCCTCAGATAAGTTTAAAAATCTCAGTATGAATCTTCATAAGGCCTATACTTGGCTCATATCTACTCTCTGGTTCCTAAGTTCTATTAAACCACCTTTTCTTTGCCTACTAGATTTCACACAGGAGGCCTTTGAAATCCAAAGTATAGGCTACTAGGAATCTGATCTTTCTGGAAGACAGTAACAGCTACAAATTCAGTGCAAATCATTTATTTCCCCCTTTCTACACCAACACCACTGGCAGGAACTGTATTCACCCCCACTTTTTGGCAGAGACAGCAGTGAACATATGCACTCTTTTAACCCTCATTTCCAGGCCCAGGGTGGGGCTTCCTACATCCAGTTAGTCCTTTCTCTTATCTGCCTTATCCCTGCCAAGGTTTTCTCTAAAGTTAAATCCAATTAGGCAATTCACAGTTTCTCCCACGGGGAATGATCTAAAGTCCTTATCATGGCTTCTGTGCCTTCTGTAGTCTATCTTTTCAGCTTTGTCTCCTTGTCCAGTGGCCACTCTGGGATCCTTGTGGTTTTCTGAATGCTTTTATGATCTTTACGTTTGCTCTTGCTATTCCCTCCACCTGGAACAGACTTCCCCTCTTAGGCTATTAAACATGTCAGGCTATTAAAGTCTGACTCATCTTTTAGGACCTGATTTAAATATCGCAAATGTTTTGGAAGAGACTTCATTATTTCTTTTCTTAGTATGAATAACTTTTCTTCTCTGGGATTTCATAGCATTTTACTCCTATGTTCCATAACATTAAGGTTGTGTCCATTAAACCAAGTAGTATAAAGCACAGTGTTTGCCACAATGAAAGTGTGCAATAAATATTAGCAATTAGTTTTACTTATCACATGTCTAAGAGAAACATTTCTATATATGTGTAAGTAGTATATAAATAAGTCCTTTGCTAGTCCATAAGCTCTGTAAGAATAAAAAAAAAAAAGACAGTAAATTACTCATTTTAGTTAGAATTTTAGACCTGTTTAAGAATCTTAGACCTGTGTCTTGTTACTTAGGAGAAGTGCAAACTTTGTTGAACACAGACTGAATGAATATTACTAGAATCTAGAAAAAAAGTATAGAGTGGAACAGCCTTTGACCTTGCTGTTGGGCATTCTGTTGGGCTTTATATACTTCACCTTATTTAATCCTTACGATCACCCTGTGATTTTTATTGAGCTCACTTTACACAGGAGGAAATTGAGACTGGGGGGGGATTAAAATAATGTACCCTAAATCAACAGCCAGCAAGAAGAGAAGCTAGAGTTTGAGGCCATTGTGTTTCTGACTCTAGCTCCCAGATTCTTGCTCCCATGCTACTGTGCCACTCGGCAATACCACATGGTTCCTAAGGGGGCTAATATGTGGATGCCACATGGCTCTTAACAAAGATTACTAATACAGTACTTGGGAAGATTACAGGCAACTAAGAAAGAAATTCATATCAACCCAAAGCTAAATTTCTAGATTTTTTTTCAGAGATGTCTTCACTCCCTTCAAAACATGTCTTTGGAATGGACCATAAAATAGCATGCAAATTATGAATTCCCAAGGAAACAAATCGACCATTTAGATAGTCATGAATGAGTGTGTTGTCAGAAGACTCTAGATATGTCTAAATCCTTTAATTACCATTTCCAATGCTAATGTATATACTTTAATTAGAGGTATGTAGTAGGCTTCTTTGTTAAAGAAAAAAACCAAAAGAAAAAAAAAAAAAACTAGAACCATATGGATGTTGCCTCATTTTCATCTGAGCCCTTCCAGGGACTGTAAACCTTAAAATGATGTTGGAACCCAGCACTTTTCCATCTGCCAAGAAAGGTGAGAACAATAAGTCTTTGTGCAAAGGCTGAATATACATAAGAGAAGTGTAACCCTAAATTGCTCTTTGCTTCCACATGCCTTTGCCCCACTTTGCTTTGACTAATTATATAATCTGCAAAGTAGGAAAGCAAATGATTTTTACCTGTGTTACTGATGACATGGTTTGTAAGTAGGGATGCTTTGCTATGAGGCAGCTTTGAATCTTCCTGGAACATGGAACTCTAAGCAATGGGAGCCTCCCGAGAGAGAACTGCTGAGAAGCTTGGGGCGGAAGGGTGGTGGGGAAGGATTCAATTATGGTAGTGGCTTAGGCTCTGGGTTTGAATTTTGCACTGCCACTTCATCACTCTGTGGTTGGCCTTCAGCAAGGTTTGAGCTCTCTGAAGCTTGGTTTTCTCATCTATAAAATGGGAATAGTAACTCCTTCTTTGCCAGGTGATTGTGAGATTTAGTGTGTAAAGTGCCTGGGACCTAGGAGGCATGTGAGAAATATCTGACACTGTTACAATGGCCTTTATTTTGTATGGAAAGAGCTTGTCTCCCAGCAGTGAGAGAGGTCCAGAAAGGAATCAGGATGCAGGACAAATCTGCTTCATGTAGGTGATGACTCTCCGGTGCCTCTTTCTTGCCCTCTGTAGATTACATTAATGTTCCAAACTCACCCTTATCTGCCCCTCTCTTTTGTTTTTTTCTTTCTCATTCTTTTAGACAAAAGAAACTGGCAGAGCTGGTCAGTCCAAGTAGTTATAGGCGGGCTTTGTTTGGAAGTCAAAAATTGCTTCTTTTGCCCTGCCCGACTTTCCTCCTCTGGTCTTTTACTCTGTACATGTCAGTAATAAAATGTATTGTGAGACAGATCAGCAAATGCATCACCTTGACACTTCGGTGAGTGAAGCATAGATTTGAATAATAGACTTGGCTGAAATGTCTTTCTGGGGGTGTCTAGTTCTGGTATTCACAAAACAATCGCTGTATCAGAAAACAACTGGTAGACACCTCCCCCAAATTGAGTATAATTCTCCTAGATGTGGACTAAGGAAGCTATTTTCCTGAGGGATTCATTAGATTTTGATTAGCCTCCAATACATTTGTTCTGAACAACATAGAGGATTTCCCCCAGGCCAGTGGGGTTGCCAGCTGTGACAGAGATGGACATTTAATTTGTTTGCGATTGGGTTGTCAGGGCTGGACATTTGTCATTTGAGATTTCTTCTTTACTCCTTCCCCCCAAATCTACTCCTAACAAGGGAAATCTTAAAAATAAGGCAGATTAAAAATTGATGATATGGCATGTGTGCTGGGTTATTTTCAATTTTATTTTACTTAGTGAAAATCATAATTTTGGGGCCAGCGATTAAAATTCCTGACTATGCTACAGGCAAAGCTCACATTGCTCACAAAACACCCCAGCAATCTCATCCCATTTTTTAGGGAAGATTTAATAGCAGGCCTGTTCAGTGAGGCACATACAAGTTCATTACCTTTATAAAACACTCTACAGGAATTTTACTAGTGTCCAAGGCAGTGCAGCTAGTGGTTCTCAGCTACACGTTTCTACAAAAGAACAAAAGACAACCTGTATGGGGTTAGCCTGGCTTTTTTGGTTCTCTTTTGCTTCCTTGATAATTTCCTAAATGGAATTATTTGCACCTATTCTTGTAATCATTTGTATTAGTTAGCAACCTCCTACTGTGGTATTCCACTGTCCTTGAGAGTTGTTTTAAGAATGTATTGTCTTAACTGGAATCGAAGCCCATATGCTTGGCTCATGCAACATTTTTGTTGAGATACAGTCATAGATTCTGACTTTTATGCTACTGTACAGAAGGTCAGCTGAGGTTTGTGTTACTCAAACTTAATTTCTCAAAGGCAGACCGGGCAGGAGCAATGCTGGATGTTTATTTTAATGTTCTTTCTGGCCTTCAGCTTGAGACTTTGGTAATTTCATGTCAGATATTTATTTGGTGAAGTATTGCAGTTTTGATATCCACATTCTTTATTATTATTATTATTATTATTATTATTATTATTATTATTTAGTAAGCTCCATGCTTAATGTTGGGCTTGAACTCATGACCCCAAGATCAAGAGTTGCATATGCTACTGACTGGGTCAGTCAGGTATCCTTCAAAATCCATATTCTTTGCAGCGATTAGACCATCCCTTAAAACTGTGATTCAGTTTGGAGCTCTTTTGTTTGGTGGCTGTGGCTTGATGGGGGTTCACCCGATGTGCTCTGGGTCTGGAAACTTAAAATGGTCACTTTCTCCCACTACCTGCTGCCCTAGCATCTGTGTACCTTGGTTCTGAGTTCTATGTGGGAATGTTCTGAGTTGTAACATATCTCTTAATTTCGGCTTTCATGTTATGCTGGTCTCGCTGGGACAGAGGTACTACATTAAATAAATATGATTTTAATCTTGCTTGTTTGGAGAAGTTGGCCCTGTATGTCCACATAGGACATAAATGGCCAATGTTTGGCTTCATCACCAACCATTTGAGTACTCACAGGGCTGTGGATTTGTAGGTCTGAAGGTCTGAAGAATCCAGTTTGGTTCCAGACTCAGTCTTTAAGAGTGTGGCTAAGTTAGCTGAAGTGTGACACACTGTAAACACGCATCACAAAGAACAGCCATGGGCACACTGAATGAGCACATAAGGATGTTATGGTGAGCCCATGTGAATTTTTGTTTCACAAGCAGTTGCCATAATAGTGCAGCAGAAGGAACACTGCCTACAGAAGGAAATTTCTTGTCATGGCTTTTCCGTTAACTAGGTGTGACCTTGTGTAAGTCATTTAATCTTTCTTAAACATTGGTTAGATGCCTGTCAAGGAGCAAATCTTACTCTACATTAGAGCAAACCTTCCAGCTCTAAAGATTCCTATGATTCTCATAAAAGAATGTTTTATTTGATTGTGACATTTCATTTGGCACCTAATTCTGTACAGATGTCTTCACTCAGAGTATTTTGGTTCTTGTAGATTGAATACATGGAATTTATCATTCTATTAATGTACCTTGGAGTAAAACGCATGCTTGTGTATCTACTGGCTCTCACATTTGTAATATATATTACATCTTTTTAGTGTACATCATGAGAACTGCCAGTGGATCTAAATGAAACATTACTATTGTTGCGTTCATTCTTACCAACTCTGTCGGGCTGGATGAATTAAATAAGGAACAGCGTGTGCTCCTGAAGCCACATTTACCATACACTCAAGTGTCTGCATACGGTGTAAACACAGGTGTTGAATATGCTTTGGGTTTTCTTTACCAGGAACCAGAAAAGTTCCTAACTTGAAAATAAATTGAAAATCAAAGGGATGATTTGATGGTTAAACATGAGGCTGAGCTATTGTTACTGCACCCATTGTCTCGGGCAGACAGCACAGCTGGGGACTTCTCAGTTCCTTTTGTCCTATAGCTGGTGATTGAGCAGGTGAGGAGGGGTGAGGCAGATGCGAGAGGTGCAGGTTATAAGAGTATAATAGTGGTGGGAAGGGTGAACTGAGGATCAAGACTCCTGAGGATGGAAAAACCAGGGATCTTTGATCTCCAGCTCTGTATGTCCTTCAGAACATTTTATTTTTTCCCCCTTCTTTCTCTGTCCCCCACCCTTCTCCCCCCACCCCCACCCGTTGTCTGGACAACTTCTCATCTTATTTCTTCTCTATAAGAACACTATAGTCTTTTTTGGAAATCTCACTTTAGCATGCACGATTCTGGATTTGAATAGTAAATTCACACCAGGGAAAATTCTACCTTGACATCTTTCCACAGGAAGAAGATGAAAAGGCTCAGGAGCCAAGGGCGGGAGAGGAGAGCTCCGAGCAGATCTCCAATTTGGGAAGTGACACTTAAAAGTTTGTATTAGCAGTTCTCGTCCTAGGCTGTCACTTGAGAAAATGATACAGTGATGTCAGAATGTTCTGTTTTGCTTTTTAACTTTTTAAAAAGTCACAAAATAATTGATAGAGAACAAAGTACACAGCTCTCCAGTGTGCAGCTCTGTGATTGCATGCACACTCTCCTTGTAATGACTATTAGATAAAGATTTAGAATATCATCAGCATCCAGAGGCTACCATGTGACTCTTCCTGGCATACAGATTCACTGAAGTGCTTTTCTCAATCTCTTGAAAACACGTTTAGAAGAAGGCTTACATTTGTTTGATAGGCGTTGCTAAGAAAAATCTATCCCAATACCCTCATTTTAAGAATCAAAATTCAAGACCTAGGAAACTTATCTGGATAGCATTGTAAGTGTGGGTACTAGTTGCTCACCATTTCCAGATAGTTCCAAGGGAAACTCTTGCCATGATCTACAGGTATCTTTTGACTGAGGGTCATTGCAAGCCACAGTAGAATTCCAGCAGGCTCATTTACAATCACACTCATCCTCAATAGCCATCTTTGTGGCTTCCTGTGTAATGAGGTGATTTATCATGGTATGTCAGCCATAGAGAGTTCAGTATAAATGAATTTGGTTTCTTAAAAAAAGGTATTTATATCTAAACACTTTTTACAATAATCTGACATTGCCCTTTAAAGGTAAGCACATATTATGTGATTTGCATATGAAGAAACCAGGCATTACTCTTATTTGACTGACTGTCAGCTTCAGCAGCTGCACCTGGTAGTCCCCTGGTCTGTCATTGTTTCCATGATAGAGCTCATTTTTCAAGGGTTAATAACATAGACCTTAACATTCACTTTGGGTTGAAACTTGGCAACCACTATGAGTATACAGTCTAAGGAGCTGATTTGAAACAAAAATGGCTTAAATTGATTTACCCTTTTCAAATTAGAGTATGTCACAATAATGGTACTTTGCATCAGTTCTAATGCTTTGCATTTATTTAATGTTAAAATTTGTAAGCTATTATTCTCAGGTAGTGATTTGGGGGATGCCAGCTATAGGACAAGTTAAACAGAGATTGGTTTCCATTTCCATTGAGAATTCCAAAAGAACTTTGCAAATTTTGACTATTTTTCTTTTGTAATATCATTGTAGTTTTAAAAGTAGAAATGTTATTGCCCTTACCTTTAATGGAAGAGAGCAGTTGTGGGAATAGTGCAATTTGAAAAGAAAGGTGGAAATAAAATGTTGGAAATTACATTTAGTTCAATAGAACCCTGATCTCAGCTCAGCACCTCTGAGTGGTATTTGAACTGGGCTAAGCTGGGATGTGCGTAGTCGTTCATGGTGTTTAGGTTTTCAGTTTTAAAAACTCCACATAGAAAAAAAGACAAGGGAATATTTGCATTCCCACCGTCAAACAAATTTTTACTACTCTGTTCAAATGCACATGTCTATTTTACATACGTTTGTTGAAAGTATGAATTCTTCTATCCTCCTTACTGAGCCAAAAGAAGTTAAAACTCCATGCTCATTTCTCTCTTTTTAAAATTACTTAGATGTCAGCATATTTGTATATTTAATGTATAGCCACATTCTAAAGAAAAGTGCTGCTGGGCTATTTCTATACTGAAGCCATCTTCTCGAGAGAAGAACTGGACTAATGAGGACATCGTACTGTCAATTTTGAACTTTGATCAATTTTTGAGCGTGATACAGACGGAAATTCGGAGAAGAGGTTCTCACATATATTAGACAGTGAGACTGAGTTATCACGTGTCAAAAGATGCAAATTCATTCTTGTATTATACAAAGAAATGGCTAAGGAATAAGAAAAACTTTGAGGTAGCTGGTATTACAGAGTGGTCCGTAATAAATTCAAGACATGAGGCTGGAGGAATATAGTCTAGACAGAGCAAAGTTCAGAGGGAATAGCATTTGCCTTGGAGCCAGGTATTTTTGGATTTGAATGGTTTGAGCATTTATTGGGTCCTTTGTGCACCCCCAAGCATGCTAGCTATCCCTGCTGATACTCAACAAAGTGTTAAGAGTAGCTATTTTCCAGCATTTGGTAAGAATTAAAAATAATGTATGTAAACTATTTGTCATATAGTAGTTGCTCAACAAGTGGTGTTATTATGATGGTGTATTATTGTAAGGATTTAAAAAGTGAACTTATGAGTCATGGAGAGTTTCTGCCAGTTGTTACCTCATTTTGTGAAATCTCAGGGTACGCTTACATCTACAACCCTCTTGGTGGCAACTTCCTCAGGAATCTTCGTAATTTCTCTATGTGACTCTCACACCCAGGAAAAGAAACTTTACTTTTATAAAATGGTCAAGGGAGACAATACTACCCAAAGAAGTATCTATGGTATCTGTATCGATGGCATCTGGCCAACTAATCTGATCCTCTCTATGAGAAGTTTAAATTCTAGCATATAGAAACTGATAAGGCAGGAAAGTGGTAAAAGCAGAAAGACATACAGAAGAGAAGGCAATAAGCATTTAAGGGCTAGAAAGAAGAGTAGAGAGGAGCCATAATATGGTAATGGTAAACAAGTAAGTTGCAGCAAAAGCAGTAAAACAAAAAGCTGGGCCACTATGGTGGAACAATTGAGCCAAGAGCCATAGACACATCTTCTGGAGGAGAATCTCCATGAGTATCAGTGGAGTGTTACTACGAGTAATCCTACTAGAGTTGCTATTGTACTTAGAATATTTCCATTCTCTCACAAACCTGGTTCTATATTGCCTTTATAGGATTTCCTGTCTCTCACTTCTCTAGTTATGTTATAATAAATCCCCTTTAACCGAGGTAATTTGAGTGTATCATCCAAAAAGTCCAATAAATACATTGTTTGATCTATAGATCAAAGTCAACTTAAAGAAAGGACCCTAGGTATTTTCCCTAGAGCCCAAGTAAAGTCATGGATGTGTGAAGCTATGTGGTATTTGGAGAAATAGTGAAAGATTTAGTGTTCTTAGATCATAAAATATGAGTCAGGGAGAGATGAAGCTGGGGAGGTCAGCTGGGGCAGGCTCTTTAAGGCCAAGTAAGAAATGAGAAGGAGTCTACAAAATATCTTATAGCTTAGGGAAACATTAAAGAATTTTTGTGAAGGGAAATGATGTGATTAGACTTTTTTTTTTTGGGTAGAAACTAAGGTGTTTTTGTGGAAGATCATTTGCAGGTGACAAGGCTATCTAAAGGGAGACACATGGGGAAACTACTAAGTAGACTAGTTTCTGATTCCCAGGGCTTACAATAAGGAAGCGACAGTAGAAATGGGGAGGAGGGTATGGTATTCAATAACATTTTAATAAAGTCAGAAACACTTGGTTAATGTAGAGAATGAAGTGGGCAGTCAAGGTTGATTCCTAAGTTTCTAGTTTGGGCATCTCAGGGGACTGTGGTGATAACAATGTAGAAAGAGAATTCAGGAGGAAGAGAGAGATTTGGGAGAAGATGGTACATGCCATTTTAGACGTGCTGTTTATGATGTCTACATGGCATCTAGATAGAGTTGTTTAGGAGGCAGTTATATGTATAATATGAAATTCAGGGGAGAAATCAGTGCTGGGAACAGAGAACACATCCCTTTTATGTAGTAGCTGGAGTCACAAGGGTGGAAGAGGTTACAGAAGGGCAGAGGAAGACTAGCATTCAGGAAGGGCAGAGGAAGAGGAGCCCATGTCAAAAGGAGAGAAACGATAGTTAGACTGCACTAAAGCAAGTCAGGAGAGGATAGTAGAATCGCTCTGAAGAGAGGGTAGAGGTCATTAAGGAGGAAGGAATTATCAACATAATTCAGTGTGTCTCAGTGGACAGAGAAAGATGACTTCTGAGACCAAGGTGGCTCCAGTAGGAAGGAGGGGTTAGAAGACATTGCAGTGGAGCTCTGGCTGGAAATGAATGGACACTGCTGTTTTGACAAGTTTAGCTGGAGATAATGGTGGGGAGAGGAGAGAGGCTGGGACCGTAGCTGAAGGGGGTATGGGAACAAGGGAGACAAAGATTCGAGGTAGATGTTTTTTTGCTTTTTGTTTCAAATAACAGGAGCAACTTGAATATGTTTATAGGCAAAAGAGGAGACTGTAGGGAGAGAAGAGCTTAAGTTGAGATATAAGTGAGGGAGAGTTCAACTGATGAAATGAGGTCCCAGAGGAGGGAGATGAGTCTGAAAGGCAGACTCCTGGGGAAATGTGGCTGCAGTGGGGTGGAAAGCTGGAGGGTGAGACTATGCCTGTGGATTACATTTGCCCAGTGAGGAGGGAGGCAGTGTCCATTCCTGTGAGTGAGAGGTGCGGGGCTGAGCCTCTAAGGAGGCTGGAGAAGATCTGGAATTAGCAGTTACTTTCAGGAGTAGGGGAAGGAGCTGATTATAAGGTGATAAAATGCTTATCAGAGCCTGAAGCCAGAGAAATTCAGAGACCATGAATGTGTAGTGATGCCCTTCTGCAAGGTTATAGGAGATTTTTTTCAGGCAGTGCTCAGCTGCTTATAATTAAGGTTATATCTTAAAACTGCATTCAGGTTTTTCATGCGTGGTCATTCGGGTACGCATGGTTCTCTTCGGGTTCATTCTGAATGCATTGAAATGAGAATCGAGAGGGCTTCACACTGAGTTGGTGGCCTGGGCTGGACGCTGTGGAGGGATTCTTAACCCTATCTCATATTTTGTTTGGCTTTCCCATTCAAGCCATAATCTCTTGGAATGGGAGCGCATGTATTTGTTTTTTACATAAAGCAAATTCAAATTCAGGGGGATATGCTAAAGAATTTGCTATCACTTCTTGGGCACCTTGGGTTATCCAAGAATCAAAATCATTGCTGTGGCTGTTTCTGCTTTCTTCCTGACAGAAAATGTATTCGAGCATTAGCTCAGGCAAAAAAGCCTAAAACAAGAGGATTTACAGTGTTTAACACTTGGGCCGGACTGATCTGCTGGCTGCGTCATCCTCATTATCTGTGTTAGCTCCTAAAGATAGAGAAGTAGTTTTGTATAAAATAAAGGCTTATCTGAAGCTTTGCTCCCAGCTCCAACTGAATGCCAAATTTCTTTGAGTATGAAAATGCTAGCAGAAATCTTTTCTTGGAAAAATGCATCGCTTCTATTCTCTTTTTGCTCCTCCGACTTCTGGCTGGACATGTGAAAAAACGTCAGAACAGCCATAGAGGAGTGGTGTCAGAGGCAGTAATGGCTCTTTTAACAGCAGGGAATAGAAAGATCTCAAAAGTGAAGCCTATTGTCAGGAGACTTGCACTGGCCCTGGCCGACTTCCAAGTGAGAGTTAGTTTGGATTAGGCTTGGGTTGGGTAACATTTAATTTCTGAAATGGAGATTTAAATCAAATTGTTAACCTCTCAAAGTTTAACCACCCACAGGTGATGATGGCACTTAAAAAAATTACATAGAAAGCCCAATTCTTGGTAATAATTATAATAATGCAACATGTATTCTTCTCAGATTTCCTGTCTTTGAGCCTTTGCCTTAAAACACGACACAAATTTTTCACGTGTGGCTGTTTGGAAATAGAGTTCTTTTTTTTTTTTTTTTTTTTTGGTGTTACTACGTGATGAAGGAATCACATATAAGAACTTCGATACTCCGTTAGTTTGATTTGAAAACATTTGCCGAATAATTTGCCTCCAGATTTCAATTAGCATAAGGCTTATCCACATTAGCCTTGCCAATGGAGTGGCCAAACCATATTGATTCTCAGACTGTAAGGAGTTGTCTATGGCACAAAGGCCAAACCAAAACAGATAAGTGGCTCGTCATAGGCACATTTATGAGCCAATGGAATGGCAGTCCTCATTTGAAAGCAAACAGTATAAATTTGGCCCATACCAGAGTGGGTGTGAAAATTGCAAGGTAAAATAAAACAGATGAGACCATTTAAGTTTGAAATGGAAGAACAGATCACTGGCAACAGCTATTTACTTTCACAGCCACTAAAATAGGGTGTTTTGTTGTGAAAACTATCAATACAGGGTGATGGATACCCTGCTTAAAGTGCCAATATGATGCCATTCTGAACTGCAAAACGATTTCATTACAAGTGTATGGGGAACCTTTAAACATGACATTACGATGCGACTATAATGTAAGATAACAATGGAAAAACAATTTCAGAGTAAGTGTAAGGAGACTATAACCATGCAGTTAGAAGGCCACTGGAATGTGAGATTATAATGGCTCAGCATTAAAATGGTGAAAGGATATGGTCAATTGCTTTTTTTTTTAAACTGGGAATAAGCTAGACAACATTTATACTCATGAATAGTACGGTCATGGGATGCATTTTAGGAAGAAGGAAAACCCAGCGCCAGTACACCCAGTTCTCATTCCCATTCAGAAAAGTATCCCCATCTTTTTTCCCTTACCTGAGGTTAAGCTGGAGACAGTTTTGTCTAACCCTATCATTCACCTTCAACCAAACCACTGCGAGGCTCTGTTGCAAGTTCACAAACATTTTCTTTCTTACTCACGTGTAGCCCTATGACTTGGCTGAGATAGCCACTGATAGTGTATGATTCACGTTCAACCTGGATGATTTTTTACTGTCCACCTTCCCTCTCTAGCCTCTGGTTATCTCTGGACCTCAGCTGAAATCTCACCACTAGAAATGCAATTCTCTTGGGTCAAAAAGGAATTTTCATTATCAAGAGCCTCTAATGAATGAAAGTTGCAGAAACATGAATTTTAAAAATTTAAGTACCTGTTTGAAGGTGACTTAAAGGTAAGTACCTTCAAACAGGTACTTAAATTTTTAAAATAATGAAATTTATAAAAAATTGTAAGCATGAACAATCTGAGAGCCATAGACTGTCCTCAGACAGACCTGAGTTCATATCCCAGCTCTTACACTGAGTTGTGGGTGAACCTGAAGACTTTCTAAGACTTGATTTCCTCATTTGTAAAATGGAGCTAACAGTGGTACTTAATTCCTAGAGTAATTACAGAATTAAATAGATGCTGTATGTGAAACATCTTGCACAGTATCTGGCCTATGTGAGGGATTTTTTAAAAAAAGATTTTATCTATTTGTTTTAGAGGGAGAGTGTGCTGGAGTGTGCACGTGCATGTGTGAGCAAACAGGGGAGGGAGAGACACAAAGGGAGAGGGAGAGAATCTTAACCAGGCTCTGCACTGAGTACAGAGCCTGACACAGGGCTTGATCTCATGTCCCCGAGATCATGACCTGAGCTAAAATCAGGAGTCCAACACTTAACCAACTGAGCCACCCTGGTGCCCCAATATGAGGGATTCTATGAATATTCTCTCCATGCAGATAGAGAGCAGGATAAAAGAATGGGTTGAGATCCTGAAGAGGGAAGCCAAGGAGAGAGAATAGGGTTATTGACAGTGTGAGGGAGAGGATTTCTCCCTAATTTCATTTACAGTTGATCTTTGAGCTCCTCTAGTTCAGTTCTAAGGGGACAGTCTATTAGTCTTGATGATCAAAGGCAAGCTTATGATTTCGTATCTTTTCCTGCTATCATGCGCCTCTAGGTTGTTGTGTTTGTAATTACACCTTACTTAGTCCTACTCTCTGTAGGATAGTGGAAAATTCTGTCCTTGAGGGGTGACTGTGGCCACTGATTCAGATGTCTGTCACTGGGCCTCTTTCCTCTAAGCTTCTACCTTGCCTGGTGCTACCTTACATAAAGTCACCTCATCTTGGATCATAACCTGGGGCTGCCATTTCCTAGCTGCTGAAGTTACACAAAAGTATGTACACAAGAATTTGGTTATGCCTTTGAACCAGTTTTAAATCTGTTCATCAATATCCTACCTAAAGGACAATTCACTAATAAGATCAAACATGCTTTGGTGAGCCTAGAATAAAACCTTTTCTCCTCAGAGTTTTCTTAAGAATCTTGATGTTAACTGTGGCATTATTTTGGCCTAAAACCCTCATAATGTTAGCAAAGCATTCTCATGCAGGAGCTACCTGGTTCTCACATTATGTTCTTGGATTACTCAGGTTTAATGGCTTCATTTAGTGTACCATTGGCTTATTTCCTAAAAAGTCCCTCTATGGGGATGAATCATCATAGGAAGGACTCACTCATCTTGAACTCCTTGAGAACAGGGCCCATGATGAATGTGCAGTTATGGCCCTGGGCCCTAGCAGTGCCAGACATTGAAGGTGATTGATAAATATTTTTGGAGTACATTTTTTGTAGACTATCAACCAAACAAAATTATTCAAAGCAGTATAATCTGGGGTGATCTGGAATGCAGTGCAACTGCTTTGTACTCAGCCCATAATGAGCACCAACTATGTGGAAGACAGGAAAGTAAGCATTAAGGACATAAGATGGAAGTGGGATCGGGGAAGAAAGATATTTCTTATTTGTCTAATGTAAGCAAGACCTTCACATGCCTTATTACTTAGTTCATTTCATCTTTAAAACAACCCTTAGATGTAAGCATTGCCATCCATATTTTATGAGAAATGCAGGCTAAGAGAGGCTGAGAGACTTGTCTGGAGTCACATACATGGAAGTGTTAGGATTTGAACGTAACTGTTTATCTACAAATCCTTTGCTATTTCCACTCTGTCCCATTGCTGCTCCTGGCGGACTGTTGAAGTTATCCTCTTTCAGGTCCAAATAAAATTCCCTTTCTGGGAACTCTTCCCTCATCACAATCAGTACTACCTTCTCTTTTTCTGCCAGCACATGGGTCATATACCTGTTTGGTACTTGTTACTACTGCCTAGCACGGTGGAGTATCCTGATGACAGGTCAAGCTGTGTTTTCCTTTGGGATATGGATGTCTTTGGGCATGTCTGCCATACTAGCAAGGTGGACCTGTTAGTAGTCCACTTAACTGAGGGATGGAGAATTGTCTTCCGGTGTTGGGGGTAAGGATGGGAAAACAGAGAATTAGAAACACACACGTTGTCCAAAACATAGCACCTTGATGGTAGGAGGACGGATTTCCTTCATGATTTCAGCCTTCCTTGTGCCCCTCTCCAGTTGTGTTTGAGTCAGAAGGTGGTGGGACACGAAAGAGCTTATAACTGAAACATCTGAAATTGTTTTCATACGAACTGTCTGTGAGATGTCTGGGGCAAGAGAGTAGAATTGCTCGAGACTGACATACAAACACTATGTGTACATGGCATTATTCTTAGAGCATCACACAGTAGGAGATCAATTCAGAGATCACAGTCTGGCTGTGATCAGTTCATCACAGGCTTCAACAGAGAATCTTTGCTCCTGAAGCCTGTAGGTTTCTGGGGGAACGGTTGAGTTCTGTGGCAAGAGGACCACAATTCCACGTACATGTGATGTATTGTTGATAAGAAAACTAGTATGTCTCCCAAATGGATGCTGTACTTCCTTTCAAAAGTATGTAGAACAAAGATAAACTCAAAATGGATGAAAGATCTAAATGTGAGACAAGATTCCATCAAAATCCTAGAGGAGAACACAGACAACACCCTTTTTGACCTCGGCCACAGTAACTTCTTGCAAGATACATCCACAAAGGCAAAAGAAACAAAAGCAAAAATGAACTATTGGGACTTCATCAAGATAAGAAGCTTTTGCACAGCAAAGGATACAGTCAACAAAACTAAAAGACAACCTACAGAATGGGAGAAGATATTTGCAAATGACGTATCAGATAAAGGGCTAGTTTCCAAGATCTATAAAGAACTTATTAAACTCAACAGCAAAGAAACAAACAATCCAATCATGAAATGGGCAAAAGACATGAAGAGAAATCTCACAGAGGAAGACATGGACATGGCCAACAAGCACATGAGAAAATGCTCTGCATCACTTGCCATCAGGGAAATACAAATCAAAACCACAATGAGATCCCACCTCACACCAGTGAGAATGGGGAAAATTAACAAAGCAGGAAACCACAAATGTTGGAGAGGATGCAGAGAAAGGGGAACCCTCCTGCACTGTTGGTGGGAATGTGAACTGGTGCAGCCACTCTGGAAAACTCTGTGGAGGTTCCTCAGAGAGTTAAAAATAGACCTGCCCTATGACCCAGCAATTGCACTGCTGGGGATTTACCCCAAAGATTCAGATGCAATGAAACGCTGGGACACCTGCACCCCAATGTTTATAGCAGCAATGTCCACAATAGCCAAACTGTGGAAGGAGCCTCGGTGTCCATCGAAAGATGAATGGATAAAGAAGATGTGGTCTATGTATACAATGGAATATTACTCAGCCATTAGAAACGACAAATACCCACCATTTGCTTCAACGTGGATGGAACTGGAGGGTATTATGCTGAGTGAAATAAGCCAATCGGAGAAGGACAAACATTATATGGCCTCATTCATTTGGGGAATATAAATAATAGTGAAAGGGAATAGAAGGGAAGGGAGAAGAAATGGGTAGGAAATATCAGAAAGGGAGACAGAACATGAAGACTCCTAACTCTGAGAAATGAACTGGGGGTGGTGGAAGGGGAGGAGGGTGGGGGGTGGGGGTGAATGGGTGACGGGCACTGAGGGGGGCACTTGACGGGATGAGCACTGAGTGTTATTCTATATGTTGGCAAATTGAACACCAATAAAAAATAAATTTATTATTAAAACAAAACAAAACAAAACAAAAGTATGTAGAAACTATTATGACTAAATACAAATTTATTGAAAGAATTACTGAATTCATAGTAACCTGTGTCAATACACATTTTTTTCAATTTTTTTTTCTTTTCTTAAAGATTTTATTTCTTTATTCATGAGAAACACAGAAAGAGAGGCAGAGACACAGGCAGAGGGAGAAGCAGGCTCCCTGTGGAGTCTGGTGTGGGACTTGATCCCAGGATCCCGGGATCACGACCTGAGCCAAAGGCAGACACTTGACCACTGAGCCACCCAGGCATCCTAATTTTTCAATATATTTTGAAAGAGAGAGAGAGAGAGAGAGAGAGAGAAGGCAGGGGTGGGGAAGGGACAGTGGGAGAGGGAGAAAATCTTAAGCAGACTCCCTGCCAAGTGTAGAGCCCAAGACAGAACCCAATCTCGCCACCCTGAGATCATGACCAGAGCTGAAATCAAGAGTCAGGCAGTTAACTGAATGAGCCACCCAGGTGCCATTATTTTTTCAATTAAAATATAAAATATATCTATTTTTGAATGAATATGAGTGAATACGAAGCTTTTCAGTGTTAGAAAGATGTTCTCATGGTCACCAAAGCTGTGAATGGTAAGGGGTGGAGTTAGTGACACCTGGTGGTGGCAGTTACCACTAGATGAATTAACTCCAGGAAGACAGGAAGTGATTGGCTCTTCTTTACCATTAAACACATAAACATTGGTGCCTGGCATTTAGTAAGTCAACGCTGAATGAATAAGTGAATGAATGCGTAAAGTATGAGCTGACA
Organism: Vulpes lagopus; assembly: GCF_018345385.1. Taxonomy (NCBI): domain Eukaryota; kingdom Metazoa; phylum Chordata; class Mammalia; order Carnivora; family Canidae; genus Vulpes; species Vulpes lagopus. Next base: position 148,733,781 of record NC_054826.1, read on the forward strand.
AATGTCTACCTTTCTACTGTGGAATTCTGACATGCTACGTAGAACTCCAGTATAGGTTCCTTGAAAACAGGAAAAAATTAAAAAATAAGTCTTCCAGTTTTCAGTCTGTTGGTACCTAAATATCATGCTAATTGATGTGATGTAGTCAGGTGATCTAGTCATACAGGTCAGCCCACATACTGGGGTATGAACTCATTCCCAGCCAAGGAGTCAGTTGAGACGAGAATAATAATTTAATGGAACGCACTTCACTTGTGACTGTCACAGTAAAATTCTAGTTATAAGAAAAAGACCCATGTTATTTGAATTTTCTTTCACTAACTTTAAAATATGATTTATGGGGCACCTGAGTGGCTCAGTCAGTTGAGTGTCTGACTCTTGATTTCAGCTCAGGTCATGCTCTAAGGGTCATGAGATCAAGCCCTGCAATGGGCTCATCAATGAGTGTGGAGTCGGCTTGTTCCCCTCTCTCTCTGCTCCTCCCCCTGCTCACACACATATTTTCTCTCAAATAAAAAAATGTATATTTAAAGAAAAATACAGTTTAGAAAGACTTTTGACTAAAAATGGAAAAACTATTTAATTATTCAAAGGGAGTAAAACTTGTACTCAGGATAATTTTAATTAAAACATTTTCCATGAAGGTGTCAACTTTGGTTGTGATGTGAGCCAGGTCTCCTAATTGACTCTCACACATGAGCCAGAGATTGTACTCCAAACCCTATGAGTAAGACCAGTATAGGCAGTTCTTTTAATTCTCTTTTCCCCTCACCCTGAGACTGTCAACTCTTAGAAAATCTGAGTAGGTCCTAATTTATAAACATTGAATTTATGCTCATGTCACTGAAGCATCATGATAGAGATAATAAGAGGAAGTGGAATCAGGAAATTCAGAGATCCTCAAATGGGTCAGGTGGAAAGGAAGTTTAGAGATCATCATAGTCCAGCCTGTCCGTTTTACTGACATGACCCCAAATATGAAGTGACTGGTACAAGATCACTTATCTAGTTAGTTCTAGAGTTAGACAACCAATATTTTTCTTGCCTCAAAACCTCTATTTGGCACTGGTCTCCATTAAAAAAATAAACAAAAGAACCCCACCCAAATGTATCCTGGTTTTAGCTCCAATGTCACCTCTTCCAACATTGGGTGACCTAATGACTCTCTATAGACATGTTTTCAGTTTTCTCCTCTAGAACTGTTTTCTACCTGCCCCAGTGAGTTGACCTATAAAGACAGTATCAATAGTTCCATTGCCCTCTGGCTTCTCGTTGGGTATAGCCAGTGGGATACTTGGCAGGGTGTTGGCAGTAAGGAGGAAATTGAGGTCAGTGCATTTATTATCATGGTGGCCTGGCAATATGACTGTAAGCCTTTGGTGGCTTGTTCACTACTAAAAGCCACAGTTCTTATTGGGAGACTCTCCTTCAGGTGGAACTTTCTCTTCAGGTTTGGTTAACTGCTCCTTTCCTTTGTCCATTCAAACCTAGGGGTGGTTTAAGGAGCCATTTTTTTTTTTAGTCCCAAGGTACTTCACTGTTCTGTGTTGGCTTATCTTCATTTTGCCCACACTGTCTGCTTGTTTTTAAAAGTATATGTATGTACGTATGTATGTATGTATGTATGTATGTATGTATTTGAGAGAGAGAGAAGGAGAGGGACATGCAAACTTGGTGCTGAGCATGGAGCCTGATGCAGGACTTGATCCCATGACCCTGAGATCATGACCTGAGCTGAAATCAGGAATCTGACGCTTAATGGACTGAGCCACCCAGGAGCCCTTGCACACACCGTTTAAACAGTATCTTTATTAAACTCTCCTCAATTACTCCATTGAGTATAAAATCAATTTCCTGCTTGAACCCTGATCACTATACCCTTCTTCTGTTGCCTTATTTTTTTCCCCTCATAGCACAAATGACAAGTTATCTTCAACTTAAGTTCTTTTTGTTTTGTTTTCTTGTTTGTTTTTACTTATTTATAATCTGGCTTTCCTGACCAGAATGTGTTTCCATGGCTTGGCACAGTGCCTGACACATAGTAGGCACTTAATGAATGTTTGTTGAAGGCATCGATCCAGGCCTACAAACTTCTAGCTCAAAATTCTCTCTACACATTACAATAACAATATAGAGCTTTTAGGCATGAATCTACATAAAGGGGAATTTTAATTCATTTCAACTGCAATATGAATTGCGTAGGCTTTTGTGGCTGGAGTCTCCTATTTAATGTATGGGTTCTATGGTAAAATGTACTTACAATTAATCCGTTATTTTCCATTAGATTGTAGTTTCATCAAGGCAGGAACCAGGTGGATCTTGCCCATGGTTTATGTCTGAGGCTTTGGACACTGCCCTGTACAACGTAAGTTTTACTTTGTGTGAAATACCACGCTGAACATTGGTGACCTGGAGATACAGAAGGTTAGTCTCTACCCCGGGGGGCTCCTAGTCTTACTGAAGAGACTAACATCTGAACAAAATCACAGGTGATGTAATGGGAAAGTGTTTCAGGATCATAAAGACAGGAAAAAGGCCAGTGAACTCTTTAGATGATCTGGTGAAGGGAGAAAGGGGCCTTCTAGGAGTTTCCTTTTCTGAAACTACTTATTTAGCAGCATTATTTCAAAACTACAGATTCTACAGTGAACTTTTGCACCCCGATCCAATTAGAAGCTGAGTATTTCATGTAAATACAAAGCCTTTCTGCTTCTTGCCGCTGGTTTTATATTTTCCTTCTTTTATTCTTTTATTTTCTTCAGAAAAAAAAAGTGAAAGAAGTAAAGATCATTTTTGAATTTGGATTTTCTGATGCTTGGCCCTGTTCAAAAGATGATGAAATCTTGTTTCTCAAGAGTACATCATGAAACTTATCTGACATTGACTACAGGGGAAAGAAATTACCGAAAAAAAAAAAAAAAAAAGGAAAGAAAGAAAAACTTGTTCTATTCCCCACCAGAGGGAGACAATTTTTTTCCTTTTGCTTTTCAAAACCTAAATTCTGATTAACACAGATTTGAAGAGTACAATACAAGGTTTACTAGGGCTGATTAATACCCAGGGGAAAAAAACAAACTTACAATCTAATTTGTTTACTTTTGTCTTTTAATATCAAATTATTTTCGAGATCTAAGTTCTGTTCTTCCAGCACAGTAAATGCTACTTAACATGCATGGAACTTTAAGAGCTACTTGTTATTTCAGTGTCGACTTTATCTCTAATTATATTAGTATGGATTCAGATAGGATACTGATAATATAACAACGTGGAATAATTTAGCATAATTATTTCCTGTAGTAAGGAATCAACCGTTTCCGAATCAACCCCAGACTAATAGAGACAGGGGCCAGGTGGTGGTAGAGGAGGCCAGACTGGTAACAATGTCCCCTTCTGTTGGCAGGACTCTAGGTGACGTAATATTCTGAAACCCAGTCAGTTTTCAATAAGCTGCAACTCTTTAAAACTTTTTCAAAAGAAATTGACTTACAGTAGTTGCTAATTTAGGAAAAACAATGCATGAGCAGCAGTTCCCATCTATGGCATATCTGTGCTCAGGATAATTAAACATTTTATCAAAAATGTAGAAAATTGTGCAAGACCTCCTGTACTTTTAAAAAGTCCAATTTCATGCCCAATTTAATAGAGAGAGTGTGAGATCTACATGTCCAGTGTAATTACTTGGACATTTCATTCTTCTCTATGGTTCTTTTCGGAAACCAGTTCAGAGCTGACCTTGTGTAAATGTTTTTTAAATGACTCTGAAACATTTTACAAATCCAATTAGTGCACAGTCAGATCTTCTCAGCCCACCTCATTTGACACAGGGTGCTGCAGAGTAGCCTTACCGCTTATCGTGATTCTTATTTACTTAACTTTCTTTGTCATTTTTAGAAGGTGCGCAGCTAGACTGTGGAACAGCTCTCAGAAGCTCACATTTAAATGTGGGATGATATGGAGACTCCAGGTAAAATATTTGTCTGGTTCGGAGCATGGGTTTCTCATCATAATTCAGTGAAGGTAAGTGGATGCTTTGGAAAAGCACAGAGTGTCACTTACGTTTCACTTGCCTCAGGTATCATTTAATCAGCAAGCACAGTTAATAATTCTGCTTTTCTATTTGTCAAGATCTCAATATTTTTTCAATATGAGGTCTGCTCCAGTGTACTTTACATGACACTTTATAATTAGTGGTACTTGAGAATTTGGCAGTTTTAAAAATTCATACAACATTCTTAGTTACAATTTATAAATGATTTTAAAGTATAATTAACATTCATCTTTACAAGTTATATGCAAACAAATATGCAAATTCAGAAATAAATATGCAAACATATAAAATGTTTTTGAATTAAGTAGTCCTTAACATTTTTAATGAAATCAATATTTTATTCATATTTTGCACACAATTTTGAGTACTTACTGATTTGAGGGGGTCCACAGCATATAGGCTTTTGCATATTGCAAACTCTAACTACCAGCAACAGGAGGAAATGAGAATGAGTTCCTTTTTTTGATGAAAACTGGAAGGATGATTTTGTAGACAAATCTGGTAGGTGCTATTGAGTGGGTTACTGATACAATTAAAATGGTTTTCTTGCTCCTCGAGCTCCTTTTTTTTTTTTTTTTAAAGTAGTCCCCATACCCAGCATACAGCCCAGTGTAGGGCTTGAACTCATGACCCTGAGATCAAAATCTGAACTGAAATCAAGAGTCAGACACTTAACCAACTGAGCCACTCGGGGGCCCTGCCCCTAGAGTACTTAACCTTACAAGGAACGTCTCCTTCCTTAGGTGACATAGAACCTGTTGGATCTCAGGAAGATAAAGTTGAGGATATCAATGAAGTGCCCATTTAACTTTTTGAGTTGGTGGTTAATAGAGGCTAGAGAATTGAATTGTTAACCATGAATTTTTGATGTATTATAGGCTGAAAGGAGAAGAATGTGGGGTGTCAGTATGAGATGAACAGAGGATTATTGGAAAATGCACCTTCAGTGGAAAAGTCACTAAGCAAGAGTAGAGATTCAATAAGTTTACTTATGATTTTAAAGAAAATCTATTCAAAAGGTTAACTGACTCAAAATCTTAGTGTGCTCGTTCAACAAACACTCATCTTTCAAGGTTTGGTTTCAGTTCTTGGTCTTCAACGCAGATTTCTCCCACCAGGGTCTTCCTCCTCTGAATTCATGCTACATTAATAAGTCAATCAGGCAAAGGGTGTTCATACCTTCACTCTGGGCAAGGACTACATTTGGTGCTATGAGGGGTACAAAGAAATATTAAGACTTAGCACTACACAGTTTAGTTCTAAAATGTGCTTTAATTTTTTTTACCAGTATCTGTGCTTTATTATTATTTTTTAAATGGCAAATTTCTTGAGGCAGAAGAATATCATTTATATAAAGAATGGGGAGAAGAATTTATTTTGAGTGGTGGCTCTGCTAAATTAGTAGTTCCTCATTGGAATGCTGTGTAGAGAGGGATTCTGAGGTTGTGTAATAGAACCAATACTGCTATGTTTTTGTCATCCTGGCTCAACTCAGAATCTTTTTTTAGTAGTAGCATTTCTTTTATTAGAGAATGAGAGCTTTATGATCCATTTAATTTCCCTTTTTTAGCTGCTGGAAACTCAGGGGAAAGTTTTAATATAATTTTCTTTGTCTCTTTATTACTTGATTTTTTTCTTTTATTTTGTGGACTATTACTGTACTGTAATTTGTTTTAAACAGCCAGTTGCTTTAAATCTTTTTGAAAGAAATAGATAATTACATATTCTTCTTTCTATAAACTTTATGGTGCCTAGCATAGGTCCAGGGCCCCAAGGAAGCATAGAATATATGCACTTTGATTGCACAGAGAACACTGAACCTGATGCTATCCGGGTCTCATATGGTAAATGCACAATGATGCATGAATGAGTGAGTGAATGAATGAATGAGTTCAGAGGGAATTCAAACCTTGAGAAAGATCATGATGGGATGTGATTTGCCAAGGAAAGCATCAGACTGGAGACGAATCTTGGCTAATGCCTTTAAAAAAGGCATAGACTAAAGATGGAATAGTAGGAAATGGCTTGGTGGGGAATAAAGGTTTAGCAAGAATTTAAAATGGCAGGAGTCATAATGCAATATTTGACTCTTCCACATGGGCCTATTTACTTGGGTGGAATGTAAGACTATAGAGATCAACACTTAAAAAAAAAATTCATTCAGCACACATTACTCTAGTCATCCAGACAGTATTTCCAGGTTGTTGATGAAGGTGATCCTGCTACCTACATTTATTTCAAATTCAAAAACAAAAAGATACAAGATGTGATAATTTGAACTTGCTGACTTAGGGTAAAATAATTCATTTACATGCACCACAAATTAATCCCTTCATGGAATCAGAATAAGAAATTGAAATTCTGATTTGCCGCAAACTGCTCCATAATGTCTGTGGGGACTGGCTTTGTTTAGTTATTGTTGTACAAGAGTCTGAGGTAAACAACATATAGCTAGATCCATGTGCATCTGGGTAGGCTTCAACATATTTATTATGCAACTTAAGCATGAAAAAGCCAGATTTGCCGCACTTAGCAAAATAACTAAGTCTCGTTCAGTGTAAAACAAACCCCTACCACCTTCTTGTCAAGTAACCTTGGTCTTTAAAGACCATCCCTACATAATCAGTCACTTCCATATGCCTTTCATTCTTCCCTTATTCAAGGTTTTTTTTTCTCAACGTTTTGTTTCTCTGGGCTGAATTTCATCTCAGTTGATTGCCCAATTCACTTTTCATTCAGTCATAATTGTTTTTTGGATTGTCTTAAATTCTCAAATGGATTATGACAATTTGAAAATTAACAATGGCGCCTTAATTGCATGGGGCTGTGTGATCCACAAAACCCTGTTGGCTGATGTTTCCCCCCCACCTGTAATTCTTTTTTTTTTTTAACCAAATGTGAAAAGGTAGAAGCACACACACAAGCGGAAAATACATATGGTTGTGATTTACAAAAATGCTCCATTTTCCAATATTTGGAAATTAACCACAGATACCTGTAAAACTGTTTTAATACACAAATAAATAAAAAGTAATTCCACCAGGCTTGCTTGCTTTCAAACTCAGTTTCTTTCTCTTGTGGAAGGGGGAACATACACAAGCAGGACAGTATTTCCTGCATGTGTATGGAAATTAAAATTCAGAAAAATATCATTCTTTAATGATCTAATCTTCAGCTGGGTTCTCAGTGCAACCTGGCAATCTTCTTACTTGTCCCTGGTTGGCTTCCTCAAATTCCTTGTGAGGCAGCTCTTCCCAACCTTTAAACTTGTGTCATTCTTCTCATTCTCAGCTTTAGCCTGGCTTCATGATTTACAGGGACTATAGCAGTTTCTGAGCAGTCTCCTTGGACATTCCTTGCTTCCACCTACAGACTCACCTAGGTGAGGAAGGACACAGATTTTAACCTGTCTCTCCCTCAGTCTTGAAGGAAGAGGGTTTTACCTTCATTCCAATGTCAACCTTTGGGGTGCATTGGCTTCCATCTCCTCTGGCCTCTCCTCTACATGTCAAGTTCTTTCTTTCCTTCTTCCCAGATTCCCTCTCTTTGGCCTCCAGACATGATCACAATCTACTACTAACTTAACCTCCCCCAGCTCCCTTTTTGTCGTATCTACACTTGGCCCTCTGTGTCCAGCCAACTCTCTTTTCCACCTACAACCCTCCTCCCTGTTCACTGGGCAGTGGACATTAGGAGAAAAGCCCACACCTGTCTCTGGTAATCACCTGGGAGCTCTTGCCCATCTTGCCTCATTCTCCTCTCCCAGCCCATCATCCCTGCTCTCTATTTCCTTGTTTTTAACCCCATTTTAGAGACCTGTTTCTGGATCCTCAATTTTTAGTCTTGTCTGTTTCCCTGATTGTTGCTTCTGTGTACCTCCTCATTTATCCTGGATCCTAATCATACCTGATGGGCTAAAGTTTGGTCTTTTCTACCAAAAAAAGGGGGTCTCAGACATTCTCCTGAACTCTGAAATACTTTGAAAACTGTTTCTACTTCCTTAGCTTCCACTCTCTTCTTATTCCATTGAACCACCTAGTCTTGCTAAGGTTACTGATGACTTCCCTGTAGATCCAAGGCCCCATTTCCAATTTTCCACATTTTTTTCAGCTTTTTTAAAAAAGGTAATGCCTATACCCAGCATGGGGCTCAAAGAGCCTAAGATCAAGATTTGCATGTTCTTCTGACTGAGCCAGCCAGGTGCCTCAACATTTTCTCAGTTTTCAACACTTTTGACCCTTTTGACTTTTTGATGCTTCCAGAACACCAATCAGTATACATATATTTACTGAATGCCTACTGCTCTTATTTTTTTTATTTTAAAGATTTTATTTATTTATTTGAGTTAGAGAGAGAGAGAGAGAGAGAGAGAGAGAGAGAGAACAAACAAGGGGAAGAGGCAAAGGGAGAAGTAGATTCCCTGCCAAGCCGGGAGCCCAATGTAGGGCTTGATATCAGGACCCTGGGATCATGACACTTAACTGACTGAGCCACGGAGACATCCCATACTGCTCTAATCTTTGAGACACGAAGGGGCATAATATGTGGTCTCTGCCCCCAAAGATATTACAATGTAAGGAGAAGAAAGACAAGCAAATAGGCAAGTACAATCAGTAAATAAAGTCTGTGCATGGAAGATTACTCATTCCTGGGCCTGAAGGGCCAAAGAGGACTTCACTTATTTCTGAACTGAGGTTTGACTAGGAGCTACCTAGGTAGGATGGGGCCAAGGATAAGAGGCCCAAAGTCCAAAAGAGAGAAAACATGAATGTTCAGATAACTTCAATCTGTTTGGTGTGATTGAAGTGGAAAGTCTGGCGAGTGTGTTGTAAGAAATAGAGCTCTTGCCCTGGACAGAGCAGGGGCCAGGTCATAGAGCGCCATGAGAGCCATTTGAAAGAGTTTGGAAATTATGTAAAGACAGTGAGAGGCTATTGAAAATTAGTACACAGAAAAGTGACATGATCTGAGTCCTATTTTAGAAGTATCACTCAGGTTGCTGAATAAATCATGAGTCAAGGGGTAGTGGAGGGATGACAGGAGGCTGGTTGACAGGCTGTGATGGAAATCTAGCCCAGATGGTCATGGCCTCATACAAGCCAGCAGTAATGCGGACAGCAAAAGGTAAAAAGATGTGATGGATTTTAATGGTATTAAGGAGAATAATGGAAAAGGCTTGGCAGCTGATTGAATTATCCTCTGTAATTATCTTCAGTTCCTTGCTATCTCACCATGGCACTTTAACCTATAGAAACTATAGCATTCTTCACTTTTAATTTTATTTTTCTATTACTTACCAGATCTTTTACTAGGATTCTGTCTGATTAATTTCAATCCCCTTTGCACAGCATGATGCCTTGTGGCTAGCAGGTAAAAAATAAGTGCCGTCCGACTTGAGTGACTCCACTTCCCTGGGTAATGCTCACTGTTAATTTTAGTGTACACTTCTCCCCAGGTTATCAGCCCTGCCCCTGCCACCCTCCTGCACGTCTCCACGGAGGAGACTGCTTCATTTATTTTAAGTTTAAAAAGTTGCAAATCAAACTTTTCTCTTCCATTGAAACTCTTTAGAAATGTTTATTTTTAATAATGTGAAGGCAAATATCCTATTGTCCTTTTACTTGCTTTCTATCGCTGAAGTAAAAATTGCCACAAACACTGAGATTGGAAGTCCAGGTAGGCTTAACTGAGTTTTATGCTATGGGTATTACAAAACTGAAATCGAGGTGTTGGCTGAGTTGGACTTCTATGTGAAAGCTCTGGAAAAAATTCACTTCCAAGCTCTTTAGGTTGTTGGCCAACTTTAGTTCCTTGCATCTGTGGAGCTGAGGTCTTGGGTTCCTTGCTGGTTGTCAGCCAGGAATGCTCCTATGGCTGTTGAAGGCCACCCTCCTTCCCTTTTCATATGGCTCTTACATCTTCAGACAGCAATGTTAAATCAGGTCCTTCTTTCCCCCCGCCCCCAGCTTTACTGAGGTGTAGTTGACAAATAAAATGGTAAGATATTTACAACATGATGATTTTATACACATATAAATATATTTTGATATATTATCTATTTTAATATTTTAATATATTTCAATATGTTTTTAATATTCTCTATATTTTATTTCTAATATATTTTATATTTTTGTATGTTTTATGTCTACACACTCTTATATTTGTATACATTATATATAAATAAATATATATGTATTGTGAAGGAACTCTTCCCATTGAGTAAATTAACACATCCATCACATCACTTTTTTTTTTTTTTTTGGTGTGAACATTTAAGTTATAGTCTCTTAGCAACTTTCAATTATACAATACAGTGTTATCAGCTATAGTAACCGTGTTATACATTAGATACTTACACCTTTTCATTTTCTAACTGAAAGTTTAGAACCTTTCATCAGCCTTTCCCTATTTATCCCATTACTGCCCCTACCCCCACCCCTAGCCCCTGATAACTACTTTTCTACTCTGGGTTTCTAGGAGTTAGACTTTCTTTTCTTTTCTTTTCTTTTCTTTTCTTTTCTTTTCTTTTCTTTTCTTTTCTTTTCTTTTCTTTTCTTTTTTCTTTTCTTTTCTTTTCTTTTTTTTTCTTTTCTTTTCTTTTCTTTTTTCTTTCTTTTCTTTCTTCCTTTCTTTCTTCTCTCTCTTTCTTAAGATTCCACATATAAGTCATACCATGCAGTGCTTGTCTTCCTCAGGCTGGTTTATTTCACATAGCATAAAGCTCAACAGGTTCATCATGTTGTCACAAATGAAAAGATTTCTGTCTTTGTTTTAATAGTCCTTTGTATATTTGTACCGCATTTTCTTCATTTCAGTATCTGTTGATGAACACTTAGGTTGTTTTCCTACCCAGTTAAGTCCTTTGTGGACTTTGGATTTCTCTGAATTACCCTTCTAACCTTGCTCTCAGCTTCTTAGGACTCATCTGATTATATTGGGGCTGCCTGGATAATTCAGAATAATCTTCCTATTTTAAGTACATCTGCTTAGTAACCTGAATTACATCTACAGAGTCCCCTTTGACATGCACTGTAACATATTCATGGGTGTGGTGTTTCATCATAAACACACTCTAAGGACTAGGGTGGGGCATCTTTGGGTCGTCATTTTAGAAATTCTCTCTACTACATCCTTATTTTATTTCTCCCCATATAAGTTAGGAATCTCTTGTCTCAAACTGCTTTTAGGATTTTCTCTTTATCTCTGAAATTTGCAAGCTTCACTATAATATGTTGGGGTGTTGATCGGTTTTTGCTGATTTGGGGAGGGTCCATTCTATCTCTTGGATGTGAATGCCTTTTCCTTCCCCAGATTAGGGAAGTTCTCAGCTATGATTTGTTCAAATATACTTTGTGGTCCAATCTCTCTTTCTCCACACCTTCTGGAATTCCAATAAGATGAGTATTATTCCTTCTCAAACTATCGTTTATTTCCCAAAGCCTCTCCTTGTGGATTCTTGATTATTTTTCTCTTTTTTTCCTTAGCTTCCTTCCTTTCCATCAACTTGCCTTCTATGTCAGTCACTCTCTTTTCTACCTAATTAACCCTAGCAGTTAGAGTATCCAGTTTAGACTGCATCTCGGTTAAAGTATTTTTAATTTTGGCCTGATTAGATCTCAATTCTGTAGTAAGAGAATCTCTAGAGGTCTCTATGCTTTTTTCAAGAGCCACCAGTAATTTTATAATTGTACCCTTGAATTGTATCTCTGATATGCTACTTAAATCCATATCCATAGATCTGTGGCAGAGTGTATTACTTCTGGTTCTTTCTTCTATGGTGAATTCTTCCATCTAGTCATTTTTTCCAGTGCAGAATGGCTGTATGAGTGAGCAGAGTCAAAAATATCAACCATGACTTTGTAAGAAGTGATCACTTTTCTCTCTGTAGCATTCTAACGGTTTCTCTTTACATCTCAGGTTGAATTCATAGGTGTTCAGGATCGTGTGAAAGTTATCTAGGTAAGTTTGGGGGACCAGATGAAATGATGACCACTGTTCTTCTGCCATCTTATCTCCCTCTACATGCTTAATTTAAACTGGAAAAAATTATAAATAGAAACCACTATACAGTTTTATGTAAACTAATCAGTAGTGTTGGGCATGGTTTTTTCTGGATAAGAGATATCCCATCTCTTTTAATACATAAAATTTGTTACCTACTGATATTTTAAATTTACTTGTTTAATCTTTCCACCCTTCCGTCTGAAACTACTGTGTTAAAAGGGGCAAGGATCAGATCTTTGGTAGGAGCATGCCTAGATAGGAATGTCCCAATCATGAAGAAAATCAGGTTTTGTGACCTGAAACATTTGGAGGAGATTTTTAGTTATGGGGAAGGGGAAAGGAGACAGGCAGTATGAGCCTGCTGTAATCATACTAATTACATGATTTTGTTTTCATGAGGGATAAAGAATCATGACTTTTTGGATGATCAAAATTCCGTGATAACCCTGATATTCAGAATGATTTTTCATTTATTCATCTAAATATTTAATGTTCATCTACCAGGTTCTCAGGCACTATTCTATGCAGGCATGCCAGGTTCCTTTCTTCTCAGGACTTCTTGTTGCTTTATACTTTAATGATCAAAGGAGTAAAATGACAAAAAAAAAAAAAAAAAAAAAAGGAGAGAGACAGGGAGTGGTCATCTCTTCTCATGGATCATTGTACTCAGAGAGCTTCCCATACCAATCTTACTTTCTTCTTGAAGAGCAGCCTTGAATTTTAAGGGCTCAAGGAGAGATTCCAAAGAATTAGCCTTTACCAGTTTGACTCATCAGGGATATAGGACTAGGGGTAGAGAGGGCTGGAAAATTATTCTGATTAAACACTAGTGACTTTTCATTTTTCAAAAGGTTTGGCGTTAAGAAAGGGAGAAATCACAAACAATAGCCTAAGGAGAAAGTTTCAGGGATGACTTTAAATATTCAGCTGGCAAAGATCCAGTTGGTTGTATGGCATATTGGGAACATAGCTGGTGACATGATAAACAGTTAATAGTTCTTTGCTTTTGTGTTATCACCTGTTTGGTGTAACTGAGGCCCCTGATGAGTTCCCAAACAATATCAAAGTGTGAATACAAATTGCCAATCTTGAAAAATCAGTTTGACAGTCAAATAAAGCAAATTCCTGACTTTGTCTTTCTTTGCTACAGAGCAAAGAACACCAATGCCATTGAGCTTGTTTGAGAATAAAGATGAGGAAATTGTCAGTCATTAGGTACAGCACTAGCAAATGAAAACAATGCTTGAGAGGTCATTTATTATGAATTCAATTCAGCTTTATTTGTGGATATAAACTTGTAGTGAGTGTTTCTCCATTTCTTCTTTGTTTTTTCGAAAAACAAAAGCAAAAACAGAGAAATCCACGACACCTATTGTTATAAGGAGCAGAAAACATGTGTAACCATGAAGATATTGAGAAAAGGCAGCAGATAAATTCGTATTTCTGAAACGAGGAATCTTTCTGATGACTGTAGAAAAGGGCAGGCATAGGAGTAAAGCATAGTGTGCTTCTTGATGAGGATTTCACCCTGGATCCATATTACCCCAGGATCTGACCAGCACAAACCCAGAGTCCAGTTTTCATGCAGGAAGAACAACCTGCCACTTCTGTCTCGATTCATTTGCTGTATGAATTTGGGCAAGTTTCTTACCCTCTTTGAACCCTCACTTTTTAGAAAAAAATTTTACAACTGAAACAGGAAAACCCATTTCCTAGAATTGCTACACATATGAAATCATGTGTCAAATATCTAGTATCTTAATTGGCTCATGATCTGTGCTTCATAAATGGAAACTATCATTGCTATTATGACTGATTTTGAAAAAAAAAATAGCATTTCTACATACTTCTCAAACTCTCCCCCAAAAGTTTGAAACACTTTGGTACATTTATTGTTAACTTTGAAACACAGATTAAGAAATCGGCAAAAATATGCAGAACATTGTTCCTAAACCACAGAGGTAAGAAAATGCCAGGTATTGTCTCCTTAATCTATATTTACCATGCCCTGAAAAGTTCTGAGATGGCCTGAGTGATACATCTTGCACTCCTTCCAACATTCTATTGACAGTCAATAGGAATTTAACTCATGTAAAAGGCCTGGATCAGGCTCTCAGACAAAAAGCATTGTAAAGGTGCCCAAGAATCAAGAGGTGTCAAATAAGTGGCCACCATGAAAGCAAATATGTCTGGGTACCCATTAGCTGTAATAAACAGAGTGCATTTGGCAGTTTGATTTCAACATGGATGTATCAAATAGATTGCCAAACTATTTTTTTTCCATATAAAATGTCAGGGAAAGAAGAAAGAGGGGGCTGGTAGTCCCATTTTTGGATAATTGTGTAATATTGTATAATGAGAATGGGCCATCTGATAGTCAAGGTATGTCTGCTGCATAAAGGCAGCACTTTGGCAGGGCAATCGACACTTCTTTGACCAACCTTCTAAGCACTGGCTCAAACAGAGTAGTTCAGCCCCATCGTGTAGTAAATAGCCAGTGTAGACTGCCATGTATAGAGGTATAAGCATTTTTGAGGGAAATTTAATTTAGCAAACTATAAGAAAACACTCTTTTTGGAATACATCTTGTAAACTAGGGCATTAAGACTTTCTAAAACATATTAATTCAATATCTCTTGACTGACCTTAAAAAAAACTGTTTAAAATCAATGTCCTTTTATTTTTATCTTAGCATTTAATTTCATTTGCATATGACTTAAGTCTGTTTCTTTTTGGTAAATTTAAATCGCGAGAGTTTGGTCCCCAACACAGAAAGAATGGCATTCTCTAAGACAGGGCTGCCAATTCTGGCCAGCAGCATTGCAAGTAAATTTGATCTCTGTACTTTTCAAAACTTCTTAGATGTGATCACTGACATTTGGCCTGATGAAGGTATCCCTGAGGACTGGAAAAACCCCGAGCTTGCTACTGTACTGACATGCAAAATGTCTTATAATCTGTCTTTATCTTTCATGGCTGCGGTCGTCTGGATAAATTAGACCAAATTGGGCTAAATACTGTCCTTGGCTATACTCACGTAGCTGTTTTCAAAAGCTAATGGGAGCTGTGTGTGCACATCCAAGGACAGAATTTGGCCCCTTTGTCTTCACACAAACAGTTGTTTTAGTTGAGATGATTATTCGTGAGTGTTTTATAAGCGGTGTTTTTGCCCAGTTTAAATCTCTTTTCCCTTTATTCTTCATAGTCAAGACATTTATGAATATGAAACCATGTAACTCAAAATCTTCCATTTCCAGAAAAATAAAAATCCCCCCAAATAAAACCTGTGGGCATTGCAAATGAACTGGGACGGAGGTAAAGCAAGTCAGAAACAACAGTAGACACAGAAGTAACACTGAGGAGAAGTGCCAACGCTCATTAATGATAGCAATCTGATTAAAATGCTTGCAGCACATTGATCCTTGGTCTCTCAAAGGGTAATCTGTCATTAAATAATATTTTCAAGGAAAATATAGAGATCGAATATATTTATTTATTCAGATGAAAAAAGCAACTCCCTGAAATTAACCCTCAATATAGCTCTTTCCTTTTCCCTCAAAAATATATTACATAAATCTCACTTTTTTCCAAAGGCCAAACCTTTCGAAAAAGAAGAGAACCAGTCTGATAGGAAAGTTTTTATTACCACAAATTGCAACCTTGGGTCATCTTTGAATTTCCTTCTAGAAAATCACATATAGAATCAGGCTGGGCCTTAAGGTTTTGGAGGGGACTTCTTGCATAAATCAATATGAGATATAAATAATATGAAAGATACCTAGAATTTTTTGACTCTTTGAGGCATTTGCAAAGGTTCACTCATTTCTTTTGTGCTTTGAGCAAATCTCTTTATTTATGGTTTCTTTTTGCCCTTTCTCTGAAGATGATCCATTTAAGAATCTATTTAGTTATACATTAGAACAGGACTTTCAAAGCTCATAGTTATATACACCATCCATGCATTTACAATAGCAGGTTAAATATTTTCACTTTATGCAGGGTTAATAATTTATGCAAAAATAATCCCACTGATTTCTTTGAGTGGTTGATAATTTGTCTAACATAGTGGATTTTTTTTTTTTTACTACCTTCCAGTATGAACAGTTTCCAGGTCTTTGAGACTTATCTTATCTCTGCTTGAAACATTTTGAATTCCAACTCCAAAAACTTGACATTAATAAAACATTAAAGTTCCAACTTAAGCCCATAAAAGTCAAGAAATCCAGAGTTAAGGTCGACCCAGCTCTCTTAACTCTGTTCTCCTGCATGTATGCATGGGTGATGGGACAGCAGTGCAGGCTGTTGCTTAAATCAGTCTTCCTGCATAATCTGAAAATGTAATTGAATTAGTGTATAAAGTATTTACATACCCTGCAGTGGAGAGCCCCACATACTATATTATCCACATCCCCTCTCAGGGTCCTCATTTTAACTCCTCACTGCAGTGTTCCTGCGAGGCTTCCTCAAACATTCAGAAATTGGACTTGCAAATACAATTTCCCTTCTTTTACGAGGCTTCAAGATGAGTGATGCACACTCAGCTTTCCTAGTTGCCTTTCAGCTTCTGGCCAGACAGATAGAGTTTAGGTAACATCCTTCCTTTTGGTTAACATCCTCAGGAGTTGCTAGGTATTAGACAATGCCATTCTGTGGTTAAGGACTATTTTATGCTCTAATTCAACCAGATGCAGAACAGTTGCCATATTAATATGAAAACAGAAACATTAGATGGAGTTTCGGAGCATCTAGCTGTATAGTGGGGCTTTAGTGGGGATTTTAAGGTCTTTGGTTTCAGACAGAACCACATTCCAACAGAGACCTTGTTTTACCACTGAACTGTTACTTAAAACTTCCAAATCTCTGTTTTCTCCTCTGTAAAATGGAGGTAACCATTGTCTTGATTTCTAGGACTCAATGAAATTGTGAGGATTTGAAGAGATGATGTGTATAAAGTGCATGAGGTGTAGTAAGCACTTAATAAATGGTAGCTGTTATTATTAAGATTTATTTATTTTAGAGAGAGAGAGAGCAGGAGGGGAGGGGCAGAGGGAGAGAGAGTGAGAGAGAATCCTAAGCAGATGCCCTGCTGAGCACAGAGCCCTGGAAAGGGGGTGGTGCACCATCTCAAGACTCTGAGATCATGATCTGAGCTGAACCAAGAGTCAGATGCTTAACCAACTGAGTCACCAAGACACCCCTGGTGTCTATTATTATCATCCCTCATTTGGGTAGGAAATAATAGCATGCTGCTTCAGTCCATTCATTTTCCTTCATCTCTCATTGAATGTGAGATGGGGGGGGGGTGTCTCATAGAATTTGAATGTTCAGAAATGTTAAAAATGAAATCTAACAGTAAGCCTAAAAAGATGCCTATCCTCAGCCATGATTCAAAAAAGTACAATGATACCATTTTCTGTCATTCAGACTGGCAAGTAAGAAAACAAATGGTAATATCCTGTGTAGGGTTTGGGGAAACAGGCTTTCTTATACACTTCTACTGGTACAAACTGGTATCCCATTTTGACAGGCAGTCTGGTAATGTATATAAAAATTTAAAACATGCGTCTTGTTTGACTCAGCAATTCTACTGCTAGAAATTTATCTTCAGGAAATAATCAGATGAATTTTCAAGAATATTCATAAAAGTCTTATTGAAAAATTGGAGAGAACCTAAATGTTAATATGGGACTGTTAAAATAAATTATGGTGCAATCATACAATGGGATACTACGTAATCATTAAAAATGAATGAATTTTACATGTGTAATGGGTTTGATTGAGTAGTCATAAATTGCAGGGAAGATATTTGAATGGCTTCTATTTTTTCCCCATAGCTGTTACCACTGCTCTCTGTGGAACCTCCCTTTTCTTTCTGAGCAGCAGATTCGCTTAACCACATCTCAGTCTGTTTGTGGAACTTTTCAATCACTTTTGGTCATTTAAATAGTTTCATTCTGTTTATTGAGACCTAAGGCCAGCTTCCTGGGTCTGTGACCCATGCAGTTGTAAAGTCTGGTACTCAGAAGGTCCTGAACTTCATTTAGTATGTGGCTGTTGCTGTCTTGGCATTCTTAAGAATGTTATTTTATTTATTTTTTTAAAAAGATTTTATTTATTTATTCATGAAAGAGAGAGGGAGGCTGAGACATAGGTAGAGAGAGAAGCAGGCTCCCTCTGGGGAGCCTGATGGGAGACTCGATCCCAGACCCTGGGATCATGCCCTGAGTCAAAGGCAGATGCTCAACCACTGAGCCACCAATTCCAGGTGTCCCAAGAATTTTATTTTTGAATTTGTGTTTCATAAGTGAAATTTGATAAGACAATGGAACCTATGTATAAGCAGAAAAGATAAATGCAGTGAATGTGCCTGGCCTCCTTTCCCATCCCATTGGCACACAGCATTCTCAATGCTTCTGAGCACAGAATTCCAGTTAAGCCACCACATGTGGAGTTTGAGTGTACCCACCACTCAAGTGGGTACAAGGTAAGGGAGTTCCATCTCCAGCTGAGCAGGTGGGGGCCCTAACAGCTCCAAGAGACCATTGTGTTCCATGGAAACCAAAACTTGCTTTGAATGCAGAAAGATATAATGGCATTCTAAGAAAGGTGAATGACAAGAAACCCCATCATGTCCTTTCATTCATGTTTTAATGTCTTACACCTGTGTATTTGCCAACCACTTGTGCTGAAATGATGGCATAGAAGTAAAGGGAGAGAAGAGAAACACATAATTACATTTCCTTTAAGTCTTCCCTAACTTACTGGTAAGCTGAAGGGAGACAGTGTTGTAGAAGGTATACCTATCCAGGGGTGAAATTAATACAGTTGAGTTAGCTTCCACCTATACATGTACAGGTATGAGCTGCAAAATGCAAGTTGTATAATTCTGGTAATCCATACATGAGTTAAAAGCTGTATATTTCCATTTGAAACTGATACAGAAAATAAATATATGAATGGTCATATCCATGCTAATAATTTTAAGTTTTAATTTTTCTTTGCTTAGAATATCACACAGTAAAAACAAAAAAAACAAAACAAAAAGCAAAACAAAACAAAAAACCCCCACCATGATCAGTTGATGGAAAGACTGAAGAAGAACAGAAACAGATTTATATTTTAGTACTTAATGTCACTTTTTTACTACTTTTTGAACACGGATCCCCTCAGATGAACTGAACCTCACAAATCCTGTAGCTGGCCCTGATGCTGATGGTGAAAGAAGCAAATATATTTGCTACATTTGTTGTCATTGTTTCTTAGCATTGTTGACAGCACTCTTCTGTCAACAGTCCATGATTTTCTGGGAGGCATCTGTCATTAGTCCATGTGACCAGGAAGTAGTTGATTTCACAACTGGCTCCAGGGACTCATGTGAGACTCAGGCTTGGTCAATCAGAGTATTTCATTTTCCTGGGTATATTGATTGGTTTGGAGATGATCATTTGAGCCACGTTGATCCATACAGATCCTACGACTTGTCTAAGAAATAGTAGGAATAGAGTCTCTGCCTTCTGTTGCTAGAATTTAATCTTAGGACAGGTGATCCTGGAGCTGCTGGTAGACACCAGATGGACCCCAAGAATACTACCATCATGAAGAATGGCAACAGTGAGAGGTAGATAGAAAGCGTATCCTGGTAATATCATTTTAGTCCTTGATTAAGCTATGCCTGAAGCTAGTTTTTAAGTTATGTGAAACCTTTTGTGCTGAAGATAGTTTGCATTAGATTTTGTCCCTTGGAACAGAAATCTAGCATAGCATGTTCATTAGTGATTGTATATAACAGATCTCTCTAAAAATATGTACCAAAGTGGTAACAGTAGATATCCGGCCAGGGAAGATTATGAAGAGGACTTTCATTCACAACTTTGTCCTGTTCTCTGGTGTTAGAGTTTTGTAAAGCAGGTAAGGTATTTATTATTTTACAACCAGCAAAAGCGATAAAGATGTTTTCATTTTGGAAAAAAAGGTCAATGATATTTAATCTCAATGTAGTAATTTCCCATATGGAGGCAAAAGCAGATGTCTTAGAGTAGATCTTGCATGGAATATTCAGCTATAGGAGCTGGTATTCCCATGCCAACTTCTCTGCAGAATAACCTGGGCATGCAGGGTAGCCACAGAGTCCGAACACAAGCCTTTTACCAGTATTTTCACTGGTCGGTGCCATGAAATTCTACCGCAGGAAACAGCAAATAGGAGATTAATGAGTTTGGCCTTGCTAACTGCTTAGAGGTGAAAAATTTAATCCTTGAGCAGGCAATTTTTTGTCTTACTGTGTTCTAATGCATGCTTGTGTGACTAGAAGGAGAACATTTGGGTTCAAAGAGGGCATCGAAAGGCAGAATGGAGTAAAAGCAAGCAGCTAAGCAAGGTTAGAGCAATCTCATGGAGAGAGTTGAAAGAACCCTGCAGGGAACCTGGGTGGCTCAATGATTGAGCATCTGCCTTTGGCTCAGGTCATGATCCTGGGGTCCTGGGATCGAGTCCCACATCAGACTCCCTGCATGGAGCCTGCTTCTCCTCCCTCTACCTATGTCTCTGCCTCTCTCTCTGTGTCTCCAGTGAATAAATAAATAAAAATCTTAAAAAAAAAAAGAACCCTGCAGAAATATTTCCACTAGCCCATGGTTCTGCAGGTGGAATTGCTGTACCACGTTGAAGGTACCCAGTGGTAGTGTTTTGTGCATATCGTTGTACTCAGGGCTCTTGGAGATACCAGCAGCATCTGGAGGGACTGGGATCAAGGACCCCGTTTGTCCAGCTTCTGCACAGAGGTGTGTTTGGTCAGGCCGGCTGAGTGCCCTGTGGGCCATCCTCCAGAACAGGACCCCATCTTCTGCTCGTGATCACAGCCCTCCTCTTCCCTGCTTACATACTCGTCTTCCCTCCAAACCCGAACACACCGCAGGCATCTTCCCCAATCGATTGTATAATCTAGGAAAATTTGTTTCTGACATTCTCAATGCTGAAGACTTCCATGGATTTCTCTCTGTCGTTGCTTTTTAATGTGCATGTCTGAAAGCACAACTGCTATCCTTCATCTGTATTCATTAATCAGGTGTTTTCTTTGATACTTGCTTTGGCCGGGTGAGAGTCTGAGGACACTGGTTGAGGTGGGAGGTGGAGAGGAAACAAAGGGAGGAGCTGGGCCTCTGAGAGACAGCTGTGGTGGCCCCGGCACCATTTTGCTAGTGCTGATCTTGGGGATGAGTGTGGCTTGTCCCAGTGCTGGGGGTGGGGGGTGAGGGTGAGGGGCAAAGACTATTTAGCTAGCGCTTGGTTGGTTTGTTTTTAAGGCAATATGAACATCAGGTAAAATAGTTCAAATGGAACAAAAGAGAACCCAGTGAAGGATCATTCTTCCTTCCACCCCACCTCTCTTCTGTCCCCGGAGGTCAGTGCTGCTGGCTTGTGCATTCTTCTGCACAGCCTGTGCTCATCTATGCCTACCTGTCTCGTTCTTCATCTTGGCATCACCTTGGCTTGGACCTGGTAAGTAAGGTCCTATGCTGCAATCTGAAGATGACACTCAGCTCTGCACTTTAGCATTCTTTCCTTAGAGTGAAAACAACAACTAAAGAAACACCTACAAGAGCTTGAAAGCCCCTCACTCTGGGTACATGATTAACTCCTGTACCTGGTTTTCACACCTCCCGTTGCATAAAGCCGAGCAGGTGACTGGTACATTCGGGATTTCTGCAGCATGCGATATTTCCAATTCACTGCAAAACAAAGTTCAAGCTGCTAAAAAAGCTAGTTTTTAATTACCTTGAAATGCGAGTTGCAAGGAGGCAGCCTGACAGCTCTCATCAATGAGATCAGTAAGCTGTGAAGACATGTGGCCAGATATGTCTTGTCATTAATATATACAGTGTGATCAGATGCCATCATAATCGTTATTATTACAAGATCATAAAGATTTGAAGCAACAGAAAAAGCAAGTATCTTTGTTTGAAAGGTCAGTCAAAGAAGTAGGCTGAGCTCATCAATAAAACAGCGGCACAAAGATGAGTACTTAGAAGGAATTCTTATCAAAATCAAGTAAGGAAAAACTTTTACAATAATGCGGGCAAATGAGGTCCTGGTAGATTACTTTGCACTGCAGTAAATTTTGGAGTAAATAATAGCAATGATTTTCCAATGCCTCTAATCAACACTGGCTAGGTATATAAATTGACTCAGATAACTGAATATTTGACTAAATTGTCATGACTGAGGTTTTATAAATTTAAGCAACGGGATACATGTAATTATAAAGTTACTGAAGAACCAAGTTGCCTACATAAAGCAATTACAATGCATTTTTCCTTTAAAAGAGTGCATGTGTGTGTGTGCGCGCGTGCTCATTCTGCACGCTTTGCCCACAGATCATCAGGAAGAGGGCTTTCAAGAGGATCTTTTTCTTGCTGTAGTGTCAGATCTTAAAATAAGATTTAAGGGCTGGAGAGTCTGATTGAGTGAGACTGAGCCGTGATTTCTAGTGGCACCGCTCACCAGAGCATGGAGAACAGAAAACGCTCTTTCTAGATGTTGGAGGTTAGACGTTTTGGGACATGTTTTAATTCAGCCTTTTCTTTTGAAATCAAATATATGCTGTAGCTACCTGGAGATGCCTAGTTGCTTATTATAGTTAATGGATTGTTCATCCTCTTTGTCCTTGGGATAATCCTAAGTGTGTGCCTAAAACCGAGATCATGTTGCCCACAAAACCCGATCGGCCTAGGGTTGGTCCACAAGGTGTTGAGCGTTCACCAGAGCAGATGGGAAAGATCATGTTTAATAAAGAGTCAGAGGACTAGGTGGTACAAAACAAGCGAAGGGAAAGGGATGATTTTATTTCAGGAGAAGCTCTGTGCCACTTCCTGGACCCGAAGCCAGAGTGCAATGATCCCAGAACCGTGACTTTGGGCCCCGTCTCCCGCCTTGCTGACCTGCTTCCCACTCCACTGGCATCACCGCCTGAATCTGTGAATGACTCAACAGGCAGCTTCTCCGGCTTATGAGGATGGATGACGTGAGTCACCCGCAAATGAATATACATATGGGGAAATAACAGAATTCCGCTAAATATGTTTATAGTTGAACAACCGATACATCTGAGCTTGACTTAGAAAGGGGTGTGCAAAAGTTTATATAAATGACAGTTAAAAAGATAACTGTCACAATGTTTACTGATGAGGTTTCTGTTTATCTTAATGTTTAGAAGTTAAGTGAGAAAAGAAAAAAAAAAGAAGTTAAGTGAGAAACGGTAAAGCCTGAGCAGCTATGGGCCTGAATTTATCACGACAACTCGTGGCCCACGGAGGTGGCGGGAAGGTGGAACCACGCAGTCAGAACTTCCTCCAGAGAGGTGAGGCTGTGCGGCCTTGGACAGCTTAAGCACGACCTCATTTATTTTTCACTGTGTTTACTGAAACAATGAAATGTAGGCCGGGGAGGCGATGGCAGGGCCTTGTGTGGCTCCCTGATCTGGGTTCTGGCCTCCATCCAGGAGGCCAGGGAGGGGCGAGGGGCAGCCCTTGGGTGGGGGACCCTGCTGAGCGGCAGCAGCTTCAGGTGGCTCCGCTCTGTCCTTTGTCCCCGGCCCTGGGCTGTGCCCTTTGCTGTCCTGCTCAGTTTACTGCCAACGTCAAGAGGCACTTCTCATTTAGTGGCTCCTGGTCTCAACTCCCAACAGCCTTGGGGAAGTTGCTAAACAAGCCTCCCCTGCTGGCCTCCCCTGCTGGCCTCCCCGCCCCACCTAGGATGCAGCAGGGCTGGCTGACTTGGCAGCGCCCTTACCCACGTGGAAATGTGCTTGGGGATGTGTTAAATGGAACCGGGGAATATTCCAAACCATTCCTTCAATAATGGAATTGAAACGTTGTGCTGCCGCAGTGGCCTGGGATGGAAACTTCCGAGTGGAAAGTGAGATCCTGATTTTTCTTGAAGACGAAATGGGGCCCCAAGGTAGGTGGTTTTCAGGCTTTCTCTATTTGTTAATTTTGGAAATGGACCTTTTGCAGGTTTACTTCCCTTTTATGTTAAGCCTTCGGTTTTGTTTCTATGTGCAACTCTGGATAGAAAACTTGGGATTGTTCTTTTTACCTTGATTCTAGTCAGCAGGCCCGGAGGTGAAGCAACAGTGCATACAGCCATGAAGAATCATAAGCAGATATATTAATTTTAATGTACAATCAGTGACCCTGATATGGTATCAAACGTAAAAGAGCAGGGCCAGTCAAGGGATCCTACATTGTCAGATGTCCATAAACCCTGGATCTCAATTATGAGGCCTGGAAAGAGAAAGGTCTAGCTGGCTGGCCTGCCTTCCTTTCCTCCTTCCCTTTCTCTTTTTCCTTCTTGTATCCTAAGGGGATTTTTTTTTCCATAACAGAACAAAATATAACTTTTACAGGAAGACAAGTACACAAATTCCCTGAAGGGGTGATTTAAATCTACCATTCACATCTTACTTTAAGTTCTCAGAGAGTTTGTCTTAATTATGTATGTAAATATCTCACAAAAGATACCATAGCTTGTGATCTTTGAACAGAGACACACAAAGAAGTCCAAGCTTTAGGATTCTCAGGCCCAGATGACATAACCTTAACTAATGTGACAGCAATAAATATTTTTGCTGTTATAGAGTGATTTTTATCAAATATAGGACATTCATGTAGCATCTTCACGGTGTCTGCCATGAGTGAGTACCAGCAGTGCTAGTCTTAGTATTTTTCTTATGGGTGATTCAGCCCAAGGTGTCCAGGTATAAGGACTTAGGGCAGCCCCTAAGGAAGACATGAATGAGTGTACCTTTCATTCTGGTCTGGGGTTAATTCCGCTGGATCACTTCATTCAAGGTAGACATAGAGAAGTTACTGTCTTGGGGGACATGAATTTGCATCTGGAAATTGTTACATGAGCTATTACATTGGAAGCAATGACACTCTCCGGCAAGCCCACTGGCAAAAATTCCTTTTTATGGACTTGACCAGCTATGGAATAGCTGTTCTAATTCCAACTTCCATGACGGAGCCAAGGACTCCAGGAGAAGTTTCTGTCGTGGTGCATGATGACTGGACTGTACATCTCTACATACCAATACCAGATGCCACACAGTCAGTGGAGTCCTCATCATAACCTAAGGTAGTTTTTAAGTTATCATCTTCTCTCTTGCTTTTAGTGACTGTTTGAACCAAGTGCTATTGCCCAATTTCCCAGCCCTTAATGTGATGGGTTTTGCAAACAGGCACTAAGGATATTAGGACTATAGCCTTTTAATCCTCTGATGAGCCCCTTTTAAAATGCAAAGTAATTTTTTTCTCACATAGTTCAGCTGCCAATGGCCCAGTGTAGGAATTTCTTCTACAGCATTCTGACAATCCTGCGTAACCCCTTGTTGGACCCACTCGGTGATGGGGCACTTACCAATTCTTAATCTAGTCCCTTCTATTTCAGCAGCTTTCATTAGTAGAAAGTTTTTCCGTAGAAAACTGTAATCTACCTCCTTGTACCCCAACCTTTTGCCTCCGTTCTTCTGCTCTCTGGAGCTACAGAATGTAGATCAACAGGGTGACATTGAGCCATCAATACTCTTTTGGGCACACTCCTTCAACTCTTCTGTCACATAGTCCACATTTTTCCATCTTTGTAAGCTTTATCACATGTTTCTCTTAAGTTAGAATTTCAAAATATTAAAGAGAGTTTTCTTGTTCTCCCTATATCTTCACCTTTCCAGGCAAAATTTATATCACTCATTATTTCAAAAAATGTTTATTGTGTAGCTACAAACGCTGGGTTAGATGGAGTGGGTGACATCGGGGTGATTCAGATAACTGTTTCTCATCGACTTTGCTTACCGAACTGGCAACACACTGGCCAACTTCAGTGTGTTGGAACATTCCTGTCCTTTGTTTCTAGATTAAGAGCCCCTTGAGGGTAGAGATCAGGGCTTCTCATGAATATCCTCAGAGCCTCCTCTTACACACATAAATGGAGGCACACTAAATGTTTTCTGACTCTCCTCCCTTTCTCTAAAATCAAGGCCCCTATTCCTGATCACAGTGTTATTATTCCCTTGGTTTGACCAATTCTGAGCATGTAGAGCTGTGATACTGCTTGACCTGATCCTGACTTTGCATGTGGGCTCACAAGACCTTGGTCCACATAGACGGCTCTAAGATTTGGTCTCACATGTTATCTCATTTTAACGGCCTAACAATCCCCAGAGGTGGATGCTGTAATGCCCAGTTTTTCCATGAGAAAACAGATGGAGATAAAGGAGTTAAATGGACTTAAAACACAGGTGTTCTCTAATTCCGTATTCAGGACTTTTTCTAATACAGACGCGAGCTCCTAGTTTTCCACCATTTTTTGAATTTGCACCTGAGGTTTTTATCCCAGGGTAGAATGATACCTTACTGGATTATCCTTACTAAATTACATCTTTTTACTTCTGGTCTATACTTCTTGAATCCTTCTGGTATCTTAATATGTTTATTTTACCATCTTTGCTCTTCCTTTCAGTTTGTATACTTGTTACCAATAGGCTGGGCTTATTCTTTTACATAACTTATTGATGAGAAAGGTTCTTGGGCCAAAGGCAAAGAGAAACCTTGCGCCAGGGTGACATTGAGCCATCAATATTCTTTTGGGTATGCTCCTTCAACTCTTCTATCACATAGTCCACATTTTTCCATCTTTGTAAGCTTTATCATGTGTTTCTCTCTCATGATATTTTCCCATTCCTCCCTGCCTCCACACATCTTTATGTACTATATGTTTTAAAATATGAGGGAGAAGGTGTGCTTAAGAGAGAATGAAAACCTTGATGCAAACTAATGCATTTTCCCAAAAGAAACACTCATTTCAATGTACACATGCAAAACCTTAAAAGCTGATTAAAAAATGTATGAAGAAACTCATGTGGAGGATGTTACTTAGGAGCCGAATTACAGGATTTGCTTGTCTCTCTTTTTCTCTTGCCTTGGGCAATCTAGTCTAATTACAAAACTTGCCTTTCATTCTGTTTAGTGTTTTTCAGCTATGCATGAGAAAAGTTAATCAAAAAATAAAATGAAAAACTATGATGGCTAATCGAAGTCCCATACACAGATTTCTCTGCTGTTTCCTAGCCCATCCGTGGAGATGAATTCCAAAGTGTTACCTTTAAAGCATTATCAGAGATACTGTGCCTACTGGTCTCTGCTTCTCTTAAAGAAAGAGAAAAGATACCTTTAATTTTAGAAGTTTCCAAAATTAGAAGTGGAAAGAAAATCATGGTTTTTCCTATGTTCATTTATCCCTTACCTGTAATTATTGGAAGGTTTCATAATCATAGAAGACACTAGACCAATAAACCCAGTGAAGGGCAATCTCTTTAGAGCAAATAGAAAAAGGCAATTTACCATCCCATTTTGTCCTATAGTATGCTCTTGTAGGGAAGGAAAATAATTCTCTTTCCTTCTACCCATCTTAGGTTCATCGATTAGGGCCCTGCAAATTAGATTGACAAAAGACAGATTAACAAGAAAAAGCCAACAGGTTTATTAACAAGTGCATCTTATGTACACATGGGAGTACTCAGTAATGAGTAACTCGAAGGAGTGGTTAGAACTTGGGCATATATAACTTCTTAAGAAAAGAACAATACATTCTAGGCACAAGACTAAGGAAAAGGACTGAATTTCTAGGGTAGCAAATTGTGGTGAGGTTAATATATGGGGAACTCATAACAGATAAATTCTAGTTAGTGGAATTTGTTATATAGAATCCTTTGGTGCCTTCTCTAGGCTGGTAAGGGTCTAGAGTTGTCTTTGGTAATATCTGTCCTTCCTGGTAGAGGGAAGAGCGGACGCCTTTACAAATGTGTATCCTGCTTTTAGGTGAATGGGGGAGGACAGAGAGGTTTTCTTGTATCTATTTCTTCTCAGTTACCTTAAGCTGAAAATAATCCTATGCAAAAGAGGCACATTTTGGGGTGGTATATTCTGCTCCCTATTGCTTCCCTATTGCTTTGGAAGGACATTGAGTTAAAAGAATTGCTGATTCTTGGCCTATCCTCTTTCTGGCTTCCTTGTCTAGAATGTAGACCCAAATGTCAACCACTAGAACCAATCCTGGCTATGGCTTTGTGTTGATTTTTCTCAAAGGCTGAGATGTCATCTTAGACCATTTCAAATCCCCTCTGTGACAACATTACTGCAACCAAAAACAATGTGATAGAGTTAGCACCTTTAATTAATTTTGTTAACTAACCCTGATAAGATCACAGAACTGTTTCTTTGTTCTTTGGGAGATGAAAGAAAAGGTATAGGAGAAGTGTGGGAGATTGGAAATCTGATGTTGTTTTGAAGGGTTGGTGGCCATGGTAATGGGTTGATGGTGGACAAAAATAGCATGTTATCAACGCAAGTTTGTGGCATTTTGTCAGACAAAAGAAGATTTCTGGATGGTGTATGTCCATGGCTCCTGTGGCCTAAACAATCCTGTGTTTCTCAGTTGTTTGAAGTGAGTGGTGTTGAGAAGGAACATATGCTTCTCCCCTCCATGCAGAGCAATGAAATTTGGAAATATGTGCTAAAAGAGAGAACACAGTTTCCTATGGCAATTTATCTCCAAGAAAGGACAACTTCCTGGGATAGTGATAATGGTTGCTAAAACCTCACTGAGAAAAATAATTCAATCACCCAAACTTGGGCTTAGCTCATGCTGCAGCTGGCTAAGTAGAGTGGCAAGGGACCATCAATCTGCTTTGGAGTGAGGTGTGCTTGGGAATCATGTGGATGGAGCTTCCCTTTACTGATACTGGATATGATAAAAGAGGCCTGGGGACTTTCAGAGTAATATGTACCATTCACATAACACAGCATTGTGTAAGTCTTATGAAGTGTGTTTTTTTAAAAATGCTCTTTAAACTTGCTTTCATAACAAGCATAACAGCCTAGATAAAATGAAAAATATGTTAGAGTCTTTTGAGGAAATCTGTGAATGCTTTATCAGTAACAGCAATGTGAGCAAAGTCCTGTGCACTTGTTTGGTTTTTTTTTGTAAACATTGGAGACCAGGGACCCCAAGGCATGAAACATGTAACCTCCTATTTTAACTCCCTGGCTGAGACAAATTTGGTATTCTAAATTTTAGCCAGCAGCTGACTCAACAATTGGGAAGCCAATCGACCAAAAGTTCCACCTTTGACTGTTTCACGATCATATATAGGACAGACAAAAATAGTTAGAAAGATTCCAGAGAACCATCAACAGCATGGAGTGAGAGGTAGAGTCTGCAGCTGTTTTGCACACTAAAAAGAGATATTCTTCTAAATTGAGGTTTAACTGACATACAATATTATATTAGTTTCATGTGTATGACATAATAATTCAATCTTTGTATACATTGCAAAATGATCACCACAATAAGTCTAGTTGACATCTGTCACCATACATATAGAATTTTTCTTGTGATGAGTACTTTTAATATTTACTTTCTTAGCAATTTGCAAGTATGCAATACAATATTATTAATCCTGATTGCCATGCCATACATTAAATTCCTAAGATTTACTTATTTTACAACTGGAAGTTTGTACCTTTTGACTCCTTTCACCCATTTTGCCCACCTTCCATACTCCACCCCTTCCTCTGGCAACCACCAATCTGTTCTCCGGATTTGTAGGATCAGTTTTGGGGTTTTTGTTATTGTTGTTCTTTTAGGTTCCACGTATAAGAGAGATCCTATGGCATTTGTCTTTCTTTGACTTATTTCACTTAGCGTAATGCCCTCAAAGTCCACCTGCATTGCAAATGGCAAGACTTCATTCTTTTTTATAGCTGAATAATATTCCACTGTAGACAGTTGACCTTTGAGCAATGTAGGGTTTAGGGGCACTGCTATCCCCCCTTGCCCCCACCTCGTGAAGTTAAAAATCCATGTAGAGCTATTGATTCCCTAAAAGTTGAGCTACTAATAGCTTACTATTGACTGGAAGCCTTACTGATAACAGTCAATTAACATGTATTTTTGTATGTTAAACTATTATATACTGTATTTTTACAATAAAATGAGCTGCAGAAAGAGAAAATACATTTACAGTACTGTACTGTATTTATTGAAAAAAATCCACGTATAAGTAGATCCATTCAGTTCAAATCTGTGTTGTTCAAGGATTAGCTATATATACACCACAATTTCTTTACCCATTCATCCATCGAAGGGCACTTAAGTTGTTTCTAAGTCTTGGCTATTGTAAATAATGCTGCAGTGAACATGAGGGTGCATGTATCTTTCTGAGTTAGTGTTTTGATTTTCTTTGGATAAATACCCAGAAGTGGAATTGCTGGATCATATGGTGGTTCTATTTTTAATTTTTTGAGGAACTTCCCTGCTGTTTTAAAGAGGCATAATTTATAACTGAGATCCAGCGAGCTGCCCAGGACTCCACTGAGGTCTCTTGCTTTATTACCATGAAAGTTTTGGCCACATGAACATAGAATAATGGTAAATTGCAAAATCAGCAATGTGGTGTTATGAAAAGATCACTGACCCCCGAATCAGGAGACCTGAGTCTTTGTCCCATGTGATAATCATTAATCACTATCTTCATTTGTGAGCATTACTGTGTTACCATACGTGGGCATCTTTGAATATACTTTCTCTAGCCTGTGCAAATCCTGCAGCCAGGGAGATATTATCCCATGTTCAAGTTTTGGAGAGATTAAGTAACTTTCCCAATGGTCATTCTTCAGGCCTGACTCCACTCTAGCATTTTTAGGAAGACTCCCAGGAACGTTCTGGTTTCTCCCCTCTGTCACCTCACAGCCCTTCTTAGTACTGCTCCCTTGTTGATGCCTGCTTATATATCTCTGGTATGTTCTCTGTAGCCTTTGTCACTTCCCGTTTTTGTGAGTAGTGTTCTCAGTGTGACACCTTTCCTTCTCCCCTCTCTCTCATTTCTAAATTTGGAAGACATTAGGGGGAAAAATCATTAAAGTATAGAAAAATACCATATATCCTACTACCCCAAATAAATAAAGTTTACCATTTAAAAATCCTAGCTTCAAATATTTTTTCATTAAATAAAAAAATAGCACCTTACCAATCAAGTTGAGATTCACATTACACATTTTCCAATCCCATTCACCTCTTCCTTCTCTAGGAGTAACCACTAATTTGAATTTGGTACCTAACCTCTCAAGCTCTGTTTCTTATTTTTTGTTACACACCGTATATTTGTAAGCAGTGCAAATGTCATTTTATAATCTGTTTTGTTAAAGAACATAATTATTCTGCATAATGTAATTATTATATATTATGCATAATGTAATTATTATATATTATGCATAATGTAATTATTGCATGTATCTTTTAAAAATTTGCCTTATTTCACTCAATATATTTTAAAAACTAGCCATATTGGTGCATGGAAATCTAATTTATTCATTTAAATGGTAGTATTCCATTTCACCAACATAAATATCTTATTTCTCTAATCCTCTGCTTCTGGACATTGAGGTTCTTATAGGAAGCTATTTCAGTGTATTGGTTTTTCTATTACTATTAGACACTAAATTCCCTGATTCAGGGACTGTGGATCACACCTTTTTATGCTTAGCATTGTCATTGCAATTCAACCAGTGTATGCTGAATGAGTTGATGAAAATGTCTGAGCAAGTGGAGGTCTTCAACTCTGAGAAGGTTACCATGATTGAAAACAGGTAAAGGGTAATGCCAAAGAAGTTAGTTGAAATTCCTTTTTTTCCCCTTGTATTTATGGATATGGGAAAATAGGGTAATAAAAAACTACCTGAAATGATACTAAGGGGCACCTGTGTGGCTCAGTCAGTTGAGCCTCTGACTCTTGGTTTCCACTTGGGTCATGAACTTATGGGTCATGAGATTGAGCCACCTGTCAGGCTCCATGCTCTGCAGGGCCCAGGGGTCTGCTGGAGATTCTCTCTCCCTCTGCCCTACCTCCCACTCACACGCTGTGTATGTGTGCATGTGCATATGCTCTCTCTCTCTTTCTCTCAAATAAAAAAATAAGAAATAATACTAAGATGAGGATGGATAAGTTAGTAAATTTTTTTGTGATCCTAATGAAATTTGTAAAAGACTAGTAACAGGAAATATGTAAAATAATTGATGAAGCTACAAGCAAAAATGTTTAGAAATGTGCTTAAGAATGTTAGAATTGATTTATGGCTGGACAGTGAAAGTTCTATATCTACTTCTAAGTAGGCCATCTCCATGATTCACCTTGGAGAAATCTAATTACCCTTGAATATTCGACCTTCAATGTGTCAACATGAATGTTTTCTCAACCTGGCTTCATGGAGATATGGAGGCTGTGCTTAACAGGTAACATTTTTCTTAGGAGTTATTAAGGTCATGGTCTATTTCTTTAGTTTTGTGTCTTCCCTTTTAACCCACTTGCACTTTTGTCACTTTCTGAATGTTGTACAGATGGATCACATCCAATAATGGGGAGAGAGGTGTGAGGTCAAGAGATAGGGGTTGTTGCAAGGAAGAAATGAGTTTATACTTGTGAAACCTTAGAATAACGTCTGTCATAGGCTTAGATCTCAATACCTGTTAATTACTACTTCTCTCTTTTATACTTCTTACAGCAGATATACAATAGTTATTTTATAAGCTTTATTCTAAGTCTGCCAGATGAGTATAGAACTCTTCAGGTCTCTACAGCCCAAAGTTGTAATTTGTTCCGAGAATTCTGGTGGACAAATGACAAGGGTCTCCAGAGTGAGAAGTGAACTCCAAACACTCTCTATCCATCAGGGGTATCAAATGATCAAGAAGGGACAGCAGGGTTGGGCATTGATTAAATAATTAGAATGAAGCTATATTAAGCTTATTACTTCATATGTAGCTTCTTGAGATGTTGGCTATAATCTGATAGCTATAGAACCACTCTTTCCTATTTACCCATAACTCAGTGATCTATTTATTTATTTAATAAATATAACACACTATATAACACACTTCTGAGCTGCCCAATATGATTCCAGTTACTTGAGATACATCGACGAACAAACAGGAAAGAGTTCCTGACCTCCCATGATTTACATTCTAGTTCGGGAGAACAGAAAATGAGCAAAAAATAGAAGTAAATTATATAGAATATGGGAAGGTGGTAAGTGCTATGGAAAAAGAAAAGACAGATCCAGATAAGGAAAATCAGGAGTACGTGATTGAGGTAGAATGATCAAGTTTCACTGAAAAGATGAAAATTGAGCAAAGACTTGAAGGAGGTGAAGAGATTGGCTGTGCAGATGTGTGTAGGCAGAAGAGCTGGCATCAAGGCTACGCCTGTTGTGTTTGATGTGAGAAGGGCTACTTGATGGCAGTGGAGTGAGCAAGGGAGGAAGCGATAGGAGGTGAAGTCAGAGGGATTATGGAGGGCCTGTAGGCCATTGTGAAAACATTAGTGATCCAATGGAGGGCTTGAATTAGTATTTCAAAAGACCACTCTGACTTCTGTCTCGAGAATAGGTTCTAAGGAGCCAGTCTAGAAGCCGGGAGGCCTGTTTAGAAGCTATTGCAGCTCGAAGAGAGAGATGGCAGTAGAGGTAAGAAGTGATTCTTTTTTTTTAAGATTATATTTATTTATTCACGAGAGACACACAGAGAGAGGCAGAGACACAGACAGATGGAGAAGCAGGCTCCTTGCAGGGAGTCCGATGTGGGACTTGATCCCGGGGCTGGGATCATGTCCTGAGCCAAAGGCAGACGCTCAACCACTGAGCCACCCAGGTGTCCCAGAAGTGATTCAATTCTGCTACATTTTAAAACTAGAGCCAGTATCCTAATAGATTGTATGTAGAGTATAAGAGAAATAAAAGGACTAAAACGCTCCAAAGACTTTTTTGACAGAGCATCTGAAAAGATGCAGTTTACATCAACTGGACTGTCTGGATTAGATTTGGGTAAGAACATCAGGACCCCCCTTTTTTTTTAATATTCTTTTTTTTTTTAAATTTTATTTATTTATTTACTTATGATAGTCACAGAGAGAGAGAGAGAGAGGCAGAGACACAGGCGGAGGGAGAAGCAGGCTCCATGCACCGGGAGCCCGATGTGGGACTCGATCCCGGGTCTCCAGGATAGCGCCCTGGGCCAAAGGCAGGGGCCAAACCGCTGCGCCACCCAGGGATCGCCAGGACCCCTTTTTTTTTAGAAGTCTATTAGCCATCTGCATATACCAGTCTGGAGTTCAGGAAAGAGGTCTTGGGTTTGGCATATAGATAGATTTTAAAACCAAGGGATTAGATAAGATCACCAAGGGAGTGAGCACACACAGAAAAAGCCAACAGCTCAGAGCTGGGAGCAGTCAATATTAGGAGCTCAGGGTACAGAAGAGAAATCAGAAAAGAAAGATGAGGAGTGATCAGTGAGGTAGGGAGAGAGGTGGGTGCCCAACAGAGAAAGGAGTGGTCAAATATGTCAGATGATGATGATGACATGTCAAGATAGATGAAGAATAACAGTAGACTCATGGATCTAACTCTGTGAAAGTCCTTTGGTAACTCTGAGGGGGGCAGTCACTGGTTGTGTGGAAGTGAAGGGTTAAGGGAGAACTGCTGGAGATGAATTGCAGATCGCAAGTAGATGAATTGCAGAGTCAAGACTAGTCTCTGAAATGGGATTTGAGCACTCTGTCTTCAAGGACTCCTCCACTGGCTCATTAATATGCCCCAAATACCAAAGTCAGGATTTCCTTACTTTCCTTTTAGGAGAGCTCCTGGATTCAAAGTTAAATTGGTATCTCAAAGTTACTGACACGGTGGTATGGATTTGTCTGTTTGCACTGACTCCTGGGGTGACAATGATATTGTAGGATTTCAGAGCTGTAAGTGATTTTAGATATGATATAACCCAGCCCCTATTGACAGGGGTATATATAGGGAAAGTGATTTGTTCAAGGTCACATACTTGATGGATGACAGAGCTAACACTGGGATCCAGGATTTCTGTTCTAGTGCCTTTTTAGTTGCATAATATTTTATCTCGAATTCGATCCAACACATGTGTAGGACAAGTAAGGGCACGAGGAGGTGTTATGGAAATGTCTGTTGTGTGAATGAATGCATGGACCAACAGAAGACCAAAGACAAGGCAAAGTTTGAAATGTATGGGAAAACCAGTTCAGGGTCCATAAGGCGGATGGTAGGAGATTTGCTTGGAGGTACAGAAGAAAAAAAGCCGGGGTGAGAAATTATAACAGCTAAGGAAGTAAGAAGTGAGAACTGCACACTGCGGTATAAGTGCTTTTTTACCTTGAAAGCATCAGAGATGTTTAAAATTATTTTAAAAGTAAGTGCAAACTGTTAATGAGGGTTAATGGGAAAGACTAAAGATGGAGCAGCTCTTTACTAACAAGAACTGGGATGATGGCATTTTTTAAAATCCTTGCTGACAACATAAGAAAACTACTGACTTGGAGGCAGCAAGTTTACAACTGCCTGAAAATAACCAGATACAAGGGTTTCAACTTGCTGGAACCCTTATTATATGCTTGAATGACTCCTGGAACAAAAGAAAGCTGCGCATGACTGTTTAGGAAAGTGTAAGATAAACAAAGTGTATGTTTCCTAACATCTACTGACTGTAATCTGATAGTCTCGTTATATTGGTCTCTGCTCGTTTTAAGGTGATGTGATGAAGATGACTTTAGTGGTTCTCAAGTTCAGTACATAAATAAGTGATGTGAAGACTCCACTTTAACGTAGGCCCCTCAATTTTTCATAAGTATTTGCTGCTTTTCTTTCCGAAAGGAGAATGTACATTACTTGTTCTCTTGGAAACATTCCATCCTTTTTTATGCTTTTCCTTTCTCTTTTGAAAGATCCCCCTCACACTGCATAAATAGAAATGTCCCTGAGCTTCATTTGATTTCATGGATGGCAGAGTACTCATTTCAAATATCTTTGGGAGAACCAGATAAAACAGCCACACTCTCCTGCGGTACCTGATTGAGCGCTGGGGACCGTCGGAGGGCTCGACGGCCGTGGGAAATCGTAATGGGAAACTTCACTTTAGGTTCTGCGCCTTGGATCCAGCGGGGCTGAGGGTAGTCAAGAGTTATTACTCTCTGGTTTGACTGTTCACTGTTCCAAGCGCAATAAGCGGTGCCTCTGGCTTGCTGGCGGGAAGGGAAAG
Organism: Vulpes lagopus; assembly: GCF_018345385.1. Lineage (NCBI taxonomy): Eukaryota > Metazoa > Chordata > Mammalia > Carnivora > Canidae > Vulpes > Vulpes lagopus. Next base: position 148,769,995 of record NC_054826.1, read on the forward strand.
GCTCCTGTCGCCTGGGTGCTGGTGGCAGTTCTTGAGCTGGCTGGGAGAGGGGACTTGTCCTCTCGCAGCCGTTACTTGGTCAGGGTGAAGGCAGGGGAAGCAGGCGGGGACACCCCACACTCCTCCTTCTCAGGCTCTATCTCTCCGTGGGAGAGGAAAGCAGCCGTCTATCTCCAAAGCTGTCAATCCGACCCCCCTCCCCGCCCCGGCCACCACTAAAAGCCACTTCAATTTATGTCTTCAGTTCTTTACACTTTGCGGAGAGTTTATTGTAAAGATGCATTAACCGGGAAGACGCCTTTAAGATATATTGTGCTCAACTTCGGAGGGAGATAGCAGTTTGTGCAGAGGTGCCCATGGTAGTTTAAGGAGGAGAAAAAAGAGGGGATCCCTGGGCAGCTCAGCGGTTTAGCTTCGGCCTGGGGTGTGATCCTGGGGTCCCTGCATGGAGCCTGCTTCTGTCTCTGCCTCTCTCTCTCTGTCTCTCATGAATAAATAAATAAAATCTTAAAAAAAAAGATATTTCACAATATCATTAAAAAAAAAAAAGGAGGAGAAAAAGGGAGTAGTGCTTTACACTGCTGGAAGCATCCCTAGTATCCCTAGCATCCCCAGCATCCCCAGCATCCCAGCATCCCTAGCATCCCTAGCATCCCCAGCATCCCAGCATCCCAGCATCCCAGCATCCCAGCATCCCTAGCATCCCCAGCATCCCAGCATCCCAGCATCCCTAGCATCCCCAGCATCCCCAGCATCCCAGCATCCCAGCATCTCTAGCATCCCTAGCATCCTAGCATCCCTAGCATCCTAGCATCCCAGCATCCCTAGCATCCCTAGCATCCCCAGCATCCCAGCATCCCAGCATCCCTAGCATCCCTAGCATCCCCAGCATCCCAGCATCCCTAGCATCCCTAGCATCCTAGCATCCGTAGCATCCTAGCATCCCAGCATCTCAGCATCCCTAGCATCCCTAGCATCCCCAGCATCCCAGCATCCCTAGCATCACCGGCCCAACGGCCCGCTCTGTTCCTAGGAGCATGCGGTTTGCATCGCTTATGCCTCCTCACTCGCTTCCTTCTCTTCATATTTAACATAGTTTCTACTCATTCCCACTTGCATTTATTTATTTCATTTGTTTGTTCACTAGCTCCTGCTCCCCTGGTTTTGCCACCTACAAGGAGGTGGATGTTCATGTCACAACGTTGGGCCTTGCCCGCCGAGTTCGACCATAGCCGGGGCAGGCTGGCGCTCCCGGGGTCATGACCCTCGGTCTTGCTGGCTGGGGCCGGCGATCCCTCGGCTTCAAGTGTGTACCGAGTCCCCGGGGACCAGAGTTGGGCCGGTTTCCTGGGCAGCCCGCCGCAGGCCCGAGGCTGAGAGCAACAGGCCGTTTAGTTCCTTTTCCTCTGCGCACACGGGGTCGTTCGTGTGAAGTCCTAGTGTGCAAGTTTAAATGAGCCCTCAGCGGTGTTGTAGGTGCTGACAGTGTTCCGAGGCCTAAGCCATGTCTCCAGTCTAGGGAGTTACTGGTGTAGGACATTCAAGGATGGGAGTCCCCGGGGAGGTCTGACAATCCTTAAGATCTATGGAAGAGGTAGTCGGTAACCGGCTTCTCTTTTTGCCAGGTGGAACAATGTACCATTAGAAAAAAATATTCCTGTGAGCTTTGGCAAACAATTTTGTGTCTGCTGCTTTAAAAATGATGGATAAATTAAAAGATAAGAGAATACATCCAAGTGACTTGAGCAGTCGAATGCTGAGCAGAAATTATACGTCAAGTCTGGAATCACCAAACTGAAGCACAGGCTTGTCCATTCTTTTTGTGTGTAGTCTGAGGTTTGTTTGGAACTCTAAAGCATTTTGCAAATTATTGGGAAGTTACTACATGTGAAAAAGCAGAGGAAATGTAAAATGGGCCCATTTTAGGTTTTTCTTTATTTCGATTTTCTTTAGGTTCTTAGGGTACTTCTGAAGCATTTTATTTCCATTATTTTTTCTTCTTCTATCGCTAGATGTACTTACTAAGATTAGAAAATGTCCAAGGGCTACATGACATGGTCATGACATTGAAATCCTTTTACTGCTTTATCTCGTAGGACTCCAAAACACCAGCTGGTAGACATTAGTTTCTTAAACGCTCCTTGAGCAAGTCTCAACCCTAGGATGTTACCCCACTAGCATAGATCCTTTTCCTGCCTTTGCTTCACAGATTGACATTTTCTGATCCTTTAGTCTTCCATTTAATATCTACTTTCTCGGGAGAATATTTAGTGAATGAGTGAATAAACTGGGTACCACTTTGTAAATAAATCTCAACTCAGAATTATGACTAGGTGCCAAAATGCCTCTTTCTCTCCTAAATTTCTTCTTTGTTTCCCCTTAGATTTGGTTCTTTTTTCTTCTTCCCTTTCCTTTTTCAATTCATGATATTAATTTTTGACCTATTATTGCAGTTGGAGTAAGAATGCAAAGCACATGGGAATAAAAGTATTCAACATCTTTTATTCATTAATGCAATGTTTTCTGCTTAGTACTTTAAAAGCTTCAGTGAATAAATGTAAAGTCTATCTAAAAGACAATCAAGAAATCAAAGACCATTTAAGTGAGGCTGCCATGGGTTAGGAATGAAAAAAAAAATGCTCAGTTTTAGTAGTGAGGAAGAGAAATAGGAAAATTTCTTAAAAGTCACCTGGTTTGGTGCAAAGAACATGAGCTTTAGAAGGTAGTGGGAGAAGGTGCATCACATTTGAGTATCTGTAATATTCAAGGCACTATAGTAGTTAGTGCCTCTACCTAACGTCAACTCTCTGATGGAGGTACAATTAATCCTATTTTATGGAAGCAAAATTGAGTCTCATAGACTCAGTATTTGCCTAGGGTTGCACAGCTAGTACAGAGCAGAACTGATTTATTTTTTTTAAAGATTTTATTTATTCATTTTATTTGAGAGAGAGAGAGAAAGAGAGAAAGAGACTTTGATCCAGGGGAGGGGTAGAAGGAGAAGGAAAGAACCTCAAGCAGACTCTGTACTCAGCATGGAGCCCGATGCAGGTTTCGATCTCACAACCTTGAGATCATGACCTGAGCTGAAACCAGGAGTCCAATGCTTAACTGACCGAGCCATCTAGTTGCCCCAAAGTAGGACTGAGAATTAAAGTATGATTCTAAAACCCATGTTCATTGTAGTGTATCAGCTATAACTAGAGTTAGGTAGACAGGTTTGACTCCAACCTTCAAAGCTACTAACTTATACCTGTTTCATTTGATAGATTTCTCTGTATATTGATACTGAGTGAAGAATAGTTTTAATATTATGTATTTAATATTATGTATATTTTACCAGAGGGAACTAAAAAATTCTGCCAGCATATGCCACAATTAGAAAATTGAAGACATTAAATATTAGAGTAATTCCCAATAGTCTCAGCAACAGCTAAAGACAAAGAAATGTCATATAAAGTTCTATTTTCTATGATCATTCTGTCTAGACGGGGTCTTTGTTATAGAAAAAGCCTCTCGTCTTTACTACCCAAAGTTGTAATGTGTTATGTAAGTGAAATGCAGACATATCAGTAACCTCCCTTAGAGAAGAATCTTTTTCTCGTGAATGGCTGTGGACTCAGATGAGGTCATCATCAATGAAGATACATAGGAACCGCATTTGATTAGGGTTATGGAATGGTATAAATTAAACATGATACAAATTCTGGAGAAATCACATTGAGGTTACAACACTACATTGAGGGCATTACATAATCTCTGCTTGGGCTTGGCTAACATTTGCTCACTTCTTGACTTCATATTTAATCTGAGAAATCCTTGAGGGGAATGTTCTTAGCCAGGGGCCTCATTCTGTGGAACTCTTCTCTGTAAAGTCTAAGAAAGTCTTCCAAAATATTACCACTTCTGCAGTTCTGGACACTTCAGCTACCTGATTGAAATCTTTATTTAGTCCGAATGTCAGTCTTTTTAAGAGGTTAATTTTTTGGTTTGGCTTTTAATCAGTTTTGTACAAAAACATATGGACTGTCATGGGGTTGGTTCTGAGAGGAGAGATGGAGGGATGAGGAATATATTCTTTTCTGTTTTCATGTTGATCTTCAGTATCATTGCCTGCAAATTGAAGGACTTAGACTACATAACTGGTTCTTAACCTTTTTGAAGCCAGAGCCTTCTTTTAGAAGCTGATGGAATCTATGGATACTCTTCACAAAAACAAAAACAAAAACGAAAACAAAAACAAAACATACCTAGCTTCAATTTTAAGAGGTTGACATACTACTTAAAGGACTCTCAGGAACCCAAGAACCCCTGGTTGGAGAATCTTCAGACTCAATGACCTCTTGGGTCCCTTCTGGTTTCAGATATTATATTGTTCATGTTTCTGTGATGATTTGGATGATTATTATGATGCTAGTAAAGATGGGATATGAACCATTTAGGTAGATTTAACTTTTATAGCTATAAATGACAAAACACCATCGGATAATTTCCTTCTTTTTTTTTCCCCAACAGAATTTCTGAATCATGTCTGCTCTTTAGAATCACCTGGGGGAGCTTTTAAATATTCCAATGCCTGGCCACACCCCAAATCACTTAAATCAGGCTCTCTGGAGGTGGATTCCGGACATCAGTTTATTAAAACTCCTCAGTTGGTTTCATTGTACAGCCAGTTGAGAGTCAGTGCTCTGGCAGGATTAAAACATCTTCAGAAGTTCCAGATAACAGGAACATCAACCACCAGCTGAAGATGAAAGGACATTCCATTCTTTCTCTGCTTTCAAATGTCTGGTACTGAATACTGTTTTTCCAGCTCAAAATAAGGGTTTGAAAACTCTTGTGTGTAATCATGCCTCCCAATGTGTTATGATCTTGTCTAAGCTGGGCAAGTGTTACAAATTATAAATGGCCTTCCTGGTACTGTATATAGATGTGGGAAGGACTATATTAGGACATGCTCTACTCTGCCACAAGCACACATCAATAGAGATTTGTTTTCAACATAAGAACAATTGCCATTGTCATATTCCGAACTGTGTGCAAATTGTTTTATTATAAACTCACTGTTGGTCCCTATTTAACTGGGAAATCATTTGTTCTAAATTTATCTATTCTCTCTGCATGGCATTGACATTTGCTGGCAATGCCAGACTTGCTTCACTTATAAGAAAAAGATTCCATGGAGAACAGGCAGTGCTCTCATCTAACTGATTAATAATCTCTAGAGGATTTTTGGAACTGGCATGTTAACTCTTCCCGCTCTCTGGCTAATTTTGACTTTCACTGAACTCAGAAACACAAACAATGGTTTTCAAGAAATGGAGCGGTAAAAGCGTTTTTCATCAGACCAGCTCTCCAAAGAAAGAATACTCACTGGCAAAGCTTAAAGATGAGAAATGAGATGTGTAATGAAAAGTTGTTTGTTTTCAAGAGTTTTACAAGTCAATTTGGGTCACTTGATCAGCCAGATTTTTATGTCTGTACTAGGCAACCATTACATGTTTTCAGATTGAAAAAAAAATGTCCATCTTTACTCTCCATGGCATCTGTAGTTTGTTGAAACCATCCTTCAATTTAATGCAGACAAAGACTTTCTAAAGTCACATGATCTGTTTGAGTAATAGGAATCCATTAAGATTGAACAGAGATATCCTATATTATAGTGATTTCTCCCTTTGTGGGTTTTATAACTTTCCTACCAAGCTCTGGTGTTTTAAGATGACATTTTGAACATTGGATTTAACTACCTGAAAGCCTATGACACGGAATTGCCAGCAGCCAGCTGGTAGCCTGGAACGACCTTACTTAGTCATGGCTATCTCCTTACTACTTCTTTTTAGTATAAAGATAAACTGCTTCAGGAGGATGTCTTGATTTACAGACATCCTTTTGTTATTTCCTTAGAAATGCTATTCAAATCTAGAACTAAGGGAAAAGTCAGATATAAATCTTCAGAGCCATTAAGTGGCACAATCTGAGTATAAATTTCATGGTACCAGTGAGTGTTCCAGATCTTGATAGTGACTGTTGCTAATCCAAATATTTCCACTGAGGAAAGGACACTCATTAATTACTGGTCTAAACACATGGAAGCACCAGGAAAACCTTTGCTTTAGCCATGGTATGTTTGACTACAAACAACAATGGCATACATATGTTTATGTAATTATTTCCTATGTGTTTCATTTGAAAACTGGCTAAAATTTATGTTGCCCACTCTTGATAAAAACTAAAAGAAGTAAACAATAAAAGCAAAAGGTAAATTGGTTTAACACTGACTTGACACTGGCTATTATTTGGGCTTTGGTTATAGCACAGCATGTAGTAGGGCGTCAATAATAAACATAGAATAAAATTAATGAAAGCGTCTGTAATGTATATTTGAACATAAGAACCATATTTTGAATAGAAGATCATATGTGCTTTTTCTTTAAAAATCTATAAAATTTATATCAAACCTCACAATTTTTATTATGAGTTTTCATGATTAAATTATTGCCCCATCTACTCAGGCTGCTTTTAATATTGCCTTTGTTCATGTAACCATGGCAACATCGTTGGTATCTATACTTCAGGTCCTGGTCTCTCATTCCACAATGGGTCACTTTGCTCTGCGTCTTTCATAACAGAAATCATCTGAGGGCACAGGCAGTCTTGGAATGGGATTATATTTTTCATGTCCTTTCTGTTAAGGGCTGACTTGTGTCCTCCCCAAATCCTCATGTTGAAATTCTAACTCTAGGCCTTAAGTATGTGACTGTATTTGGAGATAGGGTCATTAAAGAGGTAATTATATTAAAATGAGGTCATTGGGATGGGCTCTAATCCAATATGACTAGTATCCTTATAAGAAGAAATTCAGACACAGATATACACAGACGAAGACCATGGAAGACACAGGTTGAAGATGGCCATCTACAAGTTAAGGAGAGAGGCCTCAGAAGAAATGAACTCTGCAACATCTTGATTTCAGACTTAAGCCTTCAGAACAGTAAGAAAATAAATTTCTGTTGTTTAAACCACCCATTCTGTGTTACTTTGCCATATCAGCAAATTAATGCAACTACCTCGATTTTCTAGATTTTTATTCTTCCTTCCCAAGTATCACTGGCCCTTGAAAGTTTGAAATATATTCTAAGCTTCATGTTTATGCAAACTTTCAAGTTTGTTTGGCTTTCCTTGCATCTCCTAGACCACCAATAAATCTGACCATATGATTTTTCCCAGATTACCTCCTTCTCTGATATTAACAGTTGCATATTTCCTAGTTTTTGCAACATATCAAATAGGAGATCTTTTAGGAAGTTACTATAAATCAGAAAGGGTTTGTTTATCATAGTTTTAGCTAAGTCATCTGAAAAGGAATATTTTCCATCTATGACAGGGAGCTGTATCATTTAAAATGGAACTTGGGGAGAAAATACCAAGAGACCTAGATTCATTTAGACTATGAATATGCATAGGCTGTACATTATTATTTTTCTCTCATAAGCTTGCCCATTCTAACATTCCATAGCAATGAAGAAATACAAAGACACTGAAACAGATGATTCAAACTTTGTATTTGGCATGGGATCCGGTGTCCACTGAGATTCAAGTCTGGGGTGTAGGGAATCAAGGTCAGCCTGGTAGAGTAGGAGGCCATCCAAATGCTATGAAGAGTGAAGGAAGCCCAGGGAGGCCTTTGTTTTCCCAATCTTTCTTCAACCCACAAGCCATGGTTCAAAAGGCTGTTGTTAGAGAATTTATGTTTTGGGTCAGGAAAACTTTCAATCATTAAAAATTTCTTCAAAAACCCAAAATATCCTCAGAGGAGCTGAGCAGTATTTGGCCCTATGGTGGTAACGTGATGAAAGTGACTTTATTTAGGGTTATTATTAGTCTGACAAATTGGAAAAACAATTGAAACAATCCTTTCCCTTGGATGATGTTAGGGGCTACTTGAGATCATTCCCTAATTAGGGATTAAAAGCAGTAGCTCTCTGGGGATTTGGATGTTAAGCCTGAACTTAATGTGCCACGGAGTTTAAAGGGTAAGTATGATGATGGGCATATCATGCTCCGTGCATTGAGTAATTTCCAAAGGCTTCATGTGAGGGCAATGTGCAAACAGCTCCGTACAATCATGCTTAATGAGAAATCATATTTTAATGTATAATCATGAAATGGTTACTTAGATAGCCTTGGAAGTCTGAAATTTGTCATGTTCCTATAGAAAGCAGGCACACGTGCAGATATATTCCTTGTCATGCCATTAACCATAAACTTCTGTTAATAGGCACTTCTGATATATTGATAATGAAAGGATGACTAATGTTTCTAATGATGACCCTGAGGCATGACAAAATTCTTAAATGCTTTTTGAATCTTCAAAGAGAATAAGTTACATTTCCCAGCACCCAAATTTATTTTTATCATATTCTAATTCCCTGGGAAGTAGTAGTAATTTGTATATAGTGTGACACATATATTCAACATGGTAAATGCAAAAGTAGGGGCTTTGGAATCAAACAATTTGATTTATATCATGGCTCTTCATGTGCTAGCCCAGTGATTTCAGAAGAGTTCTGTAACATCATTCACCCTTGGTCTTTGGATCTGAAAAATGGACATAACAATATCTACCTTGCAGAACGCTGTAAGAACTAAATGATGTAAAATAAAATGGAACATGCTTGCCACATATAGGTGTCAAAAATGTTTAATTCCTGTTGTCCTTGTCTAGCACATTAGTCAAAACACTCCATTTGCTGACCACATCAGATAAAGAATTTGCTATCCATCTAAACAGATTAGAGGCATGGAAAAAAGATTGCAATAAGAATAGTAGGAGAATGTTCCGTTGGAGGTGGGGCTGCCTCTTACCTAGGCTTGTTGTCAGGGTGCTGGCTGCTGTGGCTTTAATTTGCAGGCTTATTTTCTTTAGGATAATGAATTTTTATTTAAATTTGGTGAATTTCCTTTGAGCTCCTTTTAAGTCATCTGAACACAGGAAACACTTTTTCATGCTTTTAGAGTTTTTCTGATTGACTTTGTTCTCCAAAAAGGGCTGATTTTAATATTCTAAGTGATAAAAAGTGCCTTTGACACGATTGAAGCAATTTAATTAGTAAATCCGGAAATTATAAAGGATTGGAAATCACACCCTCCATCCTTTTAATAAAACAGAGTAGTGCAACTTCTGATAGGTGCATACCACGTGTTGAAAGAATTCTGTACCACACACATTGAAAGAAAGGAAGGAATTGAGAGAACTTTGTGAGAGACCTACTATGGGAATTACATGACTAGGCAATTATGTGATCAATATACCTGGTGGATCAAAACTTCTGTGGTTTCATAATAACTTAGACAAACTACATGTTAATCATTTAAAAATGCAATATAATGAAATCCACACATTGAGATCAACATATTAAGTAGGAAAAAGGGGCTAGCATAATCGTGAGGCAGTCAAAATTTTGAATTAGTTGACCTCAGAGTATTTTAATCTTGGAGTAAGTAATATACAAAGGATCATTTAATGTTGTAGCTAATAGGACTTTTAGTGTCAGGCCGTCCATCTCATGATGATAGCGTATGAATTATTTCTAGGCAGTTTACTGTGAGTACTCACCTATAGTATGTCATCACTAAGCAGGGAACATGGCTATAACTGCTAGGCATAAACATAATAACATGTTCAACTGTAAAACTATCTACAGTATATAAATACTGATGCTGTACTCAAAAGCACCATCATTTTTTATTGCCTTGGTAATGGAGTGTTCCAGAGAGACATGTATATGGATGATTAGTGATTGGTGGGTTTTGTTCTGGTATTTTCAAATGTTAAAGAGCAACCTTGATCACTAGCAGTTGGAGGAATCAAAGAGTAGCTGATTCCTCTCAAGAAAAACGAATTATAGGGTCAAACTCTGATAATGTTTCATTATCATAGTTACCTACCTAAATTGTAGGTAATGATAAGGAATATCAACAAGTCCACTTCAAATATGGTAGGTAAGAACACAGACTTGTACTAATATTACTAATATTAGGGCATTATTATAAGAATTATAGTGTAGTTTTTACTCATAATGGCAGTTTATAAATAATGGGGATAATTGGGTAATTGGATCTTTTCCAATATTATTTTATTTTATTTTTTTTTTATTTTTATTTTTTTAAATTTTTTATTTATTTATTAGTCACACACACACACACACACAGAGAGAGAGAGAGAGAGAGAGAGAGAGAGAGAGAGAGAGGCAGAGACACAGGCAGAGGGAGAAGCAGGCTCCATGCACCGGGAGCCCAATGTGGGATTCGATCCCGGGTCTCCAGGATGGCGCCCTGGGCCAAAGGCAGGCGCTAAACCGCTGCGCCACCCAGGGATCCCTCCAATATTATTTTAATGATATTTTAATTCAAAATGATAATGCAATGTAATTGATAATAAAGTTTTTGAAATGTAAGATTAGTCACTGGCTGGGTAAGTTTAAGAGACACTTGGTGATTTGGAGAGCTAAAAAGGTCAACCGGAGAAATGAAGAAGCATGTGCACATGGGTTGAGAATCAGAAGAGAATCATACCGATGAGCCAAAGACATAGTAGGTTTTGACCCAATTCTTGTTCACAATGATGTTTCCATGTTTTTGCTTTTGCACTGAACCAACTTTTGCAAGATGTGAGTATTTGGGGATGGAAAACCTTTCAGAGAAACTCTGAAATGGGTGGATCTGTTCTAAGAGTTGAGCAAGTCTTATGAGTCACAAATCCAACTCCTTAAAACTTGATGAGGTCAAGTTGACCTTTGTGACATGTTTGCTGTATATCTTTTTTTTTTTAATCTCTGTTAGACACTGATAAAAGCTAATACATGATTTGTTCATTTGAAGCTTCATTTGTGGTGTCATCTGAGCAGAAAGTTCCTTTCAGTCTTCATTTTTGTTCAGGGATGCCACATTCTCCAATTTCTCATAACTTATACGGAAATTGTGACCACATATAGACTACTAATATTAAAGAAGGTAGCTTTTGACCTATGACTGATGTTTCAAGCTTTAGTATCTTTGTGGTAATTGGTAAAGATCTCAGTTGTAGTCAAGACATAATATGCCAACTATCTTGAGTGTTCTTTGTAGATAATTAAGTTTTCCAATACTGGCAAAATAAAATGTATCATTTCCCCAAATTTCAAAGACTGCACTGAGTTTGGGGCACTGTCAAGAATAACGTAGAGGTCTTTCACACATGTGAGTAGAATGGTGCTGTCGAAACTGCTTCTAAATCACTGTACAATTTTTTGGTACCTCACCTTAAGAAAAGTTACGATCTATGTGTATCACTACTGGCATCTTTGCCCTAGGAACTAAATTCCCTTTAACGTGTAGCTATGCTTCCATTAATAAAGAATCAGGATGGCACATATGGTTTGCCTAGAGCTGGTTGTTTCATTATTTCCTTTCTTTTTTCTTTCTTTCCTCTCTCTCTCTCTTTTTTTTTTTTTTTTGCAATGAGCCCTAAAGCCCTAATTTGCTTCAGCTGCTGTAAATTGGTTTGTAGTAATTTTTACATCTTCATCTTGCATTGACATCCATAAATATAAGGGTATATATTAAGTCCTTAGTTATATTTGTGAGAACCCATGATCTGCTAGGACTAAAGTCTGTGTTAAGGAGACTCTAGGCATATTTCCCCCTGGCATTACACAATAGAAATCAAGAAGGTCTAAGTAGGAATAAACATTGTCCAATTGGGAAGAGATTGGTTTCAGAGAAATAATTAGAGTCTAGTTTATGCACTACAATGCAATTATGAAACATATGATGCTCCATGAAATATATTTATGTTATTTCCTAGAATCCTGAGGGCACTAAAATAACCTGAAGGTAAAGAGAAGGGGAGTAACTTCTTTGTTACTAGGGGCCAGAGTTGACTGTCAGTAAACCTGTGAATTAAGGTAGTATTTATTTTTGGCACCCTCTTACCTCTTCTTTTAGTGTCCCATTTCTCTTTCAAAGTGTTCTCTTCTTTGCTTACAGCTACAATCAATTAAGTTCCACCAGAAGTAGCTGCAAATGCTTTCTATTGCCTTTTTGGAGGGCTTTTTTGCAATTTAGTGAGAGCATTTTGATGACAAAAGAGGTTCAAAATAGAAAAAAGAATGAATTTCTAATGGTGGAATTTCAAACTTCATGCTTGACAGGTAGAGAGAGATACCTGTCAGATGAAATCACTCTGATTACTACCTACTCCAAATGGGCTCAGCTTGGGCAAAGCTGCCCACAGGGATTGCAGCACACGTGCTTTGGAATAGGCAGCCTACAGAGGGGGCTAAAGTGTTGGTTTCTTCAGTGCTGAGCATAGCAGGTCTTAGGTAGGGCCATTAGGTTATTTATCATGCAATTAATGAAAGCCTGGCTATCTTGGCCCACCTGGAGATGACTTGGAGGGCCATTTTATACCCAGAGCCCCTGTGGGTCTGCTGAGGTTGGTAGGGCCTGCATGACAGCTTGACTTCTCCTTCTGCCTATTTGTACTTTCCAGCTCTCTTCTCCAGGTGTGGGCACTGAGGGACCTCTGTAATCAACACCCTGCGTGCAAAACTCTATCTCAGAATGTGCTTCCTGGAGAAGTAAACTACTATGGACAAGAAACTGATTTTCCTCTTCAGAAATCCTGCAGAATTTTCCCAGCAGTGGCGGTGGTGGCCGACAAAGGGGACACTCGGTGCAGGGCAAGGGAGGTGCTCAGGGCAGACTTCCAGCAGTTGAGGAAGAGCCCTCAGGAGAACCAAGTGGGGATGATATGCAGCCCATTTAGAACATGCCCAGGTCCTGGAACCATACTGCCCCAGTTAAAAAAAAAGGGGGTGGGGGGTGGGGCTCTATCACTTACTAGTCTTGTTACTGGGCAAGTTACTTAACCTCTCAGTGCCTCAATTTCCTTATTAGTACAATGGAGATAAATAATAATAATGATGATGTCATGAGACTTAGATGACTTAATATATATAAAAGGCTTATAATGACTCCTTGTAGATAGTATGGGATAGGTAAAAATTTGCCAATAATTAAACTTATTTTTCTGTAAGTGTTCACACTGGGCAGCATTCCACAAAAAAGCAATTTCTAAGGGGTAGTTGAGACTCTTGAGGTTTTTTCTGTTGCTTTCCCAAATCAGTTACACATGTTACCATTGTTATTTAAATCAGTAAACTTTAAAAAAAAAATCAGTAAACTTTTAAAACAATTTATGAGGATACAGTATTAATAGCTTTGATGTTTTCCTCAAATGCTACCTCTCAGTTATTGGTAGTGGTTTTCTGTTGAGTTAGCCAACCACCTGTGCTAGAAGGAAAATCAATGAATGAAAATAGTATATTTGACTCCTGGTTCTTTTAGCTCATTTCAAAGGATTTAGGAGACTTGTGAATGTACCTTCTTTTCTTTTTTTTTTTAAGCTGAAACCCATGTTTTAATCACACTTCCTTAGTTATTACCCAGTGTCCTTTTTGTGTTCTAGGATCCCATCCAGGATACTATATTACATATAGTTATTATGTCCCAGGCTCTTCTTCACTGTGACAATTTCTCAGACTTACCTTGACGGTTTTGAGGAGTGCTAGTCAGGTATTTTTTAGGCCGTCTCTCCATTGAGATTTGTCTCATGTTTCTCTCATAATTCCATTGGGGTTATAGATTTTTGGAAAGAAGATTACAAAGTACCATTCCCAACACATCATCTCTCAGATGTATACTATTAACATAAATCATCACTATTGATGTTCACCTTGATCACCTGGCTGAGGTAGTGTTTGTCAGCTCTTTCCACTAACATTCTTTTGTCCACTTTCCAAATTCTGCTCTTTGGAAGGATGTTGCTATGTATAACCCACAATTAAGAAGTGCAGAGTAACGCTTCATCTTCTTGAGGATGGAATATCTATGTAAATTATTTGGAAATTTTTTGCAGAGGAGATTTGTCTCCATTTATTTTTTCCAAAATTTTATTTATTTAAGAGAGGGAGAGTAAGAAAGAGGGGGGTGGGTGGGGATCACAAGCAGTGGGGAGGGGTAGAGGGAGAGGCAAACTACCTTCTGAGCAGGAGCCCGGTGTGGGACTTGGTCTCAGAACCCAGGAGTCATTACCTGAGCTGAAGGCAGACTCTTAACTGACTGAACCACCCAGGTGCCCCATATTCTCTCTCATTTATTCAATCATTTATTTATACCAATATGGATTCATGGATATCTGTTTTATATTTTGGATTATAATCCAATTGTACTTCATTTATTTTGTTGCCCAAATTTATTTTCATTTTTTTAAAGATTTATTTATTTTGTTTTAAAAGATAGACTTATTTATTTATTTAGAGAATGTGTGAGGTGGGGAGGAGCAGAGGGATAGGAAGACAGAGAAACTTCAACAGACTCTTCGCTCAGCATGGAGCCTGATGCAGGGCTGGATTCCATGACCTTGAGATCATGACCCCAGCTGAAACCAAGAGTCCAATGCTTAACTGACTGTGCCACTCAGGTGACCTTATTTATTTATTTGAAAGAGGGAGGTGGAGAGAGAGAGAAAGAGGGAGAGTACGAGCAGGGGGAAAGGCAGAAGGAGAGACAAAGCGTTCCAAGCAGACTTCTTGCTGAACATGCAAAGCTTGGCATCTGGCTTTATCCGACAACCAAGAGATCATGACCTGAGCCAAGGTCAAGGTGGATGCATAACCGACTGAGCCACTCAGGTGCCCCTCTTTTCTTTTTTGATTTTAAGACAAAGATGTTTAAGTGGAACTGAGATGACTTATATTTTCTGTGGATTGAAAGTCTCAACCTAGATAGGGAAGATAATGCGTATTGGCAAGTTTTCATTTAATCTCTAGACAACTAGCTAGCATTTTTAAATAAAGATGATAGCTTCTTTTAATTGGTAATATTTCTTACTGAATTAGGATTACTTACTGAATTGTTTTTTCTCTGGAGTTCCAAGGTGTTGCCTATTTAACTTGAATCATATTTGAAAGTGGCTTTCTTGGTGTGCAGACATTTTTATTGTTTGGAAAAATTCAGTAGCTTAGGCCTCAGTAAATATTAGGGTAATAATTATGAAGTAGTATGATTGAGTCAGTTATCACCCAGGGGTGACTTAAAGTTCAATGTTAAGAGGAATGTGTATGCATTTGATTATGCTTAGGACAATTAACTATTTTAAGCAGCCACTTTAGAAAGTATATTACAAACACTTCATTCTAATCACAGTGATACGACAATTCTGACACAGTCTACACACTTGAACATTTGTGTATTGGTAATATAGAGAATATGTGTATTTGTAAGTGACCCAGGTGGTCACATTGCCACTTTATCAATATCAATTTTTACTGCATATCCACAAGATTTGTAGAGCACCTTCCAATGCTGGTTTTTATCAAAATATTTCGAACATAGTGGACAAATATTCAAGGGTATTTAAAATGAAAAGCTATATTCATGGGTATTTAAAATTAAATATGAACGTCTGCCTCTTTGAGGAGAGAAAGCAAAACTCAGTTTGGGCACTTTAGATAAACACAGTTCACTGGCATTATTTAGAAATTATCCGTAATTCTGAGTGGTGAACCTCTTGTGGTTTTGCAGATATTGAGTTAGTTACAGGATTTCAGAGGCCCCAAACATTAATGATAATGTTAATAACATTTACTTTTTTTCGAGTGTCTAAGATGCACTAGGCACTCCTGAGGGACTTTGAGAAGAAAATCTCTAATGATAATTCTGCAAAATTGGCATTATTGCTATTTCCTTCTCATATCTGAAGACAGTTGTCACTCAGAGAGCAGTGCTGTGGCCTTATTTCATTTTTTTCAACACACCAAACTGGTTTCAACTCAGGATCACTGTGCTGTTCCCTTTGCTTTGAATAATCGGCTCCTTCCTAGCCTTTGCATTCCTGTCATTTAGATGTCTACTGGGGTATCGTCTGCTCCTTGAGATCTTCCCTAACTCCCTAAACATCTTATCCCACTGCAGCCTCCCTCTACTCGCTCTTTACAGATTTAATGTTATTTGAAATTATTTTCCTCCTTTATTTATTTTCTTCTCCCCACTAGAGGGAATTTAACCTAGAGGATTTTGCCTTCATGAAATGGGGACTTTAGTCTAGTTACCACCACTGTATCTGAAGTCCAGAGTAGCTGTAAAATACATATTTGTTGACTGAATTAACAGATAAATCCTATAGACCTAGTGAAGGATAGAGCTGGGATTTGAATCCAAGTCTGTTTGGCTTCAGGGTCTATGCACTTTCTGCTCGATCACTTTGTTTTCCAGCTGGGTCTAGTGTTTAATATCTGAATAAATATCAAATATCCAGGCTTGATCCATGATATTTGATCAAAAACACATTTAAGTTTTGGCAAATAATTCTACTAAAAATAAAAGCCGATTGCTTCAAAGATTCCATAATAATATGCTTTACTTTGCCGCTGAAGGAGTGACCCTAGTTAACAGTAAACTGTCATCGTAATTCTAAATATTTGTTATATTTGTATAGACATATATATGTCACAGACTCTGCACCCTTCAAAAAGTGATTCTTTGTTAGATTAATTTGAATTGTTATAGATACATAAAAGCAGGAAAGAAAAAGACTTTGTATTTAAAAAAAAACTCTTTCACAATCCACGGTTTTCACAAATTTGGATTATCCTCCCCAACAGTTAGATGGAATTACTGAGGTTTCACTGAATTTCTAAACTCTTTCTCACCAACAGATGTGTACAAATGTCTCTTTTTTGGGGGTATGTAAACCATCACGATTTCAGGAAATGAGGCCATGGTTGAGACATTTGAAGGAAAACAAAGTGTTGAAGAACAGCTGACTGCATAACTAAGAAATCAATCATTGCCCAGGCTGCTTTATTGGCATAATTGGCAATGATTTATAGAATGATGGCAGGAGTCCAACTGGGCATGTGTATCCTTAATACCATTATAGCACTCTGGCATGGATCTTTGTCAACACGACATAATTGGACTGGGGAAGAAGTTTTAGAGACACCTATTTAAATTAGCTAATAACTAACAAGAAAATATTTTCCATGAATTTGTTTTGTTCAATAGTGTGAAAATTTGTGAGATATTATAATGGAATCCTGAAACAAAATTGTGCTTAAAGCAAATCAGAAAATATGTCTCAAGTGCTTGTGTAATATCTAGTGTTTAGCACATAGCTAATGTGATATTGCTTTATCAACCAATATTGTCATATGAAAAAAAGTTAAGTACAGAAAATAATTATGTCTGTTGAGTGCTTGGGACACAGGAAGGGACTTAGAGGCAGTGAGTGTGCAATTGGCCAACTGATAGATTTGGTTCATTTAGAAGGAGTAATGTAAAGTTTATCTACTGTGCTGCATCTTGTAACTTACTTGTTAAATTTATTCAGGAAAGATGGCTTTAGTGATTTTTCTGGAAACTAACTAGTGGGTTGTGAGAGATAATTAACAAAACTTCCTGTTTCTTCTCTTGGAACAGATGGATATTTTTGAAATGCAGCAGAACACTGAGCTCAGTTTGAGGGCATGCATAGTTGAGTTGCTTCTATTTGTATAATGAGGTGCTACTTGCCTGTATTCCAGAGGTCTACAGCCTTTTATCTGCAGAGTCATACAACTGGTTTCCACGGAACTAAGCAGCTAAATGTAGCAGCCAATATTGGCGTCAGAACCAGACTTTTAAGGACACTGCCCCAAAGCAGCTTTTTCCCCCCTCTTGTTTTTTTCTACCTGATAAAACACATCTAGTCTACCTTACTATCCTAGCTATATGGGTGCCAGCATTTGAAAATGGCCTAGTTCTCTGGGTGGAACTTATTGAAAGGACAGATATGAAGCAAAGGTTCATTGCTAAAATGTCAGGGTTTGGAATCAGTAAAAACAGTTGAAAGACAGGGAGAAAGAGAGAGGACAGCCCATGCACAAAAATTTCCCTGTTGATTGAATATTCAGATGAGAACTGCTCCTTGTGACAAGTCAAGATTTTGGCAAATGCAGATGATTATAGCAGAAAGCGGAGGCTTTTAATGGAGTTTCCATATTTCTGATATTTTTCTTATACCCAAATGGCCAATGGAGGTGTAAATTCTATTGATAACTCTTGAGAGTACATTACATGTTTATAGATTTGCTCTTCATGAAGGGGGAATTTACCATGAAGCTAATAAAGCTTGGCCTTTTATTTGTAAGGACCCCTTCCAAGTTCCAATGAGGGAACTTAGGAATCTGTATGTAATTTTGTTCTTTATTTTCTGAAAGAGTCCCTCCCCTCCCCCAAATGAATAAAGTTCACATCCACACAACCTAGATCAGCTCCTGTTTTTTTTGTTTTTTGTTTTTAGATTTTATTTATTCATGAAAGACCTACAGAGAGGCAGAGACACAGGTAGAGGGAGAAGCAGCCTCCCTGTGGGGAGCCCGATGAGGGACTTGATCCCAGGACCCCGGGTTCACAACTTGAGCCAAAGGCAGACCCTCAACCGCTGAGCCACCCAGGTGCCCCAATCAGCTCCTGTTTGTAAGAAGGTGGTAGAAAGGGCTTTCTAGCTTTTAGAAGATAAATGATTTCTCAATAGTATCTGTGGAAGAAGGAATTTGGGTTGATTTAACCCACTGGTTTTCACTTAACTTGATTAACTAAATGAAAAGCCCAGAGAAAAGGATGGAGACATGTAGAGAGAGCCATGGGATTACCATGAAATTTGATAGGTATTCAACTTCACTGTCACTGAGCAATAGAGATAAATATGACGGGGGCTTACGAATGCTGCTGTTGGTCGTAACTGTGGACTGTGAACTCCTTGAGGGCAAGTTGAAAATGCTCCATTTAGAGATGTTGCTGAACAGTGGTCTCCAACATCAATATCTAAAATAAGCCATAATGGCTCATTTAGATAACCTGGGTCCTTAATTAACTACAAGAGAAGTAGAGCTTAAATTGTTTCAAGCCAAGTGATATATTTCCTCACGTGTGCACTATAATAAAGATTAGGAATACACATTTTGGGTAAAACTCACATAGAGTCTGTTTACTTCCTTATTCAAAAAAATTTGGATAGTATTTTTATTATTCAAAGTCCAAATCCTTACTATGATATTAAACTGTAATAGAACTTTCCAGTTTTCTACCACCCAACACTCCTGCTATCCATGTTCCCTTCTCACCAGAATACACAGCATCTCCAAATATTATGCTCTGTTTTCACACTGATTCCTGAGATTGAATGCTTTTACTTCCTACCTGCCAAGTATAGTATCTTACACCCAGTAAACCTGTATTGAAAGTTTGTTACATTATTACTTCATCTATGAAAAAAAAATCAGAACTTGCTTAAAGTGAGTGTGAAGGATTTGCTCCTATACTGAGCATAATTTTTTATGCTTGTTTCAAGATAAAGCCCATATTCTTTGGTATGGAATACTGGAAATAGTTTTGAAGCTAGTCTTTGCTTTCTTCTCCAGTTTCATCTCTTACCATCTTTGTGCTCATGACTGTCCTGCCTCCTGGCCTTCACACATATTGTTCTTAACACCCGGAATATTCTTTTTATCCCATCTGTCTCAACTTCCTTCCCTTGGCTAATTTGTGCTGGTCCTTTGAGGATCCCTCAGCTCAGGAGTCACCTCCTCCAGGAGCTATCTTTCACCTAGACTCCCCCTGCCGCCTCCATGGGGTTCACTGTTCCTTTTATATGCTTTTATGGCATCTTATGGTTATTCTATAATAGCAATGATCATATTTAGGGGGGAAATTTACAGTTAATTGTATTTTTTTCATTAGGCATAATAGCTCCTGAAGGGTATGATATCTATTTACTGTGGTATCCCTGGACAAAACATAGTGCTCAGCCCAAATATTTATTGAATAAGTATATTTCGGTTATCTATAAACAACTAGTTATGAGAGTTATAGATATAGAGAAATGTGTTTTGTTTACATATCCTCGAGTTCATTAGAAGAAGCCTGCTAAAGTGGAGAAGTGTTACTATATAGCACTTATACTGCCAAAAGTATAAGTTAGATGTCAAGGAAATTCTCATACAAAGTGTAGGCACACATCCCTTCTATCTCTCCTGAGGAAGAAAAAAGCTGTCTCCTGCTGTTACAACTCTTATAGTAATACGTTAATATCACAGTGGGTAACATGTCTTAAAAGAATCAGAAATTGGTCCAAGGACACAGGGAAAATTGCTACTGAAAATCATTTAAGTTTTTGTACAGAGAAGCTTTTATGATATCACCTAAATGAAAAAAAAATGTTTTTAAAGCTATATATCAAGAGCTACATTCTACATGAAAATGAAAAATAACAACTGAAGAAGAAGAATAGCACTCTGTTCACTTTTTTCAAAGAAAAGAAAACCTGGGTGTATTTTGCCCTTTGTATTCTGTTTTCTAGTAATAAAATACTTAAATACTTAAACTTGCGTTTTGGTGTTAAGTTGTACAACATAGCCTTATATTTAAAAATAACACTGCTGAGAAATTGGTACAGTGGTTTTATTTCAACTGTGTCACCCAAGGTAAACTTTAAGAATTCTAGCAAGATGGCAGACTGAACACAAAGATATGGAAATAAAACATAGGAAATACAAAGGAATCAACCAAAATAAAAGGAGGGGTGCCATCTGTAGATGAGCTAATTCAACAAATTTCTAAAAGGTGGAAGGAGAATAGAAGCCTGTTGATGACTTTCATTCCTTTTTTTTTTAATTGAGAAAATGCCAGCCCAGGACACTGAAGCATGGACAGTGACAATGGAAAGAACTGACCCGCCAGGAAAAACCCTAAAGGAACTTTAGTTCTGAGTAAGCAAATACAGTGCATCCATCCAGATATTTCACCCTCATTAGTGGGTGTACTTGAAAGACAGAACAAAGGGAAGGAAATGATCAAAACAATGAAAGAAAAATATCCAGAGTTGAATAGAAAGACACAAGTCTTTGTTTTTAAAAAATCTCACTCAATGTTGAGATGAACGATTGCAAAAAGACGTACACATCTAAACACAGTGACATGACACTTTAGATATCAGGAATAACCAGTATGTCTGAGAGGTTTCCAGAGAGAAAATGCAGGCCAAAAACAAAGGAGTAAGAATCAGGCTGAAAGGTGGCAATCCTAAATGTGTGGGATCTTGAAGACAATAGAGCAATAAATACAAAGCCTACAAAGTTCTGGGAAAAAAATCAGAACCAAACAAAATATTAAGGGAAAAACAGACTTTTTCAAACACGTAAGTACTTGGAACATTTACTTGCAGGCACTCTTGGTTAGAAAATTATAGTGTGCTCTGGAAAAATGAGGATAAATATCCGTGAAATAGAAAAATAGTCATAAAAGAAACTGTGGAACTAAACCAAGAGTCCAGGTAAAAAAAACATTGCAGCATGACAGTTGGGCTGAATGCTTCTGAATCCCCCTGGAAGCATGACTCTGGGAGGAAAGGAATAGATTTAAAATTAGATGAATGGGTTAAGAGCTGATGTCATGAATGACAGGGTGAAGCAGGCATGGTTTTTCTCCTTTAAGAAAATAGAAAAGAGAGTTAGAGAAGGGGAAACAAACAAAAAAACTGTACAGGAAAGTCACAATCCAAATAGGAAGCAAACTCAAATGTAGCATGAGTTTCATCTCTGTAGAAATACAAAAAATAATGCATGTGACTTGCATGTTAGGAATATTTTCCTTTGAGTTGCCTGGGGATATAATATTGGATCTTGTATCACATAGGGTTTGGTTATAAGTAATAGATACCTCCGAGTATCAGAGGCTTAGGGTAGATTTATTTTTCTCTTGCATGAAAGAAGGAACTTTAGAGCTGATATGATGGCTTTCAGTTCCTTGAGGAACCCAGGATCTTTCCATCTTGTTGCTCTGCCAACCTCCACCTATGGCTTCCATATCAAGGCAATTTTCAGAAAAACTCACATAATAAACTATTAGAAGAGGATTCCCCTGGAAGTAGAGCTAGAATAGAGAGGTTAGAGCAGCTATTTCTTTTTTTATTGTAAATATATATACTGAATGAGTATATATATCTGTACTCTATGTACAAGTATTTTTTTGATTAAAAATACAAAGGATGAAAGAATTAGTAAAGGGAAAGATTCATTTCATATTCCTTTAGTTCTAATGCCACCTTCTGAAAGAAACCATGCTGATTGCCTTTCTGAAATGCTATAATCACCCTTCTCATCCTCCAAGAAGCTCTCAGTTCATTATCTTGTTTTTACTTTTCTTCATTAGCAGTTGTCAGTATCTGCAATCTTGAAATTTTATTTGTTTATGTGTAAATTGACACCTCCCCTAACTAGAACATAAGTTCTATAAAGTGAGGGATATTTAAAAAATTGTTCATTTCTGTGTCTCCAAAACCCATAATAGTCCTTGGAATATAGTAGGCATTTCATATATATTCATTGAATAAGCAAACACTCAAACAAATATTTAGAAATTACTAGAATGAGAAGCTGGACAGGAGCTTTATCAGTAAAAAAACCTATAGTTCATAGTGGTATCAAAAAATATTGTAAGAAGTGTCTTAGGTCCACGTTTTACAAGATCACATTCTAGTTTATTGAAGTATTTTTGCAAAATGGTCTTCCGCATTGAAACAACTTTGGGAAATGATACATGATATATACACCCTAGAAGATTTATAATGTATTTCAGTATATAAAAGGTTCTGATAAGAATCACAATAAATAAATAAATTTGCTTAACTTAGCATTGACCTGAAACTCTTTTATCTCATAATAATTTCATTAGGATCTTATAGAACTAGATCTCCATGGAGCATACTTTCAGAAATGCTATTAAATGTGTTAAAGATCATATAGGGAACACTGTATACAAGTTTTGAGGAATACAGAGAAATAGAAATATAGATTCAAATGTGGTGGGACAGTGATCATGGGGTTCTTGTCACTACATGTGGAAAAAAATAAGTGTGCATTTGTCCTATTTCTCTCTCTGGACAAACAATTGTGCTTGGAGAGAAGAATGTTGGGATGGAACTGTATGGCTGACTAGAAAGTGGCTTGTCTCTTTTACACCATCCAGAGGGCCATGCTGTTAGCTACTTACTACACTCAGAAGAAAAGTTCAAGGTTGTGTACTTGTGCAATTTTATCCTTTCATTGTTAAATCATGCACCTTGAAGCACACCAGGTACAATTGAGACTTTATAAGAAGACATGAGAAATTTTAAGGCAATTAGAAATATTTAACCATTCTGGTATACTTTGTACTCCTCCAAAACACTCACAAAGGTCTCCCAATCCTATGTTTATTTACAAAGATTATCAAATGAAGCTAATGTGTTTTTAAATTATACGTCTCTTTGATTTTAATTTTCTTAGCATATGGTGGGGGGTTTTGGGTAACAATTGAAACAGGTAGATACCTTCTAAACTCTGTACAGCTTTATTATTATGTTATACTAATCATAATTCCCAATCATTTTGGTCATGTTTTTTGTGGATATCTATTTTATGGATCATAATTATAGTATGAAGTACTTAATAAGTACTGTTTAAAGATTCTTTTCATTACTTCTAACTTCTGAGGTAAATCAAGATTAGTTTGTCCACTTTGTAGTTTAGGAAGCAAAAATCTTTAGCCATTCCAGTTAAATTTGGTCTATTAAAAATCCACAAAGGCTTTTTCCAATAGCATCACACCTATTCTTAAAGATTGTCATGTTTAAATTTTATTGACTAATTTGCAGATCTGCTAAAAAACAGCCCAGATAAACAGGGATTTCTTATATTTTTCCTACAGTTGGGCCCCCATATATAGAACTGAAGTGGTTGACTTGCTTAAGAGTCAGTGATACTGCTTTCCTGGGCTTTTACATCAAAACATCACGTACATGGAAAAGCCATTTGGATCTTTAGTTAGGGCTCACTGTAGACTGGCTTTGAATCAAATCCTTGACTTGGGTTTTGTGAGGAAATGTCTCAATCTGACCAGTACATATATAGCAAGCCATTTGAGATTCCCATTTTTTCTTGGCCCAAACTGGTTGACTCAACAATTTGGTATGTTCAACCCAATAAAGGTAGAGCCCAAGAACTGTCTTAGCTCTATCTGTCCCTCAGGCAAACTAATCTCTTATGTTAGTCAGCTCCAGCTGCTCTTGATTCAGGTAGCATATTTAACTGTTTCAGGAAAAAGAAATGGTAGGACTTGCTCTGGTGTAAAGTGAGAGTTAATTTTCCAAGTTTGGCAAAATATAAGAAACCACTGTATTTTGGTGGATGAGTGAAAACAGAAACCTAATGGTGTTACCAACTATCAGATGCTTGAATTGGTACTTTTGACTGTTGTGCCAAAAAAAAAAAAAAAAAAAAAATCCCAGGTCTAACAGCTTAAAGAACTTTAAAGAAAAACTTTCCAAGGCCTATCTTGTTTTTCTCTGGCTAAAAAATATTTTAAAATCTGACTTGATCGATGAGTTACATTGTGTTTAACTGTCTAGAGTATGGCAGAAATACTGCTGTGCGAATTCCTCCAAATTCACCTGGGTTGCTGATATGTCTGCACATGGGCTTGACACCAGGTTACATGAAATATGACTGTCCTGTCATGCTATTTTAGCTAAACTCCAGTAGGGAAGCATCAGAAACATCAGTATTTTTGGTCGGCCTTTCCTAAGTTTTGGTCACAGAAATAAATGTTTCAAAGTTCCTCAATAAATTATTATATACCTTTAACTCCATGAAGGCTGGTAGCTCCCCAGAACAAATCTGGTTGTGTGGGATGAAGAGTAGAGAACAATGTCCCTTGTTGTTGAACAAGAGAATGGTATGATCAGATCTCTATGGGAGAAGCGTGAATAATAGATCAAGCAGTGTGGCAAATTGTATTTTACAAAGATGGAAGGAACAATATCTTCCCTACAACCATGCCATGCCCCAACCAAGAGGTAGAGTACACATTCCCCTCCCCTAGTTCCTCATCCCCAGACTTTGAAACTGGGTGGGTCTTTGAAACTGTGATTACGTAGATCAATAGAGTTTGGTGAAAACGACAGTCCATGACTTCTAAGGATAGGATATAAAAATGTCATGCCCTTCCCTCATAGGGCTCTTGCTCTTGGAATCCAGACATCATGGTGTAAGGAAGCCCAAGAAACCCATGGAGAGGCCCACGAAAAAGAAGAACTGAGGCTCATTGCCCAGGGTCCTGGTCTAACTCTAGTCAATAGCCAGCACCAATTGGCTAGTATGTGGGTGGACATTGTGAAAGTAGATCTTCCAGCCCCAGATGAGCCATTATAACTGGTGCCACACAGAACCACAAAGAGCCATCTTCAGTGAAGTCCTGACGAAATTCAAGATTCATAAGCATAATAAAGAATTATTATTGCTTAAAACACTATGTTTTAGGGTGATTTGTTACATAGCAATAGATAACCACAACAGCTAATTTGAGTCAGCCTTAATTGAGGTACAGACAGTACAAAAGGAGCAAACTATACCTCCTCTTCAATATAGTTCCTCCTTTGCTTTCTTTCACTGGTCTAAATCATCCCAGTTCCTTTTGCCTTTCCTTTTATCACCTACTTCTTTCTCATTGTTTTGATTACTCTTCCCTAAATCCCCTCTCAGGTTTTAAGACCCCAAGCTAGACACATTATGTTAATAAAGGCTTGATTAAAGCTGAGAGTAATTAGAGGATTAAGTGTAATTCCTACATTCTATTATCTTATTTATAGAACTTGATGGCAGGCTCTAAATTTTAACAGCAAGTGCTGAATTTAGGACTTAACCTGACACTGAGTTCCTTCCGACTTTAACATTTTTTGTTTAAATTAAATATTGCCACCGTCTAGAAAGTTATACAGGAGACTACAACAAACACCCACCTGGTCTCTCTTGTATCAACTTTTAACCTTCTACTGTTTTTGCTCTTGATTAAAAAGATTATAATAAATTGTAGATACAATTGAATAGCCCTGATGCTGTTCACTCCCCCAGGAAAAAAGCTTTTTTTTTTTTTTAAGATTTTATTTATTTATTTATTTATTTATTCACTCATTCATTCATTCATTCATGAAAGACACAGAGAGAGAGGGGCAGAGACACAGGCAGAGGGAGAAGCAGGCTCCATGCAAGAAGCCTGATGTGGGACTCGATCCCAGGACTCCAGGATCATGCCCTGGCCCAAAGGCAGGCGCTAAACCTCTGAGCCACCCAGGGATCCCAAAAACTACTGTTTTAAATGAGTTGTTCATCATTCCCATTTATGGGAATGTATAAATATTTCATACAATTATGATACATGCATATATCAATAAATAGTATATAATATTGGCTTGTTTTAAACATTTATTATAAATGAAATTTTTGCATATCCTTCTGCATCTTATTTTTTTGGGTGTATCCATTTTAGCTCCTGTATGACATTGTGTGACTATAACCATAATTAGTCATATTCACCTTTGATGAACATGTAGGTAGAATCAGATTTTCGCTGTTTACAGGTCATGCTGTAATGCATATCTTAGTACATATCTTATGTACATTTGAAGAAGTTTCCACAGGGCTATACCTAGAGGATGAATTGCAGAGTGTTAAGGATACACACAACTTCAGCTTTAGTAGATATTGACAAATTGCTTCTTTTAATGTGTTTCTGCCAATTAAAGTTTCATCAGAATTGTTGAAAGTTCTTGCTCCTTCAAATTCTTACCAAAATGTGGAATTATTAGACTTCCTAATTTTTGGCAATCAAATGAGTATGAAATTCAATTTAATGAGTTTTACATCTCATTGATTACTAAAGCTGTAAAGTATCTTTTGTACATTCATAGTCTGTCTATTTCTCTACTGGATTTTTGTCCATTTCCTATTCATTTGTAGGATTTACATACAAATCTTGTATATTAACTTTTTGTTAATTATGTGTGTTGCAGATACTTTCTCCCAGCTTCATAGATTGCATTTTAACTTTGTTCAGTGTCCTTTATTGAACGGAAATTTTAAAAATTGAAAGTCAAATTTATTTATCTTTTTCTTTATGGTTTACATTTTTTTCTGTTCCTACTGAATGAGTCTGTTCCTTTCTGGAAATCATTAAGTATCATCTCTATTTTATTTTCCTCAAATGTTTTAACCATTTATTTTTTACATTTGGACCTTTCCTTCTCTTTTTCCAATTTATTTTTGATCTGATGTGAGGTAGGAATCTTTTTTCTTTTTTTTCTACCTGGATAACTCACTGGTCTTGACCTTGTTTTCTGAATTGTTACTCCATCTGCACTGATCTGTAACACCACCTCAGACATAAACATTTCTATGTAAGTGTTTGTTGATTCTGGTCTCTTTTATCTGCTCTCTTGTTCTATCTGTCTAGACTTGTATCAAAATCACACGGTCGTAATTAATAAGTTTATTCTCATGTGATAGAATAAGTCTCTCCACCTTATTTTTCAAAATTATGTTAGTGATTCTTGGCTTTTTCCTCTTCTCTGTGAATTTTAGGATCAGCTTGTCATGTTATTCAAAAATACTCTTTGGGATTTTGATGGAATTTATTTGTGGTAAAATTAACATCTTTATAATTCTGAGTCTCTCTGTTCACGAGCGTATTCTATCTCCATTTATTTAGGTCTTTTTTTTGGGGTCCCTGTATAAGGTTTTATAATTTTATCCATAAGTAGAGTTGGTCCTCATTATTTTGGATTTCAATTTGTGAATTCATCTACTTCCTATAATTTATTTGTGACCCTACATCAATGCTCACTGTGCTTTCATGGTCATTCACAAACATGTGCCGAGTAGCAAAACATTTGGGTTGACCAAGACACACCTATGTTCCCAGCTGAATTCCAGCAAAGTGATGTTTTGTTTTCTTGTTTTAGGTCTTATATTGTAAACATCAGTATCCTTTCTGCAGTTTGTTTAGTGTTATATCTTTCATACTTTGGTGTTATTTTTTTGTGATTTTAACTGTTTAAAATGGCCCCCAAGCAGAGTGGTGAAGTGTTATGTAGTGTTCCTAGGTGCAAGAAGGCTGGGGTGTGCTTTCAGAGAAAATACATGTGGTATATAAGCTCTGTTCAGGCATGAGTCATAGTGCTGTTGGCTGTGAGTTTAGTGTTAATGAATCAATGATGTACATTAAGTAAGGTCTTTTAAAACAGAAACACACATGAAACAAGGTTATATATGGATCAGTCAGTGAATATGCGACCGGAAACTTGCAGGAACACTACCTTGTATTTCCCATAGGAGCAATGGTTCAGTATTTGCTACTTGACTGTTTGTGGCAACTTTATAGAACATAATTACTATAAATAATGAGAATCGACTGTATCCTAAACATTTTTTATTATATTTATTCCAAGGTACCTTATATTTTATATAATTGTAAATAGTATCTGTTTTTACATTATATTTTCTGTTTTCACTGGTGTTGAGTATATTGATTTTGGTATGCTGATCTTGTGTCCCAGCTTTGTCATTTTACTAGCTGCGTGATCAGGGCAAGTTTATGTTTGCTAGGGCTGCCCTAACAAAGTACCACAAACTGGGTGGCTCAGACAACAGAAATTTATTGTCTTGTAGTTCTGGAGGCTAAAAGTCTGAAGTCAAACTCTTGTCAGGCTTGTGTTCCCTCCCCGCCCCCCCCCCCCCCAAAAAAAAACCCACAGGGGACTCCTTCCTTTTATCTTCTGCTAGCTCCTAATGGTTGCTTGGAATCTTTGGCATTTCTTGGTTTGTAGCTGCATGACTCCAATCTCTGACTTTGTTACTACATGGTGTACTTTCTGTGTGTGTCTATGTCCAAATTCACCTCTTCTTAATGGGGCATCAATCATATTGGATTATGGCCCACCCTAATGATGTCATCTTAAATTGATGATATCTACAAAGATTCTGATTTTCAATAAGGTCATATTCACAGGTACCAGGGGTTAGGGGTTCACCATGTCTTTTGAGGAACACAATTCAACCTATAAGCTATTTTATCTTTCTGTACATCAGTTTTCTTTGGAAATAGTAATTGTATTATTCTCAATCTAATTGTATTAGATTAATTACTATTATTAGTTAATAATATATGGAAAGTACCTGAACTGTACCTTGCCCACAGTATGAATACAATATGTGTTAGCTAGTTAGGGGTGCCTGGGTGCCTCAGTCACTTAAGCATCTGTCCTTGGCTCAGGTCATCAACTCAGGTCATTCCATCTCTTGGGATCAGAGCCCCAAGCCCCTGCATCAAGCTCTATGCTCACCAGGGAGTCTCTTTCCTCTGCTTCACCCCTTGCTCCTTCCTCTCTTCTCCCCCCCCACCCCACCCTTGCCCCTATGTGTGCCCTCTCTCTTAAATAAATGAATAAAATATTTAAAAAAACAATAAAAGTAAAAAAATGTATTAGCTAGTTAAATTACTTTTATCTAACCACTTTTTATTTTTTTTTTATTTTTTTTTATTTTTTTAAATTTTTTTTTTTTTAATTTTTATTTATTTATGATAGTCACAGAGAGAGAGAGAGAGAGGCAGAGACACAGGCGGAGGGAGAAGCAGGCTCCATGCACCAGGAGCCTGATGTGGGATTCGATCCCGGGTCTCCAAGATCGCGCCCTGGGCCAAAGGCAGGCGCCAAACCGCTGCGCCACCCAGGGATCCCTCTAACCACTTTTTAAACTCTGTTCCTCATTTCAATAGTTTGTAGATTATTTTGAATATACTCTATAGATGATCATGTTGTATGAAAATGGCGATTTTGTCTTTTCCAGTCTTTATACATTTTATTTTCCTTTCTTACCTAATTATTGTAAGACCTCCATGACAATATTTTATAAAAGCAGTGATAATAGGATAGTGGGCATCTCATTTTGTTTGTGATTTAAATGGTAGTTATTTTATAATTTTATCATTAAATATGATGATTGCTATAGGTTTATAATGATGTCCCAGGTTAAGAAAGTTTATTTCTGGTCATAATTTTTAAAGGGTTTTAAAAAGCGATTTTATTTATTTATTTGAAAGAGAGAAGAAATTGAGAGAGAGAGAGAGAGAGACAGAGAGCAAATGCACACGCTCTGCTGAGCAAGGAGCCCAATGCAGGGGATCCCAGGGCCCTGGGGTCATGGCCTGAGCAGAAGGCAAACACTTAACTGACTAAGCCATGCTGTGGCCCTAAAGGGTTTTAAAAATAAATTTTGAATGAATACTTTAAAATACTTTAAAAATGCATTTCTTAAGATACTTATGTTTTTTTTTTTTCCCCTTCAATATCAAGTACCAAAGGACAGGAATCAGGAGCAAAAGGAAGTTTGGGCTATGGGTCAGGAGTAAAGTAGAAACTAGTTGGAATCAGACTGGGTCAAGAACAAGGGAAGAAACAAATTGCATTCAAAAGACTGTCTTATTTTGCAGGTGCAAAGTATATGGGTGTGGAGGACTAGCTTAGAGTTGGTAATAATAATTAATAATAATAACAGCAACATTATAATAGTTAAATTAACATTCCTCACCAAATCCTTTCAATGCAATTGAAATAAAAGGACATACATTTCCTTTTGTAGTTTACAAAGTACAGTTATTTTGTGAGCTCTAATGAAGAACTGGCATAAAAAAATTCTGAAACAATGAAGGAAAAGATGTTTACAACACTTTGACCCAGGAGACAGTATAATTCCAATTTCATGCTTAGTCACGAAATCATCCTAAATAACTTGTTGAAATTCAATATGTAGTGTGGTATAAATTCTATAGTGGGCCAAGTCCTCCCCAGTTCCTCAGGCTCCCTGGGAAGGCTGATCATTAACCAGCCTCCCCGCCCGCCCCCCAACCCACTTCTTTCTCCTAATCAACTAATTTTTATTGTTATTTGAAAGTTTGTTGCACTGGGATAAATCATCTTTTTGGGACACAGACAAGGTGCAAACCTGGCTCAGGTCCATATAAAACATTCTGAAACCTGCTTGTGATGAGTGTTTGGACAGGCTTTGTAGCTGATGTATCTCTTTAGATGACAACTGGGTCCTGGCCTGTACCTCTGCACTCATCTTTTGTTTATACCATCGATGACTAATCTCCTGTTGTTTACACCTTAGGGGTTGCCTCTTGACTTCAAACCCTCAGAGTGAAAAAAGCAGAGGGGAAGCAAGGAGCTCATGGTATCTGGAATCATTTTGGAGTTTCTGTGAAGTGAGAAAAACTCAGCACTGTTTACTTCTCTACTCCTGAGCTATAAATCCTAATTGTTGGCAGTGGAGTTATCTAAGATTGAAGGCAATAAATGCAAAAATCAAAAGGCAATTTAAGCATGTTTCTGGTCAGGTTTGAAACCTGCTTCAATAAGTTCCAGTGGGAAAAAAAAAAATAAGTTCCAGTGGAAAAAAGAATATTTCTATCTGCTTGTTTTTCAGGTTCCTAAAATGACCTACAAAAAAGTAAATGCTAAGTAAGAATTATAAATTACATTGAAACTGTCTTCTCATTTTCTCCCTCATTCCTTCCTTCTTTCCCCTTCCCTTTTTCCCCACCAACACATACCTTGTAGGTGTCCATCCTATATATCAGAGACGATGGTAAGTACCTAGCATGGTTTCTAGTTTATAACAAGTACTCAGTAAGTGATTACTATCCCTAATGAGAACATGACAAGTTTTTTTTTAAAGATTTTATTTATTTATTTATTCATGAGAGACACGGAGAGAGAGGCAGAGACATAAGCAGAGGGAGAAGCAGGCTCCCTGCAAGAAGACCAAAGTGGAACTTCATCTCAGAACCCTGGGATCACAACCTAAGCTGGAGGCAGACGCTCAACCACTGAGCCACCCAGGTGTCCCAGAGTATCACAAATTTTGGTGTGATTTGTTAGCACCTATGGTGAGCACCAAGGAGAGGCTTCATTGTGATGCCTTTTTGTGGTCAGAAGTTGATGTTTGTGATAGTGTAGTCCATTGGTCAGAAAAATGGCAACAATGATGGTACACAAAACCCAATTTCTAGTGGCATTTCTATAGGAAGGGTGAAACAAAATCTTTCCAAAAGCCTTGATTCAAACATTGGGCTAATGAGGACATGTGGCCATAGATGATTTGAGGACTGTAAAAGGTTAATGGGTTCCTATTTAAAACTCTATGTAAAGAATTTTTTTTTCCAGTTTGGAGGACTGCTTTTTCGAAGTTCACACACAAATTCCTTTTTTTATAGCGGGTAGGCTGCCTTTCTCAGCTGCACACTGTCATTCCTAAACAATCCCGGAGCTAAAAATTTTAAGTGCTGTCACCCAAAATTGCTAGACAGAACTTACTCTTTAATTTGTCTGTCACTCTGTCTGTCACTCCCCTTGCACTCTATGGTGAGGCATTGGTTCAACTGTCATATCTTGAGTTCCTTTACAGTGAAAAGAGAGGGCCTGTTTTACTCTTGCAATGGCCAGAGTGGTCACCTACGACTGTGCAGGGCTATTTTGATCTAAAACTTGGAGGGGGAGGGGTGCATCCTGCTGACAAAGTGCAAGTAATGTAACAAATCCTTATTCTTTTTACATGCATGATCTCTTACCTCAAAACTGACAATTAGTAGTAAAGACTCAAAAACTGAGAAGCAATGATGGGGATAGATTTAAAAACTGGTCACCCCAACCTTTTATTATAGTTGTACTTTAAGCAAATGACTTGCTGTAGTGCCAAGCTCGGTAATGCTTCACAGAGGCAGGTGCATTTGGCTTTCTTGAAAAGAAGATGTAAGGAACTTGCACAAATCAATGGGTGGGAAAGACCGTTAAATAGCTAATTACTCTTCTTGACTTTCACCTATTTGGTGTATCTAACCGGGAGGAAAACATTTGGAGGGGAATAATTTACTCTGTTCACCTTTTTCTCACTCTCTGAGCATGGAATTTCTGGAGGCAGTTAGCTGGTTTAACTATGGGCATCCTGCTTGGCATCCACATTTTGGATTTAACGCTCAGTTATGTGCTGCTAAAGGATGCTACAGATTCCAGAGGGGAAGGAGAGACTGTCACAGTCAAGGCTGAGTTATAAGGTCCCAAGAAGAATCTAAAAGTAAACTTTGGTTTAATCTCTCCCTCCTGAGCTAAATCCTTTGATTATTGTAGGAATTCTTTGGGTGAGGGTAGGGGTAAAGAAAGAGTATCTTCTGCACTCCAATGTTATGATCTTATCCTTTCCTGCTCCCAAATGGGGACCTTTGGTTCCTGTCAGTGTGGAGGCCCACCCTCTTCTCATCTGTGTCAGCCCTGGTACTAGACCACAAAGCACACTCGGTATATACATGGTTTCTTACAAAGACCTTAATAATGTAGGGCTTTTGTTCTATGTACTCTTTGTATATAGGGTTCTTCTATCTGTGATTTTGGCTTTGGACCTGGGGGAAGGGGTGTGGGGCAGATTGAGGATGATACTAGTGTTCTTCACTGTGCTGTTCTAAAACCATACTCTTCTCTAGCCTCTGCCCTAGGGCTCGGGCTTAGCTTGGCCTCTGTGCCTCTTTGATCGCCCCATCCACACTGTCCTGTTCTCGACTGAGCTCACATTCTACCTCCTTGGGGATGCGGAGGTGATGAGGCTGATCTCCAATCACTGTCCATCAGTCAGAGCCCCAGATGGATTTGATTTTGCAGTGAATGCACGTCTCAGGCCTTCATTCTGGGACCTCTGCAACAGTAATATATGCTATCTTTTGTTGTTGTTGTTGTTGTTTTTAAATGAACAACTTGATTTTTAAAGCAAAATAATTCAAGGAAATAATATTAGGAGAGGTTGGAGGACATAAAACATTTTAAATACTCCACCTATTGATGTTTTCATATTTTAAAAAAACATATGTCAACTTTTGGAAATGTGAACAGGGAAATTTCTGGGTCTTCAATCGAAGGGTCAATAGTTGGAAAATACATACCTCCCTTTGCAAAAGTTATTTTTTGGGCAATTCTCTAGGAGTTGGCATTCTTGATTTTAAGTTAATCATCTTGTGTAGAATGTTCTAAAATAGCAGATGATTCCCACAGCTCAGTTTACATTTGTTTCCTGATCTCCTCCCATGTGAGGAGCTCTTATTTTCTGACTGGCTTCCTTTCTCTCCTTCTCCTCAAATTTCAGTTAAAGTCCATTTTGGGAACTTGTGCCTATAGTTTAAAAACTTTATTGATGAGAGGCTTTGCTTTAATATATAATGAATGAATCAGAACTCTATGTCCAAGATGCTTTTTTAAGTGCCGACAAAGTGTTTTAATTTACATACTAAAGTCTTCATTTTGTTCTTAAACCTTTTGGACTTGCTTGATACATTTATCAAGTATGATTCCAAGAGTTCTTACATGGGCAATGTGCAGTATGTGCTTAATAGATAACATTAATAAACTCACACTCAATCACAACACTAAAAGCTACTTCCATCTGGATTTACTGGCAATAAAAAGAGACATTACAGAACTTTGGGAATTTGATCAAGGCGCCAAATACTAGTCTTAGATTACAAAATTGTAGAATCTAACTACTTGGGAAAACAAAGCAAACAAGGACAGACTTTTGGTAAAAGCTTTGCACTGTAGATTAATAATTAATGTGTTAAATGTACTTTGTAATAAACTCTATCATCATGGATTACTTTTGATAGCTAAATTGGCCATGATACCCCAGCGTGGCTTCATTGACTCAGGCTTTCAATTTTACTTGCTAGATTTATCAGGTTAAACGACAATGAACCTATTACAGGGCTATTTTAACTTGTTTAGAAATCCTAATTAATTTAAAAATATTGATGGAGACTGCAAAAACTCTACAAAAATTGGCAAAATTACAAAAACAAACGAGAAGGTCTTTAAAAAAGAAAGTGGCATAATCTACTTTTAAGGTAAATAAGTAGCATTCAGTAGGGAAAAACCTTTCAAAGGAACTAATTAATGTTTTTCATTCAAGACAATGTTGATGGTACACTATCTTATTATTATATGTGGATAATGAAGATGAAAGATTCAGTAAGTTAGTCTAAAAATAGTCAAATGTTTCAGAAACAAGCAAATTATATCTTATTATATATATATTTATATATATAAATTATGTTCATCAACTTTGAGGTCAGAAATCAGAAGTAGGTGTAAGAATTAAATGTCTAGAAGACTGAGAAAAATATCCTTTGTGATGTGTTTAAGTCCAGAACTCTCAGCATTTTTTTCAGAAATTGAATATAAATCCCACCAGAATCCTTTAGAACACACGGAGAATGGCAAACCAAATAGACCATCTCTTAGAAAAGTGAATTTTATTTCCTCAATCTTTGCCTTAACCTTAAGGAAATTGCATTTATTTCTATTTTCATGGGGCACTCCATTTTCAGATGAGGGATATTCAAGGGTCATGCTGGAGTGAAGGTACAGAGTTACTACACAAATCTATAATTCATCACTTGTTTTGAGTCCCGTATTCCCTACCCCCAAGAACAATAATCTCACACACATTTAGAACATTACTTGTTGCAAAGGGTTTTTGTTTTTCAACCATATGATGCTGTTCATTACTAAAAAACTCACACAAAACAACACTATATTTATTACGGGTGTATGTAAATAGATTATGTGAAAAAAATCCACCACTCTGTAGAAGGAATAAAGATTGAAGTCTTCATCTAAGGGGCGGAACCCACAAATCACTCTCACAAATGTATTTCTTTTACCCTTGAAAGACTTGTAAAGTCCCATTTTTATAGGGAAGCTCCTCTCACAAATAGTTGAGAATCTACTCCATTTCAGCTGCTTGGGATATATCAGAGAACAAAGTCCATGACCTCAGAACTGGGACCCTTGTCAGGAATACAGACAAAACATAATAGACATAAAAAACAAGTAGAATAAATAGGATGTTAGAGGACGATAATTAGTACAGAAAAGGAAAAAGAAAAGTTTGCAAGGAGGTGAGTGATTATCCATGAGGTTATTTGGTGAAGAGCTTTCCAAGATGAGAGACCAGGCATTGCATGATCCCCAGGAGGAATGTACCTGTCCTCTCAAGGAAATGCAAGGTGGCTCATGGGGTTGGAGCAGAGATGAAGAAGAGATGAGGTCAGTCAGACAAATAGTATGGACCTCTATAATGTCTTTGGTTCTTCCTTGAAGGAAAATGTGGCACTATTACAGGAGTTTGAGCAGAGAAGGGGCACGATCTCACTTGAGTTTTAAAAGTTACACACAGCTGTTGTGTGGAGGTAGAGTATAGAGGACCAGGTTATCAGGGAGGCCAGTTGGGAGGCTCAGACACTAACCTAGGAGAGGGGTGAGGTGGCTCAGACCCAGGAAGGTGTAGTGCAAATAGTGAGATGTGGACACAATTGAAGCATATTTTGGAGGAATAGCAGACAGGATTTCCTGAGATCAGATGAGGGTAAAAGAGAAGGACATGTGAAGAAAGACCCCAAGTTTCTTTGGCCTGAACACCTGGAAGGAGGGTGTTGCCATCAATGCAAATAGAGGGAAGGCTGCATATAGAACAGGTTTTGTGGGGGAAGGCTGGAATTCAGAGGTGGAGGTACTGAATTTTGATACTGTCTTTAAGTATATCTAGGTCAATGGCCAAGTAGGAAATTAGATGTGAGAATCTGGAGTTTGGGAGGTGAGTCTGGAGTGGATATATGAATCTGCATTTGGGAATTGTCAGCGTGGTGATGGTGTTTAAAACCCTGAGGGGGATGAGACTGCCAAAGTAGTGAGGGTGGAGAGAGATGAGACGATCGGGGACCTAGTTTGTTTTCATGGTGCATGCGTGAAACACATCCTCAGTGAGATGGAACTATATAATTGCAATAATGAGCAAGTGCTCTGAAGGAAAACCTCCCGGGGCTCTGGGGGTGTACAATGATCAGGGTGAGCCTCTTACAGGAGGTGGCCCTTTCAAGGACACCTGAAGGAGAAGTAGGAAGGAGTCAGCTTGAAAAGGGAAGACAGTTTGAGTGAAGAGAACCAGGGTGGAACAGCTGCATGAGCAAACGACCTGGGGCCACCAGGGCCATGGACACACTGAACACATGGATGAGTGTGGCAAGAACTCGGTGTGCCAGGGGGAGAGTGATGTGAAACACAGTTGAAGAAGAAGGCAGGGGCTGGATTGAGCAAGGGGCTGCAGGCCACATGCGGATTTTGAGCTTTTAGGCAATGGGAAGCCATTCAAAATGCTAAGATGAAAAAGACGATAAAACAGTGAATTAAAATCCTTTAGCTGGAAAGAGGTGAATAGTGAAGGGTTTCAAGGACAGTGTAATGGAAGTTTCTATCTAAACATGTGGGAGAAAGGATGAATGAATGGCAAAGTCGCAGAATAGGCTCTTGGGGTACAATGACTAATCAGAACAAGGTGGAATTGTAATATCTAATTTTATGGCTATTTTATTTTAAAAAATGAAAACCTCACAAAAGCTAGAGAGGACTAATAGAAACCAGGTATGGTGTGGCCAGTGATGTGACCCTCAGATTGAGAATTGCATAGTCCTTTTTTAAATTGGAAAGAAGGGTGGAACTGGGCATATAAAATAATGAATGATACGGAGGAGACCAGGTGGCCGGCCCTGTTTGTCCTTTGCTATTATGCTAGACTAGGTCACGGTCAATGACTGGTGACAAGCTGTTTTCCATCTACCCTGAGAATCCAAATCCAAAAAAAAAAAAGCTTCAACTAAGGATTGAGAAGAGGTCAGAGCAGGAATGTTTTCACATTACAATACATTATAATAAATTTTGTGGGTTTGCCTTTTCTGAAAGTCTTTAGAAGCTGGACAATGATTAAAATAAGCTAACTATGGTGAACCTCACTGTGCTTTGCTACTTGCACTGATTAGTTGTAACTGCCCCTAGCTAGGAAACCAATCCGGGAGTGGGGAGTGATGAGACTCAGTTTGCACAAGGAGTTAGAAGAGGGAGTTTGGGGTATTTTGTAGGAAGAGTTACTTGGGGCCATGAGAGGTAGCTACAAAAACAACAGAGTATCCTCAAGGAGTTCTTTGGATTCTCCCACATAATATCCAGTTAAATTTGCAAATTTGGGAGGCAGATTCTCATCTACTTGGGAAGGTACAGAAAAGGGGGAAGGACACAATTCTTCTAGCCCCATGTTTTTGTGAATATGATGGACAGCTAATCCTTAATCAAAGGGAGTATCTTAAAAACCTTTTAAGAACTATAAGATTACTTGACAACCAAATACTAAATAATCTTACAGAAATGTCTTAAAGAACAATCTCATTAGCTCATCCCTCTCTCCCTTCCTTCCTTCTTTCCTTCCTTCCTTCTTTCCTTCCTTCCTTCCTTCTTTCCTTCCTTCATTCCTCCTTCTTTCCAAAGTGGTAATCAAGCTCCTCTGTGCCAGGAGCAGTGCTAATTTTTTTTGTGTGTGTGTGCTAAATTTTTGATTCGTCCTTATCCTTACAGAGTTTCCTCTAGCCGGGAAAGAGCAAATAGTAAACAAGGAAATGAACAAGTTCAATTTGTCCTGTGAAGGTAACAGAGCAGATGGGGAGCTAGAAGTAGTGGATCAGCCTGGGCCCAGGGAGCCATCTGAGATCTCGCATTCAGGGAAGTTTTCTCTGGGGAGTTTACATTCGAGTTAAGACCTGAGGATGAGAAGGGCATAGTCTGAGGCATTCCATCACAGCCATTCACATACTGTGTAGGTCAAGTGGTTTCCACTTAATTTTGTTCTTTTCAAAAATCTTATGTGGTGAAGCCTTTATGTCAGTTTATGATAACTTGTAGAAAGCCTAACACTCCTGCCACTTAAGTTATAGCTTCCATTTACTTGCAGGCATAATTCTTTATCATCTATTTTCAACCATCTTAATGCAAAGGAAGCCTGGTATCTATGACACTAGAGTTCCTAGGACAGGCTTAATAGGAAAAGAATGGTTTGCTAAATAAAATGTTCACAAACAGTTTGCACGTTCAACTGTAGGGGGAGTGAATATTCATAATAGGAAAAATTCCACTGCAAAAAATGAATCCAATGGTTATGAGGGATTTGGAAACTTGGAAATATCATCAAAATATAAATATTGGTATATTACCAAGATTGCATATTATTCTGTATTATTAAATCATAAAAAAACTCAACTTTTACCGCAATCAGGTTTTGAATGCTCAACATTCTCATGCCATTTAACTAGAACAATTTTTCTAGATACAAATGGATATATTAACTTCCATAAAAGTGTTATCTTTTTACAGTATATTTAATTCAGATCCAGTTTCTATTTCCACTAAAATAATTGCTTATAATACACAGACTCGATTTTATATGACTAATTAGAACAGTGTATGGGAAAAAATAGGTTTGCAGGTAATATTGAAATTAAATATGTTAATCTGTACCTCTGTGTGCACATTTTATATGAGCTTTAATTTGCCAAATAAATTATAGTTCTGTGTTTATAAGGTGCCCTTGAAAGAGTGTCCTATTTTTGAGCACTAATACCACGGGGAAACAAATATACAAAGCTTTTAGCTATAGGCTACACTTGCATAAATTAAGGAAAGAGCTGTTGGTTGGTAAGTAGAGCTATGGTATCCTTAGCTTTTTAAACACTGAATTGTTAACACAATTTTTTTAGTATGGTTACTAATATTAAGATAATAAATAATATTTAGTTTCAATATCGCACCCTTCAGCCAGGGCATAAATTCATTTTGAATGCTGTGTTGAATTAATGTATAATAAACATACTGCAGTTTGCTATCAGGAATTCTCAATGAAATGCAGGAAGTCAGTTCTTTGCTTATGCATTAGCACTGCCAGTCTTGCTCTGTTTAATTTTAGCTATTTATAAAATTGCTCTACTGACAGTCCTCTTTATTTTAATGTGATTGTTTTAAGGTTAACCAGAAATGGTATGGTGTGTTTTCTGAAGTAGGTTATAGTGCTGATGTAGGAATATGGGTCCTTAACAAAAATCCCTTTCACAATTAGCCACCTGCAATCAGGACACCCAGCTGCCTAATTGGGTGAATTGTGGGGTTTCCTATGGGGCAGGCAGGGACCTGTGAAGGAGCTGTTGAGTATCTCGGAAGGGAGTTGGAGCCCAGAGGACTTGGGAAAACAATGTTGGCTGATAGAATTAGACTCTGATAGCAGTGGCAGCAATTGTCACCTACTTCTGAGGAAAATGACAGCTGTATTTAAAGTGTTTCTTTATTATTGTCTAATAGGTTGGCTCTTTTTTATGATATTTATTTAAATAACTTCTAGGCCTTTTTCCTTCAAAGTGGCTCCTGGGCTTGGATCGGGCCGGATGAAGGAGTACGGTGAATTCCCCAATAGCACCCTGGTTTGCAACCAAAGGAAGTAGTAAGGAAGCCCTCAAAAAGGATAAAGCTAATATTATCTGTATCAGTCTGCTCGGGTTGCCACAACAAAATACTACCGATTGGGTGACTTAAACAACAGAAATTTGTTGTCCCACAGTTCTGTAGGCTGGAAGTCTAAGATCGGGGTGCCAGCATGGGGAGGTTCTGGTAGGAGCTCTCTACCTGGTTGCAGATGGCCCCTATCTTGCAGTATCTTCACTTGCAGGGAGAATGAGTGAGCTCTGGCATTTTTTCTTATAGGTATGTTTTTTTTTAATTATTATTATTTTTTTGTATAATTTTTTATTGGAGTTCAATTTGCCAACAGATAGCAAGCATAACACCCAGTGCTCATCCCGTCAAGTGCCCCCCTCAGTATGTTAATGCTATTGAATCAGGGCTCTACTCTTATGGCCTCATTTAATCTTAATTACTTCCATAAAGGCCTCATCTCCAAATACAGTCACATTGGGAGTAAGGTTTCAGCATTTGAATTTTGAGGGGACACAATTCAGTCCACAACATACTCTAAATTATTTAATATAGGTTTTTTTTTTAAAGATTTTATTTATTTATTCATGAGAGACAGAGAGAGAGAGAGAGAGAGAGAGAGAGAGAGGCGCAGAGACACAGGCAGAGGGAGAAGCAGGCTCCATGCAGGGAGCCTGATGTGGGACTCGATTCCAGGTCCCCAGGATCACACCCTGGGCTGCAGGCGGCACTAAACCGCTGTGCCACCGGGGCTGCCCTAATATAGGGGTTTTTAAATAGGAGTTTTTAATAGGGTTTTTAATATAGGGGGTCTAAATGGGTTTTTTTTTTTTTGTGCCAAAGAGCCTCTTGGCAGTTTGGTAAAGCCTATGGACTCCCTCTCAGAATAAAGTGTTTAAATTCATAAAGTAAATTACGTAGGGTTACAAGGGAAACCAACTATATGGAAAGGCAGTTAGCAAAATCTTAAAACATTGTGATTTAGAAATATGTTTCTTTTTTATTAACACATTAGTTAATATGCTCTAGCAGTTTGTCTAATAACTACCATAATTTTGATGTAGTGTTGGGTAAAAACGATATTTTGAAATATTTGCAGTAACTATGATAGAAATTGAAAATGTTAGTGATTTTTTTTATTGGTGACAAAATCATAGGTAATACCATTGTGAGCAGTTTCCAACATCTGTAATGGAAGGAAATGTAACTTTTTAATCAGAGATGTGGAGATAAAAGTAAAATTTTTGTTTTTATCCAAATTCAAAGACTTTCTTGTGTGTATGGACCACAAGTTAAGGACTCCTGGATACGTCACTTTTTGAGATGTGTTTGCAATTTTAAAATCTGTTTTTATATTAGTAGTGCTTATAATTATAAAAATATGTCCGCTATTATCATACTTAACAGAATTATTCATAGTTTTTGTTACTTTGTGGAATCTGGCTTTAAAGAATATTCAAAAAGTTGTGGTTTTTCTGCTGGGGCTAAAATTGGTGTAAGAAAAGGTTAAAATGGTAAAATTATTTTAACAGCTCCATTTATAAAGGGATTATTATGACATGAGGATCCATTTTTAAATTCACTTGCCAAATACAGGCATACTTCCTTTCTGTAACTGACTGATTTAGGAAAGCCATATATTTTGTGGGCATTGCTAAAATTCACATCAAAGAAAAATAAATCTGGGTTCACTCCATATGAAATAGTGCATCTATGATTTTATCTCACAGTAGTTTCTCAGCTTGGTCCTTTCAGAAAAGGAAAATATGTAACTAAAAAAGCAAAACTATTTTCCTTACTGAAGACAAAAGACTATTTCCTCAAAAAGCCAACCTAAGAGGAAGCAGTAACTTTAGGAAGCATGGTTGGAATGTTGAGAAGGTCTACTTGAATAAAAGCCCTAAGATGCCTTTGGGGAGTTAAGCCACGGACAAAGGATTTGGGGTACTTTTTAAACATTTTTAAATAGCCAACCCAGAATTTTATATGACCTAAGGGCAGAATTTTGATGACCTAAGTCACTTAAGAAATGCTTTAATCCCAGAGACATAGTCAGGGGGCTGTTTCCTTCAGTACAAGTACCAAGATGGGATATATTACAAGAAAAGCAACTAGGCTTATTCAGGTCGAGTCTAAGGATATGGAGTCTTTTCAGTGAAATGGGCATTTAGTGTTTATTTCCTGTTCTGTGTTCCTGTTCCCAGAATCCATGAAAAATACGTGGCTTCCTTATTTGTATCTGTCTTTTTAGATATTTCATCATCTAACAGAAGAACCTGTAGTTACCATAATGATAGTTTGTATGATATCTAAAACTTGCTTAAGAAACCTATCTTTATTGTATTTGCTGGCCAGATGATGAAACTGAGATTCCAGAGGTTTAGTGGTTTGTCCAGGACCACAGCACTGGGATGTTGTGGTGCTTGGACTAGAGCCTGAGTTTTTTGTGTCTGAATCCCATGTTCTTTGTACTAGACAGTGTGGCCTTATTTAAAACCTCCTTAAAAAAAAAAAAAAAAAAAAAAAAACCTCCTTAAGGAATGGACAGTGTCGCACAGGAAACCACATTTCAATAAATATTCGATAGATCAACTTATTGAGTATTTGATCAATAATAAATATGAATCAAATGGCCACAATGTGACAAGGTAACCTGCTAGCCACTGACATTACAATGTGAACAAAACAGATGCAGTCTCTCAGTGAAGCTTACAAACAAGTGGGACAGGAGTGAAATACATAATGATAATGCAGTGTAATGATGCACACTATGTAGGAGGGGCTGGGTTTGCTTTAACGTATGTCAATATCTGAGCATATTGAGTTGTGTCCTTCACAGCGTTCTTCATACTGCATGTACATGTAAAACACTGTCACTCAGGCTATGAGTATAGGAGTCTTTCTGCCAAATCTTGTTTCTTAATGTACATGCTTGTGTGATATTGGCCGAGATTCTTAACCTCCACGTCCCTCAGCTTCTTCATCTGTCAAATGTGATACCAACAGTGGCTACCTCAAAGAGTTATTGTAGAGATGGGAGATAATCTATCTAAACTGCACAGAACGGTCCTCGACACATAGAAGTACTTAATAAGTGAGGGCGGTTATGATTTTTGTTGTTTCTTCCTCCCTTAGTGTACGACAAGTGTTCCCTTGAACTTGCTCTTATGGCTTGCTCTGGGTTAATGTCCACAATTAATACTTGCCAGTCCTGATGCTATCTGCCACCGTGGCCAGGCCGTGATGTTTTGACTTCAGAGAAGAGCGTCTTTGCAAGTCTTATCTCACTGTGATCTGCTCCCTTTCATAAAGCTCTGCCTAAAGCCCGTGTTAAGACTCAGCTTTTCCCCTTTAGTCTTAAAGGAGACGGAGATGGGCCTCGTATCTTTGTTGAAATTCTGCAAGATGCAATTTGAAGTTGGATTGACCTTCAAGCTGACAAAGTAAAATAAACAGTTTTATAAATGAAAATGGCTAATCTGAAATAGATCACAGCTAAGAACTTCATTTTTTATTCATTCTCTTCATACAAGGTTGATATCATACAAGTGAACATCTAATATTGCACTTCATTGTGGGGCTCACCGAAGATGCAGTTAGAGGAAATTAAGGACACAATGGACCGGCAGAAACCAGAGAAGATGTCTATAGTCCCTTATTTCAGAGAGTTATTATACTCAAATGGAGCTATGCCTAATTAAAAAAAATAGTTACTAAAATTTTACTGTTGGATTCTTTTTCGTTTGAACTATTCTGGGTTCCTAGAAATCAACTTAAACTGACAGATTTAACTATTTTTTTCCATATGGCAGAGCATCACATAGTTTAGGAAATCTGCCTGAAGGTGCTTCAGATGAGTTGCTTCAAACTCATGTCTTTTGAGGAGTACTTTGTAGCAATTTCGATTTTTTTCAGGAAAGAAAAATCTATCAGTTAAGAGCCCAAATATTTACCAGAGAAAATACAGGAAAAGAAAAAGCAAATTGTAATAGT
The DNA here is from genome assembly GCF_018345385.1 of Vulpes lagopus. Taxonomy (NCBI): domain Eukaryota; kingdom Metazoa; phylum Chordata; class Mammalia; order Carnivora; family Canidae; genus Vulpes; species Vulpes lagopus. The sequence continues at coordinate 148,814,342 of NC_054826.1, forward strand.
ATGGGAAATAAATCACAGGATCTAAACATCTCCTCATCCTTACCTGACAGCTGAACCTAGTGGCTTTGCACAAAAGAGAAGCACCGATACTGGTCTAAGTGCTTATTCCTGAGATTCACAGAGTAGTCTGGGCAACTACACTTACTCTGGTTCTCAGCCTCAAGTTCCGGGAAGGCAGTGGATCTGGCCCCATTAGTGGGGAAAGGCTGAGTGTGTAAATAAGCGCTGTGCTCACAGCTGGCTGGACTGTGCAGTCCTATTGTGTATGATATAGCACCAAGATTGATGGCCTAGAAGAAGTGATCCTCTGCACATTCCCAGAGCAGCCTCTAACCCTGTTGCAGATAGATCCTTACATATACACAAATGCACATAAACACACACACACACACACACACACACACACACACACACACACGTACCTCAGCTGAGTTTGTGGGATGGCATTTGAATGTTCTAAAGGTCCGAGATCGTCTTGCTCATGTTATCACCCTGGTTCTTGATTTTTGGTTCCAGAAGCTTATAGCTCCAACCATCTTGCGAAACACTGTTTATCTCTTTGCGCTCATTTCCTTCTGTGTGTCTTAGATGTGTAGCTCTTCTTAATTTACCCAGTGGTGCTCATGTCTAGTCCTTCTATTAAGCTGACCGTATCCGCATTTTTAATATGATAAGTTTGTGACCTTATGTATAAAACTTAATAAATCAAGGTTTATTGAATTGAATTATACATAGTTTAAGGTAAAGTAGGTTCAAAGGATGCATCATCTACACCTCGCTGTTTTAAAAGCATATCGAACTAAATTAAACCCCAAAGTGCATAACAATTGAAAAAAATAGGGGGGAATTCTAGAAATGGTATCAAGTATAGAGATGTATCCAGTTACTGGCCTAAATTCATATCTAAAGTCCTACCTTCTTATATATTCTTGGTATTCTTGGAACACTGGGTTCCTGTGATGTGTTGTTTTCTCCTTTCACTTTTTGTGTTAATGTTCCAAAAGGGAGACAACCAAAATATCATCGTTGATTTAAATCTCTCCGGAGACACCCAGTACCACTGATCGTCTCTTTCCTCTGATTCTCTTCTGCAGAAATTCACTGTCCAGATGTTTCAGAATCCAGATGGCCTATGAATCCTCTATCACCCAGAAAGGAGGAAAATATGCATGAAAGTAGAACACTGAAAAGACAAAAAAATAATTTAGTGTGGGCAATGTAATGGTGACATACAGGGCTCAAGGAAAAGCTTCCTTTCTGAAAGCAGCAACTTAATAAAATGCATGTTGTAGGCTCTATCAGCAAGCCAAATTTTCATTCCTGCTCTTCTTTCCATCACCATTAAGAGGCTTGCAGAGATCCACACTGTTTAAAGGGCAGACAGCATGGAAGAACTATCATGTACAATTTAAAGTAGCAGCTAAAATTGGAATGGTCACAAGAAAGCCTGTTTCTTTGCAATTAAATTGACAAGCTGTCTATGATTACCCTAGGGAACTTGGCAGCTGAGTGATAAAAAGACTGCAGAGTGTTGAAAGGTCTAACGCAACATACTAGGTGGACAAAGACCACATCTGCTTAATATACTGATTGGGAGAGTTCTGGAATGTACTTGGCTAAATTAGCCGAGGAAGGATACTTAATGATACTTTTTCCTCTCTAAGATCCTCTGCTCAGGACCCATTTTAGAAATTACCTGTAAATATTTGGAAGCATGCATTATAAATACTATAGTGAAATACCTGATGTTATTTTGCATGAACCTGTATTTACAAATTACAAGAAGAACTGAGAAGTTTTGAAAGAAAAAATAATAAAAAACTCTTTCATCAAATGTTTATGAAATTTATATATATGTACTTCAAATAAAAATTGGGTTCCCAAAAGAAGATGTATAGTAATATCAAAACCTAAAGAGTTGAATGACCATGGATGACTTAATATAATATATTAGGTGAGTTAGATGAGAATTATATGGTATTTTCATTGTTGGGTGACCCCTGAGTTGGGCAAAGCTGAAAATTAGGTTACAAAGGGGAGAGCAATAAGCAGATTTTTAGCGGTAGCAATTTGTGAAGACTAACACACACCCATTTCAGCAACATCTTAATTTTAGGGTAAACAAACAGGTGAAGGTTTATTTTGATACATTTCATAGGTATTAGTAACATTCTATACTAAATAAGCTAGTGATGGCCATATATCTATTTGCCCACCTGTTCTTTCTTTGGAAAATAGTTTGTATTTCCAAAATAGGATTACCTGAAACAGGATTTCTGAAGCAGAAGTGTATTATATACTATCCTGGCATTCACTTCAAAAACCAGAGAATTCCTAATCAGCTAGCTGATGTTTGCTGGTCTTTGGAGCCATGTGATACTTCAACAAAATTATTCAAAGCTCAGTCACTCAAATGTGCAATGACTTCAACATTAGATAAAGATTCTTAACATCACTAATTATTAGGAAAACGCAGATCAAAACCACAATGAGTATACTTCACATCTGTTGGAATGACTATTATCAAAAAGACAAGAAATAGCAAGTGCTAGAGAGGATGTGCAGAAAAGGGAACTGTGAGCACTATTGATGGGATTGTAATTGATGCAGTTGCTAAGGAAAACAGTATGGAGATTCCCCCAAAAAATTAAGAGTAGAAATACCATATGACCTAGCTATTTGACTTCTAGGTATTTATCTGAAGAATACAAAAAACACTGATTTGAAAAGATATATGCACAACTATGTTCTTTGTAGCATTATTTACAAAGCCAAGATATGGAAGCAAACCATGTCCATCGATAGATAAATGGATAAAGATGTGGCGTATGTATGTATGTATGTATGTATGTATGTATGTATACATACATATAATGGCATATTACTCAGCCGTAAAAAAGATGAAATCTTGCCATCTGTGGCAACCTGGATGGACCTTAAGGGTACTAAGCTAAACAAAATAAACCAGATGGAGAGAGACAAATACCAATTAACTTCACTTATAAATGGAATCTAAAACAAACCTAAGAAAACAAATGAATGAACAAAAGAAAACAAAAACAAATTCATAGATACAGAGAACAGACTAGTGGTTACCAGGGAGGAAGGGGATTGGAGGTGGGCAAAATGGATGAGGGGGGTTAACTGTATGGTGGTGGTAACTAGACTTGGGGTGGCAATTAGTTTGTAGTGCATACAGATGTCAAATTATAAAGCTGTACATCTGAAACTTATATAATTCGAAAAAAACAAAAAATGCTACTTAGAAACTGATGAGAATCTGAGCAAACATCAATACAGGGGAATCCACTCATGAAATTGAACATGGTTTGAATACCATATTCAAAGATAACTTATTATGACATAGATCTCATTTGCTGACATACGGAAATTGTTAATAGTATGTATTGCTTGACTGCATCTTTATTAAGCTTTGTGTACATTAAAAATGGTTCTTCAATACTATATTTGGATTAATAGAACAATAATATCTTATATGGATGTAACACATCACAATTTGCAGAGACTGTACATCCGAAGTCACCTTTTTTCCATCCCTATAACAACTTCACAGAGTAGATATTGTTGCCCCATTTTAAAGATGAGGGAAGGGAAGCCCAGAAAGGTTAAGGGACTGATTTTCCTAAGGTCACAGAGAAATTTGGCAGAGCTGTCTCTTTTCACTGCAGTCAAAGGAAGAGTGAGGCAGGGTCTGATGTGGGACATAGCATGAGACGTTTAAAAAAAGTCTTTCATTTTCAAAGCCTAAGTCAACACATTTGTGTAAATTGAACATTCAAACTTCCCTTTTGGGATAACTGGCTGAGATGATACATGTCTGCTGATGCCTTCAGCCAGACTCCTAAGAATCTGAATCTAATTATTGAGGGGAAAAATACTTGTACTCTTTCCTCCCATCATGTTGAAGGTTATACACTTATGTACTCATCACTTGCTTTTTCTAAGAAAATGTGCATGAGGTAAGAGGGCTGCTATAACATTACTTTTTCCAAATGTCCCTGCTGCTACCAGCTGGTACAATGCCTTGTACAAAAGTAGGGTGGAATAAATGCCTCTTGATGTTAATTATGATTTCTGACAGCAACCAAATCTTGCTCCAAAACAATAGTTCGAGATTCCAATTCTTCATTATCCCTGATTTCCAGGGACAAGGAATAGCATGGATAATTGAAATCCACAGACAAATGTAAACCTCATTTTACAAATGGCTTCAATCTTCTTCCTCAGCAAACCTTTAACTACAGCTAATAACAAAATTAGGTGGACTGGTTTGAGGTTTATCGTTCTTTCTCTCTGTTCTTGCTGAGTGGGAAAAGGGTTTACAGAAAATAGGTAACAGGATTAATCAAGAGTTGATTGGAGTAAAACATCTTTTTGTTTTGACAACTATGATACACACATGTGTTTAACAAATGCTTTTTAATGAGAGGGACATAGGATGATAAAAAAATATATCATCCCATCTCTTTCTCTTCCATCACTGACCCAGATCACAATTTCAGGGGCTGCTCAGAAGCCCTCATACCTATCTTGTATATTAAAGCATTATTTAATGTTATCCATGCATTTATTATAAGCCAGCAAACAAACTTCCAGCAGTAAGGACACCAAGGCTTTAAAAATATAGCACCATGTAAGATTAAGATTCAGAATGGAGTATATATCTTTATAGTTAAAGTAATATTGGGTATCTTTAAAAACAGGCCACTCGACACGTTTACAAAAATGCTTCTTCTTTACCCAAGGAATATGTGCTGAGAAAAGGGGATATGAAAATTATTCGATATGTTTATTTTATGAGAATACTACATTGTATATAGATATAGGGACCTCACATGCACTAGGGCGTGGGGCCGTACCTTCTAGATAGAATTGGAAATGCTAACTGAATCAGCATGGTCTCTCTGTGGTATCTGTTTCTTCTTTTTTCCTTATTAAGATAACTTGGATTGTTAACATTGGATGCTTTTAATTGGTTGAAGTTTAATATCCAGTTTAATTGGATAATAACTTGGATCAGTTAAAATTTCTCACCTCCTCAGATTCTTTTACAGCTAAGGTCACGTGACTAGTTGTATCCAATGATATGTGAGCGGACTCCTCTGGGAGGGGGAAGCTCTTGGTAAGTTATCATTTTCCTACTAAAAGGGACACACTCAGCTGGTACATACCTTTTCCCCTTCCTTCATTTTGCTAGGCATGCACACACAATGGCTGGAGGTAAAGGGATCATCTCGTGACCATCAGGGGAAAACATAGGGTGCTAAGGATCATAGGAAAGACAGAAGACATTGAGTCTCTGATGAAATTCAGAACCATTGAACTGGCCCTGGACTGTCTCCCCCTAAATGCAAAATTCCTATTTGGTTAAGCCAGTTGAGTAGGGTTCCTGTTAAGAACAGGTGAACAATATATGACACATTGGTTAGAGTGTAGTCTCTGAGACTATAGTCTCCTCCGTTCTACTTTGGCAGTCACTCTTACGTTTTCTTCACATTTCCTGAAGTCATGATATACTCCAGCCATCGTGTGTTCCAGCTAGTAGTCGGACTTTTGTTGATCAATCCTCTCAGGCTACAATAATGTTTATAATGCTATTCATAAAGTTCAGGAACTTCCACCAATTCCTAACTGCCTGATAATTTTTATATTTGGTTTCTTAGACTTTTCTTCATCAATGTTTTAATGGCAGTTAAGTCACCATAAAAGTTGACGTTTAAAATCCAGAATGAAACATGTATATATTTAGGTGTACACGCACGCATATTTAAAATAGATCTTATATATATAACACTCTAGGAAATTGATATCATACAGGTCAACACTGAATAAGTTATGTTAGCCTTGTTTTTTAAAATGTAAGCCTTTAGAAAAGGTACGTTCTATGGGATAATTTAGAATTAGAGCTATGATTGCCAATAGCCTACTGGAAATATAAATAAGCGAATTTCTTTTTTAGAATAGCCAAGGCTATTTTTTTTTTAAAGATTTTATTTATTCATTTGACAGAGCGAGAGCAAGAGAGCACACAAGCATATGGGGGCAGCAGAGAGGGAGGGAGAAGCAGACTCCCCACTGAGCAAGGAGACGGGCGGACGTGGGGCTTGATTCCAGGACTCTGGGATCATTATCTGAGCTAAAGGCAGATGCTTAACCGACTGAGCCACCAAGTGCCCCATAAATGAAACTTTTCAATATCTGTTGGAGATGGGAATTACAAGATGACGTCTATGGTTGGAAAAAGACCAACACAAAGTTAACAAGGAGAACATGAATTAAGCCATCATATGATTTCCCCCATATTTTTCATCTTATGAAAACATCTCAGAGTTTTGGGGCTGGACTCAGTGCTTTTGCACTTACTGCATTATGTAAACATTATCTGTGTCCAGGTAGGTATTCCCCAGGTGTCTGTAAGCTCCTGAAAGACCGAGACCATATTTATTCATGTCAGCTTCCTTAGTGTCTGTCACATGCTGGGTTCTCAGCACATGCTGATTAAATCCAATATGGTGAGATAAGAAAAGAGTGGGAGTTAAGGAACTTAGAATTGCAGGCTTTTCCTTTAAATTCCCTTTTCTTTTGGCTTTCCAGCTAGAGAGAAGGGTTGAGTAAATAGAAATAGGGCCGATGCAGGGGTTTTGACACTTGTTTTGAGGGGGTTGTAAATAAATCCTCGAAAATCCTTCACAAACCAGGAATGATAAATAACTTGTGCTCTTTAGCTTGGGAGGAGCATAGACAGCAAAACTATCATCAAAAAGAATTAATAACCAGTGGGGGGAAAATCCCTAATTATTTAAAATGGCTGTATATCCATAAAATATGCTTTTAATGGCTTATGGGTATCCTACTTAAATATTGCCTTCTTTAGTTTATATGCTAATTTTTAAATAATTTCTGACTTTTTAAATAAAACTTTCCGGTTCTGTAAAAAAAAGTTTAATTGAATGGGAAAACATTTAATAGTTGTAGATAATCATGACTAGGAAAACTTGCTATTTGGACCATGGGCTCACAACACAAGACATCATTATTCATTAGGGATAAATTATTTGGAGGAAATAATAACTCTAGATTGTGGGCAAATTTTAGGATATTAAACAGGCAGTAAACATCACACAGTGCAAATGTTTTCATTTGCCAGATTACCGACAATTTCTGCCTATTGCTGCATGGAAGGAGGGCTGGCATCTCCTTCAACAACCTTCAAAGTTTTCTACAAATCAGACACTGGTTTCTAATGTATGTGGTCACCATCGGTTAACCAGAGTATCCAGGCAACCAGAGCATTACATTTTCTTACCCACATGGAACTCAGCTAGATTCCTGGCGTCATAAGGACAGCTCTCGAAGGTGATGAAGAGCCATAAAGTATCCCAGAACCCACGGCTTCAGGAACACTGCTGCCAGGCTCATGGGCTTAGAGTGTTAGGCCTCTGCCCAAACTCGTCAGTCATTAAAAAAAAAAAAAAAAAAAAGAAAGAAAGAAAGAAAGAAAAAGGAAAGAAAAAGAAAAGTCTGAGAGGGAATAAAAGCCAAGGAGTTGGCTACAAATCTTACCTAATTTTTCATTGCTTCAGTGTTAGCCAGGAATAATTAGACTAAAGCATAAATGTTCAATTAACTTTCAAGACTGATAAACTGAAATGAATTTTATTGTCGCATTTAGGTAGCTTAGGCATTTCCAAAATGTGGATGTTTTCAAGCAACAATGAGGATCACTCATCCTTACACGAGAGCTAATAAGCTGAGGAAGGCCATGGAACACATTCTTATTTCATATGTCAGGGTGATTTGGAGCAGGAAACCGTAAAGACCTCTGAGGGCATCTCTTCAGGGCCCTTCTGGAATGCACGATTCCAGATCCTAGCCGAGAGAGTGGTGTGCTCCTCGGGCATGCATGGATGCGAATCAGGAAGCCTAACTTCTCTCCGCCTGGCGTTGGGAAGCTGGGGGACACTGGGCTGCAGGCTTTTCATGTGAGGCCTGATGGTTTTAGGACACCCCGTCTCCGAGCAGATGAAGCACCCTTGCTGTGGGGCAGGCTCTGACATTCTCATCATGCTCCTGGGATGAAACTCTCACAACTGCCTACAATTCACCTTGACTGGGGCCATTCCTTGTGTCTCTCAGACCTCCACTAGGTCATTCTCCTGAGGCAGTCTGTCACCCTTTCTTCCTCAGAGGCACCGCACAGAAAGAATCCTTTGGACACCAATGCACTTATGCTCTCTTTCTGCCTGTCTACAAACATTCCTGTGGGCTCTTCCTTTTCTTCTCTTGACCTAACTTCGACCCCATGTTTGAGACATCTTAAGAACCACTTACTTTCTCTCCACGGTCCTTATTTTGCCAGATGATTTTCTACACCGTCTCTGTGAGAGACATAGTTTCTCTAAGACCATCTGGCTTCCGATTCTTTGAAACTCATTTTATCACCTGGATTTATCATTCCTAACCCTTCCCACATCCCATTAATTCTGTTCCTGCATTCCCTTGGCTTCTGGGCGCTTCCTGAAATACCGATCTTGAGTCTCTTTCCAGTTTCCTTCCTTTGGCCTCCACGCCTGGCTGGAGGTGGGGAGAGACCAGGGGGACCTGGGGCTGGTGGCTGTGCCTGCGTGAGAACGGGCGGTCACTCACCTCCTCTCAGTCTTCTTTCTTCCTATGCAAAGTGAGGAAGTTTCTTCTGGCTCAAAATTCCACGATTCTGGGATTTCTTTGTACATTTAGAGAGGAGTTAGGGAAAACTGCAGTGTAGTTCTTGCACCGGGAAGAATGAGCCATTTGCTGAGCGAAAACAAGGGAGTCACAGGTTTATTTGATGACACGACACCGAGAAAGACGGAGTTTGGGACTCAGGGTGGCATGTCGGCTTGTTTTTTGGAGGAGAAGCAAGCTCATGGTTTATGAAACTGGATTAAAACGGGTCAAGTTAAAATAGAGCCGACTGCCCTCGCCTAGTGAAGTACTCGAGGGCTCTGCTCTGTTTTTCCCAACTCAGGACTGGATTTGCAAGCCTGTGTTCCTCAGATGTCTAGGATTGAAGTTTCCATTCGGTAATCATGGAAAGTAACCAAGGCCTTTATTTTAAACAAAAACCACTGTGGAGGTGGATCCAGGATGCGAGCAGAAATAATACATTATTTTACAGAGCTGACGTGGTACTTTTGGGGGATCAAACACTGCACACACTATAAACAGATGAAAAGCCCCAGTCAGTCCTGTTAGGCCCAAGCTATGATCGATTGCAAACCAAGGGTCGTAAAATAAGTAACAGTGTGGAACCGTGGTTTATCAACAGTTTTATTTTCCTGAGACAACTTTATCCTGGAGAGGAGGAGAGTGGGGCGCCTGGGGTTCCAGGGGGACGGTGTCATTTTCGGAGTCTTTTTCATCCTCTAAGGTTTGCGCTCGGCCAAGTTGTTTTCACAAACTCCCGCACAAAATGTACCTGGGCCACAACCGCTCTCAGGGGTTTTATTAGCCCCTTGGGTCGGGCCTGCGAAGCACACACTCGGAAACCTAAGCTGCACACTGGAAAATGTTATTTCGATTTTAGAAAAAAAAAAAAAAAATCTGCAATGCCCAGCCTACGTTTGCGGGTTGCTTTCTCTTTTTTTTTTTTTTTTTCTTTTTTTCTTTCTTTCTTCCACCCCGTCCCTTCCGGGGAGGGAGTTGGCAGGGTGGGTGGGATGCACCTTGTGTGTGTGTGTGCCTGTGCGCGCCTCCGGATCTTGTCCGAAGGGTCGTTCACAGGTGCACAGCAGACTCCCCGTCCCCTTCCAGGGCCCCAGTGCCCGAGGTTCCCCGAGCGCCCAGCGCTGCCGGCGTGGACCGCCCGCACCTCTCACCTTTCGCTCCCCCACGGAGACCCCCCACCCCCCGGAATCCCCATCCCGACTGCATCGCCCACGCGGTGCAGCTAATGGTTTCTCGTCTACTCCGCGTCTAGGTGGGGGCCGGTGGGAAGCCCCCACTCGCCCCCCCCACCCCTCGGGCTGGGATCGATGGTTGGGGCGGGGCTGCGGGGGCAGGGCGGGGGCCGGGCGGGGGCAGAGGGGTGGGGGCGGTCGGGGCTGCGGGCCGGGGCAGAGGGGCGGGAGGGGGGTCGGGGCTGCGAGCCGGGGCAGAGGGGTGGGGGGGGGTCGGGGCTGCGGGCCGGGGCAGAGGGGCGGGGGGGGGGGGGTCGGGGCTGCGGGCAGGGGCAGAGGGGTGGGGGGGGTCGGGGCTGCGGGCCGGGGCAGAGGGGTGGGGGGGGTCGGGGCTGCGGGCCGGGGCAGAGGGGCGGGATGGGGGGGTCGGGGCTGCGGGCCGGGGCAGAGGGGCGGGATGGGGGGGGTCGGGGCTGCGGGCCGGGGCAGAGGGGCGGGAGGGGGGTCGGGGCTGCGAGCAGGGGCAGAGGGGCGGGATGGGGGGGTCGGAGCTGCGAGCCGGGGCAGAGGGGCGGGAGGGGGGAGCCGGAGCTGCGAGCCGGGGCAGAGGGGCGGGATGGGGGGGGGGTCGGGGCTGCGGGCCGGGGCAGAGGGGCGGGAGGGGGGTCGGGGCTGCGAGCAGGGGCAGAGGGGCGGGAGGGGGGGGCCGGAGCTGCGAGCCGGGGCAGAGGGGCGGGAGGGGGGAGCCGGAGCTGCGAGCCGGGGCAGAGGGGCGGGATGGGGGGGTCGGAGCTGCGAGCCGGGGCAGAGGGGCGGGAGGGGGGAGCCGGAGCTGCGAGCCGGGGCAGAGGGGCGGGATGGGGGGGGGGTCGGGGCTGCGGGCCGGGGCAGAGGGGCGGGAGGGGGGTCGGGGCTGCGAGCAGGGGCAGAGGGGCGGGAGGGGGGGGCCGGAGCTGCGAGCCGGGGCAGAGGGGCGGGAGGGGGGAGCCGGAGCTGCGAGCCGGGGCAGAGGGGCGGGATGGGGGGGGGGTCGGGGCTGCGGGCCGGGGCAGAGGGGCGGGAGGGGGGTCGGGGCTGCGAGCAGGGGCAGAGGGGCGGGGGGGGGGGGTCGGGGCTGCGAGCAGGGGCAGAGGGGCGGGGGGGGGGGTCGGGGCTGCGAGCAGGGGCAGAGGGGTGGGGGGGGGTCGGGGCTGCGGGCCGGGGCAGAGGGGCGGGAGGGGGGGTCGGGGCTGCGAGCAGGGGCAGAGGGGCGGGATGGGGGGGCCGGAGCTGCGCTGCTGCGGGGGTGCAGGGGCAGAGGGGCGAGGGGGCCGGGGCTGCGGGAGGGGCGGGGGCAGAGGGGTGGGAGGGGGGGTCGGGGCTGCGAGCAGGGGCAGAGGGGCGGGAGGGGGGGGCCGGAGCTGCGAGCAGGGGCAGAGGGGTGGGGGGGGTCGGGGCTGCGAGCAGGGGCAGAGGGGCGGGAGAGGGGGGCCGGAGCTGCGAGCAGGGGCAGAGGGGTGGGGGGGGTCGGGGCTGCGAGCAGGGGCAGAGGGGCGGGAGGGGGGGGCCGGAGCTGCGAGCCGGGGCAGAGGGGTGGGGGGGGGGGGTCGGGGCTGCGGGCCGGGGCAGAGGGGCGGGAGGGGGGGTCGGGGCTGCGAGCAGGGGCAGAGGGGCGGGAGGGGGGGTCGGGGCTGCGAGCAGGGGCAGAGGGGCGGGAGGGGGGGGCCGGAGCTGCGCTGCTGCGGGGGTGCAGGGGCAGAGGGGCGAGGGGGCCGGGGCTGCGGGAGGGGCGGGGGCAGAGGGGTGGGAGGGGGGGTCGGGGCTGCGAGCAGGGGCAGAGGGGCGGGAGGGGGGGGGCCGGAGCTGCGAGCAGGGGCAGAGGGGTGGGGGGGGGTCGGGGCTGCGAGCAGGGGCAGAGGGGCGGGAGAGGGGGGCCGGAGCTGCGAGCAGGGGCAGAGGGGTGGGGGGGGTCGGGGCTGCGAGCAGGGGCAGAGGGGCGGGAGGGGGGGGCCGGAGCTGCGAGCCGGGGCAGAGGGGTGGGGGGGGTCGGGGCTGCGGGCCGGGGCAGAGGGGCGGGAGGGGGGGTCGGGGCTGCGAGCAGGGGCAGAGGGGCGGGAGGGGGGGTCGGGGCTGCGAGCAGGGGCAGAGGGGCGGGAGGGGGGGGTCGGGGCTGCGAGCCGGGGCAGAGGGGCGGGAGGGGGGGTCGGGGCTGCGAGCAGGGGCAGAGGGGCGGGATGGGGGCGCCGGAGCTGCGAGCCGGGGCAGAGGGGCGGGAGGGGGGGGCCGGAGCTGCGCTGCTGCGGGGGTGCAGGGGCAGAGGGGCGAGGGGGCCGGGGCTGCGGGAGGGGCGGGGGCAGAGGGGTGGGAGGGGGGGTCGGGGCTGCGAGCAGGGGCAGAGGGGCGAGGGGGCCGGGGCTGCGCGGCTGCGGCTGCGGCTGCGGGCGGGTCCGGGCGGGCGGGGCGGGCGGGGCGGGGGGCGCCCGGCGGAGCGGCGCCCGCGGCAGCCCCAGCGGCAGCCCCAGCGGCAGCTGCGGCGAGAGGAGCGCGGGCCGCGCCCAGAGACACGCGGAGAAAGGGCAGCGCCGCCGCCTGCTGCCGTCCTCGGCGCGGTTAATCACGCGCTCCCCTCTCGCTGCTGATTTGCAAGAGCAGATTAATCAGAGAGCGCGGCTTGATGAAATTTGCTGTTATTGTGCCCATTTTTAGCAACATCTTTTATTATCTTCATTATTCATTTACAGGGGACCGGCATCAATTATGCAAATGAGTTCACAGACTTTGCAGATTACTTCATTTGCCGCTATTGTTTGTGGAAATTTAATTATTAAATATTATTAAGCTTGCGTTTTCTTCAATTTTCCAAGGCTTAGTTTCATTTGATTTTTCCTCCAGCTGCTCTTCTTTCCTTTCAGTGCCAAAACAGCTCCTCATCAAAGCGGCTCTGGCATGTGAAGACCAAATAAAATCTCCTCAATTTAATAATTTTGATGTTAGTCCCTTGTTCTCAGCTGCTTGCTCAAAGCAATGCAGAGAGGAACGCAGAGCACATTCAATTTAATGAGCAGAAATTGAATTCAAGTTTGTTCGGAATTGACTTCAATTAAGCAGAGTCTTAATGATAAATTAATCTCTTTTCTTTATTCCCTAGAATTTGTTTTTCAAAGTAGGAAATTGGACTACATTGAAAGACCAAATAAAGAATACCAATTTTAACTAGATCATGGAACTGATAGCAAAATTTAATTCTTTATAGTAACGTACTTGGACAAATAGCATTCTTTCTATGGCATGTATTATAATTTATATTCATTGTTACCACTTACACTTCCATGGCATGGATAAAATGGCAGTTGAATTAAATATGGGCTTGTAATAGACTTCAGAGTTTTAATCTTTATTAAGAAACTCTAATTGAATGCATAATTAGCTTTTCAGGCTTTAGGAAATTCGGTTTAGTATCTATGTGAACTGAAAACATTGATCAGGAATTTTAAAGCAATTTTTAGGAGTTTATTTTTGAGGAGAAATTATCAGGCTGTATCTAAAATGTCATTTTACACTGAAAAGCAAGACTCCGGAGAGGCCAGGAATTAGGTTCATCCTGTGTTGTTACAGTCTGGGGGGAGCCAGGGCTTCCTTGGAACCAGGGCCGACACTGGTAATTTTAAGTTCCTTTTATTAAAACCTCTAATGTTCCTTCAGGCCACCAAATCCATTATTCCTGTCCAGACCCTGCTGAAAATCAAACTCCCAGCTACTTGGGGATTTTAATGAGGGCGTCCGTATTGATTGCATGGTTATACTGTTTGGGTTTGCTGCCACTGTCAAAAACGTACCTGACATTTTTTTTTTTTTCATCTGAAATCATGGATCATCTTTTCTGGAACATGCAGAGCATAATTCTCCATGCTCCAGTCTGCAAAGTGCTCTATCTACATATGCCAACTGTTATTATTGCCGTTCCTTCAGGAGTGACCTTAGAGGAGACGATGTTTGTTCCAAAGAACTTCAAGCTGTTCACCGTGGTATATTCATAGCCACAGATTTAGCATACAGCAGTGTGAGGAAGTGCACGGAGCTGTGTGCTGTGCACAGAGTGTGCGGGTCCCCTCCCCTCTGCTCCCTGCTCCTTGCTCCTGCCCTGTGCGTGTTTTATTACTCTGGGCCACTCAGACATGGTGCGTGCACACCGGACTTTGCCCTGAATTTTAAATGGAATCGCATGCGACGGAGACTATCTTCTTTGTGTGACAGTACAGTGTTGTCCTTTCCAGTACTTTCCAAGGTCTACCTGCTTTCTGTGGGAATTAAAGATTTATATAATAATAGAATTTTAAAACGGACAGGGTGCTTAAAAATCACCTGGTCCAACTCCTATGTTTTATAGATGAGGAAACTGAGGCCTATAAATGTTATGCAATTTTCCCAAGGCCGCAGAGTGGGCCAGAGGCAGAGCCAGGGCTCAGACTTGCGGGTTTAGCTAACTTCTGGCCCAAAGAGACTCTCCTTTCACTATTCCAGGCTGCTTCCAAGTTGTGTTGGTGCCGTCTTTGAGTAAGTGGCAGCTAGTTTAAAACAGACAGGAATTAATGTATTGTCGTGTTCAAACTGGGAAATATATCGATTAAAGTGCGTAAAAGCACACGTAAAACCCGGTAAGCCTGTTTATCTGGAATCTAGACCATTGGGAAGCCGAAATAACGGGATTGTTTTGTGCTCTACTTTAGTGGGAAGGGAACAAATGAAAAGTTAATGAGGTAGTATCAGGGATTTTTTTTTTTTTTAAACAAAAAACCGGGAAGCTTTAGAGCACGCTAGGCTCCGAGCTTATGAAGTCCTATGTTCTACAGTGAGGGTTGACAACATTTTCAATTGGTATTTCCAGCGTTTATTTATTCCATCCCCCATGAAGCAGTGGTATCTCAAGCCTCCTTTATTTCATTGCAATGTTTCATTTGTTCAACCTTAATGAGCTGTGAGGGCCTGGCAATTTGCTAGATGTTGAAAATATGAAGAATGATAAGTCTGCAGGAAGTTACAGTTTAGCTGGTGGGGAAAACAGAAAGGAACCAATAATTATTGTATGAAATTATAAGCGTTGTAATGTGCACAGAGCGCTGGGGGCACCCGGAGGGGGGCATCGAAGGCAGAATGGGAGGCTTGGGGAAGCTTCTCCATGCAGTGTTTGCTTGAGCCCTGCTTCCAAGGGCAAATGACCAAGGGGAAGAAGGTGCTGGTGGTGTGGGATGGGGGTTGGGGGTAAAGGAGGTTTTACCAGGTGTAAGGAAAAGCATGTGGCCTGGCAAGGAGGCATGGGCCGGAATGAAAGCTGGCTCTAGGTTTGTGCCAGGAGGTGCTGGGAGATTGAACTACAAAGCCAGGTTTAAGACCAGGAAGGCTTGGTTAGGCTTCGGTTAGTCTGGAGGGCAAGTGCTTACAGCTTCCACGGGAGTAAGAATATTCCTGGGACCGGTGGTAATCTCATCTGCATCTATTATTAACTAATATCTTAGTTGTTACTTCAGCACTGATTAGCGCAACAAAAAGCAGGTTAGAGGAATTTGGAGAATGGAAGGGGGGCAGGAAATGGGAGGAGGAAAGAAGAAAAGAATGGACATGTTGATGAAGGTGGGAAGGAGACACTTGAAAAGAATTTTCTATTCATGGCTTTGCCTAGGACCCAGGTAGGTCTCTTTCATCAGCGCTGGCCCTTGGGACCTTAACGTCATCTGTGTACCTTCTGTCCATGGACAATGGCTAGAATTTTACACCTTCTCTCTTGGGAAAACTGCATAATGAGCATTTGACATGATGATTTGTAATGTCTGTAAAGGTGATTTCCTCAGAACTCAACACCCAATAAAATTAAAACAGATAAAATCTTATTAAGTCTTGTGAGAGCATTGTACCAAGTTTTTGAGAATCTGTCTCCAGCTTATGGTGACTAGGGGCAGTTCAGTTCACTAACACGGTGAGTTAACCAGAGTACCACATTTCCCCCACCATTCTCATAAATTACCTCACTAAATACATTTTATTTTCAGATCTATAAAATCGGGTTTTCTATCTTCTATGTGAGGAAATTAACATAAATATAAACATACCGTACACAAAAGCAGTTCAGATAAAATCAATGACATTTTCTTCCAAATTAAAATGAAAAAACCTCAGGCAGAATTATATAATTCCAATGATAAGAGTTTATCACCATGTGTTGAAAAAGAAATTTTGAAAAATATTTTAAAGTAGTAGGAATCCAAACAAAAGCTGTAAAAGAAGTGATGTCACCCCACAGTGAAGGTTATATTTTTTTATCTATAGTTGATTTGATTTGAAGAGAGCTTTGTTTGAAGATCTGCTCAAACTTCAGTTAAGTGTGCAAAGGGTAGGGACTTTGCTGTACACCTCTCAGCTGAAGCTGAATTGAAATAAATTGGCTAAAATCATTCACAACAGCCAAGATACGGAAGTGAACTAAGTGTCCATCAATGGAGAGATGGATAAAGAAGATGTGGTGTATATGTGTGTGTGTGTGTATATGTGTGTGTGTGTGTGTGTGTGTGTATATATATATATATATATAGATAGAGAGATAGAGCCTGAGTGCCAGTACAATGGACTATTATGCAGCCTTAAGAAGGAAATCCTACCAACTGCAATATGGAACTTGAGGGCATTCTGTTAAGTGAAATGAACCAGACAGAGAAAGGCAAATACTATGTATATGTGGAATCTTAAAAAAAAAAAAAAAAAAAAAGTCAAACTCATAAAAATAGAGGATGGCAAAGTGGTGGCAGGAAATAGGGAGTGGCAGGAAATAGGGAGAGGTTGGTATGGGGGTATAAACTTTCAGCTATATCATAAAGTCTGAGGTGTTAATGTAAAACATGGTGACTATAGTTGATAACAGTGTATTGTATAATTGAAATTTGCAGAGAGTAGAACTTAAATGCATTCAATAACTAACTAGTTAAAATAAATAAGATGATTGGATGTGTTGATTAAATGATGGGACATTCTTGTACTATATATATATATATATATAATCACTTTAAATGTCTTACAATATTACATGTCAATTATACAAATTGTACGATTATACGATTATATAAACCTGAAGAAAAAATACTGAGAAAATTCTATGTCTGTCTAAGGAATGTCTGAGTGTAAGATTATAGACATGCCTTTTAGATGGCCAGTTAGTTAGATATAATGTTAGAACCCCAACTCATAGACGTCATTTCTTCTCTACCTTTCTCTTGAGGAACTTAGCTGTTGCCTTGTCCAGCTTGACCAATACACATTTTCTGTCTGATTTATCAACGTCACAACATCAAATGAACCCATTTGGTTTTCTTGTCCTTGTATCTCTTATAGGTTCTCTTGAAAAGCTGTTAAGCTGTTTCTCTTGACCTGCCCCCTCAATCTGAAGCAGCGTAATCCATATTTTGGAGTTAGTGTCTCTTTTCTTCTTGTGAGAACCTAACTGCTTTCCCATTTGTTCTTTCAGAATAAGATAGATTTTCTAATTTACCATATTTTGGTGTTCAACTTAATTCAGTGCAACCAATTGTTGAACCCTTCTGTATAAGGCATTGTATGAAAAAATCTCAGGAGCTACAGAGATGAATAAGATGCTTACTTTGTCCTTAAGCAGTTCATATGTGAGAGGTAATGGAAAAGCAAATAATGGTCATCAGTGTAATGAATATATTGTAATGGCGATGGAGACAGGGCTCTGAGGAAAGAAGCTGAAGGATCACTTAAGTAGGAAGGAAACTTAACCTGAGTGCTAAAGAATCAATTGGAGCTTGTTAAAGTGTAGAGGGCAACCATAGAGTGAGCAAGAAGAGCCTGGGCTTTGCAGCCAGATAACTGGGTTAGAATCTGCTATATACTTGCAGAGCCAAGTGTTTCACCTCTGAAACTCAGCATTCACAAATGAGAATATCCAGTTTGCAGGGCGGATAGTCATAGACATCTGTCAGAGTATCATCATCTGCATACCTGCATTCCTTTCCTGACTTCTTTAGATTTTTAGATCTGGGAGGGAAAGAATTTGGCCTCTGGATACTGTCCCTCCCCACCCCACTCATCATGCCCTAATTTTTTTTCTTCAATGTACCTAGAAGGAAAGACAAGTCTCAGGGTCAGGTCTACATAGGGACAGAGACCGGGAAGAGGGAAAGCAGAGGTACTTGAGGAGTGTGTGTGTGTGTGTGTGTGTGTGTGTGTCGAGGGTTATTCCTGTTCTTTTGTTTCTTTCTGCCCTAGTTTCCTCACAAAGAAATAGAAGGAATAAATTTAAGAGGAAATAACTTTCCTCCTTTCCTTATAATTCCTCCTTCCGCCAACCAGTGGTTTGTATGCTTAAACTTCCTGGCAAACATTAAGCACTCAGTAAATTTATGATGAGCAGATATTAAAAAATAATAATAATAATAAGTAAAAAGCTGGGAAACAAGGCAGATGGGATAAAAGGAATCTAGTTGGAAGAGGTTCTTGGAGCTTTGGCATTTTTTTGAGGGTAAGGATCATGTATTTTATTCCTTACCTCCTCTCTCCCCATCTTTGGCGAAGGGCTCGCAAATAAGCAGGCATATCCTATGCAAATAAAAAGCATTGAAACTTGGTTTCCTTTTGTGCACAGAGTGATATAAAAGAGTTAACGTTGATTAAAAAAATAACAACAGGGAATCCAAATATGCTTACAGTAAACTTCCATGCAATATTGTGACACAGCACTGGAGGAGGGAAGTAGGAGGACGTGTGTGGAAATGAGAGAAAAAGATGGATTGAAGAGACAAAGGCAGGGGGTGGGGAGAGAGTGGGGGAGAGGCCAAGGAAAAGGAGGCAGAGACAGAAAAATAAACATGAACACAAGATGGGAGAAGGAGAGAAAGGGAGAGGTGCGAGGACAAAGGAGACAATCGTCAAAGGAAAAAGGAGAGAGTGTATGTACAGAGTCTGCAGAGTCGGCTGTGTGGGAAACACATTCTTCTCATTCTCAGGGATTCGTGTCTGTGGTGGGCTTCCCATGTTGTCACCTCATCATCTTTCTCAAAATTCTCATTAACTACTGTTTATAGCTATTTAACTGCTGCTTACCTTTGGATTTTCAAGGGCTTGACTCATAATGGGCTTGATAATCATACTAGCCTTTCGTGGAGAAGTAATTATTCTCTTGGAGCATTATCTCTGGCACATATCTTGGCCCCAAGAAAAGGCTCTTCATGTTCCTACTTTAGGAAGTTGGAGGTTTATTGAGATTGCCTCCTTTCAGGAGCAGGATTTGATTTTTTGCCCCCCAGATGCCATGGGATCTCATTCTTTTTTCTTTTCTTTTCTTTTCTTTTCTTTTCTTTTCTTTTCTTTTCTTTTCTTTTCTTTTCTTTTCTTTTCTTTTCTTTTCTTTTCTTTCTTTTCTTTTTTCTTTCTTTCTTTCTTTCTTTCTTTCTTTCTTTCTTTCTTTCTTTCTTTCAGATTTATTTATCTGAGAGAAAGAGAAAGAGAGAAAACACAAGTTGGGGGAGGGGCAGAGGGAGAGGAAGAAACTCAAGCAGACTCCCCACTGCGCGTGAAGACATGGGGCTCAACCTCATGACCTCAGCAGAAATCAAGAGTCAGATGCTTAACTGAGCCACCCAGGCGCCACATCTAAAGCATTTTCTGTAACTTGGTTGCATTTTTGAAAAAGTAAATCGTGCTTCGTGTGGCATTTCCTTCTGGCAAGAAGTGTTCTTAAGTCACAGGAAAGCAGCATGCCACCAGCTTAGACCACTATCAAAGTGAAAGCTGGGGATGAGGGCCTTTGCAGGAAAGGTATTTACTGGAGGGTTATCAGTTTTGTTTTTGTTTTTTTAATTTTCGTTACATTGGTAAACAAGGTAAAGTAGAATTGAGAAGGGAAAATAATACTGAAAAAGTAAAAAAAAAAATTGAACTTCCTGTTTTATGAAGTTTCATGAATTTTTAGGAAATGCCTCACAAGGGGAGGGACTGTGACTTTAATGCAGCTTTGAAATGTAGGATGAAAACATGGAGATTTTTCTGTTTGTTCTTCTGCTTGTTTCCATTTCCATGAATAGCTTTCTACTTTGGGGACCTTCTCCCACTACAGCTTGTGTGCTGTTTTCGTTGGCTTTTGAATATCGATATCCAAAGATGTTTACTGTCCTTTAACAGTAAAAAAAGAAAATCTTGTGTTTATTTCTTAGGTAGGGAGGGGAGGGTTGCCAACATGCAGTTTTGGCACCTGTATTAAAAAAAAAAAGTCACCCTTCTTATTTAGCATCGTCCTTCATAATACAAATTGCAAATAAGGCAGCATGCCAGTGCTGAAAAGTAATTTCAATTAAAATTCCCAGGGCTTTTCAGGGGCGACACAGGAGTCAGTCTTAACACATTGTCCTTGAATCTGGGCACAGCTTACCTGGAAAGCTTCAAAGAAGGACAAGTAATTTTAGTGTCACCTCCCTGTCCCTTTTGCCTCTCCCCTCCCCTCAAGCCATAAACAAAGAAATGAGTGCCCTTCCCACAAAAAAAAGGAGGTTCGGTGATCGTTTGTGTGGAAAAGCAGGTAATGGACTATTAAATAGTTGTTTGTGAAATCACTGCACGGTCCGCTGTTTACTTGTTTCTGCAAAAGTATTTCTGTTTACCCAGTTCTGGATAAAAAGCAGATCATGTGACAACGCCCCAGAGTAAACAATGTCCACATAGATAGATATTTCCTTTGGTCTTCTGGTTCAGATCTCTGCATTTTCTGTTGTTGTGCAAATGAAGGAGGGGATGTGTGGACACACTGTTAGAATCCAGGCAGTAGGGCTGGGCTGGTGTGTTGGAATAGCCTGTCCCAAGGGACTTTGGCCCCCTGCCCTAATGGATCTCCCTTATCACCTTGTCATGATGTTTAAAATCACACACTTCTGCTCTCCTGTATGTTAGGGGTGCTGGTAAAATCAGGAGTTGCTTTGGAGGAGTGATAGTAAACTGGCACCATTAACATTTGAGTTCAAATAAGACTTACATTTATTGAGTGTTTATTTATGAGCCAGGCTCTATGCCAGATATTTTATCCTTTTTTTAAATAATTTTTTTTAAAAAATTGATTTGACAGAGAGAACAAGCAGAGAGGGTGGCAGGCAGAGAGAAAAGGAGAAGCAGGCTCCCCTCAGGGTAGGGAGCCTGATGCGGGACTTGATCCCAGGACCCTAAGATCATGACCTGAGCCCAAAGCAGATGCTTAATGGACTGAGCCACCTAGGCACCCCAGAGATTTTATCCTTATTATTTACCCTCACAAGATTGCTATGAAACCTGTACTATTATTGTCCCAGGTTGCAGATGAGGAGACAAAGGCGCATGAGGGTTATTTGCCAACTCTCAGAGTTAGCAAGCAGAGGAACTTGGTTTTTACCTGGATTCTCTGATTGCTGAGCCTGAATTTCTTCTGACTTGGTATCAGCAGAGAATGGTGTCTAGAAAAAAAGAGACCATGAGGTTAAGCTTTGATGTGGTAGGTCTGGGAGGGTATTGTCCAGCCTGTGTATAAAACCAAGACTAAGTTGAGGGAAGGTAGATGTTGTGAGCTGATCACTGCTTGGGGCTTGGAAGGGAAGGACTGGTGGAAATGAATGTGGAAAAAGAGGAGGAGCTAAGGAGGTAGAAAGTTAATTTCACAGATTTGCCTGTGGCCAATCTGATCGGATCATTTTCCTAGATGTCTCTTAGATCCTGAAACTGTAGGACTTCTGCCCTTCTTTCATGTTTGGCAGTTACATGGCTTGCATGTAATTTACAGCCATGAGGTCTTGTGATCCTCACAGGCATTTTGATTCCCTGTACTGCGGAGGAACCCAAGAAGCAGAGGTTTGCTGGCTAAGCCAAGAGTAGAACCCATGCTGTTGGCTCTGAGCCCAGGACTCTCTCCAGTGCCCCCCCTGGCAGCCTCCCATTTGCTGCCCTGGATTGTCCTGCAGGCGGCTCCTATTTACTCTCATACAGAACACTGTCGTTCTCTGTTCAGCCTCTTTTATTCCTAAGAGATGGTACAAATTATATACACCCACTCCTCCAATCTCGATTTGGTATTTGAGTTCTGTTAATTCATTGTTATGTGCAGAATGCCTTCAGTGAACACAACAAGCTGCAGAAAATATAATTCTCCCTTAATGTATATTTACTAAGTGTATTTATTATTCATCAGGATGTGCATTTTAAAATGTGAGTCTAGATTCCCTCACTTTTAATCCCAAACAAATGTTAAAAGATTTATTTTTATAATAATCCCAGAATGAGAGCTAAGTAAGCCTCCCTGAACACGGCTTGCCAAGTAGTGGATGTTAGCTCTATATCCACACTAGATGCTCGATCTGTGCTTGCTGTTGTCTCTTACCGTTTCTACTGGTGATGCACAGAAGTGTACTAGCACACTAGGGCCCATCGATGGTTGCAATTTGTTGGCACAGACTCTAGGGAAGAAGTGCTGCAAGGGAAAATATGAAAGTGGCCTTTCTTTGCAAGATATAGATAGATATGGTGGGAGAAATAAAGGCAGATGGATGAAGAAGAGGGAACATGTGGGCCAAGAGATAAGAAAATGCACAAAAATAAACTTCAAAGACCTCAAGGTGCTATCAACATGCAAGTGTTTGAATAGTATATAAAGAATTTAACATGAATGCACTAAGCATTCTGGAATGAATAATCCCTCCTTTCCCATCCTACAAGAAGACAAGTGTCTGGGGTGCAGGTGCCAATGTAAGGTTAGTACAGAGGAGGATTCCCAGTAATAGTCAAAGGCCAGCTTGCATGACAACAGTGTGATTGCTGTCCTCTCTTTAGGTACGGCTAGGGTCCATTTGAACAGGACTCTTCAGCTGACTTTCATAAGAGTCTCTACTCATTAGTGGTCTTTATAACTAAATGGCATCTATCTCATACATTCCTTAAGATCAAGAAGTTTTCTGGTTATCAGTTGGAGAATCTTTTCTCATTTGTAAGTACTAGTGAAGAGCATCATTTCCACCCAAGTGTTTTGTGTGTGTGTGTGTGAACTCATAATACCCACAATACATTAATAATTAGTGTTGAAACGTGTCAAAATAGTTCAGTTTAAGACATCATTCAGTATAGATCTTGGGATATTTTCTTCTTTGAGGTTGAGCATCACTACACGTAAACACCAGCAGGGATAGTTGTACAGCTAGAGTTATAAACATAGTAAGAAAAGAAGTTAATAGGAGATTGATGATTTAGTTTTATTTTACAATTCTTACTTTCTTATGTTGGGTGGAGACAATGAAGCAAAGCAGACACTGATCCCTATGGTTTTGAATATACTTTCAAAAGAGTAGAGGTGAAGATGGAGGAAAGGGCATCCTCTTGTCCCAAAGACAGATGCAGAGTCCTATAAACCTCATTCTGTGATAGATTCTTCAAATAAAATTTCAATGAAGAAAAATAATTTGGGGAAATATTTGCATTTCATGAAAGCTTTATAGTGTGCAGTACAGGGAGGGGAATTAAATATGGTTTCTATCTACATTTCAAATGGAATCGCATCATGTTTTCAATCCTGGTATACTGGTTAGATAATAGTTAAGGTTAAAGAAGAGTCAGATTTATCCAAAGAATCATTTTTTCTCATGTAATATAACAATTTGATAAAAACAAGTAAAACAGTTTTAAAGAAATAATAGAAAATAGCCACTTTATAAAATTAAAAGAAAAAAAATGACAGCAAATCAAATCAACTATTTGTACCATGGTTAATCTTTAGCCTCTGTCTGAAGTCTCTCTGTTCAATGCCACTGTTGCTTCTTCTCTGGAAGATTTCCTGTTGACCAATGTTTTCCAAGTTAGCTCATCCTACTTGGAACAAAACCTTCCTCCTTGCTGTGAGATACTAAATGACATGCCCTCTAAATTCTTGCCATAGCCTTTAGCATTTGATAAATGAATTAAATAGAAATAATTGGGCATCTTTTGCTGAACTTGATGCCTGTAATAAATGTCACTGGTATCATACAAAACAATTTATAAATTATTTTGAAAAGAATCATTTCAACTACAGAGTAGGCAGTGAAGGAGACAAATGAGAAGGATTTGCAAGAGGGCATTTCTATAATGACATCATAAGAGCCAAGAGGATTTCAGTAGCAATTCTATTCATGCCACAAAGAAGAAAAAACAAAGTAGTGGGCTCAGTGGTTCTATGATATTTTAATCCTGTTTTTTTCCCTTTACTTTTTTTTTTTTTTTACTCTTTATTGGGTAATTGGAAAGAAAATAAAAAGGAGTTGATGGTACAGAGACTTCAAATCAGCTTACGAATTAGTGTTGCTTGTGTGAATTTATGTTACTTACCTATTAAGTTTCATGAAACCCCTTTGCTAGCCAACAGAATGGTCTGGGACAAGATGACTTGGATTTTTACAATCCTTTGTTTCAAAATAGTGTGGATATGGAAATAACAATGGTTAGCATGGCATGCTACACCAAATAGGTTTTACATTTTTAGTAAAATTTCCAAACAAGCATCGTATCACTGAAATGTTGTCAAAGGTTACGTTTAGTCCATGAGACAGGCTCAAAAACAATGAAGTTTTTCTCTCATGCAAATTCCCAAGATGAGAAAAAATTAAAAAAGCAAATTAAGTGGAGAGAAGTAAATGAGACATTATTTCTCCAAAGTTGTTTTATTGCCTGCCAGGAAAATATCTTCAGGAGATGGACTGAATAGGAAAAGACTTTTGTAGTGAGCATCTGAGCCACAGCAGATTTGTGAGTATTATTGGCTTTTTCAGACATCAAAAGCAAACTGTGTGAAAGATGATGGAGGTGCTCAAACAGGAATGGGGAATGAAAATGAGCAAATAGAAGATCATGCTCAATAAAAACACAAAATGATAATCAGAATAAATGAGACTATCAGTGCACAAGTAGAAGAAAATCAACTAGGAACATCTGTTCAGGTGAGGCTGAAATTAAGAGAATAATCAGGCTCTGGTCGTGTGCATTTGGAAAAAGTCTATGAAAGATATGATGAGTAGCATCTCATCCTTCGCCCATGTGGAATAATCGTATACTACCTTTGTACTTTCATTGAAATTGGGTTTTGTGGCTGTGGATGTTATACCTTCCAAGAAACATAGGTTTGCAACAAAAATGCAATTGGATGCACACTGCAGATTAAGAAAAATTTAACGGTGAAATGAAAATTTCTCAGATAAATATGTGAAGATATTAGTAGTAATGAAAAACACTTTTAAGCAAGCCTCCAAATGCATGAAATCACAATAGTGTCAGGCCACAAAAATCTTTGTAGAAATAACATACATATAACACAGAGAATGTTAAAACCAAATATATTGACTTCTGGTTTGGGAAAATATGGGAAATACACATTTCTTCCTATTCCTCTTGCTAAATACTATTAAAAACTCTGGATATTACATGTAAAACAAACATGAGAAAATTCTGAAAGATGGACAGAAGAAGGCAGACCAGTTAGGGACTTTGGGACCTGAGAAACAATATGACAGTGAGCCCGGGGTTTTATTTTTACCACATATACTCCACACTGGGTCCTGTAGAAGCCAGCAACGTAGGAACGCCAAAATTGCAAGCAAACGTATAAATAAGCCCCAGTAAATGTCTGGTTTGCTCTCTAGCTGGAGGAGCAGGGAGGGTCAGCCTAGCAAGATAAAAACACTTTTAGAATATACTCCTCTACCCCATTCCAACCAAACACTGTGGGTAAAGAATGGTGGCCTGAGTCCTACCCTTGTCAACAAAGGCTGAATGGGGAGCCTGGACTTCCACCCTCGCCTGGAGGTAATGAGACATCTCTCTCACCCCTCACTGAGGTTGTGTCAGAGAAGCTGAATGGGAATCTGGGACTTGCACATTCTCTCAGACACGTGAGCCACCCTCAACTGCGGTGTCCAAGTGTGGAGCAGTGATGAAGCACCTCTCCCTCTCCCTCTCCCAGTCAGAGTGATGTTGGTGGAGGCCTAGAAAGGAGCCTGACTTTCACCCAGCAGAAATGAGGCAGCTCCCCCTTCCTCAGCCACTGCTGTGTCAGAGGAGACCTGCCAAAACACAAGACTTAACTAAGATCCAAAGTCTTATAACATAATACCCACAATGTCCAGAATACAATGAAAAACATAGTGTCAGATAGAGAACCAGGAAAAGTCTCAATTTGAATGAAAAAAGACAATAGAGGTTAATGCAAGGATGGCATTGGTGTTGAAATTATCTGACAAAGATTTTAAAGCATCTGTCATAAAATGCTTCAGTGAGCAAATATGAACACACTTGAAACAAAGGAATAAAAGGAAAGTATCAGCAAAGAAATAGAATATGAAGAAGAACCAAATGGAAGTGCTAGAACTGAAAGATACAAAAACTAAAAACTTACTGGACAGGCTCAACAGTGAAATGGGTAGGACAGAAGAAAGAATCAATGCACTTGAAAATAGAATAATTGAAATCACTCATTCTAAACAACAGAGAGAAAATAGATTAAAAAAATTAATGAACAGAGTCTCGGGCCCATGGAAGTATTGCAAAAGATCTGACAATTTTATCAACTAAGTCCCAGAAGGAGCAGAGGGAAATCATGGGGCTCAAAACATGTTCAAAGAAATAATGGCTGAGAAATTTTCATGTTTGCAAAAGAAACCTACAGATTTAAGAAACTGAGTTCATCTCAAACAGTATATATCCAAAGAAATCCACACCAAGACACATCAGAGGAGGCAGCCTCAGTGAGCAGATTGCTTTAGTACTCATAAGCTTGCAGAAGCACATGAGCACATGCACAATATCCTTCAGGGATTCCATGAGCTGGAAATACTACTTGCTTCATAGGCAAATTTCTAAATTATCTTATTCCCCTTCCCCCAGTTATTAATCTTGTAGAATAGTACATAGTCTACATTGATCACATTCACACAAATATGTTTTTAAACAACTTTTCAAATTAAAGGAACTACTTAAAAAAAACAAAATCAAAACATCAAATAAATCATATTAAATGATTATATAGCTCCTATTATGTACAAGGCATTGCCATTGCTCTCACCTGAATGTTCAATCCTTTGAAGGGAAATAATCTATTTTACTATATCAGGAAGTGAATTCTGGTGGTGTTTTGTGCTAGAAGCCTCATGTTGTGAAGAAAGTGGGTAGAAAGAACAGAATTGGGAGCGAGGTCATAATTTCAAATTTTGCACAGCTATTGTGACTGAAAATTCCTGCTACTACATGATCACTATAGGAAATTCTTTGTGGAAAAAAAAGGTAACTAGTACACAAGTCTGAAAAAATCACCGCTAACGTTGTTATGTAGTAGATAAGCAGTAAATATGTGGTGCATGAATAAGTAAAATAAAGAACAAATGACACAGATCTAAGGACTTAATTTTTTTTTTTTGACAGTATAACTGTGAAAAACAATCTTGCCAACTGTGTAGGAGCACTTATTAATCATGTGTCATTTGTTCAAGTGTGTGTGTTTGTTTTGCTTAAAAAGTCTTCCCTGGGGTGACTGGGTGGCTCAGTCAGTTAAGCATCTGCCTTTGGCTCAGGTCAAGATCTTAGAGTTCTGGGATCAAGCCCCTCATTGGGCTCTTTGCTCAGCATCTGCTTCTCCCTCCCTCTCCATGCTTGTGCATGCACTCTCTCTCTTTCAAATAAATAAATAAAATCTTAAAAAATAAAAGCCTTCCCTTCCTAAGGTAATAAACCTTTTCCTCTGTATTTTCCCTTAGTTTAGCATTTTGATAATATACCTGCCTGGTTTCAGAGTAAATCTTGACTAGGAACTTTCAAAGACCTCAGAGAGAACTTTCAGAGTCCCATGCAGGGAGTGAGTATTTGAGTGACCACAGTCTATCTACCAATGTGATTTTCTTAAGCCATTGTAGTGAATAGTAATTGCAATAATGCTAAATTTACATTGCAGAGTGTCTTGTAAGATACGCTCTGAACAATGCAAGTTGTGTGGATTATTAACAAATATTACTCAAAACAATATGGGAAATAATGGGATTAATGTTAATGTAGAAATTATCACCTTTAATAGAGTAGTTTTAAACCCTCTGACATAACTATACATCAGAAGCCCCTAGATACTTAAAAAAAAAAAAAAAACAGATTTATTGTCCTCTCCCTAACAGTGTAGGCTCACCTCAAGGATGGGTTCAGATCTGGTTGCTGAATGTGTAGGAATGGGAGGATTTTGATGATGTTTTCTGGTTAATTCTGAAATATTTCTACTGCTCTCCACCAACCTCCTCTCCAATTTTGAGAATCACAGAGTTAGTGTGTTCATGCCAGTGACTCTCCAACATGTAAAATGTTTCCCAAACTTGTGTGAGTTCAGAATGCCATTTTCATGCAGAGCTTGGGCCAGTAGATGGTAAACATTATTTGAGACTCATACAGTGGTTTCACCATTGACAAAGTCTTGCTTATATCTGAGTTTATTTGATTCTTACTATTTCTGTGATAGAAACATCTTTATCTCCATGTTAAAACCAAGGAAACTAGGACTCAAATGTAGAGCTTTGAAATCTAAGTCTGGATCTCCTTCAATGGCCAAATCTCAGACTGAGCTAAGCTATTAGCGCAAAATTGGTTATGAACGAATCAATAGTGTTAAAGAGACTTTAAGATTTTATTTATTTATTTGAGCGATAGAGCACATGTGCATGAGCAGGGGGAGGGGCATAGAGCGAGGGGCATCAAGAGCATAGGGAGAGAGAGGAGATTCCTCCGCTGAGCTGAAAGCCCAAAGCAGGGCTAAATCCCAGGACCCAGAGACCATGATGGGAGCCAAAGGCAGATGCATAACCCACTGAGCCACTCAGGTGCCCCAATAGTGTTCAAAAGACTTTAAACCCACCTCTTTAAGATTTTCATGAAGTTAAAACTCCATGAGTGGTATGGAGAAAAATGATATAAAAGATATACTATAAAGGTTTAGTTTAAGTATTACAAAACCCTATGTCAACATGAACTCTATAAAAATTCATGGTTCTCTTCTCAATAATTTAGATCTGTTTTTGAAAGTGTGTATTTATATAAAAAAAAGAGAGGAACTCTAAAGCTGGCATAATACTGTCAGCTGTTGGCCATATGGAAAAATTTAAATTGTCATAGAAGCTGGCCAGTTATAAAATGTTTTAGATAGATTTTTTTTTTAAATCACATTTTAAGCATTTGAGCAATATGCTCAAAAATACATTGGTGAACTGCAGTAGCAATTACTTTGGCTGTAATTTCCATGGTCCTTCCATATGCAATTATTTTTTTTATCTGACCTGTGTAACAGGCAATGAAATATGTTTTTGATGGGGATACAGATGTTAAAATGGAAAATTTTCCAAAAATACATTTCTTAGCTTTTATCTATAGATACTTGTGTGTAGTATTAACTGGTTGTAGTTAGGTATCATTATTAGGTATTATTTATTGAACATGTACTATGTACAAGGCCCTATGCCAAGTCTTGCAATACAGATGGTGTTCTATGCATGAAGGAACAGAATAAGAAAATTGAGTTTGAACTTAATTTCAAATCTAGCTTTTCTCGGTTTCAATTATTTTTTCTTTTTTTGCATTTAGCTTTTAAATTTATATCATTAAAATCACCTGACTTCAAAAGCAGTGTCTTTTCATTGTAGATTTGGAAAATATTGAAAAAAAACCCCAGCAATACAAAATATTGAAAATATGTATCACCTGTAGTCTCACCACCAAAAAATGACTACCATTAGTACTTTGAAGTGTTTTCCATTCCTTTTTTATGAATATGCATATTAAATTATTTTTCTTTTTTAAAAAAGGGGATTGTGTTGTTTTACAGCTTTCTTTTTAATTAACAGTATTTTCAGAACATCTCTTTTCATGTTATTGAATTCTCTGACAATTTTTAATAGCTGCATAGTGTTTCATTTTATCATGTTCCATAATTTCATCGCTCCATTACTTTTAGACACATAAATCATTTCAATTTTTTATTATTATAAACAACTCCATTATCTTTGTCAATAAACATTTGTGCCCATCTCTGATTATTTTCATAGAATAAATTGGAAAAATAGGGTTTTGGGATTAAGGCTTAATCTATGTTTTTTCTAACACTGGACATTTTTTAAGAATTTATTTTTCAAACAGAGTTATTCTATGCTGTCTTTCTGTGCATTCAAATTTCAGGTCCTCACATGAAACATTCTAGATAGTTATCAATCATCCTGAATTTCATTTACTATTTATTTACTAGTAAGTCACTTATTTATTTAGTGTGTCTGTGATGAACCCATGATACATGTCCGACTCTGTTTTAGGTGCTGGGGATTGAACGGTGAATGAAAGAAAGGTCCTGCTTGCATAGGGAGTACATTCTGGCAGGCTAAATTTGCTGAAGAATCCTTACTAGTAATATAAAATAGCAAATATTTAATATTTTGACATATCCCTGTTATATACTATTTCACATTTACTTTAATCATGGTCATGCTAAGCAGAGAGATTCATAGCCAAATCTAAGGTATATGAATGTATAAAACTAGTGTGATAAATTAGATTATTTTTTGAGTTTAATATCAGATTATTAGGAAATGACAAATCATATTAGAAACAGGTTTCATACATGTTTAGCGGCTTTATAACATGTTGTTCAGTGTAACAAGTTATTTGGTACATTAAGTGTGCAAGTTTAGTTAGTAAAATACAGAATTAACAGAAAATACTAGGCTCTTGCAAAAACTACTTTGGGGAATGTAAAGGAAATAAACAGAAAGTGTCTTAGGGGAAAAGAGAGAAGGGATTCGTGAACTTTCCAACCTCCTTGTGCTACTCATTGGAGTTAACTATATATCAAGCCATTTATTATAATAGCATCCTGGCATGAGAAAAAAAAATCAGGGTTTGAGAATGCCCTGGTCTTAGGCTAATAAATGTCTAGCTTAACTAAATGTTTCAAATTCTGCTTTTAAAATATCTTTGTGTCTAAAATCACATAGCTAAAGGGGACAGTGACATTGTGAATATGTTCTATTTTCTCTAATATGGAAAAAAGAAATTGTCTTGGACAGACAGACCTCTCTTATAATTTGTCTTGTCATTCAAAAAAATTTCCTTTTTTTTTTTTTTTAAAAAAAAAAGTGTTTTTAGAGTAAGAATTAGTTTGTTTTAGGGAAAGATATCTAATTTGAAGGAAATGTTCCAATGTATTTGCTACCTTAAAATGCAAAACATGTTTAGCCCTGTTTTCCTACTTTCCTCTACATGTTTGATAAATGCTAGATGGTAAAGTGATGTATTAACTTGGGACCGTATTTTCTATCCCAATGATTTGGCTTCACTTACCAAACATACTGTACACCAGATTTTACAAACCACAGGAAAACTGGCACAAATTTTGAGTATTTTGCTTTATAAAATGAGACACTGTATTTACTAAAGTTTAAAAAATGTTTTTTGATATTGTTTCAATAAATCTCTGGCCTTGAAACAAATGCAAATAAAATGTTTAAGGTTTAAGCATTTGCTATAAGTAAAATTTGCTATGCCTTTCAAATAATCAGAAAGAATGTGGAGATGGAATTCAATTAAAGCCCAGTTATGTCTTTATAATTTCCAATGCAAAAATTGTAGAAGTCTTATTTGAATTTAGAAAACATTATTGAAGTATTTGGTTTACAGATAGAAGTCATGAAAAGATAAGATAAAATTTTGGTGTTACATTTATGTTTTGAAGACATATCTAATCTGTGGTGGCAATGAGAAATGTAGTAGAGGTACATGTTGCTGAAAATCACTGTAGCATCACACTTAAACACTTAGAAACCAAGGCAGTTAATATAATTTATATATACATAAACTAAATTATATCTATACTAGAGACTTCTTGGATAGAAACACTTTTACCCAGTATTTTAATCAAGTATGCTATCATTTCTGCTCCATTCGATGCATACAGCACACAAATTTGCTGATATGTGTTTCACTTAATGGATGTAATATGTGTAATGTGCTATTAATGTCTATTAGAAATACATATAATAGTGAGGAGGCATTTTAATCAGAAATAGTTGCTATTTCTTAAAAGATCACAATAAGAGTGAGGTAGGTTTGTTCTATTTTTTAAAGTGATAGTGCTCTTGTCTCTGAATTGAAATAGTAATGCACTCATACTCTTGTTCTGCATAAATTTGCATGACTAATTCCCAAAGCTCTACTTCGAAGTAAGTAAAATATAAAAGGATGCAAACCTCTTATAGTCGTATGCATGCCCTGATATTTAGAGAAAGCACACATAACAGACTTAAAAAAATAGATTTATTTATTTATTTGGGAGACAGAGAGGGGTGAGGGGCAGAAGGAGAAGGGAAGGGAGAGAGAGAGAATCTCAAGCAGATTCCCTGCTGAGTGTGGAGCCCAAAGCAGGGCTCCATCTCAGAACTCTGAGATCATGACATGGGCCAAAACCAAGAGCCAGTAGCTTACCTGATTGAGCTACCCAGGTGCCCCATAACAAACTTTTTTAAAGAATTAATTTGATTACCTTTCAGGTCAAGGAATAAGGGAATACAAATAGGAAGAGTGGGTGACAGAAAGAGCAGTGAGGGAGAGAGAAAGCAGAAGGCTGCTTATTGATGAGCGTGTGTATGTGCAATAGCTTTATTGAGATATAATCCACATATCATATAATTCACCCTTTTATTTTTTTTTTAAAGATTTTATTGATTTATCCATGAGAGACACACACAGAGAGAGAGAGACAGAGACACAGGCGGAGGGAGAAGCAGGCTCCATGTAGGAAGCCCGATGTGGGACTCGATCCCGGGTCTCCAGGATCACGCCCTGGGCCAAAGGCAGGTACTCAACCACTGAGCTACCCAGGTATCTCTATAATTCACCCTTTTAAAGTTCACAATGCAATGACTTTTAGTTTACTCACAGTTGTGCAACAATCACACTAATTTTAGGGCATTTTTATCATTATTACCAGTGGTCCCCCTCTATCCTTTACTGCTAGATCCTGGTAACCACTAATCTACTTTCTGTCTCTATTAACTTTAAATTTTCATGGAAATATCCAATTTTATTTTACTTCATAGCAATTAGATCTAAATGTTATGTTTTGTGTTTCATCATCAATTATTTTGATCCTATTATGTTTTGGAGATTTAGTTTTGAGTAGAATTCCAACTTTCTGATGTTTATGAAACAGAAAATTTCAAATAAGTATCTAAAATTATTAATAATTATGTTTAAAAAGTCCAACTGTATTGTTTAATTAAAGAGGATGGGCTTCAGTTCAAGCACTTGATGTGTTATTTTTACCCCTTGTGTCAACTGAACCTAGGGAATGATAATATGAAGGAGGAAAGAAAAGCCCAATTCTCAAATTTCCCATGATGTAGATTAAAATGTTATTGGAAATTTGTAGCTGTTTGTAATTTTGTCAGTCACAGGGTATTATCCCCTCTTCCAACTACAATAATTGTGTAAAAAGTTATAGAGGAAACGATGATTAGGTTCTCAACGGTTTTACAATCTAGGTGAATCTGACCTGACTTTCATTCTTGAAGCACATTTTCCTAAGGATTAAAAATAATTTTCAAGAAATTAATGCCACTGGTAATTCTATTGCTCTGAATCTCCTCAGCATTTATTTCTCTCTGTATCTGCAGCCAAATAGGGGGTAAGAAGTCACTTCTCTATTTTTCTTATCAGCGTTCTTAGAAACTGCACTTATATTTTTTAAACATTTTATTGTAAAATAAATGCGAATACAAGAATTGCCAGGCACCAAAACACCAAAAATAGATAGTTAGTAAATTGCTGTAAGGTGAAAACCATTGTGATTACCATCTGAGACAAGAAATAGAACTTTACAATCACCCTAGTGCCTCATCACAGTCTCTTCTCCTGAAAGTAATAATTCTGACTTCTATAGTCGTCACTTCTAGAAACTTCTTTATAGTTTGCTCATTTCCCTAGACTATAGGTTGGTCTTCTATATTAAAAAAGAGATGTCTTTTAAGTCTCTTTTAATACACAATTAAAACTTGACAACCTTTCTTTAATTTATAATTTTTTTTAAAGATTTTATTTATTTATTCATGAAAGACACAGAGAGAGAGAGAGGCAGAGACACAGGCAAAGGGAGAAGCAGGCTCCATGCAGGGAACCGGATGTGGGACTTGATCCTGGGACTTCAGGACCATGCCCTGGGCTGAAGGCAGGTGCTAAACTGCGAAGCCATCCAGGGATCCCCTAATTTTTCTATCAAAAAAACCCTGGGCATTTGTTGAGTTTTCTACAGTCTGGATTTTTCTGATTGTATATTCATGAAGCAGTTCTACATGTTTCTCTGTTCTGTGTATTTTTTGAACATTGGCAGCTGGATCCAGAGGCTCGATGAGATGTAGTTTTAATTGTTTGGCAATATTATAGGTGGTACTTATATTTTTTTTCATCAGGGAGTACATGTTATCTGCTTTTTGCTTTTTTGTTGTTTTTAACTGCCATTGATGCTCAACACCTGGATGCATTAATTCAATGAAGGTTTTAAAATGGTGACGTCCTATCAAGTTGTTTTTATTTATTATTATATTTTATTTATTAGCTGTAATAATTTTAAAAGAAGATACTTTTCCTTATCTATTATCTATAATCTATTGATACAGATCACACAAGAAAGACAGCATTAATTGTTGATATTCTTCCTTTTATTTGTTCGGGGTTCAAGACAATGAATTGATTTCTTGTCATTTACCATAGGTGATTAAATTTTTTTGTTTATAAATTTTTTTGGAATTCATGGATTTAGCATAATTTATAGATTTCAATCCATTGTAATCTTATCCTTATTAGACAAAGCTCATTTTTTCTTATCTTTAAACTATTGGCTTCTCCTCTTGTCTCCTGAGTTATATATACATAATTATTCAGTAGTGTGATCATTTTCTTGCTACCTGGTATATACATGTTCCAAGCCAACTTTGTACATTTACTATCCTTTTTTTAAAAAAAGAATTTTAATTTATGTATTTATGAGAGACAGAGACAGAGACAGAGAGAGAGAGAGGCAGAGACACAGGCAGAGGGAGAAGCAGGCTCCATGCAGGGAGACCGATGTGGGGCTTGATCCCAGGATTCCAGGATCACACCCGGGGCGAAGGCAGGCTGTAAACTGCTGAGCCACCCAGGGATCCCTGAACATTTACTATCCTTGACCTAGACAAAGTTAGCCATTGCTCTAAACAATCATGGTTTCATTTAAGGGGAAATAGTATGCCGAGGCTATCTGGGCTCTAGTGGTATTCACTGATTGTGGGTTGATACAGATTTATTATCTTACAATTCTGGAAGTCAGAAATTCAAAATGTGTGTCACTGGGCTATTATCAAAGTGTCTAGATTCTCTAGGATAGAAACTGTTTCTTGCTTATTCCAGCTTGTAGAGGCCACCTGCATTCCTTGGCATGTGCCTCCCTTTTTCCATTTTCAAAGCAAGGCAGGTTGAGTCCCTTTAATCTCCTCCCCTCCTTCCACATTTAAGGATCCCTGTGATTTTATTGACCCCCCCCTGGAAAATCCAGGATAATCTCCTTATTTTAGGCCAGCTGAATAGCAACATTAATTCTATCTGAATTCTTAATTCTCCCTTTGTCATGTAATGTAACCCATTCCCAACTTCCAGAAATTAGGACATCACTGGGGAGGTGCTATTATTCTATCACATGATCTTTTTAAAAATGTTTTTTAATTTTATTAAACAATTTTTAAAGGGTTTTATTTATTTATTTGAGGGGGCATGGAGCAGAGGGAGAGGAAAAACACAAGCAGATTCTCCACTGAGCATGAGCTCAACATGGGGCCCAATCTCATGACCCCAAGATGATGACCTGAGCTGAAACCAAGATTCAGATGCTTAACTGCCTGAGCCGCCCAGGTACCCCTGTCATATGATTTTAGTCTGCCTATGACAAGGGTGATCAGGGAAGTTTTTGTTTGTTTTTGTTTTTGTTTTTGAGGGATAGGTATTTATGTTGAAGCTTGTGGAACGCATGGAGATAAGTTGGGTGAGAAGAGGGATACAAGTGAGGATGCAGGACGAGAAGTGCTAGGCTGGTACAGTAGTTCCAATGGGAAATGAGGTGGGCCCAGGCAAAAATGGTGGCTATGGAATAGGAGATAAATGGACAGATTCAAGTTAGCAATAATCCACTTTCAAGCCCTGAAATGTGACCTCATTATCTTCAGTTACTGGTTGTTTTATTTTGATGTTGTTATATCATGCATTTTTCTGCTCTTGTTTCTAAGGGCATCTATAAAGTGTTCTTGTTTTAGAGACTCTGAAAGCTAATCCTAGAAGAGTCACATAGAATCTTCTCCAAAGCAGTTATTTCAGACACTTCCAGATGTATTTAAGGACATAGACTTCAAAATATGTGCATGTTTCCCTTACAGTGGCTATGAAAAACACAGCTTGGCTTCTGATGCTGAGGGACTTTGGAAGGTTGGCCCTGTGAGTTGATGGCTACATCTAGTAGTTTTGGTTTTCTTTGGTCAACCTATGATAACTTCTATATGACAAATCTTTAAAGGGCCCAGTTAGCAGCTTGGTTGCCAACTGGTATATTTTGGGCCTGGAGTTGTTTAAAACTGAACACCTTCGAGTTAGAGAAAAACAGGTTTTTTCTAGTCTAGAGGTATTTTTGATTGGGTCTTTCCTTATATGTGAATTTCTATATATTTTATTATATATCCATGGATCTGGTTATACCCTCATTGACTTTCTCCCATATCTGGACTTGTGTGATACATTGGTAGAGCCTGTGACAGTGTTTATTTGTATGAAGGACAGAGATTCATAAGCTACTTCTGTTAGAAGTAGAGTGGGACAAGGAGAATGGGGGAATTGGAAAGAAAAGCATGAGTTCATAGAGGAAAGGAGTAGACCAGTTTTCTGCAAAGGCTAAGCTATGAAGGTAGAATTAGAGTTGTTGGGGGCCCGGATGACAGAATGATGGAGGGGTGCATTCTGTCCATTTCTGTGAAAGCTTAGAGAGGTCTCATGTAGTGAGGTTTGAAGATAACACAATCTCACTTTAACCCTGGGGCCTTTGCAGTTTGGGTTATATGAATACAAATAGGAGACAGGATCCCAGGCAGGGAATCTTTATTTTTAATGATGGCACTGGTAGCAATATAGGTGAAAATTTCCCTCAGGTGACTTCCTGAGCAAGAGAAACCTAGAAGCAGGGGGTGGGGGAAATGAGGACAAGACATGGTATTTGGAAGAACATGTGAGATAACCCCAGCATTCTCTGAGAGAGCTTGAGGAGACTGATTGGAGGCTGAGTTCCCACACTGTGCAAAGGTGACAGTGAAATTTGGGTTGTTGCTCTTTAGACAACTTCATTGTTATCAGGAGTTTAGAGAGGGTTAGGGGAAAGTTTAGATTACAATTGTTACATTTTGTCTCTTCTCATTCAGAACAAAGGGTCTAATATTCTATTGAATGGATCATGGCTGGAGCAGATTTGAAGAATAATTTGCACTGTTAGTTTGATGCCTGACATACAGCTAAGATTCCCCGGATATCTGAGGAGTTGTGTTCTTAAATTCAGAGGCTGTTGGAATGTCCACACCTTGAGCCCTCCATTGTTTGGGACGGCAGAGGAGAGCAATTCTGATCCTCTAAGGAATCAAAAGAATAGTGCCATACTCAGGTTACATATCAAAGCTCTCACAGAAAATTGGAGCTTTATACATATTGTC
This sequence comes from Vulpes lagopus, assembly GCF_018345385.1. Classification (NCBI taxonomy): domain Eukaryota; kingdom Metazoa; phylum Chordata; class Mammalia; order Carnivora; family Canidae; genus Vulpes; species Vulpes lagopus. The sequence continues at coordinate 148,852,035 of NC_054826.1, forward strand.
CTTTTAATTTCACAACAGCTGCAAATATTATGTCATTTTCAGGTGTGGAAACTGAAAGTCTTGCTAAAAGTTACATAGCTATCAGGATAGGATTCAATCAGGTCTCTGACTCCCTTCATTATTCCCTGTTGCTAAGATAGAGGGACAGTGATAGAACAATGCAGAACACTTCCAAACTATTTCTAGTGTGGTTTCAGGGTTCTTCATACTTTGTAAGAATTGCATTAAGAAACAAATAGAATTAAAAATCTCCCTCCCTCCTTCTCTCATCTTTGTTGGAGTTATTACTTCTCCTCAGTAGAGTCAATGTCTTCATTAGATATTAAAACAAATTTCTAGTGCAACCATCATTGCAAATGGTTTGGAAGTAGTAGTTTCTTTGGCTTTTTTTTTAAAAAAATAGAGCCAACTTTTAGTAGAACAGCTACTGAAGTTTTGGGGTTTATTTGTTATAGCAGCTAGCATTATACCAATTTAAATGCCTCCCGTTTAATCATGCATTTAATTTTGGTTCTTTTGGCTATAAAAAACAGATGTCTACTTAGGCTGACTGAACAAAAAGACTTTTTCCTAATATGGATTGAAATCATAACAGGAAAGCTCGGTTGTTTCTCTTGTAGTATTTCTACTTCCAATTGAACAATTATACTCTTCTTATCTGAGCAACACTTCTCACTCTACGCCTCTTCTGCTCTCTCATATCATTAGCTTCTAAATGGCTTTGGCTTGCCATGGATCTTACCCAGTTTCATGAATATTTTTAATGCAGCTTTATTTTTAACTAATAATGTTTCACTTTTTAAAAAATTCTCTAAATGGAATCTCATTTGCCTAGTTTATTTTTTCAGTCCATGTGCGCCATTGGTCCTTGGCTAGCCTATGAAATTTTTTACAAAAGATTTTATATATTTATTTATTTTGGAGAGATAGCAAGTGAAGGTGTGGGAAGGGGCAGAGGGAGAGGGAGAGGGAGAAGGAGAAAGAATCACAAGCAGACTCCATGCTGAGCATGAAGCCCGACATAGAGCTCAATCCCAGGACCCCAATATCATGACCTGATCTGAAACCAAGAGTCAGATGCTTAATCATCTGTGCCACCCAGGTACCCCACATGAACCCTTTATCTAATATATGGTCGAAAGGTCCATAGTAGCCTAACACTATGTCATAACACCTATGCCCTTTACCTCGCATCTTATTACATAGGTATTTAATCATCTCACATCATTCCAAGAAGGGTAAATACAGTATGATAAGGTATTTTGAGAGAAAGAGAGCATATTTATACAACTTTTATTATAGTATATTGTTATATTGTTATAGTTGTTCTATTTTGTTGTTATAGTTGTTTTTGTTAATCTCTTACTGTGCCTAATTAATAAATTAAAGTTTATCATAGGCGTGTATGTATAGGAAAAAACATGGTATATGTAGGATTTGGTACTATCTATGATTTCAGGCATACACGGCGGGGGGGGTGTGTCTTAGAATGTATCCCCCATGGAGGGGAGGAGGTGGCTGTTGGGGACCAGAAAGAGACAACCTGAAAATATACAGTTGGGTGAAGTGTGGAGTCTCTAAATTTGATGTTAAATTAGTGTTTAGTTCACAAGTTAAGTGGACTTTGGTTTTAATAGTGTCTATCAATGGATTACATAGACAAATAATTACCAAATGGCCTGGTAATAACCCTAAAATTACTGTAGTTCAATGCAGAAAGAATTAACAGCAAAGTCACATGCTGAAGATTATTTGAATCATCCAATCATCCAACTAATATTTATTATTTCCTATTATCCAGTTAGGAGTTGGGTTGCAGTGATACATTTTAGGTAGTCTTTGTCCTATAATTTATCAGTGTGGAGGAATAAGGAGATGGACACATGTTCTGGACATCTATATAGCACAGTGTTATACCTGCAGTAATTACATAGAAGCACTGATGTTTAGGAAAGATAACAAGGGATGTCCAAGATAGACCAGGTGAGTCAAGAAGAGCTTTTCAGAGCATTCCAGGCCTGAGCTGAGTGTTGAAGGATGAAGTGTATAACCAGGTGAATATGGAGTTGTATTATAGAGTTCAAGCTTCACGACTATTATTTTCACCTTACTAACTAGCAATTAAAGAAGGGAAGGAGGATTATAGTTTCTGTTAAGGGTATCAGTTCAAAACCCAAGTAAAGCAGAACAAGGTCTGGTATTGTAAGTATTTTCCTTACCTCCAGTGGCAAATGCAGTATTTCATATCCAGATGTGACTATAAGTGACAATTGTAACTGCAGCATGTTGACTCTGAAAAAATTTTGTATGCGCTTGAAAAATACCCAAAGGACCTCTAGATCTTTTGCATTTATTTATTTATATTTTTTACTTTTGGTGTTCACTTTCTTTTCATGACTATTTCACTGATTTTTAAAGAAGGTATATAGTTTTAATAAAGTTTCCCAACTACTCTTGAGTTCCAAATGGACTTGAATTCATTTTATTTTTATGGGCTGCTGGTCTTTAATCTCTTATCACAGAATCAGAAATGTACCTGTTACATACTGGTAAATTAGTTATCAATCCCTTGGGCAGTATATTTTAATATCAGTATTATAGGGAAGATGATATAAATCTTGTGTACAGTATTATTAGCTTAGGCAGCTGCTGACTTAAAAAGGCCAGTTTAACAAGTCACCACTGTATTATGTTTAATTAGGTACAGTTTATATAATGAGGTGTTCAGTTCTAATGGAAAGACATGCTGTGAGCAGCACATCTGCAGGAATAACTATTACAATCAGCATTGCAGAGACCCATGGAACTGCAAATTAGACTTACTTATCTAGAAATAAATTACATCCCAATGCCTTCATAAAGCTCATTAATTAATTCCACTGGCATAAAGGTCTTTTTCTTAATTTCATGTTCCATTAGCATAATAAACACAATTTGAGTTACAACAGTATGATCAGTTTAATGGATGCTATTTATTTTAGTTTTTTATTTAAAGTCCCGGTAACGTAGAATTAACATCAATATGCTGCTTGGTCCTTTATTAAAAATTCCCATAGGATAACCAACACAGATGTTCAATACAGCATCATATATTTGCTGCATTTTATGACTCTACTAATTGGCCATATGGAAAGGTGTTGCTTGGGTGTAATTTAAAAAAAAAATCTGCTAAATTATATGGATTGTAATAATTACAATTAGTTTATATGTAAAGTTGGATAGGTTAATACATATTGCCTATTGCGGGCAATAAGAGTAAACAAACTTTTGGTGCCATGTTTATTTAAGAGAAATTCACTTAAAAGAAATTTTGACAGTATCTTAAATTCTTTTTAAAATGATAAAAAAGGATTAACTTTGTTTACATCCTGGAATTATACAACATGGTCTCCATTTGTGAAGTGTGAAGTTCACAAATGGAGACCCTATAGTTTTTTTAACTGATTCTGTGTACTTTGTTAATATGTATGACACTAACATACTGATAATGCTATATTATGAGATTCTGGGTTAATTACACCTGCTAATGTCTAGCATATAATTATGAAATGTGCTTTTTGAGTGAACTTATATATAATGTCTTATTGATGTCCCATATTATATCTTACTACTGAAATAAAATGTGCTGCAAAATATACATAAAATTTCTTTTTTTGAGTCAAAATATTCCTGTTACATTTTCTTTTTTCTCAATGTACCTTTTTTGCTACAAAACATAATCTATGTTTTCTTTTTTTTACTTTTGAATAACTACTTATTTTCAACATTTAATTAATCTGATATTTCTGTATAAGCTACTATGACTGTGCAACAAATTGTTTCTAAACTTGGTTACTCAAACAACAATAATCATTTATTATCTCTCCATTTTCTACGAGTTCAATCTTTGCAAAGGGCTCATCTGGGTATCTCTTGGGATCTCCCATGCATTTGCAGTCAGATGTTGGCTAGGGGTGTCATTATCTGAAGGCTTGGTTGGAGGTAGGGAACCCATTTTCAGGGTGGCTCCCTCACCACTGCTGACAGTTGGCCATAAGTCTTAGTTTTCTGCATATGGGGATCTCCACAGGGCTGGAGGAGTGTCCTCATGAGACAGTGGCTGACCTCCTCCAGAGTGAGAGATGCTGAGGCTAAGCCAGAAACTGAAATACCTCTTATAATCTATACTTGAAAGTCAAATGCCGTAACTTGTCTCATATCCTATTGGTCATATAGGCCAATAGGCCTATTTTTTTAAATTTATTCAATGTGGGAAAGTAATACATAAGGAATGAACATGAGGAGACAAGGCTTTTGGGGGCTGGTAATCCCAGTACCCTCCCTAATAATTCATATCCCTCTCAAATGCAAAATACACTTTTCCCTCTCAAAGGTCCAAAAAGTCTCAGCTGTTACAGCATCAGCTCAAGCTCTAGAATGAGGATCTTGTCATCTAACTTGGGTTCAGATATGAATAAGGCTACTTAACTAACAGTGTTAGGTAGAGTTTTTTATTTGAAGGCTTTGAGCTAATGCAGTATGTTATATGATTCTCCATCCAACCAAATACAATGGTGTCCCAGGCCAGGATAGCCACTATTGACTCTAATGTTTCAGACTGAGAAAAATGAGAGGCACAGAAGTCCCGGCTCCAATTAAAAAGATTTTATCTATTTTTTTTAGAGAGAAAGAGCACGAGCAGGAAGACGGGCAGAGGGGGAAGGGAGGGAGAAGCAGTCACCTGAACAGGGCCCCCAACACAGGGCTAGATCCTGAGATCATGACCTGGCCAAAGGTAGACACCTAACCCACTGAGCCACCCAGGTTCCCCGCTCCAAAAGATTCTGAAACGGAGTCAGGCACATGTTGCCAGCCCCTGGATTAGGGCTCAGTTCTAAAGCCTAGAAATGATTCCCTTTGGCCTCTGAGCTTTTGGTTCTTCCCTCTGAATTCTCCTTCTTTTTTAATAAAAAATGGCTTCCAGATGATTGACTCTCCAGCAGACATCTGACTGAAATCATGTAATTCCCCAGAGGATAACTTCTCAGCAGAGACCCTTCTGAATTCATGATCCACAGAAATCATAAGAGATAATAAATGATTATTATGGTGGTAAGTCACCATGTTTTGGGGAAATTTGTTGCAGAACCATAATAGCTGATACAAATTTTAGTACCAGAAGTGGAGTGTTGCTTAAACAAAACCTGAAAAATATGGCAGTTGCTTTGGGGCTGGGTGGTGAGTAGAAGTTGGAAGGGCCTTGAAGACACAGTTAGTGGAGCTCTTCAGGAAATTATTCCAGAAAGAAAGAGAAACATGCTATTGTAAGCTGGAGAAAAGGGGATTATTGTTATATCTTTATTTCAGCATTGTCACTTGTCGTAACATTGAAAGTAGAAAATGTACTTCATAAGCTGGGTGATCTATCATGAAACAAGATTTGCAGGTGTGGCTTTTCTCTAGCAGAATGAACGTTAATAAGATTTATAGAAGATCCACAAAAGTTTTAAGAGAATTGTACTCATGGAACCATTGCCAGCCTGATGTAAAAGGGACAAAGATAATTCAAATTAAAAAGGCCTTTGGACTCCCTACCTAGTGATATAGGAAGGGGAGTGAGGAAACTGTTGCAAGGATCATTGAGGGTCATTTTGAGAGTGATCCTTGTGAGTATATATGATGCATTATCATTTAGTACATTTGGGCTGTGACAGTCACATTAATTGTACCCATTAAGGTCTAATATATATAGATATCAGCTCAACCTTTTTGTTGGTCTCAAATGTAATGTACGATTGAAGCCCCATATTATATTTTGCTGCAGAATTAAAATGGAATTGTAGATCATATTTATACATTTTTATTCTCTAGAAATAACTAGTCATAAAATGTTTTCTTCTTTTTTCTCACTGCACCCTCATTATGAAATGCAAAATTCCACTGTTATATTTGAACTTCTTCTTAACACTGTTTAAATTATCTGTACTCAATAGTTAACCTTGTATTTTTCAATGCAACCTTCAATCACAAGTCACTCACTATTATTACTTTTCCCGTAATATGTGCAAATATGCTGCATTTATAAAAAAAATGGTTTGGAGGTCTCTAATCTATGACAGAATTACAGATGTACGCATTATGTGCTGGTAAAATAGTAGCTGATCACCACATTTGTAAACCTTGCTATTGAAGATCTTCTGCAAGATAAAGCAGTCATCTGTGTTTTCATTTAAAATGGAGTTAAATATTCTTATTCTATTCTCTCTGTGCCTTGACCATGAGTCTGTGGAAGTGTGCACATGAACTTCTGGCAGAAATTTAAGAGTTCTCCCTGTAGCCTCTCTCATTCATCTTATTTTCCTTTGATATGCTGTATTCTACAATTACATATGGTGGGATTTTTTAAAAAGTCATTTTTTTTTAAACCTGGAGGTAGGAGGGGATTACAGAGAAATGAGGCTAGAAGGGTGGTTAATTATATAGTATATCACCTGACACTCATTCACTATGTGTTGATTCCCCAGGAGTCATCCTAGATTGAACCCAAGGGATGATGTATCTATTTTTGTTTTTTTTTATGATAGTCACACACACACAGAGAGAGAGAGGCAGAGACACAGGCAGAGGGAGAAGCAGGCTCCATGCACCGGGAGCCCGACGTGGGATTCGATCCTGGGTCTCCAGGATCGCGCCCTGGGCCAAAGGCAGGCGCCAAACCGCTGCGCCACCCAGGGATCCCCCCTGTGACTGACTTATTTCACTTAGCACGATACCCTCTAGTTCCATCCACATCATTACAAATGGCAAGATTTTATTCTTTTTGATGGCTGAGTGCCATCACATCTTCTTTATCTATTCATTAGGTGATAGACATTTGGGCTTTCTCAAGCCCAAATGCTGAGATAATGCTGATAATGCTGATATAAACACTGGGGTGCAGATATCCCTTCGAATCTGTATTTTTGTATCCTTTGGGTAAACACCTATAGCACAATTGCAGGATCATAGGGTAGTTCTATTTTTAACATTCTGAGGAACCTCCATACTGTTCTCCAGAGGGCCACACCAGTTTACATTTCCACCAACAATGCAAGAAGTTTCCCCTTTCTCCACATCCTCACCAACACCTGTTGTTTCTTGTATCATTGATATTAGTCCTTCTGACTGGTGTGAGGTTGTATCTCATTGTGGTTTTGATTTGTATTTCCCTGATGATGAATGATGCTAAACATCTTTTCCTATGTCTGTTGGCCAGCTGGAGGTCTTTTTGGGAAAAGTGTCTATTCATTTCTTCTGCCCATTTCTTAACTGAGTTATTGTTTTGTAGATTTATCACATACGTCATTTGCAAATACCTTTCCCATTCTGTAGGCTGCCTTTTAGTTTTGTTGATTGTTTCCTTTGCTGTGCAGAAGTCTTTTATCTTGATGAAATCCCAATAATTCATTTTTGCTTTTGTTTCCATTGCCTGTATTGGCATGTCTAGTAAGAAGTTGCTACAGCCAAGGTTAAAGAAGTTTCTGCTTGTGTTCTCCTCTAGGATTTTCATGGTTTCCTGTCTCACAATTTAGAGTCTCTTATTCATTTTGAATTTATTTTTGTTTATGGTGTAAGAAAGTGGTTCAGTTTCATTCTTCTGCAGGTTGCTGTCTGGTTTTCCCAACACCATTTGTTGAAGAGACTGCCTTTTTTCCACTGGATATAGGAATCTTTGCCAAATATTAGTTGACCATATAGTTGCGGGTCCATTTTTGCATTCTTTATTCTGTTCCATTGATTTATGTGTCTGTTTTTGTGCCAGTACCATAATGTCTTGGTGACTATAGCTTTGTAATATAGGTTGAAATCCAGAATTGTGATGCCTCCAGTTTTGTTTTTCTTTTTCAGGATTGCTTTGGCTATTCAGAGTCTTTTGTGGTTCCATATAAATTTTAGGATTGTTTGTTCTAATTCTCTGAAAAATGCTGGTGGTATTTTGATTGGTATTGCATTAAGTGTATAGACTGCTTTGGGTAGTATAGACAATTTAACAATGTTCTTCTAATCCATGAGCATAAAATGCTTTCCTATTTCTTTGTATCCTCTTCAATTTCTTTCATAAGTGTTCTATAGTTTTCAGAGTATAGATATTTTACTTCTTTAGTAGATTTATTCCTAAGTATCTTATTGTTTTTGGTGCAGTTGCAACGTGATTGATTCCTTTATTTCTTTTTCTGCTGCTTCATTATTGGTGTATAGAAATGCAACAGATTTCTGCACATTGATTTTATATACTGTGACTTTGCTGAATTCATGTATAAGTTCTAGCAATTATTTTGGTAGAGTCTTTCAGGTTCTCTACGTAGAGTATCATGTCATCTGCGAAGAGTCAAAGTTCGACTTCTTCCTTGCTGATTCAGATGTCTCTTATTTCTTTGTGTTGTCTGATTATGGAAGTTAAGACTTCCAGTACTATGTTAAATAGTAATGGTGAGAATGGATATCCTTCCTTGTCTTGTTCCTGACCATAGGGAAAAGCTCTCAGTTTTCCCCATTGAGGAGATATAAGCTGTGGATCTTTTGTTATATGGCCTTTGTGATATTGAGGTATATTACATCTATCCCTACCTTGTTGAGGGTTTTTTAAAGATAGGATGCTGTATTTTGTCAAATGCTTTTTTCTGCATCTATTGGGGTCATATGATTCTTATCCTTTCTTCTACTAATATGGTGTATCATGTTCATTGATTTGTGAATATTGAACCACTCCTGCAGCCCAGGAATAAATTCCACTTGATCATGGTGAATAGTGCTTTTAATGTACTGTTGGATTAGATTTGCTAGTATTTTATTGAGAATTTTTGCATCCATGTTCATCAGGGATATTGGCCTGTAGTTCTCCTTTCTAGTGGGGTCTTTGTCTAGTTTTGGAATCAAAGTAATTTATCTGGCTTCGTAGAATGAGTTTGGAAGTTTTCCTTCCATTTATAATTGTTTGGAATAGTTTGAGAAGAATTGTTATTAACTTTTATTTAAATGTCTGGTGCACTTCCCCTGGGAAGCCATCCAGCCCAGGACCTTTGTTTGGTGGGAGATTTTTGACTACTGATTAATTTCTTTACTGGTTACAGTCTGTTCACATTTTCTATTTCTTCTGTTTCAGTTTTGATAGATTGTAAGTTTGTAGGAATTTATTCATTTCTTCCAGGTTGCCCAGTTTGTTGCAATATAGTTTTTCATAGTATTCTAATTGTATTTCTGTAGTGTTGGTTGTGATCTCTCTTCTGTTATTTGTGATTTTATCTATTTGGGTCCTTTCTCTTTTCTTTTTGACAAATGTGGCTAGGGGTTTATCAATTTTATTAATTCTTTGAAGACCTGGCTCTTAGTTTCATTAATCTATTCTTTTTTTGGTTTCTATATCATTTATTTCTGCTCTTTTTTTTTTTTTTCTGTTCCTTTTCTAGCTCCTTTAGGTGTAAGGTTAGGTTTATAACTGAGACTTTTCATGCTTCTTGAGGTAGGCCTGTAGTGCAGAATAGTTCTTTCTTAGAACTGCCTTTACTGCATCCCAAAGGTTTTGGGCTGTTGTGCTTTCATTTGCTTCCATGTATTTTTTAAATTCTTCTTTATTTTCCAAATTAATTAATTAATTCTTTAGGAGGATGTTCTCTAACCTCTATGTATATGAGGTCTTCCCAAAGTTTTTCTTATGGTTGACTTCCAGTTTCATAGCATTGTGGCTGAAAATATGCATGGTATGGTCTTGATACTTTTGTACTGGTTGACGCCTGATTTGTGACCTAGTATGTGATGTATTCTGAAAAATGTTCCATGTGCACTTGAGATGAATGTATATTCTGACACTTTAGGGTGAAATGTTCTGAATATATCTGTTAAGTCCATCCAGTCCAGTGTGTCACTCAAAGCCACTGTTTTCTTGTTAATTTTCTGCTTAGATTATCTGTCCATTACCAGAAGTGAGGTGTTAAAGTCCCCTACTATTATTGTATTGTCATTGATGAGTTCCTTATGTTTTTTATTAATTGATTTATATATTTGGGTGCTCTCAAATTTGGGGCTTAAATACTTACAATTGTTATGTTATTTTTATGGCCTCCATTTGTGCTTGCATCTTGGTTATAGCATTTTTAATTTTGGCCTGACTAGATTTTAGTAAGGGATTCTCTAGTGTCTTGTATGTTTTTTTCAAAACCAGCTAGTATTTTTTGAATCATTGTTTAATATTCTAGTTCAGACATCTTATTTATGTCTATATGGATTAAATCCCTGACCATCAGTTCTACCTGATGTTCTTTTTTTAGGGTGAATTCCTCCATCTCATCATTTTGTCCAGAAAAGAAAGAGAAAAGAGAACAACAAAAACAAAAACAAAAAAATTAAAAAAAAAAACCAACAAAAACCCTGAAACAAGAAAAACAAAAACACAAAACAAGAAAGCTAAAAAAGAAAAACTAGATCCTGGATGTATTTTGGTCTGCTGGAATCTAGATACCAAACTAAAAAAAAAAAAAAAAAAAAAAAAAAAAGAAGAGAAAGTAAAACTCAAAAAATAAAAAAGAATATGGAAAGTATATATACATAAATTCCAAAAATTAATAGTAAACAATTTTTAAAAAAAGTAATTGGAAAACATAAGAAAATTAATAAAAAGATAATAAAGAACTAAAGAAAAAAGTAAAAAGGAAGCTTGATCTTACCCCTAGAGCTGAAGCTTTGCAGCATTCAGGAAACTTGGCGAGAGCTAGTAGCTTGCACGGGTCTCCTGGGGGCGGGGCCTGCTATGCTAATTCTCAGGCTGACTTCTTCCAGTGGGAAGGCTTCTCCAGGGCCCCGGGGGCGGGGCTTGGCGTCCAGGGCTCCGCCTCCCCAGGTGGTGCCCTTTTGCCCCCGGAAGGGTTTCCCCCGCTGTTGAGCCGCGTGAACATGGCGGCGCCCTGCTCGTTGGCCCCGTCCTGGAAGTTCGCACGCCTCCCTCTCCAGTGAGCCCTCACGGAAAAGCAGTCAGTCCCCCTAATTGTTTTCCCAGTTTCCGTCCCCGGCTTCCATCTGAACCCTGCGTTCACCCTGCCCATGTCGGAGCGTTTTTCTCCCAGGTACGCCTCCCATAGTTGAGACTGGGCGCCCCGCCCCTCCTGGCAGTGTGCGCCAGCTCCCCCCGCGGGCTGCCCCCAGCCCGGCGCCCAGCGCGGCGTCTCCAACAGGCACCACGGTTCAGAGGCGGCTGGCAAGTGCCTGGAGCAGTTCTGTCTTGCAGGTCACCCCTGTTGCGCTTCACTCTGCAGTGTCCCCTCTTCTCCGCCAAACCTTTCAGCAGAGTAGCTGAGATCTAGCATGAATCCACGGGTTTGAGTTTCAAGCTCTTTGATTTTTTTTTTTTCTTTTTTCCCTAAGAAGGTTCTGGTGAATATGCTAATGCCCGGGGAAGTGGGAAGGAAGACTTAGGAAGAAGGGCAAGGGAGAGTCTGCGTGGAAGTAGTCAGTTGGATGAACTTTGGTTTTCTCGCCATTGAAAATATCTCCGGTTTCTTGTTTGACGTTTGGTGTTTCAAAAAATTAAAAGAATGGAAGCGTCCCTTCCATTATACCTTAGAAACTAAGGTTATTTAAGGGACATTTAATCCAGTATTCTGATTTCTTTATTCTTAAGTTAAACATTCTGTTTCTGTGCTATTTTGAATATCTATGAAGCATAGTCTTTGCCCTAAGATACAGACACGTTTAATACACAGTTTATCACGTTTTTACCCATTGAAAGTGGTTTAAACGGATTTTGGTGATGTACAAGTGGTTTGGCTTAAATTTTGGCAAAACATGTTCGTCTTGGCTTAGTTTGTCCTTGACACCATACCTTTTTAACTAGAGACTACTGAGATGAGTCGGAGAAGTATCAGATTTTAAATTTACACACCCAGTCCCGTAGATTATGCTTTTGAGGTTGCTTGTTTTTCCACAGCGCTGTATGTCCCAAAAGTGCTTACTTTTTAATTTTGCAGGCAATGCAGTGCGAGGAGAATATAGTTAAGTGGAGTCTAACTGATGGCTACAAGTTCTGCAGAATTTCAGAATATAAGAACCACCATCTTCAAATGTCTAAACGTTATAGCTCGTTAGATACAAACATCTGAATTTCTTTTCTTTTTTTGCATTGAATGGCAACGTCGACATTACTATCCAGCTGTATTGTTTTCGCTGTATGGTAACTAATGAAGTGCTTCCATGCACCAAAGAACTACAATGCTGTAAAGTTGGAAGCAGAGTCATAATCTGTATGATCACAGGGTTAGACTGGAATAAGGCAACTCCATTATGTCCTGCAAATAAACACCATTTGAAACTTTCAAACTCAGCATGTCTTCTGGTTAGCTAAAGTAAAAGGATTATATTGAGTTGAGTCAACTCCTAGGGCTGCTGGACTTGATTATATAATTGGATAGGACTTTGAATATATGAAAGCTCTTGGAGATTTAGTAACTTTATTTTCAAAGTTTGGGTAATATTACTTACCTCACAGAATGCAACGATATGATGTCTGTAAAGGTTTTATCACTCAGACAGGAATGTAATAGATGAGCAACAAAGATTATTTTCTACACTTTCTTTCAAGAGTCATTTATACCACTGCTACTATTTAGGCCTGAAAAATATTAAATAAGATGAATTAAAAATATGTGAATCGGTAACACAATTGTGCATAAATATTTTGGATAAAAGCTTTGGCGGACAGTGTTGATACTACTGGCTAAAGTGAGGTGTGGGAATTATCTCTGGGTTTTGTTAATTTACATTTTTCCTCCTTTCTACTTCTGTTGATACCTTGGAATTGATTATAATAACTGAATCACACAACTTAATATTAAGAAGCTTAAAAAGTCTATCTGACTCCTTATACCAGCTTACTCAATTGGTTTGATATTAATTCAGAGATTATATCTTCTATGTAATTAATATACTGTTAGGGAATACAAGTCTAAAAGAAAAGTCAGTTTCAAATGTCAGAGCTCAAGCAAAGATTGAGCAAATAGTTTCAAAATATTTTATAGAGGACTTAGTTGCATGAAAATAAAACTTTTAAAATAAGCCATTGTTCAGCATGTCAGACAAGGTATTACATTTTATTTGTGCCTTAATAGCACATCCATATAGATAAAAGGTTGTTTAAAAATCTTACAGAAAACTGCAGGTGTCACTTTTCCTAATAAAAACTGCATTTCCCCTGTAGTTTATGCCTTTGATCCCTACGAACTCAGGAAAAATAAATGAAAATTTCTTTGCTTTCAATTTGCGGTGATATGATGCACATTACTGACCTTCAGGAAACAATATCTACTGCCACATTGGAGCCCTGGGCTTCCTGGCACTTACTGTGGACTGTTGCTTTCTGTGTGCTGATTTTCTACATTTGTTACTTAGAAAAATAGGTGACTAAAAGATAGAAACAAATCATCAGATGATAATGACCAGGAAACCAAACAATAGCATGAATATGTTGATCTGCAGGCTCGGTGACCTTTTGTGTTTGTTTAAACAGCTTGTTTTAATTAGTAATGGATATCGCTTACTCTTATGAACATTATTGACAATTGAAAACAGCACCTTATAAGCTGAGGAATTGGAGAAATTTAATATGAGTGTTTGAGTTTAGTTTCTTTAGGGGGTTGCTTTGTTCTTGTCATAATGCTTGAAGTTAATGGACAACTAAAATGGAAAGGCTTCATGTGTCATACACTGAGTGAGGAGGACTGACAAAAAGCCATTAGTGTCCAGGGAAGAAAGACAAAGGCAGAAATTCTATCATTTCCAGATGAGTCCTTATGATTCCCTGAACTCTTTATTAGCTTGACAGGCAAGAGGCAAGGTCTATTAATGCAAAGGTCAGATAGTGCAATTTTAGCCAGATTTTTTTCTTTCATTAAAATGGTAGTAGGAAAGTATCTAGAATGCTTGTTTTGTGGAATCTAAGAGATGATTCTTTTGAAAAACAAACTTAATGGCTTTGATGTTCTAAATGACAGTTTTACCTGTCCTGCTAAAATGAAAGAATGTAACTTTTCTTACCATATAAGATCAAGCAATTACTAAAAGGAAAAGTTGGATTACGCTTATTTCTAGAGGTACTGTAAAAGATTTTAAAGTAATTCTGAAAATTTGCAGTTTCTTTTCACTATGAAATCCAGTTAAAATATTCTCTACTAAAACTTTGTAAAAATGTCATTATTTTCAACCTGATGCAACATCAGGACCATCAACTTTGTTCTTGTCAAGCTATTCTACTGTATATAGCAGTACCATCGTCTTTCCTGTATCAGATATTTTAAAGATATTTAAAATTACTTTTATAGATTTTGAAAGCCATTTCTAATGTGACAGACATCTGTCCCTTGTTTTTTGCTGTGAACAGAGAGCATGTTTCAAATAGGTGCTTGTGAGATGTGCTGTTTTAAATTTTTTCCATTAGCTGGTGCTTGATTGGAAACAATGGCAATGCTATTTCGTTAGAAAAATCAGCCGTCCTTGATCCCATTGGTACTAGCAAGATTGGGACACTTTTTAAACAAGTCTTGGATATGTTCTTGGGAGAATGTAGACCACCCTTCTTGACATTCACTGTTTGTCATTGAGGGATGCAAAGAGGGGAGAAGACACATTGTGATGGGAAAAGTCATTTGATAATTAGAGGGCTGAGTGGATGTGAATTTTACTCTGACTTGATTTTATTTCATTTTCTTCAGCAGTTTCACAAATTGTAGTTATTGAAACTCTGGATATACCTCCTCCTGTGTTATTTACTACACAGAAAAAACAAATAGAAAGGAAAGATAAAGATAAATAAAAGGAAAATAGACAAATCGCAAAGTAAGCAAACAAAAACATCCCGATTGGCTACTATATCGTATCTTATAAGACACTGTTCATTATTTTTTCTCTTCCATTTACATTGTGGACTATTGGGATGCTAATATGTGTATTCACTAACTAATATGAGGATTCAGTATAGTATAGTGGAAGTAGCACTGGATTGGTGGTCAAGACGCCTAAGAATCATTTCTAGTTGTTTGGCTAATTAGCTTTGTGACCTTGGATAAGTAACTTACCTTTACTAGACTCATATTCTTTATCTCATTGTGATATTGCTCCCCAGGGGGATAAAATTGGTTCAACAATTTTCACCTTGGGATGAGAGAGTGAAAAATCTTATTCTTTTTACATGTAAAGTACAGTTATATATACACACACGTGCACATACATATATACACAACACTTATCTCACAAATGGCTAGATAATAATGAAGGTCTGTTTTAGCTCTAATTTGCTGTGTCTTCTATAAATAATGCTTATGTTTCCCTACTAACCCTTTTTAAGGACTTGAAAAGTGTATTTCAACCTTAAAATTAGTTATCATATCTTCTTGTGGAAAGATACTTGTTATTCCCTTCAAAAATAAAACTTACTTTAGTTTTCTCTGGTTTTAGCAAAGAATATGCTTTTATGTAAAAAGAAGAGATCACTGGTAGTAGCATAAACTGTTAGCTGGTAACCAAAATATGTTTCTCTTCTGAGTACATAGCTGTATTTTTAATCTTTGCTGATACATGCACAGGTGACTGAGTCTGGTCAATGAAATATAAGTGGAAGTATTCTATTTTGAGACCTGACCTATCAAACACTCTGATAGAGCCTTCTCCATGCTTACTCCTGTTTCAGCTACATGGAATGACAGTCTTTAGAACAGCCTTGCAAGTGGCTGGGATCCTGAATGCCTTAATGACTGCATAGCTTATTCCTGACAAATAAGCGGATTAAGACTCATCCATTAGTATTCTAGTATATACATATACAGTATATACAATCTACTGTTCTTTGTATTTGAGATTGGTCTGTGTACAACTAGAACATTTATGTATCTGTGCCAACATGTGCTATTATTATATCTAGTAAAGACATTGATCATCTGTACCTGCTCTGCCTGATATAGTAGCCATTATTTATCATATGTGGCTATTTTACTTTAATTTCAATTTTAAATATTAAATTTTAAATCAATTTAAATTAATTTTTAATTTTAAATTAATTAAAAATTTAATTTTAATTTAAGTGCTCTCTAGCTCCTAGTGGCTAGTAGCTACCATATTGGGCAGGGCAGATACAGACCTTTTCCAACATCACAGAAAGTTCTGATGGACAGCACTGAGCTGTATTGTTGAGAATTAATGCTTGTACACATTACACATGCTTGCATACACACATATGCACACACATACATGTATGTGAACACAAAAACACATACATTAATGGAAGGGACACGGAATGGATCCAAACAAATGAATTGTGTTGTCTCTCTCCACAAGGTCTTTACTACTGTAGACCAAATAACGTGTTGGTTTGCAGAGAAATTATGGAAGTTCAGGGAGTGGTGAGCATTATCACTAGAGATTAAGGTTAAGGGTGGAGTAGACCCAAGTAATTACAAGGTGCTACCCACCCTTCCTTCCTTCCTTCCTTCCTTCCTTCCTTCCTTCCTTCCTTCCTTCCTTCCTTTTTCTTTCTTTCTTTCTTTCTTTCTTTCTTTCTTTCTTTCTTTCTTTCTTTCTTTCTTTCTTTCTTTCTTCTACTCTTCTTTTTTTTTTTTTTTCTTTCTTCTACTCTTCTAATGACTTTTTTCTCTGCTTAAGCTGTCTCCTTCATTTCATTCTCTAAAAATTAAAAATTACGGGGATCCCTGGGTGGCGCAGCAGTTTAGCGCCTGCCTTTGGCCCAGGGCGCGATCCTGGGGACCCGAGATCGAGTCCCACGTCGGGCTCCCGGTGCGTGGAGCCTGTTTCTCCCTCTGCCTGTGTCTCTGCCTCTCTCTCTCTCTCTGTGTGTGACTATCATAAATAAATAAAAATTAAAAAAAATAAAAATAAAAACTACCCCACAGGTAAGCATTTGGCTGCTTAATGATAAGTGAGAAAGAAATGGTCACTCATCAGTAAAATGATTTCCTATCTTCTAAATAGGATTTCACCTTTCCATCTAGACTGTCAGGTGGTGGTGACACTAAATTCTTCCCTTTCAGGGAGAGGAAAAGTAGAGAAGAGTTTAGGAGATTTTGTCTGATGTAATGTAATTGTTCTCAAATTTGAGGTGGGAGCATGATCCACCAATGGTGAAAAATTGTCGTACATGACCCTATCCGCTCTCCTCCTTCCCACTATCACCTTGATTGTTGCCGTTTGTGTTATGAATCAGTGATCTTGCTCTTTGGTTTTGTGATGTTGTACCCAGTTTGCTCAGTGGAATTTTATACCATGTTACTTAGTAATGGGCCACTGGTCCTCCTTAGACAAGGCCTACAGGGCTCTCAGAATAATGATTACTCTTCTGTGTTTCATCATGGTCTTTGGAGTTTCATCTAACCCAGATAAATAGAGGATGAGAGTGTGTATCCAAGTTCTGTGGAATTTTCAAATAACCTAAGCAACATAGGTTTTTTTTTTTTTTTTTTTTTTTTTTTTCCCCATTTAGGTTAATCCTCAGCTTCATTTCCAGGGGTTGGCAACTCACAAGGGAAAAAAGAATGGAATAGTTGATTTAGTTCCCTACCACCCTACACTGCAGTAATTAGGACTATATAAAACTTTTAGGTGTCTGGATAGCCGGCAGTTTTCTAGAGATATAAAATCTGTGCCTAGTGTTTTACAGGACCTACATATTATGTAACTGTCAGGAAAACAAAAATCCAAACTTTTTTCTCTTAGGTATTTACTGACTTAGACTTAGCTGTCAGTAAGTAGGTATGAAAATGAATGTTTAGGAATTATAAAACTTATAATAGAAGTCACAATTTGGCTTTTCATCCCACTTCTTCTGCTGACTTAAAAGAAATCATCTCTCCTTCTATGGAATGACATGAATATGAAATCAAGGGGCAGGGTCCAGTACCTTTAAATTTACACCAGAGTTTTCCACAAGGCAGCCTAAAAACTCATTTATTTTTGTTCTCTTTTTTTCCCTAAGAAAACTGACAAGCCCTTTGGAGGTCCCTGCTGCTAGAATCTCTACCTAATGTGGGATATAGGGCTCAATTCAATGATTCTTGAAAGGTTTTAAACTGGTTTTTAAGGAGCTAGTAGGCTACTTTGTAATAGGAAGAAGCATCTGACATTTAGAATGCTGCCCCCCACGTGCAAACAATAGAAGAAGAAAAGCCGTGCCCTTGCTTGGGCTTCTGCTGTGCTAATTACAGAAATGTAAAGCCCAGCTGTGGTCAGACTAGCTCATCAAGGAGAGATGTGTTAGACCAAGAAAGCAAAAGAAGGACTGAAATGTTTTTCATTTTTATTCCTTGCATATTGTATGTTAGAGCATTCAGCTCTGCTTAATTATAAACTATGTCTTTTTCCATTTATAAACATGTTCTTTCCCCTTGCTTTTAATGTGAATGAAGTTGCTTCTAGACTAAGGTATGGCCAGGAGGTTGGAGCCCAAAGGTTTCTTTAACATATCTATATGCCGATTAGTATCAGTCTATAAACTCAATCTGGTTAAAACTGAAAGGAACTTGTCTCTTGTTCCAAATCTTAAAAACCCTCCTCTACCCTAAAAACAAATAAAATTAACAAAACCAAACCAAAGGGAACAAGTTTTAAATTCCCAAAGAATTTTTATTTCAATTCAACAGGAGAACCTAATATAATTTAAATACATTTTCTTTCTCCTTTTTCTTCCTTTTTTTGTGCTTGCTTTTCCTGAGAATCTGTGTCCAGATTTGAACTTAAGCATACTTTGCTGTAGTTATATTCTTGTTTTTTGTTAATGTGAGAAGACAAATAGAGAAAAGGTATACTAGAGTGGCATTGTTAAGTATATGTTGGCAATGCAAACATTTTGGATTGACTAGAAATTTTACCAGACTTTAAAATATATTTTTTTAAAGATTTTATTTATTCATTTGAGAGAGAGTGTGTGTGTGAGAGAGGGAGAAAGCATGTGCACAAGAAGGGAGAGGGACAGAGAGAGAGGCAGACTCTCTTCTGAGCAGGGAGCCCATTGCAGGACTTCATCCCGGGACTCTGGGATCATGACCTGAGCCAAAGGCAGACGCTTCACTGACTGAGCCACCCAGGTGCCCTAGACTCTAAAATATTGAAAAGTATTTTGAAAATGATTTTAATGCTTCTATTTACTTTTCTCATTTAGAAAGTACAAGGCATTTGTACAGTGGAACTTGATTATAGTATGTTACATTATTGTCTGGGAAGGAAGTTATAGGCTTTTTGTATCATAGATGCTTAGGTTGGACATTACTAAATAATAATAAATAATAATAATAAGTAATAGAAATGTACTGAAATTGTTGTAAATGCTTTAAATGGCAAGATAAAATACCACTTATGATTATCTCCACACATGCCTTTGCAGTTGATACATCACATGAACTACAGGAAGAATCATTCACATCAGTGGCTGATGAACATTTGTATATATACATACATATATACATCTATACATATATACATCTATACATACATACATATGTGTATATGAAATGACAACTTTCTGGTAGACGATAAAGTACTTTGAGGAAAGAGTAGCTTTTTCTAAATGCCCCACTGGGTTTGTAGTAGGGCTAGTGTGGGTGCTTTTATTTTTCCCTTTATAGCCTAGAGAAGCTAAGAAACCTGTCTGTAGTCACATAGCTAATGAGAAATAGATATTAAAGTTTTCTCTGGTTGATTCCATACTCTGTACTCCTAATTATGGTTTGCTGATTTGACATTGAGCACTCTTGAGTTCAAGAAGAGAAGAACCATATAACAGAGTTTTATTGTCTCTGTGAGCATTTGAAAAAACTCTGGCATAAGACCTCAACACCAGCCTGAAGAAAATACATCTGAAGAGTATGTCCTCCTTTAGCTTAGGTGTTTATTAGGAATAATTGTTCATTTGTTAGATCTGTGGTTCTTAACTGGTTGTCAGTACACTACTGGTGGTGCCCCAAACTTCTTCAGGTGGAACATAGGGTTTTTATAACAATTACAGTAATTTTCAAGGCTACAGCACTATTAAATACAACTGAATATACTCTTAAAATGTTTAATTTTTTTAATTTTTTTTAATTTTTAAAAAAGATTTTATTTATTCATGAGAGACACACAGAGAGAGAGGCAGAGAGATAGGCAGAGGGAGAAGCAGGTTCCACGCAGGAAGCCCGATGTGGGACTCAATCCCGGGACTCTGGGATCATGCCCTGAGCCCAAGGCAGACACTCAACCGCTGAGCCACTCAGGCATCCCACTTAAAATGTTTTAAAGCAGACTTTTAATATTGCTTATATTGGGACCAAAGGTTTGTGAGAAATGAACTGATACATACAAAATGGGAAACACTGAGACAATGGCAGGAAGGGGAGTATTATTGGGTCCTCTACTTCTCTCTTCCTTATTTGCAAAGCTTAGTTTACTCAGCTGGTTAATGGACCTTTTGAATTTTATGGAAATAACATTTCTGAGAAGTAACAACTGAGGATAGGAGAGGGGTTGGGGTTAAACTGGGGGAACAATAAACTCTTGGATACTAGAGGGACAGCTTGAGGTCATTAAACAAGCTGTGGGTCACAGGGGAAACAAGGCTGGCTTCACAGTTTGAGTTTTCTCTGCCTCTAAAATGTGCCTCATGAAGAGGAAACCTCCCAATTCTTATCATATAAGATGAATCCACTATTTTAAATGAATGTTTAAAGTCATTTAAACAGTCAACATACAGGTAGCGAGTGCTGTCAATGTTCACAACACTGAGGACACAAGGATATGCAATAATAGTCATCGGTATTTGTAGAATGCTCTGGAATGTACACGTTTATTTCCCAGACATTTCATTTTACACCTTGGGAAATAGCTATACGACTATCCTCATTTAGAGAGGAGAAAACCAAGCCTCAGGGACTTGCCTAAGTTTCCATACACAAAAAGTGTTATATATGAAGTTCAACCTCAAGTCTTCCAACTTTGAAATTCATCTTATTTCCATTATACCAGATTCCCTGCCCTACACCACCTTGCACTTTAAAGTGAGAGAAACATACACAGCCACAAATGTGGCAAAAGTATAACAGAAAACTTAAATGTCATAGTAGCATGGTTTACCAAAATATTATAAACACTAGATTATAGTCCAATACTGGGTTACAAATTATCAGTGTGGACTTTACATTTTAGGAGCGGTGTATTTTGCCTTTTAGAAGTCTGAGTCCTGTTTTTCTCAGTATGTTTTTAGAAACCATAGTAGGTTAGCTCTGTATACTTGGGAATTAGACCTCTTCTTTCTCAGGAATAGACAGCTTTCCACTCAACAACTAGAGTGTTTAAAAGAAGCTTGCATTAAATTCCTTTTGACCTTTTCAATCTATTTTCATGTATCCTCTCACTGGTAGCATATTAGAATTTTTTGCCTGTCTGCAGTTTGATACAAGTTTCGTTCGTAGTCTTAAATAGATGGAGCCTATTAAATAAGGTATAATCAATATATGTAAACTCATAAAAATGAATAGTCCTCTGGGGACCAGTGACAGTAAGCTCTTGTTTGAGAGGAGGCTCTTAGCAGGTATTTATCAAGGCTGTTCTGATTTAAATATGGTAAGCAGTATCATGGTAAAGATTTAAGCAATTTTATCTCCACAAACAGAGACTAAAATTACCTGAGCTGGCAAAATTCCATAACCCACCTGCAGCTTTTGAGAGGTTGAAAAACATTTTTTTTTTTTGCAGATACTTTTTGTTTTCAATGAAATTTTTGTAATTTTCAATTTCAATAAAATTTGTAAATTTTAAATTTCTCTGTGATATACTTGTTTTGATACACTACAAATCAGTATAACTTAATTGTTTTTTTACTATTTCCAAGTTTGAAAATTTTTCTTTTTTAAAAAAAGATTTATTTATTTTTTGAGAGAGAGAGAGAGAGAGTGCTTGTGAAGTTGCCAGGAGGGGCAGAGGGAGAGAATCTCCTGCACACTCCCTATTGATCATGGAACCAGACTCGGTGGTGGGGGTGGTAGTGGGGGCTTGATCTTATGACTCGTGAGATCATGACCTGAACTGAAACCAGGAGTTGGATGCTTAACTGACTGTGCCACCCAGGTGCCCCCAAATCATCAATTTTTCTTAATTAATATAACATGTGTCGGAGAAGAAGGATGGATTAGAAAATCTGAATTTGTTGTACATAGTTGGTAAGCTTTGTCTTCATAGTGTTTGTGATTTCCTATTAGTAGTCCTTCTGATGCTCATGTAAAAAAGCACTTAAGAATGGAAAAGAGAATAAATTGTGGCTGCCTATAAAAATTGTTGGGGAAGCAGTCATCATATGACCTGTTGCACACCTGGGGATTGCCCAGTCAGTGGCCTGGGCCTGGACTGTTCCCTAATATGAAAGCTGGTTATCAAGCTATTGATTGACTCCAGATTCTTCTTCCTTCTAGGAGAAATCTTTCTCTGTCCTGTATATACAGTGAATTTCTTGTATTACTTAAATGTCTATCATGTGGCACCTGGCCAACCCTACTCATCTCTACTCTTCTGCAGCCCAAGCCAAGATATGTAGTCCATCACCCTTCATGGCTATTGGGAGAGACTCCTTGGCTATGAGAAAATGGCTCACAGTGCAGACACTGATTTTGCTGTGTCTCTTCCTTTGGTGAGTAAAAGATTTTCCTGACTGGTGTCTTGTGTGTTGACTTCTTCCCTGGGAGACTCTGAACCTATAGAAGATGCAGTGGGCCAGTGTCTGTGGGCTCCTGTTTTGGCAGTTGGGTTTGTTATGGTCTTTGTCATCTTTCAAGCAGTGGGAATCCTCACCAGATATTGGTAGCTGGATCATCCTGTTTGACAAAAATGAAACCTCATTTTTTTTTTCATTAAAAAAACTCAGTCTAGGAATTTTTGAAATAATTATGAACACCTGGCAGTGACGCCAAATGCACTTTAAAGGATCTCCTCACAAATGTGAAACATGTTATTGAGAGATTTGTGATTAATTCTATTTATGTTAATACCAATTTTAATACAATTTGTATACCTAATTTGTGGTTGGAGTAAGGTTAAAGATGTCATGTGTGTCGAATGCCTATTGTCCTGCTTTCACATGACTTTTTTTTAACTTTTAAGAATAGTCACCATCATCACAATGGTTGCCATTTCCTCTTTTAGAAACTCATTGTACACACATAGTCACCAACTATGGTTTCCAAAATATTTTGTGAATCTGTCCACTTTGTTTCCAACAGCAATGATACAAGGGTTTTCTCAAAATTTTCTCAATATCTTGATATTTTTAGTGGGATTGGTCTTATGGGAGGGATCCAGAAGTTGTGTGAGTTCAGGATCTTGGTCTAGTATGTATTACCATCTACCTTATTTATCTCATTGATTTTCTGGTTTTCCTACTACAAGATCTTTTGAAGGATTTTGTCAATTTTTTTCACTATTGTATATGCAGATCCTAGAATAGTTACTATTATACATTAAGTTCTTAATACTTACTGAAGAAGCTTCTTTGAAAAATAATAAGTATTCCTTAAGTTTAAAAAGTCTATACCCTGAAAAAATTCAAGGGTCATGCTTTTTGGAGATATTAGATGTTTTCCTTTTGAGAGTGAGAGTAAGACAAGAATGCCAGATCTCATTGCAACAAAAGCTGGTAACATCTCATTATAGCAGCAACTACTAACTAGAAAATAAGACACCAACCACAATTTATATGGGAACAATTTTTTATACCCATTAAATTGGCAAAGATTAAAAAATGTGTTATATTAGGTGTTGGCAGGGATATGGAAAAACGAGAACTTATAAGAACTGCTGATGGGAGTATAGTCTAGCCATTCTAGAGGGAGATTTGAGTTTACTCTAAGAAATGAAGCATGTAGATAAAGTCCACAAGTGGAAATGTACGTCCATAGCAGTATTATTTGTGTTAGCAAGGATTAGGAGGTATTAAAAAGGTGGTTAAATAAATTACAGTATATGCATATGATGGAATACAGAAGTCAGAGGTAATGAATTATATTCACTCAGGTACATGCAAAATGAACAGAGGTCAAAAGTGTAATATTTGGTGAATACATAGGAAACAGTATGTAGTTACTAGTACACTTAGTAATTAAATATTGTCTATATAAGAAAATTATGTTTTAAGTTTAAATAACTAAGCCAAACTCTACTTTTCAAGGAGACTTGTATGTCTAAGGAAATATGTATCTAATATATTACAGCAGGTGAAAATGAAATGGGTGTCTTTTGTACAGACAGATGATAGCCATGTGTCATAAACTGGAGTGCTTGATGACTAAATTTTATGTATCAGGGGTTTAAAAAGAAGTAAGAAGATGGGGATAGGGTTGACAGCTTGGGTCTTAGAGGCAGTAGCAGGATTCCCAGAATTTCTGCTCCTGGACTGCTGCATTGGGCCCTATACAGATTAGAAATGGAGATTTTCTAGAATTCAATTACTACAAAGTATTATTTTTGTAATGCTAATAGAGGTTGCAGACAAGGGAGCAGCCAGCCTGCTAGCTGGATGGGGTTGTGGTGTTTTTCATCTGAATTTTAGTGCAATGCTATATTCCATTCAATTGTGAGAACTAAAGAAAAACCTTCATGTGGAGGTCTTAGGAAATATCCTGCCCATAGAGATTCGTGCCAGGGATGGCGGTAGCCCCTGGATGTGAAAAATTGAGTCAAGACAGAATCTCTATCTTCAAAAAGCTCACAGTCTAGTGGGTCATGACAAAAACATAAATAGATCATTAAAATAAGATGGCATATGCAACCGTAGGTATCAGTTGGAATTAAGAAACAATGTTTGATATTTAAAATTCAAACTTTCCATATCTGTCCTTGAATGATATATAGTGACTCATTGATACCCATATTCATGAACTTAAAGAGTACCCATAGATGAAGGAAAGGAAAATAAACTGTTGGTTTACATTTTTTATTATGTAAAACCAAATGTTTCCAAAATTCTCTAAGAAAAATAGCCTTATACATGATCAGAATGCATATAAACAGTATTCACTAAAATAAATTTTAAAAGTTTATATCTCAAATGCACCAGCCTAGGAGGCAAACCCATAACAGTCTTAGCACTTAAACTGTGTGATATGCAAATCATTTTCCCAGATGATTTTTTAATTTGAAGGTATGCAAGTTTAATTAAAAACCCAGCTCTGTATTGCTGTGTATACTGGTAAAGCTAAACTATTAGAATGGATATTGGTTTAAAAATTTTTAATTTGTTTTTTATTCTTTAGCATGCCAGTTAAATTATTTTCACAGTTAATGACACTTTAAATACAGAATTCAATTTTCAAGTTTTGTTGATAGTATCAATGCTGGACTGGCAATACTTTCCTCCCCTTTGGCTTTGATTCATGCCAGTGTCTGAAAAGACAATCAGGCCCTTCATCTGCAAGCTGTGGCTCATTTATATTTGTAGGCACTTACCTCTTACTTAGAAATAGAAAGAAAGCTATGTCACTATCTTTGGAAGATAGGGAAAATTCATGCTATCTTTGTGAAGGGTACTGAGGTGTCCCAACCTTGGAAAGACTATTCAACTAAAAGAAAGAGCCAAGGCCTTGCTTCTAAGACTATGGTTTGCTAGAATTAGTACTGCAAAGAATAAAGCACTTTGTGATGAAAAACTCTGAGAGTTCTGTTTTAATTTTTAAATACTATCCTTTGCTCCTCCTCTCTGGACTATATATTCCTACCCACTGACCCACACAACCCTGGCATGGTAGAGTGGATTTATCACAGAAGCCCTGCTCATCTACCCTAGGTGAGTCCAGAGGGCACACCTTTCACCACTACCGTGAGGAATAAACTTGTGAAGGGAGCCTCAGTGTCTTGAAGAATCTGTGGTTACTCTTTGTAGTTCAGAAATTACAGTGGGAATTGTCACTGTTGAATTAGACAACTAAATACAGTGGGGATAACTGAATCCCCGAAATTCATCCTTCTCATGTGAAAAATGCATTCATTATATACTCAAAGCCTCTCTCTCTCTCTATACACACACACACACACACACACACACACACACACACACACACACATATATATGTATAAATTATAGAAAGAGATTTACCATAAGGGATCAGCTAACATGGTTTTAGAGGCTGAGAAGTCCAAGATGTGTAGTTGGCAAGCTGGAGGCTCAAGAGAGCTGATGGTAGAGTTCCAGTCTGAGTCTAAGAACAGGAGAGTCAATGGTGTAAATTCTAGTCCAAATCTAAGAACAAAGACAGGAGAAGACTGATGTCCTAGTTTGAAGACAGGCAGAGAGCAAGAATTCTCTCTTACTCAGCCTTCATTCGTCTGTTGAGGTCTCCAACAGATTAAATGTGGCCTACCTACAGTGGGGAGAGCAACCTGCTTTACTGTTTTCTGATTCGAATGTTAAGCTTAGTCAGAAATATTGTCACAGACACATTCAGAAATGATGTTTAACCAAGTATCTTGACACCTCATCCAGTCAAATTGATTCATAAATTAACCATCACAAACTGACTCCTTGTTAACTTGGTGCTCCATATACATATCCATAAACTATGCTTAATCTCCAAATAAACACAATAACAAGACTATAAATCCTGTATATCTGCAAATGCAGTAACTCCGACCCCAGTAGAGGAGATAAAGGATTTGAGTGGTGTTTAGACTTACTCTTGATATCTCATAACAAATCTGTGATGTAAAATTGACAGTACTTAAGTCCTATGATACAAAGTCAATAGATCTTATAATACAATACAGTATGACTTATTTGTGTTAAGGACAGTATAGACATGTCAATGAAATATCCCTTATCTCAAAAACTAGGAGGAGAGAAGATGGTACTCAG
Organism: Vulpes lagopus; assembly: GCF_018345385.1. Lineage (NCBI taxonomy): Eukaryota > Metazoa > Chordata > Mammalia > Carnivora > Canidae > Vulpes > Vulpes lagopus. The sequence continues at coordinate 148,878,904 of NC_054826.1, forward strand.
AACATTGGTTGATCTATTATTAAGTTCCATCCAACAACTGATTAATGTACTAAAAGAAAATTTGTTTATTTATAGTGTGCTTTATTTCAGAAAGCAACTGCTTGTTGTGAACAAGGGTATGTAAAATATGACAAATTGGAAAAATAGAAAAAAAAAGTGAGGTAAAATGGAGCTACGAATAAGGTTCTAATTGATAACATGGCACACCAAAGGGGCAGGGTGTTGAGCACACATTTGTTCCTCAGCTTCCTTTAACAGAATCTGGTTCACAGTTTTCGTGAAACAGACATTCTTGGCACTAGGTCAGATAGAATTTTTTTTTTTTTGAATTTTTTGAATAATAAGTGAATTAGAATGAGTTAAATTAGTTATTTGATGGTTTAACTAATTTGATTAAATCTTTCACTTTTTAAGAATTTTTATGATCTTTTGGTAGAATAAGAAAAAGCCAGGCTTCTGGAATCAAATTTGCTTGGTCCTTGCCTTTTTATTGGCTAGTTGTGTGTTCTTAGGCTAGTTACCTAACCTTTCTGGGTCTTACTTTCCCTATTTGTATTTAGATGCAGTGATACCTTTTTTATATGAGGTTAAAGTGTATAAAAAGTCTCCTTCTACTATACTTAATACCCCTTCTCTTTCCTTGTAGAGAATGTGGTATTTAGTCATAATGCAAGCAAATTAATTCTCTGTGAAAGCCTGTAAGTGGGGCACAGATTGCAAAATTGTTGGATCAGGTAGTATTAACACCATCTGACTTTCTGCTGAATACATGCTTAGGACAAAATAACTACTTGTTTACAAATACACACATTCAAACAAAGATATGCAATTCCATGTGTGTGCACCTGCGCGCGCGCACACACACACACACAGAGCCAGCCCATAATAGCTTATGTGAAGGTCAGTTTTACATATTTTATTCTTTAACACTCTGACATTCCCATTTTCTGAAGTATAAGTGTTTAGATACATAAATGTCTTAGATATTGTAGTCTCAAGAAAGTAATTGTGCAACCTTGCAATTAGGTGAAGAACATTCTTTCTGTAGTGCATTTGTGACCAGCCTTCAGAGAACTCTTCCTTTAGAATTGTTATGAAATCATTTTTGTATGGAGTTGAAAATTAGTAGATTGTTTATTTAAGAACTGTTACATGCTTGCAAGATCTCACTCCACTGTCTTTCCTCACACCTATCCTTCTACCTTCCTTCACATTTTTATCTAGGTGAAATGGGGTTCAAATTAGCATCCCAGAGACATCTCGGGGGCAATAAGTCACAAAGGCATTCCCATGGTGTTTGGGTGGATGTCCTTGACATGGTGGTGGAATGAAATGAGTTATCTGATTATATGAATAAAATCTCAAGTGTCTTCCAAGCCAAGATGGTGGCAGCATATTCTCCCATTATGACTACCTTTCCGAGTATCCATCCTTACCCTTGGTGGTAGTTGGCCTAATTTGCTCTATCCTGGGAATGGCTCTGGTACTTGTTATAGGATGTATCTATTAGGGTCAACTTGGACAACAAACTATAGTTTGTTGGACTCTAACCACTGATGAAATATATTGAAAGAAGCCGAGTGCTCTGATTATTCTGTGATGTTTGGACTCATGTTTTGGCTTATGTTTCTGTACATTTCAAAACACGGTGACATTGATGTATTGCCTCAAAAAAGTAAAAAAGGATATCAGATACTGTGTTAAAGGTGTCAGTTTGAAAATACCATAATATTCCCATATTTTGTAAAAACCAGCAAAAGAGTAAACTACGAAAGAAGTGATTCAAAAAATGTCTTTTAATAAAAGTTTAAAGTCTTCAAAATATATTTGCCCCTGGAGCAAACTTTTTTCATTTAATATTGTGTCTGTTAATTAGTGCTTCAAATTTGCAAATTCTTTATTGGTTTATATCAATGTAATACCCAAAGCTCATCTCATTGCCAGATTTGAATGAAATATGATCCTGTTTATTCTATTAAAATGAAGGCTTGAAATTGTTACCCAAATGCCACAGGAATTCTTGCCATTTTCTCATCAAATTCCTCATCAGATTTTTTGTTAAAGTCACATTGTTTTAGATTTTGTGCCTTGGCATTTAAATGAAATTCAATGTGCCCCACTGGAGGAAACATCTGTAGGGACATATTATGTACAATATCCATTCCAATCAAGCAGGAGTGTACTGAGTGCCTGAATGAGGAGCTTATTCTTGCTTCACTTTCCTCTGATGTGGCTATTGAGAAGATCTATAAGAGAGGGAACATTTATAAAAATTAAACCAGTGGAGCACAGTATTTTAAATGCTGAAATCAAATACTTTTTAAAGGCACAATATCAGTTTCAGTGAATGGATTCCTGCATCTTTCTTTTGATGTAATAGACAATATGTGTGTGTGTGTGTGTGTGTGTGTATAAAAAATCTGATCCAGACTGGACAGCTTAGGGACTAATTAGGCAATGATGATTTTAAGGTCCATGTACCCTAGTAAGCTCATTTACTTGGATTCAACAACCTACCATTTAGTTCAGACATTCCATATAACCTTTTATGTATGACTCGGACACAAAGCACCTATAACTAGCGCTGTGCCAAAGTGGTCAAGGGATGGGGACAGTTCCTGTTTTATCTATAGAGACATACATCAATGGAAAATTTTCAAAATGGTTCTTAGGAAATGATCAGAATATGATGTCTAGAACTCCTGTAAAATGAGGATAATTATTAAATTGACCCCATAGGGCTTTAAGGTATATGGGGATCAAAATAAATTATGTGCACTAAGCACTTAGACCATGACTCATGGTCAATGCATAGTAAATATTAACTATGCATAGTAAATATTAACTCTTACTGTCAGAGATGGAGAGATAGGATTGGAATTGGATGGCATTTCATCAGCCTCCGATTCAGGCATTCACATACTAGGAATAGCTGGCGCAATGGTGTGAATGTAGGGAAGCAAAAAGTGTACTGAGAGAGGGCCACGAGACCAGTTTAGTTTTTGCTGAAGGCTCATAGTTATTGTCAACATCAAGTACACAGAGAGCCTATTAAGGTATAAGCTACTGAACGACATGCCTGAATACAAAGAGAACCGTGTAGTTTCAACCTAGACAATGCTCTATTAGGTATGTTGTACATAAAAGAGATATTTCATTTCTAGGTACTTCAGTGTATAATTAAGTAACTGAAACACTGTATCGTAAACAACATGAACCATTCAGCAACCTCCTGTCAAAATGCACTTAGATTCCTGTTGGAAGACAGAGCTGCTTCTAAAAGAAATAACTCAATCTCCCAGTAAATACCAAAGTGAACCATTCTCTCATATTTTCGCTGCTTTGGTCCCTGCTTACCTTTGCTATAGTTATGACTTGTATTATGGCATGAATATGGAATTATGTCTTTACAGGTAAGAGGCAGAACATGTGACACATTACAAAGTGTAAATTATAATTCTCATTTCTCTTCTGCCTTTCACAGTTTCTTTCAAAAACAGGGCCTGGCTTTGTATGGCTGAGTTTTGCTCATTCTGTTCATTCAACTAAAAAAATTCCACAGTAAACTTTAGACAGTGCTGGATTATATAAATTTATATAGAGGTTTCCTAATTTTAGGACCTACTGGAGTTCTTAATATGTTAATGAACACTTTATAAGAATAAGATGCAATATGTATGGTTTCTGAGACTCGTTTGGTATGGAACCCCTTTCCTACGTAACATGACATGTCACAACCTCTGCTTTTTCAAATATCCTTTAGGGTAGGATGCTCAGTCTTATGATCTTAGAGTTGATGAGATATTTAACAATAATGGGTGAAAGTAGTTCTAGAAATGAACAATGCATTTTAAAATTATTTCAATTTAGTGGAACTATAATGCTTTACTTACATAGCATGAGTCACCCAAGAAAATAAAGCATTTCCACTAGACTTGTGAACTCCTTAAAAATGTAGGATCATTTATCATTCATTTTTGGAACCTCAGTATCATTCATAATCACTCTTTCCACTGGAAATATTGTTTATAGAATGTGGATGGCCAAAAGCCACTTTATTTTCTCTGCTACATAGAAGTTTGTCTAAGAGAAGAGGAGGAGGAAAAAGAGGAAACGAAGGGAAAAAAGACCACACTGTTTCAGCTCCTTGATTTAGCTGTACCTGAAGCCAGATGGTCCAGACTTTTAATTTGCATGAACTTATTAAATTTATTTTTATGCCTAAGCTTTTTATACTTGAGCTGAGTTTTTTTTTTTACTTATGACAAAAAATGTCCTTATATATCAGAATCTCAATGAACAGATTCCAAATTATAAAATTGGTTAAGCAGAGGCAAGATTCAGCAAGCGGGGTGAGGGTTCTTCTACACATGACTAATGTGAGCGTAGCAGGCTGAGAATTGACAGCCCAATTCCATTCTTTTATTAATGTCATAATCCAAATTATTTTTCCAGGTGACAAAGTGCCTAGTTAAAAAACACATTTCCTTCCCTTGATGTTTGGGGGTGGCAACATGATGTAGTTCGGGACAAAGAGATATAAATAGAAGCTTCAGTGTTAGACACTCAGGGAAGTTCTTTAGGTGAGCTGGCATATGCCTTTCATATTGCCTTTCCCCTTCCCTTCTGTCTATGTCAGCATCATGGTCTCTGAGACTACACAGCCTGGGTCTATTCCCAAGCAAGGGAAAAGCAAAGATACAAGGCATTGCACTAATGACATTATGGCACTGCCACAGCAGCCCAGGATTTTCAACCTTTTGACCTGTTATTGTGTGAAAACAAACAAACATGTCTCTATTTGCCATCCTAAATTCAGTTTTCTGTTATGGGTAGTTGAACCTGGTTTGGAAATGATATAGCAAGGAAGTTGCAAGTGTCTCTTGGGACATTGAAAGCCTACCATGCCTGGGGCATTAGAGGAAGGATGTGTAGACAATGTTAGGTTACTGGAGGTGGATGATGACTTTTTGAAGTCTTTTTTAAGTCCTCTAAGAAAGCTCTTTAGTCCACGTTGGTCCTTATAGACACTCTGACCAAAAGAAGGTAATTTTGTGTCTTGTGGATGAAATCCAGTGATGCAATTAGTACAGTGCCAGCCCGCCACAAAAATTATTTGGATGAAAAATGGGCATTTAAGGTGAGGAACACTGAAAACAAACTTTGATGAATTCAAGAATTTAATTGAGTCAGCCTTGGGATTACAAATGGGGTATTTGATATGTTAGGTGGATTAAATAGCTCTATCACAATATTGCTCAATGATACGTCATGCTTATTATGGAGTCTATTTTTTCATACAATCTCAAAAATTATTTCTGTTTTTCTATTTTGGTAGTATGACTATTTAAAAAATTCTATTCATAATGCAGTGGTAAAAAGCATAGCCTCAGGGAAATTCCTTGAATTTGAATCCTAGATTTGCCACCTATCTGGTCATTTGATCTTGGGCAGATTACTAAACCTCTGTGTATTAGTTTCCTCATCTGTAAAATGGGAATAATAAGTGTACCTGCCTTATTTGTTACAAGGCTTGAAAGTGTTAACACACGTTAAGCACTTAGCATCTGCCTAACTTTAGTAAGCACTAAATATTAATGATGATGATGATGATTTAGTATTATAGTAGCTGAAAAAAGCTTTTTGATCTTACTTTGAATTTAAAATGTAAAATTGTATTTTACAAAGTTACATAGTTTCATATTAGGAGTACCTGATGAGGGTGTTTGTCAAGATGGCAGGCCAGAAAAAAAAATTATTCCAAGGCCCTAAATTCTATATATGCCCTACTTTTGGGATTTATCCCCTCAGGTGTCCTAGGTAAGCTCTGTATAGGGACTTAGGAAGAGGTGATAGGTTTCACACAGAGGGAAACACAGAAAGATATTTATTTCTTTTAGTCCTTGTATTTCAGGGCAGGCTAATAAAATCTGTTTCCTGGATGAAAGAAGCTGGCAGCTTTGGGGTCTGCAGGAAATGCACCTCCATCTAAGTGGATCTGCATTTACCTCTATATGCAAGTAGGTATATAAGCATACCTTTCTTTGCAGCCACCTGCAGGGTGTGCACTGGTGGAAACCCTGACCTTGGCTGTATTAATGGCCCTTTTCAGGTAAGGGCAGCCCTTACCTGAGAAGCATGCCACCTGACAGAAAGCCATCGAGATGAAACACGCTACAGGATTGATGAAGGTCAGAGATGGAGTCACCTGTTCTCCTATGACCCTTCTTTGCTGTAGCCCCTTCAATTTTCTTATTTCTTTCCTCTTAAAGATTTATTGAAATCAAATTCTGTTTTTCCTTTGTCCTGTGTAGTCTGGGCTGACAGGGGTCCAGGCATTTTATACCTCTACGAAGTGCTGTCTTTTTTTCATCCAATAGTAATAATACACTCTAGGATTAGTCACTAACATATCCAATCATAGAGTAATAATATTGTGAGATTAATGAAATCATGTTTCCATAGTGTTTTTATTGCCTGTAGTATTGCCTATGTTCTTTGCCTGCCCATTCAGTTCACACTATTTAGATGTTCCTTTTTGGGGAGAACATCCAAATACATCTTAAATATTGGTCTGTATTCCTCTAATGACCCGTATTTAGTAGTCAGAGCGATATTTATTTATTTATGATTTATTTAATTTTGGAGAGAGGGGAGAACAGAGGGAGAGAGAGGGAGAATCTTAAGTAGACTCCAAGCTGAGCATGGAGCCTGATGTGGGGCTCTGTCTCACAACCCTGAGGTTATATTAAGTAATAATTAAATATACATACATGTGAATTTATTTGAATGCATGTGATTATTAGTTCTGTCTTTGACACCTCTTGTGCCACCAGAGATGGTGGCCTGGCTTGTCACACATCAGAATTATGTCTGCAGACAGAATAGCTCTCACCTCTGGGCTAGAAACTCGTAATTGGGCCATACATGTGGCTACCAAGGGCTTCGTCAGAAGGTATCAGATATTTGAGAAAAACGATTTCTTTTGTGACTCCTAGGTGAATAAAAAAAGTATCTACTTAGGTAAAAATATAAGGAGGAAAATTCAAACAGGTAAGATCTTTTTATCATGGAAGTGAAGTGATGTTGTTCTTGTTGACTTGTATGTGGTCATGGCTTTGGTAATATGTCACTCATCTCTTTTTTTGTGAAGATTTTCTAATAGGGGTTCAAAAATATTTCCAACCTTGAAAATTAGTAGTTTTAGAGACATGAGGCTTTGTTTTACAAGGAAGCACAGGTATTGTTATTTTCTTAGAAATAGTTCCTCCATATCAAAAGTATTTCCCACCCTATTGTTTCTTAGTGTAAAAAATAATAATTTACATAACACCAACCAATGAACATGGGTCAGTGATAAACATTACTATAGCATTTAGGTAGGTTTAAAATCATTTATGTGAAAATCAAGTTATGACTGGGCTTGCCTCTTTTCCTTCCTTCTTTCCTTCCTTCCTTCCTTCCTTCCTTCCTTCCTTCCTTCCTTCCTTCCTTCCTTCCTTCTTTCCTTCCTTCCTTCCTTCCTTCCTTCTCCCCTTTACTGGAAACAATTGATAACATTGCTTTGAAAGAAGTTAATATAAAGAATTAATTAGCAAAATCTAATATCCAATAAATGTAGCCTGAAAAAAATTTCATGGATGGCTGATTGTAATATTAGATGGAAGTAGAAAGGTAGAGGAACAAATAATGTTGTTGAGTCAGATTTTTCTTCTCCTTTTATTCATGTGCTCATTGAAAGAGCAATTGAAGGAGAGCTATGAACTAGGAAGACTTAGGTCCTCATGAGAAACAAATTGGAGGCGTTAGGTAGCATCATAAAATAGCCATTTAGTACATTGACTTCGTGTATTTAAAGATTATGAGATTTTACAGTAGTTGGGTTATAAAATATCAATTTAGAGCAACAGCAAATTTCCTGATATTCATTTCAGTTTATAGGCAATTCCTGTTCTGACAAAAATGTATGGGCTTGGGTGACCAGGTTCTTGGGCCAGTGCTGCATTTTCCTTTGGGGTGGGGGTTTGGGGGGAGTCTCAATGGCTTTTGCCCAGAAAATCAGTGGTCTAAAATTCTCCTCTTTAGTCAAGCCATTTGTATTGTGGGAGGCTTTAAAATAGTTCCATTATTTACTGGAGCTCTCACAGTTTTTCCTTTATAGCTTCTAGGCCAGCAAGGAGAAGAGAGAATATTAGGGATGCTGAGTTTACATGATCCCACTTCAGGGGGTTTATGTAGACTCTGGATCCTGTACATCACTAATTGCAATAACTAAAATTAAGTATGACTAAAAGAATACTGCCATTATGAACCACTTGCTATGTTAATATTCAGATGAAGAGTCTTTTTGGTTCATACTTCATTGCAAAATTGTTTTTTTTTTTTAAATTTCCTTAAAGATGTATGCTTATTGAATGTATTTAAATTACTAGCTAATTTTTTCAGGGGGATAAAACCTTGAGGCAAGTGTAAAACCAGTAGCTACAGAAAGCTGGAGAATCAGATGTCTGCTGGGCAAATTGACAGAACTCATTAATCTTCGATGCAGTGTGCTATAGAGTCTGTCCTTTCATGCACCTGCCCAAGCCGAAAGTAATTACACGATGGCACTATTAATACTGAAGAGCTTGAGTGGGGAGAGGGTTATCTTCTCTTCTTAGTAATTGATTGCTAGCTGATTAGTGGACAACATTTTTCTTGCCGCATAATTGCCTTTGTGCTATTGTAGCCTCTCTGACCTGGGTTTAGGTCATCTCCCTGATTTTGAGGCCCTGGCAATAGCATCACAGCCCTGAAAGTAATGAACTGGAACTCAATCACTGAAAATTCCCCAAACAGTAGATGCCTAGTTAAATGTATTTCAATGATATCCTGAGTAACAGTAATCATACCAAAGATCACAGTTTTTTTTTTCTTCTAGGAAAACTAGAATTTCATTTGGAAAAGTGTATATTTGAAAAGGAATAAATGGAAATCATGATTTGTGCCTTTACGTCTTTAATGGCTGTGATGGACCCATTAGAAACTAGTTCTGTGGGATTTGCGTGGCGGTGGTTGTTAATTCTCTATTTATTAAAAAGGGTCCTGCAACTTTACAACCCCAGCTCAGGCGTGGCTCTGGAGAAGAGATCACGAGGCCAGCCTAGCAGCCCCTTCAGCACACCAATGCTGAGCTCACACATTTGGCTGCACCTCATGCATACTGTGGGCACCTCCTGACATTGGGGTAGGTGGAAGAGGTTTTGGGGACAGATGGGCACAAATCTCAAGATTCACAGAACATGACAGGTACACCTGATTGGCATGGCAGTAAATCATTCTGTACAACTTTAAGAACAGTTATGATACAGTGAAATTCAAGTCCAGGAGAACTGGATGGTAAATGAACACAAAGATTGGTGGCCTCACCCTCACCTCACCTGAAACCTGGGACAGACCTTGTTTGAGCTCTGCCTAAATGCTATCACCTGGGCAGGTGAGAACCCAGAGGGCCAGGAAGAGCTGAGGGTGTTGCCAGAGCTTCTGGGTTTGTTGGCACACTCTGATGATCCTGGTGCTGGCTTTCTTCAAACCAAGCTGATATGCTGCCGGAGTCCTTCTGTTCCACTTCTGTTCCGAGGCCCAATCAGAGGCAGAGAATATTGGCTGCATTTATCTTGGTTCAAAGTGGGACAGACCTTTTCTACCTGCAACATAATGCGGGCAAGCCCTTCTAGGAACATAAAGCCACTTACGAGAGCTACCCCTCAGCCTGCCCACTCAGCCACTCACTGACACCAGGGGAAACTAAGGCAGTTTGGTGGGATTTTTAAGGACATTGTGGGTAAATGCTGGGGATATTCTTAGCTAGTATTTTGGCCTTGGATTTAAGACAGCTGAAAACAAATTTGAGTCCAACCAGAGAATTAGGTTTTAGTGCCATTTTATTGCATGGTAGCCATAAATATCAAATAATGACCTCTTTCGTATCATAGAAATATTTGATTATGTGCCGTTATGCCCTGTATAAGGTGCCAGGCTAAGAAGGGAAAAGTGGAAAGTATCTGTTTTAAGTCCACGAATGTAATTGTTCAGCAAATTGGAAGTAAATGAGTAGTGTAGGCTTTCCATCTAAATGTCAGTGATGCCAACAGGGTTTCCTTTGGTTCCCACGGGTAACCTTCACATTTATGCAGCTAGAAGTAAAAATATAACAATCCACTGTCTAACAGCATTAAGCAGCAAATCTCTAAACTTTTAAAGGTGAAAATGCTACCATATGGAAGAGGAGTTAGTAGTCATTAAAATGAGTTTTGTGTTCTTGGAGAAGTGGGTCAAGATTTTCCTGATGTGAAAATTGAGATATAAAGAGGATCCTTGTAATGCCAACCATCTTTGTTTTTTAGCCAAATCTTGCAATGAAAAAGCTGAGTATACCTGCAATATTTGCCCATATTTCTAATTAGGATCACTAACCCAGAAAAGCTGCATTACTAATTTAGTTAGTCATTTAGCAGCATTACTAAATTTGCATTTCAAGTCTCAAAGAGGTACAAGGAAGCTCGGTATTAGAGCACACTGTCCTAAATCAACAGTGTGGTATTGGCTACAGACAGCTAACTTATTCTCAGCTGTTGTCATTTGTGTAAGCTTACATGTTGTTTGTTCCTGTTTAGTTTTGAGGAGTTTTACAAGTGTTATTAGTCCTAACATAACAATAACAGCAATGTTACAAATTCTAGTCAGGAAAAGGTATAGGTTATGAGGCAAACAGAGTTGAGATAATTAAAAAGTGGGAAGGGATAAGACAATGATAAGTATAATTCATTATGAATTAGTCATTTTACAGTAAGAAAATCTGAAATACAGAGTGGGTCAGCCATAATGTAAAAAGTACAGCATGTGTATATTCCTGCTAATAAGAGATGGAAAAACATTATTGATGGAAAATATTTGGAGTATGTGGCTAGAAGATCAAAGTAAATACTAAGTGCACGTTAGCTTGATGTAAATTCAGTGAAAGTAAGAATTTAAGAACCTAAAAGCTAAACATAGTGTACCACTGATGAAACTTTCATCAAGTCCCCGATGGAACTTATTCTAATCTGCACAACATCAGAGTGAGTGGTCAGTCCATTGAAGATGGAACTGTAACTGCCGAGGAGAGTTCCCTATTACCCTTGCTGTGATTATCACGAAGAGGGTTATTTGCTTCAGTGGATCTTCGGTATAGATGAAATTCACCTATTTTAGAAAAAGATGCCTGATAAGATGATGTAAACAAGGTTTTAAGCTATGATGGACCAACTCACTCTCCTATTTGATGGAAATGATATGAAACCTAGTTGAAACCCTTCATGCTTTTTATGCAGGCTGTCTAAGATCCCTTCAGAATATTGCTGAACTCTATCTGTTGTTTAAAAAGCTGAGCCAAGAGTCTAAGTTATCTAAGTTATACTCACTACTTTTTTTTTTTTAAAGATTTTATTTATTTCAGAGAGAGAGAGAGAGCACATGAGCGGGAGGAGGGGCAGAGGGAGGAGCAGACTCCCCACTGAGCAGGGAGCCTGATGTGAGGCTCCATCCCAGGATGCTTGGATCATGACCTGAGCCAAAGGCAGATGCTTAACCGCTTAACCGATTGAACAGCCCAGGTGCCCCTATATGCACTACTTTTGAAGATTGTTTTTTTCCATCATATCATTCCTGAGATTAAAAGACGTTGTAACCTAAATATGATACCTATTTAAAAAACTTCTTTATCCTGATCATGTTCATAGACATTGACTTTTTTTTTTTTTGCATTTTTCATTTAATTATCATCATTATAATGTCTGGGTTGTTTACCAATGACTGAATTTCTCTCTTAATTCCATAACCAGTGGGCTAGGTTTCTTTTACTTCTGATTTAAGAAAGATTATCTGAGAGTCGTTAAAAATGACTAAGTTAAGGCTTTTCTTTTCTTTTTTTTTTTTTTACTTCTTCCCTTCAAAATCCAGCAAAACACTCCATGTAAAATAGACAAAGTGTGAGCTGCAACTGACCTCTTGCATAAATAAATATACCTACCTAGTGTAGTCTGAATGGGAGATGGTGAGGAGGCTGAGAACCCATGGATGCCATCTTGAACCTGAAACAGAACCTATATTTCCCTAAAATCAAGTGTCTTTGATCTAAGGATCATTTCTCCATTGGAAATGAATTATAAGGATATGGGTGGGCCAAGGAAAAAGAGGGAAGTAGCTCTGTAGAAATTTAGTTTAATATCACAGAACTTCACATTGGTACTGAAGGAGCCAACATGCCAACAAACTATCCTACTCTTTATTTACTTATTTATTTTAAAATTTTATTTAAATTAAATCCATTAACATATAATGTATTATGGTTTCAGAGGTAGAAGTAAGTGATTCATCAGTCTTATACCTGGTGCTCATTGTATCTCGTGCCCTCCTTAATGTCCATCATCTAGTAACCCCATCTCCTCACCCCTCTCCCATCTAGTGACCCTGAGTTTGTTTCCTGTGATTAAGAGTCTCTTATGGTTTGTCTCCCTCTCTGAATATTTCATCTTGCTTTATTTTTTCCTCTCTTTCTCTATGATCCTCTGTTTTGTTTCTTTAATTCCACCTATGAATAAGATCATAAAATTGTCTTTTTCTGATTGAGTTATTTCATTTAGCATAATAACCTCTAGTTCCAGCCATGTCATTGCAAATAACAGGATTCCTCTTTCTTTCTTTCTTTCTTTCTTTCTTTCTTTCTTTCTTTCTTTCTTTTCTTTTCTTTTCTTTTCTTTTCTTTTCTTTTCTTTTCTTTTCTTTTCTTTTTCTTTCTTTTTCTTTCTTTTTCTTTCTTTCTTTCTCTCTTTTTTTGTGATGGCTGCTTACTCTTTGTTTTAAAATAATCTATCCTAAAGAGATGGTGCTATAAGTGAAGGAGAGATGGTGCAAGTTGTGATAAAGGGGATGCTTTATAGTTTAAGGAGCCCGCAGAGTCTGTCTGAACATTGACATTTCAATTGAGCAGACCAGCCCTGATGTCTTTTCATTGTAGGCATCACTTTAACATAGTCCTTAAAATGTTGCTAAAAAGGTTCTATTTTTTTGAAAAGTGTGTTCAGGTGCACAAGAATTCCCTTTACTTATCCCTAACCACACCGTTTTCCCCAGCAACAGACTTGTTAGGAGGAGTGTTTGAGACACATAGCCCATAGAAGCTGCTAACTGCTTTGACTTAACTCTCTTTTCATGCCTTCACACATTCTTCCATAAATAGCCAGCTACATTTTAAGATGAGTAATAATCACAGAAGAACTAGCATGTACCTACAAACATAAACTACAGAATAAAAGAGAAAAATAGCATAATCAGAGAGCAAATGAAAAACATTCAGTAGGAATAATTAAATAGGAAAAGTAAAAAATTTCCAGCTTAAGAAAATGCATGCCCCTGATTTCTCTTTGAGAAGAATTCAAAGGAAAAATAAAAACTGGTGGTGTAAAAAAGAGAGCTTACAGTGTTCAGGAAAGAAATGGTTGAGAAAATAAAAACACTGCAAGGATAAAGCCATATGAAAAGAAAAAAAATGAGTAAACATAACTGAAAACACAACTCTAGTTACTGAAGTAAAAACTATAAAAAAAAGGGACAGAAAAAAACTAATATAAAATATATTTTATTTATAAAAAATAATATATAAAATAGTGTAATAGTGGGTAAATTTCCCAAAATAAATACCTCGGTATATAGATAAACAGAATTTATTCTGGCCTAGAGAACAATTGATATAAAAGTATCCACACAAAGATATATGCTAAAAAACTTCAGGAGTAAAGAAAGAATCTCTTTCTGTGAGGAGAGGAAATATTAAAAACAAAAATGTATACAAACATGATATTAGGCTAGCCTCAGTTTTTCCATAGTAGCATCCAGTGCCAGAAGGGAGTGGACAATATCTATAAATTTGTGAAGGAAATAAAATATAATGAAGGAATTTTATACACAACCGATTTTATTCTTCAAGCTTAAAGCATTCTTCATATGCGAGAATCAGGGAACAAAAGATTCATGAGTCTTTCTTGAAAACATATTAGGTAATTGCAGCCAACCAAAACATAGGTAAAAATTAAAAACTCATGAATGAAGAAACAAGGGTGAAAAGGACTGATCTTAGGCTTTGAAAAATAAGAAAGAATAACTGAAAAATTCTTGGGAATATTAATTGGAGAACAAAGCGTAAATGTTAGAAACCATGATATAGTAAAACAATATAATTAATAAGATTTTGTGATATGGGGGAGGAATTGGAAGAAGTGGGAATATACTAGGTTCTTCATTTTCATAGCAAGGACAATAGCAATTACTTAATCAGAAGCATAGCTTTTAAAAAACTGATTCCAACATTTCAATATTATTATCTTTTCAGTGAATGGTACTGGAAAATACAGCTACATGCAAATGAATGAAACTAGACCACTTTCTTACACCATACCCAAAAATAAACTCACAATGGATTGAAGGCCTAATTGTGAGTCCTGAAACTGTAAAATCCTAGAAGAAAACATAGGCAGTAATCTTTTTGACTGGCTATAGATACATTATTCTAGATATGTCTCCTCGGACATGGGAAACAAAAGTAAAATTAAACTATTGGGGCTACCCCCAAATAAAAAGCTGTACAGCAAAGGAAAACATCAACAAAACAAAAGGGCATAATACTGGATGGGTGAAGATATTTGCAAATGATATATCCAGTTAGAAGTTAGTATCCAGAGTATATAAATAATTCATATAACTCTACATCGGAAAAACCCAAGTATTCTAATTAGAAAATGGACAGAGGACATGGATAGATATTTTTCTGAAGAAGACATACAGATGCCCAATAAATGAATGAAAAGTTGTTCAACATCACTAATCATAGGGAAATGCAAATTAAAATCACAATGAGATATCCCTTCACACCTGCCAGAATGGCTAAAATCAAGAAGACAAGAAACAAGTGTTGACCAGGATGTGGAGAAAAAAGAACCCTTGGCACTATTGATGAGAATGCAAACCAGTGCAGCTACTTTGGAAAACAGTATGGAAGTTCCTCAAAAAATTAAAAATCGAAACCCCATATAATCCAATAATTCCATTACTGGTTATTTACCCAGGGGAAATTAAAACACTAACTCAAAAAGATGTATGCACCCCTATGTTTATTGCAGCATTATTTACAATAGCCAAGACTTGGAAGCAACCTAAATGTCTATTGATACGTGAACGGATAAAGGAGATGTGGTGTGTATATATACAATGGAATATTGCTCAAGCATCAAAAAGAGTGAGATCTTGCCCTTTGCAATAACATGAATGGACCTGGAGGGTATTATGCTCAGCAATGTAAGTCAGACAAAGAAGACAAATGCCATGAGTTCACATATATGTGGAATCTAAAAAGTAAATAAATAAACACACAAAAAGCAGAATCAGAATTATAAATACAGAGAATGAACTGGAGGTTGCCAGAGAGGAAAGGGATGGGGGAATGGGCAAAAGGAATATAAGGGAGTAGGAGATACAGGCTCCCAGTAATGAAATGAATCCATCACATGAGTAAAAGGTACAGCATAAGAAATATAGTCAATGATATTATAATAGTGTTGCATGGGGACAGATGGTAGCTACACTTATAGTAAGCATAGTATAACATATAAAGTTGTTAAAGTGCTATATTGTATACCTGAAACTAATGTAACCATGTATCAACTATACTCAAAAAAGAAGGAAAAAATTAAATGAATTTTTTAGAAATACATCTTATGGTAAAAAATGCTTCAATTTTAAGTTTTTCTACTAAATTAATATAAAATTTAATGAAGTTTTTTATTCTAAAATAGGATATATAGAATGGTTCATTTTGAGGAAGTCATGTATTCATTTGTCACCTATATATATTAATGTATTCACCTATAATATTAGTTTCCTATTATTGCCATAAAAAAATACCAAAACTATAGTTCTATAGGTTAGAAGTCTAACATGGATCTTACTGGGCTAACATCAAGATGTTGACAGGACTGTGTTCCTTTCTGTATGCTTTAGGTGAGAATTTTTTTTTTTCTATTCTTTTGGATTATTGATAGAAATTAGATCCTTGAGTTTATAGGACTGAGGTCTTTTGTTTCCTTGCTAGCAATAAAGCAAAGGCCACTCTGAGCTTCCAGAGACCACTCACCAGCCTTGGCTCATGTCCTTCTTCCTTCATCTTTAGAGCCAAAAAATGCAGGTAGAGACCTTGAGTTCTTTTCTTTCTTTTCTTTTCTTTTCTTTTCTTTTCTTTTCTTTTCTTTTCTTTTCTTTTCTTTTCTTTTCTTTCTTTTCTTTTCTTTTCTTTTCTTTTCTTTTCTTTTCTCTTTTCTTTTCTTTTCTTTCTTTCCTTTTTTCTTTCTTTCTTTCTTTCTTTCTTCTTTTCCTTTCCTTTTCTTTTCTTTCTTTTCTTTTTTCTTTAAGATTTATTTATTTATTTGAGAGATAGAGCATGTGTGTGAGTGGAGTTGGGGGGAGAGGCAGAGGGAGAGGAGAAAGAGAATCCCAAGCAGACTCCCCAATGAGTGTGGAGCCTGACACAGGGCTTGATCCCATGACCCTGAAATCATGGCTTGAGCTGAAATCAAGAGTCAGATGCTTAACCGACTAAATGACCCAGACACCGCTGAGCTACATCTTTCTGATCCTTATTCCATTCTTGCATCCTTCTTACTGCAACCTGGAAAAGTTCTCTGCTTTCAAGGACTTCTGATTAGATTGGGCTCATTTGGAAAATCTAGTATCATCTTCTAGATCTAGATCCATGAAATTAATTATATTTCCAAAGTCCCTTTTGCCATGTAAGATAACATGGCAATGGTGATTGGAGTGTGGACATTTTGAGGACATCATTATTCTACTACAAAGTACATCAATCCATCTATTTGAACATTTTCCAGAAATATTAAGGGTAATTATTACTGCTTGATAGATATCAAGTGAGTTTTAAATAGAAAAATGCATGTTTAAAATAATGAGTTTGTATTATTTTTACATAAACGGTGCACTTTTTCTTTATATTACAAATCAAGCAACAAATGGGACTATTGGAATGACAGATAATTTTAGAACTCTGATATCTGCAATGTCAAAAAGTATCTTCGTGTTTTCTTTTTATTTTTTTTATTTTTTTATTTTTTTTTTATCTTCGTGTTTTCTTGTGTGAGATTACAAACACAAATGTGAGTAGTATCTAGTACAACTGTGTTCTATAAGTGACCGCCATAGCTCTGAGGGGTTGGAAGGTATGCCTGGTGTTAAGTTATTATTATTTTTTTTTTGGAAATAGGCAAGAGAGTTGAACTTGATCTGTAAGAAAAAGATTTAACAAGATTGTTTGGACTTATCTAGGAACTAACAGATTTCATACAATTCTGAAATCATAGAACTTAAAGAATAATGGACTGAAGGATTCTCATGATTTTGATGTTTGATCAGTCCTCTGTTTCGTTTATTCTGTTTTACTTTCTTTTTGGCCTTTTTTTTTTTTTAATGCCATTTCATTTGCTGCTACTTACTTTCCAATCAGATAGTATGTTGATGTTGAAGACCATGTCTTTTGGTTCTTGACTAAATATTTGCTTTGTAAATATTTGTGGTATACAAAGCACAGAACTAGGTATTCAAGCCAAGAATTGGGCTTCTGATGCTCTTAGTCTTTCATAACCTGGGAATCTATATACTTCACAAAAGGAAAAGCTGTGCAGACTGTTATATGAAGAGTTTCCTTTTCTTTCCTTTTCTTTGAGATTTTGGTCCCTCCAGTCATGACCAATTTGGGAGCCTTGCCTCTCCAGGTCTATTGTTGTCTCCCAATCCCACTAATTGGAGTAGTATATCTCTTCTTTCAAGAGTTTATTTTCCTCCTACTTTAACTAGAGTTTTGGTAAGAGCTGCCTTGTTTTTACATGGCCCTATATCCTCGACAATGGTTAATTTGTCAGTGGAGGTGAGGGAACACGACACATAACCTGTCCAATGATAGTATATCCTGATCATAGCTAACTCATCCAGAGTTGAGTACCTGACCCAAGGTGGGCCATTTAGAATTCTTCCATATTTTTTTTTTTTAAACTTGACTGGAGGAAGTAGGTCTCAGATGGCAAAGTTGGGTACTGTGGGGATTTATATCTGCCTACTATCATACTTGCCTTATATTTACCACCATGTGGAAGACTCTGATCTTTGATGAGGATGATAAAATCGGTATAAGAGGAAAATCAGACAATGAAGGAGATTGGGAATCATAGCATTGCTTAAGTTCCTAGTTGCATATTTTTGAAGCCTGCCTCTACTGAACCTCTACTGAAGTCCTGCAATTTGGTCACTTAACTATTCCTTAGAGTTCTCAGTTTGAACTTGGTTTCTGTTGCTTGCACTCAGAAGAGTTCAGAATGAATGAGAAAATATTCTCCTTTCATTACTGAGACAATCTGCCTCTTTAATAATTGCATATGTCATTCTATCCCATTCATATTTACAATCTACTGAAAAAAACAGGGAAGTCACAGTGACATTACAAGTTTCCCAGTTAGAAGTGATTTCTGAGTCAAAGAAGAAAGAGAACTTAGAGCAGACAGTGAAGAGCTATGGGGCCGGATGGTGTACAGGGGGACTAAGGAAAAGCAGGATACAGAGACAGGTTACCTTTTCAGAGAGTGTTCTGCTCTCAAATATATACTTCTCTCTCTTTGGAATGTAATGTTGTGTTCACTTAAAATTTTTTTGTTATATATATCAGATCTATACATGTGTCAATAAATAATACAAATATGTAAGTCTCCCATCAGTCCTTTCCCTTCTTAGTAAGTCTCAATCCCGAGGGTCAATCTCTTTAAACTGTTTACCTTTTCTTCTGAAGTGTCCTTTCAAAGACCAGATAATATATTTTCTGCTTTTCAGGAGCCATATATTTTTGGCAATATCTGTTAGCTCTTTGAAACAAAAGATGAGGATTTGGCTCATTTGCATCACCTCTCCTTCCCCAAATAGATGATATTTATAAAACATTTAGTTCTTGCTTTGTCTTTGCTACTTTAAATAATTTTCTTAAGCATTATTTCTTGCTTCACCAATTTCCTCCATTATCTCTTGACTCCCAAATTTTAAGAATAAATTTTTATACACCTACTGATTTGTTTTCCTTTCTTCCCTCTTTCACATACCATTTTCTGTCAGCTTCACTTGTATTTTTGCATTATTAAGACAGGTAACAATTGCTCTATCTTATAATCACAACCAAGTATTCCATCCTTTGTGGAATAAATAGAAAAGTTGAAAAGCAATGAAGAGTATTTGTGTGTTTGTGGCTACTGTTTAATATTGGTCCATCTAGGGTGTTAAATTTCCTTCTCTAAAGTAACAAGTAGATATAAGAAGAAGTACCTGGGACATAAGAGGAAAACTTTTCCTTGCAATAATTATAAATGAACTATATTTTTTCTTGAATGCCATTAATTGCTTTAATTCTTGCCTTACTTTGTTTCATATTTGGAAGATTACTAGTTGTACACATCCTAAATTTTAACTTACCTTTCTTTTTTTTTAACAATTTGATTTGCTTTTCTTTCTCCACTTAAATTATACTTTCTCTTTTATCAAACTTTTTTTCTTTAGGATACTTTGTAGAATCATCTGTCCTCCTAATTGAAGATGGATGTGTTAATGTGCAACCAACATCTTAAGACTTCTTTTGACTGATCTCCTTGGTTGAGTCTATGGTTTCTGGATCCACCTTCTTTATATATTCCTTTATTTTTTCAGAGACATATTCTTAAGTAAACTTTTTGAAAAAAAAAAGTGTATGTGAGAGATAAAATTTCTGGATGCTTATATCAGGAAGAGTTTTTTCTTTCAAATTTAAAAATAAGCTAGTTGAATATAGAATTCAAAGTTGAAAAGATTTTTCCCTAGAATTTGTTTTTTTGTACTCATTCAGTGGACCTTTTCAATCTAAGGAGTTTCTTTCTTCAATGCTAGAAAATTCTCCTATCTTTGATAATTGTATTTTCCCCCATTTTTCTCCATTGTTTGTTGTGGGACTATATTAGTTAACTACTTTAATCACAGATTTGTTTTCTGTCCCTCTTACCTTTTATCTAATATTCTTTTTCTTTTTGCATTTGTTGTCTACTTTCTCAGAGACTGTTTTCAGTCTTGGAAATTTTAATCTCTTTGGTGCCTTGGCTGGAGTTCAGTGTTGGGGACTGAGGAGGAGAATTGTGATGACTACAGATGTCCTTTGTGTAGATGGTCAACTAATACTCCAATTTCAGCTCCCTTCTCACTTCCCACTCTGCCATGCCTTCTGACTCTGAGTCCAGGATTCAGTAAGTATTCTGTTAGAAAAATTGGCTTTTACCTTTACAGAAGCTTCCTTTTATAACTTTTAAAGCTGAGGCTTTCTCTGTTTGCTTTGTCTGTCTTCTCCTTTATTCTAGAAGTTAGTGAAAGTATGTCACTAATGGATACCCACTTATCCTTAAGTCTCTTTTCCATTACATATTTATTCTCTTTATGTACTTTTTAATGCCTTAATACAGTGGAATCTCAGGAGGGATGGGAAGGAAATTCAATGGCCTAATCTGCCATCTTGAACCCCAATTCAACAATTGCATTGTTATATAAGTGATTATAAACAAAAAAGAAGCCATACAAATGACCTAAAAGAAGTTCATAGTAATTTACATTAATAGCAAGGAAAGCCCTTTGTATTTAAGTTTGTTTACCAAAACACTTATAGTCCATGGTTTGTTTTTTTTTTTTTTATAGTCCATGGTTTTAACAAGAATGTCTATTTAATTTTTATTTAAACAAATAATTTATATTCCATAAAAGCATAAGAATGCCATATATTAGAATTTTATATCAATCAGATCAACATATCAGATATATTTTAAGATATTAATTTTTATTGGATCTTGTTCTGAACTCAGGATATAAAATGAAGTATATGCCATTTGACCCTCAAGGTACTTATTGATTTACTTGTGAACACATATGTAATAACAAAGATAAACTTACTTAATAAATGTTTATAGCACATACAAGAAGTATATACATATTTCCTTATTATTAACGATTTCAAATCAGCGGAGTGGACAGGCTCAACATAGTATTTGTAAAATATGGTATTTGTATAACTGCTATATAAATTTCTATTGAAATGTAAGCTAATATTGTAAGGAAGAGCAATAGGGTGAGCAAAAGCATAATCATAGGAAAGCACAAATTGTTCTAGGCCAGTTTGGCTAGGGTGAGTACTGGCTTAGGTAAAAGCTGGGCTTGGAAAGTTATCCTCACTTGCTTGATGGTCCAAATGAGGCAGTGGTTGCCAGAGGCCAGGGTGGAGATGCTGGGAACAATTAAAATACCTCTCTAGTATTTTCCTAAAACATCAGTTCTTTTTTAAGGAACAGAAATGTCAGCTGTCAAGTTATATTAAAAAATGTTTTCTGGATTTTGAACTGGACCTGTATCTTTGGTGCCAAAGACATCAGTTTCTTAAATTTAACTCCAGAAACAGAAGAAGCCAAATAAGTTTCCCTGTAAACTGGTGGGGGTTTGTGAATCTGAGGCTTTATGTTAATTCTAGTTGGTTATTGTCTTAGTTTCACTTACTATAACACAAATATCATATATTGGGTGGCTTAAACAACAAACATTTATTTTTCACAGTTCTGAAGGCTGGGAAGTCCAAGGTCAGTGTGTTTACAGATTCATTGTCTGCTGAGAGCTTATTTTTTGGTTCATAAACAGCTGTTTTCTTGCTGTGTCCTCACCTGATGGAGGAGCTGAGGGAGTTTTCTGTGTCTCTTTTGTAAGGGAATTAATCCCATTCATGATGGCTCTGCCCTTATGAGCTAATCATCTCCCAAAGGTCCTACCTCCAAGTATCATCACAGAGGGTTAGGTTTCATCATATGACTTTTGGAAGGACTCAATCATTCAGTCTATAGTTGCTGTTTATTGGTTAAGTAACTTAAATTCAATTTTGGTTTCCACTTCTCTAAAATTGGCTAGCACTGCTGATCTGCTCACAAAGACATTCTGATATTTGTATAGTTTGATGAAGGAAAATGTCCAGGTGACTAGATTAGGTGTTGAGATCAAAATGTAAGGGATTCTGACTATTATCCCTGTGGGTTTACAAAATACTTTTACCTTTCATGTTTTGTGCATAAAGTATTTTGAGATTCAGAGAAAAAGGAATATAATCTTTATATCTTCATGTAGGTAGAATTCAGAAATCTAAGTCTTAAGCTTTCTTCAGCACAAAGGTTATAAGTTTACTTAAATAAATATCAGACCATCATACCACCCACTTGGGGGTGTGTATTAATTTTATATCTTTTCCCCCTGCCTACAAAGGTAATATTCATTGAAATGTGAATGCTCTTATAGTGTTCCAACTGATTAAGTGAAGATTTCCCTGAGGCTTGGTTCTTTGAAAACCGGGCATCTATTGCTCTTTTGGTGGGAATGAGTAGGAAAGATCCTTGCAGATCCATATTCACTCCATTTTTAAGTCCACTAATTAAATTCCTTAAATTTCTCAGTCTCCAAACTTCTCTGCATTTTGCAAACTATTCACTAACTCTTCCCCCTTATAGTTGTCATGGCAATGAGGAATCTCAAGAGGGCAAATTTAGATGATTTGAAGAAAGCTTGACATTCTTGGATTCGTATACTTTTTCCTTTCCATTTGACTTCAGGAGTAGGCTTTATTACAGGTATTGAGTGGTATTTCGATGGTTAAGTTTTCTCGCCTACTTCTAATCTGCTCCAATGGCATGTGGGCCATGACGTGATGGTGATATCCTAAAGGGAAGTAACATACAGTTTTTATTAATAACTATCACGTTCATAACACTGAAGTGCAAGACTTCTCTGCTAAATGAAACTGTAGCAGGAGTCTTTGACCTAAACAGGGATTCCCACTCTATTGAATCTAGAACATTAAGAATGGAGATCAGAATCCTATTGTTTCAGATTGTGTTCCGCAGGAAGCAGATTCTGTGCTAAAGTTTAGTGTACAGGATTTTTATTAATGAGTGCCCATGGATCCATACTTGTTGAAGGAAGGCAATAAAGCAGATGTGGTGTGGACTAAGGAAGAAGTTAATCTCTGATGCAGGCCCAGCAACAAACTAGTTTGACTCTTTGGGAGTTCTAGTGCTAGAATGGACCTTTGGAGTCTTCCTGAGGTAGGCCAAGATGGCCAGGCTTTTACAGTCCTCTATCAATCAGTTATTGGGTATAGGTTGCCCTGGGAAGAGGAGTGACTTTGGGAAGAATAAGAATGACTATGACTAAGACTAATGCAGTTCCCAGAAGAGCTGACAGTGATCCCAGCAGTTGGTGTAACAAATTCTTCCTCGAAGGAGGATCTGGGTTGGTATCACAGTGTCTACCACACCAACCAAACATTCTTAGTGGCAGTCCGCATGGACAGAGCTGCTGTCTGCCTCTTGAATACTGCTGAACTTACAACCTGGAAGTTACATGCAGAGACATCCTGCCTAGTGCAGAAAGAGAAAAAAAGAAGAGGTGGAGCCTGGCTCTATCTTTAAATCACCACAACTGTGACCTCTAGTAAAATCTATATCCCACTTTTGAGCAATGTGATTAGCCACTCTTGCGTCCTAGGGAGGAGCTTTTAGGGAGTAAACAGATTAGCCAGAAGTATTTAACCTCTTGTGCCTTCTCCTAAGAACTGGGGCAACATAAGGACTAGAGACAAGAAGGCACCCTATGTAAGAGTCTTGTCTGCCCAATCCCTATTAGATTGTGACTTTATATATTCTTGATTTGCATGGCATTATTAAAACTGAACATCAATTATTGAAATTTGAAATGCAGTTTATACACAGTGTATAGGCTTCCCTAAATATGACATTTCAGAGAATAAATGTCTTAATGAATGGCATCCAACTTCAGTAAATTTAAGTGGAGATTACTATGGACTTCTTGGCTGAGGCTTACTATAGGATTTTTTTTGTGATTTTCTTTCTTCTTTGTTGTTGTTGTCACTGTCTTTTATTTGTTTAACTTTTATACCTTCTAGTTAGTGAATACCCCAACTCTGGTGCTATAAAAAATATGACATCTCAGTTTTTAGGTAATGAATGTAAGCAGCAAAAAATAGAGGCCAAGACCTTCTTTTTGAAGTTAGCAGTTGTCCTTTGTAGCAGGGATTATTAAGTTTCCATTTAAGTAGACTGCAATAATGGAAAAAGATATTGAAAGAATTTTAAAGCTGTCTTTATATGCATCCGGCCAAATATAGCCTTCAAATAGTACCCCCTGGGATGTGGGCTTCACTGTCTTCAGGCAGAATCTGGCCTATTGAGTGTCCTTAAGAGTTATTGTGCAAAAAAGAGCAGAGGCTTTTTCCTTTTTTTTTTTTTTTCAAATGTGCTAGAGCTCTGATATTTGTCTGCATTGGTATCAGTAACCATGAAGTACTTAAAAGCTTTAATTCTTAGCAGTTATGAATGATATAATGAAATATCATTATAACATATATATGTACATACACACATATATAATATATATAATTTAAATACATAATCTATAAATGCCTGCACATGTCATTTTTATAATTGTTTGAGAGCTATGACTTGGTCAGGTTGTCCTTTTCTGTTGTGATTCAGATGTTGACTCGTGAACGAGTTTGAGAATAACAAACTGGGCTTGTCATTAGTAGATTAGTTGCTGCTACAAAGCCTTGTGTTCAGGATGAGTTCTTTTTTACTTGCCTGAAAAATGTTTCTCTTGGAGAGCAATTACATCTGATTGACATGTTTTTATGTGCCTGCAGCCCTGGTGCATTTTTTTCTTTGGAACGCTAAACAGGTCTAGATCAAGGACTGTTATTTTATATTTTTGGTCTTGTTGTTGTTTTCTGCTATTAACTAAAATCAGGATACCAGAGAAAAAACTTAGACACCTTGTAAAGTACATCTTAAAACAAATTATAAAATATGTATAAAGAGATGTGCATTTTGTTGTGGAGGGGTCACTAGACCATAGCTGAGATAGAATTGCTAAAAGTCAATTGAAAGACAAGAACATACATAGTTGGGTATGTTAATGTTAGAAGCAATTTGTATTTTTTTTTGTATAAATGTGGTTGATACCTTATTCCTTTTAAATATATCTCAGTATAAGGAGAAAAGTGAAGGGGCTGAAGACTTACATTCTTGTCTCAGATTTGTAGCTTTATTGTGTGTGATTTTGAACAAGGCATTTAACTTTTATGGAATTTCTTTTTGAATATGTAAAAAAAAACCCACAAAATGAGGAGCCAGATAATTTCTACGGATTCTTCAGTTATAACACTATGACTATATGAAATGTTAGTCATTTCCCTGACATGACCTTGTAACACAGAGAAGTAGAGAAACACATGTGGATGGAACTTTATAAATACCTCCAAGTCAACAACTTAAATACAATTCAGGCAAACAGTAGGAGCTACTGCTCCAACTACACTTATCTTTTCTCCTCCTTTCAACTATAAGGTTCTTGGGGACAGAATTATGTATATTCTTACTGATGGCACTTCATCTTCCTATCATATTGACCCTCAAAAGCATTTTATTTTTATTATTATTTTTTTAATTTTTATTTATTTATGATAGTCACAGAGAGAGAGAGAGGCAGAGACATAGGCAGAGGGAGAAGCAGGCTCCATGCACCGGGAGCCCGACGTGGGATTCGATCCCGGGTCTCCAGGATCGCGCCCTGAGCCAAAGGCAGGTGCTAAACCGCTGCGCCACCCAGGGATCCCCAAAAGCATTTTATAGATGAATGATTGAATATCTATTATGAATGGTTATTGCTTCCAACAGTCCTATTTTTGAATGATTATATTTAAGGACAATTTATTGCATTTAGTCAGTATCCCAGAATCAATAACTTGGATTTTTTTTTTTGTGGCTCTGGATGATTCTAATATTCAGTATGAGATGTCTCAGGCATATCAGTTTTAATATTTTAATTGTGATCTGTAAATTAAAAGACTTTAGCCTGAAGGAGGAGTTTCTCACTATTTGGTTAGGTCCTCTCACTTCTCTCTGATCATCTTCTGTATTTCATATTGTGGATTATAAATAGGATGCCAGATGATTTAAAAGTCAAACATTGAAAACACTGCACATGGCTTACTCTGAAATGCAAAGTGTTCATGTTGTATGCCATATGATAAAATATAATACATATTCTAATAGTGAAAAACCTCTCCACACCTACTAAGTGCAATTCACTGTTCAAAGCACTAGAAGGTACATGTTCTGTGTATTCTTACCTTCAGAGAACTTTCAGTCTGCAGATAAAGATAGACACAGAGAGCATGAAAAGTTACACAGAATGCTCCCTACAAAGCACTCTGGGAGTTCATAGTTATAACAGTATTGAATGTAGTTTTAGATTCTGCACTCACATTTTTATCTTGCCAATGAACTTTTTTTAAAAGATTTTATTTATTTATTCACGAGAGACACACACAGAGAGAGAGAGAGGCACAGACATAGGCAGAGGGAGAAGCAGGCTCCATGCAGGGAGCCCAACGTGGAACTTGATCCCAGGTCTCCAGGATCACACCCTGGCCTGAAGGGCGGCGCTAAACCGCTGAGTCACCCAGGCTGCCCTGAACATTTTTTTTAAACCAAAACTGTAGACCTTAGCCGTGGTGACCCTAGACAATCCTGTTATAGAAATCTTTCGTAGCTTCAGAGGAAATGATCTTGCAATTTCTTTAAGGGGACATAACTGATATACTTGTGTATGCGACATAGTTACTGCATGGGACTCCAGATGTCAAAATGAGTTTGTGTTGTATTTCTATGTTAATATGTCTCTGCAGGGTTAATTTAAGAATACTGACTCCTTTCTCTGTTGCTCAAGTTAACTGTAAGAGTGATTAGCAGATATCTAGATTGATTAATGTTTCAGTGTTTTTGTCACTTTTTAAAGAAAGCAGAATGTAGCAATGTGGCAGAGTCCTGGAAAATTGTGATGAATAGTTTTGACTTCTAAATATAGAAAGTTTATCCTAGTTTGAGTTTTCCACAGAAGGTTTAAGATTTCATAGTCATGGTGGTCTTTTATAATGGGATAGCTGCCCTACATTGTCAAATATGTTGCATATATTTAATGTGTACTATATACACAAACTATTTACAAACCCTGAAATAGTAGGGAGTAAAAGATATGAACTACTGGAGGAGCTGGTTTTATGGGGAGACACGTTTATTCTCTCCAGGAGCTCAGTCTGGTGGGGGAAGTAAACAATTTCCAAGAACTCTAATGATTATAAATATGAACATGCTAATGGTGGTAACAGGAGCAAAGTACTGTGGGAAAGCAGAGTGTAAGTTCCATGAAGGCAGCAATGATTTTATTTTGTTTGCTGCTATAGTGTACACTGTCTGGTACAAAGCAGGTACTCAATGGATGGGTTGATTTTATGGTTAATTCTGCCTTGGGTTTTACAGTGAAGTCACATTTGAACTAAGCTTTAAAGAGTAAATAAGATTTTTTTTTAAATGAGGAATAGATGATGTTCCAAGAAAAAAGCCAGCAAGAACAAAAGAATGTGAGTATTTGGGTAATTGCATGTAATCCAGGGTAGCTAATGTAGGGATGTTCATGACAGGGCGTGGGGACAGGCCCTGTGAGATGTTGAGCCATTGGGTATTAGAAAGAGATAGCAACTAGACACTACCTTTATTGCTTCTTGCTTGTTGGAAATTTCTTACATCATGAAGAGTCCCTGTATAGACAAGAGCCATATGACCAACTCACAAACAAGGTGAGCAGTTGATCCTCAACATATTTTTCATGTATTTTAACTCATAGTATTCCCCAAATAACTAGTTGTCTGCTCCTGCCAGTTAGGATTGTAGACTGGTGGAATACATGGCATTATGCTTGTTTTGTTTTGTCAGCACATTGTTGAACAAATTGGCCACCATTAAAAAAAGATGTGAATTTTTGGTTTCACCTGAAAAGAGCAGAAGATCTGGTAATACGGGGCCCACATTCTAGCATGAGGGCATTCTCCTGGAATGTTCTCCTGCCCCCCCCCCCAAAACCGGGCCTTCCATTTCCCACTGGCTGTACATGTAAGTCTTTATTCATGTGTACCCCTTTGCTTGTCTCTGTTGCTCACCTGAGCCCTTTCAGCTTTTGAGTTTAGCCTCAGCAGCATGGCTCCTATCTACTTTAGGGGATGCATATCAATTTATATGAACTTTATAAAAAATAGGTACATCATCTCTTTGTTTTCATTTTTTTTTGAGTATTGTTGACATACAGGGTTACATCAGTTTCAGGTGTACAGCGTAGTGATTTGACAAATCTAGACATTATGCTTTGTTCATCACAAGTGTGGCTACCATCTGTCCCATTACATTGCTATTACAGTATCACTGTATTCCTTATGCTCTGCTTTTTATTCCCATGACTTCATTATTCCAAAACTGGAGGCCTGTGTCTCCCTCTCTCTTTTACCCAAGCACTCCCTCCCCAAACGCTTTTTTCCTCTGCCAACCATCAATTTGTTTTCTGTATTTATTATTCTGATTCTGTTTTCTATTTATTTATTTATTTAAAAAAATTTTTTTTTTATTTATAATAGTCACATAGAGAGAGAGAGAGAGGCAGAGACACAGGCAGAGGGAGAAGCAGGCTCCATGCACTGGGAGCCCGATGTGGGATTCGATCCCAGGTCTCCAGGATCGCGCCCTGGGCCAAAGGCAGGCGCCAAACCGCTGAGCCACCCAGGGATCCCTGTTTTCTATTTATTTATTCATTTTTTAAACATTCCATTTATGAATGGAGACATGTGGTATTTGTCTTTCTCAGTCTGACTTATTCCACTTTCATAATACCTTCTTGTTCCATCCATGTTATCTCAAATGGCATGATATCCTCCCCTTTTATGTCCCCTTTTATAATATTTCATTGTGTATATGTACCACATTTTCCTATCCGTGTTTTTTTTTTCTATTTTTGTTTCTATTCGTCTGTTGATGGACACTTAGGTTGCTTTCATATCTTGGCTATTGTAAATAATGATGCAATAAACATAGGGATGCATATATCTTTCTGAGTTAGTGTTTTCATCTTCTCTGGATAGATACCTGATAGTGGACTTATTGGATCGTATGGTGTTTTTAGTTCTAATTTTTTGAAGAACCTCCATACTATTTCCCACAGTGACTGTACTAATTTAATTTACACTTCCACCAACAGTGTACAAGGGTTCATTTTTCTCCACATCCTGATCAACACTTGTTGTTTCTTGTCTTCTTGATTTTAGCCATTCTGACAGGTGTGAGAGAATATCTCATTATTGTTTTGATTTGCATTTTCCTGATGATTAGTGATGTTGAGCATCTTTTCATACATTTGTTTGGCATCTGTGTGTCTTCTTCAGAAAAAACTTCTATTTATGTCCTCTGTTCATTTTTTACTGGATTTTTTTTTTGGTGTTGAGTTATAGGATTTTTTAAAAATTTATTTATTTATTTATTTATTTATTTATTTATTTATTTATTTATTTATTTTTATTTATGATAGTCATACAGAGAGAGAGAGAGAGAGAGAGGCAGAGACACAGGCAGAGGGAGAAGCAGGCTCCATGCACCGGGAGCCTGATGTGGGATTCGATCCCGGGTCTCCAGGATCGCGCCCTGGGCCAAAGGCAGGCGCCAAACCGCTGCGCCACCCAGGGATCCCTATAGGATTTTTTTAAAAACATATTTTGGATATTAACTCCTAGCAGATATATTATTTGCAAATATTTTCTCCCATTCAATAAGCTGTCTTTTTGTTTCATTGATTATTTCCTGTGCCATGTAAAAACTTTTTATTTTAATGTGGTCCCAGTAATTTATTTTTGCTTTTCTTTTCCTTGCCTTTGGAGATGTATCTAGAAAAATATTGCATTGGCTAATGTCAGAGAAATTACTGCTTGTGTTCTCTTCTAGGATTTTTATGGTTTCTGGACTCACATTGAAGTCTTAATCCATTTCTGTGTATGTTGTGAGAAAGTAGTCTAGTTTTATTCTTTTATATGTGCATGTCCAGTTTTTCCAGCACTGAATATTGAAAAAAAAACTGTCTTTTTTCCATTGTATATTCTTGCCTCCTTTGTCATAGATTAATTGACCATCATATAAATGTAGGTTTATTTCCGGAGTCTCTGTCCTATTCTATTGATCGATGTATCTATTTTTGTGCTAGTTGTATGGAACTGTTTTGATTACTACAGCTTTGTAATATATCTTGAAATCCAGAGTTGTGATACCTCATCTTTGTTTTTTCTCAGGATGGCTTTGGTTATTTGAAGTCCTCTGTGGTTCCATACAAATTTTAGTATTATTTGTTCTAGTTTTGTGAAAAATGCTATTGGTATTTTGATTTGGATTACATTGAACCTGTAGATTGCTTTGGTTAATATGAACATTTTAATAATATGAATTCTTTCAATCTATGAGCATGGAATATCTTTTCATTTGTTTGCGCCATCTTCAATTTCATTCATCAGTGTTTCATAGTTTTTAGAATATAGGTCTTTCCTTTCTTTGGTTATGTTTATTCCTAGGTATTTTATTCTTGTTGGTGCAATTGTAAATGTCATTCTTTTTAAAAAATTTTCTATGAATTTGTTGTAGGTATATCAAAATGCTATCAATTTCTGGGTATTAATTTTGTATTCTGTTACTTTATTGAATTAGTTTATTACTAGTAAGTTTTTGGTGGAATCTTTAGGATTTTCTATGTATATGATCATGTCTGTGAATAGTGACTTTAACTTCTTCCTTATCTATATAGATGCCACATTTCTTTCTTTCTTTCTTTTTTTTTTTTTGTCTGATTGCTGTGGCTAGGAGTTCTAGTATTGTGTTGAATAAAAGTGGCAAGAGTGGGCATCCTTGTCTTGTTCCTGACCTTAGAGGGAAAGTTCTCAGTTATTTTTACCATTGATGATGATGTTAGCTGTGGGTTGTTCATATATGGCTTTAATTATGTTGAGGCATGTTCCCTCTAACTCCATTTTGTTGAGTCTTTATAATGCATGTTGAATCTTGTCAATGCTTTTTCTGCACCTATTGAGATGATTGTATGATTTTTATCCTTCATTTTGTTGATGTGGTGTATGATATTGATTGATTTGTGAATATTGAACCATCCTTGTATTACAGGAATAAATCCCATCTGATCGTAGTGAATGATTTTAGTGTATTGTTGTATGTGGTTTGCTAAGATTTTGTTGAGGAGTTTTGCATATAAGTTTATCAAGGATGTTGGCCTGTAATTCACTTTTTGTGGTGTCTTTGGTTTATGTGTCAGTGTGATGCTGGCCTCATAGAATGTATTTCGAAGCTTTCTTTCCTGTTGTATTGTTTGAAGTAGTTTGAAGAGAATAGTTATTAACTTTTTAAAGTGTCTGGTGGAATTCACTTATGAATCCAACTGGTCTGGTAGTCTGGTAGATTTTTGATTCCTGATTAAATTTTGTTGCATGTAATGGGTCTATTTGCATTTTCTATTTATTCCTATTTCAATCTTGGAAGATTATATGTTTTCAGGAATTTATCCATTTCTTCTAGGTTGTCCAGTTTGTTGGATGTAGTAATTCTCTCATAGCTTTTTTCATAGCATCCTCTTATATTTTTTCATATTTTTGTGGTATCAGCTGTTACTCCTTTTTTGTTTTGATTTTATTTATTTGTGTCCTTTTTCTTATTTTCCTTAATGAAACTGGCTAACAGTTTGTCAATTTTATCTTTTCAAAGAACCAGCTCTTGCTTTCACTGTTTTTTTTCTACTGTTTTTTTTTTTTTTTTAAGTTTCTATGTCATTTGTTTCTGTTCTGATCTTTATTATTTCCTTTCTTGTTTGGTTTCTTCTTCTTTTAGGCATAAGGTTAGATTGTTTATTTAATTTTTTTTCTTGTTTCTTGAGCTATGAACTTCCCTCCTAGAACTGCTTTCACTGTGTCCCAGAGATTTTGGTCCATTGTGTTTTCATTTTCATTTGTCTTCATTGTGTTTTTTGATTGGCTTCATTGACCCATTGGTTGCTTAGTATCATGTTCTCTGTCTCCAGGTGTATGTGTTTTATGTGTTTTTTCTAGGTTTGTGTGTGTGTGTGTGTGTGTGTGTGATTTCTTTCTAGTTTCATACTGTTGTGGTTGGGAAAGACGCATGGAATGATTTAAGTTTTCTTAAATTTATTGAAGCTTGTTTTTGTTTTATGGCCTAATATGTGATCTATCCTGGAGAATGTTCTAAGTGCACTGGAAAGAATGGATAGTCTATTGTTTTGGATGGACTGCTCTGTATATATCTGTTATGTGTATTTGGTCCAACGTGTCATTCAAAGACATTGTTTCCTTATTAATTTTCTGTCTGGATGACTTATCCATTGATAAGTAGAGTAAATAGAGTGTTAAAGTTCCCTACTATTATTGTATCACTACCAATTTCTCTATGTCTATTAATATTTACTTTGTGTATTTGGGTGCTCCAATGTTGGGTGTGTATATATTTACAATTGTTATATCTCTTATTGGGTTGATCCCTTTATCTTTATGTTATGCCCTTCTTTGTCTCCTGTTACAGTCTTTGTTTTAAAGTCTATTTTGTCTAATATAAATACTGCTACCTCAGCTTTTTTTCATTTCCGTTTGCATGATGAATGTTTCTCCATCCCTTCTTTAGGTCTGAGGTGAGTCGCTTGTAGACAGCATATAGATGGGTCTTGTTTTTTATTCATTCTACCACTCCACCATTCTATTACCACTTTTGATTTGAGCATTCAGGCCATTTACATTCAAAATAATTATTAATAGGTGTGAACTTATTGCCATTTAAGAAATTTGTTTTCTGGTTGTTTTAATAGTTCTTTTTCCTTTCTTCTTCTCTTGCTTTCTTTGTGATTGATGAGTATGTACAGTGGTTTTTTTTCTTTTGCTTTCTTTCTCTTTATTTTTTGTGTATATGTCATAGGTTTTGGATTTGTAGTTACCATGAGGTTCATATGTAATGTCATAAGTAAATAGCAGTCTGTATTAATTTCATGGTCATTTAAGTTCGAACATTTAAGTTAAAAAAAAAAAACAGAAAAAGAAAAAAAAAGACTTTTATTTCTCTTTTCCCCCTTCTCTTTTTACTCCCTTCTCCATGTTTTTGCATATGTTGTCACATTTTACATCTTTTAATCCATATTTTGCTTGTGTCTAATTATGGCCATTTCTTTTCCATTTAAATAAGTCCCTTTAGCATTTCTTGTAAGACTGGTTTAATAGTGATAAGTTCCTTCATCTTTTGTTTCTCTGGGAAACGCTTTATCTCTTCTTCAAGAAATATGAATGACAACCTTGCTAGGATCAAAACATTTTTTTAAAGATTTTATTTATTTATTCATGAGAGACTGAGAGAGGCAGAGACATAGGCAGAGCAAGAAGCAGGCTCCCTGTGAGGGGCCCGATGCAGAACCCAATCCCAGGACCCTGGGATCACGAATCAAAGGCAGACGCTCAACCACTGAGCCATCCAGGCCCCTCTTTGCCAGGGAAAATTTTGTAGCTTTGTTCTTCACAGCACTTCGAATAGGTCATGCCACTTTTCTTCTGGTTTGCAAAATTTCTGTGAAAAATCAGCTGTCAGTCTTATAGGTTCGCTCTTGTAGGTAACTTTTTGTTTCTCTCTTTCTGTTTTCAGGATTCTGTCTTTAACCTTTGACATTTTAATTATCATGTGCTAGTGGTGTGGACCTCTTTGGGTTCATCTTGTTTGGGACTCTGTGCTTCTTGGACTTGGATGTCTATTTCCCTCCTTAAATTAGGGAGATTTTCAGTTATTTCTTCACATAAGTTGAATGTGAATTTATTCATGTAAGTTTTCTACATCTTTCTCCATCTTCTTCTGGGACCCCTATAATGTAAATGTTTGCTTGGTGTTGTCCAAGAGATCTCTTAATCTATCCTCATTTTCCTTTTAAAGATTTTATTTATTTATTCACGAGAGACACACAGAGAGAGAGGCAGAGACACAGGCAGAGGGAGAAGTAGGCTCCATGCAGGGAGCCCAATGCAGGACTCGATCCCAGGTCTCCAGGATCATGCCTTGGGCTGAAGGTGGCGCTAAACCACTGAGCCACCTGGGCTGCCCATCTATCCTCATATTTAAAATTTTCTTTCCAAAATCTATAAAGAACTTATTAAACTCAACACCAAAGAAACAAACAATCTAATCATGAAATGGGCAAAAGACATGAAGAGAAATCTCACAGAGGAAGACATGGACATGGCCAACATGCACATGAGAAAATGCTCTGCATCACTTGCCATCAGGGAAATACAAATCAAAACCACAATGAGATACCACCTCACACCAGTGAGAATGGGGAAAATTAACAAGGCAGGAAACAACAAATGTTGGAGAGGATGCAGAGAAAAGGGAACCCTCTTACACTGTTGGTGGGAATGTGAACTGGTGCAGCCACTCTGGAAAACTGTGTGGAGGTTCCTCAAAGAGTTAAAAATAGACCTGCCCTACGACCCAGCAATTGCACTGCTGGGGATTTACCCCAAAGATTCATTTAATTTTTTTTTTTAATTTTTATTTATTTATGATAGTCACAGAGAGATAGAGAGAGGCAGAGACACAGGCAGAGGGAGAAGCAGGCTCCATGCACCAGGAGCCCGATGTGGGATTCGATCCAGGGTCTCCAGGATCGCGCCCCGGGCCAAAGGCAGGCGCCAAACCGCTGCGCCACCCAGGGATCCCTACCCCAAAGATTCAGATGCAATGAAACGTCGGGACACCTGCACCCCGATGTTTCTATCAGCAATGGCCACAATAGCCAAACTGTGGAAGGAGCCTC
This sequence comes from Vulpes lagopus, assembly GCF_018345385.1. Classification (NCBI taxonomy): domain Eukaryota; kingdom Metazoa; phylum Chordata; class Mammalia; order Carnivora; family Canidae; genus Vulpes; species Vulpes lagopus. The sequence continues at coordinate 148,913,863 of NC_054826.1, forward strand.
GGTGTCCATCGAAAGATGAATGGATAAAGAAGATGTGGTTTATGTATACAATGGAATATTACTCAGCAATTAGAAACGACAAATACCCACCATTTGCTTCAACGTGGATGGAGCTGGAGGGTATTATGCTGAGTGAAATAAGTCAATCGGAGAAGGACAAACAGTGTATGTTCTCATTCATTTGGGGAATATGAATAATAGTGAAAGGGAATATAAAGGAAGGGAAAAGAAATGTTGGGAAATATCAGGAAGGGAGACAGAACATAAAGACTCCTAACTCGGGGAAACGAACTAGGGGTGGTGGAAGGGGAGGAGGGCGGGTGTTGGAGGGGAATGGGTGACGGGCACTGAGGTGGACACTTGATGGGATGAGCACTGGGTGTTTTTCTGTATGTTGGTAAATTGAACACCAATAAAAATTAATTAAAAAAAAAATAAAAAAAAAATAAAATTTTCTTCTCTTTTTGCTATTCAGCTTGTGTGCTTTCCATTACTCTGTCTTCAAGATTGCTGATACGTTCTTCTGCAACCTCCAATCTACTGTTGATTCCTTCTAATGTATTTTTTTATTTCAATTATTATATTCTTCATCTCTGATTGGTTCTTTTTAATAATTTCTTTTTATTGAAGATATCACTAAGTTCTTCCATTCTTTTCTCCAGTTCTGTATCTTTGTGATCATTATTTTCAATTATTTTTGAGACATATTGCTAATCTTTTTCATTTCATTCTTCGTGTTTTTTTCTTCTTTCTTTTGGAGCACATTCCTCTGTTTCCTCATTTTGTTTGACTTACTGTGTTTGTTTCTATGGATTAGGCAAAATGGCTATTTTTAAAGTTGAAGGAGTGGTTCTGTGTATAGTTATCTCTATGTAGACTCTGTGTGCTTGGTAATTTTTCCTGACTGGCTGGAGCAGTGGTTATATATGTTAGTCACTCTTTTAAACCATGGCTTTTTACACAGAGAATTTATTTAAAAAATTTTATTTAAATTCAGTTTGCCAAATAGTATAAAACCCAGTGCTCATCTCATTATGTGCCCTCCTTAATGCCTGTCACCCAGTTACCCTATCCTCCCACCCACCTCCCCTTCTGCAAACCTTTGTTTCCCAGAGTTAGGAGTCTCTCATGGTTTGTCTTCTACAGAGAGAATTTTTAAATACCAATAATAGTAATAAAAGAAAAAAGAAAATAAAAAAATGAATAATAAAAGAAGAAAGAAAAAAGACAGAAAGACAATAAAGAAGAAAAAGAAAGAAAAGAACAAAACCAAATGAAAAAAGAGAAATCCAAAAGAAAATAGGAAACAAGACAAGACAAATTTTAAAAAGTAAAAATAAAATAAAACAAAACAGTAAAAGTTACCCCCTCCCCCCCCAACCACAGCTTGTTTTCTGTGCCCTCTACCACAGAGTGGCTGGTGTGGGCTTATGTATTCTAGGCTTGCTGAGATTGCAGGCCTTTTGTCACAATCTGATCTGCCTGCCGTGGTGTCTGAATCTTACTCCAGTCTAGGCTTCCAAGGTCAGATGGGAACATAAACTGTGTCATTCTCCAGTCCTCTGACCTGGAGAGCCTTCCTACAACTCCTCTGCCAATTGGCAGAGTTCTAGTGTTATTTCTTTTATATGCTAATTGCTCTTTTATACTGTGGCTTTTCTTCTGTGCCCAATGACAGGGGGATATGTTCCTGGTACCTCAATACTCTCCCTCTCCACTGCCATTCACAACGTTGGAGGTGGGGCTTCCCTTTGTTACTGTGTCTCTGTATCTCTTGCTGTTCTTTTGCCATTCTCTCTGTATTTGGTTGGTCAGTAGCTGTTCAGTCAGCCCGCAGTTCTTCTTCAAGAGCAGTTATTCCATTAATAGGTGTAATTTGGTGTGCTTCATGGAAGAGGTGAGTTCAGAGTCTTCCTACAGCATCATCTTGAACCAGAACCTCCAAGGCATCATCTCTTTGAATTGATGCATTTTCTAAAACTATTTTCCCTAACTTATTGTTTATTTTTAAATATGCTCTTTATTTTCTGGTACAGTTTTTACTCTTTAGAAAGTCTACTCTTTTACTTTGTTCTAGCTCTAGATTCCTTTCTCTTTTTTAAAAAACAAATAATTAGATTTATAAAAGTCTTCATTGCTTTTTCCTCCCCTTTCTGCTCCTTCTCTGTCTTCCAAGTGACTTTCAGTTTAGGAATTCCTCCTCTCACTATAAGTTTATGATAAATTAAATTTTATATTCCTCTTATAGATAGGATTCGGTTATTTTTGGTTGAAATTTTACGTTCCCTCTGCTGTATCATATGGGTTTACTCAAATACTGAATGCGTATGCATAATGGGGTGTATTTTAATAGTCTGTCCTTTCCTACTGACCTACCTTTTCTTACACTTATCAATAAGTTCTAATTACTTTAGTTTTATGTTTTAATATTTGGTTAAAATTAATCTCTGTCTTTAAAACAGTTATTACTCTTCTATTTGTGTTTCAAACCAAGTTTAGAACCAAGGGGTTAAATTCCAGAAAAAAATCTATTGGGATTGGAATTAAAATTTTAATGAATACATTAAACATTTTAGAAAAACTATTATTTCATAAAAATTAAGGTCTCTCACTTAGGAACATGTTAGACCTCTTCTTTTATTCTGATTTCCCCCCCTTTTATATCTCTCAATAAAGTATTGCATTTATTTTCATAAAGTACATTATTTCCTCTTAATTTAAATTTTGCTTTGTGATTATAAATGGGCTCTTTTTTTGATTTACATTTTTTTCTATTACATTGTTATTTGGTATATGAGAATATTTATCTCTTGTCTGGCTATTATACCAAGCTTTAATTAATTCTAATAGCTTTTCATTTTATTTCTTTCTATTTTCATGCTCTAAAAGTAAGTCAACTATGTATAATCACATTTTGTTTCCTTTTTTCTAACATTTGCAATTTTGTATTTTGTCTTAACTTTTGAAATGATGTTAAATAAGTAAGGTGTGTATCTTTTAGCCAGTTGCTGGCATAGTGTAAGAACTCAATAAATGTCAGATAATGTTATCATTAGTTATATCAACATTAAATAATAGCAATTTTATATATCTGTATTTTAATCATATCTTAATGAGAATTATTCTATTATTCCCACTGTCAAATAAAATGCTGGCTGATGGCTTGAATTAGATATTTTAAAGATATGAAAAGAAGATACACTACCATTAAAATGATAATCAGGGTGCCTGGGTGGCTCAGTCAATTAGGCATCTTCCTTTTACTCAGGTTGTGATCCCAAAGGTCCTGGGTTCGAGCCCTGCATTGGGCTCCCTGCTCAGCAGGGAGCCTGCCTCTCCTCCCTTTACCGTCCACCCTTGCTTATGCTCTCTTGCTCTGTCAAATAAATAATAATATTAGAAAAAATAAAATAATTATCTTTTAAAATTTATTTGGTGTGAATTTTAAATCTATTGTTATTATATATTAATAGATTTCCTAATTTTAGACTATTCATGGATTTCCATAATAAACACTTTAGCTGGATTAGTAATTTCTATTTGCTAGAATTTTATTTAGGTTTTAAAATACCTCTATTAAATGACATTTAGCTGCATTTTTCCCTAGAATTTGAAATGCAAAAATTAGGGTATGTTTCTTCTTAAAATGATCTGAATTACTTTTAATCTTTTTGTATGCTCTGAAGCAGGTTATATAACATGGCAAAGATTTGTTCATTGAAAGATTGAAGGAATTTACTGGTAAATCTATGATGACCCTGAGTTCCTTCTCTAGAGGCTCAGATGCGGTTTCTGTATAACTTTCTCAACTTGTTTTAATGTTTAACCTACTGGGTTAATTTTGATATATTTTAATTAACATAAAGCATTAAATATCTTGATATTTTGAAATTAATATACAACCACATTAGGCTCTAAATCTTCTCTATCTGCTGTATTCCACTTTTCATTTTAAAATTTTGTGAAACTTTTTACTCTTTTCTCTTGGATAGATTCTCAGTTACATACATTCGCTGAACATTTTCACCTTCCTTTTTTGTGTATAATTATTTTTATAAGCCATTTTTGAAAAGGTTTCTTTTTTTTTTAAAGATTTTGTTTATTACTCATGAGAGACACACAGACAGAGGCAAAGACGCAGGCAGCGGGAGAAGCAGGCTCCCTGTGGGGAGCCCGATGTGGGACTCGATTCTGGGACTTGGGATCACACCCTGAACCAAGGGTAGATAGGTGTTCAACCACTGAGCCACCCAGGCATCCCTGAAAAAAATTTTTTTTTAACAATGATTTCCTATGACTGTATTGAAATGTCTCAAAACAGTGTGTCAAGATTTCAGTTTCAGGATCTTGCCAAATATCTATATACTCTGGTTATTTTAGAATGAAATTAACTTATTCCTGTTAGTACTGCATGATATTTCTGAACTGACAATTTCAGCACATGCCCACAAATGTAACCCAATCGGATCTTTATGACACCATTAGCCTGTAATTCTCTAGTTCTTATGACTAATGTGTAGGCCCAGACCTCATAAAACTCTGTATTTTAATTCATCTTAAGACATCTTCCCTAACAAGCATTTGGTATGCCTTAAGATATCTTTCCTAATAAGCATGTGCATTTAGATGCTGTTCTCATTCTTTAAGAAGCAATGACTGCAGCAGTTAATTAACTTATTATAATGTCATAAATCCCAGCTCTAGCTTTGACCACTGACTCCTCCCCCACCTTTACCAAGAACATTTTCATTTATGATGAATTATCCCTTGGGTACTCAATGCAGAGGTGGTTGACCATGCAGAACTCAGGGTCAGACACAATAACACAATCTATACTGCTGGGTAATGACAAGCCTTCTACTCCTACCACTTACCTTTTTGTGCTTAGGTGCCTTTATGCTTCACTGAAATCAACACTCATTGATGATAGGATGAGGGGCTTGTCTCCTCCAGATTTCAATTCTCTGGAAAGCAATCTTTAGGATGATTTGCATGCGGGTCGACGTATGGGGTTAGATTTCTGTCTTATATGGTAATTAAACTGTTTATTTGAATACAACAGTAAGGGCTAGTAACTCTACAGGGTTGCTTTTTTTTTTTGAGGTGTTTTTTACATAGAGTAAATACAATTAGGAGCTGTTCTGGGTGCTTTTAAAACTTTTAATTTTCTTCTTAACCTTGCCTCTGTTAGATTTTAAATCGTTACTTTTGCTAAATGATGGCTATTGACAGAAGTTTGGTCTGCTATAGATTTTCCTTTTTTTGTGATTCTACCTGTAAAATTGCTCATTTAAACATATGAGTCACCGTTTCCAGAAGGAGCTACCAATAAACTAATGATTCTCACTACAACACAGAAAACTAAGAATGCTATGACTGTTTGGAGTGAAGAGGTAGAAAGTGAAACAGAAATGCTTTTAGAAAAGTTCATTAATGATGCTAAGGAAATTTGCTGTGCTCTTCAAGCTGAAGGTTATTGGACTGACTTTATTGACCCATCATCTGGTTTGGCATTTTTTGGACCATATACAAACAACACTTTTTGAAACAGATGAACACTATCGACATTTAGGATTCTCTGTGGATGATCTTGGCTGCTGTAAAGTGATTTGTCATAGGCTCTGGGGTATCCATGTGGTTGTAGGAAGTATCTTTACTAATGCAACACCAGACAGCCATATTATGAAGAAATCAGGTGGAAACCAACAGTAATTTATTGGCTGTATTATTTGTATGTACCATTTGGGTTATCTATAAACACTGTCAAAAGCTTCAATTTTTAAAATTTACTTATTTCTAGGTATATATTTCAACATTTATGAATTTACAGCATTGGCAAGTGATCAGTGATTTTTAATCTCAAATGTTTATTCACACTATCGTTGAATACATGTTGATCACATCCACATTGTATATAGAATGTGGTAATTAACATGTAACCAGGATCTCATATTGTTATTTCTTCCCTTTATTGGGAAAACCTCAGTTTTATTTTTCCCTAAAAATAAATCACACATTTGGTTATGAAAAAAATTAATTTTCAATAACCTGAAGTTTTGAGGATATCCATTTGTTATGGAATTAATTGTGTACCACCAGAAAGATGTGTTTCCTAACCCCTAGTACCTCAGAATGTGATCTTATTTAGAAATAGTATTGTTGCAGATGTAATCCATTAAGATAAGGTCATATTGGTGTAGAGGGGACCCCTTAATCTAATATGACTTGTGTTTTTATGAGAAGGTGATGTGAAGACGTGAGGGAAATGCCATGTGAAAATGGAGGCAGAGATTGGAGTAATGTGTCTGTAAGCAAGGGATACCATTGATTGCTGGCAACCACCAAGAGCTGGAGAGAAGCTTGGAACAGATTGTCCTTGAGAGACTCTAGAAGGAACACCCTTTGATACCCTGATCTTAGGCTTCTAGCACCCAGAACTGTGAAAGAATAAATTTCTGTTTTAAGCAACTCTGTGGTGATTTGTCACAGCAGCCCTAGGAAACTAATATACCATCCAAAACACATGCCAAAGGAATGCATTTCAATACTGAATTAATCACTTCACCAGTTACAGGTTGTGTACCCCTGTATAAACATCAGTTCTTCATCCTTAAAATTAGGATACTGTTTATACTTTGGAGTAAAGAGGTAACTTTGTAATGTGCTTAATGGAAGGCAACCATTTGATTGCTTTTTTTCTACCCATCAGTTTTCAAGGCCTTTGTTGAGCCTAATATAATGGAGGGAAAGTTGTCCCCTAAATCCTCAAAAGAGCTTTTATTTAGAATTTTAACAAGTTACAGTCCAAATTATATGACTGCTTTGAATAACAAATACTTATTTGAGTAGGGAAGACGTTAGTATTATCCTCATTTTAAAGATAGGGTAACTGAAGCCTTCAATACTAAACATTAAATAATTTACTCATACAGAGTCACAGTATTATATGGTGAGCAAGGATTCAAACATTTGTTTTCCAATCCCAGACTTTGCAACTCCATTCTACCCATCATTATACAATGCTTAAAGTGGCCTTTGAGATCATTATCTTTCAGCAACAAATAAGTGACTTTTCAGTTATTCATACTTCCTGTCCTTATTATCAAAGGTTTAATATATTTCAGCAGAATAATTATTTTGGAGTTCTTTGATTTATTATTTGTCTAAATCACATATTTTCCTTCTAAGAATTCACTGATACAAATTCATAATTTAAACATTTATTGAACATCAACTATGCTCCCAACATTATTCTAGTCACCAGGGATAGAATAGTGAACTATAAATGCTTTTTTATTATGTAAATATTCTTAATAATAATATGCAGTTGTTATATATACCATCTCATTTAAAAATAAGTAAAGTGCAAGTAAGAATTCCCTAAATACCTTGCTTTCTTTTCCGCTTCTGAGTGAGAATTAGTAGAGTGTCTGAGTGACGGCACTCGTTTTTTCAGCTTACAATTCATATTTTTTAAATTTGAAAAATACATGTTTGGGATGTCTGGGTGGCTCAGTAGTTGAGCATCTGCCTTTGGCTCATGTCGTAATCCCAGGCTCCTGGGATTGAGTCCTGCTTGGCCTCCCCATGGGGGGCTGCTTCTCCCTCTGCCTATATCTCTGCCTCTCTGTGTCTCTCACGAATAAAGAAATAAAATCTTAAAAACAAAACAAAACATGTTTTTGTGATCTCTTACCCTGCTCTTTGTATTTCACCTATGCCATCAGAACGTTTTGTATGTGAGCTCTAAGAGAGCCAGGATAGACTTCGTTTATGGCTTAAATTTACTTTGTCTCTGTATAGATTCTGATTGGTCCCTGCAGAGTTGATGTTTAATGCTCTCTGACACATCTGATCTCCTCATTTTCTGATCATAGGCTACAATTATTACAGTTTTTTTTACAACCATTATTAAATTGTGACAGTTTCTTTTCCAACATGATCATTGAACTCAATTACACCCTCATTTGGAGTGCCTTCTGCTTTCCTTCCTGTGTCTTTACAATGCCTTATAGACTGTAGTGACTACTTTTCTTCATTCAGTACTCTTACCAGGTTTCAGTTGGACCTGTAATTTCATAATCGTGATTATTATTCTGAAAGTTGAATACTGTTTTCCTGCCAAGCTTCTTGCAACACTATGCAGGCATTTAGGAACAATTAAGTAAATTGCCCTCAAGTGTTCCCAGCCAGGGTGAAGATGACCATGAAAGATAAATTTATATATCTATGACCTAACAGAGAGAATCAGAGACACAGAAAGTTCCTTAAAAATATATGATTTTTTCTGTTCATAGGAATAATACATGCACATTGTAAAAAATAGACAATATATGTGTGTGTGTATATATAACATAACATATGTGGTCTATGTTATATACACACATATGTATGTGTGTATATAGGTATATATATGTGTATATATATATATATATACACACACACTACATATATAAACCAAGAAAATAAAAGTTTTCTATAATCACACTATCCAGAAATAACCATTGTTAACATTTTGGTATATATCCTTCCAGAATCTTTTCTATGCATATATCACCTAAAACAAAATAGAACAAAACAAAAATGAGATCATGCTCTGCATATTTTGTAGCCTCTTTTTCTCCCTTAATATAGTGTGGATATTTTTCCATATCAATAAATAAAGATCATCATCATCATTTTTAGTGGTTACACTTTATGGGCAGGTCATCATTCATTTAATTTCAAACCCCTTTAATGGCCATTTATGTTACTTAGAATTTCAAATATTGTAATAAATTTTGTGATAAACATTCCTGAACAAATGTCTTTACACGCTTGTCTATTTATTCCTAAGAAGAAATGTTTAAAAGTATAATAGCTGTGTCTAAGAGACCCTCCTTTCCCCATCGCCATTTCTTGTAAGATTAAGTCCTATTTTTTTGGATGTTTACAAGATCTTCCAAAACCTAGTCTTAGCCTATTACTCTTCTAGAGTTATATCATTACCCCAAAATATACACTATCGTGACTCACAGTTTAGTCAAAAGCCAATTTACCTCCACATCTTTATTCTTATTTCTGCTGCTCTAACAAAAATGTTTGGCCTTGTTTTATTTTCTTGTTCTATTAAATTTCTAATTATACTTTATGATACAGCTCAAGTGTTACTTTTTTTTGTATCTTCTTCTAATTCCTCATAAATAAGATTACTTTTTTCTTGTCTCTGCTCTCATATATTTACAATTTTTTGGATTGTAATGTTTCTTGAAGGTTTTTCAGTCAATCATCAAATACTTAGTAAGCATCTACTAAGTGCCAGGCTTTGTGTTAGATGAGCAAAAAAGGCTCATCCAACTTATGCAGATTATATTCTTGTAATATAAATATAAATAATATATTTTATTAATATTTTCATTGCAAAGTTGCCTCTGAAGTTAAGTAAACTCGAAGCAACCATGTGTAACAAAGAATTCATTAGCTAAATGAGGATCCATTGCCATGACACAGTGGAATTTTCAGACTACCACTAGGTGGCATAGACATTGGAAGTTGGCATGACTGGTTTAGGCCAGAGTTAAAAATAAAAAATAAGTAGCTTTCATCTCATTGGTCAATAATAATAAATCATCAATTGCTGTTTGGATGTGTGTTGAGAATGATTGTGAGGTGCATTCTGCTTAGTGGTCTTTTAATAGGTCTGAGAGCAAAGCTATTTGCCATATTTGGATTCAAAGGACATGTCTGTTGCAATTGCTTAGGGTTTGGGGACCCAAAAGGAAATGAGAAGATCAGGTGGGGAGAATATTTGGGGATAGGTAAAGGGCTAGGTTGGGGAAACTTCAGGGCCTTGAATATTGTGCAGGGTGCCCTGAATTCTTCCACATTAGGGAAGACAGGTCAGGCTTGTCTTAAATATCCTCTTTATCTTCTTCATGGGCCATTGTTTCTCAACATCTTCATAAACATCTTCCATTAGGCTTAGGAGCATAAGGAACTTTAGGCTCTTCAGTTGTCAGTTTTCTCTACCATGTGGCCCTACTTGATGGTGTCATGTCCCACATTCTAGATTCTACTTTCCTGGCTGAAGATTGCTGGCCTTTCAGTCTCTTGTGTTAAGCTACTAATTATTTAAGTTATGTGGGCATAAGATACATATTAAATGGCCTTTTCCAGATATTATGAGCAATGTTATTAAGAACAGTCCTGAATCTACATACTTTTATGTTTATTTCTTTGAGTCCACAAGGATGCCTGTAGGCAGGATGACTATACCTCCTGGTTTGCTGGGGACAGTCCTGGGATAAGCCTTTTGTCCTTGAATACTGATTAATAGTACCCTCTGTCATCCTGCCATAGCAATTTCATTTGCCTACAGTGTAAATTTTTGATGGTAAGAACTGGAGATGTTTGTGAGTATGGGGCCTTTTCATATTGGCTCAAATAATGCAATAGAACAAAACCTCCTTAGTACAATCTGTAAGTCAAAAGAAATAGTGAAATAATTGGCATGAGCTGGGAATTAGGCTTTTATTCCATAGTGGGGAAGGGGGACGTGGAATAGGAGGGGTATAAAGTATTCTTAATATGGAAATACATCTTATTAAAATAGTATATTTAATCATCTGAATTAAATCATACTGCGCTATAATGGCACATAACTACTTTGTCCTTTGGAGAAATACTCACTATTGATTCAAGATTATTAAAAAAAAAAACTAGGAAGCTCATGAATGTTTTTAACATTCTTTGTCATATATTAGCATAAAATAATAATTACCAAATTATGTGATATTCTCAGGAACAACTCTTAAGAGCCTTGGAATCAAAATAACTCCATCAGTATCGATAGATTCAATGTGTGGCTTAGCTTTAATTGCACTTAGGAGAACCTATTTGTTTTTAGCATTTGAAAGCAAGTCTAAATTGTGTCCAGTGGGGGCACTTAGAGTAGCAGGCTTTGGCACCTGCCTCAGGTAAGGAAAGTTTTTGTTTATTTCATTAGTGCTTGATGCTTTGACAGACTATGGCTTTCCACTTACTGCAAGAAGAGCTGCCAGCCATCCCTGCTGGGAGAAGCTAGTATGGGACTAGCAATGAACTTTTGAAAGAAGTTATTATGCCTTATATGGTTGATCTCCCATGCAAATGAAAGAAGCATTTCATACTGTAGCTAAATGGAATTGGTACTTCATCCAGTGTAAATGTATGCCAGCATGCTTTCTGGCTTTTATCAAATACTGCATCTCTCTCCAAAGTAGCTTCCAAGTTCATCTGTCTACAGGGCAGCTGCAAGGCAGGGCTGGAGTAATGCAGACTCATGGATCTGTATAGAAATAAAAAGGAATCAATCAGACAAGCACATGTTTACCAGGAATACTGGAATACAGATTCCAGGGATCCAAACTCTAAGATTCTGTACATCTGAGATGGGGGCTGGGTTTTTTTGGGGGGGGGGTTGTTTGTTGGTTTAACATTCTGATGCAGAGATATAGCAATTTATCATAAGAAATACTCTTCTACTCTCCACCCAATACTGAACCAAGCCTCATGATAAATGAAAAGAAATAATAGATGTGGTCTCTACCCTTAGAGAAGCTTAGGAATGCAAATATCTCCCAAACACTAACAGCTAATATTTATTGTGCTAATTCTAGAACATATCAGGCAAACTCTGCGTCAGAGCTTTTGCTTTTGCTATTTCTTCCACACAAATAAGTCTTCCCTCAGATACGTCTTTGGCCCACTTCTTTATCTCCTTTACGTCTGCACTCAGATGTCATATTCTTAATATGTCTTCCTCTTTCTGCATTTAAGATTACAACTTCAGTGATTCTTGTATTCCTACTGTCTTAATTTTCTTCTATAGCACTTAAATCATTTGATAGAATATCATTTTAATGTTACATATTTTACTTATTTGTCTATTGTCTGAAATGGATCCTAAAACGGCAGAAATTTTAGTCAGTTGTACTCATTGTACTGCTAAATCTCCAGTCCTATTTAGTATCTAAAACATAGTGGGCACCCAGTGTCTGTCCACTGAATGAATAATAACTAACATTTACTGAGCACTTTTTGCATATTGTCCTAAAGGCTTCATATACAGTAATTCTGTTAATTTCCCTAAGAAGTCTAGAAGGTAGGAAGTATGATTATGTCCATTACAGATAAGGAAACTGAAGCCAAATACTGTAGGAAGTCATCCAGGTGGTACATGATGGAGCTAGAATTTGCATCTGGATAATATGACTGTAGATCTGATCCTCTTAACAATATTCAATACTAGTATAGATAATATATTAAATATTCTCTTTGTGGAAAATTCAAGAGGTGGAGCTTTTATATTTGTTCCTTGTGAAATTTACAAAAAGCTGAGGGCAAATTTTGATGAAGCAAATTCCACAGAATCTTCCTCTCTTGCTTTCCAGCCTGGGGTGAGCTTCCTCCCAGCAGGCTGGTGTTCTTTCTAAAAAGCCTAACTTTTTAGAATAGAGCCAATCTCACATTTGTAGCTATAGGGTTGACTAGACTCTTGATAGACACGGGAGTGTTATGGGTGGTTGTGGTGGAGGAGCTCTCCATCACCCATTCTCAATCTAGACTGACCTGGAATCTTAAGGATAATAGAATGAATCCATCCATTAGAGGCCTTTGAGACAAGATTGGATCCACTGACTTGGGTAACTGTACTGGCTGATTTAACTAATATGGTTCCTCTAGGTGAATGCCAGCCTAATCTTTTACCACCTCTTTGTGTCCTTCCTAAAGCAGAGTGTTTAATCAACAAACCTTTTACCCCTGCTTTTTGACTCTTGTAAATGTTTTTTTTTTAATTTTTATTTATTTATGATAGTCACAGAGAGAGAGAGAGAGAGAGGCAGAGACACAGGCAGAGGGAGAAGCAGGCTCCATGCACCAGGAGCCTGATGTGGGATTCGATCCCGGGTCTCCAGGATTGCGCCCTGGGCCAAAGGCAGGCGCCAAACCGCTGCGCCACCCAGGGATCCCGACTCTTGTAAATGTTAAAAACTTACCTGAGCCCTGACCCTTATCATTTTGATGATCTCCAGGGTCCTAGAAAAATCAAATACTTATTGGAATTATGTATGTTGGGAGGAATCTACTGAGTGTTGATGATCATTCTAAGTCCCTGCCACAAGTCAATAATAGCATACTAACTTACTACTTCTGCAAGGATACATGCTATTGGCCATATTACTGATTGATACTTACATATGACCCTTGATCCATATTGTTTCAAATCATTAAGATAGGTAGAATTGGTCATTAAATAATGAAATCCATTCTATTTTTTCAAATTTATCACTCTGCTCAAATATTCAGAGATCATAAGGCTTATTTTGACTTCACTTTGACTGAAAGCCAGTTAGTGTGATTAACCTACACTAGAATACCCTTTAAGAAAGAAAGAACATGGATCTTGAGAATTTAGATGCTTCACCCAGAGATGATTATGTCGGCTTCAAATATCATCTAAGATTTCTAACCACCTAGCACATACCTATGAAGAAATAAGCCTATGGAAACTTCATCTTCCACTGAGCAATATTGCATTTGTAAAGATAATATTAATACAAAATTTTAATGCTCTGTGGATCGTTATCTGGCAGCAGACCAACAGTAGAGCATAAAACATTAACAACGAAAAGGGGGTTCTGAGTCTTTAAAGTTTCTAATTGTGGTTCATTACAAAAAGCCACCAAAATCATCTTGAGCCAATTCATGGAGAATTAAATAGATTTGGTTTAATAAAATCTTCAGGTCTCTGAATAAATTATGAATGCATCCTGACTGTTAGAAGGGTACATTGACATTAGGAAATGGTAGTGAACAGATATTCAAGAGGCGGGGGGGGGGGGCGGGGGGGAATCTCTCTGCTGATCATCCCATTTGAAACTGATTAAAAGCTGATGAAATGGAAGTTTTTCATGGGTAGATATGCAACAAGTCATGAGTTGTGGACTTTAATAATATATTTTCTTCACAAGCAATAACACAGCAATTAGGAGATGCTCATTGAGGTAGAAATAATGGTAACTGCTGTGCAGATTAGGTTTGCTGAAGGGAGCTCTCAGACATATACTAAAACAACATATTCTAGGTTCTTGTTGGGGTGTAATTTCTACTTTATTTACTTATCATCTCAGTTAAAGAGGACTCCTGGCAGTAATGAGGCTACATAGAAATGTTTAAGATGCTACAAATTATATAAAAGATAAATCTAATGATTACCTATTCTAATGACAGTGCAATCTTGTCTTTCCTCGTGGGGAAATTGTATGGTTGTGAGAAGCTCATAGCTGGGGAGAGTGCCATGGTACAAATGTATTCATTATTTTTCTGCCTGCTTTGCTTCTGCATGGCTGTTCATGAAAGCTAGGTAATTCATTCGAGCAGGAACCACTTACCGAATGGTTCACAAACCTTTCACTGGTGCTGCAGTGCCTGTAAGCAACCTGGTAAATACATAAAAATAATATGCTGGAAACAGGATGGAAAATTTTTCAGCAAGGAGAGAATGACCTACAGTGGTGTTACCAAAATAAGGGAAAAGAGGGTTGGGTGAAAATAGTATATTGCCACCTCATTTCTATTTACTATAATTGCCTTAAAGTAAACACTCATGAAAGACACATAATGAAACTTCGGAGAAGACCGTATTTTTGAGGATTTCTGCATTCACTGAGGGAGGAAGCTGGACACTTGAACAGAGTTCTGAGATCTGTGGTTTGTTTGAGCGATAACTCCAAGTTGCAGAAGACATAAAGATAATTTGTTTTCCTTTTTCTTTATTGTTCCAGATCAAATGGATCTTTCTTTCTCTTTCTTTCTTTCTTTCTTTCTTTCTTTCTTTCTTTCTTTCTTTCTTTCTTTCTTTCTTCTTTTCTTTTTCTTTTCTTTTCTTTTCTTTCTTTTTTTTCTTTTCTTTTCTTTTCTTTTCTTTTCTTTTCTTTTCTTTTTTCTTTTCTTTCTTTTCTCTTCTCTCTCTCTTCCTTTTCCTTTTCCTTTTTGTGAGAATCTCCCTTCCAAGACTCTGCCATCTAAATGCAGGAAAGCTTGGGAAAATAAATAATCCTCCTCCTCTTCCACCTCCTCCTCCTTCCTTTTTTATGAGGGAAGTGATTGAAGGAAGTCTCTTATCTATGTGGCAAATAAGTGACGGGTGAACCACGTGACTTGAAATGTACTTTGTTATTTTCTATGAAAGAAAGGTGTAGCCAAGCCTCTGATTTGGAGCCTCGTATATCTTTAATGGTGAAAATAATTTTATGTGATCTTTTCCAATTTTCATTTTTTAATTCTCTAAGTTAAATCCCCTTCCCTACCCCTGCCCCCATACCAAATCATTTAAAATTGGTGTTAAAAAAAAACTGATGTTTAGCATATGTTCCTACTTGTGTTAATTAGTAGCAGCATATTTGACAGTGTGGCTCAGTTTGAAAAATGTACCTTTCATATCCTTAAAGGTAGCAAATGCTTTCTGATCATTCAGGTATCTCTCAAAGATGGCAAAATCCTTGATTGTTGCATCTTTTTGCATTCCTGGGTCCATGGTAAGCATTGATAATTACCATGCCACTGTTTCTTTGGAGCCTGGACATGCCTCAAAATCTTTGTTAGTAAACAGTGGTCCACTGTCAAAATAGGCAAAAGATGAAACCCATCATACACTTCTGTTCTAAGGCAACTTTGTTCCAGGAGTCAGGAAGATGTTGTCCTGAGCTCTGGAGCTTGTTCTTCCTGTTTATTTCTGATCACTTTCACACCTTAGGAAAGGAAACAATTCTGAATTCAGGGTCAAACAAAACAAGTTCTGCTATTCTCTTTGCCATGATAACTTACTTGCTATGAAAACTCCTAAACTGTAGCAGCTTAATACAGTTGTTTGTTTCTCATGTAGGTTCTAGACAATGCTGTATTGTAGTGTGGGTCTGCTGCCACTCTCTTCTCCCTCTCATCTAGGAACTGTGTCCTTCCCTTAAGTCTTGGAATCCTCCTTAGATTCTCTGCATTCAACTTCAGAGGAAGGAAGAGAGAAAACTCCTGAATTGCAAGAGAAGTTTTAGGGAAATGTAGTTTAGTTGTATGTCTAGGGCAGGGATTAGTATACTTTTTTGTGTTAGTAAATATTTTACAGATAGTAAATAGTAATATTTATATATAGTAAGTATTTTAGGCTTTGTGGACCATACAGTCTCTGTTTTAATTACTCAACTCTGCCACTGTAGTACAGAAGCAATTGCTAATAACGTATGGCTGTTTTCCAATGAAATGTATTTACCAAAACAGGTGGCAAGCTGGATTTGACCAATGAGCTATGATTTGCCAACACTAATTCAAGCCGGGTGGTTTGGTTGGCATGTAGCTGATTTCTTCTACAGTGATCCTACTAGCTGTGAGACCTTGGGGAAGTAATTTACCATCTGTGAGTTTTAAAGGGAGAATGGGTTGTTAATACTTTCTACACCATAAGACAACATACATATATATTCTTTTAAGAGTGTACAGAAGTGGGGCTACTTGGGTAGTGCAGTTGGTTAAGTATCTAGCTCTTGGTTTTGGCTCATGATCTCAGGGTCATGATTTCAGGATCATGAGATCAAGCTCTGATTTGGGCTCCATGCTTAATGTGGAGTCTGCTTGAGATTTTTTCTCCCTCTCCCACTGCCCTTCCCACTCATGCTCTTTCTCTCTTTCAAATAAATCTTACAAAAAAAAAAAGAGTGTACAGAAATGCCCATTAAAAACAGCTGTGACCTTCCTCTTCTCATAGACATGAGAACCTTTATATATCGGAACAAAACGGGGAAAACTATTATTTTTTAAAGACACTTGAATATTAGTTAAAATTATTCCTGAAAATCCAATGGGCTTAAACTAATCCATTTTTTAATTTATTTTTCTATGAAAATTCTAGCTTGGATCTAATTTAGGGATTCAGTGTAGTTAGAAAAATAAATCCATGTTTGATTACCTCAGCCAATGTGGAAAAACCTTTTATTTAGAGGACTTGTTATGGATATAACTGGAATTTCTTTGGAAAGGATTCTTGTAACAATAAAGAAAGCTTAACACTGTAATAAAAGTATACTAGTTTTCCAGGGCTACCTAACAAAGTACCACAGACTCAGACAATGGAAATTTATTTCTGCACAATTTTAGAGGCTAGAAGTCCAAAACCGCAATGTCAGCAAGGTTGGTTCCCCTGAGAGCCTGTCTTCTGGGCTTGTAGATGGCTGTCTTCTCTGTGTTTTCATATGGTCTTTCCTCTATGCCTGTGTCCTAACTCCTCCTCCTCCTCTTCTTCTTCTTCTTTTTTTAAGATTTTATTTACTTATTAGAGGGAGGGAGAGAGAGAGAGAGACAGAGAGACAGAGAGACTGACTCAAGCAGGGGAGAGGGAGAAGTAGGTTCCCTGCCGGGCAGGGAGCCTGACATGGGGCTTGATCCCAGGACCCTGGGATCATGACCTGAGCTAAGGTAAATGTTTAACCAACTGAGCCACCCAGGCATCCCTAGTCTCCTCTTCATAAAGGACACCAGTCATAATGGATTAGGGCCCCCCATATGACATCATTTTACCTTAATTCCCTCTTTAAAGGATTTATTTCCAAATACAGTCACATTCTGAAGTACTAGTGATTAGGACTTCAACATATGGATTTTGGGGAACACAATTTAGTCCATAACACAGAGTTTCTGCTTTCACTTTAAAAGAATGGAGAAATCTCTTAGAATCCTAAGCCAGTTTAACTATCTTTCTTTGTCTCTTATAGATAGGTCTTTAAAGTTGTTCCTTTCCTCCTAACTACTGCTCTTTATTACCTTTTTCTCCCTTCATATTATTAAAAAATCTTTCCTAAATCCATGTGTCTTCCAAAAGTAGAGTTTGAATAAAGGGAGAACAAAGAGAACATTTAATTCTCTGTTCTATTTTCACTTTTCTATACAATATCTCTTGTTGACCTCAGTAGTTTGAGTCTAGAGGGAACAGCTCTTAGGAAATGAAAAGATTAAAAATAGATATTAACTGGTGATAAAATCAAATGTATTTGTATCCCATTACTATAGAGAAGGCTCTACTCTGTGTGTGCGTTTCCTACCTTAACAATTTTATGCCAGTTTGAATAGGGATACAATAAAAGATCTAAAAGTAGCATTATGAGAATTAATGGTTGAAAAGCACTTTGAAAATTAAAAAGCAATCTGTGATCAAGCACAAGACAACATTACCACTGTCATGTCAGCAAAACAAACCAAAACAGAAGTGCCTGGGTGGCTCAGTGTGCTAAGCATCTAACTTCAGTTCAGGTCATGATCTTGGAGTCCTGGGATCAAGCCCGGTTTGGGCTCCCCACTTAGCAGGGAGTCTATTTCTTTTAAATAAATAAAATCTTAAAATCTTAAAAAAAAAAAAACAAAACCCACCGTTATGGCATGCTGGTCCTTATCAAATCTACCTGAAATTCCAGTCTTAATGTATTGAAATGTTCGGATTTTCTTGTTTATAATTCTACATTATCAAAAATTTATTCCTAAGAACATTTATTCTTTTTTATTTTTTATTTTTTTCCTAAGAACATTTAAAGTGAAACAGAGCATGTAGTAAATTCAACCTATGTGTGGTCTAGTTAGCCCATTCCTTTATTGTGACTTTCAGATAAACAGTCTCAGGCTTTGATTAGCACTTGATAATACCTTTGAGTTTGTTATTTTCAACCTTCTATCTACTCTTCATGTCTTCAAGCCTTCCTCCTATTCATTCAACACATATTTATTGCCAGGCATTGTGTTAGGTAGGTTCTAGGGACATAACTGTGGGCAAAACTAAATGTCACAATGGGAGAAAATATTTGTGACCATATACCTGATAAGGGTCCATCATCAGAGTATATAAATAACTCTTACAAGTCAACAACAAAAAGACAAACAACCCAATTAAAAATTGGGCAAAAGACTTGAATAAACATTTCTCCAAAGAAAATATAAAAATGGCCAGCAAGCACATGAAAGATGCTCAACACTAGTAAGTCATTAGGGAAATGTAGATGAAAGCCACAATGAGATGACATTCCATACCCACCAGCATAGCTATAATTTTTAAAAATGGAAAAATAACAAGTGATGATGGAGATGTGGAAAAATCGGAATGCTTGTATCCTGTTAGTAGGAATCTAAAAAGGTACAAGTGTGAAAAACAATATTGTAGTTTCTAAAAGTTTAGGTTACGGAACTACTATGTCACCCAGCAATTCATCTTCTAAAAGTGGACCCAAAATATTGATTTGGACTCAGGCAAATACATACACAAGAATGTCAATATAAGGACTCTTCACAATTGCTAAGAGGTGGAAAGAACCCAGATGCTCATCAACTGATGAATGGCTGAACAAAATGTGGTATATCCATTCATATGGTAAAGTTGTATTCAATCAGAAAAACTAATGAAGTACTAAAACATGTTTCAACATGGATGGACTTTGAAAACATTACACAAAATGAAAGAAGCCAGACGTAAATCACATATTGCACAGATTGTATAGTTCCATTTATATGAAATATCCCAAGTAGATAAACCCATAGAAAGTAGATTGATGGTTGCCAGAGACTGGTGGGAGGAGAGCATGGGGAACAGCCACTTAATGGGTTTAGTGGGGAGACAAATTCTAATAGATACTAATTAAATTATTCTATAAATAAATAATTTTATGTGTCAACCTTGCTGGGTTATAGTGTCAGATATTTGGTCAAACATTATTCAGGATGTTTCTATGAAGGTGTTTGGATGAGATTAACATTTAAATTAGTGGATTCTAAGTAAAGCAAATTATCCTACATAGTGTAGGTGTCCCACATTCAGTCAACCAAAGGCCTTACTAGAACAAAGACTGATCGCTCCTGGGGGAGAAGCCATTCTGCCAGAAGACTGCATCTCTTACTTGAGTCTCCACTCTGTGGGCCTACCCTATCAGATTTTGGACTCCAAGCCTCACATGAATTCCTTAAAAAAAGCTCTCTCCTAGTCTCTCTCTTGGGATATATATACATACATCTTGTTGGCTCTGTTTCTCTGGAGAACTCTCGCTTATACCGGAAGATTCACCTGACTTCTGAAATCTGAGTAAGAACTCTTGCTGTGTATTCCTGCAGCACTTTGTACAGTTTCTATTCAAATTCTCACTGCAGTGCATAATAAACACCTGTTTGCTGGTACCCCTACTACACCATGAATATCTTGAGCACAAGGGCCATCTCTGTTTTGCCCATCATTTTATTTGCTCTACAGTTCTGAAGTTTAAGGTATGTATCGGAACTTCTCTCTTCAGGAAAGGTTTGAAAAGTTTTACTGCATTTATCTATAATTTGGTTATATATCCTTTTTTGAACATTTTGAACATTAAATTCCAATCTGAGTTCCAAACATTTCCCAAGATGGTCTCAGTAACACGAAGATCAGTGGGAAACCAAGAGTAATAGAGATGTGGTATTGCCCAAGGAAACTTACCTTAATTCCATTTCCAAGCCTATAAATATCCACACTCTGAGAACAATCTGAGGTCTGAGTTTTTCCAAGCATATTTTTTTTGTTGTTGTTTCCTTAAGTCAAGAATTGTATATAATTTACAGATCACCCTGTACCTCTGGGGGCCAGTGTCCTTTTTCATAAGAATATATCTACTCCCATAGCATTAGCTTTAGAATCCTACTGCTAGGCCACCCATCACTGTCTATAACTGATCATTAGCTCTATGAAGAATGACAAATTTCCTCATTTCCCTATTAACATATATAACTGTATTGATACCATCTCTCCTCCAAGACTGAGGCAAGACTCATGACAAGCCAAAAATACTACTTTAGAACTTAAGAACTTTGTTGTAACATTATGCTTGAGTAGAATTCAATATACATTGGGTCAGTTTTTGAGAGGAGTCCTCTCTTCTGATCATTACTATATTAGAAAGACTTCTGTTATCAGGAGAGTCTCCTATGCAATGGTTTCCTGACTCCTCTCAGGACAGCACCACACTTAATTTCTGAAAGGCTAATGAGAAATCTGACTGCCTGTAACTTTTTATTTAATTGAGCCCTTACCATAGAAATGTTGACTTCCTGTTATTCCCAGCTTCAGTCTGTCTGAACTCGGGCAGTTAACCACTCAGGAAAGAAACATCAACATTCTTTTAGCTTCTTGCTGACTACCAGTGATGGAAAGTAGTTTACAATGGAGAGAAGGCTGCTGGTGTTGCTATGAGTCATTCCTGCCCAGATCTCCAGTGACTCATTTTCCTTCATTAAACTGAGCAGAGTCAATAGCCCTTCAGTTTTCTGAACAGTAGATCTAACTGCACTAATGACTGGCTGTTGAACAAGTTTAGCTATGTTCTAATTTATTTATTAAGCAACAGTAAAACAAGTATAAAGTACCCATCAGTGGATAATGGGAGGACATTAGTGTTTTTGCTCATGAATTAGACCTAAAACATAGCTTCTTCCAGATGAAAATGGAGAAGGCTGAGCTAGCCCCTGTCAGCATAAGAAAAAAGTCCATTATTGAGGCTCTCCTCCCTCTTGTTTTAGACCTTGTTCTAAACTGGTAGCTATCTGAGCAGTCCCATTGCCTTGGGCCTCCCTTCCTGGCTCCATGTGTACATGACTTCCATCCCACATCACTCATTTCCTGCGTTGGCCCTGCCTCTGTGTATCCTCTCCTTTCATCCCACTTCTTTCTCGCCACCTGAATACTTTGTGGGTCTCCTTGTCCCTCCTGCAGCATTCCATTCAAACTTACTGATTTATACCTTAAAACCTCAGGGAACAATTTTTAAAAATAATTTTTTGTAGTGACCCCAAATTTGTCATCTACCAAAAAAAGTAATCTAATGGGACTTCAGAAGAGAATTTAAGAGCAGAGCTTTGGAGTTCGATAGATCTTGGGTTTAATCTGCCCTCTGCTTACTAAGAGACTTTGAGTAAGCTATTTACTTTTTTAGGCCTCTGGTTTTCCTCTTTTGTAAAATAAGGATTATAATAAGGATTTGTAGATTAATGAAGTAATATATGTACAAGAGTATTTTATTGAGGGGAGTGATAAATTTTCTATCATGGTTAAGTGAAGTCCAATATACATGTTTTCTAACTGTCAAAAAGCATTTGGGGGAATTTCTTAAGCATTACACAATCTTTGGTGGCTTTGAAACAAATGTCTGGCCATGTTCGTTGATTTGTTTTTTTTCCATAGAAGCCAGAAACCAGTTGGGAGAGAAATTGAACTAGTTGCTGTGAATGTGATTCATTTACATTCACAAAAGGTTGAAGAAAGGGAGCATTTATGTTACATGCAATTTGCTTACTTCACTGTCTGGAAACTAGTAGGCACTCAGAGCATGGTTATTTTTACTATTATGATCATAGCAAAACCTTTTTTGGGGGTAACTGTGTTGTAAATGATCTTCCAAACCATCATTCTTTCAAATTGTATTTATCAGTACTTTTAATAAGTAATGCTTTAGTATTGTATAGTATTTTTACTGTCATGTGTTATTTTCTTTAACTCTGAAAACAACCCTGTGATTATTCCTGTTTAACATTACTTCTCATTTCTAATGAGCTGAGACTCAGAGATAGAGTGATCATAATTTCTTGTTTAAACTAAATGCTTTGGGAGTGAAAGGGCACTAAATTGGGATTGTCTCAGGCAAACCAGGATGTTTATTTACCTTAATCAGGGAATTTATGACTGCTCCAAAACCACCTAGCTTGAAAAGTGACCGATTTTAGAAGGCAAATGTTCTGATGACTCTATGTAAAACTCTACTAGAATTTTTCAGGAGTGGTATGATGTAGGAAATTAGCCCCCTTTATCATTAGTATGATCATTATCATGAACAAGTACAGATAAAGCTGTCACATCAGGTAGGTGCTAACTTCTCTTGATAATGTGCTGGGCTAGCCATAAGGACAAGGGTAATTGTAAGATGAGGTTTTCCACTCTTAATTGATTCATTTATTCATTTCTTTTAACAAACTTCACAGAATCATCTATCTATAGCCGTGTAACAAAACACCCCAAAAATCAATGGCTTAGAACAACAAGAATTTATTTGCTTATGGTTCTGTGAGTCTACAATTTGACTGGGCTCAGCTGGGTGGTTCATCACTTGCAGCAAGTCATGTGGCTGCTTTCATAAATGGCAGCCCAGGAGAAGCTGGATGGCCTGAGAGAGCCTTGTTCACTTATCTAGCAATTGGTTCTTCCTGTCAATTGGTTGGTGAAAGAAGCCTCAGCTGGTGATGCTCATCATCATTGTTCCTTGTGCCTTCTCATCATCAAAGACGCTAGCCCAGGCTTCTTAATAAGGTGGCAGCATTACTTCATCAGAACAAAAGCAGATGCTTCGTGGCCTCTGGAGGCCTTGGCTCTGAACTAGCACACTGTAATTTTACCTCATTCTGTTGGTCAGGACATGTTATGAGGTCAACCTGGATTAAAGGGGTAGGGAAAGCAACTCTACCTCTGGATGATAGGAATAGCAAAGTACCCCTTGCAAAGAGGAGGGTGGTGCATACACAGATTGAAGGAATTTATAAGTAGTTTTGGCAATCTATCTTAATCATTATTCACCCAGTCCTATTGTAGTCAGTGAAGACATGAAAATTGATTATGAGCTCTCATTTGCATGGGTGAGATAGACAAGGAGATAACAATTGCAATGGAAGGTGCATCTTTGACAGAAGAATGCATATGGTGTCATGGAAGTATAGGTATAGAATTAGCTAAATCAAAATGGCAAATTACTGTCAGAAAAGTGGTCCTTTGGGCCTGAGAGTTTATTTTCATCATGCTTATCATCTTATCCAAGGCTCAGGGGTCACACAGGAAGACCTTGGAATGGTTTCTTTGTCTTGATCATTTCCTCCAGACACCACTTAGAGGTTTGAGGGTGAATTGGTAAGAGAATGAGAAGGTATTATGAGATAAATGTGTCTGTCCTTCCCTCATCCCCATTCACATTTTGAAACCCTATCCAGCCTGTCAAGGAGATGCTATTAACACCTGGAGCCTTTGGGAAGTAGTTGAAGAGGTCAGGAGGGTGGAGCTCTTATGCACAGAATTAGTTTCCTTAAAATAGTCAGGAGAGAACTTTCTTCCTTTCTTTGCTCTCCATGATGAGAGGACACAGTACGTTGGCAGTCTGCAACTTAAAAGAGAGCCCTCAACAGAACTTGACCATGTTGGCATCCTGATCTCAGACATCCCCCAGGTTTTACAGCTGAGAGAAATAAATGTCAGTTGTTTATAAGCTACCTGGCCTCCGGTAGTTTGTTATAGAAGTCCACACTGATGAAGAGAGAGTAGAAGGAGAGCAGTAGAGGAGAGAGGGAGGGTTTTTAGATGTTCTTCACCCACTTACAAATGGGTACAAGAGATTGAAGCATTGAATAGGAATGAGGGGTAGGTCTTTTTTAACTACCAGTGCTTTCAACTCTAACTCTGCTTTAAAGGCTTGGAAATTCTGAATTTGGTTTACATATATGACACTAGAATACTCAAAAGATATGAGACATTTTATCCAAACCATGTTTGGGAGTAGCCAATGTGCTGGCAGTTTGGCATTGATCTACATACCCACAATTCAATATCACAAAGGTAAGGTAATGTTAGGGATATTTAGTGAGTGAGTTCATCTCTAGCCAGAAAGCATTAGATTGAAGGAGGAAAAAAAAAAAAAAAACCTTGCTGGATAATAAAGCCAGTTAGATTTATTGTATATATGACATTAGGGAATTCCTTTAATCACATATTCTCAAGTGCCTTTGGGAACTTGGATGATAATAAAGTGTATGCTGAGAGGAATCAGTGACAGTGTTCTCCCCAAGGAGAAAAAATGATACTGAGGCTCATCATTCCTGTGTTTCTTGAGGGGCTCAGAAGAGCAAATCTCACAGCTGCCCGCAACATGGCTAAGTGGAACACTGGACTGGAACCTCCTTAGGATAACTGTTCTGATTGTTCAGATCCCTAGGTAATTCTGTCCTGGAAAAGTCAGTTTGGTTCGGTGTTTTTTGTCTTTTTTTTTTTTTTTTTTTAAACAGGGTAAGTTAGCATAAGGGACTCAGAGAAAACTGAGTTACATCTCTCCTCCTGAGTCAGCCAATCATTATGAACCCTACTTTTGGATCTCTGGGTGACTTTGTGGTTTGTGTCACTGGTCCTGACTAACGGGGATCAGACTGAGGTTGGAAGGAGGTCCAGATGTTTGGGTGCAAACTATACCACTTAGTGTCTTTTGTAACCAAATTAAGTGCTGGGCTGTCAATTAATGAGTGTGTATTTAGCACCTATTATGTGCTCAATATTGTGAGGACACATAAGAAATGTAAGACCAGTTTCTTGTGTTGTTTGAGTCTAAGTCTAATTATGAGATGGAAGACGATGAGAAGACATATAGCAAAAGTCAACTTCTATTTTCATTTTGGTGAAGCTGTGCTAACATCAGACATTTGGGGAAAATGATGTATGTGTTTATAAAAGTATGCCTTAAAAATCTTTCCTTTATATGTGGTATATATCAAACAATTACAGATAAGCTATTAAAATGTGATTGGATATGATTTTCATTGATGAGGTGGTGTAGTAGAGAGACATGTTAAAAAGCAGGGTAAAATCGCTGCCATGGGGTCTGCAAGTCTCATTTGTTACCCTTGCTTCATTAATGACAGGCAATGATAATAGGCAACCTATGTTGAGTACTATGTACTGTGCATTCTTCAAAGTACTTCACATTCATTATCTAATTTAATCCCATTAAAATCCTCTGAGATTGTTGGTGTCACTATTCTCAGGATCCAGGAACAAGTAACATGCTCAAGGTCATATAGCCAGGAAGTATGACAGGATGCCAGACTTGGGATAATCAAGAGTTTGGGTGACAGTCACAGAGGCATCTGGCCCTGTTCTTGTGCTAATCAGAGTTCTTGGTTGCAAATAAGGGAAACTAACTCCAGTTAACTGAAGCAGAAAAAGAATGCATTGGAAAAGATATCAGGATTTCATGGAATAGCCAGGAAGTCTTGAGAATGAGGCTCAAAAAATAGGCAGGAGCCAAAAGATACTTGGCAGCAAATTCTATAGAGAATGCCACAGAATAGTCAATTTGGGAAGCTGCTGTTGAAGCTGCTATTGGAGCTGCTATTGAAGCTGCCAGTGGCTACTTGCCCCTGGATCTCTGGACAATCTACCACAATGAATGCCAACAACCACTCTCGGCTCCTCCATTCCTCATGTCAAGTCTGAGTCACATGCTTATAACCCAGCATCCAGGAGGTGAGAAAGGAATTACCTCTCTTCATCTTGATTTTCCCTTTCTTTGGAATTGCCCTCAAATGTTTGCATGCTAGGTAGGCCAATGGACATATGCCTGACACATGCCTGCTTCAGGTCTCCCTGTTGTGTGACTGTATGCTACTGGAATGCCCACACCAATCCCTGTCCATAGGCCCTGACACTGAGATTTGCTACACTGCTACACAATGAACTGTGTCTGGTTTCCTTCTTGTCTTCTCACTGCTGATATAACCTTGCCTGTACCTTTGCTCTGACTCTGGGGCCCCGTGGGAATCCCATTGCTCCTGCTGCTTGGTGGGAGCCATCTCATGGTGAAAGAAAGTTTTTACTTCCTGGGAATTATGTGTTGACTCAATCAATCTTAGATGGTTACGCTTTAAGTCTCCTTTGGCTCAGGAAGTGGAAGGAGAATATTTGAGTGATGGCACTTAACTTTTTTTTTTAATTTCTTTTTTATTGGAGTTCAATTTGTCAACATATAGCATAACACCCAGGGCTCATCCCATCAAGTGCCTTGCTCAGTGCCCATCACCCAGTCACCCCAACCCCCCACCCACCTCCCTTTCCACCACCCCTTGTTCGTTTCCCAGAATTAGGAGTCACTCACGTTCTGTCACCCTCTCTGATATTTCCCACTCATTTTCTCTCCTTTTCCCTTTATTCCCTTTATTCACTATTTTTTATATTCCCCAAACAAATGGATGGCTTTTAACTTTGAAAGTATTCAAAAGTTTAAGGAATTCAGTTCAACAAATAATGATAAAGCACCTAATAAGTATCAGCACTTTGTTAGTAATTGGTGATATAGAGAAGAATAGATACAGTTCTTAATGTTAGGGACTTTGCAGTTGAGTTATGAAAACAAATATGGACATTTAATGTAGATATCTTTACTTAGCACTCTTGTTACGTCTGAAATCTCTCTTGGTTAAAAGCATATTACCAGACAGCAAGTGCATTCCAGATAAATGTAGTGGTACATATTAATGAGTACTGACTATACATCAGTCAGTGTCCTAAGTGCATTACATTGAACTGACAATCACTGCAACAACCTTTTGAGATATCATTATCCCCAATTTACAGATAAGGAAGCTAAAGTATGGAGATTAAGGAATGTATTGAATAACACAGCTGGTAGGTGGTGAAGCTAGTTTTTAAGCTACAACACCCTTGTGCCTAATTTTATGTTACAATATCTGTCCCTCTAATGACATTTATCTGAAAACTGTTCTTTCCTTTTTTTTTTTTTCCTTAAGATTTTATTCGTTTATTTGAGAGAGAGAGCACTAGCTGGGGAGGGTAGTAGGGTTGGGGTGGGGGAGGGGCTAGAGGGACCGGATAAGGAGAAACAGAAACAGAAGCAGAAGCAGATACAGACGCTCCACTAAGCAGGAGCCTGATGCTGGGCTCAATCCCAGGACCCTGGGATCATGACCTGAGCTGAAGGCAGATGCTTAAACAACTGAGCCACCCAAGTGCCACTGAAATCTATGTTCTTTCTATTGGTAGAAAAAACCCAAATACTCCAGTTGTTCTTTCTCACCCTTTTAGACTCATTTCCTCATTTTCTAAATTATCTATTAACCAGCAATTAGCCTTATTAGAACAACAGCAATGATTTTTATTATGATTCCTGCCACCCCATGATGCTTACCACAGTGCTGGATATAAAGTAGATACTCTACTTTATATAAAAGTTTTTTGATGTAGTGATTGTAAATGTAGGGATAATAAATCCCTCCTCAGCCCCTTTGGGATTGAAACTTACAGAAGTTGTTAGAAAGATGAAGTGAAAGAAGTAGTTTGAATGTGATGCTTGGCAGCTGGATGATCCTGCTTTCCGTTGGGTGTCCCATTTTGGAAAAGTGAAGACCACCCACAAAGGGTCACTGGGCAAGTGCCCAAATTCTCAGTGAGATAGAGTGATCCTGGATGGAATTAATCTTATGTAAGCAGGACCACACTCATTAATCATTCACAATAAGCTCTTATTTATGAAATAATTTCAAATAGACACATTGAATCCATTTTCCCAAGCAAAAATGAAGTTGGGCAAATCACAAACAGCTAAATTATAGTTTTGGCACATGTACACTGTTTTTTTTCATATTTGGAATTATTTGCCTTCTAGAGTAACCTAATACAATGGGAACACTCTGCAAAACACTATAGAGAATGAGTGTTTATAGAGACTTACATCTGATTTACATTTAAGGAGCATAAAACTAATTGCAGAGACTGCTACTAAAACATTAAACCTAGGAGACAGCTACATATGAATGCTTGTAAGAATGCCAATATGATTCCTTGAAATTGAGACCTTCAAAATTAATTTCTACTACTAGAAATAAGGGTATCTGAAAATGTCCTCAGTGGACACAGATATATTGTAAATGATTCCAGACAAAGTAGCTGTAATATGAGAACATCTTTCTAATATGAGATTAAAATCTGGAATTGCAAGTGGTAATAAATATATCCATCTATATTAGTGCAAAAAAAGTGACAGGATTTTAAGAGCAATAAGCAGGTAGACAGCTAATGGTCAGTGCCTATGATAAATTGCCTTGTCGTTATTGTAGTCTCTTTGATACTCACTAAATAGCCTAATTTTTCTTTTTCCTATTACTGCATATGTATATGAAGAAAAAAAGTCCCCTCCAGTGATATTATGTTTAATCCACCTGAACTAAAATACCTAAAAAAAAATACCCTTCCAAACTTCCATTATGGAAGTTAGCACACCTAGTACTCTCTTATGATGCAAAATTCTCTAACTTGGAAATTATATATTGCTTTAATATTTTCATTTTCAAACATTTTGGAGCCTTCCTTTAGTAGTAGTTTCATGTAGGAACAGTTACTCTGAAAAGTAATAAAAGTAATATTTTTATGTGTTGAGTGTTATATTATTCATCAACTCCCATGTACTGTGCAGAACGCTTTAAATCATTTGCATCCATGTGTGTATGCTGTGTGTGTGTGTGCATGCACATAATGACCTGTTTTCTCTGAGTACTGTTTGTGGGTTTGCTGTTTTGTCATGTCTTTGCTGTGATGTTGTCTGTAAAGGTTTAAATGAAATTTATAGCATGCATCATGTATTGTAAGTTTGTCTGTCATATAATAATCAGCATGCAAAAAAAGCCACATATTTGGACTGTATATTTAAGCCTTGTAAGTAATCATATACAAAACAATGCAAAAATGTGAACATTGTATGGCAATTAATAACATCTCTGCCAGTGTAAATACGTTTTTTTCCTCATAAATCATTTCCAGCTTGTCAAAATGGATCTGTGTTGGCAAAGAAACAGGGTAATGTTTCAATTTTCTCCATCTGGCAAGAAATTTTCTGTTAGATTTCCTCCTTCCTTTTTCAGTTACAGAATTTATATGAGCAACTACATATAGTATGATTAAGAAAGGGTGCGGTGTGGTAGGATACAGAACAATGCTGAATATTAGGAACTTGACTCTGAATAACTGCCCCAAATTGTACATTCATGTCACATGCGCAGATAACAGAAAATATTTGGTTGTTGAAGCATAAAAATGATTCCCTTTGTAGCAAAACATTGCTCTCATTAAATAAAGCACAACTTTCTTTTAAAATGTTTTCCCGTAAGGACTTGAATCTATTTTAACTTGTTTGGAATAATTTTTTATACTGATTGTAGACGCATTTAAATCTTAAAAATTTTTATCATGTCACATGAGAATATTGTAGACATTCCAGTAGCAAATACACACACACACACACACACACACACACACACACACACAAATTCCCAATACAGAGCTAGGAAAGAATTTACCCTTTCATGACCCAGTATTCAAAACAAAACTCAAGACAGCAAGCACACTGCATACACATTGTGCCTGTAGGTCTCCAGCAGTAGCAGAGTGGTGGTGTTTTTAACCACAAAGGTGTATATAAACGACTCTGATCATGTGGATACGAATATATTCACAAGCACCAAAATACTCTTATTTTCATCAATAGTGATGGGTAATCTCCAACTTTCTTGTCTTGTTAATATCAAAATATTCTCAGAGCTTATATGATGTATTATATGGCATAATCATTCAGCTCTATATAGTATGTATGGGCACAGGTTTGGTAAAAATAATGTATAGTTGAGTACTTATGTGTGTCCTGTGAGAAACCCAGTACAGTATAATAGGTGTGCCAATAGCTGTCTGTGGAGCATCCTTTCCCAAATATCTCTGCATTGGGAAAGGCACAGATCATCCAGAAGCACAGAAAACTTATTTATATCTGGTTTTGGTTATACTGTAAGGTGCCTTGGGAAGCTAATTTTTCTCTTCAATTAAAAAAAAAAGACAGTTAATTTGTATTAGTTCAATAATTGCACCCCAGTAAGGAAGGGGTGGGAGGGAAAGGAAATATGCTGGATAATGGTTTGGAGAATTCATAGGCAGATAATCAATGATAGTAAGCACAAACCTTCAGATAAACTTGTACAATGAGTGAACTGGGAGTGTTTTCCTCAGGAGGGTGATCAGTGAGTGCAGCGTCTTTGGGTCACACAAGCAAACCAGCTCGTGCATTTTTTTTGTGTGTGTGTGTATGACTTTATCCATCATGTAGGTCATTGAAGGGGTGGCTCCAGTGTGTTGATATTAATCACTTAGAGCCAGAGTGCTTCAGTTGTCACTTAGCCTTGCTGCAGATAGTTTTAACTGCACATATGGAACATTATTTGTCATGCACTCTTCTGAGACCCCTAGAATGTCAGGACACAACAGATGATTAAAGGATTGAGAAGCAACCTTCACTCTGAATATCTTTGTCTTAAATTGTCAGATCAGAGCTTTAATGCAATTTGATGGTTTAGTTTTCTTTCACTTAAATTTTATGGGCACATGCCAAAAATAATTTGTAGAAAACTTCACCTGAAAAGTAGCCAGGAACAAGGGATGTAGCGTTAAAGTAGAAATAAATAGTTTCTTCCTCACTAGCCTCCAGATTTCCTCCCTCTTTTCACTTCCCTCCACCCCCACCATCCATGGGAGGACCTATTACTCAATCTAAGGCTTTTCTCACACACCTTTATTTGGGATTAACTCTTCTCCCAGAGGGAGGTTACCGTCATTTTTACTGATATGATTTAAATATGATTCCCTGTTTCCTTTGTTCCATCACTGCCTTCTACTCACAGCACTCTATGTACATTTAGATCTTGTAGGATTCCTCAAGCTGAGCAACAAGTGAGTTCTTGGAACTACCTGCAAATCCATTCCTCAGCATCGAGACAGAATTCCCTGCTGACATGATAATGGAAAGTATGTATTTTAGTTATGTCTACAAACAGATGTTTGGGCCCAAAAATTTAATACAGTCACACTGAAAAGTAGACCAAGTATCTTAGTATTACACATTTTAAAAGAAAAAAAGAAATAGTATTTGTATTGTATTGAAACAAAATTGCAACAATTTCCAAACCAAACACCCAGAGGAAGTGTGGTTGTGGTGATGGAGGGCAACACTGGAGCACATAGGGACACGGAGGGGGCCGGCATGAGGGTCATCTACCAGAGCCTGGGAAGGGCCACGTTGCTGTTTCAGGCTGTTGCCTGGAGAGCAGCAGGGAACGGAGGAGGGAAACTTGGTCTGCCTCTGAGCTTCTCAATAAAGTTTAATCTCTGGCTTCCTTTTCCTCAAGGTCAGACAACAACTCTGTAAAAATACTATATTTTTCAAAGGTCAGATTTCCTCACTGGTCTTGAAAGGTGTTGACTATCACTTGCCAGAAGGCAGTATTCAGCCAAAAAGTTTCTTAGGGTTCTTTCCAGCTCCTAAGTGCTGTTGATTCTTAATCTTCCTTAGTCTGTCTTTGTTATCTGTATGCTGGGAAAATGGATTTGTATTGGTTCATAAAGTCTTAAGGAAAGGTTCTTCTTCTAGCCAGGCTAAACCATCTGGCAATCTTTCCTTTACCCTCATATTGTTGATTGCACTTGTGGAATCAAGGAAGAGATGAAGCAGCAGCCGCTTTTCTTCTAGATTAGGGGCTGCTGACAAAAACTTGTATGTGGGATTTTATAATTACAACACTCTTGTTTGAACGGTCCAGAAGTTATCATAGACAACAGGCTGGTTATTGTAGGCCCATATACTTAAGAAAATTGAGCTGCATTCTCCTAGGAGGAAAAGTAAAATTAAGTGAAGGATCAAGTTATGAAGAAGTAGAATGTTTAATGGACTCAGGAGCCAGGGCTTGCAGTGTCATTTCTATACATGGCTTTAGTGCTTTGCTAAGACAGACCTCCCTAGGACTCTACAGAGGATGGGTATTGTATTTTTATAAATGGTAAGTTCACAATCACCTGGAGCAATTCAAAAGGCAGAAGCTAGAAAATATAACGATCTAGTAAGATTTTAGCAATATTCCTCCTCCTATGACATAATTTTGCTTTTTTCCCCCACTATTTTTAATCATAGCCTAAAGACATAACTGCTAGTCTGGCCAATTACCTAAGAGGTTTGGATCATCTGAGGAGGGACTGTGAGATTGATCTTGTTTATCTGTTTTTCACTTTTACCAGTGGGAAACTGAGGCATGGAGTATCTACATAATTTGCTCGAGGTCAGTGGTTTAAGACACTTCTAGAACATGCTACCTAAAGGCAATAGAGCAGAATGTTTATAAGCCTAGGCATTGAAGTTAGACAGACCCAGATTCTAACTTTAGCACTTAGTAACTCCCCAAGCCTTAGTTTCCTCAACTATAATCTGAAAGAGTAACACCTGTCTTGGGAGATTATTGTGTACATAAATAAAATATATGCATCAAGCTCTTAGCATAACTATTGGTATACAGTTGTTATATGTAGTTATATTTATTAATATAGCTTTCTCTATTATTATTTCACTTAAAGTATGCTGCCTGATTTACTGGATTTGATTGATCTATTGATAGCATCTTTTCTTTCTTAATAGTATTAATTAGAATAGAAGAAGAAAAAAGAGTTAAACTTAATTTCCCGTAGAGTCCTAAGGGATTTGTGTGGGTCAATTTATTAATGAAATGTGAAGAACATTTGGCAAACCCACCAAATGAGACAAGCATTGTAAAGAGCCTTTAGAAAGAATTGGTATCTAATGTTAATGTCTGTGGAATGGAACTGTCATGGGATAATGGCCTTTTGATGGTACAGAAAATACCAAGGCAGAGAGAAGACATTTATTTTTAAAGCACTAGACAATCACCTTTGGACAGTGTCCTTCCACCAAGTCTTTATTTCTAATAGACCAATAATTGATATGAATGTAATTATTTTTCTTGATGGATCTGATATACTAGGCAATGGCCTTGCTCACACTGTACAGTCATCGAGTTGCTGCATCCTCACTGGTCACCAGAATGAACCTTTTATCCTGTATTCTCTCCAGTCAGAATTCTGAGTACCTGTGATTTTTTTTCTCTCAATACCAAGTGAAGCACCCTAGTATATCACTAGGGTGACCACAGACTCAGGGTGTTAGCTTGCCTGCCTTGCTTTGTTTCACGCAAGTTGTAACTCTGAGTCTGAGGGTCACGCTAGTGATATAATCATCAACAGGTATTTTCTAAGTCTCTTGTGAGCAAAAATATATGTTTTGTGTGTCTGTGTGCATGTGTGTGTGTGTGATGCAGTAAATAGTTTCAATCTGGAGAATCAGATTTGCAGCAGACCCATGATCTTTATTCTAAACTTGAAGTACAAAAATTCAAACTCTGTGAAAGTTTCATGGAACCATTTCTGTTGAAGAAAGTATTTGCAGTAGAATAATAAAATCAACCCTACAGTCGATTCTGTATGCCTCATGGTATTAGAGTCCCTGTTATCCAGAGGAAACCATCATATGTACACACCCGTGCACTAGTGCATGTGACAGGCAGACATCCGGCACCTTGACTAGTTATTGTCATTCTTTCACAGAGAATAATGAAAGCTTAGTAAATGTCTCTGATTTGTTATTATTAATCTTCTTTCAAGGAAACATGAGACAAGGTTGATGGTTTAGATTGACTTTTTATTTGCTATGAGTATGGTAATTTCAGCTGCATGCTATCTTAAATGTATGCATTTTAACTTAATGGATTTCTCAAGGGTCAAGTTATGGCCTTGCCACAGTGAAGTTCACCCCATAGTACTATAGAATAGTACTACAAAGAAAAGAAGGCCTTTGACCTTCTTTTCCAGGCCTACCGTAAACTCTAACAGAGCTCAAATGGCAAGAGCAAGATTTCATCTTTTGTCTCCTGTCCTGAACTTCTCTGATACATGTCTTGAATTTTTATTCAAATTACTTTGGGTTTTAATTTATTCAGTCAAATGTCAACCAAGTGTTGTTTATCCTGTGGATTACATTCATGCTCACTGCAGAATTCTCTAACATTTGATTTCTAATTATTTTCTTGTTTATCCATGTGGTGGGATGTTTTGAATAT
This sequence comes from Vulpes lagopus, assembly GCF_018345385.1. NCBI lineage: Eukaryota > Metazoa > Chordata > Mammalia > Carnivora > Canidae > Vulpes > Vulpes lagopus. The sequence goes on from NC_054826.1 coordinate 148,948,681, forward strand.
TACCTTCTGACCACTGACCAGTTGGAATTATAATTTTCTCTTTTTCCTAAGCATCTGGTAGTAAAATTTGGCAAGCATGTAGTCTTAGCAAATTTAATGACTGCATTCTCACAGCTTTTATTCCGTATAGTACTGTCTTCCTTAGGTATTTATTGTACTTAAATAAGCCAGTGCATTTTGGTTTTTGGAATGGAGCCTTGTATACAATATACAAATGCAGCCTTCCTAAGATTCTTGAACATAAGAATATACCCAAAGGCCTTGTGATACATCTCCAAGGAATGTGACACTAAAAGAAAGACAAGGTTGACTTAAAACACTGTGAAGCTGGTTTTTCAAGAGAAATCAACCTTGAACTCCTGCTTCTCTTTTCCACTATCTTCCATTCTATTTCTAAACTTGTTTCCTTCTGCTCTCTTTGAGCCTAATTCTTTTCCTTTTCCCATGCACATGATTTTTGGAATTATTGAATAGTGTTGAACCTCCCCTCTGTCTCCCTGATAACCAGGCTTATTTAGACTTAAAATGGGAAGAGAAGCATGATATGGGGCAAAGACAGTGCAGACATTTGAAAAAGACATTAAATCAAAGAAGGGATCTATCAGTTCTATCAGAGTGAAGAAGTGAGCATGGTCAATGGAATGGAAGATAATAATTCAGAAAAAAACAAGAAAACAAAAAAGAAGGTTAGCATGGTTAAGGGAGTACATAGAGGCAAAGTAGAATGGGAAAGGTGAAAAGAAAGAATGGTTCCAGATTATAAAAACCTGGGTGCCATGCAAAGGAATCAAGTATTAGCATCTGCCAAAAGAGAGTCAGTGGAGGTTTCCAAGCAGATGGGAATACAATTAGGTTTATTATTTTAAGAAGGAGTCTTTGGGGGTACCTGGATGGCTCAGTTAGTTAAGTGTCTGACTCTTGGCTTTGGCTCAGGTCATGATCTCAGGGTCATGGGATCAAGTCCTGTGTTCAGCTCCATGCTTAGCAAGGAGTCTGCTTGAGATTTTCTCTCCCTCTATCCTCTACCCCCAAGCTCTCTTTCTGTCTCTCTCTCAAATTAATAAATAAATAAAATATTTTTTTTAAAAAAGAAGGGATCTTTAGCAATAGTTGGAAGAATGAGGCTAAAAACTAGGGAGACCCTGGTTTAACCTGGATGTTATAGTATACAAGGTCAGAGGTGATAAGGGCTTAAAGCAATGGAATTGAGAGATATTTTTAGTGTTAGGGCAGACAAGATATAGTCATTAAAAATTGGAAAATAAAGAGATACCAGAATCCAAGATAGTTCTGGGTTGGTGGATATTTTCATTTGTTAGGGCTACTATATAACAAAGTACTACAAACCAAGTGACTGAATGATAGAAATTTATTTTTTCACAGTCCAGAGACTAGAAATCAGAGATCAAGGTATTGACCATACTCTCTCTGAAAGCTTTAGGGAAGGATTTGTCCTACATCTCTCTCCTAGCTTCTGATATTTCTTTGGCTTTTATTGCATAATTCCAATTTTTTACATGGTGTTCTCCCTGTGTGTGCCTTTTTACATGATATTATTATTTTTTTATTAAGACACCAACCGGGCAGCCCGGGAGGCTCGGCGGTTTAGTGCCACCTTCGGCCCAAGGTGTGATCCTGGAGACTCGAGATCGAGTCCCACGTCGGGCTCCCTGTCTCCCTCTGCTTATGTCCCTGCCAATATCTCTGTGTGTGTGTGTGTCTCTCATGAATAAATAAATAAAATCTTAAAAAAAAAAAAGACACCAACCAGTCATATTGGTTAGGGTCCCGCCCTACTCCACTATGACCCCTTCTTAACTAAGTACATCTATAATGACCTACTTCCAAATTACATCATATTCTCAGGTACTGTTGGTTAGGACTGCAACATATCAACTTTTAGAGGACACAATTCAACCCATTGCAGTCTACTATCAAGATTGTAGCATAGAAACCCTTCCTGAGTTTCTAACCAGCCTGCCCTGCCCTATGGAATTCAGATTTCAGACTGTAACATCAACTCTTACCTGAATTTTCAACTTGCTATCTTGCCCTATGGATTTTGGACTTGTCAGCTCACAATTGCATGAGCCAACTCCTTAAAAGCTCTTCGATATAGATACATATATAGATGTAGATATGAATGTAGGTATGGACATTTTCTACTGGTTCTCTTCCTCTAAAGAACCCTAAGTGACATAATGGGGGAGGTTGAGTGCTTATGGAAGGGTAGGAAAGACTTGTAAAAATAAGAGGGACAGTTAAACTCTTGAGAACAGAGCAAGATTCAAGGTCAGAAAGAAGGGAGAAAAGAAAGAAGCAAAAAGAGAAAGAAAAGAAAAGAAAGAAAGAAAGAAAGAGAAAGAAAGAAAAAAAGAGAAAGAAAGGAAGAAAGAAAGAAAGAAAGAAAGAAAGAAAGAAAGAAAGAACGAACAATGCTCTTTGGTTAGAACATTGTGTATTTTCTGAGGTTCTAGGGTATAACTCCATGACTCCCGTATTATTTCTATATCAGCTTGCAAGTTCACAACTAGAGCTCGACCCAACTAACTGCTGATTGCCACGATGAAAAACAGTGTTCTAAACAAATTGAAAATATTGGTTGGACCATAGGAAATTACCAACAGTTTATAATTTCTTATTTTATGACCGACAATACTAGTAATTTCGTATAACTCAACCTAATATAAATTTGATTATTTAGTTGTGTGGAATCTATTCAGAAATGCAAACTGTATTCTTGAATGCTTTAGGATCTAATCCTTTGTGTGACAGTTTGAGAGAGGTATAGTCCGTGAAATCAGGTGTTGGTCTTTGTCCTGGTTAGGTAGGATCATTGTGGGTGGGTCACCTGATCGGTACATTTAAGAACATCCATTTAAAAGCAATAGCTAAGAGTAGCTAATAGTTATCTAGTGCATAAACTGTGAAAATACAGTACTAGTCATCACACTTATATTATCCCCATTCATTTCTCACAGAACACTATGAAATAGGTATTTTACAGTTGGTATTTTACAGTTAAGGAAACTGAGGACTAAAGAGTAGAATGGCTTGCTCTAAATGGTGGATCCAGGAGTTGAGTCTAGGTGTGTCTGAAGAGCCTGCACCCTGGTATCTTAAGTTATATAGTTCTGATATAGTAGCTAGTACCTGAGGGATGCTTCAAATGGAAACTGTTGTCCAAAGTCCATGAATATGACTAAGGCAGGAAACAGAAACTAATAAGGCAGAGGGTCAAGTACCAGGACTACCAGACAAATTGTATTAAGTAATTTTCCTGCTGCTTCTACTGTCATGCTTGCTCTTAATTTATTCATTCAAAATATTTATCAAACAGTATTATATAACAGGTATTGATCTAGATAGCTGAAAATCACCTTTGAACAAAAATATAAAGATCTCTGCCCTTGAATAGCTATAATACTAGATGGGGAGACAGAACATAAACAAGAAACCTAATACAAAGAAATTTTATAACATGTTAGAAGGCTATATGTATGCAGTGTAAAAAAAAATAAAATATAGGTGAGTAGAGTGGTTCAGTAGTACTGAGGTAAGGTGGGAGGTAGGCAAGTTTCAGTATTACATAGCATGGGGAGGGCCACCTTTAGTGAAAAAGTATAATTGGAGCATAGCCTTGAAGAAAGTGAAGGGATTAGTCAGGTAGATATCAGAGAGGAGAACATTCTCATCATACTCATTTTTTTAGGTTACCAATCTGTTTAATTTCAAACAAAAAAAAGCCAGCACTATATAAACAAAAAGGAAAATTTACCTCAAATATCCAAGCCAATAATGAAATCTGAAGTCGTTCACCTCACTAAATTACAAGAAATTTGAATAACAGCAACAAAATGGCACATAAAATGAAGTTTGCCACCTGAGGCAAAGCTTAAAACAAGTAAAAAGTTAGACAAAATGTTACAAAATAACCTTTTCAATAGCCAGTTGCTTGTTCCAAGGACTCTTCGATGGACTGAGTGTGTGTGTGGTCCTTCTCCCCCAAGTCTTCTGTTATGTTGCTTGTTGACCCATCATTTGCTTAAGAGGACATGGCTCCTTCCTCCTCGGGAGACTTGGGGGGGCTCTTGGAGCACAACCTGGACTTGGACTCCCTCTTGGACATGGGCGGAGTTACCTTAATAAAGACACTAAGGCAAGAATATACCTGGCTTTTTCTAAGAACATGCAAACAAAGTGAGGCAGCAGAGGGTGGAAAGGGGGGAATAGTGGGGATGAGGGTAGACTATAAGCAGGAGGCCTCATACATAGCAATGGGCTTTGTAGGTGTGGTCATGACTGGCTTTTACTCTGAGTGAAATGGGGAAGGAGAAAACATCAGGGTTTTGAGAAGAAGAGTGATACGATCTGACATGGCTTCCCAGATTACAAAGATTATTAATATGACTTCTGGAAGTGAAATGAATGAGCCTATAGAGTTTAGAAAGGATTGCTCTGGTTATTTTGTTAAGAACAGCTCTGGAGGGTCAAGAATGGAACCAAGGCAACCTGTTAGAGACTATTGTAGTATTATAGGCAAGGAAGATTGGTGGTCAAGATTGATGGCAGCAGTAAGGGGAGGTGAGACATCATAGGATTTTGGATATATGTTGAAGGTAGAGTCAGCACAAATGTGAGATAAAATAGGAGGAATCAAAGATGACTGCAAGGTTTTTGCTTGAGCAACTGCATGGAAGAAGCTACCAATTGATATCGATAAAGCTGCAAGTGGAACAGATTTTGGGAGAAACTCATGAGTTCAGCTTTTTTTTTTTTTAAGATTTTATTTATTTATTCACGATAGACAGAGAGAGAGAGAGAGAGAGGCAAAGACACAGGCAGAGGGAGAAGGAGGCTCCATGCCAGGAGGCCGACGTGGGACTCAATCCCGGGACTCCAGGATCATGCCCTGGGCCAAAGGCAGGCACCAAACCACTGAGCCACCCAGGGATCCCCATGAGTTCAGCTTTGAATGTGTTGAATGTAATATGTCCATTTGACATGCACGTGGAGATGTTGAACACAAGGTAGATATATAGCTCTGGAGTTTGGAAAGAGAAGTCCAGGTAGAGATGTATATTTGGGAGGCTTCAACATTAAGATGTTATTAAAACCATAATCACGGGCTCTACTGAGATTGAGAAGAGAGGAGGCCCCAGGACTGATACTTAGTTCCCCACTCCCCTTCCCTTGGCATTAAGAAGTTAATGAGAAGAGGAGAAATTAGCAAAGGATACCAAGAAGGAACGACCAGAATAGTTGGAAGAATATCAAGGAAGGTTGCCTTGATGTTGGCATGAAAATGGAGTGAAAATCTCACACATATTTTCACTTTCATATCCACTGGTTGAGTGCAGAGGACTCCGAGGACCTGGCCGAGTACAGAATAATGAGGTCCAAGGAGCCCGATAGCTAGATGATGGCAGGAAGCTGAGGCCCTCGCTGCCAACCTGGACTGTCAGGAGGGCAAGAAGTAACATTGTACTGTGTTAGGCCTTTGCGGTTTGGGAGTTTTTTTAACAGCTGTTAGCCTACCCTAACTAACACAAGAACTGTTGCCATTTTAAAGGCGCCAACGTCTCATTTTGAGAGCTTTAGCACATTTTAATTGTTGGTATACACATGAGTGTTAGTCATTATTAATGAGTCATTAAAGAAGTCCTTGTGCTTGGAAAAGCCCTATTTGAAGTAAGGATGTATTTGAAAGCACAAAAATACTATTTTCAAAAAAATGATTTATCATCAGATTTATGCTTTCTTGAGCTAGGTCTGAAAAATTATTCCAGGTTAGGTATTATATCTACCCTGGGTTCCCAGTCTGAGTTGACCAAGGCCAAGTTTCAGCACAGCCTCATCCCATCTTAGACTTCTGGAAACTGGAATGGGTGATGATATGTTTTTGTGACTCACCTTTAATTGGCTCCTGAAAACACCCATTACTGATGGGAAGCTTTCAGCCATATATATTTTTTAATTTATTTTTTTAAAAGATTTTATTTATTTATTCATGAGAGACACAGAGAGAGGCAGAGACAGAGGCAGAGGGAGAAGCAGTCTCCCTGTGTGGGAGCCCAATGTGGGACTCAATTCCAGGACCCTTGGATCACGACCTGAGCCAAAGGCAGACACTTAATCACTGGGCCACCCAGGTTCCCCTGGTAGGTATATTTTGAAAAGCCCATTATTGATAAACCTTTGATCATCTCTTATGGTTAAAGAAGAATGTTTGCCTTCCCCCCAAGTGCAGAGTTAGGAAATGCACTTGGAGAATTGGTTGAAAAAATTAGTGTTGTAAACCTGAGGTTGATACTGTGAGCCCTGTTTGATGCCCTTGAAGCCTAGATTATTCATTCTCAGGATTTCAAATTCTATCCAGACAAGGACAAGTTTGAATATCTATTACAATGGCTTTTCAATACATGTAGCATGAAATCCAAAGATATTATTGTGACCTGCAGGGCCCAACTTATTCCAGCTTCCTGCTATTTCTCTGCCTCCCTTATGCTGCTTTCCCTGCTGTTCCTAGGGTATGCTACACGTGCTCCCTGATCAGGTCCTCTGTGCTGGCTATTCCTACTCTTCACCCACATGCTCACATGGCTTCTCCTTTCTACGGCCTGGTCTGAGGTCTCCTTGTCCATATTATATCTAAAAATTATAGTTCTCATCGCTGCCTGTCCCCCTTCCCTGATTTATTTTCTTAATAGCATTTATCATTAACCAATATTAAGTTATGTAGTTGTTTCTTTGTTTATTGTCTAGTCTGGTTTTACCCACTAGAATGTAAGGTCCTGAGGGCAGTAACTTTGCTTCCTTCACTGCTGCATCCATATCACCAAGAACTGTGTCTGGGACGTGGTAGGAGCTAGGTAAATATTTGTTGCATAAATGATTGAATGGGTTCATGAAGGGTTACGGTCATCTGATTCCTCAAAACAGTCTTATCTGACCTTAGGGAAGAGTAATTGTTCATTTTTCACAATATAAAATACCACGATGTTAGCCAACCTAGGTAGGCTTTGAGCATAAGAAATTTTAGAAAATTTGAAAAAAAATGCTTTTGGCTTCAATTCCCCCTATACCATTCCTACCCAGCCCCTATTGCTTCTTTCACATTTTATTTATTCAATAAACATTCAATAAATATATATTAAACATCATTTCTTCCTTAGCCTAATAAAGAAAAAAGCTCCACCTCTCTGCTGATACTATATTTAGTGGAAATACTACCTTGAATAAGACAAGATTCCTTCAAAGGAGCAAAAACCCTTTGGCTGTTGTGGCTTAAAACTTTCCAAGGTCCCAAAAGGAAAAAAACAAGCTCCATCTGCATTAGTTACTATCCAATTTGTAGCCACGGAATCTATCGGTTTTCACATTTCCATATTTTTGAGGCACATTAACAACCATAAGGAAATATATTAAATGTGAAAGCGGTTAGCTATGTGTCAATAGAAAGTCGGCTTCGAAAATGCTTCCTGCCACACCGATTCACAGAGTGCTGACCTACATGATTTCATAAACTCGGTTACCCGCTCACAAAGTTATCTAGTGCTTAAAATGTAATAAGAGTTAGAGGCTTTTTTCTTTGTTTTCACTGTGAAAAACTGTGTTTCCTTTAGAGGAGCTCACAATTTATATACTGAAAATATATAAAAGAATTATGTGTCAACAAAATGATGTTTAAGGTTTTAAATCATCCTAACAGTCAGCCCTGAGACTTCCTCACTAGACATCTCAGAGACTTTATGAAAGTTTTATTCTACAATTCCCTGCTTGCCTTTACTTTTAGCTGCTTCTTCCAGCTATTCATATAGTTTGAAAAATAGAGTTTATATGCTTTAAGTTGCAAGGCATTTAGAATTTTCATAATCTCTTTATTGTGGCTGAAGCAGTCAAAAAAATAAAGTCTACTGTTGATAATATTTCACTGTGCTTTTACTAGATTAACTGGAGCAAGAAGCTGGAACTTGTGGCATTTTAAAAAATATTCTATTTTTAAGGAAGCTTTTATTATGAGTAAGATATAGGGTAATTAAATTAGTTTCAAAATGCTTGGTAAAGATCTGGGAGCAGGGTAATAATGAACCTTTATAAAGAACAAATGCTGAAAATACGATTCTTAAGAACAGGAATTTTTGTTTTGTACCTTTCATAGCATGCAGCAATGTGCTAAGCACTTAATAGGTGATCAATAAGTTCTTGTATAAATTAGTCTATAAAAGTGTAATCACGAATTGTAGTCAGGGTGCCTGTGTGGCTCAGTGGGTTGAGTGTCTGACTCTTGGTTTCAGAACAGGTCATGATCTCAGGTTTGTGAGATTGAGCTCCAACCAGGCTCCGTATTCAGCAGGAAGTCTGCTTGAGATCCTCTCCCTCTCTTTCTTTCCCCTTCCTACTTCTGCTTGCTTTCTCTCTCTCTGTCTCTCTTTCTCTAAAATAAATAAGTAAATCTTAAAAAAAAAACTGCATATAGCATCAAATTTCAGGTTCTATATTTTACAAGATAGAGAGGAGTGTGGAAGAACTTCCCTTGCATAATCAATTAAGATGAAGTATATTTAAATGATTGGTGGGACAGTCATACTCTCTTATTGTTTTATATAATTTTTTTATAGTTAACCTAAGCTTATTGACAGCAGACCCCATCACCTGTCCCTTATGGCCTTGTCCTTTTGGGTTCCTCATTCATGAATTTCCATATCTATTCTATTTAGTGTTTATGATGTTCCAGATACTATATTTGCTTTTTTTTTTCCCTTAAGAAGCTTATAGTTTAGGGGTAAAGACTAATGAGGAAAGAGGAAAATTCAGTGCTGTTTTAATTGGACTCTTACTTACTAGAAGTAAGATTCAGCTCATACTTCTTCATGCATTACAGAGATTATGTAGAAATTGATTATTATTAAAATATAAGCACATGACAACCCAGGGAAAGGTGAGCCTCCTGACTTCAGGAAAAAGCAAGAATTGAAGGTACTTCTGCATCCCAGGGGCTCTGGAATTTCAGTGGTTTCTGAGCAGGAGTTCACAGTTCTCACTACAGTCTCTATTTCTCTGTCTCTTACCCTTCTGCTTACTTGTGGTTTTTGCACTCTTAAAACTTTTTCTTGTGAGACACCAGTCATGATTTTTCTCTACATGACGAGCTTCCAGAATTTGCTTCTGCTTCTAACTTTTTGTATTTCTTAGTTCAAAATACTTAAAAACATGATAGAATTGGTCTAGCTCATGTTTTTCAAAGCAACCATGGCTGCCCTTTGACCCTTTGTACCTACCCCTGATTTCATCAGCTGCAACAGGGGATAAAATCACATGGTAAGAATAGGTCTGAGAACTATATATTCATCAGAGGCTTCAGGAGGAGGCATAGAATAGGCACTGTGTTGATATGCCTACCTCAAATTTGTCCTTGAAAATACTCGGATGTGATGGTACACAGAATTTCCTACGGTTACAGAATTGGACAACTTGGCCAAGTCTGAGAATAGTCAGAGCATATCACTTATGGAAGATGACACTTAAGCAGTGGCAGTAGAATTTAGTCAGAGATAGCTAGGCAAAGAAGGACTGGAAAGCTCTATTAGAGAACATAGCATGAGCATAGAATACGGGCAAGAAGAAAGAAATTTTTCAGGGATGAACCATGTGGAGTTTAATCTTCCTGAAACTGGAACAGTTAAGCCCAGAATGGTGGGAAGTAAGAACAGAGCAGACAGGACCTGCTTGGAATACACAGTGAAAGTAATAGGAACCATTGTCTTATGCAGGGGAATGGCAAGGTCACATTTACATTTTAGATACCTCATCCTGAGGGTAGATGGGAGATGTATATGAACACAGTAGGACAGGAGGCAGAGATACAAGGTAGGAAGATAGTTTGGGTAAGAAATCTAAAGAATCCCAACTGGAAAATGCAGGTAGAAGTAAGAAGTAATATATTGCAGAAATATCACCTGAATAAAATCAAGTATACTTGGTAACTAATCCAGATGTGATGGGTGATAGAGAAAAGCCCAGGCTTCAGTTTAACAACATTTGTGGATGGTGGTGTCATAGTTGAGATGAGTAAGAAACAAAGGAGACTAATACTGGGGGAAGGGTGTTGGGAGAGAGTTGAGAAAGAAGGAGCTGATAAGTTGGAGGTGCCTGGGGAGCAGGTATGGAAGAAGTAAATGAGCCAGAATAAGAGGAAGAGAAATAGCATTTTAATTAATGAAGTAGTCCATCCAGCTTTTCTTCATATCCCTGAAAGAAAGTACAGCTGGCAGTTGAATAGGTGGGGCAAATGTGAAAGACAGAAATTAACAACAGTTCATCCAAAAAGATATGTAGAATCATTCTCTTAGTCACAGATGACTACACCATTCCAAGAACCATGTGTTCCCAACCTAAGACCTTGCTGGATCTCCAGTGAAATCTCTTTCTTTTGATCCTGATGATGTAGTAAGAAAGTATTCATTAAATTAATAGGAAAGGGTAGCTTGGGACACTAGGCATTTCGCTGTCCTTTGAACCTACCCCTTGGTGTACTCTAGTAATAATGTAGAAGACAAAATTTGCTTACTGCCTGCAGATGAATTTGAAAAATTAAAGAATTACTTAGGACAATGAAGTAAGTGGGAAGCACTGGGGTTAACAAATAAAAGAAGAAAAAGGTCATACTACTAAAGGAATAGAATAAATGACTGGTTTACGTTAGATGACAACAGCAGAAAAAGGTCATAGTGAAATACAGATTGAACAGGAGTCAATAATGTAAAAAAAGCAAGGGTAATATTAAAATATCTAAATCCATGATAATATTGAAAGCTCTAAACAGAAGGATTGCATATAAGAACAAGCAGAGATTCAGCTTCCTGGGAAGTCAAATTCCTAATCAAATCCTGTATCTGTTAAAGTTCTTTGGTTCTTACTGACAGAGTCGACACTGGATATGATTTAGGATGATTTCAGTTATAAATAATAGAAAATTAAAATCAAAATGGCTTCAACAAGAAAGGGAATCTACTGCTTCATGTAACTAAAAAGTTGAAGCTTCAAACCTCTTTAAGGAGGTGATTTCTTTTTTTTTTTTTAATTTTTAAAATTTATTTATGATAGTCACACACAGAGAGAGAGGCAGAGACACAGGCAGAGGGAGAAACAGGCTCCATGCACTGGGAGCCCAACGTGGGACTCAATCCTGGGTCTCCAGGATCGCGCCCTGGGCCAAAGGCAGGCGCCAAACTGCTGCGCCACCCAGGGATCCCCAAGGAGGTGATTTCTTTGTTTTCATCACAGTTATCACAGTGTTGACCTCATCCTGAGACTAATTCCTCTTGTGATGGGCAGATAGATCCTGGTACTGAAAAACTAGGTTTTCATGCTTTACATCCAATGAGAAAGAACAAGTTTTAAGATAATTCCTACAGAAGAGAGAGGTAATCTTGTTCCTAGACTTTCCAACAAACATGTCTTATATTTGGGCCTACATCCAGTTACAGCCCATTTCTGAACCATTTGCTATGGCCAGAGGGAGGAGATGTGATACTTAGCTTGAGTCAATCAAGATCCACCCCCAGAAAGAGAGAGATGAAGTGAATTCCACGTCAAATCCATGGCTTGGATGTCCAGGGCCCTGTTAGGAAGAAGCAAGGGGTGGGAGGCTGCATGTGGGAGATACTACCAGCCAATGTCTTCTACACTATGAAGCAGGAAAGAATGTTTCTGGGAACCTGAAAGGTTTGCTCAGCCTGATGCTTCAGGTTCCTGAGGGAAAGGCCAGAGAATCTACCTCGGATATAGGACAGCAACTATGTCAGCTCCTACAGTCTGGGGGCCAAGGTAATAGGGACCAGGTAACAGTCCAGAGCATGCTGCCAGAATGAATGGACCGATCGTTTTTAGACTCTTGTTTTACTTTGCATAACAGTATAAGTCATAGTAGAGAGAGTCGGCCAAGCTTGGTTGAGGTGCTCACAACTCAGCTAAAAGAGGTCAGAGAACCTTAACTGCTGGTCCCAAGAGAACTCTTCCTAATGGAGGAGAGAGAATTATTCCTTAGGGCACCAAGGTCGTTTTCTAAATAAAGGGGGAAAGGAGTCTGGGTTGTCCCCCCAAATTGTCCACCACAAGTATTATTATATTCCAAATATAAAAGGGATATAACAAACTTAGAATGGCAGAATTAAGTAAAGAAGATAAGTATAGGACAAGTACTTTTTGAGAGAAAATGATGTGCTATTTAACAAATTTTTATGGTGCGCCTAATATATGCAATGTGCTATATTGATATAAAGATTTATATGATACCCTCTCTACCTTTCTGGACTTTGCAGTGAATTTTAGAGCTAGGAGGAAAGGAACTTAAAGTTCATGTAATCTGACATCTTATATTTAAGGTAAAGGGAACAAGGTAAAGAAAGGTCAAATCGTGAATTTTGACACAGCATTATTCTAAACTATCTGCAGTCTTTCTCTGATGCTTTATCTATCCACTTGTTTTGGCAATGGTCATAAACAAAATAAACTTCAGAGAAAGAACCCAGAATTATCTCAAGTTGGAGATAAGGCTGAGAAGTGATTGGAATGTCTTCTTCTTTATCATCAAAAGGGCCAAGTCAGAACCCATTATTAAGACTCTAGTTGTTCGAAGTCACTTTAAAACAAGAGTCACCAGTTGGAGGAACAAGAATATTTGTCCCAAGGTCTTCCAGTAGACACATGGTGGCCGTGAAGGCTGCATGCTTGGAGCTTCTTTCCTGAGGAGTAAAACAAACAAACAAACAAAAAACCAACCTAAGTTAAATTAAATTAAAAATAAAATAACTCCGCAAGACTTACATACAGTTATAGCCCCAAATAGAAGAAGGTAAGAGGGGCAGGTTCTCTGATTTTTACAGGTCCCTTCTGCTCCTCAGATTCTGCAGCTTCAGGCTCCTTATTTGCATTTTAGTTCAAGAAATGCTTTTTTTTCCATATGCTCCTTTTAATCCATTTGCTACTGTAGTACATTTAAACATCAGCAGATGGGGCCCTTGGTTCCTTTGAAGAATGTCAGGCTTGAATGTTGTTAACGTCTGCGGTCCACATGAATTTTTCTTGTTGTTTTACAGCATGTTAAATTTGCACACTCTTTATAGTTCACAAACCTTTATTTAATCAAGAAAAAGAAAACTCACTAATGACAAGAAATTCTTTTTCCCTCTTCCACTGTTCTATAGGGATAAGTTAGATCTGTTTAGAGATGGAAAAATGAATATAATGTAATACCCAGACAACAGCATCTTTGAAAGGACAAGAGAAGTCAATGTCAAAATTAATCTGTTGTCCTCAAGTCGGGCAGCTGTGTGGGAGGCTTTCACTGCATGGGACCACAGGTGACAGGTCGCATCCAAGTTACCTTCATTCTGGATTACTTTCTTTTTGCTTTCCTGAATTTCATTTTATGAAGGCATTGTGTGAACTGGCTGGTTTTGAGCACTCACCAATGATCATCATTTTTTTAAGTGACGTTTGTCGATAGTCCATAAAGAGAGCAACCGGTCATCTGGTCCTTGCACCTATTTAAGTGGGTAAGTTGCCGCTTCTTCAACGTGAAATCCTTTCCTGGGAAAAATGTAACAGCCCTCTAAGGAAGGAGTGTAGTTTGCAGGGCAGAAGAGATGGTAGTAGCATTCTGTCCTCCTGGAGTCCTCAATTTTCTGCCTGGCTTTTTAACCAGAACTTGTTCTGAGAATTAATCACTGTTTCTCTTTTGTCCCCCAAAATGGGGTGACCCAGAATTTTATTTTTGGCAGAGTACCGTGAGATATCCAGAGCAAAAATGTGTTTATGTGTGAAGCTTGATTATGTAAATACTTATTTCAGTGTGCTTACTGCATCTCCGATTAGTATGATTTAATTGATAGATTGAAGGCATCTTCCTTTGTGTAATTAATATTTGTGTTGTAAATAAGCTCCTATGCTTGGACAGATCTTAATAGCAGATTTAAAACCCTGTAGGAAGACTAAGGGTATATCACTGAGAGAAGAGAGAAAATTGGGCCTCCTTTTGTCATTATTCTGAGTTTAAACAAATGGGGCTGTTTTCCAACATTACTGACACCTCTTAAGAACTGATATTTTAGCTCGAAAGACCGCCTATATATTTTAAGGTACATTACAGATCATGCTCATTTCCAAATTCAGGTCTTAAATAGCTCATAAATCGGTGAGAACGAAGTGTCTTCATTGATAACATTCTCTATATTTTTATAAATTTGCAACCTAATGTGGCAAATTGGGATGCAGTTTGCAGATTTAGGATTTACAGAGTTTACACTGATGAGACTAATGTATTACTTCTTGGTAGAGATGATGTTTGCCTGTGGTTTGCCTGAAGCCAATTTTAGGGAGGAATTGTTCAGGGCTCCTCTCCTTTTGTGCTGACATGCTAAGTGATATATACGGAAATTGTGTGCACTAGTTGTGCCCTAGTCTGAAGAACTGCTTGTGGGCAAATTTCATTAGTACTTGATTAGTACTTGTGCTAATTAAGCCAGGCACAATTTTGCCTCCAGTCCTAGTATGATGAGTTAAGGCTGGACTGAAAACGTGGCCCTAAATGCATATGTTGGAAGCCCATAAAGCCCATATAATCCCACAGAGAATTCTCACTCGACTCCCCCATTAAGGGTCTGAAAAAGTGGAACAGAGCACTCGGTTTCCAGTGCAATTTGAGTTCACCCAGATATGTGATATGCTAATGTTTAGATTAAGCAGATGGCAAGGAAGGCAGTTGTTAGTTGAGGATTGTTTTCCCCTTTCTGCATATTATTTTCAAACAAACAGCTTAAGAGGTAAGTTACTCTACCTCCTTCCTTCTCTTCTCCTTGAATTAAAAAAAAAAAAAGTTAGAAATCCCTGGTTATATTATTATCATCCTACATGCCTAAGTGCACTCATCTTATTTGGGATATGGTGTAAGAGTGATATCCACCGTTTGGTGAGTTTTCTGCCTTTTTAATTTTTTTTTTTAATCACTTTGTTCAAAGAAAAGAGAAATAGGGCTTGGCTGAGGCGAGGAAGGGAGAGGAGGTGAATTTGGAAACAAAAGCTGCTTGGAACAGAAGAACAGATGTTATGCCTCCATGTCCTAGTCTAATTTCTCCTCGGGGCTTGGCAGTGCTGGCCCCGATTCTTGATTCTCCTGCTTTTCTGTGGTCCTCCTCCTCCTCTTTCTCCAAAAGCTTCCTCCCCATACTACTTCCCTTGCAATTTTGGAGTTTTCCACGTGAGTTTTTTTTACATACATTATGATATGGCATCTTTAGTCACTTTATTAAAAAAAAAGCCTCATAACCTTCAGAATTTCCCTGGGCTTGCTCGACCTCTCACAAATGAAAAGGTGGAGTTTTAAGTATCAGGTTTATCATTTATAGAATCATAAAATTTTAGAGCCAGGGCCAGAAAGAGATTTTCAAGGCTCTGGAGTGGCGGGAAAAGGTAGTGGTAGGTGCCCTAAAGGCAGAGACAGAAAGAGGCCTGGAGGTGAGGAAGTTTTTGGAGGTTTGTTTTTTTTATTTGTTTGTTCTTAATGCATTTCCTTTGGGGATTTCTCCAGAGACCGCAAAAAAATATTTAACTGCTTTTCAATTATGTTTGATGCTTGGCTGACCTTTCTTTGAACGCAACTCTGCTTTCATAGGCTTCAGGGCCAATTGGCTCAACTGGGTTAAGAACAGATCTGCAAAACCTACCCTTACTTAGACCCATCTTCTTTCTCCTTCTCTTACCTGGGAAAGTGTCCCTCCTTTCAGCCAAGACCAGCCCCCTTGTGGCTGTCTGGATCTTTCTACCCTTTCTGAGTTCTCAAGAACATGGTTACCTCTCGCCCTTCCCTGTTTTATCAATTTGTCCTTCTTTGTTAGATTATTATGCTTGGCCTACAAAACTCAGCAGGCATGATGCCTGGACCATACATTTACCTTCTGGTGTCTTCTTCTTTTTTCCACTCTCCTTTTTAGCAATGCTTCTTGAATGTTGACTATTTTCTTGATTTTTCTTACCTCCTACTTGTAGCTCCAACACATTCTAATATGGCTTCAGATCCCTTTAATTCACTGAAACTACTCTTGATGAGGCATATAGTTTCTTGGTAATGACAGATCTGGATCATATTTTTCTGTTTTCATCTTGTCTTTTTAGCAGCTGCCTACACACTAGAGCAAGGCCCAGTCCCTCTTGAGGAACTTCTCTCGGAGTTTCCATGGTGCCACATTCTCCTGTTTTCTTCTAACCCCTCTGGCTCTTTTATCTCATTCTTCCCTTTGGACAGAAACTAATGTCTATTTTATTCAGTGAACAAATTACATATAAGGTGTAATACTGAGTCTGGTATATAGTAGGCTCTCAAAAAATATTGGTTGAATAAGTAAACTAGATAACTTCAGTTTAATGGGCATCATGCTTTCTACTCTAGAGATGAGCTGTGCAATATGGTAGCCACTAGCCATTTGCAGTTATTTAAATTAAAGTTTAAATTAAAGTTAAATAAAGTTAGGGATCCCTGGGTGGCACAGCGGTTTGGCGCCTGCCTTTGGTCCAGGGCGCGATCCTGGAGACTCGGGATCGAATCCCACGTCAGGCTCCCGGTGCATGGAGCATGCTTCTCCCTCTGCCTATGTCTCTGCCTCTCTCTCTGTGTGTGTGTGACTATCATAAAAAAAAAAAAAAAAAAAAAAAAAGTAAATAAAGTTAAATAAAGTTAAAAATTCCATTCTTCAGTCATGCTGTCCAGATTTCAAGTGCTCAATGGCCACCTGTAATTAGTGGCTACCATCGTGGACAGTGCAAAATTTTAGAACATTTTCATCATTGCTGAAAGTTCTCTTGACTCATAAAAAAAAGTACTACTTTTTCTTATGGTCAGCCTAATAGGGTTGTTGTAGCGTTTGAGGAGATTGATATACATAAAGTATATATGTTTATTATTGTTCCCGGCGCAAAGGGAGAACTCAGTGACAGCTGTTCTTGTTGTTATGTATATCTTCAGGATGAAGATGCATGTTCATAATCTGTTCTTCTATTTCATCAGTGCTTTTGAGCCCTGGTGTCTCTCTCTTTTTTTAAAAACATACCAACAGTGAGTATGAGGAGCCACTCATACTAGGCAAATATGTCAGGAGAATGGGTTTAGAAATGAGAGAATCTTGAAGAGTAGGATTAACCTGGCAAAGTTTGGTACAGAATGAGTATAATCTTCTAAGATGATGCATTTTCAGGTTGGATCTCTGTATTTATGATGGCCACACCTAAGAAAGGTTGGCTGGAGTAGCTTTCACTGGGAGTCTACATGCTCCTCCATGAATTATAGGGTCACGTATTTGTTCTCTTTGGGCTGACTACACAAGGAAATGTATTGTTTTTCCCCAACTGGAAGAGTGCCTGATAGAACAACAGACATCATAGATTTGCCAGTGCTTCTCTAGCGGATCTTACAAGTTTCTTTATAAAGATACTGTCCAGGGCAGCCCAGGTGGCTCAGTGGTTTAGTGCTGCCTTCAGCCCAGGTTGTGATCCTGGAGATCCGGGATCTAGTCCCACTTCAGGCTGCCTGCATGGAGCCTGCTTCTCCTTCTGCATGTGTCTCTGCCTCTCTCTCTTACTCTGTATTTCTCATGAATAAATAAATAAAATCTTAAAAAAAAAAAGATACTGTCCAATCATTTCCCTGTAATATGTCGATAACTACCCACAATTTTCAGTTTCATTGCAGGAATGCTGGAGAGTTAACTAACCTATCTTTGCAGGGACTGACAGTCTCTGAAGAAGCACTTCTGCAAGTACTTGTCACTTGTAGTTTGACATTTCTGACTCACTGGGCCCCATAAGCATGGAGTCAGAAATTCCTTTAGGGAGGATTTACATTTCACAAATTTTATAATAGGTCTGATTATTATTTGTAGTCTCAGATTCAGATTTCCTTCTTTATTAGAGACTTACTCCGTCCTGGTCAGCAGTAGTTTCTATGAAGGGAATTGGTTTGTGAAGTTTAAACATAGAAAGTGGCTCTGACACACCTGTTTAGGGATTTACTCATTTCACAAGTGCAGTAATTTGAGCAAATCACATGTGAAACATTAAAAAAAAAAGTCCATTAGTAGCAAGAGCCCCTGACTGCCTCTATTGCTGCTCTCCATAGCATCAGACTCAGCTGCTATTAGATTCCACTAATGAGCTGCTTCATCTTCAAAAGTTCTTATGGTCAGCTTTTTTTTTTTTTTTTATAAATTAAAGTGTTTTAATTCAATTTGATATCTACTGGAAACAGAGGATTGACTCATTTTTGCATTGTTTTTTGTTTTGTTCAGATATGACTGCAAATGACTAATTTCCACATTTCTACCATTTCCATTATCTTCCTGGTCTATGAACCTGCTTAGTTCACTGGGTTAAGATTTGAAACCAATGGATACTCCAGCCCATGGCCCTGTGAAGCCCTCTAACCTACCTGATGGCACTGTCACAAAGGGGAACAACTAAACATCTGTAGATCATGGCAAACCTTGTCTGAAACACAGCTCAGGGCTTGCCCTTCTCAAGATGGGTTACTACACTATCTTCTTTTATCAAAAGTAGCATACTCTCTAGGCTTTAACTGTACAAAATTGAGGTTACAAATGAAATTACAGCCTTAATTTTTTACTGAGCACCACAAAAGATGGTTTTCTAAGTGAAAAAAGATTAGTAAACCTTTGTCTCTTTACTGTCTCTCCTGATAATCCCATCAATACTCACCTTTTAAAAAAATAAAAGGTAATTTTATGATTTGACGTGTATGGAATGCCCTGTGTATAGACCTAAGACATTAAAAAGATAAAATGTTTCCTTCTCTATTGCTGAAATAACCAATCAAAGAAAAGGAAGACTGACCAACTGCAGCCGGCTTCCTATGGGGAATATTTTAAAGACTCCCATAATGGGATTGTTAGTTCCAGGAACAAAGAGTTAGTTCATTTAAATGATTATTACTTTGTCATCTCATTTGCTTTTTTTTTTTTTTTTTGCTTCCACAGTTTTTTTTTTTCTTTTTCTTTGAGCCACTGTTTCCGTCCTTACTATTTACAATTTCTTTCAAGTGAGATCAAATGGGATTGCACTTCCTGTTTCGTGGGGGTTGGCTCCGCCATTGAAAATTATGAGTGCCAAGCAGAGAGAATCGGGTAACTAAAGGGAGATTTCTCCCTTTAGAAGGAAAAGCTGCATTTTAGTTGAAAAGGAAAGACAATGCAGCTGTTTTGAGTAGCTTACATCTTTAGAAATGCTAATGAATGTGATTGAATTTCACTGAAAGTGGGGCTGAACAGTTCAAGTCAAAAAGAAAAAGGAGTTTTGAGGAACTAGTTTCATTTAGAGACAAAGATCTTATTTACAGTAACTTTATCCTAAGATCTCCATTTGCAGTGCTCCTAATTTAAAAATATAGAGCCAAAGCAAAAATGTCCACCTAAGCTTTTGGCTCTTATCAGTTTTCTCTAAATGTCTTCTTTGGGAAAAGCATTGTTCTCTAGTAATAATAAGTTCAGGAAATTTGGTGTCAGATTTTACTAGTCCTTCCTCATTTAATTGAATAGGGCATGTGAAATGAAGAAACAATGCAGGCAGGCAAAGGAGACACTTGCCCCTGGTGAAGAGCTGGTGGTAATGCTGAAGGGAAACTTGGGAGCAGGGGAGCTGTGTAATTACCTAGGATTACAGTTGTTATTCTTCATTATACATGGATTTTTAAGGATAACAATTGATCTATCCATCTAGGCAACAAGCTCTCCATTTTGTAGGGATTTGGAGGAAGTCTTAGATATTGTTAAATAACAATAATTCAACTGAGTAAATTTGAAGATCTAATTGGCTTTATTCAAAGATTCATGAATTGGGCAGCATCCCACCTAGTAAGTGTAGAGGAGTTCCACCAAACTGTAGAAAAGG
Source organism: Vulpes lagopus (assembly GCF_018345385.1). Lineage (NCBI taxonomy): Eukaryota > Metazoa > Chordata > Mammalia > Carnivora > Canidae > Vulpes > Vulpes lagopus. The sequence continues at coordinate 148,968,634 of NC_054826.1, forward strand.
AAAGGTTTTTAGAAACAGAAAGGGATTGGAGAAAGGAAAGATTAACAAAGAGTGCATTGTTTCCAGCAAGGTCCCTTCCTAAAGGGAATAGAGGCATCTACTGGCAGATTATTTCACAAGTGCTGACCAGGTAATTTTATGTCAACTTGTTAAAGGTTGCCTTCCTTGGAGGTAGAAAATGCAGTTGAGTTGCCTTCCTTGGAGGTAGAAAATGCAGTTGAGTTGTGTATTCAGTCTTGGTTTTTGGTTCTGGGGTTTAGCACAAGAACTCCATTTTGGGCCTGCTGTCTCCTTTTTAACAGTATCTGTAGATGGTAAACTTAGTTTGTTTTGTATTGTTAGCCTTCCTACAGAGATTATGCTCATGGCTGGGTGGTAATGAAGTGTCTAAAATCAAAGATGGCAGGAAAGATAGAAAGTAGGGGACTAAAGAAACCTCTGATCTTAACATAACTCAGGCCCTTCTTCCTAATTTCTGGCTTAGGTTTCTCTTTAGTCGTATTTTCTTTGTCTTTTTCTCCATCTCTTCCTTTACCTGAATTAGTTCAGAGTGAGTAAAATAAAATATTGAAATAAAGAATTTGGAGCGGGGAGGCACCTGTGTAGCTCAGTGGTTAAGCATCTGCCTTTGGCTCAAGTTGTGATCCCAGGATTCTGGGATTGAGTTCCACATTGGGCTCCCTACAGGGAGCCTGCTTCTCCCTCTGCCTCTGTCTCTGCCTCTCTCTGTGTCTCTCATGAATAAATAAATAAAATCTTTTTTTAAAAAAGAAAAAATTTCGAGGGATTATTCACATCTGTCTGCCCCCATCATGGATGGGGGTTTTTGCCTGTCTTTGGTGTTTTGACACTGATGGAACCTTGATACTTAGAACAGTGCCTGGCCCTCAATAAATATTTGTGAAGGAAGGCAAGAGAAATCTTGCTGGTAACTTGCTATTTCACTTTTATGCTACCATTAGTCTAGTTGGAGTTACTATACCTAGGGACACCTGGTTTTGCTTAGACATGATAAGAGCTCAGTAAATACTAAAAGAAAGAAGGAAGAATGGTTAGAGTTAGCTTCAAGTAGGTTGACACCAATCTACTTGTTTAGGTGATAACCTCAGAAAAATAACTGAAATATTGTGCATGAACATGCTTTTACATCCTCAACATTAAGTACGTAAAATACTCCCTGCACTTTGGACAACTGCATTGCTTAAAAATAAATACAGCTTTGCTTTATCTGCTTTGAATGGTAGGGCTGCAAGTGTCTTTTAGACTATACAAGCGTTTGGTAGCACTCTGGTGTCATGTATAGTTGTGTTAAAAGATGAGAATATTGATGAAGATCCTTAGAAGAATTCCTTAGTGTACATAGAAATATTTAAATGGAAATCTTTGTCTATACTATACTGAAACTTAATCTGAGTAAATTTGCATTTAAATCTATATGCAGTGAGGTTTGGGAATGTAGTTTTCTTGCCTATGAGAAGTAGTTTACATTGGACCAAAGAAACTTATATTTCCTTGTCCCTTCATTCATTCTCTGAACAAACACATGAGAGGCTACGCAGTATAAAACACATCATGATAGACCAAAGGAGAAAAGGAATGCATCTAGAATGATTTTCACTGTCTTTCAAAGTGCACTGTTTTACAACTCCATCTTAAAATTCCTGAAATCTTTTAGACTCTATGCTATGATCAGGCCTGGTTATTTTCATCAACAACTCTGATGGTGGAATTGAGAACATGTGCTCTAAAGATCATTGAGGCCTAGTTGAGTGAACTTGGAGTTGGAATGCTATGTATTAGAAGAGTTTTGGAGATCAAATTTAGAGTTCTATATGCTCTTGACAAAATGGAGAAACGAGAGAGGTAAAGAGGGTACAAGTCAGTGAAAAGAGTAGGCACCTGGGAAACAAATAGACATAGTCACTGGTGAATCTGGCTGGAAAGTTCTGCTAGGCAGAGGGGCACAATCAACTAGAAGCAGATGGGCAATTCAGCAAGCATGCCAATGGGGGAGGATAAGAATAGAGGAATTTCAGAATAACCTTCTTTAACAGAGAGGGGCAGGGCAGGGAATCTTTGAAGAAAAATTCATTGGTTAGGATCCAGAATGGGTCTTCTCTTTACAAGGGCAAATTTAGAAAGATCAATTGTAAAGAATCTAAAGTGAGATTCTCATTCAGTGCAGGAGAACAAACTATAAAGCTCCCAATACATTGCAAGAATTTGATTGGTGTGTTAAAATTTTTTTCCATAGCTGGTTAAAATTTATTCATATTTACTTTTTTACCAGATTGATTAAATAGGGAAGTGAAGAGAGGATGGGAAACAGCAGGAATGTTATAGGCAGAGAATTTTGGAGAAAGAAATCCCTAATTCCTGAAATAAATATTATTTAGCCAGAAGAAGTATGTTGAAGTTAGGCATGAAAAATAGCCAACTTCTCTTTGTCTCTAGTGATGATAATAGGGGCTATCGTACCATGTGAAGGTAAAATTTAGCAGTTAAAAAGGTTGGATCAAGGATCCCTGAAGAGATTATGGCATCCCATCTCTAGTTGCCTTTAAGAACACAATTCTTGCCTCAGGTATGGTTTTACCCCAGGACACGGAAGCGCACACCTGCTGTCTTGTAGGCTTTCTTTACAACTCTGTGATTTCTGTGAATTGAACTTGTTGGGAAACCACATCAGAAACCAGAGATAGCTGAGCTTGAGTAACAACATGGGTGAAAGGCAAGGTGGAGAGCCTGAACAGTAGAATCTGATAGCAGGGTCTAAGCGTCTGCCTAAAGGTCCTACTGTGATGCTAGTCACCCCACAAGGCACATTCACCTGCGTGAAGGTCTCATGTGACAACCGCTCATTGACCAGAAGGCGAACAAGAGAATGTTTACAAAACTACATCTACATGGGGTCTTTATGTCCAGGACAGTCAAGGGAAATTCACCAGCATTTGCTTTTATCATTAGATATGAGCGGGTCCTGCTCATCCTCTTTAAGCCAAACCTGACAGTTCTTCCTGGTTTTGTTGTCTTCAGCTGCTTTTGGAAAGCTACTTTGGTGTTTGGAACTGTTGCCAACCTTTTTCAGTATAAATTAAAAGTCACAAGGCTTTGCCACTTCTCTGCATGTGTTAAAGAGTTGCAAAAAGCCATTCTGAGTTCACTTTCCTTAAAGAGTCCTTTTTATTATTCACATCGAAACTGTCAATTCAAAAAGGCTTGTTATAAATGGATTAATTTATGGCAAGATTGTTGATTGACAGGAAAAAGTTTGTTATGTATGGATTTGACATCAGAACCATGCATAGCCAATTTTCCCACTAACAGCTTCTTTATGGAAGAATTCTTCCAGCCACATTGCATAAACAGCTGTTGGAAACACCTTTGCATCGATCATTTGTAATAGTTTATTAAAGTGGTACCTGGCAACATGTCTATACAGTTAAAGGCTTGCTCATTACCAAACCCCATTTTTCAGGAGTTTATTACTCAAGCTTTTCAAATCGTATCAAACTCAAACTTCACATGTGAGCACTCAGTACTCTAGGCATTGTTTCTTTTGTTAGTGAAGGTTCTAAAGCAGTGGCCTCACTTCTTATGGAATGGCATGGACTGTGATTGATTGTGCTTTAGATTTTTGAAAAAAGTTTGTCTTTTTATGATCTTTTTTCTGAAAGAGAGTTTTTGAATGCTTTCATTTTTTTCTTCTCTAGAAATAAATATTTATTAAAAAAAAGAAATGTCCTAAGAGATGACCCTTATTACCATAAGGATGTCCTTATGATTTTTTAGTTTATGCTTTGATGCACTTGTGCCATATTTGGAAGCTTATGTCGATCATTTAAGATGCTTGCTATTTTCCCTCCTCTGTTCTTTGCTATTCTCCTTTCCTTGCAAAACAAAATCCTCCTTAACTGGCTTTCGCCTTTGTCTTTGAATTGAAGGACAGCTCTCCTTCCTTAAAGGTTGTACTGAATAGCAGGTAAGAAGTGGGGCTTATTCTTGAGACTCCAGCTTGGAATGCCGGCTCTTTTACATGCCCTGTGAGTACAGGCAAATTATTTTTTTCCTATGCAATCCCTGTTTCTGTTTCCTCATCTAAAAAATAGGGACAGTTATAGTACCAATTTTTTAAGTTTGTGTTCAGATCTAAATAAGCTAATATGTGTAAAGAGCTTAACATGTTTGGCACATGAGAGATTAATAGCTGGTTACTGCTTACCTACAAATGTAGAGCAAGGTAGAGTGAGTAGCTGATACTGATTGTCCTGCATCCTTGGAATGCCTTCTAGCCTTCTTCTGGGGTCAGGACACATTTTCTTACAAATATTGATAGCCCTTAGCTCCTCCATAGGATATTGGCAGTTCTTTTTGGCAGCTTCAGTGGCAATGATGCTTCCTGCACCAAACCTGGTATACACTGGAGCTTCCTCACAGGGGGTAGAGGAGGAAGGTGCATAATGAACTGCAATACTCCATTAGCCTGGATAAGCCCCAGAGCATATGAAGAGCTAAAGGAGCCAGCTGGCTCCTCAGTAAGCCCTGGTTCTGCCAAGACCCACTGATTGCTGACGAGGAAGCAAAGAGGAAGCCCTGGTGCTGGGAGGAATGAGAAGGGCATTTCCCTCCAAGATTAGAAAGTTATTGGCTTAAGCAAATTGTGTGGATTGAATGAGCTAATGAATGCTTTGAAATCCATTGAGAAAGATTTTATTAAAATCCATTGTATTAGTTTGTCATTTTTAATCTTTTGGGTATGGGCTTTTGAATAGGGTGGAAGCAAACTTTCTTGGTGAGGATTTTACAGACTTCCTGAAATGACTTCCAGATCATACTCATACAGTGCATGCAAAGTACTGTGCTAGGCTTCCTCCAAAATGATCAGACTTCCACAGCTGGATCCTTAAAAAAAAAAAAAAAAAGCTGATACCACAAATGTTGCTGGTGAAAAAAAATCATGTAGAGTTTCTCTTCTTCCCTTTTTTTTTTTTTTAAGTTTATTAAGAATGAAAAGACCTCTGCAGCTTGGCTTTACTTGTTATTTTCCCAGATATTTAAAAGTAGATATTCGTAGGCAAAAAAATGTAATTTTTTCCAGCCAAAATGCTGCATTTTTCCTTCGGTCCTCACAAAAGTGTTGCTGTGTGTGTCAGTTATAAAGAATACATCACCCTTCTTTCCTTGGAAAATGCTCCTTTTGCTACTGATGAAAATAAAAATACCCCTACTAGTCATACAAATTCTCATGGGAATATTATCTTGTTCCTGAAAAATATTACAAGGTAGAAATTGAAAATGTCGTGACATATTTTCAAAATTATCAAAAGTGCTCAGATGAAAAGGTAGGCAGTTTTTGGAGTCACCATATGTAGGGTTGCTATGTCCAAAATCATGACTTTGAATACTCTTGTTTTAGTACATGCACCTGAGGATTTTCCCACTTATTTTATTTTCATGAGAATCAAACCTTAAACAAATAGAACTAACCAAACAAGATAGTTCTCATCCATTGCTTCAGTATAGGCATTAAAAACAGCTGAGGGATCTTATTGAAAAGTACCAGTAATTCATGAGCTCTGCTATCTTGATACTATTTGGTGATCTGCTCACCTGTGATGTCACAGTGACAGAAAGGCAGGGAAATCAGTGTGCTTTGACTTTATTCCAAAAAGTACTCAGGAAATGCTAAATTTTTTGAGATTTTTAAATTTTTGAGGTAGAAAAGGTTGGCATTTTTCAAAGACAGAAGTGTACCCCCATGATTCTAGCAATACCACCATCTTTTGAATCCCACTTGGACAGGTTAGGAGGAAAATCATGGCTAATCAGAATATTCATCAATTTCATCCCCTTTACCTTGATGGATGGTCCAGTGTTTAAGAAATGGCTCATGGAATGCCCCAGTAGGAAGTCACCTCGAAGTCTTCTGCTGAATGAAATCATTGCATTTGTGATTGTGGGGCACATTCCATTTTCATGATGATTTGAGGATATCCCAAAAAGCAGCGCAGGGAGATATTTGGACCAGGAATGATTGACAGTGTCTGTAAGTACTTATTATGTCAAGGCTTCAGCTCGTCGATTGATGGGAAATGATGTATAATAAATTAGAATGATCACACATCATTTCCCATCGATTGAAATGCCAAATCCTTGACGGAGTAATGAGTTATGGCCAATACCACTCACTGTCTTAGGGGGAGATTGATTGCACATCCTTTCATCGATGTGATCAAACAACTAAGAAATCCTAAGTACACATCTAGCTCCCCAATTTTACCATCGTTCCAGTGCAGAGCATGAAGTTAGTGTTGCCTCAGTGAGCATTGTACAATGCCATGTGGGCATTGGAGCAGGGGTATTCTTCATCATCTGATGCAGTGAGAGCCTCACTCCCTGCAGAAATATAGATGCATCCTAAGTGCAGAGAGACCCAATGAAGCACCATTAGCCACCCTTGCTACAACAAAACAAAATAGGAAGGCTCCCAGGTCTCTCCATGAAAGCAAAAAGGAGGAAGTTGACAGTAAGCTCAATGGAATGAATATTTAGTATATTCATGTACCAGTGGGTGGGTGTTTTATCCTTTTTCTCTTATGTCACTTATTCTCAGTATAATATGCTTCCTAAATCATTCCAGTGGGTGAGACCAATTCATGGTCCTCCCCATCTCATAATTAAATTCCAAAAGTCACCAGCTGTGAAAAATTTTTGTTTATTTAGATAGCCAACCTGTCTGTTTTTTCCAGTGGAGGCGGAAGAACTGGCACAATGCATGATATTCATATTCTTTGCTCTTCAGTCAACATTCAGTGATTATTTCTAAGGCATTTTTTGGCTTGTAATGCCTTCCTAGGCATTTTAGAACTAAAATAAATAAAGGCTCTTCTAAAACTTCATTAATTCAATAAATGTTTCTTGAGCAGCCACTATGTGCAAGACATTGTAATAACCTTAAAAACATGTTATTGGGAATCCATCCAACATGAAACTTTTGTCTCAGTTAAGAAGCTATAAAAAACTTCCATGCTTAGAAAATACAAACTGTTTCTATGTAACCTTTCTATGTAACCTTAAGCATTGGGTTTCTTTATAGTTTGGAGGCTACGGGGCCGAAAGTCTTATAAGGGTGAAAAATATTGCCCTGTGTTGAGAGAGACACTTTGTAGTCAAATTTTGGTTATTTAGCTTTGTTTTTGAAGTCTACAAATGTTGCTTCTCAGTCTATCAAAAACAAGCAAATAAACAAACAAAGCAACTCCTAGGGTAAAAGAAATAGGATGTGTGTGTATAAACAAATAAGTAAATAAATAAGTGAATAAATAAATAAACTGTAAAAAATATCATCTGTCTTAACTGCTGCATATTCAAAGTATGCTTAAGCTTTCTAGAAGTTAGGCATTTAGTGAATATTCTTGTATGAATAAGTGAGTAAATAAATGAATGAGGTATTTGATATTATAGGTCCTTTTCATATGCAGGTGACTTAATACATGTTTTTAAAAATCCCTACTTATATATTCAGTTTTTCTCCCTTGGTTATTAGGATTATCTCCAATATGGTTACATCACATTTAGCTGTTGAAGGAGGGCAGGAATAGACAAGGAAAGCAAGCAGATTTAAACTGATTCCTGTTCAGTGCAGATACCCTTTAGGGTGTTCTACTCATATTGTCTTACAGTATCCCTGTGAGATAGGTATCATTCTCAGTTTATAGATGTGAGGTCTGGAGAGGTTAAGTAACATTCTCAAATTTACACAAATAGTGAGCAGAAATGCTGAGATTCCAACCAAATTCAAGTCTACTACTGAACTATTCTTGGAGAACTAGACTTCCAAATGAGTTTCAGGTAGGCATCCACCAGAGTGGCATTATAGCTTCATGGTTCTAGTGAGAGACTCAAATAAGATAGGGGAACATGGATAATGCAGAGTCTATCATCTCCTGTCCATGCGTGGATATACAGAAACCACAAATACATCTTAAATGATTCACTGAATGATGAAATAGATGTGATTAATGAATACCCTGTGAAACTTCTTAATCTGTCAGGAAGTTTAAACACCATAAGCACAATACTTGACACTCAGTACCACTTACTCATGTCAGAAAAGAATGATTAACTATTTACTTGATTCATAGTTTATTCTGTAGTTACTATACATGAGTAATATATTCCCTATTCTCAGCAAAAGTCTGTAAACAAGTATTTATAGGATGACAATGTAAGTGCTAGAGGAGCTCAGTGCAAAGTACTATGGGAGAGTAACACATGGACCAAGTGAGATTGTATTTGGGCTGGGACAGGTCTGAGGAGAGTAGGGAAGACCATATAGATTAGATTTGATTTAACACTGTGTGAGAGGAAGTGGAGAGGGTCTCTCTGAGAGGCATGGTGGGAAGGATTCCAGGCAGAGGGAATAGAATGTGCAAAAGCGGGGATCCCTGGATGGCTTGGCAGTTTGGTGCCTGCCTTTGGCCCGGGGCATGGTCCTGGAGTCCTGGGATTGAGTCCAGTGTCGGGCTCCCTGCATGGAGCCTGCTCCTCCCTCTGCCTGTGTCTCTGCCTCTCTCTCTCTCTCTGTGTCTCATGAATAAATGAATAAAATCTTAAAAAAAAAATGTTCAAAGGCACCACAGCATATTTAGCAAACTAACTGGCATACTTAGGACACTGAAAAGTATATGCTAAAATTTATGCCAGTATTTATGATTTCTTTTCTGGAAAAACAATTAGGTTGAGTCTATTGGGCTACAATAAGCAGACTTTAATATGACGCTATAATATTCATACTTACTAGAATTATTGCACATCCCCATACAACTCATTGAGTCACAGCTATTAATTGGCATAAGGAGAAACAGCTGAGATGATAGGATCATCTAGACCATAGTCATTAATTTACTGGTAATTTTTAAAAAGGATTTCTTTAATAATATTTGTATTAGGTTGTAAAGAACACTAATATTTAAGAATGGAGTCATTGGCAATAAAGAAGAAAAAGGCCAATTTAAACATTGGCTCCACTTATTCAAATAAGTGGAATGTATCAAAACACTGATTCATGGACCACCTGGGTGGCACAGTTGGTTAAGCATCTATCTGCCTCTTGGTTTCTGCACAGGTCATGATCTCAGGGCAGTAAGATTGAGCTCCACATTGGACTCCACACTGAGTGTGGAGTCTGTTTGGGATTCTTTCTTGCTCTCCCTTTGCCTCTCCCTGATGCACTTGCTTGTATGTGCACTATCTCTTTCACTTTCTTTCTCTCTCAAATAAATAAAGAAATCTTAAAAAAAAAACCCATTATCTCATTAGATAAGCACAATTTAAGGTAGTAGGAAATCACTCAGATAAAGATGATCTGTACCAAAGCAGGCTGACACCAATCCTGTAATATTCGGGTTCTCAATAAAGCATCAAGGTCAGCAGTTAACCGTTATGAATTAACTAGCAGGCAAGTCACTGATTCCATCCTCAAGAAATCTAACCCTGGCAGACTTTGAAACACAATTTATATTTAATTGATTATATAAGCAATCTCTAAGCAGAGTTGAGTTCTAAACTTATTTGTATTTAAAACACATTTTCCTATAGAAAAATGCCATGTGTGATGGTTGAGTCCAGAGGCTGTCTGTAAAGTCTTCCCGTGCACATATCCAGAAACCAGAAGCATAACAGTGATAGCAAATCTTATTTCAACGACACCTCTTAGACCTAACATTATTCCCATAAGAATATGCATCTGAGATCTGCTTCTGAATACTAGGAGCCACTTTCTTCAACAGTGATATCTCTCCTGGCAAGAGTGTCTTCTTATTGTGTACCCATAGTTTATAAACTCTTTTCCCTTCTAAAAATAGAAGCTCATGAGATCATCCTCTTGCTATACATTTTATATTAAGGAAAAAAAAGATAATAACTTTTTTGGGTAGTAGGAGCTGGTTCTTCCTCCACAGTTTATGTAAATGGGTTGTTTGTAATCCAGAGAAAGACTGTGCTGTTATGATATTAATACACAGGATCACAATGATGTGTGTTCTACTACCTGTATCCTTGGATTAGTCTGCTCTGTGTATTCGCTCAATACGTGCTTTAAGGCAGAAATGATAATATAACTGACAGTTGTATAGTGATTTGCAATATACAAAGTACATTCACATGTTTTCATTTAATGCCAACAATAGCCCCATGAATTAGGTGTTGTTATCCCGTAATGGTAACTGAAACACTGTGATGTGAAGTAACATACCCAAAGACCCACCACTTTTGGATGGCAGAGCTGTGAGTCAGGGAGATATTTTGATCTTCAAGTCCATTGCTCCGTCTATGATATCAGACTGGCATGGCAAAATTTATGTTGTCAAAAGACTAAAGCTTGAACACTCAAATCAAGTTAAGGAATTTGTACCAGTCTTTCTGTTAGAAAATGGAGAATCCTCCTCAGTATTAACTTGGAGTTTCTTTGAAGTTCACCAATATTGAAACAATTGGATTTTCTGCCAAGAAACATTAAGGCAGATTTGACAAGAATGACGAGGCACTTTAAGAGTTGATTGACTGTTAGTACAAGGCTTTTAGAGCTTTCTAAAATTGCATCCACTATAAGTGAAAGAAATGGAAGTATCTACTCAGAGCTTCAAAGGAAAGCCTGTGTCATGAAGAACGAATGGTAGGATGGTCAAATATGAATACATCTATCCAACATTTCTTGGGCAAGTTCATTAGGTTCTTCCATGATTTCCTATGGTCCTCACACTCATTGAGAGCTAAACTGATCAATGTGAAAAAAATCATTTTGTGTTTATTGAAGGATTTTCAGAAGACCCATTTATCTAAGACTTTTACTGAATGCGTTTGCATATGTGTTTGGAAGCTATCTTGGAACTTCCTATCTAAGGCAAATTTACTCTTCTGTCACCATATTAATAGGGTGTGGCAACACCAGAAACCAACTGAAAACAGAACTTTTGAATTTGACAGCATCTGTGCTGAAATTGTTAAGGTGAATGGTAGAAACTTCCATCATGAATCTATAGTTTTTGAGGATGCATGGTGACAAGAATGATTTCAAAATTGTTGCAGTTTTAAAGAAAAAAGATAAGGCAGATTTTTCTCTCCATGTTTTTGTTCAAAGAACACATCAAACTATAATGTGGATTAGTGTAACAGATTTTTCACTGTTCTCCTGTTAAAGAAAGAAAAACATATTAAGAAATGTTATCTTTTATATATGGCTTTCTTTAATTTTATAAAATTCTGACTTTTAAAATAGTTTTTTAAAGAACTTTGTGGACTTTTCTTAATCTTTGCATTTGATTAATGATCATTGATGTTTGAATCTTCTCTACCCTTTTTAGCAATGAAATCCCAAGAAGAATATGTTGTCTTCTAACTCTCACATTATGGCAATAAGATGAGGCCATTGACAAGCTTAGAGTTGGAAAAAGTAACCAAGTTCAGAGTTAAGGAAAATAACCAAATAAATGCTCAACTATTTAAATAGACCAACCTATAGATAAGCCCACTTTGATTTTCAAGTTGTATCACATTTATGATGCTAAGACATTTGGTGATGTGAAATCAGATTTTTTTTTAAGCTGCCCTTACTGAGATAAGAGAAAATGCAATTGGTGCTTCAGGTGTAGACAGCTAATTTTATATGAATAATTCCACATTAATTAAGCAGTTGTGACAGTTGAAATCAGTGGTGATATTTGAGACTTCTCTAAATATTTTCCATCTTCAAGAAGATGAACCTCACTACCCATCACCTGAGTGAGTCTAGCATCCAACTATCAATGTTCAAACTTAAATAACCTAAAAGTAATTGTTTGAAGTTCTGATCTAACACTCATTTGAATTTCTCTCCTATGATAGTGTGCAACTAGAGGGAAGAGCAGGCTTTTCCAAAGCTGTGCTATTGACATTTGGAGCCACCTAATTCTTTGTTGTGGGGGCTGTCTTAGGCATTATAAGATGTTTAGCAGCATCGCTAGCTTCTACCCACTAGATGCCAGTAGCTCCTTTCCTCAAGTTGTGACAATTTCAAAAATTTCTCCCAACATTGCTAAATGTTTTCTGGGTGGATCGAAGAGTAGCTGGGAGGAAGGGTTGAGCACAAAATTACACCTGGTTGAGAACCATTGGGCTGGAAGCATAGATTTCTAGGGTTCCACTCCTTTTTAGCTTAGAAGATACTAAATTTGAAGGTGAGTGAGCTTAATGACATGTCCTAAATCACACCATTTATAAGAAGTAGAGGTAGAACCCAAACCCAGATCGCATTATTCCTAGTGATCCTCCCTTTGCAACATATTATCATTGAATATTGCTTATGAAAAGAATATTCCTCTGACCCACAGACACTAAAGTCACTACACAAGAACATCCTGAGACCATTGAGATGATGGCCATCTGACTTGAGTCAGAAGGAACATAATTTTTATATGAATGAAATGACAACACTCAAAAAGCTCTTTTCACTATTGTGATTCAATCTTGCAGATACTTTGGGTGATGATACCAAATAACATCAAACTACTCAGGGAGTATGTATGACGTTGTAACTGCAGTGAGATCAATCTGTGTGAATTTCTTGCCTTCTACCACCTTATTTAAATAGATATTTGTTGTTAGTGTCCTGACACTTTAATGTTTTATAACTAAAGATAGATAAAATGTACCTGGCAGGAATAATAACTAAAGACTGAATTAACAACCCAGGACCACTCATTATGCCAGGAAATATGTGCTTACTCTGTGACAGTGGCTGTCATCTTGGATTGGCCCCATTAACCACCTCTGGTCCATCAAGGCAATAATGGAAGCCATTCTCTTCCTCTAACAAGAGATTGCCAAGAAAGTACACTGCTGCGCAACCAGCTGTTTGAGGAACTGAAGAGGATGAAAAGAGGGTGAAAACAGATGGGATATATTTTGCATTTCTACTTAGATATGAATATGTACATATGATATATTAGGGCATCTCTCCCACACATGTCCTTCTCTTCGTGGTACATTATGTTAACCGTTTATCACTTTCATATGTCAACTTTATCCAAAAGTTATATATGCTCTTTGTTTCTTAGATTTACTCCTTTCAATACGCCACTTTTTACTGAGATATTTGGTTAAAACTTGTGAAGACATTTTATAACTTACGCTGCATGGAAGGTACTTTGTGTGGAGGGAACGTTTGCTTGGAACAAAGTTTATAGTGCATTGTTTGCTAAGAATCCTACTAGGCTTCAATATAGGGAAGATTCTACATAGTTGAAAGTGTTTAGGTTGTCCCGGTGCCAGATTTTTAAAATCTCACATGTAAGAATTATATATTCATTTTTATTGAGTTGGAAAATAAAGAAGAAAAATAAAGAAATATATAAATAATAAAGAAGAAAATTATCATTGTACATAGTCTCATCACCTGGAGGTTATATGTTAGTGTTCTTCCTCTGTCACTCTTTATCTCACACACAAGTATATGTCTGTATATGTATGTGTATATGCATACATATGTATATATTTGGGATTATATGGTAAACACTGGTTGCTACTTTTTTTCATATCGTTACAACTATTTTTTCTTGTTCTTGACTATTTAAAAATATATTCTAATTGTGGATATACTCTAATTTACTTAACTATTCTTTATTCTCTTGTTATTAAACTTTGTTTCCAATTTTATTTGTGGTATTGTAGTATGACAATAAAATAATATATAATACAATAACAAATTAGTAATACAATTGACTTTGTAGCTTTATTCTTCCTAGTTATTTCCTAGATGTCAAATGCTGGGTCAAAGACCATAAACATTTATAGTGCTCCTAATACATATTGCTAACTTGACTGCCCAATAGATTTGTCCATTTAAATTTTCACTAGAAGTATATAAGATTTTTTATTTTATTTTTTAAGATTTTATTTGAGAGAGAGAGGGAGGGAGAAAGAGTGCTTGAATGGGATGAAGGACAGAAAGGAAAGCAGAATCCCTGCTGAGGAGGGAGCTGATGCTGGGCTTGATCCTGGCACTCAGGGATCATGACCTGAGCTGAAGGCAGACACTTAACTGACTGAGCCACCAAGGCTGCCCAAGAGAGTTTTAATTTTAATTTTTATTTATTTATTTATTTTTAATTTTTATTTATTTATTATTTATGATAGTCACAGAGAGAGAGAGGCAGAGACACAGGCAGAGGGAGAAGCAGGCTCCATGCACCGGGAGCCCGATGTGGGATTCGATCCCAGGTCTCCAGGATCGCGCCCTGGGCCAAAGGCAAGCCCCAAACCACTGCGCCACCAGGGATCCCCCTTAATTTTTAAAAAAATGTAATTGCTGAATTGAAGTTAATAGTAAAGAACTTGGGAATTTTTGTATCTGAATTTCTTACCCACTCTTGTCACTATAGATGTTTTCTTTAAAGTTAACTGCCTTTAATGAGAAGACATGGATCAAAATTTAAAATAATTTTCCATGCGCTACCAAAATGGTTTCCAATTTACAAATAACAAAATCAGTAAAGCTATATAAAATATTAAATATGAAAGGACATGAGAAATAATTTAGTTCAACTTTCTCCTTTATTCAAAATATAGTCATTTGTTAACTATTATATGTCAGCACCGTAATCGTAACTCTAGTTGGTAACATGTGCAAAGTGCATAATTAACTGTAATACAATTCCATAAATACTAAATATAAAATAATGGGCAAAGTGCAATGGAGATATGGAGGTAAGGAAATGTCTAACTTTTCTCTGGAAGATGGAGCCAGAAAAACCTTTGCAGAAGAGATGATTCTTAAAGATTCTTTTTTTTTTTTTTCAGGAGAGGAAAAAAGGGGTTTCTGAGGCAGAGCAGCATAAAGAGAAACAAGGAGACATGAAATTATATGGCTTTCTCACACAACACTGGTAGTGAACTATGGCTGAAATCTCAAAGGCTGCAGGTGGAGTGTTAATATGTTTTCAATGATGCATTTACAAGTTTTGACTTATTCTATAGTCAAAGAGTGAGTTATGAGCAGAAGACATGATTCTTTCTGTATTTGTATTTAAATTAAAAGGGAGTGGAAGCAAGAGGCCTGACAATTATTGTTGTCTAGATGAGATGGTAAGAGGTTGAACCATATCAAGTGGTGGAAAACTACATATGAGGAGCCAGGATAAAATGTGTATCCCATTAACCAATTAATCAACAAATATTGAGTGTAAGCTAGCTGTCAGTACTCTTGGTGGTGGTGATTCAGAGACGAACAAGATAGGAAGTTCTCCCCCATGGAGCTTCCATTTCTTTAAAAAATTGGGCTGTGTGTGTGTGTGTGTGTGTGTGTGTGTATGCTACATATGTGTAGTGATAATTATGAACACTATGGTCAGAGTACCATAAGAGTAGGGGGAAGGAGGTGTTCTTAGTTGGGATGACACACAAGCTGCTACATGAAAGATAGGGAAGAAACCAGCCATGCAAAGAGCCAGAGTTGCCTTGGTTGCAAAGAGGATGAAAAGGGAGAAGCCCTGCAGTAAGGAACTTTCTTTTTTTTTTTTTTTAATTTTTTTTAATTTTTTTTTTATTTTTTTTATTTTTTTTATTTTTTAGTGAGGAACTTTCTAAGGTAGAACAGATAACTAATTGGAAAGGCTTATGGTAGAGGAGATAATCATAAAGACTTTAGAGTCAGGCACCCTTGACTACAAATTCAAGTTCTGCTGCTTAACCTACAAAGCTTCAGCTTCTCCTATAAAATGAAAATAATAATGGACACATTACAAAAGTACTATAAAGGTTATGTGAAGTTACATATGTAAATATTTAGCACATTGACTTCAGTTAGTAAAAACTCATCAGAAAGTATTTGCCATCATCAACATCATTGTAGTCATCATCATCATTATCAAGATGGAGAGAAATTGGACCCTTTATTTCTGTCTTAGGTGACTGAGAGGTGAGATACGTGGCCCAGAATAGGTGCATACTAAGGTATTCAGATAGTGCATCTGCTTTGAGGGACCTTTTGGAAATCTAGTGGATATTTGGGTCAGAGATCAGAAAAGAGGTCAACATAAAAGGTACATTGAGTCAGTGCCTTGCCCAATAAGAATAAAAATAAAATACAAAAATCAAGATGAGAAAACTAGGAACTTAGCACTTCTTGATTGTAATCATCTCTTTTAGAAATTTCTAATAGTTTGAAAATTTTTTCTTTTAATGACTTTTAATTTACCTACCTATCTATCCACTGGCTCTGGTCAAAAATTTTGAAAATATGTAGAATAAGAACAATAACTATTCCAAAAAAAAAAAAGCCTTTCAAATATTTGGAAAAGCATATTCTTGACTGCCCAGTCTTTATCTGGGAAAAGTGTTGACAGATATTTCAGTCCTTCCTCAGATATTGGGGTTTTTATGTCCTCTTCTCATTCTAATGGACTTTTAGGTGCAATTCAGTTTATTCTTGCCCAGGACTAAATCCAATATTCCAAATGTGATTTGACCACGATGTTTGTTTCAACCTATCATTTTTGTCTGTCAGGTCCTTATAATCTTGATTCTATCATCTAGCATAGAATGCCAGGTGTGTCACATAGCAATTTGATGAGTATGGTTTTTAAATCTTTTTCAAAGTCTTGGACTATTCGTACTGTTGACTAGTAGGTGGACATAAAACCCTTGCCTTCATTGAACAGGGGCAAATTGTTGTGCTTGAAAGTAAGACTTCAAAGAGTTGAGTGAGAGTGAATATAGAGAAGCCAAAAGGAACTTAAAGGCAGGAGACAGGATAAAAATTTTTGATATAGAGGGTGGGAGCTATAAAATCTTGGGATGCTTTGGTGGGAGTTATTTGGGGCCACTTCTCTAACTCCTCCTTGATGATAATGATAATGATGGTGATGGGAATAATAATAATAATAATGATGATGATGATGATAGTTTACTGGGTACTGTCACATGTACCTGGGGAAGTGCTAAAAAGTCACTAATTCTTAGAAAACATATGAGGAAGCATTATTTTCTTTTCATCCCTTTCTTCAAATGAGGAAATTGAGCTTTAGGATAGATAAATAATGTGCCCAGAGTCTCACAAATAGAAAATGAATGAATCTGGGATTTAAATCCAGGCAGTCCAATTACAAAGACACTGTATTATACCAGTCTATGACTAATAATTATTACTTTTAGTCTATGTCACTTTCAATGCCAGTTACTTTTATTTTAAAGATTTTTTTTCCCCACAAAGAAACAAAGATATTATTACTAACTACATAAAAGTGATTAGAAAAGGAAGCTAAATCAAGATAAGGATTGCACACAGCTGGCCAGGCTCACTTCCTAACTAAGTCATTCTTTTAATATACCTATCTCACTATGAACATGAGCAAAAATTAAAAAAAAAACACTTTATGAAGCTTCAGAATAAGTCTTGAATGGTCAAAAATTAATACTTAAATACCAAGGAATTAATGTCCCATTTTTGGAGGGAAGGAAGAAATTTAACTTACAAAGACTCTTACCTCACGGAATTCTTCTTAGACCTCATGTTTATGTATTAATTATTAATGTTCAGATCAGTGATGAGAAATCACCAGTGTCTCTGTTGGCTGTTGAAGAGGGACAGAGGACATAACCAACTAACAAATATTCTGTTTGGTTGTATTACTAGAATCCAATAAACACTTAATATGTACTAGAAGATTTAGTGTTCAAATGGATCTATCGACATATTTAAATGACTTGACCCACAAAATTTAGAAATGATATTTGTAAATATATATTGCAGAAACTGAACACTTCTCTTAATGCAGATAATTGTTTTGCTACCTAAATAATTAAATGTATGCATACATACCTTATAAGGTTTATAAATGCTAGTACTTAGATTAGAGAGACTATCCCAAGATCTTTTCAGATGCATGCCAAATTTGGTTGAACAATAGGAGAAGCAAGTGATGATCCAGTGCTTTTTTTCAAAAACTCTGGTGAACTGAAGAGAATATGACATTGAAAATGCACATCTAAAAGCTTCTAGGTGGAATTTAAATAACTTCATTATTTTACCTTTTTCTTCAAACCACCCCAAATATTCTGACTATACTGTGGACCAATCACTTGACCAGTTTTCTATATAATTAAAATCATATGCCTTCAAAACTATTTGTAAGGGGAATGCTTCTGAGACTCCTTCCCAGCTGTATCTTTTTATACTTGTGTAACTTAAAAATGACCCAGGCAGAAGTTTTTCTCTTTTCTTTAAATTGCTTTGCCAAGTTTCAGCTTTGAGCACATTTTTATGACTGATTTATTAAATCTGGAAACTAGAAGTTTATAATGGAAATTCTCGTAAAGCCTCAAGTCTAGCCTTGCTAGCAGGTACTCTGAAGGATGGGGACACTGATGGACCCTCAGCTAAGGCGTTTCTGGAACACAACCTGAGGAGTTTGGTCAAGTGCTCATTTATTTATTTTTAGGTGAATAATATTCAACCATTCTAGCAGAAATTCTTGCTTTGTTGACAAAAAGGAATCATATAGTAGTGTGGCTATGAATCATACCTTCTGTTGTCATTATTAATTTTAAAGACACATTCAAAGAAGCTTCCTCCATAACATTGCACTATGGGAAAAGGAAAAAAAAAAAGTATGCTGTGTTTGAAGCTGACTAAGGAGATTTATTGCAAATAAAATGATTCCAAATTGACTAAGGAGATTTATTGGAAATGAAATTATTAGAAATCCCTGTTCCTTTTTAAAGATATTTAGAAATTATACCTAAGTGGAACATTTTTTTGCTTTAGTTTCAGAAATACAAACTTCTGGCATTGCTCATCATTAGAATTTTTCCCTGCAGGCTTTGGCTTTATTAGCAGCTTAAGAGTATATTTAGCACTGTCATATGTGAAATCTCTTCACTCTGTTAAACTAATATGGAATAAAATGTCTTTTTTTACAGTGTTACTCATTCATTATATAAAAATGAAAGCAACTACTTCAGTGTGGATCCAGAGCTACTAACTATTTTTATGACAAAAGCGAGGTGACAATACATATCCCGTAGGCACATGAGAGTATTATATAAGAGTCATTAGTATAATTGATATCCATAGAAAGAGTGTTTTATCCAACATGATTAAAATGTGCAATACATTATGTAGGTTCCAGCGTTCCAGCTGCTGTGTTGTAATCTTTCCTTTGATAGATATCTAGTGAAAAATAAAATTATACTCGTTAAAAAGATAATCTTCTACTACTTAAGGCTGTGAGAATGTGAGACAGTTGCATGCCATGTGCTTCAACCATTTACATGTGATTTTTGCCTGTATGTTGTGTTTTGTTGTGGATTCTTGGACTGCAAGTAGAAAAAAAGACAAGTAGAAAAGGCCTCTTTAAATAAGGCTTTTTTCTTACTAGACTATAAAAAAGCCTGAGTTATAATTTCATGTCTATGTCTTAAATTCTTGTTGGGCCTACCTTTAAATGCCTACAGTAGTGGGCCAATCAGAAAAACAAATCATACAGCCTAAAATTTTCAATTGGCTTCAAGTTGAGAGTAACTTCTTAAAGGCAAATGACCCAAATAATTATTTTAAAAGGGTGTTTTCTGCACAATATATGCACTGATTGATTCATCCATCTCAGAAGTATTTATTGATTACCTACTCTATACTAAGTGCTTAGTCGGGTGCTGGGGACCCATAGAACTACAAATCCATGAATTCCATTTTAAATAGTGACTCAAGGAGGAAAAACACGGGCATATCAAGCAAATCTTGTTTTCTCTGATCAGTTACCAGAGCCATGCATTACTGAGTCATATAGGTAGAAACAGATAATATTGTGTCAACACAATGTTCATCTCAAAGAAGTGAAAGCAAGGTGTATATACACTATTACACCAACACATATATTAGTGTTTCTGAGTTACTGTCATTTTTTCCCCCTTTTGCATATCTATGTGATAATAGCAATGTTAATAGCTGAGAAAAAGGTCACATGCTGGGGATGATGCAACATATCCAGTAAAAGAAAGTCAGTGGTTAAAGATGCAATATATCTATTCTCAATAAAGTGTCCTCTTTGCTAGGGCAAAGAGGTCTGTTGCAGGCTATTCTGGTAATCGGGAGTCCCACTTTCTTCCCTTGAACTGACCTCTGGTATTGTTGAGAGGAACAAATGAAATAAAGCATGTGAAACTGCTTTGTAAACAATCCACAAAGTGCTTCACAGATTTGTGAAGCCGTTTAAATTTTTGTCAACCACCTTCTGTGAGTTGTAGGCCTTATCTGTAAATAGGGGATGGCACTTTTGCTGCCCATCTGAGTTACAAATGCATCTCAAGTGGACTGAAAATCCATGGAAAGGATCCTGGATATCAGGAAATATTGAAGTGATTAATATCTGAAAATTACATAAGTAAATGAGGTGCTCAGCATTTCCATGGTGTTGTCTATCTTTGATAGATACTATAGAGAGACATCAATGTTTGAGGAGGTAAATTATCCTTTAAGGACAGGACAGTGAAAAATACGAGATTAACCACATACCTACATACAAACTTAATAGGATGAAATAATGAGGGACCCATATGTGTGTTAGGTAGATTGATTTATCTTTACCTGTTCCTCATTTGTCTGTATGTGACTGAATGCTTTCATATGTGAATAAGAAACTAAAGTCATCTTATAGTATTTTTCTTGCTTCTCAAGATGGTCAGTTTCCATCAGGTTGTGAGTTGGTATTATTATCCCCCCATCTCCCCTACACTCTCCCCCCCAAAAAAATTACTCTTTTCATGATGCTAGAATAGGTTGCTGGTACGTTTCCCAGATCCCACCCAAGCATTATCCCTTCTCAACTTTTCCTTCTGACAACTTTGTCATTTGCAGTCCTGGGATACAGAAACTTGTTTTCCCTACCAGTATTCTAAAAAGTGACTTTATCCCACCTGTTCATTCTTCATCATTGCAGTAATTTTATGTTATTGCCACACTATGCTGGTTGACATGGCATCTTCTCGAATCTTGAAGTGATGAGATTCCTTGTGGGAAGATTTCAGAATTTTCTGTACATCCTCTTTCTTACAAAGATTCAGCAATGCGTGTGGTCTTATAAAAGTTACAGTGTTGAGATTTTGATTCTAATATGACATAAATATTGTTTTTATTAACTAGAGTAATAATGCTAGATGAGGATAATAATAAAGACTTGGCATGGTCTTTTCCTCAGAGTTTTCAGTGTTTCCACTGGCACAATTGACGATATCATTTAGTATACCAAGAAGATACGTGATCGTCCGGGAGCCATTATCAGCCTCTGTTAGAGCCTTTTCAAATCCACTGCTTATTGTGTACGTTATGAATAAGAGAGCACAAAAATTATGCATGCAGGGCCAAATTCTCATCTTGCTCTGGACCCCCATGGACCTCTCTTTGAAGTCAATAGGAGCTCAGCAGGAGGTGGAACAAGATGAGAATTTGGAAAAGGAATGAGAAGAAAAAGGGATAATTTTCCCCGACCATATCATCATTTGGTGCGTGTTAAATGCTCACACAGTGCCTCTCACCCCAATCCCTTTTTACTTCGGTCTCAATAAAATTGCACGACAGATTTTTTGTGTGTGTGTCTCTGTGTGTATGTACTGTAGGTCATTTTCAATAGGAAGAGAATTGGATAACTTCAATTACTCTCCTGTAAGCTGTTATTATTGAACTGAGCCCAAAGTGCTTTATTTTCAATAAAGAAATATTCATATAATACAACTTTCATGCAAATTCAGGTGCTACAGGTTTTCAAAGATTTTCCAGAAAGAACATTTTTCACTGGCCCAAATAATTAACAACTTGTCTTTGTGCCTTTGCTTTCATTCAACTAATTCTTAAAATTATTTTGTCTGCTGTGGGATGCCTACACAAATGTGTGCCTCCCAGGACAACACTGTTTGAAATCAACAATGTAGTTTTTGTTTCTGCATTCTGATATCCACCCCCCTCTTAGGATTTGAATTGTTTGGTACACACAATGGTAAAGGAATGTCCAGAGGGGGACTTTGAAAAAAAAAAAAAAAGCAAAAAACCTGCCTATGAGCTAGATGCCACACCTTCCACATTCCACGGGATGCTTACTCTGTCAAATTGGCACACGCCTTTTGAGGGCCTGCTTTTAGAAACTTGGCTTTTAAGATGAAGTGCTTATAGATCCTACCATTTTCTTTCAGGAAGAAGCCAGACTCCATCAGAATTTCACACCTGGATGTGTGTTGATGAAATGTCTTGTACCTTAAGACCATCAATATTTATGGGACATCTAACATAATTCATGATGGTCTATGATATATGATAGTAAACAATATCATTTACACTGAATCTTAAAAGTATTGACAAAGACAAGTTCCTAAACACTGATGAAACCTTGTATTTTGTGTTATGATTTCTTGGTTTTATACTTGGTGCAGTTTTTCAATTAACTGCTCTGTATTCAGAGCAATTACTCATTTATTATAGTCAGTTTAGATATGGTAAAGATTAGAGGAGTAAAACAAATCATTTTAGTGACACTGGCTAGTGATACATTGTTATTATTCTGATTTTTATTTATTTATTTTTTTTATTTGGCTCTTCCATGGCAGGATTTATAGTACCTACTTTTGAATGCTAAGTCATTTTCCTTCCTCGTCTCTATTTTTATGGTTTTAAGTAAGCAAAAACAGCCATAAGATTTTAACTGGAGTTACCTATTTCATTTATCAAATGATAGATATATGTGTAGAAATACTAATTCACACACATACATTTTTAAAATTATTTTTTTGGTCAGTAACAAGATTTTCTTGGTTATGTGAAATCAGTATTGGGTCTTTTTAAAATGTGAAGATTCCCAGAAGTGTTGAAGACAGTGCTGAATTTATGTAGTCCATAAACTAGGCATCAATATATGAAGAATCTCATAAGAAATAGCATGTAATTTTGAATGCAAGTAAACCAAGGTAACTACACATATTAGACATTTGGAAGTTAATGATATGGAGCACAATGATCGCCGTCAACCTTGCAGTGCAGTTTTCCCAGCGTACTGCAACGACATGCCCTGTAATGTGTCATTTTGCTTCTAACGGGGTTTACATGCTTTTAAAAGTGCCTTAGATTTTGGCAAAGTTTATTTTATGCATTATGCATAAAAGTTGTCATCAGGATTTAACAAAGCATTTTGCACAGAAAGATTAGAAATAAAATCTCTGCACACCAAAATGATTTGGATGGTTTTGCTAGATGGTGTGAACTTAAAAAAAAAAAAAATTAGCATGTATCTTACCCTTTTCCCAAGTTGCAGAAGATGTAAAAGCTCCACAGCGAAGAGAATTTTAATGTACAGAACTGGAGTGAGACTTACCAATGCTTTTGCTTCCCTTTCAGCTTGTATTCTCTTGTTTATTGGTTACAACGTTAATAATTCCAAATCAGCAGAGTTACAACATTTAGTCAAGGAATTGACAGGCTCAACAATATGTGCAAGATACATTTCCTACTTGACAAGTGAGGGTATTGAGAGAGGTGACCTATCCCATATGTTTGGATTTAAAAAAGTGGGACCCCCAGTGAAATAAAACAGTTATTTGTGGATAAAGAGGGGAGATTGATAGGGAAAGCTGACAGAAAGGAGAAAATGTTTAGACTTTAAGCTTAAAATGACCATTTTACAGTGTTTTCTGTATTTCAACATGTTTTAAAGGTAGACACATGCTAGTTCCTTTCTCCCGTGCTTTAAGTGAAGAACGCAGTGCTGTGGGAGCGAGCAGTACTCTGAAGGATCTGCCTCTATGCTAAGCTTCTATGGAGACAATACTGAAGAATCCTATTTTTAAAGGCATATGGAGAAGAGTAACTTTTTTTTTTTTTTTACAAGAAATGGGCTAATTCATTGTGTCTTGAAACTTGAGTCTTGAAATGTCTCTTCTGAAGTTAAATTCAGCCTCCTGACTTCCAGTGTGTGTCACTGTGCTCCCAGGGTCATGTCTAAATGTGGGGGTTGCCCTGGCATGTGTTGTCTTTGTAATAGTCATCCCACCAGTCATTCTACCAGTGGCATTACTGAGGCTATTTCTGGTAGCTGCTGATACGTCAGCCATGCTCATTGGCTGATAGCATCACATTTTTAGATTGAAGTTGTAAATTGAAGTCCCTGCTTTTAATTGCTATTTTGGGAGGTTTCATTATTGATGAACTTTGGGTGCAGCCCTTAGAAACCCACTTCTTTCTGGTAACCACGAAGCTGCATTCCTTAGAGTGTCCCTGCAAATTGCAACTGTATGAGTAAACTGTGAGCAATACCCACAAGAACCGGAGACCTTGCTCTTTCCCAGTCACTGGAGGGTCTTAAGAGTGTTGTTTCAGGTAGCAATTAGCATTTTGTTAGTGATTTTGCATATTACTATTATTATTTTTACTATACTAGACTTCAGTGGCTTTTTCAGCACTGAGAAGGTTTTAAAAAATGCATATATAACTTGCTCTTTTATTTTTGGCTCCTCACTTCCAGGAAAGTTAATTGGAACTGATTGGTTTTATTTGCTGACTTACCAAGTACCACAAAGCTGGAAATGAATGAAGAAACATTAGCTTTCCACTGTCTGCATTAGTTTTTAAACTCTATTCCTCTTAGCTCATCTTTTATCCACAAACCATTTTTTTTTTTTTTTTTAAGAAAAGAACACCAGTCTCTGGATAAGAGGAGAAAATTGAATTGAAGGATCATAATAATAATGCTTTACACTTGCATAGATCTTTAAAATTTTTTTCAAGTATATTCATTTCTACCATAATTGGATTCCCATAACAGCCCTTTAAAATAGGAAGGAAGGAAAAGAACATTTATCGAATATCTTCTATACAAAGTGCATTCACCACATTATCTCATTTAATTCTTGCTGTGGTGCTGATGAGGTGAGAATTCTTTCTCCCAATTTCAGGAGGAAATATGGGCTAACAGAGTAATTTGTCCAGCCTTTTACAGTTGGCAAGAGGGAGATCCTGGGTTTGAGCTGCTCTCTGTAGCTCCAAAACTTAATTCTATCCACTTGGCAGATGTGTGCAGGGCAGATCATTATCTCATCTTTTTGGTTATTAAAATTTGAGATACACATAAGTGATTTGCTTGTAGTTATTCAGTTAAACTAATGCCACCAACCAAACCTGAAGATAAATGAGTATATTTGTTTTTATTTGTTTCCTTGGCTTGCATACTTTCTATAATTGCTGCCTGCCTCTGACAATCTGTCAGAAGTCGATGATGCTTTCCTGTCCAGTTGATTCCTCAGCTTTTCAGCCTGTGATACCCCCCTTTCCTACCCTAGCCCCCACTGCTTGAGGGCCCCTTAGTAGATGACTACAGAGAATACAGAGATAGTGAGAAAGAGAGAGATAGAGAGAGAGAGAGAGAATCAGCAGGGGGGAAGGTGAGAATCGGCCTGGATGATTCTTGTCTTTGCGTCTGCAGGTTTACGGATTGCATTATTGCAGGGTGGGTTTTATGTTCAATACCAATTTGAATCAATGTTGCATTGCAGCATAGCATAGCTAATATTTTTTGTGAGGGCTGCCTCTAAAAATCAGATCAATACAATTAAACTTTAAGCCAGTGGTTTTAATGTGAATATCTTAATACTTGGCACCAGAGTTGATATTTTAAATCTGATATATTGGAAAGAATAAATATCTTAGGGGAGCACTAATGGGAAAAGAGTTGAAATCAGGTAAACCTGATTTGGGTAATAATCAGCCTGTCAATTAGTCCGGACCACGGAGACTGGTACCAGGCTATATTTTGTCTCTGATGTGCCTCAGAAACATCACTGGATGTCATGTTACAGTAATACTCTCTAGTATTCAAAGGACTATCACACACATTATTTCATGCTTGAAGTGTAACGATAGCTGGTCAGCTATATCCTTAATATTCTCGTTTTTTTTAGCTTCCCAGAATGGTGGGTGGCACTAATTAGCTCTAGTACCAACTTTCAAGGATTCCTTTCTTTCTGGTGCTAATACCAACTTCAAAAAAACCCTCAAAGAAGTCCATTTACTAGAGAGCTACCTTTTCCCCATTCTACTTACCTCAAAAGTATACATGCTAATGTCTGCAGGATTTCCAAGAGCTTCTGAATGGAGAAGAGAAGGGGAGATGCTGTTCTGGAAAAGTTGTTCTCCACTTTTTTTCTGTATTTTTCTTAAGCTGCATTGTACCATCTTGCTATCCCCCCACTGTATGGTGTTCAGGCCCTTCCTCAGTCACGTCCTGTTTTTCATTCCACACTTCCGTCCTACTGCTTTAGTCAGAGCTTCATCACTTTCTGCGGAGTCCAGTGCAATAGCTTCCTGACTGTCCTTCTCTCCCAGTCATTCATGTGGATGCCAGACACCCTTCCGAAGCTTAGATAGACATGGCTTCTCACCAAGAAATATTCAGTGGGTTCCGATGCCTAGAGAATGAAGTAGAGACTGTTTGGTCTGGCCTTCAAGGTCTCCATGAGTGACATCTTTGGAAAGTAATAGGGAAGCAGTATCAAGAGTGCAGGTTTAGGAGGCTGAAGAGCTTATATGTGTGATATTCAACATGATACTTAACCTCTCTAAGACTTGGATTCCTCCCTGTGGGAAGAATAAAGGGAGACAGTATATGGAAGGTGCTGAGCACAGTGCTTGGCTCCTCAGTTAACAGTATTTATTTAAACTCTCTACTCACCATTCAGCATATTTTGGGTATTAAAAATGTGCTCAGTATTGTGCTAAGTCCTTTAGGTCCTCAGTCTTACTTAATCCTAAAAACAGTAAGGTAGGTGATTGTATTATGGACATTATAGAAAAAGAAACTTGAGGTCTGAGAGGTTAAGCAAATTTTCTAAGTTACACAGATAGTGCCAGAGCCAAAATTAGAACCCAGATCTCACTGACTCTGGACCCTCATCCCTAAACTAGAGTAACTTTCCATCCATGCTTCCCTGCCTCTTCCCTTGCAAAATCTACGTGTTCTGGCCCCATTTCAGGTCTAGGAACAGTCTTCATGTGTTTCAGAGCTCAGGTCAAATGAGACTTCAAAAAGAGTGGAGGCAACAGCAGAGATAGAGAAAAGAAGGAAATAATAGAAGAAAATGTGACTGTCAGAGATTAAACAGAATGTGCCAAAGCATCTATTTCTTTTTTTTTTTTTAAGATTTTATTTATTTATTTATTTATTTATTCATTCATTCATTCATTCATTCATTCATTCATGAGAGACACAGAGAGAGGGGAGCGGGGCAGACACACAGGCAGAGGAAGAAGCAGGCTCCATGCAGGGAGCTGGATGTGGAACTCCATTCCGGTCTCCAGGATCAGGCCCTGGGCTGAGGCGGTGCTAAACCGCTGAGCCACCCGGGCTGCCGTATTTCTTATATATATCTCAATAGTGTTTGAATTAAAGTTGTCTTATGCATATCTATGTTCTTAGAAAACGGTAAAGTCTTTGAGGACAATAGTTCATAATATAGTGCTGCATGTATTCTGATGCTCAATATTAGGGAATCAGCTCCTTGAGAATATATGCAGGAATCCTGTCTTCCAACTCAATAGTTTTGAATGCTGAGATGTAGGAGGGTGTTGAGAAGGGGTTGTTCCTTTGAGTGAAACTAAGATTTATGTTATAGGGGGTCCCAGGTGGCAGTGGGAGAGGGCCAGTCAGGAGGATGCTAGTTGAGAGACTGAGTCTGATTGGGGCAGTAGGGGGATGGAGGTTGGCAGAGGCATGGCAGACAATGCAGGCTTGACTGAGTGTCAGAGGGGCCCAAAAAGTTGGAAGATAAGCACTAGAGGTTGGGTAGACAATAAATTAAGTGCAACTACAATCATTTTGGGGTTCATGAAATTTTAGATGTCTAAATGGTATTCTCATGTGAAAATTTGGAACTGTTGGTAGCAAAAAGTACATTAGACCACAGTCTCAGCTAGAGTACTACTAGTTTGTCATTAAATATAATCTAAGTCTCACTCCCATGTCTATACAATGTCAATATTTAAAAGACTGTCCTGTATTACCTCACAGAATTATTGTGAGACTCAGATAGAAAGGAAAATGTAAGGGAATTGAAACTTGAAAAGTAGTTTTATAGTTTTCCAAAGTGTTTTCACAGGTGCAAGGAATTACTATCCCTATTGATAAAGAAAGAAAAGGGCAACACCCTGCCTTTCAGTAACTTTTCATTGAGTTATGGAGATATGGCACCCACACACTTAAGAAGGCAAGACCAAGGGCTATAATAGAAATTCAGAAGATAGAGTATTCACTGTAAAGCAAAATTGTCAATTGTCAGAGAAATTTCAAAATAGAAGATGACATGAACTAGTTTTGAAGAGTGCATTGTGACTAGATAGTTAGAAAGGATGAGAAATGGATCCCAAGCTGTGAAGGGCATTGGAAGGAGAGATGTAGATTATACATATTTTTAAAGTAAAGAGTCAGTATCAGAGCAATGGGGATGGGAAGAGGCTGAGGAGGCCTTGAGACTCAGGCACCCATGTCTGTGATGAAGCATTGATGTTTTAGGGGCTCATTTCCTCTTTCATGAGCATAATCTGGAGGCCTCAGTATGTATCCCCAAAGAAATTTAATTTATTCTCTTCTCCTTTGCTACATTCTCTTGGAAATTTTGTCAGGAGAAAAATTAGTACTATATATTTTCTAAAGCTAGAAGTTTACGTTCTATCAACTTAGTGTTTGGTGCAAAGAAAAAGATGGTATAAATATTTGGTATAAGGCCTAAAAGAGGTCTTACAGATTAAGTATTATGGAAAGCTTAAAGTCCTCTGAAAACTAATTTTTGAAGGCTCTATTAAAGTCTGGTGAGAGTCCTCATTGTTCTTATTCTGTTGTGAGTCTTGAGTTGCAATTTGGAAAAGCACTGGGCAGAGCAGTTACACAAATAATAATCATTGGCTCAAGCTTTTTAATGGTAAAAAGATGACTTGATTTTCTGAAGAAGTGAACAGGCAACATTTTCTCATTGCTGTTAATTATAATTTAAGACAGACTCAATTTTGTATTAGTCACAGATGTTTCATTTCTCAGTTCATATATAATGTGGTACATGGAATGTCTCCAAAGAGATTTTAGAAGTGTTTGCAGTCTTGTCCATCTCTTTACCACTTGGTGTGGTCTTTTCCAAAAATCATGACATTTGGAAAGAAACTCAGATAAGTTTTGAAGACATTTTCAAGACATTTTGCTTTCAATGATCTCTAAAAATATTCCTATTGAAAGTGAAAATTGAGAACATGCTCTGCAAAACAAAATCAAAATGTATATTGTGTCTTTGGAAAGCCTAGTTTCAGGAGTGGTTGGGCTGTGTTTCAGTTGTGCCATGGGTGAGGGTGGGGATACAAATGCAGGATTTCTAAATAGATGTTAGTCATAGAAACCTTTAAGAAGATCCAGTGTTCCTATTGCTATTAAGCCAAAAATGTATTTCAAATAATTAGTCCAAGCAGCTAGTTACCAAATTATTCCACTGTGGATTATTCTAACCAGGGAGAATTTATCAGTAGGACAAATGACTTGTGAAATTGTGATAGGTTTGGGAATGTTCCAAAATCTGGCAGGTTTTGAATGCAAATCCTTGATGAAACTGGGTGTGTCTGAGAATTAAAATTTACCTAAATGTTAAATCAGCCAAAAGACAGTTTGAAATACATTAACACCTGTATTTTCTGCTGCAGAAGTATGATGTTTCTTGGAAAATAAAATAGAATCACCATCAGCATATCACAGGACATTTTCCTTGTGTTATACTGATAAAAGTTGAAGTTGCAGGCTATCTGCCAAATCTTTCCTTAAAAGAAAATGCATATTAAGGTGTATCATAATCAAACAGTTTAATTTTAAGATGAGCGTTAGGAAAACTTTTTTGGGTAAGATCATGTAATTGTGGTACCTTACAATGTATGATGAATTCATTATGGGCATGCATGCAAAGTTCTTTAAATATCATTCTTCCTTATCTTTAATTACTATTATTAGAGGTATTAATGTTTCCAGAAAGGCATGGGGAATTTGTATATTTATAATTTTCATATTTTGTTATTCACATCTTTCTCTAAAATCTATCTGTGATATTCAGTCAGTGAAGTTTAGGCAGTTCATTTTTAGAATAAATTTTTTGCATAGTTTCTCCATGATCTATGGAGTCTTCCTTTCTAAAGCTTGAGGTACAGTGATGGGAATAAATTAATTAGAGTAAATTTTTCTCACTGAGTTTTCTTGTGTAAAGTTCTAACTCCCAGTTGGAAGTCCTGATACTTGGTTCAAAACTTTGGGAATTCCCCTGATAGGATCTGGAACTGGCCCCCATCCACAGAAGGCAAGGAGAGATGGAAGGAAGAGGCAGGCCACTCCAGATGGGTAGGTGGCAATTTTGATAAACAAGTGAATTTTCACAGGAGACTTGTCTTGGGTGGCCTCAAGATGCATAATTTTCATACCCCTTAATAGAATCATAAAGGTTTATATAGAGACCTTAACAGGACTTAGTCATATGTACTGTCCAGATGGTCTCAATAACACATTACTCTCTCAAGGCTGTGTCCTTGACAAGGCTCCTAGTATGGGAACAGGATGGGGCACACAGAATGCATATCCTAAGGACAGGGGAGCTGCTGATTGTCCAGACCCTGTTCTTGGGTTGTGTCCTCTCAATAATCTCCTCTAACACCAATACAATTGGAGAAAGAGCAAGAGACAGGAAGAGAGGCGGGGAAAAGAGGGAGGAGCAGGATAGTAAATATACATTTTCTTAAACATTAAAGATTGCAGAAATTATTAAGTGGGGACTCATTACAATTAAGCATTTATTAGGCATGCATCTCTGGTCCAGAAACAACAATTTCTTTCCACTTGAAAATGGCATGTCAGTATTGTTTTGCACTGGTTTTCAGCAGTGAACATCCAGTGTCCAAATCAAAAGCATGGGAGTGGGACTCAGAAGAAATTCCTGTCTGAATGTTGCTTTTATTTTGTTTCAGGGGTAAAATGCTTTATAGTTCTGGTTTTCTTTCTTCACACTATAACTTAAAGATAGTAACACTGACTTCTTCACAGGGATAAGTAAGCCAGTACCTGTGAATTGTTCAGAGGAGAAGAGACTTAACTGTAAGGTAATTGGAGCAATGAGGAGGGGGGATTTTAAAGATCTTGAGTGAAGGTTTTGGTATCAAGTGGATGAACATGACAGAGCAATCACATCATTTATTTTTTTATTTTTATTTTTATTTTTAGATGTGGGGCTTGAACTAATGACCCTGAGATCAAGACCTGAGCTGAGATCAAGAGTGGAACTCTTAACTGACTGAGCCCCTCTTTCATTCCTTCTAACACATTGTAGCTCCTGACTGAGAGGACATCTGAGACACCTACTTTTCCAGGACAGCAACTCAAATTTGCAGGCAGGTACAGCGCAAAGTCCAAGAAATATTACTGTCAAACTGAAGTCTTTGATGTGGTTGGCAGGATGCTAGACTTGTGTACTGTCCTGCACTCCATGGATAACCACTAACGGTTTGGTGATTTGCTATTAGAATATCCCATTTCAAAATTTCTGAAGGGCAAAGATTCTGAGCACTGAGTAGAATTTTGTTGTTTAAGGATCCCCAGTGTAGGCAAGAGCATAACCCACTGTTTCTAAGATGAGGTAGTCTTTACACCCTTCAGTCTGAGAGAGGCTGTCAGAGAAGTTTTCTGGGGCCCCTTCATGGCCTTTCTCATTTCTAGCTACATCTAGTGTGAGTGCCCAGGAGAAGTATAATTGGTTTGCAGGCATAGCTGCCTTAACTGCTCAGCTTTGAACAACTTCACATTAAGGTTCTTTTCATTCCCTCAAACTGTCCTTTTAGCTTTGCATGCATATCTATTTGTTTCATAGAAAAAAAAAAAGAGAGGAGTGAAATGACTTTCAGAAGCGATGTTTGCTTGCTCAATATGGTAAAATGACATTTAAAGAACATTCTAAATTAATATTTTTTTTCTCAGAAATTTCATAATATGTTACCATGTAACTCTACAAGAGAATTTTGTATTAACAATTTCAAGGCTACTTTTGGGCATCATGAACTTTATGTTTGGCATTCTATTAACTTCAAATACCTATTTATTTTTATTTTTATTATTTTTTCAAATACCTATTTAATTACTTTTGTGTATCAGTTATCTATGGCAAAGAAAATGCTATGTAACAAACAACCTCAAAACCTTAGTGGCGTACTACAGTAAATATTTATTTTTACTCATGGGTCTGTAGGCTCACTCATGGCTCTCCTGATCTGAACTGGGATTGGTGAGACTACCTATGGCCAGTTATAGCTCATCAAGACATCTACATTCTTGACACATCTGAGGGTTTGGCTGGGAAAATTGGGTTGATTTGGCTCTATGCCACATGTCTCATCCACGAGTGGGCTAGCCTGGGAAGGTGAGGGCAGAAGAGCAAGAGAGGAAACACAAACATGCAAGTACTTTTTCAAACTTCAGCTAGTGTCAGGCTTGTTTCTGTCCAACAGGCCAAAGCAAGTCACATGACTGCAGCCAGAGCCAGGGTAGGAGGAGCTTATGAAATGGCATTGCAAGGGGTATTCATACAAGAAAATCATTAATTTGGGCCACTAACAAAACTAATCTACCATTTCTACCTGTGGTGTAATAATAGTTTTTTAAAAATAACCTTAAGATTCATCATGACCTTAAAGTATATTTTCAATGAAAAAAATATATTGCTTATTTTGGTGTGAAAATTCTCATTCGTTATAAGTTTATAATCCATTTTCAGATACTAGGCATTAATATGAGGATAAATATTTGGTTAACCACATACCATGTCATATGATAAGGATCTACATTATTCTTGGTATTGGTAGGCTTGGGGCTTGAGTAATCACACAAATTATACAATTTTTCCTAATTTAATCTTAACAGCTTGAGAAAAAATTACTTTTAAATGCAAAAAAAAAATCACATTTGTGAATACATTGGTGTATAATTGATGAATAAGTTCTTAATTAGACAGTTACTCTAGGCACTAAGACTAGTATAACGGAATGAGGCATTAAAAGGAGGCCAAGGAGAGCATAGTGAGCAGTTGAACTGAGGCATGAAAAGTTAAGGTCAAGCCAGGTGGGCATTGGCACTGCTTATGAAGTTTTGTGGCACACCCTCCTTCTTTGCTCCACCTTTGAGTCTTATAAACATACTCCAATTGGCTTTGTGGACTGTGGCAGTAAAGAGTTATTGATGGGAGTGAGTGCCAGGTGAATAACTATTTCTTTGAAGATCTCTTCAGGCTGTGGTAACTGGAAGCAGCACAGAAGGAGAAATTGATGGCCCATATTCAGCTTTTGAATAGTAAAGCTTGAAGAGCTTTTAGGTACTGAACAGCTTGAGGAAAGGCAGGATAATGGGACATAATTGTACTTATTATGCAGTTGAGGTATGTTAAAGAAAAGTCTGCTAATTCTGCTAAATGGTGGCATTTTGTAGCTCCTGTTAATATTTTTTAGTAGAGGAACAAGCAATGAGTTTATTGAGTCTTATTAAAAAAGATGATCTCTTAAATCAGCTCTAGTACCTTGGTGTTTAATGGTTCAAGGCACTTCTCAACATTGCCTCACTAACCCTTCCAACATCCCTGAAGTGTATGTGGGTGTCAAACATTTATGACTAGGATGGCTTAGCAAGTAATAACAAGTGACTCGCCCAAGGTTATACATAAGTAAAACACTAATTTCTCTTTTGTGCTACTCCCATCCCAGGTGTGTGTGTGTGTGTGTGTGTGTGTGTGTGTGTGTGTGTGTCTTTGTGTGTATGTGGTGCATGTGGCCCACATTATCTCAGGAGATTATCTAGCTTGCTTAGATAAAACATTCAGAAGCAATAAAAAAAAAAAAATCTAAGCTCCAAATCACTTTATCCAAGAAACTTTTCCAGATTAAGTTCTGTTCTCTGGTAAATAAAAGATGTAGGAATAAAAAGATTATTTTTGCTAAAATATATTAGTGCTTTGATGATTCTCTTTTGAGTGGAAGCTGTTAGAAGACTTTCTTCACATGTTATTGGTGTTGTATAGTGTCTATAATCTAGGAACTCTCTAAGTGTAAATTGGCAATGAGAAGGAAATTTCTTCCTTTGATTTGTTGAGTTATTTTATCACTTATTAAGTCGCTAAATCTTTTTTTTAAAGTACTTCTCTGTGATATTCAGTGTTGTTTATCGAGTATATCTAGTTTTCTTTCTGGCATATGGTAGCATTCATTGTATTTCCAACCCTCTTAAAATTAGGTATGGCTGCTTTGCTTAGGTGATATATATCACTTTTGGTAGATGCTTTAAGAGCCAGTTTGTGATTTAGTATGTTTTTTCTTGAAGCCTAGAGTGGTGACCAGCAGCTTTTCAAATAGTGGTTGGGATAATGAATGACAGCAATGATCAGTTATCCTTGACAATCTGCAATGGTTATGCAGCATGAAGAAGCAAAAGCTCCCATACCCCCAACCCCTTTTTAATTCATTAAGATTTGGCGTTGTTTTTCCCTTTAGCATAAGCTAGCCTACCCTGACTGACGTAAGAATTGGTACCTAGAATTTGGGATGCTGCTCTAACAAATAACCTAAAATATGTGGGACTGGCTAGCATGATTGGCTACATTGGGTGTGTTTGACAAGGCATTACAAGAAAGACTAATTTATTCTATTGAAAGATTTTGTATATTTGCAAGCTGGAATAAAAAGGAATAGAGAGTCCAAAAAACACAGGGACTTGCATAATTGCTTTCAATTCAAACAGCAAAGCATAAAAATGAGAAATTCTTATAATTGTAGCAAGGGACACCTATTGTTAAAACCTCTGGATGGATCAAGTTTCAGCCAGCAAATACTTTCAAATGAACCAAAAGGACTAAGAGAAAAGATATTGAAGTTGTGGATCACCTGGAGAAACCTGATATTCCCAAAGTACCAGCAATTAAGACAGAGGTGGGGGTGGCAATAAAGCAAAGGAATATAGCAAATCGGAGAATTCTGTTTAGAAAAGAGCTATAATTTCTGGTATATGATAATTACTGTAACAAAATTGGTAAGAGGCCTACTAAGTTTTTAAGAATCTTGTATTCCAAGGAAAGGATAAGCCTACAAAACCCCTCAAGATTTAAAATGACTTTTGGAGTTATAATTGTCTGAGGTCAAGAAATAGGTTGAAAAGCTGCTCAGCTCAAAGGAGGGCATATTCCCTGATGCCCATTTTATATGTGGCTAAAGAGTATAATGGAGAGGAATAAACTTTTAGAAGACAAACCAAAGAACCACAATGAACAAGGAAGCAATCTGAGCCTCATTGAGAAGTATTTCCTACCTCTAGGATAAGGACCCTGAAAACATTTGCCCAAGATTTTAGACTTGAGTAGACAAGAGATCTGTGTGTCCGTTATCTTTGCTGTATGGAGTAATGATAAATGATAGACCACTGTACATTATTTCAAGATCCTGGGCTTTAAGTTTGATGCTGTAATCATATAAAATTTTTGAGTTCTCGTGGGTAGATATGAATATGTTTTGTATAGAAGAATAAGAATGAATAAAATGTTTGAGAATCAGAAGGGCAGATTGCAGTAGTTATCAGTTTTGTTTACCAAGTTTTTCTGTTTCTCTTTTTAGACACATGGTAGGTTGGGATTTTCTTGATTCCTTTATCCAAAGACATGAAAACAGAAATTACTTCTGGATAAAGCTTAAAGGGAGTAGTCAACTATGCTCTCTTTCCTTTTTGTTTGTGTGTCAGCACCTCTTAAGAGTGCCTCCATTAGCTCAAGTCTGTGTGGATAACAAACCTAAAGTCTGCAATGCTGGTCTGCAATGGATGTTGTTTGTTTGGAAAGTAACCCATCATTGTTTTAGACCACCATTACTTTGGGGATTGTTTGCCACTGTAATGTATCCTACTCTGACCTGACAAATATATTCCCCAGTTGGAAAATGAGGATGTTAAATGCATATTTATAAAGTGCGTAAATTTAAAATATTCTATTTTACTATTGAACATTAATATGTGTGTTTTTTCACAAAACAAAACAACGGTCAAGAAATACTTAAGTTTCTCAAAAGCAATTTTACTCTCTATAGGAAAAGTGTCTTATTACCTGTGATATTAAAAAGTGTCATTTTGGTTGAACACTAGTAATACTAAATAACCTATGTATCTTAGAATTTCATAACGGGATAAACACAGGCAGAGTTTAGACACATTTGTATTTGTAAATATTCAAACAAATTTATGGGGTTAATCAAATTTCATTATTTCTAATCCTGAGTCTGATTTCCTACTGAGGCTGGGAAGAATTCTATTCTAAGCAAGTCACTAGAAACATAATGTGTGTATGGTGGGGGAGGTGGGTGTGTGTGGGTGTGTGTTGAGTTCTACTGAATCACTGGGCATAGGCTATTCTTGGAGGCAGCTAGGACGCTAGATTTAAAAGAATCATGTTCTCATCTGATATATAAATGCTATGTTCCTCAATAATTATGGATAGGTGTAGATTGCTCTGACATGAGCCTAAGCCCAGATTTCACCCTTTCCCTCAAAGGTTATTAATACTGTGCAGTGTTCAATGCTTGTACTTAATAATATAGCAGTATTATGTTCTGTACTTATACTTACAAAGCAATTTTATAATGTCTCTTATTTACTTTATGGTATCCTACAATGCCTAGGGAACAGTAACTTAGACAGAATCAGCCAACTACAATAACAAGCCAGGCATATTTTATTATTGCCTTAATGGTAGACTTTTGATATTCAATTACTCAACAGTTGCCTGGTGCTTGGGTTTGTGACTGCTTTGAGCCATTGATTTCTACCTCCTCCTTGTCCCTCCACGTGATATAAGAGGTAATCATTTGGTAAATGCTAAATCCCAGTATAATAATCTTGGTTTTGGCTACAGCCTTGGGACTTCATTGACCAATACAAAATTCATTTGCAGGGAAAGTATAGGGTAGTACATAGATTCTCAAATTTGGCTACACATGGGTATTTACTGGCAGGAGTTTTAAAAAGGCTGATGTTTGAGAATTCACAGAAATTCTGATTTAACTGGTTTGGAGATTTTTTGAAAACTCCCTGGTAATTCTGACATGTAACAAAAATTTAAGAATGACAAGTGTACTGGTTAAAAGCACATGCTCTGGAGTCATACAGATCTGGATTTATATTGCTGATTCCTCCATACTAGCTGTGTAAGCTTGGGCAAGTATTTAAATTCTCTAAGGCTTAATTTCCTTATCTTTAAAGTTAGCATAAAATGTTACTGTAAGTTTTAAATGGGTTAATACATATGAAGAACTCTAAGAGTACCTGACCCATAGAAAGCACTCAATGAATGTTTTAACACTAGATTAATTATTAATTCAAGGTTGGGGGTCTTGAAAGTAGGGTAAGGATTGACTTGCAGAACAAAAATTAGACATTTCAGAGAGAGGAAGCAACATGTGTAAAGGTGTTGAGTTGAGCAGGTATGAAGCATTCTGGGAATGATGTGAAATTCATTGAGGTGGGAGCATGATATTGAAAAGATAGACTAGAGAAAGGTGAGGCCGAAGACATTGCTGGAAACCAGATTTTAAGAGTTATGTATTCTAAGTGTTAGAACTGGGTTTTTGCCTTTCAATTAATAGCAGTTCTTAACACCAGTGTTTGGACACACTGATGTTTTGCAATTAATTGTGAATTATGTTGCAGGTAAAGTGAAAGTTAGATTTTTTTATTTGCATTTATTCATTCCATAACAGTATTCTTCCTCTCTGGTATTCTGATATCTTACTTTGAATTTGGGAGAATAAAATAAAATGCGGCGGGTATGCCAGAAATTACTCATAACATAGCTTATTTTAGGCCCTGACCACCCTTACTGATATAGCATTATTAGTTGTGGGGATTGAGAATTACTTTTATGTTGTGAGATGTAATTTCAGAGATATATTTATTATTTTTATCCATGGATGAACTTCTGCTTCAGGCCATGATGGAGCTACTGGTACTAGACTAGCTTTCCTGCTATAAACAATGAGTAAAGAACTAGAAAAATGGGCTAATGTGGAACAGCTCTTTTCAGATGTTAGACAAAAAGCAGCACACATGGTCTATGAAAGGTACAAAACAAACAAGGCAAGCCCTGTGATAACACTGTTTTCTCCCTAGAAACATTTATTAGACTACCGCAAAGGGAGGGGAACCAAGCAGAACCCAATAGTCTTGCTGAGCTGTAACAGCAATTAGAGTTTGGGGAAGTGACCAAACTTTGTAGAACAAAGTACTGAAAATTAGGGAGGATGCAGAGAAAGAGCTTTACATACCTGTGTGGAGTACCACTGAATTTTTAGCTAAATATTAAGTTACATGTGTTCAGGGCAAAATTTCCACAAGCCTTGACAAAGGACAATTTCTGGGAAAGAACAACTACCAAGGAATTATAAACTAAAAAGCTTCCAGGGCTCAACACGGTGGGGGCCATTTGATGTGCAACCAGCCGATGAAGAGAATCCTCATGGCACACTCATGGTTGATAAAGATTCCAGAGATCCCAAGCCTTAAGAGTAAGAACAAATTAACCCTTGAGTAAAGGCTACTCTACACCTGCCCTAAAAACAACAACAACAGCAACAACAAAAAAACAACAATAAAAAAAAAAAACAAAAACAATAAGCCTCCAAAGAACCAAGCTGATCTACAAGTAAATTAACTGCTTACCAGGTCTAAGACTAACATTTTTCAAAGGTGAGCAATAAAATCTGGACACTGAACACTGCAGTGTTCACAATGTTCAACTTCTAACCAAAAATATATGACATGAAAAAGCAGGATACTGTGAACCCTAACAGTAAAAACAGATCCAGAAATAAGATGGAAAAAACAGATAAATTAATACTGATTATAACTATGTCAAGAATTTAAAGGAGACAAAAAATGAATAAGTAGAGAAGTAGAAAGCATAACAGAAAAAAAGAATCTTCTAGAGATAAAATTGCAATATCTAGAATGGATAATTCAGTGGATTTAAGAGCATATTAATCATTTAAGAAGTAAAAACATCAGTGAATTTGGATACTAGAAAAAGAAATTACAGGGCCTTTCAGATCTATGGGCAATGTTAAGTAATTTTGCATATATTTAATTGGCATCCCATTAAAAGTATAGAGTGGGACAGAAATCCTATTTTAAAAAAATGGCTGAAGTTTTCCATTTTGGCAAAAAGTATGAACACAGAGGTCCAAGAAGCCTAACAAAATCCTAACAAAGTAAATACAGAGAAATTTCCACCATGGCACATCATAATAAACTTGCTGAAAATCAATGATAAAGAAAAATCTATGAGCAGCCAGATGAATAAAAGGAAACATGCCGTAAACATGTAAAGACATGAATAACCAAAAACAACTCAAACTAGAAGACAAAGGAAAGACTTTTTTTTAAAAAAAGACTTTATTGATTTATTCATGAGAGACAGAGAGGAGAGAGAGAGAGAGAGAGAGAGAGAGAGAGGCAGAGAGATAGGCAGAGGGAGAAGCAGGCTCCATGCAGGGAGCCCGATGTGGGACTCGATCTTGGGACTCCAGGATCACACCCTGGGCCGAAGGCAGGTGCTTTAACTGCTGAGCCACCCAGGTATTCCAAAAAGACATATTTTTAAGTTTTACTTTATTATTATTTTTAAAGGAGTGAAATCTTTTAGATGCTGAGGAAATAACACCATCAGAAAACAGAACAAAATGAAACAAAGCAAAACAAAAATAATGAGCAAAATTC
The DNA here is from genome assembly GCF_018345385.1 of Vulpes lagopus. Classification (NCBI taxonomy): domain Eukaryota; kingdom Metazoa; phylum Chordata; class Mammalia; order Carnivora; family Canidae; genus Vulpes; species Vulpes lagopus. The sequence goes on from NC_054826.1 coordinate 149,008,491, forward strand.
TATATTAAGCAAAAGTATCTTTCAAAAATAAAGACTAAATGCAGATATTTTGAGACAGTAAAAAATATTTATTGCTAGAATATATATTTACAAGAAATGTTAAAGGAAAAATTTCAGGCTGAAGAAAAAATAATATAAGATGGAAATTCAAATTTACATAAAGGAATGAAGATTACTGGAAATAGTAGATATACAGTTAAGTATAAAGGGATTTTTTTCACTTAAGATTTTTTTTTAATAATGCATTGAGAACTCTTAAAAATACAGAAGTAAAATGTACTACAGGAAGGATGGGGCATAGGAAGTGGAAAAATACTTCTGCCTGGTTCTTAAATTATTTGTGAAGTACAGTAATATTATTTGAAGGTAGATTGTGATAAATTGATGATATTGTAAACCCTAGAGCAACGACTGAAAAGAAAAATAAAATGAAAAGGTGTACCTAATAAATTAAAAGAGGAGATAAAATGGAATACTCAAAAGAAAAATCAGTCTTTCCAAAAGAAGGAATTAAAGGAAAAAAGGAAAAAAGTACCAACAACAAATAGCAAGGTGGTAGACTTTATTCCAACCATATCAAAATTACTAAACATAAATAGCCTAAACATATATATTGAAAGGTAAAGATTATTAGATTGAATAAAAAAAAATCAAAGGATGGCTAAATGCCATTGGTAAGAAATACACAAGTAAGTTAAAGTAAAATAATAGAAAATTTACACCATGAAAGCATAATAAATTTATAGTGGCTTTATTCATATCAGACAATGTATATGTCAGGACAAGAACTATTAATGGAGCTTTAAAGGGATAATAAAAGAGTCAGTTCATTGAGTAAATAAAATCTTAAATGTGTATGCATTTAATAACAATTATAAAATACATGGACAAAACCTGATAGAACTGAAAGGTGAAAATAGAAAAAAAATCCACAATAATAATTGGTAATATCAACATTCTTTCAGCAATTGATGTAACAACTAGACAGAAAATCAGTAATGTAGAAATCTTGAAAAATAATATCAACTAATCTGACCTCATTGACATTTGGAGACTACTGTACAATACAAATCTTTTGCAAGTGCGTTTTGGGGCTATCTTCACATATTTAAAAGGATTTAAACCAAACAGTAGTTTTTTTTTTTTTACTGTAATAGAATTAAATTAGATATTAATAACAGATATCTAGAAAATCCCCACATATTTGGAGATTAAACAACACACTTCCAATTAACCAGTGGATCATGTAAGCAATTAAAAGGGAATTTTAGGGACACCTCGGTGGATCAGTCAGTTGAGTGTTTCTTAGTTTCATCTCAGGCATGATCTCAAGGGTCTTTTCATGGGTTGTGAGATCAAGCCTTGTGTCAGGCTCTGCACTCAGCAAGGAGTCTGCTTGAAGATCTCTCCCTCTGCCCCTTCCCCCACTTGTGTGTGTGGGCATACACGTACACATGCTCTTTCTAGAATTAAAAAAAAACATAAGAAAGGGGAATTATATAATACCTTGAGCTAAATGATTATGATAAAGCAATGTATTAAATTTTCACCTAAAGCAGAACTTTTAAGGAAATTTATATTAGCTAAAACCATGCTTCAGGGGAAATGTATAGCTTTAAATGAGCATGTTAGAAGAAAAGTTTAAATACAGTGATCTAAAATGTCACCTTAAGAGACCAAAAGTGAAAAAGAAAATTAAATCCAATTAGGTAGAAGAAAAGAAATAACAAAATAATTTGAAATAAATCATAGCCTACACATAAAATTTAAAATTATGAATCTTCTACAAGAAAACAAGAGAAATTTCACCAACTTGAGATGAGAAAATATTTCTTATATAGCACACTAAAAGCATAGACTAAAAGAAAAGTGATGAATTGGACTTTATGAAAACTAAAAACATCTATTCTTCACAAGGCACTATTGAGAAAATGGAAAGGCAAAGTATTGACTAGGAAAATATATTTGCAATATATCTAGCTGCTAAAGGATTTACATGCAGAATACATAAAAAGCTCTTAAAACTCAATATTAACAACTTAAATCCAGTTTAAAATGAGAAAAACATTTGAGAATACTTCAAACAAAAGAAGATATACAAAATGCCAATAAGTACATGAAATTATGTTCAACATCCTTAGTTGTTAGGGAAATGTACATTAACATCACAGTGGATAACTCTACATACACGAATGCCAATAGTATGGAACAATCAGAATTGTCATATATTGCAGATGGGAATAGAAAGTGGTACAACTACTTTGGAATATAATTTGTTAATATCTTTTTTTTTTTTTAATTTGTTAATATCTTATAAAACATATTCACTTAACACAAAAATTCAACTTTTAGGTTTTTATTCAACAGAAATAGAAACATTTCTAGATAAAAGAAATACACTAAGACTTTTATATGAATGCCTATCATAGGTTATTATTATTATTATTAGCTCCGAACTAGAAATGTGCAAATGTTCATTGGTTAAACCAATTAACCATCCTACTCTGATAAAAAAGAGACTAATTATTGACACTTGCAGCAATATGGATGAAGTTCAAAACCATTGTGCTAACCAAATAATTCAGGCATTTATACATAAATCACATGTTGAAGAGCTTTTGTTGTGGTTTGGTCAGTCACAAATTTAATGACCTACAATGGAATCTCCTAGGTGTCCCTTCTCACTAAAAATAATATTAAGTATTTTCTTCCTGGCTTATAAAATCCTACATAGCCCTATACTCCCAACCTTCCTGCTCCCCTTCTACTGAGCACCAGTCAACTCTCATCTTCAGACATAGGTCATCTTCCCTTCAGAGACTTTGCACCTGCTATTCTCTCAGAATGAAATACTCATTAGTTATATCTTTCCATGGTGAACTCCTTTTCACAATTTAAGCCGCTCTTCAAATTTCAACTCTTTGGGAAGTGCTTTCCTAACCAAACCCTTACATAGCCATGCTATCACATTATCCTGTTGTGCTTAGCATGTTATTAAAATCAGATTATTTGTTCATTTATTTATTGTCTGTCACTGCTACTGCCACTACAATGTAAAATTCACAATAGTACCTCTATTATCTTATTCCTCAGTATAACCCCAGTGCCTGGAACAGTGCCTGGTACAAATATTTTTGGGATGGATAAGTGGAGGTAGGATTGCTGCATATTTGAATGTTTCAGAATGATAAATATTCTGAATGAAAAATTAATCAAAGTATATTATCCTAAAGATTTATAAGTATATATTCTAATAAACATATATGTATATCCTGATTATATATGTTGTGTGGTTTTAGAGAGATTTATAGGACTCCATGTTAAGAATGACTCAAAGCAATAGCTGAGAGAATAGATATCATCATTTCCTTTATTGTCAAATTGTACTTTATCCTAGTGAACCTATTTTATGGATCATTCATTCATTCATTCAACACTTACTGAGAACCTTTGAGCAATGACAATTCAATAGGTACAAAATAAGATGCATGGGAAAGTACTATGGAAGTATAGAGATGGAAGGAATAATGTGTTTGGAAAAGAGGTTGGGTAAGTGGGGCAATCATTAAGAAGAACTTGCCATTTTGGCTTAGCCCTAAATGATAATGGAAGTATGTCAAGTAGAGTGAGGAGAAAGGAATTTTCAGGCAGAGGGAAAACTTTTAGGAAAGGCAAGAGGAATGGAAGCTCAGGAAGTCATTTGTGGTGACTAAAGTACAGTGCATGTTAGAGCTTGGTAGAGATTTGGAAAAATATGTTGAAATCTGATAATGAAGGATCTCCAATGCCATGCCAAGAAGTATATCTAGTAGGTAATTTAGGAACCATCAAAGGACTTTGTCTAGAAATGTGTCATGAGCAGCTTTGTGATTTACAGGATAATTCTTGCAGTAGTTAGGATGAGAGAGTGAGCCTAAAGGCATGGACATTAGTTAAAAGGCCATTACAATTTTCAAGCAAGAAATGAGGCCTAAATTAAGGCAGTGGCAATCTGAATAGACAGGAAAGGACTGATTTCAGGATTAAAATTGATGGGTCTTGGGACCTATAGAGGAGTGAGGGAAAAAGAGGAGATAGAGCTGACTCTGAGTTTCTGGTTGGGAGTCTTGCAGATGGGGCTCTAATTGATCCGCTGTGACCTGCAATTGATTGGCCCTCCTGGTTCACCTCATTTCCTTCATTGACCTTTCTCCCCAACTTTAACTCCAGGAAAGAGGTTTCTTTCTACTTTGGGCTCATTAATACCTCTTTTCATTCACCAGGTATAGAACCTACTGGCTAATCAATCTGCAGGAGTAACCTTTCCTTTTCCTCTGTGTCAGCAGCTGAGTATCTTACAGATTGATTCAATATGCTCTCAGTTCTGTCAAAACTGTTTCAGGATACCTAGAGAGCTATTTCACTGCCTTGTAGGTTTGCACATCTTCTAACAACCTGCTGTAATACTTTAATTCATTCAACTTTTTCTTATTATCCCCTTGTATCCACTTATATCAGTTCATAGATGGTATCAACTCTGGCCTCAATGGTCTCTAAAGGTTTGTTCTTAGTCCTTACGTGGGATTCAATATTGAGATGAGTACTTCAGGGTAAAAAAGTGCACAAAGGGTGGTTTTCTTACTTTTCAGAGTTTATAATCTAGATGAAGAGATGAAACTCAATCGCTTTTTCCTTTTCTTCCTTCCTTCCTCCCTTTTTCCTTCCCTCCCTCCTTCTTTCCTTTCTTCCTTGTCCTTCCTTTCTTCCTTTTTTTATGCTTGCCTTCCTGCCTTTTCTTCCTCCGTCTTCAGTTAAATAAAATTAAGCAGTGCAAAGGCAGTGAGATTGTGAAGATAAGTGAAATATGAAGGTTTCTGATCACACAACAAGCAATAATTAAGTGATAAATTATCTGGCACAGAACTGAAGCCTGGATTAACAGCGAAGGCCTTATGGAAAAACCATTACACATTTAAGGAATATTTATTATTAGTAATAATGACATGGAAGAACTCTCATAAATATAGGACATCTTAATTTTAGGATATTAACTAGCAAAAACAGGACTTTCACCTGGATTAGATAAAAAAAATGTAGGTCATATGTTGGTAATTAGATAGATTAAGGGGTGATTTTGAGGTTACAAATAAACTAGGATTGTGTACAAGTGAATAGAGTTTCCTAGGAATATATGATAGGACTCTACCTTTAACCTTTATTCATCAATAGTTGCATAAAGTCATATAAAGCTGGTTTATCTAAATTATAGACCATGGAACAGGATCTTCTAAGATAGCATATGACATCAAGGTTCAATGTGAACATGAATGTATAAAACTTCTGAGTCAAAAATAATAAATAGTTTGAATTTAGGTTAAAAAAATGGATGCAGATAGCATTAGGGCAACCTGCTTTGATAGGCTGGAAAAGTTCTTGGAATTGTAGTTGTCTGTGTGTCATTGCTGCTGAAAAACTAATCAAATACCTTATTCTCCATCAGTGGAAAAAGATCATGGGCCAAGCATCTCCTGAAAATAGCATTAGCTAAATCACATGTAAAGTCTAATGTCCAATTCTGTGTCCCTTACATTCAGAAGGTCACATATAATACCACTGGTGATGTTGCAGAAAACATATCACACAGAAACTAGACAAGAGATAACTATACAAAAAATATGAAAAACTACTTCAAAATTTTGAAAGATCATGAAAGAGTGAATAGGTTTACTTTTTCTTGTTTCAGAGCGCAGAAACAGCAAGAACAGATACAGATTTGGATGAGGTGAATTTGGACTCAAATCAGAGAATTTTCAGTTTCTTATTCTAGAAACAATTGAGGCAGTTTCCATCATTTACAAACAAGGTGCCCTTTCACTGAAAGTATTCCAACAAAGTCTAGGTAGATGGTCATTTGTCAGAGATGTAATTAAATGAAATCCTGGATAAGAGGGGAGCTAGAGGAGATTATCTATAAGCTTTCTTCTCAGGCCAAGTCCAAACACAGTCTTATTTTGTATCTTCTTTTAGTAGAAGAAGTTGAATAAAATATTGACTAAATTAATAGATTAATACTAGAATTATGGGAAGGGAAGTATAAGACTATTGAATCTTTTTTCTACTGTGTTTTACAGTGTATATTTTCCTAAGAACATAAGGAAAATTTTGGTAGATATCTTGGAAGTTGTTTTGAATTGATTTATGCCAAGAATGGAATCCTTTACTTCATTTTAGTCCCGAGTTAAAAGGGAACTAGTACTTCATTCCACGCATTCTTTTTAAGTAGTTAATTGTCATATTGCCTCATGTGGAACAAATAAAAAGAACACCTAATTGTTAGGCTTCCAGTTAAGGTATTTGATTCCCCAAATACTGATGCTTAGCAGGCACAGAGCACTTTATATTTGCCAAGTTATTAATTTGTCTTCATAATTTCATAATAACCAGGGAAAAGCAATGTAGTGATATCTTTACTTAGCAGATGAAAAAACTAAGGCCACCAATATGCAGAGTCATAAAGTCTACCATTTTTCAAGAGACTTGATGTGTTTTCTTGTTTGTTTTTGTTTTTGTTTTTTGCTGGGCTTGATACTATGTTTCCAGATGGTGACAAGGAGCAGAGTAGTTGATGTGATTCATTCCTTAACATTGCCCTAAACATTAAGCTGACTTTTTTTCTGAGTCTCATTCTTTGAGTTTAGCTGATAATTTTATGGTTATTATAGGAACAATACTTTTTAAAATTTGTAACTCATTTTTGTTGCCTATAAAGAAGCTTCACATTATTAAATATCATTTAATAGATAAAATTAAATAAGTGTTCTTAAGTACCCTGTGTGCCTCAAACAGTTGTTTTTATAAATCCAAGGAAAAAAATCAAGCGAACTTGTTTACCATTGGCTGAATAAAGTTGAAGTTCAGATGACATAGTTCTGATAATTTATTACTTGGCATACAGCATTATTTTAAATTACTGCATTAGCACTGAATCATTTAGAATAGCATCTGCTGGAAGACCACCAAAGAATCCCAGGGATTTGGTGCAGTCACTACGATGACAGTAAACCACAAATCGGCAATCTCTGGGGCTGGCAATTCTATTGAAACACATTATTTTATTTTATTTTTTTCAAAACTTCAGCAGAATCTATAGCAGTGATTTCAAGTTTTCAAAAAAATTCTATACGCCACTGTTGCTTACTTCATATTACTCAATACTGTCAGGCTTTTAAATTTTTGCTGGTCTAATGGAGGTAAAATTATATCACATTGAAGCCTTAATTTGCCTTTCATTGGTTGTAATGCAATTGTGAATCTTCTAAAATATTTATCACCATTTGTATGTTCTTTACTGTGAAATACCTACCTACTTATATCTTTTGCTCATTTTCTATGGGTTATTTATCCTTTATTGATTTGCTGAATTTTTAAGTATATCATGGAAAGTAAACTGTTTTGGTTACATATGTTATCAATGCTTTCTCTAAGTTTATGGTTGTTTGAACTTTTTTAATGAAATATTTTGCTAATTATTATTTTTCTGAGTGAGGAATATATGCTAATAATTTATTAAATAACAAAGTCAAAATTTTTTTAAAGATTGAGTGTTCCACTAAGTGTAAATCATGCCTATCTAGAATAAAAGCCTTGCTTAATGCAGGACAATTAACAGTGGTACATAACAAGTTAACCAAAAAAGTGGGCAACATAAAACATGATAAAATAAGATATACAACTGAAAAAAAAAAACAGATGTGGAAACATACTGAAATAGTTTTGGTAAATACAGCTTGAATATGGAGTGAGTAAAGATAGGTCACTAGCTTCTGAAAGTAGGCCTATAGTCATTATGTTCTGCTGAGGAAATGTTCTGCTAATCATTTAATACGAACATTGGTGAACTTATCAGCTTTGCTCTATGTAGTTAGTAGGTTTTGGGTTCTTGGTTAAGAAATCCTTCTTTACCAGTGGTGATAAAGATATTCTCTTCTATTTCTAATAAAATTTTGAGATCTGCTTTTCACATATATGTATTTAATCCATCTAGAATGTACTTTTGTAAAATGAAGAGATCTGATTTTTTTTTCCAAATGGATGATCAATTTTCTGAATACAATATATTGACTAGTTTTTTCTTTCCTCAATTATCTGCAATATCATTGTCACATGTGGGTATATGTGGACCTATTTCTGGACTCTGTCTCTGTGTGGCAAAAGGTTTGTTTCTGTTTGGTCCAGGCCTGGGAGAGGGCTCCCGGTGGTCAGAAAGCTGCCTAGTGGCTGCAGGGAGAGCCTCAGCCAGAGGCCCTGCTGCCAGGGTGGTGCCAGAGGGGCCCCTCAAAGCCTGTGGGCTCGGGAGGCTCCTGAGGGTGCTGGAGGATGGGCGTTAGTGACGAAGTTTTGGAATACAGGTGAGGTCCAGAGCCAACCACCAAGAAAGAATTCTTGAGAGGACTTTGGTGCAAAATGGTGGTTTTGTTAAAGCCCAGGGACAGGACCGTGGGCAGGAAGAGCTGCTGCCCGGGCCTGTGAGGGGTGGCTGGTTATATACCTGGCAGTTGGGAGGGGTTTGAGGAGAGCCTACTCCCTAAGGAATTTTGGAAGCAGGGTTTCCAGGACCTTGAGGGGGCCAGCTGCTGTTGGGAAAAGGTCACTTATTACCATCAAATAAAACCTGAGCCCTGAGGCCCTTCAGATGTGTATGGGCGGCCATGTGCTTGGAGGACAACGGCCAACACATCTCTGGGGGTTTAGAGAGAGCACATGTCTGAAGGAACGTTTGTGTGTTAAAGTCGGCGCACAGGATCCCGGGGTCGGGCTAGGATTGCCCTTGGCCCTTAGCGAAGTATGGACACTGAGGCAGTTGAGTCCCCAGAGGGATGTCCCTTGGCCTGTTTCAAGGACTGGTGCACCTGCTGCCCAGGCCCCTGCCGCGTCCTCAGCGGGCCCATGTTCCCCCATCATTAGGACGAGATGCCCCCCGCCCAGCCCGGGCCGCCTGCCAGGTGAGCCAGGGGGTCCCCTGCGGACCCAGCTTGTGCAGGAAGCCGCGGAGGGGGGACCCTGTGTGTGTGTGGGGGACCCTGGGGGCAGACGGAGGGCGCAGGGCAGCTCGGCCCCAGGTCCCTCGTGGCTGGTGCAGCGTCCGGGGCTGGACCCCCCGCAACTGGGGCGGGTGGGGGCGGGGGGCGGCCTCCCCCGGGGGGTCCCGCTGGCCTGTCTGGGGGCGGGGGGGTCACCCCTCGGAGCCCAGCGCCAGGCAGGTGGGGGCTGGTCCCGGAGGCAGAGGGCGGCCCAGGAGGTGGTTCCCGAGGTTGGGCCTGGGGTGGGGGGTGGGGGTAGCAGGGGCCCCGGACTGTCTGTTGGTCTGTCTGGTGCCGTGGGAGCAGGACATGGATCTACAGAACTGCTGGGCATACTGCATTTGATTATATTTTTAAAATTAATTTTTATATTTTTGCCCAAATACGTAATTGGCTTAATTAATACAGTTTGATTATAAGCCTTGATTTCTGATAGGAATATTATACTTACCTTGACCCTGCCACCACTCCTTCTGGGAATGTCTTGGCTGTTTTCAGCACCTTGCACGTATACAAATGTGCATCTCAAATATTTCCTTTGGATTTTGAGTGGAATTTTATTGTCTCTTAAGATTAATTTTGAGGAAAACTATTTAAACTATGCTACTCTATCCATGAACCTGCTATATTTCTCAACTTATTTAGACATTTAGAAATGTTTTTTCAATGACTTATGGAATCTTCTTTTTCTTCTTAATAATACCTTTTTGTATTTTATTTAGTTCAGGCCTGATTTTTTTGGTTTCTGAAATGTCTTTACTTTTCTTTTCTTTTCTTTTTTGAGGATTCTATCCATTGTGTATAAAATTTTACGGCAGCAGGTATTTTAGTGTCTTAAAAAATCCTTCCATTGCCTTTTGGCTTTGAGTTTGTGTGTGTGTTGGCGGAGCAGGGAAGTCAACTGGTCAACTGTTGGTCTCATTGAAATCCATTTGAAGGTATCGTTTTTCTCTAGCTGCTTATAGGATCCTTGGTATGCTTGGATATGATATTTTTAATATCTCAAAGTTTGTAGTACTTTTTGAAAATATGCTTTATGTCAACAGCTTTAGAACATTCTCAGTTATTTTCTTAAATAACATTTTAAAAATATTTATTTGAGAGAGAAAGCATGAGTTGGGGGAAGGGGCAGGCAGAGGGAGAAGTAAGTAGGCTCCCTGCTGAGCGGAGAGCTGGTGGTCGGCCTCCATGCCAGGACCCTAAGATCATAACATGAGCCTTAGGCAAATGCTTAACAAACTGAGCCACTCAGGTAACCTTCAAATAACATTTCAACTTTCTCTCTGTTAACTCTTCTAGGGCTTTAATTAGATAAAGGTTAAACATTTTAACTGCATTGACCATATTCTTATATTCTTCTGTTTTTCACCCTATACTTTTTCCCCTCTGTGCTGTATCCTGAATATTTTCTATTAATGTTTTTGTTTATTGACATTGATATTTCTATTAACATAGTGATATGTTTTCTAATATAACTTGGGTATGTTTGAGTATGCTAAATCACTACTAGTCCCTCTCATTTTGTCTAGTCTTCAGTTAATTCTAGCCATGAAATTCTTAAGTATGATTATATTTTTCATTTCTGAAATTTCCAATGTTATAGCTTACATTCCATGCTAAAATTGTTGCTCTTATTTTTTATTTATATGAAGATAATGAGCATAGTTATTTTTAGGTTGCTAGATGATAATGCCATTATTCAGATTCTGTGGATCTGTTTCTACGTTCTATTATTTCTCTTAAGTTTTGATTACATCATCTTGCTTAATTATATATTTAGTTGTTACTTTTTGTTTTCACTGTTAAATCATCATCTCTGCATATAAAAAAAAATAGAGAGATAACTTGAGGCTTAGAGTGATACTATTTTCCAAGAGAGAAAATTTGTTTATTTCTGACAAATGGCTAAGAGCATTTGTCATCAAGATTTACTTTAATTCAAATAGGGATTTCAATCATTTGTGACTAGTTTATGTTTTGTTCAGCCCTATTCCCAAGCCCAGGAGATTTGCCAGTCCCTCCCCACTTCACAGGTTCTGGCCTTGGATTTCTTTCCATCTAGACTCATGTGACTGTTAAGATACCTGCTCAGCTTCTCTGTCAGCTCTTTGTTCTGGAAATACAGGCGGCCATAGAGGAAATTAGACTCAAATGTAGATTGATTACTCTGTGCGTTTATCTTCTTTTGGGTTTTGACTTCATGATTCTTTACTTTCTTGTTGAATTTCCTATGAATTCTAACATAATTATGCCCATATTTACTAGTTAAGTTTACCAGTATCAGAATTCCCTTCCACAAATTTTTAAAGTTCAATGTGTGTGTATGTGTATTATTTCAAAATATTTTATTTAGCTTTCATATCTGGTCATTTTCGATAGTGTCTTGTTCATTGTTCACATATCTTGATTTTTTTCTCTTTTTAAAACATTCATAGTTATTTTACATTCTATAACTAATATGTTCAGAACTCTAAAGGCCTTAGGGTTTGAACCTGCAGTTTGTTTCTGCTCACTCTCCTAAATAGTGGAGTACTTCTTCGTGTGCCTGGTAATTTTTTTTATTATGAAGTCATATTTTGTTGAACTTCTTCTGTGGACATCTTGAGGGCCTAATATGAGGGTGCTTTCTTCCAGAAAAAATCTGGTACTTGTTCCTGGTGGGTATTGTTAAATACGACTAAGTCGATACCACTGAAATATTTCAGCTCAGGTTTCTCTGGATGAATGGATAGTATATATTTGAAATTGTGACCTGAATGGTAGTGTAGGGTTATGGGGTCAATTCTTAGGAGAAATAATTGTGTGTGTGTGTGTGTGTGTGTGTGTGTGCGTGAGCATGTGCATGCATGTATGTGTGTATGTGTTCCATCTGATGAAGACAGGTTTCTGATAGGTTTCTATTACTAGTATGCAGATGTTTTTAATGTGTTTTTAGTAGTGTTGTAGCAACTTTGAGGTCCCAAATTAATGAAGTACATATCTCATGGTCCTTTACTGGGTTGTAGCTGTGAATACATATCCTAGATGTGTTTGGTAAAGAAAAATACATCCAAGACATCCAAGAGCAGATGAAATAGCATATTAATAGTGAAGTAAAACAATTCTTTAATCCAGAAATAATGCAGAGGTCAGGCAGGTAATACAAAGGCATGAAGTTGTTAAGACAATAAGACATCGTAGACACACTGTCTGAAAGATGAAAATTTAAATTTAAAAAAAGAAGATGTCCAGGAAAACATCTAGAAGTATTTGACTCAGAGACTGTTTTTCGACCTTTACCTACACTCAGCCCCTTCCTTGATAATACACTTTAAGTAGACACTTAAATATATGTTAACATTTCCTAATATACTGTGACAGTGTTCAATTTGACATCTGTATGTGATCTGTAACAGTCTGGCTTGCTTAGGCTCATGTATTTAAAACCCTATACCCAGTATAGCCTTTGTTCTACATTTCTTTTTTCAAGATGCAGAAACATCTTTGGCATACATTAAAAATAATGGTCATGGAGCAAGGATTTCCTAATCATAGTACATTGACAGAGTTTGGATAAAGGATCAATTGTATAAATTAGGGATTCTAGAGGTTAAAATTAGCAGTGTTCATGATTTAGAGAACAAAAGTTACCATTAAAACATTGTGTATAAAATGCTTCCACCACTAATCCATATTATATGATGATGAAAGAAATGAGGTGAAATAGAAGATTAATGAAAAAATCAATGGTAATTTCTGTCTTCTTACTAAATAAGAGTCGATTTGTATCATCACTATTAGCATCTAAGTATAAATGGGAATAAGATCAGGTCTAGAGGGAAAAGTTGTGTTGAATTTTATGGCTCAGTGTAGGCAAAATGTAGTGCTTAATTCTACAGCTTTCCACTTACGTTGTGGCCACACACTATTTTTTCCATCTCTGGACTAGATATTCAGTAAATTCTTTCTATATATCAAGAAAAAATGCTGCAGAAATATATTTCTTGTTTAATTTCTACTATTCTTTTAAATGGTAGTTTGCAGAATGCATCTGGGTGTACAGCTAATGACCCATGAGCAATAAGCAACTGTTTAAGTAAAATGCACTATGAAAAAGCTTTTACCAAACAGCATTTTAATATTTTAAATAGATTTTCCATTGCAGGCTTTTTGTAACTGGATTAGTTCTCTGATGTGTTCTGACAGAGCTGTGGTTAGGGATACTCCATTAACTTTGTCTGTCATCTTATTTTCCCTAGTATCCAGCAGAACACCCTTATATTTCATAATTTGTATTGCTATCAGTGCTGATTTGTAAATGTGCAAATTATAATTAACAGTGGCTACTACTTCTATTAAATATTAAATCATTCTTGCAGCTTATATTTTCCACAGCAGATGGAGCCCTGTAGTATGCAAATAGAGTTTCCTTACATTGTCAGCAATTTTTAACCTATATTTTAGTTTAAAGAATACATTTGTTTCTTTTTGCTTTATGTTTTCTATAGCATTTAGGTTAATATTTATTTACTGCAGATTTTCTTTCTACCAATAAGAATTTCATGGACTATTACATCCCAGCGCTGTGGTTTTGTTTCCCTTCATTAATAGCTCCTTAATCATCTAGCTTGCTTGTAAGTATGAGAGCTTGTTATTTGTACTGATACTGCAGTATTGCATAAGAAGCATTTGGTTATATTTTAATATGTACAGCAGAAGCAGAAATGTTGGGTACACCATCGTAGGTTTTAATTTGAAATCCAATCTATGTGCACATTTTTCCCCCAGAATAAGCAAATGCATTTAAGGTTTTATATTGTGTCTTAAACATTCTATTAAATGTCATCAGCCGATTCAGGAAAATGTATTGCAAAAATATTAGAGAAGTATAAAATGTGTAAATGTAATAGATGCTTGGGACATGGAGAGGAATGTAAAAGTCCAACATTTATCAGGTAACCATAAACCACTAAGAAACATTGATAGAAAGTAACATTTTTATGATATATAGTATCTTAAGCATGAACTCTTATTTCTGGTATTTATTGCAGTGCTGTTGTATTAGAAAAACACTAATCCAGAATTATTGCAACCTTTCCTAACCATGGGTTCCTAGAGTATGAATATTTTGGTTATGGAGCAAGTTCTAACTTTCTTAACAATGAAAGGATATATACTCTTTAAACCCGCTGGAATCAGAAGGTTGTTTCCTTGACAGGTTTTTAATGGCAAGTTAAGACTGCCGGGGAAACCATAGAACTCAAAGGCATTAACTGACAAATTAAGCAAAGAGTAATGAAAACTTCGATGTGTTTGAATCATCATTCATTGAACTGTAATTGCCTTAGCAGCAGAAAATTAAATTGTAACAAGTAAGGGTCTTGACACTTCCCGCAATTTCTAAAAAAAAAAAAAAAAAAAAAAAGTTTGTGCATGCCATGGAGGATAAACAGCAGTCACATGAAATACTGGATGTGAGTCTTTTTAATTAATTAATTTTATTTATTTATTTTTTGGACTCAGCCATTCAATAAAACACAAGGTTAGTATAACAGCCTGCTTTCTGGATTATTTAACATTGAAAATTTTGGTCTATAGCAGATAATACAGTTATAAATAAAGTCACATTCAAGATACAGGACCTTTTGGTTTATGGAAACAAGTAGAAATGACCTGCCAATTATATGATCTCCTTCCTCCCCCACTTCCTGGAGGAGGAAGAAAGATCAGGAATATGCAGGGTAATTTTTTTTTTTTTCAGATTTTGTCTTTATAGGTGTCATTCAGGGGTTCAGTTGAAAGTGTATTAATTCATTTGTGACTGGCCGAGGAAAGTAATCTCCAAGTAGCAGGTTTTTCTTCCAAGAAAAGGAATATCTTTGTTCTTGCTGTTTTTAAGTAGCATGAATACGAGAGAGCATACAGGGCACTCAGAAAGAAAAGCCTATCTGTTTTTCTGTGGATATCCTATAGGAGTCAAAACAGAGAGTACACAAGGCTTTATCAAACAACATTTTAGATTAATTGAAAGTTATAGTTATGGAACCCATAAGAACAGCCTGACCAACCTCTCTCTGAACTGTAGAGATTGTGAATTTCCCAGCAGATAATTCTTCAGCTTTGGGTGGGAAGCTGTGATGAATGTTTGAGTGGGAAAATATGTGTCTGAGTTAGAGCATCTGCTTTCATTACTTAGTTTTCAAGAGGACATTGCAAGTCAAGGAAATGAGTGGGTTTTATCCTGGAGAAGATCCAGGGGAAACTAGATCTTCTGAAGACAAAGGAAGAGCAGATTTCGGCAGCTCTGATTTTAGGAGTGGTGGGCAAGACAGTGGGATGAGGACTCATCATGTTGGTCAGTGTGAGCTCTGCTCGTCTGGAGCAGTGTCCTCCCTCAGCACTGTGGAGTCTTGTTCAGGGTTAATTCCTTTTAAAACCTCCCATTGAAATCTTCCAAAATGAGGTTCCCGAAGAGAGTGCTTTGTCTCAGGAAGCCATGCTTAACAGGGATGTTAGCATGCTTAACAGCCATGCTTCTCCTGAAGAGAAGCCCTCCACAGGACATTTGTAAAAGCCTGGATGAAGGAGCATAATGGGAAAATGCAGAACAAAAGGAACTAGATTCGGGTGTGCAATTGCAGATTCGAAGTTTAGGGAAGTCTCTCCATAAACAGACTAACTCTCAAGGTCAAGTAATTTCATTAACGATTAATAAGCCTCCTATGTTTGGAGGGGTTTTGTATACTATTCAGATAGTCTATATTTCTATAGCTTGAAAAAATAAAATAAGGCTGGTACAATGGTGACAAAGACAGCATGTGTTAATATCTGTATGAAAATCTGTCATAACAGTGGAGACAGTCAGGCTGGTTTCTATCCCCTCTTTATTCAGGGACAAAGGCTAAGAATGGAGGCTGAGCTGAAGTGGAGAAAGGAGAGGGGCGGAATGGGATAGGCTGTTTTGTTTCATTTTAATTTTGAATGCCTATGGCAGGCAGCCTTTGGGAACCCCATACTACTAGTAACTTTTCATATTTGCTAAGTTCAGTGTCCCTTCTGGACATCATTTCCTTTCCTATGTATCTTTGTACCTTTAGCCAGCATTACCTACACAGTCAGGCTTAGGTCTCCTGATTTTCCATCAAAACTCTAATACTTAAGATCTGTTATTATGGCCACCATGAGACTAAAGTATAAAATGGACCAAGTGGAATTTGCAGTTCATTCCCATTTTGTTGGATCCTTCTGTCTGATGAGATTTTCCCCTCACCTCTTTCAAGAAGCCCAGTTACAGCTATCCTCCCCAGAGACATACCTCAACATTCAACCATCCTCTTGTCCTCACCTACGTGTATAACTTCTGTGGCCCATGCCCTCAGTACCTTGTTAGGTTTATTTAATCTTACCTGGTAAATTAAGTAAGATACTATTAACTGGTAAGGGTATTTGGATAACATTTGGCTTTTGATAGAAATTTTATTCACATGGCCAATAGACCTGTGCTAAGACCAGTAGGACAGGAATATCCTTTGTTTCTCTTCTAATCATCAATCTAACTACTTTGACTATGAGGAGCTTTGGCCTTCTACTTAAAGTCCTGAGATTATGTAAGGCCCCAAAATCAGTGCCTTCTTTTAAAAAAAGTGAAATAAACATAGCATATTGTCTGAAATAATGGTGGTTCAGGATTTGTAAACTTATACAAACCTAGTGTTAGGTGTAATAGAAAGTAAATAGTAAGTCTAAATAAAATTACCCTTTAGGGAATCTAACTTTGCAAAATATGTACTTTCTTTGACCTCTTCATATTCCTCCTGTTCCATTTGAATTTTTAATGGATTCTGCTTCTGAAGAGTCTGTTTCTTATAGATACACATATTCTGTGGAAAGCTTAACTTGAGAGAAACTCCATGCAAAGAGCTTTGTTTCTGGTGGGATGCATGATCCAATAAATTTGCAAAATGCTGTAGATGCTGTATTTTTAAAATATGTATATTTTAGATTTTACTTATTAATTAGAGAGCTTGCAAGAGCTTATGAGGAGGGGCCGAGGGAAGGAAGAGGGGGAGAGAGCAGGACAAGCCCGACTTGACCCCAGGACCTTGAGATTGTGACCTGAGTGGAAACCAAGAGTTGGATGCTCAACTGACTGAACCACCCAGGCACTCCAACACTATCTAAATTTTGAGGATTTACAATGTGCATTAGTTGTAGTAAAGACTCTGAGAAGTCCGATAGTGAAAAAGCCTGTTTGAATTTGTTTAACTCAACATTTCCTAAAGGCATATTCTTTTGTGTACAATGTTCTGGGGGACTAGTTTCCCAATTAATACAATTGTGGAGGATGGAGCAGGGCATGATGCTGTGAACATCTACTTGTACTCTAGTTATTTTAGTAGAAGTGAGGGAAGAAAATGCTATCTTGGAAGATGATGTAAGCAGCACCAGTATATACACCCATTTGTTTTCAACTAATTCAATTATTCATTAAGAATTTGCTAAACGCTAACCATATAAACAATACTGAACCAGGAGTTGAGGATCTTCCCCCCATAAAAGAAAGCCAAAGTCCAAACATCAAAACAAAACAAACAAAAATAATCTATGTTGGGAGATACTTCGAAAATAAAAATATTCTAGACTGCACTTATGTGACTGAATCCATGATCAATGGTGAGTAGATGTTGTCCAGTGGTTGGGTCTCGACTTCTTAGAGTTTTCAAGGTGTATTGGATGCTGGTAACTACTGCCTCCTCTAAGCTACATTTTATGCAGACACCCAGACTCAGTAGAGAACATCTAAGCAAAAAACATCACTTCGGAGACTTTTCATTCTGTTGAAGTTTTGACCTGGCAGTGTTACTTCCTTTCTCTGATATTGGGAAGAGAGCACAGGACTTCAGTTTGAATCCTGCCTCTATCTTTCATAGCTCTGTGGTTGGCTACAACCATAATATTGCCAAGGCAGAGACACTGAGGATCCAGTTATTAATATTTTCCTGGACTGAATCTGGAGGACCCTAAGAGAATCTAATGAAAATAGTCTGTCCTTCATAAAGTATGAAAGTCTGTACAGATGTTAGGTATTGTTTCTATTATTCTTTTATTATTCTTAATCCAGTCAAATAATCAACTTGTAAGGCATTTTCTTAAATATGTTCCATTTATTTTGTCCTTTAATCTTTATAACAACCCTGTGTTAGATAGTATAATTGTTCCATTTTATAGATGAGAAAAACTGAGGCTTCTAGAATTTAAATAATGGGTTTAAGTAAAACATGTACAAATTTTGACTGTGTTAGGTCTGTGCCATGTTCAGTAACTTTGGAATTTTTTTATTCGACTAATATTAAGCACCTTGTAGGTGCTTAATATTCATCATACCAGAAATGGTACAGGGGAGATCAGATGGTCTATATATTGTTTCAAGTTCTGTGCGTGCAGTAGTTAACAAAATGTACTAAAATTTCTGTCCTTGTGGAATTTTAAATCCTAGAGGGGAAGAGAGACAATAAACATAATAAATATCTATGCTATACAGAATGTTAGAAGGAAAAATAGAATAGGATAAGGAGTAATTGGGAGTGTGGGGAGAGGGTATGAGATAATTTTAAATAGGCAGGACGGAGTTGCCTGTCAAGATGGTGGCTGTTGAGCAAAGATTTGAAAGAGATGAGGTAATGAATCATATGGCTATTGAAGAGAAGAAGGTTCTGATTAGAGGGGACAGATAGCGCAAAGGTTCTGAGGTGTGAATATGTTGGACATGTTTGAGGAACAATGTGTCCAGTGGAACTGGAGTAAAGTGAGCAAGGAGGAGGGTAAGAAATTGGCCAGGGAGATCAGATTGTATAGGGCGTGCACACCACTGCCGAGGCTCTGGCTTGCACCCTTCATAGAATGGGAGAAAGGGAAGAATTTAGAAGAGAGACATGATCTGATGTATATTTTGAAAGGATTGCTTTGGCCATTTTGTTGAAAGTACACTGTAGGGGTTAAAGGTAGAAGCAGGGAAATCAAAAACTGCTCATTTCTGGTACAGAACGAAGTGAATTAGAACGTGCTTCCAAATCTCATTTGCTGTACATTAAACTCAGTTAGTTCATTTTCCATATAGCAAAATGAGTAAGCTGGGGAGGCTTGTTTGAACACCTATTTATCTTGGCCAAATACTTTCTTCTAGCATCTTGAAGTCATTTATTTGGCCATGTTGGTACTATAAGCAAAATGAGTTTTTCTATAATAGTGACATAAATCCTTAACTTCCAATAGAAGATTGGATTAAATAGGATTTGGGTGGGGGGAAGGTGGACGGGGGGTGGTATATTCCGACTACTTCTTATCAAAACCAGTGTAATTTTCAGTACAGACTGAGTAGTGATTTGAAACATCATCTATCCAGAGTCCGCCTGAGGGTAGAATATAGGATTCATAGTGGAGTATCATCAGAAACTACCCTGCAGAATTGGGATCAGAACCATGATCTTTTGAAAACAAATCATGGAAGAAGTCATGGAATCCTGACACAATGGGAATTGTGTCTCATTTTGAGTCACTACTGGTATTATCCAATCCCTAGCCTTCAGATCCATACGACTGACCCTGGATGGGGAATTTGATGCTGTTATTCTTATGGAACTGATAGAACTGGAAATCACATAAACTGTAGTAAGCTCATTTATTGATATTTGAGTAACTTTATGGACCATGCTTGGGTTAATGATAGGGCAGAAATGCCATTAAATCAGAATACTATTAGTTAATCCACTGGTGACATGCATTAGTGATACTTGAAATATTGTACAGTAGTGAGGACTTTTGTAGTTTTAGCTCATCCCCCTATTAAGATTTGTAGGTGTTTCTTACATGAACTTAATTTTCTCCCTTCACCCTCAGCGAATGACTCAGATCCCTTTAACCTACCAGGAGACACGCTTGAGAAGGCTTTCTGTTAATGGAACACGACTGCTGTGTTCTCTTTCAAAATGCAATACAGTTACTTTGGAATTACAGGTCTACTATGTGACAAAAAACATCCTCAGTTGAGATGGAGATTGCACAGTTTACTGGAAATGTGAATAATACTTCCTTTATTTACTCTAGGGTTCATGGTTGGGAGTAGAAGCAGAGCAAAGAGAGGGGACTGTTCAAGAAAGTATTGAATTAATCTGAGGTCCTTCCCCTTCATAACTGATTTATCTTTTGCTGAGAATTCATCAGTTCCATATCATGGAAGATATGCTCAGGAAATGACAGCTACCTGTTAGAAATATCTTTGGTGCTCACCCTGACAGCACGTATACTAAAACGTTGGAATGGTACAGAGGAGATCAGCATGGCCCCTATGAAAACAAATTCATGAAGCATTCCATATTTTTAGGCTAAAGTTATGGTGGTAATGATCTTGTAATAATTACATATAGCAAATCATCAAGTTGTACACCTTAAAATACGATGTTAGGTGTCAATTATATCTCAATAAAATTGGGAAAAAAGGGAAGTATTTGTGTTTGGAGGCTGGAGGGAGGGCCATAGGGTCAGATAAGCAGTCCCATCTTTTGAAACTATAGACAAGAGTTTAGCAAGAAGCTGAAAATGCAATATACTGTATTAAACACATGTGTAGGTACCTGAAATCTGGCATCCTTTTAAAACCAAGTGGTTAAGAGGGTGTAAATGTTAGTATTCCATTGCCATCCCTGCCACCACAAATCTACAGCCTACTATTTTCCTACCATACATTTCCTAATGATGCTTCTGTTGATAGAAAGCCCCAGTCATTTTTTATTAATGGATGCTGTGACTTCTTCTTACTCTCTTTCCATTGGCACAGCATTTACTGATTAAGGATGCTGGGTGAGTCAGAATATTCCTTGCATAATGATTGGTTACTTGGAATGGGTACCAGCTCTTCCTTTGTGATAAAGAACAGTGTATATAAATAAGGGTAAGAGATTTTCTTGATGCTCAAGGTCTTTGGTCTGAGTTACAGACTATAAATTTCCTGGACCACATCTAGATGCAGGACTTCCACCGAAGTCAACAGAAGTTTTAAAAAAAATTAATGGCAGGAAAATGCACTATTATTATTTATTATTATTTCTTTTTGACTGCTCTGAAGATAATTTGGCGCATAAAGTATTGAAGAAGTTTTGGGTTTTTCCAGTGACTCATTTTCATGCAAATGTTTATCACATTTCTGGGTATTGTTTTCCTCTATCATATATATTTCCATCTTCCATGGGTAAATCAACATCTTCATCCATATTGCACATTCAGCGGCTGTAAATTCAGCCTGTATTCTCATTAAATGTTACGAATATGTGATTTTCATTTATGATTTTAGTGGGTGTTTCTGAAATTTCTACAGCAGCATCTGGCCAGGAAATAGTGTCTGTGAATCAGAATTACTACACCTAATTTTATTTTTTTTCTGTATACTCATTTCTCTAGTCCTTTCCTAGCCAACAGGAGACAATATGGATTCTTTTCTATCCTAATTCTCAGATACCTCTCTCATGTATAGACCTTAGGTTTGATTTTGCTTTTCCTGTTTTGTGTGGTTCAGGGAACAATGGAAGCAAATCCTGAGTCCCTGCCCCTTCTTCCCTGCCAGCACTCACATCTAAGCCACCGCTGTGGTTTAATCAGACCTGTGCAAGCACCTTCTAAGAGGTTTTTCACTACCTTCAGCTTTAGTCCCTTCTAATCTCTTGATGCCGCTGTTAGAATGATCTTTTAAAAACACAGAGATGATTCTGCATCTCCCTGCCTAAAACCCTTCTTATTGTCCTCAGGATAAAGACCAAATTCTTGGACTTGGCTTCTGGAGCTCTTCATACTCTGGTCCTGACTTGCCTCTGAGGACGATTGTTCCGCCCTCTCTTTCCCTCTATGCTCCAACCACAGGGCTCAGCTTTCAGACCCCAACAATATCACTTTCTTCACTGCCAGACCTTTGTATGTGCTCTGCCATTTGTTTGGCCCACTGTTCTACTTCACCTGCTCCTGGATATATCCTACTCATCCTTTGGCTTAAAGTCCCCTCTTCTGATAGACCCCTCTTACTGCCATCCATGGACTCTCTATTCCCACTGGATCCTGCACTTGACCTTTCAAAACAGCCATCACTCCTGTGACTTTTTGGTGCCTATCTTCCCCAACAGATTGGTCTGATCCCAGCACCTGGCACATAAAAGGTGTTTGGGCACCTAGTGGAAATGTAATGAATGTTTGCTGACTTCACTTTAGTATTGTTCTACTACTGACCTCGATTATTCTCTTCCACTATCCTTGGATGGGCGTTTGTCTCTTTCCAAGGAAACAATGGGATGCTCTTCTTTTGAAATTGCACAAGTACTCATTGTCTTTTATCCTTCTTCTCTGGACTAGCTTCCTGAGCTAATTTTCACTCTGAGAGCCCAGTTTGCTTTGGAGTGACTGGAACATCCATGTGTGAGTGGAAGACTACTAGCCTGAGAGGAGAGGCTTGAGTTTGAATTCACCTATGACATTAATTGGGCTTTTAACTCTGGGCAAATTGTTGAATCTCTGTGGTTATTATTCCCCTAGGCCACAAAATGAGAGGAACAGACTGGATACTGAGAAGCCATTTTGTGTACTTTAGGGGAGATTTAGCCCATTTAGATAACATGATTGAAAGGTGAACAAATGGAAATTCAGCACATCTTATTACAGTGAATGCTAGATTTTGATCTAGAGAGGACTGAGGACAGGCTGTTTCTTCTAGTATGTGCCTTTTCCCCATTGCTCTGTGATTCACAGAAGCCCTGAGCAGTTGTGACTCAGAAGAGAGAGCTGATGATGGACATATATGAAACATGCTCTCACATGGATTAGTGACAAGCCAGGGTAGTATATGGCCACATGGTAGAGGTTGGGAGGGTAGGGTGGAGTGATGGGGTGATTGTTATTGTCTGCCATATAATCATAGTATCTTTCCTTATATAATAGTCACATTGCTGAAGAGTGTTTAATGCATAATTAGTGAAAAGGCATAAGATTTACAATCAGTCTAATTAAGGTATAAATTCCAGCTCCATCACCTTAGTCTGTGTGTGTTTTGTGTGTGTATGTGTGTGTGAGAGAGAGAGACAGAGAGAGAAAGAGAGAAGAGATCAATCCAAGGCAATTAATTTGATTTCTGTAAGTCTCAGTTTCCTCCTCTGTGCATTTATGACAGTAACTCTGTCATAAAGTTGTTTAAGGATTTTACAAGATAATATGACTTGTGTCCATTTAGCATGCCTTCTGTCTTGTGATAATACTTCTCTAGAGGAACTGTTCCTTTTTACTTAATGACCCTGATGTGAGGTCAATCAAGTAGTAACTGGGTGCTCTTTGGAAGCCCACTCCCAATATCCTGAAAGCAAGGGATCTGTAGATAAATTGAGCCTGAGCAATCCGAATATAGTCCTGGATCTTTGAAACTGAAGCAGAAATGAGGCTTTCTGGTGGTGATAGTGAGAAAATGCAGACTCAGAAGCTGCTGGCAGCTGGGGTGCTACCTTCTTAGAGATTCCTGATTTGCAGAAGACATGGATGTAGGTGAGGTAACTGAGAGAAAAGATCCTGGTACCATCACATCTTTCTTTCTAGCCATTCCCAATTACACTTTTCCTTTTCCTTGTCATCTGAGTCAATAAATTCACCTTTTTGCCTAAGCCAGCTCAAATTGCATGCCTTTAATTTACATATCAAAGAGTCAGGACTAATAGAGTAGCATACTGTAGATCCTGAGGGGACCTTAGTTCTTTTCTTCACACAAATATGTTCTTATTTTTTTGTTTCCTCTTAGGATAAGTCCAGGCATTATCGGTTGAAAAAATCAAGAGTTCCTATATTCCAAATTCCAAGTTTTTAATATATTAGTGATCTCTCCTTTTGCTTTCCTCCACAGATTTAGCTACTAATCTAAACAATATTTATTATACTTTGGGAGCTTTAAAATATAACAGATGTGGATATTTAAGTATACTAATGTATATTATTGCAGAGTATAAAATTGGTACAATATTTCTAGGTGGCACTTTTGTTATAAGTACCTAAAAATTTTGTTTATACTCTTTTACTCATGAACTCCATTTTTGGTACTCCATCCTGTTGAAATAAGCCTGAATATGAGCGAAGCTATATGTACAAATATATTTATTGTAGCTTAATTTATAAGGATGAAAATAAAACGATGAATGTTCAAATTTTAGAGGCTATTTAAATTCCATGTAGCCTTTTAAAGAATTTTTATAATATTTGATGACATGAGAAAACTTTGATATATTTTTTAGAAAAAATAGAGGCCATAAAATAATATATACAATATAATTCTGATCTACAGTACACACACACACACACACACACACAAGTGTGTGTGTTCAGAGTTATATAACAAAAATACCAACAATGGTTCTTCTCTAGGCAATTGCATTACTTAGTGTATGGAAAACATTGTGACTGATTCTCCAGCATTCATCCCATTATCCCCCCATACCTCCACACCATGTGCAGCAGCCAAGCAATTTGGTGACGTTGAACTTCACCTTGAGTTCCATTGGTGGTCGATCACTGTGTGAGATCAATCAGCATGAATCCATCCCTCTAGTGATGGTTATTAGGTTAGATGTGGACACATATCCAGGCATGAGCCATTTAATGAAAAGCATTATTTTGGTGTTAATGTCTAGTTCAGAGATAGGCAGATAATTTCATTGGATATAATCAGAAAAAGTTGAAAGACTTTTACGGTAGGAGATACCCAGTCTCTCTCCCTGACATGGATAAGGACACCTGGAGTTCTAGGTGATATTAGAAGAGATTTTATGATCTTAGGGGGAAGTTGGCCTTAGTGAACTATCATAGAGAGGACAGAGCAGAGGAGGCATGAGACCTTTTATGTGGTGGCATTGTTACATTTCTGAATCATAACATTAAAGTCTGCCCTAATTTTAGAATGAGCTAACATATTACCTAATTAATTAGGCTAGGTGGCATTGAGGTTTTCATTACATGAAAATAAAATAGATCAAACTTAAATTATTTTCATTTTATTTCTTCTTTTCTATTATTTTTAAAGATTTTTTTCCATGGAACACATATTACTTTTATAATTAAAGGTTCTTTATTATAAAAATTGCTATTAGCCAAAAACTGGCAAAGACCCATTAAGTCAGTGTGTATTCTTCTCTCCTTTTTCACTCTCCCCCTTCTTCTGAACCTCTTTCAATTCTCTTCCCCAAATTCCCACAAGAGCCAGAGAAGCCAAAAAAATGTCAAAATTTTGTCACTCCATTAATTAGGAGACTTGAATTGGGTGAGGCACAACCTACATTCTGTGAAATTGATTGGCAAGTGACTGGCAGAGGTACCTTCTTGCTAATGGGGCAGTGGCAGAGATGAGATGATCACCACTGTTTATTAGCATATGGCTCATTCTAAGTCTGTGTGTGGAAACCTGGGAGGATTCAGAAACACTGGTTATCACATGCTGACCAAAGAAGCTCCAAAGCCAGGCTGTAGAACTCCCTTGCAAATGTGACAGTGTGATCAAAGGAAGCAACCTCATGAGCAATATGGATTGCTAATGCTAAAGTAAATTTAGCCTAGACTTATATTCACATCTAATGAGTTGCAGTCACATCAAATTGATTACAATTTATAAGGCATGATGCATTGGAGAGAGGGTACTTTTTGAGAGAGGTGAGCCTGTAGTAAATGGTGAGCATGGAGATGAGTAGCTCCGAATTCTATTGAGAAGGTGATTCAGAAATGGACCCGGAGAGGAACAGGGGAGCCAGTGGCGGCATCTTTAAGATATCAAGTGGACAGCTGTAATAAATCCTGCCTTGGGGAAGAAGAATGCTCCCTGGCAGTCAGTCTAATGATGGCACCCCTATCTCTATTTCCCCACACCCCATTGCTCCTGGGTCCAGATTATATGCACTGTGGGGCTGCCATTAACTAGATGTGAAATCTTAGGCCAGCCACTTAACCTCTCTGTCCTTGAGTTTTTTCATCTGTAAAAGGGCTGAGAATAGGTCCAAAGTACTTCTAAGGATTCTGTGTGCTCTCCTGTTGGTCCATCCTCCTGCCTGTCTGCACAAAGCAGCCAATGAGGGAAACCTCAGGAGCCTGTGCACTCTGCAGCACAGTGTTGATTCCCCTGCTGGTGAGGAAGGCAGCCTCCCAAAGTGGTGCTCTCAGGGAGGCAGGGGGCTTTTGAAGTTGATGCTGCTCTCCTTGCAGCTGCTCTGCAGAGGGGAAGAAACCTGGATTTTAAAGAAGCAAATGGTCTTTTTTTTTTTTTTAAACAAAATTAACTCACAGCTGCAAGCAGCACAATGAAAGCACATTTTAAAATAATCAGATGCTTTTGGGGCCTCCTTCTGCTGCCAGAACAACTTCAGTCCGAGCTGTTGCAGACTGCCTGTCAAGGCTGCAGCCTCAGGCACCAACTGTCCAGGGGTGAAATGGGGCCTAAAGCTGTTGATGTCAGAAAAGAGGCTGAAAGTTTTATGATCTTGGGGACCCTAAAGGCCTCAGCTGTTTGTTTGTTGTTCTAATTAGGATGCATTATATATATATTTGAAAGGCATCTGACAGCTAATAGGTTGTTTTTAAAGGGTCATTTCATTAAACACTTTTAAAAAATGTTTAGATATTTTTTACATTCCATTTAATCAACTAATCTTTATTTTATAACAGTAATAAAGTGTGAGCCCATGCAGTTACTGAAAGGTGCTTGAGATGACCAAGGTCTAAAGTGAAGTTAGTTTCTGAACTTCTACCTGTACTTGGTACATTGATTTTAAGATAAGGTTGCTGTGTATTTAGAGAGTTGTTTATCATATTCTACTCCACCATAATGTGTCTGCATAAGAATTTCTGCATGTTGTTTAGGCTGCTAAGTTAACCTCAGAAGAAAAAGAAGTAATGGAGTTGAATATTTGGAGAAAAGCTTAATGAGATATTTAACACGTTGAAGAGGCCAACTTTGTCTAAGAGAATTAAGATAATCATCATGAGGAGCTGAAGGCCAAGAATCCCCTTGGTAGCTAGGGCTGGGTACAGGGATTTATAGTCAGGTGACCTCAGGGCAAATTCTTTCCAGGCCATCTATTAATGGTGTGACCCTAAGCAGGGCCCTGCATCTTCTAGATTTCTTGCCTGCCCAGCAGAGATAATAATCACTACTTTATGTGATGTCTTGAGGACCAAATAGGAGTGCGTAAATATAGTGCTTATATTAAAAGTCTGGCCTGACAAATCTTTATTGAGCATTTACTATGTTTTTAATAAATGCTTCCTTTTCTTTATATTAAAGCCCAGATTTATCAGTCAAGTCTCAGAAGGATGAATGGGTTTAGCATCTTCTGAAAATTGGAAGAAGAGATGTAGGACAAATGAAAAAGCAATAGTGCGTAGAAAACAATGGGCTTTTTCACCTCAAGATTAAAAATATCACCAAGTTGAAAAATGTTTTTATATAAACTAAGGGATGCTCTATATTTAGGAGGTTTTAAAGGAAAACTAGGGAAAAATTGAAACTCATCTAATCTCTTGAGATTGTGGTTTTCAAAGTAAATCATGTGTCAGGGCCAGGAACCTGGCTGTAATTGAAAGACAATTCCTTTGTTCTTATTATAATTAGTAATGATACCATCTTATTTTGGATTTCAAAGACAGCCAGATTACTACTGTCATAATTAAAAGTATTGGCTAGAACCCATTCATGTGGTTAAGGCCTGAACCTGCCTTTCTTTAACTGGGTGGTTATAACAGCAATGATAATAATAATGTCACAGTTGTTCTAAGCTCTGTACATATAATAACTCATTAATACTCATAACAACTCTTGTGGCAGTTAATTTCTCATCCTGTATTACAAGTAAAGAAAGAAACTGAGACACAAAGAGTTTTTAAATGACTTATCCAAGATCATATAGCTTAGTGGTAGAGGCAGAATTTGGAGAAAGGCAACTGGCTCCAGAGTCTAGGCTTAACCCACTTATTAGAAGATCATTTTTTTAAAACTATGCATTACGTGTCACAAGCTATCTTGAATCATGATAAGTCATAGTAAATACTTAAAATCTGGATTATATATTTATAGTTTGGAACAAACATATTCCTTAATGTTTGTGGTGGTATTAGCAATTGGTATCTAGAGAAGGTACATTTAGGAATGTACCAATTCTTCTATTATGCATATGGGTGTATATGCACAATATTTTTTATTGTGATATTGCTGTTTGGTTTCTTTGTAAGTTGGAGAAAAGTCTATCATGTCACAGGGTGTCAGCCACTCATAAGTCAAAAACTCTCATTCACAAATATATCTGTTACATTGTGAGTACAGTACAAGATGCAATTTCAAGAGACTAACAGGAATTTCCCTTTGACAAACCTTTATTCCTTTTTTTTAAAATAAATTTATTTTTTGTTGGTGTTCAATTTGCCAACATACAGAATAACAAACACCCAGTGCTCATCCCATCAAGTGCCCCCCTCAGTGCCCGTCACCCCCACCCCCTGCCCACCTCCCCTTCCACCACCCCTAGTTCTTTTCCCAGAGTTACAAGTCTCTCATGTTCTGTCTCCCTTTCTGATATTTCCCACTCATTTTTTCTCCTTTCCCCTTTATTCCCTTTCACTATTTTTTTATATTCCCCAAGTGAATGAGACCATATAATGTTTGTCCTTCTCTGATTGACTTATTTCACTTAGCATAATACCCTCCAGTTCCATCCACGTGAATGGAACAAACCTTTATTCCTGTCTTTAGAAACTTAAGGGCTAATGAGTCATGTCACCTAA
This sequence comes from Vulpes lagopus, assembly GCF_018345385.1. Lineage (NCBI taxonomy): Eukaryota > Metazoa > Chordata > Mammalia > Carnivora > Canidae > Vulpes > Vulpes lagopus. The sequence continues at coordinate 149,037,359 of NC_054826.1, forward strand.
AAACTGAAAGAACAAAGAAAATGAAAATTGCGGAATACATGCCTATGTATACTGTAAATAAAATCGAATAAACTATTCTGTTTCTAAATACCTCTCAAATCCATTTCCTCTACCCAGTCCTAGCCCTTTACTTCCCTGATCCTAACTCTGATCCTTATCACTTGCTCATACTGTGTAGCAATAGCCTCCTATTTGGTTATTCTTCTTTTAATATTTTCCATTTTACATAATATTTCCAGGTGATCCTGATGAAACAGAATAATTACCCAATTGCTGTTGCTGAGAACCTTCCCCTGACTCTACCTCCACATAATAAAGCTTGAACTCTTTAGAATGACATATAAGGCCCTGTATAAAATCCTCTGACTAGTTTTCTAACCCTTTCTTTCCAGATACACTGTGCCCTTCATGCTTTACTCTTTCAAGCATGTGGAATGCCTTTTCTGCTCTTGTCTGCAGGGAGAAATCCAGTGAATGCTTTCAGACTGAATTGAACCATCACCTCATTGGAGGATCCTCCATTGACCACTTCTTTACTTGTCTCTTACTCAGAAATAATTTTCTCACCTCTGTGCTTCCATTGCACTTTATACAAACCTTTGTTATGGTCTTTCTGATGGTGTTTTATAATTCTTTGACTACATCTCGATCTTCCACTGGAGGAAGGGCTCTGTAATGTTAAGGATTGTATCCTCATGCTCTATCTGCAGTATCTAATGCAATTTCTGACACAGAAAGTGTATTCAATAAATGATTGTGATTGAGGGATGAATGGATCAATGGATGATGGAGCGAATTATATTGCTCAAATAGAGAATTTCGGAAATTTTCTCTAAGAGTCTTTAATGAACTCACTTAAATATCTGTTTAAATGAAATAGAACACATGTCATGGACTAGTTGGCACAAAGTCTGGGTCTGGTCCAAGACTATCCCAATTTGGTCCAGTGGCCTTGGACAGATCACGTAACCTGTCAGTGCCCCACAGTCTTCATCTGGAAGATAAGGATGCATGTATATAAACTCTCCAAGGTTGCCATTAGGATTGAATAAACATAATTCAGGGTCAAAATACTTTTGAAAAATATAGATAAGGCGTTTCAGCAAAGCTTCTAATGACCAGACCTTATGTCTAATTCTGTGTTCAGGAGGCATAACATATATGTTTCTGTGCTCTTTATCATCTCACGGTCATCTGCTTGTCCCTTTAATTGCTCTGGGTCATTGAAGATGCTCTAGAAAGTTACTTTTACCAGGTCAGTATGCTCATAAGCAGAATCTATAATTGCAAAGAGATTCTTAGAAAATATAGTACACATTCAGTACGAAAAGAGCATGCCTATATTAGACCATCAAAAGTCAAAGGCATAATTTGAAATGATGAACGTATCCATTTTAAGTTACACATTACTTTGCATAGTTAATATCACTGTAATTAGTCATAGTTCCTATAATTTATTGAAAAAGATGCTCATCCCCTCCAGTGTACTACAGTGATGAATGTTGGGAGAGCAACTTTGGAAGCTGGAATCAAGAAAATGAGTAACAGTTGGAGAATTAGTATGTAAATCAATAATACCCTTTCTTCTTCATCTTGAAACCAGGGTTTTCATGGTACACGACAAAATCAGAGAGCTCCCACAAGTTAGAGCTGTCACTGCACCCCTCAGAACTAGGCAGGCTGCTTCAACTGTAGGAAATGTTTAAAATCCTCTCAAACATTTGAGTAAATCTCTAGTAAATATTTAAACTCTGTATAACTAGTCACAAATAAATTAAGCTGATTTTATGCAGTCTCTCTAATTAGAAGGGCACAGCATTTGTTGAAACGTGATTAGTATTATTCATTAAGCAAAAAATTCTCATTTGTATCTTATTATCACTATTCTGCATAAACCAACACAATTTGTCATGAACTCCCTCATTTGCTGTATCCTCAAAAAGCAGATTATGCTTATTTTTCATTTGGACAGTGGAAAATCAAGCCAGGTGTTTGGCAGCACCAGAGTGTTCAGGTGTAACTGTGCCAGTGATGGAACATTACGAGCAGCGTGGATGAAGAATGAGGCATGGAGAATCTTGGGACTGAGGTGCCTTGAGGCCCATCCCTTCTGAGTGCCCCTGCTGATGAGACAGGTGTTGCACAGGGCTGCTGGGAGGGGAGAGGGAAACAGAAAAGAAACTTTTTTGTCATGTCAGATCTTTTCCCTTCCGTCAGAATCTGAAAATGCTTGCTTGAATTCCTGCAGCGTTCAAGCCATGGGCATGTGTGGTATAAAAGCACTAACAGCCGTATCTTTGTTTAAAATATTTCCAAAGCATAAAAATTCAGCTCCATGATTTGTCTAGAACTGTCTGTCTGTCTAGACACATAAGCGCTGTACATATTTAGCTTTTTAGGCTTCTAGATATTAACAAGTAAGACAAAGACTATATTGTATTAACTGGACCAAAGGGGACTGAGGGCTGCTTTTCCTCCTCTGCGATCTGTTCGTTTTGTCTTTAGAATCTTCTTTGTTCTCTGGCTCAGGTGAGAGGCTCCATTAGGGCTTGTGATTGCAGCTCCTTTATGATTCTGACAGAAATAGGGGTGTGAATGCAGTAAGGTCTATAAAATAGTGGTGTGATGATAGGAAATTATTTTTTAAGGTAGTAGTGGGCCTAAATATGCTATTTCAAATCCTGTCTGTTCTTTGGGAACTTGAGAGCTATGACGAACTGGGTGCTGTTTGGTCTGTATATCAGTTTCTCCCTTTTTGTGTCTCTATTCCTTGTTGTTCCTTCACTAATCCTCTCTTGTTTTTGTAAATACTTTGCCTTTCCCAGGCCTTACTCCCTACTACTCCTGATGTGCTTGATTTCCTTAGAGACCAGTCACATGGAATAGGATAGGGAAAATATCTTGAAAGATATCATTGGAGAGAATGTGTACATAAAAACATACACAGCAAAGGGGTGACAGATGATTGTGGTCTTCAAATGTCTACAGGGTACTTGACTGTGGAGTGACTGCAAAAGCCACTCTAAAGCAAACGGGGAAGAAACAGAGAGGCAAATTATGGCTCTGCTTGAGGAAGCACTCTGTAATAGAGGTGTCCAGATATGGACTAGGCTGGTCTGTGAGGTGGTGAGCTCCTTAACACCAGAAAGAGTAACCAAGTTGCTTTCCATTACAACTTTTGATGTTTTCCTTTATTGGAAAGGTTATGCTCAGTGGCTTCCATCAAGAAAAGTGGGAGAATCTCCATGGTGAAAGAATTTCAAAATATTAAGGAATCTCAAGTTCTTGTTCTTATGCTCCTCACGTTTCCTGGAACCTGCAAAAACAGTTGACCTGCTACCACATGTTACCTGGCAAATATTCTGTTAACACTTGGAGTGGCTGGTCAATGCTGAGAGACCAGTATAATGCATGGCATTTTTAACTCCAGCTTTAGGGTACTCTTGGTCAAATTTTATCCAGAAACCTAACCAGGCCTCCTGTTACCACCCTGTAGCCAATGCATAGCTACAAAGAAGTTAGTGGTCCATCCAGAAGTCATCCTCTGCTATCACAGCATTTCCTTGTCTTCCGCATGAATGAAGACTTGTCCAAACACAGATCTGGGGTATCATATTTGGATGTAAATAGTTTATCTACTTTGAAGACTTTTACAAAGTTTAAATATGTTCAAGAGTATCCCTATATGAGGTAGAATTAATTACAAATCCAAGGGATAAATATATTATCTTCCCAAGTAGGAAATTAGTTGTGAACTTAGTTTATTGGACAGATTGAATGAAAATTATGAAACTTTTATTTTAGATTTTATTTATTTATTCATGAGAGACACACAGAGAGAAGCAGAGGCATAGGCAGAGGGAGAAGCAGGCTCCCTGTGATGAGCCTGATGTGGGACTTCATCCCAGGACCCCAAGATCATGACCTGAGCCAAAGGCAGATGCTCAACCACTGAGCCATCCAGGTGCCCTGAAAATTATCAAACTTTTAAATGATGTTTCTTAAATTGTGTTCAGGGATCACCTATTATTGAAAAACAGATTCCTGGGCCCAGTCCCATATTTATTATATTAGTTTTTTATTGCTGTGTAACAAATGACCACTAACTTAGCAGTGTAAAACAATACATATTTAGTATATTCCAGTTCTGACATCCCAGGTGTGGGCCATATGGCTAGGTGTTCTTTGTTTATGGTCTAACTAGGGTAGCTTCTTACTGAAGACTCGGGGAAAAGTCCAGTTCAAATCTGATTTAGTTGTTGGCAAAATTCAGATTCATGCTGTCAGCTGAGGGCAGTTTTCTGTTGTTGGAAGCCACCCACATATTTTTCCCACCCAGCCCTTGCCATATTCAAACCAGCTAAGGCACATAGAATCCTTTCTGTACTTGGAATCTCTCTGACTTCTTTTGCCGTTATGTGTCAGATAAAACTCTCTGCTTCTGAAGCACTCATATGATTAGTGTAGGCCCAACTAGATAATCTCCACATTTTAAGGTGTGCCAGCTTGAGACTTTAATTACATCTGCAGAATCCCTTCATAGCAGTACCTCGATTAGTGCTTAATTGAATAAGCGGGGTATGGGAATTGTGGGGGGCCCATTTTTAGAATTCTGTCTACCACACCTACTAAATCAGCATCTCTTCAGGGGAGCCAATGAAATCTATCTTTTTAACGACACTCCAAGTGATTCTGATGAATAATAAACTTTGAGAACTACTGGCTTAGAAGAATAATAAGTAAAGCAGTGAACATTAGGTATTAGGTGAGTGATGTAGAAAACTGTTATAGGAATTCCAAATGAGGGACCACTGAAGACTGAAGATGCCGAGGATTACAGGGGTGCTTGTGGACAAACTGGACATGCAGAAAGGAACAGCAGGTTTTCCAGACAGGGCAGAAGGTATGAGCAGAGATTTGAACTTGGGAAAACTTGTAATTGACCTTTCAGAGAACAATTAAATTGAGTCAGGTTGGAGTGGAGAGGTATATAATTGTGATTTGGGGGAGAAGGTGTGGAGCTGAGATTATATTAACCTGTAGGACCTTGATTGCCAGGTCAAGGAGTTGAAATAGAGGGTAATCACTGAAATTTTTTAAGAATAATTATGTTTAAAAGGCAATGTAGTTTTATTCACTTTACCTCATCTACTCACTGAATTTCTCTGCAGTTGAGGGTTATATTTTGATTTACTTTTAGTAAAATAAGTGTCTTGGTTGGATTCCTATGATGGCCACACGTTTTTATTCATGGGGATGAAGAAGGAAGGAGGTTTTCAAGTTGTTAGAAATGAACTGATATTTGGAAAAGGGTAAAATAATTCAGGGTCAGACTCTGGTTGAGGGAAAGTAAGAGTGACAGTCTGAATCTCTTTCGTCGGTACCTTTCTACATTTTTTTCCCCTAAAATGTTATTTACTCATCATCCTCCAGGTATAAATGTATTCCAAAGACCCAAGATCCTTAATGGGGACTTGTGGGAGAGGGGAGTGTTATTTGTTACTACATAGTCATTAGATTTGAAAGATGAGAGTTTTGTAGCTTGGAACAGAAGGTGCACTACCTGGAGCCAGTTTCTATAACTCTGAGTTCCAGATGAAGACTGCAGATACAGGAGGGTATCATCTGACAAGCATCTTAAGCAGATGGATGACAGAGTGGGTGCATTGGAGAGTATTGTTAATTTAATGAGTCCAGATAATACTGCTTTAAAATTGAAAGAAAGCTACTGGGAAACAGCCGACAAAGCTGTTACTAGTGGGTTTCTGGCCTCTTGGTAGATCTACATGGGGAAAAGGGGAGGGGCATGTGTAGTTCTAAGTTCTGAAAAACTAAATTTGCTTCTCAGAAGAGGTAGTATAGACCTTACCTCTTGGCATTTTTGAGGATTTGATCAAATTCTCTTCTCAGGAAGGTGGGGAATCACTTTATTTTAGTGGCAATTCTAAATATTGTGTTTAAATATTGAATTACAGAAAAGGTTATCTGGACTCTTTCTTCCCCTAGGTTTAGTGAACCAAAACCCCAGAAACCTTGAGCCCATGAAGTTCATCCAATCCCATTATCTCTGAAATTCATTATTTTACTTACTCATTCAATGATCAAGAATAGCTGTATCATGCTAGAGGTTCTAGAACTGTAAAGATGATTCAAATACATCCCTGTCTCATGGAGCTCATGCTCTACTTTAGGAAATAAACAACAAAGCAGGGTTCTACTATAAGCTGGGCCTGCACTATTGCCCCAGCAGCAATGAGACATGAACAGATGGTAAGAGTAGGGGCTTGTCACTACTTGTCTCCTTCACCAGCAGAAAGTTGAGGCTTCACCTCCACCTGAAATCAATGAAACTGAACAAAGTAGAGTGAGTTGGTACTAGTCACCCCCAAGCTTTTGTCCTCCTTATAACAGTAGGTGGAGTGGGGAACCCAACTGAGCTTATACCCCCAACTTGGAGGGGATGAGGTGGTGCAAGTCAGTGCTCTACTTTAAGCAGAAAGGTCTCTTGGAGGCTGAAGAGGGAGCTAAACTTCCACTCTACCCATTTCCAATGAGGCAGTATGAATCAGTGCTCCATCTTTGTCTGGGTAATGTCAGCAGGATCCAGTGGGATGCTATACACACTCACCTAGCACTCATACTATACTTCAGTAGGGGGACTGTCTATAAAACAGAGGATCAAATAGGATCGAGAACCCACCAATACTAATATCCAAAATATCTGGATACAGTAAAAAAAAATAATCACTCATCAGGAACCACAAAAATCACAACTTGAAATGATAATCAAGAGACACCAACACCAAGATGAATCAGAGGTTGGAATTGTCTGACAAGAATTCCAAAGCAGGGACGCCTGGGTGGCTCAGTGTTTAAGTGCCTGCCTTCAGCTCAGGGTGTGATCCTGGAGTCCCGGGATTTAGTCCCACATCAGGCTCCCTGCATGGAGCCTGCTTCTCCCTCTGCCTATGTCTCTGCCTCTCTCTCTCTCTGCCTCTCATTAATAAATAAATAAAATTGTAAAAAAAAAATTCCAAAGCAGCCATTGTAAAAATATTTCAATAGCAATGACAAATTCTATTGAATCAAATGAAAAACAGGAAAATCTTAGCAAAGAAATAGAAGTTAAAAAAATATCCAAATGGAAATATATAACTGAAAATTTTTGAAAGCAAAATAAAATACTGGGTGGGCTCAGTGGTAGAGAACAGATAAAAAAGGATAGAATAAAAAAGGATAGAATCAATGGATTTGAGGACAGATCAATAAAATCTACACAACTTAAATAACAGAAAAAATAGACATAAAGAAGGAGAGAGAGAGAAGAAAAGAAACAGAAAGAAAATATTTGAAGAAATAATGTCTGAAAATTTCCTAAATTTGATGAATGACCTGTATCTACATATTTGACAATCTAAGCAAAACCTAAGTGGGATAAAGCCAAAGAAATTTATGTGAAGATACATTAAAATTAAACTTCGAAAATTGAATACAAAGAAAAAACATTGAAAGCAGCTACAGATAAATGAAACATTATTTATCAGTGGAATTGAGCATCAGTTTGAATTCAACATTGAATGAAGTGATAGTGAATTTCTCATCTGAAACACAGAAGGCCAGGAAAAGGTGGCACAGAATTTCTGAAGAGCTGAAAGAAAAGAATAGTCAACCTAGAATTTTATATCCAGCAGAAATATCCTTTAGGGATGAAGACAAAAATCAACAGTCTCCAATGAAACCTGAACAGAAAGGAAATGAAAATAGGAGGCTTGGAACTTAAGAAAGGAAAAAAACATCAGAAAATATAAAAATCAGGGTAAATAGACTGTTATCATGGATTTCTTAAATTACATGTGATGGTTGAAGCCAAAACAAGTACACCTTCTGATTTTTATATAGAAGAAATTCTTAAGAACATCATATTTTAAAAATAGGTAAGGTAGTCTAAATAGAAATAAGTTTTCTGTACTTCCCTTGAAGTGATAAAACATGGGGACTGGTAAACTGTAATAAGTTTCAGACTGGAATGGGAAAAATATGTTTTTCTGAAACTTAGAAATCTACTCATCAACCAGAACACCTTCAGTAGACTGTACATGGGTGAGAAATCCAAATTTTTTGTGTTCACATATATAGAGTCATGCTGGTACTTACTGGATTGCCTTGGATCAAAGAGATCTTCTTTGGCAATGGAAATTGGAGGTGGGAGCAGAAGAAATAAGGCTTGAAGAAAGTGGATGAGTTCCAATACTTGAATTCCTTCCTAAATTCCACAACAAACAGACTTCTAGCTCAAGTCAGAACTTATTTAAAGAAGACTGTCTGTCTTTCCCCACATTTTTTTTTTTTACCTCTGATTTGCAGCAATATCCCTGAGCAATTGAAATTGAACTATAGTGTGGGCTCAGCACCACTAGCAGGCAAAAGTAGGAGGTAATTTTGCTGCCATTGGCCTAATGTCCAGTTTCTCATTTATAAATCATAAGTAAATACATTTGTAATATGTGGAATCCTTCCATATTACTCTGACATATTGTATAATCACATAATCTCCATGAAGGAGTAGCCAAGATCCTAAATCCAGCCCAGGCATCCATTGGAACCTCAGGACTTGTGTGCAGTTTAAACCAAAGTGTCACTTTGAGCAACAAGTTTTAACTTAGGCCTTAGCACTAATGCCTGTTTTGGCCTGAACTTGTGAATTGAGCCAGACTACACCTAAGCTTTGAGAACTGCCTTTACAATTCTAACTTGAAATCCCTTTCCTCAAGCCCCAGCTAATAATGTCCACAGGAACTTATCACTTTTAGGGTGAGACAAAGATACAGAAGGCAGCCCTTCTAGGTTTGTGCAGAGCTGACTAGAGCAGTGTTTCCACTTCCCTATGCTTCCCTGATCTTGCTGGGCTTTGCAGTTAGAGTCAACAAAGGAACAGCATTGGAAGAAGGTAGAAAAAAGTAATGTGACCATACAGATAGGAACTCTGGAACATGGCAGAGGAGTAGGGATAGCTCTTCATCTTTTGGCTGCACATATCTGAAGTTCCTTAGTTATCATGGCCCATCTATGCATCTAGGAGGATTTCATTATGTCCTTGGATTTTCCTTCTTGAAGAGTTGGAAGGAGGGGTGAAAGACTTGAAACTCTTCTACATTGGTGGTTTTCAAACTTCAGTGGAGCACTGTGCTAGATATTCTGCTTGGAGTCAGTAAGATTGACATTTCTTCAAGGAAAACTTACATAAATAAAACAAACAAGAAGCTGCTCTTTGACATGGGAAATAGGGGTCCCATATTCTATATGCACTGTTAATCAGTGTTCTTCTCGGGGCTCCTTTAAGGCACCTTCTTAGACCACAAGGGCTTCACATGGTACAACTGGAAACCACTAAGTTAGGGTGAAGGCAACATGGGAAACACAAAAGCCCAGACTTTTACCTTCTCATCCACTGAACACTACAGGCTCCCCTTCTAGAGGTCTACCCAGGATACCAGCCAATTACCCTGTAGCTCTTATCTTCTGGTAAGGACTGGTTCTACCTCCCTTTCTGTCAATCAGCTGTTGATTGACAGAAAGGGAGCTTGAGTGTATACAGCTATTAACTCACCTGACTTAGGAGAATCGCTTATGTTATATTACTGCTGCTGTGCTCACCATCCTTGGGTCTGAGTTGGTATATTGGACTCTTTTTAGTTTTTAGTAGTAACAGTCACTGGTCAGTTTCTACAGATCCTTATCTAGCAGAGACTTGTTTTATTCTCTCCTTTGAATGGTCCAGGCATGCCTTGTGTGTTTGAGCCAACCTATGTTATGATAGACCATTCTTCTATGGGTATCTCTCGGCTAGCAATTTATTTATAATATTGGGGCAGAACTTATATCCCAATGGTCCTCACTCTGCTCCTTGAAAATATTATAGAATAGGGTTAATTTCTATCTCACATGACAAAAGTCAGGTCTTTGAGTTTCTGAAGACAGACCTAATGTCTTCGCTGAGCCTTCTCTTTTTGTATTGTGTATTTTCAGGATACATTTATTTGATTTTTAATACTTAATAATAAAATTTGTTTATATGATCACCTGCAGAAATTATATTTTCTTTGTCTTAAAAACAACAACAGCACCTTCAAGAGTTAGGACTTCTATAAGTAGTTCTATGGGAACTTCAGAGTAAGATGGATTTTCTTTGTGCCATTATTTTCTACTTTATTTGGCTGCTATTATGGATCTGGAGCAGAAATGGATCAAGAGATATATCTGATTCTTGAGGGTTTTGATAAAGTATATCTGTGGAAGGGGAAGGATCAGATGGTAGTGACCTACACATTATCTTGGCTGATACTTCTGCCCACTTGACCCCACCAATGATCTGTGCTATTGGTTACTGGGCTCCTTTCCCAGGCTCTGGAAGTATCAGGTATTAATGTTTATTTATCCATATTCTCCTTGTAAATGCATATCCTTTCAAATGAAATAGACTTTTTGTCTCTCCAATGCGCAGTGCAGTGGATAATACAAAGTAGACATTCAATAAATAGTTGGTGATTGAATAAGTAAATCAAATAAGGATTAGATTCTTTCTTCTTCTCCTCTTTTCTCTCTTTCTTTGTCTCTGTCTATATGTCTGTCTGTCTCTAACACACATACTGCTACCTAGGAGGGTCCAATCATACACTAAGTCCATGCACTAAACTTTCCCCTCACCAGCTCAGGGTTTTAGCATTGTGTCACCCTAGCTTCAGGTTTCCTTTGACCATTGATGCTGTTTGCAGGATCTGAACTTTCCTATCATTCTAAGTGGCCAAGTCTGTTTATTCTATATGCAATAATTGATTTCTGTCTTGTGCCTCGCACCCCCTATCTGACTCATAGTGCCCCTGCAAATTCTGATTAGGAGTACTCTGGGCCTGGATCCCTGCTATCTACAGTTGGATCTCCCTAGTCCTAACTGCTTGAGCCTCAGTTCAATGCCTCATTTTTCCTTTCTTCCTTGTATGCTTACTCTATTGCTGAGAAAACAGTAATGAATAAAATACTAGTCATTGCTTAAGAAGCATAAAGTCTAATGGAACCCCATTATCCTATGAAAACCTTCATCTGTTGTCTGCTGGGACCTCTTAAGAGTTCACCTGGCTCCCACTGAGTCTATCTGTTCCCTGGGTCCTAGCCCCATCCTGTTTCCCCTTACCACCACCTCACTGCTGCTTCTTAGTTCCTGTATTTGACTCTTATGGATCCACTTTTGAATCCTGTACTTATTGAAGTCAGCAGCATGCTTCATGGCTGCCCATCACCCTATGAGGGCATGGCATCATCATGCCTCATGGAATTGATATGTTCCCTACAAGCATGCATGCATGCACACACACATATGTTTATAATATCTTCTCTATTTTACTCCGACGGAAAAAAGGATTTTCATATAACAGTTATATTTTTGATTCTAAGACTTCCTGTTATATGCTCCCAAACTTTTATACTTGCATGGATTAAGTTATGGGAACTCTGATAGGATTTCCTGGAATACATGATGACAACTGCCTGTGTACCAAGCTCACCTCACTGGGTCTATATCTGAATATGAATAGTGGGTGGTAACAAGGACACTTTTTTCCCCCTTTTTTCCTAATTCCATATTATCACATTGAATGTATCAGGGTACATATTCATTGCCTTAGCCTCCTGGGTTGGGTTGCTGTGCTCATGCATAATCAGATAAGGAGAAATGGGCCCCATCCTCATTTAGAAACTCAATGCACCTGGAACAAAGAACTTCTGATGCTGCTTACCATCTGCTGGGGGAAGAGAAGGCCTCCCACTGCCCCATTTGCCGCACTTAAATTGAAGGGTGCATTCCCAGCAGGTGGTTGAGAGTGTAGATCCACAGCCTGGTGTGGATTTCACCCTCAAATGCCCCAGATGAAGTTGTGTGGGAGTTCTTTGACTTCCCACATTTGGGAGCAGAGTGAAATTGAATTTCTGAGTAGGAGTACTGGTAAAGAAGAGTCAATGTTCTGTAAACCATAGACTAAAAGACAGAGACAAGAAGACAGATAATAAGTATATGTTTTATTTAATAATGTTCTCAGTAGTTTCAGTCATTTTTCTGTAATTTTCATGATGAATGCAAGCGATACTTTTCTGCATATCCTTAGTGTTGAGAAAACAGGCTAGGGAAATAATTTTTTAGTCAAATATGAAACTGTACATGATTCTAATACCTTGGAGGAGATTTCCTTCTACTTTCCATTGTTCTGTAAATGAAAAGTAAATTATGCTTTGTTAAAAAACTTTCCATTGAATAGTTTTATAGCAAATGTTTCATTCACTTCAATAAATAAATGTACAATATTTTTTGAAAATTGAGACTCAGGCTTTGTAAAATTTAACAACTCCACCAAATTAGTCTCTCTGGTTCTTGTTCTGCAATAGAAAATTATACTTTTTAACTTTTAGTTAAGTAGCATTTAAATAAAATGTTGAATTCATTTCCAAGCCTTTGTGAAGCATTAGACCTGAGATGCACAAAGGTAGTTAATGTTAGAAAGCGAAAGAATTTTTCATGATTATGCTCTATCTTAATGAGAGATGCCATCTTAATGAGAGGTAGTATGGTTGAGTGACTAGAACACTGCTTTTGAAATTAGGCTTCTGGAGGCCTCCTCATAGGATTTCCAGTGCATCACTCTGTGGCTCTTTACTGATGCCTTAACCTCTCTGGGTATTTGGTTTCTCTTCTATAAAATGGAAATAATAAATGCTGGTGTCCACAAAACTCTCAGGGATCTTCGAATAAGAGGAGCTTTTTACATGCAAATGATACAGGAAATCATGGTGGACCTACGTAAAACCTACAAGGGGCATTCAGCAGATTTCATTTGTGACCACTAATCCAAGTCAGAATTATTTTAGATCATGGGTTAATTTCATTGTTCTATGTTTGTGATATTGTTATTTTGACTGATTTTAGGAAATGGGCATGAGAGAGGAAAGGAAGAAGGAAGAACTGAATGTTTTGAAACAATTATTTTTGCTTCTAAATGTACGACTGCATTTTAGTCAAAGCAATAAATAGAACACATGCATTACCCTACATGATATGTTATGAGAGGTCTAGAATCTTCATAAAACCTCAAGTCTGGCTTTATGCTTAGACAAAAAAAATGGGGGGAGAGATTATAGTTGCTACTTCATATCCTTTTTGGCACTTTGTAAACACAAGGTAAGTTACTCTATACTCTTGATTCTTACATAGCAACAAAGAAAGGAGGAGGGAGGTGTTAGCTTAAAAGCTATGCCCACTCAAAATTTTACTATAATGGTTGGTTAACCGTGGCCAGTCAGCCAGTTGGGGTAAGGCTGGAACCTAGCACTGATCTCACCCACAGGTACGATAGTTGCAGGAGTCAAAAGCCTTCTGGGGGATATGGCTATGTCAGGAAAATAGTCTGTTATGATGGCTGGGGGAGGTGGAGGAGACAGTTGATAGTCATGGGGAATCTGGAATATTGATTTTTGGGAGGATAGTCAGTGAAGAAGGGAGGGGTCAGCATCAATGAGAATTAAAAGTAGACAGGCAAGCCTAGTGCTGGGTTTTGGAATTAGACCTTGAGCTTCGTGAGAATAGATACTGAAATCATAGGAGCCTAGGGCCAAATTCTTGTTCTGTCATGTACTTGAGGGGATCCCTGGGTGGCGCAGCGGTTTGGCGCTTGTCTTTGGCCCAGGGCGCGATCCTGGAGACCCGGGATCGAATCCCACATCAGGCTCCCGGTGCATGGAGCCTGCTTCTCCCTCTGCCTATGTCTCTGCCTCTCTCTCTCTCTCTGTGACTATCATAAATAAATAAAAATTAAAAAAAAAATTTATCGTGTACTTGAGAGCATGATTTGGGGAAGATATGTTACCTCTCAGATTCTCAGTTTCTGCTTCTGTAAAATGAGTTGAATAATACTTTGTTAACTTACTGTGAGGATTTGAACAAATAATGTTTGTAAAGAACTAGTAGTTTCTGACACTTATTAGTATTAGGGGGTAGTTGTGGCTCCAGCCCAGGAATATTGATAACCAGTTCCTTTTATGTATTGTCAGAATTGATTTGGAGAACAAAAGTGGGTGGAACAGTGATAGTCTAAGCCCGGAGGTGGGTTCAAGACCCCAACTATGGGGAATATTACTGAGCCTGGGAACCAGACTGAGGCTGAGTATATAAACTTTGTTGTGACTATATGGACAGTTTTACCTTTATCTCAAAGATGGGTTCATGTCTTAGTCATCTTTGTGTCTCCTGTACCTAGAATAAGGTCCTGGCACAATATATAAATAATTATAAAATAAAACCAACTGGAACAACAATATGGTATCTTAAGTAGGGTTGTAGAGCTTCCAAAAAAGTTAGAGCATGGAGAGCTCCGGCATTCATTTTGTTCTTACAGAGAAATGGCTTAATCACTCAGTCCTTCTCTCTGACACATAGCTCCATGTTGATTTTGTATATTATGAGGCTATGGGATTAAGAAATTATCTCCAGAGTATCATGCAAATATTTGGGGACATCAGGTGGGGTCTTATGATATATGCCTATCTGGGCATAGTGGGAATATTAGCTTGTAGACAATAAATCATTCCAGAAGAAGAACGGATGATCCAAATTCTATTGTATAGCTGCATCTCCCTAGAAAGATAGTGTACTTTATATTTCTCTAAATTTAGAAACAAAATTATTCATGTAGTTAGAGCCTCCTGGGTGGCTCAGCTGGTTAAGGGTCTGCCTTCAGCTCAGGTCATGATCCCATGGTCCTAGGATCAAGTCCTGCATGGGGCTCCCTGCTCAACAGTGAGTCTGTTTCTCCCTCTCCCTCTGCCCCTCTACCCACTTGTTCTTGCTCCTGCTCTCTTTCTCTCTCAAATAAATAAATAAAATCTTTAAGAAGTTATTCATATGGTTATATGATTTTTTCTCAGCACCCTTTAGTGCCATTTCATATATGTGATATACTTTATTCATTGGCCCAATTTTGTCATAGAGATAACAGGAGATATCAAAAGCATGTGCACAGGATGTAGTTTGTAAGGAGTTTAGGAAGTCTTCTGTTGGGCTCAGACACAGTATGTTTGCAACCCATGTACTTCTTTGAGTCTCAGCCCAAACATATCAAGTTGTTTAAGGAAAATTGCCATTCCTGATTAAAGCCAAATAAAAAGAAATCATTAGGTGTTGGGTGGCTTTGGATGAAGGTATAAATCTCTTGTGAATTCCTAGTCATAAGGGCATATGCTGACATTTTATTTTATTTTATTTTATTTTATTTTATTTTATTTTATTTTATTTTATTTTATTTTATTTTATATTTTATTTCGGGGTGCCCAGAACTTAGATCAATCGGTCAATCTTTATTTCTTTTTATTTTTAAAAAATATTTTATTTATCTATTTAAGAGAAAGAGAGAGAGAGATTGAGAGGGAGAGCACAGAGGGAGAGTGAGAAGGAGAAGCAAACTCCCTGTTGAGTGGAGGGCCAGATGTGGGGCTTATCATGGACCCCCAGATCATGACCTGAGCTGAAGGCAGATGCTTAACCAGCTGAGGCACCCATGTGTCCCTAATTCAGATTTTCCTAACAGAGTTCACCAAAACTGGATTGCTTTTGAGCAAAATCCCTAAATGGACAAATGTTGCCTGGTGTGCAAATGCAATGGGGAATTTTGTTAATTAAAAATGATTTCTAGTCTTATATAGTATATTGAAAGAAAATTCACAAGCCAAATAAGGTTCTTTATTGCACTATGTCAAAAATAAGGCCACCACAGGATAGACTAGCCCCATCTTTATGGCAGATTAGTTTTCATTTATTCCTTTGAAGTTATGAAGGTCTTGGGCATAAGAGTATGCACACAAATAGAAAATATATTCCACTGACACATTCCAGGTTTAGGTAGCCAGGTATTATTGCCCTGGTTTCATAGATGGGCCCAGAGTAGTATGTGTGTTTACAGCTGCCTTGTAATCACCAGTTTTAATACATTTCAGAGACTGTGTATGCCTGAATATTCACTGACGTTAGATATCAGAACAGGAGCTCCTACAGGAACCCAGTGCTTCGGAATGAAGAGCTTATGACACATTTTATCCTGAGTGCTTTGGGTAGGCCAAGCACTTAGAAGATTCTTAGTGATGTTTATTGAACATATGGTCAGTGTTGTCCACTATGATTTTTTTGTTGCCTTTTATCGTAGTTGCTGCTGCTTGAGGAGCTTGATGGTCACAGCTATCCCCAGTCTTAGATCTGATATTAGCTTTGGTTATTTGTTAAAGACCTAACCTGTGAGAGCCTTAATTCAATGACAATTCATGATTGCCTTAACAGATAATATGAAGAAATCTAAAAGAGGCAATGCAAAGGATCATGTTAAGTTCCCCAGGAAGTAAACAGAAGTATGAAATATAGTCTATGTTTTAGAAAAGCATGCCATCCTATGGAAAGGAAAAGGAAGCACTTAAATTACAATATTTAACAATATGGTAATAAATCATGTGGCACAGGCAGTGGTAGTGGAAATCAGAGAAGGGAAGGAGAAGACAGTTTCATGGAAGAGTTTGGGCTTGACCTAGACCTATGATATCGTAGAGCTGGGATGGAGGGAAAGGCATAGCACATTGTATAGGGGTGCAAAGCTGATCTCTACCAGTTTTGATGAGGGGAACTGGCTTTATTTCTATGGAAGAACTCTAGTATCCTAGAAACATCCCAAGTTTAATGGAATAACCTGTGTGAGAATTTCCATTGAAGACTGGAAAGAGACTAGTCACTTACAGTCCTACTGTTAGTATAGTACAGAGGACCCAAAGAGAAGCAGCTGTCGTTAAGTTCACCTGGTTTTTCATAGACAACCAGAATGCTCTTCTGTCTGCTGTGTCATCAGATTGTCCAGCCTCCTGGGTGTGTGGTTCCTTGCCTTTTAGGAGGCCTTGGTAGTCATACTAATTGACTGGTAAAATATTGATTCTAAAATTCTGATATTTCCTCTAGGACCCTGGGCTATCCAAAGGAACATCTTTCTCAGGTTTTTGATGATATATACATGAACCTAAAGAGACTCCAGCATTTCCTGCAGCATATCCAGTAGGGCCTATTCAGTTGGCTTCATTGAGCAGCAGGGATCCTTGAAATCTTGTACACTATGTAGTGTATCATGTCAGAACAACAGGCCAGAGAATCTAGTAGTTAGAATGATAACCTTACATTGATTTGAATATGTTAGACAAACACAGGTTTGACTGTCCCAAAGAACTGTAAGTTAGGTCAAAGGAATAAATAAATGTGGTAACACAAATTCAAATCAGTTATCTGTGCAGCTGTTTATATAGAGAGATTACATTTGGGTTCTATTACAGAGCTAACTCAAACTAAGATTTTTCTTTCCTCCGTATGATTTGCACATTTTCACATATTGCTTTGTAAGTATTTTATGCGTGTGTGTGCGTGCACATGCACACACATGTCTACTACTTTCTAGGTTAACCTGTAAACTCCTTGAGGGTAAAAATTACATCTTTTGAAATCACTTACAGTGCCTACCAGATGGATTTAGATTCTAGTAAGAGCATAAATGTAACCTAGTTTAATTCACAGAGAATTTGTTTTTGATTCCTCACTTTATTACATCTACCACTCAAACTCTAGTTTATCTCCTTCAAAAGCTTTCTATTTCTTCCTCATGTTTCATTTCATGCTAAGTGTATATATGTATAACCAGTCTACTTCATTTTACTTCTTTTTATTTCCTTGTGTGGGAGCCATTTTAATAGTATTTGTTTCAAGTGAAGGTCTGTTATTCAAAGTAAACACACAAAACTTGGATAGAGAAAACTATTTGAATAATATTCATACAGCAATAAAACCTTGAAAATGTAAATATAAAATATAATATCCATGGTTAGTAATGTTATTCACATACTTTACTAAGTGCTGTTGGGATAGAATATAGCTAATCTTGGAAGAATCCTCACCTATATTCCACATAAGCATCTTTCATCTCAGTAACTCAGAATTTTACTAAAGATATTATAAAACTTATTCATCATTATTCCCTTCTCACAAATGTTTAACGTCAAAATGGAAATGGGTCCATCAAACACACAATTAAGTTTATGTCCAAAACTCCATTTTTTTAAATCCTAAAATATAGATTGGGCGAATGTGAAAGCATGAGTTCTTTATGGGTAAGTGTGGAATTCTGCTCTCTCCATTCCTGCTAGCTAGCTACACAGTGCAGTTAAAGGAAGGGGTTTTATGATTCACCTTTACGATTCCAGTGGGGAAGCCATGAGGTGGTGTTTTCCTCCCAGGGAAGCTATTTTGAGCATCAAGACATTGTGAAACCATTGGATCATAGATGCTAATGAATGTGCATTTACAGGGGAAACTAGAATTCTAGGGAAAGTGTCATTCATCTTGCTAAAGATGACAAATTGGCTACTTGGAAAGTGCTATTGAGTGACAAGATGCTGTGGAAACAGCACTGAACTTAGAGTCCAAACGCTGGAATTTGGAACATGAGCTCTGAGCTGTGTTAGAGCATGTGACTGGCCATATGACTTTAGACGATAATGATTATAAGTATACCAAAAGCTATACATTATCAAGTGGTTTCTGTTTACCAGATACTTGGCGTCTGTCATTCTAGTCCTTTTTTTAAAAAACTTTTTTTAAAAATTTTTATTTATTTATGATAGTCACAGAGAGAGAGAGAGAGAGAGAGGCAGAGAGACACAGGCAGAGGGAGAAGCAGGCTCCATGCACTGGGAGCCCGATGTGGGATTCGATCCCGGGTCTCCAGGATCGCGCCCTGGGCCAAAGACAGGTGCTAAACTGCTGCGCCACCCAGGGATCCCTGTCATTCTAGTCCTTACTGTGCCATCAAGTGATACTATTACTTTTCATATTGTATAGGTGAGGAAATAGCCACGAGAGGTTCAATAACTTTCTAAATGTCACACTACCAGTACATTTGTGGAGCTGGGATTTAAATAAGGTCTAGTCCAGCCCAAAGTGTGGGCTCTTTTCAGTAGACAATGATGCCAAAGAGACATCTCCAAGCCATGATGATTTAAGTACTTACTATAAGACAGCCAATGTAAGTGCTTAACATATATTATTTCATATGATCTGCAGAAAAATACCAAAATGCCATGAGGCTAATATCATTTTACAGACTCATAAACTCCAAAATATTCTCCAATTATGTTGCCGTTTCTAAGTTATAATCCTCTTCTTTAACCTGCAGTTTCTCACATGACCTTGATAAGTTTCTGGAGTGATAGTCAAGGCTGGTATTTTTTTCTTCCATTTTGTCAATAAGGAGAAGGATGCTCAAGGTTGTCCCTTCTGGTTTTCTCCTACCTAACAGTTTTTTCTCTTCCGGGTCCCCTGGCCCCTCCCTCCTTCAGTGTTAGAGCTCCTCAAGGGCTTGTCTCCAACCCCCCTTTTCTAGTTTGCCTTTATCCACTGTATCTCCTCAAGGGAATTCATCTAGTCCCATGTTACTGAATGCATTGATGACTCCATGTTGATGAGTATTTAAATCTCTACTGTTTGACTTCCAAAATGATGACTTCTAGATCTCAACATGGATATCTCCCAAATTTAAATCTCTAGCACTTGGTGTCTAAGTTCCAGATGTCTGCTCAGCATCTCTACTTGAAGGTCTTAAAAGCAACTCAAACTGAACATGAGCAAAAACACACTGTTGTTTTTCCGAATATTTATCCAATCAGAGGCTCCCACATTCTTTCCTGACTCAGCTAAAGGCATTACCTCTACCTCATTGCTTAGGGCAAAACCTAGGAGACATCTTTTCTTCTTTCCTTTTCTTTACCTTCTGCAGCCAAGCTATCCCAACTTTTGACATCTGTGCCATTGGATTCAGACTACTTCTTATCACCCTCATCATTATGTCCTGGGGTCACATCCCCATTATCTCTTATTTTGGGAATGGCAATTGTTCCCTAATTGGTTCCTTTTAATCACTTTATCCACCTGTATAATTCATTCTACATTGAGACAAAGGTGATTTTTTTTTTGTATTTCATAAGTCAGAGCCTATAAATCTTCTACTTAAAAGCTTCCAACAACTTTCTCTTGTATTTAGACAAAAAAATACATACACCTTTTCAAGACCCAAAGGCCCCCTTTCTCTGTTCCTGCCTTCCCCGCTGACATCATTGTGTTTCACCCTTTCTGTTGTTTGTACACTCTGACCACATAGCCTTCTTGTTTTTTTCTCAAACATGCCAGCATTGTTTCTGCCTCATGGCCCTTGAACTTTTGAAATATTGTCCTCTAGACTTGTGCATGACTGGCTGTTTGTTTTCACTCATATCTCGCTTAATCATACTCTTTTGTTGACTACCTTTGTCAAGTAGGATCCCCTACTCTCATCCAGGCACTTTGTATTTTGTTGCCCTATTTCATTATGTTTGTGGGTTTGAAATTTTCTACTTGAAATTATCTTCTTTTTATTCTAAATATGTTTATTTTGCTGTCTTATTATCTGTCACCCATTGTAATGGAAATCCCCAACACAGGAACTTTTTCAGTCTTGTTCATTGTACAACTGTGTCTGATATATAGTGGGCACACACTTAATCTTTAGTAATGATCAAGTCATTGAATGGATAAGAAATAACAGGCAGTATAGGGTCAGGGTTATGAACCCAGACTTCAGATCAAGCTGACTTGGTTATGAGTTTAGACTTTGCTATATCACCTTGGAAAATGTTCTCTTTGTAAAATGGAAATATTAATAGTAATTATCTTATGGTTTGTTTTGAGGGTTAAATAATAAAAGTAAAGCACTTAATGAAGAATTTGGCACATAGCAAGGCCTCAGGAATGCTGGGCTTTCTTATTAGAAGGTATCACTAGATCTTAGGATATAAGGCAATAGGAAGAAAGATCCTTGTATCTCACCTCTTGTTGTGTTGGGTGTGGCCCTGGGATAGGCAGTGAGAAATGAGCTTGAAGAACATTAGATTTGGCAGGGAAAGTGTGCAGATCTGAAGCTGACCAATATTTCATGATGTATCGTTTGCATCTGCACAGAGCTTCCATATATAGCATGCACTGTACAACCTCAGGAGTTTCATTAATTTAGACTATGATGTAAATGGTTTTCATGAAGCTATCCAATGAATTGGCCTTATATTTCCTAATTTATTTAGTCTAAGAGGGTCAGATAAGTTTAACATTATCTGAAATTTCACAATTCTTGGTTGTCTTTTATCATTTTATGTTTAAAATGGCATGGAATCCCATTCCCATATTTTAAATCTGCATGTCCTAAATGCTGCATGCTAAAATCTCAGTAGTTTCAATTTTATTAGTTCTTTAAGAAATATGCAGTGAGTCTATTTTATGAATTAAGAGGCAGTGCATGCTGCCTGACAATAGAAGAGAATATTTGGGAAATGATGTGTCCTGGAATCTTACATGTGGAGTCATCATGACCTGTTGTGAGTGGCTCAAGAGCTGGGATGGGTCTCATTTATCCTGCTTCCTTAGTGCCCTACATTATACATGCTGATTCCAGGTGTTCAATAAATGTGCACACCTTGAGTGAACATCTAACTCACAATCTACTACTTTGTATGAGCAAGATGGGTTTGGTTCTTCCAGAGGTGGTCCTGATAGGAGACATCTCATGGTGATGGAAAGGAAAAACAGCTGCACTGGGTTGGATGCACAGAAGATAAAGTACCATTGTGACATTGATCCTAGCCTAATTTGAGACACTCTGTTACTCAACATTAGACAATATGTCCAGAGCAGTTGCAATTACATGCCAGATGTTTTTAGGCCACACATGGAGTCTGAGAGTTGTCCCAAATGGCAGAATGTCTCAACACATCATTTGAAGGTCATGAGTAGAAAGGGTCAACTCTACCCTGAACTTGTTCATAGTCTCAGGCCATTTGATTTTTCTAGCACTGGTGACATTGTATGCTCTTGCTTTATACCTTCTTAAACTTCAGGATCTGAATACTGCTCTGTGGTCTCAGCATAAATATCATTCTCCTCATTTACTTACATTATTCTTTATCTTTTTGTAGGCATAGGACATGTATGTATTATAGATCATATGAGGCATTGGACTCCTGCTCCAGGTCAGGTTCAATGAGTTAATGATGGAATTAAAAACATATATACCTGTTCTTTGACTTCTGATGGTTTTGCCTGACTTCTTTCTAGTATAGTTTTTAATCTATGAAATGTATAAATAAGCAAAATTATAAAAGGGGGTGGGTGCTTTTATCATCAGGGAAGCTCTTTGTTTTCCATGTCAACTTAGAAACCCCATTTATTCCTTTGTAGGGAGTGTATGGAATTATTTCAGAGCTCATTAATATAGTAGAGTTGATTTTGACAGTTCCTCTAAGTGACTTCTGTTCATTCTCCTCAACCCCAACAGCCCTGGTTGAGAGAGAACTTTGGCATCCAAAGGGGCTTCTTCCAGGTAAAGTAACTCTACTTTGTGTTTAGAAAAAGATCCTTTACAGAAGAGGTTAATCACACTACTTAAGGCAAATTCACAATAGTTAAAATAGATCATTAGGAATTCATTCAGGTGTGGCTTCTGTAAATTGACTTCCAAATTTGCAAGAGAAAGAAGGAATGCTTAATTCTAAGGACAAGATCTATCCAAAAATAATGTTATATTATCAGGAAGGATTATAGTCTGTCAAAAACTGTTAAAATTCAGGAAAAAAAAATCGATTCCTGTTTGAAAAACTTGGTAAAAATCTTATTCTAGAGTAAGCCTGGATGTTTATTTTCCTCAAGTCAAAAGGAATAATGCTGTTAGATTACTGTTAGATTGTATGTTCCTTGAGGGCAGAGAGCATTCTTGGTTGATGGTACGGCCCTTTTTAGTATACATACTATCTTGTACATGGAAAATGTTTAGTAGGTTGGTTTTGAGTGAAATTGGATGTTTGAACTTGGTTCTCTCTATATTCAAAGAATATACAAAGAGTAAAATTACAAAGAAAAAGGATAGCTCAGCCCTTGATGGGGCCATATGGTGTATGGAAAATAATGGGAACCTGAGATGCAAGAGACTTAGATCTAATTTGGCTCTGCCATGGACTAGTTATGTAACTTTCATTGATAACCTCTGCTAACCTTTAATGTATCTAAACTTTAAACTGAGGAAGTGAGAGCTAAGTGCCTATTTGCTCTAAAATATGATCATTTGAATATTTATTTTACTCTTATTCTAAGCCTAATTTTGACTTGTGTTGGTTACCTAGACAACGATATCAATTCATTCTTACCTTTAGACACTAAATTTTTTATCAACCAACCAACCCACCCTCCTATTTTCTCAGCCCAGGCTGACTTCTCGGATTGCATCAAGCAGATCCACACTGTCTGAATATCTGACTCTGAATATCTAGAGTTTTGAAAACTTACTTTGAGAACTTGTAAAAATAGGACAGAGTAAAGACACAAATGACTGTCCTTGCCATACCCAGTTGAAGTTTATAGTATTCTAATTACAGTGGACCTGAACCTTTGGTGAGCTGGAGTAATTAAACTATTCGGTGGGAGCAAATCATTACCCATAGGAGATGGATTTGCCCTTCTAGGATGCTGATTAGAGCTCTGAAAGAGGAAATTACTTAATAGTGCCTGGAAAAGTGAAGGGCATTTTGTTTCCAGAAAGTTGCTTGTTCATACAAAATCAGGCCAGATGCTGTTTGTTTTTTTGTGATCATTTTATAATCACTCATTTTTAATAAATAATTCAGAGGGGAGGGGAAGTGTGGTGGGAACAGTACAAGCAGAAGAGTCTGGAAAGGGGAGGCAGGGTCTGCCTTAGTTTCATTGAGAATCTCACTGGAGGGATTTCTGAATAAAAAGCACATCATGGGGTCATTCTGATGAAATCATAAAAATAACGCTCGGAGGAAACCCTGTCCTACAGTTGGAAGACAGAGGACACTGTAGTTGAAGGGGTGTTTCACATTCTCCTTATTTAAGAATAGTCACTGTTCTCAAGGGCTCCTTTTCCCACCAATCTCACTAGATCTCATTCTGCAAGGGGAGGAGACAGTTCTTGATGTGATTTGCTATCAGTAGATCTGCCATCTTTTGGAGAAGCTATAATCGTACATCAAATCAGACAGGAACTCCCAAGTTCCTTGTAGTAACACTGAGAGTGTTCATACCCTTGGACCAGGAAGTGAACATTCCACCAGCCGTACTTGGGGAAGGTATGGCCACTGGTGTGGGCTACACCTACCAACAAAGCCTGCTACTAAAAGGATTCTTTCCATTCACTAACGAAAAGCAAGAAACTATGGGATTTAAACCACGGTGATTTGTCTCTTGCAGAATATATAATGTTTGTTGATTTTTTTTTAAGATTTTTACTTATTTATTCATGAGAGACACAGAGAGAGAGAGAGTGAGAAGCAGAGACACAGGCAGAAAGAGAAGTAGGCTCCACGCAGAGAGCCTGATTCAGGATTCGATCCCGGGTCTCCAGGATCACACCCTGGGCTGAAGGCAGGCACTACACCACTGAGCCACCCAGGGATCCCCATGTTTGTTGATTTTTAAAATTAATATTACCATAGAAAATTAGGTGGTATGTTTACAGGTTGAAAAGTTGATGTCAGCTAATTAAGAACTTCAGTGGAAGGAGCCCCTTCTATTTCAAATTGGTCCTCAGATCAAGAGGAATGTGAAGTCAATGCCATGTCCAGGGTGTTCCAGGCATTGGAATCTAGGCCTACATTGGGTCAGGCATGCATCAGAAATGTGGGCAGTTCTAACTAGACTGTGCTTAGTTACCTACATACCAAGGTGAAGAACCTGGATTTGGGAATCATGTAGAATCAAGATTGATGTCTAAATCTGGCAGTAAAAAAGAATAAATAAATAAAATAAATCTGGCAGTAAAAGCATATTTTCTGCACAGTGTTGCTGTATGTAGTCAATGCATGTCAATGTTAAATATGTAAATTAGGAAGGCCTAGGCACTGGTCAGTTATAACAAATAGCAGTCATAGGTCTGGAACAGGTTCTGATGATTTCTCTGCTGGGCTGCTTATTGGCTGTATTATATTGGTAATTCACGGGGAGTTGCTGGGGCAGGGGCCAGACAGTGAAGGAGCCCTTGTGGGATTGGAATAACAGCTGCTTACTAACAAGAACAGGAAATTCTGAACATATGAGAACATACAGTTTGGATTGAAAGGAATTAAGTTAAAATGCTTAGTACAAAGCTTGGCACTTAGTAAGTGTTCAATTAATGACTATAATTATTAATATTACCATTACTACTATTTCTTCTCCTTCTTCTTCCCCTCTTCTCCTCTACTCCTATTGTATGATCCAAAAATAAATACAGGCCCTACCATTTAGAATGTAAAGCTTGTTTTAAATCCAAGCTTTGGATGACTCTTGAGACGAAACCTTCCAAACTTCCAAACTTTCTCATGATTCTTGCTGTCTCAGTGATTTTTCTATTTATTAAGTAGGCAAGTCCAGACAATTTAGGAAGTATCTGTATGCTAACATAACATTTGAAAAAGCAATACACAGAAATTGAAACACAAATTCATTTTTTATTCTTAAATAACTACAAATACTAATGGGATATGTTTACCTGTTGCATACCTCACAACTTTTTGGACTCTGAAATCAGATTGATTACTGCCTCCCTCATCTTTTATTCCACAGTGAATTTTGTGTGTTATATAGTTTTTTTTATCATAATGATCATTAAAAGCATACCTTTGAGAGGTGCAATGTCATTGAAAGGAATAGCAGGACTTAATGAATGTTGAAACCATGCTAGTAGTTCAAGGGATGTCTGTGAAATGTGGCTGTGTGTCCCTTGAAATTTAAAAATATCCTGGGCCCTGTGAATTTGTTGAAGTATTCCACAGTGCCTTGGCACATAGTCTGGGAACCATGGGATTAAATAGGTGGACTTTTAGGAATAATAAATATGAATAACTGGGGTCAGCTAAAGACTAATGCAGTTGCAACTCAAGGATCTCATAGACCTAAACTTCTTGTAATTATGCTTTGACTCTAGGACTCCTGAGAAAATGGTGGTTTGGGCTGACTGCCAGCAAATCGAAGCCTGCCCAAGTTTATCTAATTTGTTGATTTTGAACTTTCAAGAGAAATGAGAACACCTTGAAAGGAGAATCACTGCTCGTAACTTTTAGTCATTCTAATGGCCTTTATCTACTCACTGAAACTCAATTATGCATACAAAGAGGTACAGTGTATTGTGCTAGTTTTTCATGGAATTTATGTTTAGATTATTGTATTAACAAAATTAGCCCCCTCTCCCTCTAAAATTGGATTTTTATTATTTTTTTTTAAAGATTCTATTATTTATTTGAGAGAGAGAGATAGTGAGAGAGAGTAGAATAGGAGGGAGGGTCAGAGAGAGAGAAGCAGGCTCCTTGCTGAGCAGGGAGCCCCATACAGGGCTCAATCCCAGGACCCCGAGATCATGACCTGAGCTGGAAGTAGGTGATTAACCTACAGGGCTACCCAGGCACCCCAAAACTGGATTTTTATAGTTCTGATCCATCATTGAATTTTCTGGATTCCTTTTAGATCTGTACTTTGGGTGGGGTGTTGGTTTGTCTTCTGTTTTGGAGGAGAGAATATTGTTTCTGGTAGGATCGATGGCATCTAGAACAAGAACTTTTTGAGTAACTTTCTATTACCTTTACACTTTGATGTTGAGGAGAGGACAGGTGATTTTCCCAGGGATACTCATCAGTAGGGAGCGTAAGAGGAGTGCAAGCCAGTTGGTAGCCTATTTACAACAATGAATGTCCTAGTTGACCGTCCCTTTCTACAAAATACCTGCTTGAAGAATCCTCTTTGCTATTCATGGAACTACAGAGGTCTTTGGGCATCTCATTGTAAATGACCTCTTCTGGATCCTCAGTCACAGTTTCCTAGAGAATTAGTGGTGACCTCAACTCACACATAAAACATTTAGTCATTACTTCTAACATCATACTAAAATGCTACACAGTTTGGGGAAGGTTCTTTTTAGCATTTTTAGTTTCCTGTGGTCATTTCCTTAAGTCAGTGGTTCCTAATCTATTTAGAATTACAAACATTTGTAACTAAATGAAAGCAAACGACACTGTCCTCCTGAAAGTGTACACAGACAATTGCATATATTTAGGGGATTCAATGGACCTTCTGAACTCCTGTCAACTCTGGGTTAAGAACCTCTGTGGTAAGGGATAGAAAGCTTTTAAAGTATTATTTACTATAAATAATTACTTTGCTCTGGTGTTTTTGCTAATATATGTAGATCTCATGTCTTTTAGTCTTGAAGTTGGTTTACTTTTTGGATCTTTTCCCAATAAAAGGAAGAGTAAAGATTATTAATAGTTCCAAGATTATGACAAATCATAGCCAAAGTTTCTTTTGAAATGAGAAATCATCTATCAGTGGTTTCCAAATCCAGATGTCCCTTCATGGGGATAGGGAGTGGGCTTTTAAATTAGACATGCCTGCCCTATACCAACCTTGGACCCATCTAAACATTCTGATATAGAAGGTATTTTTAATATGTGACAATGATATTGATGCGCCAGTGCATGAACTGCTGAAAATCCAAAATTCTCACTTTCTATAGGTATGATCTGAAGGCTAGAGAGGTGCCAAAATTAGTGACATAGTTGAGACTTATAAAACTTCTGGCTTCCTGGATCCAATTTATATTTTAAAGAACACTTTTATTAGAAAATATTACTACTGTATAGAAAGTTCTAGAGAGCAATAAAATAATAATCAGCTTGATCAAATGTTAGTATGTTGTCTATGCTTGTAATAAATTGTTAACATGTTGCATATATGTTTATGATTAGAAAAAGTATAAATAGACCAAGTTTATTTTGATTTATGGTCTCACTATTGTTCCTTAATTCTCATGGCTTCCTTCTGTGTTCACTTTTATTTTTTGGTATTTTTCAACCATTCTTTGTAATTTTGTTTAGATGTGTCTAATAAGAAATATAGTGATTTTTTTTCAGTCTATTCTGATATTCTCTCTTTTCTATTTTCATTTATTATGCATGCTGTTATATTTGGGCTTATTCTATAATCTTACTTGGGATTTGTTAGTCTTTTACTTCCTTTATTAACTTTTGTATTGATCAAGTTTTTAATAATTTTATCCTCTTCTCTTTGCTTCCTCCTTCTCTCCATTTCTCAATTCCTTCCTTTAAGCAGTTATTCTTAATTTCTAAAATAAATGTATATAACATAATCAAGTATAAAATTATTCAATATTAATAGTCATCTCTTAAAAACTATGAATTGTAGCCAATGATGTGCTGGTAAATGTGTAACTACCAGCTCTCTGGAAGAGGAAAAAATCCTAATTTGTAGCATTTATTAATTTTACTGGCATAAAGATTTCCATTTGAAATCCCATGGGTGATTTCCAGTTATAAATATTATGTCATTAAATACATAATTGGGAAGAAATGCTTTATAGGACACAAGCATAAATGTTGTCCATATGATATAGATTACCTTGAGGACATAGGAAATAGTTAAATGTAGCAAAATAATTAGAAAGTGACAGGTTTTGAGTATTTATTATCTTTTATTAGAAATTATTTAATTGTAACTTTATATGACTTCAAAAAATAATGGCTGTGTTTGACAAGTGGCTCACAATTCCTGAATATTTAATGTCTGACTTTCTTGAAATATGTCTGGCACACCACTGATCTTAGCTACCAGTAAACACTTTCTCCCTCCCCTCTCCCCAATACACACAATACTTCTGTTATGATGACAGTTTGTAACTTTATTTTAAATGTGCAAACACACAAATACTGCTTTCATAGTTAACCATTACATGTATGACCTGTTTGATCAATTTCTCATCTCACTATTGTTCCTTAATTCCCACAGCTTCCTTCAGTGTTAATCTGTTGTTTTCTCAAAGTATATTCTACAATAAATCTTTCAGTGAAATTATGTTAGTAGTAAACTCCTTTTTTTTTTTTTTTAAATTTATTTATTCATGAGAGACACAGAGAGAGAGGCAGAGACACAGGCAGAGGGAGAAGCAGGCTCCAAGCAGGGAGGCTGACTTGGGACTCGATCCCAGGTCTCCAGGATCACGCCCTGGGCTGAAGGCAGATGCTAAACCACTGAGCCACCCGGGCTGCCCATTAGTAAACTCCTTTTGGTTTTGTGTGTCTGCAAATGCTTCCATTTTGCTTTCCTTTCTGAAGAATAGCTTATATGGGTAACAACTGCTAAATTGACAGTAATTTTCCCTGAATGCTTCCACAGTATTCGTTCATTCTTCTCTGGCATTTATTGTTACTACTGACAAGGCTACTGTCAGTATAATCGGCATGGTAATCTCTCTCTTTTTTTATGTACATCTTCAGTGTCCTCAGTTTTGATAAGATGCTTCTTCACTAGAGTTATCTTTATTCACCCTACTCAAGGCTCAGAGAAGTATTTAGAGCTATTTAGAGAGAGTATTTAGCTCTAAATTGTGTCTACTTGTGTCTCTCTTAAGTTCTGCAAAATTCACAGTTATTAATTCTTCAAATAATACCTCTTCATGATTTTTCCATTCTCTTTCAATTTTCAGTAGCATTTAGTAGAAATGAATTAGATCTTGTCATCCTTTGTTCTTGTATCTGATATTTCATTTTAGAAAAATCCCTAAAGCCCCTGAAACATCTTTGTCTCTCTGTGCTTCATTCTGGATAAGTTCCTCAGTTCTGTTTTCCAATTTTATAATTCTTTCTTCAACCATTTTAAGTCCAGGGTTTCTCATTGCTCTCTCTCTCTCTCTCTCTATATATATATATATATATATATATACAGATATAGATATAGATATAGATAGATATATCCTTTTCAGTAAAATATTTCTCACTTCCCAGACTTCTAATTGATTCTTTTTCATACTTACCTATTTTTAATATATCTTTTAAAAAATAACTTCTTGTTCATTTATAATCCAGGTTATTTCTTCATTTCTCTAAGCATCTTCAGCATACATATTATTAAAATTTTTGTCAGACTGCTCCATAAAATTAATTTTTTTAGAATGGTTACTATTCTGAATGTTTATTTTATAGCTATTTTTTCTTCACACTGTACTTCTTAATGAGTTTTGTAATTTTGATTTAATAACTTATTTTGAGAGGGAGTGTTGTTGTTTTGCTGTGCCTTAATTTTTTCTTTCTACTTCTCTGTGTCTTCCTTCCTTTTTTGTGTGACTGCCACTCCCAACATAGATGTGACCTGTATCCCTTTCCAGACTCATATCCTCTCATGCTATTTCTGGTCTTCTGTTCTACAGTGATGCTGGGGATCTCATAGTTATATTCACTGAGCCAAACGATGGCTTGATTCAATTCCTGACCATGGTGGCTAGCAACATATTTTTGCTTGTTGTGTTATGTTTTAAACCATCTTCATAGACAGTAGCCAGTTTTACCTTCTGCCTTCAAGCAGTATACCGAGCTTTGATTGTTCTTCTCACAACCTCTTCTACTTCTCTTCTCCAACTCTCAATCTCATTTGAAGCACTTTAATTTCCACTTATTCCTTGGGAACTGGACTCCCAAACTTGACTGCTGCTTATCAGACTCAAAATCCAGTAGGTGTACGGCCTTACCTCATCACAGAACTTTGCATTTCTGTTCCTTTTGGAGCCCAAAGGATCTTAACCTTGGTTTTATGTCTGATCACATTTTTTGCTTTTCTATTTTTATATTATCCATTGTTTGTGGAGGAGGGGATTTGACAAGCACACATCCCATTTTACCACGATTTCTGCTTTCAGAAGTTGAAAAACCAAGGTAGACAGGATTCAGACTGAGATTCCTCAACACATTCTTCATGTAAAGAATCCTTCCTTTTATGTTTTTAATAGAAATATGGTCTTTCTGTTACTCAAAATAATATTGAAGCCTTTCTACATAATCAGAATAGTCTGGGCCTTTCTATTTTAAATAAAGATTTAGATGAGAAACACTGCAGGTGGTTTGGAGATGATATACCATACATACAATTGTCTCCTGGGGTGTGATTGTTTCCTCTGCTCTTTTCCATGATGTCCAAAGTTTTATGAAAGATTCTGTTCATATTCAACATAGCATTGGCTTGAGCACATTTTATTGGTTACTTTTGTCTGAAGCTGGTATATTGCCTAAAGCGAGTGACTAATGTCTTGTAACATAATGTCTGCTTATTTATGTTATCTGGACCACTTTTATCTGCTACTATTCCTCATCTAGAGCTTTATTTTTTAATGCCTCCTTTCTGTATATTTCTCTGATTAAGGGAAACTTCAGTTCATAGTGTTTTTAGTAAATCATTTTCTTTAAATTGAGAATGGAACCATACCATTTTATTTTCCCTCATCTTCTGATCAAGAGAGCATGCATAAATGAGAACTATCATCTACCCAAACAAAAAATAAATAAATAAACAAAAAATCCCATTATGTTATAGCCTGCAGGAACCTTATATTGATAATTAATGTATCTGAATTTCACACACAGGATACTCAAAGAATGATACAACAGAATTTTGTTCCAGAAATATCTATCTATAATGTATGCAGATATTAGCTTGAATTTTCAGAGCACTGAAATTGTTCTTTTGGTACTCTCAGAAAACACAGAAAGATTTAAGGTCATATAGCCAGACCATGAAGATGTTTCTTCCAAAATTGATGACTAACAATGCTGCCTCATCTGTATCACTTCCAGAGAATTGGTCAAACTTGTCACATTCAAGGGGATCAGTATGACCTCAGTTTTAAACTTTCCTTTTTTTTTTTTTTTTTTTGTAGATGTAGATTTTCTTCCTGGACAAAGTTATATGCATAATACAGCAAAGTAGGTATTTTTATCATAAAGCCAACTGATGGGATCTGGGTTTTGATCCCAATATGTTCTAATTCCATTAGATTCTAAATTTCCTGAGTAATTAGGCCTCATAGCATGGCAGAGTCTAGTGCTTCCTTAGGCCTCTCTCCTGTTTTGCATAGCTCCATTTTTCACGTGGCCCACACCCACTAACCCTTTTATTTGAATTATAATTACAATTATGGAGTCTTCAATAATCCATGTAGCCCATGTTTGAGGCCTTTCCCACATGCATAATTAACCCCCTTGTGCAATATATCCTATTAGGCTGTCCTGTGGTCCCAGGAACTCTTCTCCCGCCCTCCTCAATGCCATTGGACTATAAGAATCATTAGAGAAGAGCCCTTGTCTTTCAACTCTATATGGTGCCTGGAGTAAGTGCAAACTAGAGGCTTTTAAATGAATGTACTCACCACTTCTCTAAGGGAGTCTTAAAAACAAACAACAGCCCCAAACCTGGGCTTTATTATTATTGTGGCTTTCAGTTGAAGGCTAGTATGTGGTAGACACAACAATGTCCCTATTTACATTAGTTAAGGTCTTAGTGGTTTCATACAATAAAAGATTTCTCCATTGTGTCTTGGTTCTGTGCCATTACTTAGGACCTGGGTTACTCTGTCATGTGGCTTTGCCATCTCCTGGAACTTCATCCTCCCATGTATGAGGAGTGAGGGGAAAATATGAGAGCCTGCAGTTTCCTATTTTTTGGCCAGAACTCAGTCCATTGACTCTAGTTAGTCAGAAGGAAGGTGTGCAAATATTATGTGCCAGGAGGAAAATAAAATGAAGTTTGGTTGCACTCGCTATACTACCACCCAAGGAAGCATAGAATCTAGTTGCCCTGTCATATGGTGGATTATATATCTCAAGTATTTTTTTATCATAACAGATTGGCTATTAGCTACTTGGAACTTAATTGTCAACACATTCCTGAGCTTTGAGTATGTCATTTGTTATACTCTCTTGATGTGAACAGAAGCTGGTAGGAATATTTGATTGACAAATGTATTTTTTTTTTTAATTTGAGAAGTAACTTTGTACCTTGATGACAGAAGTAAGACATGTTGCTGAAAAAATTATAATGCAGAAAAATATTTTTAAAGAACAGATGAAATTACCTGCCTGACTACACACCTTAGCAAGTAATACTTGTCTATCAAGGTTTATTTTCTCTAGTTTTAGTCAAATGGGTATTTATAAGGCTCTCACAGTAGAAATCATTTGAGGGAAATAACATCATTTCTTTTTCATTAAGTGCATCTTTTTTTGTAGGATCCATTTCTTCTCCATCACTAATCTTTCAACTACTAACTGGTCTAGCTAGGATGTGCTCTTTTAAATGAAACAAACCAAAGTAGGCACAATTAACTTACAATAACTAGAGGCAATTCAAATGTTTTTCTTTTTTTTAAATTGTAAGCAAATCTGCTTTAGCAATTCCTAAGAAGTGACCAATTTAGCAATTGCTTTGAAGTGTATTTAAATATGAATTTCAATATAAAAATGACTATTCCTTGAGTTTTGTGTATGGCAAATAAGGAAATTAAATTTTCCTTTGGAATACTCTATTTCTTCTGTTTCAAAGAAAGGAGTCATGATTTGGTAAATAAGATATCTGCCTTCATTTTATATGTTTTCTTTGATTTCCCAAGCCTAAGTAGTCAACTGAAAGGGTTCATTCAAATCAGAGATATAAGGCTTACTATATAATGTGAGGTATAATTTTTTTAACTTATATCTACCACCGAGAAATTTATAAGTCAAGATTTAAGAGAGCAGGCTTGAGGACTGACTGGCCTCCTATAGTTTCTGTGAAATCTGAAAGATTATTATATCAAAAGTCAGCATTTCATGGCCCCCGTATATCCATAAAGAAAATTAAAATCATATGCTGCACAGCAAGCTTAAACCATTCAGAATGCTCATAAACATATTTAAAGCCAAAATTACAGCTGTTTCTCGACTCTCGGTACCACGTATAGCTCTAGATACGGTTCTTACATTGCTGTGCATACACTGTAACAGTAATTACTATATTTTAAGCACCACAGTATCTACGAGAGCATTCTTTGGTGGTGATATAGCAACCTGGTGATAAGGAGCCCTTCCTGTATCACGTAACTGGCTTCACAAGGAAAACACTGAGTGTCCTTAATGTTCCACCAGAGCTCTGTCTTCCTTTGTTAGGAAAGGAGGTAACAAGCGTTTTCAAATATAGAACCAAAGGAAGCATTTCATTAAACACGCACAGTTTGGTAACTTACTGGCAGTTTTTTCTTTCCATACTTTCGATGCAATTTCAAATGTGGAACTTAATTTACTGCATATCAATTTAACTGAAGAGCTAACAGGTGCCATTGGTAGCCCACGTTCACATGAGCACCTTTTCCTGCCACTGTGCTCTGAAATTGGGATGAATCAATAGTCACACATGAACTTTAATTAACTGCTTGAACATACCATATGTTATACAGAGATGTGGGAAGTGTGAAATTTCTCAGACTCTGCAGTGAAAGCACATTTATTATTATTTAATTTTCATTACTATTAATTGTGTTTTTATTTTCTCTTTTACCTCCCACTTTCAGAGTTTGAGATAGTTTAACCACTCTTCCTCAGGTAAGGACAACCAAAGGTTGACATGATGATGGGCAATACAGTAGAGAAAGCACTTGCCTGTAGAAAGTACTTACCATAAGTTTGGTGTCTTCTGTTCCCTGATCCCAACTATGTTTACATTACCACCTATCTAATAGAATGTCCAGTAGGAAAGGAGCCTATATAATATGTTGTAGTATTTCCTTGGCACAAATGCAAAATGCCTGTCTAACCCTGCTGGTGGGGGCACTTAGGAGTGAAGTAGAAATTGGCAGCTCAGAGTTTAACAATTTGGGCTAAGGACCATCTCCTAATGATATTTTTGCAAAGATGTTTAGCTTATGTCTCAGCTCACTGAATTTAAAAAAGAAATAAAGTTCTCTAATAAGTGGATAAATTAGATACTCTCCACTAGGAATTTTGTCCCTATGCAAAGTAAGATAAACATAGGCTATTTATGTATTTATTTGGATTCTCAAGAAAGGATGAATTCTGTGGAAAGCCCTGTGGTACAGCTTGTCAGTATATTTCTGAGGAGCCTCCAAAGACACAAAGTTGGATTGGGCCCATTATCTGTAAGTCTCTTGCAGACTCATTCATCAGGAGACAGCAGTTTGCTGAAGACTTTAGCTATAGAAGACAGAGGGCTCAGTAGAAAGTCCCTTTGGGCCCATACATCTAACCTTCATCTCCCCAGTACCATTCTCCTTAGAAAGAGGCTAATACTCTGTCTTTAAGCAGAGGAGACCTATCTTCAGGCAAAATCTTTCACATACTTCTTTTATGTGAAATCAATAAAAGTAGAATTGCTTTGACTAAGGAAGGAGAATGGAAAGACAGAACCTCTTTCAAACTCAACCTCTTGTTTTGTCTTCCCGAAGTTTCTGCTCCCTGGAAGCCTCAGAAGAAGTTTATAGCTTCTCTGAGCACAGTCTGAAAATCATTGACTCAAGACAATCCCTTGGGACTCCTTTCCCTTGATCTGAAGTAACTTTTTACTATCTTGTCTGATGAAAAAGAGAGGAATATTGGACACTCCATGTTTGAATATGCGAGGTATTTTATAATATAAATTCCCCTAAAGACAGTAGAATTTCAGTTTATATATAATAACTAGCAACACATATATATTTCCAAATATGAAAAAGAAAACTATGAATACCCATATGTGTATGTTTACAGGATCAGAGTTATGCTTATGTGGAATAAGTAGATACTTAGGCTGTGTGATTAGAAAAAACTTCCTCAGAGAAAATATACTTCTTCCTGGCCCCGTTGCATGTGCTGGATCTCCCAATACTTACTCCTTTGGGTAGAGGCAGTTGTAGAGAGAGAAGTATCATTGGGCATATGTTTGCCATTATTAACCTTTAATATTTTATTTTCAATCAGTCCTGCAGAGAGCAAGATTAGAGTGGGGAAAAATACAGAATTAAAAAGATTCAAAGAGAACAGGAAGACTAGAGAAGCAGCTGGGTTGGGGGAACATTTTTTAGGTTGGATTTGGAAGAGCAAGACCCTGCCTAACTGCAGTGTGCTAGAGCTTATCCTGGAGAGTCAGACATTTAAAATCCTAACTGTCCAGAAGGGAGGATGGAGGTGTTGTGGAAATCTTCGTTGCTTTTGCAGTGTTTTTTTTTTTTAACTACTTGAGTTTGTAAGAGTAGAATATGTGTATAAAATGAGTAATCAATTGGCATTTGTGTATGGAAGGTAGTGAGAGGAAGATTGACTTGACAGCCCAGGTTGTTCCTGAAGTTTTCCTATTGTGTTAACTCGCTTCCCCACAGATCTTTGTTTTTTTTTTTTTTTTTTATCTCTTTGCTTCCTGAAATATCTAGGTTCTCTTTCCTAAAAGTCAACCTAAGAAAAGCATCTCTAATAAGCTGTTAGCTGCTTTGTTGCTTTTGGAAATATATAGAATAGATCCAATTCCAGTATCTCCCTTGGGCCGCATTGCAAGGGAGGCGATGTGTCCTTCTGTAATACCGAACAGTTATTCTGCACCCAGCAGACCGTCAGTTAACCATTATAGTAGCAGCCATGGAGTTCCTGAAACTAAAAGATAAACAACCACTGTGTGTCAGATAAATTTGATCTGCATACTCAACGTGTGGATCTTGCCTAAGGATTCAGATGAGAGGAAGAGTTTCAAAGATAAATAAATAAATAAATAGCCAGATGAGAAAGAAGCCTAAAATGATAAATTGCAAAGTTTTAAACAGCCATTAAATTTGAGCAAGTCAAATGGCTACCAAATGGAGTTTCATTTCTCATTTTATTTATAAACATTCATATAAAATTGCAAGGAGAAAAAAGGGAAAATCCTTGAACTCCTGTGAAAGACATTTTGTGCCGCGTATGTTGAATTACTATTAAGTATTCACCTGTCTTAAATGGGCTTTTTCTCCAGCCTCTGCATCATACATCTTAATGTCAGTAACATCTGCAACTGAATGGTAATGTGGATCAGTGAAGATAATCACCAGTTAATAAGAGCTTCAAATTGTGCTT
Source organism: Vulpes lagopus (assembly GCF_018345385.1). Classification (NCBI taxonomy): domain Eukaryota; kingdom Metazoa; phylum Chordata; class Mammalia; order Carnivora; family Canidae; genus Vulpes; species Vulpes lagopus. The sequence goes on from NC_054826.1 coordinate 149,074,445, forward strand.
TGGCTAGTGTACACCCTTTAATGTATTTCTTTGGATAATTTACCAGTACAATTTTATTAAATGCTTATGCTTGATCAAAAAGTGCTTGTGTATGAAATTAGCTGCAAATCTGAATTTTTAAAAATTACTAGCACAGTGGTCCTTTTGCTTCACGCAGACCTTTTCGTTTTCTTTTGAGCTTAGATCTCAGAAGTCCTCACTTAAAAGTCACTCTTGGTTTCTCTTTGAGTACATTGCTGGTGCGGATGTAACCTTGCTCTTTTTTACGAAGTCTGTACACTACAAATGAAAAGATGGAAGGTAGAAAGCCTACGTTTTTTTCCTCCATTGATAAATCTTGAGTGCATTGGGTCTTGTGGGGGAAACTTTGACCTTTAGTATTTCTGTTTTTGTTGCTCTTTATTTATTTTGCTGCAGAACGCGATTGGTCATGAAAAATAACCCAGGGGCGATGCGGTGGGTAGTGGAGGGAAGGCGGAGGAGTGACCTGGTTTTGATTAGTTAATTCAGATTAGGGAGTAAATTCTGATTTCACAGCTGCTGTTCAGGTTCAGTGGCACTACCAATTTTTCCATTCCAAGTTCCCATATATAAAGCTGACAGTTTCCTCGGCTAGAACCCTTTTTAATGTTCCTCTTTGGCACAGGCTCTACCTTCCCCCCTCCTCATGATTTTCAGTAGCCTTCCTCCCCCATGCAGCTTTGCCAGAGCTACTCAGTTGTGAGCTTCAAATCTCCTGTAATTCCAGTCCTAGCAGGCCCTTAAAAATGTAGCAATGCACAGATGTGCAGTGAAAATTTTAAAATGTGCACTTTCTTTTAGGAATATGAACACTGAATATCACATAAACTTCTGATGTCCCCCTTGCCACCTTCTAGAGCTAAGCTAACACTTCCTTCTGTGTTTATATTCGTGGCTCTTAGGTCCGTGGTCGGCCCCGGCTTTTAAGTTCTTGCGTTTCCCCATCTCTTTTCTTCTGTGCCAAATAGCTTACTGGTTTTATGATGTGGGCAGAGGCCGATGAGGGAATAGTTTGTGTCCACAGCCTCCATTTTCATTCATGGCCTGGGCTGAGTTTTAATATAGACCTTAGTTAGAGAAAAGTCTAGTTCTCCACAAGGCTCTCTTTTACAGTTTAAATAAAGAAATGATAAACATCAAAAGATCAACAGTTTTCCAAAGAAGCCAATATGTAATAGTCATGCCCAGGAGCACTCTTATAACTGAAAACCTTAAAATGAGTGTTGAATTGTAGCTTTGTTCCAGTTTGTTTTTCCTCCCTATGATAGGGCCCCTTAAAAAGAAAAGGGAATAAAAGGAGGGAGGGTTGTTTGAGAATTGAAACTGAAATGAGTCTGATCATTTAGATGCAATGAAGCAAAGAAACAATCTTCAGTTCTGGAGGCTTTTTGTTGTTGTTGGTGGTGTTGGGGGTAGGTATAGATACAATGAGAAATAGTTTTATGTGAACCAGTTGCAGAATCAGTCCTGTCATATGAGCCTGTATTAACTTTTTTTTTTTAAAGACTTTATTTATTTATTCATGAGAGACACAGAGAGAGGCAGAGACATAGGCAGAGGGAGGAGTAGGCAACCTGTGGGAAGCCTGATGTGGGACTCGATCCCAGGACCCTGGTATCACGACCTGAGCCAAAGGCAGATGTTCAACCACTGAGCCACCCAGGTGCCCCGAGTCTCTATTAACTTAAACAGGTGAAGTGAGTATTTTGTGGGCATATGTGTGTGTGGTGGGCCAATGGAAAGCACCCTCCTACGGGTCTCTACATCCTTTGAAATAGCCAGAGGTGGTGGCTCTAATATTTTACTCTTGTTATAAAAAAAAAACAAAAACAAAAAAAAATATTTGTGGTAAATGTACATTTTCTTGTCTTCCTCATTACAGAGTATTTATGAAGTTAGGATTTTTTCCTGTTTTAAAGATGGGCAATCATCCTTCCAATTACAGAATGAAGTCTCATGTACTTCAGGGTTGTTGGGTCTTTAAAATGCCATGTCTTTTAAGAGACTTCGATAAAGTGAAGGGGTCTGACAATGATGCTGGCTTAAATAATGCACTGGTAGCAGACGGGTTAACAGGCATGAAGCAGAGCTGAGTGATTTGCATTGTTTGGTATCTGGCTTAGCTATGAACTGTAGGAAGGGGTTTTTGCATATAGGCCAGCTGGGTAGGCTGCTTGTCATCGTCTAGAAATGGCCATTTCTTCTAGAATCGTGGGTTTGTGGGATGCTTTACTCTGTATTGCCTGAAGTGTCTGTAAATATGGAGTGTCTGTCTGGGATTGGGAGTTAATCCATGGTTAAAATGATGTAGGCTTGACAATACTGGATGAAGGGCACAGTAAGTTTGCTATAGTCCAAACAAAGAGGTAAGATGGAGACTGTTATGCAGGAAATGCAGGCTAATGCCTTCCTATGTATCTGCAGAGCAAAGCAAAAGAGACAGTACAGACCCAAACAGCTCAGCCTGTTGCTGTCATGCCTGAAGAGGAGAGATCTGGGATATTTTAGGACTTTGGTCTGGAAATCAGAGACCTTGTTCCAGTTCCAGTTTTAGTGGTGATGTCTGTATTAGAGCATTCCCCCAAAGGCCACAGTCCAGTAGAGGAACAAGCCATTTTCATATTTTGTGCTTTCCAATTGCCTGTCTCTGGAATGGGGATGACAACACTCTGCTGTTCCTTTACTCAAGGGGGATTTGGTTATGTGGATGATACATGGTGTGTGTATGAGCTTCGAGCTCATCGATGGAAAGGTGCTCTGGAAATTCACGCTTGCATGTGCCATTTCAGAGTATTGGCAATCTGCGGTGACACGGAGGGCTGTCAGTGAGCTGCAGTGTGCCTCCACATACTGAACCTGAGCATCCTCCAACCTGCCTGCAAGGCAACATTTTACATCATTGTGGAGACCCACTTTAGGTATTGACACCTTGAAGTAAGATTCACTTAAATGCAAGGGGGTAAACAGCTCCCTTTCCCCCCCCACATATCCTAAGTCTTCCACTCATACAAATGAAAATAAGGAGATTTATGAAATGGCAATGCAAATCTTCACGCTAATCAACAGAGTTTAGAAAAAATCAGCCAGGAGCCCTGAACATGCCCGTGGCAAGTGTACTGCTTCAGCCTGCAAGAGATAAAGCACACTAGTGCATATCGGTTAGTCTAATTTATTCAGAGTTGTTGCCGTATCACAACCTTGTGTTTGATTTTCTTATAAACTAATAATTTCTTGAATGAACTAATACTGCTACAGCCACTAGTACCTCTACCTTGTAGAAGTTTTTTATTGTTGTGTATGCAACTAAATTGAAATATCTTTCACTTGAAATATTGACTTTAATATCTCATTTGAAAAATTCATGAAGCCTTTGATGTTAAATCCATACTCAATTTAGCCAAATGCCATTAGAATATGCAATACGCCTGAATACAGAAAGCATTATTGTCTGTGTTTCTGCAGAAGAATTACATTTTATGACTGTAACGTCAGGATCTTTTTTGGATTTGTGCATGAGGAAAAGAAAGGGAAAGGCAGCACATTAGATGCAAAATGAAAAGTGGTATTGATTAGGCTCTCATTTACCCACTCTCTGCCTCATTCCCTAAATGCATGGAAATAAGGGTTGTGCCACTGCAACTAACAATGCTCTATAATGAATGGAACAATCTTTAGAAAATTAGTGTGAGCATGTATGATAGTGCACAGATGTTGCTCCGAGTAACTGTCATACATTTCTTTTACATCTCCATTTACATAAGTCTCTTTATTTCCTAATAGTATCATAATAGAAACATGACAATAGTTAATGATTTCATAAAACATGTAATGTAAAGGCTGTCAGAAAGGTAGAACGTTAATTGAAACCTATAGCTATACCGCATTAGAATTACATTTCCTAAATGACTCATGTTAAAATTATCCCCCTTGAACAGAGAAAGACAAAGACAGGTATTGAAAACAAAACAAAACAAAACAAAACTCAGGCTTTCAGCAAATTAAAAAAATCCCCCCCCCCCCCCCGCAGTAAAACACAGACCAACAAATATTGCAAAATCTACTGTGTGCTAATAGAATGTTTTTTGCCGTTAGTAATTTATGGGCACTTCCCCCCATCTATCGATCACATCTTAAAAAGTAAACTGCATTAACATTTGAGAGTCTAATGGCTCCAGAAAATGTTGGATTTTTATCACGACTAGAACATCTTTGTGGCGCAGACTTTCGTTAGCCAGTGCAGGAAACAGGATCCTTCTTTTTGAATGGAAGGGTTATCCACACCGTTGGTGTTTACGCAAGTAGCCCACGATGCCCTGAAGGAGCAGGCTAGAGACCGGGGCTGGGGACAAAACACACTATTTTGAAGACTGTGCAGAGAACACATGTGTGACATTAGGGGAAGAAAAAGTGGAGAACAGGGAAGATGGAGGATGGAGGGTCCCTTACTCAATGAGGTCACTGACTAGCAGGAAGACTGCAGATCCTTCGGAGAGGGAGAGGGTGACGCAGTCCTTGAGCTCCTAGGAGGACTTCGGCCCCGCCGGCTGACTGCTCTGTAGCACCATCTGCTGGGCAGCCTGCGGCCTCTGTCGCTCTGGGTGGAGAAGTGGCCGGTTCTGCTCCAGAGGTCACCACTGATCTCAGTTGTAACCTACTGGCATGTGAGTTGCATTTTTCACCAATTAGGGGGAGAGGTAAACTGTAGTGATTTCAGGGAAGGCGAAGTAGAAGTGGATGGAGCTGTAGAATGTTATTCAGGCTTTTTTTTTAAAGAAGAAAGCAAAGGGGACTGAGATTTTCAGAATGAGACTAAACCATCTGCACAAGGAAATTTATTCTCACCTTGATCCTTCAACATCTTGTGTATCTTCCATCCTATTAAATTAAGGCATTACTGAAATATGTTTAAAATTGAGCACCATCCATCATAGAGATTGAGTTAGAATATCTACATAATATTTACACATCTCAACGGGAAAAGTAATTTTTCTTTTCAGTAGTTATCATTTTTGAAAACCCAGGTTGACTTGTAAGCCACTGTCTGTCTCATCCCTTACTAAGCATTTCCTTAGCTGATGCATTTCACTGATTTGATCTCACTGATATGATAATAAAATCATTGGTCACTCAGACACACAGAGGCTGGTAGCCATGTGTTGAATCACCTGCTGTTAATTCAGATAGAGGTATACAGATGGGACTCAGGGACCCAAATGTGTTAATCTGAGAAATCCCTCGGCAATATCCCATGGATTATAATATTGCTGAAATATCCGGTATATTACTGCAAGTTAAATACTTCTAGAATTAATTATTAAAAGTGTATTTACCAAGGTTTAGTAACTATTTAATATGTGTTGCTTCCCAATGGGAGATTAGCCTATCTAAGGGCTGTGGAATCCTGGGGCCTTTGGAATTAACAAATGATAAGCACCTGATTAAAAATAAATTAAATGCTAGTTAAAGTATTTAGGGAGCTCATTTAAAGTGTTTCATTAATAAGGAGTTTCCCCATCCCATCTTTATTGTTTTAAAATTACTAACTTTATACTGGAGTAGGAAACAAGATGGCTGCCAGAGAGGAATTGAGTGAATAACCATATTTTCTTAATTACTTTTTTGTCCCTTGTGAGAGTTTTATTTTTTAAAGGAGATTTCTATGATTTTTTTTTTTACCTGTGAAAATAGGTATCTTAATGCTGTAGAAATTTGGAAGAAAGTATTTGATAACAGGTTCACCATTTATAGGCTGCTCTTACAGAATTCGCCTGCATTTTTTCCCTGTTTTCCTCAGAATACATATGTAAGTGTCCCTGACTCTCTTTTCCAAGTTTTTTTCTGGAGCTATAATTTCCATAGTTAATGCAAGAAAAAAAATTCATTCCCTCTTGTATAGTCCTTCATAGAAAAACATGTAAATCATAATTTATGACAAAATGGTCTGAATTTGTCTCTCACATGTATTGAGTGCTTGTTATTATTATTTGCCAGCCATTGTACTAGGCCCATTCACATACTTTCTTTTTGAGGTCAATTTTCAAGGAATTGTCACACTTACGAATTTATATGCATGATATGCACAATGCCAGTCTGCTTAAGCTTGAATCAGAAAAGTTCAAGAACTCAGACCAACACTGATCTCTCCTAATGCAGAGCTTTTGGAAGAAAATGGGATTATTTCGAAGCCAACCCAGAAAGACAATGGGAGTTTTATATCGAAACAGACCTAAAGACACGTTTATAGATGAAACCATATATTTTGTTTTAATGCTTAAATTATATTTCATGTGTTTGAAATTAGTTTCTTTTGCATCTAAGCTATTTTTTTTTTTTTTTGTCTTTTTCAAAGTAGAAGTTCCTTGAGACTAGAGTCTTTATGCAATTAAAAGACATCCTGACTTTGAGGACATTATGCTTGATCCAGATAACTTAAAAGTAATGATGAGTTCTGAGCTTGGAGCCTGTTCATATCCATGTCTAAGAGCTGTGGATCAGTAGGAAAGATTGGGTAAGAGGAAACTGAATGGGTGTGGGGAATTGGGGAGTAGCATACAGGCAAGGATATGGTGGAGAGAAATGTTGCCTTTGACAATGAGCGCTGGTTCTTCCTTGTTATTCATGGCAGCTTTCCAGCAGAGGAGGTCTCTAAACTGAAGGGCAGGGGTAGGTCTTCAGATGTATAGAGGGACCAGATTGGAAATTCAAGATAACTATGAAGGTTCACACCTTTGAAAACAATGTGGCAGATACACCAGATTTATTCAGAGAGGGTATTTTTACATCTGAACCAAGCATAGGTCAAACAGGAAGCAGTGATCCTAAATAGGACCTGAGCTTGGACTTTGGGTAACAAATGTCTCTGGAACCACAGCCTAGATAGATCAAGTGTCAGCAAGCGGGAGAACCTGATCACAATAGAGAGTTGCAGATTGACTTGTGTGGTTGTGGCTAAGAGCTGAAAGTCAATGATAATAATTGAGTCACTTTATCTTAAGGATCGGGGATAATCAACCTAAAAGACAAAGGAGTTGCCTTTATCATTTATCAACCGCATCTTGAAACCAGAGGACAGACCTGCTTAGGGTTCCTGCATTAGGCAACTACAAAGAAAAATGTAGCATTTTCACAAATCCTGAAGATACATATGTGTACAATGAGCCTTCCACAGTTAATACGAGTAGATTGACCACCATGGGGAGAGAGAATAAAATCAAGTGACAATAGAATGCATTTTGGCTGTGCTCATTGGCCACGGCCAGTGGTCAGGCAGCAGATGTGGTCTTTATGTTACCAGCAAAGGCTTTGAAACCTCTCCTGGATCACCTCCCACCCTCGTGGCTCCCTGAGCAATGCTGATAACAACTAGCCAAGTGGCTGCTGCTGCTGCTGCTGCTGAAATTACCTCTTTGGTCTCACACAGAGCCATCCCAGTCCATGGAGAACAGCCAGCGTGTCTGTAGAGATGGCAACTTAGAGGCTGAATGCATCCTGTTGTATGTGGGGGTTGCATGATTCCATGAGAGGCCTTTCAGTGGGAGGGCTATCTGATGATAGTTGATGCTGCCAGTATCTTGGTAGATACTGGGCAGTTTCATCTTGAGGGGGACTATCAGAGGTTACCTTGTGAGCCATGGAAGTGTCTGGGTTTATGACAGCTAAAGACTTTGATACTGAATGTCTGGTTGTGGTCACTATATATGTACATTTAATTATCATAACGTTCAGCTCTAGAATTGTGGGAAAACCAACATGCTGGGTATATGTCTATAGTATCTAAGTCATGGTGAGACTCTTTCCACATTAGTGTCAAATTAAAACTCTTTCTAGTGCATTAGCCCCAGAGCTGATCCATCCCTGATTCCTGAAGCTAAAAAGAACAAAACTGACTGTTTTCTAAAGCAGAGATGTTTGTTTTAAAACATTGGGGAATGTGGAATTGGACTCAGAGGGCAGGGCTCCTCATGTCTCTTGGTACTCTATACTTGGCTTTTTTGCTTCAGAGGGGGAAGCTGAAAGTGGATGCTGAGTGAATACAGTGCACAGCTGAGTGGATTATTAGTAGATGGGTCATTGAGTACTTCCTATGTGCTAGGAACAGTACTAAGTTCTTGCATGCATGAACTAATTTCTTTCTCCCCACCATTTTTGAAGGAGATACTACTATTTCTGCATATTTTTCAGATGAATGAAGGCCAGTACTTAGAGTGGTGAAAAAAATTGCCTAATCTAGTAAGGGGCAGGGCTGGTTTTGACTCTGGCCGCCTGACTCTAGGGCTCAGTTTCTTCACCTTGAATATTTAGGTAATGAGAAATTTGGTGCCATATGTAATTGAAGGCATTAGGGTTAAAAATGCATTATAAACTATACTTAAGACTCTCGGAAGGCATAAAGACTTGTGACAGTAAAGCACTACCCCTTCCCCCAACTTAGGATACAAAGCTTGCCCTCCATGCTAAGTCCTCTCTACGTGGTAACTATGATAATGAATTTGGTTGCTGCATTCCTTTACACATTCTCTACATATATATTTATCCTTAAACAACGTACCTTGTTGTTTTGCACTGCTTTTAATTAGGCTCTGATATGAATATTTCTTTGGAAGTTGGAAAGAAGGAGCTTAGAGAGAAAATAGAAATCGTGGAACTCATCTCCTACGCGAGTGTGTCCTGTGACAGTAACCCGTTTTGCAGGTTTTTGGTGCTCTCTCGGGACTGTATTCAAGGGCTGAGCAATTTTGCCAGCATATTTTCAGGGAGAATGTTTTTGAACCACAAGTACATAAGACAGATCTTGAAAGAGTTGCCCTTTCTTGTAGCTGGGGGCAGAATCAAGTGTGCCCTCCCATCTGCACTGTGATTGTCAGAATGGCTAATTTTCTTTGATTCTACATTTTCTGGCATTTGGAAAATGTACCCCAAGAAGTTAAAATCCTCATCTTTGCTCGGTACTCTGTGGCAGCTGCCTGCCTGGTGGCTTCTGGTAGTTCCGTGAAACGTGTGGGCAGAAGAACAGAAGGGCTGGGGAAGGAAATAGAGTGACTGGAATAGCATTTGCCGGCAGAATGTTTGTAGCTGAAGGGGGAGCATATCCAGAGGACACTGTTAGGAATATTTTAAAATCACAGGTGCACTTCTGCTCCTTGCAATTTAAAGACACATTGCAAATGCAATTTGTATAACTGTTTCGCAGAGTGGCTACATGGCTTCCTTGTTTCTAAGTTGGGGTTCTTGTGAGCCCCTTGTCGGCAAAGGAGGGGATGAGTTGTGTCTACTTCTCCCAAGAGAGAATGAGTTTTAAAGCAGCACTCTTTCTCCAGCACTCAGGATAGAGCTTGTAGGGATTTAAGAAAGGTTCTTTGGGAAAGAAATGAATAAGTAGAAATGTCATGTTTTCCAACTTGAGGCTAACCCAGTTGTGGTTAAAATTTTTACTTATGTCTGTTGGCCCCACTAATCTAGTTCAGCTCTGAGGTCAGACCTGTGCTAAAGATTGCTTTACCCATAGATGGATTCTGAGTATACTTTCAGATGGTGAAAGAAAATACTTTTCTGTGCCCACCTTCCAGTAATTTACGAAAATCTGAAATTCCACCCGAGAAGTTTTATTCTCGGCAATAAAAGGGAACCTCGTTTTGGTGGTTCAAAGTTCTAAAATTATTTATCCCATCAATAAACTTTTTTGAGTACTTACCCCAAAATATGCATATTTATCAACTTATAAATTATGTATGTACTATTGCATGAATTGTTAATACATAATAGAACCTATGCAAACATTTTAACTGGAGGAGACAAAAGCAAAATATAATATTTCATATAGTAATGATGCAAAATCCTTTGCTTTCATCAACACTATCATCATGACTGTGATTGAGTTATAATCAATAATTTTTTATCAGCTTGGTTTAGTACTATATGATGTAGCTTGGTCTGGTTCTAAATTCAGCTTCTTTTAAAATCTTGTTTTGATGTCTGTTATAGCTAGAAAGAATACTTCATCAAAGTATTTAGGCCTTGTGGCTACATTTATTAATTTGTGATATTCAGTTTTTAGTTTTCATCCACCATTATACAGGCATTCTTGTTGCTCCTTGGCAAGCAAATGTCCATCTTTCCTAGTGCTAATCAGTTGTCTTTGCAAACTAATTAGAAGAAACTAATTTTAATATTTTAAACAAATTGATTTAAATTCCTTGGAGAGAGTTTTGTTCTGGAGGATTTTTAAACAGTTTATTCTGTTTTCAAGTTGTTATTTTAAACAGGTTATTCTATTTTCAAATTGTTAAAAAGTATGAAGTAGGAAGATATGGGAGATTTTTATAGGTGACAGACATATCATTTTCAATAGTAAAATCATATTAAAATGGAAATAATTCTAAATACCATTTTTTTTTCTTTTGAGAGAGAGCATGAGAGGGTAGTGGGAAGGGGAGAGGGAGAGGAAGAGAGAGAATCTTAAGCAGGCTCCATGCTCAGTGTTGAGCCAATGTGGGACTTGATTTCATGACCCTGAGGTCATGACCTGAGCCAAAATCAAGAATTGGGTGCTTAGCCAACAGAGCCACCCAAGCACTTCTCTAAATACAAATTTTAAAATATTCTTTCCATGACCAAGTTTTAGTTTTAGTTTTTTGTTTTAAAACAGTATTTCTTGTCCATGAAACATCAAGTTCAACCTTATAGGACAGATTAAGTATGTTTTCTTTCCTTAAAATAGTCAGCAAATTCATACCTCTTGACTTTTTTGTAAAATAAAAATGCAAAAGTATGTATGAGTGTCATAAGACTTTCTAGTTGTTGGTCACGAGATAATCCACCAAACTGTGTGGTACAAAAGATTTTAATGGGCTTTTTCTATCTTATTGCAGGATAATTATAAACGTTTTGCTGTATTTTAAAGGTTTTATCGTTGTCACGGTTGTTTTTAATCCTGTAGGACTTTGACACTTATCTTCACCTTTTTGCTGTAATAGCTTATTAATGATGCCAATGAAAAGTTTTTTTACATAAATTTTTGAACCTTCTCACCTATTTTGTAACAGCTTAGTTTAGTTTTAACTTTGTAATATAACACATAAATCTCCTTAAGCAAGCCTAAGTGAACTGAACAGTAGCACAGTAAACTAAGCAATATGACATACTCCTATGTACTTCTACATAGTAGATTTCCTGTCCTTTCCTCAGGGTACTTTGTATATGACATATGACCACTTGAAAGGTAGGCTTATGGGAGAACTAGAGCAATTTATATTCAATATTAGTAAATCTTTTGTTTTTTTTTTTTACATAAAAATACATATGAAAGAAGAACTAATATTTTTCTTCCCTATGCCAATAAATACATTATATGTATCCCAGATTATCAACTGCCTACCTAACATTGATCCTGTTATAATGTAAATTGTCTTGGGTGATGGAAGTACGTGAAGAAATTATGTACCTCAGTATGAATTAATTCAACTTTTTTGAAAATAAACTTCAATAGGGTGAGAACCTGAGTGAAGTAAATAGGGTTGGCCCTTGGTGGTGGTGGGTGGTTATTTGGAACTCAGGCAAGATGGAGTGTACCAAACTGTGAAGCTAGGAGAGTAAAACATACATTCTGAGATTTCTCAACAGTAAGTTCCTTCTTCTTACTTCTGTAACAATTCAGAGTTGTGGCACAGGGCAAAGCAGATACCCCAGTTGTCCTGTCATCTCATTTCAGAGAGCAGCTCGGTTGCAGGCCCACCAGAAGGAAAGGTGTTGGGCCAGGATGTGGCCCCCAGCTGCGGCCAAGGCATTTGGTCAGAGCAGAAGTGATCCGAACCCTAAAGATGGTATTGTTCCATGAATGGTCGGTTACCATCCCTTGGATTATGAATATAATCTGACACTCCTTCTGAGGTCTAAAAACCTAAGTGTTCAAATAGCTTTTCTAGACTATGTCATTTTCTAGTAGGAGAGATTGAGGTGGCTGTTTAGTGTAGCTGTATTACAGTAAGGTCCCACACTAGGTGAGTGGCAAAATCACTATTTTCAAAGACTCTCCCAATCCTCTCATGAAAGGTACTGGGGTTGGTGACTTTCTTCTTATTATTCTGTCTTGAGCCTGGCAGCACAAGTAAGGGTTTTGTTCTCTTGACTATATTGATTTCTGGACTGGTAGGGTCATCATCTCACCTTTTTCTTCCATTTTCCTCTTGCTTACCTCTCCTATTACTCCCTGTTGAAATGCTACTACCACAAGACCCAGGAAGTCACTACCAGTAATTGACATCTTTATGGTATTCACCATCATAAATGATCACCATCAAATAACCTAATTAGATCATGGCTCCTTTATACTTGATGCTGAGAGGAATAGGATGGGCATTTTATAATATGACATTTTAGAGCATTTATGTCTTTAAACATCTATCTGTTCTCTGGAGAAAACATGTTCTCCCTTGCTGAGTAAAAATGCATCTATTTTCTGTAAATCCTGAATGCCACATCAGCTTATGTTACACTCCATGAGATGAAAAAAAACCCCTCAATGTAGCACATGGAAGATAAAGTCTTTACTCTGTTTGTGCTGAGTCTGATGCTGATGGATGAAAACTTATTAGAGGAATGTGCTCACCATGCTTGGAGACTTTGCTGTTAACAGTTTTCCATATCTCATTTTTCTGATATGAGTCTTATTTCAGAGAATGCAGATTAGATGATGAAAGATTGAGGAAAAAATCTACTGAAAAGAAAAAAAGGACCCCCCCCCCACATTGTGTATACTTTGTAGATTGATGTAACTCATAGGTGAAGAGGAACCCAAACCAGTACATTTTCAAGTCTTCCTCTACAGAATCCAAGTAAGCACCTCCAATTTCAGTGGCTCTACACCATTAAAAGCAGTCCATAAGATATAGAAATAAATTCTAGAAAATATTATTAACTGGGGCGTGCTCAGTCTCAGTGAAAATTCTGGATTATGGAACTTTAAATAAATATATACCCAGTGTTTTAAAATATCATAGCACTGGAGAAACCTGATGTCTAGCTCACTGAGTCATCAAGACTAGACTCTAGAACTCAGGAGAACATGGAAAAGGCCTTACTGGCAGTGTGGAGACAAGCTTCCAGAAAGCATAGGTAAGGTACTTCATAGGAAGTCTTGGCATTTCTCACAGAACCTCATCTGGACCATTGCATATAAAATAAAACACTTTATTAGAAACCTCAGAGACATACTGATAGATAATGAGCAACAATGAGAGGGTGGAGATGAAAAAGTATTAAGGGCCAATATAAGTATGATAATTTGACATGACTTAATATAGGAAAAAGTGATCTTGTAAGGCATAATACAGTTATTTCAATGATGGTGATTTTGAATAAATAAAAATGGATTAAGTTATGACCAGTGCATTCTGTTTGGTAAAGCAGATAAGTATGTAATGTATTTTTTCTAAATCCTTTCAGAAGAGAATAAGTAATAGTAATTTGCATGTGCTGAGCATTTACTGGGACAAACATTGATCTGAAGGCTTTTTTGTGCATCATCTCATTAAATCCTCAGATTATCATTATGAAAAGTTACCATTGTTATCCTGATCTTATGGATGACGAAATTGAGGCAAAAGACATTTACTTGCCTTAGCTGGTGCAGGAGTGGACTCAGCCTTGGTCACCATGTTTAACCACCGTGCCTTACTTACCTCACTAAAGAAAATAAATATTGATGCTTAAAGTAAAAATCTTAGTTGTCTGGAAATTTTTCTTGTATGGATTCCTAATGATGCAATATAAATGAGACATTTGTGCATATATTTAAATAGCTTTAATTACAACTAGGTTCCAATTATGTTACCTAGTATTTTCTGAGACTTTCTTAAATGATAGATAAGAATGTTTTCACAATTAAAGCTTTGACTATTTTCTGTAAGTGGAGGTTTATATAGTGTGAAGGTAGCTTCAAGGTTGACAACTTGCTGTCATGATACTTAAGAGAATGTTGAATTTGTCCTAGAACTTTAGATTTACAAAATCATTAAGCCTTGTTTATGTTATTCTTTTGCTTTGCAAAAACATTTTTTTTTAACAGACAGTACAAAGGTAAACTTTAGCTTTGCTCCTGTCAGAATTATCTAATTTCTAATTAGGGGAGCCTGATTTAATGAGATTTTCCTAAGTAGTTTGGATAAGCCTTGGATGACTGACTTTAAGTAAGTGATGTGGCTTTTTTTTTTTTTAACTAGTTAATCATTTGTTGCTTTCATAATTGATCAGTCCAGCATTTCTCATACAGCTGGGTAATTAGGCATTTGTTATAGACACTGTGGGACTATGAAATGAGGGATGAGAAAGGAGAGCCCAGAAGGGATGAAACAAGCCATGTGGTTCCTCACTCCTCTGCTGGCTTCGAAGAGGCAGGAAGGGCAGTTGCAGCAAGCATGGGCCTGCCCATGACAGTGCTTATTACCAGGCAAGAGTACTGCTCACTACCTCTGCTAAATAGTGGAGCTTGTCCACACATTCGTGTTAGCAATTTGGTGAAGTCAGTGCTAATACTAGCTGCCAGTGCAATTGCATTTCTCCACAGTCTTTTTTTTTTTTTTTTAATGTACACAGGACCACTAGAAATCACTAAAAACTAGGAAGGAGGAAACAGCCATCTGAAAATGTATTGGCCATCATATTGTTTTGAGATGATGAAAGCAACCACAGAGTAGTAGAATATCCTGGACGTCTCTAACAGTTCATCAGAATCGGTTAAGTTCAATGAAATGCTTGGAAAGTTATCTGAGAAGAGGAAAACAAAATGCCAATTTTAGCTACCAAGTAGTTGGTTTAACCTCAGTTGTTTTGACTGAACTATCTATTAGTCATTTTCACAAATTTTAATAAATATTTCCAGAAAGTGACTATGCTGTGGGTTTTCTAACTCTTTACACATCCATGCAGTACACCAAATTCCAAAGGCAATGCCTTTAGGGAGAGCCTCGTTTGGCAGGTTGGAGAATTTACTTTGAACAGACAAAAGACAGCCCAGCACAAACTGCAATTCAGCCCTCACACGTATAAACACGTGCTCCCATAACCCATTTCTTTTAATGAGTAATGAATTACCTCCCCTGTTTTCCTGAACTTCAGCCTTTTTCCAAAGGGCTATGCAGAAAAGTGCATTGATGTGGAACAACCAGGTAAGATGAGACAGGCTGTTCAACCCATGTTATTAAAGAAATTGGTTCACCTTTTTGATTCTGTGTCATTGTAGTTTCAGCCATTCATTTGTTCAATAAGCAGTTTGGTATGTTCTGGGAAATAATGAATATTGATCATAAAATCGATCACTTATTAAGAAACAGACTAAGGGAAATTGTTTATCCAATCAATTGTAATTTTTGATTTGTTATTTATATTTTCCAATTTCATCCACCCCTCCCTGAGGCTCTCCTGCTCTCAGGAACACCAAGGGAAAGGCATATAGACACTGGCTGGAACTTCTGAAAGAGTACAAAACCCAATACATTCGTTATAGATCACATTGGCTGAAATGGCCCATAATAAAGGAGAATGTGATTGAGAACTGCAGACACATTGCCTCTTGCACCTGTGGCTATTGGGCTGAAACTTTATATAGTAATATGATTTTTGCTAAACAGGGTGTGTGCTTGCTGCTCATAATGTGTAAGCTAGCTGGGTCGTGCTTTGGAAGACAAAATAGTTGCACACAATTAAAATGTTTCTACCAGCTAACAAAGATTTTGAGCAAGCCTGGAAAAAGAGGTTCATTACTTGGGATTTATATGGTATTTGTTTTACTTGAAGGGTTCTTATTTTTTTTAATGTTTTTGGTATACTGGAAATAAAATGCATCACTCTAGAATTTTTCTGAAGCTTTAACAGCAAAAATGTGCCCAGTTGAGGCAGGTTCAAAAGAATGAAGTGATGTAATGTGTAGATGGATCTTCTAAGAGTATGGAGGGTGGGGAGAAGTCACACATTTCCTTCGAGATCCTGGGAAAAGGCACCACTGTCCTATTGCGCAAAATATTGATGTGTACTTTGATGAACCGTCTGGGGAAAGATTGAATGAGTCCTGCTATGAAACAGCAGACCAGATCACCATTCTAGATGTCCTTGTTAAAACGAGGAGTAAATCAGGGGCAACCTGAGAGCATATGTTTCTAGTTTCATTTTTCACTTACGTGGAAAACCAGGGCTTGAGACCGATGTATAAACTAATCTCATTCCTGGTAGAAGTGATTCCAACTTTTTGCCCTTTTCCCACAGTGCATCTAAGGTAGAGAAAATGTAACTGCATTCCCAAGTGGCTAATTAACTTTCTCTGGGATTTGTGAGCACCAGGTGAATATATTGCTCATGTTCATACTTCATTTGAAATGTGATTTTGAATATCCCTCTAGCTGGCTGCAGACACTGATGAAAATTGCCTCTCTCTTTCTCATTCTCCCTTCCCCTCCCAACCCTGTTTTCCAAGCCTTCAAGATCAGAGAACTTCATAGTGTGTAGTAGGTATAATTTCCAACCAGAGTTTCAAGTTTAGATGTTTAGTGCTTATCTTAATGGCCACAAAAGCTGAGGGTCCTTTGTTAAAGAACTAAAAGAACTGTCAATTTTATTTTACTAGTTGGACATCCCACTTGCATTTATTTTTAGACTTGACTCATCTTTTGTCTTTCACCTGCTTTTACCAGTTACCTTCAAAGTTTTCCTCTGTGAACTAGTTTTCAATTTAGCTAGTTCAAATGCCTTCTTGTTGTAAACATGCGTTCACTACAGGAACAAGGGACTACTAGTAGGCAATGTGATAATCATCTTATGAACATTGGATCACAGAGTCCTTATGACCATATCTTTAGAATGATTTCTTTTATGAAACTATTTTGTCGTCTTCTTTCCGTCTTGTTTGTTTTCCTCTCTTTTCTTTTACCCTCTCTCTCATGGAACAAATCATCACCTGTCTCTGGTATGTCCAACAACTCAGTGCTCTCTAGATCTCTCCCTTTTGCCTATGAGTTTTCTTCTCCTCATAACCCTTGCTGGCCAGTCCACCTATACTGTCCACCCTGCTTCTGCCCTGTGTGCCTCATTGTCTGCTCTTTTAAAACACCTCTGCTGTTTTATCATATTTCTCTTTGCTCTCTGTTCTCTCTCCCTCCGTCCCTCTCATTACTCCAGCCCTAACTTGCACACATCCAGATTTTGTGTTTTCAACCTTAACCTCTCCCTTGGGCTCTAGTGCTATGTGTCTGACTCTTTTCAGATTTTTATTAAGCCACATCCTCCCAGTTATCCTGGTTGCACTAGTGCTTCTGTAACTGCATGAAGAAAATTTCCTTCACTGAGATTCTTCTTGGGGACAATTCAGTTGATGCATGTTTGCAAGAAGTGCTTAGGAAAGTTCATCAAGGTAGGTGGTGAGCATGTCACAGGGGTGCGTGGGTAACAGTATGGCAGCTGAGCTCCTCTCTGCAGTTCCAGATGGGAGCTGAGCTCTGAGCTTTTGTCTAGGCATGGTCTTGCGGTGTTGGGCTATGCAATATCTGGAGTAGCATCCAGGTCAGAACTGTGTTGCTTTGTGTAATAAAGGACTGATACATTTAAAATTCTTAGGGGAAAAGTCTAGAAGTGGGAAATAGATGCTATGTGGGAGCCTGAAGACAGAGAGAAAAGGCAGAGACAAATTCAATATAAATCTTGTGACAGGTGTGAGTGAAAAAGCTTAGGAGAAGGTATGTATATGTTTGGGGATCTTGAAGCTATTGGCTACCTTGCTGTGAAATGTAAGGAAAATCTCTACCGCTGTTTTCTTCATAAAATATTCAGTGAAGACTCCATTATGTGCTACTGGGTTTTGTTTTATTTTGAGACTGAATTCTTTGGAGACTTTCAATGGGTGCTGAGTCCTGTCGTTGGGTGGCAGGGGGTTTAAAAATGAAGCACCACTTGGGAGTGAAATGATTGGAAATAGAGAACAGCTACTCATACTTTACCCCACCCCGCTCACCCCTGTGACGAAAGACCATCACACCAGATTTATTTTCTTTCATCTGGAAATGTGTGCTGAGGTTGTATTAACTGTCTCCCTGCCACTTGGCTGCTTCTTGACCAATATAAACTTCATAAAACCTGAGTTAGTTGTCTTAAAACACAACTCTGGTCGCACTAGAGAGAAAAAGGGTGGAATTGTTTCTGCAGAGGTGGCAAAAGGCTGGCTCCAGTTTGAGTGCAATTTTATTTGGCCTCAGCCAGACAGCACATTTTTCCACTTTATTTTGAAGCTTTTGTATATGTCATATTTGCTATCATTTCCTCCAGTCCCTGTTGTCTTACACCAGTCTGCCTCACTCACTTACATTGGTTATATGCCTCTGAAGTGAGTTGAGTCTACACTCTTAGACATGAAGACCAGAGGGATTGAAGTTAGACACACATGAATTTGAATCTGGGTCAATAGCTGACTCTGTGATCTTGGGCAAGTTCTAGGGCAGCCTGAGCCTTTGTTCTGTTATAGATAAAATGGGAATAAAAATATTTCATCCTAATGTTGTGATGATTATATAAAATTCTATTAGCATGGAGTATACCCTTAAAATGATAGTAATTAATTTTTATGTCATTCCCCTACACCAGAACCTTCACAATTTCCTATTACTTCCTAAGTGAAGAACCCAAACTTATCCTAGACTTTATACCCTAATGCTTTGACTCTGATGTGTCTTTTCTACTCTTCACCTCTCTCTCTACTCCTATCCATCAACCTATTCACTGTTCTTCAGATCGGCCCCATTTATACCTGTTTCTGTGGCCTTAGTTTTGCCTTCCCCATCCGTTTATATGCTCCTTTTCCAGATCTTCACCTGTCCTAAGTCTACTCACCTTTCAAGACCTACTCAGAATATTCCATCATAAAGGGTTCCTTCTTCCCTACAGGTGGAAGTCTCCCTACCCATTGCCAAAACCTACTGGTTATCTCAAAGCATAGATCACACCTGTCTTAAACCTTGAGAATTTAGTTTCTTATTTCCTGGATTGTCAGCTCTTTGGAACATGGATGGTTTGCTTCATCCTTGTAGTCATGATACCTGGCAGTCTGTAGGTCTCTGTCTCATTCCTTAAAAGGGTTCCCAAGTGTCTAATCTGTGTGGGGCTCCAGGTGTATGCCTGGCACTCAGCACAAATATATTGAATATAGAATACACAGGTAAAAAAAATGTGTTCGTGAATGGATGGTAAGCCAGTGAAATTTGTGATGTCCTAACTCTTGATGCATTTTAGCAGTGGAATCAGACCAGTCATCTAAACACCTAAGGTGAGACGCCTGGGTGGCTCAGTAGCTGAGGGTCTGCCTTCGGCTCAGGGCATGATCCCAGTCCTGGGGTCAAGTCCTGCATCAGGCTCCTGTGAGGAACCTGCCTCTTCCTCTGCCTATGTCTGCCTCTCTCTCTCTCTCTCTCTCTCTCTCTCTCTCTCTCTCTCTGTGTTTTTCATGAGTAAATAAATAAAATCCTAAACAAACAAACAAACAAACAAACAAAAAACACCTAAGATATTCTATTTCTTAAAAAGTGCAAAAGGGATTCTTTGGAAATATAGATTATTTTAACTAACCTTGGCCTCTAATCTTAGTTTATGATTTTTGCTTCTAGCTGCTGTTTTTAACTTCCCTCTCCTGTAAGTTCCCAAAGAATAGAACTCTTATGAGTCAGATTCTTGCTGTTTATAACCTTCATTCCAATTTTTTCTCATTCTTCTTTTCTAGCTGGCTCTCACTCTGGCTTAGTGCTGGTAAGTTTCTCTCCACTCTCTACTGTTAAGTGGCAATTTTAATTGATTAGTTCCTTAAATGAGAGGAAAATTATAACTCTCTAAAGACATGCATTTGTATATAATATACAAAGTACATAGAGTCATATGCCTATCTCTTCAAAGGTTATTATATGTATTTGCTTTAAGCAAATATGCTACTTTTCTGTTGTTTATTCCTTTAAGTTTCAGTATCCCAATAGATAACTCCAGCACCGTTGAGCTGTGTCAGACTTTCTGTGCAATAAGGAAAGAGGAAAACCCCAGGGTACTTGGATGTTGTATGTACAGATGCATGGACATAGGAACAGGCACTCCGGCAGTTGAGCAGTAGATTCATGTAGACCTGAAACATCATTTGGGAAACTCTCCCAGTGGGCCAGGAGCAACGCTGGCAGTATGCCATTCTTGTGTGACAGTTCCAAATAGTCTTTGCTGCTCCCTCTGCTTTCTTCTTTTTTCTCCCACTACATTTATGAATGGCTTTTCTCTCTATTCTCATTCTCTGTATCTCATGGTTTCTATATCTGTATGGCTTCTCATACTTCATAGCTTCAGTTTTCATAGCTGCCCTTGTGTCTTTCAGTGTGTGTGACACATTAATGACTTTTTATAGATCTTTCCACATGACACCTTCAAATCTCCCAAGGTGAAGATCTGATTGACTAGTGTTCAGTGGATAATGACCCCACTGGTTAGAATTTTGCACAGTCACCGCATGGGCTATATCTATTCCTCAAGTGACTGACTTTGGAGCAGATACTAGTTCCTGGTAAGGACATTTAGAATAAAGGTTTCAGGAGTAAAGGCCTCAAAATACAAAGTAACCCATGAATAAGTAACTAGCTGTGGTTTTATTCAGAAGATTGCAGGTCTAATAGATTAGAAAATTAATTGGGTGAACAATTAATTCTATACTTATTTTTGTTTAATTTAGAAAGTATTTTAAAATATTTGTTTATAGATTATGTCTATATAAGACAAGGTATTTTGGAGATTTTAATTCACCTGTGAAGTTGCTCACCATAGGTAATAATGTCTAATGATGCCTAGGATATCAAAGAATCATAAGGCTGAAAGGAGTCTCAAATCATCTAGTCCAACAGTTCTCAAATGTGTTGATCTGAGGACTACTTTACAATCTTAAAAATTATTGAGGACCCCAAAAAGCTTGAGTTTATGTGAGTTGTATCTATCATTATTTATTGTATTAGATATTAAAGTATAATGTTTACTCATTTAAAAATAATATTAATACATTGTAAATAAATAATTTTTGTGAGAAACAATATATTTTTATTAGTAAAAAGGGTACATCATTTTGCTTATTTTTGTAAATCTCTTTAAGGTCTGGTTTAATGGACGATAGCTAGATTCTCACACTTGATTCTGCATTTAATCTGTTATGATATTACATGTGTTAAAAGACACCTGAGGCACATTCAAGGTTTCAAATGTTCATTTAAGCAAAAATCAAATCACACTGGCTAGCACCAACCCGGAAGTGGTTAGGAGCACTCTCTTGACAGGAGCTAGGGGCATGGTGTTTAATAGGGAAGATGCATGTGGAAGTGAAGAAATTACTTGATTGGCTATAGCTTCAGTAATGGCCTTACTTGAGAAAACTGACTTGGCTCCTGGTGATTAGCTGTTCCTGTTTCCTCTTCACAGATTCAAGTGCATGAACTGTGGCTTAGGTTTTGATCTGCTACACAGGCTCTCAAAGCATTAGCACAACCTCAATCTCATGACCTATCTTCATGTAGCTTCTGGACAACAGCACTGAATACTTGTGAGCAAATGAGAGCAAAATAGGCAGATGACATCTGAGTATAATTATGAAAAGATATTTGATCTCATAGATACCCTGAAAGGATTTCAGAGACCTCTAGGGTCCTTGGATCACATGTTAAAAACAATGAAAGAATCTCACAGAGAAGAAAACAAAGGCTCAGAGACTGGAACTGACATGCCCCGGGATGCACAGTATAGTCGATGGCAGAGCTGGGGTTAGTACTCAGCTATCCTGTCTCTTCATTATATCAAGATTCAAGTCCCAAATAACCAACTTCACCCACATTGTCACCCAGGAAGCTGATAGAATGCCAGGTCTCCACCTATTTCCTTCTGTGGAAACTTGGCTTCAGATAGTTAGTTGGGCCCTGGGAGATGAAAAGGGTTGGTTACACACCACCAGCAGGAGCACAAGCATTAGAACATAGGATCCAGGAGATCTCACCTTCTGGTTAGCCTGTGTGTGCTAAACCTTATGTACCAAAGGTCTATGACAGAGAAATAAACAAATTAGGATGTAAGAAGACATGACTGGTTCACACCAGTCCCTTCTCAGCATTTCTCAGGTTAGATCAGAGGGGGCAATTCCAGAAGCCCTGTTCTCCATTATTGCCTTTAATTTCCCCATGGCCCAAGACTAACATTGTCCGCTCCTTTGTTGTGCTCTTGGCAGAAAGCCATTCCCTCATGGTTAGACTTAATTGGAATCCAACCCAAAGGGGGATGGGACAGGCTGCCAAGTTGTGCCACTTCCCTGAGACAGTTCTTTGGGGAATATCTGTGTTCAGTTGATATAATGATGTAATACAAGGCTTATTGCACGGTACATAGTATTAAAGGAAGGATGCAGTTTAAAAATTCTTTAAAGTTGATTTTGAAGAAACAAAGTGCATTTTTAATCTAATTTTCACTTGAACATATATATAAGTATTTGTACATATATAATATATGGATGTGTGTGCTTGTCTTTGTGTGTATATGTGTGTATACATGTACATATATCATAAACCATACATGTATATTTAAATCTCAAGTTAAATGGTCTCTAGATAATTATAGTAGTAAACACCCTGTTAGAGCAGGTGCATGTGCTTTTAGAGAAACATCTGAAAAATATCAAAATTGTTCAGTTTTATTTATTTATTTATGTATTTTTAAAAAAGATTTTATTTATTTATTCATGAGAGATACAGAGAGAGAGAGAGAGAGAGAGAGGCAGAGACACAGGCAGAAGGAGAAGCAGGCTCCATGCAGGGAGCCCGATGCCGGACTCAGTCCTGGAACTCCAGGATCACGCCCTGAGCCAAAGGAAGGCGCTAAACCACTGAGCCACCCAGGGATCCCCAATTGTTCAGTTTTAAGCTTAGAATTTAAGCCATGAGGTTGCTACCCTTTGCCTCTAAATATATGAGTTTCAACACATAAGAACCTTCTGATTATCTGAATAAATGATTAATTTTTAGAAGTTTTAGATTAAAAAAAATAAAATGCTATCTGTTTATCAGGTGGATTTTTTTTTCCCATTTGAATGAAGAATTTCCATGTTATACAATTCTTATGCATCCTGTGTGGGAATATAAGTATCCAGGTACATTTTCATCTTTAAGTATTTATGCTGTTGAGATTGTAGGTCATTAATCCCTGTGCTATGAGGTGGGATTATGCCCTCTTCCAAGGCAAGTTGGAGGAAATGACTGGCCAGTATTCTGTTATTCCATTTTCTATGTTGTCTGATTTTGCAGAATATTGTAATCTTCTCCAGATGAGTGCAGTTGCAGTCCTTTTTGCTTGACAGCCAAAGACAAAACACTAAGCTGTCCAGAAGATCGAGTGCCATTTTATTCCTCTGTCGACATTCCTGATGTTACGGGCAAAACATCAGGAAATTCTCCCGAGAAGACTTTCTGAGCTTTTATAATATTAGGACTGACATTTTCTAACTGAATTAGTATACCATAAACCTTTATTTCCATGAAAATATTAATAAGCTTCCCTTACGAGAAATAATTATACAGGGACAACATTTTGCCCACCATCCACCGACCAAACTCAGAATGTTTTTCTCATCTTTGAGATTTATTTTTCAAAGTTTTCACAGGAATTTTGGAAGTCCTTTATGTGCCGCTTCAAATCTCATTCCCTCAACCTCTTTTCCTCCAGGTAATGATAACCTGAATTTTTAGTTAACAATTTCTTTGTTTTTTATATTTGACATTTTTCAACTTTATAAAAATGTAATTTTGCTCTATGTGTTCTTCTATGGTTTACTTCTTTTTTGATGTGTTATGAGATTGAGATTCAGCCATTACTTGAGATTCATTCATTACTGTAAATTCTGTATTTTTTTAAACAGAAGAGAATCAGTATTATCTAAGTGGTCACTTCTCTGTCACGTTTTTTTAGAAGATCTCACCAAGTTTTAGTCACTTGGTTGCTTATTCCTATCAGGTTGTACATGCTGTAGTTTATTTTTATTTTATGAAAGCCAACGTGAGTTACCCAGGATTAGTTGAGAGGCTTTCAGAGGGCCATCTCTATCAACCACAAAGCAAAAAAAAATCTCTAAAATGCCATGTGTACTTATGATTCAAGTATGTTTCCTGTGACAGGTTAGTTTACAAATTGGGTAAATGTCTTCTAAATATGTACAAAAAGGAGAGAATGTAAAAGAATCAAACAATAGTGTTTATAGTATTATACAGGCTATCAAGAAAAAAGACATTTTTACACGTTGGAGGCCTAAAGTGTCCCAGTTCTGATAAATCGGTCTTTGACAGTTATGAATGGTGGACTAGTTGCATTAAAGCAACAAGGGAGCTAATAGAGGTTTGAAACTGGGTTTGAATAAATCATCAACCAAATGTATAATGGCACTGGGAGGATAGGGCAGCCATTGGTTCCCTATTTGCCTGGAGACCATGAATCTCGGACACTGTAGAAATATTGGAAATATGTTTTTGGTTACTTAAAATTTCCTAAATTCTTTAAAATATATTATAATATATTTAAGTATTAAATACACTTAGTGTAAAGTCCAATATATATTTTTCTTGAACTAACACTACCACTATTATACATGAAGTGTTCATGATTATATGTAAGGTGTTTGGCAGCTTTAAAATTAGGGTCTATATTTGAAGTCTTAAATGGAATTGACCTTTCATATCACTTTTGAATAGGTATAACATGACTACTGTGCTACCTTCTAGAATCTTTTCAAAGATTATATAATTCCTCTAGTATGGTATCATTAAACTTGTGGGAGGTGAAAACCATTACAAAAAGTCCATTCAAATTTGGTTAAAACTCTTATGAAAATGATTTATTTAATTTATACATATAAATAATATAACCAAAATGCAGGAAAAGAGTTACTAAAACATAATTTTGTGCTAAATTAGAACTGAATGTTTTCATTTTGCCTCTCCTATTGTGACAGTTGAATAGTATATGCTATATGAAATAGATGTCTGGCGTAAAGAGCAAAGATCAAGAAATGAGTGTTTGGAACAGTAAATTATATGTTAAAAATCTATAAATAGCTTAATAAACATATTCTTGTGTGCCAAAAGCAGAAAATTGCAGGCTACAAAGTAGATTATCCACTGTTTTGAAATCACCTTTGGAATAGTACATGTTGTCTCATCGAGTTTTATAGCTTCTGCATATAGAACTTGTTTTTAAAAATGGGGCCTTTTGAAGTGTATTTTTTTCTTTTATGTTTCATTTCTTTCCTGATATTATTTGAAGTGACTTACATCTACTCGGCTTAGGAATGCAGAAGTTATAGTTGAGGTAATCAGTAAAGAGAGAAAATATGAGTAAGCAAATGAAAGCCAATGACCAAGAATTCACAGATCACGTGTCCACAGTCCTATGTATTTGCTAGTGTGTTTGCTATCAAACCACAAATATATCTCTGAATTTCCTAGCAACTATGACAAGGAGGGTCATGTGACCTCTTGGTTTTGTGATGTATATAAAAACAAGGTGGGTTTTTTTGTTGTTTCATTTTCTTTGTTTGTTTGTTTGTTTGTTTTTGGTGACATATAAAAAAACCAGCCTAGATTTTTCTGTTACTAAGAGCTGGAAAAAGTTGCTTTTACACTTGTACAGCTAACCCTTAGGTTACCCTTAAAGTTATCCCTAAAGTCTATTCTATCTTTGAGTAGACTACTCATTGCTTTCTTAATGAGTAAGTAGTTTAGAGATAGTGAGGGCTCTTCTCAGCCTTAGGATAAAGCCATGGGAGCCCCAGGCAAACAGAACACAGTGTTTGTGTGAATTCAGGTAATGCCATAACAAAAAAGAGATGTAATCATAATTCAGTGGCCTCAAACAATTTTCATTTTCCTCTGATATAACAGTCCAAAGTAAGCATTCCAGATCAGTATGTGGCTGTGCTCCACCTTCAGGGATCCAGGTTTTTTGCCCACATATTGCTCCACCATCCCTCAGGGGCTTATCATCTTCATGGTGGATATAAGGATTGCTGTAGGATTGAAGCAGTAGCAAGGGGGAAGAGCATTGAGAAGGCACACCTTATGTCCCGGGCTAGGCCTGGAGGTAGCACATTTTACACTTCTTCCTAGTCCATTGGTGAGAACTTGTCATGTAGCCACTCCAAGATTCAGAAGGAGCTGGGAAATATAGACTAGCCATGTTCTCAGGGAACAAACAACAGATTTTGGAAGAAAAATATCATTTTTTGGAAGGAATATTTTCAGAGCAATACTCTGAGGTATTTTCTATCAATTGAATACCTAATAGAATGTTATGTTCAGTTTTGGTGCTCTTACCAGCAGGAATGTAGAGAAACAGAGTAAACTCGTTTCTTTTGGTTACCATTTCCTTATATATACTCTTCATTTCTTTCTTATGTTCATTTGTTCAATGCCATTTCTTAACTGTGTGTTTTGTATTACATAATCAGGTTGTAATACTTCCTTTCTTAACCTCCTATATCCAGTTCATCAGAATCTCTGATAACACTACCCTTGCAATATCTCCCAAATCTATTACACATGGCCATTTCCAGCACTTAGGGTAGGCACTTATGCCTTCTTGTCTGGATCACTGCCTCCTATGTTGCCTTTCTGACTTCAATCTCCTCTCCACTCATCCCATTCTAAACATAGCTACTCTATATTCCCCTCATTGTTAACAGTGAATCTGTCATGTTCAGGAAACTGCACTGGGGGAGCATATAGGAAAACTGCCCTCCAGAAACTTGTTTTAGAGGAAGGCAAAGCATACACTCAAATAAACTACACTATAATGTAAAAAGTTAGTAATGCAACTGGAAATGTTGCAATTAGAGATCACAAAGTTCATAGTGGATTACCCACCAGAGGAACTTTATGATATCAGAGTCTTATTTTTTGAATTTCCCTAGAAATATGGGGAAATGAGTTTGGGGCCTGAATCCCTGCAAGCTTTAGGAAGAAAGAGTAAGTGGAGAAAATGGCCACATGACCTTTTTTAGAGTGATGCTCCAAGAAGCCCCTTGAGGCAGGGAGCTGAGGGACTGGTACAATTCTGGGATGTGGAGTTGTGGTGGGTATTACTCTGTCTTCTGGCCTAACCCCTGAAGATTTGACCTATGTTCCATGAGAATGAAAGTGGTAAATATGAAAAAGTTAAATTTGGGGCAAGAAAGGGATTGTTTATTCATTCTAAGTTAGGATATCCAAATTTTTCTGAAATGATTTTCATACAAGGAGAGGAAAATCTCTTGAAAGGCTGGCAACAGTAAAGGCAGGCTTGGGAACCACAGCAGGTACAGCAGGTACCATGTACAGGAAAGGAAATCCACAGATACTTTCTGTCTTGCCTTCATATCTTGTAGGACTTATTTCTAGGCCAGTGGGCAGGGTTACTGGTGAATTAGGAATACTAATAAACTTCATGATTATTTTTGAAGTCTTTATTTTCCTGTGGCCATTAGAACAAAATGATTCAACAATTCTAGTTCGATAGGGCCACAGAGTATGGAGGCATGAATCCTTCTGGGCAATCCATCTAATTTTCATGGAAAAGTATAAACAGTTGTTTAGAAGTCCTCTTCTCCTATGTTATCATGCTAAATTTGAGCTCGTTAAGGGAGTAACCGCATTATCATATAGGATACTTTGAACTGTTAATAATAAACCCAATCCAAGTGGTTTAAACCCCAGAGGAATTTATTAGGTCACATAATAAGAAGTCCTGAGGTTGGGGCCCTGCAATTAGTTAATTCAGTGGTTCAATGATGCCACCAAAGACCCAACCACTTTATAATTTTTCTTAATGCCTTTGTCAGTCAGTCAGCTTCTTTTATAGTTGAATGAAGTGTGATAAGAGGAAAGGATTCAAGGCAGTGGAATGGCATGAATGAAGGCGCAGTGTCAGGAGGCCCAGAGCAGCACAGGAAACAAAAATTGTTTTATTTGACTGAAACATTGTAATTAATGGGAGCTTTTATTGAAAAAAAAGGTTTTGGGGATGAGGCATTGTAATATCCTGAATGTGAAACTGAGGAATTTAGACTTAAATCTACAGACTCTTCAGAACCATATGTGTATTTCAGCTAGGGCAGTGATGAGAACAATAAAGTGCTATAGGAAGATGTATCCAAACAGTCAATGGTGTGGGCAGGAGGATAGAGGGGACTGAAGGTGGCCTAAACCAGCATGAAGCATAAAACAATAATGCAAGCAACTGGAGATGAAGATCTGAAATGGGATAGAGGAAGGGAGAAGGTCAAGAAAACTGAATACAAGAGCCAGTGCAAAAAAAACAAAAAACAAAAAAAACAGTGCAGAGAGAATTGAAAGAATTTGTCCACTGTTTGGATGGGAAAGAAGTGAAGTATCAAAATCAATCAATCTGAGAGGTCTTTAATGCAAATAGGAAAAACAGAATGGGATGTGTGTCAAACAACATTTGTTGGGCATGTCCTCTCTACCAAGTGCAGTTCACTTCCACAATATGTCATAAAGAAGTTTTAGTATCCTAGTCTACAAAGGAGGAAACTGAGGCTAGGGGAGCAGTTTAAGATATGGTTTCATCATTAAACAAATGGAATAGCCAGAATTTAAGCTGGTCCTATGGAATTTCAAAGCTCATGCTTTATGCACTCTACTTTCTAGGAGGCAAGGAGACTAATTTGTTTTTATTGATTTTGCTCTTCCGCTCAAAAGTCCTCAGTGGCTCTACATTGCCCTGGAAAATAAATTCCAACAACTGTTGTATGACATTCAACAACACCCAAACTCTGACTTCAACTTGCTTTTCCAGCCTGACCTTCTGTTATTATTTGGAATTCCTTAAGTACACAAAATGCTTTTTTTTTTTTTTATTTCTCTCTGTTCTTTGTTACATGGTTTCTTTTCCCAGAATGCATTTCCTCCATTCTTCTTCCTGTGGAAATTACATCTATCCACTTCCTCCATCAATCTTTTTTCTGATTATTCATTTTTACTCACTGTGAGCTCCCAAGTATTTTATTTGTGGTTTCCTTAGTAACACATTTACAGAGCTATAAGATGCTTAAGGGTAGGGATTGGTTTTTATCAGCCTTCATGTTCCATGCATAATGTCTGTCAAGCTTATAGAAAGTGAGGGATGGAGAGAGGAAAAAAAAGAGAAAGAAAAGAGACAAATGACACAGAAAAATGTAAAAAGTAACTTGGAAATTACTTTAAATTATATTTGCAAAGTATACTTTATACTTATTAAAGGATTACTTGTTGAGGAGTGGGAAATAGCCTTTATGAAGGTAGACAGCTGTAACTGGAATGTTTTACTCCAGAGAAGGCTAAACATTGACTTTATAATTGTCTTGAAATTCATAAAAATTCTTTTATATGGGAAATTAAGACCAGCTTTTTTCCATGGTCCAGGAGATTTTAACAATAGGAAATGGATTTATATTAGAGTATATTCCAGTTTGATTTAGGGAAATCTAGTAAATGTTTTGGAACTGAAAAGATCCTCAGTAGTCTTCTAGAACAATGTATAGTAAGGAATAAAGCCACAACATGGAGCAAAATACAAATATACCAGATATCCCTAGAGATCTTAGAAACAGTTGAAAGTCTATTCTGAGAGAGTCTTTCCCCTCTGTGATTCATGCCAGATCATATTCAACTCATTTGTTGATGTGTCTCTCTCCCACACTAGGGGCAGGAGCAGAAGCAGGGTCTACTAATCTGTTTTCTAAAAGCTCAACACAATGCGTGGCACCTGGGAAACATGCAATCAATGTTTGATATATGAATTGTATGTACAGTGCACAGCCATTACACAGGCCAGGGGGATAATCATTGCCAAGGTGCATTCATAAGGAATTAAGCTGGTTAGAAAGTTTGGTAAAATTTAGCTTTTGTTAGCCAACAATTCAAGCAATACATCAATAAATATGCTACCAAGTTTTGAGTTTTATTTACTGAGCATAGTACTTGCTCCTAACATGGTGACGTGTATATACAACATGGATCCTCCTTTGAGGAGTTTGTTCTCTCTAGCAATACCTACTTTGAGGAAATATGGCCAAATTAAAAAAAAAAAAACTGTACTATGCAAAACCATAGTTATCAGGCATACTTGAGTATATTGTAGGTTCTCACAATAAAGTAAGTCAAGTGAAGTTTTTGGTTTCTCAGTGCATATAAAAGTTAGCTTTACACTATACTGTAGCCTATTAAGTGTGCAATAATGTTATGCCTAAAAAACTCATGTACATACCTTAATTAAAAAAAACTTTATTGCTAAAAAATGTTAACCATCATCTGAACTTTTGATGAGTCATAATCTTTTTACTAGTGAAGGATCTTCCCTTGATGTTGATGGCTGTAACCGATCAGGGTTCATAAGATTCAGGTGGCTGTGGCAATTTCTTAAAATAAGACAACAATGAAGTTTCCTGGATCAATTGACTCTTCCATTCACAATTTCTCTGTAGCGTGTGATGCTGTTTGATAGCATTTTATCTACAGCAGAACTTCTTTCAAAATTGGAGTTAATCCTCTTAAATTCTGCTGCTGCTTTATCAACTAAGTGTATGTAATATTGTATATCCTTTGTTGTCAGTTCAACAATCTTCACAGCATCTTCAGCAGTAGTAGATTCCATCTTAGGAAACCACTGTCTTTGCTCATCCATAAGAAGCAACTCCTCATCTGTGAGATTGCAGCCAGTCAGTCACATCTTCAAGCTCCACTTCTAGCTCTCTTGATGCTTCCACCACATCTGCTGTTACTGCCTTCACTGAAGTCCAGAACCCTGCCAAGTCATCCATGAGTGTGGGAATCAACTTCTAAACTCCTGTTCATGTTGATATTTTTACCTATTTCCACCATTCAGGAATGCATCTAGAAGCATCTTGAATTTTTCTCCAAAAAGTTTTCACTGGACTTTGCCCAAATCCATTATAGGAACAACTATCTGTGGTAGATATAGCCTTCTGAAATATATTTCTTAAATAAGGAGAATTACAAGTCGAAATTACTCTTTGATATGTTGGCTGCACAATGGATATTGTGTTAGTAGGCACGAAAACAACATTCATCTTATTGTCCATCTCCATCAGAGCTCTTGGGCAATCTCGTGCATTATCAGAACCAGTAATATTATGAAAATAATCTTTTTCTTCAGTAAGCCAAAAATTTCAATCAACAATATTGTAAACAGGTGTGCTGTCATCTATGCTTTGTTGTTCCATTTCTAGAGCACAGGCAAAATAGATTTAGCATAGTTCTTAAAGGCCCTAGGATTTTCAGAATGATACATGAGCATTGGCTTCAACTTAAGTCACCAGCTGCATTAGCCTCTAATAGGAGAAGCAGCCTGTCCTTTGAACTTTGAAGCCAGGCATTGACTTCTCTTCTCTAGCTAAGAAAGTCCTAGGTGGCATCTTCTCCCAGTAGAAGGCTATTTCATCTACATTGAAATTCTGTTGTTTAGTGTAGCTGCCTTCATGAATTTTCCTAGCTAGGTCTTCTGGATAACTTGCTGCAGCTTTAACATCAGCACTTCCTGCTTCACCTTGCATGTTTATGTTATAAAGTCAGCTTCTTACTTAAACATTATGAATCATCCTCTGCTAGCTTCCAACTTTTCTCCTGCAGTTTCCTCATGTCTCTCAGCCTTCATGGGATTGAGGAAAGTTAGGGTCTTGCTCTGGTTTAGGCTTTGGCTTAAGGGAATGTGGCGGCTGGTCTGATCTTCCATCCAGACCATTAACGCTTCCTCCCTATCAACAAGAAGGCTATTTCACTTTCTTACTATTTTGTATGTTCACTGGAGTAGCACTTTTAATTTCTTTCAAGAACTTTTCACATTCACAACTTGGCTGTTTGGCACAAGAGGCCCAGCTTTCAACCTGTCTCAGCTTTTGTCCCTCCCTCCCTCCCTCCCTCCCTCCCTTCCTTCCTTCCTTCCTTCCTTCCTTCCTTCCTTCCTTCCTCCCTCTCTTCTTCCCTCCCTTAGCCTAATAATTTCTGGCTTCTGATTTAAAGTGAGATGTGCAACTCTTCCCTTCATTTGAACATTTAGAGGCCCCTGTAGAGTTATTAATTGTCCTAATTTCAATATTGTGTGTCTCAGGGAACAGGAAGGCCCAAGAAGAAGGAGAGAGATGGAGAAATGCATGGTGGGTGGAGCAGTCAGAAGACACACAACATTGATCAATTAGGTTCACCATCTTATAAGTGTGCAGTTTGTGGCTCCCGAAAACATTTACAATAGTAACATTAAACATCACTGACTGCAGATCACCATAACAAATCTAATAATAATGAAAACATCTGTAACATTGTGAAAATTACCAAACTGTGACACACAGACATGAAGTGAGGAAATGCTGTTGGAATATGATGCTGAGAGACCTGAGACGGTTGTCACAAAACTTCAATCTGTAAAAATCATAGTATCTGCAAAGTACAATAAAATGAAGTACAGTAGAACAAGGTATGCCTTTACTTTAAGAAATCTGCTATAAATGGAGTGTCTTTATAACAAAGTATGCATGAAGCAGAAATAGAGGTGTTTGTCTTCCAGTGTCAAAATGCCTCTGCACATGTCTTCTCTTTGTAGCCATCCTGCTGAAGTCACGTAGGATTGTTATGTACCCATGTTGACTGTTGCTCTCTGATGTGAATGGGTCTCACCTTCACAGACGATTGCCTTCTAGCAATTTAAATTTTAAGCTTTAATT
This sequence comes from Vulpes lagopus, assembly GCF_018345385.1. Classification (NCBI taxonomy): domain Eukaryota; kingdom Metazoa; phylum Chordata; class Mammalia; order Carnivora; family Canidae; genus Vulpes; species Vulpes lagopus. The sequence goes on from NC_054826.1 coordinate 149,107,248, forward strand.
AATGAAAAACTTTGCCTTCTATTAAAAGAGCTTCATGAACTAGCAGAAACGTATAGACATTTACATAAATGCGTATCTATTTCTGGGTGGCTGTCTATCTATCATCCAGCTATATTTGGCTTGGCGGATAGTGGGCCCACTGGGATTTCATCCATGGTCCTTCCTTCCGAAGGGCACTCCTTTCTCACATGGGAGGCTGGACTCCTCCTTCCTGCTGCTTGGGGAAGAGGAGGTTGTAGGCTATTCACTGTCAATTCTGTCAAGGGCTTGTACTCAATGTTATTTGATCCCAGACATTCCAGCCTTCTGGAGCTTTCCTGCATCTTCTGCTTTTCCCTTTCTTCCCATGCTACTCTAAATGTGTATCAGATACAATCAGTAACCTTGCCTAATCTTAATCATATGATCCCCTCCCTTTCTTTGCCCTAAAATGCACATTTTATGTCCTCCAATATTGTTAATATTATTTCACTTCAGCACATTTTTGCACAACAGCCCACCTGTTTGACATTTTGGAGTGCACATTTATGTTGCTAGTATTAATTTACACTTCAGAAATTTATTAAATCATATGCAAATATTAACTGAAAAGACATGGCTGCAGCTCCAAGGTGTTGAGTCTGGGAAATGTGTTTAGGAAAGGAGTGTGCTATCAATTACAAATGCCCTGCATTAATGGAGGGTTTAATATGTAGTGATAGGAGCTCATTGTAGGGTATACATCATTGTGTTTCTGGGATGCAGGCAGGAGCACTGTACCTCCAGGTGTAGCAGTATATCTGGCAGTTTCCTGGCCGGATAACCCTATGCAAAGGCCATGAAGGTGGGTATGATTGAGCTCTATGAAATCATAGTCAGTGTAGCATCATAGGTGTAATTGTTGTTGCCAGTATTTTCTAAAAAGTTGCTTCCAGTGTAAAAACAAACTTCAGAACAGGAATTGGTACTGTTGGATTCAGCAGAGTTTTGTCACTAGGAATGTGGGTAGATCGTCTTCCCATCTAAGGATTCAATCAGGCATAAGTGCAGAGTACTCTTGAATTACGTCTTAAGTAGATTTAATGAATACACCAATTATATTCTTTTTTGTAAACTAAATTAATACAGATTTAGTATTCCTTTATTAAAGTGCTTTCTTTCTTTCTTTTTTTTTTTTTTCTGGAAGGAAAGTTCAGTCAACTGAGACTTTCTTTTTCAGAAAGCTCTGCTTTGCATAAAGCAGCTACATCATAAGAGGAAAAAAAAGATGGGAAGGAAAGCACCAGCCATGGTTTGGGAGAGAAATCAAGTGAGTGAAACTAAGGGCATGTGAAGAACAGTCAATATCCAGCAACAGCGGCAAAACAGTTTCAATTTTCTGGATTATTAATTCAAATTCACACGCACATGCCAGTTAAAATTAAAGGCCTCTTTTTACTGCACTAGTTTAAATTAAAGATTATATTCTGCTCCACAAGTCTGAATTAAATAGCTTATTTTGCACACCAAGCTCTCATTTTAAAGCTAATAAAGAAAAGACATAGCATGTACGTGCAAGCTTGAGACAGGAAGGGTCTAAATTACTACACCTGTTTCACTTGGGAGCTACTTTATTAGTGTTACAAAACTTGGCTTTCAATTTGGCACTCAGAAGCACATTTAGAACAAGCATTTCTTTGTTTTGACAGAGAAGCCGTGGTAAATGAATGACGTTTGAGCTAGGTGTGAAATGTGAAGGTACAAAATTAACTGGTAAGGTAATTACTGTTCTAATTCTGCATAAACAAGCGTTTTGAAAATCATTAATAGTTCAGGGAAATAATGTTAGTGATTAAATAAGGTGGCTTGCATCACTGAGCACAACTAAGCTTCTTTAATTACATTTGAAAGCAAGGGAAAGCAGCTAATTAAAATTAGCACAAGGTTCCTGAATGACCAGCACTGCATTGTTGCTCTAACCTGTATAATTGTGTATTTATTAATACGTCTTCATTTTCCCTCTTGAGCATTTAACAAAATTATTTAAAATAACTAATAACCTTTAAGGAGTAAATGTGACTGAATCCAGTTATCAAAATGAATCCTGCAGGCCTTGCTCAGACCTGCCATCAATTCCCTTTCCCAGCGCCCATTAACACAGGTGGGGAGCCCCATGGTTGAAACCCAGAAAAGCAGTGCTCTGCACTTCATGCCGTTGGAGGGTTAGCATCCGTGGCAGTGCTTTATGGGATCCTGGCTTGGCCCTTCGTCATCCCCTTAGGGAAAAAGAAAGGTAATTTGGGTTTAAATATCTCATTTGTTGATGGTTTTCAAAGTCATTCATTCATTCATGCATTTAACTCATTCATTTACTCATAAATGTCATTCTTTCAATAAAATGTATCAAGCTTTTAGCACTGTTCCTGGAGTTATAGAGATAAAAAAGATATGGTCCCATGGCAGAACCAGCTCTGTAATTTACAGGGCCCAGTGCAAAGTGAAAATACTGGGTCTCTTGTGCAAAAATTAAGGGTTTGGTGACAGAGCCTTAAGCCAACTGTGGGTCCACCGAGTGTGTGCATCTGTATAACTGCACACATTTGCACTGGTGAAGCTCGACTCAATGAGCTCATCAGGTTGTGAGAATAATACACATGCAAACAGGGACAAGAAACTTGACTCCTCTACACAGTAGTAGGGTGCAGGCAAGGGAATGATTGCCTGACTCCGGGAAAGGGTTCTCACCTGTGCTGGATTGTACTGATGAGGATACCGTTTAGATAATGAGTCTCAGCCAGCTCCACTGATTTCCCCAACCTCTACCTGCTGGGATCAAAATCTGGTCCTTAAACCATAAACTTCCTAAAGACAGTAACCCTGGTATATTTATCTGGAGATAGGAATTCAATACAAGAATTTTTAAATGTGTTCAAAGTGTGTCAACTATGGAATAAATAGAATAAAATTTATTACTTATTATGATATCAGCTTTTTTTTTTGAGTGCTTGTTATGTGCCAGGTACTATTCTAAGTGCAGCACAATAATATTTAATGTTCCAGCAACTCTATGAGGTAGGTACAATCATATCCACATTTTACAAATGCCAGATTTGAGGAAGAGAATTTAAGTGATTTGAACAAGAAATTAAGTGACAAAACTCTATTTAAGCCCAAATGATCTGACTCCAGTGCCTGTGTTCTTAATTACTGTGCTAAAACGTGATGGGGGAAAAATGACTTCTGTGGCTAGGTCTCCTTTTTCTGCCTTTCAGTTTGTGAGTATAGATAAACTTGGATCATTTGAGAATCTGAAATGTATGTTGCATGTCAATCAAATAATGTTGAACACATGAGATATGGTGGGGAGGGGAGGTGGGGAGCGGAGTGTTAATTATTTTTCAATTTAGAGAAAGTAATTGTTGCTCTAGTGTTTGGGAAATTATACATCAGTAGAAACTTTGTGTTAGTGTTATCATAAGCCTCCCTATGAAGTGGCCCAGTGGACATAGTAGCTACTGTCTGGTCCAACAACCCAATACTCCTCAGGTTTTTTCTTGTGTTAGCAAAGGTCTAACCTCAGGCTGTAGCACATCTGAGAGGAAGGCTGCAGAAACTTTGGAAGGCTCTTTTGTAGGTTTTGAGAACATTGAATTTGTCTGAAGTTTACAAAAAGTAGTGATGTGGTGTGTAAAGATGAGCCTTCATTGTCACTGTAGCCTGGGTAATTTTTGTTTGTTTGTTTGTTTTTTGTTTTTTGTGGAGGAGGAAGAGGTAGGGCTGTAGGACTTTACATATTTTAAGACCACAAAGGAAGCCTGTATGGGAGTAGTAAACACTTCTATATTAATGCTTCAAACAAGATTCTTACAAAAAAGCTTTTCCTTGCCCTCACCCTTGTTGCGGGGTTAAAGGAGGTAGTTTCTGTGGTCTTATTTTTTTTTTTTTAAATATTTTATTTATTTATTCATGAGAAACATACAGAGAAAGAGAGAGGCAGAGACATAGGTAGAGGGAGAAGCAGGCTCCATGCAGGGAGCCTGATGTGGGAGTGGAACCTGGGACTCCAGGATCATGTCCTGGGTTGAAGGCTGGCATGCTAAACCACTGACCCACCCAGGGATCCCAAAGTTTCTGTGGTCTTATTTTCATTTTTGTTTTCTTTTTAAGTTGTCAGATGTGGAGTGTAAGTCAAATAGTGCAGCACTTAACAAATTTTATTTTGGGAACATTCCTTCAGCAGCCACCCATTCTTGGCTTCTCCATGGATCCACATGATCACAGGTCAGATGTGTTGACTTGGTTGACCACACCAATTTTGATCTAATATGAAGGGATGCAACTGCAGTATCAGAGAATGACTAAGTCTTAATTGCCAGTGCTAAATGAAATTCAGCTACAGTAGAAGAAAGCACCACTGAGGCAGTATGAGGGATTTCTCTTTGTACTTTGCATTCGTTGTGTTAGCCATGCTGATCATGTCCATTTTGATGTTGAAGAAGATGGCTTTCCTTTCCACTTAGTTATCATAGTTTGTAGTTGTTTGTGTGATTATGGAGTTCTCAGTAGATTGTTTGCTGTGAGGGTAAAGCATTTATGTTCATGTCTCTCATTGGTTCCTTCCCTCACCCCCCACCTCCAGCATCTAATACAGTAGGTTGGAATGGAGAAAGTCTCAGTAAATACTGGCTAAATGAATGAAAGAGCATCTTCTCTGTCTCCAGCTTGTTATTTCTCCTGTGCACTGGTTCAGGGTCTTCAGCTGCCCACTGGATGCCGATAGTTTAATGTCCCCTCTTACCCAAAACTCAGCATGTTCAAAACCCAACTGCCATTATTCCCCCAAACCATAATTGTATCCAGCTTCCTATTTTATCAGTGACCCCATTATTCCTCCAGTTATGGAGATTCTAAATTATGGAGTCACACTTGACCCCTTTCTATTTGTCTAATAATATACATTTATCTTCTGTGCATTTCTCTTACCAGGTATGCATTATCTCATTTGATTCCCCTAACATATGGGATATATTGTATATGATGATGTATATATTATATGTTTATTATATACTATGCCATATAATACTTATAGTATGTTATATATGTATATATACATATATATGTGTATATGTGTATATATGTGTGTGTGTCTGTTTCCTTTCCCTTTTAGAATTTAAAAAACCCTGAAGCATAGATAAATTAAGTTTCATTAAATTCACATGACTACTCAGTGGTAGAGCAGGATTTTAAGCATGTATGTGTATATCAGACTTTAGAGCTTGGACTCAAAACCACTTTTAATTTTTATTTATTGTTTGAGAGCTCTTCCTTTCCATCACCATCACCCAATCCATTTCATCCCTTAAAGTCTGCACCGTTGCAGATTTCTCAAAAAGTTTTTTTCTATCTCCTTTTTGCAATGGCCTCAAAATATTATTCTCTACTCTATAACCTTCCATGACTTGCCAATACCTTTGAAATAAGATCCAACTTCTAAAGTTTATTTTATGGTCCCCTCTAATCCAACTTCCAGCTAAAAAGCTCATCCAGCTCCAGTATAACCATAAAAATATGTACTACTTTCTGGCCAAATGGCCTTGCGTACTTCTCTCTTCACCCAATTTACATTACCATTGCTGTCTTATATACATGATCCATTTGCTCCTTTTTAAGTATTAATCTTATTCTACATCCAAGTCACATGTTAGCTTCTCCATGAAGCCTTTCCCAGTTGCTCCAGTTGATAGTAATCTCACCTTCTTTTGAATTTTTTGAAATACTTATCTATAATAGTTATTTGATATTTGTTCACTAGAACGCCTTGCACATTGTGCCTAACAAATCCTTGTCAAATGAATGTGTATGTTATTTTATTTGCACATTTTCCCAGTGACTGTAATTCTATTAAAGTTAGGGATCACATCTTATGCAAACCTATAAACCTTATTTTTGATTATAACTCAGGCAAAAGCCTCTGAATACCTAGGTATTTTATTCTACTTGTGTTAAAATTACTCTATTTTATATGGAATACGAGTATAGCTTACTTTCCTCTAATTAAACTTAACAAATAATTATTGAGCACTTATTGTATGTTAATCCCTGGGAACACAAAGATAAATAAGATAAGATTTCACAAAGCCCCAATGTCTCTTAGGGGGAAACGAAGAGATTCAATTGACTATAACACAATTAGAGGAGTGCTCATGGCATTATAGTGTTCTGAGAGGACAAAGGAGGAGGGTATTATTTCTCTCTGGGATAGTGGTGGTCAGAAGTATTCACAGAGAAGGAAACTTTTGACTTAAGCATTGAAGAGGAGTAAGATTTCATGAGGTGAAGGATAGAAGGAAGAGCACCCCAAAAGAGGAATCATCATGACCAAAGGCTCAGGGGTTTGACAGAGTGTTTGTATTTAGGGATTAGCAAGTAGGATAGCCAGAGCTTGAGGGAGACTGGAAGGAGCTAAGACTCCTTCAGGATTCAGGATTATATAACATCCTAAATGCAATGTATGGGCTCTGAATTTTATCTGGGGAACAAAGGGAAGCCATCTAAGGTTTGGGACCTGGAAATGGCATAACTTGAACTATGCTTTGGAAAGAATATTCTGTTAAGGATGTGGTAAATGATTTCATGTGCAGGAGACTGGGAACAGGGAGCCCAGTTTGGGGTCAGTTTTAAACTCTGGTGGTAAGTGTTGAGGACTTAAATGATGAATTTAATGCTAGGGTAGATTCTAAACATAGAGATAGAGATAGACTACTTAGATTCCAAAGATAATGCATCAATTGTGGAATATTGTCAGTCACCCCCCACCCAACCATGTATGTAATGATGGCTTTGTAAAGTTGTGCTCATCCCCCATCCTCTGCTTATGTCCAGGAGCACCCAGTTATTTCTAAGGCTAAGGTTAAGAGAGGGATGCATTACAAGGTTTCAGGACAGAGAAAAAACGAATGCAATTCAGTGGACCAAAATAAGGATAAAGCTGAGACTGTTTCCTCGTTAACTCTATATTTTAGTCAATTCTGTACTTGAACAACAAAGAACCACTAGAACAAATTATGGTATACCTCCCACTAGGATCTCTTATTGCATTTTCAGAGACCTCTGTGTCTCAAATTTTGTAGGTAAGTCATATTTCACCAAATGAATTTCTTTGATAATTCATGGTCAATTGCATGAACATAATTTTCATTTACATGACAACTGTGGAAGGTTCACATTCCCGTAACCAGGGGTGGGGGTTGGTGGGGCAGGGGTGGGAGCCGGGAGCTAGGAACAGAGTTTGATTTGGTGTTGTAGCCATCCTGACACTTTCCACCTCTGGGTACTTATTTTATTTTAAATCTCAATGTCTCATTCCATTAGTGTTTTGATTTTTTAAAAAGGTGCAGACTCCTTAACCTGTCCTCCATTTCAACGATGCTCTCTTTGAGAACACAGAGCCAGCAAATTACTTAAAACAGTTAAGTGTCATGATTCAATAGTCATAACTTTTCTTCCTATTAATAATGGTTCCCCCCCTGAATCATATCTACATGTCAATCACATCAATAGATGAGAAAAAATGATGTTTGGCAGCGTTACAAAACACAGACATCTTGGAACCTGGTTATTTTCTATTTTTTAACCTTTAATACTGAGCTAAAATCAATAATAAATCTAAAAAATAATCAATAAGGATATATTACATTCTGTTGAAAATTTAGTGTAAATCTTTCAGTCTTTACAAATTTTGGCCTTATGGTGGTGTAGACAAGTGAATTGTAAATTAGGTGTTTTTAAAACACATATGTTTTTAATTAATGCATGATATAATACAACAATAAATACAACCAAGAATAAAATGCTAATTTATATTTTATATTTAGATATAATCAAGTCAGGTTAAAACAGACACTTGATGTTTCCCACATTGATTCAGCATTTGTATCTCAGATGCAAAAGGATCCAATGAATAATAATTTACATATATATACATTTTAAACAGTAAAAATAGATGGAATCATATATAGGTTTACATGGCAAGATAGTGGAATACTAGAAAGCAGTTCAATTGTGAGATGTTAAAAACTTAGGAAATTGATATGCAATTTAAGAAAGATGTAAATTATAGCTCCAATTAAATTATGCAGTATTTGAGAGTCTCTATTAGTATATTTCATGTGTTCTGTGTTCTTTAGCAGGGACCTTCATATTTTTAAAAATTCATAGGGACTGAAAATATCCTTTCTGCCTTGAAAGCTTTCTGTGTCCATCACTGTTAGGGTAGGTCTGGAATGGTGGAAGGGGCTGGTTAAGTTAATCTTGCAGAGGTAGCTAGTGAGTCAGATTCAGATAGAGGGAGAGTCCCTGGAGGCTGTTTATGGACCACAAATTTTCCTCTTTCTGCTGGGCACCTGCTTCCCAGGTGTGAACTGTTCTGATAGATAAACTCACATAGCAGTACAGGTGGGTGATTATAAATATAAGGTCTGACAGCATGCTGACTGTGTGACCTTGGACAAGTAATTGAACCTTCCTTTGCCTTGATTTTTCTCATCTGTAAAATAGAAATCAAACCAACAGTGTTAAAGACAGAATAGCATTGGTGCCTGGTGTGTAGTGACTGTCAGCAAATGTTAGCTATTGCTGTCATTATGAGTCTGAATTCCACCTCCTTCTTCACTCTGACTTTGCCTTGGCTTTCTTCCTGATTTCAAGAACCTAGAACTGGGTTTGCTTTCTGTTGGCTGAATCTGTTTCATCTCTTTTTTTGCCTTTTTAATTCCGACTTGGTGAGTTTACTCTGCTGTTGGTTAGCCCCTCTAAATCCAATATTTATCTTGGACTCCTTACCTCTTTCCTCTTCCCACATCAATTCATCTTGAAGTTCAGACAGTTTTTTTTAAAAAAGATTGTATTGATTGATTGATTGATTGATTGCACAAGCAGGGAGAGGGGCAGAGGGAGAGCGAGAGAATCTCAAGCTGACTCCGTGCTGAGCGCAGAGCCTGATGCAGGGCTTAATAAGCCCATGACCCTGAGATCATGACCTGAGCTGAAACCAAGAGTCAGATGCTTCCCTGACTGAGCCACCCAGGTCCCACTAATTCTTTTTTTAACTCTTTTGCTTGTGTCTCTTCTTTTCTGATATCTTTGCTACCATTTATCTTCAGGTTCATACCTTTCTGCGAGTGTATGCCCTTCTCTTCCTACTCCTCCTGCTCAGATATTATATGAATCTTCTCAAAATGCTGCTGTCCACACCCACTGCCCCTTCCATAACCATTGTCTGCTGGAGTATAAAGACACTTTCCCTGACATTTAAGACTTCTTCTTCACTACTCTACATTCATTTGTTCAAATATTTATTTTAATGCTAGATTTCATAACAGGCAGTATAGATAAAACAACTTTAAAAATTAGTCAAAGTCTTTGCCCTCAGGAAGCTTACAATCTAGTAAAAGGAATTTTTTTTTTAAAGAGTGTCCTGAAAAAAATAAAATAAAATAAAATAAAAGAGTGTCCTGTAGATTTTATGTATGTTCCTATTTCTATGCTTGAAGGACTCTCCCTTCTTTTCCATTGATTAGTCCTTGCTTTCCTCCAAGTCCTCCTGAAAGTTCTTTGCAGAAGCCTCCTCAGGATGCTCTGAGGATCTAATTCACTGCTGGCTTCAGGAAACATTGCTGCTGGTTGCATTAGCCTTTGTTCTATAACTGGCTGCTCTGCATTGAATGCCGGACAAGGGGACTGACCACCTCTCTTCTTGGCCTCTACGGCAGATCCTCAAACCTATCACTTTTGCAGAATCTCATAGGGGAGAAAAGGAACAGACTATAAACAGCTTGATTTCTGAATGTCTTTTCTGCTTGATTTCCTTGGACTCACTTTTGTTTATTTTAGGTCCTGAGAACATGGGTAAGAGCTCAGATGATTCTCTGAGATTCAGCTCAGGTTTCCTATGTGAGTCAAAACAAACTCAATGTTTAACAATTATTGGAACCTGGAACATTTACTGAACACATATTATACATAAGAATTCTACTGGTTGTTATGGGAGAACACTAATGTGAGCAAGAGGGGTTTCTAGCTCCTGTCCTTCTAGAGTTAAGGCAGAGGGTAGATATTAGTGTTGTGGAGGAGGGAGCTATAGAAACAACTAGCACTAGCACCATTGTGAATTCTTCCAAAAACTTCTTAATAACATCCACTTAACATCTATTCACAATTCACATTCATTACTACTTATACCTTGATTCATTTTTGTTCCTAACTTGTCTCTCAGCTTCAGACTCTCTCATGCTCTCCTACCCCAGCCAAAAATATTTGTTAAAGATAAAGTTGTATCATGTCTATTGTGCCATGGTCCTCTTTCAGAATCTGTTTGTGTCAGGATGCCTCGGTGGCTCAGCAGTTGAGCATCTGCCTTCAGCTCAGGGCGTGATCCTGGGTCTGTGGATCAAGTCCCACATCGGGCTGCTTCTCCCTCTGTGAGGAGCCTGCTTCTCCCTCTGTCTATGTCTCTGCCTCTCTCTGTGTGTCTCTCATGAGTAAATAAATAAAATAAAAAAAAAATTTATGTCTACTCATCATTCTTAGAATAATACTCAAATTCCTTACCCCAGTTTGCTAGGTCTTTCAGAATTTGCTTCCCAAACATCATGTTTTTTATTTGTTCTTTTCTGTAAATATTTATTGACACCTAATTGTCATCAGGAAATATTCTAAGTGCTACATGCACAATGGGCCTCTAAATTTGAGGTCTCTGCTTTCAGAGGGAGTTGAAACAATAAATAAAAGACTGAAATAATTTCAGAAAAGGTTGTTTCTGTAAAAAAGAATTTGCAAACTTTGAAAAGAGTAAAAAAACCTCTCAAAATCAGTTGTCAAGTCAGGTGTACATAAGATAGACAAAAAAATGGGGGGGGGGGGAGAAACACTGTAAAAGTCCTATCTGCATTCAGATTACTTCAAAATTGTTTTTAAGTTTTGTCTCTGTCCTAAGCAAATCTAAACTGGAAATGGCTCATGATGTATTACAGATATGGTTTATACACAACAGAGAGAAAATGAGAGGATTCATTCCCTGTATCACATGACTGTTAAATGAACATGTATTTATGGTGTGAGTTAAAGTGCTTGGGGTTTTGATATCATGTCTTATGTTTCTTTATTTAAATGCTGTTTTTAATCAACTGATCAAATGCAGACTCTAAATATTATTGGATAATGAGCTTCTACTATATTGACAAGAGCTATGAATAAAGAGAATCTAATGTCATAGAGGACGACATGGCAGTGTGTAATAGGGCAGCATTAGCTTGAGAGTTAGTAAAGGCTTTTGTTGGCGCTGTCCTTGGGAGCTTTGTTGCTCTTTCAGGTGCTTTGACATGTAGTGTTCTCTCCTCTATTCCTTGATCTTCACCCACACTATTCTTTTGCCTAGATTATTGGAATCAATTTCCAATCTTCTCTATTTTTTTCTTGGCTCCTTCTAGTAGGTCAAACTGAGATATCTCACTTTCCTAGAAGCTGCCTTCCCCTAATCTGGGTTGGGTGCCCCTCCTATGTAGTTTGTTTGCTGTTTCCCCACACTGTGTCTTTTATAACTTTTTTTTTTTGATTTTTATTTATTTATGATAGTCACAGAGAGAGAGAGAGAGAGAGAGAGAGAGAGGCAGAGACACAGGCAGAGGGAGAAGCAGGCTCCATGCCCTGGGAGCCCGATGTGGGATTCGATCCCGGGTCTCCAGGATCGCGCCCTGGGCCAAAGGCAGGCGCCAAACCGCTGCGCCACCCAGGGATCCCCCCACACTGTGTCTTAACTACCTGTTGACTCCTGTGGATTCCTTGGCACACTAACCTTTGTGAGGACGAGGGTCTTGGTTTATTTTATTCCCTCCTGTATCCCCAGTGCTTAGTATAGTGCTTGGCATATACTGCTTGTCAAAGACTTATTTATTGGAAAAGTGCATGCAACATAACAAATAAGTTTGAGATGAAAGAAGGGGAGGACATACCTAATTAAGTAAATTGCATAAGCAAACATTTGGGATTTCTGGAGAACTTTGAGTAATATTGTTGGAGAACCGTACTTGCTTGCTTTAGAAGGAAGTACTAAGTACCATGTTACAACCTTAAGGTGAAGCAGCTGTACTAAGTACACCACCTATATACAACTGGGATTCTTTTCCTGGAATGAGGTCAATTGGAGTGAGAGGATGGTAGTGAAGACACAGCAGAGCAATAGATATTAATTATTATGAAGAGAAAATCTCTTATCTAGTTTATTTATACCCATTATTACTGGGGAATAAAGCTTGGCATGGGAGTTACTACTTTGTTTTTAGAAGGGAAGAATTTATATGCATCAACAAACATTTTTGGGCAAAGTAGACCATTTAGTCATTCTCAAATGCAGGTTATGGAGTGCCAAAAATTCAAGTTTTAATTTTTTAACTGGCATATTATTGGCTCTGATCAGCTAACCTACCTCTGTAAATTGCAGGCATAGTGAAAGAATGTCCAGCACTCAATAATGATCATGCTTAACTGAGAAGAGAGATAGAAAAAAAAAAAGAATAGGTGTATAAATGTGCTTATATGGAATAAAACAGACAATAAAAAAATAAGAAAATATTTTTAAACTGCCCTGTCAAGCTTTTCATTATATACTGGAATTCAGAATAAAATGGAGCCACTAGAAACTTCTATCTGAGGGGATTCATTTACTGAAGTACTTATTGCCAACTCAGAAGAAGCCATCTCATCTCTAAGAGCGCCTCTCAGTGTGGATCCTCAGGGGAAGCATTAGATCAAGACTCCAATGTGTTATCTCCAATTCATTTACATGCCCATCTCACTGTACCCTCGGATCATCTGTATTGCACATGTAAAAGGCAGTCTTATCCTTCATCTGCTAGCACCACATAAAACCAAGCATTGTTAACCCAGCAAAATGCCCCACAATGTTATACATGTATGCTAAAAGTGGATATTTTCTTGTTGTGATGTTCTGAATTTGGTTTACAGACAATTTATAAAGCTATTTGTTAGTGGACATGGCCAAAAAAGCAGACTTTTTTCAGATCTCTAGAGTACTTTGGTTTAAAAAAAAAAAAGCAAAACTGCCGGCACATATTTCTTACTATTTGGAGCTATAATTTGGTAGGATTGAAGATACCTTGGTTTTTACCCTTTCCCCCCAAACTTAAGAAAGGACTTGAAGAAAGAACTCTCAGCTAGTGTTAGGAGAGACACAGTACAGATTAGGTACCTTTTTAATGTGTCTCTTTTCCCACTAAAGCCCTGATGTTAGAAGACATTGACTAGTGACAAACAGTGCAATTTTCTTTGTATGTGAACTAGAGCATTTCAGCTAAAAGCTTAAAGGGGCTTACAGGTAAGATGTCGCGGCAAGGGTTTCTCCGCTGAAAGAATACAACTTAATAAATGTGCAGTGGCTCTGTTTGGACCCCCTACCTGTCTAGAAATACAAAATCAGTCTGTCTCCTGCCTTAAACTCATGCCTTGTGTACGCATGAGCTGTCCCCCTCTGAGGTTTACTGGAGTGTATTTCATTAGAACCTCTTCGTGGCATCATGAACCTGATTGTAATGAATGGGTTGAACTCTGAAAGCACTGGGCACTGACCTCCCATCTGCTGATATCCTAAATCAGGCCATTAGAGGATTCCACAAGAAAGAGCATGCTGTTTATAGGTTAATTTATCTCTCATTTGGTTCAACTAGATGTGTGCTTATAAAGGTCCTCTAATTGAATCTTATAGATGCCACAGAGATCTTTCCATTTTAAAGAAGTCTTTGGGAATAAATATAGTCAGTTCTCACTTATCTATGGTAATGGAGACCTGGCCAATACAGATGAACATAATACAGAAGTGATTCTCTATCCTCATTTATGTGATTAATTTTAAATCTCTTTCTCCATCACATACTGAACCAGAACTACTGCAATGGCTCATCTTGGTCACTTTCCCATTTATTTTATCTGATAGCCCTCTAGTCAAAATGCTATAAACAACAAAGGAGGCCCAATGCCTGATGACCATGTGTATCTCCATAAAACATGAAGGACTGTAGATACTGATGGAGACAGATGGGTGAACTCACCTGATTAATGATGCAGCATCATTAGAAAAGTAAGGCATTGCTAGTCATCTATAGCATGTGGACATTACAGTGGCCTGAGACTCAGTAATGATAATGACAGTATCTCCTCATTGCACACTCACTCTATGCTAAATACTGGACTAAACATTCACATTTATTTGTTTAATCCTCATGGCAAATCAAGGGGATTGAGACCATTGTTATCCTTGTGCTGTAGATAAAGAAACTGAAGCTTACTAGAGAGAAATTACTCCCCTTGCATGTGGTGCTAGTGATAACCTGATGAGGACCGCAAGCTACGTATGTCCAACCCCCCAGCTCTTCTCCCCTGCCTCTGGAGCTGGCACTCCCACCTTGCCTCTCCTTAGCCTGTGAGGCTTCAGAAAGTTACCCACCGTGATGGCACCTGCTTGCTTGCCATCCTCTTGGTACTCATTCCCTTCACTCTCCACATCTTCATTCAGCATTTTTATTGGGTTGGTTAACCCTCGTCTATAAGTTGCTGATGGTGAAATATCATAAAATGACTCCTCTTTGCTAACTTATGATCATCTGTACCCTAGTGCCTGGGAAATCATCTCTGCTTCATTTTGAAGCTTTTTGGATTCTCTGCACGTTTTGCCCCTTTTGCCAGAGCCAACATATAAATAAATGTGTGCTTCGTTTTGTGAGTGTATGTGTCTTAAAAAAATCCTTTTTTTTTAATGTTTCAACCACTTGGAGCATGCATTGTCTTATGAAAGTCTCCTTTTGAGTAAAGAGCTTATGAATCACTTAGAATGCCTACTTGTTGATATGATGGTGTCCCTGTACACTTTGCAGCAGTCAGTCACTACATATTTGAAGGTTTGTGCTTCCAGTACTTAGTTAATTCATTTATCACCTACCTTTGAGGGATAATTGTGGGTGCATAATTTTAGCAACATCATTATGCCTGTTGATATAATCCAGAGCCGTCACGGTGGTGCAGCCCCTGATTATATGTTCAACTACCTGCCATATGTTGTCAGCACCTCTCACCCACCAGGTTTTCTTGGGTTGGATACTTATAATAATTTAGAGCAAAAATAGTCCTGCCAGGGATTATCACAGCAATCCCATGGCCTCAGAAACTCACATGTATAGGCGACATAGAGCTTTGCTTTCCAATCTGCAAATTTGGTGAAGAAAGCTTGGGGACAGGCTGCCTGATTTTTGGTCTGAGTTCCATGTGACTTTGGGCAAGTCACTACCTTTTCCCAGAAACTGTTTCATTTGGGTATGAAATGAATGTGGAAGTGTTTAGCTTTTCTTACCTCACAAGATTATTGTGAAGTTCAATTGGAATAATGTATTTAAATGTGTTCTTAAACATGTGGAACAGGGGCAAAATGTGATATGTGATCACTTTTAGTCTTGACACTTATTTTCCTGATGTTATATTCCTATACACTAAGAAACATTTTTACTTTCCTGCTTACATTTGTGCAGTTGAACATTTTTTAATCCATATTTTCATGCCAGAGAAAAGCTATATTCACGTTTCTGTTATCTATGTGAATTCTCTGGAGGCAGGAGCAGAATCTCATGCTTCTTTGTTTCCTCGATGAAACCTAGATTTAGAGCATGTCTTAGCTTGACGTGCCTGAACTTGGTTGCTTGGAGGTTGTTTGGCTTGAGGAATATACATCATTGGTGCAAACTATGCCCTTTTTGTGGTCTTTATGTATTAGGCTTATGAAATTAGAGTTTTCCAGAGCTTCTGGTGCTTCGTCATGGAGGCGGTGGTGTTACAATAATGACTCTCAGTTTACACAGAGGCATTGTAGAACAAATTATACCCTTGTACCCATGACCACAAAGGCCTCCATTTTGATCATATTGTCCCCAGCCCCATAATAGCTGTGCCCCACTTTTTCATTTTGCTGTGTAATCATTTGGTTTAGACCTTTGTGTGTGTGTGTGTGTGTGTGTGTGTGTGTGTGTGAGAAAACCTTAGCGTCTAATGTGAAACTAATATCCATGTATCCTACCATCCAAGGGAAAGAGGAATACAAAGGAACTGGAATGTCGCTAGTTTATAAGGTGACTTGTGGGGATTAAAAAAAAAAGCATCTTCTGTGTGTGAACAAAATGGGAAAAGATGCCACTTCTGTGAGGTGACAGCCCCTGCCAGGGCATTGAACATGGAGAGTAGATTCTGGGCTTATTTTCATCTGCCACTTACAGGCCTGGGGTGCCTTTGTGCAGGATACAAACTGCATGGGGCACATAGCAGCCCTGAATATAGGGGCTTGGGGGTGGAGAGTCATTGCCATTGAGCAAAGAGTGGAGCATAAACAGATTTCATCCTGCCATGTGGACCAGTAGAATGATCAGCTTTTGGAGAAGGCGAGAAGGAAAAAAAAAAAAAAAAAAAAAAGGTGACATCCTTGCCAAAGAATCAGGCATCACTGAGAGAGAGTGAGGGGGTACTTTCTCTTCATGGGAAAACGAAATCCCCAAGTTCCCATAAACATATACTCAGCCCCCAAACACCAGCATCAGGAGGGCCTATGGAGTGGCATTGCCATGTGCTTTCCTCTCCATCTGTCCTCTACCCCACCATGGATTCTCTGTTGCCTTTTTATGACTGACTGACCTACCTTCCTCCCTCCCTCCCTTCCCCCTTCCCTCCCTCCCTTCCTCCCTATCTCCCTCTCTCCCTCCTTCCTTCCTTCACTCCCTCCCTCCCCCTCCCTCCCTCCCTCCCTCTCTCCTTTCCTTCCTTCCTTCCTTCCTTCCTTCCTTCCTTCCTTCCTTCCTTCCTTCCTTCCTTCTTCCTTCCTTCCTTCTCCCAGTCTGGCATTTTCATCTAAGTCAGACTTTATCTGTATAGGACTATGGGTAAGAAAGAGGAGGCTGTCCTTAGGCCCATCAATCTCTGGGTCTCTAGGCAGGGCTCTGAGTATAAGAAGCCAAGTACCTCTGGAAATGGAACGATAGGCTTTAATCTATTCCATAAATATTTATCATGTATCTACAGTGTGCCAGGTCCTGGCAACACATCAATGATCAATTATACAAGCTATTTTCTCTGCCTGAATATTTCCCCATGTTGTGCCCAACTCCTCCTTATCATTCAGGTCCTAGTTAAAATGCCCCTTCTTCACCCTCCCAACCCAAATTCTTGTAAATTTCTGGGGTCTTCTATACTCTGTCTTTCATACCATTCCCCAGTTTTATGATTACTAGTGCAATGGGCTTCTTCCCCACTAGACTGTTATGGGAGATCAAGACCATGGCTGCGGGAGCTCTGGGCCCACCTGAGTGCCTGGCATATACTAGGCCCTTAATAAGTACCGGTTAACGTGTGAATGAATGATTGACTACCAAGCATAAGACCCACTCATTTACCTTTTGATAAACCTGTGTGAAAACACTATTATGCATTTGAATGGGAGGTATTTATCCACCCTTGAAATCAAATGAGCTTTTAAAAAACCACTAAAATTTCCTGCCTAGAGTTTTTCCTATAATCTCTACCTAAGAGATCTTTTTAACAGGAGTATTTTATATAAGGATATCAGAAAAATGTCTTTTCATAAGTTTTAACAATAACACAGCCATCTTATATGACAAAAAGGGAATCTCAGAATTTAGTTTACCAGGTGATTTATATGATTAATTGTGGCCTGCTGCAATACGGCAATGGTGATAAATAACAAAGTATTGGGATATTTTAATTATAGAATGGCTATTTCTCCGGTCTTTGATTGATCATGGTCACTCTGATCATGAAACCTTTCATTAACTGTTTTTATATTTAATTTCTTGTTTTGAGCTAGCACCATTACTAATCCTGTTTCCATGAACAACACAACATGCGCCCTTTCAAGATGCATCTAAACTTCCCTGCACTGTGTGGCTGTTGAACAAAAAGCTGAAACTAACCTTTTCCCCAAGCAGATCTGAAAAAGAAAGGGCTTCAAAAAGCCTTTGCTGCCTGTCTTCCCTCCTAGGGAGGTCTCATCATGATGTGGGGACACCCAGTGAGTATAATGTTTCTAAAGACCCATAAAACATTATTTGACAAGAAAATTTTGCCTCGCCTACGAGCTGCCGCTAATGAATTACATATGATGCAAGAAGCAGCATGGCTGAAATATTTTTATTAATACTAATAATACTTTTTGCTTATACAGCAACTTTCATTGGAGGAAACTGAGTTGGAAAGGAAGCTTTAAAGACATACTTGGGGTAAAATTACTGGCTCATAACTTTTTAGACTTGCTGCTGCCCCTCCACCATGCTAGAGGCTGGAGTCGGGCTACAAAGCTAATGACCTTCTGACCTTCACCTCAGAGAATTTTAGTAGCCAGAGATTCCTGGACTTACAGATTCCACTGGAAAACAAAGTGAAATTTTTTGTTTTGTTTGTTTGAAGGAGCAACATATAAGTATTTCTTATAGTGTGAAGTTAAACTAGCCCACTTGAGAAACAGTGGTAACAGAGCCGATTTTGTTATGATCTTGTTAGCTGCCATTGGCAGATCACTTTATTGTGCACATGGCATTGTTTTAATTACTTATATGCACACATTTAATTTCCACAACATCCCTGTGAAATAGGTGTTATTGTAATTATTTTATAGATGGGGTGACTGCAGCACAGAGATGCTAGGTAACTATGCCCACTTGTCTGGACCCTGCTAAGAAATGTTCCTATCTGTGATCCTTGAGTTCCAGCCTGCCGAAAATAGGAAAACTTGGTCAACTGTTGGTGAACGTTTTTGGCACTTAATGTAAATTCTTGTACATTCTATTCCTTTAATACACATACTTTCCTCACTTCCCCAACTAGATTCCAGGCTCCACGAGGATGAGGATTTGAGGTTGGGTTTATAAAATTTAGCTCAGGTTTTGGGAACTTAAAACGAGAACATATGTTTTAATCAGGGAATAAGCTATTTTCTCATGGGGACAATGATAAAGGATTTTGAAATCAGGGCCATTCTGACAAACCCAGGACATATATCACTGTAACTATTGTGCTTTCTTCTATAGAAAAGACAAAGGGGAGAACAGTCCACTGTCATTTTTAGTCTCAGTTTTATAGGGTGTGTGCATTTTGGTAGAGAATTGGGGCCTTGTACTCTATATTATATATTCAAAATATCAGTATTATTACTCTTTATTGGACAGTCATGCTTTAGGGAATTTGTTTACACTAATACAAAATCCAAAATGTAGAAATTATTTATTTTCATTCAAAAATATACTTTTAGAATTGTAGCTCTATGAAATGTTTTTTATGTGAATCAGGGCATCTAGGAAACCAAAGAAGCAATCTGAGGAGCTGAAAGACCATGTAGTGAGGTGGACACCACGACTACTATTGAAGTAACAGAATTATTCTTGGTCTTTTAATCTATAGAAAATATCTTCCTGGGGTGCCTGGGTGGCTCAGTTAGTTAGGTGTTTGACTCTTGATCTCAGCTCAGGTCTTAATCTCAGTCATGAGTTCAAGCCTTGTGTTGGGCTCCATATATGGAGCTTACTTAAAAAAAAAAAAAATCTTCCTGGTGGCTTGCATTCTGGGGCAGAGTGTAGAGTCTAACTCTCCAATGAACAGCCCTGAAGTGATATAAACTCTTTTTTTGTCCAACCTTCCCCTTTTTTATAGTGTTATCAATCAGAGACTTCTAAAAAAGTCTCAGTCATTTCACCAATAAACTATCCCTTACTTTCTGTTCCTTGAGTTTAGGGTAGTGTTTCTCTGATAGTACTATAAGTCCCCATGCACTTTATATGACCTGATACTATTTGGAATACGTATTAATCTTAGAAGCATGTCACAAATCATCTTTTAAGTGAATCAATTCCCAGACAGGGACCCACTAATGACAACTCCCCTTCATTTACATTGATTCTGTTACCTTCAAATTCAAAAAATAATCTTCTAGGTTGGTCAGCAAAGTGTGGTGCCAAAGCAGCAAGAAATAGGGTCTGGATTCCAAACACCTGAGCTTAGCAACTCCTCTCTGTTCATTTCTTAGCTTGACCTTGGTCATCTCACTTACTCTCTTTGAATCCCAGTTTCCTTATGGTTATAATGAGTACCTTATAAAACAAACAAACAAACAAAAAAAAACCCAATGGATGTGAAGGCACCTGAGAATTGTATGACAGCATTACAAGGTAGTTCAATATTTTGGTTTATACCAGTTTGGGAACCATAAAATGTAGTACATTTTTAATTGCAAGTGATAGCCCAACACAAACTAGCTAACATATGATGATGTACTGAATTAAGTACAGCTAGTCCTGCTATAACCTGACATATGCATTTCTAAAAGCAAGTATATATGATGAAGATTATGGATATACTAATTGCCTAAACCTGCACTGTCTAATAGAAATAATATGCTGACCAAAACTGGCTACATATGTAATTAAAAATTTTCTATGGAGATATTAAAAAAAAGAAAGGTGGAATTGAAGATATATTTTATTCCACCATGTATCTTAAATATTATTTTAACATATTATCAATATAAATCTTAATAGCTTTTTTAAATAAAAAAAATGCAAAAGACTATTTTACATTTGTAGTACATCTCAAACCAGCCACACTTTAAGTAGCCACATGTAGCTAGTGGCAATTGTACTGGACAATGTCAGTTTGACACCTGGGTCACATCCTTAGGGCAGTGGTTGGGGCTCAGTCCCCAGAATACATGAATTTAGAGTGGGGAACAAGTTAGTAGGAATTGAGATTGATTGCTTAGATAACAGAGAATGGAATTTGTGGAGACAAAAATATTCTTTCACAAAATCTCTTAGTTTTTAAGGAATTAAAATTACTAATCTCTTACTAATCTCCAGGCCATTTTTGGCTAAATTCTATTTAAATGAATTCTGTAGTTCACTGAAACTGTAGCAGATGCAGAGAGAAAGTGCTAGACTGGGATTTAGGACATGGGATTTTTGGCCCATCTCTGTTAGCTCTTCTGGTTGTTGAGGTGGACAAAGTTCCTTGGTTTTCATTCTTCATCTATAATATAAATGAGTTTGAATAGGTGTTTTCTAAAGTTTTTTTTTACTCTAATATTATTAAACTTCATTGATGTATAATTACATATAATAAAATATACCCATTTTGATGTGTATTTCAAGGAGTTTTGACAAATTTAATACACTTGTAACTACCAGCACACTCAACATATGGAAAACATTTCCGTCCCCTCAAAACATTACCTTGTACTACTTCTCAGGCGATATTCTGTTAATGATACTTTGGCGTTTTCTAGTTTCTGGATCAAGTAACTTGCAGGCATGGTTGAAGTCAGAGCTGAAATGGGTTCGGATGAATTTTCTGTGTTCTATAGCCAAGTATGTATTTAACCTAAGCTGCCAAACTGTTTTCCAAGGGTTGATACCACTTTATAAAACAAAAAAAATATGAAATCTCTAGTTGCTTCATATCCTTGCCAAGACTTGTTATTGTCAGTCTTTTTAATTTTAACCACTCCAATGTGTGTGTAGTGATGTTGCAGTATTGTTTTAAGTTGCATTTCCCTGATGACTTAATGACAAGTCATCTTTCTGTGTGCTTATCCATTTGCACATCAGCTTTTCTGAAGTGTTGGTTCAAATCTTTTGCCCATTTTAAAAAAGTTGTTTGTCTTATTATTTGTCAGCTATAGGTATAGGAATTATTCTTTTAGTCTGTACCTTGTATTTTATTTTCTTATTGTCATGCTTAGAAGAGCAAATACTTTTAAATCCAATTTATCAGTCTTTTCTCTTATGACTCATGTATTTTGTGTCCTAATCTAAGAAATCTTCATCTATCCCAAGGATGATCTTATCCTATATATGTCTAGAAATTTTATAGTTTCATTTCTTACATTTAGATCTACTATCCATTTTGAGTTAATTTTGCATATGAGGCAAAGATGGAGATTCACTTTATTCCAAATGTATATCCAGTTGTTTCATTGTTTTTTAATCTTTTTTCCATTGAATTATTTATGTATATTATATATATGATATATATATAAGCAGTAATGTGTATAATATAATAAGCATTTGTATAATCTATATATTACTTCTATGAAATGTTTAAACCATGGATCGTTGTTATTTTTGTGTCCCTTGTTTAAAGCAACTTGGGAATAAGACAACTGAGCCTGAATCTCTTTTCTGCAAGCAATGGTGTTAAATTAGGAGGATAGTTCTATGTCTTGAATCTTGACTACTGACCCCGTCTCATATCTTTGCTCAGGAGTCAGCCATGGGAAGAAGGGTCTTATCTAGAAGATAGTACCTGTTAGACTCCAAGGATTTGGATTTCTGGTTATTCTTTCTCTCCTCTCTTCTGTATCTTCCCATCTAAAGCTTCCTATTTATATGGCCACCATACCAATTTCAAAACACTTTACCCCTCTGTTCTGTGGATCTATCCCCAAATGTATAGTGCTTTATACACAAGTAAACTTGATCTGAAGACTAGCATACTCTAAAAGTATTCATACTAGACTGTTAGGGAGACAGGTTTTCTATCTTTAGGAGCCTTGACAATAATGTATATGTAATTTTGGATAATGCATACTCCTTGAGTTAGGATGTCTCTGGTTCTGCAGTTACTCTGGCAGACAGAATGTTTGCCTGATTCTTTCTGTCATGGTTTTCACCATTGTTTGTGTTTGTCTTGCACTGCAGTGAGCTGGTACGTTGCCCTAAGCTATGGCAGATTTGATTTCTTGTAGCGCTGGTTCCCTTTTTTGTTATCCTTCTCATTACTTCTTAGCACCCTGTCCTTGACTTCATAACCCTGGGAGGACCCCACTTGCAAACCTGCTTTCAGCAGAGTAAGATATCTTCATCTCTGAGGTCACGTTTCAGGCTTTTGTTCAGTCACAAGTTCTGTTTGGATTTATCCTCGGTGTGTCTACTTGAATATTCAAAAAGTCATCAGCTAGTCTAATTTGTTTTTTTTTTAGCCATGTAAAAGACTGATTTGCTTTGACAGGTGGATCAGAAACAGAATTGGAGCTATTTTATCTGGACCTAATTAAACAACCTTCATTACCGGCAGATATATGTTTGTGACTTAAAATTAGCATGATTGGAATTAAAACTCAAAATATAAGGCATTGAATTCAGATATGGCTGGTTTAAAAATAAATTCCATACATTTTAAATGCAGCAAGTCTGGATTTTAAATATCCTATAGTGACAAATTCCATTTAGGGGTGTATGTGTGTGTGTGTGTGTGTGTGTGCGCGCGCGCGCGTGCATGTGAAGGTGCACGCATGCACCCATGGCTGTGGCCATAGATAATAGTAAAGATATGGCCCATATTTTCTGAACAGTTCCAGAGCAGCATTCTGAATTGAAACTTCAGTAAAATATTTTTAAAATCTCATTTCTCCTCCTCCCCTCCAACCCCCAAGTATTGAGTTCGGCTTTGAGGATTTTATGTAGTTTTCTTTGGCCTCAAAGGTTACATTCTCTAATCAAATTATTTCTATTCATCATTGTCGAGTTTCTGAGATTTTGTGATTGCCTTTTATTATATGTATCCTGATTGTGTGCAGACATATATATATATATATATATATATATATATATATCCAGACACAGTGGAACCTGCTTAAAGTGTTCTTTCACATGTAACATTTAAAATCATATTAGATTTTTTCTTATAGTATTTTATTTCCTTAACCTTTCAAGAAATATTTTAAAAGATTTTATATGTATATACATATATACATATATACACACACACACCCATAGACACACACACACACACACACACACACACACACACACATATATATACACACATAAAGTATTTCTATAATTGTAGATGGGCACTCCAGATAATGATATAAACTTAGTAATTATCAAATAATTATAAAATATAGGCAATATTTTTGTCATTTTTTAGAGTTTTTGAGGGTTATTATGCACTTAGATATATGAAGCCAGATTTTACCTTATGAAGAAAAATAAAAGGTTGAATAAAACATATTGACATTTCTGTTCAACATTAAGGCTGCAGGAATTATGGTGGATTCCTTTTCCTAACAAACATTAATATGAGATTCCTGGTGTGATGAGAACTGGATATCAAGAATCTAATCCCTCCCCCTGCCTTTGTGCATCAGTGGCCCTCTCCAAATTATTAAAATTCCGGGTCTTTTGTGATACCTCTTGATGCATTGTTGCAATTTTAACCATGCTTTAAAATGCAAGCAAGAGCACGTCCTTAGTATTTATAGCCTCCTTATGTATCTACCATTTTTTTTATAAAATATAAAATAAAGCATTTGTGTTTATCCATGTCCTTTTAAAAATTAGAATTTCCAGATGGTCCCTTCTTTTTTATGCTTTTCTGGAATCAAAACAACAGTTCTGCATGTGTTTGCCACCTTTGTTTAGATTTGCTCAGCCCTTCCTTCTTACTGATGAGGGGTCTAATTCAGCCATTGCTGCTGCTCCTGATCTTTGTTCAATCATTTCCCTTCATGTAAAAGGGGTCCTGGTTCAACATGGGCTCAGTGGTAGGCATTGCTTTCATTTGTGTTCCAAGTGGAGTAATTAACTTTTCAGTGCACATTGTCACCATCTTTGAGTTCTTGAATCCCAACTTTTACATATCTGAACTTTAGGTGGTTAGGATTTAATTTGGGAGCATGAGGATGAGCTAAGTGGTCAAATTTGAAATGTAAAATCCTTGGATTTATTTTCCCCTTCATTATAAGCAGATCTGTCACCTTATACTAGGGTGTTTATCATTCTTTTCATCTTTCTCCTTAATGCAGTGGGGATGATGGCAGTGTCTTTACCCAGGCTTATTGATGTATGGCAACTACCTTAGTTCTGGAAGGAACTAGATAGATAACTGGCCATATTTGGTGATATGTTGGACAAGGGATTTCTGGATGGTTGCCTTAAGCACATCAATGTGTGAAAGGTTGTGTGTTTGTAAAATTTTATTGGTCTTGCTTTGTCAAAGCTCATTAAATCTCATAGCATTAAAAATTATGATCTAAAAGAATTTTTTGAGATAGGCAAATGGAAATTAAAATTGTAGCTGCTCAATTTACAGGCATGTGGCCTTGGGCAAGATTTTAGTGCCACCAAATTTCACTTTCCTCATGTGTAAAATCAGGAAAATCACAGTCCTTTGCTCAAGAAGTGAGGATTAAATAAAGGAAGTGGAGTGTGGTGGTTGGAATCATAGAGGCTGGGCATGTCTCCACTACTTGCCATGTGATTGTGGGCAATCCATGTAATCTTTCAAAGCTTTGGTTTCTTCTTGAGAATGTGAATTATAGCAGCATCTTCTCATAAGCTTGTGAGGACTAAAGCAGATAATACCTTTAAGGCACTTACAACTATACTTACTGCATAGGTAAGGGTCTAATAGGGTCATTCACCCAATAAATATTCATGAGGCACCTACTATCTGGCAAGTATTATTTTAGATGCTGGAGACACAGATGAGCAAAAATCCCTTTGTAGCCCTCACTCTAGTGGGTAGAAGTAGACAAAACAAAACAAAACACACACACACAACAAATAAATATATAATAAGGCCTATGGAGAAAAATGAAGTAGACAAGGATAATAAGGAGGGTGATAGTCAGGGTTACAATCTGAAATGGGATGGTCAGGGTAGGCTTACTTGGAAGATGGAGATGATTAAACCATGTGGTTGAGGAAAGAATGAATAAACACAAAGCCTGTGTGGCAGGAAACACAGAATAAGTAGAGGGTGGCAGTAGTAAGAGAGGAGGCCAGAAAGAAGATAAGGACCAACTCAGAGGGTCTGACCAGCTACTCTTAGGAGTTGAGCTTATACTCTGAGTAAGATGGAGAGTCGTTGAAGTTTCAGGCAGAAAAGTGACATGACCTGACACATTTTGTGAGGAACACCTTGGCTGCTAAATTGAGGATGGATTATAACTATAAACCAGATGAGGGTGAAGGTAAGTGGGATTATGATAATACTGGTGGTGGTGGGAGAAGTGAGCAGAATGTGGGTATATTCTGAAAGTGGTGCTGTTGGAATTTGCCATCATCAAGTGAGGTGGAACATTGCTGCAGAGTAAATATTTGTTAAATGGTAGACTATTGTTATTAAAAGTAAACTGGTATTAGTCTGAGGTTTTCTTTGCAAGTTTGGGAGGAAACGGAGACTTCTTCAATGCCTAGGGGGACTTAAGTATGATGTCAAGAAGGACTTCACTCACATGTACGGAATGCCTTGTGAAGCTTTGGACTAAGTATCTAAGGAGATTTGGATCTTACTTTTCTTAATTCTTTCATTTAAGAAACTACTTATAAAAAAAAATGTCTGAGTTGAAGAGTCCATTAGGTCAGGAGTAGGTAACTATACCCTGGGGGCCAAACTTAGCCCACCTTTTGTTTTTGTAAATAAAGTTTTATTGAAACACAGCCATGCTCATGAACTCATTAAGTATTGTCTATAGCTGCTTTCAGGCTACAACAACATAGTTGAGCATTTGCAAAGCCTAAGATGTTTACTCTCTAGCTCTTTATAGAAATTGCCTTAGATGAACATTTATGTGTGGCTTACTGTCATAAACACAGTTATTTTCATTCAGGGTGTATTTATGAAAGTATATGGCACCTAGCAATGAATGAAGATACCCAAAGGTACTCATGAATATGTTTATTTTGGAGGAAGGGTCCAGGCTCTGGAACACTTCCTTCAGAAAGTGACATCATTATAATAGTACCATTTATCTATACTTTACTATGCTTCAGGTGACTGTCCTAACCACTTCACATTTACTAGCTCATTTAAGCCTCACAACAATCATTCAAGAGATAATACTCTTACTCCTGTTTTACGGATAAGAAAAGTGAGGTACAGAGGGGTGTATGACCTGCTCAGAGTTTCACTGTTGGAAAGTAGCAGAGCCAGGGATGCAAATGTAGGCAGACTGGCTTGAGAGCTCATGCTGTTCATTTCTGTGCTTTTCTTTTATCCAGGCAATTTCTGAATAGTTTCTTTGCTAGATGCTGCATGTGACTTCTCCCATCAACAAATTCCTAAACTTGGCTTTGAACCTGCTCTTGTGAGATTGTTCAATACATTGATCATCAACATCTCTGCTGTTTCAGTTGCTTCTGCACAGTGATGCCATTCAGCTGCCGAGGGGCAGAAAAAAGAGTGGAAAATTGCCACATCCCTAATTGTGTTCTTTCCTTTTACGTCGACAGAATAACAGAAAGACAGTGCCAGTTTTGCCACTTGTCTTGTAAGTGCGAAGTCTCAAAGAATAATGCAAAATTAATTTTCATATGTTTATGAGTTTATCCAAGCTGAGGGGCTCTTAACTCTTTAAATTTCAGTGTTGGGCTACTAAAAATGGATATCATTTTTCTTTAAATAACAGGCCATTTTAGAATAAGACTGTCAGAAATGAAAATACTGTATTATGCTTCATTGTAATCTATTCATTGCTTTGAGGGCTCTAGGCTCTCAAGGGAGCATTAAAAATCCAAATGGTGTCCCTGAGTGCTGGGGTTTGCATTTGGATCTCTTATATAGCTTACGTGTAAAAGCATGAGTCATCTGACAATCACCTATTGATAACACATTTGAAAAGAACCAGCCAACTTCTTCTGGCTACAGTCTACAGTAATTTCGAATCAAAATGTTCCTCCCTTTCCCCATCTCATGGCCTATTTTAGATGATAACATGCAAATAAGTGTTTTTCCTGCTAATTTCACTCATTTTTGGGTAACTGCCACTCTGAAGATGCAGCTGCCACAGATCAAAAGTTTCAAGAAAAGAGGGTGTTGTGGCTGCTGAAAAAGCTTTCTTGTTCCTGGACTAGATACCCAGAACCACTAGTGCTTGTCCAATGGCAAGAATCTGATCTAGGGCACATGGATGTGTCTTCTTATTTCTCTTTGTTGAAACTTGTCACTCTCTTACACACAATATCCATTCCCAAGGCAGTGGTCCACTGTCCGGGTCTTCAAAGACTGTGAGACTTCAGTTGGCCTAAGCACAAAAATTAAAAGGTCCTAGTTTACCATGTATACATTAAACAAGTTGAAATAAATGAACTAACCAGTTTCTAATGTTCTCATACTTTAAAGGAGTAATTTGGGAAATAACCTCAAAGGATTTGTTTGTAAGACAGTAGGTATTTATTATATAGATGGTGAGAGGGACCACAGGTGCTCAATATCTATCTTAGACATTGAGTGCCTACATGACAGACTGCACTAGACCCTGAAGATACAATTATAAATAAGGCAAATGGAGGTCATAGTCTTTGTAAAATTTACTGGAAGAGACAGAAATATATCAAATAATTAATAATAAATTATGCACATAATTATGTGATTACACTAGGTAAATTCTGTGTAGAAAAAGCATAGAACATGACAGAGTGGGAGAGAATAATGGAGATCTTAGACTAATGAGCAGAGAAGACCCCCACCCCCCAAGGGAAATGCCATGTGAACTGACCCTTGAGAGATGAATGGGAGGAGGCAGAAAAATTAGGGGCAAGCACATTCCTGGCAGAAGAAGGTCTTGTGTAGGGAAGAATGAAAGAGGAGTGTGAAATGAACCTAGGGAGGTAGTCAAAGGCCATAACCACCAGTGCCTGATAGACCTAATTTATAAGTTTGGACTTTATCCTAAGAGCAAGGGAAAGCAGCTAGAAGATATAAGGACCTTACTATGTGTATATTTGTGTTTTTGTAGATGGTCAGAATTACAAAATTTAATGGATCTTTCTATGTATTTGAAAACCTCATACAAAATTCCATGGGAATCCATAATCATTCTCATATGAGATTTTATCCGTAAGTACCTAATCCCATTTCACTATATCAAAACTAAACATTTTCTGTATCTTTCAAATCTTCAAAAGTCTTGTGAATCATCATGAGTAATTTTTAAGACTGAGTTAGCTGGAACTGAATTCAGAAGATCCAGTGAGTGGGGAGGCTTGACTCATTGATTTTTAATACGTTTGAATTGGGAAAAACTTTGAGGAATTAGAAAAGTAAAGAGCAGAGTCCATGAATTCTTGGGAACTAGGCCTCTAGCTTTTTGGTGGTGGTTTTGTTTTTACAATGTGTCTGAGAACTTTAAGTTTTACTATTAATATATTTTAAATAATATTTGCCCCAGATCTTGACTTTCCTTGCACAATATGCTGGACTGCCTATGGGCAACTTGATACCATTTCCCATCTTTGCACTATCAGTGGTGTGGGGATTTTGAGGCATAAGAACAAATTTCTTAGAATCTCTGTCAGAAGAATTCTGCTTTACATTCCACCAGGGAAAGACACTTATATAAGAGACAGAAGGTAAAAGAGAATCAGAACCATTATTGCCTCTGGGCAACACTGGGAAGGTGTTTGGCCAATAGCAGATGGCAAGTAGGTTTTGCTACAGGTTTCTGGGTGCTCTGCAGTTCCTCTGTACTGCTCAGGTGCTGGAAAACTGAGACAATCAGTGCCATTATGTATTAAATTGAGGCATTTTCTGATTTCCTGGATGATAGTGGTGGTTTTTCCAATCTTTTTTCCCTCAGCCTTTCTAATGGATCTTAAGTTTCTAGCTCCTTCAGTTGGATCCATTTCTGCATGATATAACTAGAGTGGTTCTGTTTTTCTAACTGAATTCTGATTGATACACACCATTATCAGTCAGTTCCCGTTTGTAAAACTGAATTAAATTTGTTTAGTGAACTGACATGTGTCTTCCAAGAATACTGTTTAACTAGCCTGGATAATTTTATTAGTCTTCTTTTTTTAATTAGTCTTTTCTTGAATATTCTGTTCATGACCTCTCACACCCCTCCATTACCAACCATAAATAGATCTACATAACCTGTAAATCACAAATCCTCATCTTTTTAATTTGGATTAAAAGGGCCTTCAGGAACTGTTCCCCACCATATTTTGTCTTATCATCTCTGGTCTTGTCAGTGAATCACTAACATGGTTAATCTCTTTAATGATTCAAGGTCTCTGTTCATGTGATTCTCTTTTCTTAGACATACTTCTTCTTGTTCTGTTAAACTCGTATCTTTTCTTGAAGATCCAATTCAAATACTTCTCCTCTACCTTTTTTTTTTCTCATGACTATCTGCACAATTGCAACTAAACTTCAAGAGCAATCTATATGTAATACAAAATTGTGATATTATTTTCTGTTTTGCTTTCTACATTCACCAGTTAGTAAATTCCTTGAGGAATTCTAGTTCTTCTTCTTCTTCTTTTTTTTTTTTTTTTCAATCTCAAGAACTTAGAAATACTGAGTTGAAATAGATGGTCACTTCTATGCCATGTATGCAAGAAAACAGCTTAAAAGAACCTCTAGAATCTTTTCAATAAAACTAAAAAAAAAAAACCTTTTCAAAGTTATCTAATGCTTTATAAAGTAGCCAAAGGAGAACTTCAACTTTTCTCTTGCAAAAACAGGAAAACTACTAAAGAAATTTTCTTGCTTTTCAAAAACTGATGTTTTGAATATGTATTTTTTCAAGATATAAAAATGTAACTCCTGCTAAAGCCTTTGGGCATATGTACAGTTATAAATATAACATTAAAATACAAGTATACATCATAATTTAATTGTATCATACAATACAAGGGAAGGGAGAGAGTGAAGACTGGCATATTGCTTGCAGTAGAAGCCTCTCACAGATAGCCAGTGGTATGGGGTTAGAGATGATAAACAGTACGGGAAAAGGCAGGGAGGGATTGCCTGGCGTTAACTAGGATTGCATTGAAATGGCAGCGTGAGGGCCTTGGTTCCCCATCTGGCGAAACAATCGTACATGAATCCTGCCGATCATAACCATTGATAAATCCAAGAAGCAGTTTTAGTCCTGCTAACATGGGCCTAAGCACAAAGGGTATGCTAAATGGCAAATCTTTGTGGTACGGTCTCAATGCCAAGGGGAGTAAATTCTTAATTTTCATGTGTTACTGGCTCAGTGTGGAATTTCAAACAAGTTATTCAATATCTTTGGGCCTCAGGTGCCACATCCATTTATGGGGATAGTAATGTGTGACTCCTTCTTACTTCACAAGATTGTTTTGCACTTTTCTTCTATACATTTACATATCCACTTTCAAAGCTGACTCCAGGCAAGATTAGGAAGTAGAGAAGGTTTTTTTCTTGGTACCTTCCCATGTCCAAAGTTTGAACTCCATCCTCCTTTCTGTTTCCTCATTCTGCTGGGGTTCCTATTCCTACTGGGCCCTGCCAGATAGCACAGTAACTATTCTTTGAGTTATAGGTAACATTTGCATAGCATTTTATAACATATGTGAGGATTTATTTTACCCTTACAACAGCTTTGTGAAGAAGTAATTATTATGATCCACATTTTCCAGGCCAGGAAACTGAGACATGGGTAGCTGTTAAGAATCTTGCACAGAACCATGTATTCAATTAAATGGTATGTCTGGATCTGGAACCTAAGAATTTTACTCAAAACAAAACAAACAAACAAAACCTAAACTAAACTAAATACCTCTGAAGGATACATGAAATTCGTGAAGATTTAAAAGTTTTGGAGCACTGAAGAATGAGCTTATAAAAGAGCTCCCTGGGGGTAAGGTTTTGTATTCATCTTTTCCATGGTTGGATTCCCAGCCCATAGCAAAGTGTCTCATGTGTAACAGTTACTATTTCAAAATAGTGGATGAGTAAATGAATAAAATAAATGAATGAATACTAGAATAGCAGTTATAGTATTGATCTATGTACATTTCTGTGTATTTAATATCTACACATAGGTGTATCTTATACATACACTTATGTACTCATATGTCTATGACAGTGTATTTGTTTTGTTTCGTTCTGTTTTGTACAAATAGATTATCCTTTCTCATTTTATTTTTTATCTTGGCAAAAATGCTATCATTTACATTTTTATTCCTTTTCTTTACACAGTGAAAAAATTCTAGGCTGGTCATTATAGGGACATTTTTTGGATTTTTAAGATAAACTTTATACTTTAGAATAATTATAGATTTGCAGAGAAATTGTAGAGAGAATTCAAGATTTCTGCATATCCCTCACACAGCTTCCCCTACTGTTTACATTCTACATACATTGCCAAAGTTAAGAAGCCAACATTGGGATATTAGTAATAAACCAACAGACTTATTCAGATTTTGCTAGGTTTTCCGCTAATGTCCTTTTTCCACTCCTGGATCAAATTCAGGACAGCACATTTCATTTAAACACCACATCACATTTAAACATCACATCTTAGTCTCCTCTGATCTGTGGACAGTTTCCCAGTCTTGTCTTCATGACCTTGGCAGTTTTGAGGATTACTGGCCATTTATTTTCTAGAATGTCTTTTAATTTGGGTCTATCTGATGTTTTCCTTCTGACTAGACTGGAGTTATATGTTTTGGGGAAGAGTACCACAGAGGTGAAGTGCCCCTTTTGTCACATCCTATTGGGGGTGTGTATGTTATCCACATGACTTATCACTGGTGATATTAATCTTGATCACCTGGCCCAGGTAACATTTGGCAGATTTCTCCACTGTTAACTTGCCCCTCACTCCCCCTGTACATACTCAGTTCTTTAGGAGCAAGTCACTAAATCCAGTTCAGTTCAAGGGCAGGAAAGATGGATGGGACAGTTGGGGGAGAGCACTCAGAACCACCTTCTGGAGGGAAGAGGATTGATATAAATTATTCAGAATTCTTCTGTGAGGAAGATCTTTATCTTTTTCTCATTTATTTACTCCTTAATGTATAGGAGTATGGACTCATATATTTATTTTATACTTTGGGCTATACTCAAATACTGTTATGTATTTTTTTGCTCAAATTGTTCCAGCTTTGATGGTCTTTTTTAAGTTTTGCATCTTTAGAATGTCTCACCTATCAAAGGAGCTCTGCCATATAAGCCTAGAATCACCAAAAATGCTTGGCGTGGGACTTAGACTCATGACATCTGAGGATCCTGGTATGTGATCATGTTGCCATCAATTATAGATTTTCTTCCCTGTGTGCTCAGTTCACCAATGTCAGTCCCATCACTTTTTTTTTTTTTTTTTTTTTTTTTTTTAGTCCCATCACTTTTCCTCAAGATTGCTGGTGATAATTTCAGAACCAGGATGCAGGTTCTGATGGCCTCTTCTGAAAAGCAAAAATGTAATGAAAGTTGCAAAAGACCAAGGCCCTGATGTTTCAGGGCTTCAGCACTATCTTTGGAAATCCTGGGAGGAATGGGAGGAATAAATTCCCATGAGGTTCCCTCTACTGTTCCCTTGACTTCGTTAATTTCAGTAGCGATTGGAGGCTTAGGACAGGTGATGAATTTGGTCCAGAGTGAGGTTAGTTGAGAAGGAAATGAAAACAGAGGTTTAACAGGAAGATTAGTGGACTTTCTACCTCTGGGCAATAAATGTCTGCTTTAGTCCTCACTAATCAGTTTTCCACATGCCTCATGCCATTTGCTTTACTTAGGATGAGTTCTTAGAGCTCCATTAGGAAGTGTTCAAACTGCTGTTTTGAGAAGGCTGATTTTTTTTTTCAATGCCCTCCTTTTAACCCACTTCCTTTTTTCTAAGTGTATGCACATAGAGGGCTGGTCAAGGGGGAAATTACGCTGATTAGGAAACATGGTCCAATTAAAGCCCACATGATGGGGAAATTGCCTGAGAGTCCAAATATATGACTTCAGGATAGAGAGGCCACTTTAACACCTGCAATGAGTGTACAGATTTCAGAGCTCAGAGCTTAAGAGAATGGTGTCTGATCAATTTGCATATAAAAAATGATGGGATCCAGCTAAATAATAATATGTCTCTTATCAGGGAGGGGAGAGTATGTAGTTTCCTTTAGCCCTATGATATTTAGAAAACATTTACTATTTTTAAAAAGGCAAAAATAGGAAGATTGGAGTAAGGGCATCAGTAGTCCTTATTTCCCTTTACACCTGTCACCTCTTGCTTTCTTTATGTTCCTTTCATTCCCACCCAAACCTTAACAGTTTTCAAAACCCCTTTCCCCTCAATTTTTAATGAGCATTTACATCATAAGGGCAGACTCAAAGAGTGTTATGAGGCTAAAATTATTTGAGCTTTAGGAGGGAAGATGGCAGAGGCTCAAGGTATATAAAGGAGAAATCTCTCACGGTGAAACACCCTTTGAAATGCTCCTCATACTGTCTGTTTAGTTTTGAGAAAGTTTCATAGTGGTTGACAGATTATGTAATCTGCTTGCCCGTCCACTGATGATTTTTTGGCATGGGGAGATTGTACAGGTATTTCGATTTTAGCTAGTCTCTAGTTAATAATCAATAGTTCTGTTGTCTAATGAAGTGATGGCCTTGACACCCTGGCCTTTGTGCAGTGTTAAAATAACATTGATCGCTATCATTATCATATGCCCTTGATATACTGAATAAGGACGTGGATATCAATCTTGGAGCAAAGTAACATTTCATAAATCTTGTAGAAATAACCAGGATTTTCCAAACAGGCATATGCTTCTTGACAGCAGTGTGACAGAGGAGTCTAAGACACAGATAATTTATAATTTATCTCTAAACTCAGATTGAAGAAAGACTCAAAACTAGGATTTAGTATAAAAAGTATTTCTTTATATGCCAAAGAGGACAAGAGAGGCTTTTGATTTTTTTTTTTTTTAATAGTAGATGGCATGAGGAGGAAGGCTTCTGTGGCACTTTTGGGGTAAAGGGATGGAGGAAGAATGGAAAAATCTCTCTTGGCTATCCTTTCTGAACTTTGTTTTGAATTTGGTGTGAGCTTAAAATGACTTGATAATCAGAGTCCTGGCATATTGTGGAGAGGGCTTTAAATGGGACTGGCCCTCATCCAGCTCAACTGAGGAACTGCAAGGAAAATGATCCTTTTTTCCAGCAGATTCTCTTCATCAGCGTCTCAGATTTCAGACTTTTTTGCTCTAAGTTAATATTTTAACCTCTTTGCAACTAGTTTTTTATTTAGAAATGCCAATTATTCTTGTGACTATTCTGATTATCTGCATATCAAGGGATTGAATTATTCCTTATTGCTAGATAATAGAAAAGAAGGATCATTGGATCAAAATTTCAAGATAAAATTGTTTCTTACTTGGTAAAATTGCTCTTCTAAAACAATATATTCATGGTTCATAGTCTCTGGTAGACAGTCTTACCACAAATATAACATTTGTTTAGAGAAGTAAGCTACACACAATAATTTTCCAGCTCAGAACAGTTACTGAAAGTTGTGTGAAGATTTCAGGATGTGAATAATTCATAGCAATTATTTTGTGCTACAGAATTATCCCTGTACTGTCCATAGAATTCCAGAATGGGTAAACAAGAAGAAAGTGTAACAATTCCTTGAAAGTTCCAGAATTCTCCAATGGACAAAAGCATTTAAAGGTGGCAAAAGGAGCAGGAGCCTTAATCAGGATGCAGGCAGATAAAACACCAGGATGTTTTTATTGTCACTAATTTAAGAATACAGAGATGGTCTCCTATTTTTATTTTATCATTTTAATTTTATTTTATTTAGTTCATTTCATTTGAGTTCAATGCATCTTTTTAGTTAAATGTATTTTGATTTTTTATTTCTACTTTGTTAACCTAAAGGTACTTATTGTTATTAATTTATGAATATAGGGATGGTCTTCTACTTAATAGACGACAGTTTTGGAGATTCTTCCTGTCCCTCTGCCCTCCCCCTGCTTATTTTTTTTTCTCTCTCAAATAAATCGTTTCAAAAAATTAAAATACCTACTGGTTTTGTTTTCTTAAGATATAAAGAGGCTTGCTCATAAAAACCAGATGACTGGGTATATATCACACGTGTGTTGTATGTTATGTATGTGTTGTGTGCGGGGTTGTGTGCCTGTATTTCTACTCCATGCATGTGTGTAACTTTTATTAGTGCAACTGAGAATATGCCCATCAGATAAAAAACATACATCTTTTTAAAGTTGGATGTGGAATAGATGTTTGATAAAAATGAGTTTTAATTGCTACATACTGAAATCTACTTCGATATAGGTGGTATCTGTGGATTCTTAATCGGGTTGGTAGTCCTTTAAATCGAATGAAAAATATTCAAGTCTATAACAAAATATTCAAGGGTGTAACAATTATTTCCCCCTTTTTGGCTTCCTCTCAAAAGATTATTATTTAGGACTTATTTTTGTTGTTACATTTCAAAAATTGGGTAGAAGGGCAGCCTGGGTGGCTCAGTGGTTTAGCGCCACCTTTGGCCCAGGGCCTGATCCTGGACCCCAGAATTGAGTCCCACGTCAGGCTCCCTGCGTGGAGCCTGCTCTCCCCCTGCCTGTGTCTCTGCCTCTCTCTCTCTCTCTCTCTCTCTCTCTCGCTCTGTGTCTCTCATGAGTAAATAAATAAAATCTTAAAAAAAATAATAAAATGGGGTAGAAAGCGTAGAAGGAGCACCAGCTGTTTCCGATGGCTTGTCCTTTGAAACACCGTGGTGGAGAGAGAGAAGGTTGTGCGTATCTATATGCCAATATACAGGCCCCTGTGTTCAAAGAGACTCATGGGAAAACACCAACTGGTTATTTGGGCCTAAATGGTAGGGATGGTGTGGAGGGGGCTGGTGGGGAGGGCGTGTCACTCAATGACTAAAGCCTGAAGCTTTTTTAAATCAATTATTTCCCCCCTTTAAACAGGAGGCTAGCTTCCAGCTGCGTAATACCTTTACTCACTAATCTGCCAAAAATGTAAATATTTTTATAAATACATTATTTACCGGGCAGGAAGCTTTTGGGGAGGCAGTGGGGTGGTGGTGGAGCACAGAGAAATGTGCTGGCAGTAAGAGCTTTATGGCCACTCCAGACCCAACTGTCATTCCTCCGGTACTTCCTGTCAGTCTGACTAAACTCTGTCATCCCTCAACCCGGTTTAAATTAACAGGTAATTTGTAAATGTCACTTCAGGTTAGGCCGCTCATTTTGTTTCTACTCTACCCATGCAAAGTCTAGGACTAATTTTTCTTGTCTTCTTTTAATAGGATTTTCATTTATAAATAGAATTATGTTCTGAAAATAAATTACAGTAAGTGATGCACAGAACGGGTAGCAGCCGCACTTTCATAGAATTTCAAGCACCTACATCAGAAGAGATTAATAAAAACACTTCAAAGGCTAAATTCTATTTAAGCAGAAGACAGCTTTTGGTTAATATTTAATCTGAGTAACTGAGATCTTGGTGGAAAAATATAATTTTTTAATATCTAAATTAATTTTCAAAACAAAACCATTAATTTTGTTTGGAGAGTTTGTGCAGTGAGAAAGTTTTAGTAATATATTTGTAGAGGGAAAAGTTAATTAATTTTGTGG
The DNA here is from genome assembly GCF_018345385.1 of Vulpes lagopus. Lineage (NCBI taxonomy): Eukaryota > Metazoa > Chordata > Mammalia > Carnivora > Canidae > Vulpes > Vulpes lagopus. The sequence continues at coordinate 149,144,675 of NC_054826.1, forward strand.
GGAAAAAATTAGCTTTTAATATTGTATTTGTTCTAAATGAATTCTTATTATTTGACCAGGTGTAATGATTTAGGATTCCTCTTCCCGAGCCTTTTCCATAGGCAAAGGAGGAGGCTCTAGGGGAAGAGTCGTTACTCCAGTTACTCTTCTGTGGCTGCCATCCACTTTACCCAATTCTTTGGCGAGCATTCCCAAGCTGGAACCCTGTACCTTTTCACCCCCAAAGACTGCAAGGCTGATTAGTGGGGTTTATCGCATGGAGGCCTTTGGGCATTGCCACTGTAAGAGGCTCATTGCAATCATGCACTTTTTTTGCAGAGAGGAAATTAAGGCTGGGAGATGCAGTGGAGAATCATGTTAGGTTGAAGGAGAAAATGGGAGACCTTGCCAAGCCACGAGACAAATATTCACCAAACGGTCAAAGGGGCTTATTGAGATGACAACCTGTGAACGCATGTATGTGGCTTGAATACAGAAACTTGTGGAGCAATCAAGTCAGTCACTTGTGCCATCTTACCAGTTGTGTTGTTTACTGGCTTTGTGGCCTCAGAGTTTAATATCTGTGACTGGGCTGATTCAGTGGGGGTTTCTACAGCTGAAATATGTCCCCTATGCTGTAATCCTATTTTGTCATAGCAACAGGCTTTAACCCACTCCTAACCAGGATCCAGTATAGCTGGGCTGGGAAGGTTTGGTCTTTCTTCTGTCTTGCAGCCGAGATAGCAGCATTTGAACAGGAAGACAAAGCGAATCTGTAGTACTTAGGATCTGAGATTAGTTTAACAGAAGCTCCGGTACCAACTAACCATTCTGGTACTGTGTTCCTCTACCTTCTTCCTTCATTCCTAGTCTGCCAACGCTCTTTTTGGTCTATTCTCTCTTAGTCGAGTGGGAGATGTCGAGACAAAGAAGCTCAAATTGTGTTTAGTCCAAGCCTTTGCCAAATTTCTTCTCTACCTCGTTCAATGCATGGATGCTCTGTGGACTTTTTAATTCCTTAAGATGATCATGTTCTTACTTGACATAGATGTTTAATAGCTGGACTCACATGATCACATTACAGACATTTGGGAGATGGGAAGAAAATTACACTGCTGTCATATTTCCTTCAATTATTTTTTTTCTATATCAGCTTTTTAATTCTATGTAATTTTAAGTAGTATGCATAGGATTTATATAGATAGCCTTTTTCTCTTAGTGTGTCATCTCCTTTCCTCATATTTCCCATAGCTTTTATGGTTATCCTATTTCCAAAAGAAAAGGCAATTAAAGGAAACACCATCAGGATTCCTTTAACAAGTATCCTATACTATACTTACTTGGGAATAGTAGTTTATGACTGTTGCCATTTGATATTATAAACATATTTTCACCAGTGGGAAGGAACAACCACTATATCTCAGAAACAGAGCTACCGTGGGTACATCTCTGTGTGTTCAGTACCAGGCCTTTCTGCAGGGCACCCACCTGGGAGGGGTGTGGCTCTGTACTCTCTAGTAAATGCCCCCTCCCCTTGTGTTTGAGCCTGTTCGTGTACATATGTCCTTCTATTTGGTAGACAACATGTGTCAAAATAATACACAATTATGATGTAAATTTAAAAAGAGCAGGGAGAGCAAATGAGAGGCAGACAAGCAGAGCATCCCTTTTCCTAGTTGCCGTGTGTAGTTAGAGAAAAGAATAGTCTTATAACGAACTGTGTTAAGTACACAAAAAGGTGCCACTTTTACCCCAATCTTTTTTTTCATGAGTTTAATAGCATTTTTACTTAAGGTCTTTCCCCTAGGAAAAAATGATGTAGAATGTTAGGGTGGAGGGCCAGGGAAGGTGTATTTTAAGTCTCTGATTCATTATTGTTAGTTGTAAAAATTGCTACCAAGGAACAGTGAATAAATTTTTATTGGGAAAACTGAGTATTGCTTTCTCTCTCTCTCTCTCTCTCTCTCTCTCTCTCTCTCTCACACACACACACACACACACACACTTCTTAATTGAATAATTTCATCCCTAAATTCTCATTAGGATTAGAAGCATTATTGGAGGTGCTAGGTGACCCCTACACCTTTGAATAGCATATCTTTTTAAAAGTAATCAATTTTCTCCAGGTTTTCACTCAAACTGTAACTTAAAACTAAAGCCCCAAAAGAGAAATTTGGCACTGATGAGAGCAAATCCCAACGTTGCCATTACTGTACCATGTTCGCTTGTAGCAAATCATACCCTTTCTTCCCCCCTGCAGTATTCTTAACTTGTAGCTAGAAGAAATAATTGGTTAGGTAGAAATGTATCATTACCAGACAAGCTTCATGAAATTGACTTTAAAAATCTTTGTAAAATATGAAGCATATGTTTAAGAATAATATTAATTAGGTCTCAGTCAGTTTGCATGTGCTTTAAAAAAACATACAATAATAAAAAAAAGAGAGAGAGAGAGAGAGAGAGAGAGAGAGAGAGAGAGAGACCTGCTTCTTATTTACACAGCCCAGTACTTTGAAATTTCTCATGGCAGAAAGCAGTCCTTCATGTACATAACCTATGAATTATCCTTGAAATAAAATGTTTAATTACAGTTGACATTTCTGAACCCATTGCAGGTGGTGCCCATCTGAAGAGTGACATTGTTTACTACACTACAAGGCTCCGGGCCTAGTGTCAGAGATTATAAACCAATTTCCATCCCTGCTTTAATGCTGGTTTAATATCAGAAGAAGAACTTTACTGTGTAAATATTAAACATTTTGTTTAAATATTAAGTACCAAAGGTCTTTTCCTTTTGATTATTAAAACAGGAAGAGCCCCAACTTTGAAAGAGGTGCCTTGTTGAATTAAGAAAATGACTGGTTCTTTACCTTCAGGTTAATTATCACTGGCCAGAGATGTGTGCTCAGGCAAAATGTCAGTTGTCTACTTGTGCCATTGTGAATTTCGGTCATTAAACAGCAATAGGTGACCAGGAGTCACCCTTACTAATAATGAGTTTATTGGGAATTGTACATTTTCTCTTGACCTTTGCCTAAGAAATGGTCTGATAATTATAATCGACCAAGAAATGCTGTCTCCTTGCTGGATGCAGATAGAGCAGGTTGGGGAATCTCATCCACAAGGAAGTGACCCGTGACTGTTCCAACTGTAGTAGCACTCATTGAGTTTGACCACCATCAAGCTGCAAAGGAGCTGATCATCTAGGGTTGACAAGAAGGGCCCCATTGTGAAATACAAGTTTGTTTGCCCACCTGGGATCAAAATTAAACCAGAGAAGTAGAATTATATAAATATCTGGCCTGCAGACAAATGCTCAAGATGGATGAATTTTCCAAGTAATTGGGATAGGAGCTATTATGTGAATATTCACAATTCCTCTTAATTGTGGAAAAATGAGCTGTCTTTTATTCTGTCGTATATAGAATTTGCTCGCTTTGCATCCTTTTTCTTATGCATTGTCTTAAAATTCTTGAGTAGAGAACTCTGCATCTATTGTATGAGAGATACAAATGTTACTTTTGCATTGATAACTATTGGGTCTAACTTACTGAAGTGCTTATAAAAGGGTAGATAAGTTCTGCTTTTAGGCTTTTAGTATTCAGCATCTCTAAATATGGAAGCATCTTTAGGATTCTAAGAATGATGATGAAACCAGGCAAATCTTGTTAGGAGAATGTTTTAGAGCACACTAGTTTTGAGGGGAAAGGGAAGTTGACTTTTTTTCCCAGAACTGTTGAACCTATTAATATTTCCATGTAGGGAAAAAAAAAAATATTTCCATGTAGGGGATTAGATGGTAACATTACAAAGCAGCTTATAGGACATGCATCAATTGGCCAGTACTTCACAAGCACTTTTTAAAAATCTCTTCAATTATTAATCAATTAGCATATACATATATAGAGCATCCAACTGGTACCTGGCATTGTGGTGAACCTTCAGACAATTAAAACACATCAGAAAAGTGAAGATTAATTTACTAGATCCATCTAGGAAACAATTTTACATATTAAACTATTTCGCAGAAGGAAAACAAGGTTGTCTAGTCAGAGTGTGATCAGATTTTATAAGATTTTAGTAGCCAGGGAAATGAAGTTGGGAGCAGTACTGTCCTTGAGCTGTATGATGTGGGGAGACTTACATACTGAGGGGCCTTTAGTAAGGGGAGAGGTTGGGATTGGAGGAGAGTCTACTGGAAGCTATGGCAGTAATATGATAAATTTAAAAGGTTTAGGTTAGTGCAGGACAGTGGGAATAGACTAGAAATATGGTTTCTAGAAAATTTTAAATTTAGTGGTCACTAGTAGCTCTTTAAAAATTATGTTTCTCATTATTTTTCCTTATGTCAGAGTATGGAAAATGTAATCCCGTGGCCAAAGAATTAGTTAGGGATTTGGAAGGCACACATTATTTTCTTGGTCAAATTACTGAAGCTCTGTATGATTTTGGATTTCCTATACCTTCTGGCTTCCCTGCCTTAGATGCAAAGTGACCATAGCAGGTGATCTAACTACTAGATAAGACTTTAAACATGTTTTAAGCTTCCTATGTGAAAGACTCTGGAATTAAAGGAATTCTTTTTAATATCCATGACTAAATTTTTTGTTCACACCAACCCCCAAAGGGAGGACGGCAGCTTGCATTTGAATCAAAACTCATACATTATTGACCTTTGAAACATTAGTTTACCTTTTCTTTATTTGTGTGTCATTTGTTAGTATCCTTCAAAGATTTCCTCTTTTGAAAGATTTAGAGTTCCGCTTATTGAATTTGGTAGTTTAATTTAATATGATTCAATTTTAAATGTCTACTTTAGTAAAATCTTTGAGGTGCTTCCTTAGTTGAGATTTCTTTAGTCTTACAGTGCTGTTTTCCAAGTGTAAATATACTTTAAAATGTGAGGAGCTTTTTATGGTTAAGAGTCTTCATGGTGACTATAGCTAATAATACTGTATTTTAGATTTGAAACTTGCCAAAAGAATAGATCTTAAGGTTCTCATCACAAGAAGAAAAGTTCGTAAGTATGTATGGTGATAGATGTAGGTTTAACATGGTGATCATTTTGATATATATCAAATCATTATGTTGTACACCTAAGCTAATGTAATATTATGTGTCAATTATATCTTAATACACTTCATATTTTCTACTAATACTATCTTTTGCCTACTTTTCACTCAAAAAAGAATTATTGACTTATTATATAAAAAGATCTTTGCCATACATACTCAAGATATCCCAAAGTGAAAGATGTCTTCTATTCATATAGGAACTTAAAGTCTAGTTGGAAAGATCCAACATTTAAACACAATGGCATGTGAGTGGCAAAATAACCAGTGGGATATGCATTTATTCAGAAGTATATACACTACATGGCACACTTGGCACATCCAAGTATGTAATGTGTCAAGAGATAAAAGATGAACTCCAACTGCAGAGGTCTTTGAATTAGGCCCAGGAGGAAGGGAGGATTCTAATCTGGAGGGAGAGCATTCTCATCCCAGGGACTCTCTTTACAAAGGCATGGAGGCACCAAGTGCCAAAGCTGTGGCCAGGGGAGGCTACTATAAAGTATGTACTTAGTCTATGCTCCATACACACAGCACATGAATAGAAGTGTTTAAGAGGCTATAAAATGGAAAGAAAATATGGGAATACCAGTGAATATCAATGAGGAGATGACAGATGTGAAAGATGTCTGATCAAGCTAAATTACCTTTACTTTTGAAAAACCGTAACTATTTAGAAAGTGAGTTTCCATTTATGTCACAAGAGAAGATGGTTTTAGTACTGTGTCCTCATGTCCCTAGTTCCTTGGTCAGAGGTCACCTCCTCCAACCCATTAGAAGCAGATGGAGCAGTCACCTTTCCCCACTGCTGATTTCTATCTCAAGGAACCTGGGAAACATATTTCATTTTCAAAAGTATCATTGATAGAAGTGCTCCCACTTCACTCTTGGGCTCTTTACAGACCATGTTATTCTTGGAAATGTCAACATATTGAAACCCATGCAATGTGAAGGTTCAGGGATAAGTTCTCTGGAGATTCTTGAAACAAGAGTCACTTTACCAGAGGTAGAACATCCTGGTCTTTTAGGTAATATTACTGTGTAAATACAAATCACCACAATTATAAATGGGTACTCCTCTTAGAGAATGAAAAGGATTGTTTCTCTAAGTTCTTAAAAGAAAAAAGCCTTCATAAATCCACTCACAGTCCAGGAAGAAACACTCAAAAATTTGATGTTGTATAAAAATAGAGCAGTTTTTCCAGATGAGGACAAGCACATTAAAGAGAAAATTATTCTCTACCCAAAGCTGGCTTTGTTTATATAATGTTCCTTCCTATAAATCCCTTGAAGATAGGCATCACTTTTAAATTTCTCAAGAAACATATGAAATGTGCCATATTTAAGATATTTGACCTAGCTTCTGTTTATAAGGATGCATTAGTAAAATCACTTTCAGGTTTTGGATAGAGAAAGTACCTATCTTTACCTAGATCTGTTTAAAGATTTGGGGATAGAGATTTAGATGGCTATATATTTCACAATGGAAATATGGCTGAAACTTCTTATGCAGAAATTTTAAAAAGTGATCATTATCAAATAATTAGCATCTTCCCACCATTAGGCACATCAGTAAAATAGCACATGCTATAGTTTATTAATATATTTTATTGCAATTAATCACCCTTTCAGTTTTACTGAAAGCAAACCTGTTGAAAATATTCTATTTTGAACTAAACATGTTGGTAATATTTTAGGACACCAAGTTTTAAAAGTCTAGAACTGACCCTCTGTCCAAAGGACTGTATAATACGAAAATTTTTCTTGGCTATTTCATTGTTTTTTATGCACTATTGACAAAAATCAAATTTTGTTTCAGAAACGATTTCAAATAGATCCATTTTGGTTCTCTTGACATTTTAAACTTGTTTATGTAAAATTATTTCATCTTTTTTTATTGAAAGGCACTGAGCATTTCACAAGTAATGATATATCCTCTGGTGTGGAATGGTTGTTGAATCAAGTTTAAAAATATGGAATTCTAACATAGAGAGGTGGAATAATTGGGACAGGTTTTGTCGTGGCATTGTTGTAGAAAGAGAATATACACACAGAAGCCTTAGCCTATTTCTTGCCTAAACAGGAGAATCAGGAAAACCTAGATTGCCTTTTCTTGGAATTTACCCATATTTTAAAACATATACCAGTAGTTGTTTATCAGCAGAGTTAAGTTTTTTTTTCTTCCAAGGTAAGCAACAAATTATATCAGATGAAAAGGAAAGAGGGCCAATTTCTTTTATTTTTCATCAGAGTAAACCCTAGCATGAAGCATATTGATACAATTTCTGTGGGCTGGTAATTTTCACAACCCACTTACAAGGCAATAATACATTTTCCAGATATTCAAATAATATGTATTACAGAGATTTGAAGGCAAAGAAAACGGCTCTCACAAAAAGAAATACAGCCAAAGGTACCCTTCATTTGAAGAAATGCATAGAAAGAATCCACTATTAAGAGTCCCTTATAGGAATGATTGCTTGTCCTGTGTATCAGCCCCGTCCTATGAATTATAGCAAGTGGATTCCTGCATTTTGAAGAGAAATGATTACTTATTATGCATCTCTAATTCCAAGCAGCACAAACTAAAGAAATTTCCTTTCTGTTATCTCAAACTTTAAACTCCCATATCTGTTTTTGCCTTTTTGAGAGGTCTGTGAACTGAAAATTACATCTCAACACACTGAAATTATTACTGAGGCTTGATCCTAAGGGGTAAAATTTCAGGGCATGGCACTAGGATTTAGCTGGGTAATTCTTATTAATACTAATAACAATTACTAGACTCTGGAATGTACCTGAAGAATTTCACCTGAAGTCTAAATACATGAAAACAATCTCTTAATCCCACCCAATATCATACCTTCATGGGACCAAAGAGAAAAGATGAGAATATTAGTTTAAAAAATTAAAAAGAATCACAACTTTAAAAAAAGATTACTTCAGCTCATAGAACAAATTCATATTGCTTTCACATCTTATCAAACATACACAGAATTGGTGGGAAAACATTGCAAAAGCCAAAATAGATGACATGTCAACCTTCATGCAATGCCTAATGACAAAGCCATGCCATTTCCACATGCAAGCTTTGGGAACGTGTTATGCTTTGTTCTCCCTAATTAGCAGGCTCTTCCTAGATCTAATCATTTTGGGAGGGAAAGTCTAGACTAAATTTAATATATGAGCGTTCATTGAGTTTAGTTTGGTTCTCATTCTGTTTCATTTGACTCTTGTGTTCCCTGAGTTTAATAAAATTATTAGCCAATATAAATTTAATTTGTCAAAAATACCTCACCCTACAGATTCAACCTTTGAGAATGCATTGCCTAGAGAGGATTTGGCTTTAGACTGTATTGTACCTTGTCATAAGCTTATGATAAGCGCTCTTGAGATTGGCTATGACCCCTTCAGCAGGCATTACCCTCCCTACCCATGAAATTCCACTCCCCACCCCTCCTCCCGGCCCTACAAAATCCACTTCAATACTTTGAACATTGATTCATTTTCCTTCACCAGACAACCATCTCTTCTAGCGGCTGAGTGCAGGCTTCTTAGTCAGACTTAAAGCTTTGAGACTTTGGGCAAATTAGTTATCCTCTCTGGGTTTCATTGCCCTCCTCTGTAAAGTGGGGCAGCCACTATCTCATAGGGTGGTTGAGGGAATTAAAGCAGTTAAGAAATATAAAGCTCCTTTCTGAAAGGCCACCTAGCATACGGTAGGCGTATTGCAATCCCATAAATCTTTGTATAGCACCCTCTTGTATTTATATAATGATCTTATTTTGTCTCCTTAGGGCTTAGGTCCTTATTTTGCTATTTAGCCTTAATGGGCAAGCAAAGAATGGGAAGGACCCAAGAAAGCAGTCCACCACGTGTGAGAAAGGACAGGCAGCAATGCAGAGGACAGAATTTGTTTGGAACATGGAAGAAAGAGTAAGAGAAGAGGGTGCAGAGGCCAGATTTAGGTATAGAATTTCTGGGGTGCTGGGGAGCTGAGGGCAGGAGAGAGGAGGAGGAGAAGGAGTGCAGGAAGGGACAGGAGCTTGACAGGTGTCAAGCTGGAGCAGAGCCTCCACATGTGTGAACAGAGATTGCCAAGCAGTGCTGTTCACTCTCTGACATCATGGAGAGACTTCAGTAAAAGGTTTACTTTCTTTCTTTTCTTTTTTTTTTTTTTTTCATCTCTCCCTCCCTCATCTCTCTCCCTCCCTGCCACCCTGTCCTTTGTCCTTTCTTCTCCTTTTACTTTAACATGGCATTTATGTTATTTACTTTTGGGGATGGATTAATAAGCACAGTACCATTTTTCCTTCTCATCAGGGCCACTCTGTAGGCATACATGTATCAGCAACATTGTCCCCTCAGTGGCTTGTGGGGCTTTCCATAGAGGCTTGTGTGTGGCACATACCACTCCCGCCTTCCAACAATATTAATCCCATGGTGAATATGCTGTTTCCAAGCTGTCTTTTTTAATGAATATGTTTTGGAAAGATTTCTCCTCACTTTAATGTAGCAATCCAATAATACATACCACTCTACATAGACTTTAGATCTTTATAGTGTTGAAAATGCTTCTGTCCTCATGGTCTCATTTGTTTTCCCCACAGTAATTTTGCACATTTGCAGGTCAGGTACTGTCATTCTTATTTTATGCAGGAGGAAGGACATGACTCAGAGATGTGCTGGTCCTAGCACTGATAAGGCCTATGACTATTGCTTTGTATTCATTCTATCCTGAGTGTTTCTAAAAGGTCTAATGGGCACAGATGATCTCTCTATTCTCTGGGATTCTAGAATTCCTTTTGCATTTTTCTCAGAATTCCATAGTTTTCCTTTACTTGTGTACTAATTGTTTCAGGTTTATTTAGCTTTCCAGCTCAATTATAAAAGTTCCTTTTGGCAAGGTGCTGACCTTCCTCAGGATACACAGAGCCTGTGTGTGAGGCCAACCAGTTTCTTTGTCCTGGTACAGAAGCTAGATAGTGGGACTGCTTGTTCCTACTTTTCTGTTCTAGGAAGTCTTGCCTTAGGTCATAATGCTGACATGGGGATTAGAACCCACAACCTCTGTTCGCCCTTTCTGAGGTTTAGCCCTCTGAGCCATGCTACATTTAAGTTTAGTAATTAGCACTTAGAAAGCCATTGAGGTCAATCCCCATTGCGCCTGTGTAAAGTTTGAACTCATTTAATTGTCAAAGCCTCTCAGAGAACATTTCTGTATAATTCTGTGTATTTTAAAATAAACTAATGCCGTTATCTATATTCACTTAGAATGGGATGCAGTAATAGTATATGGACAGAACAAAAATCTATTAATACTCACATGTGTGGTAAGGTGACATTCAGATGCATCTGTTTCCTCTCATAAAGTCACCTGCTGGAAGCCTATTGAGTAAATGTTAATGAATTTGGGTGTACCTTAGCTGCAAATGGATCAGATCTTCCTAATGTAACATTACAGCAACCTAGATTCACTTGGATCATTCTGCTGATTTAAATTAAATTGAACATCAAAGCCAGCAAAATGTATTAGGGAGGAATTAGGTGAGCTACAGAAGCATTTAAAGGGTGTTCTTAGAGCCCCAAGAAGAAGAGAAAGATAGGAATATCTCTTTGTATTCTAGCTTAAAGCCCCAGATATATTTGGAGAGATGGATGTGATGATTCTGTTGTATGAGTGGAGTTTGCCATATGACCTCCACTAATGTTTAAAGATTGCTCCATAGTTCAGTCTTTAAAACATCATGCTGAAAGCATGCCGTCAAGTGCCTGCCAAATTTAATTTTAAAAATTTAGCTGGCTTTTAGCTAGAGGTGAGGGGGGAAAAAACATTAAAGATTTTGTTGTTGTTTTAACTGTTTAAAAAAAAAGTTGAAACTTGGATTTTTCTATTTGGTCAGTTATTTTGAAAATAGCATGCAATTGCCTCTCAAATCAAGTTGAAACTCATAAGTGGAAGGAAGTTCAGCACCTCTCCTCCTCTATCTACCTATTTGTCTTCTTTAATGTGTTGACATAGGCTGTTCTGAAGTCCAATATATTTAACTAATTCCTACCATGTTCATTAGCATGTATGAGACTTTACCTTGTGGCTTTTCAAATGTGTTATCTCTTCATCATGAGGGTATAAATACGTAAGTGTATAATTTATGGATTTTGCTTTTGATGTAGCTTCTCATAGTATTTTTTAGAGTTTTCTATCTAGTGCGTGTACCTCATGACCCTTGCTGACTTACTAATCTAATTTAGAAGATAAATTTGGTCAGTCAGCAACAAATACTTACAGAAAACTTTATTTTAACTATTTTTTCCTCATAGGGAAAGTTCTGTGTGAAAAGCAGCCTCAATGTTTTGGTTGATAATATTGGTTCTCAGATATCTGTACAATTGTGAATGAAATAAGCTGTTTTTTCAAACTTTGGGAGGGATTTCTTCTTCTTCCCCCCCCCCCCCCTGATAGATACGATTTCACTGGTGCTGTTAGGCCAGATTCTTTGTCTATCACTATATTGTCCAAAGACTCTCTTACGGGGCTCTTATACAAACTAAAAACCTCAACATAGAGAAATAATTGCATTGGTAGATGCTGATATTTGGCTAACAAATGGCCAGGAATTCCCATCATTGGAATGATTCCAGTATAGTTTGTTATAAATCAGAAGTATTCCATGACAAACAGAGAAAAGCAACTTTATGGTTACTGTTGATGGACAACAATTCTAAGTCCCACATCACATTATGAACATGAAGCATACCATGAGATGGCCAATACTGGGAACATTGTGTGTTTTGGTCTGAAGAAGATTTTCCATCATTTTTTTTCCCTCCAAAGGGATTCTTAGTACACATGAAACATTCTCATGATGGAAAATATGGAAAGCATATAAAATTGGATCCACTTACTCAAAAATCTATGTCGATCAGCAGAGATAGCATACATATAGTACTTATATAAATATAGAAATATTTCTAGTAGGTACCTTAAAAGGTAAAAAGAAATTGCAATTAATTTTAATATTTTAACTCCAAATATTCAAAATCTTATCATTTCAACATGTAATCAATATAACAAAACTACTAATGAGATGTTTTGTATTTTTTCTTTTTTTTGTTTTGTTTTGTATTTTTTCATGTTAAGTCTTCAAATCTGGTATATTTCACACTTAGTGGTACATCTTGATTCAGATTAGACATGTTTCTCAATAATAGTTTCTTTAGTAGCTTCTTCTCAATACTTTCTTCTAAACTCTTCAATAGGTACATGTGGTTAAGGCTGCCATATTGGACTATTCAGAATTAGATGTACCATCTGTAGGGGTTAGGGACTCTTAAACTCTCTGGGTTTGAATCTTGCCTCTGCCTCAGTCTGTCTGTGACCATGGGCAAGTTAATTAAGTTTTCTGAGACTCAGTTTCCTAATACATAAACCAGGTAAAAATTATTTTGATCTCATTGGTTTGTTATAAGAGTTCAATAAATTCAAAATACCTGGTGAATAGTAAATGTACTGCTCTAGACAATGCAAAAGGAATGATAGTACTGTAAAAATCACCTGAGCCTATAAGGGATTTTAAAAAAAATGCATAATATCAAAGTTGTATTTCCACGCTCACCATGTTATCATTACCTCAACCATCTAATTGTGTCATTCTGTGATTAATTATTATTGCTGTTTTGAGCATGAACTCGTCTTATTTTGGGAGTAGCCTTCTTCTACTTCAGGTATTAAGATAAAATCCTTTCTCACATATGTTTTCTAAGAAGCCAAAAGCTTGAAAGTAAGAAGTACAGACTTAGCCTGGTTTAAGATAGTTTTTCATTAGGGTAAATAACTTAGGTGGATAGAATGCAGTGATTTTTCATTGACTGAAAATATGCAAACAAATGGCAATTGTTTACTCTCCTGTTTGTACAAATTTTCTGCTAGATTTGGAGGAAAATGAAACCCATTTTGTCAGCATACACCATGACTGGCAACACTTACACTCTTCAGATAGCTGTCAGAATTCATGGACACTATGGCAATGTTGTAAAAAGCCTATCATAAGTTACAATATTCACATAGCTGCCAACCACCTATAACAAGTGCCAGACATCAATAACTGTCCCCATTGTCAAAGGGAGGCAGTAAGGACAAGCACATACAGCTAACCAAGAGGACAATATTAATTCATGACTGAGGAATCCTTTGAAGCTAGCCAGAGACCAAAAAACCTCCCCCAAAACCAAAAAGAAAAAAACAAAAACAAAAAACCCCAAACACAAACACAAAAACAAAAAACACAAAGCAGGAATTCAGTCAAGCCATCCCGCTGGCTAAGGCCCATAGAGCAATCAAAGGTCAGCCCGTGCCCCAAATTACCCATTTAGACCTCTAGGAAGAGGAGGATTGCAGAGTACACTGTTCAAAGGTGGTACTTTCTGTCACAGGATTTCGTAGTTCTTTTATATTCTTGGGAGGTTGTGCCAAAAAAGATCATTGGCATGCTTTCTCCTGTTAAGAAACATTTAGAAGGTCCTTCTAGAGATCTGAGGAACTTGAAAGTTCACTCTCTCCAGTTCCCTCAATTACCTCTAACAAGACTGAAGTTCAGGCAAGTTAACTAATTGCTCAAAGTCAGATGGCCAATTCCTGAGAAGTCTGAAACAAGAAGACAGATCTATGAGGCTGGATTCTGTGCTTTAGTCTTTCCAGGCTTTCTTGCTACTCTGCTTTGATTTTGTTAGGGCAAGAATGATTTTCTGCTTTTCATTTTAGTTGGCATCCCAGGAATGGGAGAGGAGCTGAAGACAGGAATGGCAAAATCAGAGAAGTCCCCAGACTGGTAAATTCATTCAACCACTCTCTCAGAGCTTCCCTCCACAGTGGGTGGTATTGTGATTCCATAATGAGGCTTATCAGTGCCTTCCCAAAGGTACAGTTCATGCTTTCCACACTGTCTCCAAGGTCCGGAGTCTGGATTGCTCTGTGTTAACATACTTATTTCCATGTAAGCGCTATGAAAGTTTCTGTGAAGGCCTAAAATACAGCCAGAAAGTATCCTGGGATCTAGGAAAATGTAAGTCATTTAAAATACTTGTACATATTTAGAATGTGTTAAAATATAGACATTTCCTCTTTTGTGTTTCTACCAAATCTAAGTAGTATCCTGTTCCCACAGAGCTAAAGTTCCTAGAATGCTCATGTACTTCTAAAAATTAACTTGTTTTATAAATAATACTTTATTCTTACAAATACTAGTTTTGTAGGCAGCTGTACAATTGTGCTAAAAGCTCTGGACTTTGAGTTACAAGAACTGAAATTTTAAGACTCTGATCAGCTACATATTAGCAAACACTATCCACCTAAAATGGCCTTGATTGGGATTAAATAAAATAACATATGTGCAAACATTGTATAAACTATAAAGCATTGTACAAATATAAGAGCTTATTATTTTGCTCAAAATCTAATAGATATTTGCATTTATATATGGAAATCATTTATATTTATATAAAGTATTTTCTATATGATAGATAGGGATTATGTCCAGATTGAAGATGTTTATTGATAGGCTTCCTATCTAATTTTTGTGACCTATTTATTTTAACAAGACAGCTTACTTTATAGCTGACTTGGAATTTGTCTCAAATATTCAACTGACAGTGACTACAGCTATCAGACCCACTGTTTATGGTACAAAAATCAAACTAACCATTTATAAAAATTTCTGCAGAAGATTCCAGCTAATGAAAGCACCATTTGTGGTGTGCTAAAACATGCGCACACATAGGTATTGCCCCATTTATCAGACATGAGAGCTAATTACCTCATACACCACTATATCTCTTCCATTCTCTGCATTTCAATTCCCAATATTAACACATAGGTGGTCAAGCTGACCATCGAATAGCCTGCATGAGCATGAATGCATTAAATAATTTAATGTTGGAAGAGTTTATTAAACTGCCACATTCTAATCAGCATGCGTACCTGCCTTCATTAATTTTGCACTGGTCCATGGTGTGTCTCTACAGCCAACACGGAGAGCACTAATGTTAATAGGAGCTCTTAACAAACAGGACCAGTTAATCAAGGAAAATTTACTATTAACCACATGACCATGCATACTGCAATCTAATTACAATCAGATTTAACCCTCACCCTACCACACCCATTTAGACATCTTTCTTATTATTTGTCAATGAAACTGCAGAAAATAGGGTATCATTATTTCATTTAGAGTGAGAGATATATTTGCATCTGGACGTGGTTGTGAACATGAGGCGGTTTTCTGCTTGCTCCTGTCCCATGTTGGAGCAATTCAATTTTGTTTAAAAGATTACTGGAACAAAGCTCTGGTTCTGTCCCCTAAATGATTTTTGATTCTTTGAAAATAATTAATTACAAGAGAGAGTTTCTCTGGATGAATATCCATACTCTGAGCTGATTCAGGTGAAATTCACCATTTGGCAAGTTACAGTTATTGCTATGTAAATGACGTGGATAAAATCTAGATCATTTAGTTTAACTGTTTAACAAAATAATCTGAGATATTAATGTTAAGTCTCATAAGATTGGAGGCCCATCATTTAATCAGATTTGGCTACTTCAATACCAGTGAATTGGACAAACACCTACCATAATTGGCTGTTTTGCATATGTAGAAGTATATAAAAGGGAAAAGATAGTATAATCAGGGTTTTTTGTGTGTTTTCACTTCTTCAGGTTGTCACGGTGCCTGTTTTATTACATGAGATCATGTAAGTTTGTCTGTTTTTACAGTGGATCTCTGGTTTGGTGATTATGCCATTTGTTGTAAAGAGGTATAACTCTCTGATTCAGAGTAAGAAGGAGAGCTTTAAGAATTCAGAAATGTCAATGCCAGTATTTATGAAATATCAAGGAGAGAAGTTATAGCATTTTTATTAATATTTTGTCTTATAATCACTTTGCTCCTTGGAATATTAGCCCACAGTGGAGGAATTTAAGAAGTATCCCAGCAATTTGCTAAGAATTTCAGCTTCATAACTGAAGGGACTTTTAAAAGTACTTTCTTGAAAGACTCTATCTTACTTAAGATAATTCTTTTTATGGGACTAATAATGACTATCTCCCTTTTGGATATTTTAATTTATTTTAGGTCTCATTATCTTACATCAATGTTACAAAGAATTCCATGTAGGTCAGCTATGGAATCGGATGAACTACACATTTATTTAAAGTGAGTTTGGGTAAAGGATACTCTTGTATTCTGCATTATAGGGTAGCAGCTCCACATCTGTATTACATTTTTTTCCTTGTGACTCATAGGTTTCTGTGATTTTTTTTTTACAGTGTTTCTTGTTAGAAGGGAACAATTGTACCTAAGTGTTATATAGCAGAAGAATGGTACACAAGAAATATCCAACTAGAATGTGGACTTGAAAGAAAATGTGATGTAATATACAAAATTCAGTGCACATAGCTGACCATGAATCCTCCCTTCCCTGAGAAGATGGTGAATTCCCCAGTGCCACTCTCAGTATCAAGTAGAACAGGGTTAGAGTTTTGTCAGACGTAGCTGAATACTCTTTGGGCCACTGGAAGAAAATATGACTCATGCCACTCTTTTCTGGGGGCTCTCATTTAGGAAATATAGTATCTGACAATATGTATCTTTCTCTTACTATTCTTAAGAAATTATTGAATAATGTTGTATTCAAAGGGAAAAGTCCTTTTGAATTTAACAAGAAAAAATAATCATCAAACTTGAATGGGAGTGTTTTCTAAAATGTCTGACAAAGTGCAAATAACTCTTTTTGGAACTAATATTTCATATTTAGAATATCTTTGCTTTGCTTTACTTTGCTCTGAAGGTGAAATGTTGTCACCTTGATGGTTTGACCAAGTCTTGTCTGTATATATCATTGTCTAAACAAGTTGTGAGGTTAGGTGGGAAAGTGTTTAAGAGACTGAGGCTCAATTCTGTTTCTAGCTCTGCTCAGTTGTCTCATCTGTAAAGAGAATGTGTTAGATTTGCTCATTTCTGAGGATTTCCAAACACATTAAGTATATGAAGTAGTATAATCTAAGGAATAAGATTCCCTTCAAAAGTTCCCTTCAAATGAGCAGTCAGGGAATGTTAAATGGATGGCTTTTTAATTTTTTTTTCATGTTCAAAAATAAAGACATCTAATTCCAGGTCCCTTGCTCTCTTCTACTTCTTGCAAAATGTACAAACTTCACGTGGAGGGATGATAATGCGATAGTACCCTATATGACCCATAAATATAATTTAGTTTGGAAATGTCATATGATAATCCAGCATAAAGCCCTATTCATCAAAGGCCTGAGCTGTCAGGTCGTGATGGTGCTTTGATTATTTTATACATTTTTACACAGGGAAGAACAAAAGGCACATTCCACACACAACTTAAGAAAGAAAAGGAGTTTAATAGAGGGTTTATCCTTTCCACAATGTGGTTAATACTGAAAATGTGGAAGAATAGATATGTTAAATTGGCCAGGCAGTTTGTGTCTGTCTGTCTGTCTGTCTGTCTGTCTCTCTCTCTCTCTCTCTCTCTCTCTCTCACACACACACACACACACACACACACACACACACTAACACTGAACATCAGAGAAGAATTTTGATGTTATGTAAGTGCAAGAAATATGAATATAATAAACAACATTCACCCTGAGTCGTGGTGTTTGTCTGGATTCACAGGGAGTGTTCACCAACTAAGATTGCACAACTACTGGAGGTGTTACATTTGCTTGAATAACCCCAGAGGGCTGGAGCTGGAAGCCAGGAAAGGAGAAGGTGCGATGTGGGGAGGTCCTTTGGTGAGCATGATGCAAGTTTACAGCCTTGCCCGCCATCCAGGGAAGGTGAATCCCACAGGAAAACACTTAAAGCACCCACTCGTGGCTGTACATGCATACACACTCAGAGCGCGTGTAGACGTGCATACGTGCACCAGTCATCGGAATCTGTAATTGGCGTTTTCCTGGGGGAAGGCAAACTGAGAGAGAGAACACAACAGATCTTTGATCTGCTGCATCTGTGTGAGTTGCCTGTGTGAGCCCATTATGCTACCGGCAATTCTCTTGAGACACAGGTAAGAAAAAGGAGAGTGTATAAGAAAGAAATTAAAATAGAAAGGGAAAGCTTGAAGCCCAGAAACAAAAACCGAAAAAACACTTTCCATTTTCTTTATTTTCCCTGCATCTTCTTTTTCTTTCTCAGCAACTTCAGCTTATGATGCTCTCTCTCTCGGGAGAACAGATAAGTCGTTTCAGGTGAAGCCCAGAATTGTACTTGTCCTTGGGTTATGCTCTCCTAGGGTAATGTAACATTCAGTACCATGTAACTAGTGAGACAGTTGGCCAGTTATTCAGGATATTTCTGGCTTCTAATAGGGGATGAATTTCTATATGAGATTCACTTTGCATGGAGAAGCTTTAAGAAAATTCTACTGCAAATCTATAAAGATCCAACAAACAATATTTTTCATTATATAGCTCATGTTGCTATCATTGATATTGGAATACATATTCATGTGTGAGATAAGATTGTGTATTTTGCTCAAAAAATTGCATCCAAAATACCAAAAAGAAAATCTCAGAATGTTTTAATGTTATATTAAATACCTACATGATGTGATATTGTGCCAACTTAATTATAAAATTTAGTATTCATTAAAATTTTTCACTGCATTTGAAAATAATGTGTAGGTTTAAATTTTCTCACTTTGTAAAATTTTCATCTAGGTATGATGATTGCTGAAAGCTCATAACATGTTGTGAGTTAAGTCAGTTATTTGTAGCCAAATAATTTCAAAAGCAAATTTACAAATATTTTTTTTGGAAAAACAATTATAGCAATATTAGGTTTAATGTGGGTCATAGATATACTTTTAATCAGTGTTGACGTGTTGGGGGAGGGCCTAAGGCTAATGGTGATCTGAAAAAAACCTGGAAAAAGAGTCAGTTGTTTTATAGCAGCTTCATTGAAGATACTGGTGTTTTAAGGGACTGTTTCTAGAATTCTCTGAAGGTGACAAAGCTGCAATCTTTATTCTTAAATTGAAGGGCATCAAGGTATTCTTGAATATCTGCAGGGATGGTGAATGATTATATGAAGCCCTTATAGCAGGATGGCTCTCCCTGCTGCCTTGATACAGCTCTTGGACACCTAGCACTACCTGGTTGTTAACTATAATGATACCCTACATGTGGGCTCACTTTGACTTTCTAGACTCTTCACATGAGCTTTTGTAACCTTGCTCTATTTCACATAAAGTCATACAGCTGAATTTGTCTCATATACTGCTCAGCATGTTTTGAAGAAAATATCTCTCTTTCTGGGCTGTCCCTGGGCATGGCATGGCAGCACATTAAGAAGACATTCCCCAAATCAACATTAGACAGTTTTCTGGAGGAACTCCTTTCCTGGCAGGAGTTTCTCCCTTTATTTTGGGTTTCGTCTTCACCCTAATAATCTAGGATAATTCGAAGAGTTAGCTAATGTTTATTTACATCAGACTAGCAAAGAAAAAGAAAATGATGGTCTGAGCCACAAGAATAGTATCCACTTGATCCTGAGACGAAATTAAATAAGGTTGGCAGGGTTTTTTTTGTTTTGTTTTGTTTTTTTAATGCTTACTCTGAGTAACCACACAGCTATTGTCAAAACTGGCTTCAACTGAATTGTGCTATTGCTAGGCTGGATCTTTTTTTTTTTTCTGAATTGTACCAAGTGGATAATTTTAATTCACATTTACTACATTTTAGAAGGACACAACCCATCTTTACTTTTTCCCCTTCCCCTATTCCTTCCCTCAGCTCCCTTTTTCTCTCTTTTACATTCTTGATTTCTACTCTGACTTGCTTTTGGGCAAACTTCTAATCGAAATCTTTGTATCTCTCTCTGAGTCTACTTTCTTCTAGAAAAGACTCATTCTTATAAAAATCATGATAGTTTGACAAGCTGAGGGCAATTACCTGATCAATATCAGTCAGAATGAGAAGTCCATGATGGATGCCCCTTTGGATTGAAAGAAAAGCAGCAGAGACATATTAAATTAAGCTAGTCCCATTTGGCCCATCACCAGAAGATACTGAAACAAGGTAATTTGACCTTTAAAAAAATCAAGAGACTGTCTGCATCACCCTGGTATGAAGAAAGGTCTCAGACAGGGTAATTAGAGAATTTCAATAATTGCTGGCTTTGCAATAAAGGATTTTTTTCAAGTCTTTTTTGGAGCTCAAACTAGAAATTAAGGAAAATTAGTGAGCCCATTTCCTCAGTTCCTATAGAGTAGGTGGGGATATTCCATGGGGCAAGATGGGCAGAAGACAAAATGGAAAACAAGTCATTGCTACCCCTCAGACACCATAAGTCTTAACGTATCCTTTTCAACTTGGCAGGTTAATAAACGTTTTAATTATACTTTTAGCTTGGTACTTTTTCTAAAGCCAAACAGTAAATCTCTTTAGATTATGTTGTCATTGGCTGTTAACATAGCTAACAAGGCAATAGATCTCAGGTATTTAGCCATCATTACTTCTCATTGGCTCAAATCATCAGAATCAACAACTGCGCACTCATAGGAATTAATACACCCTCGAATCTAAATATCACTATGAAAAGGTGACCTTCACCCACTAATGGTACACCGCGTTTTTTAATGATTATACAGCTATAGAAATGAGCAATGATTTAAAAATCATTCCCTTTCACTGTGACAATGGCTTAAGGCATTTTCCTACTCTTCTTCATCTAATCCAAAGGTTAGTGGACCTGATAACCATAAATAAAACACTGCAGGATTGAACATTTTGGGGACCTGGCATGGGACACTCAACAGAAATCCAGAGTCAGAGAGACCCTTAAGAAGTTGTCTTTTCTGTTCAGTGTTCTAAACTTTTGATGCATAAAAGGTACCTAGACAGCATGGTCCAGTATGCCTGGGGAAGGTGCAGGGATCTGCATTTTCACAGGGGTCCCAGGTATTACTCTACTGGCGGTCCATGGACTCCATATTAAGAAGCACTATGTGTAGGCTCCCTTTCTGTTAGCCTCTGGCAGTGTGGAAAGTACACCAGCTTAAAGTGATGAGAATCAATCACTTTTTTGCAAAGGCTTCCATGGAAATAGACTAAGACTCATTCAATCAAATCACACCATCTACGGCTTTGATGTTCAGTCACTTGCCTGTTAAGAACTGCCACTTCTCTTCCTCAAGCTAGAATCCCTTTGTTTCATTTCAATTTGTTTTTCTTAAATGTATTCTTACAATAGTGTTCCCAGGGAAAACAATGAGTTTTTATTTTATCTTTTACCATCAAATATGTGCTTTCCCCTTTTTAATATAGGATGGCAAGGTTTCTGATTCCCTCCTAAGTGTCAGGCATCTTTCTTGCCGGGAAGAAGAGAAATTTGTAAATCAATTCACTTAATTCCGAATTGAAACCAAAGGTCTTGTGACATCATCACCTCTATTCTGCCTCTTGCTCATTCAAGCCCACCACATTGGCCTCCTTGTTAATCCGTTTCTCTGTTTGGAACACTCTTCCCAGATTTCCATTTCATATCTTTGCTTAAATCCCACCTTCTTCCAGAGGCCTCTCCTCACCACCCTATTTAATTCTGAAATGATCATATATATATATTTTCCCCATAGCACTTATTTTCTCCTAAGATGCTATTTAATTTACTTAAAAATATTTCTGTTAATTTTCTATTAATCCCTAACGGTGTATAAATTCCATAAAAGTTGGAATTTGTTTTTTTTTAAAGATTTATTTATTTATTTATTCATGATAGACAGAGAGAGAGAGAGAGAGAGAGAGAGGCAGAGACACAGGCAGAGGGTGAAGCAGGCCCCATGCCGGGAGCCCGACACGGGACTCGATCCCGGGACTCCAGGATTGTGCCCCGGGCCAAAGGCAGGTGCTAAACCACTAAGCCACCCAGGGATCCCCTGGAATTTGTTTTTCTAGGCTGAAACATACAGGTAAGTAGAACAGAACCTGGCATATAATAAGTGTTCAACAAAACTTTGTTGGATGAAAGAGTAAATGTCTAATTACATATGACATTTCCTTTCTCACAAACACTTGCATTTAAATCTAAGAAAGATTAGAGGAAGCAATAGTTAAGAAAGCAGAAATTCACTTATTTAGATTATCATTAATTCACATATGATTCAGAAAATATATTTGAATAGTAGGTATTCTAGGTGAGGCTTAAATTATGCTACAAAGATTATTAACTCTCAGCCTACTCCTCCAGCCAGATGTTTCACACTCTTTAACATGAATACTGATTGCTGTTGTAACTAAGGGCAGAGGACTCAGAGAAAGTAGTAAACCGTAGGGAAAAAGCAGAATGAGTGAAAACCAGAATTAGTATTATCCTACTTGTATTGAAGATATTGTTAGGAACCTCATGCTACTTGGCATTTTGTACATATTTCCATTGAAACTTATTTTCTAAACTTACAGAAATAGCTACCATTATGGAGAATTTATGATGTCTTACACATGATGCTATGTTCCACAAGCATTATCTCCCTTCTTCTTCAGAAGAATCCCATTACGTGTGGTGTCAAGATTCACTGGCTTACAAGTGGCAGACAATCCAACCTAAACTGTTTAATTTATTTTTATTTTTTTAAGGATTTTATTTATTTATTCATGAGAGACACACAGAGAGAGAGAGAGAGGCAGAGACATAGAGAAGCAGGCTCCACACAGGGAGCCCGATGTGGGACTTGATCCTGGGACTCCAGGATCATACCCTGAACCGAAGGCAGATGCTTAACCACTGAGCCACCCAGGTGTCCCCAACTTAAACTGTTTTAACCAAAGGCAAACAGAAGAAAAGAATGAGTTCATTTGGTTCATGTATCTAGAAAATCAAGAAAAAAAAGTGTGTTGATATCGATTACTCAAACATTTAAAATCAGCAAAATAAAAATATATTAACTTTCTGAACATTTAAAAATTACATCAGCAGAGTATTATTCTGAATTTATATTAATATATTTAATCAGTTTCTTAGCCGTATCTCTCTTAGCTAGCACCACATTATATCTGTGTGGCAGTTAATTTTTTGTGTCAACTTGACTGGGCCACAAGTTAACTACCCAGATATTTTGTTAAATCTCATTCTGGGTATGTCTGTAAGAGTATTCTGGTTGAGCTTAATATTTGAATTGGTAGAGTAAAATGATTGCCTTCCTCCATGTGAGTGGACTTCATCCAATCTGTTGGAGGCCTAGGATTCCATATCTCTGCCTTTTTAAATTGGGTCATCAATATTCTCCTGCCCTCGGACTGTACTACTGAGTCTTGTGGTTCTCTATCTTGCAGATGACAAACGGTGGGGCTTCTCAGCCTCCATAATTGCATGAGTCAGTTCCTTAGAAGGGTTTTTTTTTTTCCTGTAGATGTATAGAGATCTGTCTATCTATCTATCTATCTATCTATCTATCTATCTATCTATCTATCTATTGTACATAGATGGATAGATGTAGATAGCATATCCATTGTATTGGTCCTGTTTCTGTGGAGAATTCTAATACAAGATTTTTTTAGAAGAATTTTATTTTTTCAGTATGGCCTTTTGTTTTGTTTCATAAATTCCCCACAGTCTTCTCCCAATTTGCATTTTAAATTTAATACAAGTAAAATCTTTGACATCTTCAATTAATTTTTCTATCTACACCACAATATTTTGAAATGAGAAAAATATTTTTTCTATAAATGTTGAGGTACCTGGTAACCTCAGAACATACTCTGACAAATGGAGAATACTCTTAAATCTATTTTTTATATTGAAACACTTAAATGTTTCAGACCAAATATTTTCACAGAGACTGTCTTTTCACCTCTGTTCTTTGACAAATATTTTTTCATAAGACAAAACTCTTGAAATAAGTGGTCCCTATGGCTTTTTGAATGATTTACCAGGTATAGATGCTGTAAAATCATAAACTTTATCAATTTATCCAATTCCAGCATATTACACAGATCTATCCAATTAAAAGTAGGAACTTTATTATAAGATTCTTCCCCAAAATTTAACTATTCCCAGGCACAACTACAAAGTTTCAGAATCTTAATTCTCACACAGTGTTTGAATTCTTGTTCCTTTTATTCAGTTCCTCCCTTGCTGTTGTAGGAATAAATTTTATCATCTTATTTCCACACTCTGTGTTTGTAACTGCAATTTGCTAAAAGATGAAAAAGCTGAAATCTTTTGGCACTCCATTTGTTTAATAATTTGGTTAAATATTTTCAACTAATTTTGCACAAAATACATTCAAAATTTGATATCATTTATTTAAAAATACACCATCTTTATGGGACAAGAAGATTGATTTAAAAAAACAATTTTTCGGGATCCCTGGGTGGCGCAGCGGTTTGGCGCCTGCCTTTGGCCCAGGGCGCGATCCTGGAGACCCGGGATCGAATCCCACATCAGGCTCCCGGTGCATGGGGCCTGCTTCTCCCTCTGCCTGTGTCTCTGCCTCTCTCTTTCTCTCTGTATGACTATCATAAAAAAAAAAAAAAAAACAATTTTTCAAAAGTGCAAATATTTCTAAAGGCCATTTCGTAATAGAGAAGAGACAAAACTTATATTGCTGTGTTGAAGTTTTGTTTGTATTCCTTATCAGTATCAGCACATTTTATTGTTCAGCTACTTTGTGTGTGTGTGTGTGTGTGTGTGTGTGTGCAACTATAGTGTCTATTTTTCTTGATGGAATATCCCAATTTATTTAGATACAATTATGAATTATGTATACCCAAAAATCCATTCCTGGGATATATCTGATTCATTGGTTTCTTAATTTGGTGAAAACTGTTTTTACCAAGATACTGTGTTACACTGAATTTATATTTTTACTACTAAACCAAAGAAGTAATTGTGGCTTCTATGTTTTACTTCAATTTTTTTTCCAGTAGCATTCAATACTTTCAAATGTTTTGTCTTAAACTGAAGCCCCTGATCACACTGATAGAAAACTGGCTTCATTTTTTTTCTCCAAATAAACCCAACATGTTAACAGCAACTGTTTCACTTTCCATTCATTTAAAAAAATGGAAAAAAAGCACAATTAATTTAAAACTACAATCCTTTGATCTAAATGAAAAGTCATGGTTCTTGGAGTGATTTATAAACATACATTCTGTAGCTGTAGCAGTTAAATTCTGTGGGGGCTCAGGCCTTAAAATAGCAACTTTTGAAATAGATCCCAATGCTTTTTCAGCAGATTTATATCTTCTAGTTTTCACATGTCAGTGATATAATTTGTGGTCCCAAAATTAAGCAGCAAACGTTGATAAGCCTAATGGGGAAATTAAGTATTGAAGCCAACATGAGAATTGAAAAATCCGTATTTTCATTTTTATTAAATATACATTTTTTAGCTCTTTGCTATGAAAATACAGTATTTCAAAAACAGAAAAAAAATTATCAAAAATTAATTAAATATGTCAGTACCAAAAAATAACCAAACTTCTATACCAAGGCCATTCAGCTTACACATTCTGTGCTCAGTAGGAGAACTACTTAGTCTCCTTTTCTGCATATATTTTGTGTATACTTACACCATAATTTCTTTCATTTTTCATTGACTCTTTGCTGGCAACCTGGTGACTTGACCCATCTCACAGACTGGGACTGGAGCTGCAGCTCCTGTATAGCAAGTGGTTGGCAGAGTAAGGGACCTTGTATGCTTTTCCCA
The DNA here is from genome assembly GCF_018345385.1 of Vulpes lagopus. Taxonomy (NCBI): domain Eukaryota; kingdom Metazoa; phylum Chordata; class Mammalia; order Carnivora; family Canidae; genus Vulpes; species Vulpes lagopus. Next base: position 149,170,453 of record NC_054826.1, read on the forward strand.
TCCCCACCTGAGACTAGAAGTGAGCTATCCCTAGTTATGTGCTTGCAGGCCCCTTTGAAATGGAGGCCTTTGTTCCACTAAATTTGGAAAGGAGAGTGACAGAATGTTCCTTGTCATTTTTCATATTTTGCCCTGTGTTAAAGTGGGAAGTTGGTTCACTGCACACAGTGCTCCCACACTGCTGGACAAGACCATGCCAAGAACTGTCATTATTATAAAGTGGAGGCCTACCAAACCTAATCTGGCTTATTTCAAGGAAACTATAGTCAAGGACTCATAATACTCTAGAAACTCAGATCAGCTGACATGAATCAGGCCCCAGGGAAAGCCAGAATGCCTGGTCACTGTAGGCAGAGGGAGCAGCAAGTACAAATTTAGGAATAAAACCAGCCTACATAGGGCACAGTTGACATAGTTCATAAGAGCTTTGTAGGCTATGGCAAAGATTTCAGGATCTACTTTATTTAATCCAAGAAGCCTTTGGAAGACATTGACTTGCTGAAAAGGTAACCTGCTGCTGTGTGAAGGACAGACTGTATAGGATAAGCACGGAGATAGGTGAACCTGTCAGGAGGCCATTGCTATTTTCAGGTGGAAGGTGATGGTGTTCAGCTTGAGGATAAAATGTATAGATGTGGTGAGAAGTGGTCCAGTTTGGGAAATGTGTTAAGTGCATATCTGATAGGTATGTCAATTATTTGAATGTGAAGAATAAGAAGGGTAAAGGATAAATTCAAGGTTTTCCTTTGAGCCTCTGGATGAATGTTGGCACCATGTAGAAATGAGGAACATTGTGAGAACAGCAGTTGGAGGGGGAAACCAGGAATTTAGTCCATTGATAAAGATTAAGTTTGATGTGACTATTAAAATGCCCACATGTAAAGTTGAGTAGATATTTGGACATATTCATTGTGGACTGGTTGGAGCAAGAAATATAAATATATATATAAAAAAACCATCAGGAGTATAGAAAGAGTATATGTAACGTAAGTTGAGATAGGATCATTCAGGGATTGGATGTAGATAAACAAGATAATTGCTGGCTGAGTCCCAAACACTCTTGTAATTATTTGTTTATTAAATATATAGCATCCAAAAGTAATAATTTGTGCAATCAATACATTGTCATAAGTGTATCAAAATTTCCACATTCTTCTTTGAAAAACACATACACCCCCCCCCCCACAAAACTAACTCGCTTTGTTTCATATGTTATTTTCACAAATTACATTGCATAAAATGAATCCGTGATGGGGGGGGATCAGGGTACTTGGGTTCTTCTTTAATTACCTTTTAAAATACTTCATATTCTTTAATGCTCTCTACAGTGCTTGGCTGTGTTACAACCTAATAAAAGTCATAGACCACTAATTCTCAATTTACTTCATTTATTTACTAAAAAAATACATAGAAAATTATTATAAAATTCATAGTTCTGAATGGCTAATGAGATGAGCAAATGCCTTGAGATGCATTCATTCTCCATCAGACTTGGAGATCTGCCTATCACATAAGGTGCATTTCCTATCTGTAACCGTAAACCCATTTTATTCAAAGTTTAATTTCCCTGTATGTACCAATCAGTAATTTCTTTGCATGAAAGGGATTCTGGTAATTTACTGGGGATCTAATAATAATTCATTGATGATGCAGGAGGACAGGTAGGAGACAAGAGCCAGAGGGACGAGTAAATCAAAAAGAAATAGAGATTTTTAAGCCATTGACTGAGGAGACATGTTTAGAAATAATACAAGCTGAAAGACTTGGAAATGAAGGGTGGAAAAAAGAACCACCAAATGCATCTAGTTGTGGAGATAGCCAAACTCAAAGATTCTGAATTGGAACTCTGATGGTATGGGTTAGCAAGGAAACATAAATTCCATCTTGTTGGTGTGGTCAATTTGAAGAGCCTCTTTGATCTGGGAGCAGGAAAGCCAATAAGCTAGCATAACCTTTTGAAATCCTATACTATCAAAATACTCAGTGCTGGACATGAGCAAAAGAGAGAAGAACAGGCCAAATAGAAGAGTTTTGTTAAAGTCTATGCCACAATGGAGTGGAAGTAATAGTAGTAATAATAAATAGAGCACATTAAAATTTACAAAGAAGTTTCAAACAAATGATCTCATTTAATTACCATAACAAATCAGTGAAGTAGGCAGTTTATGTCTAATTATCTTCAATATGTCCAGTTTACAGGTGAGGAAAGTGAGACTTGAAGAGATTTATAATTGCCAAAGCTCACAAAGTCACCGAGGGAAGCATGACTAGGCCTCTGGTCTGTCTGGCTTCACATTGCTAGACATTGATGCCATACATGGTAACAAGAGAGATCATAGCCCTAGGGATTTGCAGGTGCTTCTGATATATGCTTAATATACTATGCCCTGAGCACAGTCTCCTTTTTAAGCCTTTCTTTGCCAAATATTCTTAAGAGAAAGGTCCCTAGTAGCAGACTTGGATTTTTTTTTTTTTTTTTTTTAGTGGCATTTGAATTATCCAGAGTGGACCAACATTGCATTTGATTGATGAATATCATTAATTGTCTCAAATGAAATATTTTTTCAAAATTAGTTAAATGTGTTTGAATAAAAAAATGGCCTAACTAGCAAAACTCAAGTCCCAGAACATGAGAGGGATGCCTGAACTTTGAAAGATCCTAGCAAGACTCTTCCTTCTTTGCCATATCCAGAACACATTACCAAGAATCAAGAACTTTGATTCATTTTCTTCATAGTGCGTTATGTACTCAAGGTAGTTAATTTTCCTTTTAAAAATTCCTAGTTCACCAGTTATTTCTTCTTCTTAAGATGGTTCTTTTTGGTTTTCATTGTATTCAAGCTGGGCATTTTGTCAGTTCCTGCTGCTTATGGGAATTAACATCAGGCTAACACACAACACCACAAGCAATCTTCTCCTTGGGAAATTAAACAAAAAATTGAATCATAGTTAGGAGTCCTTTAATCACTTAATACTGAGAGTTATTTTCCTGAGTCATGAGAATGAATGATATAACGAGGCTGTAATAATAGTCAAGGTTCATCCACCATGAATTGCTATGTGTAAATAATATGCTTAAATATAATTTCTTGATTTATCAATTTTGGATTCCATCTACTTATGACAAACTATTATACATTAGTATTTTGATGAACTTCTTATCTCTGTTTTATTAGTTATGCTATTAGTATTTTTAATAGTTTCATTTATAACTAAATGATATATTTTGGCCTCCATTTATTCTTTACCCAACAATTTAGAGAGTATCTATTGATTCCTCACTTGATAAGGGAAACAATTAGTGAACCTCCTCTTTTCCATCTATTTTCCTCTCCTTCTACCTCCACATCTCAACTCCTATCAACTATTCTATTGCTTTTACATAGACTATAATTGTCTCCCCTGCTTTGTCTACAAGTTAATTCTATGAATTGAAGATAAATAAATATATAATATAATTGTAGAGTAAATATAATTCTCCATAGACCTAGGTGAAGTGATTGGATCTACAGAGAAGGATATGTTAACCTATGTCAGTTAATTTCTGCCTCTGAAAGAGAATGGTTATTCTAGACACCAAGAGCAAATGGATTCTTATTTTTCTAGCTGTGCTTCCATATTGTGTGTTTGTTATTTGGACTATGGATTTCACTGCATCTGTTTTATCCTATAACAGATTAATGTGCTTTCTTTACCAAGAGAAGGAAAAGACGAATGATTTGATCTTACCAATTTCTGAAACATGCGATTTATAATAGAATTGACTTGCTTATTAAAAGTAGTCTTTACATAGCACTCTCACTGTTTTTACTTATTGCTCATTAGGCTAGATGCATATTTATCTTCTTTTTGCATTGCCCTACATTGGTGCTGTTGTGCTTCAATTCCATCTCTTCTACTTTTCAGGTTTCCTGTTTTGTTTTGCTGGAGTATATCCTCAAGTTTGTGTGGGCTCTCCAATAAAATTGATAGGTGCTTGCTGGCTTTCACTGCTGATTAAAGTTTCATGAAAATTTTTTGTTTCATTTTGCCTACTCCTTTATGTTTTTAGCTTGGATAAAATTTCTCCTCTAATTTTGTTGATTACATCTCCTACCTTTGGGAAAGAACAGAATTTTTTTTATCAGGAATTCTAATTAGTTATTTTGGTCTATTCTGGATTGACCTTTCCTATATTTTACATTGTCTCATGGTTTCCATTCTTTTATGATTTAGGTCTGAGAGATTTTTCTCAACTTTATCTCCCAAATTCATTTGTAGCTATTTCATTTGCTATTGAATTCTTCCATTAAATTTTTTTAATTTTAGAAATTGCATTTAGTTTCTGAAAAATCTGTTTAACTTCTTGATGACTCCTTTTTTTAGAGTGGTTTAATTGTATTCTTGGATGTACTATTTTTTGGAATATCTCTCAAGATACCAATTGGATTTTTTTTTTTAATGTTCTCTTTTGTTACTTACACTAGTTCTATTTACTTTAGTGTTCTATTTGTTTACTTTTGGTAACTTTCTGTTATGCAATTGTATAGGTGGCTATTAACATGGCTAAACGAGGACCAGGTACCTAGCATAAATTGGTGGCAAGGTTTTTGTTGTCATTCCTTTACTTAATTTACCAAAGGACTCCTCCTCTTTCTGATAAGGCCAATAGGGGGCTGTGCTTCTGACAATCAGGCTTCCCTGTGGAGTGTATGAACAGGAAATAGACAGGTAGTTTCAATACTCTTAACAATACCACTGAAAGGGAGACTTTTCTCCAGAGGCAGAGACAAGGAATTTTTCTACTTCAGTCCTGTGCCAGTCTGGAGCTGTTTTTCCTCCCCATGCCTCAAATCTGCCCATGCTTTAGACTATTGTGTAGCTCTAGAGTTATCTGCAGCTCTGGTCTGTTTCTTCAGTTCCAGTCCCCTAATAAGGAGCCTCTAAGGTTAATCTAACATTTTGCTTGGAAATCAGTTACCAAGAACTTAATTAAGATGAAAACAAGTGCTACTGTGTACCCTGGTGGGAAGTTGTGGTATCATAGTCTAGTCCCAGCTCTTTAATAAACATTCCTTCATTTAACTGTTCTGAACCATGCACCAAAGCCCACTTCTGATCTTTATGCCTGCCAACTCCAGAATTGAATCTTCCTGAGACTGCCTAGAAAGAATGTCATCCACCTCATTAGATTATAATTAGTATATGAAATCAGAGATCAATTCTTAATTCCTACTAGGTACTATGAGTCTACAAAAGTATCTGGCATATAACTGGCACCAATAAATATTTGTTGAATAAATGAATGAATGAACAAATATATTGATGGATTTTGATATATTCCTTTTGATATATTTTCATTGTTATTTCAGTGAATTTTTTGAATTGTGGATGGTTACTCAGATTATCATTTTCAAATTGATGGAATTTTAATGAATCATTAAACTTATAATTGTGAGCATTATGTACAAGGTTTATGATCTATTACATAACATAATCAAAATGCTTAATTGTATATATACCATGATTATCACTTTTTAACTGTTACTCGGCTTTGTGTTTTTATATGTGCTTATACACAGGGACTAGAAAAAATACATAAATGAGTGTTTCATTTGTCCGACTTTAAGATACTTAGGTTCATGTTTTCTTTTTATTTCAATTTGTGGTAGCAATATTTGTATGATAATAAAAATACGAAATTAGATTAAATGCTAAAGGAAAGCGATGCCAACATCTTTCTGGGTGATGTAATATAAAAAATATTTTACTCTAACAATTAAAAAAGCCTTCTAATATCTAATATAAAACCTCCCTCCCATCCATAGCCTTTACAACTGTCCTTGCTATAGGACCACACCACCCTTTCTTTTTTTTTTTTAAAGATTTATTTATTTCCCCATGAGAAACACACACAGAGAGAGAGAGAGAGAGAGAGAGAGAGAGAGAACCAGAGACACAGGCAGAGGGAGAAGCAGGCTCCACACAGGGAGAGAGAGAGAGAGAGAGAGAGAGAGAGAACCAGAGACACAGGCAGAGGGAGAAGCAGGCTCCACGCAGAGAGAGAGAGAGAGAGAGAGAGAGAGAACCAGAGACATAGGCAGAGGGAGAAGCAGGCTCCACGCAGGGAGCCAGACGGGAGACCCAATCCCAGGTCTCCAGGATCATACCCCAGGCTGAAGGTGGCGCCAAACCGTTGAGCCACTGGGCTACCCCCACACCACCCTTTCTAATGATACAGTATTATCTGCTTAGATAATCATTATATCCTTCACTAAACAATTTTAAGTCAATTTTTTTCTGGATATTGTGCTAAAATCTGGGGATACAAAGATAAATAAGCATCTGTATGTTTTAAGATCATAGCCGAGTGATTCTTCAGTGGAGATTCAGAGAGGTTCTTACAGTCTTCTTTGTATATTCACTGACTTTTAAGAAACTTTCCTACCTTCACTGTACCTGTTCTCATGGATCTGATTATAATTATTGAGTTTAATTTGTAATTTCCAAGGAAAAAAGTGCAAGGTAAAGATAAGAAAAACAGAGAGGGGAACAAGAAAAGAGGCAAAGAGAAAAGAGAGAAATAAAAGTAGTCATTGAGATTATTTTATTTTTATTTGTTTTTTTATATTTTATTTATTTATTCATGAGAGACAGAGAGAGAGGCAGAGACATAGGCAGAGGGAGAAGCAGGCTCCCTGCAGTGAGCCCAATGCAGGGCTCCATCCCAGGACCCCAGGATCATGACCTGGGCCAAAGGCAGACGTGCAACCACTGAGCCACCAGGGCTTCCCATAGAGATTATTTTAATGAGTCAAGGCATATAAGGACAATTGAAAGAAAGAGTATCTTTCCTGGGCAAATATGGTCAAAACAGTTAAAGCTGCCTATTTTTTATACATGCTTTTTCACATTGCAAGTTCTGTATTACTGTCTTTTCATTTACATATTCTTATGGAATATGCAAATATAGTAAATAGTAAATATTGCTATTTACTTTGTGGGGTTATACACTTGTTTCTATATATTGCTTTGTGTCTATTTCTGTGGCTACCTAGGTGCTATATAAAAATGTCTAATACATTTTGTTTAAAGGAAAATTAAAAGGTGGTTTTGATTAAGAATTTAAGGGGTTAAAAAAATAAAAATAAAAAATAAAAAGAATTTAAGGGGTTTTTCTATATGAAAGTTCATAATCTTATCTCATGGATTTTATGATATCTATCTTGGCTTCCATGAAAGTGTTATCTCTTACTTAACTAAGTTCTCCATCAATGAGGCTTCCAGAAAATTCAGCTATTGCAAAAGACCAATGGTGTAACATTTTTTTTTTTCAGAAAGAGAGTGAGAGAGCATAAGCAGGGGGAGCAGTAGAGGGAGAGGGAGAAGTAGACTCCCTGCAGAGCAGGGAGCCCAATGTGGGGCTTGATTCTATGACCCTGGGTCATGACCCAAGCTGAAAGCTGATGCTTAACCGAATGAGCCACCCAGATGCTCCAGGATTGATGTACTTTTAATGGAATTTCCATATGGATTTATGCCTCCACCATAAGCTCAGGTGGTTAAATAGTATCTCTATCTATCCAATTGTTCATGCCAGAAATCTGGGAGTTATTATGGACACCTGCCTCTGTCTCCATCCCTATCTACTATACATCACAGGTCTTATTGATCCCACTTTCAAGATATATCTTGATTCCTTCCAGTGCTCTTTATTTCCACTGTCAGCATTCTGATCCTGACTTAAACCTTGATCATCTCACATGTGGATCACTGAAATTGCTTCCTAATTACACTCCTAGCTGTCTTCGTTGATTCCTTCAATCCATTCCAAATAGCCATAATAGAAGTGTTTTTAAAAACTCAAATTTAACTACATGGTTCTGCTTAAATGTCTTCAATAGCTCCCATTGCTCTTAAACCAAAACCCTCAATTTTTATCATACTCTCCATTAAGTGGTCTCTGTTAACCATACTTTTTCTTTTAGTGAGTAGAAGAGTTCTTTTCTGCTTTAGGACCTTTGTATACATTTTTTCTTTAATTTTTTTTGCCTGAATAGATCCTGTCTATGATTCAGATTTCTGATTAACAGTAATTCCTCAGAGAAATATTATTAGACTCTCTTCCTCTTCCATAGTATATTTATAATTAATTCTTTTTTTGCTGTTGTTATTAGTTTAATGGATATCTGTCCCACAAAACCTTAAGCCCCATGATGGGACAGATCATATACATTTTGTTTGTTATCATATTGTCAGTAACTAGAACAGTGTTCAACTTAAAGCAGTTGCTCAAAAAAATTTGGTGAGTAAATGAACAATGATGGTGTTTGGCCAGGCAGAGATGACAGTGACAAATTAGGTCTGATTTCTAACTTATTGGCCAGTTCAGTCTCAGGGAAGCTGTCCTGGTGCTTTTTCTCAAGTTGTCCTGGGTGTTTATCCAATCAGAGGTTTGGTCAGTCTGGTCATAAAAGGGTCTTTCTGAAATTAGTAGGAAGTTCATGGCTCTTCAAGCAACCTAGAGAAGTAAACTCAGCATTTCAGCATTAAGATAAAGAAAGATGAACCAATTCAACCAAGTAGCAGATGCCATTCTTGTCTTTTAATCCAAAGGACAGTATGCATGGATAATATATAATAAGCATTTATCAGTGTTCTAATAGTGTTTGAAATTCTATTAGGTGACATGATGAGGAAGCTGAAGATGGATGGAGTTGTTATATATTTGGTGTCTTGACTGTGCCTGCCAGAGCCTTTAAAGTCAGTTTAGTGGTCTATTAATGTGTCCATTATGAACCCAATTTCTTGCCTTAGTCATTTTAAATCTCATCTGTCTAATAACTTAGTATATGTTATTAGCCCAAATTCAAACATTTTATACCAACTATAATTCTTAGTTGTTAAACCGGTTTTGACTTATTGGTGCCACATTAAAACCTTAATAGGTGGAATAATTGGCTCTCATAACAATTTGGAGAAAGAGAAGTCATGAGCGAGCACTGTTTCCAGATACCCAAAAAGCTATGAATGAGTCCCCTTTGCCCTCTGAAAAGCTATGAACGAGTCCCCTCTGCCCTCTATTGCATCTCTCCACCCCTGCTGATTCCGTTTTCTCCCAGGTTCCCAAGCCAGTCCTAATTGGATCCAAACAGGAGCCATTAAACCTGGCATGGCTCAGGGGAAACACCTTCCAGGATTTCATAGGGGAATCTTTCCCCAGGAGCAGCCAGTCAGTGGTACAAAATGATGGGCTTTAGATGTTTTTCCTACAGAGGGATAAGCCTGAGGCCTTCCTTAGGGAGAAAATTGATTCACCAAGCCTCTTGCCTACTCTGCAGCCCTGTAGCATTCCAAGCTCTTCTTTATGTTTTAACAACCTGCATGAAAATCTATCCTCCCACCTATCTGCATGCCTTTCCCATTTCTTAGTAACACCTAAGCTCCACCCCCTGTATAGCAAAGTCAGCTTTCACCCCACAAAATGGACTTCTAGGCACAGGTCCTCTTGAATTGTAATCCTGCAAACAAGAGTCAGCCAGGCCAATGTGTGTCTATGTGCTGTGGGATCAGATATCTACATTTGTGGACTCTTGAGCCTGTTTATCCTCCTTGCCTACCTGCAAAATCTCTGGTGCATCCTGTATGTCTTTGAGTGCTTCTCCCCTCTCTAATTGAGAGAAAGCCTTCTGGGGTGCAATAAAGCTGCTTTAGGAAGGCAAGAAACAGATGGAAAATAAATGGGTTCAGGTGCTTCAGGGACCCAAATGCTGCTGCAGAAGGCAGAAACAGAACATCTAAATACGAAAGAGTATTTGATTTTTGTCTTTTAAATTCTGCAATGGGACAGAGAAAGTATCAAGGTGAAGAATCAGAGATTCTCTCCTTGGTGCATATGATGCATAGACTGGATTCCGGTTAAAGCCAGTTGCTCTTTAGAATTTAGAGATTTACTAGTGGCTCTAACTTGTGGGCACGGTGAAAGAAAGGCCCTAAATTTGACTCCTGGTGAAGCAATTTTTCTTCTTCTTTGAGAACTATTTCATGGGGAGAAGGGTGCCTTTCAAAGACTAATGAATTTGAAATCAGAATTGGGTTCCACTCCTGAATTCAACACATGCTGCTGTCTATCCCTGGATAAGTCATTTAACATCCCACAGCCTTGGTTTTCTTAACTCTAAGAGCTGGGATAATAAAATCTGTGGTGGAGAGTTTTTGGAAGTATATAGATATGTGTGTAAAATATGGGGCACATTGTTTCTGTTACAAGATTAATACACATGGAAGATCTGCAGTTCCCTGCCCTACCTTCTCAGTTACATGATTGACATCCTCTATGATATCACTCCTTTCACTATCTTCATTTCAGAATTCTCACCACATTTCTAAGTAAGAATTGCTTTAGATACCACTCCTAGCCCTCGCTCCCTTGTTCTCCTTTATGTCCTTGCAACTGTAATCCATGAGGCCAGTGTAATTTAGAGTACAGGGAAAATCCAACCAGCAGTAAGGCGTAAGGTGAGCTCATAAATATGGGGATGAATTTTGCCAAGGAGTCGAGAGCCTTAGTGAATGTTATTCTTGCCAAAACGTGCTGCTTTCCAGGAAACGATTAATGATAAATTGTGTTTACTGAGTGCTCACTTTGGGCCAGGTACTATTCCAAGTGCTTGTCTCGAATTTACTAATTTCCTCCGCCTCCCCAAATGCTATGAGAAACATCTTATTTTTACTCTCATTTTACAGATGAGGAAATTGAGACCCAAAGAGATTGAGTGACTTGTCCAGGGTCACACAGGTGAAAAGAGAGAGATCAGCCAGTGGATCAAGGCTAACTGTGTCTGGAGCTCACATACTTAACCACTAGGAAGTGCTGTCATTGAAACAAAGAGAGGAGATTTGTCCTGGTTGCCTGGACTTTCTAGCTAAATATAAATCTAGCCTCATGCAGAGCAACAGGTCCAATATAGTTTTACTGATATGCTCTCTGCACTATAACTTATATACAATGGCTTGGGGCAACCAGGAACATATCCGCTGAGGTTTATTGCCTGGCAGTCTAAGATTTATAACCTACATATGGTGGTGGTGTGTTTTTAACATCCCCCTCATGGATATTTTCTTGGTGAGATAGTAAGTTTCTCGAAGGTTTTTGTGTAGCTTTTTATTTCTCTTGCATACCCCTCATTCACAATGCTTTGGGGCTCAGTAAGTGGTTTTGATTGACTGCCTGCATTTCAGCAACTCTGCATGGTGATCACAGTGATTACATTTGCAAAATAGAAAAGGGCTAGTGCTGTGGTTCAGCTACTTAAGGATTTTACTCCAGGTTCCGAGACTTAGCCCCTAGCCAGGTTGTACAAGACAGAAAACCAGCAGACATTCAATGTACATGGCTTGAGAGTTCACCATCAGAGAAGATAGTGCTACGTCATGCGGCACACAAACACAAAAGGACACAGTTGCTGTCCTCCAGGAACTCACAGTGTGGTGCGAATTAAGTTAAACAATACGCCACTAGAGGAGTGGGAATCTGCCTGGAAGAATCTGGAATAGCTTTTTGGAGAAAGTAGGACTTAACTGAACTTTGCAAAAAACAATGGGGTTGAGAACAAACCATGGAACAAAGAAATTCTAGGAATGCTCCCCTCCAGATGAATAAAGAGAGAAATTTCAGCCTGAGTTGAAGCACTCATCTTAAGAGAAAATTTGTCCTCTGGAACCTAAAGAGGATAGTTAGATCTTCCAAAAAAGTTCTGTAGGATTTAAGAAAGGGAGAACCGATCATCTCATGATTTGCTTGGAATGGGGTTTGGGAAGACTGTGTTCTTAAATGCCTTGTCTAAAACAGAATGGTGAATGCTTTGAAAAACTGATTGTTTGATTCTCACATCAGCTGCAGATGGGGAAACTGAGTCTTAGAAAAGTAAAAGTAACTTGTTGATCGTCATGCAGGTAGTCAGAGGCAGAGCAGACATTCAAACCCAGCCCTGTCTGATTCCCAGGTCTATACACACCATGAACTAGACCTCACATTCTGGCACTTTATCTGAGCCTTTTCCTGGGACTCTTATTTTTTCTTCTCTGTGAACACTGCATTTATAGGAAAATATTTTAAAATGCCTAAAAAGGCTTAGTTTACTTTTATTCAGTGTGCATCAAAGTTTCACATTTACTGCCTATTTTTCTTTTTCTTTTTCACCCCAAAGTTTTTTCCTTTTTTTTTTAACTAGAACTTTTCAACCTTCTGTGATCTCTTTATAATTCCCTTTAGAATGCATAATTGTGCTCGATCAATTTGTTAGAGGCTTTTGAAGTGTTAAAAAAAACTACATTAAAATTATTTTCTTTCAGGTTTTATGTTAATGAACATAGGTGCTATTCAGAGCAAAGTCAGGGTGTCAGGGGAACTTTAGTTAAAGTTATTCATACATAAACTAAAAAAGGAAACATCTTTAGTGGAGGAAAAATACATTTAATGAGTAAGTACGGCACACAATTCCTCCTTTCAAAAATGTCAGCTCGTATTGAACCTCCATTCTAGATATCTTACAATTACTTTGTCAACAGAAGGTAGAGTAGTGATGGATGACGCATTGGTTCTTGAAACCAAACTTTCTGCGAGTTACTTAGGCTGAAACTAAGTGCTTTTACATTCCAGTCTTATTGATGATAGTGGTTTTATATTTATCACCCTGTCATTGCAGTTGACTGTATCAGCCTCTTCCCTGTAAGAATATGGACACTAATGGAGGTGTGTCCTTAGTGCTCTGAAGGGTCACAGATTCATTCCGCTAACACAGTCAGGGCACACACTGCTTCCTGGGGAAACGCAGAGGCAGCTTTACCCATTTCAAAAAAGGATAAGCCAGGAGTACCTTAAAAGGCCTTTGGAAATTGTGTTGTCAGTGGCTCTCTTTGGACCATGACCCACCTCGTGGCGCTGCACACAGAGGCTCTCGGCTCTCGCTAATGGAGCGTTACTGTTTTGCAGCTTCCCCTATAATAGGAAGAACTCTACCAGGACCTTGGCAAGTCCACGACCTGATTGCAACACTTTATTTATAAGAAATTCTGTCAAGAATCAATAATAGTCTTGGGTCTCAACTTCTTTCTTTAATAATACTTTGATATGATTTGTCACAAGCTAGCCCAGAGTATCCACCAGATTTTATTACTTCGCTTGCAGCACAGTGTCTTATCTTTGAGTCATGAGATCAGCCATGGGGAGACCTTTAAAAAGCTATATTCTTTACTGTTTGGTTATTACAGAAAGTCTATATTACTCAATAATACCTCTTATAGGCCGTGCTGTCACACCTTCACACAGATGTTTAACCCCAACGTGGATACACTGGATGCCTGGAGGCCATTTCAGTGACATGGACATTGTTTTTCATGATTGGATGCCTGATGTATCAGTAGCAGCAGAAACAGAAAACAAACAGAACTACACACACACAAACTCACACCCCACCCCCAGACACACACACACATACACACACACAAGACAAAAACCCTACCACTGTAACAAAAAAAAAAAAAAAAAAATGTTGACTTCTTTGCCCAGCCTGACACTTTGGACTGAATCTCAAACTAACTGTCCATTTTGACAGATTTTGTTTAGAGTCCAGAGTGTTAGGTTTTTATGACCGGAAAGCAATCTGAAATTTGGAGAATTCAATTTAGATTCCCTTCTTGCACACAATCAGCTTCTTAGGTTTCACTGTACATCTCAATAAACACGATGCCACGACATCAGTAGCATGCTGTACAGCAGGGGCTCTAAATATGCTTTCTGCTGCTCAGCCGTGGAATTCATATTGTTACAGCTAATGCCTGTTGGTAAATGCTTGTATCGTTACATGCTGTATTTACAGAACTATATATTGTCAGCCTAGGATTTTGTTTCTCCAATCTGTTTTTCTTCTTTGGAGGAATATAGCAGAAAATGTTCTAATACCCACTGTAGACAAAACACACACATACGCACACACTCACACACACTCACATACAGACACACACACACAGACCAAGATTTCAAAATCGTAATCATTTTGAATTTTGAAATTAGAGGAAATGAGGGAGAAACACTCCTTGGAAAGTTATTATTGTAGATCTTTCATGTGTCTGCAAATTGGTACTAATTTTCAATGTAGATTTAAGAAAATTGGTGGTATGTGAGCAAACATTTTATTTAAAAAGTTTTCTGTTTTGTTCCTGCGGCTGCCACAGTTGTTGCTGTGGGGAGATTGTTCCTAGGAGGCCGGCTGGTTTCCCTGGAGGCTCTGATTCTGGCTGACGCTCTGCTTGGGCTCAGCGTGACCATACCGGCAGGCACTGCCCAGAAGGCACCCTCGCTCTGTCTCCCTTGCCTTGTCCAAGTGTAAGCAGAGGCAGCAAGGCCAGGAGGCCACAGTGCTTCAGGCTGTGGGCTGTGACAGGCTGCTCTGAAAACTTTGTCTCTCTGTCTCTCTCCTCTCTTCTTATGCCGTAGCTAAGGACTGAGGTGACAGGTCTCTGCCTCAGCCCTGCCCTCTTCCTCAGCTTCCCCAGCATTGAACATTGGTAAGAATGTGCACTAACCTGCCTTGAACTTAACTCAAGAATCCCTGGTTTATCTGGCATCCAAGGGCAAAGGAAAGGAATCTCCATTTGCTAAATATCTACAGTGTGCCAAAATCTGAGCTAGGCTTTCCATATATGTTAGCTCATTTAATGCTCATTAACTCTACAAGGAAGGTATCATGCCTTCCTTGATTACGAACAAGGAGCCCTGCATTCAGAGATTAGGGGGGTGGCTGCCATCATACAAATGAGAGTGTGGAAACTGGCCTACAGAGTGAGGGAGGGCAGACTCCAAAATTCATACTTGCTCTACTGAAAACCATGCCACCAAATTGCCAAACCATGCTGCTTGCTTCTTTTGTTTTACCATGACCTCTGTTCCCTTAGAGATTCTCAGAGGCCTACTTTCCAGCCCGTTCAACCCATCATCCATGCACTCTTGTCTCTTCTAATCCAAGTCCTGTCTTGGCCCTACTTCTCTGTGAACCCTTCTCCAATGAGCCTGCCTGTTCAGGTTTTTTGGATATTTTTTCTAAACGTTTTATTTTGTGATAACGATAGATTCACATGCAACGGTAAGAAATGAAATGCAGAGAGATCCAGTTTTGCTCAGTTGTAACAATTTACATCACCATAGCATAATGTCACAAACAGGATATTGACCCCGATGCACTCCACCAATCTTATTGAGATCTCACCAGTCTTATATGTACTCATTTGTGTATGTGTGTATTGAACTTTATGCAATTGTGTCACATGTGCAGAATCATATGATTATCAGCACAATTCGGATATAGGACAGCTCCGTCTGGATCCCTCGTACTACCTCACCGAGTCACAGCCACCCCCCGGCCTATTCTTACCAATCCCTGGCCATTGCTAATGTGTTCTCCACTTCCCTGATTCTGTCATTTCAAGAATTTTCTAATAATGAAATCATACAGTGTATAACATTTTGAGAATAAACCTATTCGGTTTTGCAACTTCTATTCTTGACTGGAGTCCATGTTGTGTGAAGTAATTAATGCATTCATTTAGTCAGAAATATTTGTAGGCTGCCTACAGGATCCCAGTACAGTTTGAGAGCCTGGACATACAATGATGAACCAAACTGACAAACATCTCTGTGCCATGTATTTGGGTCCTCATTCATAATGACACCTATTGTTCTTAAGGTGTTTCCTATCTAAACTCTTCCTATCATCGTGAGCTCCCAGAGAGCAGAGAATGCATCACACAGTGTTGCTTATAAAGACTTAGAGCAGCAAACTGTTATTGAGCATATAGAATATGTACTCGATGGATCATCTGGTACGTTCTCCTATGAATAGGCCTTTCAGGCAAGTGGCATTATCACTCCCTTAACACATGGGAAGGGCCTTGCACCAAAAAGTTACATGTAAAACATTGCAAACATATCAGCCCCTTTCACAATGCCTTCAGTCTTCCAACACCTCTCACTCAGAGACCTCATGTTGCCCACCTCTATGCTTCCACTCAGGTGAAGCTCTGTCTCTCCTCCTCATTTTATTGTTGGCCTGTTCTACAAATTTTCTCACCATCTTGGCTCACATCTGTACATCAGAAGAGAACAAGGGTCATCAAGCAAATGGTAGGATTTTTTCACTTATATGTCACCCTTGGCTATGGCCTGGTCACCAGACCTTCCTTGTGGACCACTTTTCAGTTTCTCTCTGCTTGTGCACAGTACAAAGAACAAGTTTCCCCTTCTTCTAAACTATGAAGATTCTGTGATGACCTTCAGAAACATGTGATGATCCTCTTGATCCAGTGCAAAGGACAAAAAAGTTAACCCAAACTTTTGGTAAAGGTTGATTAGCCTCCACAAATATCTCACGAGCAAATTTAGACCTATGAAAAAAACAAACTCCCAGTATGGAATGTGACTGTTAGGGTAGTCCCATAGATTTTTATTGAGTATTAAACCAAGAGGAGTGGATTCTCTCGAGGGCTTCCCAGCCAAAATTCTGGTGAATACAGAATGGAATTTCCCAAATGTAATTGCTTAAATTGAGTTATTTTCCTTCTGCCCAATTACAAGTCTATTGTCAATTTTATTAGCAATTGTTGACAAAGAATGGAAAGTTAAAACCTCACTGGAGAATGTTGTATTCAGTTTCTATGTAAGAGAACTTCTAGAAACCCCAGGGTACACAGTGAATTGGTTCCAAAAAATTACCATTGTCCTCCTGGGATATTTAGGAGGAGAATGCCGTTTTTACTTCAGCACCTCCAAGAATATTGACTTGGCACCATAATCCATGTGCTGACGCTAAAATGATAGAATGAATCCTTGTAGCAAATGATACATTGGAAAGATGAGACTTGAAGTACTCCATGAATTTGAAAAGATTCCTTTATTCAATATATCATCTGTTCAGAGGATTGAGTCGTTGGCACTAGATGAAGCAGACAAGCTTACTGGCAAAGTGAAACATGTGGACTTTTATGCCTGGCTCTTGATGAATTAGCTGACCTTGCTGGTGCTGCCCAGTGTGTATCTTTCTTAGATTTTGTGTTTTAAGAATCACACTTTCATTGGGGGTGAAGCGATCTAGATTTGGCAATAAAACATTTTCATGACCACTAGCACACAAAGGAAATTTTAGGATAACAAAATAGACTTAGCCCATGATTCATTTTGGCATAATTTCAGAGGAAGCCCAATCCTGGAGTGGCCACCATCTTCTGTGTGTAACACTTTTCACTACCTGTTCATCATTTGAGGGAAAGAGTACAGAGCCACTGGGAAATAGACTGCTCAATGGTGGAAATCCACTTGGACTTCTCAGATTGTTTGGATCTGCTATCTTTGGTTGAGAGTGGGAAGGAACACGCCATCTCTCTCAGGATGAGAGGTGAGGAGATATGCCCTTTTGTTTATCAACACAATTAGTGATTCAGGTAGAAAATCTTGCTTTTTGCAATTTAAATAGAGTACAAAGATGAATTGGTGCACATTAATAAATTATTTGGCTCCCACAGGTTCTGGAAAGATTTTGAGAAATAAAAATTTCCTGAACAATAAGCAAAAATAAAAAGTACTCTAAGGTATTTTTTTTCAGGACAATTCTTTCTCTTACTATTTAGAAGATAATAATTATAGCATTCCAGATAATTATTAGAGAAGATTTAGTGGGAAAGGTAAAACATTTTTATTCATCAAGCTCTCATAATTTTGTCTTAGAAGGAATTTAATATTTCTGCCAGGCCCTAGAGGGAAGATACTGAAAGAACAATGGAATGCTTATAAAAGTTAGATTTAGAATTTACTGAGATTATTACCAATTTAACAGAAACTGTCTTTTAAGAATGGGGCAGAGCTAATGTAACTGATGTTAATGTGACAAGATGAATGGAATTGTCTGAACAGATGACCTCATGTAGATGATGTGGAAAGATGATATTGATGATGATGGGGTGGTGGTGGTGGTAGTTACAATCACAATTACTGTCCAGGTGATAGAGAATATGAGCCATGAGGGGGAGAATAAGCCCAGGAGAGTGGTATTACATGCTCTAAAAGGGAACAGCAGCAGATTTCTTATTGGAGGTACAATTTGAATTTCCTACTTGTTTGTTTTCATTCTAAACAATTGTAGGTGAGTCAGAATTTACTGTCAGATTTCTAGTGGCTGTATTGTTCATGCTTTGTGATAAATAGTCTATATTTCTAGATTCTTTATCAAGTAATTTGTTACAACTAACCTGTTTGAATTTTCTCTCTTTTTAAAGTTATTGTGCTTTTTTTGTATACAAGTACTATGCTAAGCACTTCATACATATTTCATTCTTCTAATATCCAAATGATGGCAATGTAATTACCATCCCTATTTTTTAAGCGTTGGAACAGAAAACCAATAAGAGCTTAAGTTCCTACCATAAATAGGATTGGCCACCTACATCTTGCTTAAGCCATAGTTGTGTTAGGTTTTTCTTCATTTACAGCTAAGCTTAATCCTAACTGATATACTGACTTATTAAGATTCTAACAAAAAGAGAATCAAGGCAAGTTTATGTGCTAGGCAATTGACATATAATAACTCATGTAATTCTTATACCTGGAAAAGATATTGTATACCATGTCACAGTTGAGAAAAAAGAGTCTCAAAGAAGTTCCCTTACTTTAATTATGAGGACTTTGGAATCCAGAAAGATTGTCTAGCATCATGCAGATAGTAAATATAAGTCAAGCACAAGTCTTGCTTATAATTATACCATATTGCCTTAGTTCCAGATCCCTTGCTTGTAATTATACCATATTTCTTTAGAATATAAAAACAAAATTCAGGTAGCCTGGGTGGCTCAGCAGTTTAGCACTGCCTTCAGCCCAGGGTGTGATCCTGGAGACCCTGGATCGAGTCCCACGTCAGGCTCCCGGCATGGAGCCTGCTTCTCCCTCTGCCTGTGTCTTTGCCTCTCCCACTCTCTCTGTCTCTCATCAATAAATAAATAAAATCTTTTAAAAAAGAAAACAAAATTCAAAAACTCCCTGTATTCAGTATCACATGATAACTCAAGTTGGTTAGGAAAGGAAGAGAGAGCAAACAGATCTGTAGTTGACCAGAGGAAGTTATGTGGCGTTCACTATGTGTTAAATGAAGAATAAAGGAATGAGAATTTCCTTTATACTAGTTCTGTGGCCAACAGCTATTTCTGACCTGAAACAACAGCCACAGTGATAACAGAACTTTCTCTCTCTCACTGTCTCTTTTTTTTAATCAAAACCACTTAAACAAAAAATACCCATTGAGACGATTTGGGGATGCCAGGAATAATATATGACACCACAAAATAAATTGGGATGTGGCAAGAACTGCAAATTTAGGAATTAAGGGAAAGTCTGATAATATTGAGAACACCCCCATACCAGCTCTACTCCTATGCCCAACCCCAAAATATTAGCAGCAGAGGAGGCAGTTGGAAGATCCTTCTCAAACAAAATCAAACCAGTGTAGACCTACAGATAACAGTAGTTGGATGACCCAGTGAAAAAGCCCGCTGGTCATTCTTTGATGCTACAGAGGCATCCATTACTTCACAGATGCATGGGTATATGATTTTCTATCAACTCTTTAATACCTAACTATGAACCGAGAGCTAAGAATATCAGACACTTTAATAAAGAGAAACAAACAAAAGAACAGACCTGATAGGAAATCTGGACTGTGGAAAGAATGAATATCTTTAGAGAGATAGAGAAGATATTTTTGCCAATAAATCAACAGAATGCTACGAAAAAATGAAACAATCTGAAAAAATAAAGTGTTTTTAAAATTAATATATGACAGCCAAAATTTTAATCGAAGTGTTAGAAGATGCAAGCAAAAAATATCCCAGAAAGGACAAAAATAGAAAGAGATGAACAGATGAGATGGTTTGGAACATTTCATGAACCAAAAATGGGGGTCTAACATATAATTAATAGGCATTCTAGATGGAAAGAACAGAGAAAATGATGGCAAGGAAGTTATTTTTTTAAGGAATGTAAAAAAAATTTCAAAAAATTGAAGAACATACTTTCAAAATGAAAAGGCCCTCTGTGTACCTAGCAAACTGATTAAACAAAAGACCATGCCAAAATGAATTGTAATGAAATTTTGGAATGCTAGCCACAAAGAGATGGCATTGAACTTCTAGACTATAAAATTTCAAGACAGAAGAGTAGAGCAATAGCTATAACGTTCTGAGGAAAGAAATATTCTAAATTCACTTTTTCTCTGGAAGTTACTGGAGAATGTGCTTCACTAAAACATTGTTGTAAAAACAGATCTAATGTTGGAGAAAGGATAAAGTAATTCTTAGGATGACTCAAAAGGAAGTACAGGAGGCAATCACTCTGTAGCAGGCCAACAAGTTGCCAGTCCAGATACAGAATTTACTGAGGTTTGGTGAGAAACAGATATATTTCTTCTATTTGACTAGGTGAGAAACTTCATTAAGAGGCGCACTTTGAGGGTGTGAGTCAATAATTAGATGAAAAAAAAGTGGAGTCAAAGAAGAAATTATTAATTTTAGAAAACGAGTAGTTGTACAACAAAGTAAATTAAACCACTTGGTCCCCAAAAGAAATTTACATACATAGTAACAGCAGTAAAAATTGTAGATATGGCTTTAACTCCAAATTGATAAAACTCTATTACAAGGATCAGGGGAAGGGAAAACGAGAGGGTGGAGTGTGTGTAAAAGAGCTAAAATAAGAGATTTGTAGATAATGTTTTAAATTGATAAATCACAATACAGCTGCATAGCAGTAGACTCAGTGCAAAGCATTGAAAAAGTAGTTGTCCTTGGATGATATATCAGTAGGGAAGTGAACAGAAAGACTAATATATATTTTTTTATATAAAGTATTTTTAGTAATGGTTAAATTCCCTATGAACTGTATTCTCATATTGCTATGATTTTTAAAAGTTTGTAAAAATTTCCCATCATTGCTCCTTGACCACTACTCAATCCATCGGTTCCCTTATCAACTTGGTGATGTTTCCCTTCTTCCAAAGTTGTTCCTTCAATAATGTGAAATTGGGCTCCAATCAGTATTGTGTACTCTCAGAGTTCTTAGAAAGTTAAGAATGCATTCCCCCTGTGATGCTGCTTTTTCAGTTCTGAGCACAGCCAAGACATGTTACATAACTTGGAGTTTCAACAAACACCTGGAAATCAGGCTGTATGTATTGCTCAGATGAGACCAGACATGAAGAGATTGGTAGTGACAAGTGTTGTCACTTCTCTCTCTGACAGCAGGCAAGTGGCGCGCTGTGTATACAAGGTCTGATACCATGCTTTCAAGATGAAAAAAAAAAAATGAAAAGGCAAGTGAAAAATAACATTTCAGGAAGAGCTATCTGAGAAAATAATGGCAAATTACACATGATTTAGCTTTGCTCTTAGCTTTTATAAAGACCCAAGAACTATGAACTGAGCAGTTGAGCCCTAATTAAGTCTCCTCTTGATCTCTGGTACTGCACACCCAATTCTCAGGCTGCGTTTTAAAAAGGCATCATAACATCCTCTCATTTATCTGCTCTTTTTCTTGCCTTGCTTTCTTTTTTTTTTTAATTTCTCCCCCCCCTTTCTTTTAACCTTGAGTAAAATGAGGTTAATATGAGCCATTAAGAATTAAAAAATAATTACATGATGAAAAAATAGCTCAGGTGAATTTTAATTAGAGCCTAATTTGATGGGATTTGAACCCAGCACACTGGAAATATACAGCGGTAACTTTAGCCGTTAAATTGTGTGGCCTTTGTTTAAACTCGGTGGGAACTGAGAGAGATTATTTTGGCTGCTTGAAGACACCATGTTTTTTCCATTAATGCCAGGGAAATATATTGAGCGACTAAAATATTACTAATAAAAATAAATGTGAAAGTTGTAAATTTCAAACAATGTAAGACCCATAGTTCATACCTGAATTTCCAAATGTGTATGTGACATTTCATTAAGCTTAAAGCTGAAGACACGCTGTATTATGTCTGGCCTCTTTAAAAAAGGGACCTAAATATTTCCACAATTTGTCATCCTTTGGAATCTAACAATAATAAGGCAGAGAATGTAAAAAGGTCCCTCCTAAGCCAGGAGGAAGCCCCTCTCTGGTCCTGTGCTCAGATGTGAGGCATTGCCCTGCCCTCCCTGTATTACCAATCCCTCTACTGCCTTGCAGTGGGTTCTTTTATCCATCAAATGGGAACAGTAAAATAGAACACTTTGGATGCGAGATCATGAGGTAGACTAAGTAAAATCAACATCTCCCTTAAACCTTCCTGGGAAGGGTAAGAGGTGTTAAGACAGAAGCAGAGTTCCTGAAGGGATTTGAGCTCATTTTGTCAGAAGGAAGTGGTTCCACATTGAACCACCAGTCTGTAGGGCCTTGAGATATACCCCTGTGGTTTCATCACAACTAAGTCAGCCACTGGAGGGAGCCAATATGACTCTCACAGTTTAGTCGAATATGCTGAACTGGTAGGGAAAGATAATTTGAAAATGGCACGTAAGGATGACAGAATTTGAACAAAATCCCTTTTATTTATTTATGCCAAAATCTGTGTGAATGTAAAATGCCATCTCGATCATGCTTTATTTATGGTGTGGCTTTTTCTCTGGGGGGAAAAAAAAGAGAAAGAAGAAGCACGTTGGCTTGAAGTTCTCCTCAGACTGCACCTCATGGCCCTGGTGAGTGAGCGGGGTGGCAGGCTGGGACAGTGGGGCAGGCCTCGGCGCAGGCCAGGGCCCGTATGGGCACGCTGCGGACTCTGCTCGCCTGGGCTCATCTGGGCAGGTGGGGGAAGGCACCGCTTGTCGTTTAGTGCAGCTAGAAATCATGCCTGTGCCTCTCCATGAATAGAGGGATGTGCAATATGTAAAGTTCCTAAAGACAATGTTATTTATAGCTGTTGCAAACAATGTTTATACAAAGTTTATTAAATATGTCACCCACATTGATTTATCCCAACCAATCTCTTCAATCACTAATATTTATGTGATGGGTTCAGTCGCAACAATTATTTTATGTGCTGTAGAGTATGTTATAACTAGGGATTCACCCTGGCAATTATATGAAAGATAAAATGCTTCCTGAAGACCTCAGGGCAGACCAGGAAGTATATTATTGGACACAAGGTGGTTTTAACTGAATGCCACAGCACTAAATTTTAGAGGAAGAAATGTGGAGCATCTTATGGTTAAAAAGTCAAGCTAGTTTTGTGTCCTTTCTGAAGTTTCCTTGCTACTGGAAAGGTAGCAAGCTCATCTGCACATTTCCTTTCTCACGTCCAGACGTTGGGCCGAGAAATGCTTTCCCTCTCGTCATTTTGAATTTCTGTCAGCTATTGCTCCTCAGCAACGTTTACTTCGTGCCCACTGTGGGCAGAAGCATCTGTAAACACCTACAAAGGAAACCAGACACACGTGACTTGCCTGGAAGGAATTGGCATCTGATGTGAGGGGCTGAAGCAGTGTTAACAAAGAAACCAGAATTTTCTAAAGAGTCCAGGGTAACTATTGAAACTGCAAGATGACAAACTCAGGGAAACAAACCAAAGCAAAACAAAGGTTGTTTCAAACCACAATTGAACGCAACTTCTGTTTCCTAAGAAAGACTAAAAAGTCCTTTGTTTGGCAAAAGGGCAGACCCACTTTGGTTCAGAGAGTAGGGCCTCAGGGCATGGCAGGAAAGTAGACAGTAAAACAAAGAGGTAGCTAAACTGTTCTGCAGAAGACGTTAGCGGGAATTTCGGGCGGACATTCACTGTAGAAGGGAAAGGGGAAAAGTTTGGGCTGTAGGAGAAAGGGGGCTGAACAATGGGGGGGGAGCGAATTTGGGGAAATCCTGTGTGCTGGTGAGGCCGGGAAATGATCTCTGAGTGCAGGCGTGTGTCATATTCAGGTTAGAAATGGTCACTGTGGGGATCCCTGGGTGGCGCAGCGGTTTGGCGCCTGCCTTTGGCCCAGGGCGCGATCCTGGAGACCTGGGATCGAAATCCACGTCGGGCTCCCTGCATGGAGCCTGCTTCTCCCTCTGCCTGTGTCTCTGCCTCTCTCTCTCTCTGTGTGTGACTATCATAAATAATAATAATAATAATAATAAAAGAAATGGTCACCGTGTTGTAATGGAGGCCTATTGCCTGTCCCCAAGTCAGTGTTTTGAGAGGTAGGGGAGTCCAAACTAAATTAAGCTGTTTTATAAAAGCACATAGTGGTAGTCAGTAAGCAGAAATAATTTGGTCAAAACAGGAATGCAGAGTCAGAGGGAACTAAAAGTGTTTAACTGACACCCTAACTTCAGGAAGCTCTGGAGAGATGGAGAGGAATCCTCACTGAGAGCTGAGGGCTTCCCTTGGGATAATTTCATCCCTGAGACAGGATGAAGCCCAGCCTAAGGGTCATGTAGCATTTTCCCAGGGGATGAGTAAGTTATTTTCATACTTCGATGGGAGTCTGGTTTTACTCTCCCCTCTTACCCCCTGCTATTATTATTACTCCCCCCCCAAAAAAATTTATTTCTCTGCCAGGAGGGATTTTTTTCCAATGACTAAATCTTCCTCTTTAGTCGTCATTGGATTCGATCCTCAGTTGGCTTCATTTCGTAGCCTTTTCTTAGTAATTAGCACTATAGGCAATGAAAATATTTGGGACCATGGGTTTGAGAATACTGGTCTTTCGTAAAACCAGTTGCTCTCAGATAGAACCTATTGAACTTATAGAAGCTTTGTGGACACCTCTTATTAAGAAAGCAGTTATGCATGAGCTACAGGAATCTCTTAATTAATTAACTATTCATGGAGAGATCCTGGCACCAGGCCACAAGCTGGACAAATAGCCGGAGAAAGACACACATCTGTAGGGAGTTTGCAACTTCACGAGGAGGGAAGTAAATGACTGTTTATCGAAGGAGAACTGTCAAAATAGTATGGAGTAGTTTGATCTTTTCTGTCCACTATCATTTGATGCAAAGAGGGAAGATTTGGCTTCAATTTGATGATAGGAATTTGGACTTTGCCGCATATGTCCATAAAACAGGATTACCTGTAAGCAAAAGTTCACAGAACCCAGGAAATTAGAACTCTTACTTGTTGCTGCTAAAGGAAAGGTTGTAACCTTAATATTAAACTGGTATCCAGAAAAAAATATATATAACCAATTTAAAGACTTCATGGTTTTACATGTTATGACGCTGTAGTATCTGTTTATACTCTTCTTATGGGGATCTTGGTTTACAACTCTTGACAGAGAATACTCATTCAGTAGAGCCCCTCAGGGCTAAATATAAGATAATGTTGCTGACAGAACAAGATTCCCCAAATTTCTGTGTCTTGTGAGACCATGATGACAGAGTGTTTAAAGCCTACTTTATATATTCCCTCCAAATCCCAAGCTCCTTTGACTTGCCAACCCACATTGCTATCTGATTGCCACAATTCCCTGATATATGAAATCATGGTGGAATTTCCTTGGAATTATATATCTTAAGCCATGATAGCATTCAATGACTTCCAGATGCCTTAACAATGATGGTCCACTGAGTAAGGAATTACCACAGATTATCTCCCCTTTGATTTGTCACAGTTTTGTATGGAGTTTATTACCAGTAGAAATATTAACCTAGCCTTCTACAGCAGCCTATTTCTGAGATCTTTAGACAATATTACAAAAAAAGAAGTCTGTTATTTTTCTTTTTCTAACATAGGAGTGGTCAGTGACGACTGCCAAGCTCCCAGAGAAATGAAGAGCCATAGTCCTGCTGATGTGCCTTCTATCTAGGCATGGAACAAATATCCGGCGTTCTAGAGACTGCTCATTCTTCACTGGAACACAGTGGAAAAGGTAAGAGAAGTGGTCCTGTACTGCCAACAATGCACCGAGCAGGGCAGAGCAGAGTTCTGCGTGCCATCTCTATGTTGGCCTCCTTGCTGCTGCCATGCACACGATCTCGGATTCTGCACCACAGACCTATACAAAACTAATTGTTCATGTGATTTCCTTTCTGTGCCACTGCAGATGTCCCTTTCTGTAACAATTTAATTAACACTTTAAAATAATGATGCATTAATTAATGCCAAATTACAATGAAAATCCTGGAGAATTACACTTTATATCAACATTAATGCAAAATGAGTTCCTCCTGGATAATTTTTCTTACAATGAATACAAAAAGAGATAATACTAATTAGGCCATCAATTTAAATTTACCATAATTTCAATCCATGTCATTTATCTGTTTCCCAGCATAAAACAATACCAGTCTACCATACGTTTGTATGGCAATAGGGATGTCTGCATAGCAACCAGACCTGGGTCATTTTTAGGGTATTGTGAAATAAGCTTGAATTTTGAATTTGTATGTCAATTGTTGAAAACAGGGTGTGTGTGTGTGTGTGTGTGCGCGTGCAGGGGTGCATAGTACATGTGTGTCTGAATATGAGAGAGAGGAGGAGTCCAACACTTTAGTAAAATAAAATGCTCTGACTTAAATAAAGTTATATGCTCAGTCTTATCAGATGCATGGCATAAGTCATCAGGCTTAGTCTATCCAGTTGCATATAATTCAGTTTATTTTCCATTCTTGGGGTCATGACCCAGGAGTTAGAAGAATTGTAGTATCTCCAGGGTCATTTGTTTATGAACAAACCGAAATCACATCATCCCATATTCAAAAGTGACATGATGTGCACCTGTTACATTTCATTTTCATTGCTTCTAATAAGGAGATGCTCCTTTCAGTATCAGGAAGAGAGAGGGCTCAGAAGGTTAATTTTACAATGTTCACTGAAGAAAGAAACGTGACAGTAGTTCCTAAATTACAACTACTTTCTTAAGCGACCCTTTGCGTGTGCCTTTCATGTTGAGATACACTTGGTATCTAGGTCATGCAAGATCTGTCAAACATTTTGTTTCTAAATCAGAACACCCCTGACTAAATATTTTCATAAAATCTTAAGTATTTTTTTCTTACAAAAGTCTTTCGATGGCAAGAGAGCATATTGGGGCAGATTCCTTCAGGGCTTCATCTTAAATTTACTCTCTTTTTGGCAAAGAGTTTCCACCCATCCACTGTGACATGGGATTCTCACTTCTCATATTTGGGAATCCTGACATGTACTTTACTAGTGTCGTGAAAAGCATATTTAATAAAATGGCCAATTACAGTGTAGCACTGTGTATGGAAATTTACTAACAAAACAAATCATCTTCCAACATGAAGAATCTCTAATTTCAGAAGGGATAACATCAGAATGTGGTCAAAATTCTTGTGTCTCTGGGGTATTTTCCTGAATATGTTCCTTACTCCTCTTAGCAATTTGTGTTCTCACTGTGCCCCTCTTAAAGATCCTTTCCCCCCTGTAATGAATGACAAGAAAAAATTGGCTCTTTATAGTTTAGTTTTCCCATGTTCTAAATCAGCAATGGAAATTTCTGCTTGCCCAGGTGTTCTCAAAGAAAGTAGGCAATGGGCCTAAATGAAGTCTGGCAGAAAGAAATTAATTTTTAAAAATCAATAAGCTCTGCCTTTGTTTTTATTCAGCTTTAGGGGAATACATATCAGTGACATTTACCTTGGACTATGTCTCCGTGCCCAAATAACCAGAGCATGTCAGAGCAGACAGGGGGCATGGGTGATCTATTCCACTTCATAAGCCTGGTTGACTGCCAGGGAGTAGATGATGAAGACAGTTGAAAACTTGACCTCTCAGAGCTACTTGGCATCATATAGTCATTCTTCAACCATGTATATCTACCAGAGGTATAAAATTATATAATCCAACATGGGTTCCTGGGCCATACCTATAGAGTTTTTCATAAAAATGGAAGAATAAGTGAGCTTTTCACCATATATGTCATTAATTATATGCTTGAAATTTATTAAGATAATTCTAGAAATTAAATAGCATGTCTTCATACCTTAGCCCAGTACCTCAAGTCATGTTTGTGTGTTTGCTTGCCTCTTGTAGTATTACCCTTCTCTCTCTCCCTGCACCATTCTGTTATTAGGAAGCACTAGTAAAAGCCTATGCAAGCTTAGGAGCTCCTGAGATGGAACTGTTTTACAGAGGTGAGGGTTGTGCCACAATGAAGGCTGATGAACGTTTTCATGGTTGTTCTTTTATTTCTTTTTTTGTTTGTTTTCTTAAGACTTTATTTATTTTGAGAAAGAAAACACGAGAAGAGACAGAGGGAAAGAGAGAATCTCAAACAGACTCCCTACTGAGCATGGAGCTCAACATGGGGCTCTATCCCAGGACCCTGAGATCATGACCCGAGCTGAAGGACTTAACAGACTGAACCACCCAGGCACTCTCATGGCTGTTCTTTTAATAGTCTCTCAGCAAGATTATTAGAAGAAGAAACTATTTGGGTTATTTCTCACAGTTGACGTACTTTAATCCTTCTAGTTTCAGGTTTATTTCGAAATAACTGAATGGTAAAGATGATGCCTATGACTTCATAAAGAAAAAACTGAGCCTCTTTAGTGAATAATCTTTCTGATTCTTTTCATGTACATTCACTGAAACAGAGCATCAGCAAGAACCATAAGATCCTAGTGATTAAGTCTCAACTTAACCTGATGGGTAGGAACCTGTTTACATATCTGCCATGCTACCTTGATCCTTGACTCTGGAATTAGGTAGGGATTCAATTCCCAGCTCTATCTTGGACAGACTACTTGCCATGAGCTGTAGTTTTCTCATCTATAAAGTAGAAATGATAATACAAATAGTTTTGAAGGCTGAAAGAACGTTCTTAAAGTGTTTCACACATCTAATGCTGGTTCTGCTGGTAATTTGAAAACTCATTCATTTGGTCCTGCAAACATTGACTAATTACCTAACATGGTGCCAGTCACAAGCCTCTGCCCATACAAAGATGATTAAAGTAAAATGTCTATCCAAAAGAACTTTACAGTTTAGAGGTACACACAGGAGCAAAAGTCAATAATTAAAATACACTGTGTTATAATAGAGGTATAAACAAAATACTATAAAAAAAAAGGAGACACTAACCCTGGGGATTTTGGGGAGGGATCCAAACAAAAGGTGATATTTGAGTTGGAGCCCAGCAAAGAATAAAGGCGACCTCATACTAAGAAACAGAGGCAGATACAGGGAAGAGATTGGTTCATTATATTGCAAGCTATCCCATGTGGTTGAGTGTAATATATGCGGGTCCATAACAGACTTTTTGTGAGGGGAAAAAAGAAAGATTGTTCAAGCAATATTGGATGTAAATTACTAAAATTGTATTTTTTTCTATTTATAACTCTGGGCAGTTTGGCAAACGTATCAAAAGCCTTAAATTTTTAGGTATGCTATACCACAGCATTCCTATTTCTAGGGATTTATCTGAAGAGAATTGGTATGACTATGAATAAATATTTTGATACGACCCTTTGGTCCCTACCAAGATGGCAAACTAGAGACAAACAGTCAGATTTCCTTGCCTCAACTGAATCCTAGACATTCCGAATAAATGGGAAACAGACATTGTATATTTAGGAATATACAATGGCACGGAATTGTAAGAAATCAATGAAACCACAGAAGATTGTTGACCTTTTAGTGTGTGGTAGTAGCTGGACACAGTGAAGGATGAGCTACTATAACTGGAGAAACAACATATGAACTGAATGTGACAGCGAACACACAAACAGAAGAAAGGTTTAATTTTTGTTCTGAATCTTTTCTCCCACTGTCTTCGTCTTGATCAGATTTCTCCACAGTAACATTGCATGGAAGAAACAGTAATGTTTTAAAGTATTAAAAGATTTAATTACAAGGATTAAATGATACAAATGACCAAGATATAGGTTCCTGTATTGTTCAACTTCTCTTAGCAGGGCACAGACTAAACTGGACAACATAGATCCTCTGAAAGTAAATTTTTAGAATATATGGATGAATAATTTGAAATAAGTATGATTAAAGATACTTATTTAATTGGGAAATAGAACCAGGAATGGGTTAAAAGATCAGGTTGAGAAGCCCTACCAGAAGGCAGAAGTAAAGAATGAAGATGAAGAA
Organism: Vulpes lagopus; assembly: GCF_018345385.1. Lineage (NCBI taxonomy): Eukaryota > Metazoa > Chordata > Mammalia > Carnivora > Canidae > Vulpes > Vulpes lagopus. The sequence continues at coordinate 149,200,539 of NC_054826.1, forward strand.
GAACATAGTAAAGCTAAAAGTGAAACAGGGTAGAAGTAGAAGTGCCATTGTCTGGATATGAGAAATCTTAGAGAAAAAGAAAAAATAGGATGTAGTATTTAAAGAAGTAATGGAGAAAAATGTCTCAGGATCTTTGAAAAATGAAAGACCTTAGAATCCGGAAGGACTTATAGAGAAACAAGCAAGAGAAATAAGGAAAACCCCATAGAGGGAATATCAAAAGCAAAAAGGGAATTCTACTACCTTCCAGAAAGGAACAGCAATTCACCTACAGGGAAAGAAGAATAAAGTCAATATCAGATTTCTCCACAGCAACATTACATGGAAGAAAACAGTAAAGTGATATTTTAAAGTATTAAAAGATTTAATTACAATGATGTTTACTGTGGTATTGCTTGTAATAATAAAATATTGAAAGAGACCTGAATGACCATACAATGGCACACCATGAAGCCACTTAAAAATTATGTTGCAGAAAAATGTATAAAAAAACATAAAAAGGCATTTGCAATGAAAAATGTCTCTGTGAATAAAAGATTATACACATGTGATTCCACTTTTGTTTAAGTGGAAAGTCTGAAAGAATATATGCAGAAATTTTAGTTTTTTAAAAAAAATCCAGCATAGTTAACATACAGTGCTATATTAGTTTCAGGTGTACAATATGGTGATTCAACAATTCCATACATCCCTCGGTACTTATCATGACAAGTGCACTTCTGAATCCCCATCACCTATTTAACAACCCCCCCCAACCATCCCTCTGGTAACCATCAGTTTGTTATCTATAGTTGAGTCTGAGTTTTCTTTGGTTTATCTTTTTTACTTTGTTCATTTGTTCTGTTAAATTCCACATATGAGTGAAATCATATGGTATTTGTCTTTCTCTGAATGACTTATTTAATTTAGCATTATATTCCCTAGATCCATCCCTTTTGTCGCAAATGGCAAGATTTCATTCTTTTTAGTGACTGAGTAATATTTCAGTGTGTGTGTGCGTGTGTGTGTGTGTGTGTGTGTGTGTGTATCCAACAACTACTTTATCCATTCATCTATCAATGGACACTTGGGCTGCTTCTATATCTTGCCTATCGTAAGTATTGCTGCAGTAAACATTTGGGTACATATGTCTTTTTGAATTAGTGTTCTCGTATTCTTGGGTAAATACCCACTTGTGTAATTGCTGGATCATAAGATAATTCTATTTTTATTTTTTTGAGAAACCTTCATACTTTTTTCTACCATGGCTTCACTGGTTTGCATTCCCACCTACAGTGCACGAGAGTTCTTTTTTCTCTATATCCTCACCAACACTTGTTTCTTGTGTGTGTGTGTGTGTGTTTTTTAATTCTACTCATTCTGCAGTGATATCTCATTGTGGTTTTGATTTTCATTTAATTTCCCTGATGATTAGTGATGGTGAGTATCTTTATATGTGTCTGTTGGCCATCTGTATACCTTATTTGGAGAAAGTCTGTGTTTTCTGCCCATTTTTAACTGGATTATTTGAGGATTTTTTTGGTGTTGGTTTGTATAAGTCCTTTGCATATATCGGATAGTAACCCTTTATCAGATATGTCACTTGCAAATATCTTCTCCCATTCAGTAGTTGTCTTTTTAGTTTTGTTTCCTTTGCTGTGCAGAAGCTCTTTGTTTTAATGTAGTCTCAATAGTTTATTTTTGCTTTTATGTCCCTTGTCTCAGAAGATATATTTAGAAAAATGTTGGTATGGCCAATGTCAGAGAAATACTGCCTGTGCTCTCTTCTAGGATTTTTGTGGTTTCGGGTTTCACATTTAGGTCTTTAGTCATTTTTTAGTTTATTTTTGTATATGGTAAAAGAAAGGGGCCCAGTTTCATTCTTTTGCATGTTGCCGTCCAGTTTACCCAACACCATGTGTTGAAGAGACTTTTCCATTGTATCTTCTTGCCCCCTTTGTTGTAGATCAACTGAGAATAAAAGCGTGGATTTATTTCTGAGCACTTCATTCTGTTCCATTGATCTGCAGGTCTGTTTTTGTGCCAGTATCATACTGTTTTTATTACTGCAGATTTGTAGTGTGTCTTGAAATCTGAGATTATGATACCTCCAGTTTTGTTCTTCTTTTCCAAGATGGCGTTGGCTGTTTGGGGTCTTTCATGGTCCCATACAAGTCTTAGGATTATTTGTTCTATTTCTGTGAAAAACACTGTTGGTATTTTGATAGAGATAGCATTAAATGTGTAGATTGCAAAAAAAAAAATGTGTAGATTGCTTTGGATAGTGTGGACATTTTAACAATATTTGTTCTTCTAATCCATGAGCATGAAATATCTTTCCATTTGTGTTATCTTCAATTTCTTTCTTCAATGTTTTATAGTTTTCAGGGGTACAGGTCCTTCACATCCTTGGTTAAGTTTATTCCTAGGTATTTTATTATTTTTGGTGTGATTATCAATGAGGTTTTTTTTAAATTTCTCTTTCTGTTATTTTATTATTAGTGTATAGAAATGCAGTGGATTTCTATATACTGATTTTGTATCATGCAACCTTACTGAATTCATTTATCAGTTCTAGTAGTTTTTGGTAGAGTCTTTAGGGTTTTCTATATACAGTGTCATGTCATCTGGAAGTAGTGAGAGTTTTGCTTCTTCCTTGCCAATCTGGATGCCTTTTATTTCTTTCTCTTGTCTGATTGTTGTGGCTAGGACTTCGAGTACTATATTGAATAAAAATGGTGAGAATGGACCTCCTTGTCTTACTCCTAACCTTAGGGAAAAAGCTTTCAGGTTTTCCCCATTGAGTAGGATGTTAGCTATGGGTTTTTCACATATGGCCTTTAATATGCCTCTCTAAACCTACTTTGTTGAGGGTTTTTATTATGAAAGGATATTGTACTTTGTCAGATGCTTTTTCTGCATCTACTGAAATGATCATATGGTTTTTATTCTTTCTCTTGTTGATGTGATGTATCATGATGATTGATTTGTGAATATTGAACCACCATGGCATCCCAGGAATAAATCCCACTTAATTGTAGTGAATGATTTTTTTTAAGTGATGCTGTATGTGGTTTGTTAATATTTTGTTGAAGAATTTTGCATCTATGTTTATCAGAGATATTGGCCGGTAGTTTTCTTTTTTGGTAGTGTTTTTATCTGTTGTTCACATAATGATGCCTCAGAATGAATTTGAAAGCTTTCCTTTCTCTTTTATTTTTTTGGAATGATTTGAGAAGAATAAGTGAATAGGTGTTAACTCTTCTGTAAATGTTTGGTATAATTTACCTGTGAAGTCATCTGGTCCTATACTTTTGTTTTTTGGGAGTTTTTTTTTTTTTTATTACTGATTCAGTTTTATTTCTAGGAATCAGTCTGTTCAAATTTTCTATTTCTTTCTGTTTCAGTTTTGGTAGGTTATATGTTTCTAGGAATTTTTCCATTTCTTCTAGGTGGTTCAGTTTGTTGACATGTAATCTCTCATAATATTCTCTTATAATCCTTTGAATTTATGTGATGTTGGTTGTTATTTTTCCTCTTTCATTTCTCTTTTTATTTGAGTACTCTTTCTCTCAGTCTCTCTCTCTCTCTCTCTCTCTCTTTCTCTCTCAAGAGTCTGGCTAAAGGTTTATTAATTTTGTTGATCTTTTCAAAGAATCAGCTCCTGGTTTCATTGTTCTCCTCTATGGTTTTCTTAGTTTCTATTTTGTTTATTTCTGTTGTAATATTATTTCCTTCCTTCTACTGGTTGGGGTTTTCTTTTTTCATCTTTTTCTAACTCCTTTAGATGTAGAGCAAGTTTTTTATTTGATATTTTTTCTTCCTTCTTGAGGTAGGCCTGTATTACTATAAACTTCCCTCTTAGAGCAGCTTTTGCTGTATCCCAAAGGTTTTGGAGCACTGCATTTTCATTTGTCCCCATGCATATTTCCTCTTTGATTTCTTGGTTGACCCATTCATTGTTTAGTAACATGTTATTTAACTCTTGTATTTGTGTTCTTAACTTATATATTTGTGTTCTTTTCAGATTTTCTCTTATGGTTGATTTCTTGTTTTAGAGCATTGTGGTCAGTAAAGATGCATAATATGACCTAAATTTTTAAAATCTGTTGAGACTTGTTTCATGGCCTAACATGTGGTCTCTTTTCTGGAAAATATTCCACGTACAGTTCTTTTCTGGAGAATATTCCTTGTACATTTCATTCCATGAAAAGAATGTGTATTCTGCTGTTTTAGGACGGAATGTTCTGAATATATCTGTTGGATTCATCTGGCCCAATGTGTCATTCAAAACCACTGTTTACTTGGTTTTCTGTTTGGATGTAAGTGGGGTTTAAAGTCCCCCTGCTATTTTTGTATTACTATTGATTATTTCCTTCATATTTGTTTTTAGTTGCTCCATGTATTTGAGTGCTCCTGTTGGGTGCATGAATATTTACAAACGTATCTTCTTGCTAGATTGTTCTCTTATGGTTATGTAGTATTCTTCTTTGTCTCTTATTACAGCCTTTGTTTTAAAATCTATCTTGTCTGATATAAGTGTTTCCACCGTGGCTTCTCCTTCACTTCCATTTGCATGATAGTGCTTTTTCATCCCTTCACTTTCAATTTGCATGTGTTTTTAGGTCTGAAATAAGTATTTTTTAGGCCCCATATACATGGGTCTTGCATTTTTATCCTTTCTGTAACCCCATGTCTTTGATTGGAGTATTTAGTCCATTTATATCAAAAGTATTTATTGAGAGGTATGAATTTATGGTCATTTTATTACTTGTTTTATGGTTGTTTTTGTAATTCTTCTTGATTCTGTTCTTCTTTTGCTGTCTTTTCTCATGGGTTGCTGGCTTTCTGTAGTGATATTTTTAGATTCTTTTCTTTCATTTTTTTTGTGTATCGCTGGTTTTTGATTTGTGGTTACCATTAAGTTTATATATAACATCTTATGCATATAGTTGTCTATATTAAGTTGATGGTCACTTAAGTAAAAACCCATTCTTTATGCCCTCCCCTGTTTTTAGGTATATGGTGTCATACATTATTATATCCTTTTCTTTTGTGAGTCTCTTGACTGATTTTTATAGATATACTTACTTTTACTGCTTTTGTTTTTCCTATTTTTTTACTCTTGCTTATGGTCTTTCTTTTCCACTCAGAGTCCCCTTTTAACATTTCTCATAGGGCTGGTTTAATGGTGAACTCCTTTAAGTTTTGTTTGTCTGGGAAACTCTTTATCTATCTTCTATCCTGAATAATAGCCCTGCTGGTTATCCTTGATTGTGATTTTTCTTTCAGCACTTTGACTATAACATGCCACTCCCCCTGGCCTGCAAATTTTCTGCTAAAAAATCAGCCAATAGCCATATGGGGTCCTTTGTATGTAATTGTTTTTAAATTTCTCTCTTTATCATTAACTTTTGCCATTTTAATTACTATATGTCTTGGGTTAATTTTGTTGGGGGATCTCTATGCCTTCTAGATCTGGGTATCTGTTTCCTCTCCCAGTTTCATGAAGTTTTCGGCTATTATTTCTTCAGATAAGTTTTTCTGTCCCATTTTCTCTCTCTTCTATTTCTGGAATCCCTATGATGCAAATGTTATTATGCTTGATGGTGTCACTGAGTTCTCTATGTCTATTTTTATTTTTTATTCTTTTTCTCTAGTATTCAGCTTGATTGCTTTCCTTTACTCTGTCCTCCAGGTTTCTGGTCTGTTCTTCTGCTTCTTCTAGTTTACTTTTTATTCTATTTAGTCTATCTTTAATTTCAGTTATTGAGTTCTTATCTCTGATTGGTTATTTTTTATGTTTTTCCATCTCTTTGTTGAGAGTCTCACTGAGGTCTTAACACTCTTTTCTCAAGTCCAGTGAGTATATTTATGACCATTACTTTAAATACTCTATCAGGCATATTACTTGTTTCTGTTTCAATTAGCTCTCTTGCTGTGATTTTGTCCTGTTCTTTCATTTGGTACATATTCCTCTGCCTCCTCATTTTGTCTAACTCTCTGTGTCTGTTTTTATGTGTTAGGAAATTCAGCTACATATTGTGCTCTTGAAAGTAGTGTTCTTAAGAAGAAAAGGTCCTGTAGTGCCCCTGCAGTGCAATCTCCTTTGTTCACCAGAACCTGCCACTTTAGGGGTATCTTCTGTGTGTTGCATGTGCCCTGCTGTTATGTCTGAGCCACATTTGCCTTTGTCCAGTCATCTGCAATGGATTTCTTTCTCTCTTATGGTCCCTGTGTGGCTAATGGGCCAGTCTGAAGCCACTTTGGGCTTGGATTAAGTCAGACTAGGCATTTGCCAGAGATACAGTAGTACCAAACTGCAGGGCACTTTTCCTGCACTGTCCCCTGAGACGTTCTTGTTGGTAGCTGGGACCTATGTCAGACCAAATGTTGGAGCTGCAGTTGGAGTGGTGTGTGTGTGGTTATCTTCCTGTCTCCCACAGACAAGAGTCACTTTGGAGTGGTGCTGGCCCCTGTTGGGTATGCTTGCACACTGCTAGGCTTGTGGTGCCACCTTGGATGAGCTCTGTCCAAGGTGACAGAGTCTGCAGAGGACACAGGGGTGGGGTGCATGGTGTTAGAAGGTTAATGCAGATCTGTTGTGAGAAGGCATCTAGAGCTACTTTAGAAAACTGTCACAGGGCTGGAGGGAATAGGTGCACAGGAAGATGTGGGGGTGGGGCTCTCAAAGCCAGCAAGATTTGAACAGGTCTTCTGTGAGAGAGGATCACAGCCAAGACCTGGCCAGAAGGGCTTTGTCCTTAGGAGAATGTGAGAGTTTGGCACATCGTTAGCAAGTTAGGTGGTGTGTTGGCACCGGTGCTGGTTCCTGTAGGTATTCATGTGTCTTAGCTGGAGGGCAGAGGAGGGAAATGGTACTTGCCAGGCCCTTTTTCCTGAAGAAGTCTCCTAAATATCCCAGCCCCTTTAGCACAGGCTTTCAGATTAGTAAATAAATCTCCTTCCCACATATCCCAGGCATTTTTAAACTGCTGCTTCTATGCTATGTCTCCACAGGGCTATTTGTTATTTTCTTTCTTCAAGGGCAGGAACTCATTTTCCCATTGCCCTCTTGACTCTCCCAGAGGTGGCCTCTTTGGTTTTCAAAGCCAAATGTTATGAGGATTTGTATTTTCCATGTGGGTTCTCTGGCCTAGGGTGCTTGGTACAAGAGTCTGTTTTTTCATCTCTTCAGGCCTGAGATATCCCTCCCTCTCATGGATAGTCATGCAAGTCTATTTAGTTCTTGACTGTATTTCTGCCCTTCCTACACTCTTCAAAGTGGCCACTTCTCTATATTTAGCTGTGAAGAATCTGTTCTTCAAGTCTTCAGTCATTTTTTGGGTTATTTACACTGGTGTAGATGCTATCTTGTTGTGTCTGGGAGGAGGTGAGCTTAGCATCTTCTTACTCTGCCATCTTCCCTGGAAGTCAGAAATTTTAGTTTTTATCTCTGAGGGTTGCATAGGATAGGATAATGCAATTTTCTTTCTGCTTTTTAAAAATCATATACATTTTTTCCTGATGTATAGAAAAAAGAAGAAAAAACTGGTACTTAACTATTGATTTAACGTTGATAGAACTCCAAGACTAGATACTAATTGAGAGCAATTTTAGACAGACTTTAGACACTTAGAAGGTGCTGCAACCATCCTGGCAAGATATGACAAGGCTTGAGTTAAGTAAAACAGTGGCAAAGGGGATAGATTCAGCAGGCTCTATTGGATTGACACTCAGGAAAAATGAACAGGAATTGGTTAGCAATTAGATAGGGGACATGTCAAGGATGACTCTGAAGTTTCTAGCTTCTCTGATATTTTACTTATCAGCTCCTAAATTTAGGTCTGAAAGAACTATTATATATGCCCTTCTAAAGAAATGTTGTGATACAAAAGGCAGATATTTATACTACGTTTCCAGCAGCTCCTCTATGAAAGCACTTTTGAAGCTGATTTGTATGTACACGTACATTGTGAGCCACAGATATCTTATTTTCAAGAAAAACATGTTCTACAAACTCTTTCCCCACCTGTGTCATTAAGCAAAAGCAATTGCTTTATTCACCACTAACCTCTGTCTGAGTTCTTTTGAATGCAGGTTCAAAGGCACATTCCATGAATATATCTTTTTCCCCATGTGTGTTGAAACCTGCTGGCAAATATTTCATACCCTTATGGAAAAATGGGCCAAGTACATGAATAGACAATTTATAATAGAAGCAAAACAAATGACAAATATCCATAAGAAAAAATGTCCAATTACCCAAGTAATGAAAATTAAACCTACTTTCAAAATGACAAAAATAATATCTTAAAAAATCTCTTAAAAAGATAATAATGTACAGTGGTGGCAAGGTGTTGGTGAGATAAACATTTCCTTATATGATTAGTATACTTTTGGAAGAATTTATCACTACAGGAGAGAATTCGGGCTATAGTTAAAAGTTAATTAATATTTAAAATGAACAGCAATAAGATAATGGCTAAATAAATTGTACATATCCTAATTTTTTTTTTAATTTTTTTTTTTTATGATAGTCACAGAGAGAGAGAGAGAGAGAGGCAGAGACACAGGCTGAGGAAGAAGCAGGCTCCATGCACCGGGAGCCTGATGTGGGATTCGATCCCGGGTCTCCAGGATCGCGCCCTGGGCCAAAGGCAGGCGCCAAACCGTTGCGCCACCCAGGGATCCCTGTACATATCCTAAAAGCACATTTTCAAAAAAAAATGTTTAATGACATAGGATAATAGTCATACTACATAAGCAACCCACATTATATGCCATAGAATTTTTATTTTTAAAGAATTTATTTGTACATTAAGAAAAAGGAGATGGAAAAAATAATCTGAAAAATCAGCATTGATTATCTCTGAATGGTGGTATTATTGGTAATTTTTACTATCAGTATTCTAAGTTTGTAAAATGAAGCATGAAGATTTTAAAATCAGAGGTAATTATTAAAAGCAATTCATTTCTAATATAATTTCAGTGATGTTGAACATTCTTTTAAATTCACCTGCTATTTTTTCTTTGTATACGTAGTATATGCATAAATAGATAACAGGCACAGATATCAAAAGCAGTTCAGTAATTTGGGAAAATTACCACATGGCTATAGACATGTTTATTTAAGTACAGTGTTGTCTAGGAATTGCTCATCATTTAGTCAGCATTTACTGAAAAGCATAAATTCATAGCATATCAGAGATGGAGGGACTGAGAAATTATTTAGTCCAAACCCTCATTTTGCAAGTGGGCTTTGTGAAAATTTACTTTCATTGTGAGACACTGGGAAGCCATTGAAAGCTTTCAAATGCAATAGTGAGATAATTAGATAATTTTGGTAATAATGTGGATAGTTGACTGGCAATGTAATAGTTGAAGGACAGGATATCCAGACAGAAAGCTACTTTAATAATGCAGAAAGGAAGTAATAAACATTGAATTGGGAAAGTAGATGTGGGGCTGGAGAGCAGATGAGTTCGGGAATCTATTTAGGAAATAGAATTAACATGTTAGAGTCAGATTAATTATGTTGAAAAGGAGAGAAAGAAGTTAAATATAACTGAATTTTCTAGGTTAGGTTAACTATAGAAGGTGACCCATCATCGGAGATAGGCTATCAAATGCTTATCCACAATGTCACCACACACTGGGCTTTTAATAAATATGAACTCATTGACTTATTAGGCTACATTGATGTCTTCTTTAAAGGAACCTGAATATGGATTAATTCGTATTTACCTTTTGCTTCAAGCAGTTTTGAGAAATATAAAAGGAGACCTATAAATCAGGCACAAGACATGTGTACTGAACTTTAAAGATGCGTTAATAAAACTTATGCCAATATGTTCTGTACGACTTTCTTCTAACTCATCATTTTCATAGCAACAACAACAAAAGCAACTCCTAGAGAAATAAGACTGTTTTTAAGTTTTCTACTTTATATCAATTAGAAACTAATTTGAAATGTTTTAGTATAAAGGTGGGAGATATTTCTGGTCCAATCACCAGTTTTAATTAGTTGTTTTTAAACAAATATATTTTCTTCCTTTCTTTGGGCTCCATATGTTCTTCTCCACTGAGGTGTGGATTTATACCCTCACAGAGACACAGTAAACAGGCGTATTCATCGAGTGTGCTTTCTTGCAGGCATGTCCTGTTGACAGCACCATGCATGTTAGAATGATTTTAAGAAAAGAAAAAAAGTAGGAGACTGAAGAGTGCATTATTCTCTTCTATTGAAGTTGTTATAGATTCAACTAACTCAGCATTAGAGCAATCTCAAAAGTTTTAGACTCCAGCTATCCACCAAGTTCTCCCATCCTTACCAGGTGGTCAAGTCCTCATTTGAATATCCCACCAAAGAGCTCTTTGCTTTGTACATATATTGTAAAAGCTTATCTTTTAAGCAAGTTGAAATTTGTCTCTTTGTGGCTTAATATTTATTGACCCTAGTACAATGAAGCCAAGTCCCCATTTTGTATACCAGCTCTTTAACTACTAAGGTCCTTCTCAGTATTTTCTTCATTCTATTCACTTGCTCATAATGTGCTTTCATCACTTCATTATCCTGATTGCTCTATTCTGAACATGCACTAGTTATGTCCATATCCCTATTTTTTAAAATAAATTTGCTTTTTAAATTCTGAAAATAAAAGCCTTACGAACAATTTCTAAATTTAGTAAATGACTATTTAGAACACATTTTTAAGAAAAGTCTTCTTATTGATCTCCCTGGCCCCCGTGTGTTTCTGTTGAATTCAGTTTCCAATCAGCCACTGGAGTTATCTATATAAACTTCATTTCCTACTACATGGGGTAAGGTCCTTAGATAAGCAACGGCAACTAGAATTACAAGTGCAAGAGAATTATAAGGGCTATTTCCTGTGTGTCTATAAAGATGAAGTAGAGGGCAATGCTGGAGAAGGCCGTGAGAGTCTTCAGACTGAGAAGCAGGTCTGACACCAGTGAAAGGAGAGCAGGAACACAAGGGGAGTGGCTAGGGGAGATCTTAGACTACACGCTGCAAAAATGCAAACAAAATAAACAATATATGCAGTGTAGTAAGTCATGCTAATCCCAGGTTTTCTCTTCCATTAAACAAAATGACAAAATATTCTGGGATAATATCTAGTGTTCTAGGGCAAAAAAAAAAAAAAACTATTCAAGCTATGAACTAGTCAAAGATATATGTATAATGAGTATCCATTTGGGAGAACAAAAATTCACTATAAATACATCCAACAGAATTTCATATAAAGAACTGTTGATGAGTATTGGAAGGGCTGGAATAAATAGCAAGCAGGAGAAGGAAAGCAGGTTAGAGGAACAAAGATATAAAAGGGATGAGCCTGAGAGATTGAAAGCTGGAGTCAATGAGCCTGTCCCTCCTGCTGTCTGTTGGAGAAGCTGTTGCACTTGGCCAAAGGAGTGTTGTCAAAGGAGTGCTATCTGGACCAAGGCTGAAAACAAGGAAAAGAGGCTACCTGTGCCCAGTCTGCTTGAATCTAGAATGAACCCAACCCTGCTGTTACTGTACCTACTGATGGCAATTGCCAACAACTGCCAGTGTTGGAACCAGGAAGAAACTTGCCTTTCCTGCTGCTTTATCTCCTACTAGTGTCTTCTATTAGTAGAGCTCATCAGGAAGACAGATGGCAAGAAGGCTGAGAAATGTAGCTTATGGACTTTTAGGCTTCTTTAATACATAGTAAAGCACAGAAGGGTGGGAAGAGGGGCTGTGGGCACATAGGCAAATGATTGGCAAAGCAATATGCCAGCATACATTGAGTCAGTGAACTCAAGAAGATGCAAGTTGCAGCATAAAACAGAAGTGACACTTTAAACTACATGAAAATTCCTACTTCTCTTGTATTGTAATAAGGTTTCTTCCTATAATTTCTATTTTCTTTAATAATGGGATTGTTTTGAACTTTAGCATATGAATTCCTATATATTCTTAAAAAGAACGAGTATCTTTTAAAAAAAATTTTGCCTGTGGTGTACAAAGGATGCAAATCACACACACCCACGAATTTATTGATCCTTAATACCCTTACTGCCCTCATCAGTAATTGCTCTGCTTTGTGTAAACTGTCCTTTTACATAAGCAGAAACATAAATCACTATTTCCAAAGGAGGCCCTAGTCACTTGGGCTAGGTAGAAGGGTGGAAGAGAATTAATCATGGGCTGCAGAGCTTGTAGATCTTGGATGATCTATCAAAGGAATAGCAGGTTCTTCTACATCCTGAATAACATCTCCTTGGTCTTACCTCTGATTGCAACCATGGTTGTGATGGACAGTTCCTTGAGCCTTCCACCCACCCCAGGCTGACAATAACTTGCTCAAATGAAGACCTGGCATCTCCATGTCTTCCACTTTCTGCCTCAGCTTCTCTCATTTTACAGAAGCTCATAGGAGCAACCAGCCTGTGAAACCAAGAGATGTCAAGGAGTTAATTAATGCCCCCAAGGGCAACTCCTGAGCAATAGCAAACAGGGCTGATATATAGATAATTCTGGTCTATCCTCTGTAATGCTACTATGAGTTATTTTCTATGCTCCTCTGGAAGTTCTGTTCAGAACTGAGCTCCATCTGTCCTTCATAGGCTGGGGGGGGAGAGGGGGTGGGGAAGTGGGCGGGAGCAAGCATTGCATCCTTATATTACTTTTTTTCCTGTTTTTATTTTTTTCTCCCTCATCTCTCATTCCTACTCTCTGAGATTACCTCATAAATAAACTACCTACACATAGCTCATTGTTTCAGATGTGGCTTTCCAGGAAACCCAAGATAAGTTACAGGGCAATTCATAATCAATATCTAGCTACACACCAATTTGAGGCATCTGGGCAAAAAGAAGAAATGCCTAATTAGACATTAGGTAAAAAACAAAAGGCATTGGTAGGTTTGGAATAGTATAGAGAAAATGGGACCCAATAGAACCTTTCCAGGTTGCCAGATACCTTTCTTATGGGTAGCAAGAGAGCTGCTAATGGGCTTCAGAAAACTGCTGTTTTCTCCCTTCTGCTTCCTTGCTACTCTTTCTCCACTTACAAAAGTTTTGAGTATTCTGTAACTAAAAGCAATAACACACACTCCATCTATCTATAAATATATATATGTCTTATATTCCTTATTCAACGCTAGTGTCACATTTAATATTTCACCTAGTGAGTTTCAATACAATTTTGATTTCTTAGCCTCACCTCTTTTTCTCCATGGTGGTTATCCTCTGATTCACATAATTCTATGACTTTGGTTGATTTTTAAATTACCAGTAAGGTTTTATTTTTTTTTTAACTGCCTTGTTTTCTTTCCTGAGCTCTCGTTTTGAGAAAATGTTTACGTTATCAAAAGGACTCCTTTAAACAATTTTTATGAGCTATAATTTCTTAGACATTGCAAAATCTTGAGATTTGTTTCTGTTACCTTTGTATATAAAAGGTGGCTTATTAGTGCAATCTTAAGATCATAAAATGTTTTCTACGCTATAATGCTTTTTAAAAACAAATGATAGTGTTGTTGCAAAGAAGAACCTGAGACCAGCTTGGTTTTAATTGCTTTGTTGAATATACACTTGTCTCCCTCCTGATCCACACACTACCACCATTATGTCTCAATCCTAGGTTGGATTTTTTTTAATTAATTAAAAATTAGATAATTCATTCCATAAATAAATATTATATATTGTATATTTATCCTATCCACCAGACAGGATTTTGGGTGGTGGGGGGATATAGCAGTAAATAAAAAATTTAAAAATTCCAGCATTCCTGGAGCTTAACTTCTAATAAAGTGAAAGAAAGCAATATAAAATATATAAATATATTTAATATAATGTAATATAAATGCTGAGGATGCACCTACTAAATTTAAATATCTTACTAGGATATTTCTAAGCATAAATCCCCTCTCACTGACCTACCTTTAATGCCACTTTTTGTTTTAACTCTAATGTCTCTTATAAACTCTAGAAACTCTAATCCATTATATCCTCTCTTTAATTTAAAATTTCTGTTCATTTTTTCTTTATTTTGCAGTTTTTAAGAATGCCCTTTGAGTTATTTATTTTATTTTCTGCAGTATCAATTAATGACTTCTAGATTCAAATGGTTATTTAATTTCTAATGTTCATTCTCATACCGTATTAAATAAGAGAATTTCGCTCATGCATTCATCCATCCACTCAAAAACTATTTAAATTTATTTTGTTCCAGTTGCAAAAGCATGTTAAGATGACAATACTCAGAGCAATATGCTCTTATAGTGACAATAAAAGCAAAAAAAAATTAAAACAATTTTCATTTTCTGTGATGGTCTAAATCTAATCATGGGAAGAATTTACACTTCTGTACTGCATATTTCTTTTTCATGGCTTACCTGTTGACATTTTATGTTTACTTAATTTTGAACAAAAAGATTTCTATTTTGTCTGTCAGTTTGAGGATAGCCAGGGCATGATCTCAGGGATGTGAGATAGAGCCCCACATTGGGCTCCCTATTGAATGTGGAGCCTGCTTGAGATTCTCTCTCTCCCCCATCTGCCGCTCTCCCCACTCATACTGTTTTTCTCTAAAAAAGAAAAAAACAAAACACCAAAAACTAAAAATGGACATTTGCATAAGGAAGTTTGTGATGTTGGCACAGAAGGCACACCCTGGATTTGTGGCTCAGTGAGGAAGAAGTTAGTGAGAAAAATGAAGGGGACTCTGAATAGAATCAGTTCTTAGTCCTGACCCATTAGAAGTTTGGAAACATTTCTTCCAGAACCAAACTACTGGTTTCTCATTTCATAGTGGGCTTTAGTTGTGGAATTACGCTGAATATAATTTCTTTTTCCAGTAGTTTCATAATTATATTAAGATTCTACTTCTTACTGGTTCTTCAAACCTTTATGTGAGAAATTTCCCATAGCCTAATAGTTTGGAGTTCTAAAATATTTTCTATCACTTTATTATGAAAAATAACAAATATAAAGTAAGATTGAAATATTTAAACTTGCTGTATATTTGAAAATCATATTTTACTCTACCTCTACTTGTTTTATCACATATATAATCATTTGTCATCCCTTTGACTATTCATAAACTCATCTTTTAAAAATTATAGATTTCCCTTTCTTCCTAAGTACTTTAGCAGTATCTTATCTAATGTTAATTTAACTGTTCCAGTCTTCTTATGCTTACTGTTTATATGGTGTATCTTTTCCATTTATTTACTTTCTATCTATCTGTCTTTTTATATTTAAAGTGAATTTCTTGAAGATAATATATACACATTTTATAATGTGTTTTCTATTTATCTCCTCTTGTGTTTTGTTTTTCTGTTTCTACATTTCCATCCTCTTTTGGGCTTTTGAATATTTTCCAATTCTACCTTATTTTGTTTTTTAAAAATATACCTCTCTGCATTTTTTTTTAGTAGTTGCTCTAGGGATTAGAACATACATCTCTAACTTCTCATAGTGAATTTAGAGTTAACATTGTGTCATTTCACAAAAAAATGCAGAATCTTGCAACTATGTAAATCCATATAATGTCCCTCAATTTATGCTGTCATGGATATGTTTTTTTCCATCCTCATTACAAACCCTATGAGACAGTATTATAATTTTTCCTCATTTTATTTTTTTCAAGTTTTACTTATTTATTTTAGAAAAAGAGAGAGGGAGGGAGTGTGTGCAAGTGGAAGGTGGGGCAGAGGTAAAGACTCTTCAAGCAGACCCCCCTCTAAGTGCAGAGCCCAATGCAGGGCTTGATCTCATGACCCACGAAATCATGACCTGCTGAAACCAAGAGTTAGACACTTAAGCCAATCAGGTGCCCCTATAATTTTTACTTAATTTTTTTTTAATTTTTAAAAATTTTTTAAAGATTTTATTTATTTATTCATGATAGACATAGAAAGAAAGAGGCAGAGACACAGGCAGAGGAAGAAGCAGGCTCCATGCTGGGAGCCCAACACAGAACTCGATTCAGGAGCTCCAGGATCGTGCCCTGGGCCAAAGGCAGGCGCTAAACTCCTGAGCCACCCAGGGATCCCTAATTTTTACTTTAAATAGTCATATGAAACTTAAAGACATTTAAAGGAAAAAAAAAGACACTTAAAGGAAAAGAGAATAGTCATTTATCTTTAATTTATATTTCCCATTTCAGTACTCTTCATTCTTCCTAAGGATCTGAATTTCCAATTGGTATAATTTTTCTTCAGCCTCAGAACTTCTTTTGGCAAGTCTTCTAATTTATGTCTATTAGCAACAAATTCTCTTATACTGTTTGTGTCTGAAAATGTATGTTCCCCAAATTCTAGAAGGACATTGTTACTGGATATAGAATTATTGTTTGACAGTTTTTATTTGACATTTTGTTCATCACCTTAATATTTTTTTCCCCACTGTCTTCTGGGATCCACAGTTTCTGAAAAGTAAACTATGTAATGATTTATTTTTCTCTCTTTATGTAATAACTCCTTTTTCCTTTATTTCTTTTGAAATTTTTCTTTTTTTCTTTGGTTTTATGCAGTTTTATCTTGATATACCTAGGTATGACTCTCTTCATATGTTTTCCTAGCTTGGAAATTGTGAAGATCCTTAAATCTTTAAATTTATGTCTTTCACCATATTTGGGGGGAAAATATCAGCCGTTATTTCTTCAAAATATGTTTTGTTCTATTCTTTCTTTTTTCTTTTGAGACTCCCAATTACACAAATGGATCTTTTGATATTATTTCATAAGCCAGTAGAGCTCTTTTGATTTATTTTTAAATATTTATTCTTTTCCATAGGTTAGATAACTTTTGATCTCTCCTCAAGTTTATTAAATATTTTCTCTGTCTTCTCCATCCTCCCATTAAACTCATATATTTTGTAAATTAAATATTTATAAATTTGGTATTTTTAACTCTAGAATTGCCCTTTTTTGAATTATCATTTTGCTGGATATAGAATTCTTGATTTATAGTCTTTTTCTTTCAGCACCCTGAGTACATTAGCCCATAGCCTTCTGCCCTTCTTGTTTTCTGGTATGTCAGTTGTACCTCTTATTAAAGACTTTTTATATGTGATGATTTATTTATTTCTCTTTCTCTTATTTTTCTCAAGAGTCTCATATTTTGTATTTTGTATTTTGACAGTTTGACTATGATGTGTCTAAGTGTGGATCTCTTTTAGTTGTATTTTGTATTGTATTTTGACAGTTTGACTATGATGTGTCTAAGTGTGGATCTCTTTAGTTTATCCTATGAGTGTTTTGAGATTCTTGGCTGTGTAAGTTAATATTGTTCATCAAATTTAGGAATCTTCAACCATTTTTCAAATATTCTTTCTGCATCTTTCTCTATTTTTCATCTTCTGGGACTCCCATTACACATATATTTATATATTTGTTGGTGTCCCACAGTCTCTGAATCTCTGGTCATTTTTCCTTATTTTTTTTCCCTCTATTCAACAGACTGGATAATTTTAACTGACCTTTCTTCAAGTTTGCTTATTTTTCTTCTATCAGCTCTTATATTATTCTCCTTTAATGAATGTATCATCTTTTTCATCTCTAGTATTTTTATTTGGCTTCATTTTATAATTTTAATCCTTTATTCATATTTTCTATTTGGTGTGGCATCATTATACTTCCCTTTAATTTTTTTAAGTGTAATTTTATTTTATTATTTTAACATATGTATGATATCTAATTTTAAATTTTTGTCTTATAAGTACAACATCTGGGCTCTCAGAAACAGTTTCTATTGTCTATTTATTATGTATTAGATAATTTTCTGTTTCTTCTTGTGTCTTGTAATTGTTTTGTTGAAGCTTGAACACTTTAAATAATATAGCACAGTAACTCTAGGAAAAGATCTCTTCTTCCTCCCCCCCCTGACTTTGATATTGTTGTTGCTGTTTATGTGTTCAATTACTTTCCTGGAAAAATTGTATAATATCTGTATTCTAAGGGTTGTTGTTGTTGTTGTTGTTGTTTTTCGTGCAGCCACTAAAGTTTCATCTCTGCTTAATAATCTTAGTGGTCAGACAATGATGGGACAGAGATTTCCTTAAAGGTCTTAAACCAATAAATCTCTCACTCTTTGCTGAAGGACGTAATGTGAGGGTTGGAGTAGGCTTTCAATGCTTTAGTAGTTTAGAGTTGTGCCTTAGTCTTTACTTCTTGCATGCACAGAGTCTCATGGTCAGCTATGGATAGAGAGTAGAGCTTTTTCAAGTCTTTTTGTGGTATATGCACCACTCTGCACATGCAGTTAGCCTTCTAGATCCCTAGAAATGTGTTAGATCTTTTAAAAACGCCTTTGGAGATCTAATTATCCTTATTTTTCCTTTAATTTTTTGTGCCATTTAATTACTCCAACTGGCAATAATACCCTCAATAGCTATGATATTAAGCCACTGCCTCTGACCTTTTTTGGTAAATGCCCTGTAGATACTGCCTTCCTTGTCCAGTGAGCTCTGAATCAGTTGAAATAATGACAAAACATGAGAATGGGATTTTTCCAGGAAGTTCCAAGATAGGTCAGATAATGACAATTCTCTGGGGATAGATTTTTAGGGGAATTCCAAACCCATTCTACTCATTCCTGTGTCTTCTAGACTACTTTTTCACAGTTACTATCATTCCAAAGTGGTGATGGAAGAAATGGGATGGGAGTAGGGCAACTTAAAATGCCACAAAGTTTAATATTCTCACTCAACTAATTCAACTATTTGAATAAACTCTCTTGAATAACCAATCCTTTGGTTAATTTCAGGAGCCCTTAAAACGATGACTTGACAATTATTTACCCGTGTTCTCAATGTTTTTATGGAAGAGTGGATTTTTGAAGGTCTTTACTTTGCCAATATTGCTTTCTAATAAGCTGAATAATTTCTTTAAATCATAAATATTTACATGTACTACAATACTGATTTTTAAGTACATTGTAAATTACTTAAAAATAGAAATATAAAACAAATGTAATGAAAAGTAAATATAAATAAAAGTTCTAATGAGATATGAGCTGTTTTTTGGAGACTTTTGTAAAATTTTACTGCTGATGTGATTGAGGGTGCAAAATGATTTATCAGGGCTTATAAGTTCTATTGATCATGTTATCAGTATATTTTAAAAGGTTTTAATTTAAGTTTTAGAAGAAGTATATGTTTAAACATTCAAACATCAGAGGGTTATTCAGGAATGCTCTTTTTTTAAAGCAAGGGCCTTAATAATACCCCATAGATTATTTGGCGCTAACAGAGTAGATCAGGAATCAGCAAACTACAGTGTGTTGGCCAAATCTAGCCTGCCAAGGGCCACGTCTAGCCAAACCCATTTGTTTAAGCTGCTTTAATACTACAAAGACAAAGTTGAGTAGTTGTATAGAGACTGTATACCCCAGAAAGCCTAAAATGTTTAATATCCCTTCACATAAAAAGTTGTCTGGTTTTGAAGTCATTTTCACTGGACATTAGCAGTTCTTGGGATGTATTCAAATTACTAACCATATTTTGAATAAGTATAGATTTCTAGGTTCTATCTTAAGTATCCCAACGTCAATGAGTTACTTGTTCTCTGATTTTCAGTTGAGTTTGGTAGATGGGGAACACTGCTGGGAGACTATTAGATGGAGGAAGAAAAGTGAGGTCAAGGTGTTTATTTTCCTTGTTTCTTCCTTCCTGGCTTCTCTCATTTAAATGGCTTTCTTGATCTATCCTTGTACATCAGTGGCTTCATAATCAACTCCTCCATACCTTCAGGTTGTAGAGGGAATATTTGAGCACTTACCTTTGGGGGGGGCGAATTTAATAATCCTTTATAGTCTCCTTAATCTGTATCCACTCTTTGGTAAGTGGATTTGCCTTCCCTTTCAAGCTGGAAATCTCATACTGCAAATTTTTCTACTTTTCTTATTAAAATTTTTTAAATTTTAATTTTATTTTTTAAAAAAGATTTTATTTATTTATTCATGAGAGAAAGAGAGAGAGAGAGAGAGGCAGAAACATAGGCAGAGGGAGAAGCAGGCTCCATGCAGGGACCTGATGTAGGACTCCATCCTGGGACTCCAGGATCATGTACTGAGCCGAAGGCAGAGGCTTAACTGCTAAGCCACACAGGCATCCCAACTCTTCTTTTTTGTGATAAAAACTTCAGCCCATCTTTTCTCCATATTGAACTCCTGTCTTCAAAAATATTCTCTCTCCCTGTTGGTTTCATGTTATTTTAAATTTAAAAATCCTACCTTCTATTTCTTTAATCAAGTTGTTAATAAAATTATAAACTATTTAGGGCTAAGAATAGTATCTGTGGACAGTTATTAGAATGCCCCTTCCTGATTGAATCCATTTATAACATTTTTTGGTGATATTCAACCAGTTACTAATCTATTTTAAACATCTTTAGTCCTAATGCCTTCATTTTGTCCATTCTTTGACGTCCATGCCCTCTGATTCCTCCAAAGTCTCATATTCATAGGAAGTACATGATTTCAATGATTATACATATCTGTTCTCTCTCCAGTCTCAAATCTTCAGTTTCTTACAGGAGACAGAAATTCAGATATGTGTAACAAATGGCAGTTTAATGAAGTATTTTAGTTTATTCAAACTTGGCTTTCCTTTAAGAAATCCTATAGGAAGCCTTTGCTCTATGTCTGTTGATGTTCTTGTGACACTTGGCTCCTTACACTTGATCACACCTCTTCACATTGAGGTTCATCAGTGTTTTAACAACAGACATTTCTTGAATTTCTCCATTTGGCCAGACTACATCACACTGAGTACCCTAAGCTAGAAAATTAAGATCAGTGTGAGGTACCTGATGAAACAGGTCCATTTGACATGACATCATGCTATATAGTATTTAAATTATATAACACATGAATATCTCCTGTTTGGGAAATTCTCTAATCTTTATTGGTGATGAGCATAAACAAAGGTTTTTCAAAATTTCTCCATATATAATTTGCTCATAATTTCTTTTATGGAATTGCTTATCAGAAATCTGTTATTAAATCTTCTCCAGAAAGCACAGCACAAGTGATCAGAAACAAATTGCTGTTGTATTATGTGTATATGAAGGTATTGTTCTTTGTTTAATTATTTTTGGTTTCTGAATACAATATTTTCATGAATCAAATCAGCTTTAAGACTAATATCTCTTGGGCCACCTGGTTGGCTCAGTCTATTAAGCTTCTGCCTTCAACTCAAGTTATGATCCCAGAGTCCTATGATCAAGCCCCATGTCAGGCTCTCTGCTCAGTGGGGAGACTGCCTCTCCCTCTCTGTCTGCGTTCTGCTCTCCTTGCTTGTGCTGCTCTCTCTCTCTGTCAAATAAATAAATAAAATCTTAAAAAAGAAGGACTAATATCTCTTTATCAGAAAGAACCTGACAGCAGGAAGCAGAGAAAAAATACATAGATTCTATGGAAGAAAGGACCAAGAAACATATACAGGCTCATTTCACTGCTGTATTTTCTTAAAGAATTGAGGCATGTTGGTAAGCTGGTAACAAGAGAGTGTTAGAGGACCACAACTGAAGAGAAGAGCATCATTAGTTCCAGCTAGTGATTCCTCTACCCTTACTTACTGTTGGTGCCAAAATGTAATTGTATAAAAAATGATGACATAGTGGATTATGAAATACTTTGTAAATCTTTTCCCTTAGATAATAGATTAATAATAATAATAATAATAATAATAAACATTTAATAAATGCTTACTGTAGATGACCAAAAGCTTGGAAATATAGACAAATATGCACAATAAATAGTTAATGATATAATGTATGATTTGTTCAGTAGGCTTTCTGGTATATTCAGTGTATTGCGCTTCATCATACTGTTCATCATCCTCAGATAAGCTTTGTAGAACTCACATCTTGTACGGTTAAAAGGCACATAGTTTGGAATCTTTTGAACAGTTCTGCAAGGCACCTCTAATCCCTTGGATACTTGGCAAGTTGGCCAGTTTGTACCAGCAACACCACTGGCTATAACTGTTTCCTTCATATTATTGGAAATGAGTGCTAGTCCACAAAAGAGTTTGCCAACAGACTGACTGTACCTTGAATATTTTTAAAAAGATTTTATTTATTTATTTATTTATTTATTTATTTATTTATTTATTCATTCATTCATTCATTCATTCATTCATTCATTCATTCATTCATGAGAGACACAGAAAGAGAGGGAGAGACATAGGCAGAGGGAGAAGCAGGCTCCCTGTGGGGAGCCTGATGCAGGACTCCATCCCAGGACCCTGGGATCACGACCTGAACCAAAGGCAGACACTCAACTACTAAGCCACCCAGGTGCCTCTACACCTTGAATTTTTAAACCAGTTTTCTAACTGTGCTCTGAGGAATGGCAACTCTTTTAGGGTGGTACATATGAAAATATTTTTTTGTTCATTGTTAGGATCAGCCCTTCATCTACTGAGCAGTATCAGCTCAACACATTCATCTTTCATCAATCTTTTAAAAAATATATAAAATTTTGGTATTTATGTTTCCAGCTTATATGGATACCCTGCTTATATTGAGGAATCTCCTTTTTTCATGTAATCCTCCTAGTAAATCTACGAGTTGGCTTCTATTATTACTTACATTTTATAGAGGAAGGAGAAGAGGTAGAGGGAGATTAAGTAACTTGTCCAAAATCACAGAACTGGTAAATGAAAAATTATGGGTTTTAGGTTTAGGGAGGGAGAACAAATTAAGGGAGAAAAATTGATGAAGAAATACTATGTTAGCTAGTAGAACACAAATATTTTGCTGTATGTTTATATAATTGATTAACTGTTAATATAACCTGCTCTCTGGTTTGCATATTGGATATCAGATTTTTAAGAAACACCAAAATGGTTTCCAGAGAGCTTTTCTGATAACCGTACTTCACCATGAAAGTGCTAGGTGGCCTTTGATAAATTTTTAGCATCTCTGTGCCTTCAAAAATGGAGAGGATTTTAGCTATCTACCTACCAGGTGAGTTGCTATTTGAAAATTCGAATACAAATTGTTTTTTGACTTCCTTGGAAGAAAGTCATTCTATAAAAACAAATTTGGGCTATTATAATGACAAGTGTGTGAGTGTACATTAATTTCCCCCTTATGTTGTTATTGCCAGCAGATGGAGGTCGAAATTGAATTGCTGCTGACTGTTGTCCCTTGTTATGGCCTGTGGAGATATGACAATTGAGGAAGAACTTAGAGGAATGCCAAGTAGCAGAGCATGAAGCAGTGGGTGTGACCCACTGCCTTGGACATTTTATGGCTGATAGCATTTGGCAAGAAAAAACTGCAGCCTCTATAGTAGTCTTGCAAATAGATCTCAACATTAACTATGCCCTCACCCTCACCCGTATTTGATTTACCCTATAATGTACTCATTTGCTAAAATCCACTCTTCTAATTGTCAGCTAACTCACTAGTCCTCTCAGAAAAATACCTAAATAACTAAATAAATCATGCTTTAAGATGTTTCTTTGTTTCATTGCAAATTTGGGCACAGAAAGTCGAGGCAATGCATCTGAAACTTCTTGTCCATTCTACTTTGATTTCTTCTGGGCTTGTTCTTTATTGTTTGTTTGTTTGTTTGTCCAGAGATTATTACCTAGAGAATCCTTGGATGACCTTCCAGGGGTGCCTGACCCAGGGGAATTAGAAGCACAGTATCTGTGCATGCTATCACGTCCCTTTTTTGTTTTTTTCTATTAGGAGAGTCTGTGGCTTTCACAAGATTCTCAAAGGGGCTTAGGACTTCAAAAAGCTTGTGAATCCCTGCTTTGGATCTTTGGTTTATGGGGCAGTGAAACTTTGTATGTTTGCTTTAACGATTGAGACACAGCATTTTATGTGAATGAGAACAAGGGAGTGGTGGAGAAAAACAGCTTGGAGGGCATTATTACCTTTCCCAATCTTCATTTCTTGTCATGAATTATTAATCATGAGGTAACACTTCATCTGATGCTTTGAAAACTCTCCCCCTGGTAAGAACAGCCTAATTGAATTGGAGGAAGTGGAGCAGGAAAAACTAAACGTGGACGTTGATGGTTTCACCAAAAGCAATTATACACCCTACAGCCTTCTCCACCTGTTTGAAAACCCAAGGCCCACTAATTCTCATGCCACAAGGGAATGGATGGGAAAGTAGAGGAAAAATTAAAATTGTGGAGCTTCAAACATATCTTCCTTGAGACTACTTCATTTTGGCTAAGGGGTGTATGGGGGGATAAGGGAAGATAAGTGGTGTGGGCAGGGGTCTGATGTATGGGAGATGAGAGCACAAACCAGTTCAGCCTCTCTGGAGGGCATTTGGGCAAGGGAACGAAAACTTTAACACAGGCATGCTTCTACCCAGTAATTCCAGTTTCAGCAATGCATGTATCTAAAATTTTAAAATAATTCATATACATAATAGAATATGGAGGAGTCATTAGAAATCATGATGAAATACATTTTTATATGAAACTATGTTTTTGATATTTTGTGGAAAAAAGTCAATAAGCCAATATGTATGTGTACATAGTATAATGTAATACACATTGATGAGAAATGTAATACTATGATACTGAGGAATATGTGCCTTAAGGCATATTTTTATATAATATAAACATGGAAAAAGTCTGGTAGGATATGTACTAAATGATAAAAATGGTCCCCATTGGGTGCTGTGATTGCAGTTAATTTATTTTTGCTTATCTTCATTTTCATTTCATTTTCTGAATGGTTTTGTTTTTTTGTTTTGTTTTTGTTTGTTTTTTTTGTTTGTTTGCCATTAAATGTAAGATACAAATTTAGACAATATCTTCTTTTGAAAATACAGACTCCGGGTTGAAAATAGGTGATTGTATTAGCAAAGGACCAACTCTTGCCAACTTTCAAAGATTGGGTCCCAGCCCTCAGAAACTGAAGCAGATAGTGATGAAGAATGCCCTTCCTCTTTCTGAACCAGGAGAGGCCAGCCTGGGCTTTTTCTGTGGATCTGAACCACTCCTTTCTGTCCACAGCCAGGTCACACCAAGAGAGTCTCAGCTATGTTAAATAGCATGTGGAACGGCTTTTAAAGACATTTGGATTAAAAAAAAAAAAAAAAAGTCATCTCTGTCCCTACCAGAACTTCCAACTTCATGCTGCTTACGTGCTGACTTCCCTTAGGTGCCTGTGCTTACTCTGATCATAGCATCTTCCAAACAAGGCTGGAATTATCTGTCTGTCTGCCTTACAGGATGCACACACTCTGTGTCTTGGTTTCCGCTGTACCCTCAGTGCCTAGCACAACACTCCATCAGTAAGTGCTGAGTGAATACATGATAAAAGGAATAGATGAATGAAGGGCAGCAAGGAACTACCAACTTCACTATGTTGGATTCCCCAAAAGCAAATGCAATGAAAGCCAAGTCTGGGGAATGAATATTTTCCAAAGATAACAGAATAGAATAGGCGTTTCCAAGGGATAAGAAACCAAGATGCAAAATACCACTTGTGGGGATGTGGAAGGGCTAACAAGGAGGGAAGGGGTGCTGCAAAAACCAAGCTGAAATGAAAAGGCAAAGATGGGTTGTTGCAGTTATATTCCATGATTGTAAATAACATTACTGGAGGCATGGGGGAACAAAGGTTGTTTAGTTTGCAGAGAAGTGGATTCTTGAATGGGTGAAAATTAAATCTGCGGGATGATTTGACGTGGAGACAGCACACAGGACGATTTTAGCCCCATAAACAAGAATGGCCGTGTGCAATGATTTCTATTCAACCCCCCTGGCTTCCTGGCCTAAGCTGATTATTATTAAGCATTTATGTGGCATTTCATATGTACAAGTGCTTTACAATCATTTATTATTTATTCCTCACAACGTGAGAAAGCCACAAATCAAGGGCAGGGATAAAGTTAATACAATTTTATTAAACAAGAGGGGTGTGCCTAGCAGCAGGCTCAGCTACAACCAGGGAGTGTGACCTCACAGGAGAGAAGAAACATGACAATTACTTTTTCTCTTTTTGTGTTGCAATTTACACTTTTAATCAGTATTAAGTCAGGTGACCCTGCACACCTAGGAGAACTCCTGGGAGCCTGGAAACCTGGTGTGCCAACTCAGGGGAAAGCCTGCCTCTGAATCTGTTGTTTCTATCACCAGTCCCCCCCCCCCCCCCCCCGGCTCCATTTTATTTCTTAGAGTTCGTGTTTTCCTTTTCTCTTTCTTCCATCATGCCTCTCCTTTTGTTTGTTCCCATTTTGTTCTCTCTCATCTCTGTCTTCTTCTCCCCTTCCTCTCCTCTCCCTCTCTGACTCTCCTTTCTCTTGGCTGCTTCCTTCCCTGCTTGCTGTCTCTCCTTCTCTCTCCTCCCACAGACACAGGGAGACACGCACGGACACTCCACACAGAGAAAGCAGCAGAATCTAATTGTAGGAGGTGCAGAAGGTCATTTCCTCTCGAAGACAGCACTCCTTCACTGCCTTCTTCTGAGACCTGACACATGGAAAATTTTAACTCGATTTGTACAGGGAGAATAATGCCAGTGTTAATCCAAGTTGCTTGGAAGGTCATTTAAAAACCATTCCAGGTTGTTTTACTCCCACTGCTAGTGTTCTTCAGGCACTTCTCATAAATGCTAATGAATAATTCACCTTGGTAGTATAGACAAACACAGGCTGGTGGTGTTATTTGGAAATCATTCAAATTGACTAATTAGTCATTTCCTTTAGATTTTATTTAACAAAGGAAAAAAGGATTTTGGGATATTTGGTAAACCATACGTTACTAAAATCTTAATAACTCATATTAATTTGAGGAAGGGCTGATCACATTCAGGGAAAGAGCCTGAATGGTTGCAACTTTTAAAAATTATATATAAATTTATTACATTCTAGGCGGAATCTTATTAGACAGTGAACGAAAATATCTTAGCTAGAGGTCTCACTGGTCTAATTTTGAGGAATAGATAAGAATCATTTGTTATTAATGCATGTATTGAAACAAAGAGTAAGAGATGAATACTCTCCCTAAAATCCCTTTAAATACTATTATTCATTCATGACCACCTACTATGTGTAGGATACAGTGTTCTACATGCAAGTGATATAAGAGGCAACTGACACAAAAGGTCCTTGCTTTCATGGAATTTAGATTCTAGTGGCCGTATTTTATATAGATAAAGATAATTGTTAGATGATTAGATAGACAGATAGGTAAAAATGGATGGATGTCACATAATGACAAGTGCTATGCAGAAAATAGAAAGTGATTGAGTATGTTTTGGTGTATGTTGGATGCTATTTTTGGAGGGGTGAGGAAAAGCCTTTAGGGAAGGTGACAATACAGCAGAGACCAAATATTGAGAAGGAATCATTGTGTTAAGATCTGAGCATTTCAAGGAGGTAGATAAGCAAGGTCTAAGGGCCCTGAGGTGGGAGCAAGCTCAGTGTGTTGAAATCTCATGTGTCTGTAGCCTAGTGAAAAACGAAGAGTAGTAGGAGTAAAGCATTAAGTCTGACCAGGGACTTAGTGCTTTACTCCATTGTTTCTTTCTTTTGCTTATTGGACTTTTCCTAGTTAATAAAGGGAAGTTTCATCCCAGTGACTAAATCATTGCAATTCTCCATTACTGGTAAGAACAGGATGAGTTTGTTCAGTTGTGACCAATGCATCTCCCCTTTGCACACATTTACTTTTAAACCTGTAACCATTCCCTACGCAGGCCAGTAGCTGTAAGTCTTCAGTGTACCAATAAGGAGAAACCTCAGAGAACAAAGATGGGCCTTTCTTGTTTGTTTTTGTTTTTTTTTTCCCCAATTCAGTGAAAGGCATAACATAAATAAGATAATATGTAATAAAGCACATTCTTGGATCTTATCCTCCAGATCATATCAGGATCCTCTTAGTTAAATGGAAGATTTCTGCATTCTACTTGCCCCCTTTCCAACCTAGACCAAATCCAGAAAAGAGGAGATAGATGCCTGACCTGACCAGCTACCATCTTTGGAGCTGGAGGCACTCTGTCAAAACATATCCTCCAGATATGCTACCAGGAAGTGAAGGTCTTCCCAGCTTAAATTGGATCCCTAATCTGCTAGTCCAATGGTCACCAGCCAGTGGCCTGAGTTATAACACATAGACTTAGTGAGAGATGTGGCTCAAAAGACATTTTGGAGTCAGATAGGGATGGATCTTGAAAATAATGTTAGATGATGTTGTCAACCTAAAGAGGTAAAATAAGGCAAGTTCAAAATTGTCAAAAATATAAGCTTATTCAGAAATAGAGGAATTGCAGTTCATGGCATGCAAACTGTAGCAAGCTACAGACGAGTCTGTTAAGGGTTTGGGGCACGGTACATTTATGGGCAGGGAGTATAAAGAGGGGAGAGTTTACTTAGAGTCTGTTAAAAAAAAAAAATTGCGACCGGCTTTGAAAATTCCCCAAGCAGACAGAACCAGTCCAGTCATACAAAGCTCAATTCAGCTTATTTTGTGAGACCAGCCCAAACTACATCATTTCTTATTCATGTCTCTAACAGCCATAAGCAGAAATTTCCTGGGTTGATATGAACTCCTTGACCATCTTCCTATTATTTAAGAAAATTCTAATACTATCAGTTTTCTATAAATCCAACATTTATGAGAAATCAGTCTCTCAGTTCTTAAATTTTGTTTTCCTGAGAGCACACATGTGCGATGATGTTACATTTTATATCCTCTGGTTCCATTTTAGACTGAAATTCTTTCACATTTCCTCCTTTTGGTCAGGATCCTTTGCAGAAAGCATGGCTGATCAATTATGGTATTCAGATATTGTTCATTAATTTTTGTCAAAGGTATAGTTTTTTATAGGTGGATTGTGTTGTATATTCTATGAAGCTGAGGAGGACCATCAGGTGTCTTTTTCCATGAAGCAGAGGAAGGCCATCCTTGGGAGTCTTGTACCAGAAGGGAAGGAAATAATATGGAATTTCAGTGACCTCATTTGGGCCACAAATGAAAGTGAAAACTCTGTTATGTCTCTATAAGGTGGACCATTTAGTTTTCATGGTCAGTTGGGTTTCAGGAAAAATCTAGGAAAGGAAAATAATTTTATTTGTACATACATTTGGAAAGAAGGCATTTGTGTACTAATACAAAACAGTAGAAATTTAATTAAAATGATTAAAATGAGGACCAAAAGCCCAGTGATAGCTATTGATTGAAATACACCTCTCAACCAGTTTCCCCAATTGCCTATGTTAAGTTGATAGAAAATGTCCCAAGTTCTGGGATCTTGGCCAACTTCTGTTAGCAGCTTGTTATTGTCCTTCATTATTTTTAGTTCTTATGTTATTTTCCCTGACTTATTGACATAAAGACAACATTCCTTTCCAAGTAAGCTATAGGTTTCCCCCTGCAGAGCAGGGAGGAGTTTCAGGGCTCTGTGGTTTTGTAGGATTATTTTTGCAAGGCTATCTATTTGGATTTGTTGATATCCAAAAGCTCTGACAGAAGTATTGAAAGTGGTAGACATGACTATAGAAAGATTGTGAATTGCTTTTTCAAGGTCTGCTACTCCAAACCAAGGGAAAAAAATCTCTGGTGAAAGCATGCCCCAAACCCTTTCTATCTACTATAGGGTTATATGGAGGTTATATGTAGCCACTCGAAATTTATAGCATTCCCAATTCTAACATGTCCTTTTAAGTTGATAGGATAAAGACCCCAGATTAGGTATTTAAGCAGTAGAAGGAAGAGTTTTTCTAATTTGGTGTCAGGGGTAAGGACAATGATGCCACAATATTCCTTCTAATTAAGGGGAAATATAGAATATATGTATTTTCTACTTGAAATGCTTAGTGTCTTCTAGGGGTAAACACAATTTGCTCAGATTATTTTCTCTGGAATGAAAGAGGGGATGTCATAATTGGAAATATAATCTTTTATACAGAACACATGATAATCTGTTGCACTAGCATTGTGGAGATGGTTGTGTGAGCACCTAAAATTTCTGAGTAGAAATACTTGTAAATCTCACTTATACAAGTGAGCCGATCTAGTGTCAGTAAGATTTTGGTGGAAGTATGGAAAATCTCTGGAGAAAAAGCAAGTGAAGCTTTTCCATCATTCACAATATTTTTGGTCAATTCCTAATGAAGTACCATTGAGTGGGAGCACATAAGCTTTTCATTTCCTGGTGTTATGGTCTTCATTGCTCCACTGTAGAGATACATTAGTGGGTAAAATGATATAGTCTGAATTTCAATGGGAAGTGAATTCATGTTCATCTGGGTCATATAAAATTAATATAGTTACAAATATTGAGTGGGAGATATGCTACAGTTTTGACATTCCCATCATTGATTTTGAGACATAAAGAAAAATTTGGGATAAGGTTCCACACCTGAGTGAGAGATATCCATTTATGAGTAAGAGATACCCAATGGAAAGCCATAATTTTGGTACCAGTCTTCCAGAAGGAAGGACACGTCCAAAGTTACCAGAGGAAAATCCTACATCTTTATTAGATAGGTTTTGTCATCCTTCTAAGGATAGTGGCTAGGCCACCAATTCAGGTTCATTGTGAGTAATATTTGCTCTAGCACAAATCTGGCAATCAGTATCTTTAGCAGAATCAGAGGTTTTGTGAGGTGGGGGTAAAAGGATGTGTTAACACTAAAGTAGAGAACAGTAGCAAAACTAGAAAAAGAACAACTGAAGGTCTAAGTGACCTAATTTAGCTAAACAGTAATTAAGAAACAAAAACCAACAACAACACAGGAAAGTTATATAGATCTGGTCTAGGTATTTTGGGTAAACTGTCTACATCAGATGCCATCTGCTTCAGTTCCTAGAAATTTTCAATTTCAGGTCACCAGTTGGTATAAAGGTTCATTCAGATTTGGGGACATTTTTTAGATGTGACACATGAATCTAGAAGTTTATTCCTTGAAGTTTGGCTGTACAGGGGTTAGGTAACAACACCCAGTGAAGGACTTTCCAGTGATGTTGAAAAGAGTAATTTTGGAGACGTCTTTTCCAATAGAAGAACTCTCCAGGCTATAAGGTTTGATGTTTGATGCCTCTGTCTCCAGAGATGTTCTGTATAAAGATTGTTGTACCAGATGGTAATTATTTTCTGTAGATTTCTGTAGATTTGCCTTTGCAAAATTGAAGTATATCTCCCTTTATTAGTTGTGGGTCAAAAGAAATGGGGGCTAAGCATATCAGCCATTGTGTAATTATTTCCAAAGGTGAAAGTTCATGGATTCCAAAGGGAATAGATCTAAGATTTAGAAGAACCAGTGGTAATTCTTTTGGCCAGGGTTTTTGTAGGATTTTAACTATTTTAGCTGAGTCTTAATATTCCATTTGTAGGTTAGGCCAGTCCTGAGGATAACAAGCACAATGCGAGTGCCACAAAACAGGTCAGACAGCATAGATTTGTCTAAATATTTGGCCAGGAAACTGAGTTCCCTGTTCACTATGAAGTTTAAGGGGGAATAATCTTTCCTAATAGGATTTTAGCTACAGAAGAGGCAGTTCCCTGTCTACACAGGAAAGCTTCAGTCCAATGTGAAAACATGCAGACCATTACTTAGAACATATTTATATCCATGAAATGGAGACAATTGTATGAAATCCATTTGCCAAACCTCAAGTGGTCCCCTGGGTAAACTAAAATGCCCAGCAGCAGTATGGATAGTCTTTCCGGGGTTAAATTTAGGATGGTGAAACTAGTAAGATAACTGCTTTTTTTGGCCTTGCATATGTTTCCTACCAATGTTGATTCATGAACATTATCATTTTATCAGTTGACCAGTGATTTAACTTATGAATGGTAGTTAAGAGTGGAAATTTTAGATTTTTTTTGGCAGGACTAGTTTGTTATTGGGTCAGAACCAAAGTTTCATTTCTTCATGATACCAATAGCATTTAAACCTTCAATTTTCTTTTTCTTTTTCAGAGGCCAATTCTTGTATTTGCCTGGATAATTCTCTTAGGTCATCACCAGCGGAAGTAGTTTTCTGAACCATGACAGATTTGGTTTATGGATTCCATAGGAGCCGCATTTTTTGTGGAGATATCAGTGAGTAGTTTCCTTTGGCTTCCAGATAGTCAGACTTAGAATGTCCAAAGACTTTAATAAGCTTTAAGAGCTGTTGATGGGAGTGTAGCATCTAATAAACCTTGGGCATAAGAACCATTTTAAATTTTGTTTCCACAGCAAGTAGGGAAGCCTTTTTGCTTCCATAACATCTCAAAATCATGGGTTATTTCAAAGGCATATTAACTATTAGCTTAGATATTTGTGGCCTTATCTTTAGCAAGAATATATGTTTGAGTAAGAGTATATAAGTTGGCTTGTTGGGCTGAAGTGCCCAAAAGTCATCATGAGGGGTTAATAGGTAATTAGTCAAAGTCAAACAGTTATGGGGATTCATTCATGAAAGAAGAGGAAGAATAAGGCTGAGATTATTAGAATAAATAAGACTGTTCTGAGGGGCAGTTCACAGGGAATTTCATAAGAAGTAAAATGGCTTCCTAAAAGATGTTGGGTGTGGTTTGAGTTCAAGAGAGCTATGAGAGCATGAGGTACAAAGATGGTCAAGGATGATCTTAAAACTATTTCTTCAGTGGACTTTACCAGAAGGGCAGTAATAGAAATATGTTAAGGCATGGAGGATATCCTCAGTCAATAGGATCTAATTTTTGGCTGTCATAACCTAGAGGTTGGTTGTAGCTCCCATGTTTCTGGATAAGTACTTTGAGGGAATTTCCCTTTTTCATATACAAAAAGGAAAAGAAGTAGCTGATAGGTTGGATGTTCAAGGATATGTGAATTTATTAAGCTTCCCTTCACGGTTTTAAATGTCAAGTTATCTTGGTTTTCCCAGATAATAGGATTAGGTTTAGTGGTTTTTAATAAGGCATATAGGGGTTGTGCCAGTAAGGAGAAGTTTGGAATCCAATTGTGACAATAACTCAGCTAGCCCAAGAAAAGCCTGTAATTGACATTTGGCTTTAGATTTAGGAAAGCTCAAGATGCCATGAAGCTTGTAGGGATCTACGTATACCTCTTGTTCTGAGATTAAATGTACTAAATATCCAGCTTCAGTTTGAACAAACTGCAACTTTTCTTTTGAGATCTCATATCCCTTAGGGCTAAGAGTTTTAACAGGCAAATACTGTCTTCTTGTGAGGAGGCTTGGGAAAATAAGCAGAGAAGAAAATCGCCTACATATTGTAGTAAGATGGAGCCTCCAGAAATTTGTACAACATCTAGGTCAGGTTTTAAAAGTTGTGAGAACTTTCAGTAAAACCTCTGGGCATTACTGTCAATGTATATTGTTGCCCTTCCCAGATAAAAGCAAAAAGATTTATTAACATTAACAAGTTCAGCCTTATCAACTGAATGCACTGCATAAATTGATCACAATGAAAAATTTGCTTTCGGTAGGGATAGATGATCATGTTGTATGGGAATTAGAAACAACAGGATAGCGAGGAATAATAATTTTTTTTTTATTGCTTGAAGATCTTGGACAGTATCTGCAACCTTTAGGTTTTTCTTACAGGTAAAATAGGGGTATTACAAGGACTGGTGCAAGAAATTACTCTATACTGTATAGTCTTCTATGATAGGTCTAATGCTCTGTA
This sequence comes from Vulpes lagopus, assembly GCF_018345385.1. NCBI lineage: Eukaryota > Metazoa > Chordata > Mammalia > Carnivora > Canidae > Vulpes > Vulpes lagopus. Next base: position 149,234,121 of record NC_054826.1, read on the forward strand.
AATCCTCTTTGTTTATAGGGTATTTAATTACAAGGAGATGTTTTGAGGGATATATTTGGATCTTAATGGGAGGTGGAGAGCACGATGAGTTCTGCCTGTGTCAGTGGAAGATTTTGCCCACAAAGTAGGGAACATTAAATCTAATAATGAGAATGAACCTGAAGTTTGATCTTCCCTGGTTTGTAAAGTATACGTGAAAGAAAAAGAGTTTGGATTATCTTGGTGATTACATACAAGGGATTTAAATTCAGGGTATTCAAACTTAAGGGTAATTCTCAATTTTTTTAAGGGTTATTGTCTTCTGAGAAAAAAAAAATGGTAGCATATTTTTTAAGGAAATCTCATCCTAGTGAGTGATAGGAGCTGACTCACTGAGGAGAAATGGATGTTTATTTTGCCACAGTTCCAAGCAAAAGTATAAAGGTTTAGCAATAGGAATTCACTGTGGTTTATTTGAGACTCCTAATATTTGAATAAATGCATCAATTTGAGGAAGGGACTGTTTAACTGTAGTGGAATTGACCACTAATAGAGTAGCTCCTGTGTCCATATTTTAAGGGATTGGTCCCCAATGTAGAGAGTAGTTTCCCTCAGCCTATTTAATGGTAGAATGGGAAATAGACCTTGTGTTTTCTCAAAGTTCCATCATTGGGATGAGTCTGATCCTTAGCTCTTGGAAAGCTGTAATTGTCTAGACCCTTTTTATTTGTAGCAGTCCTTTCTCCAAAGGCCAGGCTTTTTACAATTATGACAGAGTCCAATGGGGAGAATTTGCTTAAGAGATCCATCTGTTGAAATTGAAGACTTAAAATTTTAGTTGCCTTTCTTTTGGATTCATCTTCTAGAATGCAGACTGACTGACTGATTACATTGACAAGATCAGGAGTAGACGGTGTTCTCCATTCTATGCAGATTCTCTAGACTAACAGATCTCTGTTTAAACCATTTATAAACAAAGAATTAGAGCCCACCCTGGTGGATTCAACATTTATAGGGAGTCCAGAATTCTCTCTAAAAACAGCATGGAGTCTGCTATAGTAATCATGAACAGATCTGGTTTACTTCTGAATGCATGTTTGAACTTTGTTCCAGTCTACTGATGTAGGGAATGCCCTTGGGATGGCAAGATGCGGCCTTTTGACTATGGCACAAGCATGGCCATAAAAGAAGAAAACTCTGGTGGTTGAGTTACTTGGAATTCCAAAGATTTTTTTTCAAGGCTTTCCCAATTACCAGTTTTCTTTTCTTTTCTTTTCTTTTTTTAACTATTTGTTTTTTTATTTTTATTTTTTTAAAGATTTATTTTTATTTATTTATGATAGACATAGAGAGAGAGAGAGAGAGAGAGAGAGAGAGAGAGAGGCAGAGACACAGGAGGAGGGAGAAGCAGGCTCCATGCTGGGAGCCCGACGCAAGACTCGATCCCGGGACTCCAGGATCGCACCCTGGGCCAAAGGCAGGCGCGAAACCGCTGAGCCACCCAGGGATTCCCCCAATTACCAGTTTTCATCCAATGCTGGGTTTGACCTTCTCCAACAAGCATGTAAATAATTGATAAAGATCAGAGAAGCTAGGTGGATAAATTTGAATTAAAGTGTTGAATTCTTAAAAAAAAAATCTATGAGAATCCTCATATTCACTTTGGGAAAATCTTTTACTATAGCACTAAGTTCAGCTGTGGTCCATAGGATGTAGGAAATTAAAGATTTATCAGGTTCTTCTGAAGGCTTTATTTTATTTTATGTTACTTTTTAAAAAGATGTATTTATTTTAGAGAGAAAGCATGTATGTGGGGATGGGAGGCAAAGGGAGAGGGAAAGAGTCCCAAGCAGACTGCACTGAGCCAGGAGCCCAACATGGGGTTCAATTTCATAACCCTGAGATCAGGACATGAGCTGAAATCAAGAGTAAGATGCTGAACCAACTGCATCAGTTGGTTGCATCAGTTGGCATCAGTACCCAGATGCCTTTAGAAGGAATCCTAATTTTAAAAGGGAGAGTTTTATCAGTCTCGGTAAGATTTCAGCATTACAGAGGAAAGGCAGTTCAGATAAATGAAAGGGTTAGAAGAGGACAGGGTTGGATCTAGAAGAGGTGGAGCAATGGGGTTAGGGGAGGCCTTGGCTGGTGCTGAATTTTGTGTAAATCACACATTTATGGGAAATCAGTCTCAATCCTTAAGTTTTGTTTCCTGAGGGCACATGTGTGATTTTCCATTTTATATCCTCTGGTTCCATTTAGATTGAAATTCTTTTATGATATATTGAGCCTTTGATTTTAGAGAAGTTACCAAAATATCAGAGACTAAGTCAATGATAGGGATTGAAACATTATTGAAAATAATGTAGAAGAGCTATATTGAAACACAGATTTTCTACATTATTTTCCCTTTTTTTTGCTTTAACCTCTACCCCCTTCTCTTTCTATTTCTTCTTTTCTATTACATTCTAAATGTAGGCTTTAGTGAACCATGTGGTGTAATGAGAAATAATTAATGCATGGATAAAACTTTTGAATGTCCGCAAGTCCCCAATTTGCAAGGATCACCTTATCCTCTTCCCACTAAAAATGGGACACTTAGTTTCTCCCTCTTCCAACACCCCTGAAGAATCTTGGGTTTATCTTTTCCCTAGACATTGCTGCTGCTTCTGAATTCTCAGTGCAATCACCTGTATACACTGTTCAGTTTTCCTGTCATATCACACTGCTGGACACTGATGTAATCTCTTTACATTCCAAAAAATACCACTTACTGAAAGCTAAGTATGTAGTAGATTTTATAGAGTATTTGGAATCAATGAATGAGAGAGTGATTGAAACATGGATAAACCATGATGTGGTACAGCCAAGCTACAAAAGAAAATTAGATGACTTATTTCTTAAAAGCCTCAGTCATTACAAACTCTGGAAAATTTCCATTTGTTTTCTCAATCCAGTTTCATCCCTTCACAACATTGAAGATGCCCTTCCTTTCTGCTTTCACACCCTTCCCCCAAAGTTGCTTGTCCCTTCCTCCAAAGGCAGAGTTATTTATCTATCAACTGACTTATTCCCAATCCAAACAGGGCAAACTCTAAGAACTGTCCTAAGTCATGGTCCTCTAGAGAAACAGAATCAATGGGATACGTATATATAGAAAGAGATTGTTTTTTAAAGAATTGGGTCATGTGATTGTGGAGATTTGGTGAGTCCAAAATCTGGTGGGGAGGCCAGCAGGCTGGAGACTCAGGAAGGAATTACAGTTCAAGTCCAAAGGCAGTCTGCTGAAGAATAAGGAAAAACCAGTGTTTGAAATGACGTCTGAGGCATTTGGCTGGAGAATTCCCTCTCGTTTGGGGGAGGTCAAACTTTTGTTTTACTCAGGCTTTCAACTTATTGGATAAGGTCTACCCACATTATCTGCTTTACCCAAAGTCTACTGATTTAAAACAGGTAAATCTCATCCAAAAAAACACAGTTTTATAGAACATTCAGAATAATGTCTGACCAAATATCTGGGTACTGTGGTCCAATCAAATTGATATATAGAATGAGGGGATCCCGGGTGGCTGAGCGGTTTAGCGCCTGCCTTTGGCGCAGGGCACGATCCTGGAGTCCCGGGATAGAGTCCCATGTCGGGCTCCTGGCATGGAGCCTGCTTCTCCCTCCTCCTGTGTCTCTGCCTCCCTCTCTCTCTCTCTCTGTCTATCATAAATAAATAAATAAATATTAAAAAATGTTTAAAAAAATGAATCATCTCACTATACAGAATCAAAAGACCTGAGAGGGCAGCCTGGGTGGCTCAGCGGTTTAGCGCTACCTTCAGCCCAAGGTGTGATCCTGGAGGCCTGGGATTGAGTCCCACGTCTGGCTCCCTGCATGGAGCTTGCTTTTCCCTCTGCCTGTGTTTCTGCCTCTCTCTGTCACTCTGTGTCTCTCACGAATAAATAAACAAAATCTTAAAAAAAAAAAAACACCATGAGAGTATTTTACCAGAGTTCTCTCCTCTGGGAGTTTCTGCAGCCAGCTCTTAAACTTATTTCTCTTCTCCTCAGTACAGAAAATTCGTAGTAACCACTTCTTGGTTGTGTCTCTCATTTGTCAAGACATATCAGGAGCTTGAATGGTAAAGGTGTGTGTGTGTGTGTGTGTGTGCGCGCATATAGTGAAAATGTAATTCAATTTGGAAGGGTCAGTATGACATAAATTAGGGAAGCTCTGATATGTCAATCTATACAAACAACTTTCTAAAATTTTGATTATACAGAACCCATAGACCACTCTGTATTTCAATGTGAAAACCTTGCAGTCAAAGAATAAAGGATAAAGAATCCCCTTTCTTTATCCTTACACCTCATTCCCCCAAAGAGAATTTGTATGTGGTAGATCCATAGGAACTGTTTCACTCTTCTGTCTTATGCTAAGAACAGGGTTTTCATGGCAAATGAAAATGACTGAGCACTGATAGATTTCAAAGTTTAAAAATGTATTCTAAAGGCTGGCATAGGTCTAGGAATTTGTTTTTAAAATAATGTGCTATGCTGAAGAAGTCATGAAAAAATAAAAAGTAGCTAAACCTAAGACAGAAATTTGACAGAACAACTCCCACTGTGAAACACTGCCATCTTAGCAAGTCACTCTCTTAGTAAGTGTGAAGGATAATGTGCACTGCACTTATACTTGACCTCATTGTTTTCACTATATGCAAATTCTCTGATTGAAGTTGGGTTAATAATACAAACATGTTTGTTGGAGAATCCTCTCTTCTTATTTTCAAGGCCTAAGCTTTTTTTTGTATGTATATCTGAATATTATATAGGTGGGCTTAATATTTAAAATATACATATAAACACAAAAGTCTAAATTTATAAAACATAAATTGGTAAAACAATTTCTTTTTGTAGCAGAATCATGTAAACGTAATATAGATAAAAGGAGAGCTTTTAGAGCATTTCTGGTTGAAAAGAGAGCAAGTGTTGATGGGAGGGTTGGGGAGGAAAGTAGAAACTTTCTTGGCTTGCATATTTGCCCATTGTGGCAACCTCCTGTAAATTCAGCTTGCAAATTACTTAAGTAGAAGGGAATAGTAGATATACCTATCCAGGAAAAACAGTCCTCAAAGTGGTTTTTAGTACCTGAATACTGAGCTCATTTAAAATATATTTCAATATCTGCTCATTCTGATTTCTACTCATTACAATAAAACACTGTCCTGTGAAGCCCTTCCCAGTGTTTTCCTTGAAGGGAAGGAATCATTGCCACCTACAATGTTCCACCAGCATGTAATTCCTACATCTGTTAGTGCTATCCATGATGTATTTTGTTAAATTGTGAGCTTTCTAAGCCAGAATCCTCTATCATTGTATCCAGGACTTAATACAGTGTCTCGATCAGAGCTGTGTGACCAGTGAACATATCTATCTCATAGTTTGTGAATAAATGTGTTTTGAATGAAAACATCAGGTTGATCCATATAGCATAAAGTATGCAGCCTTCATTTTAGGTTTGCAACAGCATACTATTTCTCCCCTTCAATTTCAGTTTGAATAGACAGATATGTTATCAAATTAAATATAATGTTCTTCATTTACAGAATAAATTAAAATTAAGGGTTTTTTTCTTAATGCTTAAAATTGTATGTGCTTCATTGAAATAAGTAAGATGTTTTGAGAGATTAGGATCTTAGACCTGTCAAATAATTAGTGTTAGAATCATTGAGTTTTTTTTATTATTTTAATATGTTTCAAATTAGAAATTAAAGAGAAAAAGTGGATATGTAGAAGTAATGAGATTAAAACAATCCTGTAATCAAAATTGCAGCTTCTTTATTCTGGTATCTATGTAAAGTAATGGAGAAAATGTGAAGATAATTATAAGAACAAGAGGTTTAATAGATTCTAAAATCATAGGGTTGGAAATTGCTTCCCAAGATCCCTCTGCCATGAGCACTTTGAATGAAATATGGCTTTGATTTGCTTTTGGATCACAAAGGTACAAAACAATTATATTTCTGAGTGATTGGGGAAAGGGGAATGGAAAATAGGATTGACCCACAGTCCTCTCTCTTGGCTGCCATCAGATAACCAGTTTTCAAAATCCTCATATAATTTATTTTAATTTTTTCTAATAGCATGTAAGTGTTGGCAAGAGAAGATCCATGTGTAAGGGTCGGGATCAGCACTAGGGTGTTGCTAAAGGAAATGATATTCTGAGATGTATTATGATGCTTTGCTAGGCACTTCTATTTGGGGATGAGAATATATTTTACAGACTGCAACATGCCTTGCTATTCCCATTTCCTGTTATTCTACAAGAAAAACTATGGAAGAGATAGGCTTCATTCTTGTTTAATAATTAAACAGAAAAGAACTTCTTTCAGATTCTTTTGAAGTAATCACAAGGAGTTTTTGAAATCTCAGCAAAGGGAATGCCCCATGTGTTTCTTTCCTTTCTTTTTTGATTCTATGTCATAGAAAGGATGAAAGAAACACCTTAAGAAGACTACTGAAACTTTTGACATTTTTTAAGCAAATATGAAAGCTGAGGAGTCACAAGATTAGTTCCTTAAGAACATATAGTTACAACTTAAAAAGCTAGAGGAACTTTTGCAGGGCACTCACCTGAAGCACGATAAGCATATAACATCCCAGAAAAGGTCAAAACTAAAAATGTGAATTATTAAGAAAGAAATACCTGATCAAACTTTGTATGTAACATTAGGACTGGAATGAATAAAAATATCTAATATTTACTGACAAAGTACCAACCCATTTTTGGGTATCACATCCTTTAAAAACTTTCCTTTAAAATTACGTTCTTTACTCTTATTTACCTCATTTAGATATTTAAATGGATATGTAACATCTCTTAAAAGTAATGATAATTAGTATTTATGTTCATATCAGCTATAATGAATCATGGCAAGGACAAGTACACATACATACACACGTACACACACACACACACACACACATACACAGAGTCTTTGGCTTATACTCTTTGGCCATGGATGAGCACCACTGCTAGCATGAATACCCAAATATGATCACAAGAAAATATGTAAGAGGGTAGAAATGTTTCTTAAATGTTAATACTTCAGACCCAAATTCTAGTATAGGCATTTGAGCCAAAGAAACAAGTACAGCATACTGATTCTTCTTGTTGGCATCTGCCCTGGCTCTTTTGTGCATTCTTTCTAATTAGTCAATGCCATGCTGATGTCATGCTGATGTTTGACATTTTTTTATGTAATTCATGATAATATGTACAATTACAAAGTAACAGACAACATTTCAGAAGCGTTCACAAACTTACTTACATGTATGAGAGCTAATAGAAGATCTACTGGCATATTCACAAAAATATTCATTGCAGCATTCTTTATAATGGGAAAAAATGAGAACAACCTAAATGCCCACCGGTAGGGGAATCAATAAATCCTGCTATGTCCTCACTTTGGTATACTGTACCATAATAAAAATAAATGAGATAGATCTATCAGCATTCTCATGTAAAATCTATAAGATGTAGTCTCTATTGAAAAACAAGTTACCAAAAATATCTACAGAATAATATTATTTGTGTAAAACAAAACAAAACAAAACAAAAAAAACAGAAAAACTGGTACCATCATGTATATATGTAAATTCAGAGAAAAAAAGACCTAGAGAAAGAACATCAAATCAATGACAGTGATTATCTCTCATGATACATGCTACAAGGAGGGTCACTTGTCGCAAGTGATGTTAATCTTATATCCAGTGTCTTCATTTCTATAAAAGGAATGCATGCTATTGTTTGATTAACTTAAAAATATTTTATGAACTTGCTAGGGGTATTGAAAAGAGTTAGATGGGGGCAGATATATGCCAGTGTGCTATGTGGCTTTTCTCCTTAATGCCCAGGTAATAAGCCTCAGAAATGGCCCAGTCTCTAGGAATGTTACAAGGTAACTGACCTAATGCCAAACCCTCCTCTCATTGCTGGAGCAGAAGCAGGGAACAATATGCTTCTTTCCCAAATATAAACCTGTCTGAAAGTGTTCCCACTCTGGATTTATAACAGCCCATTTGGGAGTATCTCTTCTTTTTTTCCTGTCCAAGAAGTTACATGTGGTTCTTACTGACTAATGAATGCAAAATATATATTTTTTCAGAAGAAATATAGGGTTTAATAAAACAAGGTATAAACTGATACATTATAGAGCTAATTTAGGAGATTGGAACAAAGGATCCATTGAATATAAATGTCCTTATTCTAGTGAATCAGCATTTTGGATGATAGAAAGATGGATCCTTTGATTCATGAATCATGGAAATGGCAAAAAATACATGTTAGTAAAAACCCTTCTCTGTAATGGTTCTTCTGTGAAAACTCTGGCCTACCTGCCCCTGTCAACAGGGGATAGACTTCTTGGTTATATGCTTACAACGTCTCATGGAACTGTTTTGTTATTGTTGTTTTTCAGGTTGGATAATGAATTAATTGTTGTTTCCTAGTAGGCAATAGTAAGTTTTACAAGGTCAGGAACCATGTGTTTTCATTCACTTTTATGTATTCACAATGCCTGCTAAGTAACTGATGAATGAATGAAATAAATGAAAACAATAGCTGAATTTACAATGGGGGGGGGGAAGCAAAGACTTTTGAAGGAAATTTTGCTAATTTTCCTATTATCTCAGAAAATAGAGAGGAGCCACTTTGTAAACTACAGGTCAATTTAATATCATAATTACTGTTTTGGTGAAAATAATGAAAGTATTACTATTTGCCACTCATTAATTTACAAATAAGGGTTATGATGATGATAAATAAGCTATATCACAAAGAACTGAAACCCACAAGACATTTCACCTTGGGACCTTCCATAAATGTGACCATCTACACACTTTAAAGCTAAGGAAGCTGTGTGATTGTGATACAAATGCTATGTCTTTGTTTTGATATATTTCTTAGCACTGGCATAACCATCGTAACAATTCATACTCTTAACAAACCCTTAAGTAGAGCTTACTCTGTGCCAGGCAGTCTTCTGAGATCTTAACATATATTAACCTAATCCTTTTTCCCCCTAATTAAAGAAGTAATACCTACTTATTATAGAAAACTTGAAATTATAAAGAACTGAATTTCTGATTATACTTAATGAATCATTTTATACTTAAAAAGTTATTTTGTCCTTACAGAATTACATCAAATTTTTATTTTTAATGATGTCATCTGAGAGGCCTTGTTTTTTTTAAATGTCACATGTATTTATTTATTTTGTATATTTTTATAACTAATAGATTTGGTCTTGTTTTTGCCATGTCTTATGAATTTTTATTTTTATTTGGTTTTATTTTTCCTACTCTACTGTTTCCTTAGTTTTCTGTGTTTTACTGTAGAGACTATACTTTGATTTTTTTAAGCTTTTATACTTATTTATTTTTTATACTTATTTAGAAGATAGAAATTTTATTTTGAATCCTGCCAATGGTTGACTTTTAGTTTATGACGTAGATAATTCAATTTGTATTTCTTTCATTTTCAGAGATAAGCACAAAGGTATAACACTCATTGTCCTTGATGCCTAATAGAGAATTTAATATGTTGGCCAATGTCTTGCCATATCTTAGTCTTCATTAATTGTGGTTGTAGAATCAATACATTATTTTACAATCACTATTTTTACCCTATAAACTTTTTCCAGTTATTGTTTTTGGGTTTGCCATTGAAACTCAACCAGTGCTACAAATGCAATTCATAGCCATATCTGTAAGCACATTTTCTTATTTAGTAATAATATTGTTTAGTATCAACAAGAAATATATATATATTGAATACTTTTATGTACCAGATACAGTGCTATATGACCTATTTCATTGCATATTTGCCATATGTCTCTAAGGAAGTATTTGTTTTTATCTCCGTTTTCAATAGAGAAGGACGTGCAATTCAAATAAATTAGGCAGTTTATCTAAGGTCAGCAAATTAAGCTGGTGGTTCCCAAGCTGAGATTTGAATGCAGCACTCTTGGTCTAAGGAAGCCTAAACTCCTAAAAACCACACAATACCATCATGAGAATATCTTATCTATCTACCTTCTCTAACGTTGCACTTCTTTTTTTCAGTTTATAATTATGAAGTACATAACATGTGATACACATTTTTTTTTGTAAAATGGTGACTCCTTGCCCTCATTGCCCAAGATCTAATGTTGAAGAGATTCAAAGGAGCCGTAACGCTAAAGTATATTAAATATTATGAGAATTATAACATGCTAGGAAATCTGAAAAGGGCTGTGTATTTTGGGGCCATCAGGGCAGGCACTACAGACTGGAGATTTAGTGGGGGGCAGATCTGAAAGGTGAGGAGTAAGAAATTGAAAGAAGGTGAATATGGCTGGGTAATCAGAATATCTATCATTTCTGGGTAACATTGACATTTTCACAATATTAATTCTGCCAATCCATGAGCATGGAATATTTTTCCATCTCTTTGTGTCTTCCTCAATTTCTTTCAGAAGTGTTCTATAGTTTTTAGGGTATAGATCCTTTACCTCTTTGGTTAGGTTTATTCCTAGGTATCTTATGTTTTTGGGTGCAATTGTAAACGGGATTGACTCCTTAATTTCTCTTTCTTCAGTCCCATTGTTAGTGTATAGAAATGCCACTGATGTCTGGGCATTGATTTTGTATCCTGCCATACTACCAAACTGCTGTATGAGTTCTAGCAATCTTTACACGTTTAATGCAATCCCTATCAAAATACCATGGACTTTCTTCAGAGAGTTAGAACAAATTATTTTAAGATTAGTGTGGAATCAGAAAAGACCCCGAATAGCCAGGGGAATTTTAAAAAAGAAAACCATATCTGGGGGCATCACAATGCCAGATTTCAGGTTGTACTACAAAGCTGTGGTCATCAAGACAGTGTGGTACTGGCACAAAAACAGACACATAGATCAATGGAACAGAATAGAGAATGCAGAAGTGGACCCTGAACTTTATTTGATAAAGGAGGAAAGACTATCCATTGGAAGAAAGACAGTCTCTTCAATAAATGGTGCTGGGAAAATTGGACATCCACATGCAGAAGAATGAAACTAGACCACTCTCTTGCACCATACACAAAGATAAACTCAAAATGGATGAAAGATCTAAATGTGAGACAAGATTCCATCAAAATCCTAGAGGAGAACACAGACAACACCCTTTTTGAACTTGGCCACAGTAACTTTTTGCAAGATACATTCACGAAGGCAAAAGAAACAAAAGCAAAAATGAACTATTGGGACTTCCTCAAGATAAGAAGCTTTTGCACAGCAAAGGATACAGTCAACAAAACTAAAAGACAACCTACAGAATGGGAGAAGATATTTGCAAATGACATATCAGATAAAGGGCTAGTTTCCAAGATCTATAAAGAACTTCTTAAACTCAACACCAAAGAAACAAACAATCCAATCATGAAATGGGCAAAAGACATGAAGAGAAATCTCACAGAGGAAGACATGGACATGGCCAACATGCACATGAGAAAATGCTCTGCATCACTTGCCATCAGGGAAATACAAATCAAAACCACAATGAGATACCACCTCACACCAGTGAGAATGGGGAAAATTAACAAGGCAGGAAACAACAAATGTTGGAGAGGATGTGGAGAAAGGGGAACCCTCTTACACTGTTGGTGGGAATGTGAACTGGTGCAGCCACTCTGGAAAACTGTGGAGGTTCCTTAAAGAGTTAAAAATAGACCAGAATAGCCAGGGGAATTTTAAAAAAGAAAACCATATCTGGGGGCATCACAATGCCAGATTTCAGGTTGTACTACAAAGCTGTGCACTGCTGGGGATTTACCCCAAAGATTCAGATGCAATGAAACGCCGGGACACCTGCACCCCGATGTTTATAGCAGCCATGTCCACAATAGCCAATCTGTGGAAGGAGCCTCGGTGTCCATCGAAAGATGAATGGATAAAGAAGCTGTGGTTTATGTATACAATGGAATATTACTCAGTCATTAGAAACGACAAATACCCACCATTTGCTTCAACGTGGATGGAGCTGGAGGGTATTATGCTGAGTGAAGTAAGTCAATCGGAGAAGGACAAACAGTGTTTGTTCTCATTCATTTGGGGAATATAAATAATAGTGAAAGGGAATATAAAGGAAGGGAGAAGAAATGTGTGGGAAATATCAGAAAGGGAGATAGAACATAAAGACTCCTAACTGTGGGAAACGAACTAGGGGTGGTGAAAGGGGAGGAGGGCGGGTGTTGGAGGGGAATGGGTGACGGGCACTGAGGTGGACACTTGACGGGATGAGCACTGGGTGTTATTCTGTATGTTGGTAAATTGAACACCAATAAAAAATTAATTTATTAAAAAAATAAAATAAAAATAAAATAAAATTAAAAACTTAAAAAAAAAAGAATATCTATCATTTCTGATGGGAAAAATGAAAATAACTAATTTAAAAAGAAGGAGGGTTGAGAAATAAGGCCAAAGAGCTATCCCTTGGTTACTTAATAGAACTTAACTCTGCTCTGGACTTTTGCTTTTAACTCATAGAATTTCCATTTTTAGTTTATAGAGCTTTTGCTGGCTGTGTCTTTGTGTATCTATCCATGTGTATTAGCATGTGATGTTTAAAGCAGACACATAGAGCACTGAAAATTTGCTGTCATGTTATTGTGAAATTTAAAATAAGAATTTAGCTTCTTAAAGTATATGCTTTTGTAGAAAAGGAAATTTTAAGACGGAAGCTCTGGATTTATGTTTGTTGAGCTGTTGGAAATGATGAGAAGCTCAGTGGAGCTCAACCCCCCATCGAGTTATTAACATGTTCCTGTTAGTTTTTGAGGGATGGCCTCTGAAGAAACCATTGGAATATTAATGAAAGTTTTATGATGAGATAAAAATTCAAAAACTAAAACAAAAACCATGCATTAGCAAAAAATAACTGTAGGATACAATTTCTATGGCTACTAAAATATTATTTTGGTTTTCACTAAGCTGAAAAGTAAAATGGTTATCTTGAAAGGAGGTAAATTGAGTTTAGCCCAGATACATTCATTGAGAAGAAGCACAAATCTCACTTTTTCACTTTCTTTTTTTTTTCTTTTTTAAAGATTTTTATTTATTTATTCATGAGAGACACAGAGAGAGAGGCAGAGACACAGGCCGAGGGAGAAGCAGGCTCCATGCAAGGAGCCAGACGTGGGACTCGATCCCGGGTCTCCAGGATCACACCCTGGGCAGAAGACAGGTGCCAAACCGCTTGGCCACCCAGGATCCCCTCTTTTTCAGTTTCTATCATCAAAAACAGTAAGCTATTTGAATTTCAAACCTATGAGATGGAAACTCTAGTAAGAGTATTTGCTTTATAAATGTGATATAGGAAAAGTAAAAATGATTGGTAAAGTCCAAATACAACACAATGTACATAAATATTCTATAAATGCAATAATTTAACAAGGTTAGAAATGATGGACCCTAACATCTTAGGGATTCAACTAGGAGCAAATGATCAAATTCTTCCTTTCATATATTTTCAAAATAAATGTTCTTCAGCATAAAAGTAAGTCCATAAATAATTGAAGGCCTGACTGCAGAAAAGTGACATAAAGAAGATAATGTATGTTACTTATGTAATGAAAAGTATAGATACACCCTCTTACATTCCCACCCTCCACCAAATGGAGGAGAAACCAAAACCAAAACAACAAAAGCCTCAACAAAAGCCTACCTTAAGGAGAGAAATTCTGGGAATGGAAGTGGAGCCATGTAAAGTATGCTAACATCTAAAGAGGGCTTTTAAAAATTTTGGAATTGGATAAAATATTGTTCTGAGAGATGTTTGGGATAACGGTTTGTGGGAAATTTGCAAATACTTTTCCTCAGAATTTTTGTATGGTCCTGGTATTTATTTTTCTGTATATGAAATAATGTTTTTTTCCCTGAGAGTAAACTGGGCACATGGTAGTCACTAGATCAGGGCAGAGGGGTAGTTAAGAGCATGAACTCTGGAAGACCCTGAAGTCCTAACTCTGTCATTTACAAGCAAGCATTTTCTCCATCTGTCTCAGTTTTCTCAGGTGTTAAGATACAAACAAAAATATTTAACTCCCAGATTTGTTGTCAGGGTTAATTACAGAGTGTATGTAAAGATCTTCACTCAGTGGCACATGTGGATCGCACAGAAATGATCAAATAATGGAGACACCAACCATAACTACATGATAGCAATAATGATGTAGGGAGGAAGCCTCAAATAAGTGGAACTGCATAATCACCCTTCTTTTTAAATAGTTTCGTGGTATTCTCTTTGAGTTGGAAATAATTAGAAGCTAGAAGGTGTCAACCTGGAGATGGTAGCCAGATGGTCACCGTATTTAGTAAGAGCAAGGGTAAGGCTAGGATGAGCCCCCAACATTAAGTGACTTTCATTCGCACCCCTGTTAGGCAGTCAGAACCCAGAGCAAGAAGCTGAATTATGGGCTATCAAATCTGGGAAGTTTCCTCTTCATATCTGTTCTTGAAATTACCCCTACTGTTCACCTGCTTCAGAATCTTCCATCCTCCCAGAAATAATATATCCACTTGGTCTCCAGGACACTTTTCTCTCTCGCTTCTCCTCTTGTCTCACTGACTGCCATTTCTCAGTCTCCTTTGCATGATTATTTTTTATACTCCCAAACTCTAAGTGATGGCATTACCTTACTTGGGATTCTTCCTTTCTTTTTCCTGCGGGCACTCCCTAGGTGAGCTTGTAAAGGCACGTTTTGCAAATATAAACTGTGATCCCAGCCTTGACTTATCCCCTGAACTCGTTTCCTGTATTTCATCTATTCCTCATTTCCACTTGTATATCCATCCAATCAGCATCTCAAACCTAACACAAAGAAACACATTTCCACCTTCCTGCCTTCTTCAGCTCACCAAATTTCAACTCCACTTTTCAATTACCCAGGTCCTAAATGGTTTCTTCCTCGATTTGTACTTTTTCCCTAATACCCTAAATCCAGTCCACCAAAATGTTCACTATCAGTACTGTGTTCAAATATATTTACAATATGACGTTTTTCAGACTTCTACACACTCTAAACCCTCTTCCTTGAGTCCAAGACATCACCATTTCTCTCTTACTTTCTCTTCCTTACTTCCTCCTAAGTGGTTTCCTTGCTACAACCCTTGTGCCTCCACCGTCTGTTCTCAAAATAGCAACTGGAACTACCTTTAAAAAATAAATGATATAATATCACTTTTCTGTTCAGAACAGTTTAAGATGTTCAACATCACCTAGAGTTAAATTGACCCACTCGGCCCTCCACTTGCTATCTGACTCACGCTCTGTCCTTCTCTTTGGATACTGTTTACCAGCCACATTGCCTTCCTTCTTGTTCTTCAGACACTCCAAGCATCTTCCTTCCTCAGGCCCTTTGAACTTATTTGTAGCTCTGCCTAGAATGGCATTCCCCCAGATAGCCAGAGGACTTGCCTGTTTACTTTGTTCAGGTCACTTTCACTCAAATGACACATCATCCTGGAGGATTCCGCGGTCCAGTTCATTCTAAGTAGCCCCCCCTCCATGCCTTTACCTCCTTATCTTGAGTTGCTTTGTTTCTCAGAATGTAGCCTATTTTAAATTGTTAATTACTTTGCCTTTTATTGGTTTATTATGCTATTACCTATACCTAGAAAAGTCCCTGGTATTTATTAGATGAGTGACTTCCTGGAGTTAGATAGAATAGAAGAGGGCAGTTCTATCCTACCAGGGAAAAGGGTCTCTTCCAGTTTTTGGCTGGGAAAGTTGGAACCAAAGCTAACTTGGGCAGGAAGTGCTTAAGATAGTACCCATGCCTAATAAGGCTCTAATAAACATCTGATTTAAACTAAACTGCCTTATGGTTTAAAAATGTCAATACCTTATGAGACATTTCCTCCTAAAGCCATGCTCTTTTCAGTCAAGAGTAGTTTTTAGGATCATTTTTGTAAAGAAAAAGGATCCCCATATCCTACCCCCAAAAGGCTGACAAAGTTTTTTTTTTTAATGTATTCATGCCATTTCTGGGACAGGAAGCAATTTGATGACACACTAAAATAAGATTTTTTGGAGCCAGGGAACTCTCTTCTTCCCTTCTCCCTGAGGTCTCTACTCTCCCTTCCAGTTAGATCTCTTGGTATAAGCCTGGCTAAACAAAGTAAACTGCACATATATTAATAGGAAAACAGCTGTTGAGCTGTTGCAAGAGCAATATCACCAACTAATATTAGGGCAATATATTTTAGTCTCTGAAGACAAAGAGCTTTCAGTTCACCTTTGCATTATAACATTTGCACATTCATATAAAAGGGGGAGGGGAAGATAGTTCAAACCAAGAATTGGAGCCCTTCAGAGGAGGCTTTGAGTTAGGATTTAGATCATTCACCCTGGAAGGGAAAATAACAGAGCCAAGACCTTGTTAACTGGTAATTGTAAAGTGTTTTCCTTTTTGTTTTAACCAACATTACTGACCAGTTAGTGACCCAGGGGACTTGAAAGTGGCTCTGTTACCAGCCTCCTTGGCTAGGCTCTTATGTCCTCCTGTGTTGGAATTCTCTGTCTTCTTCTGGGGCCTCCCTGTCTCTTTCAATCCACCCATTCCATCTCTTCCTCAATCTAGGAAGCTTTCACTTATATCTCCAACATATGTTCAAATTTGTCCTTCTGTGAAAAATGAACTGTTGGTACCCTTTTCACCACTTTAGCATATTCACTGCTTTTTATGTGTGTGTAGTCAGTGTGTGCACATGAGTGTATATGTTTTGTCTCCTCCAACTAATTATAAGTTGCTGGGACCAGAGAGTAGGTTTTGTACATTGGGCCATCTCTTGAAGAGTTTCACAGTGCTGTGTACACAGTTGACCTCCATGAAGTCTCACCGGGGAAGTGGGTGTGTGTGAGAGTGGATGTTGCGTGGTGTTAATGGTGAGGTGTCTACACTTTTTGCAATCTGGATTTGCTGCCCACTTGCTGTGTGACTTTTGCCAAGTTTACACAGAGTGGGAGGTAAAAGTGTCTTCCTCATGGGTGATTAAGTTGCTTGAGAGATAATACATATTAATTTGACTAGTTCAGAGCCCAGCAAATAGCAAGTTCTTACTACATGTTGACTTGAAAATGAATGCCTGAGTATAAAGTTTTTGATGGATTCTATGTGGTTAATGTAGAGAAAGTCAGAACAGCTAACTCTGTCCTTGTGGTATGGACTAAGAACAAAGAAGCTGGCAGTGTAATCAGACAGACTGAGTTCAGCTCCACCATTCGCTAGCCGCCTGACTTAAAGATAGTTTTTAAAAGACTTTCAGACCTGTATTTTCCTATGGAAACGTTAATACTTATCTCACAGAGGTGTTATGAGGACCAAATGGCAGTGTTGTGAGAGATTTCCTGATGAGTTAATAAATGTGACTTTGTTAATTTATTTCTCAAGCTGATCACTCCTTGAGCCACATGAATGAATTCCATTTCAGCTCATTACCTTGACTCTTCAGTTCTTATGGCAGAGACTACCGGTCAACTGCCCAATTCTGCTCTCCTTGGAACACATAGTTAGACTATGTTTCCTTAAGCTCCCTTATACTCAGTGATGTCAAATGACTGCAGTTTCTCCACTGGAATGTGAACAGAAATGCTGCATGCTCCTTTCAGGAATTCCTATAAAGACTTTTCATTCATTCCCCACCGTGCCGTTTCCTTTCCACTGGATGAAGCTAGTGACTGTGAACATGGGGATGGTGGAGCAAGATGACAGGGAGAGTGGTTTCTTGGATGACCAGATAAAAGCTGCTTTACCAACCCAAACATCTGCCCAAGAGTCTTATACAAAATAAATAAATAAATAAATAAATAAATAAATAAATAAATAACTTCCTTTTCATCAGCCACCAGAAGTCTAGGATCTCTTTGTTATTGCAGACTAACTTACTCTATTTTAATATACACTTCCTGTCCTACCCTCCAAATTCTCATGGGTAAAATTTACTCTGTGATATTAAGCACTGAATGCATGTTAGCTCTTAATACTATTCCTACTAGCAGTAAATAAAAGTATTTTATTTCTAGACCAGTTGATTTTCAAAAATGTCAGAGTTTTTTTCAATAATAAAGATAAAAATTACATTTACCATTTATTTTTTGTCTTTTTAGTATTCTTTGTCATAGAATTTTTTTTCATTTTCCTTTGGGTTATTTATCTTATTCTTTTGGGATTTGAAAATTTTTAGATGTAATCATTATTATCCCCTTGTTATATTTTGTTTTTAATAATAAACTCTTAGTGATTTATAGTCATTAAGCTGACCAATCTCTTCTTTATGGGTTCTTTTGATTCTGTATTTTAAAACTCATTTCTAACCCTAAGATTAGATATATATTTTCCCTATTAATAAAATCATGAGGCTGAATGCACACTACACTACCCACATTTGCTTTCTGGGCTATGGTATCACCTTGCATTCCAAAGTATTTAGCACTGATCTCTAGCTTCTTTTTAAAATCAGACAACTTTATCTTACTTAGTCACTTTCCTTTTTATTTCTAATTAAGCATTTGGGATCTAAGTGATCTGAGGAATATTTTCCTCTCTAATGTTCTAACTTTTATTCTGTCAGTATATCTCTCATATCTCTTTAAGTTCTTTGTTTAATTTATTAATGTTCTCACCAATGCTTTGAAGATTTCATTAACATGCTGTTTACCCCTTCAGATGCTATTAGTGATGATGGTCCAATAAAACAGAGTTAAACTGATTCCTCCATTATCTGATTAGCCAGTCTGCACATTCTAACCTGACACCTTCCTATATTATATTCATCCCATGTTTGCTGTATTCAGATATTTAAGATCTACATATTCAGCCAATTTAAATTAATTTAGCTATCAAGATTTCATGAGATGCTGTACCCAGCACTTTACTATGTGCACTATCAAGATACAAGATCAAATAATCATCTACCACATTCCCTTTAGCTAATATAATCTTTGTGATTTCAGCCAAAAAGTTTCTAGTTAGTCTAATCTGTTTTATTCTTTGTGAATCTAGGCTATTTATTGCCAGTGGCCCTGTTCTCTCAGAGTTGGATTATCTCTTAGGAGCAGTCTGGATAAATTTTCTTCATTATAGGGCTCAGAATGAAATATTGAGAAGAACAGGAGCTCAGCAGTTACCAACTGAGCAAAGAGTAATATAATTCTAATATCAACTGATCAATCAACAAGCTTTTATTGAAACAACCATGTGCACAGTCCTGGATGCTAAAAGGGATATAGACTATAAAACGTAGATTGTTTTAGTCAGGGTTCTTCTGGTTGTAACACACAGAAGCACAACTCAAGCTAGTTAAAGCACCAAAGGAAACTTATTGGAAGATTCTGGGTTACTTCACAGAATGAAAGGAAACAATGCTATAGCCATGAACCAGTAACACTAGAAATGAAATGAAAACTTGAGTCTTGATGCTTTGAAATCACATCTCTTTTTCTGTGCCTCTTGTTTCTGAATGTCAGGTTTGGTTCTCTTTCTCCACCTACCAGGGAATGTGTATTAGAGTTCTCTAGAGAAACAGAACCAGTAAAATGGATATGCAAATATATGTGTATATATGTATAAATATGTATGGACATACATATATATGTGAAAAGATTTATTGTAAGGAATTGGCTCACAGGATTATGGAAGCTGGCAAGACCCAAGGTCTGCTGGGTGAATTGGCAAAGTGAAGATTCAGGAAAGCTGATGTTAGTTCTGGTCAGAGTCCAACGTCCTGAGAACCAGGAGAGCTGATGATGTAGTTCTACTCCAATGGACTATAGGTTCAAGTCCCAGGAAAACCTAAGGTTTCAGTTGGAGTTTGGAAGCAGGGAAAAAAACCCGGAATACCATTTTGAAGGCAGTCAGGCAGGAAGAATTCTCTATTTGGAGAAGGGTCAACCATTTTGTTTTATGCGAGTCTTTAACTAATTGGACAAAGACCCACCCACATTAGGGAGGGTAATCTGCTTTACTTAGTCTATAGATTTAAATATTATTCTCATCCAAAAACAACCTCACAGAGACACCTAGAGTAATGTTTGATTAAATATCTGGGTGCCTTGTGGCCTCGTCAAGTTGGCACATAAACTTAACCATCACAAAGCATACTTGCCATCATGTAGGAAGGTTGACTCTAATGGTTTACATATCAAATAAACACGAGATCTTCTTTTCCCCTTAAGCTCCCACTGGGAAAATCCTTAAGAAGACTTTCTATTAGTTGCCCTATAGACAAATTACTATGACTACAAGGATGTAGTATTGTAAATGGTCCAACCTTGGTCACCTGGCTATTTCTGTGATTGGAAAGATAGGATGGAATATTTTGCATTTGGAGTAACAATTTTGATCCCCAATAGAAACATACTATATTATTAAGATTGGTAGAAAGCAGTTCCTCAAAAGAAATAGGAATGGAATGCTCAAGAGCAAACAACACAATAAATAGCCACCATACATACCATGCACTCAAAGAGCCTGCAAGCTATTTAGAGGAACAAAGCCAACACAGTGATTCATAAGCAGCATATAATGATGTACTCCACACTGACATATCAAAAAAATGCATAGTGGTTTGCAGAATTAAGAAGTCTAGAAAAGCTGTTATATTCAGAGAAAGTTTCATAAAGGGTAGCAGGATTCAAACTGGGCTCTGAAAGATTGACAGGTAGGTATAGAGATTAGTGAAGGCCTTTGAGGTAGAGACAGTGAGGAGGGAGGGAATGACCATGATGAGCTACTGAGATTTCTAGAGCAAAAAGAAAGGAAGTGGTCAGTTATGGAAGGACTCCAGGAACCACTTGTACAAACATATCTCCATTAAACTTCTTTGCTAAATCCCGTACCGAGACACAGAATTTCCCCCCATTTCTTTTCTTAGCTGACACTTGGGTGTTCCTTAAAGATCCATTTCCCCTTCACTAGTGTGACCATGCTTTATCATCCAGGCTGGGATGCTTCTGGTTAAACTGGGAGAGGACTCAGCTTTTTTTTTTTTTCATTTTTCATGTGACTTCTAAATCATCATTCTTTTACTTTCCAGTAAAATACACTAGTTTTTTGAGATTCATGATGTTAGACCACTGCTGTCTTTTTACTAACTCACTTTTCCCTAGCTTTGGGTCACTGAAGAACTTGAAATAGTCCCTACAGTCCTCCTCTTTTCCATCCCAACCAAGTTCAGTGACATCATGAGCCCAGGTGTGGTATCCATGCAAAAATTCTAAACTTGTGCTTTCTTGTCTTGTTCACCTCTAAAGACTTTGTCTTTTATTTTACACCCCTCCCCATTACAATGGGCACTCTCTAAACTTGCAGCCACCCAGAATGGACTATGCCATTAATAGTCTTAAAAGCAGTGAGGTTGTATCTTAAGCCTTCTCAGCAGATTTTTCTCTAGCCACAATTGACTCATCTCCCTTTCTACATTTGTATAGGATGGGTGTCTCTTCTGTTCTAAGCCAACCCTTCCCCTTTATCCTTGACCCTTGATTCCTCATTGGTCCTCTGAGACTTTAATCAATCTCTCCTCACTTTTGCTTTAAGGACATTCTACTTTTTGGGGGAAGAAGGATGTCTTCTTTGTATCTCATAAACTCGTTTACAATTTTCTCCCACTGCATATCTCTCTTGTTATTACACTTTTAAGAAATAAATATTTTCCATTCTTAATTTCTTAACCCTCCTAGATCCTGCTGCAATCTTCCTTGTAGTCAATTCCAGTGGAAATGTTCCAGAGCATATCACTCTGTGCCACCATACTCTCCGGTTTTCCATGACCCTTTCTTTTCCTTTTAGAGAAATTTCTTAATTCTTTTCTTAATTTTGGTTTTCCTCCAGGCTATGACTCTTCCAAAATTCCCTGAGTGATCTCATCTGCTTCCATGGTGTCAGCTACCACTTACAGGCTGATGATTCTGAAAACTACCTATCTGTATCTGCAGTCTAAAACTCTTCCAAGTGTAAACTTAGATATCAGGTTTTTTCCCACCAATATCTATCTGAATATGCCATTATTGCTTCAACATCAATACATCCAAAACTGAATTGATTACCTAAATCTGTTTTTCCAATAGTATCCTCAGCTTCAGGGATCTCTCTGATCCTGTCATCCAAATTAGAAACCTGAGAATAATTCTTGAATCCCTGCCTTTTTTGTCTACCATATTCAATTGTTTAACAAGTATTATTAGCTGAATATCCAGAACATTTTCAGAATCCAGGGATTTGTTCCCTAATCTGATGTCCCCTACTCTCTTGTTGAGGTTTTCATTAAGTTTCCCCAGTACTACCAAAATAGTCTTTTAAATGGCTTCCTAGTCTTCATTTTTTTCCACTAACTAATCTCCCAAATGTAGCTTTCATATAGCAGATGGAGGGATTTATCTAAAATTCATGTTTGATCATGTCCTCTTTCCCCCTTAGTCTCCTTCAGTGACTTTTCCCATTGTTTTTGTGTAATCTAACTTCATGCACCTTAATTTTAGACACAAGATCTTCCCTTTCTGATTGGTTTAACTGAGTACACAATTTCTAATTTATCTTCCAACTTCATTTAGTATAACATCAGCAGATGGAATTGTATATACATCCCTGTTGTGCTATATCTTATATCTGGCCTTTGGTCATGCTATAAACTCCGTCTTGCATGTCCTTTCTCCTTTTCTTCTGTTGTTCTCCTCATTCTTCCAGACATAGTTCAGGCATCACTTTGTGCGATAAATCCTTCCCATCATCTCCTGATTGGGTTATGTGCCTACGCCATTTAGATCAAAGCAGAAAACAGAAGGCACTCTAGGTATTTCAAGCAGGAAGAAATTTAATACTGGAAATTTGATGATTTTAATAACACTATCAATTTCTGTGCCAATTAGGAAAATCTAGGTTATATTGAAGACACAAATTAACCTGAAAACCCATGGCTTGGTATAACAAAATATTGCCATTTTTCTATCACAACCATGGCTAACTTGAATCAATAGCTGGGAATCTATTCTGCTTTACATACTCACTTATACACTCAAGCTAACAGGGACTCAAATACCTTATACTTGTGCTAATTGGAACTTGTGGTCTTCTCAGTTGCCTCAGCAGATGAAGAACCTGGAGAATTTTGTATGGCTTATCACTATCATACCCTGAGAATAACACTGATCACTTCTACTCATTTTATTGGCTGATCCCTTTCACCTAAAAGGGCACCAGGGTACGCAGTTTTTCATGTGCCAGGAATAAAGGGGACTAGACATCGGTATGGAAAAGCTGAAGCTCAGAGAGGTTAAGTAATTTCCCCACATTTGCACAGTAATACTTGGCAGAACTGGGATTCAAATTTCATTATTGTTCAAAAGTATCTGTTGTTCTTCTTTTGGTTTCTCCCTATCAGGTCCTTCTCCAGAGGAGAATTAGGCTTCTAGGTTTTCCAGTGTCAGGCGTGCCTGAACCAAGTGAGAGTAAGTGAAAATCGTACATGCCACTCCCAAGTGGAAGGTCTAGTGGGTACCCTGCAATTTCCTCCTTGTGCTCCTCTGTCTGCTTCAAGAATGGCACTTTCCCAAATAGGAGCTGTACCTTCAACCTGGAATGAAGAATATGTGGAGCAGAGCTTCAGGCAACCTGCAGGCAACACTTAACATGAGTAAAATATAAATTTGTGTTGTTGTAAGCCCGAGAGATTTGGAGGTTTTTCATTACCTTAGCATAAACTAGTAAAATTTGACTAATACAAATACTCCACTCAAAATCCTACCCCAAACTGAGCATTCAGGAGTCATAAAGGGCTGGAATCTAAGTGAATATAAAGAATTTCAGTAAAAGCCCATGGATAAACTCTACATGGCCTTGAAGTAGAATGATTTATGTCAAAAACTCCTTCTGATTATGTGTATCTCTGACCAAGACCCACATTCCAAAGGGAGAGAGTCCTGGACAGTCTTACTGGTCCAGAATGATCACATGCCCATCTACCCCCTGCCAAGGAGAGCAGGTTCTGGTGGAGGGCAAACCAAAACAGCTGGCCATCTATCTCGCTGGGACCACATGGAATGGACTCCCCAAAGCAAATTGGATGCTGACATCCAAAAGAGGGGAAGAAATGGCATCTCTAATAGCAATCCATTGAAATAACAGTAATTATTCACTATTGGCATGTCCCCAGTCTCTGTCTCCTTTTCTCTCCTTCATAACCACATGAAATCACCTTTCCACTCCCTGCTTCTCAAACCAAGCATCCTTAATAACCTTGTAGAAGTCTTTTATTTGGCGGTGCCCAGCTTCCCGTCCCCTCTGCTCAAATCAATAGGAAAAAATAAAGATAATCTACATTAATTTGGTTGCAGTTGTTTTAACATCCCCTGAAACCTTGAAGTTCAGCAGTACTGGGCCAGCTTGAAGAAAACCTTTCTGACAGGAAAGCGAGTTTCAAAAAAAATGTTCCCCAGTTTGCTAGGCTTATAAGCCTAGGGCAAGTTTAATTAAACTCAATGGAGCATTTTAAAGTGAAGAAAAAATTAGGACAGCAAGAAAAACGTGTTGATTGTTTCCTAATTATGCTGTGGACTTTCTCTCTAATGCATCCCCCTCCTTTCCCTCCCTAAATAAAACAACTGGCACGTTAAGTTTGCACATAGGAGATTACATCTCAACCATGCGTTCTGCACCAGCCAGGCATAGTGCTTCCCATTCCACTCTTGGGCTTGCCTTTTTGGAAACTTTCATGCTTTTGTTATTTCATGGAGATACTTAATCAAATACAGAGAGACAGAGAGAAACAGAGAGAGAGAGAGAGAGAGAGGCAGAGAAAGAAATTCAGAGAATACATTAGACTCCAGCAGTTTCCAAGCTTTATGTTAGTGAGGACCCCTTGGATTAGCCCCTCCTATCAACATGGAATCCTTACTTTATAACATTTAGCCCACTGAACAGTCTATATTATTAGAGATATGATGAATTTACTTGCTTGTTTTTATTCATGAGACATGCATTAACACAAAGTGATCTTTTCAGAACAGGATAACCATACTGCTGATGTAATTATATCCAAAAGCAGAAAAAACAAAATCTGAATTTGTAATCCATTCATGTCACTAATGGCGTCCTGCTCTGTGCCAGGCGCTATACGTGTAGCCTTGTGGGAAGTAAGCAGACCATCTCTATTAGGATTTGAGATGTAATAAACTCATGGATCTTGGGGACTCTAGAGCCCCTGGCTGGGAAACTGAATCCTGGAACTGTAGCGACTGCTCACTTGCCAATGAGAAGACTATCAGTGTGGACAGGAAGGGAAGATGACTTCAGCTAAAACCCTAGAGGCAGGGACTAGTAACACATAAAGAAAAATCCATTTTTGTCTCAAAAGGTGCCTCAAATTATTTTAAAAGAAATAAAAATGGTTAATGCTTTAATAGCACTTGCTGTGAACTAGGTACTGCTATGAGCAGTTTACATATATTAGCTAATTTTATTTTCTTGGCATTCTAATAAGGCACAGAGAAGTTACATGGTAGGCCTGAGGTCACACAGCTAACTAGTGCCAGAACCAATATTTGAGGTCATGTAATCTGGCTCTTAATTTTGTGGTTAAGTTTGCACAAAGAAGACAGTTAATATATGCGGCCTAATAGAGAAAAAAAAATAGGTAGCACACTAAACTCAGCAGTTCCAAACTTTTTCAGCACAAAGGACTTCTTTTCTTCTTTTCCTTTTTCTTTTCTCTTCTCTTCTTTCTCTTTTCTTCTTTTCTTTTCTTTTTTTCTTTTCTTTATTTTGTTTCCCTAAAGGGACTCCTATGCTTTGAAAGATATTGACTACTACCTCATAAAAGAAGGGAGAGCTCAAAATGAAATTAAGTTCAATTCATTTTAAAATAAATAAACTATGTAGAATTTTTGAAGATTCTGGAAGAATATATGTCAGAAATAATTATATTAATAATAATAATACAGAGCTGGAGGGGGTCAGGCTGTCTCAGTCAGTAGAGCTTGCAACTCTTGATCTCAGGGTTATGAGTTCAAGCCCCCACTTGGGGCATAAAGCTTACTATAAAAAGATAATGCAGAGCTAAAATTGTCCTCAAATTTAGGAATCCAGGTAAGTTGAACTATAAAGTCACTTTGGAGTCTAATATATTAGGTTCTCTGTTAAAACCTATAGTACTGGGCAGCCCGGGTGGCTCAGCGGTTTAGCGCTGCCCTCAGCCCAGGGTGTGATCCTGGAGTCTTGGGATCAAGTCCCACGTCAGGTTCCCTGCATGGAGCCTGCTTCTCCCTCTGCCTCTGTCTCTGCCCCTCTCTCTCTCTCTCTCTCTCTCTCTCTCTGTGTGTGTGTCTCTCATGAATAAATAAATACAATCTTAAAAAAAATACCTATAGTACTGTTTATCAGCGTCTTTTCCCCACTCAACAACTTGGAATACCCTTAAGTGGTATGTTAGAATCTCTAAGGGAATATGCAAAATCTGAAGAAAACCTTTCGAGTGATTCTGAAATGCCTGCAACTAGACGTCGGGGTGAGGTGGTTGCTCCCTACATCCTGATCCACTGAATTCAGAGCCCAGTGGAGAATCACTGCACTCTGCTCCCCAGTCACTAACTGTCCTTCCTCTCCATGTAGCCTATGTGGAGTCCTACGTGCGAGGACTGACTATAACCAGGCAACCCATCCCAGTCCACAGCCTTATAAATGCACCTTCTGGAGTCAACATGGAGGCATGGTGAAGAATTAGGCAAAGAGTCAATGGCAGCTTGACTATGGCATAACTGGCTGCGAGTGTGCTCAGCTCACGGAGCCTCCCTGGGCTGCAGCTTCCCCGCCTGTCAGACATGGACATCTGAGCAAAACTTGTCTACAAGGCGGTTTCAACTCTAAATGTATTTGACTCTGAAATAACAGAACAACGTGCCCACCAGGACCTAATATCAGCTCTAACTTTTGCCAAGTTTGGGGCTTCAGGTGGATCGTCTCTGATGACAAGAAGCAAATCCTCTCTTCCTGATATTTGAGACTTTGAGAATGTTGTCACCTTCTTCTTCTGGCCTTTCCATCTGACTCTTCACATGGTTCTAGCTGCTTTTTAGCATTAGAACTCCCCTTAGACTTTAACACATTTTTGAAAATATACTTGTTCTTCCCTTTGCTAGGAATCTATTTTTCATCTTCTGGAACTCCATAATCTCCACCTTTCAAAATCTCATCCAAATTTCATGGCACAGTCAAATGTTACTTTCTTCTTTAGATCTTCAGACTGATTAGATTAGACCCCTGGACAGAAAGGCCTCACTCCTTCACAGTCTTTTCCTTCCAGCTCTCAGAGGAATGTAGTTTGTAATGCCTTGTCGTAAAACTCAGGTTTCTAGACCTCAGCACTGTGGTATTTGAGGCCAGATGTTCCTTTCCTGTGGGTGCATTCTTCTCCTCTGCCTTATAAGATGTTTAGTTGCATCTCTGGCCTCTACTCTCCAGAAGCCAGTAGCAGCCCCCCACCACCCCGAAACTTTTCTCTGGAAGTTGCCAAATCTCCCCTTGGGGTACAATCTCACTCAGGTAAGAACCACTAGTCTAGATACTCGTGTATATGTCTTAGCTTCTCGTCCCCCACAGGATTTAGCTCAGTACCAGTAACATAAATATTTATAGAAGAATAAATTAATAAATCATTGTTGAATAATTATTTGTATAATGAATAGATTTTGTCACATCAGAACAATCCAGCTATCTGTTCTATTAAGTCTCGAATTAAAGGGAGAGGCAAACATTTTTGGTGGTCAGCCAGGAAGGCCACTTGGCAGGATTGATATTTACCTAAAGTTCCTCTTAAACTTACACTCTGCTTGACTCTATTCTGAGGAATAAGCATCTTGTGCTTGTCCTATGATTTTCTATCAGGTCTATACTAACACTTGCCTCTTTTCTAATTGTCTATCCATGTAGTGGAAGGAAATTATCCCTCTCTCCAAGAGACAGTGCCTTCGCATAGTGTTAGCCAGGGCAGAGAACAGTATCAAAGAATGACAGCAGTGGTGCAGGGGAAGAGCAGAAGGGAAAAGCCTGTAGTTCGAGAATCCAAGATTCAGAAGAAAGTCAAGGCCTGGGGAGTGACTATATCTGCTAGAGCAATTCATTTTTCTCTACACAGGTCATCTCTAGGACATGGTGAGGTGTTTCAGAGTAGGGCTTGTTCTTGGATGAGTAGACTTTCTGGCCTCAAAAAAAATAAGTTAGGAAGCTGAAATGGGAAGGGGTACAGGGTAGGAGGTGGTTGAGCAATGCATGTGGGGTTGAGGCCCAGTGAAGCTCTTCCATGCCCCAAGCCCATGGGGTACTGGGAGCATGGCAGGTACCAGGTCATCAGGAAGGCCAAGTTCTCTCTCAAAGATGCAATAGCATTTCAGGTGTTTGCCAGCAACTGGAATCAAGAACAGAGCCAGGAAAGAGAGCAAAAGCCGTTGTATGTCTACATCTCTGGTGGGGCTTCCATTTTAAAAGATGAGAGCTTGTTGCATCAACTGTCGTTTTGGATTATTTTCTCCCTCCTAGTAGCAAAGCTCACTGAGAGCTGACTTAGGAATCTGTGCAGCAAGGCTGATGCCCGTTCTAAACCCATTGTCTGTTTTCTTTTCAGCTTAAAGCTGAGTCACTATCAGTTCCTTTCACTGCTCCTCCCAACTAAGAATTTTACAGACTGGTCCTGGGAATCATTCAGTATTCTTCTATATTAATAATATAACAGCAACATAATGACAGTAACAGTAATCACCCCACCACAGCAACAAGTAAAAATTTCAGAGCACTTGCTATGTGACAGGTACCATGCAAAGCTTTTACATATATTGATAATAATCCTCCTCATGACAACCCTATGGGCCATTACTCTCCTTTTGGAGATAAGGGAACTAAGGCTTAAACAGTTTAATAAATGCTTGATGTAGCACAGCTGATAATCGGGTAGATCTAGCATTTGAATCCAAGTCTGTCTGGTTCTGGAAACTTTGTTCATAGCCAGGGAATTATAGTTGCCTTCATGGCTCCTAATGTAGCGCTTTTGATAGGCGGTTATTCCAGTAAAGCCCATAACGGTCACAGAAAGGTACCAGCAACATGCCAGAAGCACACTGTCCTTTTTTTCCTGTCAACCCAGAACATGCGCTGCCTGTGGGGGTAAGATGTTCCATACAGGCCTGTGGACCTCATCATGGGTCCTTTGTGTGCTAATTCTTTGGGAATTGACACGCAAGTGAGCTTGTAGAGCTCAACAAACTTTATTTGTTGTATTTGCGGTTTGTTTCACTTTCAGATATTGTTATTAATTGGGCAAAAGTGAAAAATAAATGTCACTGGTGTTTTGAGGTTGACTGACTTCTGAGAAAGAGAAAAGAGAAGAGAGACCTTTAAAGAATTTAAATCCAACCTGAATGGATGGTTAGGGGTAGCAGCCCTCATAAACTACGTCTGTCTCAAGCCTGACCTTTGCCCCAATCTCGGAATCAAAGTCCGTGGAGCCTTTCTTTGGTTCCTACTTTGAATCTGGCCCAGGTCAATAGCCAGTAAAAGGAAATTGTGCTGAATTATCACAATTTTTATTTGTGCTGACTTATTGGAAATCAGGCAAGACAGATGAGGTGCAGTATCTGCACACTTGATTACCCCCTTCCCCAATTTTTCTGTGGTTTCATTTTGGATCTCTTCGCTACAGCATTTTAGCTCTAACTTTGGGCACTGAATCATGCTCCGATGTCCCATCAAGCATCTCGGTAATGTGATAAATTCATCCAAAGTCTCACAGTGCCATCCTGCACGTGACAAATGCAATAACACGTCAGGCTCAGAATGATACCCATATTAGGCAGATACTCCCTCTGCTGACAGCAGGTGTTTCTGCTTTATCTGAAAATAATTCACTGAATAGATAATTGGTGAATCCCCAGTGGGAACAAAACTTGATTCTATCTGAGCATAGGTTACCAAGTGTACCACCATAAAATAATTGATTTTGTGATATATTAAGTGGGGACGTACTCAAGACTACTGAACTTTTCACTTAGGGCCTGGGGCTGAAGTTGAACTAGGCTCCCAAAGGTGAAGAACCCATGCATGACACGGGCAGGGCTTCACACTCCGACAGCCAATTTAACTTTCATTTTCTTTATTAATCTAATATGTTCTACCTTTCACCAGGACGTGATGTGCAGGGAGTTTCATTAAAACGGTTGAGTTGTTATTGGAGATAATCACCGAAGGAATGTATCACAAAAGTCAAGAAAGTCTGAATCAGTTTTTATGCTGTTGTTTTAGAGAAGAGGTTTCGGATGCTGATAGGCAAGTTACTCTAGCTATAGGGCGAATTTAATTGCGTTTTTAGAAACTTCTTTTAATCCTATAATAACAAAAAAATTAAATCAGTGCTGACATTTTTTTGTTGCCAGAAGAAGGTAGTAAAAGGGTAAAGAAATAATTGTTAGTTCTGAGAATATAATTAGCGACTTTAATGCTTTAATCTAAAAAATGCATATTTTGAGCCTAGGTGAATGATTAAAGAAAAGATATTGAAAGTCTTTGAAATTTCTAACTGTGTTTGTTTTTAATTGTGAGTTATGATCACTATAATTAGCTCATTTAGTGCATTTGTAATGTAAACAAATATAAATTTCTACAAGTTCAGGGATATTTCAGGGCAAATAAGATTGACATCCTGACCTGTGGCTCTCTGCACCCTTCTTAGAATGTCTTGCAGAAGTTTATTCTCTGCTTTGGAGGGGGGAGGAAAGGAGGTTAAGGAAACCAGGATCAAGCAGTGGGAGACTAGAGTCAAAGTCGGGGTGTTTGGAGATTTCTTCCAAAGGGGTGATAAGGCTGTTCCCCCACGTGGGCTGGGCTCCCTCTGGCCCATCAAGCTTGGGCTGTGGTTCTACCTCCCCTGTCCCCTTGGACAGAGCCCGAGGCCAGGCCTGGTCTGAGTTAGAAGCCCTGGAGAAAGGGCCAGGTTACAGATAAAGGAAAGCTCTCTGATGCGGAGCCTCCGTGAATGCAGACCTGACTAGCCTGCTCTACCTCTATCCTGCCCCACCTTGACAGAACCACGAAACCTCATTACTATGCACTAGAAAAGGGAAAAGGAAAAAAAAACCCAGAGGGATCTGGGGAATGAACTTTTTGGGGGTCTTATTTCTCTCAGAGGTGCACATTAAAATTCTCTCTTTCATTCATTAATGTGAATACAAGCTGCCTGAGAAAATAGCTGGTGGGACCTCCCTTAATGAATAGTGGGGCTTTTCTATGCTCTAGAGGCTTAAAATTGGGTTTCATCCCACTGAGGATTTTTTTTTTTTTTTACTTCTCCTTCTGTCTTCTTAACACTACATGTTTGGTTATATTTCTAGGACTCACCTAGGCTGTGACCTGCCACATTAGTTCTAATCGCTCATATGATTAGATTGGGGCACCCACAGATAGGCAGGAGGGGCTGGTGTCAGAGACTCCCAGAAGTTCGGGTATTTTTTCAACATTATTTGAAAGTTTCGACTCTGTCAATCATATGCGATCAAACTTGCTCTTTTGAAGTTCCTCATACTGCTTGGTTTAGAATAGGCCGAGTATGGATATAAAAATCTTTTCTCCTGCTTTCAGGATTTTTCCTATGATTTGAAATGGAATTAACCCTTCTTGGAATTTCATGGCTTAGTTTCTATAGAATTCTGACCTCAGCTTCTTTGACTTTCTTCTCTATCTTCCAGAAGTGCTCAGCTGCTCCATCCCCCTATATGTATGCCCAGTTCCAACAGTTACCTTCCAGATCATCCATTTGGGGGGTTTTCTTGAATTGTGTTGCTAGTTCTCTTCCTTGGTACATCTCTAAGTTTTCTAAGGAAGCATCGTGTGTTTTCTACTTGTCTCTGTTCCGGGGTCAACAAAGAACGGATGCTCAAATTAATGTTCTCATGAGAATGATGATCACTGTCAGAAAGCTATGTCTTCATCAATTTGCTCCTCACTCCCACCACAGGGAGTGACCCACTCTAGGATGACCAGGAGCCCTTGGTCATAATTCAGATCTATAGCCCAATTTGTCTGGAACTGATAGGGAGGGTAGCTGTGGAGAGAGCTTACCTAAGCTAGGTAAGATGAGGTAGCAGGAGAAATGCCGAGATGCATCTCTCTCCCTGGGCAATTTGAGAATGAGGCGACAATGTGACAGCAAGTTACAGAGGAGCTCGTAGGTCAGCCCCAAGAAGATGGCATTAGACCTCACACTGGGACCTACAGAAATGCTCAGCAGTGGACAGTCACTCCGTTCTACACGAGTTAAGAAACACAGAGCTGTTTTTCCAATGGGAAAGGCATTTGGAAGTCTACTTTAAAAGATGTTGTTTTCTGTAGTTTCTCTTTGATAATTCTTTTAACCTGGGCTATTTAATTTACTTTTATTGCACCCTGTATATTTTAAACATAAACAAATTAAAAAA
Source organism: Vulpes lagopus (assembly GCF_018345385.1). Taxonomy (NCBI): domain Eukaryota; kingdom Metazoa; phylum Chordata; class Mammalia; order Carnivora; family Canidae; genus Vulpes; species Vulpes lagopus. Next base: position 149,266,616 of record NC_054826.1, read on the forward strand.
CCCAGTGTGTCATATTATTTAGAGCAAGATTAATTAGGAAGCGTATATAGAGGAAGGTAGAAAAAGAGGGTTGCAAGTAATAAGTACTTAAGAGTAACGATACAGTTACCTAAAGCTCCAGAAACAGTTCTGGCTCACTCATCCTTCACTTGTTTAATGTGTACTATGCCAGGTGTTATGCTAACTTGGTTTTATCTGTTTATTGTTTAATATTGTAAAGCTACTCTCTATCCATTATAAATCAATGAAATTTATGGTCTCATAGACTGTCCAGTGTATTGAGCTGCTTAAAACATTCAGTGGCATCTTTAAAACTATGATATTCCAGGGATGCCTGTGTGGCTCAGTGGTTGGGCATCTGCCTTTGGCTCGGCATGTGATAGTCCCAGGATCGAGTCCCGCACCAGGCTCGAAGCAGAGGCCTGCTTCTCCCTCTGCCTAGGTCTCTGCCTCTCTCTGTGTGTCTCTCATGAATAAATAAATAAATAAAATCTTAAAAAAATAAATAAAAGTAGAAGCATGGAATTCTGGACTTCATACTGATGATAGAGAGCTACTTTGGTCAGTAATGATCTACCAATTTGCCAGTAGGCTTCTAAAAAAGCCATCTACTTTTTCTCAGGGGAACCCAAGGAGAATTTGGTGATGGGAATGCCAGGATAAAATTCTTAAAAAAAAAAAAAAATCTATTAAACGCCTACCTTCAGCATCATGGGCTTTATTTCATATCTTAAGGAAACATTTGGTTGCTTAAGATTTAGCACACATGGTATAAGGAGTTAATATTGTACAGCCAAAGTGAGCAAACTCATAAAGGAAAAGGCGGTGCTTCCTCTGTAGGATCAGATCTGTTACCCATTATTTGGTTCTGCTGCTGAAGGAGAAAAATAAGTCTTGGATATTACAGCTGTCACTGTGACATCTGTTGTTTCAGGATCCGTGACTGCTTCAGTCACCACCTGACCCAGATCATCACCATAACATTCTGTCCACTATTAAACTGTGAGAGGCCCTCGCCCTCCAGGTGGTGCTTCAAGGTTGACGTACCAAGGTGTTCGTCTCTGTCCCCCCGAATGCCTCTCCGCTGAAAAATACAGCCTCACTTTGTGCAGAATTGATGGCGAACCAAGTCTCCCAGGGTTCAAGGGGAGCAGCGGAGAGCAAGAGGTCTTGAGGCGGAGCCCCCTTCTGCTCTTAATCACTTGTCACAACTCCTGGAAGGGCCTCAGAGCATCCAGAGGGGCGGCGTTTTGTTCTCTGCTGTCCATTCTCCCTTTCTCTGGAACAGAGGAGTCCAGCTCTTCAAACCACAATAACAAAGCTGCATACACATCTCCAAGCTCACAAAACAAATAGGCCAGGGGCTGTGAGTCCTCCCTAACACATGAAGCGGATTTTCCTTTTAGAAAGTTCCCCTCAATACAGCCCTCCTCCTGGTTGTATGTGTTTGGTGCAAATCATTAATGACTTAAAAGAACGGAGACCGCTAATTTAGATGCAAACTTGACGCATCACACAAAGAGTCCATCACGTGAGTTACCAAAATCAGGCGTGCACATACATTTACAGGAATGTAATAAATATGTAAAGTAAGGCACATCTCTGCTGTAAAGAGCTTCCTTCCATGGGCTTATTCGTTCGTTTATCCATTTTTTCATTCGCAACCTCTTTATCGAGACTCCATCAAGGCACTGTGCTAGGAACTAGGGTCTGGCAGCATTTGAAAGGGATACATTCTCTGCTCTCATGAAGTTGAGCATGACAAGAAAAAGCAGGGTTCACATCTCTATTTGTGATACAGATTTCTCCCATGTATTGAAAGACAGAAAAATTCTAACCACTCCCAGCCACAGAGCCATTTGAGAGTCAGCAAGAAGCGGTTTACTTTCATTATACAATGAAGGCACCAGATGATCTAAATCACAAAAGAAAACACGAGAGCCACAAGCTGCTCCTCACATGGTATATACTTCAATTTCCTTTCCTTACTTCCATTTCCCTACAATTTCTAGCTCTAATGCTGCTGCGAGTTAAATGTGTGATCTTAAAGCACTTACCTTCTCTAAACCTTGATTCTCTCACCTGTACCATTCCTTTAGTTGTTGCCTTTTTTTTTTTTAACCTGGAAAATATGCTATTCTCTTTCAGACAAGCTTAAATCTTTTAAAGTCACTGTCTCCACAGGGCCTCAGGACATTTGCGCAGAGGCCCAAGCATTCTGGTTGAGCAGGCAGGATGGGAAAACAAAGGGTCTGTGCTGCCCAGGCAACCTCGGAGGAGGCCTGGGTTCTCTGCTCTCCAGGAGAGGCCCTGGAGTCTGGGCCCGAACAAAGACACATTATCTGGACCTGGCAGTATTTATCCAGAACACAGCAGAAGCCTTGGCAAGAGAGAAGCTCGGGGACTGCACTTTGTGGCATCTGCTGTCTCTTTATAGGTTTGCATTTGGGGTGCTGGGTGTGCTCTTTTCTCTTCTCTTCTTTCTGCCATCAACACAGTGCCCAAAGATTTAAGTAGTTGCTGCCTGGTGAGTGTTGTCATCTTACCTGATGGTTGTACTGGTGATAGCGGCAGGTACCCGGACATGAGTAACAGAGGAGGAACACTCTAAAAGTCAAACCTCATATTTTATGTTTTCTCTATAACAAAAATTAGCTTAAGTATTTAATTAAGCGGTCACCATCAATTATTGTGTAACAACTGAGAGGACAATAAAATGTTGGGTAAAATTGAAAAATCAATATAGGCACCTGAGAGCCCTTGAATACTTTTCTCACTGAACCTAAATTTTACACCTCTGCTTCGTTTATCCCTGGCTCTTTCTTTGCATGAATTTCCCCCCACAAGCTGCTAATATCCTGGGGCCTCTGCTCATCAGGTCAAGCATTTTGAGAAATATGATATTGAAAGGCCCTGTTTAGATGAACGGGCTTCTGAAGAAGCAAGACTATGAACACAACGCAAGGTTGATGGCAGGACTGAATACTTTAGAATCTGGAATGTTTTTTAGGTTTTGTTTTGTTTTTCCCCTGAGAATGGAAATTTGGAAATGAGATGCCCAAAAGTCCATTTTTTTGCCCATTGGCCAAACTGGTCCTTCACCTCATCGTTCCTTCTCAGAAGCTATAGGCTCTCTAATTCTAGAAAAGTAGGAAGACATGTTCACTTACATTGATGAGGACTTTAAAGATCGTGTTAGTGGACAATTAAGGAGCCTTTTCCAGGGAAACTATTACCAAAGTATTATTATGGCCTTGTGGTTAGGGGCTAAGAGAAAGGAAGAAACATGTTTTTGGAATTTAATATATTTTTTAAAGTTTGTACTTAAAAGCTACCCTCTTAGTTCTTGGCTATCTCAAGGTAAAGACAGTGTTAAATTCCTCGTGGTGACAGCCCATCAGATCAAATGTGTAGCCAAAAGACAAGGGGACCTTTGGCAAACCCCCAAACGGATCCGTGCAGGGCGAACATGAAGCTTGAGACTGCCTTGAAGGAACATGACAGAGGGGTGGGGGTGGAACCTGGTGCCATGCCTCAGCAAAACCCCAACTGGAGAACGGGCATGGTCTTCTTCCCGTGTTAGGAGCCCCTTCACTCTCCAGTGATTTGTGTGAGCAGATCGACACTCCTGTGAACACACATGAAGAAAACAGGCATCTTAACAGATGAGGACGGTATGTTCTCAGAGTAAACATTGGGAAGTATCGGGTTCATCTCGCTGAAACCACAAGGGTCTGTTGTTACATGATAGGTACCTGGGTTTGCTCAGAACTTCTAGGACGTGGGTTGTAAAGTAGACACAGTTGGTAAGAAAATGGTAGCATTAATATACATCAAAGCAAATGGAGGAAAGGATGGAATCAGATAGACTCTTTAAAGAGTTGAAAATGTCAAGTCTAGGGCCATGCTGCCTAACAGGGTAGCCATTATTACGGTAGTGACTACTGAGCATTTGAGATGTGACTGGTCCAAATCGAGATGTGCTTTAAGTGTAAAATGCAAAATAGATTTTGAAGACTTAGTATGAAAAAGACTGTAAAATATTTCATTAATAAATCTTTATACTGATTATATGTCAAAATAATATCGTGGATGTGTTGGGCTTAACAACGTATTATTAGAATTGATATCACCTGTTTCCTTTTATGTTTTTTAATACGGCCAGTAGAAAATTGAAAATCACCTGTGCGGCTTGCATTTGTGGTGCACACTGAATTTCTGTTGGGCAACAGTGGCCTGGAGGCTGTTCCCATGAGCAAGGCACATGTATATGAATGTGGGGGAATACAGGAGGGATACTTGTGTTAAGGAGTTAAAAAAAAAAAACCCTCATGTTTCTAAAATAAATCCTACAGGATACTGTTATTATGCATCTTATGGTTATGCAGCTCTGGCTATGCCATGGATCAAGTAGTGTATCCCAAACCTTAATAACGCTATTCAACAAAATCTCATCTACATATTGGCTTGGAATGAAGCATCACACACCTACCAACAAGAAGGGAGAGGGAAGGAGTATAAGGAAACAGTGTTAAGGTTGGGGAATAGAGGCAATTCATTCACTATATAAAAGTGCTTTTCAGAAACTCCCACAATTAGAGAAATTCCAGAAACAATTAAAGGATTTGGAAGTCCCCAAGGATTCACTATGAGAAAGCCTATTGTCTTAAGAACCCCCACCCCCAACCCCTGCCCCGGGAGAATCAAAGAAATGTGTGGCTTTAATGGGATTTTGCTGTTCTAGGTAATTTTCAACATGCTGAGCATTTCTTCCCCATCTTGCTCCAGAAGGGTTCTGTGTGAATTGGGTCTTCAAAGAGGAAATGTTTTGTTTCCTTATGAAGCCACTCAAAGACTCCTCCAGCTTAACCCCTCCTGAAATGAAGGACGCCTTCTCTGAAGACTGTTCTATCACTCGAGCCCTCGTTGCTCACTGCGCCCGAGATGTTTTTCAATCCCAGTGTAATTATCTCCATGATGGAGGAGGCTCCAGATGCATTTATTTGCCCCTCTCGGTGACTGGAAAATGTATTCCATATTCAGTTAAACTCAGTAATTAAAATGGCCTAATCTGCATTCACTTTGTAACCACAGGCGGAAACTCCCCCTCCCTCAACCCCAGAGGTGGGAGGGCTGCTGCTCCCCTACCCATCCAGAGGAGCTCTCATTGGTCAGTGCGGAGTTAGAACAGGTGAAATAATCTAATCTGGAATATTGCTCTCCTCACCTTTTTTAATAAACATGTTGCCTCACCACAGACCTTAATATAACAGCAGTAAAGGCCAGGGAGGAAATTGGAAACACGGCCAGGAGTGTGCCTTATGGTTCATAACAGCCCCAAATTGTGACTGTTTATTAAAACTAACACCCTTTTGTGAGGGTGCAGATCAAAATATCCAGTGGTTTCTCTTCTTTGATATTTCCTTTTTTTTTTTTTTTATAGCACTGAGTTTAAGTTTCAGTTTGAGGGCTTAATTAAGTTTCTAAAATTGTTTCTGATGAAAACATTGACATAACATAGCAACTTGTCCATAATTTGGCCCCATCAAATATTTCCATCATTTATTTCAACCAGTAGGAGATGTGTGTGGATGGATTACCTCTGGGGCCCCCGAGACAAGAAAGAGTTAAGGCAGGTGAAGGAAGGGAGGAGTGGGGAGGCCAGAGAACTGCCTCACAAAATACAATTAAGGGCCTTTCCCAGGCCTGGGGCGCTAGGTGCTGCCAGGGGAAAGGAGCACCGAGCACAATGTTCTCCTTGTCGGCAAACCTCCCTTTTGTTTCAGCAGCACTTGGGATCCCACACATGCAAAAGTTTGAATTTCCTGTTGGCTCTGAGGTGAGATTTATAACGTTTATTAACGTTACTACTCATTGTGAATTTACTGGGCAATAAGCCTAAGAGCTTTTAGGGGTTTAATTGCCTATGTTTACAGGGGTTGCAAAGCTCCCCACAGGGTCACTGTCAGCCAGGTTGGCCAAACGTGGACTTGTCGGAGTGTCCAGTGTGCATGTCCTCGTCTAAGGGGAAGGTCCAGGGAAAAGCTGAAGGCCTCTGAGGAGCTTTAGATTGGCTTTCTGCTCTGGCTACTGTGGTGCACTTCCCTCTGGCTCCTCTACTTCCTTCTGGCCATGTCCGAAGACACCTTGGAAGTTTCCTTTTTTTTTTTTTTCCCAGGGAGAAAGGGGAGATAATTTGAAATAATCGAGTTGGGGGGAGAGGGAAGGTGGGAACGGAAAGAACGGAAGTAAGCACATGTTGCAAACATAATGCGGCCTACAGAAGCATGTTCACGGTCACTGTCATATTTCGTCTTCATGACGGTCCTGTCAGGTAGAGACTGTGGTTCTCACTTTACAAATGAGGAAATCGAGGCTTAGTTTAAACGTCTGCTGGTAAACAGAAGAGCTGGGACTTGAACTCTATTTTTCAGGGGCTTCCCAGTCCCGGTTCAGAGCGCCACACTCCACTGCCACCTCTTTAAAGCTGGTTGATGTTCCTTTAACCTAAGCAATCGGTTCCCCTGTCTCATCAGGACATTGGAAAGTAGAGGGTTAAACTCTTGTGTTTTTAAGATAGTGGTTTTGCTTTGTTGCAGCATGGTAGCTTGTCCACAATGGTCTTATCCCTTGGCCTCACCAGACCCTTCCAGGGTGGAATGGACAAGAGTGGAAGAAAGCACAGGGAATAGTGTTCGGGGCCACGCAGATGGACAGAGGTCCCCAAGAGTGGCAACTACTGAGGTGGCTCTGTAATTTGATGAAAATTTGGAAAGAGAAATGTCTGAGGACCCATTTTGTTCTTTCATCCATTCATTCATTCACTCAACGCCGACTTGGTAAGCACCCTCTGTGCTAGGCACGCGGCAGTAGGCGCTGGGGGCGCTGGGGGCGCTGGATACCCAGGCACTTCACCTGCCCCCTTCCTGCCCTGCAGGGTGGGTGGGCAGGGTGCTGGCCGTGCCCATCTCCTTAAAGGCTCGCCCAGATTTGCCCAAGATCTGCCCCAGGGACAAATTTCCCAGGCCGCTTCAGAGGTAGTTTTTGCCATAGTGAAGAATCAAAGGCAGAAAGTAAAGGCCCTGATGAGCAGACAGTGAACTCCTTATATGAAATAAATAAACGAACATATTTATGTGTATGTAAATATACATACGTGCTATAATCTTCATACAGAGTAAATAAATGAACACATGTATATATACATACACGCGTGTGTATTTGTGTGTATAACCAGACAGACGTCCGGTCCACATTCCCAAATTGCCATTACAAATTTATGATTGGCCATCTAACAGGCTGAGATCCACAAGGCACAGAGGACTAAGCGGTTGAGCTGTCGTTGTTGGAAATGTATTGTTCAGGACATTTGCTAATTTATTGATGCAGCGGTAGAATCAGATTCAGTTATTCAGCTGAAGAATAAATTGGAATATTTTGGTGCATTTCTTTAAAAAAAAAAGCCACTTTCAAGCCTATGTATTAAAATGACAAAGTCTTAAATAGGGGTCTCTTTTTCTAAACAAAAGATATGCAAATTGCAATTCAAGATTTATATTATGATAAAAACTGAAATACAAAAGAGTCATTATCCTGCAAAATGTAAAAGTGCGTTGCTTCATGAGTCTATAATGATATAATGGGATGTTGATGTAGTAAGAGGTGTCAGAAGGGAGACAATGACCTTAAAATTTTAAGTCAGAAACATTAGAATTGAACAGTAAGTATCTATCTGCCCACCTAACTCTCCATCTATTTGTTGAATATTGCATATTTTGAAAATTTGAGATGAGAAGCAGCGCATTTTTATCTTCCAATGTCATAGTCATAATAAGGGGGTTGGGAAGGGAGGTGGGAAATACTCTTCACATAGCCATCCCAGCTCTGAAGTTGGAAAAAGATTTGCCTTGAATATTATTAGATCAATAGGACTCTTTCTCTTGAGGGTCAGTAGTGTGTTACTCTGGGCCTAGCCACAGGGTCAGCACCTCAACACCAAAAGTCAGGAACCCCCAAGGCTCCCTGCATAAGAAAGACTTGCTGTAGGTTGCAGGGACTCCCAGTGTTTAAGACAATGGGAACAATTTCCAGTTGATCGTTGTGTGTCACTGAAAGAGAATGAGTCAACCTTAAAGAGACTGCATGGGAATCCCAGAGAAACTGCAGCAAACTGATATTTAGATTTGAGGTTATTCCACTGGCTTATTCTAAAAAATGGAGGGGGAGAGACAGAGAGAGAGAGAGAGTTGCCAATGGAGGCACAGTTTAAGTAATCAAGTGATACACCACATGTGAAGCAGATGTACAGACTTGTTCCCACCACCAAACAGAGCAGAAGGCCTGCTTTAGCTTTATTTGGCAGGAATTTATATACTTGCCTCACTATTTGATCTTAACTTAAACAAAGGACGTTGGTCTCAGCCACCACTGATTTCAGGGCAGCAGCTCTGCCTTCTTTCTGAAAGGCTGCAGGATTGTGACACCTCAGAAATCAGATGGTGGCACAGTATGGAAGTACCTCAAATGTTTATTTATTGGTATAGTGAGCCAAACCCTCACTTCTTGTTTCTGGGTCTGTCACTGATTGCATCGAGAGTCGTAGGCAGAAGGACCTCACTCTTATACAGATGTCAGAACCTTGGCAAAGCAAGTCCCAGAACTTCAGAATAAACCCAAGCAAGCCAGGGACTCTAAATGAGGCCTAAGAAAATACTCGCAGACCCAACTCCTGATAATTTTCCAGTTCAGAAAGTTGCTGAGGGTCCTCTGTCAGGGTGAGCTCATGGTTTATGATTTTTGAGCCTGGGCGACGCTCCTTTCTATTTCATCTTGACTTAATGCCATTAGTCTTCCTTCACAGAAACCTGAGCGTTCATTTTCTAATCTATCCAGATGATACGCTGACAGCATTTCCCCTGATCGAGACTTTACCATTTATGTCTCTGCCTCTGTTAATCATTTTCAGAAATGAGATTTATAGTAAAAAGGATTAAATCAATTCTGACTACCTCCAAATTTCCAGGTTTTCGGGGATTCTTGATGAACACAGAAACCATGGCCCCTCAGAGATGCTTTACGAAGAAGATCTTTCTTACCTGTGTGCGTTGCCCTTTCAGAGCTGGCCGCCTCTCAGTGGATTATAGCAAGTCAACTTCTCTATGTTTTGTTTGGCAACCACACCACAGAGACCTCCCTCTGAGCAACTCAAGCTATTTTTGATGGGAAATAGATGAGCGAGCTATCAATTCTCCTCTCCTTCATTCTCCATCTTTCCTTCTTTCCCTTCTTCCCAGTCCTAAAACGAGTACCCTTAGGAAACGTGTCAGCCTAGTTCAATTAAGTGTTTATCTTTTGAGTTTCTCATCATGGGGTAAATTATGACATTTTTAGCAGCCAGGGGTCGAAGAGAAAAATTGCACTGGTCCAAACTAAATCACAGCTTATTTTCTCCCTTTCTAATTTCTCTAATCTTCAGCTGACTTCAAATACCATGACTACTATGCATAGGGCCTTGTGCAAGGCAAGGGACTTCTGCAAATACATAATCGATTTCTCTCCTTCTTTTCCTCCCTTTGTTCCTTCTGCCCCGCAGGCTCTCCTTTTCTTTTTTCCAAATGTACTCTCATTATTTTGCTTCATTGAAGAGATTTTTTACATCCTCTCATAGTCACCTTGGGTTTCTTCCTCCAGTATTCATGGTGAACGAATTCAGGGATAGCATTCCCTGACAGTGCTCATATTGACATACCCTTGGTCATGTGTCTCGGTGACCAGACTCAGTGCCTTAAATTCACTGAACCAGTTATCCACCAGCAATTGTTTAAACCATCTGCTCCATGTCAGCCTGTGTGCTATCTGCCGCAGTGTAGACCATATCTGGGTCAAAATCCTCTTGGTTCGGTTTTCTTTGTCTGGCCTTGTGCTCATCCCCTGGATGAGCAAATGATGTGCTCATCATTTTGGCTTCCCTGGCTTTTACCCCCATTACTGTGTTGATTCTAGGTCCTAAGCTATAACCTGAAAATCAACTGGACTCTCCATTTTGGGCCACTCTGGGAAAATACTAGAGATATAATTAACCTATACCGCCAGTACCATTTTAGTTGGTTCCTAAGGCACTTGTCATAATCCCCAGGTTTGAGGGCATGGAGGTGAGTATTGTGTCAAATGTTTTTGCCTCAATTCAGAATGTCTTTCCTTCATCATGGCGAGCTGACCCACACCTATATATTCCAAAGTCATTGTGTCATCTGTCCATTTTTCTGGTGATAATTATTTGTACATATAAGATTGGTATCTTACACAAAGATTTCAATGTCCAGGATCCTGATCCTGGACGCCTGTACTGCTCCTCCATAGTGATTATTCTTGGAGGTGCTAGAAGCACCCTACAAGTCTTTGAACAAAGATCGTATAGTGACCTGCACTCTTGCTGTCACCATTTCTTGCACCATTTCTAATTGTCGGGGACTAGAAAAGAACCAGAAAGTGAATTTCTGGCAGTTCTTTAAGATATGACAGGTTAAAGAGAGACATAAGAAGCAACAGCCTGAGCACCTTACTCTTTTGTTAGTTGATAATAAGGGATTTAGCAAGCAAGAGTAGAATAACAAATATTACTAATTCATAGTCTCAGGGGTTTCATGATTCACATCAGGTAGGGTGCTCCCTGCCATCACTACCCACAACAAGCACCTGCTGTATTCACAGGGCACTCAGATTCATGAACAATGCAAAATGTTATAAAATATAGTACTTTTTTTCCAGGGACTAATGATGAGTCTAAGAGAGACGACTATAGACTTAAAGGATATAAACTGCCATCTAACACATGTTTGGACATAAACACAGAAGGTGTTCCCGAGACAATACAATGACTGAAACTGAAACAACGTAGACCTTTACCTAGGGACCTGGCTGGCTTCATGAGAGTGTGACCTGTGCTCTCACACTTGGTTTAATTCTCTGCTGCCTCTATCTTGAAATTCTTTTTAAATTTATTTTATTTTATTTTATTTTTTAAAGATTTTATTTATTTATTCATGAGAGACACACAGGGAAAGGCAGAGACATAGGCAAAGGGAGAAGCAGGCTCTCTGTGGGGAGTCTGATGTGGGACTCCATGCCAGGACCCTGGGATCACGACCTGAGCCAAAGGCAGATGCTCAACCACTGAGCCACCCAGGCGTCCCAAATTTTTTTTTTAATTTAAATTCAATTAGCCAACTTATAGTACATCATTAATTTCAGAGGTAGAGGTCAGTGATTCATCAGTCTTAGATAACACCCAGTGCTCATCCCATCACATGCCCTCCTTAATACCTGTCCCCCAGTGGCCCCATCCCCCACCCACTTCCCCTCCAGCAACCCTCAGTTTGTTTCTTATAGTTAAGAGTCTTTCACTATCTTGAAATGCTTAATAATTGAATTTTTGAATATGTGTTTTGTAAGTGAAGTCCTCAGGGGAGGACGTGCATGGGAAGAGGCTATACATGGAACATGAGTGTCTGTCTGTCCTCATTGCCCTGTTCGAGTACAGAATTCACAATGTCCAGTGAGCACAGACTTCGGAAGCCAACCACTTGTACTGGAAGTGATGACACAGAAAGAAAGGAAACGACAGGATAACCCTTGGTTCACTTTCCTTTCTGTCCTTCCTGACTTATCAGTACTGAAAGTAGCATGTTGGTAGAATGTGTGGGTATAAAGAAGTGCCATAAAAACAGGTGAGCTAGTTTTGTCAGTGTTTCCACTGCTGTGATAACAAAATACCTGTGCATATACCAAGTACGGAATAAAAATTGTGCAATTTCAGTAAACCTGTATACAGTTTAAATACTTTATATTTAAAACTGTCATTGCACGACATAAAGATGAACAGTAAAATCCAGGCAAATGATTCAAAATTTCAATTTTTATTTACGTAGAATGCCATTAAATATCAAATAAAAACCATCATGGCAATTTAAGAGAGAAACAGAAGAAAGGAAAAAAAGTTTTATAATATGTCTAATGGCATTTGTTTCCTATTCTTTGAGCAAGGGTTTCCACATTTTCATTCTTCACAGGGCACCACAGATTATGTAGTACCTGCCTGAGAGTCCTGATGGAAAGATGAAACCCAGAGAAGCACAGAGCCTCTATTGGAAGTGCTACCTGTGTGTCCTGAAATTGATTTCCCTGATTTGGTCCATGAGAACCAAATGAAAGTGTGAGCACTCAAAAACATCTGTTCAATTGATTCTAAGCTTAGAAAATTAAACCTACCCCCCAAATGCTTGACATATTCTCAGTTTTCTTTTCCTTTGCTTACTCTATACTCTTTCATGTTCTATATATTCAACTCTTAAATCCCAATCTATGATTGACTTGGGGTAAGGTGGGGGGAAGGCAGGGCAGTTAAATTTTTCTTAAAGTGCTAAATAGCTATCTTTGACCTTAATTGTCTCCTGAGTAGCATTTAAACACCTGATTTTTATTTGTAAGCTTCTTGTAAACATCTGTGGCAACTTCCAGCCATTTCTATTCCTTCACTGTTTGCACCACTGAACAGTGCCTGGGTTTCCACGATGCTTCTGTTGGGTTCTTGGGGCCACCTCAGTAACCATCTCAATACCTTCTTTATGGAATTTTCCTCTTCTACCTCTTAAGTCATACCACCCTCTGTACCTGGAATAGCCTTAAATAACCATCTATCAATCCTATTTATCCCTTCTTCCATTATGAAGAATGGAGATTTCTCAGTCTCTACCTCACCTTGACTACAGATCCACCAAAAAAGAGGTGGAATTAGTTTATAACTATAAAACACTCTACAGATCTAGAGTAAAATTATTAAAGATGCTTTACTTCCATTGATCACAGTTAGTTCTTGCTTAGTGCAAGTTCTACTATATGCCGGGTAGTATTCTAAACCTTCACGTGCATTAATTCCTTTGTAGTCTCACAACAGAGAGGTAAAGAAACCTGTTAAACAGCTAATGAGTGGTGGAAGTGAGATTCTGACCCATAAACTCCCTTGTTTTACCTTCCTAAGGAGAAATTCTGGAAAGTTGTAAAATATCATACATTAGTATGCAATCATATTGACCAATTAGGATGCATTTATGAAAACTCTACTTCTATATGCCCAAGAGGAAGAGGGAAGCAGAACTCCCAAATTTTCATATTGAGAATTGCCTCCCAGAAAATCTGCCAACTGTTTGCCTTTATGGTTTTGTCTTGATCAGTTTTTATTTCTTTCTCTTTCTCTTTTCTTTTCTTTCTTTCTTTCTTTTTTTTTTTATTTTGGAGAACAAACCATGTCTAAGCAATCAGGTTTTACTTTGATTGTCCACCCGAGACCAGAGCATGAAGAACGCTTGTGCATTTGCTGTCTCCCACAAATGCTTGCTGGAGCTGTGTGACCACCAGCCTGCAAGATGCGATGCGCTGCAATCCACTTGGAATTTGCTAGCAGGACCACCCAGAAGCTGCAGCTGGTGCTGAGCAAGATGGCCGCGTGTTTACATGAGAATGAGAGCCTAAGGAAGTGGACAGTACCTGCTTTCTGTTGTCAGCCAGAGCCTGCATTCCTGTGGAAAGATCTGATGTGTCATCTAGAAATATTCACAAAATTTTGGCCCTACCTATTCTCCAGACATGGGGTAATCCCTTCCTAGAATTGGGGCAGAATGGAGCTTCTTCTGCAGAACCAACTGTAGGTCTGGGAACATGGGTCAGGCGGGCTCCAAATGTACTGATCCACAGATTGACCGTGTTGAAAGAGCCATTTTCTCATACAAAGGCTTTCTGCTGAATTATGTCCTATCCCCTATCTCTGGCTTGTCAGAGAAAAACAACATTGGGTTGTAAGGAAAAAGGTGTTCTCAAAAACCTGTATGTTTTGTGGATAAACCAGTTCATGCCAGCGACCTGCTTCAGGAGGGCATTTGGCAATAGGTGCAGGAGAAAGCTTTAATGCCCAATGAAGACCAGCGTCTGGAAAAGCTGATGTGTAGGTGAGGGGTGTGTGTGGAAGTAAGAAAGAGCTTCCAGAAGCTGTTAGCAATGCCTTTATAACACACTTTAGGGAATAGACTTTCACTGGACAGGTTATCCTACTTCTGCGTTTTTGTAAATCGAATCCATCTTTGCAATTCTGTGTTGGTGCTCTTTAGAGGGCTCACATTTTAAGAATTGCTAACATCCATGTCCAAGGTAAATTCACGTCTTCAGATACCAAGCTGCTATGAGTTGAGGAGGATCTGTGTTAACAGCTCTGTCCCTTTGGCTTTGACCTTTTAGCAAGGCCACTCTACACCCTTGGGGTCCAGGTTGCAAACAGGCCCTGGGAAGGAGAAAGAAGGCGGCAAGTGACCCAGAGATGAACACTGCAAGTGGGTGAGGCTTTGTCTTTCTTGTTAGATTAGAGAATATTGTTTTGAGGCTGATCCTTAAGAGCAAAATCTCAAAAAAAAAAAAAAAAAAAAAGAGAGAGAGCAAAATCTCACTAAAATCTATGGACCTGGTACTAGGTACCAGGCATTTAATCACACAACATCCCCACAAGGGGAGCAGGAAATGAGGTAACACTTAATGAGCACCCACTATCCAATGGGTGTGGGGCTATTAGCTATACAACGTATTGTTCCATTTAGTCTTTATAATGAGTGTTGCCATAGCTAGCAAATTAAAATCTAGTTAACATCTAGTTAAATTTGAATTTTAAGTAAGCAAGAAATATTTCTCAGTGTAAGTCCCATCCAATATTTGGGATATACTTATAATCTTAAAAAGTTGTCTAAATAAATAAATAAATAGCCTAAAATTCATGCTTAAAAGGAAGTCTTGCATTTTACTGGCAACCCTATTTACAGTAATCTTAAGAAGTAGGAATTACTATTCCTGCTTTATAATTGAAGGAACTGAGACCCAGAGACCTTAAGAAATTTGCCCAGGATGATAAATAATGGCAGAGATGGAATAACAACCTGGTTCTGTTTGATTCTAAATCCTATACTATCAGCAACTGTACCATACAGTCTCCTCATCCTAGATAAGAAATAATCAGTTTTTATTCAGTTAAATAAGCTGCCTCAAGAGAACTCCTTTCTATTTTAAATACTAGGTATTTATTAATGATTTACCTGGTCCAAAACCTGGTGTTAGGGCTGGAGAGAAGAAAGGATGCATGACCAAGATAATTAAAGAACCAGGGCCTACCCTCGCAGGAAATGATAACATGGTGGAGAATATAAGAGAGAGAGAAATGCTGAATGTGTTACTTCTCAGTTTCAAGTTTTTAAGCAGGAACATTGGTGTTACAGCCGATTTTGCTTTAAAATCTTGAACTAATGGTGAGCTCCTCTGTGGAGAGTCTGGGGCGAGTGTTGCTGAGTGAGGAAAGTTGATGAACATCCTCAGTGACCCCAAGGAGCCAGATTCCTCCTTGTCGGAGATCAGTGGCTGCCTCTTTGTGGTCTCCTCGATGTCTTCAGCCCACAGCTCTAGGTCACGCAGTGCCTTCAGGGGTTGGCAGTGGTGTGGCTGTCGCATGGCTTGCTTCACTCATGACCAGGGTGACTGTTGCACATCTGTCCAATGAGAAGGCCGCCCTTTCCCTCCTTCAGCACTTCATGTGCCACCTGCCCGTAGTTGCCAGCTTGTGTGAAGATCATTAAGAAAGACTCACAAGTGTGCAGAGCCCAAGACAGCAAGTATGAGAAGCTCCGAGAAATTAGAATCATCATGAAATAATCCTTGAGTACTTCCTTTGTATCAGGCATCGTGTCCTACATTTTGTAAGCATTATTCCTAAACATCACAAGAAAACAGTAAGGTAGCGATTTCTCTCTCTCTCTCTCTCTCTCTCTCACACACACACACACACACACACACACACACACTCACACAGATGAGAACACTGAGGCTCAAAGACAATGAGGGACATGCTGAAGATCACACAGTTAATATGAAGGTCCTTCTGTGCTGAACCCCGCTTTCGGCTTCATAGGCATGAAGTCTTCTCCTTAAAACAAAGGGAACCCAACCTTCTTCCCTCCAGACAGGCAGGAAAATTCACCACTGAGCAGCAAACAAAAAGAGATGATGTTCAGGGCCTTAGTGAAAAGAAGCAGGGCTGAATCTAATACCATTCTCTCTTATCTCTTAATTGAAGCCAGGGGTACACAGGACCGTTTTTGTAGCTAACATCAAAAATAGAAATCAACACTGTGCAAATATATATCTAATAGTATAGCTTACGGTGTGATTCCTTCTCCCTATATCATTTTACAAAATAGAAAAGATTCGGGAAGAGGAACTTAGAAGTGGACACAGAAAAAGCATATATTTTGATAGTAAAGGGCTTTTTAAAGTTGAAGTTCTGTTTTTGATAAGAAAAAGCTTTTAAGAATGCTTTTTATATAGTATTGTATATCTATATTTATAGTCAATTTCTTCCTTCACTTTGCTTCTTCTAGGCTCAATGCTAAGTTCCCCTTCATATTTTCCCAATGGTTAACGTTCTGCTTCTGAAAATTATCCATTAAAATTTTATCAATTTTGTATTTTGGTGAGACAGTATGAGGAAATGCCATTGTGAAATTAGATTTTCCTTTGACATCAGGCGCCCAGTCAGCAATCCAATCCCATGTGTTTCTATTGAGACATTAGGGTTTGATATAATTTTGGGCAGAAAACATTTTAAAAATGAAACAATTGAATTTTCTAGATGGTCTTGGGGACCACTTAGCTTAAGAGAATACACTTCCAAATCAAAAGCCTTTCAATCATTTTAAATATTATTTGGATGATATTTGCTCTGTGTGTAGTAGCAGTTTGAATTTGTATTGAATGTTTGACCGGCTCATGCACACATAGATGATGTATGAAATTATTATTTCATATTTTTCTAGTGTTTGCATTGCAAGTGACATCTGGCTGACAGGAACTTGGAGAAATGGGATACAAAGTGAATGCTGCAGTTACCACAAGCATCATATTTATCAAAAGGTTTAAGGTTGGTCTGTCTTTGTTTAACATATGAAACTTGGAGCGACGACCGAGAAGCACTATGTTTTTGTGTTGCGTGCATTTCTTCACTGAGTTGTTTAGGAAAAGGGTAGTCAGAGAGTAAACACTAATTGTATTATTTGTTCTGCTCATGAAACTAAATATTATACATCCTAAGTTCAAGAAAACACACTTAAATTGGATTTGATATAATTTCCATACCTTTTGCCTGGGTTCAGAGAATTTACAGTTTCCTGTTAGAAAAGCATGCGTACTGAACACTGGTCATCATTACTCAGGAAAGGTGATGTGGGAGAAAAAAAAGCGCTCAACTGCATTCTTAGTTTTAATTTTTAATTTGTGAATGTGCAAAATGTAAGACATGTGAAAACATGTAGTATGGTGTTTGCAAGCTCTGACTCCACCAAAATGCACACATGTAAATATAAACATTCTCTTATTATCCCTTTTCCCAGAGGTCATGGTGCAAACTATTAATTCAGTCATGAGAAATGTCATTTATTTAACAAAAATTTATGAGCCTACTAGGGGACTGCGGGCTAGCAAAGTGCTGGAGATTTGTGCAGAGAAGTCAGACAATCCCAGCTCTTAATAAACTCACAGTGAGGCAGCAGGGAAGTTCAGGATGAAACAACTAAGTACAATAGGGAACTACAGACACCATGATAATAAGGTCTAGGAGGATCATTGGCAAAGTTGGGGCAAAATGGTGACAGTGGTCCATCTCCCAAAGACAGGTCGGTAAACAAAAAAGACAGCCGGGCCGTTGTGAAAATCTTTCAGTGTATCAAAGTAAGACATGCTCATTTTTTGAAACTTGAGAATTTCAGGAAAATAGAAACATGGCAAAAATTACCCTTGTGCTTATCACCTAGAAATAAATACTGCTGACCTGCTTCTAACTGCTGACCTTTCTTTTCTCAATAACTATTTTTTTTTGGGGGGGAAAGCACTGTGATAGTACTGCAAATATATTGCATATAGTCAAAAATATTAATTTGCTGCTTATAAAAAGTATCATTGTTGAATGCACTTCCATGTTATTTTAAACTCTTCCTATACAGAGTTATTAATGACTGTATAATAGTCCAATTGATACTGCCATGCATTAGTTACTACTCTATTAAGATATCTGGGCTGGGCACCTGGGTGGTGCAGTCGGTTAAGCATCCGATTCTTGATTTTGGCTCAGGTCATGATCTCAGGCTCAACAAGGAGTCTGCTGGAGATTCTCTCCCCCTCCCTGTGCCCCTCATGAACTCTCTCTCTCTCTCTTTCTCTCTCTGAATAAAGAAATGGATCTTTAAAAGAAAGACATATGGGTTGCTTTTCATCTCCTTTAAGCAACAATGTCGCTAACTTCTAAGAAAAAGGAGTTTAGGAAAAGAGAGATAAATTTCCAATGGTGGGATTCCTGGCACCAGAAGAAAACATGAAAAAGGTAAATAACATTTATTCAGCATCTGTTATGTGCTATGCACTTTACATATGCTACTTATTGCCACAGGAATCCTGATTCAATGTGGCATAGAATAGACTGGATCCACCCAGACCTGGGCTCAAATTTAATTCCCAGCTTTGTCCAGCTATGTGATTTCCAGAAAATTAGTTAATCTCTCTGACTCTCAGCTTCCTCATTTATGAATTGGCAGTATTATGACCCATTCATTTAACAATAAGTTTATTGAGCTTATTTTATGTGTAAAGTATCTTGCTAGGTATTAAAGACCTAAGAGGAGTGTGGTTATGTCTCAAGTCTTTGAAGAGCTTATAGGTAAGCCTAGTGACAGAATCAGACATGGAAAAAACAGGCCTGACAGGTCCCAGGGGAACTCAGACAAGAAAGGGATACATTCTTCCTGGTGGAGTAACATTTGGTCTGGGTCCTAAGTTATGAGAAGCAGGTTTTAACTTGCTGTTCTTCACCAAGAGCATCTGTCTTCTGCTCAGCAGGCAACTGTATGGCTGTGTTATTGCATTTTTGCCCTTGTCCCTGCCCTGAAGAAGCTTACTAGTTGGGTTCAGTCTTGCCAGAAGAATGTGGCTTCTGTGTTATGGACTAATACTTTATTCAATAAGTGATTGTACTGGTTTTGAGGTGATTGGTTTCTGCCAGAGTCCTTCCTTCTGAGAGATGTGTCGAACTGTGAAATAAAGAAAATATATGTTGGCCTCTGCCCCACTTCCTGACACAGAACTCCTGAAACTCTTGTCATTTCAATGACAAGGATTTGGGGTGTGTGTGTGTCTTTTGTTCTAAGGAGCAGACTCTGGGTGGGCTCCTGGATGGCTCATGGATGAGGGCTGGTCACCAGAAAGTCCAGGCCATGATGAGAAGCTTGAATATTTAGCCTCCCCTCTCTCTCCCATTGTCCAGTGAGGGGAGAAGGATGAAAAATAGAATTAATGATAGATATGCGTATGTGACAAAGACTCCGTGAAAGGCCTAGAAGTATGGGGTACAGAGAGTGTCCAGCTTGTGAACAGGTGGAGCTGGAGGAGTGGCAAGCTCAGAGAGGGCATGGGAGCTCCGAGTCCCTTCCCTCGTACCTTGCCCTGTGCATCTCTTCCATTTCTGTGTTTATCCGTATCCTTTTCTGATAAACTGGCAAATGTAAGTAAATATTTCCCTGAGTTCCGTGAGCAGCTCTAGCAAACTAATGGAACCGAAGGAGAGGATCATTGGGACCTTCAATCCAAGGATGTCTGAAGTGAGTGAGAGGCTGTGGGACCATCTTTAATGGGGTTTGACCCTATCTCCAAGTAGACAGTGTCAGAATTGAATTAAATTGTAGGATCCCCTGGTGGCTTTGCAGAGACTTTCTTGTTGTGGGGGAAAACCTCCATGCATTTGGTGACCAGCACAGTGAGTCCTATGGCAGTAGTCAAGGAGCCTCATAGGACAGAAAGTCACAGTAGGGAAGAACTGGGTTTTTTCTCCTACCTGGAAGTGGAGAGTGAGTTTCTCTTTTATGCTAACCTTATAAACAAAGGGTCCTATTGACCCAGGGGTCACCTTTTTTTAAAGATTTTATTTATTTATTAATGAGAGACACACAGAGGCAGAGACATAGGCAGAGGGAGAAGCAGGCTCCTTACTAGGAGCCTGTTGGGGGACTCGATCCCAGAACCCTGGGACCATGCCCTGAGCTGAAGGCAGATGCTCAATCGCTGAGCCACCCAGGCATCCCAGGGGTCACTTTGATAGTCACAGAGAGAGAGAGGCAGAGACACAGGCAGAGGGAGAAGCAGGCTCCATGCACCGGGAGCCTGACGTGGGATTCGATCCCGGGTCTCCAGGATCGCGCCCTGGGCCAAAGGCAGGCGCCAAACCGCTGCGCCACCCAGGGATCCCGACACCGCGGTCTTTTAAAGCCTTATTAATCTGAATAAAACCGCTACTAAAATATCTGGATTTTACAAAAGGTCAATGGCAATAAGCAACATACAGACATGCTCAGTAATCACCTTTGGACCTGTACATTATTAAGTCCCTCTCTGCTAAAAGTTTCCCAGTCTTAAAACTTGAATACTCAGACCTAATGGCAAGTTTTCATTCATAATTTAGGAAATTAAAATGTTTCAGACAGCACTACAGTTGTCATTTGAGCCAGAAAGATGATTTAAGTAATTTTTTTTCTTTCTCTCCCAAAATTTTACCCAAAAGTCCATCTGGATGTTCATCAGATGTGGGAAGGTAAATATATTTGCAGATTTTACTAATGAACCCCAATCTTAAAAAACTAATCTGTAGCTCCTGTCTTCTGTTATGAACCAATGGTGCATCAGTTAGCTACTGCTATCAAACTGCAGCATGACAACCTACTCCACAATTCAGTGGCTCAAAACAGTCATTCGTTTAGCTTTTGGGGGTTGAGGTAACCAGGATTTGACCTAGACTGGTCATGGGCTAGTGGTGGCTCTGTTCCATGTGTCATCCTCTTCGTAGGACCTGTGGTTAGTTTGGGCATGTCCTTCCCATGGCGATGGCAGAGTCACAAAAGACATGCCAAACAGTTTTCCGACCTCTGTTTGCATCCTGCCTGCTAATATCCTACTGGCCAAACAAGCCACTTAGCCGAACCGAGTCAAGGTTTAGGAGAGCACCGCAGAGGGACATGTCAAACAGCATAGGTGGGGAGGAATTGGGGCCATTAGCAGAGACTATCCCAAATGGCCCTACCTCTTTTCTACAAAAGAATGGGCTTTAAATAGGGATTTATTTTTTAATTTCCATTTATTTCAAGGCTTCTATACTTTAGGCCCTTACTCTCTCATTATCATCCTGCAGTCCTACAAAACGCACTTCAATATCCCTATTTGCAGATGAAGAAATTGAGGCTTCGAGATGTCAAGTAACCAACTTAAAGCTTTCACTGCTGGTCAGTGGCAGAGTCTGGACCTAAGTCCCGTCTGTGGGCTCAGGGCTTTGCATTCTGTTCCTTCTCCTCTGTTAACGCTGCCTCTCTGTAAAACCTCACTTGTGAAATTCAAGAACAAGAAGGAATTTTAGAACTCGTGTCATCTAATCTTTTTATTTTGTAGATGAAACAACTGAGCCCCCGAGAGATGATTTCTACATTTTTATCATATTAATTAATAGAAAACCAAGGGACTAGAAACTGAGTCTTTTGATTCCTCACTTTCTCCGTTATTTCATACATTTTATTTACTGTACACAAATTTCCCGAATGCCTGCTCTGTGCCGGGCATTGTGTCAATTCAGTTCTCTGCTGCTAAAATCATATTCCGATGATGGAAACGAAGAGGAAGAAAAGGTCTTTTGAGTATCTACTATGTGACCCAAAGGGTGACCATGTTTTCCTAAAATTTACTATAAAGTGAAAATCTGAACTGCTGAATCGGTCTGTTTCATCCAAAGCACAGGACAGATTTCCCTCTGGCACCGACCCATTCCACATTTCCCAGAGGCCCAGTGGGCCTGGAAGGCTGTGGGAGCTGTGCGGGCAGCCTGACACTGCCGATGGTGAAGGAGAGCACCTAGCTCCACTTTGGCAGCTGTGTAATGACGCTGAAATCATACAGCTGCCAGGCCCCAACTTAATTAGAGCTGACCTTAAGATGAATTTTGCAAGCCACTTAAATAGATCTCTTTCTGGAAAGTTTTCAGAGTGAAAAGGAGAAAACAATAAAATGTCTCCAATTTGCAGTCCCTCCCTCTGAGATCTGCTACATGCGCCCCCATGCTCTCCCCGGCACTGAGTCATTATCCCCAGTGGGCCCTGCAAGCCTAACACTGATGGAAAACAAGCGAAATACAGTTTCGAGCTGTTTGCACTGGATCAAAGCCGCCCTCCCCGCGTTGGGGCGCATTGTATTAGCTGTGGGAGGACAAGGAGGGTGTGGAGGAAAGTTGGAGGCAAACCTGCCTGGGTATGGGAAGCACTGGGGCGAGTCCTGCGGCCTTTCCCTCTTGAAAAAGAAAGTGCCGCCAGTACCCAGGCTGGGGCCTGGCACATAGCAGGTGCTCCGCGTAACATCTGGTGAACGAATGATGATTGAATGAACGACTCTCTCTGTAGTGCTGGTGCTTGTCTGGTTGTGTTTCACTGGATTTGGCATAGAGGATAGTGGTTTAGGCTGTGTGCTCAATCATTCAGCCAGCCGCCAGGTAACAGTGTTCCCTGTGACCCTGGCATTGAGGAAGTGACAGGTCGCAGATCTGCACAGCTGCTACCCTTGAGGAGCTTGCCATCTAATAAGATAAATTAGACCTGAGTTTTGAACCCTGATCCTGACACTTACTAGTTGTTTGTGGACCTGTTATTTATATCTTCGTGCCTCGGGGTCCCCATATGTTTAAAAAAATGTATAATAGTAGTACCTAATTTGATTAATACGTATGAGATGAAGCATTTAGAATATCGTCGGACGTTCAAAAAGCACCATGTAAATGTTTGTGACTCCTTCATATATTGCTGTGAGGACTGAATGTGAAGATGCATGAACAGAGGTGACTATGATGCTGGGAGATATTAAGAACTCCCTAAATTATAGATATTATGAATACCCGTTATGGGTAACTTGGAGCGTCATAGCCATTCTAACTTGACGCAGAGGAGGCGGGAAGTGGTAGGGAAGTGGATTAGAGGGAGAGTGAGGCTGGGTCTCGGGCAACTAAAATTGGACTTGTTTTCTGATTCTCAAGCAAATACACTTGGAGACACACACACACACACACACACACACACACACACACACACCTTGACAGCACTTTTAAGGGAGCGTTTTGGAGGAGCGGTGCCTGTATCCCTAACTTAAATCTTCCTAAAAGTTGAAATCCCTTATTCTGGATTCACTCCCATCTTATGGACAGTTATTTCACTTGAACAGTTATTCTGGAATGCAGCTGGATAGGATTTCCCGGCAAGATCAGGAGGTGCCATGGTGGCCAGGGTACCTCTGTGTGGGCAGGAGGGGCTGCTCCTTTCTGCTCTTGCGGGAATCTTCCCCATCCTCGCAGCCTGTCAGCATCTGTAGAATGATGTATTTTCCTTCCCACTTATGCTCCTTTCCTATATCAAGTGTTTCTTACTTGGTATTGCCCTGTTCCTTTGGATCTAGTGAAACCATTAGAGATCCGCCATTAATCATTCTTAATTTTATTCCCCTCTTTCTTTCCCACCGGACTTCCACTAGGGCCTCTCCTCCTGTACGCAATCACTCCAACCTGTTATTTTTCCTTCTCTGTGGGTTTCTCCCTCCATTTGAATAGCTCACTCATAAACAGCATCATTGAGACTCAAGATAAGTAGATGTACAAGTGCCTCTGTACTTGAGGCTTCCCATCTGGGCAAATCCTCATCCTCCACTGAAGCATGTCTACGACTTCAGCTTCCACAGCCCTCTTCAGCAGCGGAGGAGCGTCTGCTCTCTCTTACACCTTCTCATCGCACACCCACAAATGTGGTACCCACAGAATCATGCCCGGGCTTCCAAACAGCCCCCAGCCAGCCGTGCACCCAGCATACACCTCTGTCAGCAGTGCAGGGGAGTGGGGACTGTGGTGGTCGGGATAGCAGGAGAAGGGGACACGAGGACAGCAGAACATACACCTCAAAGGCCACCGCCTAGAGTGACCTAGGAACACTCAGTGAAAGTAAGGGAAGTGGTTATAAGCGAGATTCCAACGAGTTGCTCTGTGCTCTCACAGGAAATAGGAGAAAAACGCGGCCTTCTATCGCAGCAGGAGTTTTGCTAAACAAGAAGCACTTGACCTTAGAGGTGAATAATCCCAGAAACAAGCAACCAAGTAAGTTCCCAAAAGATGTCCGGAAGGTAGTCATGCATTTCGAGAAGTTTATTTTTTATTTTTAAAAATATTTTATTTATTTATTCATGAGAGAGAGAGAGAGAGAGAGAGAGAGAGAGAGAGAGAGAGAAAGGCAGAGACTTAGGCAGAACGAGAAACAGGCTTCCTGCAAGGATCCCTATGCGAGACTCGATCTCGGACCTCTGGATCACGACCTGAGCCAAAGGCAGATGCTCAACCAGTGAGCCACCAAGGCATCCCAGTTTTGAGAAGTTTAGAGAGAGGTCTTCCTGAGGATGAGGTTGGGAGCGGGTGGGGTCGCATTAGACAAATACATGTAGTCCTGGAACCCAAAGGGGCATAAGGGGCCTGCACCATCCGCTCTGCAGAAGAGGCACAGAAAACTTTTGCCCAAGGTTTCGAGGCTAGCTCACGTTTGATATTCCAGGCTTTCTGACTCCTAGTCCAGTGCTCTTTCCGGAGCCCCAATTTAACTTAGAGACTGCATCCCACTGTAAGATTTTTTTTTTCTTTGTTTAGAAGGAGGAGGAGGAGGAAGAGGAAGATGGAAAGAAAAGTGACGGGTGCTTGGTGTACCATCACGGATCCTGGTGGATTCAGGATGTAGAGGAGAAGCCTCCCTCCCGGGGGTGGGCGGGCAGGGGGTGAGAAAGCACGGGTAGCAGTACCAGGTAGCCAGTAACCCCTGAAGCCGAAGACCGTGAAGACGTGCAGTTAGCTCTTCATTTTGTTGTTGAAGGGACCGGGTTCCATAGGCGGGGAAGGAGCTTGCTGAATAGCGACGCTCACCATTTGCTCCTCCAAACACATTCTGTGGGAGGGCGTGGGATTTCACAGCAGTGAGAGCAAAACTATTCACAGCAGTACCATATGCTCCCCACCATCAGGAGCGGCGGTCCTGGTCACTGGACTTGGCAGGCGAAGCCACTGAATGGAAATGCTGAAGACCACAGTAGGAGTTTTCTCTTTGTGGGTTTTGGATGGTAAAATCTTCAATCTGTTCCACAGGCAGACATCAGAGCGAAAAATAATTCTACACAAATTGCGTGCGTGTGTCCGGGTGTGCGCGTGCAAGAGCATGACTACGTGTTGCCTCCGGAAAAGTGGAGGGAGAAGCGGGGGCTCGGCACTTGTCCCGCACCGTGCTACCGAGGCAGCGGGTCAAACCTTGGATGCCAACGGAGAGGACACTGGGAGAAGGAAAGATGGAGACAGATTATTTTTAGTATAAATTCCATGTTTTCGGTTTTTTTGTCTTAAGAAAAAAAGTAAGATTGAGAAGAATTTCCCAAATGCCAAGACCATTTAATAGCAGAATTACAACTGACGATAAATGCAGCACTTTTTAAAGCTTGTCCTTTCTCTGTTATTAACTTTGTTCTTTCGGTTGTGCCAGAGAAAGCACAAGAGACAGAAATTGGCAGAAATATGGGTCTGAAGAACAGAAATTCAACTCAAATGAAAATACCGTGAAAACCTCTAGTAAAAAAAAAAAAAGTCTTTAGTTTAATAGCACAACTTTCATCATCGAGAAAAGGTTTATTTGAATTAAAAGTAAAATTTAGGACGCTCTATTATCCAATCATTAGTCATTCTGGGCACGTATGGGCTATTTTCTATTTCCAAAGTGGTTTGCAATCATTAGTTAATCCACTCAGCATGCTTAGTCTAAATTGTGCTCTATGCACATGATAGATAAGGACGGTTGTTGGGGACAGGCCCCGACACAGGCCCCGACACAGCGGCTGGAGAGCGGCCTGGGCGTCAGGCCCCGCGGCTCGGCTGCACCGCCCGCCTGGTCTGCGCAAGCCCGGCCTCCACCGCGCGGCTGCAAGACAAGGAGTCGACTGGTCTAAAATATAGGGAAATACATTTGTACACGGACATTTGTGTGTGTGTGTGTGTGTGTATATACACACACACACAAATGGATATACATATATCCATCACAGCCATATATATATGATATATTTGATATATTTGATATATTTGATATATTTGTATATCCGTTTGGTATATAGAAAATATCTCCTCCAATAATTGTTGAAAGGCCTGGCGTTTGCATTTCCCTTCCGCGATCTGTGGGTCCGGTTGTCCTCCGAGGTAAAAATCGATTTTAAAGAGCCAATCAGGGCAGCCCCGGTGGCTCCGTGGTTTAGGGCCTGCCTGGGCTCCCTGCATGGAGCCTGCTTCTCCCTCTGCCTGTCTCTCTCTCTCTCTCTCATGAATAAATAAAATCTTAAAAAATAAAAATAAAAAAATAAAGAGCCAATCGCGGGATGCCTAGGTGGCTCAGCGGTTGAGCACCTGCCTTCGGCCCAGGGCGTGACCCTGGGGTCACAGGATTGAATCCCACGTGGGGCTCCCTGCATGGAGCCTGCTTCTCCCTCTGCCTGGGTCTCTGACTCTCCCTCTGTGTCTCTCATGAATAAATAAATAAATAAAATCTTAAAAAAAAAAAAAAGGGCCAGTCACTGGGCAGTCCCCCCCCACCATGGGGGTGCCAGAGATGCTAAGCAGTATCCCCTCTGCACGAGGTTGCAGCCGAGGGCCCAGTGCCCTGGAACACATCCGCGGGGTGACTTCATGTTCTTTTCTTCCCGGCCACCCCTAATGCTGGTCTGGATTGTTCTCCGAGGTTTGCCAACTTCAGTTTTTCTCTCCATAGGAAGAACGCTGTGAGCGAGATGTGGCGTTTAAGTGTTCCGATGTTGGTTTTTCAAGGATGAACCAAGGCCTGTGCCCAGCAGAGCTGGGCCACGTCGTGCAGAGTTACCACTGCGTGGCCTTCCTTTCTTTTTCTTTGCTTGCCCCCAGCCGATCCAGACACACTGAAATGTGGCCGAGGCCATTTGCATCCAGAGGTTTAATTAACCTCTAGGTGGCATGCAGGGAGGTGTGGCTTCTTACCTGCCTTCTTCAGTTTCTCTGGCTTTGAACTCACAGCCTCTGGGAGCTTGGGGGGGAGGGGGGTTCCTTATTTGTTTATTTATTTGTGTTTGTTTTCTTTATTTTCACAGAAAGAGTCTGTCCAGACTGAGCTTTTATCTAACTGCTTCAAGTTTTAGATTTTCTTTGGATACTTCAAAGTTTGTTTGGTCCATAGACCCATTAAATTAATTCTGTCCTACGTTAGCTCTGCGTATGACACAGTGGTCCCTCAATCCATGGAAAAGCGTGCTAAAATACTGCTTAAACTCGTATTAAGGAGTTCCCTTTTGCAGAGTTTCACGATGTTTTAATTGCATGGAAGTGTTCATCATTTCGCAATCTCTTTCTAAATAGTTCGCTTGGTAAGAGTTTGATTTTTTTGATGTCTAATAAGTCTTAACTGTGTCCTGATAATGAAAGCAAAAAAATGACCAGGCCTTCATTATTTCATTTGGAGGCCATTCAGAAATTCTTTACTTGTGCTAACTGATTACCAGTGACAACGGCCCTCAAAACGCCCCCGCAGAGCACATGGCCAGCCCAGGGTGATTCACGATGGCGTCACTGGGAGAGATTACGAAGCCCAGGGCTGTGATGGTGCCAGTCCATGCCTTTTCAGTGAGAAAGCATTCAGGCTCCGCAGAGTGTTAATCTGGCCACAAAATGGGAGACGGCTAAGTCTGCCTGGAATGTCTGGCTGCTGGTTGGCAGACGCAGCCCTTTCTTCACCTTGGATCTGCTGGGCTAAGGATGCTTTCATAGTAATTTTCCAATGTCCTCCTTGATCAGTAGACTGCAGCATTTTATCATTTTGCAGATTTTGTTTTCTTCATGGGTTATTACTTCCACTGAACTGCACTTAACATCTATTAGCTTAGGTCTCCAGAAGATCAAAGTCCCTCTGTATCTGATTATTCTGCTCTTTGCAATTTGTGTCTCCCCCTCACTCCAGCCCCCTCCCCACCAATCCAGGAGCCTTGCACGTTTACAGATTTGGTTTCAGTGTCTTCCTCAAACCGTTTATAGACATAAAAGCATCATAAAGAGGGCATTGTGTCTTTAGAAAGAGAATAGGAGAGAAAAAAAGTGAAGACAGCAGTAGTAATTCTTGGATTATTTCTATCTCAATATGCATCATTTAAAACTCATGTGTAAAATCTTTAAAAATTTGTGTTTAAATATTTTTCTTTTTGAATCTGGGTGGGCAAGGGAGAAAGAAGTGCTAATGTCCTAGTATTATGCTGCTGTTATAGAAGTCAAATTCCTGTTGAGATTTATTCTTTTTCTAAATCACTCACTCTACCCCCCTCCTTTTTTCCCCCCCAAAGCCCTGTCCAGTCTCCCCACGTTTTTAGTTAAAAACATTTGTATTGTCTTTTTTAGGAACCTGTTTACAGGGCCAACATTCCATTCATTTTATGGTTTACTGTTAACCTTAATGACTAGGTTCTAATGGAGGATTTTATTTCCTTTCTGAACATCTAGTAAATAAGAATCATCCTCTAAATTTGGTCTCATAGCTGTGATGTACCAAAGATCCTCTATCACATGTCGACCGAGTCTCAACAATAGACCAAAGCTGGCCCAGTCAGGACATTTGCACCAGCCCTAAAAGGAATATTTTTAGCAACAACATAAGAGGCCTGGTACACACCTATCAGCAGATGTGAAGTGGGTGCTTGTGAGTTGAGACAGGTATTAAAAACTCAAACTACATTTGGCAGCTGAAAAAAAATAACTCTAAGGAGATGTGAATCTGAAGAAATTATTGAAACAAAGGCCAGCAGCTTTTTGTGTAAGGATAGTTCCTTGTCAGAAATGCTTAACGCTATTCTCCATGGCGAATAAGAGACACCAAAGCAAGAGGGAGGAGAAAAAGTGTGAACTAGAGCATGGCTTTTCAAACGTGAATGTGTTTAGAGAACATAGGAGGACCTTGTTAAAATGAAGACTCTGATCCAGTAGGCTGGGTGGGACCTGAGAGTTTAACTGGCTCCCAAGTGATTCAGATGCTGCTGATGCAGGAACTACTCTTTAGGAAAGAGGTAGAGGCTCTCCCTGTCCCCATAGCTTGTCCAATGGGGCAGAAGGGCCGCTCATTTTACCTAGCACAGGACACCATCTCCTTGTGAAACATTAGTCTCTGAGGGTGGATGCTTGGAAGTCCTAGATCAATGGATCTCAAACTTTTCTGTGTATTTTAATTCTCTAGGAACTTTAAAAACCCCACCACCCAGGCCACACCCCTTATCAATTAAATTAGAATCTCGGGGAATAGTAGCCAAGCATCAGGATTTTAAAAAATTCTCCAGATGACTCCAAGGGACAGCCAAGTTTGAGAACCAATTAAACAAGATACATTAACTAGCATAATAATAGCAGCCAACATGGGTCAGATGCTTCTATATAAATACCAGGTATTGCGATAAATATATACATTTTAAAAACTGAATCATCAAACAAACCCTTCCTACAGATCAGGAAACAGGCAGGGATTATGTAGCTAAATAGCTGGCAGAACTAATATTAGAAAGGCAAAAAGAGCAATATCATCTGGAAGTAAGCGTTGGGTGGAGGAGCAGAGAACTTGCTCATTAATGAACATTTATGCGTGAACCCAAGGTTTTCTTTTATTTGTACTTTTGACTTTTACACAACAATTGGTGCTGCCATTAAAATAGCATCCCCCTCTCTTGCTTCACCCCCACCCTCAAAGACCCATGCATGTCCCAGACCCTTGAGCTGAGGTCCATTGCCTTCAGTTGCAGGCTTCTGGAGCCTTGACTCTAGGTAGGCTTTGTTTTGTCTCATTTCAGAGATTACTGTGGTCTCTCTTACCCCTAACTGGGCAGCAGGGGGAGCTATGGCTACCAGAAAAAAATAGCCTGTAAAACTACCCCCAAGTGATTTGACTTTTATTTTCTAAAGAAAAAAAATTTGACTAGTAGTAGTTCTTCATGCAAAAACTAATGCCTACTGCCCCAAACCACAGAATATAGGCAAATAACCCATTTGGGCATGCTGACAACAGAAAATCACAGGGGTGCTCATGAGGCCTAGAGACAATGGAGAAGAGGCTATACCAGTACAATAGTCAAGGTGGCTGATCAGTCCAGAAAGGAGCCACAAACAATCAATTGTATTTTCCCGAATGGTGTTCCTCATTCAAAGAGGACTAGACAACTGTAACAAAATGTGTAAAATATAAAAACGTGAGCTTTCTTTGTTAATTCTGGTCAATATAAGTTCATTTAACTCAGGTTGTGCCTGTTAGAGGACGTAGGGTTGGTGAGGAGTTAGAATCCTCAAAACAACACTCTCATGGTAAAAGAGTTTGAAGGAAATTTGAAAAATCCTAAAGAGAGAAAATTCTCCCTCAGTTCACTGCAGAACTGGGTACCAACTTACCCCAGTCAGAAATTTAGAGAAGTTTCTTCCCAAGTCTGAGAGCCTCTTCAGGATTGTTTCAGCTCAGACCCTTAGATTGGTGATGTGCTTAGAGGAGATTAAGGCATGTTACTATAATCACATTACGGTGTCTTAGTAGATCTAGAAGTTAACTATACCACCTCGTTCCATTGGAACACCCTGCTCTCTTGACTTCTCTTTACTTGGCCTCTACTTTATCCTCCATCTTTCAACCCTAATATAGGAAATCACAGGGGAGAGTGTGATGGGTATCCAATGCCATATTCCATTCACAAAGACAATCTCGTCAGAATTCCTTTTCTACCTTTCATTTTGGAGTGTTCATGTGTCATCTCTAGGAGGAATTTAAGGATGATGGAACCAGAACCTTTCCATTACACACATTTTGGCCACTGTGATGCTAGGCGCCTTTAATGCGTTGCCATGAGTTGATAAAGCTCTTGGAAATTGATAGGTAAACTTCACGAAGGACCCAATGGTCTATACAATGGAGTTTCAGGGTGTGATCTATATGGCTTTGAGTCCCTGGAGCAATTGTTAGCAGAGTGATATGAAAATATACTCAGTGCTTAACCTTAATTTCACTCACTGTATTCTTCACAAATGTGTCCTAATTATGTGTGAGCTTGCTTCTCTTCTCCTGGATGCACTCAATCTAGTAAAGGAACTGGGCTATTGCACTGCAAGCAGACAGATTAGTAGTGGCACAAATGCATGCAAAAATACACAGACAAGTCTTTGCTCTGTAGTCGAAGCCTCCCTGGTAATTCTCCTGTGTCCTTGAAATTGAGTTGCCAGTTTATGTACACCAGCTAAAGGGTCTGCTTCTCTTCACTGAGCTCTGTCTGAGACTCCCTGTGTTACTTGATTAGCATGTGAGAGTTACATGCTCCACCCCTGTCCTGCTGAATCTACCTGGGATCATGAGCCAGACCAGGGACATTTGGAAACACATACAATTCCCTCTGCAGGAAAATATTTCGCTTGAGAAAAGGACAAGTGACAATCTTATTAAGAAAGCTGACTCTCTAAACAGGATTTTTTTTTTTTTTTTTTTAAATCTCAGTGACTACGGAGGCTTACATACTGGTGAAGGCTCAAAGGAAGGTGGTCTGTAGTTTGAGAGACTTTCCAGGCACAGCACAGATCAGGCTCACCAGTTTGTGGGATCACAGACCAAGGAGAGAAGGAGGTAGGGGTGGGTGGTCGGACCTGGGAGCTGTCCTTTCCTCTCTAGGAATAAAAATTGCAATTCTGCATGTTTTGTTTCCAGGTTAAAAAAAGAAAAAGTGGTGTGGGCAGTTTTTCCCTAATGTCCTAATAGGTTGCCTGAGGCATATAAGCATGAACAATAAACCTTGTTAAATGATAATCTGTAAAAGAAAATTGAGACCTTATTCAAATGTGATGGAGAAAACACACTCATACACTCCCTGCCGCCTTGTCATAAGCAGAGGAGGGCTCCCTCCAGGGAAGCAGTGAAGGATCCATGCACATTGGCGGGCCAACCAATATGCCAATTGGGAACCTATTCAACTCTAATTTACCCCTGTGTCCCCAAAAGCTGGGTCAAAACTCTTTCTGAGGCAGCACACAAATAAGAGTTTTGGTTCTTCTTTCCTGGGCTGAGCCTCTCCCATCACACCCCACAGTGAGCAAGTCTGAGGGGTCAGAGATAAACTAGGGTTCTTCAGGAATGGGTCCTCATCCCTCTTTCATGGATCTCACTTTCTTTTCCCTTCTCTACTGCTGCTTTTTATTCATTCCCGGGTTTACCTCCTCGATAAAGAAATCAGGTTTGCCTATAACTCACCCTCTGGGGTGGGCCAGATTTTCACAAGTTTGGACCAAAGAAATTACTAAAGTCCCACTAAGTTTGAAGCAAGCTCTCAAGTAGGGGCTTCCTTTCGAAAGCCTCCTCTCCGGCTTAACCTTCAATGCTTTTCTTCCTGAGAAATGATTCACTCTCCCGCTTTTGATGGTGCTCTGTTTAGCAGGTGTGACAGATGCTGTTGATTTGCTCACTCAACACCTCTTTCCAACCCCTCCTTTCTTGTCCCCCTTCACTGTGGAAGCAGGAAAAGCTCCATAGTGCTTTCCCACTCACTTTCCCAGCCTCCCTTGGATCAGGCAAAAGGTGGGGGTGGGGTTTGCAGTTCTGTTGATGGGAGTCCAAGGCAGTCATGGCACTGCTTCTGGGAAAGTGGTTTTTCTTCCTGACAAATAGTAGAAATAAAGCCAGCACTAACCCTTCTTACTTTTTTTCTGCTGAATGTGGGTGATGCTTGAAGGTACAGCTACTATTTGGCATTAAGGAAATTGTCGGGATATCAGAGTGGAAATATAGAAGGAACTGGGTTCTTCTTGATGATTTGGTTGAGTTACCATAGCTCCACGCATCTGGTATGGATGTCCTAGATTATCTGTCTGCCAATTTCTTAGTGGGTTACCAAAAAAAAAAAAAAAAAATTAAAATTAAATATATATATATTTAAGCCAGAAATATCAGGTATTCTGTTAATCACAGATTAATATGTCCCTAACTAGAATAACTAGCATAAGAACCAAACCCAGATGAGCTCCTTTCCCACTCCCCAAAAAGCTCTATCCCACTGAGTTCCAAGCTATGTGTTAGGGGAAGTTGTTAACATGATCAGTCATGTTGTCATATTCTCATTTTTGCCATTTTACAGATAGGGCAACTAAAGGCTGGGGATCTAAAGGAGCCTTACCAAGGTCACACAGTAAGCCGCTAAGAGCTGGGGAATAGAGCCAAGAGCTCTATAATCCCAGGCGAGGCCTCCTCTGCTCTGTCTCTCCCCCTCAGCTGGGAAAATGTCAAAGGATTTATCAAAAACAGCCTGAAGCTAGATTAGGTATTTTAATACCCAAAGCACTTAATTACTAATACAGTTTAAGGTACATTAACCTAATTGGAAACTTTCTACATACGGCATAGGTTTTTTTTTTTTTTTTTTTACCCTGAAAAATTAATAGTATTTTTGTCAAACTTTTCTACTAGCCCGCCTCATCTTTAGGTGTTACTACTGGTTTTCAAAGTTAGAAAAATATCACAGCCAAGAGCTGAATTAATGTTACTTTCTTCTGTAAAAGAACAAATAGTACAAAAAGAATAAAATGGGAGAAAACAATAAATATGAATTTGTACCTGATAATTGCATATGTCACCCACTTAGCATGCTGGGAAGCTGGCAGGACTCTGTCATGGGAACTCAGAGGTCATCCTTGGCTGTTCTGCTCCCCACATCCTGCCTCCAGTCCATACCACATCCTCTTGTGTCGAGCATTTCTCACCACCCTGCATCGAGGCCCCTAGGCCAGGCACTCCATGTTCTCCTCCGGATTACTGCGATGGCTATCCAGCCAATCTCTTGTCTCACTCCAATCTGTTCCCCACATTGCTGTTGAAGAGATCCTCATAAAATGCAAACCAGATCCATCAGCTCCCCCATTTCAAACCCTTCAGTGTTTCTCCATGGACCTCAGGACAAGTCCAAATTCCCTGCTATATAACTCCTTGCTAGGCCTTCATTACCTATTTTATGTTTAATTCCCCAGGCTCAACTCGATGCTCCAGCCAAATGGAACCACTTGCATTTCCCTAGGCTATGCTTTTCCTCCCTTCCAAGCCCTTGCAGAAGCTTGACCACTGTTGGGAACGTCCACTTCCTGCTCTTCCTTTTCCTGCCCCCCACCAGTTCCCAAGCTAACTCTTAATCATCTACTGCTGCCCAAGTACCACTTTCTCTGGGATCTTCTCTGGACCACCTCCTGCCCAGACTAGGGTAAGGGCCTCTCTAATGTGTTCCCATAGCAACCTGGCATAAAACACACTGAGATAATGCTGAAACTATTTGCTGGTATGTCTGTCTTCCCCGGGGGCATCTTGAGAGCAGAGACTATATTTTGTTCACCTCTGCTTCATCGGCACCTAGCACAATGATGCTTACAAAATAGATACTAAGTAAAAATAATTGTGAAATGAATGAAAATTTACACAAACTCACCTTGCATCAAGCTCTATGCCCAGGTAGGCAGGAAACATGACTTTATTGTTCATGAAGTCACAGAGAGCTTGTTCACCCTGTGCTTAGTAAGGGAAGTATCCATGTTTAGTCAGGGTCTGGCATCCAACACGCTGGGTCGTAGCTTGTTAAAAAAAAAAAAAAAAAAAAGTCCAAATGGAGAAAACTGGCAGATCTAGAAGCTGACCACACTCCAAGAAGGAACGCATATAGGATCTTGCAGATCCTCACGAGCCTCATGGAGGTTGAATGTGGAGCAGAGGGATTTTAGGGTTCTAATTGTAAATGCAAAGTTTTGAACTCCTCTCTCTCCTTACGCCTTCCTTACCTCCCCACCATTCCTTTTTGCTGATGCCATTATCCTGATGTTCACTCCAACAAAACCAGAGGTGCCTCCAGAATCCACTTCTTTTTTTTTTTTTTCAGAATCCACTTCTCTTTTTAAGCCAGATGACTTCATAAATTATCCACACACAGATAACCTGTAGAAGGTAAAGCTGACATTTCACACTAGAGTATTATGTGTGGAGAAGCGCTAAGTGGGGAACCGATGACATTTCTCTGCACTCTTTCTTAATGCACCTTGTACCTCTACGTAGCAAACTAGCCCACGCGGTCTGCACTTATGTCAGCCTTTGGCCAGCAGTGGCTGAACCACAAATGGGTGCCCTGTGTGGAAATACCACGCCCCTTAGGACCTTCAGGGTCTGTGGCCTCTATTCATTACATAAGCATAACAGCCAATTAGGCTACCCTTGTTTCTTTCCAGGCCTTTTGGCACAGCAGCTTGTGGGCATGGTAGCATGTGGCCAACATACTGCTGAGGGGTCAGCTTCCTTGTCAGGAAAGCTGTGCACGGAACTTCCAAAGAAACAGGCAAACTACCTTTGAGAAATCTACTATCTGGAGCTGGCTCTGCGCATAAAGGAAGAATCCGTGTTAGAGTGAGTCAGTGAAACAAGTAGGCTGCATATGTGTTTGGGAGAGTCATCTCCGTGTGTGCTGAAATTATCCATAGTGGCTCCTGACTTGAGTTGCCACAGCCAATTTGGAACCGAAGTTGGGGTTGTGGGAAGGTAGTCTCCTACAAAGGTCCCAAAAGACTGCGCCATAATCAAAAGAACGGTTTAGAGGGTTGTTAAAAGCAATACAGGAAGAAAAAAGCACTGGAAGTGATAGCTTCAGGGGCACATAAAGTCCTCCTCTCTGGAACTTGGTGAGGTCTTAAATTTCAATCAATAAATACCAAGGGTGTAATATATGTAGGACGTGACACCCTGTGCTGTAGATGCTACAACATGAATAACATAGTCCCTGTCTTCAAGAAGCTGTCTCTCTAAAATGAGGAGTAAGAAATTTACTCAATAAGCTCATATATTAGTGGGGAAAAAATTGCATCAGTGAAACAAATAAAAAGGGAGTCAGGAAAAGAGGAAATGATTGCCAGCTGGGATTACCTGGAGGGCTCCCTGGAAGTCCAGCCAGTTGACCAGACTTTGCTAGAGTGATAGGGTTATCATGGGACTCATCTTCCCTCCCCACCCTGACGCTATGACACCCTCCTCACCCTCGCCACCCTCTCCACACTTGGGACGGTTGTCTGAATGGCTGTCATGCTGAAAATCCCTGGTAGACACTAAAGAACATGTGGAAACAATAACCAACTTTTACTAACTTACTTAATGGGATTTGGGGCCTCTGGGAACTCTATCTTTTATTTTCCTGTAGGACCAAAACATTACTATTCTCCTCCACTCTCACCTGAGGAAGTTCCAGTCTTCTGACACATGAGGCTTTTCTGTTTCCCTGAAAATGTTTTCATGGAGGATACCTAAGTACACAGATGCTTATTCTAAAGGACACTTGTAATACTTGCACGCACAAAGGATAAATTGATAATATGCCCATCACAACCATTGATCAATCTAATTTGATTTCTTTTCCCATTAGCTTCTCCCTCCTCTTAGCTCTACAATGCTTTTGTCTTCTCCTTCCATCCTGACTATGGAAACATTTAAACTTTTTGACCAACCTTGGGAATCCTTTGTACCCAAAATCATAAGGTTTTGCTCTTCCTCCCTGGCTCCTAACAAGGCCTCATAAAAACCTGTTTGCATGTGAGCCTCCCTGCCTTCAAATCCCTTTCCACTCCCCACTGTACTCCCCAACCCAATTATTTCAAAAGTTTTGCCCCGTGGCAGAGGGTTTTAACCTTTTGAATCTTACCATAATACTCTTGTGCGTTTAAGGAGGGGAGCTTAAAGCCGCCTTTTTCCTGTTCTTATTTTAACCAGGATGATGGACAGGGATACAAGGTGCCAGAGTTAGGAGAGGAAGCAGGTTTTTTTGCATTTTATGCAAATGGACTTTCTTCTAGGCTCCTGTTGGAAGTATTCTTACAGGTTGTCTTTCCTTTTTTTTTTTTCAGGTTGTCTTTCCCACCACTACAGACAGTGGGTACACACTGGACACATGAATTCGCGCGTGCACACACACACACACACACGTGCTTACATGCACACACACGTATACACACACACAAACAGCCTTGCCAGGGTCAGAAGTTGAACTAGAATAATGGTGAAACGCCCTTATTAGGAGGCATAGTGATGGGAGTGAAGGACAAGCACCAAAGCAGCAGAGCATAACATGAAGAGTATTGCCTTTGTTGTTTCTTATCTGCTACATCTCTTAATTTCATCTCCTTTAAAGAGGGCTAACAATAGTGCCTGCCTCATAGGTGACATGAATGAGCATCTCGAAAGCACCAAGAACGGGGCCTTGGCTCATCGCCAGTACCTTAACTGTTTAGTAAATACACAAAATAAATATAGAAGACCAGAGCCCAGCACATAGTACATCCTTTATATGTGAGCAAAGAAGCTCTATTATTAGCTATTGCTTTAAAAGTCCACCAACCCCCTTAGAGGAGCCATCCATCCAAGGTTCTTTCTGTGAACAGCTGCAAGGTAGATCTGGGTCCCCACTCACCACCTTTTCCATGTGCTGTCACTTTAAGAAACCTTTTAGGGATTACTTATATTGAAGTAAGTATAATTGACATCACAAATGGGTAGTGCTTCTCCGTCCTCAAGTTGGGTTAAGGCTGGAAAGATCTAGCCTATGAAAGCGTACAGACCTCAGCTTTCTTCCCGAAGCTAATAGACGAGTGTGTTGCAAACTTTTTTTGATGGTGACCTACAGTAAGAAAAACACTTTCTGCTGTGACCCAGTACATAGGCACATATGTTAATGGCTGAAACGAAGGCTCCTTAAAGCAATACTCTTGCTATATACTACATACTTGGGTATTTTCTCTTCCTTCTATTTCATTTCTTAAAATACTGTTTATGACTACTAAATTGATTTCAGAACCCAGCAGTGGGTCATGATCTGTAGTTTGACAAACACCAAGTCAGACCAAAGTGTCTTTGGGAATGGACTAATGATAAGAAATGGAATCCTATAAAAGACTTTAAAAGTTCTTTAATGGAAGAAAGATGACTATTGATTTGGTCTTGTGTCCCCATGTTTCATTCTCCTTGAGAATTTAAATTGCAAAGATAAATTCTCAGCTTCAGGTGTGTTTCTGAAAAAAAAAATGGCATTGCTTCACAAAGCAGAAGTAATGGCACCCCGGGTGGCATTCTGGGACACATAGGTTTCTCTAGGGCAAGTAATTATACCGGGGATTATCCAATTGAACACTGAATAGGCACAACCAGGTAGTGGAGTATGGTAGAGACAGGGATTTCAATTACTTCTCTTTGGCCTGATTCCCAATTTGTGCAAATCCTTGAAATATACTAACACCTTAAAATCTGCAAGCTCTTTGAGCGACTGATACAAAATAAATTGAGATGGGATCCCATTCCTACTGGACACGTTGCCATGGCAGTCTAGTTTCCTATGTAACAAATATCACTGCTTGACTTCTGTAAGGTACTTGGCAATTTACAAAGTGTTTGAATGCATATTATCTTAACCTCATCACCATCCTGTGAGGTATACTGGGCATATATGTTTACACTGGATTTATGATTGCCATGGCTTTTAAAACTTAATGGTTTCCATTTTCATCATAAGAAAAGAGCATTTTGAAGCCTGTTGTTACTTAATAACAGGAGGCAGTGCAATGTGGAAAGAACACTAGGTTTGGTCTGAAAGACATGAGTTAAGATCTATAGTGTGCTCATTACCAAGCATGTGCTTGGGGTGGGGAGGTGTCCCTAAG
The DNA here is from genome assembly GCF_018345385.1 of Vulpes lagopus. Classification (NCBI taxonomy): domain Eukaryota; kingdom Metazoa; phylum Chordata; class Mammalia; order Carnivora; family Canidae; genus Vulpes; species Vulpes lagopus. The sequence continues at coordinate 149,305,566 of NC_054826.1, forward strand.
CTCTAGCCTACTGTTACATTTAGCAAGTACAGAGGTGTAAGTTATGCCCGCAAGTGGAAGATTGATGTGGTGGAAAGTGACATGAACTTGGGTGTCAGAACTGAATCCAGATCTTGTCTTTGACCCAAGCTGTGTCAACTCAGGCAAGCGGTGTAGCCTCTCTAAACTTTAGTATCTTCATCTATAAAATAGACATTACAGTGAAATATCACTGGCCAATTAAAACATCCTTCTAATTGATGTAACATACCTGCTTCCAAATGCCTCCAATTTATTCCACCTTAGTGCCAATTTTAAAAAATAAATCTAAGTCATTGCTTAACAACTTTCCATGGTTTTCCATTGCACTTCAAGTAGATCAAAATCTTTGTCTTGGGCACAAGGCCCCACATAATATGATCCCTGCCCATCTCTCCAACCTTACTTCATGCCTCTCTTTCCTTGTCACAAACATTTAACCAAAACTGGTACTGCACTGGTCTTCACTGAATTCTTTATGGCTCCAAGCATTTTGTTGTGCAGAGCCTGTGCCCCTTGCTCTTTCTTCTGCTGGAAATGATCCCACCCATCATGACCTCCATCCCACTCCTTCTCATCCTTTAGGTTTCAATGTAAATGTCACCATGTTGAGAAAGACTTCCTGAACTCCTAGATCAAGTCAGGTCTTTATGTTCTATACCATCAAGGGAGCGTATTCTTGGTCTTTAGAATCCACAGATGTAATTAAATAATTGTTGATACAATTATTTGTGTAATATGGGCTCCTCCCACTGGAGTTTAAATTCCAGGAAGGCAGGAACTATGACTATCTGTTCATGACTATTATCTCAGGGCATGGCTTCTGGAGTTACACTCTCTTCACTTGAATCCTTGTAGCTGAGTAATCTTGAAAAGTTACTTCCCCTCTGTGCCTCGCTTCTCCCTAAAGGGGTGAGGGGTGGCATGGGGTGGAGGGTGGAAGAATAATAGTATTTATTCCCACAGAACTATGTGAAGATAAAACGAGAAAACATATGATAAAGTGCTATAGTCCCGTGCTCAACACAGAATAACAGATGTTAACTGTAGGTGATCAATATTGGTGAAATTAAACAAATTAGTTAATGAAATGAGATAAAGCTTGTAAAGAAACACAGACAAGGCCTGGAATAATAGTCAACAGTAATTGTTAGTACCATCTTTCCTTCAGTATTGAGAGAATCCCTCAGTGGGAGCTATCATCAAAAGAGTTGAAGGAAATATTGAGTGAACAAGATTGCAAGGAAAAGATATAGGAATTTGTTATCATCCAAGCAGCCAACTCCTAAGCTGCTTGTTGGTAATTTTTTTAAAAAAGATTTTATTTGTTTACTTTAGAGAGAGAGAGAGAGAGAGAGAGTGAGGAGCAGCAGAGGGAGAACAAATCTGAAGCACACTCCATGCTGAGTGGAGAACCCAACTTGGGGCTCTATTCCACGACTGTGAGATCATGATCCTAATCTGAACAGAGATCAAGAGTCAGATACTTAACTGACTGAGCCACCCAGACACCCCATGTTGGTCATTTCTGAAGGAGATGATTCTATCGACTCTTGCCACTGTGTGTAAATTCTGGCAATGGATTGGGAAGGAGTGAGTTGAGGGTTTGGAAACAGGTTCATGGTATGAATGTGAATGGGGCACACCATGGGTAAAGGCATCAAGGGCCACAGAGCTTCGTTACTGATGCAAATGAAGACTTGGAACAGAGGTAGTAGGAAGACTTCAGGAGACCTTGGAAGACTGGATGTATGAAGAAAAAAAGACAAGTTCTTAAGGGATTTTGAAGAGTAAGAAGTAGAGGCAGTAGAAAGTCTTACTCTCTGGCAGGGTCCATAAAAGAGACAGAAGCTTCTTGTGATGAAATGCACAGAAAGAGGGATGAAACCAGTTTTGCCTGGGCTACTGGAGGCATTGCTTTGCAACATAAACTTCCAGCAAGTACGTGCAGAAATTAAAAGAAAATTGGATAACTTTCACAGGTGTTAAGATGCTCTGAGCTTGCCTGGGTGTATTGACATGGATAGGGTTTGACAGCTAGACTCATTGGGGGTTTGAGCTGAAGATCATGAAAGATCATAGCTCATCAAAGCAAGATGGAGAAATGAAGGTGGAGCTGAAGAATTGTCAGGAGGGGTTGAATAATATCAGCATTAAGGAGGCAGTTGATGCCTAGATAAACAAACAAATATATAAATAAATAAAATTTTAAAAGTCATCTGAGAATACATAGGAGACCAGGAAAAAGATCTTTTATGTTACTGCCCAAGATTCAAGGTAATAATGCAGATATTTGCCTCAACCTTAGAGACTGGAACAGAGGAGATTCAATGGCACAGCTTTGGGTCTGGTAAGATTCATGTCTTTTCTCTCTAACCAAATCTTCCTACTCTCCAATTAGTTCCCATATCTACCAAAAGCCCACACTAGGGACTTGATTTCTCAAACACCGAATACCACTTAGCCAGGAAGGAAGGGGTTAAAGAAATATGGTTGTGGCACAGCTGGGAGCCATTAACAATTAAGTTCTTGGACAGAAACCCAGCGGGAAGCTGACAAGGGGCTGCAGAGACACAATGGCCTCTAAAAAGTAAAAACTTGATTCAGAAATGAATGAGCTGCCTTTACCAGTGAACCTTCAGCAAAGCCCAAATCCCCTAATTAAAAATGAAAAGTAGATATTGGTTAAGAGTTTATATTATGCCTAGCCGTAAATCAGAGTTCTTAATAAGGAAGATAATGAGTAAGTTCATAATATATATATATATATATATATATATATATATATATATATATATATTTTTATAAAAAACTATATGAGATACAGGAGTGATCCTGACCTCAAATTGGTGAGTCAACATAAGGTACCCTAGTACCTTCAGCCATCTGCCTCTCAGTTCTGTTTCCATTTTGATGCAAGAGGTTTGATTTTGGAGAAACAGTAGTAAATCTAGTACTTAAGGGTTATATTATCTCGAACAGAGTTCCCAGGCTCTGTGCTCTTCGGTTTACTTTCTCCCTGCCTCTGATCACCTTAAGATCCCATCTTCCCACTGATTTCTCTTATTTCTCTTTAATCCACCAGAATCCATACCAGACATTCATGGTTTCTAATGTCCTCTGATAAACTCAAATGCCCCAATTCGTGATAAACTGGCAGAAACCTATGGTTTACCTTATTTTCCCACCAATATTCTGTGAGAATCTTTTGAAAAATTCCAGCCAATCCTCATTTGTTCCTTCTCCTCGCTTATATATTCCATCTCTACCATCCCTATTGATCCAGTTGGATCATATCCAATTTGGAACTTTATTTTGTGTTGTCTTTGAGTTACTCAGTTGTCTAATGTATAAAGTATTACCTTCTACTAAAGATTACAAACCGCTTGACAAATGAGGGCATGCTTCATGATTCATTTTGATCTTCTCTACTGCTTCATACAGTGCTATTTACACAATAAAACTTAAAGGGTATTAAGTCCTTTTAGAGCATCTCCAAGTCACTGAGAACTGCCCAGGCTGCTGCAGAAGATACTAGGTAGAGAGGGAGCCAAAAAGTGTGTTGGCAAAAATCCTTCTCAGTATAGGACCCTTAAGGAACACGTAATATAAAAAGTCACATGAAAGCGTATACAGCCAGCATAATTGATACTGTTTACATAAGACTTGAGACCAAATGAATATGAGAGTGGGAAGCATTTCTTAACTTGATCACTATCACTACCAGCTAGCGCACCTGACACTATAGAAGAATTCAATTATATGTGCTGAATGAATGAAGATGAAAATAATTAGTCAAGAATCAATGATAATATTATTAACTGGTTGGATCAATGAGGAAATATTTCCCAGATAAGTTGGGAAATATATAATTTAACTTTGGGAAGGGATATGGTTTGAAGCTTCAAGACGCCTTAGGCAAAAGCTATGGCCTAAGAAATCATAGGAAAGAGAAAGCAGTAGAAAGCTTTTTCTTTTTAAGAGAGAGGGTTAAAGGATAATGCAGGAAGGGAGACCATGTGCCCCAGAGAGTGGTGGGCATTGGAGAAGTGAGAATAAAAAGAGTTTTGGTTGAGAATAATTTAAGATGGCTGTGTCAGAAATTTGAGAGGCCATCAGGATGTTGTAACAGTTAGGAGAGATTAACCCAAACAGATTATTTGAATAGTCCATCATGAACAGGAAGATGTCAGGGAAAAAAGGCAGGGATGGTAGGCACTTGCTTTGGCTACGTGTTATTAAGGAGTGTATTTTTTGGGACGCAGTCATATAGACTTCTGTGATGTTAAACTCAAGCTGATAAGTCCCTGGAAGACTTACAGGACATTTTACTGCCCTCATTTGGAATGTGAAGCCCTTGAACTCAAATCCTAAGAATGTGTTACTTTGTTCTCTTAATAATAATAATAATGAATTGTCAGAGGTAGCAATATACAAATTCAAGATACGTGGACTGGGTTGAAAGTACTCTCTAAAATGGATGGTTCAGATGATAATTGAACTTGGAAATCTGTGCTAATGAGACCAGCTTCTACCAACCCAAGGAGATCATCTGACCAGTTTTCACAGCCGAATAAGAACTGAAAATTCAGACACACGGTCCCCTGATGATTAGGTCGTTCATGAGCAAAGAACTAGATAAGAAGCCACATTTCACTGGCGCCGAGAATCATCCTCCCCCTGTACCTCTTTGAAATGTCAGCTGGAATTTTATAAGTGGACATGAAGGAGGATGCAGCTATGCTAGGCACCATCAATTCATGATCAATGGTCAAGATACTTGGAAAAGGTGTAAGTGGTGCTGATACACACCACTTCTATGATAAGATTTTTCTCTTTTCTTTCTTTTTTATTTTTTGAGACAGAGTCCCCAATTTTAGCAGAATCCTTGGCGAGAAGAAAAATACAACCTCACATCTCTATCAATTTTGATTTATATTCGTTTTTCTGTGTGAATATGACACACATTTGTCAAGGAAAAAAATATTTCATGGAAGCATTTTTTTTTTAATGCTGTAGGTAGAAATTGCCTGTGCTTTCTAATTAGACCCTATAAAAAGCCAGTTCCCACGTGCACAAAAGTCCCCTTGGGTTACCAATAGCAAGCCTCGTAGGAATGTCGGGAAATTCAGGCAGAATCGTTGGGGCCAATCTCATGCCATCTGCTCAGCATCCTCAAAAATGCTATTCCAGAAGGCAGTTCTTCGAGTTCTTAAGCGTCTTTTTGACTTGACTCAGTGTGGCTGATAAAAATAACCTTCATATTTTGAATCACAATCCCATGCACACTTTCCTAAAAAAATTGGGCAAAAATTTGTCAGTCTCTCTAGTCTCACTCATTGTCTGTCTCACAAACTGTGCTTAGCTCTGAGAACCACTCTCCTTCCTTAATGGCTGTATATTAAGAGATGTTGTCATCTTGTTAAAGAGCGCGCTGGGCGGATGTCTCCCTTTGATCACTTGTCCTCTGTTTCTGAGGACTTTGCATTTCAGCAGCCTCTATTGTGTGAGTGATAAGCCCATATCTGGCAAACAGAGTGCTTGCTAGTAGGGTGAGAGGAACGTCTTTAACTATTTATTATCACTTTCTGTAAACTCAACTCCAATATCGAAGGAGGCAAGCAGAAACCAAAAAGATGTCTTCTTAAGATTCATAGTGTTGCCTCTGAAAGGAGCATATTCTTTATCAAGGACTGAGAAAGTGTCCTTTTCCCCGTTTTCCTTCAGCATATGAAATATTTACTTGTTAGGCTGCTCGGAAATAGCCGTTTTCCATAGTGCTCTAGTGGGCCCAGCCCATCAGTGTGCTGGTTAATTAAGTGTGACCTAAACCAACTTGACTTGAGCTCTGCGTTAAATGCACAAAACCCATTTGAGCTGACCAGCAGCAGAAGTGGTACTCAGAGAAATTGGAAAGGATTTCTCCCAAATGCTTTCTCCTTACTTACAGCACTCAAGTAATGGTTGAAGATTAGCATATGACATGACAGATTACATTAAGTCATGTCTTTCCAGTGCTTTATGACAGCACTATCGCATTAGCTTCTTAGCACTGGCACATCGAGGCATGCAAATGTTTTCAGACCCTCTTATTCAAATCTACAAGCTGACATGGCAGCCCTGATATGATTATTAGTCATTTGAGAGACTTTAATTCACGTCATCAGATAACAGGTTCTGCTAAAAGGTTAGAGAAACTGTCTGCTTTTAATGAAGCTCTCAAAAAAGACCCTCAAAAACCCTGTTACACACCAAGAGCCGGGTTTGACTTTATTGACAAGATCCCCCCCCTTCCCAAGAATGAACTTGAGTGGAATAACTAAATAGGCATCCAACTAAACAGACGTCGGAAATACTGTCTCCCTTTCAGAGAAGACCATGTTGGACGGTTGTGGGTTTCTCCTTCCTTACTGCGCTCCCCTCTGGCCCATTCTAATTTGACTGTGGCCTCCAGCGCATGGCGTGGATGACCCTAAGACATTTTTAGAAGCTGATATCCGATACGAGTCTAACAGGCACAAAGATAATTATTCCTAGAACATTCATTACGCTTTGGGCACAAGCACTGCTGTAGCTCACAGTAATGGGTTAATGGTGTCTGGCCAAGCATGGCATGACTAAGTGGTGATGTGATTGCAGATCATTGGAGTTCGTCATCCATAGTTTGTTTGCTGTAAATTGGTTTTGTAGTCAAATGTTTTGTTTTCTAATGCGGCGATCCGCACTTAAACCTCCACAGAAACCCTCTTTTCAGAAGGCTTCTGCATAGATCAGTGGAGTCTGGCATCAATGATGATCTTGTTACAATAAAGGAAGATGGCACCAGGAAGTTGACCTGGTGCACTGCGACTAGCGGAAAGCCAGACAGGGACCTCTGCAGGTAGAAAAGGTGTCTGATGAAAGAGCAGAGTGAAAAACACATTTGCTGAAACCCGGAAAAGTGAATGCAAATGCACTTTTCTTCTTTCCTTTTTTGTTTTTCTTAAGGTCCCAAACAAGGGTCAACTTGTTCACTCAGCTTTCTGAAGAAAGATATATTTACCGTTTGTAGTATGCCAATTGATGGCCATTCTACTATGTAAGGAGATATTCAATATTATTTGACTTGTGGTTGATTTCATTTCTTTCTATGCATAGGTGTTAGCCCTAACTGCCCTAACTGGGTTATGAATTTGGGAGGACTCATCTTATCTTTTTCTCCGACTGTCTTTTCCTTCTTTTTCATCAATTTAACAAGTGTTTTTGAGATTTCTTATTTGTGCTCTCTCTCTGTCCTTCCGTGAAGCTTCTCTTCCATCCTAATTCATGTTTTCTAAAATAGTCTTGGCCGAAAGGGTGAGTAAGCTACTCTATATGGAGGATGCAGGGGGCATGGGTAAACTATAGTGTAAACTGGTTGAGTTCTGATTTATCTACGAGCTGCTCTAAAGAAACAGTCTGACAAGAGCAAAGAAATAAAGGAAAAGGCATTAGATTATATAAATTAAGTCATTCTCTTCCCTCCTTTTCCCATTATCCTTTTTTTTTTTTGCACCTTTGTCATACCAGCGTGAACCTTCACACTAGCAGAGTGTAGATGTGTACCACGTGTTTGGGCAGAAGATGGCTCTCTGGAGAATTTCGGTGGCCATCAGGAACATGCTGCTGACCTCCCCTCCCCACCATTGCTCCCTGCCACCCTGACCCACAAAGCAAGATCTAGGTGGGCATTTCAGTTGTGCAGCATGTAGCGAGTATCGGCCCTAAGCTGTGTTCCGCTCAATGCCGGCCATGCAAATGCTGTGCATTTGGCCCCTATTACCCTTCCATTCAGGCTGCAAAGCAGGGAAGGTGAGCAACTCTCTTTTCTGCAGGCTAATTAGATTTTGTGAAAATCTCACTTTCTCCTTATAATAAAAGCACTAGCAGGCCTATCCTTAGTACCCCCAAAGTCACTTTCCATGTTGGTTGATGTCTCTTCCCTCCTTTTAACGCTTTCAAACACATTTTCTTTTTCTTCTTTCAGTTAGAGCTGACCTCCTTTCACTTTCAATCACACCATTAAAAAAAAAAAATCTTCCTTTCCTCCTTTTAGTGCTTTTCTTCTAAAAATAACTCCTCTAACTTCTGGGTGCCCAAGGATGACGGTGCCTTATTCATCTGTGTATGCCCTCTAGCTAGTACAGTGCCTGATATATGACAGATGATGAATAAGTATTTAGTGACCGAATGAATGAGTACACAGAGAAATAACTTTGGAAACCGTCATAATTATATAGAGAGCTGTATTCTGATTTCTGGTAGTGTTCTCCTTGGCCCCTGCAGTAAGACAGTCATTCTCTGGTTTCAGCCCCTCCTGCCTCCCCGTGATCCTCACTTTATGCATGTGTGCATTATGTGTGTACATATGTGTGCGTATTGCATATTTGATTTTACTTTTAATGTTTTTCCATATCACAGATTAGGAATTTCATAATTTTTTGACTCATAGACTTATAGACTCTTGCCCAAGAATTGTAGTAAAATTATGAGTAATGTGTGCCCAGCTACCGTTGGTACTTTAAGCATCTCTTCCTCCTTGGTGTAGCAACCACCCCTGGACCTTGGGTCTGGTCACCTGCACAAACTCTCCTTTGATTAAGTGCCTGATTCACCCAATACTTTTAAATAAAGGATTTAGCAAATGTTTTAAATGTGTTCTTGGCTCACCTGCCTGTTCTGTGGGCCTCGGAGACCAAATCCTGGCTCTCTGGTCTCCAAAACATATAAAGAATATACAAATAATTTAAGAATATCATTTGGACGCCAACATTTAACATCCCACAAAATTTTCACTGGCTTAAGCCAATTTCCCAGCACAGTGTTCTCCCATTTCTATTCCTCTCCATCTCAGGGTTTTAAAAGAAAACAAACATCTGCATGCATAGATTAGAACCCTCCCATAAACACATGTTCCTATCAAAACCAATCAAAATGGAAAAAAGAAAGAACAGAATATTATACATTTTTCTTTAGATCTGATGTCTGATTTTCATTAGGTTTAACCTTATTTCTTTTAGATCCTAGGCAGTGACCCAGTATTTATTTTCCTGGCTGGGCCCTGTTCTTGCCAATATTTCACTCTGGCTCCTAGAGGCCTTGCTGGGGAGTTCAAGGCTCTCGCGCTCTCTTTTCTCTTCTGCTGCCCCTCCGAGACACACATTTGTCACGTGTATCCTTCGTTTCATCTCAGAGTTAATTCCAAGCCCTTTCTTTCCTCCTATTCACTGCTTCTTAATTTCTCCCTTTCTTATTGGATTTATGACTGAATACTTTAATTTATTCATCATATAATGTCTTTGTAACTCGTTTTTTCTAGTAATTTACACTGGACCATATGCTTTCTGCTGCTGCCTCCTATTATATTGATCTGTAAAGCTTCTGGGGGCAATGATTAGCATGAAAGAAGCTCTGCAAATGAAAGTTATATTGTATCCTATTTGTTCTCTTTTGAACAAAATATATTTCAGAGTTCTCCAAGTGGTATCAGATGTTCTTTAATTTTGCAGGGTTTTGTAGGATGTTAGTGATGTATATGTGTGTCACTGTATGTATATATATATATATATATATACACACACACATATATATACATACACACACACTTCAGCTACGTGTGTGTATACACACAAACAAAAACACACACACATATATCTTTTCTGCAACTCAAAACATTTTTTAAATTGGACATTGACTTGAAATTAATACAGCCTTCAGATTCAGTCCACTCTTGTATTTTGTAGACAGTGCTGAACCAAACCAAAACTTCTAAAATGTCTTATAAAAGAAGTTGGAGCCACATAGCAATTCGCTTGTGTGCAGAGCGTATTCTCTGTTTGATATGTCTGATCTGTTTGCATAGGTCACAGGAGATAACATATAGGCTAGTACTTTGTTAATTGTAAAGATAGTGCAAATACTAACATAGACATTTTCCTCTAGGGGTGGCACTCACTGCTTTGAGTCCTGATCTTCTCATGCATAAAATAAAGATGACATCCATGCCTGTCCCTAGCAATGTGCTGACAATCACAGGAGAAATGTGTGCAAAAATACTTTATCAATAGAAAAGAATGCTATGAAATATTGATAACTATTATTTAAAAGGCAAATATTCATATTCTTAGCTCTTTGTTCATATTCTTTGTTCTTCAGGTTTCAGAGGGACTAAGGCATGTTCATTTGAATTCTATAAACAAAGCCTTGACCGGGGTTATTTGTGCTAACAAGTAACATGCCATGACAACTTAAAGATGTCAATCAAGCAAAATTATACAGTGCCACTATTTCTAAACAAAATCTTAAAAAGAAAATCTGTGACTGTCCATACTCAGCAAAATTATACAATCAATACGTAGTCCTGCAACCCCTGAGAGGTCTTTGATGGGCCATAATGCTGGGAAGTCTGCATCTCCAGGTCATTTTAGGAATTTACCTGAGGCTCAGTTCATAAATCTGAGGATTAACTTCCTCTTACCAGAAGGGAGCCCTGAAGAAGGTTGGGACAATAGTTTAACTGGGCCTCTGTGACCAGCTTTTGACATTACCTTGAGCCAGTTTCCACTTTGAGTGTGCAAGAGAATTGGACTGGGCCAGAGTATCTCAAAGTCTTAATCAGTGGGACCCAGAGTTCAAATGCAGTGTATATGGAAGTCTGTTTTATACAACAGATCCAGATGGAACTTTTAGAATTGAAATGCAGGTGGGTGTCCAAAGCCATTCTCACATGACTTCTGCTCATCCTGTGTCAGCCTCCCCCCTGCAGAATCCACAGGCACTTCAGAAAACCATTGGTTGAAATGACTTGCCCTATTCCTTCTTCCTTCTTCCTAGGAAGGCTTTTTCCCCCTGTCTTAGGTCATCCAATGTCTTCTCTGTTGTGTCTCCTCCAGTCTCCCCCACTCTTTTTATTTTGAGAAATTTCAGATATTAAAAAAAATAGAAAAACAATGCTCATATTCATACCACCTAATATTGGCAACATTGTGTCTTATTTGTTTTTAATACTTTTCAAAAATAAGGCTTTACTTATATATATTTAAAAATATATATTACATGTAAATATATATTACTTGTATATATTTATTAAGTAATAAATTATTTAATTAAATATTAAATAATATTTATTCATATTTTTCTCTCTCCCCAGAGGCAATCATCATCATGAATTTGTTGTGCATCCTTTTCATTTATATTTTAAGACAAAAACAAAACAATACAAAACTTATATATGCTTCCATAAATAATATATACCATTTTTTGCTATTATTTTATAATAGATGTATTGTTCTGCCTCTTGTTTTTTTTGTTTTTTTGTTTTTTTTTTTTTAATTTCTGCTCACTGTTATGTAAGTAGAACACAGCCAGGTAGACTTTTTTTAAACCATTGTATAGTTTTTCCTTATATGAATAGTCCACATTGTATTTATGCATTTCCCTATTTATGAGCTTTTTAGGCAGTTTTTGCCCTCCATTTAATCTTAAAATATATATTTGTACCGCTTTTCATAGCTGTGTCTCCACTCTCAATAGCTGTAAGGGTCCCTCCAAATTATACACCTGCAAGTGGTCTTGTTGGGCCTTAAGGTATATACTTTAAACAATTTACTAGAGGATGCCAAGTTCTCTCACAAATGCTGGTAACAACTTATTTTAGTGTTCTCATTGCCAGTGTTTCATATCTTGAATTTTGAAATTGCTTTACATTTTGATTAAGAAAAAAAGCTACAGAAGAGTTCCTAATGTTGGGGATTATCACTTTTATTGGGGGATAATAACATATTTCCTTGATAACCACTGAGTTTGAGCATTTAAAAAATGTCTTATGGCTCTCAGGAATTTCTTTGTTGTAAATTGCAATCCAATATCTTAATTTTTTGCTTTTAAGATTTGATTCATGTGAGACCCAGAGAGAGAGGCAGAGACATAGGCAGAGGGAGAAGCAGGCTCCCTGCAGGGAGCCCAATGTGGGACTTGATCCCAGCATCCGGGGATCATGACCTGAGTCAAAGGCAGATTCTCAACCATTGAGCCACCCAGATGTCCCTCAATATCTTGACTTACTTTGTGATTTTACTAGTGTTCTTTTCTTACTGTTTTTAAAAGTTCTTTATGTGTATTCCGGAAGTTAACTGCTAATCAATTATCTACTATACATTGCAAATATCTTCTATCATGTGTCATCATCATTTTATCTCCATATTATTATTATCCTCATTTTACAAGCAAAAGTGTGAGATACAGGAATCTCAAGAAATGAACTCTAAAACTTCATGTGGAAGAGTAAAAGTATATGAATAATGGAAAAAATTTAAATAGATGATGGGGCACCTGGGTGGCTCAGTTCATGAACTCATGGACTCCATGTTGGGCCCTGTGCTCATTCATCTGGGAGTCTGCTTCTCCTTCTCCCTCTACTCCTCCCCCTGCTCATGCTCTCCCTCACTCTCTCTCAAATAAATAAATAAAAATCTTGGGGCACCTGGTTACTCAGTCTGTTAAGCGTCTGCCTTCAGCTCATATCATGATCCCAGGGTCCTGGAATTCAGTCCCTTATTGACTCCCTGCTCAATGGGGTGTCGGCTTCTTCCTCTGCTCCTCCCCCTCCTCATGTGTACCCACATGCTCTCTCTAAAGTGCGCAACCCCTCTCTCCCTCTCTCAAATAAATAAATATATTTTTTAAAATAAATAAATAAATATCTTTAAAAAAGTAAAGTAGATGAGCAAAGAGATGTGGCTGTGGCAGCTTCTTGTAGTTGCAGGACTGAGATTTTGCCGACCATCAGAGCCTGGGACTAAGCTCGGAGTCTAGAGGATGCTCATGCAGAGCTCTTGCCACAGGCCACATCCAAGTTTAAAAACAGTAACAGAGATTATACGTTACATCAAATTCTCCTCACTTCGAATCTCTGACTTCACAGAGAGCCTGGTCTCTTTTAACAGTTCACCGAATGATCTCCTTATTTTAATGTCATCTGATTTGAAACCTTAATTACATCTGCACACCCCTTCAGAAACACCTGGACTGGTGTGTGACCAGATGACCGGGAGGAGATGCGTGTATACCGGGGGGCCAGAATCTCAGAGGCCATCTTTGAATTCTGACTACTATGGAAGGTCCTTTTTCTTATCCCTTTCAATGCAATTCTCTTTAAATCTGTGGTTCTCAGACAGCAATAAGTTTGCTTCCTGGGGATACTTGGCAATGTCTGGAAAAATTTTAAGTTGGGGACACCTGGGTGGCTCAGGGGTTGAGTGTCTGCCTTTGGCTCAGGATGTGATCCCCGGGGTCCCAGGATTGAGTCCCACATCAGGCTCCCTACATGGGGCCTGCTTCTCCCTCAGCCTGTGTCTCTGGCTCTCTCTGTGTCTCTCATGAATAAATAAATAAAATCTTTAAAAAATGTTTTAAGTTGTCAGAACAAGGGGAGAATGTGCTACTGGTGTCTAATGGAGTAGATACCACAATTTACTGGACGGCCTCCCACAGCAAAGAACATCTTCCCTAAAATGTTAGTCGTGCTGAGGGTAAGAAATGCTGTTTCGTGTTTGCATCACTTTGCTAGCGGACTTTTAATAATATTTACCTGACCCATCTCTACCATACCTTTATTTCCTACCTTCTTTATCATTCGCTTTTAAACTAGTGTCTTAAAAACATCTTGTATCTAGATTTTATTTTATCGACTCTGGGAGTCTCTCTGTCTCTAGTCTTAAGAGTTTGCTGCTTACATGATTTATTATTACTTATGTATTTGTTCTCTTGAAATCGTGGCTTTTCACCCTTTTGTTCTTGCTTTCTGGGGGATAATAAGCTTTGCTTGTTTCTTTTTTCCCCTCCCTCCTGCTTTGAAAGTTGGATATTCCAAGTTTATTTTTTTTACTGATAAACTATAATTAAGTTATTGGTTTTTAAAAAATAATTTTATTATTTTTTAAAGATTTTATTTATTTATTCATGAGAGACACAGACAGAGAGAGGCAGAGACACAGGCAGAGGGAGAAGCAGGCTCCATGCAGGGAGCCTGACGTGGGGCTCGATCCCAGGACTCCAGGATGAGGCCCTGGGCCAAAGGCGGCACTAAACCGCTGAGCCACCTGGGCTGCCCAAGTTATTGTTTTTTTAGATGTGTTAGAATAAATCAGTATTTTTATTTTCTGGCTGAATAAGATAAAATTTCAGTATATTCTAAACCTCCCTTTAAATTAGCATCTTTCTTAATGCCCAAGTTGTTACTTATTTTTTCTTACTTTATAATGAATGCTATTAACTATAGTAAACATACTAGCTCTCGTTTAATCATAATTATTTCCCCTTATTTACAAATATTAATAGTAATAACATGTTTATTGTATTCGTAGTCATTACTGCTAAAGATTTACCACCCTGAATTGTCAATGTCCTGGTTCATCTTTTTCTTGCATCCCACACTTTCTTTTTAGTATATTTTTATCTCACGGAAGTAATTTTAAAGTAGTTCCTTGAATGAGGCCCTGTGGGTAGTAAATGTTATAATGTCTAGGATGTCTGCTAATATATCTGTTTTAATCTCATCTGAAGTGATAGTTTGGTTTGTTTTTAAATTCTAGGCTTATGGCAAATTTTGCTCAAATTTTCAAACATATTAATTTGATTATTTTCAGACATATATAGTTGCTGATGGTGGGTCTGTTGCTAAATTTATTGTCATTCCTTGGGAATAATCTTTCTTTTCTCTAGTGGTTTTTATGTTTTTTTTTTCTTTATCCATGATATTCTATAAATTCCCTACAGTGTCTCTAAGTGTAGGCTTATTTTTAATTCTACCAAGCATTCAATGTGTCTTTTCAATTTAAATTCCTGTTTTTGTCATATCTGAAATGTTCTCAACTGTTTCTCATCAAGTATTATCTACCAACCATTCTTTCTGGGCTCTACTTTCAAAACTCTTATCAGAAGTAGGTGCACCTCTCTCCCTGTTTCTCCTACTAAGTATAGCTATAAAGTCCTGGCTGTCACATATAAAACAAACAGCAGGAAGATGAAAGGTGGTGAGAAGAAGACAGACTGTTTAGAGACTGCGGTACCTTAGACAACATGGTAGTGAATCCTGTGGGCTTTATGTTTACTATGTACATCCTTGACTGGGTGCTCAAGGAGCCTGCAACCCGGAAACACCTAGGGTGTAAGCAAAAAACCCTGAGAAAAGTTGACTCTTTCTATCCAAAAGTCTAGGAAAAGAAACCTAGCAAAACAGAAAGCTTACAGAAAGTAACACCCTACTGCAGCCAGACAACATAAAATCTGTGATCCAACCCCTACCTCTCCCAGCACAGGCTTAGGGAGGAGTCTAGACACCCATTTTTGCCTGACTAGATTTAGATCTTTCCTAGCCCCCACCCACCAGGGTGATAGCAGAGAAGGCTGAGTGGGAAGCCAGGACTTATAACCCAGAGTGAGTAACAAGGAAATTCCCACCTCTGTGATATCAGTGGAGATCACTGGAGAGCCTAGACTCCCCCTACCACCTAATGGTGGTCTCAGATGGGGCTTAGTGGAGACCCAGGTTTTCTGCAACCTTTCAGAGGTAACAAAATATTCCCACCACTGCAGTGTCAGTGGAAGTGATGTGGGGAGTCTGAACTCTTACCCCTTCCTAGCAGTACTGAGAACCCCCACCCTCTGAAGGCCCAGCAGGAAACCTAGACACCAAACCTGACCTGGCAGTAATAACAAGGTGGTGAGCCTCCCCCACTTAGGCAGCATCAGAAAATCTCTGCCAAACAAAAGATTTAGGTAAAATCTAGAGTCACAAAACATAATACCCTAAATTTCTAGGGTATATTCGAAAATCATTCATCATATCAGGAATGAGGGAACCCTCAATTTGAGTGAGAAAAGAGAATCAACAGATGCCAACACTGGGGTGATACAGATATTAAAATTTATCTGACAAGGATTTTAAAGCAGTCATCATATAAATGCTATGAATGAGCAATTACAAAGAAACTTGACACAAATGAAAGAAGAGAAAGTCTCATAAGATAAATAGAAGATCTAAAGAAGAACCAAAAGGAAAATTTTAATTGAAATATACAAAACTAAAACAAAAAACTTAATGAATGAGCTCAGCAGAAGACTGAAGAGGACAAAGGAAAAAAAAAGAGTAACTTGTAGAACAATAGAAACCATCCAATCTGGATAGAGAGAAATGGATTGGAGGAAAAAAAAAGAGAGAGAGAGAGCATGAGACCTCAGGAACTAGAACAAAAGATCTAACATTTGTGCAATCCCAGTCCAAAGAATGGAGAGAAGATAGGACTGAAAAAATATTTGAAAAATTAAAGAAAATTTCCCATATTTAGAAAAACAAAACCCCATAAATCTGTAGATTCAAGAATCCCACAAAATTTAGAATAAACTCGAGTGAATCCATGCCAAGATACATAATAATCAATCTTCTGAAAACTAATGGCAAAAAGAAATAATCCTGAAAGCAGCAAGAAATGGCAATTTACCTATAGGGGAAAACTATTTGGATGGCAGTGATTTTAGATCAGCTAAATCATCAAGGTCAAAAGCAACACTGATAAGTTAGGTTGACAGTATGTACCCTTGATATAATGTGATGAAATGACACTTTACATCTGTGGATTTCTACCTAAAATTCACAATTCCAGTCTAATCATGAGAAAAAGAAAAAAAAATCGCAATTTGGGGACATTCTATAAAATACCTGACCATTACTTCTCAAAACCATTAAGGTCATCAAAAATAAGGAAAATCTGAAACACTGTCATAGCCAAGAGGAGCCTAAAGACACATGACAACTAATGTAATGTAGTATCCTGTATGAGATCCAGGACAGAAAAAGGACATTAGATAAAAACCAAAAATATATAAATAAACATGGACTTAATTAACAATAATGTATTGATATTAATTAATTACACAAAATATACCCTACCAATTTAAGATGTTAATAATAGGAGAAAATGAATATGGGGTAGATGGGAACTCTCCTGTACTACTTTGCAAATTTTCTGTAACTCCAGAACCATTCTAAAAAATAAAGTTTATTTAAAAAAACAAGTAAATGATTTAAATATACCAGTTAAAAGACAATTTGGCAGAATGGATTAAAAACATAACTCAAGTATATGCTGTCTACAAAAAAACCTCATTTCAAATACAGGTTTCCCCCACTATCAAAAGTAGAGGATTCCTATGAAAACTTTTGTAAGCAGAAAGGTATAAAGCAAAACATAATTCCTTCTTTCTGAAAGTTCACAGTACACCATTTTTTTTTTATGAAAGATCTACATTAATGCAGTATTGGCTTTTTTCATAAAAGCAAAATTTCTCTTCAAATTCCTCTCACTTAGTGAAAACATGTACCAATGTAGATCTTTCATTAAAAGAGAAATGGTGTAATGTGAACTTTTGGAAAGCAGGGGATAGTTGTATATAGATTTAGGAAAACTGAAAGTAAAAAATTGGAAAAAATATATACCATGCAAATATTAATCCAAAGAAAGCAGATGTGGCCATTTTATTATCAGAATAAGTAGACTACAGAGCAAAGAAAATGATGAGGGGTAAAGAGACATTCACACAAGTATATGCACATATTGTACCAATGTTTAATTTCCTAGTTTTGGTATTATATTAAAATAATATATAAGATGTACCATTGGAGGAAACTGGGTAAAGGGCATATGGGACCTCAGTTTACTATTTTTGTGAATTTCTGTGAATCTACTTTTTAAAAAATAGAATGTTTTAAAAGTATCATTTATTGGAGCATCTCATTCTATTTTTCAGGTTTCTTGACTTTTTTTATTGGTTCCATTTCTCATTTCTTTTTATTCTTTTAGGGGAAATTTCCTCTGCTCTATCTTCTAATTCTCTCTTTAGCTGTATCATTTTTTTTACCTGTGTATTTAGACTTTTTATTTATTTTATTTTATTTTATTTTCCAGTTTTATTGAGAACTGACTGACACGCAACACTGTATAAATTTTAAGTTGTACAGCATGACGGTTTCATTTACATCTATTGTGAAATGATTACCACAATGAGTTCAGCTAACATGTCTCATATAGATATAATAAAAAAAAAAAAAAAAGGAGGGGAGAATCCTCCTTGTAATGAGAACTCTTAGGACTAACACTCTTAACTTCCTATATGTCACACAGCAGTGCAAACTATAGTCATTCTGTTGTACATTACATCCCTAGTGCTGATCTTATAACTGGAAATCTGTACCTTTGACCACCTGCCTCCAATTCCCTCTTCCCCATCCTTCACCTCTGTTAACCACCCACTCTTTTCCTATGAGTTAGGTTTTTTGTTGTTTTGTTCATTTTATTTTGTCTTAGATTCCACATATAAGTGAGATCATATAGTATTTGTTTGAGTATTTGTTTGAGATATATGTGAGATCATATAGTTATTTCTCTGTCTGACTTAACTCACTTAGGTTGTATAATGCCTCCAGGGTGTATCCATGCTAGTGCAATCAGTAGGAATTCCTCATTTTTAAGGGCTGAATAATATTTCATTTCACAATTTCATTATCCATTCATCCACTCCACTGATGGGCATATTTTTATTCCTCTGACATAGTCAGAGGAGCAATGTTCTCTGTCCCATCCTCCAGGTCACTGATTCTTTCCTCAGCACAGTCAAGTCTATTTTTGAAACTCTGCCTTGAATATTTTAGTTCAGTTATTGTATTTTTCGACTCTAGGATTTCTGTTTTTTTATTTGTTTTTGATGGTTGCTCTTTTGTTTTTGTTTTTGTATTTTTTAGATTTTATTTATTTATTCATGAGAGACACAGCGGGGGGGGAGGGGAGGCAGAGACACAGGCAGAGGGAGAAGCAGGGTCCATGCAGGGAGCCCAACGTGGGACTCGATCCCGGGTCTCCAGGATCACACCCCGGGCTGAAGGTGGCCCTAAACCTCTGAGCCACCCGAGCTGTCCCAGCTGTTTTCTTCTGAACTCCTTTGAAGTTATTTTGAATTTCTCCATTTGTTCATGCATTGTTTTCCTAATTTTGTTTAGTTGTCTATGTTTTCTTGTAGCTCACTAATCTTCCTTATGAGGATTATCTGAATTCTTTGACAGTTCACAAACCTCATTTCCTTGGGGTTAGTTATTAGACCTTTATTAGTTTTCATTGCTGGTATCCTATTTGCTCAGAATTCTAGGATCCTTGATTCTGTATGTTAGTATTTGTGCATTTGAGCAATAGGGCTCCTCTCTACTAGGCTCCACAGGTTTGCTTTATCAAAAGTAGTTTTCCACCAGTCTGCTCCGTTTGGGTTTTGGGGTATGTCTGCTGGTACTATCCTAGGGCAGGTGGGGTTAGCTAAAATGGCCTTTTTGGAGTGAGGCAACTAACTGTTGGGGTTGTTCTACTGTTGAGAATAGCTGGATAGGACTGCTGCCTTGGTTCCCTATCCACGTGAGGCTGTAGGATAGGCTTCTGGTTGTCTGGACTCAGAGGCCTGGCTTACTAGATGGTTGGGACTGTGGACTATATTCAGTAGTAAATGGAGCCATGAATTTGCTTCCCTGCCCTGACACAGCAGCAGGTTAGGACCCCAGGCCTATAGAGCTGGTTGTCTGTGGACCTGAATCAGGCCAGAGTGTACACATAGTTCCCTGGTCAGATGACAGCACTGGTTTTGCTCTGCAGGCAGGGAAGCCTCTGAGTTCCTCTGTTCAAGGGACACTATCCATCAGGCTGTTGAATGGGCTCTGCTGCTTCCCGGATGCTCTGGTCCGACAGGCTGAAGGCTGTCTTCAGCGATGAGCAGGGCTACAAATTAGATCCCCTGTCTCCCTCCTAGTGGGAGAAGCAGCTCTGAAACTGGCAAGGCTCTTGGTTGTCTTAACTCAAGCTGATCTACACCCCGAGTTCCCTGACTGAACAAGGCCAAGCTTTGTTCTGCAAGCTATCAGCTCTGACTGCTCGCCTTTTGGCTCAAGTGCTGCTGGGCTTCCAAGAGTTGTCTTTAGCTTTTCTGATTAGATGAGAAGATGCTCCCCAGCAGCTGGGACTAGGTATCAAATCCCTTGTCTGGCTGGGACGGGGAGGGGCTGCTCCAGGCTACTCCCAGTTTCCCAAACAGGCTCTCCAGTTGGGAGGAGCAGGGAGCCTCAGCCTTGGCTGTGAGCTAATCACCCACCCTGCCTGTACATATCATGGGAACATTCTACACCTGGTCGTGGCTTCGCTCTGGCGGTGGTCAGCTGTTCCCACTCACCTTTCCCCTCCGGCAGCACCAGAGCCTGCTGCCTCCAGGAGCTGCCCTGGCAACTCTGCAGGAGCAGAAGACACTCCCCACGGTAAGGGAGCTGTGATGCAGCTCCTTGCCTGGGCTGGGGCACACCCGGCTCTAGTATTAGTAAAATCCCTTGTTTGGGGATCTGAATCAGGTGGATCTGCCCCTCACCAAGTTTCCCCGTCAAAGTGTGCCCCCAACTTGGCTCTGCAGATGAGCAAAGCCACTGGTGGCACTTAACTGCTTGGGCACTACAGGTATAAACTTGGTCTGCCGAGACCAGTGTCCTGGTTGTTGCAAGCCTTTTCCGGTTTCTCTGTCACCATCAAATGCCCTGTGGTTGACCCATACGGATTCCCATGTGATCCCTGGGGTAAGAGTAAGGGCTCTTGCAAAGCAAGCCGCAGGGCAGTGGCGGGGCCGGGGAGGCCTGATTGTTTCCCATGGGTTGTTTTCCCAATGGGAGGAACAGAAGGCTGAGGGGAGACCTCTTCGCGTGGTGTTGCCTCTGCCTGCTTGGGGAAGAGACATTGTAGTGAATGTGCAGCTGCTTCTGCTCCCTCATGAGAGGGAGCCAAGGGAGGAACGACCTAATGTCACCATCTTGATGACCGAGATTTTTTTAAACTGGCTACATTGTTGTCTCCTTTTCTCTTTGGTTCTTTTTCAAGTCTACCTAACCGCATATACATGTTTCATAACCTCACTATTCTAATGTATCTCTCTTATCTGTAATTCCCAAGGAGTAAATTTTTCCTTCTGTTGCTCATTGTCTCTCAGCGATTGTGGAATTCCCCATTTTCTGGGCTTGCTTTGTTCCACATGTGGCCTAGCTGTGTGGCCCGCTCTTGAGGGGGTTCTGTAGTTGTTACGTAATTAGGCTCTACAGTTTTCTAATTAATGTCTCTGCTCTTTACAGTCCCACACCACATGGCTCAAAATCAAGCCCAGCTCCTAAACATGCATTTCCATCTATCACAGATTATTATTTATATTTGTGGGCCAAGGTGGGCCGCTAGCTTTAAGCTTCAACCCAGCCAGAGGATAGATATATTCCAGTTCCCTTTTATGGAAGTCAGCTTGTTCTTGGCTCCCAACTTTAGAGTGATTCCACTTTCACTTCCCTTTATATACAGTTTGCATTTTAAACATTATCACCATGTGGTTGTTAAAACTCCACTCCTCAGATTTTCCTTCATAAGTCATTTGACTTCTAGTTACTACTATGGATTTTTTTCTTAAGGTATCTGGTACCTAAAGGTTTCCCTTTTTAGCATTCAAGATCAGCTATATATTTTTGAAAAAAAAGTAAGTTTTATTTGTTATTTCTAAACACTTGGAACAGAAGACAAAGATGTTTAATATATTCTTAATATCACTGGTTTACCCCAGAATGCTTCTGGATTACCTTCTACCATGTATTCCTGGGTTTTACCTAAGGGTCTCTTTCCTCTTTTAAGGTGGGAACCAGAGTTTATCAAACTTTGTATCCTGATGACACCTATAATATTTTCTGGTCCAGAGTAAATCCTTGTTGAATAAATGCATTAATTAAGGGATTAAATGACTGGACAAGCATTATCTGGCCACTCCCTACTTTTGATGAATACCTCTGTTTAGACATAAAGCTCATGTAAGATTTATTATCGTGAGATATCTGAGATTCTGTTAATCAACTTGTCCAAGACTACAGAGGGAAAGACCTGAATAAAAACAATACAACCAACCGTTCACCGAGTTATTAATTCTATTCACTCACAGGTTTATACCATGGTTCACACTGGCTCCATGTTTCCTACCTGACAGCAGTCTAGAGAATATTGTCCATACCTACTGATGTCAGGAAGGGACCTCCAGCCTCAGGAAGAACCACTGAAAAAATAAAGGAAAGTGGAAAACAACAAAATGAAGAATTAATTCTGTTGATCTTTAGTGGTTGTGAAATATAATTTGAGCAAATATCCATCCATATGCTATATTCCCTATGATCTGCTTTTCTCCTCTCATTCATTTTCAGGAATTGTACTAAAAACCCAAGAATTTGTTTTTTTGACAGCATGCTGTGATCCTCATCCCCTTCAGTCATTTTATTATATAAAATAATTCTTAGTTGGCTCAAGACTGTTCTGGCCTGTACAAGGCTGTCCTCACCTGACTCAGGTCCTTTCCAGCCTCATCTGCCACTATAAAATATACTCTGTTCTCACATCTGACTTCTCAGAATTGGCTGAACAATCAGGCATCCTTCATGTCCCTGTCCTCAAGCATTTCCCTCTGAAAAAAAGAGATGGTTTTCCCCTTGTCTGCCTGACAAATACACACCCAGATTTCCAAGCCAGTTTCTAAGCCTATCCTTTGTTGCCTCCTTCTTAGGCAATGTTAAATATTCCTTAGAAATCCTCCCATTTGGTCTTTATTAACACCTCTAGTTTAACAATTATAATATGAAATAACTTAATGGGTCTTTCTTGGGCAGTCAAATAGAAATTTTTAGAGACAGACATTTTTATGGTAATGCTTGGCACCTCATAACAACCTCACAATATTTGGTAAAATAAAAGTATTTCCAAAAATCTGTGTGCATAAAGGCATTCTCTCTGTGGAATCTGACCCTCTAAATGAATTAGTGACTGGCCTAGGTTGAGAGCTCAGCAGCAGATTCCCTCAGTTTGCTAGGGCCCCTCTGTTCTTCCATTAGGACTCTTGATTGCCTTATGCCTGCCTGTACCTGCCCATTTCTGCCTTAGCTGACCACTGAGTACCAGGCCCATCAGCAGAATGACCATATTATCTGTCACAGAATAAAAAGAAGCCCTGCGAATAATTATGCCAAGCAGATAGGTATAAACTGAGATTGTCCTGAGCAACCTGGGACATATGACCACTGCCTATTGACTGCTTAACCTCATATGTTTTGCCAGAGATTTACAGCCCAGTATTTTTCTAACTGAAGCTTATGTTCTTTTTATAATAGTAACCACCACTTACAGTACAACCATTAGAGACTAGACTCTATAATAAACTACTTCTTTTTGACAGATGAGGAAATTAAGGCTGCAGACTAAGTGATTTGGCCAAGACCACCCAGCTATGAATTAGTAGATACAGGATTTGAACGTGGGTCTGTCTTGACCCCAAGACATCTTTCCTTTTCACCATGCAGTCCTGATTTTATACCACACCAAAGGCTCATATAAATTCCATGGCTGTAGGCAATTTTTCCTGTGTAAAATCTCCCTTAACATAAGTGAAGCATTTGCTAGGACTTGGAAACATTTGGAGGATTGAAAATTTTCTTTGTTATGGTAAGACTTAACGTGAACAGTTTAGATTTTCATTTCTCATCATGCCACTTCCTAGGAGCTCCACACCTGTCTCTCTCTCTCTCTCTCTCTCTGCCATCCAGTCTCCTTTAATCCTTTATCCACTTTTCCCCCTCTCATTATAACAAGTCCTTTGCGTGACTGAGATTCCACAAATTTCTTATTCAGAGAAACAAGCTTAGGTGTTGGTTCAGCTCTTCGGTATGTTAACATACGGAGCTCCCAGCAATTTGACACTCCACACCTGATGAACTAGAGGTTGAGCCAATTGTCGTTGTTACGTTTCCCTAGGTTATTATAAGGTTTAACACGTGCAGGTGAGAGTGCACCTCCAGGGATAAGACCAGTTTTTCCAAGGGTTAGAGAACCCTGGGCTTAGTCTACATTAATCCACTTACTACTCTTCCAGGCAGTGCCAGGGCTTCCCTTCAACAGGGAAAAAGCTCAGGGGCCTGACTCAGTGGCCACAAATTCCAGGTGTGATGTGGTGAATGTCTGCGATAAGAGACAATAAAAGTGGTAGGAACTGTGAAAAATCTCTTGTACGGGAGGTGAAAGGGGAGAGATTAACTCAGTAAGTTGTCAGCTCATTTTCTTACTGTGCTATCATGAGCTTTAACTAAAAATAAAAAAAAAAATCTGTTTGATCTCCTGTATTGGAGATGTATTTCAAGGCCCGTATCTGTCACTGAAATCTACAAAGTGTGCTTCAGCTATAAATCTCTATCCTTGAATGTACACATGCAATTATCTTAGAGAGATCTGGCTTCCATAAAAATGACAATTGTCATTCCTGGTCTTGCTTTCCTTCTTATAAATATAATGTTTGTGTTTAAAAAATAACCTTCAATTGATAGGTAACAGAGAAATTTATGCCATTATCATATTAAATGTCATATCCTTAAACATCTTTTAGTCGACAGGAAAAAAAAAAAAAAAAAGACGATCCTTATACTTGCACTTTATTTCTTCCAGTGGGACAGCACTAAAAAGTCATCAGTGAAATTACTTTACAAATTAAATGTTGTGAGATTCCGTGGGTTAGAAACAGTTTGGATTTGTATGCATCCTGACTGTGATGTTGTTTCTAATTATGAATACAACACTGGTTTGAGACAGCAAGCCATTTCCTCCAGGCTGCCATGCTATTGTCCAAAAATTGTATAAACTCTGTCACTGCCAGCCACTGTTTTCCAAAGCACCCCAAGTTCTTACTGTTTAATGCCTGTGCTCTGTATTTGAGAACCGATGGTGCCTTCAAATATAAAAGCTTACACTAAAAATAAGCTTAAGCAAAATCAAATGTGAGTCAGTATGGTAAGAACAAATAGTCATGACAGGCTCTCATGAGTTTTTCACTCATGTAAGTCAGCCCGTCATTCTGTGGGGCAGGGATGTGCCTGCCATATTCTGTGGCACATGGTAGGTATTAATAAACATTTGTTAAGGAGCTATCTATTATGAGAGTAATAATGTGGGATCCCTGGGTGGCGCAGCGGTTTGGGGCCTGCCTTTGGCCCAGGGTGCGATCCTGGAGACCCGGGATCGAATCCCACGTCAGGCTCCCGGTGCATGGAGCCTGCTTCTCCCTCTGCCTGTGTCTCTGCCTCTCTCTCTCTCTCTGTGACTATCATAAATAAATAAAAATTAAAAAAAAAGAAAAAAAGATTAAAAAAAAAGAGAGTAATAATGTTAGATAACATACATTGAGTGCTTACAAGACACAGGAAGCTATTCTTACAGTTGCATGGACATCATCTTGGTTTCTTTTCTCATTAAGACATCATGAGATAGATTTTACAAATGCGATACTTGGAGCAAAGAGAAGTGTAATAACCAGCCCAAAGCCTCAGGTGAGGTAGAGGGTAGAGCAAGCACACAGAAGTCCAAAGCTCACGGTCTCCGTTACTCCACGATGCTGAATGCAGTTTTGATGTTTCTATGTGAACTAGCTTCCAGCTTAATAAGTTTTGTTCCAGTGGTAAAGGTAAAATAATAAGTGTTTGAAGTTGATATTCAGCGTCAAACTCAGTATAACGTCTTTGCCATACTTTATCTCACTTCGGTCTTTCACCAGCTCAGAGGTTGCTGTTACTGTGCTGATGATACTGATGAAGTAATGAACTGTCGAAGAAGTCAAGTACTGGCCCCAGGTCATATCACGTAAGTCCCAAACAAAGGGTCTGATGTATATAGAGATATACCTTATATATAATATGCATAATAAAAGAATTTATACATAATATATAATTATAAATAATAACACTAAAATATTAAATCTAAAATTATATGTGTTAGGACTTATTTTAAGGAATTGTCTCATTGCTATTATGGGGCTGGCAAGTCCAAAACCTTTGAGGCAGGCAGGCAGGCAGGCTGGAGACTCCACAGGAGCTGATACTGCAATCTTGAGGCTTAGGCAATAGTACTGATTATGACGACATGCCTTCATGTCCCCTAAATATCCCACCAAAATACATTCAAAGGAGACTCCTCAGAGACGCACATGGGGGGTTTTCAAACTCTGTGTAGTCTGTGCTACCCTAGACTTGGGCAAAAAGAGGCTTTGAGCCAAGGTCCTGCACTTCAGAACACCTTCCCTTGGTACTCATAACCTTCTGCATGAATTACAGCCTGGGGCGTGTGGGGCTGATGGAAATATCCCACCAGGATTCTATTCCTGCTGTCTAGACTATGGTCTATGTACCCCAGACTCTGAATTTCTTTGCTCTAATGGCTTGAAGCAAATAGTCCTCTCCCCCAAGCTTTACCCTCCAAGGATATAACACATGCAAGTTTGCAGAGACTGTGGTCAGGGTTTCAGGTGGTGGGCTTGGTGCCCACAGAATCCACATGAAGTCCTACTTAGAGATGGAACTGAGAATGGTAAGAAAAGGTGAGCAGACTAGAGGCTGAATACCAGAGGCAGAGGGCCAGGAGTTGGCCTAATCTCATCCCAGAATTTCCACCACAAACTCAGGAGTCCAAGAATCTAGATTTGAACATGTTCTTGATCATTATGAATATATATTTGACAAAGTAGGAGGGAGAGGAGGGATAGAGGGGGAGGGAGAGGAATAAGCAGACTCTGTGTTGAGCATGGAGCTCTATGCAGGGCTTGATTCCAGGACTCTGAGGTCATGACCTGAGCCAAAATCAAGAGTCAGACACTCAACCAGCTGAGCCACCCAGGTGCCCCGATAGAAGATGTTTTATTTGATGATTATTTAGTTTCATTTAAAATATGTAGATGTGTGGTCTCCATTTATACTCTTGTCCTGGACTCCACAAATTTCAAGGTTGGGTTTCACCTTAAGACCCTTAATGGGGGATCCCTGGGTGGCTCAGCAGTTTAGCGCCTGCCTTCGGCCCAGGGCGTGATCCTGGAGTCCCGGATCAAGTCCCACGTCGGGCTCCCTGCATGGAGCCTGCTTCTCCCTCTGCCTGTGTCTCTGCCTCTCTCTCTATCTCTCTGTGTCTCTCATGAATAAATAAGTAAAATCTTTAAAAAAAAAAAAAAAGACTCTTAATGATCCCTTAGGCTTACCTGAGAGATGAAGAGCCTGAGTACATAGGATTCAGGCTTCCCAGTCCCATCTTCAGTCAGAATAGTGCTTTCTCGTGTCAGATTTCATTGGTAAATAATAATTCTGCTGGCTTAAGGTAAATGTTTAAAAAACACAAGCAATTATAATATTAATATTTAAAGTGACTTTAGAAGTCTTCTACTAAAACTCTCTGATCTTACTAATGAGAAAACCAAGAATCATAGATGAGAGAACTCCAGAGACTTTGCCTAGTGCCCTTTGCTATCTTGGTTATGTCTTGGCTTTGTTAGGCTCGTGGAGGATGCAGTCTAGGCTGGAAATACAGCAGAGTTAAGTTTGCTTTCAGATAACTAACAAACCTTTTCAGATACCCCTGATTTCTGTTGCTCAGTTTTCTAGAGTTCTCTCTCTCTCCCCTTGCACCGATATTTATTGAAATGTAGACACAAGGCTCAACCATTTAGTAAGCATAAAAATTGTATGGTACTGCTCCCAAGGGCAATGGCATTTTGAGCCTGTTTTCTAGTTGTAAAATGAAATATTTCATAGTCAGCAAATTAGGGAGGCATTTTGGTATATGTTAGACTTAAAGCAGGAGGAGCTTTAGGATTTGGGATCTCACACAATATTTGTACCCATTGGGCTGACCCTGGAGGTAAAGTGTTATTAATAGTATAGGCTACCTAGAAAGAGTTGCAGTTTCTCACTTCTTTCTATCTCTTGCCGGGAGGATCTTAGAGCAATAATCCCACCTAACAGTGATCTCAGATTTACCATTCCCCTACCCATAAAACAGTAGCATCTACTTGGAAGATTTCTGGAGACTAGAAATGGACCTGTTTGGCAATAGCAGAGTCTTCAGCTTCCTGCTGGAGAGACCAAAAATTAGAGTCCATCCTTCCTAGACTGAGCACACCTGCTTAACCACTTAACCACTACTTTTCTCAATCCTCCCAACCCACCCCTCTTTCTGATGCCACCTATCATTTCTCCCAGTCTTTCTCTGCTCCCTTTCATAGCCTTCTCCTCTCCTCTCCTCCCACCACCTGCCTCCCCCCACATATGGGTGACGTCCACCTACAGCAAGGCTCTGTATCAATACTCAATGTCATGGCATCCACCCTATCAAGTTTCTACCATTGGACTTGTGGTAGCTCAGTCCTCAGTCCTACACAGTGGTGACTGAGCTATTGTGGGAGTGATAATGGCAATGTCTGAAGCTTCTATGTCTATACCCATAGTTCAGAATCCCCCTGTCCTGAGGGGGGCTTAGGGGACACAGAACCCTCAGTGGGTGACTTTTACAATTGAGCAACTCCATATTTGGCTTTAGACAACATAGAGTGTGGGGCCTGGGAAGCCAGTGGAGAGAGCAATGGGCACAGAGCCCTGTCTCCGGCTTGGAGCAAGCCCCAACTGGAGAACACCCTAGATACTAGTTAGGGTCGTTTAGGATATTATCTTTTAATATATACATCAGTGTGAGTAGGTGCCCAGGATCTAATGAGAGCTACTAGAAAAATCTGCTGTTGCTGCTTATAGATAGATTGATTCCATACTATTGATTACATATTATTTTCTCTTTCTGTTCAGGTTTCAGAATTGGTTGCTCAAGTATTATATTATTTTTAAGCTGCAGGATGATTAATTGCCCTTAACTTTCAAAAAAAAAAAAAAACAGTTAAAAAAAACCTGAATACATATCCAAAGCGTAGTAGTAATGAAAGATATTCTCAACAAAACCACATATGTATTTTATATACATATTTTGAAACTCTATGATATTTTGCCTACATGTATTATAAAATATATAATATTAATAATACATGATTTGAAATAATGCATAATTTATTAAATAGAGTATAGGTTTGCTCTGAATTTGAAGTAAGGTTAAGAATAAGCTAGGGGACAATAAAGCTGCTAAGTAATTGGATTTTTCCCCACATTTCAGGTGGAAGAGAATAGAACCCTTGCCTCCTCTTAGAGAATCACCTGGCTTGTTAGAGAGGTTGTAAGTGTTGTGGTGAAGACCTGTCATATGGGTTCAAATCTCAGTTCTATTACTTACTGAAAACATTACTTAACCTTTCTGTCTCCTCAAGTGTAAATGGAAATAACAGCAGACCTTACTTTGTAGGGTTGATGTGAAGCTAAATCTCTTACATATTTTTTTTATTAAATCAGTTTTCTCAAAATGATAGCAGAGTTGGGAACGCAGATAGTAAGAAAGTTGTTTGAAGTTCTTGCCAGGGAATTCCATACCTTATTTGTGATTGAGTTATGAACAGAGATCACTAGAATCCTATGGAATGATTAAATATCTTTAACTGAAGGCTCCCAAATTCGAGACTCAATAGCTATCCATTTACCCCAGTCGACTCTCAGATTAAATTCAAAGTTATTGTGAATATTGTCTTCTATTTGAGCAGAAAGTCAAGGTTGGATTTAGCAGGACTGTTAACAATTGAAAATGGTATTTATTTGCACCTAAGCATTATATTTCTTCAAATTTCACATTTTGCATATATAAATGTAGTGGGTGTTAAATAGGTTAAAATAGTAAAAGTGGTGCACACACATATATGTGTATGTATAAATTACACACACATATATGGAAGCAAGTAGTAAAATCGAATACTCAGTCTATCTGGGAAACCTGAAAAGTAAAAACCTCCACCGAAGACTGTAGCCTGGGCACCATTATTCACCTGGTGACAGGTACCTGAGCTGTAGATCTGGTATCTGAACAGAAATAAACAGTCTTACACATGCAAACCTTGCGAACAAAATACTAAAAGTGATGGCTGTTGTCACTTCTCCAGCAACTTAAACAACTTCATGCATTCACTGAATTAAGTGGCAAGAACACTGGGAATCCTAGATTCTCACCCTCTCCTTTGCCTCTGAGCATCTCTGTGGGCTTAGGCTGGTTACTTCACCAGTGCGAGCCTTGGTTTCCTTATGGGGAGATTTGACTAGATGATTTATAAAGAATCTTCTAGCTCTAAGATTATGTGACTCTGAATTCCATGCATGTGAGGAGTTTGAAGGAAGATGGAGACAGATCAATTTTAACAGGAACTAGAATTTGTGTGACTTTGAAAGAAGAGTGCCAATAGAATTGAAATATATATATATGTAAACTCCAGTTTCTACTTCTTAGAAATATGTAATTATGTAACATCTTTTTAGGATGCTGTATACTCTTACCCAGTTAATTTCTAGTTTTATACATACTTTTCAGTGACACCTGAAAAATATATAGAGCTTGGCTAACCACTAACAATTGTCATCTCATATCATGTTATACTTCTCTCTTTGTGAATGTTGATATAAGGGGGGAGGGAGAGGGACGTTCATTTTCATAGGTGCCATAGCCTGACTCTAAGTCCCAGAATACTTCACAAAAGAAAAAGAAAAGTTTATGGTTTGGATTAATCTTTAAACCTGGTCTCTGTTGTTTGAATCTCTAAAATCTTTGAGATTTTTTTTTGCATTCTTAGAATCCCATTTCTTGATAACTAGGCAAAGTATTGGAATTTTGTGGCCAAAAATGTTCTTTGGCCAACAGATTGAAAAAAAAATCTCCATATTATTGTTTGATGACTGTATGTCAGCCACTGTGCTAGACACTTCTTTAGTCCCCACCATAACCTATTGTAAGAAATGCTATAGAAACCCATTTTACAGAGGAGGAAATCAGAATGCAGAAATTTTAGTCACATAATTTGTAAATGTGAGAGTTGGAATTCAAAACCTCTGTCACACACACACACACACACACACACACACACACACACAAACCCTCTGTCACTCATTCAGTTTCCTTAACTGAATCACTGACAAGGGTATAAATGCTTATTTTCCTAAAATTTATTTTAATGTGAATATGTACCATGTTATTGGAACGCTATATAGTTGATGGATTTTGTTCTTCTGAGCAGTATATGCAGGCTTCCTTTTATGGTACTGAATCTGACAAGAAAATATCTTCTCATCAATGAATACATCTTGATAGTACAGTCAGTCTTTTACTGAACAAATACTCCTAAATGCACTTATTATGTGTTACACACCAACATTTTACAGATGTCAATTTAATTAATTTTCATTCTAATAAAATGACCAAATCCGATTATTATATCCAGTTTTACAGATGAGAAAGAAAACTAATCCATAGAAAGGGCAAGACCCTGGCCTGGCATCATAAGGCCAGTAAGTGATGGGAACTGAAACCCAAATAGTCTGGCTCCAGTCTGGGATTTTAACTAGTTTATTACACTTGATTGTTTAAAAAGTTTCCAATACTGTCTTCTCACTTCCCAGTTTTAAAGGTTGAAACGAAAATGAACTGGTCTGGCTATGGAGAGATACTTGCCAGCTCTCCCAGGACTGAGTAGTGGACTCACGCAGGAAAAACCAGAAACAATCACCAACACTTGAGAATCTGCTGCCTCCCAGGTACTGGACAAATACGCAGGCAGCCCAAGTTACAGAAAAACAAATACAGCCCTATCAGCCTTTTATGGCATTTGATTAACATCACAGGCAGTTTCATGGTGATCTTTTTAGATAGTTTTGCAGTGATAAGAATCCCAGGAAGGCAACCGGCAAGCATAGAGTTCAACTTTGAAATTTGTCTATGCTAGTTATTAAGAGTTCATTTTTCCCAGCATGGCAGCCTTCTCCAAAGGCTTATCCTTGAAGTTGGAGGTCTTGGCTCTCGTCTATAGATGAGCTCCTTATTTTAGAAAGTTTGGCTAACATGAAGTCCATTGGCTGACTGTTGGGTGTGGGGTCCTGAAAGGTGGGCAAATTTGGCAACCTACCAACTATATCAATCGCCCACCCCCACTTCTTCTACCCTCTACGTTCCATACTCCCCACAGGGTGCCTAAGAAAACAATCACGTTATATTAGCTGAGCTTTATGGAAAAACTCAACTAACATATTTAACACACTGGCTATGGATTCATTAAAAACCGCCTTGCAAAGTTGGCCCTGATACTAAGCAATATGAAGAGGAAGACGCAAATTGTATT
The DNA here is from genome assembly GCF_018345385.1 of Vulpes lagopus. Lineage (NCBI taxonomy): Eukaryota > Metazoa > Chordata > Mammalia > Carnivora > Canidae > Vulpes > Vulpes lagopus. The sequence goes on from NC_054826.1 coordinate 149,337,792, forward strand.
GAAAATCAGGAATTTCCAGCTGTTCCAATGAAACACCCCAAGGGCTGTGGAAGATGTAATGCCTCCAGAATGGAAAGAAAGTGCTGACAACTTTGCATTTCTGATGGCACCCACAGTTAGTAGATATGCAGGTGATCCTGATGAGCTAAGGCTTCCTTCCGAGTTGGGGGACAGATGCTGCAACTGTAGTAATAGTGGGTGCATAAAGAGACCCCAGCAAGAGCAGACGGAAAGGGATGGAGCTTTCCTGAAGACATGAATGTCAAAGGCGGATGCTGGTAGAGGACATAGTCAATCAGCTTAGCTGGTGATGGCAGGCTCCTGCTGTGATAAAAAATATGAGGCAAAATATGAGGAAAATCTGATAAAAAGCATATTTTTAAACTGCTGTGCCCGAGACAGCATGGTTTAGTGCTTGAGCTTTCTCCATAGTTCAGTTTCAAACTGAGCTGGCTCTCAGTACCTCTCCCTGCTTGGGAAGGCTGCTCCTCCAAGACAGGGCTGACATTTTTGGCGTGGTAGTCTGGAGAAGTTTGCATTGGCACCCTCTGGATTGAAACTGGACTCTGGATAAACAAAGTTCTGCAGTTCCCAGTACTGCCAGACCCTTAAACTCCATAAACATCAGTATTCATCCCCCACCCCTCACCACCCCACGCCCCCACCCCGTGAAAATAAAAAGAAAATGAAACTGTATTGGAGATTGTTTCCCTTGAATAAACACCAAACATACTCTGAAAACCAAAGCTGCTCTCCTCTCTGATATTAAACCCAGTAATTACACTATGAAACCTAAGCCTATAAATTCAAGCTTGGGAAGGTAAAATTGTGGAGAGGCAGAAACCCAGTAAAATGTGTCCACTCTGCACATGTAGAGACCTTTTTCTTTTGAATGCTCGTCAGTATGATGTAAATCTCACTGTAGGGCAGTGAAAATTGTCACACCCCACTGTTTGGATGAAGCACCTCTCTTTCATACTCGGATGGCTGGACTCAAAAGCATAAGCATCCTAGATACGAGGAAGTCGATGCCCTTCAGTAGGGGAGAGTTTATTTTGCCTGTTGTCCCCATCTCTGAACTGATGGTGTCGTTGAGAGGAGACACGGACGTCCTGGCATCCTGGCTAACAGGTAGCTGGCTGACCGGAGGCGAGGTGTCCAGAGGGAGGCTGTGTTGGTTTAAATCGGACCCAGTTTTTGGTTTGTTTGCTCAGGTGGCCACCGTCCTCCACGATGAAATACTATCATTCGGGCCTTCTCAGCACTGGTTACGGTGACGCTCTTCCTCTAGCCACGCAGGATGCCACGCAGGCAGCCGTGCTTCGGAGCTCACCCTTAGCTGGAAAGGCTGGGAAGAAGAGTTTTTTGTCCTACCTCTTGATCTTTGCCTTGTCTCATTCTGGAAGTGGCATTCGTTTGCTAATTATGAGAGAAGAACCTTGGGTTTTGGTTCAGAATTCACTTAACTCATTTAATGTTCTAATTAATTGATTGATTAATTGATTGATTATTTTGAAGATTTTATCTATTTATTCTTGAGAGACACACAGACAGAGGCAGAGACATAGACAGGGGGAGAAGGAGGCTCCCTTCAAGGAGCCCAATGTGGGACTGGATCCCAGATCCCGGGATCACACCCTGGGCCAAAGGGCAGACGCTCAACTGCTGGGCCAGCCAGGTGCCCCTAATGTTCTAATTTAGAGAAAGATTTGAAACAGTTTGGACCACTAAAAGAAAGCTTTTTTTTTTTAAAAGAAAGATTTTATTTATTTATTCATGAGAGACACAGAGAGGCAAAGACATAGGCAGAGGGAGAAGCAAGCTCCCTAAGGGGACCCCAATGCTGGACTGGATCCCAGGACCCTGGGACAATGACCTGAGCCAAAGGTAGATGCTCAATCACTGAGATACCCAGGCGCCCCCAAAAGAAAGCTTTTTAAGGGAATTTTTCTTATGCCCGCAGAAAGAAGTACCCCATCCTGTTTAGTGGAATGTTTTATATACCAGAGAGGATATAGAACTAACCTAGCAGCAAAATACATGCACTCTCAGCCCACTTGGCCAAATTTCTCCTTTAGAACTAGAATCCTCAATTTTGTATTTAAGGGAATTTGTCTACTCTTCAGGATATTTCTTTGTACTTTTGTCCTTTCTCCCCAATCTAGTCTATTAGCAATATCTTCCACTCTCTTCCCAGGAAGATGCGATTAGGTTCTTATCTTGCTTTTTTAATGTGGCTTTCTGTTTCCTTAATTTAGGTCACAGCTACATTTGTGCCAAGTACCGGACCATCTTGCCACGTCTATAGCTGCACTTGGTGGATTGCAGGGTCAGTGCCTCCCAGCTCTATGTGGGCCATACCCCTTCTGCTGACCCAAATTGGAAACAATTTAAACTTTGCTTGTGGCCTTTTCTTTCTCTTCCATGTTCTATTTCTATGTGTTCTCAAGCCTTCTTATCCTCAGGCAAAGATAGATGAGAGTCACCACTTTTTATTGTCATGGTGCCACAGGGTGTTTTATTCTGCAGAGGATAGTCTTTCACACACCTGTGAACACACAGATAAGCAGGAGGGTGCATAAAAACTCTTTTATTAAAGGCTACGATAGACCAGGGACACACTATGTGAGGCTGTGGGCTCCCATTCCAAAGAGCCTTCTTCACTCTTTCCTCCAACTTCTTGTGTGTGTGTGTAGAGTGAAGCACTACTATAATGTTTAACTTTTACAAATGTCAATTAAATCATCTGCTAAAATGACATGTTACAGAGTGTGTCCTACAAGCAAATGTAGAGAAAGATTATAAACCCAAGCAGATATAAACCACATTTTTGAGTCAAATGGTAAAAAGAAGAGTCCCAACTTTCAGACAGATGGATGTTGATAATAATCAAAACAAGAGCTTGTCACGTGAGAGTGGGACAATATTTAAACATTAGGTGCAATTTTCAAAAACTCTGCTGGCCGAATGACAGCGAGGGGCAGGTTTATTGTGAAGAACAGGAATTGGGTACGACACGACAGTGAGAGGAAGAGATGCAGAAAATAAGTTATTAGAAGGGCCCACAGAGCAGTTAAGGTTTTGGAATCTCTGTGTCACAGGGTAGTATCTCAGTAAGTGAGTCCTGAAAAATCAGATGATTATTTGATGGGGTTAACGTGCACATAAGGTCTCAGACACAAATGTGATCAGTTCACTTATAAATTTCAACTGGGCCAGGCAGAGCAAAGTAGGAATGAGCACCAGTCGTTGTCATTCACACTCACAACAGATATATTGGTAAATCAGAATGCTTGCTCATCTGTTAATCCAAAACTGCAGATATAGCTGACAAAAAAAAAAAAAAAAAAGCCTCTATTGGCTGTGTGGGATTGTCTTCATCATAAAAATGTCTATTTGGGAAATAGAGGAATGAGGAAATAAAGGAATAAATATTCTACATTCCAATGAGAAGTGAATCTGGATTATGTTAAAGGTTATTGTCATCAAGTAATGGTCAGGGGACCTATGTCTTCCAATAGAATCCTAAACAAGTAGAACAGACCATAACAATGAGTCACTGACTACAGTCAGAGTTTACTCACCCTACTGGATAATGCTGGATCACGATGCATCTGCATTTACAAAATTTAGCAGTGTTGAAATGACTGAAGCATGGGTTATAGTTACTTACATTTTAAAAGTATTTTACATTATTACTCTGATTTCTTCATTAAACCTTAGGAGTCACCTCAGTCACCATCATCAATGGCCAATTTATAGCCTGTTTCCAGGACTCCATTTGTATATTTTGGTTTTGTCAGGATGAACTGAAGGGCACATATGGCTTTCTAAACTATGAATTCATGAAAAGATAATTGTTAAGAATCAAGGGAAGAATTAGAGAAAAATTACAATAAAATCCTTCTTAAGTTGCTTCACAGAGGAAGTAGTGAGGCACAATTTGCTCAATTACTCTGAATCTTTCTTCAACTAATTCCCCTGACATTTACCCCTCCCACTCACTGTTCTTAAAATATATGACCCTAAACTTGACACTTCTTTAGATGGAGAGACCCACTCTTACTTCTAGTATTTCAAGCTGTGGATTTCCCTCTTGTATTTTCCTGGTCAGTCCAACACCATCTGCTTTCTAATTTCCAGACATTTCTCATTTTTCTCTGTTTTATTTCTGCTCCCTCTCTGAGTTTTACTAGCACTAGATGTGTATATACATCTCCTGCACTGAGGAGAACCATGACACGGGAGGAAGGTAGAGTCTCCACTAAGTCCACCATTTTAAACAGGCTCTTGTAAGAAAGATTCCTTGGAGAAAGACTTCTATCTCAGTTTTGGGATAAAAAGTGGCAAGGAAGTTAATGGATAGTGTTGTGGTTTTCTTAGTAGTTCTGTATATTTTCTACTCTGCCCTATTTTCTGGCCATTCTTCTTATATTAAACCATTTTCTGATTTTTACACCTCTGTTTTATTCTTTCTTATCTGCTAATATAAGTTCCTTTCATTCTTTATTTTTTAGTTTCTAGTGGTATCTTTTTTTCTCTAAGTGATTTTGATCTTTTTTTTTTTCAATTTTCTCAATGCCATTTTATTAACTCTGGGTACACATGTAACTGGTCTTTGACGTGTAAAGATAGCAATCAATCTTATCATTTCAAGTCATACATATTTTAGGTTAATAAACTAGATTTATAGGAGGTATAATAATGTTCTGAAGCCTTGGGAAGATGTAGTCATGGGACTTAATTATAAGGAGGGATAGAGGATATGGTAGAGAGATTTTTCAAACTTACAAAAGACATATCAAAATTTATGCTGTATAATAAAGATTATAATAAATTTAATAAATATGACAAATCACTTTATATATTCAACACTTCTTGTTTCTTTCAGCATAATTTTATACGTTGGGGTATTTTTATATATAAACTGTTTATATTTTGACAAACTATTTCTAAGTATTTTATATTTTTGCTTTTTATTAAGAATTAGATATTTCTTTCGTGATAATTTTCAACTAGTTTTTATTGAAATATGTAAAAGTTATTCTTTTGTATGCTTATTTTGCAACATACTAAAGTTACTAAAGTAGTTCATATTAATTTGAGTGTGTTTCATTGATTCTTTTGAATGTTCCTTTTTTTTTCTTTTGGGTTTTTTAGTAGGAAATTATAGGTAAGAAATTGTATCATAGGTAAATAATTTAACCATCTCAATATTTATATCTCTCATTCCTTTGCTTTTCACAGAAGCTAGAATTTTCAGTGGTGATAGTTTTCATTCTTGTCTTGGTCTTTACTCAATGATATTGCCTTTAGATTTGACAATTAGGCATGATATTGGCCAGATTGATGGATTGATTTTATTCTTCCTCTTTGTCAGCATAGCTAAGTATTAAGAATTATAAAGATACAAAAAGTAAAGTAAAGACCATCGATAAATCCAGCTCAATCCCAATAAAAATACTTGGATAGAAATAATTCTTCAATTTATGCAAGAAGGGGAATTCTTAAAATTATCCAAAAAGCTTTTAGAAAGAAGAACAATGAGAAAAAACTTCCCCTGCCTCATAATAAATATATTCACAAAATACAATAATAAATATAATTACAAAATTATGATACAGTGTTCATTCATTTACCCAATATATAGACCAGAGATTTGCTACATTTAGCAGATAAAAATATAGGACACCAGCTAAAATTGTATTTCAGATACAGTGAATAATTTTTTAGGGTAAGTATGTCCCATTCAATATTTGGAACACAGTTATACTAAAAAAAAATATTCATTGTTTATTTGAAATTCAAACTTAACTAGAAGCCCTGTGTTTTACATGCACCTTAATTGAATATCTCTATGTACATAGATGTATTATAGGCACATAATATCCCTGTCCCAATAATTATATTGTTCCTTTACCTTGTTTTGGTTTGTTTGTTTTTTACAGAGGTTAGATTTCTAGTGGTGATAAGTTTTCATCCTTCTCTTGTTCTTTATTCAATGATAATGCCTTTAGTATTTAACTGTTAAGTATTTAAACATATATAATATATTTAACTGTGTTTATACATATATGCTTATACACACGCGCACACACACACACACACACACACACACACACACACACACACATCTCCATCCTCTGTATGCCACCAGGGAGCAGAATGGAGAAACGAACAAAATTTCTGGCCTCATAGAACTCTTAGAAATAGTAAAAATAGATCAGTGATACACAACTCAAAACAGATCTGGGTATATTTAAGCATATAGTATATAATAAAGATAAAGTTTTATGTTAGTGGAAAAGTAGATAAATTATTTTAAAAATATCAGTGGTATAATTGGCTTTCCATCAGAAAGAAACTTAATAAAGCCAGACCGCTACCTCATACTACACACAAAATGTAAATTCCTTACAACTAAAAAAAATTAAAGAAAACATAAGAGAATATTTTCATTATCTTAGGATGAGCAAGGTTTTTCTAAACAAGATGCAAAACTGAAAGTATACAAAGAAAAACACTGATAGATTTTACATTAATTATCATTTCTGGGCAGCCCCGGTGGCGCAGCAGTTTAGCGCTGCCTGCAGCCCAGGGCGTGATCTGGAGACCCTGGATGGAGTCCCACGTCAGGCTCTCTGCATGGAGCCTGCTTCTCCCTCTGCCTGTGTCTCTGCCTCTCTCTCTCTCTCTCTCTCTCTCTCTGCATCTCTATGAATAAATAAATAAAATCTTTAAAAAAAAGGTAATCTTTAAAAAAAATTATCATTTCTTTCAACAAGTCTATTAAAGACAAAGGATATATTGATTGTTGCAAAATATTTGTAGCATATGTTAGAATAAAATATTAAATATCAATATTTATAAATAATCCCTACAAATCAAAAAGAAAAGCAAACAAAAAAACTACAGAGAAATTACACAAGTAGGAGTTTTAAAATCTATTAATAATGAAGAAAATTCAAATCAACAGTGACAAATTGCCAATTTTCACTTTTCACATTGATAAGAACAAAGATAAAATGTGTGATATTGACAAAAACGTGGGAAGATGAGCACTCCGTGTACCATTTTGGATAATATACAGTGATATAGTACAATTGTTTTAGAGACTACTTTGCCATTATTTAACAATATTTTGTAACACGTTCTCTTTGATTCTGAAATTTCACTTTTAGAAATCTTATATAGAATATTTATACATGTGCTCAAATGTAAATTTCAATGATCATAATTGCTGCATGGTTTATATAAAAACACAGAACCAACCTAAATACCTGTGGGGAACCAGCTGCAGAGCCTATCTGAGAACTGATTCTCATAGTCCTCGGCTCACTGGGGATACGGGAGGGCCTGGGTCCGCACCCTGATCCTTGACCTCATTGTTCCCCAGATAGAGCTCCTCCGCTCCCCCCTCCTTGAGTCAATAGCCTATTCTTTTACCTTTTGAAGTAAACATGTTTTTTTCTGCTTCCCAAAGTTAATCATTCCTATAGCCATCCTGTAAGCTCTCTTAATAAAAACTGGAGGAGACAAAGCCTCCATGTCTTAGTCCAGTTTAAGTCCAAGTCTGAGTCTCGGTCCCCCATCCCCTAGATTAAAATGCAGGGAGACCCCAAACCTTTCTTCATATCATCACCTCCAACTTCCCTGGATCTGTGACAAATATCCACTATAATAGGTTGGCTCCACAAGTGATTAAATTCTAATGCCTGGAACTTGTGACTGTTTACTTTCTGTGACAAAAAGAGGGGTATGACTTAGTGATAACTGTAAGTCATAACTTATAAATTAAGGTGTCATTTAAATTAAGATCTTGAGATGGGGATATTCTCTCCAATTATTCCGGTGGGCCCTATTCAATCACAAGTATCCTTAGAAAAAGGAGGCAGAGGGAGATTTGACCTACACAGAGCGGATGAGGCAGAGAAACATTTGAGGATGCTGGACTGGAGGTTGGAGTGTTGTGGCCACAAGTCAAGGAATGCTGGCAGCCACTGGAAGCAGGAAGAGGCAAGGAATGGATTCTCCTCTAGTGCCTCTGGTGGGAGTGTAGCCCTGTCAACAATTTGATTTCAGCTCAGTGATACTGATTTCAGACTTCTGGTCTCTAGAACTATGGAAGAATGAGTTGTTTTAAGTTATGTAGTTTGTGCTAACTTGTTACAGTAATCACAGGAAAATAATAGTCCCCAAGAGAGGAACAGTTATGTAAAATGTTATGTCCATAGATGGGAATTTAATCACTGTGATAAAGGATGTGTTTGTATGTGTCATGGAACATGTTCTAGGATATAAATTGCAGTTGCATACTATTTATAGCATAATGTCATGTACATGAAAAAAAGTAAACCCATATGTGTATACATATAAATATGTAGGCAGGTACTTGTCCAGATGTTATTTTTAAATATAAATGCAGAAATCATCTATGGAAGAGTATCCGTTGTGGGAGGGAAAAGGGAATTTTCATCATATTATACTATTTAGATATTTCAGAACATGCATGCATTTGTATATTATCTGTATCATTTCTCATAAAGCAAAATGTGATAGGAGTTTCCCCCAAACTACTTTTTTGCAGATTTTAAATATCCAGTCTCTTTGACTGCTTATTTAATGTTTGTCTCCTTTTCTAGACTTAAGGTTGCTTGAGAGTAAGAACTTCACCTGTCTTGTTCGCTTTTGTCTCTAGCACCTAATACACTGCTGTCACATTTTATACTCTTTTTTTTTTTTTTTTTTACATTTTATACTCTTTAAAAAACTAAGATGTGAAATGAATGACGGCTTCAACATCCAGCAGCAGCAGCCAAAGGTGGGCACAGTCACGAACTGACATCAAAGGCAAGCAGAGCCTTAAGAGTGATGGCACATCCCTTCGTTTCTTCAGGCCTTCCCTCCAAAACTACGACAGCAGCAGCTTAAGCAGGAAGACACACCCAAATGTCCCACCTCTGTTTCCATCAGATAATTGGCTCGCTGTCATAAGCTTGGAATATTCCAAGGGGATCCCCCTGGGTGCTGCTCTGATTGCCATGCTGAGGACGGTGTCTTGCCATTCAGAAGCGGTGTGATGAGTCAGTGCCTGCAGACACAGGATATATCCAGAATGGCATTTGTAGAAACAAGTATGGCTCCCTTCCTGCAGAAGTTTCCAGGGAAGATGCCAATGTCTTTGCCATTCATTCACCCTTGAGGAGAAGGGCTTGCTTGCCTGAACAAGGTGAGGAATGAGGTCAGTTGACCTCCTTGGGTGGTTAGCATCCCTACTCCCTGTGCAGCATGGACAGAGGTCTCTGACAGATGAGTACATACATGAAGGCTCTGGTGCATAATGAGTTTAAGGAAAATGAGTCTGAAAAAAAATCACTTAGCTCTCAAATGTCTAGTGATATTTATAGAAGTTGTGGGTTAAATTTCACTTCACTGACTTTGTCCTTTACATTGACAAGCTAGATAAGATGATCTTGTTTTAAATAATCTTTTGTGTTTAGGTATTTCTCTGGCAGTTTTGTATTACAATTTAAAAATAGACTAGCCTATGCCTATACTCATGTTGGCTATGGTATTTTGAACTTGATTTCTGAGGCTGCTGACAGCTTTTGAAAGATTTAACAACTGGCAGCAAGAAAAACTCCCATAGAATGTGTTCTATGAAATTTTTTCTCCCGGAAAAAAAAAAAAAGACATCATTTAGCAGGTAATATATTGCAATAAAAATATGGTTATGCAATAATGGTTCATTAATATGACAAATCATAACATAACCTTTTCTATTAAATGTAAAAAGCAATTTATTGAAATGAAGACATCTTCTTTCCTATGGCGCATTTCCATAGTCATTGGTTTGAAAGGTTTCTTTTTTATTATTATTCAAAACAGTCATTTTGATTTGCACAGGAGATAACAGTTGTTCATGACATTTTTATTTCTGCATAAACAGATTTCCATTTTGGCGAAGGTTAATACAGTAGGAATTTGTTTTTACTTTTGGATATGCTGTGATACGGTGAGAGCACTTTGTTTGGTATGGAACCGCTAATTTATCCTTTATGCCTTTATGATCTTGTCAGTGCCGCATGTCTCCCTTAGTTTTTCTAATCTAAAATAATCCCAGTGAAATCCTTTGATTGTCTGTTTGGACCTGCTCCATTCCTAAAGCAGGAATGTAATGGGCTTTATGGCACTTACTTGGGAGTAATTTATCCAGCAGAGTGACTATAGATACTTGTTTTAATAAGAATATGCTTTATGGTAAGTGGGGACTGCTATTTAATTAGCCAAAGGGAAAGTAGTTCATGATACAATCTGTTCCAATCATCTTGGACATTAAACAAAAAGTCAGGCTAAGTTATTTATGTACAGGCACTTTATTTGTAGTTGCTTTGAGCAAACCTCTTCTCTGAAACTTTATAGCATTTTCTGAGTGAGCTGAATTGTGGTGTGGGAGGAATCGGGAAAGAAAAGGACATGAGAGCATCCTATAAAATTTTTGAAAAAGAAACAGAAGGTTTACTTATTGCTATCAAGGTTGTGAGTACAGGCATACCAAATGGAAAACAGACAGAGAACTATGATTTATCCTCTGCCATTTGGCGCATTTGGTGGAAAGCTGCCATCTTTAGTGCATAGTTGGTAGAAGAATGTTGTGGGATGTTAGTAAGGGAGTGTGTATATGTGTGTGTTTCCCTTAGATTTCCATTGCTTCCAACAGGAACATGTTTTTGAAAATTCGCAATTAGGGTCCTATGCATTTTATTGTAAAAAAAAAAAAAAGGAAATTTAAGAAATTCAGTTAAGACCCAATAATTTCAATTCTTAGAGCAAAATTTAGCACATGGACACATTTTAAGAAATCTTCCATTCCTAATAAAGCTATAATCATGATATAATGGATATAAGTGGTATTCATTTCTAAGTGGCCAACCTTTGGGGCAAGTAAGTAATTGACCATTCAGAGGGTTGCCACAAATGTATCTATGGATGGATTAACAAAAAACAAAACAAAACAAAACAAAAAACAGAAGAAAGGAAGCAAAATAGGAGACTATATTCCCAGGATATTATCTCCTAGGTTATGGTTTGCTCAACGGTTTTTGATCTTTTTTGTCTTCCCTGTGTAAACTATTATAAGCCGAAAGAAGTCACCTATAGCACAGAGAACCTAGGAACTAGAATCTGACTACAAATGTGGCTCCACAACATTTTACTCCCATGGACTTCAGAAACATGCTTAACCTAGTAAAGTCTATTTCCCTATGTGTCCTCTCCAGTTGGTAACACTGCAGAGGGAATCACATGAGCTAATGTTTGTTAAGTGTCTTGTGAAGTAAAGGTCTAGTATAAGTTAGCACTTGCTCGTAGAACTCCTTGAGCATAAGGTTTGGGTTATAGTGACGTTTGCACTTCCCTGTACAGGGCTTTCTGTACCATCTGGGCTCAGAGCAAGTCCTTAATACTCTTTAATTGGTGTATAGTTTTCTGTATCTATTTCCTACACCTCTATTATTTTCTCCATAGTAGATATTCTTTTCAAAATGACTTTAAAAACTACAACTCAAACTAAAGAGCTCTAAATCACACAGTTTGTCTCTGTCACCTAAGCAACCAAAGCACAGTCTTCACAATTGACCCATCTCTTCGTGGTGGTGCAAAGCTGTGGCGCTCGAGTCATAAGGAGAACACTGTGGCCAAAGAACTCTGGTGGCCATGCAGTAGGTCAGTGTTAAGGATTACCCTATCTATATCATTGTCTAATTTTCATATCATTTTTATTTTACACTCTTAGTTTCTCTTTACCATCAGCAGGTTTTCTCCCTCTCTCTCCTATTCTCCTGGGAAATCTTTTCAGCTGCCTAAACAAAAACGCCAAAGATGGTTGCATCTATGAAGTCATCTCTGAGACAGCTCAGGGAGGTTATGAAAGGTTTTGGAGTCATTACTGGATAACAATTGATGGCCACATGGTCCCAGTCATCAGGAAACAGGAGCAGTGCAGTTACCCCTTGAAATGAGAACCTGGTTGAGTCTGTGGATAGTACTCTTAACGTAAGGAGACAGAAAAGGAAATACTGAAGACCGAACTTTCCTTCAACTCTATGGTCTCACCCATCCCTCAGTGACTTGGAAAGTATTCTGACATGAGACAGTGTGCAGAGTGAGCGAGTCACTCCCCTTCCTCCTCCTGAGGGCACGTAAACAGCTGGCGCGGACAGTCCCCCTGGCTGGAGAGAAAGAAATTCATGACTGATATTAAACAAATAGAGGCTTGTACTGGAACTCAGAAAATACTGTGTATACAACATGACTAAGGGCCCTGCATGGTTTGTGGTCATTTCAGGTGTGAAGTGTCAAGCATTGGGGTATCAGAGTCAATAATTTTTTTTTCCAAAGTCTGTTATTTGATTCTTCTTTGGAATTCTTTAGGTCCTTTTGCCCCAGTTTTCTCGACATGGCATTATACAACTGTGAAAATCGTTGATCACCGTAATGCTAATATTTCTCATTTTGTTGGTTTTTTTTTTAAGATATTTTTAATTTATTCATGAGAGACACACAGAGAGAGGCAGAGACATAGGCAGAGGGAGAAGCAGTATCCCTCCAGGGAGCCTGATACGGGACTCGATCCCAGAACCCCAGGATCATGCCCTGAGCTAAAGGCTGACACTCAACCACTGAGCCACCCAGGTGCCCTCTCCCTGATACTTTATAAAGGGTTCTTTCATTTTTTTTATAAGATTTTATTTATTTATTTGTGAGAGACACACAGAGAGAGAGGCAGAGACACAGGCAGATAAAGAAGCAGGCTCCCTAGAGGGATCCCAATGTAGGACTCGATCCCCAGATCCTCATTTTTCTCTCAACCCATGTTTGCAACTCATGGGTACCAATGTGAGCTCAGACAGTGAGGAGGGTGGTAAAAGTGAGGGTGACCTCAGCTTCTATTAACTACCTTTTTCTCATAGCAGATATCTAGTGTCCAAAGGTCTTGACTATGTAAGAGGAAGATTAGATACACAGATAAGACCTAAATGCAGACATCTGATTCATCAAGTAACACTTGTGAAATGAGTCTGAGTGCCACTGATCTAAATGGAAAGTGGAGGGAATTAAGTATACTGTCCCAGCCCTCTAGGACAGTGGAAGCCTGGCTGACACTGGCTCAATAAGGCATGGTTGCCTCCATCTTGTTACGTGTTAGCTACCCAACCAACCTGTTGACAAAATTGAATGAAAAGTATAAAATAAACTCAAACTCAAGAAAACATAGGACATGATAGAAATGATTTAGATGGGCTGATTTCTCTTTTATCACCAACTTCATAATGCTGGAAGTTGTGAAATCCTCAGGGTTTAAGAAGAGTGGAGTAAATGCCTATCTCTATATTAGGATATATGCTTGTATTTCCCATTATGGTATTTTTATACTGCATGACTTACTTTCATCTTTCTCACCAGACTTCAAGTTCCTTGTGGACAGATCTCATGTCATTTTGTTATTTCTTTTCTTTATCCACACCAGCTTCTCTAACTTCTATAATGGGATGGGTGCTCAATAACCATTACAAATAATGGGTGAATGAGTAAATGACCATTGCTCAGTCCTAAGTAGGACCTATGTGCACCCAATCCTAGTTGTTTTTTCCACTTTACTGGAGATAATTCATACCCTAGATGATACTCTTTTCTCTATAAGTCAACTCCAAGAAAATAAAATTATGTTATAATCACACTCAAAGTAGAGTTCAGCCTGAAATTGGTGCATGAAAATGATTATCTTGCATGAACCTAAGAGTCTTAAGAATAATTAATGTCCTACATCAGTTGTGCTTCTGTTCTTCCTCTTTGAGTTCCCTAATTATAGATTTCCTAACATTATTTTTTAATGAGAAATAGAAAAGTATAAATTATGGAAATTAAAAATACTAATGTTTCTATTTACATTGTTGTTCACAATCATAACCTGATTCTTAAGGTTCTGTGCTAAGAGCTAAGTATATAATCTGAACTCTGTCCTATTTGATTCGGTCAAACACTTTACTCTCTTGTTTTGGGAGGTCAACAAAAATAAGTCCATTTACCTGTGAGGAGCTATCAGAAACAATTTTTAAAAACTATTTCCTGTCAATGCACTCTTGTGTCACTTCCTTTCTCACACATCAGCCATGGGAAGTGGACAGGACAGATCGTATTATCTCCATTTTGCAGAGAAAACTGAGATTCATGAATTCATGTTCTTTTAGTCCTTAAGTAGGACACTACCTATGCATAACCCACAGGAGTTGGTAGAGCTAAAAACTAAACATAGCTTCCTCTGAAGAAGCCGACAGCCTAGTTGAGGCAATATTGCCCATAGACTGAGGTAGCCAGGGCCCCTGATCTAGACACTAAGCTTTAAAGGGCCCTAAATCCCTCTTTTAACTCTTCTTCTCTCCATGTGGCCAAAGAGATGTGCTCACCCAGAGTATGAGCCACCCTCCCTCCTAGACCACACATTGGAGACCAAGAATCCTTGCCCAATGAGGAAACACTACTTCCTGGCCTTGTGCACAACCTCTTCCCCAGGTTTCCCCTCCCAAGAGCACAACCACTCATCTCTGGGCCCAATAGGTTCCAGCCCAAAAGGCCCGCAAGGTGCAAAAAAGAACACAGGGTGAAAAGAGAAGAGTGGACAGCTCCAGAAAACATCAGAGATGGGCCTGAGAAGGGAAGAAGGGAAGTCAGCAGTTCCAGCACTACCCATGTTTGAGTGGTACAACCAAACTAGACAGAAAACACTATAGGAAGACTGAAGAAGGACACCAACCCATGTAGGGAATGAGAGTCGAAGGCAGGGATGTTGGCAAGGCTCTTAGAGAAGAAACTGATCTGTGGAGGCTGGATTAGAATTATGTTATGAAGGCAGAAAAGGAACGAAGGGCTTTTAGTAGTGGGAAAGATGGCACAGAGTGAGATCATGTAGAAATTCATGGACCTGCAAGTTCTGTGTGGCTGAAGAAGCAGAGAAAGGGGCAAAAAAGCTATAGCAGGGAGATGGACAATTGTTGATATTTGCTGCCAGCATTCAGTCCCCTATCTTAGAGCAACAACCGGATTGCATTTGACTTCTCCTCATCAGCTAGTCTTGGGCAGGGCTAGTGAGATGCCCTCCTTTCTATTAGACTGGAGGCAAAAAGAATAGCAAAATATTAAGAATCACTGAGATCCTTGTGTTTCCAGATCATTCCCATGTGGAACAGTCACACAACTTCTAACTTAGAGTCCTTCTGGAACAGCCTGGGGTGTCCCTGCACAGAATCTTGTTCTACAGCCTTCCTTTCCAACCTGCCAGCCCCTCACAGCCTTCTAACACATGTGACTTTTGATTAAGCAAGTCACAGTTGGTGTCATTTGGAGGAAATCAAAGAGCCCTTGCTAGTATTAGAAGAAAGCAAGGCCTGTCTACTAAAGTCCTTCAATGCCATGCTATGGCATTTGGACTTTATTTTGAAGGCAATGAAGAATTATATAAAAAAAAAAGTAATATAAATGAAATGGTTAAATTATTTGCCAAAATGTCTGGCTAGCTTTATCAGGATCTGGAATTCTCTACAGAGGCTATATGTTAAACAGGTCACCCTCGGTAAGCAAAAAACATGGTGGCTTTCATTCTTTCCATTCTTATAGAAATGTAGCTTTCTAAATGACTGAGTTTTGCTTATAAATGAATAAATATTGAGCTCACAGCACTCTCTATACCTTCTCTTTTTAATATTTGGGTCATGAAACAGTCATTGTTACCTAGATTAAGATGTTTATAAATACATAAGAGTAGGATTATGCATGCTCTTGCTTTATGGTTTTCATACACGTCCACACATTTGGAGCATAGATATTAAGAATAGTTTCTTTAAGAATTAGTTAAGTGAGGGATCCCTGGGTGGTGCAGTGGTTTGGCGCCTGCCTTTGGCCCAGGGCGTGATCCTGGAGATCAAATCCCACATTGGGCTCCCGGTGCATGGAGCCTGCTTCTCTCTCTGCCTATGTCTCTGCCCCTCTCTCTCTCTGTGTGACTATCATAAAAGAATTAGTTAAGTGAGAGTAAACTTGTCCATTCTGAAAGCCTGTGTTGACTATGATTTATCTGTCCACCTTAATCAAAAATTATTTTTATATATTTTAAAGGGGAAAAGCAATTGTGATATGTTTAACTCTTGAAGTAATTTATTCATTCATTTAGCAACTGTATTCAGGTATTTTAATGCAAAGTGCTATACTAGACACATTTTATGATGACTCATTCAGGTAGTTCTCGAACATCCAGTGAGAGACAAACCAATTGCACACTGTGCATTGTTTTACAGTTACTCTGACAATTCTAAGATTAGTCTTTTTAAATAAAATCTAGTCAGACTTTGAAAATACAAATATTCCAGTGATCTGGCAAATCCAGGAGATTTCATGGGACTGTCCATCAGGGAGAATGTGTGTGTATCGTTGCAGATTTAGTAAGTTGGGGGCTGACAAGGTAAGAACAAGACCTTGATGCCCTTATGACTTTATTAGCTATTGTACTCTGAAGACAACAAGCCTACATGTTTTGAAATTTACAGTTTCCTGGAGCTTTTCCACAAACAGTTTTGACGTAGTATAGAATACTTGATCAACTGTCACCCAAGGCGATTTGAAGGGAATGCAGGAAATGGAAGGGTCTATTTTGAACCTTGAAAATGCAAGGTCTTCTCTTTTGCCATGATGAAGAAAAATAAACCCGTATAGAGAAGATCTATGGAACACTGAGGTTGAAATTCCAAGCTCTGCATTACTAAAATTTCTGGACATCGTCACAAAACTGCTAAGCAGTGTTTGCAGCTCTTTGCAAAGCTTGCCAGCAAGACAACTTTAGTGAGAACTGGAATTTTATGATCATAGATATTACACCTGACTCTATATCATGGTTAAAAATGAATTTGGAAAGATACAAGGACTCAATTAGCAAGGCAATGACGAATAAGCAGCATTCTAGAAATCCTCACTCTGTGATACTTTGACATTTATAGCTGTGTGACTTTAAGGAGGATGCCTAATCTAATTCAGTTCCAGTCATCTCATCTTTAGACATAGCTAAGAATACCTACTTCTTAAGATTACTGGGACAATTTCATGAGATAACGTATATAAAGTGCAAAATGAAATTCCTGGCATATACTAGAAGTTGAATAGATGCCGTGTCCTTTCTATTCTTGTTAGTGCTGTATGTGATTTACTCCCAGGAGAAGGCAAAGCTCTTTTTAAAATGGCATTCATTTTGCTGATAATAGAATTAAAAAGTTATCTGCCAACTATTGAAGACCTACTTTGTTCAAGATTAATGATATATTATGTTTATATCACACAATTACGTGAAGTAAGTTTTATTACTTCCATTTTACAGATAAAGAAAATAAGACCCAGAGAGGTTAGATGACTCGACCAGGGACATATAACTAGTAAGGGAAGCTATATGTGATTCTAGACCTGATTCCAAAGTGTCTACTCCTTCTATTTGTGTACACATATCAGTCAGGAGGGGATTAGAAGCTGATCAATCACTTACACAAATCATTCTAAGAGTGGATACATGATCAGGAATGCTTCACCATTAGAGACATCTTAATATTGTCTGGGAATTTTTTCTCATACCTTTGACCTTGCTTAATTATGAACATTTTGTTTCTTAATTTTCTTAAAATCCCTTGGTTAAAAATTTTCTATTTAAAACCGGATGTTAAAAAAAATAAATAAAACCTGATGTTTACAAACATGCCCATTCGAATTTTTTAAGGAGTTAATTTTCCCATGATGTCTCATTTGCTAGTGCGCACGTACCATCTCTGCAAGCACAGACTATTGCAAGGCTTTCTGGTCAAATAGGAGCAGGATGGGGAATGGATTAAAGCTAGTATTTATACCTTAATTCCCAGGGTTGGAGTGTTAATGTATGAATATCACTAGGCCTCAGGGTGCAGTCATAGGAGGCATTCTCAGTTAATTTCACTATTTCATAAAGACAGAGTCAAGAATGTCTTATCCTAGGTCCTTCCACAGGGATTTTCTTCCACTTTGTACTGTCAGTAGCCTTTACAGGAAGACTTGATAAGTTCTCATCAATGATTCCAATCTATTGTACTTGTATCTTATTGTCAATAATTGTATATGTGAATAGATACACAGAATGCCCACCTGCATCAAACAAGAAGGGCTACAGATTTATTTTTCCACATGATTTTTCTGAAAAAATTATTTTTCCCCATTGGAGTTGTTATGGAGAGCGAGAAGCTGTATTTTTCCCTTGCTGTTCTCTGTTTCTACCCATCTGGTGAGAGAGACTACCATGGTGTCAATGGGTACCCTCTGCAATCTTACTGCTGAACACTTTGGTATGTTGTAAATTACCATTTTCCCCTCTTAAAAGTCTTTCCAAAGAGAAAAAAAAGTCTTTCTGTACTGCATTATAAATACCGATCAAATGTTATTAGAAAAAACACATAAATTCATGTTATTTTGTTTTTAAAGGCTTTATAGGATTGAGATTTGGGGTGGGGCAAAGGGGGACAAGGAGGAGTATTGTTCTCACTTAATTTCATGTTGACCAATATTTTTACTATGAGTAAAATTAAAATACACTTTTTCCTGTCTTTGCCATAATATTTACTTATTAACGACAGGCATTTTAGAATATATATCCAGCTCTTCCAAGGGCCAGACCAATGGACAGATCATTTCTGCCTGAAGATCTAGTGTTCCCCACCAGACCCCCCCAACCAATCATCCATTAGCACTTGCTTATGATGACAAATTCAAGTTTAGGACTCAATGATTTCTCTTCACTTTTTCTCTGAGAAGAGAAAGTAAATTTTCTTCTTGGACATCTGAGAAATGTATATGGAGCCCAATCACTGGGCTTACTACAGGAGATGATCATGTCATAAGTCAACTAAAAGAAACTCCATGAACGATGAAATTCTTAAGTATATTGGAGAGATTGACTGAATAGGTTAATGAGTGAAGTCTAATTAGAAATGTGACAGAGTTCGATTCCTACATCAAAGAGCAGTGATATCCCACTCACAGCAACCTTATTCTGTTTCTTATTAGTGCCGATCGTTACGCCAACCCTAAAAGGGAAGTAATGTGAGAACACAGTACTGCCTCAGAAGTAAAGCTTTGGAATGGTTACTTCTTAAAAGCAGAGAATCTCGTTCTTGGAAAATTCATGGAAAAAATATTGAACACCATTTTTTTTTTTTAGTTATTCTAGATACTTTTTAGACCAGAATGTGTTAGATGATTTTTTTTAAATGTATGAACATCCTATGCTTAAAAAATTAGAACATTATAGCATAAACCAGAGTTTCTATAATCCCAGAGGTGACCACTATTCTGAGTTTGATGGGTAGTCTTTTAATCCTTTTCTGCTCCCTAATCCCTCTGATTGTGTGTTGTGCCTTTTTGACTAAATGCGCCAGTACGATTATGGCAATAGCATTGATTTTCAGGTGTGGCTTGTAGAATTAGTCTCATTACTTTAAAGTCATAGCTTGTATAATTCATTTTTATAATTCTGTTTAGTATTTCCCCAGGCCTTCCAGTACTTAAAAAGAAACACACAACGGGGGAATAAGTCCTGAGGCAGCACTCAGATGGCGGGAACTCTACCATCACTTATTAAATTGGCCTCCTAAATCCTGAGCGGATTTAGCAAGATGGAATTTCAAAGGGCGTTACAATGTATTGAATACCATTTTACTTAAAAGAAAACTGGAGTTCAGAAAATGAGATCTGGTGGGGCTCCTATGGGAAGCCTCCTGTTTCTTCTACCTCCTTGCTCAGCCGCCCACCCTCTCCAAATATCTTGCAGAGAAAGGCAAGAAGAGCCACACATCAAACTAAAGGAATCATCCAAACCTTTGTTCTTGCTTACTCAACTTGAGCCACTCTACTCTTTTATGATGCTGCTTGGCCTGAGTTATTATTAGGATTTATAAGCAGTCCCGTGATAGACTTAGATTTTTTAGGTGTTTATAACTGTCATAAAAATTTAGTGTGGCATGCAAGGTCTCAACCTGGCAGTAAATTTTGCGATAATACTTCTCCATATTGTAAGAAAGTTGTTTGTCCATCTTCAAGGAGTTGGGAAAAGAGTGGAACTGAACAAGAATTTTATTGTACTAGGAACATGTTGTCACTGGGAGGAAGCTTTACTCTTTTGCAGAAAGCAAATGTTATAAGTGCCATCAGGAATGGTACCATATGTCAGGGTAGATTAGAACACAGAGCAGCTTCGGTAGTTACCAGCTACTTCACTTTGGGAAAATTATTTCACCACTCTGTCCCTGGAAATTCCTTATTTGCACAGTGAGGATAATAACAGTAACCACCTTATAAGGTTTGGGGGAGCATTGAATTAGTTAATATATGGCAAACATTGAGAATAGTGCGAGGCATATAAAGAACTATGTGTTCCTATTTAATCTTATCTTGGAGAGCTGGCTAGATTTTCTAATCTTGTCCAGACATAGTCACTGATAATGAAGTAGTGTTTTGAGGTACCTAGAGGTTAGCATAAAACATAATTATTATAGTCATTATGCATCACGTGTAGTCAGAGAGCAAATGTAAGTAGGATATTCCACTTCTATATTTTTACTAGACACAATCTAGTGACCAGAAATAGAACTGTGTGGAATGCCATCATACTTACAGAAAGGGAGAGGCAGACAATGATGAATCCCAAGTGGGAGAGAGGATGCACTCTGGATTGAGGGTGGCATGTCCAGCAGTGGTTTCGATCTTGGTTAACTTAAATCTCAAGCAGATATTAGTTTCAGATCTTATTTCCCAAAGAGTCTTAATCATTTAGGATTACATATGGTTGACTCTAAAGAAAATCTGAAGGTTCTTCCAAACAACGTTTCCCAAAGATAAGAATCAGCTTAAGTGGGTAGACCAGGTACTTCCCTAGTGGACCCTTGGTAGTCTGCTCTTTGAGCTCTGTGACTGTTGGATAGCAATCTCTTTTTTAAAGATTTCCATAAATTTTAGCATGACATATAGGAAGAAAACGGGATCAGAGCATAATCCTTCTACTTTCCACGTTTGAATAGTGGCTGTTTCCTCTTTTTTTCCTTTAAGCCAGTAAGGGGTGTGTGTGTGTGTGTGTGTGTGTGTGTGTGTGTGTGTGTGTGTGTATCTAACTGTTCATAGATGGTTCATTCACTTTTGTAGTGAAATTACTGAGTGAGGAGAAGGAGAATTGAAATTTACTGACCACCTGCTATCTCCTAGGCCTGCCCCAGGGCCATTATACATTATCTATCTGTCTGATCCTTACAATAGTTTTGAGAGAGATTTTTATTCCCATTTCAAAGAAGAGAAAGCCAAGGTTCAGGTGAGGTAAACTTGCAGAGTAGTAAGAAATGGAACCTAGATTTGAGCATAGATCCACCTCCAAGGCAATGCTCTTGGTCATCACATAGAACTCACGTGTGAGGTGGACACACCTTTAGGAGTTCACAAAGTTACTACACGTGGAAATACACATAGACTAAATAGGTGGGATTTTTGTGGTTCCTGGTGCTCCCTTCACCCATCTCCCTGCCATCATCTTTCCCAGTCCTTCACTGTCATATCCATTTGTCTCATTCTGTTCTAAACTCACCAAAGACAAATTCAATACTCTATCAAAACATGATTGCCTAAGCCTCAGTTATCAGAATCATGCTTGGTAACTAGAGCTAGCCTGATAGACTGGTTTATATTAAATCTACCCATCTCAACTGGCAGGGATGCATTCCTGGCACCTCCATCCAGCCTGCTCTGCTGCTTCCAGATACCTTGAGGACACCGTAACACTGAACACACTAGCACGAACTTGAACCTGATATGAAGCAGAGGCAGCAAGTAGCTCTCCTGTCTTTTCCCACAAACAATTTCCACTTTACTGTGGTACTATGTCCTCCTGATTCTTCCTGAGCCAATGACCGGTTCTTATTCAAAACTCTTTGAGGGTAAAGACTGGTAGCTTCCATGTCCAGGCCATGTTTTGCACCTCTGCTCTTCAACATGTCCCCCCTTTATTGTGTGTTATTTGTGCCTAGCCCTCAATGATGGTAGAAAACAGATATGTTTGCAGACAGGGTCTGGAGATTTCATTAACCTTCAAGTCCTGTCCTTCAGCATCAGTGCCTTGCATGAGATACAGGGAAGCAGAGGTTAAAGCCAGGGCTTTTCAAGGCCAAAATCTCTGAGTTCAAATTCTTGCTCTCTTATTTATTAGCAATGTGATAATAGGCAGATTATTAAGCATCATTGAATCTCGGTTTCCTTATAGGTAAAGTGGAAAGAATAATAGAACCTAGTTCATGGAGTTGTTGTAAAGATTCAGTAAGACAATTTATGCAAAACACTTTGTACATTATGTCAATTATATCTCAATAAAACTGGGGAAGAAAACCCTTTATACAGGATCTGGCACATAGTTATTTATCACTATTACGTTTGGCAAAATTTAAAAATTGTCAGAAGTGTCAGGCCTGTGGACCAGTGATTTGTAAAGATTGAAGTAGAACATTGAACATCACATAAAATGCGTATGGTGAAATTAATATGAACTCCAGCTCATTCAACTTTTAATCTAGCTTTATTCCTTGAAGGGAACTTCCAAAAATCAAGTAGATTCTTGACCCAAATTAATTAGCTATCATTATTTAGTTATATTCACAAATAACTATTGAATATTTACTACTTACCAGGTGTTATTTATCAGATAAATTATGCTCAAAAGATGCAAGTTAGTAGACATTATCAGAAAAGGCATTTAAAATCTAATGTCCTTAATTTTCTATAAATCTTTCCATTTTTTTATTTTTGAAATTTAATGCCATTAAATTATATTCAGAAAATAAGAGCTTTTGATCGGATTATAAGATACAAGACTTCTTGTTAGGAGGCAGAGTTAATTATCAGTCTAGGGTCAGCTTGGTGATTCCAAAGTGATTTGGGGATAATTCTCTTAAATCCCTGTGATGTGAACTATAGAGTATTATTGCATAGGTTATAATATATCACATATCCATTGTAACTTGCAATGTGTGCTGCAAGAACTCAAAGATTTTTGTCTATTTTGCACACTCCTGAATCCTCAGCACCTAGACCAGTTCCTAATACACACTGATAATGAAATTTTTCGATGCCACATACTTGATTTTGTGCTAGATTCTATTCATATAGATGAGAAATGGCTCCTGCTAAGATTGTACTCACCATAAACTAGAAGAGAAAATAAGTAAATCAATTGAAATGAAGTGAAAGATATATGCTTGGTATAGAATAATTGCAATTCTGCCTATAGAATTTAGAGGTGGAAAATTTAAGTGTTCAAGTTAGTTGGAGATTTCCAGATGATCATAAATTGAAGTTGGAGGAACTGTAGGCAGCGGGACAGTCTAGAATGATTGGATTTATGGAAAATCACAGCACTGTCAGTATTTTCAAATAATTTGGAATGATCAGAGCCCATGGTGTGGAAGAAGAGTAGCAAGGATTAAGTAGGAGATGAAGTAGGAGATGAGGGGAGTAGCCAGACTGTGGAGAGTCTTTGTGCCATTAAGAAGCAAACTCTTATGTTGCGGACAAAGGGGAACCATTAACGTAGAGCTGTCAAAGTGGAGCAGCATAGCTTTTGTCTCTTAAAAAGATCAATCCAGCAATAGTACGAGGATTTGTTGTATGATAAAAAGACTGGAGGAAATGGGAAGTGTCTCATAATTTAGATAGAAATAA
Organism: Vulpes lagopus; assembly: GCF_018345385.1. Taxonomy (NCBI): domain Eukaryota; kingdom Metazoa; phylum Chordata; class Mammalia; order Carnivora; family Canidae; genus Vulpes; species Vulpes lagopus. The sequence continues at coordinate 149,361,600 of NC_054826.1, forward strand.
TGAAGGTATTAACTAAGGCAGGGTAGTAGTGGCAGCTTGGAGAGATTTTAAAAGCCAGAGTAAAAGGAATCTATTGACATGAATGAGGCAGGCAAAGAAGGGAAGGTCAAGTTTTCTTACTTGGGTAAAGAGTTCATGGTAAAACTATTAATCAAAAATGTAAATTCAGTTTCAAAAAAGTAGGGCTTTCATGTGGAGCTGTCTAGTAGCCCCATATTACATATATGGGTTTATAGCTCAGAAGAGAAATTTGGGTGGTAATATACCTGATGTCTTCAGGGTTTATAAAATCATCCAGAGAAATTATTAAAAATTAGAGAAAGTATGAGACCTTTAAAGAGTTAGAGTCCTCCGAGCAATAGTCCTAAAGCAGAGGCCTCAGTAGACAAGCCCTGCCCACATACCCAGAGCTCTCCAAATAGCTCCTTATGCTCTCATTCTAAAGAGATGGAAGTGAACCTTAACATCAGGATAACTTAAAAAAAAAAAAAAAGGAAAAGAAAAGAAAAATAAAAAGAGAAGAAGCAGAAAAGATATGAGCCTGAACTTCAGATTTATCAATTAAGACAGACATCTCCATACTTGCATGTATAGACATGATCCACTGTGCAAGATGGCCCATTGAAGGATGAGAAGAAAGTACTGCAACTTCCAATGTATGTTTTTTGTCCATAAAAATCATAAGGGTGAAGTTAACCTTTACTAGATTTAAAGCAGATTAAAGAGTGCTCACTCATTTCATGAGGACCATGTGCCATCTAAGAAGGCTGAAGAAGGCTGATAATTCCGTAGAGTGAAATGGTTAGTAGAGTCACCTTCAACTCATCTGTTTATTTTACCCGTAATGTGGCATATTCTGGTTTATGTAGGGCCAGGGATGTGAATTTATAGATTGTGTTATCAGATTTTATTTAAAAAAACTCTCCTAAAATGTACAAATGGTTCACAAATTTTCTGGCAAAGAAATAACACTGATGGAAGATGGTCCCTTAATGCAAGAACAGATGAATATAGGGAACATATAAAGCTGATACTTCCACTCACAGAATGAACTCTTTCTGAGTTGAAAACAGTTAATATTTATTTGGATCTTCTGATATTCTTCCAAATGAGTAAAAAATACTTTTTAAACAGCTATTTGAAATATGGGTCTATCATCCACTCTCATGACAATGAACTTCAAATGGAACAAATGAACTGAGATATCCGCTAATGATCTTCCAAAATAATGTTAATTTTATCTCATTCTTATAAATTTATATTTTGTGCATATATTTTCATCTATTCAGAGATTATGAGGTTTTATAATTGATAAATAAAGTACATATATAGAAGGCTGGTTTGTGATTTGATTTTTTTTTTTTTTAAGAGGTAGGAATGAACAATAATAAGATTTGGAGAGCAATGAGTTAAGGACTAGAGGGATTTTTGAGCAGAATTAAGGAGGGTCAGAATGGATGTCCACTGCTTATATCCTCTTCCACATAAGCTGAGAAAGGTGTTCCCTGTATTTCTCTGTGTAATGCATCTCTGAAAAGAGAGCCACAATCTCTTCATCACACTATTGATTACATTATTGAAATTAAATCTCTGAGCCATGACAGGGTGCAGAGACAAAAGGAGGAGAAATTTTAGCAATCTGATGATTTTATTAAATGTTTGAGAGCCTCAGCGCCAGAAATTACAAGTGCAATCATCGGTCCTAGTTTCACAGACCATTAAGCAAACAACCTGTTTCTGTTTGGACTATTTTATTTGATTCAAGTAACATAAAAGACTTTCATAACAAGAAATCCATGAAGAAAAGTTTACTTATCAATATGCATCCATTTAATCATGCAAACTTACAAATGAATAATAGAGCTATATATTGCAAGGTATGGCACTGACACTGGAATATTGGCCAACCTTCAGATTCGTGAATTTTTCCATAGCCTTTTGGTTCGGGGTGAGCAAAGAGTGCAATCTTCACTAGAAATCTTAGTTAAAGGTTTATAGAAGTAAATCCACATGGAAACTGTAGTGTGAACCCCATTTACTGTCAATACTTGAATTACTTTGATGGACTGCAATTCCAGAATGTCAAAGGGCTAAAGGAAAATAATAACATGCATTCCAAAAACCGAAAATTAGACTTTCAATGATGGTTACACACATCTACTAATATCTAGGAATTAGAGGACACTGATAAATGAAGTTGACAACGTTTAAATTTATTATTGAATAGAATAAATTTAGGTTTCTTTTTAGGTTTATTTTAAGGAAATGAGTACTTTTCAAACTTGGGGAAAAATAATACAGGCTCTACAGATCTAGAGATATATAAATGAATAGCATTTGCCTGGTAGGTAAAATATTATAAGAATTAGTATTTGGCATCTAAGACAGGCCAGATTTGGCAAAGGACAGGTACATTCCAATGTGAAGAAGAATATGGAAGTGATGGGGTGTAATGGTAGATGAGATTAAGAAGCTGAATAATGCTTATAAAAACCATAGTGAAAAAAAAAAAACATAGTTTAAGAATGTTAAGAAGCCACCTTCATGGACCCATTTTAATTACCTCTCACCAGTGACACAGGAAAGTAATTATAAGAAAAATTTCACAATCATCACAGGAATTCAGAATTTTATCTAACCATAGTATTTCTTAACTTGTTCCCAAGTTGGCTCAAGAAGTTGAGGTAAGCAATTTCCTCACAGAGATCAATAGTAAACCTACAATTTGTACCTAATTTTTCCTGGGATCCAAGTTCTCTGGGCAGGTCCAACAGTGAGTAATGAAGATCAAAAGAAATGATCATTCAGCACTGAACCAAATATGGGATCGACAATTACAAACACTTTCACCAAGGGCAAGAGAAATGGCTTGAATTGGAAACACTTTCAAGAAACTAATGAGGTGATATGGGAACAAAATAGAGTAAGAATAAGAAAAATCATAATCTTCTGATTAGAGGAAGGTTTCCAAAGTAAGAGACAGGGCGCCTAAGTCTCAATAAAAACTGCCCATGGAGAAGCTCCAGATGGAACACGTCTTTGGCATCTTGTGTTTAAGCAGGGATTCATGTGCATCTGGGGGCAGTTTTGTGAGTCTGTTTAAAATATGCATTATGTACAAATCAGTCATAATCAAATAGCCATCAATTTCATTTTCAATGTATATTGAACAATTTTTTAGTGGTAATTGGCTGAGATTTTCTTTGGGTTTAAAAGTGGATCTTTTTGCTCCTTTTTTACTGTTTTGTACCCCTACCAAGTTCCTACACTGAATGAAATATATTTAAAAAAAAAAAACATAAAAAAAAAAAACACCTGCACTTGGCCTCCTTACTTCATGCTGAGTCACCGACTAGTTCTCCTTTTGCTGGCTTTTAACCCCATGTGTAAGTCCAAGCCTCTGGTCCCCTTTGGCCACTCATCTTTCTTAAGGCTAGGCTTTCCATCTTCTTGACATTTATGCCTCCTCTTCTTCTGCCTTCTGTTCTCACCAGCATAAGGGATCTTCTGGAAGGTTGCCAATTTTCTTAGTTTTCCTCCCTCTCACACCTCTCTTGATTATGCAGCTAATACTTGCATGCCTTGTAAGACCCATTTCACTTGGTCTTTCCTTTAGACAATATAGTCAGGGAGGTCTCCTTACACTAAGATTTCATGAGCCAGTTCTTGTGCCTGAATATCGATACCAAATTTGTAAGACATCACTGAAGCTTTATCTTTGAGTATACTTCAGAATTCACATCTTAAGGACTACAGGGATTGGCAGGCAATTCTCTAACTAGACACTTAAGAAACCGCCTCCAGTTTGCTGAAAATGGAACATATCATGCAATTAGGATTTACGGATGCAGTTGTGGAGAACTCAATGTCAGGAAGCAGGTGGGTAGGGGAAGGGGAAGAGGGGTGTGAAGTGTTGTTTGTCTTTTGTGGATGACCAAGGGGAGAAAAAAACTGCCACCATTCTGACAGTCATTGTATAAACGCACAAAAATAACCAACTGGGATACATCCAATTGTAAGCTCCTCCCACCTCTGGATATTTTGTCTTTAAAACCGCCACCTCTGCTTGTGAGCATGAAATGGTAATAACAGTGACAAAGGCTACTAGGCATAAATCCTCCCAGAAAACAAACAACTTGTATATTCTTGATGCCAACAGCAATGGGGGGGTGGGGGTGGGGGAGCAAGGGGAGGTGGGGAAAGACAGGAAAAGAAGCTTTAGTGTGGAATAAGAAATAACAGCTAATAATGACAGGAGGTGGAGAGGACATTCCTCTTGTTTGTCTGATGATGTGTATAGCAGTTCCTGGACTTGGTGGTAGAGAACACACATCTCTGGGAATCAAAGCAGAATCTAATTATGAATGAAGCCCAGTGCATCTCCCCGACGTGACCTGGTCCCATTATTATTGTCAATGGCTGCCTCTTACTATCTATGAAGACTTTGGGGAGCCACTACATAATAACGGCTTTTTGAGCTCCAAAAGGTATAAGATATTTGGCATATGCACCCTTACATCTTCCTGTAACAATGTATTTTATTGTTTGGAGAAAGAAGAAGTAAATCCATGTGACACAAAAGTGATGAAAGTTTTTAGTGATTTTTATGGTTATATGTGAAGATGCATTTGACACTTTCCATTCCTGAAAGGTTTTTTTTTTTTCTTTGAATGGTAGTAAGGGTCTCCCTGCTGTTTCTCCTTCTCATATTCACTCTTCTTGCTTCCATTGGCAATGTGCTTCCTTTTCTAAACTCTTCACTCCTCCCTCTGAAGAATAGAAGATAAGCACAGGATGACCACTCCATTCCTTGAGAGAAGAAAATTTCTTCACATCAGGTGATGGGACAAGGGACATGCTACTTGCTCATTTTCCATTATCTCTTCATATGGATGCCTATTTCCAAGGTGATCTTATAAGAAGCCCCAAAATAGGCAATTTGCCAATGTCAAGCAACTAATACCTAATCTGGCCAGCCTCAGAAGGATTTTGGATTAGATTGTGGAGAAATCATCAAAAACTAAGGGTTCTATATACTCTCAGCCTATTTCTGTTTCTAGTGAGGATGAGGTAGTCCATACAACAAAACCCAGGATAGCAGTGTTATGGCGCCAGAATCAACAGAGCCCCCAATTCAACTCAAAGCTTGAAATCCAAGAATGCATTCTAGAATCAAATGGAAGTACCTGCTGCTTAAAGCTGGCCACAGTGTCTGGTCATAAGAGGTATAAATGATGAAGTTGTTAACCTATGAGTTTCTCATGTTTGTGGGCTAAAAGGCAGGTCCTTGGTGCTGTAATTCTAATACAAGTGGTGGTGGTGGTGGTGGTGGTGGTGGTAGTGGTGTGTGTGTGTGTGCGTGTGTGAATATTTATTACAAACTTATTCTTCACCTAGGAAGTTCTTGGCAGGAATTTAAAATGTAAGGGTTATAAACTAATAAATGTGCTTTGAACAGTGCCAGGTTTACAGTCAAGAGAGGGCAGTACATGGCACTATTAAGGATAACAAGAAGAATTCTCTGATGGGAACTCTAATAAATGTAGTAGCATGCTATAATAAAGAGCACTAGAAAATGGATGAGGTATAACAAAATTATTCATAAAGAGAAATGGAAAAGGATGTCATGCTGAGTGGTTACATGCAGTTATATAGACACTAACAAGGTTATCACGAGAAGCTGAGTGCTAGTACGTTCACATATGTTTTCTAACTAGCACAAAGAGAGACTGTTTTTATCTTGAAGAACAGGAGAGCCTGGAGTTAGAGGTGTGCTAAATCTTGCTACTGATTTTTAATAATTCAGAGCCAAATAGCAATAATGGTTCATGTAGGTCAGTTTAATGAACAAAGCAACCTCACTTCAGGTTGTTTGATGGAAGGTTCTCTGCCGAGTTGCTAACTGGTATACTTTACAGCTATCTCCAGGGTTCTTTTTGATATGATATTATCCTCCTCACACACTGAGCTTTCTATACACCAAAATATAATGTGATGCCACGAGCGAGGATGAAAACACTAAAAGAATTTTCAAATGAGCCCATGAGCTCTTGCTCTGAAGCCGCAGTAATGCTAGAAAAACAGAGGCAGCTGCCCTGCTCACATACCTCTCAAATAAAGTTTTCTAGGAACCACAGTAATTCAAAGAGTTGGCTAGGAAGTCTTCCGACAGTCCTTGGAACTGAGAAGTTTACCCACAATATTTTCCTTATCTGATGCTAACCACCATAAAACAGCAACAGATTGATGTAATATTAGACTGATTGCAACCAATTCGTTAAATACAATGATAAGTAATCATTTTATTGACATGCAGGACATGCGGGATCCTCTATTCCTGTGAATTCCCTCTCATGATAAATTTTAATAAGGAAGTTACGCCAGTGTGATTTAAATTTAACCCTTTAACCTAGAGATCTGAGGCATTTAGATTTTTTTTAGACCAAAGTCTATCAAGACATGGCTAGGCGTATCAGTGGCAATGTCTTAAGTCAATAAAAATCTTTTTCCTACTGAATTTGGCCCCAAGGCCAAATAGTAGGAAAATAGTAGGATTTTTCTTTGAGATTCCATTTTAATCGCAGCCCCGAGTTTACTCTATATGAGGGGAAACCAGAAAACCCACCAACGTTAGAATTCTGTGGCTTTGGCCACATAACCTTCCCGACTGACCTGAGCCTCATTGAATGAAGGCTCGTCTCAGCGTCCCTCCTCAGAGGCCAAACGTGGTATTTGGTACTCTAGCTAGCAGTGCTAATGTAAAGACTGGGCAATGTTGGATTTTTCAGTGTATTAGCTTTTGGAATCCTCTCCTTCTTTCTCTGCTCTTCTCTGGCATCTCAAAGTGTATATTTTAGAAACACTTGGAAAGTAAAGGCACAGCTATTGAAGGGTAGACACCCCCTGACTCTGCCCTCCCCACCCTCAAGAACTTTGTATGGAGAGGGTTCTCTTGGCGACAAGCTCCACCTAGATGTCACACCTTGCCAGGCAATATTCAGTTACACTCAGCTTCTCAAGCCAGAGGTTCTTAATGAGTTTGAGGTATATTCCATCCCTCTCAAGTGCCACTTGCCCTGAATTAATTTAGTGGGGCTGCAGGCCTGGAACAGAGGCAAGGTTCTTACTCTCAGGTTATAAATGCTATCATTGTGTATACACTGGCTCTCCAAGGTAAGCCACCTGCCCAGGGAGAGTTGTGCTTCTCAGAGAGTTTTCACACTGAGGGGTTGCTGGAGCTAGAGCCTTTATGAATGGAAAGATTAAGGGCAGGGGGCTGGGTGTGGGATTCAAATTGAGAAACGGGGTACTTGTTTCTTAAGTCATGAAAACAAACCATCCTCTGCCATCCAGGAAGAGCACTGCACACTGGTGAGGCAAGTGACAACGTTCCCACTGAGAGTCAGGAAGGATTAAATCTTCCCCATCTCATTAATTAAAACGGTATTATACAGTTGCAAAACTTACAGTAGGCAAGCAATCACCTATTTTACCTATCTGAGCCTCATAGCAGCATAGGATATGTATTGGCAACCCCATTTTAGAGGTGAGAAAACAGAGGCTTATACATGATGAGATGGTCACTCAGACACTAATAGGGAGTATCAAAGGCAACTGAGGCCTGTCTGTCCATTGACACTTGCCTCGAAAACACCTGTAGGTCCTTTGTCACATATTAACACCTCGACCTACCTCTTTTCATAGCTACCACGGGACCCAGGAAGCAGAGATCACCTTGCTGAAGACAGAGGCAGGTGAACTTGGAAGAAGCTGGACAGATCAGTACTGTGACATCACACCAGGTGGGAGGGACTGGGTGGATTTGCAGGCCCAGCCAGAGGAAGCTAGTGCATTGGGACGTGGTGGGTGGGTGGGGGGGAGCTCAGGGAAGGAACAGATAGTAAATATTCCTAAGAGAGGAGAGAGGAAGGGAGCTCGGATAAACTCTAAAGACCAACTTCTCCTTCCCAAGTTTGCTTTGGGGACTAATACAACAGCAAGCGATTAGCGCAGGCCTTAGTGCTTCGTATGTGAGAGTGATTAATGTTTATTGAGGGGAGACGAATGCAAGTAGAGCCTTCCTTTCCAAGGAACAGCTAAAATTCTGCTTCTAGAGATTCCTGATTCCCACTCTTCCTGGGTCACAGCTTAGCATAGTAAAATGCTAAGTCTCCTGGAAAGAATGTGTTAAAGAACTGAGCATCACAGAAAGAGGGAAAAAATGAGAAATACCAGGAAATGTTTCGAAGACACTGTATCATTGTTACTGGGAGGAAGTGTCACACGTAACTTTAGACTAACTGTTTATGTGGTGGAAAATCAATTTTGAAAAATGTAAGCAGTGGCCACAGTGGGGCCCTAGCTAGGATTTGAAATAAACCTCCCTTAAGTAGCACATAATTATTTTCTTTGGTTTCTAAAATAGTGGCTTTCATAAGCAATAAAAATATTTATTTAATGCTACCGACCCTAACCTGTTTATCAAATAGAACCGTAGTCCCAGGCATTAAATCCTGGCACTGGCTCACGGACATGTGGGTGACGTCTGCTGCAGGTGGAGGTCATGTCTTGCTGGGACGCACTGCAGAGGGGGATCGCAATGATGAGAATGCCAAAAGCATGTACCATCTCATTCTCCATGCTGAATCCCCACCAACCTTGCCAGCCACATTTTATCTATGAAACAGATTTATGGTTCTAAAAAGCAGAACACACTCATCAAATGAATTTATTTTAAATACTGAAGCCAAATTGGAATTTTTCATTGCATCTGTGACTTTTTACAATGAATCTGGATATAGTTTTGTACCCACTTCCAGTCTGGAACAAGTTCTATCTTACTAAGTATTTGGTCTACCCACCTTCCTCTGTGAACCACAGTTAAGGCATCATTCCTTCACCCAAGTGGGTGTCTCCAATGGCGACAGCTCTGTATGTATAATCAGGACCTGAGAAGTTAGGCTACTTAGTCTTATGTTTTTGATGGCTGCTGGCCGGTGAAGAATTGTCATATTCAAAAGAAGTTGATGCCCTTGAAACTTGCTTTTACATAGTGAGACATAAACAGAGTAGCCACTCAATAATACTTTTGGTTGTAAGTTTTACTACCTAGATTAAGCCTTGACAGCATAAAATGTAGAGATTTGATTCAGGCAGCGCTTTTTGACACTGGCAATTAAGAACTAGTTGGTGTAGCCAGCAAATAAATAATTTAATGTGATTCGGAGCTTAAAAGAAGCTAGGGATTCTTTTAGCTTTCTTTATCATGAAGTGTAATGTAAACATCAAAACCCCACAAATCACAAAAGTGTACAAAAAGGTGTACAGCTCAATGATTTGTCACAAAACACACATTCCTGTGACCACTACCCAGACCTAAAAATTTAATGATGGATAAAGTGTTCCTTCTGTTCATTAATTAATTCAACAGATATTTTCTGTGTCCCTGCCTTGCCCAAGCACTGTCCCAGGCATACTTACAGTACAGTGGAAAAGACAAAACAATATTCGAATAAATATGTAACACTAAGGCAGATATATGATGTGAAGAGAACTAGAGCAGGGTAAGGGACACAGAGGGTGAAGGTGTAGGAGGGCAGCTACTTGAGTGGAAGGACAGGGATTATGTGCAGTTTTAGGCCGTGTCCTCGGGTGCCTAGCCCAAAGTATCAATTAATAACTGTCTGCTGAGTAAATTAGACAGTGGTGGAATCAAGTATTCATGACAGAACAAAGCAACCACAAAAACAAATAGAAAACAACAACAACAAAATCACAAATTAGTTGTTTTTGTGCACAACAAGGCTAGGCAAATGGCATTTGTCAAGGCAGAAGAAAAAATTGGTCATTAAACTCCAGACAATGTGTAGCAGCATTAGGGCAGGAAATGTGATTCATTTTCAGGCACTTCCTTCTGAACTGTTGCACTGAGCTAAGATTTTACAAGTTCAAGAGAGCTCTAAATGTAGACACCAGACTATTGAAATCAGACCAAACAGTGTTCACCCATCCATGGCTGACCTTCACCTTCCTAAGTGTTTCCCAAATTGGGGACTGAGTATTTTGAAATGCCAGTGAAAGATAAAGGCAGTGAGGACAAAGGATTACAAAAGATAAAAAAGCTCAAAAAATGAAATACTCTTCCATTTTAATATTGACATTGCTAAATAACCCACCAAATGTCAGTCCAGGGCTCTGAATATCAGAGAGACTAACTGGAGAGGGAAAGATGCCTCCTTCAATCCTGAGACCCAGGTCCATCAGCAATGTTGCTTGGTCAAAGCTGCAGAACCCACATATAGAATTGGCTCAGTTTCAATTAAAATATGATCTAAATGGAAAATCTTAAGGGACAACGTAAATAGAAAAAAAAAATGTTTCCAGGGCTTTTTTTTTTTTTTCCCCTTCTTCTTCTAAGGATGTAGCCTTTGAGGACACTGATAGAGAAAAAAGGGGTAGGGAAAAAAGGAGGGAGGGAGAAAAGGAAGAGAGAGAGGGGGAAAGGAGGCAAGAAAATGAGGAAGAATGAGGGACCCTTGTTATTGACAATTTGAGGAACATTAGAAATTTGCAAAAAATAGAATTGAAAAGTCTGTTCATGAGATTCTCACATGACTCCTTTATTTTGCCAGTTAGAAAATTATCTTTATATTAGGCTACCTCTGTATTTTGTTTCTCTTTTATATCCATTGCAAGTTGATATTCCTAGCATTGTGCCCTACGCGTAGTAGTCCTTCAATAAATGTACCCTGTGATATTGATTTCACTAAATCCATTTTCCACTTTCTTTTTAATGACTCCTAATAATCCTCATAATTAAGTTAAATCGATAGTAACACAAGTGTGGAATTCAGCATTAAAAAACTCATGTAGTCATTCATTCCATCAATCAATAAATATTAATTGCACTTCAGGCATAGTGCTTCAATGCTAGGGTTTTTGCCACAAAGAGGGTATATACGGCTCTTGCTCCAGAGATTATACAATCGAGCTAGAATGACATTTGAAAACCATCATCCTCCTCCTCATCATCATCACCATCACCACCACCACCACCACAGCCACCATCCTCAATATAACACATAACCCCCTCAGTGACAGGCATTCTTGTAGCATTTTACACGTATTAACCCGTTTAATCTTCAGAGCAACATTTGAAGTAAAGAATAATATTAGGTTCATTTTTTTTTTGATGAGGAAATGAAGGCTCCAGAAAATTAGGAAATATAAAAAGTGAATTTCAATACTGTGTTACAGTTGTATGAATCATAATATGGTAGTTAAAATGATGTCTCAAAGCAGCTATTGGCATCGATAGGAAAAAAGGATTAAGATTCCTCTTCCTCCACATATCCTCCCTCTGCTTATAGAAAAAAAAAAAAAAAACCTGAAAGTCTTTAAATATTTTTAATTTAAATTTGATCTTTTACTTTTCTAACTTTTTAAGAAGAGAATCACTGGCGATAATGATCGCAAGGCTTTACATACTCAGTGTTTTGGAGGCTATTTGTTAAGATGGAGAAGGTAATACAGATTATATTATACTATGTGATCCAAAGCCTTCCAAAATGAGGGGAAAGGCCTCTATAATTGAGCTGTGAACAAAGGCACTCTCTTTGGGAATTTAGAGTCCTGTGTTTCATTCTCTGACCTTACTACATAGACTTCCACAACATCCAGGCCTGCCATTGGATAATAACTCTGTCCAACAACCCCTGGGACCTAAACAATTTATCATCTACTTGGCTGCAGAGATTTTTGGTTGCTTGCATCCTGTCTTGTGCTGTAGGGTCTAGGGAAGCCAAAGGGTTGCTAATTGCCATGTTAAATTCTCCTGGCTTCAGCTATTCTCTCCCTTGAGTCTCTCAATCTCCCAGTCCAATTGGGGACATCCGTAGGAATTTATCTGCACGCCAGGAGCTCAAAAAGCATTTACTGCTAGTTTGTCTGTATCAGCAGAGGAGAAAGGTGGGTTTAGTCAGGGTAGCTGTGCTCTGCATTTTATGTTGCTATTTCATAATAGGAGGTTGCAATCTTCTGCCTACTGTAAGATAAAAGGGAAAGGAATTCACAACAACTCATGTTTGGGGAAACATTTTCTTGAATTTAAGGTTATCCATCAAGATAACAGTTATTACTAATGCCCTTATCTGATGTTGTCTAAATAAAGTCCATTAACTGACTTTACATTCCCAGGTCCAGTTGCAATAACTTTATTATAGCTGTCAATACCCTGTTGAAAATCATAATTCTAGCATTGATTTCTACTTCTTCTTTGCTTAAAGACCCTTTGGCATCTCCACCGAATTTCTGAAGTTTAAAAAATTTGTGGCATTCGGTGGAGGATTTAAAAAGTCTTTGTGTGAACAGGAGTCCCCAGGTGATCTTCCTTATGCAGTATTTTAGACAATTTAATTCTGCTCCACAAAATATAGAATCAGTGACTCAGGGTGAATTTTTTTTCTCTCCACTTTCGAGTTTAAAAATATTTTTAGGCAGCACGAAATGCATTTGCATCATATTCACAAACATCATATAAACATGGATATGTCTGCTTCATCATGGTTAACCATGACACCCATTCCTGCTCTGACCTATGCATGTTTAAGTTGACCTAAAAAAAAACTCTTCCAAAAAAAAAAAACCTCTTCCTGCAACTGACTCAAATACGAAATATTATAATTTCTCTTAGTGAGAATATGCTTGACATATATTTGATTCTGAATGGGCTTTATTTCTCAAAAATTACAGAGAAGAACAAGGTGATTTGCATCACCAACCAAAGGCAAGATGAATAGCAAAAGTAGGAGAGGTGGTATGATGGTGTCAGGTATATTTAAATATTGCTTTACTGACTTATGAGGTGGAGGATGTGATGCAGGTACTATAGTATAGTCTGCAGTGAAGGTCTCTTCCAAAGAGGTATGGATTTCAAGGACCTGTCATTGCCCTTGGCAAGTACTTTTCTCAGCCTTCCTGTTCTGTGTGCTACATTTTCTTCCCAACCCAAGTGATGGGGCTTAATGTCCACAGTCACTGAGCAAGAGGATTTACAGATCTGCATTTTATTCCTGGCCCAGCCACACCTTGTTCTCTTTTCTAGTTTTGTTTTTGTTTTGTTTTTTTCTTTTTCAGTTAAGACTTCAACCCATCGTCTTTTTTTTTTTTTTTTAACCCATCGTCTTTTGAGAGGCCACCTAACATGTTGTTAGCAGGTGCTTTGGGGTCAGTGAAGCCGGAGCTGTGGTCCTGAGTCTGCCACAAATAAGGTAGAAGACCTTAGGCAAATTATTTAATCTTTTGGAGATTCAGATTCCTTATCTGCAAAGTGGAAATAAGATTGCCTACCTTGCAGAGTTGTTTGTGAGAATTTAATTAAACCTTACAAATATAGGGACCAGCGCAGTATAAGTTACATTGTAGAGACCCAATTATAATAATAATGGAAAATCAACAGATACGTGAAAACATTGGGTATGGTAATCTGGTGTCTTTTATCTTTTTTTTTCAGTGGATGTAATGTCATTTCTGGGGAAATATTATTTGTCCAGTGAAAGGGGAATTTGTTTTCAGATACTTTCTCCCTTTACTAAATGACAAAGAAATTTACATTTATTTTTCAGTTTCTTTGATGCAAACATTGGGTAGGATAGTAAGAGAATTAAATTGTTAGGTGAGTCTAACTGAGAAGCCTATATATATATATATATATATAGGCTTATATATATATATATATATATAGCAAATATATATATATTTGCTTGATAGGCAGTTTAGGAAATGAAGTAAGTAATTTGATTTTAATTTTCTTGTTCAGAGGACATTCTAAACATCCATCAGCTGTTTGGACTATCTGACCACACTTTCAGCTTCCATAATATGTAGGATTAGGTCAGGGTGACATCCAACATTCCTTCAGTAGCTGAAGGCAATATGACTCTGGAACACACAGAGGGGTAAGTATGATCCTGAGCTCCCCGCACTCAGGAAAGGGCTCTTTGTTCATATACCTAAGCCAATATCATTTCCAAATCACAGAAATCACCTGTGATATTTTATTTTATGATTTTTTATTTTTAGATACATATATGTAATATGTATGTATATAATGTATGTTACTATATATTACATAATATGTATATAAGAATATAACCTTTTTGCAATTTTTTTTTTTAAATTTTTTATTTATTTATGATAGTCACAGAGAGAGAGAGAGAGAGGCAGAGACACAGGCGGAGGGAGAAGCAGGCTCCATGCACCGGGAGCCTGATGTGGGATTCGATCCCGGGTCTCCAGGATCCAGCCCTGGGCCAAAGGCAGGCGCCAAACCGCTGCGCCACCCAGGGATCCCCCTTTTTGCAATTTAACAACCAACATTCAACAATAAAATGGATGATGATATGATGTTGTGCACCTCCACAGAAGTCTTAGTCTTAGACATTTTTATTGACTCTGATTTCTTCCAGTATCTTACCCCCTCTGTTCTGAGATCTTTCATCTATAAAAGAAGGAGCTTCAACTAGGTGATGCTGGATTTTCTTCAATGTGAGAGTCATAACAATAATTGCAAAAGTGAGGAGAACAGCAGCTCCAGTTTGTGATTATAGGAGAGAGACCCTGAAGGTTGCCTGAGTTCAAAGAACTCGCTGGGTGACCTGGGGCACTTTCATTTCCTTACCTGTAAAATGGGAGCAGGAGTAATAGGAACCTCGAAGGGCAGTTGTGAGGGTTAATTGAATAATATGCGTGAAATGTTTGCCACAGCTCAAGAATGAATGTCAGCCAGTGGTAGCAGAGGTGGCCAGGAACTCGCTCCTTAATTTAATTCTTACAGCCGGCAACCTTATAGGGATTAATATCCATATTTTATAGAAGAAGTAACTGAAGTTCAGGAAGGTTAAGTAATTTTTTAAATGTCGTATGGCTGGCAAGTAGCAGTCCAATGTTGAAACTAGGTCTGTTTAATTTTAACCAGTAGGAAGGATACTTTCTCGTTCTATAATTCTATAAAAATTCTACTTTGATTAGAATTACAAAACGGCACTTGTGGGTTAGTTGCTCCATCTTTTCACTCCCAAAGCCCTTCATACATGTAACTAACAAAGCATTCATCATGTCTTGTTATTTTGATTGTTTTTTCACTTCTCTGACCAACAGCAGACAGTGACCTTTTTGAGGACAAGAATCATGGCTTACAAGGCCAAGGGACGTGGATCCTAGCACATAGTAGATATATAAGAATTGTCTTTCTAACAAAATATATTTTAAGAAAATGAAGAGTCTGGCAAAACAAAGCAGAACAGAACAAAGACAATTTCTTTTGGGTTAATTTGGCTTTATGGAAAAAAACTCTAGAGATACAAAGACTAGAGAAAGTGCATTTTTATAAGGACAGGGGGATAAGCAGACACTGAACATAAGACACTATTTAACCTTGAGGCAGAAAATGGGATTTATTTTCAGGAACTTCCTCCCAAAACAATTGTTTAAAACTAAGATTTCACTGATTCTTACAATGGATGTAATTAAAATTAATCAAAATTTTTATATCCAGAGAAATTTTAAACTTAGGTCTGTTAAATTTGGACCAAACAGAGGCAGTTCACTTTCAAAGACATTGTAGGAGAGATTCACTACGGTTGATGTTTCCTATTAAAATTTATACCATCCATCATCCTAATAGATTATCCATATGATTTGTCTATCACATTATGAGAACAAAATGCTATCTTGTCTCCTTGATACAGTGTCTTAAAAGAAAAAAAAAGAAAGAAAGGAAGCAAGAAACACCTCACTGTTCCTTTTCTAGTTTTTTTTTTTTTCTTTGAAGTTGTTCATAGCACACAAGGTCTGGCATCGGGAGTAATTAGAATAAACCATGCAGAAATCCCAAAGGAAGCAGGCAGGTAGGATAATGTTTGCTGAATTAAAAACTTAAAAAGAAAGCTCAGTGTTTTAGAGGACGAGAAGGTGAATAAATCCTTACTAGGATGATTAAATGAGTGAATCAGTTTTACCTGTCTAAATTAGACTCCCTTGGACATATTCTAAGATGTAATCATAATTATGGGGAAAGTGTGAGAGGGAATTTTTAGTAATTAACAATACTGTACATACGATAGACAGACAAATGTTTTTGAAGATTATGACCAACAGTAATCATGCACTAGAATCACCCAAGGGCCAGTCTCTATCCCAAGCCAAAGGAAGCTGAAGCTCCAATCTGCAGGTCTGGGTTTAGGCCCCCACCCTTGAGAGACTGTGTGGCTTTATAGACTGTGTGAAGACCCCCGATAGATAGAACCCTTGCAGAGGAAGTCTTCGTTTTCCAAAATAGATATTTTTTGTGTTGTTGTTAATTCAGTTTGTGTCACATGTGTAATTTTTTCTATTCCCTTTCCTTACAAAGGCAGAATGATGCAAAGTATTGAAAAACAAAAATAGTGTGTAAAGAGAGGCTTGGATTATAGCAAGGAAAAACGTCCCAAATATACTTTACTATACTTTATGTATGTCCCCTGTCCTTTACGTCCCCACACTTTATGTATGTATGTAAATAATTCATTCTTTACCTCAAATTTGAATTTAACTGGGCATCTTATATTTTATCTGGCTACTCTGTGCAAAAAGGCATGAGTCACAGCCTGAAGGCAGCCAGTCTACCATTTGCAGATGATCTCGCATGTGAACTGACGCAGAGCCAATTACATAATTAAGCTAAATCTTACAAATGTTTCCTTTGTTTAGGAAACAAGAATTCCAACGTAGCCCTAATAACATAACAGCCTCTGTTAAACTTTTTTCATTAATTCACTGTTGTTAATTCACTATGTTGTTGCTGTTGTGAAAGAACAAAGTTTTGTCCAGTAAAAACAGCCTCAAAGAGTCTCAACTGTCTTCCAAACTCAAAATCATACTTAAAAAAAAGTACTAATACGAAAATATACGCAGCCACCAAGACCTTCAGGAAACCTACACAGGGTAGGTGATGATGATAAACATCTCTCCAGCATCTCGATCTGTCTCTCTGTTCTAAACAGGGCAACAGGTGTGGCCACAATTCAAACAGATGTTTCCACATGTGGGAGTTGGGGTTTGAGTCTATTTGCTGCCTCTGCCTTTTCCTTTCTATTATTCATGGCGGCGATGTGTGTTTTCATGCTGTCGAGCTCCTTTGCCTCACTTTATGCCTCTATTTGGTAGGGCTGTGGGCTGTGTTGTGCTATTTCTTTCTTGCATATTTTTATATGATTGTTAAGAACTCTTTTTTTTTTTTTTTTTAATTTTAGTCTTGCTGTTTTGAGACTCCTGAATCAGACTTTCTGGTCACTGTTTTAGGGTATGATTTTATAGCACACAGAGAGGGACAGAGAGAGAGAAAGAGAAAAACAGTAAAAGCACTATTCTTGAGGGGGGAAAAAAGCCTCGCCAAAGGCAGATGACCTCACCCTTGTTCTGCCTTGACTGGGAAGTTGAACTGCCCCAGGAAGTCGTTAACACATCAGTAGTGACTGTTTTGTCAGGTCTCATTGTTTAATTAGACCACAACTTAGAACCTGACTCTAAAATCCTTTTGGCACATGCCATAATTCTCAGTACTTAGTATCAAATACTTCCTAGCAGCTGCCTATGTAAGGCAAAAGGCAAGTAAATTCAATATTTAAACTAATTTAATTTATTTTCTAAATAATACTTAGAGTAAAAAGTTTCTAGTGATCAATCACTGAGACTTTTTTGAGTAATTGCACCCCATGGCTTCCAAATGCTCAATTTGGCTACAAGGCTTCCCTTCAATCACATGAAGTGCTCTGCAACCTGTCCGGAGAATGACAAGTCTTCAGTCCTTTCAACAGTATATGCTGGTTTGAAGATGTTTCCTCTGTGTTCATGGACTATGACAAACCTCTTCAGACACAAAGGTGAATCAAAGTTCTAGACCTGAGGAATGAGGAGATATGTGGCAGACCCAAATAGCTCTGGCTTATCAGAGTGGCACTTTCTGGGGGTGTATCACAGAAATTAATGCCCATCCAAAAATTAGAAAGGGGAAACATTTGTAAAATCCTAGAAATCTCGGTCCTTAAGATATTTTCCCCTTTCACCTAGTTTATATTTCAAGTGCTAGATCTTTTCAGCATCAAAAGCCTAAATGTTGAGGTTTGTCACTCTTTAGGGAGACCATGCCACAGACCAATGAATCTGATTATTGAGATTTTTTCCCCCTGGGGAAGCTACCTGCATTCCATTTTACTTGATTTCATTCCACAGCTACTAGTGATGTTATTATAAATAAGTCTTCCTTTTCATTTTTTTCTTCCATTCATTTGTGTGTGTGTGTGTAAAATCCATCAATTATTTTTGTTGCCAGTATCTTATTCTATAATCTCCATTTAACCAAGTCTGACATGTTGAGCTGTGCTAATGTTTCCTTTTACACTTCTCTCTTTCCAATGTCTGTAGAATTGTGATTTTGCTTTCCCAAATTTCATTGTTTCCAATATTTTTTCCCAAAGAATAAGAAGTATTATTCAAGTTGTTATAAGAGGGTGGCAAAGGAATACTTAGGAGAGATACCACCGTAGATTGCTGAGGTCCAGGGATGGGGCAGGGAAAATCTTCCTTGGCCAAGAAGGCATCTCATGTGGAAAAACGAGGAGAGTGGGCAGGAGAAATGAATGCATGAAACTGCAAGCAGTGAGTTTGGTATGAAAAGAAGGTAAATGGTGAAGATTGAGTAAAAGATGATGAGGCAAGAGTGAAATGCAAGGATCAATTGTACACTTCAGGAAGGATTGGTCTTTGTCCTAAACTGCAAAGAGGAATCATGAAGAGTTTTAAGAACGAGAATGGTTGGATTTCTGTTTTTGAAAGATGACTCTGGTAACATGTACAGAATGGATTAGACTAGGAGAAAAATTGAGTAAAAGACAGTGGTAGGAGGGTATTTTAGAAAACTAAGCAAAAAATAGTGCCCCAAACTCGGGTAGCAAAAATGCAAAAAGCCAAACAGGTAGAATGTATATAGATTGGTGACTCATTAAGTGATGGTGAAAGTGAGTGTAAGGCAGTGAAGGATGGGCTCTCGGTGTTCAGGCTTAGAAAATTTGGGAATTGTGGAGATGATTCATTCATTTATTGAGAAAGAAGATACAAAGATGAAAGGTCCGGTCTGGATAGGAGATAGATTCCATTTGTACATATTGAATTTGTGGTGCCTGTTGTACTCTTAGGCACAGATATCCAGTTGGCTGATTAGGTCATAAATATGGGATCCATCAGTTTAGAAAGGGGAGTGAAGTCTTAAGAATCAATGATACCACCCAGAGAGAGGTTTTAGAGTGAGATTAGAGAGTCTACGACATTTGAGGTATGCACAGAAGAAAACTAAGCCATGAAGGATAGTGATAAAGAATAGCCATGGAAGTAAGACTGAATCAAAGGGACTGTTAAGTCACTGAGAAGGAGAGGAAAGCATTTCAAGAAGTGCTCAGTACTATCAAATAGAGAAGTGGATACTGAAAGGCTCATTGCATTCAGTAGCAGGGCAGACGTCAGTGACTGTCAGAAGTGATTTCATGGGAGTGATTGTTGTAGGGCCAATTGCAATGGGATTTGTTTAGTCAGTTTTGGTAATTCATGTCTTTCAAAGAATTTATCCATTTAATCTAAAGTGTCATATTTATTGGTACAAAATTTTCATAATCTCTAATTATCAGCTTATTTCCTATAGGATTTGTAATGGTGTCCTCTAATTCTGGATGTTGGCAGTTTGTCTCTTCTCTCGTTATCTTCATCAGTCTAGATAGATGTGTCAATTTTCTTGACTTTTTCAGTAGAACATCATTTGGTTCTATTGGTTCACTCTATTCTTTTTCTATTTATTCAGTTTCTTCTCTTCTTTATTATTTCCTTTCTTCTGCTTATTCTCAGTTTATTTTGCCTTTTTTTTTTTTAGTTTCTTAATGTAGGAGATTAGATCATTGAATTTAGAATTTTTATCTTTTCCAATATAAGCAATTACAGCTATAAAATTTGCTTGAAGCAAATTTAGCTGCACCCACATTTTTGATATTTTGGTTTTTTAGTGTTTGTTCATTTCAGTATATTTTCTAATTTTCCTCATTTCTTCCTTTTTCCATGGGTTATTTAGAAGCATATTGCTTTGTTGCCAAATATTAAATTTCTGTTATTTGTTTCTAATTTAATTTTTTATGATTAGATAACATAGTGTATATATATATATATATATATATATATATATATATACTATAATATAATTTCAATTTTATTTTAAGTTTACTGAAATTTATTTTTGACCTACTATATGGTCTAGGTGAACGTGTACACTTGAAAAAAACGTGCGTTCTACTCGTGTTGGTTGGAGTATCTCACACATGTCAATTATGTCAAGTTGTTTATCTATCTTACAAGAATCTACTCTTGTAGATTCTTACTGAATTTCTGTCAGTTTGGTCTATGAATATTTGTCCTTTCAATTTATTCAGATTTTGCTCTATGTACTTTGAAGCCCTTTTTTCAAAGGCATATGTACTTAGGACTGTTTGTCTCCTTGGTGGATCAATTTCTTAAACATGAAACTCTAAGCACTAGACCTAGACCTTCCAAAATCTATTTTATGTGGCATTACTTACAAGGCATTTCAGTTGTTTTATGCTCTGAGTTATTATTGTATAAACTTTCCTTCTTTTTGCTTTTAACATAGCTATGTTTTTATATTTAAAACAAATTTCTTATTATCAGGATAGAATTGGGTCTTTCACTATCAAAACTGACAATTTATGTCTTTTAACTGGAGGGTTCAGACCATTTACATTTAATATAATTATTGATATGGTCAAATTTATATTATCAACCTGCTATTTTTTGTTTCTACTGGAGACATTTGATCTTTGTTTCTTCTTTACCTTTTTCATCCCTTTTTGTGAACTGAATATTTTTTGAATTCCATTTTACCTCTGCTATTGGCTTATTAGTTATACTTCTGTGTTTTGTTTTGTTTTGTGATTGCTCTAGGGCTTCCAAAATGTATTTTACTTATCACAATTGCTTTTCCATTTAGGATGACTAACCATACTATTTGCCAAGTCTGGGGAGTTTCCCAGGATTTAAGACTTTTAGTGCTTAAACCAGGGAGGTCTCAAGCACTTAGGAATGAGATGGATCACCCTACTCTTTATGAATAATATAGGAATATTAAAACAGTATATTATAAACCCCACAATATATTACTACTTATGTTTGCTTTAGACAGTTAATCATCTTTTAAAGAATTTTAAAACATAAGAAAGCTTGTTATATTTATTCACATATTTACAATTCTTCACATTCTTTTTCTTTTGTGCAATCCAAGTTTCCATTTAGTATCATTTTCTTTGATAAAATTTCTTTGTTGAACTTTATTTAGCATTACTTACAGTTAGTGTCTGTAGGTGACAAGTACTCTCCAACTTATTTTAAATTTAAATTTAAATTTAAATTTTATTAAGACATTATTTTCTTAGGGCAGTTTAAGTCAACAAAGTGGAGGGGAAGGTTTCCTAAATGTCTCTTGCCCCTATGCAAGCATAGCCTTCCCCATCATCAAATTCCCCCAACAAAGCAGCACATTGGTTATAATCAATGAACATGTGCTTACACATCATAATTATGTCAAATCCACAGTTTACAGTAAATTTTTCTCTTGGCTTTGTACATTCTGTGGTTTTGAACAAATGTATAATGACATATATCCATCATTATGGTATAATACAGAGTATTTTCACCCTAAACATCCTCTATGCTCCTCCTATTCATCCCTCTCCATCCCCAATACCTGGAAACCACTTATATTTTTACTGTCTCCATAATTTTTTCTTTTCCAGAATGTCATATGGTTATAATCACACAGTATAGAGCCTTTACATATTGCCTTCTTTCACTTAATAACATATAAATTTCCTCCAGGTCTTTTTATGACTTGATAGCTCATTTCTTTTAAGATTTTTATTTATTTATTCATGACAGACACAGAGAGAGAGAGGCAGAGACACAGGCAGAGGGAGAAGCAGGGAGCCTGATGCAGGACTCAATCTCAGGACCCTAGGATTATGCCCTGAGCTGAAGGCAGACATTCAACCACTGAGCCATCCAGGCATCCAAGCTCTTTTCTTTTTAACGCTAAATAATAATTCATTGTCTGCGTGTACTACATTTATTTATCCATTCACACACTGAAGGACATCTTAGTTGCTTCCAAGTTTTGTCAATTATGAATAAAGCTGCTATAAGCATCCTAAGTGTACAGGCTTTTGTGTGAACATAACTTTTCAGCTTCTTTGGATAAAAACCAAGAAGTACAATTGCTGTATTGTATGATGAGAGGTTGTTTAGTTTTGTAAGAAAATACCAGAGTGTCTTTCAAAGTAGATGTACTATTTTGTATTCTCATCAGCAATGAATGAGAGTTCCTTTTGTTTCACATCTTTGTCAGCATTTGATGTTGTCAATGTTCCAGATTTTGGCCATTCTAGTAGGTATGGCATGATGTCTTGGCATTGATTTAATGTGCATACCACTAATGACATATAAAGTGCTTTCATGTGCTGATTTACCAAAAGCATATTTTCTTTGGTGAGGTGTGTGTTAAGGTCTTGGCCCATCTTTTAATCATTTGTTTTCTTTCTTTTTTATAAAAAGATTTTATTTATTCATGAGAGACACAGAGAGAGAGAGAGCTAGAGAGTTAGAGACACAGGCAGAGGGAGAAGCATGCTACATGCCAGGAGTCCAATGCTGGACTCAATCCCAGGACCTTGGGATCACACCCTGAACTGAAGGCAGACGGTCAACCACTGAGCCATCCAGGTGTCCCTCATTTGTTTTCTTTGTTGAATTTTAATTACCCCCAATTTCTGTTTTCTACAAGAACTTTTATTTTGCCCCCTTCTTTTCAAAGACATTTTCATAGATATAGAATTCTAGGCTGAAAGTGGTTTTAGCACTTTAAAGATGCCATTCCATTTTCTTCTGACTTTCATATTTCTTACAAGAAGTCTTCAGTTTCATATCTTTGTATTCTCTGTAATATATCTTTTTTTCTCTAAGATTTTATCTTTATCACTACTTTCCTCAATATAATTCTTCCTTGCTCTATGCATGTCTCTGTGTATATGTTTATCCTGCTTTAGATTTATATTGAGCCTTTTAGAATCTAGCTTTATAATTTTCAGCAATTTTGGAAAACCTTTGGCCATCATTTTTTCAAGTCTTTCTCTGTTCCCCCTCTAGGATCCAATGACATATATTTGAAACCACTCCATAATGTTCTGTAGATTACTGAGGCTCTGTTTTCTTTCTTTCTTTTTTAGTCTTTTTTTTTTAATTTTTTGCCTTATTCTATTGGTATAACTCAGAAATTAGTAAACATTCTGTTTCATCTACAGTGTATAATTTATTATTAACCTCACCAAGGAAAATTTAATTTCTGATTTATATATTTTTAATATTTAGAAGCTTTAATTATTTCTCTGTTATATTTTTCATTTCTCTTACCTAGTTTCCATGATTTACATAGTATATAGTTGTTTTGACATCCCTGTCTGCTAGTGCTCTCATTTTATTTATTCATGAGAGACGAGGAGAGAGAGGCAGAGACATATGCAGAAGAATAAGAAGGCTTCCTACAGGGAGCCCATTGTGGGACTCAATCCTGTGATGCCAGGATCATGTCCTGAGCCAAAGGCAGATCCTCAACCACTGAGCCACTCAGGCATCCCTAGTGCTATGATTTTTTAGTATGTTTCCATTGACTGATTTTCTGGCCTGTGTTTAGTTTTCTTCTCTGTATCCATAGGCCAGAAATTTATTCCAGGTAGAAATCTAGGAGAATTGTAGGGCTCACCTCTTTTGTGTCCCTTTTCTCGGGGTTACAGTTCTGCACTGCCTGTTTTCCAATGTCTGAAAACAGTTACTTCATATATTTTGTCAAACCTTCTAGTTATTATGATGTCAATTTAAGTCTGGCCCTTGCTTTTCCATCATGGCAGGAAACAGATGTGCCACCACTAAAATTTGGGATTGTTGTTATATAGCATTCTTATGACAATAATTGAGTAACAAAAATAATTCTATGTGTCAGGCTTGTCACTAAGGGTATAAAAATAGACAAGAAGCAGTACCTGCCCTCAAAGAACTCAGGGAGTCAGACATGGATAAGACAGTGTGTTCAATACCATAGTAATAGGATATTCTGGATATTTAGGAGCTCTCAACTTTACCTCTGGGAACTATTGTATACTCTAGTATAAAACTCAAAGCTGGGTTCTAAAGGATTAATAAGGGTGATTTTAGATCAGATGTAATGTAGGGGAAAGATGTTCCATGCATCTTTGGGCAAAAGCATAAGGAAAAGTAATAGCAGGGTATGCTTAGGAGATTGCAAGAAGTTTGGCATTTCTAGAACCTAAGAGAGGAGAAGCCAGTGAGAGATGGGTAGAGAAGAAGGCAAAGGTTAACCACAAATGGCCTTGTCAGCTACATTAATGAGTTGGGCTTTATCCAAGGTTATGGGAGGCCACTGAGGTGTTTTAGGAAAAGGACCAATGTGTAGTCAACATATACAGTGGATAAGGGAATAAACTACAAGATTACGGTCAGCATTATTTCAGTGGTCAAGGGAGAAACTGACTGGCTAAACTGGAGTTGTGATCCCTTGAATGTAGAGAAAGACAAGATTTGATAAATAATAATACCTCCCACTTTTTGAGTGTTTACTATATTCCAGGTTCTGCTCTAAGTACTCTGCATTAACTCATTTATAACCCTTATTACAACCCTATAAAATAGATACTTTTGACATCTCAATTTAATGATTAGAAACTGAACACCACATAATTAAGTCACCTACATTTCACACCCAGTAAGCAAGAAAAAGGAGACCAACCCAGACAGCCTGGCTGCAGAGTCTATATTTTTAATAATGGTACTGTACTACTTCAGGATGATTGCACCATATTATAATTACTTGCTTACTTGTCTGATTTCTCTTCCTGACTGAAAACTCTTAGAAAGCAAAGACTACTTCTTGATCTTTGTAATATCCCTGGGAGATAATGCAACAGACTGGACAGACAAGCAACTTGCCATCCTTGAGGGTCAACAAGTAAGGAAATCAGATTTGAAAAAAAAAATCAGAGAATGCTATAAACAAACAAGATAAAGTAAAGCAGGCTAAGGGGTTTCTTTGGAAAGGGTGTCAGAGATGTCCTCTTGGAGGAAACAACATTGAGCCAAAGTCACCGAGGTTCCTGAGGTTGCCCTGTTCTAGGAAGAGAAGGAATGCCTGCTTTGCAGGAATGTGAGGGAGGGAGAAGACACTGTGTGATAATATCAGAATGGGGTATAAAGCCAGATCCGTTTCTAGAGCAAGTCTTGTAAGAAATTTGCATTTGATTTCAAGTACAAGGAACAAGTCAGTGGAAGGTTTTAGTGGGGGAAGGGGAGGAAGAAGGATGATAAGATCTAATTTACATTTGAAAGGAGACTTTGAAAAGTGGAAAGGAAGGAAGTGAAAATTAGAGAAAGGAAGCTTAGAATTTGAGATATGGAGTTGGATAATTCTGTAAAAATGCAATCTGAGCTGTGGCTGTCTTTGGGGATCATTGGAGTTTAGGAGGAGAAGAAATTCGAGGTCTGGCTATAATCTGCTTAGATGTTTAAATTTTTGAGAATGATAACTGTTGCTGATGGGGAAGAGATGTGCTGTGTCATCCAAAAAAGAGGAAAGAGTGTCTGGATAAAAACTTAATAATGGGGAAAATTTTGCATAAGCATATGATATGGATATTAAGAAAGAAAAGAAGAAAGAAAAAGAAAGAAAGGCCAAAGGAAGGAAGGGAGGGAGGGAGGAAGGGAGGAAAAAAGGAAGGAAGGAAGGAAGGAAGGAAGGAAGGAAGGAAGGAAGGAAGGAAGGAAGGAAGGAAGAAAAGAAAGGCTAATGAGGGATGACTATGGAAAAATAGTTGAGCAAATCAGTGAAGGGCTAGTGAAGGGGAACAGATTTTGCCATGCCAAAATATGCCTCTGGCATGAGGATTATTTTGAGCTAAAGGCAATCAAAACCCAGCAGATTCAGGAAAACCTCCCCCTCAACTGTCTAAATTTATATTGGAAAGAGGGCCTGTATCAGGAAGAGAGTTATTACCAGAGATAACTTTTTACCTAAGAAACTTATCTGCATAACAAGGCAAACTTTGTTTTCAAAATATCTCTACTGCCTTCCTGAGTAGCCTTCTTCCCTTTTGTATCTCCAGACCCCTACCCCTTAGCTCTTGATGCTATAGAAGCCTCAATGACCTGATTGCCCTTTGGGTCTCGTATTTTTATGGGGCTTCCATATGTACCAAATGTGTTGGTCTTTCTCCTGTTAGTCTGTCTTATATCATTTTATTTATTAGACTGGACAAAGAACCTAGAAGAGAAGGGAAATTTTTTTCACCCCTACACCTGGACATCTCTGATGGGCATCTGGAAAATAAAGTTTGGTTTCAGTCAAAGTCAGAAAATAGAATGTTTGAGGATAATAGTGAGTATAG
The DNA here is from genome assembly GCF_018345385.1 of Vulpes lagopus. Lineage (NCBI taxonomy): Eukaryota > Metazoa > Chordata > Mammalia > Carnivora > Canidae > Vulpes > Vulpes lagopus. The sequence continues at coordinate 149,388,191 of NC_054826.1, forward strand.
GAGAGCCACCAATAGGAGAGCAGGTATTTCACAGTCCACAATATGAGAGTATCACAGAGAGGGTAGACAAGCTAGGAAAGAAATACTCTCTATCTTCACCCATTCCAGGTCTGTCCCACCTTTTACATACAACTTTCAGAGTCCCTTTAATTTGAAATGAACCCACTTGGCAGTTTTGGACAAAGTAAATATCCCCACCCCATTTTTAAAAATATAGTGGAGGCTCAGCATAAGTGGCCCAAGACAGAGGAAAGGAGGGGAAGACAAAGAATCTTCATTAGCTCAGGGTACACACTACATGCTAGTGTGGAGGATGAGGGGTAGAAAGTGAGAGGCACAGATAAATACACAAGGAAACAAAGAAAGAATGAAATTAAAGAAGGATGGTGCAACTTGAAAGGAAGAAAAAAGAAAGCAAGAAAGAAAGAGAAAGAAGGAAAGAAAGGCCCTTGGAGAAGCAAGCATAGGACATTTGTTTTTTAATGTATTAAGATATCAAAATACAACTGGACTTCAGTGAAAGAATGGAATATATTTCCTTGTCCATTAATTTGGTAATCTTATCAAAAAGCATATGGGTTTGTGAAAAGATAATAGATAACAAAGCAAAAAGAATTAGGGTAATTTTCTCTCTTTTTTTTATATCATCTAACTTCTATACATATGAAAAGTAAATGTTTCCACTAGGGAATTAAACACTCAGCAAACCCTGTTTAGCATCTATGAGCAGGTTTGTCATATGGTTACTAAAATGAGTTATAGTCAATCTTCAGTCTGTATGTTCATTCTGTACGTCCCCAGGCCCTGGCCTTAGGGACTGCACACATCTGCTGGAAGTCACATAGACTCTATGAGAATCAGAATTAAAAATTATAGCTGCTTCATCTAATAAGACAATAGGGAATCCCAGCTATTATAGCCCTGTAGGAAAACTTCTCCCAATAATGTTTCAATCACATTCCATGGGAAGATATCGGGTGCTATTGTTTTAACAAGTGTGTTGGTTCATTGCTTCCCAAATGGTGGGCATACTACAGCCCTTCGGGGGTGGTAGCTTATTCCCTTAACCCACGTTGGGGAGTATTAACCCTGAACTCCCAGCCAGACATCCGTCAGCTGACCCTCCTGGAGCTGTCATTATTCCTTAACATGCTTCTTTGCTCCAATCAAGCCACCCTGCTTACTATTCTCTGTATACAGCTTGCTAATTTTAGTACATATTGCTCTGAATCATAGCATGTCAGAGCTGAAAAGGCTCTTAGAGATTTAGGCCAGCCCTCCTCAATTTACACCTGAGGAAACACATTTCAGTAGTCCTTCAAACCCTAGCTCGGAACTTACTTCCCACAGATTGCTTTCCCTGTTAAGTTGTAGCCAGTTCTGGAAACCACGCCTTTTCTTTGTACTTTTTTTGCTAGTATGATTTCTGTTTCTCCAAGAAGGAAGCCTTGGGTAAGTCAATGTGCTTCTCCTGGCATCTGTCCCCTTTGCTATCAAAGGAAAGGGCTGGATTTGATGATCCCTAAAGTCCTTTTTTACTATATTTTCATTCTATAAATCTGTCTTTGAAGTTTCATATTCTTTATAATTGTTCTTGGTCATATATGCAGGCAGTCCTTGCTTTGCATGGTATCTTGTTATCTGAAATTGGTGCATGCTGGTGCCTTTTCTTCACTGCAGCATCCTATGGTGTCTGAGCTCAAATGTCATGTACTACAGAACGGTGCAAAGTGGAGAATCATTGCCTGTGTGCATGCATTTCAGCTAATACTGCACAATGCAAAGCAAGGACTGCCTGTATTTTTCGACACTTCAGTAGTTTTGTGCCTTTTGGAATTCATTCTCCAGGTTTTCTTTGAGGAACTAACCTTCCCTTAGTAGATAAACTGTATTTTCAAGGACATTGAACGTCCCTGGCCAAGGATGGTCACATGACCAGAACTAGGCCACTCAGATGTTCTCCCTGGAATTTAGAACTAGAGCCAACACAACCCAAGGATTGAAAAAGGCTGAGCTATTTTCACCTGATGTCATTGTTCTGGGGGATTGTTCATGTAGTTTCTACCTACCAGTTTCTATTAAAACTCACCTGGTCCCTCTACTTTCCAACGTCTGATTCTTTAGTTTTTCTTTCAGATTCTGAGGATTACCTTATGTCCTTGTACCACAACCCTCTTTTGCTTTGGTTATGCAGAACTGATTTGCATTGTAAACAACAGAAACACCTTAACTGATATGGTTTTCTGGTTTTGCCTGAACCAGCATATTTATTTCCTCCTACAAACTCCAGGGAACAATAGTATCTACTGATTGCCCCTCCAATTTCTGAGCACCTACTTGTTTCTTGCCCTTTTGCAATCTGATTCTCATCTCATTTAAACTCCACCCTTAAAAGTTATTTATTCTTAAATATAAAGGTGTTTTTGTACTTTCTCAACCTTCTGGATATTTCCTTGCAGTGTTTGACCGTATGGAAATTCCCTTCCACTTTTTTCTCTGATGTGCTGTGGTGTGCAGGTTAGCCCTCTCTGTTCTACTCTGGCCTAGTTTCTCAGCCTGGATCTTTCCTTCTCCACCCCCGGAGCATATGGTAGTTAGCTGAGTAAAGGCAAAAGTTACATGGGGCATATCCCCTCATAGATTTTACTTGACACTAGGGAGGAGGAAACATTATTTTTATATTAATTCAATATTAAACTGGATTTTTAAGATAAGAATTTTCTCTTTTTTCAGCACATTACTTGAGAGCTAGATGTCCGCTCCCTAACATCTAATGGTTTTCAGTCAGGCACAAGTAGAATAGACTGCCACAGGATGTGGTTCCCCCAGGATGATCACATGTACTCGTATGATAGTTTAACAAAGTGATGAAGAGTATGGGCTTGGAAATCAGATAGGTATAAGCTTGAGCAAATTCTTTAACCTCTCTTAGCCTAAATCTTCTCATCTATGAAATGGAACAAGGATGTCTACTTTATAGAACTGGTTTAAGAATTAAATGAGATAATGTCTATAAAATAAAATGTGTCCAATGAAAACTAATTGCTACAGAAAATTGCTATTCATCTATATAAATAACAGTCAGATCTTTATCTCTAGCCCTAAGCATCCTCTCAAGTTCTAGTCCATAATTTACAGTGATTATTTCATTATCTTGCTTAAATTCCATTTATCTAAACTGAGGTTCTTTCTATCTATGTCTCTGTCTCTCTCAGACTTCTCTATTTTCACTAATGCCACCACCATTTTGTCCAGAACTAAGGCATAAACCTCTGATACTTATCCAAATGACTACAACATGTCCCATCTCTTGACTAGACTAAAATTCAGAATCTTGCCTCTACAATGTCTGACTTAAATTTCCCTTTTGAGTGTTTGTTTGTTTACAATCAATGAAACTACCTGACACATCATTGTCACCTCAAGTCCATGGCTTACACCAGGGTTCACTCTTGGTGGCATATATTCTATGAGTTTTGATAAATGTGTAATGACATGTATTCATCATAGCATCATACAAAATAGTTTTGCTGCACTACCTATCCATATCTTCCTTCCCACAAATACCTGTGTCTTTTGCTCATTTTTTATTGGGTTGTTTCTGTATTGTTGAATTTTAAGAGGTCTTTGTACATTTTGCCTAACGGTCTCGTATCAAATGTGCTTTTTGCAAATATTTTCTCCCAATATGTGAAGAAATAATTTCTTCTCAGTATTTCCAATATTGAACTAAATATTCGCCTTCATCTGTTTTTCTCCTTTTGTTTGAAGTTCCTCCTACCCGAATTTATAGGATGAGATCAGTCTATCTAGGAAAGACTCAGGACCACAGTCTCTGAGCCCTTAAATATCAACTCAATATGTTACTAGCTGCATAATTTTTATCAATTAACTTAAGCACCAATAATAATTAAAATTACTTCATGGGTTGTTGTAAGGATTAAATGAGTTAATACTTATAAAAGAGCTTAGAACATCTCTTGGCCTGTATAAGCTCCTAGTATATGTTAGCTATCATTATTAGCCATTTTCTCATGTGAGGGGTGTTTCAGATATTTGGATATAATTATGATGTCTCTCTTTGCCTGTTTTTCATTTTTCTCCTTCTAGATTACCACATCTAGTTTCTTCATTATTCATAAATCTTTATTCTGGAGTCAGAAAGACTTGAGTCTAAGCCCCAGCTTTGCTACTTCCTGGGTGCATACATTTGGGCACATTACTGAACCCACTGAAGCTTTTTTGTCATAAATGAGAAGGGAGAACTATGGTGCTATGCTGAATAGTAGCCCTAAGGATATTCATCAGGTCCTAGTTCCTGGAACCTGTGAAAATTGCTTCGTATGGAAAAAGATACAATTAAATTCAGGGTCTTAAGATGAAAAGATTGTTCTAGACTATCTGGGCAGACCCTAATGGTAATCACAAGTGTCCTTATAACAGTGAAGGAAAGGAAGAGACATATTTACAGAAATAGAGAAAGCAATGATGATGCTGCAGAGGATAAACATATACAACTACAAACCAAGAAATGCTGACATCCATCAAAACTGGAAAAGGTAAGGAACAGATCACTCTCGGAACCTTTAGAAGGAAATAGCCCTATGATGCCTCATGTAGCTCCATAAACTCATTTCAGACTTCTCGCCTCCAGAACTGAAAGAGAACAAGTTTCTGTTCAGGTACCAATCCCAGGTGAAAATACCTACCTTTTGGAGGATGGCAAAGAAAATTACACTCTAACCACCAGAAGTTGGAACCCACAGATATTGGCCACTGAATCCCCAATGAGCTCAGAGTCACCAAGAGTTCAACTCACAGGTGTGGTTGGAAGAATACTTTAATCACAGGAAGGAGAAAAGGCACAGCAAGATAAAGGTCTGCATTGTGTGCGTGTCTCCCATGGTCAGCAGGACTTTCCTGAGAGCCCACACAGGGTGATGCCCTGCACAGACTTCTCTTGTCCTGCGGGTGAAGACTCTGACTCCTCCCCTCAGAAGGCAGATAGACTACAGCACTGGCCAGGTGCATGTGATAACAACACTTAAACAGTACAAGGAAGTCCACTGTGTACTCAGACTAGGGAAAGATTTCTCCTAATAAGGAAAGAGAATCTGAACTATTGCTCAGCACTGGCCTGTGTATAAGGGAGTGTTCCAGACCCAGGGCACTGATTAGGGCAATCCCAGGGACTGGCAATAGGTAGCACTATGGCTGCTTCCCTAACACTATTGTTTTAAACCACTAAATTCATCATTTTTACAGAAACAATAAGAAATTAACATAATTATATTTCTCAAATTCAGTTTTTAAGAGGATTTAATGAGGAAAAAATATATATGTATAAATGTATATGTATAAAGTGCTTACCACAGTGCCTCGCATAGAGCCTTATGTAAAGTAAGTACACCATGTCCAGATACTTACAAAATGACTCAGACCACAGAGAGGCAAATGGATTGAAAAGATTAAAGATGTGTAGGCAGCAAATTACATGTTTATTGCATATCCCACATACAAAATGAAGGTGATAGCAGCCTAGAGAGAATTAGAAAGATTTCAAGTATTTTTAGAGGGTAGAGAAAATTTGGCCATACATTAGAGAGAGAGGAATAGAGGTAAAGAAGACTAAAGAGTCAAGATTGACTTCCGCCTTCCTGGCCCGAGCAATCTTACCATCTGTTTTTCCCTTTTCTCCTTGGGGACGAAAGGCTTACATTTTTTAAAGGTGAAGTGGTTAGGCTGTGGCAATGGAACAAAATAAATGGCCCACTTTTCCACTGGTCTACTATTAACTTGTCCCAGACACCATCACAACCTGCAAATAACCAGAGCCATGTTTCACGTCTGATTTTTTGTTTTAATTCAGCATTTTTTTCCATAACATAAATACTTATGGCACTTGCAACTTCTGTTCTCTGACTTCAGAATGACTTAAAGTCTGCCACAACGACAGTAATAATCCCAGGACCTTCCAAAGTGCTGTGCTCCATAGAGCTATTCCCTTGAAGATGACAGTCAGAAGTCAAGGACCTGATTCAGGAAGCAAGGTAAAGCTTCCAGAAACATTTGGCAACAGTATGGCTGTGCTGCCTTGCCCCTGGATAATTTAGTCAAGTGACAAATGTGTCCAGTGGGTCTCCATTTAGTATGTGGAATGGCCAGGAAAAAATGAAATTGAAAGAAAAAAGCCATCCAGCAGTTGTGTTTGTCTGGGTCCACAGTTTATGTGATTGATACTGGATGTAGAATTCTTTCTCTTTTGACACAATCAATTACACTGACAAATTTTTTCTAATCTTAGATCTGTGCATACCTGCGAATTGCAATGTTTCCAGAAGACTCATTATAATCATCACTGAATATTTATTGAGAACCCACTGGGCACAGAGAACTGTACTAGGCATGTGATCAAGAGAGAGCCTATTTCCAGCCAAGTCCTTTTGTTTCCATCCTGTTCTGGGAGTAATAACATACCTAAGGAAAGTGAAATTCTACACATAATCAAACTTATTATCTGATTTGATCATTATTTTGATTGCTACTTATGATTTATAATAGAGGTCATTATTTTATTACATACTGTCTGTATATAATTAAGTTACTTTAAATGAAGACTTTCATTCAGCTCAAGTTAGTAAGAATAATGTATTTCTGATTTTCTCATCATCAACTGAAGAGAAATTGAGCCACAAAAAAAGGTATTATACTATTGAACAATTTTTTCAAAAATTTAGAATGCATTGTATATATAAATGGGAAGATTGATGGCATTTACTATGAGATAAATTTCATTGTTTCAAAAAATTATCACAAGTCTGTCAAGGAAACTAAGCACCTCTCATTCTATGTGGGGCTTGAATTCTCTGATCATATTACAAGTTTCAAGTTTTAACAGGTAAAAAAGATCACATTGTTATAGTTGCATATATATTTTGTAAAAGACAAAAGGGCCGATTTGATAAAGGAAAAAAGAAAAATCAGTGCCTTTCAAAACAGAATTTCATGGTTTTCATTGTTAGTGAGTTGGTTTATGTGTCAGGTAAACTTTGATCTTAAAAATATCTTTCACAGGCATGATTTCCTCCAGAGACTATTTTCTGTCTTGATATCCTCATAAGCGAAACAAGAATAAATATTTTGTTCCCATAAAATATTCCTCCCATGACTATTCGTATCTCTCAAACTTGTCTTTGTGTGAAGGAGGTTGTAGCCAATTTTTTGGAGATGTTTTTAGCTCTTCAGAAAGCTTCTCTCTCTCTCTCTCTCTCTCTTAAATGGAAATCATTTTCTAAACATCCTTGAGGAGAGTGGGGAGGAATATTCTCGTATCACGTCACTTGATTTAATATCCAGTGTCCACAGCAAAGTTTGTCTTGGTTGCCATTCCTCTGTTTCCTTGCTCTCTTCCCTGATTTTTCCCTTCCTGTCTCCCTGTGCCTTCCCTCTCCTCTGCCGCCCTTCGCAGGATGCCTGTGTCAGGGCAGAAAGTGAGAGAATGTCAGCAGTTGCACACTGTTCCTTCCAGCTCTGCTCTGGCAAGTTGGCGGTAACTTCTGCCCAAGCCATGTATCACCGAGCCATTTAGGTACATTCTGTGCAGCCCCTCAGACAACGTCTTCCTTATTGTGCCAGAATCTTCTTGGAAACCTAAGCCAGATGAGTTAGTCAAAAGCATATTCTCTATGATCATAAAAAGTAATCTGGACTGTGTTTGAGCTATATTTAAACTGAATTTAAAATGATAAGGTCTGCAGTGTTTCCCGCTCTGATAGAAGAGAGGTGATTTATTTTCCCACTGGCTCCTATCTCTGTTATCAGAATTTTTGAATTAGTCGTGTCCTAATTCACTCATTCATCAATGTAAATTTGGATACTTTCGCATTCTTGGCTCTTCCTTAACTTTTTTGCAGTGTTTATAAAGACATCACGACTACCAGAGGCAATCGGGTTTGTTAGGGTCTCCCTAATTCATCCACCCCAGGGGTCCAGTTCATCTTCCCATTGCTCAGAACTCCACTGCAAAATGGGGGCTTGACACCCCTCTAGAACTGAACTTTCTCATTTTGTCCAAGAGCTAATTTCCTCTAGTCAGCCCAAAAGAGAGTCAATAAACTGCAGCACTTCTGTGAAGGGTTTATTATCAAGAACAGGTCCACTGCACATGGAAACTTTGATTTCTTATTAAAGTTTTTATATACTAACTCTGATGGTGATTTCCACCCATTTTATTGTGGTATTTAAGTGTCACATGACTTTCCACATAGAAAGTCCCAAACTTGCAAAGTTAGGACTTAGTAATAACCTGAGAATATGAATAAGCAGTGGTGGCCAAAACTTTGCTCTCCCTTTACCTTCCACACACCCACCCCCTGCCACCCACCATCTACTTCACCCCTGTGGGGATAATGGACTGGACTTGCATAAGAGAAGTAATGCTTTAGGCCTGGCACTGTGACTTTTGAAACAAACACATACAGATAAGTTATTATTGGGTCTGAATTTATCTCACCCAACTTCAGAGTTCCCCTTCCACCTCCGAGAGATCCCAGGGGATTTCTTCTTCTCTGATTGGAAGGGAGATATAGACTATTTCCCTTTTTTGCAGTTAAAGTACATTCATTAGAGAAATACATAATTTATTTCCACCATGGTGACTGTGTCCAAAAGAAATAGTCTACAGAGAGTATCTGACTAGTCAGTAGTTCTAATATGTGCTCACACTTTATTTCTAAGTTAAATGTTTAGAATTTCTCGTAGAAATACCATGACAACTGGTGGTTTGTTCCTCACCCCCTCCAACACATACACAGATATTTTACTATAGACTATATTTACTGTGGACTGTAGTACTAGCGGTATGAGTTCACCTATGTCTAAGTACCATATATCACACAGAATCTATGAGAAAACACATATGTTTATCTGGAACATACTCCCCTTTCTTTTCATGTTAGAACATAACAAGGGGTTTGGGGGTCCTAGTTAATAAGACATTTATTAGCTCCTTAAATGATTCTTTTAATCAACTCTTCACTTACTCAAAATAAAGAATGGAGGACAGGAAGTTTATGGGGACAGAAGCACCAAACTCAATCTACACAAAAACCTGTTAGATTGACAGCATCAAGGTTAAGGATAGAGTATAGGTGTTGCATCTGGAAAAAGCAGACTATAGATCTTGGCTCTACTACATATTGGTTTTACCCTTTTTTAAATCTCAAATTTTTATGAGTAAAATGAGAATCATGGTAGTACCTATTGCAATAGGCTTCTTGGAAATTATTTGAGATGATGCATGAGAAATACTTTTTACAATGCCTAACCCAGAGAATGCTAGTTGGGGTTCCAGAAGGCACCTTTTCTATCTACTCCATTGTGATCTCCCCTTCTCTAGGAATTGCTCCTTACCCCCAGTAACCAAGAGTGGGCCTCAATAGCGATGCCAGTACTATTTGACTCTATCCACTTAACCACAGCTAGTTGGAATAGAAAGTTGACTCAATCTAATTAGATTTGCTCTCTGAGGATTTTGGGTCATGAATCAAAAGCCTTAGAATGGGAGCTGAAAGTAATTTCACCTCACTGACAGTCAAGAGACAAGGTTCAAAACTTTTGCAGTTCAGTTTCCAAAATCCAGGTTCCCTACTTCCTATAGTTTTGAAAGCTGATTGTTGATATCCTCCTTGAATTTTATAATATACTCTAGATACTTCCAGTAGATCCCCATAACCACTTGTCTCCTAAGTTAACACAGATTCAACTGGTTTCTGAAGATTCCAACAATTATTTTCTAACTGTAGTTGATAGTAGTCATCGTAATGATAAAGGTGACACCATTACTAGGAGTAAGAGGGATCCTGGAATCCCAGCTCTTTGGCTTCTCACTCAATATGTTACACAGTCTGTCTCCAACCTTTATATTTATTTCACCTTTATGTTTTATTTATATCCTTGGTGTTAGGCTCCAGATTTTACTCTTGAATACATGGCTCATGGAACCTAGAATCTATATGGTATTCCAGAGAGAAGTTATTCATTAAACATAAGTTGAATAAATGGAAGAACTTCTGAAGGACATAAAGCTAGATTCAATAGATAAGAATCTAGTATATGTAGTGAAAAATGAGTTTTTTTGGACAGTGCTTTAAAGCAAGGCATCCTAATGGTCGGTAGGAAAAACATTTCATGATGCCATTGAACTACGGATGGAACCTAGACTAATTAATAATTTTCTTTCTCAAGCTAAATGCTAGTCATTAGAAATGATAATTTTAAAAAATTATACTTAACAAAAAACCCCTAAAAGTACACAGGCCTTAACATAAAAAGAATCTTCCTGAAAACAGATCTTTCTCTGTTTGCTATAACCCAGCTACTTCCTTCAACCTCCATAGCATTAGCCACTATAAGTGTAGTATCTCACAGTGACTCCTGAAGGTAGTCTTTTGTTTATGAATTTGGGGTAAATGGCTGTTGAGTACAACTTTTGCAAGCTTTTGAGTTGAGTTGGCTTTTAGAATTTATAGATTTAGCTATGAGGTACTGGTTACTTGAGGAAGGTTCTGACTTTGGATGCTAGTTACTTTAAAGTCAAAATATTATAATGATGAGAAGTTGGAAAAACACCTGTGGAAACAACCCTTCTAAAAATTCTTCTTGCCAAAGAAATTAGAAGTTTTGTGAGGGGTTTTAGGTAAAAATACCCAGTGGACTAGTGTCCTCCTAGACTTTCTACCTAGAATTATCTGGCAGAAATTTAACCTGAGCCTTGCTCCTGTTCTATTGTTTGAACAGGGCAGAGATTCTTTTATGGGGAAATAGGAGGAGAACAGAAATGTATTTTAATTTACTTTTATGATAAATATCATTAAGTCAAAATTTAAAGCTATATATTTTTATTTTCAGTTTGATGCTCATAATGCAAGCAGGAGTCATTTAATAAGAGATTGAAATAAGCATTTGCTAACAATGAAGTCATTATTTTAATGAAACCTGATCAACTTTCCTGAATAATTTGGGATTTTTTTAAACAACATATTTCAAGGCAGAAAAAAAAAGGAAAAGACCATACGTTTGGCAGAAATGAAAAATGGTTACTATGGCAGCTTGATTTGGACACGGAAAACCTGTTTCAAGCTATTCATAAACCCAACTCTTGCAAACTATTTATTATGTACAATAAATTATATGAAACATGTAATGAAAAAATGAGAGTGACTTGTTTTAGAACTCAGAGAGTTAATGAAAACTATTTGAGAAGGAAGGACTGAGTAAGAAGTGGATCCTGGTGTTCCCTGCTGAACTGGCTTAATGAATTTTTATCCATACCAAGAGGACCCCCCACTCTTCACCCGTTGACACAAATGTCACGTTCGTTAGGGAAGAAAAAAATGTGGAATGTGCCCTAACCACGTAAAGTGCACCATTTTCACAATCCAAATGCAATTCATTTAGCCTCTATTCTTCATGCGAGAGTGGATGTCTCTCATTACATATCCAAGACAAAACTTGGAGATAGTGGTGGGGAGAGAGAGGTATTGCCAAATCTCAGATTCTGAGCTGCTTATTCTATATGAGGGCTTTAAAAAGACAATGTGATATTATTTTCCAAATGGAGCATGTATGTTTCTGTGAGTCCAGAGGAGTTGGCAATTCTGTGTCAAATATATGTATTTCTGCATATGCATGACACAAGATAAGGACTCAGCTTCTGATCTGAAAGACATATAATCAAATTGTCAAAAAATTTACATTCTTAAAACAAGAATCATTAGAAGCCGTATGCAAATAAGTGTTCTATGGTTTCATATGGATAATAAATGTCATAGAAATTTTATAATGGGGCATATAGATTTGGGTGGGGATGAGGAAAGGCGATGCATTGCTATATTTATTTCAAAATCTGAAGGACTGTGCTTTGTAGAATGGAAACAATTTGGAAAAGAAGTGAGGAATAGGGAGACAGGAAGCTTTTAAAGCAGAGGTCTGGTGGGCAGAACAGTGCATGCTAATGAAAGCAGTGCTTAGTATATGTTAAAGTATTTATCTTATAAAAAGGCAGTAAAGAATCCAACCTATATGCAGAAAAACTATTCAAGAAATGTGGACAGTAAGAAAATGAAAGTAAAATCTGATACAGTTACTGAATCTGTAAAGTAGTCAGAATAAGCTCTCTCCTTTTGAAGCAAGATTCAACAGAGCTATATCCCTGAAGCCAGACCACCTGGATTGAGATCCAAGCTTCACGTTTACAAATTACATCACTCTGAGTGCCTCAATCTCTTCATATGTAAGACGGATATGGATAAATTCCATACCTAATGAATGGAATTATCACAGGGACTAAATAAGGTAATATTTGTAAAGCACATAAAATAGTACCTGGCACAAGGTGAGCATTTTACCAGTGGTGATTAAGTATAAATTTTAACTTTTAAAAATTATTTGCTTAATTTCTTAATGCTTTACAATGTCTCTCATCAAGTAAATTTAAGAATTAACTTCCTTATTAGCATTTTTTACATTAATTTAATATTTTATTAGCTGTATTGAGGTATAACTGACATACAACTGATAATAAACTACATATATTTAAATTGTAAAATGTGACCAATTATCATATGCACACACACATAATTCTGAAACTATCTCCACAGTCAAAATAATGAACATATCTAACACCCTCAAAATTTTCTCCCTGCCCCAATCCCTCATATCCATTTCTGTTTTCCACCCTTCTGTCCCCAGGCAGACACTTAAATGCTTTCCTCATTATACATTACTTTGCATTTTCTACAATTGTACATGAATGGAATCATATGATTTCTACTCTTTCTGTCAGGGGAGGGGTCCAGATTCATCAATGCAGCATAATTATGTTGATACTAATCCATGTTTCTGCATGCATTACTGGTTCAGTCATTTTTATTGTTGAGTAGTATTCAGCAATACAACGTGTATGGATATACCACAATTTGTATATCCATTCACCTGTTGATGGACACTTATTTCCAGTTTTTAGCGATTATGAATACAGCTGCTATGAATATTTATATATGTTTCATATGGCCGCGTGTACTTTCACTTTTCTTGGGTGAATACAAACAGGTAGAGTGGTTGGATCACATATTACTATGTTTAACTTGTTAAGAAACCACCAAACTATTTTCCAAAGATGTAGGTTTTATGTTCCCACCAGCAATTTTTTATGTTATGTAGGTTTTGGTTTCTTGTTAAGAAACCAAAGATGTAGGTTTTATGTTCCCACCAGCAATTTTTGATTCTCTCATGTGCTCAACCAGCTCTGGGTAGATCAATGTTTTAATTTTAGATATTCTAAAAGGTGTTTAAAAATATATCATTTTAATTCTGATTTTCTTTACCCTATTGATTAATAATGTTGAACATAGCTTCATGTACCTATTTGCCATCCATATAATTTCTTGGATGAAATGTCTGTCTCAATCTACTGCTCCTATTTTACTCCTATTTTACTGTATTATTTTCTTATTATTGGGTTTCATTTTCTCTCAGTCTGGGTCTTATTTTTCGTTCTCTTTCAAACAAGAGTTTTTAATTGGATTAAGTCAAATTTATCATTTTTTTTCTTTTATGGATTGTACATTTAATATATCTAAGAAATTTTTACAAAACCCAGGAGCACAAAAATTTTCTCCTATTTTTTTAGACCTTTCATAGTTTGAGATTTTATGTTTTAAGTCTGTGACCCATTTTCAGTTAGTTTCCATAATGTGAGGTATATATTGAAGTTTATTTCTTTTTTAAGATTTTATTTATTTGTTCATGAGAGACACAGAGAAAGAGAGAGAAGCAGAGACACAGGCAGAGGGAGAAGCAGGCTCCATGCGGGGAACCTGACATGGGACTTGATCCTGAGTCTCCAGGATCAGGCCCTGGGCTGAAGGTGGCGCTAAACCGCTGGGCCACCGGGGCTGCACTGAAGTTTATTTTTTGACATATAGATGCCAATTATTTCAGTTCTGTTTGTTGAAAAGACTATCTTTTCACCACTGAATTATCTTGTACCTTTGTCAAAAATCAATTGACCACATATATGTGGGTCTGTTTCTGAATTCTATACGATTGCATTGTTGTATTTGTCTATTTCTTGATTTTTATAGTCTTGATTAAAAATCCTGAAATTATGTGGTATAAATCCTCCAACTTCATTCTTTAAAATTATTCTACCTTTTCTGGGTTCATTGAACTTCCACATGAATTTTAGAATCAACTTTTTAATTTCACCATTTCACCATTAAAAATCACTTTATAATTCTGATAAGTATTATATTCTATCTCTAGATCAATTTGAAGGATAATGGATATTTTAACAATATTCAGTTTTCCAATCTATGAATTTATATTTTTCCATTTATTTATATAGTCTTCTACAGCAATGTTTTCAAGTTTTCAATATGTGAGTTTTATATATATATTTCATTTTGTTATGCTTTTATAAACAATACCAATTTTCTAATTTCAATTTCAATTGTTTAGTGTTAGAATATAAAAATACACTGATTTGTATATTGATCTTCTAGCTTTCAACTTTGCTAAATTAACTCATGGTTCCCTAAGATTTTATAATAGACATTTGTGTCATGTGTATATAAAGTTTTACTGTTTCCTATTCAATCTAGATGCTTCATTTTTCTTGTCTTATTTTGCTATCAAAAGCCTCCAGTACAATTGTGAATGGAAGTTAATGTAGACTATACTCTTTCCTTGTTCCTCATCTTATGGAGAAAGCATTCAGTCTTTCACCATTATCAATGATTGTAATGATGTAGGTTTTTATAGAAGCCATTTAGCAATTTAAGTAAGTTCCCATATATTCCTAGTTGGCAGGTGTTTTTTAATTGAAAATGGATGTTGGATTTTGTCCAGTGCTTTCTTTCCTTTACTGAGTTGACTATACGATTTTTTTGGTTGTTTTTAGTTTGCTAATATGGTGAATTATGTTGATTTTCAAATATTAAGCCAATCTTGTATTGTTGGCATAAACCTCACTTGGTTATGATGCATTTGCTTTTTACATATTGTTGGATTGAAGAACTAAAATTTGTAAAGAATTTTTGTGTCTACATTCATTAGGGGTACTGATCTATAGTTGTTTTTGTTTGTTTGCTTGTTTCCTTGGATCTCGTGTTAGTTCTGTATTCACAAAATGAGGAAGTAGTCAATTCTTTCTTTCTGGAAGATTATGTGGAATTGGTGCTATTTCTTCCTTAAATGTGCCAGTGAAGCTCTCTGGGCTCTTAGTTTTCTTTGTGGGAAGGTTTTTAACCTCATTACAATTTCTTTACTATATATATATAAGACTATTCAGGTTATATATTTGTTTCTGGGTGAACTTTCAATATTTTGTGATTTCTTGGAAGAAATTTATCTAGTCCCTCTAAGTTGTCAGATTTGTTGATACTAAGTCTCTTATGATCTTTTAGTATCTGTGGAATCTGTAGTGATGTCACCTCTCTCATTCATCATTTTACTAATTTGTATTCCTCCCTCCATCTTTTTCTCTGATTACCTAAAGATCTACCAATTTTAGTGATCTGCTCAAGCAACCAGATTTTGGGTTCATTGATTTTCTCTCTCTAAAAACAAACAAACAAACAAACAAAACAAAACAAAACAACCTCTTATTGATTTTTGCTCCGATTTTTATATTATTTCCTTTATTCTAACTTACTTTCGTTTAATTAACTTTTTCTTTTAATTTATTAAGCTGAGGCAGGCTACTAATTTAGAGATCTAGTTATTTCTAGTCTGGGTATTTAGTTATGTAAGTTTCCCTTCAAACATGACTTTCACTGTATTCCACAAATTTGGATGTTTTATTCTCATGTTCATTGATCTTAAAACACTTTCTAATTTTCATTTTGATTTCTTGCTTCACCCATTGATTATTTAGAATTCTGTTAATTAGTTCCAAATATTTGGAGATTTTCCAGATATCTTTCTGCTCTTGACTTCAACTTATATTACATTGAAATTACATTGTAGTTAGAAAGTACTCTTTGTATGCCTTGAATTTTTCAGGTTTATTGAGTCTTGTTTCATTGCCTATGACATAACTTGTCTTGGTATGTGTCTTGTGCAGACTAGGAAAAAAAATGTATTTGGCTGTTTGGAGAAAGTGTTTTTTAAATATCAGGTAAGTTGGGATCCCTGGGTGGCACAGCGGTTTGGCGCCTGCCTTTGGCCCAGGGCGTGATCCTGGAAACCTGGATCGAATCCCACGTCAGGCTCCCCGTGCATGGAGCCTGTTTCTCCCTCTGCCTATGTCTCTGCCTCTCTCTCTCTCTCTCTCTCTGTGACTATCATAAATAAATTTGGAAAATAAATAAATAAATAAATAAATAAATAAATAAATAAATATCAGGTAAGTTTAAATGGCCAATGTGTTGTTGATCAAATATGTATCTTCACTGATTTTTCCTTTTTTATTTATCAGTCAATGAGAGAGGAGTGTTAAAATCTCAAATTATAATTGTATATTTGTCCATTTCTTCTTGCAGTTCTGTGGATTTTGTTATGTATTTTGAAGTTCTGTTGTTAAATCATGAACATTTAAAATTATGATGTGATTATATGATGACCATTATTATATGATGAATGGACAAGGAAGACGTGTTTACACACGCACACACACAATGAAATATTAGTCATAAAAAAGAATGGAATCTGGCCATTTGCAACAACATGGGTGGAGCTAGAGAGTATTATATGAAATAAGTCAGAGAAAAATAAATACCATATGATCTTAATCATATCTAGAATTTAAGAAACAAATCATCATGGGAGGAAAAAGAGAGGCAACCAAGAAACAGACTTAAATATAGAGAACAAACTGATGGTTACCAGAGGGAAGATAGGTGGGGGGATGGGTTAAATAGGTGACAGGGATTAAGGAGTGCACTTGTTTTGATGAGCACCAGATGTTGTATGTAAGTATTGAGTCACTAAATAGTACATCTGAAACTAATATTAATTATTATAATAATTATAATAATTAATTATAATATAATTATATTATATTATAATATAATTATAATATAATAATATTAATTATTATGTTAACTAACTGGAATTTAAATAAACATTTTTAAAAATATTATTATGTCCTTTTGATGATTTCACCCATATCTCTTTGTGAAATGTATGTCTTTATCCGTGGTAATATTTTTTGCTCTAAAATCTACTTTGTCTTATATTAATATGGCCACTCCAAATTTTTTTTATTGCAACTGGCATAGTACATATATCTCTTTCCATCGTTTACTTCTAATTCGTTTGTATCTATATATTTAAAATAAGAGTTTTTGCAGGCATGAGAAGGTCTTGTTCTTTTATCCAGTCTGATAATGTTTGCTTTTTAGTTGGGGCATTTAGACTATTTACCTTTAATGTAATTGCTGATATAGTTGGATTCAAATCTGCCATCTTTCTAGCAACTTCTAATTTATTCCATGTTCTTTGTTATCCTTGCAAAAAAAAATCTGCCTTCTTTTCTAGAAATTGAGTATTTTTGCTTATCATTTATAACTTTTTTTGATGTTATTTCAGGAGTTTATAGTATGTGTATTTACTTAACAGTCTATTTTCAAGTGCTATTTTGCTGCTTCTTGCATAAGAAATTTATAACAGTATACTTCAATTTATCCCTACTCAGCCTATGTGCTATTATTTTCATACATTTTATTTCTACATGTGTTATGGACCCCATAATACACTTTTTAATTTTTTCTTTAATTAACTATATTTTAAATGAATTTAATTAACAAGAAAACATATTTTTATTTACCTATATAATCAAAATTTTAGGAGATCTTCAGCTTTGGATGTGGATTTCCTTCTGGTATAATTTTCCTTTTGCTTGGAGACTTTTCTTTAGCATTTCTTATAATGCAGGTGAGCCAATGATAATTTTTTTCTACTTTTGTATGTCTTAAAAGTCTTATATGTATTTGTTTTTGGGAAGATATTTCACCTGGGTATAAAATTCTAGTTTGATTTTTTTTTCTTGTAGTGCTTTAAAGATGTTCCATTGTCTTCATGTTTGCATTTTTTATTCCATAGAAAGAAGTCTGAATAAATCCTCTTATCTTTGTTCCTCTTCCTAAATTATGTCATTTTTTTTCTCTGACTGCATTTAAGATTTTCTATATATATATATATATATAAAAAGATTTTCTATATATCACCAGTTTTAAGCCATTTTCTTATAAATGTTGGAATAGTTTCCTTCAAGTTTTCTAAGCTTGAAGTTCATTGAGTTTATTGGATTTGTAGTTTTAGAGATTTAACTAAAGTTTAAAATATTTCAGCCATTATTTATTTAATTTTCTTTTTCTTATTCCCTCTGCTTTCCCTCCTCCTCTTCTTTTGGGACTCCAATTGTATGTATGTTATATTATTTAAAGTAGTCCTACAGGTCCCTAATGCTTAGCTATGTTTTATTTTAATTTTTAATAACTTGAAATGCCTGGGTGGCTCAGCAGTTGAACATCTGCTGTCAGCTCAGGGTGTGGTCCTGGAGTCTGGGGATCGAGTCTCACATTGGGCTCTCTGCAGGGAACCTACTTCTCCCTCTGCCTATGTCTCTGCTTTTCTCTGGGTCTCTCATGAATAAATAAAATCTTTAAAAAATAATAATTTTTAGTAACTTTTCTCTCAGTTTTTTGTTTCTATATTTTCAAGTTTGCTATTTATGTCCTCTAAAATGTCTAATATGCTATTAATTCAATTCAGTTTTATTGTTTTTCATCCCAGCATTGTACTTTCTGCCTGAGAAGTTCTTTTTGGGTCTTTCTTTTATCTTTTTTCTACTTAATATGCTCAATTTCCCCCTAAGCTTCTTGAACAAATAGAATATGATTACAAAAAACTGTTGTAATGCCTTTTTTTTTTTCTGTTAACTGCATTATCTGTGTCATTTCTTGATTAAGTTATTTTTCTCCTCATTAGGAATTGTGTTTTCTTGCTTCCTAGCATGGCTCGTAATGCTTGATCGTATGCTAGACAATGCAAAACTTGCCATGCTGGGCGCTAAATTTTCTTATATCCCTAAAAATATTCTTGAGCTATGACCTACAATGCAGTAAAGTTATTTAGAAGGTTTGACCTTTGGGGGTCTTGATTTTAAGCTTTCTTAGGTGGAACCAGAGAAATGTTCAGTGTAGAATCAATTTTGCCTCAGTCCTAATACTGGGGCAAAATCCTTGTGAGTGTTCTCTATAATGCCCCATGAATAATGAGATTTTTCTACTTTGCCTGGT
Source organism: Vulpes lagopus (assembly GCF_018345385.1). Lineage (NCBI taxonomy): Eukaryota > Metazoa > Chordata > Mammalia > Carnivora > Canidae > Vulpes > Vulpes lagopus. The sequence goes on from NC_054826.1 coordinate 149,407,495, forward strand.
GGGAACAGAAACTATTCCTTTCTGTGTGAGCGTTAGTCTCTCTTGCCTTTAATTTCTTCTGGCAGTTCCTTTTACTGGCTACAGATAATTTCCTCACGTATTGAACCAATCATTACTGACCATAGCAGATGACTCTCTAGAGATCTCTGGATCTTCCTCTCTATGCAGATCTCTCCTCTCTTAGTCTTCTCTGGAAAATCCTGGTTCCTTGGCTTCTCTAGAACCCCAGTTTTGTTGTTTCCTCAACTCATGGAAACTATCAGGCTTTTTCTAGGTTTCCCTAGAAACCTGTGGTACAACCTGGAAATTCTCTCAAGATGGTAAGTCACAGCAAATGTATGATTCATTTTATTTTTTCCCTATCAAGAATCATTGTCTCTCATTATTGATGTGAAATATCTTGAAAGCTTTTATTTTATGTATTCCATCCAATATTTCAATTGTTTCACATAGAAGGGTAACTGGTTCCTGTTACTCATTCTAAACTGAAGTAACAGCCTTTCTAAAAGCATATATTTTTATTTTATTTATTTTTATTTCCTCAACTTAATACTCTCTGTTGCACAGTCTTATGTTCTTTCTCTCTATGATATTCCATGGGCAGTGGGCAATGGGTTGTTCTTTCAGTATATTCAGAGTACAACCACATCTTTGCATTATTTCTTAAGTAGCCTCATGAAAGCCTCATGTCTTTTCCGGTTATTGCAGTAGCTCTTTAACCATTCCCCCTGATATTTTCCTTATCCATCTACAGTCTATTCTCAATCCAGTAACCAGAATGATCCTTTTAGTAGCTTTGAAAAAAAAAAAAAAAAAAAAAGGAAAGCCACCACCCCTCTGCTAAGAACTCTGCAGTGTCTCCCCATTTTACCCATAGTGAAAGTTAATATATATAATGGCCTAAGACACTATATAATCTTGCTTTTGCTATCCCTTTAATATCATCTCCAGCTACTTTCCCTGTGGGTTACTCCTTTTTAGTTAACAAATCACCTTGCTGTTCTTTGAGCCACTCAGACACACAATGCCTTGGGGCCTTTCCACTTTTGCCTAGAAGGCTATTACCTCAAAACCTTGTATGGCTTGCTCCCTTGCCAACTCCAGTCTTTTCTCACATGTGTCATCTTACCTATAAAGTTGCATCTTAACACCACCTACCACCTCAGTCCAGACATTCCTGATAGCCTTTAGTGCTTGATTTTTGTCCTTAGCTCTCATCACTGTCTGACATAATTACTCTGTTCTAGTCTCTGGGATTCCTTTCTATTCCATGAGCACAACAGGTACCTTCTGGCCTCCTTTTGTATTACTGTTGTCTTTTTTTGAACAAATCTGCCAGCAAAATATTTCTATAGTTGTCTTATCTAAGCCTTTCTTCAAATGTCATCTCCTCTAGGGGGTCTTCATTAACTATTATATTTAAAACTGAATCTCTCCTCTTTGGCTTTATATATCCTCTTTCCACATCGTTTTTCTCAAGAGGACTTATAAAATGATGTACTATATATTATTTTATCTATGTGTTTTATTTTCTCACTAAAATGAGAGTTACATGTGAACAGAGGTTGGTCTTTCTTTCTTTCTTTCTTTCTTTCTTTTCTTCTTTCTTTCTTTCTTTCTTTCTTTCTTTCTTTCTTTCTTTCTTTCTTTCTTTCTTCCTTTTTTTCTTTCTCTGCTTAATCTTCAGAACCTAGACATGTAAGTAGTGTATGTTAGGTTCCTGGTAAATATAGCTGATTAATATTTTATATGATAATTTTTCTGGAAATTACCAACTTCATATCCTGGAAGAGAATATGCAGACTGATTTAAAACACTTTCCCATTACATATGGAGTTCAAAATCTTCAAGTTGCATTTTCTCCTCCTAAACTCTATTTTATGGAGGCAGAAGTATTCTTACACAGTTAGGAATTAAAAATTGACTTGTATATCTAAGCACTCAACATTGATGTCACAACTTTCAACTCCACCATCCAGCTTCCAGTCCCACAGCAGACTAGAAACTGCAAAATAATCAGGAAAAATGCTTTTTAATTATTAAACACCCTGATAGGAGACAGAAACTAGCATCAGTTTATTTTCCACTACACATAGGACCCATTATTTAATGCTTATTACATCCCTGTTAGGTGAGTTACTGTGGTCATTTTACAGATAAAGAAACAGAAGTCAAAAGAGTAACTGGTTCTCAAATCAAGATCTGGAATTTGAACACAGCATTTTTTGCTCCTAAGCCCTCCTTTTTGTACCTCCACTGTGCTGCTTCACAGTAAAAGAAGAATTTAACCTAGACACAAATACTCAAAGAGACTGCTAGGACCATAGGCCATCCCACATACCACAATCAGTGTTGAGGACGTCATCTCTGGATAGCACAGCACAGTCATTAATGTTCATAATGATAAAACCAAGTCATCAAAAAAAGATTAATTACATTCCATCCACTCTGTTTAAGAAGGCAGGGAAGTGTGAAATCCATTTTAGAAAGATTTCCATCAAAAATGATTAAAATTTTCAGCTATCCAGAATGATTCATTCCCTCGGGTTTCCACATAGCCAAATATGTAAATGAAAAAGCACAAATATTGCCCATTTCCCACAAAACAAAACAAACAAGCAAACTACATAAAAGAGGTGCAGAAGGACTCAATCAAATTGAGGATTGGATATTTGTTACAGTGTATACCAAAGTATACATTGCCAAAGCTGGCAGGTATCCATTTTTTATGGTTTATCTATTCTTACTGGTCAGTTGTCCATTTGAAAGGTTCATACCCTTGTCAGAAAGGTTTTAATTATTTTGATTATTTCTTCTGCTTTACAGTCTTTTGGGATGGGATAAATATATTCCCTATACTCTTGAGCACAATAGCTGTGATCACTGAATCTGCTTTACCCACAACTCCCTCAAAAACCTAACTTCACTTCAAATACAAAAGAAAGATTATCTTAATATTGTAAAAGTGGAGCTGAATACCACTTACTTTGGATATACTTATAAAAACAAGAAACAAATATACTCTTTATCTCAGTCTGCACTAGTCTGTGGTAGCTGGTAGTCAATACATGTTGGTTAAAAGAATTGTTGCTGACCATTTGTAGAAGAATGGTTATATTAATTTGTGTTAAATTATGGGACATTGAGATGATGGAATGATGTACACTTATTTCAAATAATGATCTGATAGAGGCTGACATGGATATTTATTCACTCTCGTATCTTCATCTCCTAGAATTCTTGTCATCTAATAGCTTCCAGTAGATAGTGGTTGAAAGAATTGATAAATAAATGAAACATAAAATTAATGAACATGTGGTAAAAACTCTGATTATTGATATAATAATATAAATAATATTCTATAATTTAGGGAGGAGCATATGCATGTAACTGAATCAAAAAATAATATGGAATGCTACACAAGTAAATCATTACTCATAGTTCCTCCAGTAAATGTAGGGACATATAAAAGGCTCTTCTTTTTTATTTTATCTATGTATTATTTAGCCTTTCACAATAAATACATATGACTTTTATAATTAAAATAATCTATGCTATAGCTTTCACAAAAATGATTTTTCACATCAGACATTCTGAAATTTAAGGGTTCATTATGGAAATAAAAAGATGAGATGATATCAGCTGCCCACAATATAGAACATTGCACAGAATAAATGCTGATAGAGCCAGAAACAATCTCTCAGTATTAAAAAGACTTAACAGGCAAAAAATTAAGAAGTATAAAAAATTAAACAGAAAAGAAATCATCAAAAATATTCACAGAGTGGAGGGTGGATGGGGAGTGATTGCTTAATAGGGATGGGGATTTCTTTTGGGATTATGAAAATGTTTTGGAACTAAACATAAGTGATGGTTGCACATTATGAATGAGGGAGGAGTAGAGGCAGATGATTCATATATATGTAACTGCTTTGAAAAATGTGGATTAACTGTAAAAATGTTAAATGTTATTCTTAATATTCATTATTTGGAGGCAGAATTCTAACAACATTTTTGAAAGTTTCTGACCTTCATTTCTATTTTTAAGAAAATATTCAACAGAACATTGTATACAAATAAACGAATTTGGGAAACGAATTTTATTTGTAAAATACAACAAACAGGTAGGATGTTTTCGGGATTAATTTTGTCTTCAGCTGTAATAATTTTCCTTTCTTTCTGATTTTGAAACTAATGAACTTTCACAGTAGAAAATGTGTAAAATTTAAAAAGTTAAAGAAGAAAATAAGATAAAACCACACAGTAATTTGCCACTGAGAGAGAAACTCTATTAGCATTTTGGACTGTTTTTCTTCCCCACGCTTCCAAATATACACACACCAGCAAAAAATTTAATGGTGAGAATTTTACTGTTGTTTTACATAACCTTTGAAAACATATTCTTAATCAACAGCCTAGTATACCATTAGCAAATGGATTAATGCCAGAATTAAATGCCCTTGGGTCAAGTGTGATATTGACTAGTGGAGAACTGAACTCAAAAGCCCATATGGCTGTCTCCAAACTGAGGCAAGCAAAAGGAATTTTTTTTTTATTTAATTTGTTTCTTATCTCTGGGCATTTAGATTATTTCCATGTATTTCTCAAATACACAATAAGTATATGCTAAAAATGCTTACACATGGCTCGCTGACTTACCTTTCTATCTTTAGGTTAGATCCTCAACTGTGGAGATTATAGTTCAAATCCTATCAACATTTGTAGACATTCCATGCATACTTTTAAAGTGATTTACAGAAAGATTGCACCAAATTATGCTTCCACCAGCCGTGAATGAGAGTGCCTCTCTCACTGTACAGCGGCAAGCATGAATATTAACAATATAAACAAAACAGAAAACTTTTCCAACAAATTTAGTAGGAATAAATTTGAATCTTGTTTTTACTTATTGTCCTTTGATTACCAGTTAAGTTGAATATGTTTGCCAATCTATATAACTCACTGTTCTTCTTTTCATGTTCTAGTTTACTTTAATAACATTGCTTCACCTAAGGCCCAACTGTGGGGAAGTTTAATCTTCAAAATTCTTCATAGTGATATTTTTTGGAGGAGGCAGGATGTGGATGGGAGGGAGGATATTATAAAAAAGAAGATGCAGCTCCCAAGTTATTTTAATATTTAAAATATTAAATTTATATTATTAAATTATTTATTTGTAAATATTTTATTTATATATTTGAGAGCGAGTGATTGCACTTATACAAGCAGTGGGGAGGGGCAGAGGGAGAGGGAGAAACGGTCTCTGCACTGAGCAGGGAACTCTATTCCAGGACCCTGGGATCATGACCAGAGATGAAGGCGGACGCTTAACCAACTGAGCCACCTAGGCATCCCTATTAAATTTTTTTTTAAAAATTTGTGGCATGTGGTATCCTCAGAGCTATGAAATGGAAACTTTTTCTTAAGGAGACTAATAAGACAATAAATATGACTACTTTTTCATCAGCTTTGGAAGATGCTGTGTTAATAATAAATATATATTTTCCAATAACTGTACCAAAATTTTGTTCTTAATAAAATGAATGTTTCAATCAGAAAGAGCTAGTTTCAGGTAGATTTATTTTTATATTAAAAAAAAAAAACCTTAACTTGACAAAGTTTCTTCAACTTGTATGATAATCAAGATTATCCACATCTCCTATCTGGGTAACTGCCCACAGGTTATTGGTGATATCTTATGTATGAACATAAACCCATTCTACAAAGTAGTGTGCAGCCATAAACTTCTGAAATTAATATGGTCTATGTTTTTTTCTCGGACTTTTTCCTATAAAATAGAACATTTGTTAAATAATATAAATACATTGCTCCATTTTAACATTTTTATAGTCTACTAACAGGATACACTTTTAGAACGTGATTTAAATGGGGACGCCTGGGTGGCTCAGTAGTTTAGCGCCTGTCTTCAGCTCAGGGCGTGACCCCAGAGTCCCGGGATGGAGTCCCACATCGGGCTCCCTGCATGGAGCCTGCTTCTCCCTCTGCTTGTGTGTGTGTCTCTCTCTCTGTGTCTCTCATTGATAAATAAATAAAATCTTAAAGAAAAAAATAACATGATTTAAATAAACACAACTTTCTAGATACTATACCTTTGTCAATAAACTTCACCTTAATCTACTAACTTAATCCTACTTTGTTTTAGAAAACAAACTTTTCCTTTTATTTTTGATGCTACAGACGTTGAAAATGTGGATTGTGCTCAGTCTCCCAGCAGTAGCATTAGCTTAGTAGCCTCAACCCTGTATTGAGATTATGCCTTGCTTTACTCTTGGTATTCAGATCTTACTTATTAGTCCCTCTACACTCTTGTACAAAGGGAAAAAAAAATGCCTTCCCTTCAATTATTTTCTTTCTCTACTTTTCACTGAAGACCAGAAATGGCCAAAAAATATCATGCCAATTTAAAAATGGTTTCCGAAAAAAACGTGTTTTCCAATATTTTTGGTTTTCTCCTATTAGTTTGCATATCAAAATGTAGAGTCTGTGATTCAAAATGTGCAAGAAAGAAATGCTGCTATTCATCTGCCATGACTAATCTAAACGCTCAAGCATTCCATCCCATTGCATATTAGGGAATACAGACTTTGGCAACTAAAGGAATCCCGGATATGTACCTTTAAACAGTCTTTTGGATAAATAATTCAGTTAATTCAAAGTCTAGCTGCTTCTTAGTGATATTTTTCTCATTCCTTTTCTATTTCTCAAAATGGTACCTGGATTTATGGAAAAGCTTCTGTATCCTCCTTTCAGAGAGGAAGGAAGTCTGCATGCTGTCCTTTACATCTTTACTGGTCTTTGCTCTGACAAAGCCAATCTGGTCTTCTTAGTCACCAAACATGTAGTACTAGTGCCCCCTGAATTGCTGTTAATGTTGCTTTTTTGCTGAGGAGGTGTTGGCATGATGCCATTAACCTAAGGCTGGTGAATCTCAAGGAAATGTCCAGCTCAGTTTTCACCACTTTATTAGTCCTACCTCCACTCTTGCTGATTCTGCAGAATCTCTGACCAGAGATTTCCTTTCATCTGCTCCCCATCTCACTCTGGTGGTCTCTCTGGACATCCAGTGTTTCTCAATTCAACTATCTTCTTGCGCCTCTTAGCTTCACAAGGCAACTTCTAGGTCTCTTCCACATTCCCATCTTCTACTTCAAACTGTCAGACGGCCCTTTCTCCTCTGTGGAGGTTAACCTGATGTTGACGCGAGCCCTCCTGTGAAGGTTCTTCTCAGGACTTCCCTCTCATTGAATACTTCTAGGTCAGTAATTTCTAAATGACATCCTAGAAACATCTTAGGTGGCATCCTGTGGCTTTCATCATGCTGACCAGAGGTATTTTCTTCAGACATCTGTGATTTTCCTAAACTACATCTACCTGAAACATCAAGTACTGAGAAGTTTTTTAAACCTTCCCTCTAACACCTTCCTGAGGGGAAAGCCAGGACATTTAATTTTTGATTCCTGCCTCCTTCCCTCAAATTCCTTCAGAGTCACTGCCAGGGCTACACCTTTTGCTTTCTTTTAGTTGAAATTGAGCTTTCCCTACATCGAATTCTTTTTCCTCTCTATACCAAAGTGTATTTTTCATACCTCTGTGGTTTAATTTGTATACGTAAGTAGCTCTTCGAATTTAGAAACTCCCTTTCTTTTGCCACAAATCGTGATTCACAAAACCTTTGTCTCACAACACACTGATAACAAATAAAAAACAACAACTTTCCTTGAACAATGCCTTTTTTTCCTCTTTGTATTCCTGCTTTAATAATCCAAATCCTGCCTGAGGTAATGGATGCCTCTGGCTGAAGAGGGGGAGGGTCAATTAATTTATTTCAAAAAGTCTTATCCCTGTTATAGTTGAAACTGATGATATTGATAAATTACTTTTATCTTCCAGTTGTTTCCAAATTCATTTTAGAGGAACCATTCCTTTTCTCCAGAACCTACTTTTAAAAACAAAGTGTTTTTAAACAAAGATATACTATAGTTTATCTTCAGCTACACAATAGCTCCCGTGTAGTACTACCCGGGAAGATTTCAACGAAAATTTCTCTGTTTTTGTTTTTAAAATTTCAATCCAATTCAACAAGCATCAGTTAATATTTTTTTAACCAGGCTATAATTATGCATTATATAGGAAAGAGAGGCTTACAAAAGGAAAAGATGAGGTTTATAGCTCCTCAAATGTAAGGAACCAGTGGCCTATGGGAAATAATCTGAATACAGTGCAAGAGTAGAAAGAATTATGTCAACACACGTCCACTGTTTAGGAAAGGTGATGAATAGTTATTGTCCTTCTTATGCATTGTATAGACAACACAGTGGGGGTGACCTGGACACCTTGAAATAATGGCAGTTAGAGAGGATATTAAGGAGGAAGTGAGATGGGCTAGACCTCACATTTTTGGTAGAACCTGGAAATGTGGAAATGAGCAAATCCTCTGTTCCAGGCAAGAAAATAACAACTCGGGGAACAACTTGGCAAAGAAGTGTGGGTTCAGAGGACAGTTCTGTTACGTTAAGCTTTAAATTGGCTGAACAACACAAATCATTCTACAAGAATGTACTTTTACAGATATTTGTTCTTGGCATTGCCTCCCTTGTTTTCCCCACCTCCATATTTTTCATAAAGCAAATGCTTTGTCATACATATTCTTCCTCTTCGTGGGATTGATGTCGCTCATTCCATTGCTTCTGTTTGCTTGGTCACAGCTGTCCACGAGAATCTTCCTTCTCCCAAGTGGGCTGTCTAAACGAGGCTCACAGCAAATAATGGGCAGCCCAAGGGTCAGCCCCGATGGGGCTTGCAAGCTTTTAGCTTTGGAGGAAAGCCATTTTTGCTACTAGTGAGACTTATGAGAGTTTGTTTTTCTCCTTATGTTGCAGCTAAATTTCCATTGAAATAATAATAGCTCAAAAAACAAAAAAAGAAAGGATCCTACCCTTTCATCTTTTCTCATTCCTTTCACTGGCAAATATGTTGGGAAAATGAGAAGTCATGCACTGCTAAAATTCTCTCCCCACCCACGGCTCTGCTGAAACTATCTCCTCCGCAGTCCTGGGGGCCTAAAGAGACCCATCTCAAAGACTTTACTTCCATTTCATTATCCTTGCCCTGGCCACCACCCTTGGCACTTTAATCAAGCTCTGTTAAAATGTTTTTTTCCTGGTTTCTAGAATGGAGCCCTCTTCTGATTTGCCTCCTACCTCTCCAGACCGTATCTTTTCTACTGCCCCTTGCTTCCCAAATGCAACTATTTTCTAAGATTCTGTCCTTATCTCTGCTTTTTCTCCTGTTGAATTCTCTACCTACGTAATCTTATTCACCTTTAATAGAACTTCTATGCAGACAACCCTTAAATACGTTTATATATAATATATAATTTAATACGTATTTTATATTAAATATAGTTACATTATATTTATATATTTATATGGTATATTTATAAATATATTTTATACATTATATAGTTGATAGATAGATGATAGATAGATAGATAGATAGATAGATGATAGATCTCCCACTGACTCCTCCAACTGGACTATAATATTCGGTACTTGTGCTATTCACTTCAAATTCAGTGTGTCCAAAGCTGAAACTCCCACCTTTCGTCTCAGGTCTCCTCTTTGCTCCTCTATATCCATCATTGGCAGTCACATGCTGGAGCTGGCTTTTACCAGCTTATGAGGGCTCACTGTATGCTGCTGTTCCCAACTCCAGGTTGGCCATGGTGTGACATGTACACCACAAATAAAGGCAAATGCTACAGATTTCAGCATTGTCTTCTTTTCCTCTCCTTTCTCTCTTTCTTTTATTTTTATTTTTTTTAAGATTTATTTATTTATTTGAGAGAGAGAGAGAGTAGGTGTATGAGTGTGAGAGGCAGAGGGAGAGGGAGAGAGAGAGAGAATCTCTCAAGCAGACTCCCTGCTGAGCATGGACCCTGACTTGGGGCCTCAGTCTTATGACCCTGAGATCATGACCTGAGCCCAAATCAAGAGTTGGACACTTAACCTACCCAGACACCCCTCTTTCTTTCCCTCTTGCTTGCTTGCTTACTTGCTTTCCCTTCCCCCCTCCCTCCCTCTCTCTCTTTCTTTCTTCCTTTTTCCTTCCTTCCTTCCTTCCTTCCTTCTTCCTTCCTTCCTTCCTTCCTTCTTTCCTTCCTTCCTTCCTTCCTTCCTTCCTTCCTTCCTTCCTTCCTTCCTTCCTTCTTTCCTTCCTTCCTTCCTTCCTTCCTTCCTTCCTTCCTTCCTTTTTTCTCTTTCTGAGAACATTGTCTAGCACACTAGTGATTATTGCCATACCATTCTCCCAATCACCTAAGCTTGACACGTGGGTGCAATTCTTTTCCTCAGACCCTAAATCCATTCAACTGTCAAGTCTTCTAATGTTTGGATCACTCCAAACTTTACTGTTTTCATGGCTCCTGGCCAATTTCTTGCTAGACTTTTCTCCCAGGCCTTCCCTTATCTCTAACCAATTTAGCAAAATTCTGCAAAGTTAGTCTTCCAAAGAACAGCTGTGATCCTAGTCAAAAGTTACCAGTGATGTTCCTTGCTTACCAAATTGAGTCATTAATTTTCAGTCAAGATCATCCATAATCTGGGCCCTAGGCCTTCTCCAGCACATCACATACTTCAGGATGCAGAGCTCCTAGTTTGTGCCTAGATCATAAGTACTTAGGAAACCCCAGAGGATGACATTACCTCACTGACCAAATGAGGGAGCCTTGTTGACTCTGTGCCTATTTTGTTCCTCCTGAATTCCCCCTTTGCCATTTCTGTACACCTAAATCTTACCTATATGTTAAGGTTCAGCCCAATGCTCTCTTTTCAAGTGGAAAGTATCTTTTTTCATCATCTGAAGACCCAATCTCTGAGCATTTTACCTTTATAACCACATTATCATTAATATTCTCTGCCTTTTTGTAAGTGAATATACTACATTCTATTTTTTTTTAAGTGGGCAGGACCATGGTGAGTTTCTTCTTGAATCTAAAGGGCACACAACCAAAATGTGTCAAATAAATTGATACGAATAAAAACACCTAGGACTTATGGAACATTTCATCTCAAAAATTATCGCGTACTTTCTCATTTTTTACAACATTGTGGTGCAGGGAGAAATTAGAAACTTATCTCATTTGTAATATTACTCATTGGGAAATTGAGGACTATCACTCAGATGGATTTATGCCCAAGACTTGAGATTTCCTACCCCTCCATCCTCATTTCCCACCATGCACACCCTTTACATTCTAGGCAGTGTTGATATGTTTGAATGATGGCTTGAATATCCTTCTTCCTTGGATGTGAAAGGAAGGATATTAAGGATTTTAAGGAAATATTATACTGGACTATAAGCTCTATGAGGACAGAGACCAAGTCTGTTTTATTCTTTAGAATAACACCAGCACCCAGTTTGGCTCAACATTATTCGACTAAATTAATAAACTACACAGCCTGTGTTTTTTTCAACACTATAAGTGGAAGGATGAATACCATTCTTAGCATTATCTTGCAAAAGTTTATTTTTCCGAAGTTTTTTTTTCAAGCTACAAAATCACTGTGTTGTAGATTAAGGACTTTTCCCCAAGGGCTTTATTGGTTTATTTATTTACAGAGTTTGACTATAGCTTGGCAGATAGCATCAGTAACTGAGCACAGAGGAAGAGTAATCGGGCACTGTTTTAAAATTTACTGATGACCTCCTACAGCAGTAACACTTTAACATAGGCAGTGTGAATAACATCTCTAAATATTTTTTACCCTTACTTATCTATTAGATGATGGTTGACATCCTTAAGTGCATAAGGTTATAGTTAATGATCATTGGGCATATTTATCTTGTTCTAAATACATTTACCTTGCTCTAAGTCTGGAGTTTGGGGTTTGTCTGCTTGCTTTTGTTTTGTTTGTTTATTTCTTAACATTAGACTGAGAGGTTTCCCCCTTTGTTTTCCTCTCTGATCTGGAAATGGCTCCACTAGCAAAAGCTAAATATCCCTTCAAAATGTGTGTACACAGACTGGTTGACAATACAAATTGATAAACCATGTGAGTAGATATTGCAATCTAAAGAATATCACCATGGGCCAAGATCCAAAATGAGAAAAAGAAATTTCTGAAACTCATGAAAGTAATAGATAACATGCCAGGCCAAACCAGAATTGGTAAACCAGCTATTAATATTCTCTCTCTCTCTATATATATAGACTAGTATATTATTTTGCCTATTCATAACCATCTCTTAATACAGCATATGTTTTTATAATATTAATATTGTACTTGCAGTTGATTGTTTTAATTTTTGTTATATTATATCCCCATAGAAATATTTATGTTGAAAGCTCTAGTCTACTAAACTCACCTCCCTCATAGAAGATTTTAATGTTCTCAATGCCTCTTGTGTAGCTAACAATTATTGGATTATAGCTTATGGAAGCTTGTTTCAAAGTGTAGATTCCATAAACATTTTTTTTTGTACTTAGTGTTAAAATGAAATAGTAAGGCCCATTAACCCATCTGACAACCTATTTCAAGATATCATGACTCTAAAATATGAATGTAAAAAAGCAAAACCATTATCTTAGCCTAGTCCCTTCCATTTCTGTCTCTGCGTATTATTTTCTCTGGTTAGTATGGTTGATAGGCTGTTGTTTAACCAGTCAATGCAAATTAGCCTTGTGATTTCCTTGGTAATAAAAGTCTGCTCTTGTTCACCTAATCTGTAGTTGAGTGTTACTCAAGCTATTGCTTTGTGTTTCTATTAAAGACAGAGGAGTCAGAAGAATGGTGAATATAATCCATTATCATCTACTTCAGATATGGATTTTAAATGATTTTTTCTAGTTTAACATAAATTTTATGAAATATTGGCTGTCATCTTTGAAAGAGTTACACTGTATGTTTATTTTAATAAATCTCTTGGAAAGTGGTAAATAATCAAAACTTCCAACACATATCATGGTAGATAAGGTATTTTTTAAAATATAGTAGAAATTTGTCTCTATGACCAATGACCAAACAATAGCTAATGTTCATACTACCAATACAGGAAAAACACATAAGTCTAATGATATGAATTATATTTTCATTGTAAGAAAAGCAATTATAAATTAAATAAGTCCTTTGGCCTTCTTAATGATGAGTAATAGTTATGGCAAATAATAATAGACCATTTATTCATTGTGCTACCTGTCTGCCAGATGCTTAATATAAATTAACACTAATCTTCACAATAACTCTGAATATATATTATTCCTATTTTGCAGATGAGGAAATCAAAGAAAAGAAAGGTTATATTAGGGGCATCTAGGTGGCTCAGTGGTTGAGTGTCTGCCTTTGGCTCAGGTTGTTATCCTGGGGTACTGGGATCGAGTTCTACTCCAGGCTCCCAGTGGGAGCCTCCTTCTCCCACTATGTCTCTGCCTCTCTCTCTATGCCTCTCCTGAATAAATAAATAAAATCTTTAAAAAGAAAAAAAGGAGAAAGGTCATATAACTTGTTCAATGCTTCATATTGGAAAGTTATTGAGGTGGAATATGTCTCTCTGGTTTCAGTGCCCATCCTCTTTGAATATCTTGTCCCCCCCACCCCTAAACCCTATTTGTACAGCCAGCTCTAACAATTTGGAAAATGTAAATTTCCTAATGGAGTTTATATGCTCCCTAGCTCACTTATAAATAAGTCTTTTTCAGAAACAAATCTTTTTTTTTACAGATATTTATAAACAGGATCCTAAATTCTCATTTTTTAAATCTTATTTTAATCTTCCACATTGCATTAAAATATACCTTGACCTCTGACCCACCCGTCAATTCCCACAGTGAACACTGATGACCTTTTTCTCAGCTGGCCAGTTGTTTATATCTCTACCTGTGCTTGGAGAGACAGACACAACCTCCAGGTCCTGTGGCCAAGTGGGAAGCTGTTTCACTCATTTCTTATCTGCAGCATCTCTCACAATGTCTAGCGCTAAATGAATGGATGTCCTGTAGCTAATTGTTTCCCTACATAGACCTAGAGCTCCTCAAATGTCAGGACCACATCTAAGGGTTCTAATATGTCTGCCTCAGGGCCTAAAAGGATAGAGCCAGGGCCCACACCCACATGGTAGGATGTAAGGAAGGGATGAGTTAATCACTCAATCAAACGATTAACTTCTTGGGCAGAAAGAGGCAAAGCAGAATAGGAGCCCAGGAGCCCCCTAAAACTACAAGAAGAACAGTAAACAAACTGGCAAAAAGTCTTGCCAGCAACTATTTCTTTTATGGAATATTTTGGATATAATAAACTAATACCAAGAAGGAGAATAATAGCTCTCACTCAATGTCCTATTATATCCCAGACACTGCCCGATTCTTCATTTATATTATCTCATTTAATTCTTAGAAAAAAATAGATAACAATTTTCTGTTTTAGAGGTGAAGAACTTGAAAGTCAGAGAAGTCATGACTATGGAGTACCAAACTACAATTTGAATATAGGTTTGTCTTCCTTTAGTTCACCAGCTTTTCCATAATACCTAATCTGGAATTTATCCAGGAAAATAAGAGGTTCCTGCATCTTGTAAAATACCACCAATTCTTTCACATGCTTTGTGTAATTACAGACTTAACAGCAGTTCAATGAGTTTTTATAAACTATTTATATACTTAAAAATATAGCTTGCACCAGGTACATTGTTATTTTCATGAAATTATTAAGTGTACATCCAAGAATTAGAAGCTAAATAAGGCAACCATTGGCCATGCTGATATTTTTAGGTCTGTTTTATAGGGGAGTGGATGTATGTGTGTGCGCGTGTGCGTGCGTGTGTGTGTGGTATGTTACCCACAATACTAAGAGAACTCAATTCTTGAGATTGGTGATTACATCTTATTTCTCCAGGGTTAACAAAGGAAGAAAGCCTCAAAACACATCATTTATAACGTTAGGTAGCTTATGCCCTACCTGATGAAAGACAAATTGAAAAACATTTGAAATATTGTTTGCAGGTATGAATTTTGGGTGATATCTAGTAGAGCTACATGTAACCTTATTATACTATTATCCAAAAAAAATGGCTATAGAAAGGAAGAACAAAATACTAAGCAAATAGCTTGTTCTTTACCCAAGTTCACCCTGGAAGATGTCTCTTTTCTGGTTCAACTTTTTATTTTAATCTTCTAATTTAGTTTGTGTTTATTTAATTATTTATCCATTTCAGAAAGAAATTTACCAGTAAAATGACTAATTTTTAAAAAGAAACCAAATATATTTCAGAGGCTCTGCCAATGTGTAATGTCTTCTAACGCTGGCCAAAAATAGCAGTAGACTAATTTTGAAATAACTGTTTTCTCTGTAGAATTCTCAATGTTATTCTCATTTGCCCTCCTTTCTTGAATCCCCCACCTCCAAACTCCCACCCCGGAAAAAAAAGAAAAACAGATTACAGTAAATTTTGGCAAGGAGTTCTATTTGCATCATTTTCTTAGAAGTCACGTGCTTTGGATTTCCTCTTGTTTATGATATATTAAAATGCCTTCCAGATGTTTTTAATTATGAAAAAAAAAGTTTTCAAGAAAGCAGAGTAATCCAAATAAAGTTTCCTCTTTTTTTTTTTAATGGCCAATAAATTAGTATATTCCAGCTTATCAAACTGCCCCATAATTCTGAGGGTGACCTCTTTAAAGAAGGTCAGGCATTGAGTGAGACAACTACATTTGGGCAGAGGCAGGGTTTTACCAAGAACACTTTTAGTTCCTGTTTCCAATTGAGCCTGCTCCCTGCCTGGGGCCTAGCCTGATGTACAAGCCCATTGGCTGGGATTGCTTAAATGTCCCACACAAATATAAACACCTCTACAGTGTTGGGAAGATGAAAGGAATAGCTTATTGATATTGTATATGCTAACGTTTGGATGTGGGACAGGAAAGACAGCACTGAACTGCTGGTATGCAGTGCTGAAGCTGGGCTGCATGAAGAGGTTTTCATTTACTGATGTTGGATGTGTGCCCAGACTGCCATAGTAGAATTCAGGGAGAGACATAGAAAGGAGGAGAACCACAGAATTGTTTTCGTGAACATCCACGTGGGGCAGAAGAATAAATACATATGAAGACTATGTTTCCAGAAATGAAAGGACTGGCCACTGGGGAACAATTGGGAGCCCCCCCAAGTCCCACCCTGGTCCTCTTCATTTGTACTTGAAGGTAACTGTTCATCCTAATTTTGATTCAGAGCATGAGTAAGACTATAATTCGGCTGAAAGAGAAAGACAGGGCAGGGCAGGAAGAAACCTTAGCTCGCTTTGCCTGTTGTTGTTTTAAGCTTAGCAAGGAGAATAAATGTGTTTTTCTTTTACTAATGTTACCAAAAGAGAAAGAGCTTTGTGGATTATAGACTTGGTAGCTTTTTAAAATGTATCTGCTGAACATCTGTCATGTGGGACGTACCAGGAACCTTAGAGGAAGTAGAGATTTTTGTGACTCACAATGTGAATTTAAATTTAAATGGGATGTTCATTGGCCTCACTTAATGGAGCATTTTCTGATAATTAACTCTCTCATTGGTCTAACCCCACCTCATCTCTCTGTTTATAACTTTAAGCATATTTGCCAAAAAAGACTAAGTGTGTTAATGATGATAGTTTGGGAGAGATAGCTCATCACAATAGGTGTCTGCCAAGAAGTGGTGCTTGAGAAAATTTTAAATAAAGAAAATAAGACAGTGTGACACATACAAGCTAGTCATTCAGTCCTTTTTTACTGCATTCCAACAACATACAGAAAAGAAATGGAATCCTGTAGAAGGGAGAAATTCAAAGAAGTTTCACTAAATAAGAGTGGATGGGGCAGCAGAGGAAAGTTATGGGATATTCTAGAGGCTTCCAGGTCAGAGCATAAGGAGATTGGAATTTACAGGAAGTGATAGGTGTCTTGAGGAGAGAAAAGGAAGTTCACCAATGCTTGTTACAAGCATTCAGAACTTGGGATTTTGCAACCATGCAGAAAATAAATACCAGATGGGGCCAAAATATTATTTGTTTCTTCAGTCAAGATGTATGCAATGGTGATGGGCAGGAGATAGCAGAACAAATGAAAATAGCAGGGGTATCTATTAATAGCAGTGTCATTAAAGAAAGCATCACTAGTGGCCATTCATGATGGCCATTTGATGCAATTTGAATTAAGAAATTGGAAGAATCTTTGAGAAAGAGTTACATCTGAGTGGAGGACAGGTCAACAAATGAATCATGTGAAATAGGGCAAGTTAGCAAACTCCCATCCTTTCCGAAATGATGAGACTTTTGAAGTTACCAATAGCATCAACCTAGTGAACAGAGGTCAAGAACCATAGATCGAGCGGTCCAACAGCTCAGTTTAGTAGACATTTATCTCTGACTTCCCACGTGTTAGAATTCTGAGTACTCTTGAAGAAACAAAGACTGACACTGGAGCAAGAATTTCCTTGGCTGCTCTAGCCAGAAAATGCACCTGCCGATGTGGCTTCAGCCAAAGGACATCTCCCTTAGACGTCAGAAGCCCACTGTAATCATTCAAGCTTTCATCTTTAGGGGGAAAGCGAGTAGGGCAGTGAGGGAGAGAAAAACAACCCCTAGCTCTTTGTCTTGCCAGCTCAGAGCTGTAATCCATGGAGAGAGAGATGTCCCAGGCAGGTCACTGTCACATCCAAACAGTATTGCTGACATTCTCCCGACAGACAGCCCTTGCCCTAAGAGCATATAGTTTTGCATTCCAGGTATGACTTGCTCAGAAATAACCTGAATGCAGCCCCAAGTTACCTCCTTCCCCTCTTCTGTCCTCCCCACCTTGCTCTCTGCATCCTAGATATACTGGCTCTCTTGCCACTCACACTACGCATGCTCCTACCTCAGGTTGTTCTCTTCGTGATTCCTTTTACCTGCATATTATCACCCTAGATAACTGCGTGGCTTCCACTCTTACTTCTGCAGGTACTTGCTAAAATGTGACTTTATCAAAGTGGCCTTCCCTGACCACCTTCTGCAGAATAGATCCGCTTACCCACGACTACCTCCATCCCCTTTATCCTGCTTGATTTGTCTTCAGATTATTTGTCACCAGCAGATAAACTATATAATTTGGGGGTTATTTCTTGCCTTCCACCACTCACATGAGAACTCCATGAAAGCAGGGCCTTTGTCTCTTATTTCTTACTAGTTTCCCAAACCTAGAATAGTGGCTGGCTCACAGTAGGTGTTGAATAAATATTTGTTGAACATAGGAATTTGTATCCAAAGGAAAGCACAAAATGCACTCAGACACAGACAAAAGATAGAGTGATTCTCGTTGAAAGTTCGTGAAGGTCTTAGGAAATACGATTGATGTGTATCTACTTTGTGCCCAGGTCAGTAGAGGTAGTGGAGGGGACAAGAGAAACAGAATGAGATTCTTATCCAACAGCATTCTTCAAAGGCTATACTATGTCAAATCATAACGATATCTGAGAATAATTATTAGAACTAAAAAGGCTTTGGAAACTAAATCATTATGAGAGATAACTTAAGGAAATGCTAATTTTCTCAGCCTAAAGAAAAGAAAACAAAGCATGGAGGAGATAGGAGTAGGAGTCAGAGGATGGACAATATAGCTGCCTTTAAATATTCCAGAGATATCCTCTGAAATAATGAGTAGATTTATTTTCTTTTGTTAGGACAGAAAGTTTTAGGAAGATCTGGTAATTTTTTTCTAAAATTCTAATCATTAGAGTGGTCCCAAAGCAGAATAAACTCCATCACTGTGTTAAATCAGAAATAATCTGAGAAGACCATTTTAAGCAAGACTACTGTTTTAGGTAAGACATTATACCTGATGACTCGTCATTAAGTATCTTCCAAACTCGGTTTTTGTGCATGTGCACACACACATGCACATACTTGTTGGGTTTTAACTACAAATCACCTAGCTAGTTTCTGAAATAGAGGACATCCAGTTAAAGTTGAAGTCAGATAAACAATGAATAGTATTTTCTTATTATAAGTAGGTCTTATGCAATATTTAGAGGAAACTTTTATCAATAATTCCTTTGTTGTTCATCTGAAATTCAAATTTAACTGGACATCCTGTATTTTATCTGGCAGCCTTGTGCTTTAGGGAACAACATAATAAAACAAAGGTGTGTGAGTCTTCAGAATTCAGAATTTCCGTGATTAATGTGATAAAAATAAACACAGGGGGATGGCATACTGTAATTTATTCAAATATCTATGGATATTATAATTTTGGGGCAGATCTGAGGGGATTGATCTTACAGCCCTACCACCAGGTGAAGGGTTTATTGTTTTCTCTTTATCTTTTCATTTAAAAAAAATTTTTTTTAGGGATTCCTGGGTGGCGCAACGGTTTAGCGCCTGCCTTTGGCCCAGGGCGCGATCCTGGAGACCCGGGATCGAATCCCACGTCAGGCTCCTGGTGCATGGAGCCTGCTTCTCCCTCCGCCTATGTCTCTGCCTCTCTCTCTCTCTCTGTGTGACTATCATAAAAAAAAACAATTTTTTTTTTAGTTTTTGAGAATTCTAAAATGTGTTTGTTTTAATGTTGATTTTGGGAGGTGGGGCACCATACTGTCTGCAGAATTTTACAGGGGACTCTGTCCTAAATGATTCATAGTATATTGTGCTGAGTCTTTGGCTTTCTTAGTATTTTCTTATCAAATCTAACTTCCAATTCAGTTATTTGGGGCCTATTCTTTAGTATTAAATATTAGTATTAATGCTGAAAAATAATTAGATTGACTCTTAATAGACCATAATTTAAAAATGATAATTTAATGAAATTAAAATACCCACAAGTTAGTTACCAAACAACTTACTAAAATTTTAATCCAGATCAATAGAAGCATGGCTCAAATGATACTAACAGAAGAAGAATATTTCTGTCTAACAGCTGAAGAGATGCTGTTGTAAAGTCTAAAGCACAGAACTTTGGAATTATAAAATTGACAATTTATTAAATTATCGATTCATTTTTAAACTATTTCAAGTTTTATGTAACAGGTGAGGAGTTGTAAATATTTTCAGTTGTACTGTTTCTAAAAGCCTCCTTTCAGTATTCACGTGAAATGCAACAGCCTTGTTACAAAATGGGCTCTGACCTCAGAAGGCTCAGGCTTACTTTGGAAGGGTAACATGAACAGAAGTGAAACGATTACAAGAAAATGGATTCAGTGTGCTATCAAGTTCTAAAACCAAAAATTTAAAGAATAGAGAAATCATGGGATGGAGTCATTGGGAAAGCTTCTCAGAGAAATGGGGGCTTAATGTGTGCCATGTCGGGTGGGTTGGGAAAGCATACCTGGAGAGTAGAGTGGATATAAGGCCAAGGAAGAGGCAGTGTGCAAAAATTTTGGACAAACAACAACAACAACATCAGACAAGAATGAGGATAGGAGAAGCCAGTGGTGACACACAGAACACAAGGAAAAAGTAGAAATACTTCTGTTTGGAAATCATGGCACATGATCATGAACAGGAAACAGTCATATTGATCAGGACCGCCAAGGCCGCACCACGGAATTCAAGCTCACTGTCACAGGCTTCATAGAGCCATCGTACATGCCTGTCCAATAAATGGGCATCGTGAGAGTGGCAGTGCTGGTGGTATTCATTGTGAAGTCAGCTCAACAAAACCGACTCAAACCTCTGTCCTATCCAACCAAAACTCAGAGGACAGCAACTGACATTATCATTCTTTGAGTATTTCTCCAAGAAAAGTCTTCTTTTTTGTTGTTGTTTTTTAACATATTTTCAAGCTTGTAGGGTTACTTCTATTCAGAATGAAGACCTACGGACTTCTCTCGGTAGATACAAATAAATACTTAGGTGCCTGAGAATTTCAAGTGGGTTAGTGGCTCGGTGACCAGAAGTGAGAGAATAGTTTGATCCTGACTCGTCGCCACAGGCAGATCCCCCACTGACAGCCACAGGGGTTTGGCCTATGTCCGGGCTTTCAGATCAGACACCAAGATTACTTTCTGAGCATTAATCTCTTTGAGACCAAGCACACTGTTCAAAGAGATGTCACTTCCGAGCCATTATCCCCCATCGAAAGAGGAAGGCATTTTTGTGAGATATATTTTTTTTTGCCAGCTCGTCCATCAGAGAATATTTATTTGTTCATTAATTTCTTTTATGAACATTGTACAAGTTACACAGTACAGTACCTTCTGATCATTTATTGCCCAGATTTATGCTCCGTGACTTGATGGAAAGAAAGTGCAGCCCCAGCATGGAGCTCCCTCATTCCCTGTGTAAGCAGTTGTGCCGCGATTTACAGGGTAAAGACATTCTTTTTAGACACTGTAATTAGCACTTGTCTTATTTATACATCTCGTTTAACATTGTGTCCCCTTTAAAAATATTTTTATTTAAAACGGCATGCAAGGAAATAGCTCAGCATGCATTAGGGGAAAAAAGAAGAAGAAACAACAAACCACTGATAAATCCATCTGTTAAAAACCACCGTACACAAATTAAAAGAGTAAGTTAATATTATATGTCTTAATCCCCTAGTACCATTGTTCGTGCTTACTGCTTCTTACAGAATATTCAAAAGATATTTTTCCAGTAGACCAACTCCTTTGAGTTCACACCCTGGAAATGCTTTGCTTGTTCTAAATAGGTCCATTATGCCCTCAAGCACCCACATATTTACTAACGTCCAGCTTTAGTAAAACTAGCTATATGGTTTTCCTCCTCTATTATTTATTTTGTCTTCTCCGACTCTCCCTTCAAACAATTCTTAGTTACCCAAAGATGTATTAAATTCCTCACCACCGAAGTTTGTCCACTAAATGCAAACTGTGATTCTGCCTCTAGCAGAGCAAGACGCAGTAACTCAACAGTTCTGAGATTTCTTTCTTAATTCTTAAATGTTTCCCTTCCTCCATCCCTTGTGAGATAGGTGAGAAAAGCAATTGCCCCCACTGCTTAATGCATCACAACTCCGAAACTCACTCCATCCTTGTAATTCTGAATCCCAGCCCAGCTGGCGGTTCCTGGATTTCAGACTCTGAATATGAGTTCAGCACTTTTAAATCAATCACTCTGAACAGTATTTCTGTCAAATGGAAACCTTTTCTTCTTTGGCAGAAAAGCTTTCCTGATTTTGACTGCAGCCCTGGAGAACTGAACAGTCTCATAAATGAAACCAGGATGTAGCAGAAAAATTAAACTAGATATAATTTTCTAACATCGTCGTTGGAAGAGTCCTGTTCCATTTACTGTTCAGGAAGACGAAGGCACCTCTGTACCCTGTAAGATTTTTCAAACAGTTTCCCCGTTCCAGGTTAATGGCTTGTTGCAGTTTGACTAGCAAGGGGTTACTTGGGTTAGGTAGTAGTAGCAGGAGGAATGAAACACTCCTTAGATTCTATTCCTGTAACTTAAAATTCTCCCTCCAGTTATTAAAATGTTTTTAGAACTAAGTTACATCATAAGTTTGGCTATTTATTGCTCTTAGCGGATTATATCCTCCTCTGAAAGTCCTAATGTTGGTGGGATGGATCGGACAGTCCCGAGGCCTCTTGGCTGAGCCAGATGTGACAGTGACACAGCAGCTTCAGAAATCGTGCTTCTTCCGTTTTGCTAGGACAAGTTTAAATCTGGGGCCTTGAACATAAAGAAATAATGTCAAAGCCCTGAAAATGGTATAAGACACCAACTCTTTGGGGGCTTTAAATAATAATAATTCAAAAAAAATTTATAGTTTTTACTATTCACAGAGTCAACTATTCCTGACTCTTTACATGGACCTCCTGCAGAGAACCACATGTGATCTATTGTACCCAAACATTGAGGTAACAGAAACTAATGCTTCCTATATTCTCAGCTTTCAACTATGCTCTTTCTTTCAGGCATACATGGGTCTCCCATCACATAAAATAATCTAAAATATATACAGAAATATAGACTGTAAGATTTATGGAGAAAAGTCCATGGAGAGATGCTGATTTACTCTGCCAGATTGCACTGGAGGATTTTTACAAATGCCATTTCCTGCCGCTTTTCATATGATGACTGTTTCTTATATCTTGATATCTCCACAATGCCCCAAGTATTTCATATAATCCCTTAGATACCTTGAAATGATTTTATCTTTAGAGAGCCACTGATTTGTGGACATTCAACGTGAGATTTTTGAGTTCCAAGATATGCACTGGTAATTATAGGTAAATGTGAACAGTGAGGAAGAAAGGTTTCAACATATATGAATACAAGTAGCAAATTTATGGAAATACTATTGCAATAAGTACATTCATTCACTCAACATTTATCCAACACATATTTATTGAGTGTTTACTATTGTTGAGTGCCAGGCCCTATGTTAGCTATTGTAATTCACGAGTAAGAGAAACAGACATGGTCCTTGACTTCATGAATTCTGAACATTGCCTTCATTGAAACAGGAGCACCAAACTCTTGAATTCTTTAGAGAGACATTGCAGGACTCCATTGCTATAGAATTCTAGAAGTCTAATTTAAGTGTGCAGCAATAATCAAAGAGCACTAAGGAAAGGCCATATAAGAGGTGTGTTTCAAATGGATGACTAAGAAAATCATAGAGCATTTGAGCTAAAAAGGACCTTGAAGATCTTATATCCCAGCCTCCTTATTGGAAGAATGAACTTTTTGTTAATGTTAACATAGCGGTTGATGGCTGACTTGAGTCCATAATACACATCTCTTGACATCCAGGAAAGTACCTAACCAATCAGTGCTCTTTGAATATCTGTATGATAAATTCAAATTCAAGCATATTCATTGCACAGGAAACTGTCTTGGGTTGAATCGTGTCCTCCATCCCGCAAAATTCATATGTTGAAGTCCAGTATATTGTAATGTGATCTTATTGGGCAACAGAGTCATTTCAGATGTCATTAGCTAAATTATGGTGAAGTCCTATTGGCATAGGGTGGACCAGTCCTCAAATATGGCTGGCATCCTTGTCAAAAGGAGAAATTTGGACACTGACGTGTTCACCAGGAAAATACCATGTAAAAACTGATATTCCACTGTCACAAACCAAGGAACTACCAGGAAGCTAGGAGAGAGGCTTGGAACAGATCTTCTCTGGTGCCTTCGTGCCTTTGGAGAGTGCAAGGACCTGCAGACACCTTGATCTCAGGCTTCTAGCCTCCAGCATGGTGAGACAATAAATTTCGATTATTCAAGTCATATACTTTCTAGCGTTTCCTTACAATAATCCTAGGAAACCAAAATAGAAGCCAATTGTATTGTAGGCTTGTTCAGTTTGCTTTTCATTCATCAAACACGTATTTATTGAGTACCTACTATGTGCCAAGCACTGCACAAACAAGTGGAGATACAAAGATGAATGAGACCAAATCCCTCTCCTCAAAAAATACACAAATATACGAAAGCATTAAATAATGATGTTGGGTTCCTCCCACCTCGATCTGGGATCCACTTCCATCTGTGTGGTTCTTTCCCAATAAATATGATGTATTCCCCTAATCAACTCTGGAAGACTAGATTCCACTTCTATCTTGGGTCTAGCCTCTTCCCTGGAAATATGTGAAGCTTGCCTCCCAGACATAGTAACCCTCTCCAATCAGTGAGTCATGGGCTGGGGGTGGGATTCGGGCCAGTGGCAATCCCTTAGCATGCTATTAAGCCAAGCATCTTAAATCCACCCACCAGAGGAGCGCACGGAGGCCAGCACTGAGTCCCTGTCATGTTTATCAGAGCCATAAAGTGAGTATTTAAAATTTTAAAGTTTTCAAATGAAATATACAAAAGTTGATTATTTAGCAGTTTATCAACATTGCTCCCCCCTCCCATCCTCTGTGGCAAAGGGAACAGACAATAAAATTGTTCAAAAGAGGCTTCAAAACTACTTTCTGCCATTTTACTGCAACTTTAAAGAGGTCTAAAAACAAGTCTCCCAGAAGACCCCTGGCCGGCTTTGCTGTCTGCACCCCTGAGAGCTTGTTTGCATTCCTACAGCTGATGCTATTGGAGTCTGTCCCTGTCCCTTCCCACCGGGACAGCGCTCGCTTGCGCCTTCCAGGGCTGTGCCTGTGACAACCAGAAGCCAGAGCAAACTGCGGGAACTCTGGCCCACAGAACCCACAGTGAGACAAATCATGACTTCAGTTGTCCCTACTTCATCATGACCCATTGCCTTTCTCCATCTCCCAGGGACCGTCCCAGCAACCACTGCCACAACAGCGCTCTCATGCAAACAGTAAGAATGGAACTAAAGGAATACACAATCAGGCAAAGGTTATGATCACCATTCAGTCGTTTCTCTTTATGAGGATGGAAGGATTCCCACATACACACGACAGAAAATGAAAGGAGAGGACCATGCTTCTCCCGAGTCGTGAGAAACATCTATACTATTTGTGTTTCTAGAAATCCCACCAGGGATTTCATCATGCATGATGAACTTTTAAGTGAACTTATGAGGGTCTAATTATCCATGGATTTTAGTGCAGTTACTATTTTTTTACTTGAAGCCAATTCTGTTTAAATCTTACCTTTTTATCTAGAAAAATAAAAAAAAAATATAGGCTCATAACATCCAGGGTATTCCTTTTAAATCATGGAGGGTAAGCCAAAAGGTCTAGTACGTAGGCGATCTCTGAAATTAAGCCTCAGCCACGGTGGGTACCATATTCTCATTTGCCACTCTGTGTAAGACAATGGGAGCATGTACAATTGCACCTAAAGAGGGGGTGACCCAAAGTGAAATACAGGGAAAAATCCAAGTTCTAGCACATAGTTATGAGATGACAGAGAGAGAGGAAAAAATTAAGTAACATATTATTATTATTAGAGTTAGGTACTCAGTCACTCAGTCGTTTATTTCTTCAAAAATCTTTATTGGGCACTTAGTATGTGCTGGGTACTGGGCTAATATCTAGGGATATGATGTTGCACAAAAGGAGACGTGCTTACTATCCTCACGGAGCTTACGGTCCGATGAGAGGAAGGCCTCCATCAAATAATTATAGAAATTAATTACTTAAAAGTGCAAGTTTGGTATCCCTGGGTGGCGCAGCAGTTTGGCGCCTGCCTTTGGCCCAGGGCGCAATCCTGGAGACCCGGGATCGAATCCCACATCAGGCTCCCGGTGCATGGAGCCTGCTTCTCCCTCTGCCTGTGTCTCTGCCTCTCTCTCTCTCTCTCTCTATGACTATCATAAATAAATAAAAATTTAAAAAAAAGTGCAAGTTTAAGTGCTGTGAACAATAATTATATAGTGTTACGTGGGTATAAAATGAGCCAGTTTTACCTAGTCTGGGGTGGAGGTCAGGGTAAGGGGGACTCAGAGGAGCCTTGCCTGAAAAAAGAATCAGTGAATGAAGACTTAGAGAAACTGTAGGAATCAATTAAACAGCCAAAGTTGGAGGTGGGGATTGGAATGGGGCAGAGAACGTTCCAGGCAGAGTACGGAAAGAGGTCACGCATCCTTTGTGGAAGGAAGAAGGGCACATTTCAGGACCTTGCAGACCCATCTACCTGAACACCTGGTGGGAAAGGTGTGAAATGAGGCTGGAGTGTAGTAGGAGGCAGCCAGTCCATGCAGGGCTTGGCAGACCTGTTGGCAGGGCTTTGGAAGTGATCCAAAGAGCAATGGAGAGCTATCGAAAGGCTTCAAGGAGGGAGAGTAACATGAGGAGAAAACCATCGCCTGCTAGGATTAGCTGCAACTCACAAAAACTTCATGCTACCCCCTGACTCCACTCCCAGCCCAGAGCCACATCTCCTGGAAACTCAGCATCATCGCAGTCCTAAAGGCTCAAATGATTTGATTTTCTTGCACCTTCATTGAACAGTTTCATATTCCCCAACAAAGGGGGCAATGAACTATATTATTCAAGATGCAGCAATTTGGACTGCACACCTAGCAAGATTAGCAACTAATAGTAGATTTAGAAGACAGAATATTCCATTTGGAGTATCTCAGCAGAGCCACCTGCTAGGAGAGCAAGTAAAACTTGTTGAAAATATTTCTGTATCACCTTTAATTTCCTTCAGTCTCTACAACGGTACATATTCCAGACTATCGAAGATTATCAGAAGTGATAGTAATGTAATGTAAGTTGTTTACCTTCAGAAATAATGAGCTGATTCATAATAACAGAGCAATAACCACACTTCCATGTTACTGGCCAAGAAAACCTGGCTATTACCCAAATTTGGGGAAAATCACACCACAAACACATGTTAATTTTGGCTGCCCCTCCTTACTTAACTAAATGTTTATTTCAAATTATCTGAGCTCCCTGCATTCGTTTTCATCCCCTCTTCAATACGCTGTGGATGGAGGACTCTTCGAAACTTGAATTTGCTTGTGCCATTTTGCCAACTGCAATGCTGGCTTCCCCCATTTTCGGAGGGCTGATGGCCAAATGAGAGCAAGGCCATGAGAAGACCCCTTGTGCAGCCTCACCTATGTCTTTAATTTCGTCCAGCCCTGGGCTCCCCACCACTTTCAGTGCCTGGCACTCCATGGGTGGGGAAACAGTACTGTGAACGAGATCCAGCCTCTGTCCTCAAGACGCATGTGGTCTGGTGAGAGATGTTACGTTAATGGATTCCATTATCATTGTGTAAATGGGCAACTTTTGACACGGTAAATGCAGGATGCCAACAGAGCACAAATGACCAATACTTAATCCAGGCTCATCGAATCTGGGGATTTTTTCTGGGTTCAGTGTCCTCTACTATGTGGCTCCAGGGATGAAGACCACACAAATTAAAATTTAATTATATGTGTTCTGATACAGGCCACTCTTTTTTTGTCTTTTTCTATGCTAATCTTGTTTCCCAAATTACACTGTAAACGCCTTGTAGGCAAAGACTGTTACTTACACTAATACATCCTGAGCATTTTCCGTATAGTACTGACCACATGGTATGTGTTTCTAAATATATGTTGACCAATTAATAGGACAGTAAATTCTTGCCTCAGAGTGTGAAAGGCAAGGGAAGACTGCTAAAAGAGCTGGATATACCAAATAGACAAGGAATGAAACACAGTGGCCCCGTGGAAAAGGCTGGTACAAAGACAAAGCTTTATTGGTACTTTTAATTTTTTTCAGTTTAACAGTGATAATGATATAACGACTCTATGATTTAATTGGCAGGTAGGAGCCAGGAAAAGACCTCACTAACTCACACTAATGAGAGGTAGGCCCATTGCAGTCCAACGGAGGTTGCTCTTAGTAATTGATTTTCTATTTTTAAAATATGTGCTTAGCTCACTCGGGCCAACATACACACCAGTTGACTGCAACACAAAATACACTTTGTTCTTTCATTTTGTCAAGTGTGGTTGCATTTTAATTATTTATGATAATACTTAATAGTATATTAGTAAGTGTCCTGTAGTGTGGCATGTAAAAATAATGAAGTCTCAGTAATATGAGAACATGATAGAGCTCTCAGCTATTAAATCTTTGCTGAGAAGTGAAGTGAAACTGCGGGGTTCTTTGTGAGAATTGGGGTTTGCAGATTAGGGAAGTGAAAATTAGCAAAGTTTTTCTGAATTACATTTATGAAGTATATATGGTGGTATTTTAAAATGCATTGAATATGACTAAAATGTTTGAATACGGCGAACATGTTGAGATACATGGTTCTTTTATGTAGGCCGCTTAGGAGATATTAAAACTTAAAAAAAATAGGCCTCAGCCGGTTTTTTACTTGATGGTATGCTTTTTATATACTTTATTTTTATTTCTGACTCCCACAAAACACATTCTATCTCCAGATTATTAAGAATAATTTGAGCATGTGAAGGTTTTTTAAATTTCAAATTAATCTTTCTTATGGTTATGGATGGAATTATAATCATTTCCTGGGGAAAAATAAGATTAATGTTTTAAAAGTTATATAAGACTTCATATTTTTGCTATTGGTATATTTTACATAGTTTTTTTACATAAATATTCTGTTACATCCAACTTTCCAATTCTAAATTCCAGAAATAAATTTTACAAGATTCAGTTGAATAAATGTCTGCCAGAAGACTCCACCAAATTCTACCTCCAAACACCATCCCCCCTGGAAAAAAAAAAAAAAGCCCTTTTTCTCTGCAGCAGGATCTTTGTTCTTTCCTACCATTTTCGAAGTGTTTGCCCAGTTCCTTTGTCTTGGTAATTGAAAATGTTTCCCAATCCTTTCTGGCCTTCTCTGCAGACCATTTCTTCTCTTTTTTGAATAGCTCCTTCTTCATTTCCTGGCCATTTTGTCCTCATCCCTGTGTTCTCTCATAGCTCATCCCTCATTCTCTTAAAACCCTTGTTGGCACCATGTTCCTGTTCTAATTGGTTCTATTCCCTCACCCACTAATTTTATGAGTTCTCTTTCTCTCCCCACATTCATTGAGGACTAAAATAAGAGTTTTGTCCCATTACTAAAAGATTGAGAATATCTGTATTTTGAGGTTGTACATTTTAAGTGGCCGATTTTTATGGCACAGTTTGTATTATGACTTTCAGCTAATTGTTGAGAGAATAGGAATTGAATGCTCATAATAAGAACACACATGGAAAGCTTAATCATATTATAAAATAAAAATTCAAAGATAAAGAGGTCTTATCTCTAAAGATTGATAACAAAGGCAGCCTTGCAAATAAATATACAAATTATTAGTCCAGATGAATATTTTGGCAGTACAGCTCATGTTTATTTCTGTGTTTTGTTTATAAAATGAAGAAAATATGTAAAAATATATATGTAGTCACTCATAGGGCTTAAAATTTGTATTTGCTTTATGCAAATAATTGATAACTTCTCTGAAAACTTGGTTATAAGACTAATGATACCTCTCATGAATAGGGAAAAAGGTATGCAAGACCTGGTGTCTAAAGAACATGGCTAATACACACAACTTAGAAAATATAACATAGTAGGCTTCCCAAGAGGAGGCCCTGGGGCCTCAGGTCAATAGGAAGCTCATGTAGGTAGAGAACACAAGGTGAACTATACTTTGGAGAATGCTTCAAGAGGCTTGAAGATGATTGTAGTATCTCCATCATCATATCAGCAGCTGAAGGAAAATAATTTGTTCTTAGGGTAAGACACTGGCCAGAGTAGGGGCCCTCCAGGTGGCTCAGTCTGTTAAGCTTCTGCCCTCGGCTGAGGTCCTGATCCTGAAGTCCCAGGATAGAGCCCCAGGTGGTCAGGCTCCTTACTCAGCAGGGAGTCTATTACTCCCTCTGCCCCTTCCCACTTGTGTTCTCTCTGTTGCTTGCCCTCTCTCTCTCTCTCTCTCTCTCTCTCTCTCTCAAATAAATAAAATCTTAAAAAATAAAAAGAGAAAGAAAAAGAAAAAAGACACTGGCCAGAGTAAAGTGGAGCAGAATCAGATTCAGGGCTAGGATTTCTCAGAATAGTAATTTCCAATACAAGTGGGCAGAAACTAAGACACAACCAAACAAACTTCAGTCAGGGAACTTTGGGTACGTGAGAAAAGACATTCACTGAGGAGTTCAATGGTCATTGTAGGAATACTGGGCCCTTGAACTAATGAGTAGTGTGCAAAACATAAGAGCACAGTGGTTAGGGCTGAGGTGATCAGATGCCACTGCACTAGGCTTGAGAGGAAAAAAAATATATTGATGGCTTTGGAAACTATGGTGAGTGTCACCCCTCAAGAGAAGTAATTAAGAAACACAGCTGGGTAAGACACAATCAGAGGCTGACAAGCAGTGATTTCTAAAGTAAAATATCTATGGCTATATATGTATCCATTTAAGTACACAAATAAATATGCATTTATGATAAGTATGCACATATACCAACACAACACAGCTACTTTCCATCTTGGATCAGAGAAATTTGTGCTATAAAGAGTCTAGGCTGATGTGTAGAAATACCACACCTTTATATACTCCAAATGTATCCAGACACCTATGAAATTTGACATGTTCCACATTCTAGTGCTTTCCAGTTTCTAAGCATATTAGGTACATACTAAGGAACAAAGAAAAGAAATGGTTTTTTGAGAACTTCCATTTCTAGGCAGTGACAAATCAGATAGCTTGAAAACTCTCCCAGCAATAAAACATCTAGAAATTTTAGCAAAACAAATATATAACATACATCCTTTTAAATGCATAGGCCAGATCACAAGAATGTCAGCAAAAATCCCATGGTCCAAAAGCAGATAGAAAATTGATTGACAAGCAGTGTAGTGAGCTGGAGTTGATACTTCAGTTCTAGGAGGAAGAAGGTTACCAGATTCAGAAACCAAGGAATAAGAGCAAGATGTAAAAGCCATAGTAAGAGAGAGAGTAATACTTGAGACTCTATTTATAAATCTGAAACCAGACAGTATAAGTTTAAGAACTCTGCCCACCTATACAGAAAACTAAGGATGCTTTTCTGTATAAACATAAGCTATAAGTGAGAGGGTGTAGGAAATTACACACTTGAGAATTTATAATCTTGTTCTTTCCATTAGGCAGGTATGCTCTCAAATTTATACTAACAGTGTGAACCCCCTCAAATTTATATCTCATGGGCCAGCTGGAATGACGTATACAATCACACACAAAATGATGAAGGGGTAGACCTTCATCAGGCTTAATATGATTGTCACAGATAAATCTTTATTTAAAACCAACTCTCACAATTTAGAATTTACAAAACACACTAGAAAACAATTCACCATGGACAAGAGTGATCACACACAGGAATCAGAGAATTATGTATATATACACTCTATTCTCACTCAAGAAGTTTAAATACTATAAAATAATTATGTTTAGAATAACTAAATACTTTAAAAGCAGTGAGAACATGATACAGGAATAGGATACTATAAAAAAGACCAGTCAGCTATTGAAACAGTGGAAATAGAACATATAAAAATTTTAAATATAGTCCCTAAAAATATAAACCTAATGACCTATAAACACAAGATT
This sequence comes from Vulpes lagopus, assembly GCF_018345385.1. Classification (NCBI taxonomy): domain Eukaryota; kingdom Metazoa; phylum Chordata; class Mammalia; order Carnivora; family Canidae; genus Vulpes; species Vulpes lagopus. The sequence goes on from NC_054826.1 coordinate 149,439,441, forward strand.
AGATCTAGCTAAAGAGAGAATTGGGAAACGGAAGATAGATCTCTGGAAAACATTCTTATGATGTTGTGGAGAAAGGTAAAGAGAAGGATACAATGGAAGAGAGTCTAAGAGACATAAAGGGTCAAACAAAAAAAGTCAAACATATATTCTGAAGGAGTCCAGAAGAAGAGAACAAGGAGAATAGAGAAGAAACAATATTGAAATGATAATTGAGAAATTGTTCCAAATTTATATGAATGTGAATTATCAGATTCAGGCAGTACGAGTAATCTCAAACATGATAAATACAATTGAATCTGCACCTAGACACATCATACTAAAACTTTAGAACAAATTTTTCTAGAAGATTTTATTTATTTATTTGAGAGAGAGAAAGCACAAGCAAAGGGAGAAGAAGAAGAAGACTCTACTGAACAAGGAGCCTGACATGGCCTCAGTGCTCAATCCAAGGACCCTGAGATCATGCCTGAACCAAAGGGAGACACTTAGTTGACTGAGCCACCCAGATGCTACAGAGCACCATATTTTTAAAAAGCTTCTCAGAGCATCAGAAGAAAAGAAAGAACATTTTTGAAAGAATAAAAATATACTGAAAGCAGAATTATCAATAGCAATACTAGCAATTAAAGAGAGTGTTGAATTCAAATAGTCATCAACTGAAACTATGCAGTTGTGATCACCCCGCAGAGATAGATGCATCTTCACCCAAAGTTCAGGTCAAATATCATACCTGATGATGCCACATGAACACCAATAAGGTATGAAAAGATTATGGATCCGAGAAGGAGGCTTTATGGAGAAAACAGATTCCCAGGCAATTCTGAAAAGAGCCTGAGAGAGTGTGGTATGGAGACTATCTTATGATGGTTACCTGTTTAGGAGCTGAAGTGAGGATTTCCTTGCATAATCCAGGGTTTACATGGCTTAAACTTCTTGCAGATGAGGACCACAGTACTATCATTGTAGTAATCCATCATGGGATGCTATTCATTCTTTCCAGGTTAAAAAAAAAAGACCAAATTGGGCTTTTAAATAGAAACACAGTGGAGATGATTGCTCTTATTTGAAATAAGTCTTATGTAATAGGTTTCAATCCTTAGAAACCTTATTTTAATTTATAGTGGCCATATGGACTGTTTTAATAGGGGACAGGGAAGTGAAAATGTCCATCAGATCTTTTTTACCAAGCCAACTGTGAGTCCCAAAGAATTTCCTTTTAATTTATTTATTATTGAGGATGAGTATTTGTGCTCATTATAGGGTATTTTGGGGCATTGGGTAATATGGCTATGGGAAATTGAAGCAAGGCAATAGTTCCAATAGTTAAGATGTATCATATGTTCAACATTATGTTCAACAACTCCCCTAAGATTATAAGTGGTATCTCATTTGAATTTAGTGGAATTTAGTGGAATCTCCAAGTATAACTGTAATTTGAGCCCCCGTATTGATTAAGGTCATGAAGTTTACCCACTGATAGAGCTCAGTAGATGTTAAAGTTGATTCAGAACCTATGTTACAGAGGCACAAAAACCAATTAGTTTTGTCTTTTTGTAGTATAATTTCTTGTAGTAAATTTGGATTTCCAACTGGGTCGATAGATGGACTTTGTGTGCGTGTGTGTGTGTGTGTGTGTGTTCATTTTTTGTTTCCTTCACGTGTATTCAGGATTTTTTTTTAATTCAGGTTTTTTGTTTGTTTGTTTGTTTGCTTGCTTGTTTGTTTATTTGTTTGGTTTTGCCAACAGTGGATATACTTTGGGGAGGTCTTCTCCACCTTGATTATATTTATATTTCTTCCTTCTTTGAGTTTCATGTTAGTATCATCAGGGTTAGGGTCCTTCCCCATGGCAATAGTTGAATTAACGACTTGGCTGTGCCACACAGGTGTCATGGTTGTTATCCTTATAATCCTATCAGGATCCTTTTTGGTAACAGAGGCATAGTCAGCAGCAGCACCAAAGGCATTTTGTTGGGTCCCAGTGAGAAATCTGCTTGTAGGAGCATAGACATCAGCATGTCACATGGAGAGTGCTCTTCTTCCATGTAAGTGACCACTGAATGGGCCTGTATAGTGTCCTGGATATCTGTCTTTTTCCTGAGAGCTCTATAGGATGGGAAATAATGCCTGCTTGAGAGTCAAAACCAACAGTTACATGGTTTTTGAGTTGTTCTCATTATACTAGCATTAGTCCTGGCTTATGCTAGAGTCAAGAAAAAAACAATCCAATCTGAGACTTACAGATAGGTCTGTATGCACACAGCCCAGGGTCCCTTTAAAGAGGGCCCCACTCCCACATGCCTGTCTTTAAATGCCAATCAGCAAAGCTTCCAATTTAGGTTTAGTGGGACTCAGCAAACACAGTATGAAGAAGCACAGTTCAAGGCACAAACTTTCCAGGAGGCAGCAAAACAACTAAAGGACATACTAGTCATCAGGCAGCAGTGTCATTTAGCAAGTCAAAGTAAGAGAAGACGTCATTGCTCAGATACCTTGCTCACAGTTCCAATGGTCATGGTCACTCCTCAAAGACAGAATGGATCCACCCTCACCCAAAATATGGTTCAGATGTTGTGGCAGAAGGAGATGGGGAAGCAGTGAGAGTCAAAAAGGACCAGCAGTCAAACATCAAATATGGAACCAGACTACTACATATATGATTAATTAACTATTATTCAAGAATGGGGATAAAATCAAATGTTCTTTTAAAAACTGAATTTATCATAAGTAGAATCTCAGTGAAGGAATGAGGACTGAAGAATATACTTCCAGTCAAAGAAACACAAAGCCAGAAGAAAAGTCTAAGATGTAAGATGAAATGGGGAGCAAAGTTATGGGTAATGTGACCTGGGAAAACCCATGATGAAGCCCAGTTCTCTCAGAGTCTGCTGAGAGACTCATCAACTTACCTGGTTACATTCACAGAGCACTAAGTTGGTTACTGACAACGTGGCAACATGCAAGGTAAGGAATGTCCCAGACCTCCTGGAATCTACATTCTCATGGAGAAAAGAAGGCTGTGTGCACACAAACTGGCTGCCCCTGCTGTCCCTGCTGCTTCTGCAAATTCTTGTGGTCCAACTCCACATTCTGTTGTTCCTGTTCTTTGATTTGACAGCTGTTCACCTCAGGTGCAAGTACACGATTGCTCTTCTACTTCCGACAAAACAAAGGATATTGAGTCTTATGTGCACAGAGCTTCAGGCATTTACCCTAAATCAGAAAGGGGAGAGGGCGCGTCAGTTACTGAAACAATACCCAAGTACCTTACACTGACACTTGAGACTCCTTATAACATCTTGGAGCTGCTTATACAGCCATAGATCAACAGTAACTTCCTAATAAAGCTTTTTTTTTTTTTTAAGATTTTTATTTATTCATGAGAGACACACAGAGAGAGGCAGAGACACAGGCAGAAGGAGAAGCAGGCTCCCTGATGGGAGCCTGATGTGGGACTCGATCCCTGAGCCAAAGGCAGACGCTCAACCACTGAGCCACCCAGGTGTCCCCCTAATAAAGCTATTTAAAATGAAGTATCCCTTTCTTTGTTCTTTCAACCAACTTTTTCCTACCTCTTCTTTACCTTTTGTTCCAATCTGCTTCTATTATTGTTCACTGTATTCTTGGTGAGCCACCATATCATGATCCTAACGCATATGATTCCTGACTTTGGAAGATTTGTGCTTGATTGCTGGATTGCCTCTTTATCAGTTGTGTGATTTTAGGCAAGGTTACTTAATTTTCCTGAGCCTTAGAGTCCTAACCTGCATGATACTAATAGTACTTAATCAATCATACAGTGTACTAAGGATTAAAAGCAATACAGCCTACCATGTGTTTTGCTCAAAGCTTGGCACAAATGACAAAAGAAATGTCAGCAAATATCATCGACCTGTTTCCTCCACTGAAATGTAAGCTTTTGAAGGTGAGAGACTGAGTCACAATCTGCTCGATGGCTCAGCATCACCTAGCCCTGTGATATGCATAGTTATATATATAGAGGACTCTCTTTCTCTCTCTGTTAATAAATTAACATTTATTCTCAAATTCATTAAGTACAAATTCATGTTTAATCCTACCATGAGATTCATGCTTCTCTCTGCTTCACATCCCTCTTTGTTTTAGCTCGATTTTTAAAATCTGCTTCTGTTTCTTTACCTTTTCGTCTTCTCAATCTCAACAGTCATCAAAGTCCCAAGAGATAGGCCAGAAGAATGATTTAAAAACACAAAACAAAACAAAACAAAAACAACCTTTTTCATCAGGCAAAGCAGGCATGGAATCTAAATGACATTCGATTGCGGACCTGCGTTGGGACAGGGGCCTTGAGCATGGGCCGTGACCTCCGGGCCACAGCAGCAGGCCGGGCCCAGCTCCCCGCACACAGCTAGCCAACTCCGCGTGGCCGCCCTGTGTGTGGTTGTCCCCCGGGGCTCTGGCAAGGGTAGCAGGAACTTCTGTCCCCTTGCTGATTTCTTGAGCATGACGCTCCCAACTCCATCACGGTGGTGGCTGCCATTAGCTGATGAAGCCAATGAAGCGGGCAGCACTCCCCGCTGCAACTGGCCTGCAAAGACGTGGGAAGGGGCCAAAAACTCGGAACAGAAAGCCGGGGCACTGGATTTTCTTCGGGCTGTGTTTTTGAGAAACGTGGAGTCCCCTCAACAAGTCCTTCTACACCCGCTTTGAGCAGGTGCTTCCCCAGCCACTCGAAGCACCCCCCTGCTGGGCCTCATTCCTTAACCTCCCTAAGTTAGTACAGTTAATGCTGTGGTTAATGGTTTCTGGAAAGACGATATCCATCAGCATCTGAGTGTACACGTTTTGGCCTAAATATTGAGCAATCGTAGGTATGTGATGCAAAGCCTGGGTGTGCCCGCCTGGAGAACGTAGCTCGTTAGGATTAATCTTTTACAGAGTGACTAATGCGCAGGGAATGGGGCCCCTTCCTCTCCAACTCGGGGAGATTTCGTCCAAGTTTCCCAACAGGTCTCTTCAGAAGGCAGCTGGTCACTCTTGAAGACTCGGCTCAAAGATACGGACGTAAAAACCTTGATATATGTATATATATATACTTTTTGACTTTTGTATACTCTAGCAGGTTCTTGCAAATCAAACAGCAGAACCGAAGCAGAAGACTGACTGCCGAATGCACGCCCAGTGGGGGGAGAAGTGTGTGGGAATCATCCAGCCTCCTTCAGGAGCTACAAGTGCAGCCTGCTAGAACTCTGTATTTCCTTCTGTTCTGATTCCCCAGCTCTGCCAGACTTTTGTTTGAAAAAAGCATCTTTATGAGGCAGTACATTTGTTATGTTGTATCTGAGAATACTTTTCTTTCACCTTGGTTCCTGCTTTTAACTTGAGTGAACTGACTTGCTCGCTTGAGCTGCTCTTACGGGAGAGACCAAAAGAACACAAGCCAGGTGACATGAGGCCCAAGACCCCAGGTCGACCTTATTAGGGAGATATATTTTTTTTTTCCTGCCAAAATTAGCATAAGAGCATTAAGAGTTTTTGTACCAGTGCCGTAGTCAGCTAATAAAAGTCAAATCCTTTTCCAGGGAAATGTAATCGTTACTCCTTGTAGGGAAAAAAAGGAAAAAAAAAAAAAAAAGGAGGGGGATTGCTGTTTTATCAATAAAAGCATACCGAGCTGAATACCTACACAAAGAAATTTTCAGTATAATTTATGGCATTTCATCACGTTGAACTGCATTCCAAGTAATTCACCCTGGCAGTTTTACTCTCGAAATGGAAATCTTTATATTTTTTCTTGCCTTGATCAAATGAAATGAGTTTGTGTTCAACTATAGTCCATGTACTTGATAATTTGTCTGACTGGGTAAGGTTATTAGCAATTTAAGAAATAAACCCATTTGGATTTTCAGAGAGAGTTTAAACAGAACTAGGAGATTGCCATGATGATCTCTTAAAAATTACAACACACAACAGTGAGATTTAAGTAACAAGATTTTCCATACACCAAGGAAATTCAAACTCAAATTCCCTCGATTAATTTCCAGGGATTAAGTGGTTGGTATTGAAGTCAATGAAAGATACGTTTTACAAAGCTGAGAGGTCATTCAGTTCAGAAAAGCAGACCAAACACACACGATCTTCAGCATTTCAATGCACTCAGATTAACTGGGTGAGAGATTTTGTTAGATTCTCCAGTCTGGTCAGAATGAAGTAGACCACCAGTAGTAGGTGGTCACAGCTAGAGGATCCTGAAGGTCTTGACTGATAAAATGTGAAGCCTGTAAGGGAAACTGAAGATTATTTAGCACAACCCCATAGTTTTATAAAGGAGGAAAGTGAGGCTTGAAGAGATTAAGTGACACGACTAAGACCACTCCACTTGTCTGTATAGGTGCTCACTGTCTTGCCTTTCCGTAGAGATCTTCTAACTCTCCCATCCTATTCTTTTAGGAATTAATGATTTTCTTGAATTTTATTTTGATTCCTTTTGCTTTTACATTTTGTAGTAGACTGATAATTCTTAGATAAAATACCAATATACAAATTTTTCAAAATTGTTACTTTTTAACTTTCATATAGCTTCTTGTGACATTACAAAGAGATGCAGATGGCATTTTACATTTGGATTCAACTTTCTGATTTACAAAACACTTGAATATCTCAGACTTGCTAATAATAGAAGCCACTTACTATTTAACCTAATAAGGTTGAGCAAGGCTAAATGACTTTGCCAAGGTCGCACAGTCAGGCAATAAAGAAGTTAGAATTTGCACCCAATACTTTTTATTGTGCATACCACAAAAACTGTGGATGGATAACTAAGGTAAAGGGGGCAACTCATAAGTTCTCATTGAGGAGGAGGAATTAAACCAGTATTCATTTGCTATCTTTCTGTAAGAGCTTCACTTGGTGGCTAAAAGCATGAGATTTAGACCCAAATAGAAATCCCATTTTTACCTTATACTAGTTTGGAGACATTAGTTAAGTGATTTCTTTAAGTCACAATTGTCTGTTTAAAGATGATAATAGCCATAGGTTTTCTATGACTATTAAGTGGCTTTTAAAAAAAAAGATTTTATTTATTTATGAGAGACAGAGAGAGAGAGAGAGAGAGAGGCAGAGACACAGGCAGAGGGAGAAGCAGACTCCATGCAGGGAGCCCAATGTGGGACTCGATCCCAGGACTCCAGGATCACGCCCTGGGCTGAAGGTAGGCGCTAAACCGCTGAGCCAACCGGGCTGCTCAAGAGAGTTATGTTTCTATGAATTTCAGTTAACTCTGTTGGTAATTTTCCTGTCTTTCAGAAAGTAAGCCCCTTTAGGGCAAAGATATGTGTTTTGTGTTTAATGCAGAGTATCAACAATGATAGAATATGTGGAGCTATGCAGATCCTCAGAACTTCATGTGTTTTTAGAAAAGATGTCCAATAAACAGTTGTTTTTATTGTAGTAGAGTTTAACATTGACTTTGAAAATAAAACCTACCCTGGGTTGACTGGCTGGTTGGCTTCCTATTTCTATATTTATTTAAGTATGAGATGAGAGGTGTGAATTTTCTATTCTGTCCTAAGGTCTCAATTCTCACATGCCTCTCATGTGGGAAGCATCTTGCTCTGCCATTATTTCTCTGGTGTTTAAAATTATAGTATGCAAGTCTTGTAACATGGTCTCTAGCTACTTGTCTGGCAAGCTAACCATATTATCTGATGCTTAACCAAAGAAACTGTCTAGTCCACTGGTATAGGAAAATTGGTTACGTGGAACTTACTGATAAGCTATACTATATGTACTGTACTTTTTGAAATTTAAGGGTTTTGATGATGCACAATTTTTTATTTGCATACTAGCTTTAGCTACCTCATGATATCCAGCTTGACCCAAAATGGATTTTTTGGGTTTTATGTTGCATTAACTTATTTGCAAATCAGATTGAATATAACACACAAATACATACACATGTATACGTGTGGACTTTGTATGACCAGTTGACTGAGGAAGAGAAAGCTTAACCCTGGTTTACAGATGCTTCTTCTGCATGATATTCAGGCACCACCCAAAAGTGAGCAGCTGCAATACAACACTGCCCTTTCTGGGACATCCTTGAAAGACAATGGTAATGGGAAATCCCACCAGTGGATGAAACTTCAAGCAAGACACCTAGATACACTGAACGGTAAATGGCAAGGGGTAGGAGTTTGTATAGATCCATTGGCAGTGGCCAATGGCTTGGCTGCATGGTTAGAGATTTGGAAGGAACATGACTGGAACATTGGCAACAAAGAAATCTGGAAAAGAGGTATGTGGATAGACCTCTCTGAATAAGCAAAAAAAAAAAAAAAAAAAAGTGAAGATATTTGTGTCCCATTTCAATGATCACCAAAGGGTAACTTTAGCAGAGGAGAATTTTAGCAATCAAATAGATAGAATGAGCCATCTGGTGGGTTTCAATCAGCTTCTTTCCCCAGCCACCCCATCATTGCCCAAGGGGTCATGAACCGTGTGGCCAGGTGGAAAGGATGGAGGTTTTACATGGGCTCAGTGATATAGACTTCTATTTACCAGTACCAACCTGGCGTCAGCTATTGCTCAATGCCCACTATGCCAGCATCAAAGACCAACACGGAGTCCCCGACATGGCACCATTCTCTAGGGTGATCAAACCGGCTACCTGGTTGATTGCATTGGACTGATTTTGTCATAGGAGAGGCAATGCTTTATTCTTACTGGAATGCACACTTATCCTGAGTATGGATTTGCTTTCCCTGTACACAATGCTTCTTTCAAAACTACCATCCGTGGTATTTACCCACTGTCATGGTATTCCACACAACTGCTGGTTGGGAGGGTGAGGAAACTGCAACTGACCTCCAATTTGGTAGCTGGGTTGGGGCAGAAGAAACATACACTCCACACTAAGTGGATATTACCAAGTGGCCCCTGGAGTTGCACTGAACGTTCTGAAGTCAGAGGGTGAAAACATCAGACTTGTATTGAAAACATTTAACTCTAGGAGAAGCAGAAATGTAGTGAGGTATCATTTGTGTTTTCCAGGCCCTAACAGCCTGAGGGTAAAAATAGGTTTGCAGGAACAGTTGCAAGGCATTATTTTCCTGGCTATTCACAGACCACTCCTACTAATTTTTTTTTTTTTTTGTAAATAGATCTGAGAGCCCTCAGAGGTGTCTCCTTACAAGGTCAAGTCCCTTTGGTTATTTGGTGATATTCATTATTTCCTTCTTCCCTGTTTAAGTGTGTAGGATCTGGAGCAAGACTCCTTGGGACTAAGTCCTCTCATTATCCAAGTGAATGCAGTCAAGTTATAAGGAATAAATAAGTTAGTATATGTAGAGTACTTAGAACAGTGCCTAGCACATCGTAAATGCTTAATAAATATTAAATACAACAGTTGTAATTCCAATTAGAAAAGTGCTTTTTGTTCTGTGAGTCAGAATCCATTGGTCCATAAATCAATTTAGTAAGACTAAGCAGCATGTTTTTAACACAAAAGAATATAGGATACAATATAATAGAAAATATCAACTGAGTGTAGAAAATATCAGAGTGCATCATATGACAAGGGTCAGCATTGTTTCCTGAAACTTTGTTTCGGTGCTCATGGGTATGTGTGCACCTATGCATGTACGTGTGCTCAACTGGGATAGAAAATAGATTTCTCACTGTACTTAATGATCAGAAAGGCAGATGTGTTATTTTTGCTGCCTTATCCATAACCCCTAGTTCTTGGAACGTAGCAGGAACTCATAAATATTGGTTGGGATCAGTGAATGGATGCATGAGAATGCTGGCATTCTGTGGTCATGTCTCTGGTGGTTGTCAGTGTCCAAAGGGGCTGTTCTGTTGCTAATGCACAGTCCAGGGGCAAAGGCTGCTGTTTCTGTGGCTGCCCCATGGCATCTACACCAACATCACTGACGGAACTCAGTTCTCTGCTGAGGACATGTCTTCCCCTTGCTGCAGACGATGCTGAAATCAGGGTTGTTGAGGGCTCCCCTTCCAGTGTTCTCTTGATTGAGGTGAAATTAGGTGGTGGGTTTCACCCGCGGCCACCTGACACTCAGAAGTCTGTGAGGCTGGCTATAGGACATGGACTGTAGATACGCTGTCATCTTCAAAATCATCTCCTTCCTCTGACATTAGCTCATTTTTCTTGAACCACAACTACCTTCTTTGGGATGCCTCAGTGGCTCAGTGGTTGAGCGTCTGCCTTTGACTCAGGGCATGATCCCAGAGTCCCGGATCAAGTCCCACATCTGGCTCCTGCATCGAGCCTGCTTCTCCCTCTGCCCGTGTCTCTGCCTCTTTCTCTCTCTGTCTCTCATGAATAAATAATAAAATCTTAAAAAAAAAAACAAAACTACTTTCTTCATTTCCGTCTTCCTTGAATCTTTGTTTCTTTATCTTTTATTTTTTTGGAGATACTAAATCTGTCATAATAATCAAGGCCTATACGAAGCCTTGCCTACCTAGACCTATCTCAACATGCTTGTATCCTGTAGTGAACACAAGTGATCTCATGCGGTTATCAGGGCCTTTGGCAATATTCTTGGCAAGATACGACAAGCGACGGAAACAAGTCAATGGCAGTGTTAATTGAGACCTAGTAACATTACCTTGAGGAATTTAGGACACTGTGCATCCATTCAACGATAATATTCAAAGCATGTAACAACCAGTTTGGGAAGAACACTGACCAGCAAAGTTGATGCCACGAATGATCAGAAAAGACTCCAGACATAAACGACATTGTAGCTGTGAGCCACCGAATCTCCACTTTAACTTCCATGATTATTTTGGGTCATGTTTTCAAAGATTCAAGTTAACAGAAATTTCTGAGTGATAAGGTGGAGGTTAGAGGACAAAAAAAAAGTGTGATTATTAAAATGTACTGGCAGAGGGTAGGTAGCTGATAGAATGATCAGAGGTTGTGTCGCTATGAACTGGGTCTAAATGAAGCTGTGTTTAACGACCATATCTTAAGAACCTCCAGAGGAGGCCTACCCTTGAGGATTGACTAACAAGTAACTGCTTATATAATATACAGAGTTTTCCAACTCATACAAAACCATGTCATACACAGACATTTCACCTATTGATCTGACTTCCCTGTGGAGTTAGAGAAGACTAGACTTTTTATAATTCATGAAATTAGAACATCATTCCTAAGTTGATGATAAGCCTGCTAACTGTTCATTCTGAGTTGGCCCAGAAATGCCCTATAACATTTCACAACGCTAGACCTTTCAAACTGAAAGATTAATTTTGATATGAAAAAAAAAAAAAAACCACCCAGGTTACATTCCTATTGCATTTGATCTTTGAGACGGTAAAATTCCCAATTATTCTAGGCTCTAAAACTTCTCTTTTTTTTAATTCCCCAACCTTGCAATTTTTATCAGGAGCGCGGACAACAAATAACTACCCTTGATCAATGCCCACGTCTCCTTTAGATTCTCCTAAGAATTAAAACATCGCTTTAACATTTACATTGGTTGGGGTGGTAGGTTTTTCATTTTGTCTGCGAGTTAAACATTAGCTATTTTTACCCTACCCTATTCTGTTATCACATTCAGTTACAAAATTATACTTGTTTGTTGACAGACAGAGAGAGAAAGAGAGAGAGAGAGGGAGGAAAAAAAAAAAAGTTAATGACAGAAAGCATTTTGGAGGTGTTTTGAGAGGCCAGAGAGGAAATAGAAATGTTGTTTGCCATTTTTCTGCATCTTATCTGCGTCCTCCCTGCCAAATATTCTTTCTTCTAGATTCTGGAGCACAGTTCTTAAATGTCCAGTTCCTCTTTGTTCCTCCTGAAAGGATGTGGGGGGACCGGGACTCCGACTCGGCCAAAAAGCATGAACCTGTTACGGATTTCACCTTTTAGGAAATGACAGAGTAATTACAGGACAACATGTCCTTCGTGAGCAGAAAGAGCTACCGCAGAGTGCTCTCAGGGCTGGCGTGGCCTACTTCGGGGGCGCCGGGTGATGCCCTGGGCGGGGGGACCCTTGAAACTCTGATGATGCACCCCCCTGGTATGTTCTACGTCCATCTCTCTCCCCCTTAATCTTCAAACCTCAGGCTGCTTTAAGGGGAAAATGTAATCCAGATACGTCTGCCTCATTTTCATTTAAATCGTCAAAAAGTTGTTTTAGAAGAGTTCTTTGATGTCCTAGACTCCCTTGAGCTTTTTCTTAGCCTATTTTCTTAAAAACAGGAATTAGCATTTTCCCAGGTATGGAGGGGGCTCTTGATTCTCTTCCTCCCCAAATACAAACCCCACCATCCCCACCCCAGGTCTCGATTAAAAAATTAAGAAAACAAAAAAATAATAAATAGAGAGTTTGGAGTTGCCGAGGGAGTGCTGGAACAGAAAACAGCTTATCTGAGGATCAAAAGCATTTACAAATATGAACTCTTAATGCAGGGCTTCATATTGAGGTTAATAATTAACATTTCTGCTCTTTGGGGACCTCATTCTACCCAGGAGGACCTGCCCGGGGAAGTGCTCCCTCTCCCCATACTTGACTGGTGCCTGCCTTCTGGAGAATTCAGCGATGTGGATCTTAATGCAAGCGGTTTTTTTTTCTGCCTTATCATATTTTTGATAGACCTACAGATATGCCCGTGTTGAAACCCATATTTTTTGCCTTCCGGGTGGTATTTTACTTCTTTGCTTTGCACCTAATGTGTATCATTTTATTCTGGTTTTCACATTCAGGACAGACTTCTTAATCATTTTTAGATACACAAAAGTAGGCATATTCCATTTTACTGTGCACGGTATTATCCAAAGAGTAATCTCTGTTTGGCTAAAACTCAAGGGTTCCCACAGTGAAGTCCTAACTTTAATCAATGGAGAAATCTCAGAAAATTGTTTAGAAGAAATGCACAGTTAGAGAAAGAGTAAATGTTATAGTCCCATATTTCTCACTTTTTGAAGACTTTTAAAATAAGGGAGTTAGATTTCAAATATACTTTCTTTTTCCTCAACACTGTTGAAGCTTCCCATTTCAGATTAAATTCAATTAATATCAGAGGGGATGAATCTGTGATAGTGGCTTCTATGAATCATCCAGAAGAAATCCACAATCATCACATACCAAATGGTGAAACATTTTGGAATCTGGATGGAAGATTCTAGTTTTGGAAGCTCAGGATTAATGGGGGGTTTTTGTATTGTTTTTGAAATGCAAGGCTGATCCTGCAACCCCATTTAAAACCTTCAGTGGCTGCTCACTACACCCAGAATAAGGAATAAAATACAGGATTAAAAAAATCAACCAAGCTCAGGGGCTCCAGGGTGACTCAGTCGGTTAAGTGTCTGACCCTTGATTTCAACTCAGGTCATGATCTCAGGATTGTGAGATGAAGCCCTGCATCAGGCTCACACACTGGGCTTGGAGACTGCTTAAGATTTTCTCTCTCCCTATCCCTCTGTCCCCATCCCCTTCTCTCTAAAACAAAAACAAAAACAAACCAAAAAACAGTCAACCAAGTCCTTCAGGATGTCATTGGTGTCAATGTCTTTGCCGCCATCAGAGCCACAGAAACCCCACCTCTTCTTCACTGGCATATGCTGGCATATCTCTGCATCTCTGTGGATGCTGATGTCTATTTAAGGAATACTCTGCTGAATTTTTCTGCCATTCAAGGCCTACCTCAAAGGATATCTTCTCTGTGTAGCTTCCTTAACTCCTTCAGGCAAGTTTATTATGATCTATTTCTTTACCTTTTGGTCTTCCCTGTGACAGTGTAAGCTTTTGGGGAGGGGAAGCACTGTCTAGCATTAATTGTTATATGTGTAGCACATTGCATGGTATCGGCCAGAGTGTTGCGCTAGGGTTGGTGATCTGCACATATCCTCTCCACAGCTGTAAGCCTCAAATGCTGCCAGGAGGAAGCCAGTCAGGCTGGGCTCAGGGTCCCCCAGCCCACTTCAACTGGGGCAGCCTGGTTTTCATCAGTGCTCATTCTGGGCTTCAATTGTAGCACATGTTAAGCACTTATTAGATATTTATTAAATGGATGGATAGACAAATGGATGGATGGATGGATGGATGGATGGATGGGTGGATGGATAAATACGCTGCAAAATCTTAGAATACAGTCCCTTTTGAAAAATCCACAAATATTTATTAAGCACTTGTATGCAGTGCTAGGTCCAGTGAAATCTATAAAGAAGTAATTAATTCGATGTCTACTTGAAGAAATTTGGGATTAGATAGTCTGAGCTTTACTACATAAAAATTAATTAATTAATTAATTAATTAACAGGAATTCCACAGCCAAACAACAATGCAAGCCCCACAGGGGCTTTTGAGGCTAAAGCAACAAATGCAATCCAAGCTGAAGTAAGAAGGGCTTGTGGGGCTCTAAATAATGCCTTCAAGAGTACAGTATTTTTAATTTGCCATATGCTTTTCCATAGATAACCTCTTCTAAAACCTACCACTACTACATACTGAGAGTATTGCTACACATACTTTAAGGAAACATGAGGTAAGATAACAACACCAACAACAATAAATAGGTAAGTTAAGTGACCAGCCCAATTTTCATAGCTAGATAGCAGCAGAACAGAGAGAAAAGGTTCCACCAGGGGCAGGTCCACGTGTTGTAGGGCCTGATGCATATACAGTTTGGGTGGGGGAACATCATCAAAAAGAAAGACAGCATTTCAAATACAAAATTAGAAGGTAAGTATTTCTTTAGAATGACAAAAAAGTCACGTTATATTTTTTATTAATTGCATGACATACATTAATGATGCTTTTTTCTCCACACTTTTTTTTTAAAGATTTTATTTTTAAGTAATCCCTATGCCTTAGGTGAGGCTCAAACTCACAACCCTGAGATCAAGAGCAGAATGCTCTACAGACTGAGCCAGCCAGGCACCCCACATATTTTTAGCTGCATACTCCCATCAGACTTCCAGCCCTGGGATTTATCCTGTATCTATCTATCAGGACCAAAATTATAGTAATCAACCAGCTTGGTATAGTTGAAAACAAAAACTGGTGTAGGAATCAGCCTCCAATTAAGCCATTTGCAGATTTAGAAGGCCCTACACCTATTCATTTATGACCTCGCCTACTACCTCAATTAAGGGCCAGTCAGGTTTGAGCACATGTATAAAACTAAAAACGCTTTTGTTTGGAGAGTCATTCAATGGTCCTTTTGATAATCAGAAAACCCTGCGATGCTCAGATGGGGAATGGTTGTCATCTTTTTCAGAACTACATCACTCCTGAATCAATATTAACCTGAAGAGTTTCTCCTTAATGTCGCTTATTATTTAATGACCAGCCCCAAACACCGTACATGGCATGAAGACAGCACATAAACCATAGCTGGTGAGAGAATGAAAGGATGAACGACAAGGCAATGTTTTATATGAAAGAGTGTCATCCAGAGCAGCGATGCCAAAGCACCATTTCCTGTGGTCCAGAGAGACCATTTGGAGGATTCCCTACTAGACAGTCACTGGAAAGAGCTACCCAACCATTATCTAAGAAGCAGGATAGTTTATATAGAGAACAGAAGCAGAGGGGAGGTAGTGGGGTCAGGTAAATAAGCAGGAGCCTCTGGAACTTTCACAGTGTTCTTAGTTCCCATAGTAAAATCCTTCCTTTTGTGACCTCGAAAAATTGAGTCTTTGCTAAGTCAGCAGTTGGTTTCATGACAGACTTCTTGTTGAGCTTATAGGGTTAACTGCCCTGGATCATTTTCTGTGCTCCCATCTCACTCTCCACCTTCCACACCTCTAGGTCAACTGGTGCCATTTTTCATCAGCCCTGAAGAGTCGGTGATGTCACTATCAGCCCCCAATACATCCTCTACCGCACTCTCCAAAACAGCAAAAGGCATTCCATGGGGAGCAAGGCAGATTGCTCTCTCTCCTCCCTCATCGGTGGTAGTCATTGCGGTCATGGTGCTTCCAGAAGTTCTTCCGGTCAGTCTCCTCTCTTGCTCAGCATGTGCACAAGCACAGCATCTCCCACGGACTCTCATAATCTCTTCCCAAATTACTCCACATGTAACGACATGGGTTCCAGTGCCTCTGCAATTCGTTGAATTTTTGGTCTTGCATTTATCTTTTCTCCCCCCAGCCATGTAACTGCAGGTCTTCTGAGGTGGCGGATGAGGAACACCACTCGATGCCCTGCCTTGGGCTTTTCCTTCCACAGAGCTCAGTCCCTAACCCGGCTGCTTACCAAGACTTCTTGATCTGGCTTACCCTCTCGGACACCTTTTCTATTCTTCTCTAGTGTATATTTCATGTAATATGATATTTGTACGGGAGCCTAACCGTAGGGTTGCTATGCTCTGACCTTTGGTGTTCAAATCATTTGTGAAATCTGCTACGTGGCCTTTTCACTTTCAGTTTTCCATCAGTACTTCCTTCCGTTATTTTGCTTCATTCACATCTGTGTTTGCTTATTGTGCACCCAAATATGTCAGACATTTTAATGGCAAAAGGAAAAAAAGAATACACAGACATACCATCATCTTCTTTTCTAAATTATCATAGGTTGTGATCCCTAAACAGACTCCAAAGTACTCTGCAGAAGATAGTTATTAAATAGAACAACCAAATGCAGTAGAGATTCAATGATCTGCTCGAGGAACTAGGCTAGCCTGAACATAAGGAGATAAAGGGCCTTCTTAAGATCTTTTGGGACATTTCTCATGCAATGCTTATATCATTTATCCCCCAATTTTTGCCTAAACTACTTCTGCTAGCCCTTCCATTTTCAGGTTCTAAAGTGCTTTGCAGAGCTTCAAAAGCACTCTTCAAACTCTATAGTTTCTGTCTATAGAAACTATCTTTCTCCCACCCCTCTGCAACACTGTGGACTCCACAGGAGGACAAGGAGTTTATGTGCTTCTTGACCATTGTATCCCTGTTCTAGAAGATAGTAGGTGCTCAGTGCATGTTTGTCGAAGGAATAATGAATGGAACTCACCTCATTCTTCTCATTGTCACTGATCTCCAATATGGACATTTTCTGTTTTTCATTTCTTTTGTTTTGGCTCCTTTTCTCTTCTCTTTATTCTTAGAGTTGTAGCAGTTTCTGGCCTCCACTTCAGGCTTGCCTTATCTTTTATGTTCTTTTTTATTTTTTATTGACTTTCAATTTAGGAGGAATCATTATGTTTCCCTCCCGCCATTGTCTACCATTTCCAGGTCTTTGGGGGCCTAGAATAGAATTAGGGGTGCCACTTTGAGAGCAGTAATTCTAAATTATAATGCAAAATTATAGATGGGCGCCTGAGTTGGAAAGTCAGCCTCTGCCCACTGAACACTTTTCTGTCGTTTTCTCTTAGAAGCGGCAGATGATATTGTGTAACCAAGACACTGAGAATAATTCTGAAAGCAAAACAAATTTAATTTAAAGAATCATTGAACAGAATAAGGAGATAAAAGTGGTATACCAGTAAAAGGAGTTGTGATGGTAGATAAAAGTAGGAATGAGACAATAAATTTGAGACTCAAGAATTGGGGAGCTAATAACCACATGGCTCGTGAAAATCAGTTATAGCATGGTGATTAACAATTTTTGATTTATGAAGGCCTGGGTTTCATTCATTAGCTGTGTGACCTCAGGCAAATTACTTAACCCCTCTGTGCTGCTGTTTATTTGTAAAGTACTTGCCATACAGGGTCTCTGTACTGTTTAGGTTGGTTGATGCGTGATCAAGTGCTCAGTAAATAGCAGTTGTGACAGTTATGGTTTGTTTGAACCATAAGAAAAGCCTTGGCTCAGGAATTGCAGAAGAAGAGAGGAGAGCAAGAGGGGAGAAGCAGTAGTAACTAAACCAGCCTCTACCTTTCACAGTACCCAACCACCACTAACCAGCCAGGAGGCAATGAAACCAGAAGAATTTTTAGCTCCTGAAGGCCTCGTTTCAGTGAATGAGATGAAACGCTTGCATTCCAGGAGCTGACTATTGTCCCTGGCCAGTGCAAATGAGTCTCAGCAGATCAGCTGGAAATGAAACATGGGTACCCAGTGATTCTCTCAGAACGGATCACCAAAATGATGAGGTTCACATTGCCCAGGCCATGATGAGTTTGCTTTGGGGGCCCTTCACTATTGGACGCTTGGTGATTGATGCTCTGACTAGAAAGCTCAAGGAAAAGGCCAGCTTTGGTCCTGTGGTTCCTCTCAGGGAGAATGGAGAAGCTGGAGAGACCCATTTTTCTAAGGCGCTTTGCCTCCAAGCTACAGACTCTATCATGTTGGTAAGATGATAAACACTGATGATTACCACCCACATTTGCATCTATATTCATAAAGCAGAATGTATTCTATGTAGCTAACCCAGCACCCTTGTTTATTATTTCTTCGTGCAACATGAAACGGGGGTCTGAACAAATAATCTTCCCCTCGTGTTTAATCCTTAGGCTAGTCTCTTGTTTTTGGCTTTTAGACATTCTCGAAATGTTCCAACGGCCTGCTAAACACTATTTCTTGTTCTTGAAATACAATATTTTGAACTCTATTATTCCACCCTCATCTGCTTCCCATGTAATCTCATAGTATGGAGTAATTTAAGAGAAATATTGTTCCTGTGTGGCTTTCTTTTTCTAACTCAAGACCAAATTCTGGGCTATTGTAAAGTTTAGAAAAGCTACCTCAAACATCTGAATACTTAGCTTACTCACCACATAGATTTTTTTTTTTTTTTAACATTTCGTCAAGTACTAGACCGTAGGCAGCCTGTCCCATCCCTTTCCCTAAACATTGGCTCCACGATTCACGGGGTGTTTTCAATAGCTGAGACAAAGTATGATCATATGAAACATTTCTCCCTATTTGTCTCAAACTCTGGAGGCCCCTCTCTTCTGGCCCTGATCTGGAGAAGCAGCCTCAAGGAGATGAGAGCAGGCGTAGGAAGTCCTCCAGGTAATGTTCTCGCCCCCACAGGGACAGCGTGAGCTGAAGCGGGCTCAGCGTTCCCTGACCCCTCTCTCTATGGGTAGTTTTGGCTTGGGGTCAGATTTCTGATGTGGTCCAGGATCCACTAAGTATCTTCAGCTTCAGTCCCTAGGAAGCCTAGGTTTCATAGGACTACTGCCTATTCTAAGCCTACTTTAGAACTGAACTCATTTCGTAACGTGGCAGGTTATGGCACTAGACCAATGATTACTCATCTCCCCATTTATTATCATTATCACTTCGGGAGGAAGGATTTTGTGCAGGTTTCATTTGAAGTTCCCGTCTCTTGCTTCTTCTGTCTGTGTTACCGTCTATGAAGCTTGAATTATGGCATGTCTTCAGCATGTATCTGTCTTCGGTGTGTATCTGCTTTTAATATATAACATTGAAAGTTACACAGAGCTGTAGATGTCACTTATCTGAGGATCAAAGAGTGAAAGGGATAAAAAGAAGTGTAGCTTTGGCCAGACATGACAGGATGAAGCATCGTTAGGTTGCTCTTGGTTTTTGAGGGTGGGACTCCTTTTTCAAACAGTGTAGAAGAAGCTGTCTTTAAAATGCATGGCCAGCCACCAAGGCAAAGCACGACGGGTGCCGTTTAAAAGGAGATCGTATCTCTGCAACAGCCAGTAAACTTTTTTTTGGAAAGAAGTGCTCATCGAGGACTTAGCATCAACTTTGTATGTAAATGCATACTAAAAATAAACCATGCATTATGGATGATAGGTACATGGCTCTGTCTCAAGGATTTTGCAGACTACTTGGAAAGCAAGCCCCTTACCTACAAAGCATTTCATCCAACCGTCCATTTCCATATCCAACCAATGTGTTGTGCCGTATTTTTTTTTTCCTTACAAGAACCTCCAGACTCGCTGTCGGGGTGACAGACTCTCTGCCTTATCACTAGCTCCATGTAGACCAACATATGGAAAAGTAAAAAAAAAAAAGGATCTGCAGCCCAAACAATGTGCTTCTGTTGCTTGTTTCTGAGTGTTCTGTTGGGCTGGTGCTCTAGCGGTCCCACTGATAATGTTTTCTGGTCTTAAAAAGTGATGAAACCAAACATAAGTTAGAGAAGTATCCAAGAGGAACAAAGGAAAATGTGGAAAACATCTGTGGTCTCAAATGATATGTTTTCATTTGATTTCATTGAAAATGTTTGCAGATCTACAATATTTGAAATGTATGGCTCTCTCTTGGATAATTTAACTTCCAATATAGGCAAGTTCCTCAGTAAAAAAAAAAAAAACTATAGAGGTGTCAGTGGGTGACAAGTTAACACGAACTGACTGTTTAAGAGAACATACTTTGAACATTTCCAATATTCGCCACTATTGAGTCTCTTCTATGTTTTTTGGTAATATAGACTCTCTTGTATGTTTTTTTTTCTTTCTTCCTGCATATTTTGCTTCTGCCTCTGCATTCAATGTATAGATCGGTGCTTTCCTGTAGCCCTGGGCCCCAACTAGCACCCCCTAATTCTGAGCTGAAAAGATATTATTGTCCATCCCAATGTTTGGCTCTCTCTCCAGAGGCTTTGGCCATATCTTATGTGTTTGGCAGAGGGACCAGCATCCAGGACAGGCTCCACCCTCAGACATTGATTTAGAATTTAGAGGAGGTTGACTGCTCTAGTGAACACTTGAATTTTGCCCTTTCAGATCGCATCCTAGAAGTACAGCTTGTCATGCTGTCTGCATTGCACTTTCCTAAGCACTGTTTAGGTAAATGGAGGTCCTTTCTCTGGCAAAGAAATTCTGACCCCACTCTTTGCCCCGTTGCCTGAGTACATTGGCACATACAAGAGAGGCTCAGAGCACAGATGACGGCTTCTGAGAAATCCAGGGGGGGCCCAGATGACAGCCTCTGACACAGGCAGGCCTTGGCAGAAGGGCATTAATTATCCATAACTACAAGCATTTCCATGTGCACACTTTCCACCTGCTGGGTCTGACTCTGTGACAGTCTGACTTTACCCACTGTGGAAATCTTTAAAAGGTATCATCCTTATGAACATTCTTTGAGCACTTGCAATGTGAGAACATTATGAGAGGTTCTGGGAACCAAAAAGAGAAAAGACAGATCTCCCACCCTCTGGAGACTCATAGTCTAGGTGAGAAAGAATTGAACAAAAAAAAAAAAAAAAAAAAGGCTGAGGTACAAGGGGCACTGTGTTTAGTGCCACGTGAATGATGGAAATAATACAGACCACGAGATTTTAGGGAAGGGAATTGCTTCAGTCTGGAGTGTGGCCCCACACAGATCTGAATGGCTTGGAGAAGGCCATTAAGTTCTTGTGGACAAGGACTTTGGTACAAAGCAACGTACTCTGGTGGGATTAGATATCCTTAAACTAGAAACGATAGGTTTTTAAATAAGATGTCGCCTGCAAGTTAAAGTTGCGTGCACTTTTCATGGGAGTAAGAAACCCGAACCTAGAGGTGGTCAGCCCCTGTCTCAAAGTGTGTTAGGTGGAGCTGCTAGGGAGCCATGTAGATGAAGCTGCCGAGGCCCTTGTTTGCACAGGAAAGCCTTGATAGATAAGAAAAAAACACTGAGGCTGCAGGCTCCTGCTTTGAACTGTGCAGATGTGAGATGTGCAAAGAATGTTACAAGCCCCCTGCTTTGACACAGATAAGAGAAACAGAGAGAAGATAGAGCCCTGGGTCGGAAGGCTGAGAGCCTGGAGAAAAGGCAATGCTCATGCATTTCAACCAGCGAAGGCTTCTAGCAACCAGGATACAGGAGAGTCTGGGAAAGGAGGAATGTCGGGAAACACTGTGGCGGGAGGGAAATATACTGAAAAGCATCTGGAGATCCTACTGGCCTTCCAGATGAAGCATTTTTGCCTGGAGACCTCATACCCACCCAGAGGACGAACTCCTGGAACCACCTTCTATGTCTCTGGCCATTTCACCCCTGGGCTGCAGCCTCACCGACTCATAAGCCCACAGTATCTAGTTGACCAGTAAAATTTGATCTCATTGAAACTGAATTTCTAATTCCCCAGATATATTGCCCCAGGGTTGACTCCACTCCTTCAGATTATATAAAAGGATTCAGTGTCTCCAGAATTACACACATTTCCAGGTGAACCCAGGGGCCAGCAAAGCGTGTTGGTGTTTTGTGTCAGTTTGGGAGAGCCGATGCCTTCTGAGAGATATAGGTTTTCAAGCATTAAGTTTGTCTTGTTCTAGCCCAAGCCTGATAGTGGAGACATTAGTGAATTTTTAACTTGTCATTAAAAATGATTTCATATCAGAATTTTCAAGGGCTCTCTCTGATGGCTGAACAAAAAGAAAAGGCAGGCATAGGAATTCTAGAAATAAGCAATCCTTCATTTTGAATACAAAAGGGAAATGTGCCTTTTACGGTGTGTTTCAAGGAATTTTTTTTTAAAGTGTATTTTTTGCTGATAGATTGCTAGGAAGGACACTTCTAAACCTATCAGCCATAAGAATATTGCTCTGTCACTTTTTTGTTAAGAAGGAAAATGAATGAAGTTAGAGAATGTAAAACTTCCAATGTGTTTTCAATTGAAGATCATGGCACTTTCGTCCCGAAATTTGGGGAAGATAACTTTTAATTACAGTAATAAGAACCACATGGGCAATGATTGATGTGAACCCGATGTGTCCTATTCCTTTATTAATCTTTTTAATTAGAGGCAAAGAATGTTTTATCTGCCGGGAAGGAGATGAGATGAGCCTGATGCTCTGCTGCACTCAGGGGCTGGAGAACCTGATTGCTCACCATGAGTCCCTGTTAACCTGGGGCCAGAAGGTGACGGACCCAAAGCTGGGAACACTTGTTTCCAGCTGGGAATGGCTCTGCCTCTATCTCTTGCTACAAATCATATGCATGAGCAACGCTTTTTCTTTTTTTTTTTTTTTTCCATTCTTTCTTTCTGTTGGATTGGTTGTTGCTGGCACTGCTGAACTAGGGAGTTAGGGAGAGAATTTAAATTGTTGCCACACCAGTGTTGGGAGTTCACATCTGCCATGGAAGTAAGGAGGAAGAACTGAAATGGCAGATGTCAGGGAAGTTGGAAAGGGAGCCCAGGGTATGCTAGGCTCATGGCAGAAAGTGTACTTAGGCCACAAAAACAAAAGTAATGAGGTCAGCATTAACTGGGATTGCTGGCTAATGACAGAACCGACAAACTTTGAAAACTTAGGGGGTGGAAAGAATAAAAAAATACAGAGTAAGACATCAACAGTTACGAAGGATGATATGATCCCCCCTTGAATGGCAAAGGTTGATAGAAGTCAGTTCTCTGTGATAGCGAGTCATATATTCATTCAAAAAACTTTATTGGGCAGCCCGGGTGGCTCAGCAGTTTAGCGCCTCCTTCAGCCCAGGGCGTGATCCTGGAGACCTGGGATTGAGCCCCACGTTGGGCTCCCTACATGGAGCCTGCTTCTCCCTCTGCCTGTGTCTCTGCCTCTCTCGCTCTCTGTCTCTCTGTCTCTCATGAATAAAGAAATAAAATCTTAAAAAAAAAAAAAAGTTAATTGAGGTCTTAACTATGCATCATACTGTGCCAGACCCTGGGGGTGCTATTATTGGGAAGAGGACCTGGAAGAAGAAGAATGTCAAGAATGATACAGATGCATATGTGCATATAAAGATCCAGGAAAATAATTCTTGAATTGCCAGGTAGAGAAGAGGGCAGGGTGGATCTTGACAGGGTGAGTAGCACCTGAGCGGACTCCTGAAAAAGAGGAATTTTCCCGGGTATACATAGAAAAAAAGTTGTTTTGGTAGAAAGAATAGCTGCTCAAAGCTATGGGGCTATGAAGCAGCATTTCCTGTCCAGAAAACTCTGTGGAGTTTGGTGTGAGCCTTGATTGGGTGAATGGTACACAGCGAGGCTTGAGAGGCAGGAGGCCAAATCAAAAAGGGACTTTATTATGTGTGTGATGGGAATCCACCAAGGGAGCTTAAGTAAGACGTCATTGGGATGTGGGGGTTAAGAGCACAAGCGTAGAGTCAGAAAAACTCTGCCTAATAGATTCACCCTTCACCAGGTGTCCAAATTGTGGCAGCATGAATGACACAGGCCTGTGTCTGAATAATCATAATCCCACTTACCACTCACAGCAAATCTCACTGTCCTCATCCATAAGGAGGGAATAACACTCCTCCAGAGTTTGAGTGAAGACAATGGAAGTATCTGGCATATAGTAGGTTCTCAATAAATTCAGTTGCTTACATAACTCCTGGTTCAACAGAAATTAGCTCCTGAGAACTTCAATTTTTAAAATGCACGGTATTTTCTCATAAGTCATGGTGCTAGCCCCATCCAGCAAGAGTTTTAAGGGAAAAATAGAAGTTCAATTCCAGATTTTCTAATGAACTTAAGTGGTTCCCAAACAGCTAAATCTTTTATAGCCCATTTATTACATGTACTGCAGTCAAAATAGGTCAGTACAGTAAATACTTAA
The DNA here is from genome assembly GCF_018345385.1 of Vulpes lagopus. Classification (NCBI taxonomy): domain Eukaryota; kingdom Metazoa; phylum Chordata; class Mammalia; order Carnivora; family Canidae; genus Vulpes; species Vulpes lagopus. Next base: position 149,463,829 of record NC_054826.1, read on the forward strand.
AAGGAAAATGAAGGCTTTGGGAGCAGAGTGAATTGTTAGGAGCCACACTAAAAGAAAAGTCTTCATAAAAGACTTCGGAGGAGGGGGCGCCCTGATGGCTCAGTCCATTGAGTGTCCAACTCGTGATTTCGGCTCAGGTAATGATCGGAGGGTCGTGGAATTGAGCCCTGTGCCCTACTCCAGGGTCAGCAGGGAGTCTGCTTAAAGATTCTCTCCCTCTGCCCCCTCCTCACACTCGCATACACTCTCTCATTCTCTCTCTAAAATAAATAAATCTCTAAAAAAAAAAAAGATTTCAGATGATAACATCTATTCAAATAAGCAAGCTCCTACTTCTTTCGCTTCAAACCTAGAAATCTGAAAGCATCTAGAAAAGCTTTTCTTTATACAAGAGATGTATGTAGTCCAAGGGGAAGGTAGTATGAAAAGGAGGGCACAGTGGATTTGCTGAGACCAAAAGCAAGTCCAGGCCAGACCAGAGGAATGCTGAGAAGGGAGTAAAAATGCTCCAGTGCCATGTGGAAGACTTCGGAGTGCGGAGACCACCCTCCTACCTGGGGCCTCAGTGAGTGGAGGGCAGGGCCAGAGCTAGGGCCTAGAAGATGGATCTGTGGCCGTACCAGTGCACATGTTTCCTGATACTCTTTTCTCCTGTCCTCTCATCACCCAGTGCTGGTGTGTGTTACTTGTTTTATGATCTAGTTCATGTTCTTGGACTTTGATCAGATGGGACACAGAGCTAAAACAGAAATTTTGGCTTTCCTTTTTCAAAAAATTAAACAGCTTTTAAGTCAATGCTCCTGAACATGACCTGCCTTGGGTCTTTTTGTATTTGGCATGCTGTTCTGTGCATGTGTGGGGGAGAGGACCCACTAAGGGTGTGTTCCAATCTCTTCAAATACATTATCACCCACGGCAAATGTCAAAATTTCTTGGCTCTCTTCATGTATATAATGACCTGTAGGAGTCAAACTGTGGAGCTCTGCAAGAGAAAGAAAATACAGGAAGAGAAAAACCAGCACAGGCCGTTCCATAGCAAAAGGGACCTATTATTAAATAAACTTTTTCCAGATAACACAAGATTGGATTCTTCTTAGTCTGCTGTTGTCTTTGGTGGGATTTGTTGTCAACACACCTCAAAAAGCTGGCAATTCTCCTTTCTCCTCTGCCTCCTCTCCTTCCTTCCTTCCTTCCTTCGAAAAACAGCTATTGTTTCCCTTAAATTAAGAAGCACACGGTGAGGGACCACCATTTATAAGAGGTGTTCATATAAAACATATGAAATTATAAAGTAAGTGACCTTCATGATAGCAACTTCAGGCTCACTTGTGTTTTAGGGTGCTCGAGACACCCTCACACTACTCCCTTAACTTTTGTTGAATATTCCTCTTGTGCTTCTTCATTGAGCAAACCAACTTCTGCTTGTCCACTCATACCACAAGCATCACTTGCTGGATCTTGGGGGTGTGTTAACCTGGCCATTGAAGTAGTAAAGATTCTGAGGATAGTGTGCAATCAAAACTTGGATTTAACTCCGCATTTTGTGTTACATCGAGTAAGCTCCAGTGCTGTGGGGCCAAGGATAGGAATCACTGGTTAGATATGATGATATTCTGATTCTTCATGCTTAAGTAAGAAGGGCTGGTAGCAGAGAAGCTTTGGAGTTTCTGAGGGGTTTTTAACACCTGAACCATGCCATGTCAGATGCCATCTATTCATTCTAGGTTAGACCAACCCTAGGTCATTACCCAGGACAGCTGAGTGCATGCCTATGACAGACACACTTGCCAGTTGCCTTCCTTTTCATCTCACTCTTTTACTTCTGCATTTCTTCCACAGACTTGATCACCCGCTCCCACTCTTCATCAGATACTGCTCAGTTTCATATTTGTCTGAGATCTAAGCTTTAACTCTAGACCATTTAGGTTCTTTTGAGTTTTAGCCAGCATAGAACTGCTCCAAGACTAACTTCATCTCTTAAAGATTACTGACTTGATGGAAATTTGGAAGCCTAAAGGAAACCGTGGAAAGTGTTTTGACTTGTATTTTTCCAACTATTTTAGTTCTGCCAACTGAAGATCAGTGGGAAGGAAGATTAAAGCAAATCTCTGGTTAATTTAATATCATCCAACTCATCAATTCCAGGATCATGTTAATTAATAAGCCATGTTATTCAACAAACTTATTGAGCACTTTCTATAGGTTAAGTAATAGGCTAGGAGTTAGGGCTACCAAAATTGATAAGACATGGTCCCTGGTAGATCAATAGGTATTGACTGAGAATTTTGAATCTGCATTTTTAACAACCAGGGGATTCTGACAAAGGTGGTCTGAGAATCAAATGTTAAAACACTCTGGTTAGCAATGATTCAAATTTCTAACACCTAGATTTATTTTCAAAATTGATGAAAGTAGAGAATGTTAAATGCCCTTTAATTCTGATGTCTAGTCCTGTCTGCAGCAGGGATCTTGAGCCCAGTTGGTGAAGGTTTTGGTAAACAAAGACCATATGTTGACAACATCTCATTTTTACTAATGACCCCAAATGAATCATCTGTTAGCGAGGATTGCCCAGCTTAGCTCTCCTGGTACTACAGAGCTCTTTCTGTATATGTTACCCATAAATATCCTATTGGTTTTGCAATTTTTTTAAAATGGCAATAACCCAGACGTTGGGGGCAGAAGGAGGGCTGATGCTTGCATTTGCCATAAGTACTTCAACATTGGTGAGGGCAGCGGATCTGAGCAGTTTACAGAACTCTTCTCTCATGAAAAGAAGCAGCTTTCTCGACTCAGTCTTGGCATTGGTTTCTAATGTTCTTTCCTCTTGCCTATAATTAGAGCATTGATTGAAGTCTTAACAAAGTACTTAAAAAGGTACAGGACACTCTGGACTTGTTGAGGCAAAATAGAAGACACTGCTCTTCGAAATGTGTGTCTTTTGGACTGAACATGGAGAACCCCAGGATAAGACTCTGAGTGTGCCCTAAGCCAAACACAGTCTATGGTTTCAGATCTTGGAACAGCTATTGGTCAGAGGATCAGTTCGACCCCATAACCTGCTCAGATACAAATATAATGGTGATGGTGTATTCCTGGGATATTGTATAAATACAATATTACTGTATTTATTAGTAATTAAGTATTACTATAGAACTCTATAATCACATAAGTATGTATGATTCAACAAGAGAGCTTTGACATTTGAGAGCCTAACAGTTAAGATTATAGCTTTTTATGGCTGGATGACCCAAGGGGCGAGGTGTCTGATGTGCAAGGCTGATATTCAACTAGTACCCATCGGTTTATCTCTGCTGGTTTTCATGGCTCACATCTCTTTTGATTGGCTGGGTGCCCATTTTGATCGGTTGCTGGGCCTTTCTGGGCTTTACAAATTTTTGGTGTCATCCCTGTGGTTTGTGATTTTATGAAGATGTACTCTTGAGTCCCACTTATTCTGAGTGAATGGGCCCAGCTGGATCACACTCATCAGGTCTGAAGGAGATGCTTACATTTTTCAACTAAACATGACAGAACAATATGCTTTATTGACATCCACAAAAATAAGGGTTTTCAACACTTAGAGGTATACTTATTAGGAACGTGAAGAATCTACTAAATTGCCATCCAAATCAGGCAACACAAGCTGTTTACATATTTTGAAGCCTGAGCATACCATGATTATCTTCATTGTACTCCTCACCAAACTTGGGTTTAGAGAGAGACTCTGTTGGCCCTCCCTTTATTGAAAAACTGTGGTTTCAACCCCTACTTGGTTAGCTCTGGAAATACCATGTAGAAGGTAGACACGGTTCCTCTTACGTAAATCTATAACATGCCTCCCTCACCCCCACAAAATGGCACACGACTACCACTGCTGGCACTTGACGTCCCTCGGGATTCATGTTTGCCAAACTCCTTATTGTCCTCACGCTCTCAAAAGCACTCTATTTGTGTGCTTCCCCAGATTTATCAAGCAATTACTGTTATAAGCATTATGTTAAGCATTTTATATGTATCATTTCATCTACCCAATGACACTGTGAAACAGGTACCATCACCAAACCCATTTTTTAGATTAGTAAATTTAGTTCCACAGAACTTGTTCAAGATTACAAAATCAATGATGATAAAACCCCATTTCAAATTCAGGCAGTCTTACTCCAGAGCTGGTAAAGATACAATTATTGCCCAAAACGAGTCAATGTTGAATAAATAAATTTTAAGGAGCAGAATTTAGTGTATACTATGTGGTTTCTGTCCTCTTACTGCCGAGAGTCAGGGCTAGAGCCACTGACTTTCCCGGTTAAAAGGGAACTTGGAGCTCTCAGAGGAGAACCTAGAAAAAGTTTCTTCAGCAATATCCATGAGGGTCATTCCACTTGAGGCCAATGATAGGGTATGTATTGTTCAGGGCTCTTTGGAGAAACAGAACCAATACGATATATATATGACTCTGTGTGTGTGTGTGTGTGTGTGTGTGTGTGTGTGTTCATAGAGAGAGAGAGAGAGAGAGAGAGAGAGAGAGAGAGATTTGTTATAGGAATTTGTTTACACAGTTACAGAGGTCAAGAAATCCTATCATGTACTGTCCGCAAGCTGGAGAACCAGAAAAACCCCTGTGATTTAATTATGTTCAAATTCCAAAGGTTTGACAATCTGGGGCCAGTGGTGTAAGTCCTGCCCCGAGTCAGAAAACCCAAGAACCAGCAGGTTGATATTGGAGGACCAGATAAGATGGATGTCTCAGCTCAAGCAGAGAGAACAGTTTGCCTTTCCTCTCCCTTTTTTGTTTTACATTTTTTTTTTTTCATTCATTCAGGCCCCGAAAGAATTGAATGCTGCCTACCCACATTGATGAGGGTGATCTTCTTTATTTATCTACTGATTGAAATGCTAATCTCTTCCAGAGACAACCTCACAGACAAACCCAGAAATAATGATATATTGGCTCTCTGGGCATCTCTTCACCCAGTTAAGTTAATACATAAAATTAACTATCACAGGATGCTTGTCATTTCCTGAGCCAACCTGTGTCACTCATGGAATTGACTTTGTAAACCCTTTTTCTTCCTGGGGCACTGAAATACTCCTTTTGGTAACTTTCACTCACTGGGGCTACTCCCCTCTTCTAGAGTGATCCAGAGTAAGTCTACTGTATTTTGCTAGGCCTTCTTTCATGTCTCTAGCTCTGAATTTTCTCTTTTATAGTCCATTTTTCAAAGATGTCAAGGATGCCTATGGCAAAATTTGTTCCACAGATGTGATTTACTTCACTTGCACAATATTGGCCTTCACAGAAGTACTTTTCTTTTTAATTAAAGTATAGCTAATATTTAAAGTTGGGAAGTTGAATCCCCATCTTTTCTTGATAATGATGCTCTCTAAAGTCCTTTACCCACGATCCTGCATAGCATCAATCAGCCAAGTAGCCACTTTTGCATTATATGGGGAGTCCCCTCTGCTCGGGGGCCCTCTCCATGATTTATCATCCTGCTTACACTTTTGTTTTGCTTGAGACAAAAAAAATATTCCTTGGACCCATTTCTCTCTCAAAGGATGGATAGAAAAAAGAAGGACCGAGAAGTCTGCATTTTCAGAAAAATAGGAGTAGGAATAATTCTTTAAGAAGGTGAAAATTATTCTTTCTACCTGGCCTGCTTTGCTCACATTTATTATTTGCTTGGCTCTTAGAATGCTTCTGAGTTCATGACCTGGGCTTTAATTTCTTTCTTTTTTCCCTTTGTATAATGTGTTTGCCAAACCTCTTACCGTTGTTCTTACCCTCTCAAAAACACTTTAGTCTGTTCCTGTGCTTCTCCAGATGTGTTTCAACCAGCTCAGAAGGCATGTGTCTTTGCCATAAAATGCTAGTTTGTGACTTAAACTTCTGCTTGTATTTCCCCTGCTTCCCCAACCAGAATCTTTCGTCCACTTCCTACATGTTAAATGTCAAGGCAAAAAAAAAAGTGGCATCCATCCAGGTACATTTTCTTTGAGGTTTATATAAAAGTGATATGGAGACAAATCTTTGAGATGTGACCTGGTGAGGCCAGGTCAGGGTCAGGTCTTAAAAGACAAAATGCAGAACCTCCCTGTTGGCTTTCTCAACCAAGGTGTCAGGATGTCATGAACCAAATTGGAATCTCAATTGAGTGTCTTCAGGCATTGTATTTTTAGAAAAAAAAAGAGTGGTCTTTAATAACTATAACTGAGCAAGAGCTCATCTTTATAGCCCATTATATTGATAGAAAGAGCAACTAATGACCCCTCATTAAAATCTAAAGCCTCCAATTATTTTATTATTGTTATTTAATATCTATTGAGTTCCAGCTTTAATTTTACCCAGTTGGTCCTAAGGATGTAAATGTCTTAGTTGGTGTGGAATTTAATTTAGGCTTCTTTTTGGACTAATATCAAGAATATCTTTCCAAATTGGGAAGTTTCTTACCCATCCCAACACACATACACATGTACACCTAACAGACACACACAAATTTGTACCTTTTCTTGCTACACTTTATTTTCTATATTATTCCTGGAACAGAAAGAATGGAGGGAACTTGCCAGAAGAAGCGAAAGGAAACATGACTTTATTCTAATCAGCTATTGAAATAGGATTCTTTTAGCTCCTTTTATATTTACTACAGATAAAAAATTTGAACTGTAACTATAATATTTTCTTCAAATCTAAGTCAAACTTTATCCTCTTGTTCCCTGAACTTTGACCTCAGTTGATTAGTGACTAAATAATATATTTCAGCAAAAAGAAACCAAGATGGAGTTTTCAAGCTTTCGAACTGAAAAGGTTGACCACAGAGTGCCCATAGCTCACTATCACTTTCAGGTAGAATAAGAAAGATCTGTCTCAATCTGTGACTTTAGCTTCAGAAGTGCAGCGAAATTTCTATATCCATAAGTTAAAATACATCATGACTATTTATGGCATAATTAGAGTGGGCTTCTATAGCAAAGCATCCCTGTAACCTTTAATTGTGCACCCACTTTCTCATGCAGCATTTAGTTTCCCCAGGTTATTCATTCAATTTTTTACACTAATTTGTGGAGTGCGTACTATGTGCACTAGGCATTTGCTAGAGAGAAAGAATGAAGACAGTGTCACCTGTCCTCATAAAACTTCAGGACCAGTATCTCTTATATATATATATATAATATATATGTTTATACTAGAGATTATGTTCAAAATATTAGCAACAATAGAGGCCCTGCCTGGTTGGAACAAATACTAACAATATTGGTACTTACAGGCTGAATTACAAGCCCTGGTCCTACTTCCCAAATGGGGGGGTGTGAAAAAAAAAAAAAAGGAAAAGGTTCTATTCTATTATCTTGAAAGAATTTCCAAAATCTTGTGATAATAAAGAAAAAATGCAACTTACGTGCAATGTTGTTCTCTCCTTTCCTCCTCCACACAGTTTACTATGGGCTTTCTTCTCTTCCTGACAAAGACTGGTCATCTGTCTTGAAGGGCCATCCTAAGCTATCATCAGTAGATTTTACAGAATTCTGGTACAGTTAAGCAAATAAACTGAAAATTTGTCAATAGATTTTTTTTTCTCAATATCAAAGGCAATATGAGGACTAGAAGAAACACTCCCCCAACAGAGACATACAGATCTTCTTTCTAAATATTTGTTTATTCTTTTCTCAACCCCTCTCTCCCCTCCACTGTCTTATCTCTCCTCTCCTCATTAATAAAATGTGGATCAAGATACTAAGAAGGAATTCTAGAAGAAAGCAGAAGTGTGGAGGGGACCAAAAGTTGTAGTTTTGCCCTTCACTGTTGGTGATCCCTTTGAAAACTATCAACAAGCTGATAGTGAATAGACTATTAATACTGAGAAGGTCCTCAATATTTGCTTTAGACCCACCCATCTTTAGAATATTGTTCTCCTTTTTTAAATTGATATTTTCTATAAGGGACAACGAATTGAAGTAGTTTAGGATTACTATAACACAAGGTATTATTAATAAAGTTATTTTTAATAAAATAGACAATAATTATTATAGCAGGAACACATATAACTTCCAAAAGCATTTTAATTTATTAGTTGAAATGACTCATAGGGCATTAAAAATAATACTGCACCATATTTAAGACCTTAACAATATAGAATAATGAGAAAAAAAAACACACAGTGAGCCAAAGTGCCAAGTATTTTAAGAGTTACTAAATACTGCATTTTTCACAATTCTTTTTTTTATAACAGCTTTAGTGAGGCATATTTTACATATCATATAATTCACCTATTTCAAGTATTAAATTAACATTTGTGTTCAGTTAACCAAGTTGTATAATCATCTCCATAAATCAGCTGTGGAACATTTTCATCACCCCAATGAGATCTGTCATGCCCATTTACTATTAATCCCCATTCCCAACCCCTCCCCCCGGCAACTGTAATGTACTTTCTATCTCTGTCTATTTGCCTTTCCTGGACATTTTATATAAATGGAATCATATAGTATGTGGCTTCCAGTGTTGGCTTCTTTCACTTAGCATAATGCTTTTGAGGTTTGTCCCTGTCAGAGTATGTATCGGTAATTTGTTCCTTTTTATAACTGAGCGGCAATCCATGGTATGGATACACCATTTTTTGGGTATTCATTCACCAGCTGATGAACATTTAGATTGTTTCCAGTTTTTGACTATTGTGAGGAATGTTGCTGTTAAGAATATGAGTAACGCCAAAGTCTGGGTGGCTGTATATTCTTATTTGTTTTAGATAGATACCTAGGAGTGGAATATTTGGGTCCTATGGGACAGTGAATTATAATGGGGGTAGGGAGAGAACAAAGTCTTTGAATTAAGGCGGATCTCAGTTTTAGCTACACTCTTGCATGACACTTGTATCTCCATGAGTCTTATTTTTTTTCAACCGTGCAAAAGAGATCCAGTATCTATCACGTGGGATTATCACGAGATGTGATCAAATCTCTCCTCTAGAGACATAAAATAGATAAAATAGAAGTTCAATACTCAGTCTAGATCCAGGCACATGGAAGTTACTCAGTATTTGATAACTACTGTTAGTGAAACAATCAAGAAAGAAGAATTTAAGATAATTCTACTAAAATTATGAGAGAACAAAGTAACCATGTTTTGGACCAGGTTTAAACATTTTCTCACTGTGGACATGCCAGAAACTGAACTTGCTTAAGCCTTTGATTTCCCAATCTGTATAATTTATCTTTCAAGGCTCCTAGAAGGATTGGGTGGGATCATATGGGTGAAAGAAATCAGCAGAGATCTGGTCCACTCTAGATGCTTAGTAAATAGTAGCCATGGAAATTATTTTTGGAAGTTTTCTTTTATATATTTCTGTTTTTGCAACTTGATTCTTCAAATGTACAAGGCTTTCTAGAAACCCAGGCAGGAATATGGCCATTTATGTAGTCCTCCTTTCACAGGTTAGAAAAACTAAATTTCAGAACAATAAGAATATCATAATTAAAATGATAGCTAATATGTATTGAACATTCAAATATTCATTCATATGTGAAGCATTAAAATGAGCATTTTATCTATTTATTACATGGAATATTCCCAATAACCCCATTAGTAGAAGCCCATATTGGTAGACTCCCCTTTTTACAGGCGAAGAAACTTTGATTTGTTGAGATTGAATAGATAAGAGGCAAAACCAGGGCCAAGCTGTCTGCCTCCAAGACAATAATCTTACCAATTTGGCTCTAATGCCCTAGGCTTTCCCATAAGGAACGCACTTAACCCACTGGACTCCCAGCCTGCTTGGACTCCAGGAGACATATTTGGCCTGTGAAATATGATTTCTAAAATCAGATTAAGTCTGACTCTTGCCCCTCTTCCTTGCCTACCTTGCCTACCTTGCTCACTTTTTAGAATTAGTGAGAAATTTGACCTCAGTTCATTTTCTGGGGTCCTTCCATGTTGTTCTTGAATTATCTAAAAACCCTGGAGCTTATGCCACACTATCTGCTAGTCCAACCTAGCAAACCCATTGTTCATGGCATCCACCTTTTCTTTTCTCAGACTTTGTCCCTGGAGATTTCTTCCTATGTACTTAGTGTCCCTGTCCCATCTTCAATCTTCGGATCTTGAGCGTGTTGGGATGTCCGTGGTTGGGCTACTCTTCCTCTTCTCTTTTCAAATAGACCCGCAGAGAGTGGAACTTTTGCAAAGCACAGACCCATCAATACTCCCCTGAGGAAAGCAGGGCTAAAACCACCAAAATCTAAAGCTTTACCACACTCTTTGAAAAAATATTGGAAAAAAGACCCCCAATAGCTCATGCTAAATCCATAAGGCACCATTCATTTTCAGTGTAGTTATTCAGCTGCATTAAATTTTCAATAAATCGTTGTGCTACCGGTATGTTGGGTATTCGAAAAAGTAGATGAGAGAATGAGCTGACGTTGCTGGTAATTCACAAACTCTGACAGGTCCTCACATTTCATGATATTTTTGATTCCTAATATACAAAACAATGACACTGTACCAGAAAGTGCTTGTCTGAAGCACTGCCAGTCCCTGGAGTTACTGCTGGAATAGTCACTGGTACAGGCATAAGTCTAAGTAGTGCCATTCCAAAAACAAAACTTTTCCCCATATTTTCCCATTTTCCTTTCCCTAGATGTAGCTCTTTGGGTTTTTTATTTTTTTCCAATTATATTCAGCAACACAATTAAAAAGTGGCAAAATAGGTGCCAAAGTTGCTCATTATATGAGAGTACAAAACAGCCGTGTGGAGAGTGGTGAAAAACACGCTTGTTCCAGTTAGGGAATAATAAAAAGTCCTGCATCTCTGTCCCACATTCTCCTTTACGGGACATCATCACCCACCACTGTGTTTTCAGGAGGTGGCAGCAAGGTCACTGGGCTCAGTGGGAAAGGCTGTTGTGTTGGCCTCACTAAGGAACTCAGCAAATGGCAGGTGGCAAGCTGTAGGTTGTCCTGAGGAAGGAACTCCTTGATTTCAAACCAATGCTCTCAACCTTTTTTGAGACCATCTCCTCTTATCCTGATAACTGGTACAGCTCTTTAAATTGCATTTGGGTTTGGGCCAGTCCTACAGAGAGATCTCAGTACCGCTTTCATCACAGACGTGTCTCTTTATCTAAAAGAGTTTTAAAATAGGTGTTTTAACAGCATATTAGGAAATGTAGGGCTGAACAGGTGGTATCTTTCCCAAAAGGTTATTTCCCCTCAGCAGGAAAGATGGTTAACTTTGGACAAGGTGCATTTAAGACTTGTTTAGCTCTCATTAAAGGTCAGGAAATACTGTCTTACTTCTCTGGTCCTTCTTTCTCCCTTCTTTTCTCCTCTTTTTCTTTCTTATTCATTCAAATGCCTTTTTAAATTAAAAACTGTTGTAACTAAATATTACACATAGAAGAATATTTGTAATATTTGGGCAAGGTTTAAAAACTAAAAACAAAGCAAATTTCCATGTAACCTACCACACAGCTGAATGGATAGAACACATTTTTGAAGCTCCTGTGTACTCCTATTTCCTTAGAGTTCATCAGTATCCTACATTTTACGCTCGGTGTTTCTCTAATTCTTTTCGTGGCTTTGTCACACATGTTGTTTAGATCCAATAATTCATGCTAAGTGTAAGATTTGCTTTTCTCCTTTAACATGTTTCTGAAGCTGATCCCATTGTTTGTATCTACATAGATAGATAGATATAGATCTCAATATAGAAACATAGCACTAGATGCTGTGTGTGTATTTCAAAATATATAATATTCCACTGGGTAAGTATATTATGTTTTTATCCATTTGTCAATGGATATTACAAGTTTGTCTAATGTTTTTATTTCTTATCTTCTATTACAAACGAGTGACTATGATCATTTTGGTGTGTGTCTCCTAATTTATACTTGCAAAAGTTTTTAATGCAGCAGTTTTCAAACCTTCTGGTCTCATGACTCTTTTTCACCCTTGAAAATTGTTGAGGACAATTTGTAGGAACAAGCTTCTGTTTATGTGCTTCAGGCACATACTTTCTGATTTCAAACTACATTACAAAGCTACAGTAATCTAGGGGGCACTTGGGTGGCTCAGTGGTTGAGTGTCTGCCTTCAGTCAGGTTGTGATCCTGAGGTCCTGGGATCGAGTCCCTCACTGGGCTCCCCACCAGGAGCCTGCTTCTCCCTCTGCCTGTGTCTCTGCCTCTCTCTCTGTCTCTCGTGAATAAATAAATAAAATCTTTAAAAAAAAAAAGAGGAAAAAAAGGTAGTGATCTTAATAGTTTTGTATTAGCCTACCAAAACAGATGTGTAAATCAATGGAACAAATAGAAAGCTCAGAAACAAACCCACCCACATATGGGCAATTAACATGACAAAGGAAGCAAGAATATACAATGAGGAAAGGATAGTCTCTTTAATAAATGGTGCTGGAAAAACTGGTCAGCTGCATGCAAAAGAATGAAACTGAGCCACTCTCTTTTACCATCAAAAACTAACTCAAGAGGAATAAAAGACTTGGCTGCAAGACCAGGAACCATAACACTCATAGAAGTAAATACAGGTGGTAATCTTGACACTGGTGTTAGTGATATCTTTTTGAACCTGACTCCAGAAACAATGGCAACAAAAGCAAAAATAAACAAATGGGATTCCATCAAACTAAAAGGCATCTGCACATCTAAGGAAACCATCAACAAAATAAAAAGACAACCTGTTGAATGGGAGCAGATATTTGCACATCATTTATCTGAAAAGAGGTTAATATTTAAAATATAAGAACTCATATAACTCAATAACACCAACAACAACAAATCCAATTTAAGAAATGGTCAGAGGATTTGAATAAATAGTTATGACGAAGAAGAGATACAGGTGGTCAAGGGGCACATGAAAAGATGCTTAATATCACTAGTCATCAGAGAAATACAAATCAAAACCACAATGAGATATCACCTCACACTTGTCAGATTGGCTGTTATTGGGGCACCTTAGATGTGCAGATGGCTTAGTGGGTTAAGTGTTTGCCTTCAGCTCAGGTCATGATCCTAGGGTCCTGAGATGGAGTCCCACATCAGGTCCCTGCTCAGTGGTGGGTCTGCTTCTCCCACTCCCTCTGCCACTGCTCTTGCTTGTGTTCTCTCTCTTTCTCTCTGCAAATAAATAAATAAAATCTTAAAAAAAAAAGAATGACTATTATCAAAACCAAAAAGCTAACAAGTGTTGGCAAAGATGTGGAGAGTTCATGCACTGTTGGTAGGAATATAAATTGGAGCAACCACTATGAAAAACAGTATGGAATATCCTCAAAAAATTAAAGATAGAAATATCATATAATCTAGTAAGTCCACTACGGGGTATTTCATCAAAGAAAATGAAAACACTATTGGAAAAGATACACATCTTTAAAAAGCTCACCGCATCATTATTTACATAGCCAAGATATGGAAACAAATGACCATTAATGGATGGATGGCTAAAGAAGAAGTGGTAGACATATACAATGGAATACTACTTAGCTATAAAAAGAGAATGAAATTTTGCCATTTGCAATAACATGGATGAATCTTGAAAGAATTTTGCTAAGTAAAATAAGTCAGACAGAGAAAGATAAGTACTATATGATTTCACTTATATCTGGAGTCTAAAAAATGAATAAACAAAATGCAGAGATATAGGGAACAGATTGGTGGTTGCCAGGGGGGACGAAGTTAGGGACTGGGCAAAACTAGTGAAAAAGATCAATAGGTACAAATTTCCAGTAACAAATAAATCACGTGGATGTGATGTACAGCATAGGAACTATGGCCTATAATAGTGTATTGCAAATTTAAAAGTTGCTGATAAAGTAAAGCTCTTGTCACAAGAAAAAAAAATTGTAACTTCATATGGTGACAGATGGTAAATAAACATAATGTGTTGATCATTTTGCAATGTATACAAATATCAAATCATTATGTTGTATGTCTGAAACTAATATAATGTTGTATCTCACTTATGCTTCAATAAAAAATAAAATAAAAATAAAAATAACTCCCATTATAAGTTCATGCCACTAACATTTCTATAAAATTAACTATTTTTTTTAAATGAAAATAAGCTAATGACAAAAGTATTATTTTCATTTTTGGAAATTGTTTAATATCTATCTTAAGGAAAACAATCAAATTCTCCTTTCTGCTCTTCATTCAGTCTGTTGGACTTGTAGTTTTGGTTGAAGTATTTGAAAAACATCTGGTCTCATACAAATATGCGGTTGGAAATGAGGGGACATCGCAAATATGCTGAAAAATTTCTTAGATCAGACTTTGAGAACCACTGCCCAGGAATTGAATTGCTTTCCAAAATAATGTCAAATTATTGTTAAAAGTGGTTGTATCAATTTATACTCCTACCAGCAGTGTATACAGTTATTGTTTATGCACTTGAAGACATTTAATATTGTCAGGCTTTTATATCACTTAAAATCTGTTTGATAGCAAATGATATCATATAACAGCTTTAATTTTCATTTATGTGACAACTAATGAATTGAACATCTTAGGGCTGTGCATGCTTCTTGTTTTAATGCTGACTAGCATTCTTTTGACCATTTTAATATTGAGTATTTTTTCCTTTATTGATTTGTTCTTTTCACATTCTGCATATCATTTCTGTGACCTCTAAATACTGCAAATATCTTCTCCCATTTTGTGGCTTGCCTTTTTATTCTCTTTATGCTAACTTTTGATTAAAGGTTATAAATTTTAATGAACAGAATTCTATCAACATTTAATTTTAAAATCTGACCTTTTGAAGATCTAGTTTAAAGAAGTCTTTCCTATCCAAAAATCATAAAAATATTCTCCTAAACATCCTTCCAAGAGCTTTTTGCTTTCCACATATAAGCTGTTAGGCCACCAAGAATAGTATATGTTGTGAGGTTGAATCTCTGCATGTCTCTAACCACTTGTCCCATTTTGATTTATTGAATTGCACATGCTTTCCCCACTGGACTCAATCACCAGTTTTTTATACATCGAATTTCACATACAGTCGGGTCCATATCTTGTCTCTCTATTGAATCCACTGGTCAATTCCTCTATTTCTGACCAATACCATAGTATCTTTATTATTTTCGTTCTAATTATTTTTGATATGAGATAGTGCTGAGCACTCCAACTACTCTAAATATCTTGGACTCTGTTAAATATTCTCTTATTTAACAAATAAATTTCAGGATTACCATATTCACCGCTATACCTGGGGGGGGGGGGACTTGAAAGTTTAGTTGGCATAAACACTGAACCTATAGATAAAATTGCAGAGGATTGACATCTTTATAAAATTTAGTCTTCCTATCCTTGAATATAGTATACCTGTAAAATTTTCTTGTTCTTCATTAGTTTAAATAAATATCAGTTTTTTTCCATAAAGTTCTTGTATGACTTCTGTTAGATTTATTCCTGGATCCCTTACATTTTATATTGTTATTACATATAATAAATATCCTTTTAATTTTTTATATTTTTAGATATTACTGCTGTAGAGAAATGTAATTAACTTTTTTATATGATATTTTAGTAAACCTTCTTATTAATCCTAATAACTTGTCAGTAGTTTCCTAGGAATATTCTTTGTAGATCTTTGTAGACAGTTACATTCTCAGTATATGATACCTTTCTTTCCTCTTTCTAATTCTTTCGTCTCTTTTTTTTTTTTTTTTTGTCTTATTGCATTGGTAAGGGCCTCAAATATAATGATGAATAGAAATATTGATGGCTGGCATCTTGTCAGGTAACTGATCTCAAGGAAAACATTTTAAGTTTTACCATTAAGTATCATGATTTTAATAAGATTTTTTTTTGCAGATACTCTTTATGAGTTTAATAAAAGCCCTTTCATTTTTATGCTAAGAACTTTTTTCATCTATAAAATCGAATATTATCAAATGCTTCTGCATCTTCAAGTTTGTGGGGTTATTTTCCCCTTTAATCTGCGAGATATGATAAAGTATGCATTGATGGAATTTCTAATGTTGAGTCATACTTGTATTTCTGTAATAAACCTACTATATATATATTCTTTTTTATACATGGTGGGATTCTGTTTCTTAGTTTTGTTTGGGAATTTTTACATTTATGCTCATGTGATAGATGAGAGAGGATAGTGATTTGCCTCTCACACAGTTCTTGTATGGTGTTGGTTTTCAGTTTACACTAAAAATCTCATTAAAGACTCCTATTCTCTGTTAGATTTTATGTACAGAAATAATATGTTCTTTGAATGCTTAGTATACTACTTTGTAAGACTACTTAGGCTTAACATTTTCTTGGTGGGAAATTTTTAATTTGTTTTAAGTTCTTGAATAGTTAATGAACTATATATATTTTCCCTCTTCCTTGACTCATATTTGATTGTATATCCTAGGAACATATCCCTTTCATGACTTAATAAATATATTAGCAGAACGTGATTCACATTAATCTTTTATTCTTTTAAATCTCTATAGCTAAGTGTTGTAATGACCCCCTTAACTTTCAAATATTAAAATGTTTTATAATTATCTGGTCAATCTTTTCTTAGTTTTATGAATTTTATTAATCTCTTTGAATAAAAATTTTAGCTTCTGTTGAATTTCTCTAAAATTGTTTTCTATTTCATTATTTTCTGCTTTTATCTATTTCTTCTTTCATTTATTCCATTTTCTTAGCGTTTATTTTGTGCTTTTTTTCTAACTCTAAAATTCAGATATATAGCTCACTAATTTGGAAACTTTTTGTTTTTCTCATTGTTAGCATTTTTAAGGCTATAATTTTTCCTCTAATGATCACATTGGCTGCATTTCTCAAGTTTTAATATCTATTACATTTAGTATTTTATTATTATTATGTACTAAGTATTTTCTAATATCTATTATGATTTATTTCTTGACTTATTATTTGTTTAGAAATATTTTTAATTTTGTGGAGTCTTGCTTTATGGTCTAGTGGGTGGTCAATTTTCAAATTCAATTGTTAGATGTTGTTTTATACAAGTATCTTAGTTTGCTATATGTGGTTTTCAAAATCATATTCTTATTAATTTTCATCTGCTAAGTCTAGCAATAGTTGAAACACTTGTATTAAAATATCCCCCAATAAAAGCATATTTTTCATTTTCTTTATGCAGTTCTTTCTATTTTTGATTTATATACTCTTAGCCTGTGTTCATAGTAATAAATACATTTAGAACTTGATATCTTCCAGATATATTAAATCTTTTCAAATTACATAATGATCCTTTTAATATCTAGTAATGCCCTTGGTAGTGAAGTATATTTTGGATTATTTTAATTACCTTATTACTGCAATATACTAATTCTATTTTGTATTTTTTTCTTTTTTAACCTCGTATTTTAAGCATTTTAGTCTTATATTTTACATATTTTTCTTGTAAATAGAATATATGAGGATTTTTTAAAGCTTATATCATCCAATATTTGTCTTTTATTCCCAATATTTGTCTTCTAACTGAAGTGTTTCATTCACTTCAATGTATTGTGGCTACCAGTATATTCAGATTTCCTTATTTTATTTTGTACTGTTTTTGTGTTTGATAGAATTTTATCTGGGGAAATGTCTTGAGACTTAGTTTCAAGGGCCTTACCTCTATAGAAGATATTTACTACCATTTGGACCTTCCAAATCAGAATATCTTTTGACATAATTTTTGGATCTGATTTTTTTTTTTTTTGGTAGTGTAAATATATAGGCTACAACCTTGAGTGAAGGCTGGGTTATGAGTTAATAGAAAATTTTCCTTGCACCCAGACATAAGTTCCTCTGTTGCTCCCTTTTAAGACAAGTTTTATTATCCTTCACTCAATTCCCTATGAGTGAAGACCTTTATGATCTTGGTTTTATCTGATGTTGGCCTATCAGAATCCCCAAGTTAGATGGTCTCTACAATTTGCTTCCTGTCTCAGATTCATCAAGGCTGATTTTCAGATCCCCAAAGAATAACAGTCACCTCTCAAGTTATTTTGGTTTTGCTTGTTTTTATTTTGGGTTCCAAAGCCCTTACTGTTCTGGATTCACTTATATTTGTTTCCTGAGGATTTCCTCTACCTTCTTGCCTACTCAGTTAAAAATTTAAAAAAAACTTAGCATATGTTTATATAGACTTTTTATAGCTGGATAATTGTTTAAGATATCTAATTACTCATATTCTAAATATAGAAGTTCATTCTCATCCTTTTCTTAAGCATTTGTATTATTTTTGAATATTTAAAAGATATAAAGTTCATCAAAGGATAAAATTTTAGTTCTAATTCATGACAGAATTACCCAAGGAAAGTAGTAGATATGTGTTGGGGTGGGGGAGTGGTCCATATATTCTGAGATTTAAAAGAATCTGTTGTAAGTTTATTACATTAGTCTTCTGAAAAATGAAGATAAAAACCATATATTCACCCATGTATTCATCCAGTCAGCAGTCAGCAGTCTGTACCCCTGTAGATCAGAAACTAGGCTGTGTGTCCATGGTGTAGTTTGGAATAAAAACTCATAGAATTTTTGTCCTCACAGAGCTTACTGCATATGTGAAAGTAGATAGTCTGAAGGTGCATACAACAAGCTGAAGTGGTCTAAATGGAGAAAACCCAAATTATGAACAAGAGCTGGTGAGAGCAAATAGGAAAGCTATAGAACATAGCTGTTCAGGCAAGAGAAGGTTAAGAAAATAATCTAGAGAATATCAATCTTGCATATGGCAGCGACATTCCATGTATGGACCTACATTCTTCAGGGGCAAATAAGATCTTTTAATGAGACTATGATGTCTAGATAAGGATGAGCATTTAGGGAAATGCCTTTACCACGTCTGCAGAATTCTAAAATATTTGTAATAGGATTTTTGCATCTATTGTATATCCAAATTACAGTCAATGAAGTATTGTGAAAAAGTAATGAATGAACTGCAACTAAAACCGCAGGTGTCCCTTTTGTTTTAAGTCTTGCATTGACCTTGAATCTTATGTAAGTGTTACACATCTCTGATCCTTGGTCACTTTTTGGATGTCAGAGATGTCCTTCTTTTCCCCCCGCCCCCCCCACATTTTATGCTGCCAGAACTGTAATCCAATAACAATTTTCCCGGTAAGTGCTTCTCACGTGCCACTAGGGAGCTATTGCTTTGCCGCACTGCACTTAGAAGAGTTTAAACTAAAAAGACACAAATTTCACTTTCTTATCTAGTGTGGCTGTGAATATGCGAAGAAAATAATATTTTAAATTATTGAATTTACACTCCTGTGAGACATCAACATAATTGCACAAAGGGCACCTTTAATTTTTTTATGTGCTTATTTATTAATAAAGAAGAACTTTCTGGTTGTACACCAAAAGATTGGTCCAGTGGAACAAAACAATAATGCAATGAAACCTCTAGTTCATTAAATTGGAATGCTGGGATGGAATTACTAATTTATGTTGTTTTTAATTTCATGTTATAAATTATACTATTTTAAAATATGGGAGGAAACTGTTCCCTTGGAGTCTGCTTACCTCCAACTCTGGCGAGGCAAGTTTTATTTGTCCCTGGGGAACTGGGAAGTAGGGGGATTCGCTGAAAAAATGTGGCTTCACAGGAGCCGACCATGAAACATTCATAGACACAGCCCTGCAGTACAGGAGGCTTAATAAACATAGCCAGTCACTGAAAAATAACACATGGCATTCTCAGGCTTTTGAGAAGCATTTTCGAAAGGAAAATGGTTGATTTCGAGTTCAGAGGTGTCACAGATATGTTTGCATGGAGAGCGAGCACACTCAGAGATGAGGATCTGTCAAGGATTGATAGGGAATCAGCACTTGGAAGGGAGGGAAAGGAAGTAGAACGAGGGTAGAAGGAGAGGTTGGGCTGTAATGGCCTCTCCAGCCAGGCCTCAGCCAGGCCCCTGAGAGCTCTGAACTAGGTGGATGGTCACAGTTGGGGGAGGACATTGCCCTTTCACCTCTGGATGGATTCGGCATTGAATGCAGACTGACCCTGACAGTGGGCATGACCTGGGGCAAGCTGGATCTCTGCAGCGAGCAAGTTCAGAGGAGGGCTGCTGCTGAGGGCTGTCTGAGGAAGGGCATGGGGGAATAAGTCCTTCAATCCTGAAGATAGATTTGGGAGGTGTGTCGTAGGATCCACTATTAAAAATAATTTAAATAAAATCAGATAAATGTTTGTCCGAAAAAATAATAAAGGACAAATATCTGACTTGGGTGATTTTAGTCCATTAAACATTATCTTCATTCATTTAGCAGCCATGCCTTTAGTTCTTATTATGTGCAAATATTTTGCCAGTTGTGGAAACACTGTGGAGACAAATCAATCACAGAGGAAGAGGACTCTATGAGCATCTAGCACAGGCCAAGCATTTTATATAGATTTTTCATCCAGTCCTGGCAAACCTCATATGAGATCGGTATTGATTCTGATGAGGAAACTGAGATTTGATGAGTGATATAAATTTGTTCCAGGCCACGTAGGAAGTAGATGGTGGGGCAGAGTTGCAGCCTATTCTGCCCAAGTCCAGAGCCCACGCCTTTTTTCCTGTAGAGCATTATGCTGCCACCAGGGTAGGGGGATGACCATGACATAGGCAAATTAAGCTGCACACTTTCCATTCACAGCTGAAGTGATGAAAGACAGAGGAAGAAGTGACTCATTGGACCTGGAAGACAGATGGTTGGAGTGACCTGGAAAACTGAGTCAGGATTCCCACCCTGGGTTGGAATAATAGGGATGAAAAAGTGACAAATCAAAGGAGATGCATGACAATTAAAGACATAAGTACAATCAGGGACATAATAATCACAGATGTAATGAGTCCACCCCAGGATTCATCACAATCTCTCTGTGTCTAAACCACATCATACTTAAAATTCTCACTCTGTGCTTCAATCCTTCAGGAGTCAGCTCCTGACTGTGGAGCTGTGGCACGCAAGGCCTAGGGCCACAAGCATAATCTGATGCTTGCTTCCCTCATAAGGAAGCTGATGTTCTTCAGCTTAAAATCTACACCCCAGCCGGGCCCAACTACTCTCAGGTCACCCGACCCTTGCTTTCTGTGTCTCTCTGCTGGGTTTCTATCACTGCTCATCTCGTTCTTTTTCTCCTTCAGACTCTCTTACCCTCTCTGTGTGTTTGTCTCTGTGTGTTTGTCTCTCTGCTTACTCGGAATACTCTCCACCTCACTGCCTCTCCCCTGGATATGCCAGGTCTCTGCTCCAATGTCACCCTGGGAAATTAGTTCTGGAGTGGTGCCCTCCTCGGTGCCCCACAGCACCCTGTGTCCATCTACCCCACCACGGTGTTCCTCACACTTCATTGAAACAGCCTCTTCCTAGGTGTCTGGTCCTCACTAGGTTGTTAGCAACTTGAGGAAAGGGACCATGTCATGGTTATACTGTAGCACTTGCCCTAAGCATGGTGCATAGTGCATCTTCAATCATGTTACACAGAAGGAAAGAAGGAAGGCAGGAGGGCAGGAGGGAGAGGAGAAGGAAGGAAGGAAGGAAGGAAGTCCGTCAGACAGGTGGGCAGAGAGAATTGAGAATTATATTTGGCAATTCATATTTATAAAACATCTCTATCTTTTTAAAAAGATTTTATTGATTTATTCATGAGAGACACAGAGAGAGAGGCAGAGGGAGAATCAGAAGACAGAGAGAGAGAGAGGCAGAGACATAGGCAGAGGGAGAAGCAGACTCCCTATGGGGAGCCCGATGTGGGACTCGATCCCAGGATGCCAGGATCATGACCTAAGCCGAAGGCAGACGCTCAACCACTGAGGCACCCAGGTATCCTATAAAACGTCTCTTACAAGAGGGTGTTGTAAGGTCTATTAACAGCTTTAGGGTGACAAAAAAGAAAAAGGAATTTAGAACATTCTAATTTCAGAACGTTTTCATGTGAATGCTAAAATATGCCTCTTAGACTAGAAGATGTTTGGTAGTAATTTTGAGAGAGAAAACTAAAAAGTTTTAATATCTTAAGTTTTATATAATGTCTGTACTGTATGGTTTTGACATTTGCTATCTTAGCTCCTCTGGAGTTTCCCTAATAAAAACAGATTTTGGGGTGGGGGTCATTTTTGTTTGTTTTGCTTTTTTGGCATTCAAATTCACCCTCTTCTGTACAAATTCATAACTTTTCAATAAAACTATCATATGCTCATTATAGAAATTTCAGAAACTATAGAAATGGAGAAGAATAAACCTCATCCAAATGGTCCTACAAAGAGATTTCAATTATGCATTCCCCCTTCTTCCTTCTAATCTCCTTTTTCTTTATTATGAAACTGAGTTATATATTAAATTTTATTCTATTTTTTAAAGATTTATTTATTTAAGAGAGAGAGAGGCAGGGGATGGGCAGAGGAAGAGGGAGAAGGAGTCTTCAAGCCGACTCTATGCTGAGTGTGGAGCCTAACTTGGGGTTTGATTGCATGACCCCAAGATCATGACCTGAGGGGAAATCCAGAGTCAGTGCCCAACTGAGCCACCCAGGTGCCCCAACATTCAATTTTATATCCTGTTTTATTTCCTCCACAGAGCATAATATAAACTTCTCCTCAAATCATTAAAAATTCCTCAAAAGAGCATTTTTGATTGGTGTGAGATATTTAATTGTATGAGCACATCTTAATCTACTTGACAATTATTTCATTTTTGGATATTTAGGTTCCATTTATGTTGTTGCTGTTGTTATAAAAATATAACTAAAAAATAAATTACCAGTGAGATTTGACATATCTTGGAAGTGCCTCATATTTGGAGTGATGATTTTGGTCATACCACCCCCTTTTTTTTTTAAGATTTTATTTTTTATTCATGAGAGGCACAGATTGAGAGAGAGAGAGAGGTAGAAACATAGGCAGAGGGAGAAGCAGGCTCCATGCAGGGAGCCTGATCATACCACCTCTTTCTATTTTAGCTACAGTTATATGGGCTACTATCAACTTTAAAAACCTCAGTTTACTATCCTGAAACTAAATTCCACTAAAGGAAATTATGAGACTAATCTGGTATCCCTTAGAAGAAAAATGTATCCGCATTTATTTATTCACTCATCACACGTTATTAATCGCTGTTCTGTGGTTTCAGAAAACTGTAGAAAGCTTCAGAAAGAGGCCGTCTGAAAGCTTATGGTTTTTTTGTGGCCACCAGTCATGCACACCGATGGAAGACTGTGGCCTCAAAGTGGTAAAGACTTAGACGATTAATACTATAGAATTTCTATAGAATTTCTAGAGGGAAAGATCTTTCCTACTGGGGTCTTACAGAAAGCCCTAAGATAATGACAACATTCAGGAGTAACTTGTTTGTCCTTCGTTTATGGATGGATGGATGGATTTACAGATGTCAAAACATAAAATATAGTTATAATTTATTCAAAATTCTTAATTAGCCCATTTAAAAGCTGTCATCAAATAATAGGTAGTGATATTTATATAGAAATACTGTCCAAAAAATACATTTTATTTCTAAGGATCAGCAGAAAAGTAAATTGTAACAGCAATTATGACTTGAAGATATCGACAAAACGAACAGGTGGTTTACAAGATCCATGATGTTTTGCAGCATTCATCTCTGTACCTTGTTCAATTTCTGAAAAAAAAAAAATGGTAGATTTTGTATGTCCCTTTTTAAAAACTGTGGGATGATTCAAACTTCTCCTTTAAGATATAAAGGAAATGCATTTCTCCAAGAAGAAGAATCGTACTCTCCTATTACAGCGAATGTTTGTAGTTCCCCCGCCTTCATTGAAGCCTCCCGTATGTAGCTTACTTTGGAAGTGCCCTTTACATGTCTTCATCTCAGGTGAGGGTCCCCTTTTTCTTACTTGCCTTAAGGCCCGACTCATTATGTGGTTATGGAGTTAGAAAGAAGTGTCAATTTCTGCACATTCCTCCTCCAAGCATACCTTGGCTTTATTTTTGGAGGTCATGCTTGCAGAACACACTAATTTGCCTGTTTTCTGTCAGGCCTAGCCATGCTACACGATATGTGGGTTCTCTCCAGGATAATGGTCTAACACCATGAGCCTTGAATGTTTCTGAAAGTTCAAAGAGCATCCCAAGTCAGAATGCCAGTGTGGACTCAATGTCCAAGGTAGTTTTAGGGGATTACTTCTTCATGCTTGTTAGCTAGAAGACTCTTGGACACTGCTTCCATATACTCACACATATAAATGCAAAGAAGATATCAAGGATCAAATATGAACCAGATTTTTAAATATTACAGTGTGTCCTTTTCACTCTGTTACTTTCTGCTAGCATGAGGGGGAAAATAGGATAAATGCTAATATGTTTTATATGTGTCTTTCTGGTACATGGAATTTTTAAAGTAGTCTTCTCTCTAAAAACAAATTTTTTTCTAATAGAATTCTGTTCAGGAAGAAAGGCCTAGATTGAAAGCTGTACCTCTGTGGTAAGAAACACAGCTGTTTGTCTTGCCATGATTTGTTCAAAGATGAGCTCTGTTAATGGGAAACAAATGATTTATAACCCATGAGTTCACATATGAAAGACATTGTACCCTGAGTAAGTAATTGGCTGTTGGTCCAGGATAGCTAATGTGCTAAATCTGTGAGTATTGTTCATACAATGTTAATACTCGAGGTCATCATTAGGCACTTAGCCAGTCAAGTCATACACAGCCACTTCTGCCCCATACTTCTTTTACTAAAGAATATACTTTAAGGTTTTTCTATTCTTGACCTCCATTTTTTTCTATAGCCATAATTTCCACCAAAGTATACTATTTCTTGGCTCTACTATTTTCTTATACTTTTCTTTTTTAAAAAAAGATTTTTATTGTATTTATTCATGAGAGACACAGAAGGAGAGAGACAGAGACATAGACGGAGGGAGAAGCAGGCTCCCATGGGGAGTCTGATGTGGGACTCGATCCGCAGGCAGGGATCACGCCCTGAGCCAGAAGCAGAAGCTCAACCACTGAGCCACCCAGTGGCCCTTCTAATTATACTTTTCTAATTAACTATTTCCCATAACTGGGCATAAGTCATTTAATTGCTCTCACCAGTTCCCCTCAGAACTCTGAATAGATTCATCCTCACCCACTTGTGGCATCCAAGAGATGGTGATACATCTGTGAGAGGTGGTAGCTTGCAGTTATAATGGGCCATAAACAGAGCCTGGATGGGTGGCAGGGCGAGGAGAAGAGAGGGCCATCTTTCCGAAGCAAAATTCTCATTTTCTGCACAAGGAAAGAGCCCTGTGTTGGACTTCTCAGAAGTAAAGTAGTTGCTCACAGATGAAAGAACTATGATAATTATTCCTAAATGTAAAAATTTCCTCATAGGTAGATTAATTATATTTCACACTTATTAAAATCATGGAGAATTACATGAGATTTACAAAAATACATGATCATCATTTCAGTCATTTACATAGAAATGGCATAAGACAGCCAAAATATTTCTAAGAAATATGTATTTAAATCTGAGTAGTGAGGATATTTGGGGGTGGGTGGGTAACGGGAGGAAAGGTTTAGTGTTTCCTGGCGTGGTGTTTTTTGTTTTTTGTTTTTTGTTCTTTTTTTTTCCTGATTTTGCTTTTAAGCTTGTAATTTGCCTTTGTTTACTCTTTGTTTTCCTCTGTAAAATGGAAATAGATTTTCATGAAGAGGCTTTGAGGAATAGGTTAAATAGGATAACCGGTTACTCCAGTTTTCTAGAAGAGCATGATATGCCCCCCAGCCTCTTACATTTGATTTAAAGCGATCCTTTCCCTCTTGATTAATTGACAGGCTTTATACCAGGAGAAAACAACGTTGTTTATCCTGATGTGAGCCCTACTTCTCCTCATACAGAAGACTAATGGGCCAGCCACAGTCCTTAACACCAGAGAAGTTAACACAGATATACCTTTAGAGGAAATTGGACATGAAATGTTATGAAACATGCCACATTCTCTTGCAAGATGTGGTGGTGGGTTCCATAAGACTTATGATTTGAAAATCTAAGGATATATTCAATTATAAAGATATAAAACACATTATTTTTGATAGAAGAACTCTGAAATCTGCAATTCTCTCCATTGGCACTCTTCCCCACGCTGTGCTGTACAGAACATGTGCAGTACTATTCTGAGTTTTCCGGAAGTGAAACAACTTTATGGAAATCATATGCAAAATGTTTCTCAAGTTTTTTTGCAGTTTACTTTTTTATGAGTCTGTTAAAAATTTAAGAGAAGCCTTGTTGACATTTTATATGCTTATTTTTCTTTCAAAGGAAAATGGAGGATTTTTAAATTTTCATATCTAAGATGATAAAAGGTGAAATAACATCATAATTCTTATCTTGTTCAATTTGATATTTGGTTGTTTTATTTTCTTTTATGAGTTTTATTCATCTTGTAACCAGTCTTGTATGTCTTATAAAAAAAAATAAAGGTTTATTTCCCTTTTTCTGTTTTGAGGAACCTGCCTCAAGCTATCGTATCTAGGTAGAAAAACGATCGTAAGGTTCAAACTCTTAAAATACTACCTCTGAAAAAAATGTTAATAAATAATATAAATATTTTAAATATTATCACTTCAGCATTTTAAGTACACCAACAAGTGATTTTGGTGAATACTTCATCCTCTGAGAAAACTAAGGAAAAGAACATATTGTCGTCTTGAATGTATTTGAATATCACAATCATATTGTTTCCCTCCGAATGTGCTTATGAAATGGAATATTTTTAGTGGAAGGCTTCGGCCACAGCCATCTATTACTTTATATAATGTTTTATTCATCCAACTGACACTAAGATTTTTATAGTTCTCCAAATAGTTTACTGATCCAAGCACTTCTTTGGCCATCGGAGTCCCTTTGTGATCTCTTTTAGAGAGAAACGTTATGACATTTGTAGATACAGCAATTCATTAGGTTTAACACAACTATTAGTTCTTTAATTAAATATTGACTTGAACCTCCAGGTCCTACTTCAGGTGAAAGTGAGCTTTATCAGCAAATGGTTGTGCCGATTCCTTGCATTTATTCAACCAACATCTGTTGAGTGCTTCCTCGGGGCCAAGCAACACTTAGGCGCTACGTGTATGCCTGGAGGCACGTGCGGTGGGAGATGAAGGTAAAGATGAGAAGCAGCCAAGTTTTATTTATTTGGATCATTATTACAGAGATAAAGAATTAGAAAGCTGTCGGAAAAAGGCTGATGAGCTCTTTCTAAATAGGCAAGCATGCAGCAGCTGTGGGAGGAGGAGATGGAATGGTGGCATTTTTCAAAACGGACATTTGGTATTACAGATTGATGCGCGGAAAATAAAAACAAGGATAAACTATTGAGTCAACATATTATTATTACTATAGCTGCTTTTTACCGGGCGATCTTGCTCTGCTTTTGGAGTCAGCCTCAAATTTCGCTCATTAGCATCCCTTCTTTGAAATGACTTTAAGGTGGTTGTATATTAATTCGACTGAGTTTCCTGAAATAGAAGACTGACCTGACCTGTGGCCGGTGCTGGAGGGGTCGCATCCTGTGTCACACCAGCACTGAGCACTGAGTTCAACCCTTCTGCAGGAAGCCTGGCGCGGGCCAAACAGCAGCGTGGCTCGTCTTCTGACTCCCAGCACTTCATTAACCGTGGCACCACAGAGGGGTTATATAACTGTGAGCATAACTTTGTAAAGTTTATAAACACAGCAGAGAACATTCTCACGGGCGGCCCTGGCCAGGCCGCATGCGTGGCTCCCTGAGGTCACCCAGAGTTCCCTCTCCAGGCACAGCTCCCCCCTGGGCTGCAGGGGGAGGCCTGGGCCCTGCGCTGGCTGTCCCGGCGCTCACCCCCCTCAGCAGCCCTGTACTGCGGCCAGCATGTCGCCAGAGGAAGATTGATGGCCTCTTAGTAATGTTTCTCGTAAGTTCCACCAAACTGGGGCCTTGGCAGTCCCTGGGTTCTTAGCACTTGACCCCCGCGATGTGGCATTCCTTGAGGCTCTGGCCTGACGAGACCACAGTTCTTGAGACAACCAGGGTTTGAGCACTGCTGCAGTGTGAATCTGGGACGCAGGGGTCTGCGAACACCACTAAGTGTGGGCAGCCCCAGGCACACGGTGCAGGACACGGCGGGCGTCCGTACCCTCACCTTTCCATGAGGCTGGCCATGCCCAGCCTTCCCTCCCTGCAGGGGGTGAGATAAGCTCAAGTGGGTCCTGAAGCAAGATGCCCCCCATCCTTGGCCTCCCTCACTACACACACATGCAAGCACAGGATCTTAAGGCCTTGAGAGGTAAAGGCCACCAAAGAATTCTCAGAGAGCATCGCTCCCAGAGCCCTGGTGTTAAAATTCCAGATCCTAGACAACAGTCTGGACCCCAACGGTCCTTTGACATTGTTATGACGTTGTCCTAAATACCAAATATTTAAGTTCAGTGGATGTGTGGGCATGTCTGGATGTGTGTGTGCCGTGACAGACAGACAGTCCCAGCCCTTTACAAGTGTGGGGCCACCGGAGGGGACCCACCATCCACCTTTTGGGGTTATCGTGTCACATTAACATTAGGCCATTACTCTTTGGCATTATATGTCTAGGTCATTATTTGAACCATAGTAGATTCAAATGGCCATATCGTGACTCGTACTTTCCAGAAATGTCCTGGATTTCCTCCTCATCCCATCCTTTTTATTTTTGGAGCATTAAGAGCAGTTTGTCCCCCTGCCTTCCATTTCTGCACCCTGTTTTGAAACACGTAAAATTGTTTCTCTTTCAATTCTGTTTTTCCCTCTCAGCATGGTTTTATAGACCATTTTTTAAACACACACAAATCACTCTCTCTACCCCTCTGTCCAAATCTAACTGAGCTGCAGACAGCCATGTTTGGAGGAAAGGGAGATGGCTTATTCCTCTACCTGCCTCCACCCCACCTTCAAAACGTGGGGCTTTTTAATGAAGAACTCACCCTGCCTGAGATCCTCTAGGAAAATTCCTTCTAAAAAGAATAGGGGATCTTAGGAGGCCAGGATTTGGGTAGCAGTCAGCCTGGAGTTTGAATCCTGAATCTGGCATTTAATTGCTAGGTGGCCCTGGCAAGTTCCTTAATCCTTCATGCTTCAATTTCCTCATCAATAAAATGTAGGTAATGAGAATTACCTGACCTAAAGATTTAGTGAGTTAAGGTATGCCTAGCATACCTTATTAAGCATGCAGTAAGCACTTAATAAGAATAAGGGAATGGAGGGCCATTCCTGACATAAAAGATCTCCCCGGACTTTAACTCCTGCACAGTGATATTTAACTACTGTAAAATGATGGTGCAGTGTCTATGTTTTACCATTTTTTTAAACAACATAAATCCCCTTGCTAACCTATCCCCTCAGCCTACTTACCAACTGTTCTTGCCTATGCCTATCCCTGCAGTCCAGAAACGGTTAGGATGTGACTGAAGAAATGACGTTTAGTCAAGGCACCTCCTCTGCCACTCTCTGCCTCCATCCGCTGGCACTGCCCCAAACTCAAACCACATTGAAGAAACTCTCGATTGATTTTATCTTCACGCCTACCCAGTCCCACATGCAAGCTGAAGTTATGTTCTCTCAATGTGGTATAGACACATAGACTCGAAATAGAAAACTGGGACACATTTTTTTTTCTTTTTAATGAAAGAATAGTTGATTGTCATGGAAATTAAGGACAAGGCGATCAACTTTCCAGATTCTTCTTTAATAAATTTCCAAGTGACAGGTGCTCTTCTGATGGTCAGTTCTGTAGCTGTTGTCCAAACAGTATTGTGCCATTATCTTAGAGCAAAATGAAAATTCCAATTACAGTGCAACTCTTGAAGGCCTCCATAGACCGAAAAAAGCCACTTAAGGCCAAAAAATCAGCACGAATGCCCATACAGGTAGGGTATAAGGTTGTGCCCTTAGTGTCTTTCTTCTCTTAACTTTTGATAACAGGAACGCGAACCCAACCATGATGAAACCATGAATAAAACCTGCTCATTATTAAAGCAAAGTGGTTTTAGTTTTGTTATTGTTTACACCTCCACCACTATATAAAATACCCTCAAGAAGTCATTTGGCAAACCGGGGAGAGTCATAGTTACAACACAGAGGCTAAATATATGCACTTATTTTCTCACTCAGCAAGTACTTTTGAGCACCTACTCTCTGCAAAGCATTAAGAGAAGTCCCGATGTACACTGTTCAAGAGACTAGGTCAAGTGCTTGCCTTCATGGAGCTAAGAGACAAGGAGTCAGGTAATAAACCATCAGCAAACAAGTAAATATATGATGACCTAATATCTACAGTGATAAATAATTGCCACCAAGGAGATAAGTTAGTGTAATGTGGAATATCTGGGCAACATACTTAGATCAGGCGTTCCAAGAAGGCCTCTCTGGGAAGGAGCTGCCTCCGTTCAGGGCCGCAAAATGAACTCAGGGGCGAGTCAGGGACACAGAACTCTGGATAGAGGGGAAACCATAGGCTTTGAAGCAGAACAGACTTGGTGTGTAAACAAACAGAAAAGAGAGAGATGTGATACCTCACGGACTTGCCTCCAGATCTTGGCTTTTCTCTGTATTATGTGAGCAAGTTGTTTTGGGGGTAGTGAATATCATGGTTAGAAGTGTGAACCAGAGTCAGGCTTACAGGGTTCACTTGGCTTCACTACTTACCATATGTGTGCCCTTTAATTACTTAACCTCTCTGTTCCTTAATTCTTTTTGTAAAATGAGGATCATCATACCTAGTTTCTTGGATTGTTGTGAAGATCACATAAGATTAAGCGTCAATTTGTAGAGTAGGGCTTATCACATAAGAAAAGTAGAAAATGTTTATTCCTATTCTAATAATAACAGTAGTCATCATCATAATAAAAACTTCTGACCCTCAGAGGGTTAAAATGAGTATAATTCTAAAACTAAAGCCTACCTCATAGTATTCTTTGAGGACTATATGAGATAGTAAAATTCTAAGCATATACTGCCAGCATATATAATTACTCAAAACTCTGGTAGCTATTACTACTGTTGTTTTGAAATTAATAGTAGTATTGGCTATAAGCTTCAACTAGTATCAAATCTATATGTTTTGTACATTGACTAAACCCAAAATATTCTTAGAGTATCAAAATATTCTTAGAACTGAGCTTTAGCCAACATTTCATTTGGTTCAAGTCCATATTCTATACATAAAAAAGCACATTTGTTATGCTCAAGTTTTCCTATCTGTCTCAAGGCCTTCCTCACTTGTCTCCTGTAAATGCTGCCTTTACCACTCAAGGACCTAGATGCATAGCTAAACATGCCTTTTAGTGTTTGTCATGTCGCCTTATTAATATCTTTCCTTTTGGCCTCAGAAGGGAACAGAGAG
This sequence comes from Vulpes lagopus, assembly GCF_018345385.1. Classification (NCBI taxonomy): domain Eukaryota; kingdom Metazoa; phylum Chordata; class Mammalia; order Carnivora; family Canidae; genus Vulpes; species Vulpes lagopus. Next base: position 149,495,163 of record NC_054826.1, read on the forward strand.
AACACAGAGTTAGCTATGGCTCGGCTCAGCTCTGAACCTCTGACAATCTCCATGTAGCCAACGTGTGCTGCAAATAAGGGGAGTCATTGGTGCAGGATGACAAGCTGAAGTTTTTATCACTGGCAGTCACTGATCTGGCCAGTTTTGTGGGATATTCAGTGAGGTGTGGACGATGGACAGTGGATGGATGGCAGGAAGGAAGGAGGGAGGGAGGGAGGAAAAAGGAAGGAATCAAGGGTGAAAGGAGTAGGCATAGACACGCCGTACTAGAACCTAGACATGCTCAGCGAGAACTGTGCAAATTACAAAAGCACAAGACCTCTTGTGCGCCAATGAAATAATAGAAACCAGTCCACAGACCAAATGACAATCATGTAGCGGGTGTAACAGAAATATAGTACTCTCACCACTTTAGTCTTTGTTCTATTTCTGTTTGATTTCATTTTCATAAGAATCTGTGAGCAACCTTAAGGCTTGGTCTCTGCAATGCAAAAACAAACGAAACTGCAAAAGTCCCTGATTCTGAGATACACTTATCAGTTAATTTTCCCATTCAGTGATGCAAGAGGACACCTACAATTTCTTTCCTTAGAATTCGTGCATTCACTTCCTCATCAGTGTGGTGAAAGGAGCTCTGGAACTGAAGTCAGAAAACCCAGCCTGCAGCTGAGAACCTAGTAACTGTGATACCTTGAACAAGTTGCTTAAAGGCTCAAACTGTTTCTTTCCTTATTTACAAAGTGAGGAACTTGAATGATAGGATCCCCAAGTTTCCTTCCATCCGTAAAGATTTTAACCTTCGATTGTAATCTGTCCCAGGAGTGCTCCCAGGTATTACATCCTGAGTTGTGATGAAATACGTATTTCTATGTACTGAGTAAAGGCTAACTCTGGTGAATTGAAGGATGCTGTTGATGCAAGTCTTTTTGTAAGAAGCATCATTGTTTCATCAAACAGAAGTCAAATCCAAACCTCAACTTTCCAATGACTGACTGCCGACTCTCAATGTGTGTGTGTGGATGTATGGGGTACCTGCAAACACCACCCCAGGCGAGCAGATGATTATTTCAGGATACAAGTCTCTTAAAGTGGGTCTGGGACAGGGGTAATGAAAACACCACCACCTTTCATGGCACTTGTACGCTGGGGAAGATGTCTTCAGGTTGTAATTTGTCAAAATATATATATATATAATTTAGAGACTTGTATCCTTTTTTTTTTTCTTGGTTTGTTTTCTTACTATCCTATTGGACTTATAATTATCTCTGTCATTTAAAGTGAAAAGCATGTAGAGAATAAAAGCAAAATCACCTCTTACACTAAAGCATTAGGCCTATACAAGGATCATTTTTCACATTTCACCCTTTAAGAATAACACGTACATAGTGGAAATGTTTACATTCTGTTTTTTAACCCTCTTGCTGCTGGGGTAGGAGGCAGGATTTAATTAGCGTGCGGTTGAGTTCATTTAGTAAGAAATGCAGAGAAGTGGCAACAGCTGAACAATATTCTTTCTCAGAGCGGTGGGGAAGAAGAGGCTGTCTGCGGAGCATTCTTTTCCTACTTTGTAGCTCTAAAAGTAGCCAGTTAATTAGATTCCATGGTTACTGCTATTGTGATATCTGCTTATTTGAAGTGCAAAGATAATCATCAATTGTACACTCTTGACTACACTATTAATGGCTTTAATACCCACATTGTGTTTACATTTTGCATTGCGACGAACACTTAGCTATTGTGGTTTTTTCCATGTAGTAATTCAGTGAATACTGTCTCCATGTAATGCCCTTGCCACCTCATTCTGCAGTATTAAGTGTTGTTTTTCTAGTGAGGTCTTGAAATGTGGGGCATTATGTATGAGTTATGCTAATTTGTTAGGGCAATGAATACATTAATTTCATTAGTAAATGGCCTCAAAGCAATAATTACCAGTGTAGGTGTGTCAGAAGTGATCATGTTCAGTTTTGCCAGTTAATTATTAAGATTTTGTTCCGAGGGGCCCAGATTTGACATCCAGCTTCAAGTTAGCCATAAATAAAACCCTGAAATACGTAGGGATGAAGAAACGAAGCCAAGAGCTCGTGTTGCATGTACATACTTCCATGTTTTGTCCAATTGTGGCTGCCAATAAGATGCCAAAATAATTTGTGTCCGTGATAAAAAGTTTTAGTATACCCCTCAAAAGCACGTTGTATTAAAAATAGCAATTGTGCCTCCTTGATGCCCTTTCTTTGCCTGCCACACCTGGATTTCACATTATCCACAAAACAGTGTGCGATTCGCTAAGATGAATTCCACTTAGAATTGTTGTCTCCAATTCCTCTTTCAAGCTAAAATCACTTTTTTTAAAATAAATGGAATTTTTCTCTAATGGATTAATTGGCTCCCAGAGCCTGCTATATTATTATACTACTTAAACCATTTGCTGCTAAGCAGTAATAATAGAACCCACACTCCAATATTAATTTCCACAAAAATTTGACATTCTTTTTATAATCATACACCTGTTGGAACAACTTAATGCATCTCCATTTGCTAAAATGATGTGTGGAGGTCGTGTAAAACTGAGCAATCACTTGGGCTGTTTATGGAATCTTGGAATACTAAACCGTTCTCAGTTCCTGGTGTTCTGCTCTAATGGGAAAATAATGGTCTCTACAATTTGGGGAGGAAAGGAATACAGTGGAGTTTGAGAAGCTGGTGACACACATGTGTAAAGAAAGGCCATGTGAGCTGTAACAGGGAAAGGGGCAAAGCAAATGCAGGATAGGCCGATAGAAGAGGAAGCCATTACGGGAAAGAAAAAAGAAATTCAGGAAAGATGTTGGCAGAAAGCTCACTGCTCCCCATATTTAATAAGTCCAAAAAAGCCTGAGTCATTTCTGCCAGTGATTGTCGATGAATCAAGGAGCAGCAGTAATCCTAAACACAATAATGGCAATGATGAGAGGGGAGCTGGCCAACTAAGAAATTGGTTCTCTTCTAGATTCCTCTTGTCTCATAGGGAAATCGCTAGTGCCTCTGTTCCCCGGTCTGATTTTTCCATCCGTGACTCTGCCACGGCACCGTCTCGCTTCCACCTGCCTTGAGTTTTGGCTGTATAATACAATTTTGACTTTTTTAATGTTTCTAGACTTCAGCTAGATTCTTGAAATCTGAACCTGGCCTTCCATGTGCAACCAACCCTTCTGTCTTCAGGATTTAGAAAAGACAAATCTTGTTTTACTCTGATGCCACATTTCATTTACCTGGATGGACAGCCAACATTGGACACACTTCGTGTTCACCGATCACAGCAGTTTGGACAGTGATCATGCAGCCTGTCTGTCAATCTGGTGATGGTGGTCCTCAACAGAAAGGATTCAGTGAAAAAAAAATCTCTTCCTTCCACCTTAATGTAATGCAGGAGTTCAAACTTTAGAAGTGATTCTGGCTTAGACTAGCAGAGTCTAGAATTTCTTTATTTGATTGACATGAATTTATCTTGAGCAGGATCGTTGGTAGCGATCTTGACTCTTTTAACTATTGCCTACATTTGAAATGCATTTATAGACATGAATTGCTGTTTTTGTGAAAAGTACGGAAGAGAAGATAAGGCCAAGGAGCCCCCTTCTAATTGAAGACATTAGGTTAGGACATAAAGCTCTACTTGGTCATTTCAAGGGAGAGCTTAGAGGCATTCAATTTGAGTTACAGAGTAGTGATTAAGAACTGAAACCTCTGTCCAGAGACGCAGCTCCAGAGCTGCCCTATTCACGGGATATTCTGAATGAAAGCGAACACCAGGAACTGTGCAGTGCACAACCTGTGCAGCCATACATAGCAACCCCATTAAGGACTCAGGTTGAGGGGTGAGAAGGATTGGGGCTTGTCTAAGCATTGCCCTTTACTCCCTGCATTACAATGAACTAATCATACAATCTCCGTGAGCTGCAGACCTCTGGTGTGTAGGTGGCAATAATAAATATTACCTGTTTCGTAGAAGTGTCATGAAGGTTTAATGAACTAACGCATGTCCGCAAGCCTGTCACATGGCAAGAACCCAACTAATATTAGTTATCATTATTATTATTACCAGTAGTAGTGGTTTCTCTTTCATTCAGTGGTGATGCCAGAGCTCCATGAAAACAGAAGGCCCGACGGGAAGGCACGCTGTCTCTGCCCCCGCTCCCAGGGACAGTTCAGATACTAGACACTTGGCTGATGTCAACTCAGCTGCAGGTCCACAGGCTTCTGGGCCTTTTCAACTTAATGCCCTGCTACAGTGATTCCAGGCTTTTCGTCGGCTCCCTAAATGTCCTTCAGGTGGTTTGTCAATACCTGTTTTCTTCCTTCTCTTGTGTTTTGCTTTGCTTCCCCCTGTCCTCGCAGTGTGGCCACCGTCCCCTACCACTCGCTGTGTTCCCTGAGCTACAGACTCATGGGCCAGGCTGCTCAGAGCCCTGCCGTCTTCTTTGTCCCCGTGTCCTGACCAGCACCCCTGAGTGCTTAAACCTGACCGCCACTGAGAACCCTGTGCAGTGAAGACAGAGCCAACTGATTTTAAGGAGAAATGGCCAAAAGAAATTAAACTCTAAATATTATTCCCTGGAACCTCTTTCTTCCAGCCTGTCACAAGGTACTTACAACTGTTACTATAATTTTTGAGTGCTACTATGCACCAGCAATTGTGCTAAGCCTTTACATAATTTTATTATTTAATAATCACTAACTTATAGGTATAAATATTATTGCTCCTTTAGGGATGATAAAACCTAGACTTGGAGAGAGTCTGAGTTACTTGCCCAAGCTCATATAGCTGGGGTAAGTATTGAAATATTTATTTAAGCCCGCATATGACTCCAAAAGCCCATTCTCCCACCACTACCTTCTACTCCTCTTCTGCTACATTTTATAGATTTTTACTGTTTGAGTCAAATGCATCATTCAAACCTAAGCCTTGGAGCACTATATAGGAAGAAAACTAAAGAGAGTTCTACTTCTCTATGGCCTATTTTTTACCTTTCTTCTCAGAATATTGACCTTGGTCCTCTTTTTTATTTTTTTTTCCTTGAGTGGTCATATAATTAGCGTAAAAAACACCACAAACCTACAAGCTAATGACACAAAGAAGATAGAGTTACCCATGTAGTCGGGAGGCATGTTGATCCGTGACACATTTGCTATCATCTGAGGCCCCGTTTTTTGTGTAGTGAGGGACCAGGATGATGCTAGCAAGTAGATCCCAGACAATACCAAAAGATCCATTCAGTTAATATTGTCGCACTTAAGACCATAGCAAATGCCGTCTCGCAGCCACCTCCATTCAGGGAGTTCAGTGGTTGCCAGTACGTGGGCTCCAGGCTCCTGGGAGACAGCAGAATTAATATCGGAGAGGCTAAAACCAAGGATTATCTCAAATAGTATTATATTTCATACAGATACATTTATTATTTTTCAATGTATTTTCAAAGATCTACAGAGGTGGATGTGACTAATAATACAGATTTTAAAGCACATATATGGAGGATCATGAGACTCTGTAACAAAATTAAATGGGTTTTCCCAAAAGAAAAGATGGAAGACCACTGAGTACCATATTGTGGCGTCGAGAATTTTTAAATTTAAGCAGGACAGGAATACAGGTAGCAAAAACCATCCTGTATCTCTTTAATTAGGGAATTTATACATTGACGCCTCAAAGTCCCGAAACAAAAGCTAGCCCCTTACAGCTCCATGTAGGGAGAACAGGCTCAGGCCTGCAGGAAAATGAGAAAAAAAAAAAGAACGGGGAGTAGGTGGTCTCTACCACCCATCCTCAGTTTCTTCTGATGTCACTGTTCCTTTCTTAAACTACCTTGAATTTAGTAGGAGAAATGGTCAAACACCTCCAGAGTTATGCCAAGTCACATGATGAGGACAAGGCAACAGAAGTCTTTGTCTTCATGTTTTACCTACACATGGACTATTAGCAACACTTTGCTGTCTATGGAGCTTCGTGCAATACTCTTTCAAAGATACTAGCTGGGGAGAGCTGGATGGAGCCACTAAGGGTTTCTTGTGAGGGCCTCTTGCCTATCAGACCCCAGAAAACAGAGCTCCGTTTCCTAAGAGATACCCCCTAACGTCCAGTGCAGAGAAAATATATTATCTTGGATGAATCAACCTGCCAGCATCTTCTTTTCCTGGCACCTCCCAGGTCACTGGCTTGTTCCATCATATTTGAACACTGTTCCAACCCTTGAAGCATTAGACATGGCTGGGCAGCCAGGGCCTGCCTTAGTGCGTACCGTCTCCAGGGTGCCAGGAGGAGAGCCGTCGCCCCTGCCAGGATGCCACACTGTCTTTGCGGAGATCTCTAAGCTGCCATGGAGGAGTCGGCTCACAGATAGATAGATCTCTGCCGGGTGGGAAATCTGCTCACTGGGAAGGCTGCACAGTTGTCCCTCTGTCTCACTACATCCCGAAGTCAAGCAGTGTTTTGCTAGTAGAGCTAGAATATGAATCTAGAACTTGTTAAACAGTTTGTCTCTCTGGTTATTCACTTGGATTTAGGTGAAATCTGAACTTCTGAATTTTAAATTAATATTTATGGCACAATTTAATACACATTTAGTAATGTAAAGAATCTGATTGAAAGATGTGGTTTGCACATAAGCCCCACCAGAAACTCATTTACTAACAGAATCCAACCCTAAGTAAAATAAACAGCTTTGCTTTCTACTGACATTTTATAACTACCTTAAGGGAAAGGTGGAGAGGGGAATTGGGTTTCCATGTGGATTTAATTCAAGAACTTCCCGAGAAAGTGCTCGAAGGCAATACGGTAGTGAGCCAACTTTTTTCTGTTAAGTCACAAAAAAATAGATTGTACCAAATAGAGGGGATCAACCACAGCTGCAAAGAGGAAATTTAGAATTATCATCATACCAGTATCAGAAGGTCCTTTATGTTTATAGCTTCATAAAAGTTCAGTTAGAGTATTTGCTGCCAACTAATAAAAAAGTAATGAAAAATTTTGCAGATTTTTTGTGTAGACAGCAGTTACCTAATCCTCAAATCCCGATGAATTCATATATTCAAAACATTTAAAAGGCAAAGTACACCCAGGAATTTATTTGTGACCTCTTTAAAGGCACAGGTCTTAACCTCATTAATAGATAAGAAACAACTATATTGTTTGGCTGTACATCAATATGTGCTTGAAAATAAATTCAGATTCCTTTATTGCCTAAAGTTTGAGAAACCATAATTAAGCAATGACACTCCAGGGTGGATGTTATTAGGTAAAAATGAAGGCCTTGTCCCTTTAATGCTCCTTGATGTGTGTTATTAGCCAGGAACCCCTGGCTTCCGTGTCTTTTTGTGATTATAAAGGAGGTCTCTTTTACATTTATTTTTTTTTAATGAATTCTAACAAGAGGGCTTTTGTATTTATTGTACTAACACATCCATCCATTTGGGGGAAAAATAGTTCCTATTGGAAGGACGAAAGGAAGCAAACGAGAAGTGCTTGAAAATATTTTTTCTGCTATTTTTGGTGCTGAGTTTTTTTCCCCTAGTGTATTTTTAATACGAAAGTGCAGACACCTTCTGTGTGTTTCATAAGTTTCTCCGTGTCCCCTTTCCTGTTCACATCACTCTCTGAGCCCTGCGCCATCAGCTGGCCTGCTCTGTCTAGTAAGCCTTAGCCTCCAACAGATTGCCCTTAACCTTTACTTTTCATTAGAGAGCACAAAGCGGGAGGCAGTGGGGGAGGAGGAGAATTAAAATTGGAGGTGTTTCAAGCGTCTGTACTACATTATGCCACTATATGAAAAAGTCGTATAGTTTAAAATGAAAAGTGAAGTATGGTGCTTGTGATCTGGCATTAAAATTCATTGCTGGGGAGAGCTCATAAAAATCTGTATATAAATGTTGCTGCTATTATTTATGAATAATAATTGTATGATAATGCTTCCTCTTTAGTTAATTATTTGTGTGGAGGCTTAAGTACACTTAGCTATTATTATTATTTATAAAATCCGGATGTTTATTGAGTGCCATGTGCCAGTCACTGTCTTACCATACTCTACATACATTATCTCGGTTAATCTTCGCAACAACTAATGTATATGTATAGACATTACGTCTATTATACACACGCGCGTGCGCACACGCACACACACGTTACACTTGGTAACTGTCCTAAGTCTTAGAGCTAGTGAGTAATGAGGAAAGATTCCTGCCCAGGTCAGTCGGATCAAGAGCCCAATATCTTTAACTAGTTCACTCCATAAATCATTGCCATCCCTGGGCCCATGTTAAATAAGTAAATAAAGAGTAGCCTTCTACAGCTGAAGAAATCGGGGCTGAAAGAAAACAATTAACTTATAAATGTCACATAGTTATCCAGCAGTGGACCAAGGAGAGGAAAGCAGACATTTCTGAACATGGCTCACTGCCTTGACCGCAAAACCACGTAGTCTGAACTCTTTTGATGATCCTTTCTTTGGGAGTGGTTATTAACATTGGAAAGCTTGAACGCCCATGATGGAAGGCCAGATTAGCACCAATTGCATTTTTTTTTTCTTAACAAAAATATAAGCTTACCCATGAGAGCTACTGCCTGGGAGGTATGAAAGAAATATCCAGACAGAGGATCAAAATAAAACAAACTCAATTTAAAAGCACTCCTTTTGCCATAAATTCGGTGTGCTGGAGGTCAAATCAGACCCCTGTGTGCAAATGAAGTAGAGTATCTCTTGCTTAACACAGATGTTTTACTCTCCTCTGACAACCACAGTTTTGGTAACGGGATTCTATCATGTATAAAATGGAAATGCTACCAGCTTGGAGTTTTTGCAAATTTTCAGCTTTTGTACATTCTTTTCCTAGGGAGCACGTGAATCAAGTAGGAACAGAACCATGCGTGTGCAGAGACACGCGCACGTGCATGCATGCACACACACACACACACACACCCCAACACAGACAGAGCCTAGAAAGCTCTCGGAGCACCCCTCCTGGTCCCCACCGGCTGTTTGCACCCTGTCCTGCTGAGACAGATTTGGGAAGGGCAAGCGACCTAAGTGCCCCTCGGCTGGCCCGTTGTGCTGATGCTGCGGGCGAGTCGGTTCTCCCTCAGCCCAGGGGCCAAGGCCCCGCAAGGTGCCCTGCTGAGAAACCCACGCGGCCCACCTGCCCCTGCCCTGCGCGCCCCTTAGCCCCAGCCACTCGATCACCTCGCGTGGAGCTGCCTGGAGCTGTTTGTTGAACTTTCTCTTTGACTGAGAGAGAGACAAATGTTCCATATTATCTTTAATTTCCATAAAATTGTTTTAATCTTTGCTTTATAATAAATGTATAACGGTGCCCTCGGGGATCTCTGGTTCGTATTATAGGTGTCTCCCTTGGAGTTATGTGCAAGACGGAGCTGCTCAGCGTTTGCCTTTCGCCCCAAGGACTCGAAAGATACTCGGAAACAAAGGATTCCTCTGGGAATCATCCATAAGCATCAAATGGAAAATTTCCTTTCCCCCAGTACGCCTCCATTCCACCTCCCCATTCTGGAGACGTGATTATTGGCCAAATCAGATCAGGAACAGAAGCAGCAGGAGCTGAAAGATGCTTGCCCTTCTGAGCGTCCCAGCTTTGGGTGTGATATTTATGTGTGCATGTGCATAAATATAGAATTATAAATATATAATACATAAACATCATAAAATACAATTAATCGGCTGAACCAAAAGCCCTTGCCACCGTGTCCGTTTTAAACTTTTCAGCTCCAGTGATTTTTTTTTTTTTTAATATACCAGCTTGACAATAAAGGAGAAGGGAAAGGGGGGAGGGAATGGGAAGGTCTCCCGAATACATTTTTTGACATTTTGTTTATTATCATGTTATCTAGGCTGGTGGTAAATGGATGGACTTGTCAGCAGAAATCTCTTGGTGAAGTAAATAAAGAATCTTAATAGGCAAGGAGAATAGAACTAACGGCAAATTGCTCACAAAGAGATCTAATTTATTGGTTTCGCTTTCACTGAGATTCTGTTCTGGATTCTGGCTTTGCCAGAAGAAACAGCTGAATGATGACATGAACCCATACGCGGAGAAAGTGCTCTATCTGGTAGAAAACGGGGAAAACGTGGGGAGAGTCTCTGCGTGGCCTCAGCCCACCTTCTTCTAAAAGTTTGCTGCCTTCTTACTGCTTCGGTAGCGCCACAAAGCTAAGGCCTGGAAGGTCGCCTCCGGTTTCATTTTCTGGTCTCTCTTAATAAGCCCATGCTGCATTCATGAAAGAAAAATATTCAATGTGACCACACCAGTTATAATATTATGGTTATTTGGGTTTAAGCATAATAAAGATACCAACAAGGGCTCCTCAGTTATTAATATTTTTTTCAGGTTAAAAGGCAGCAATAAATCATAAAGAGCATTTCCAAGCAGTAGCACTTTTATAGAAAATTGCTTGCTATTTAAACAAAATATTTGCTCTTCATCTCAGGAAAATATGTGGATGCTTCTGAACAAGGAGCTATTTTACCTACTTTCTGCCTTCTATAATTAGCCCATCTTATTTGGAAAAAAAAAAAATTTATTTTTTTGATTTGCTTGCCCGGATCACAGCAAAATATAGGGCTCAAGTTTGCTTTGGCCAAATGAACAATTCCTTCATTAGCAGCCTACGTTTTTCCACAGAGCTTAGGGCACTGAGTTTAAATATTTGCCCTCCTGTATCCATTCTTCTGAGAGGGCTGGAGACCTCCACGTAGTTTTCTTCTGGGCATGGATGAAATAAGATAAGGAGAGAGTTTTGATCCAATAGACATGGACAATAGACAGAATTTCTGCCCACCTCTTGTCAATGTAGAATCTCCTTCATTTATGCACTTAGGAGAATAACTCTCCCATGAACCCTGAGCCCAGAGGTCCCCTCAGGATGGGGCCATTTATCTCCACAAGTTGGCTTTGGGAGGGAGTTGGGAGGAGAAGGTCACCCAGATATTAACCTATCTTTCTTCACTCCTGGCCTGGACTCGCTGGTTAGCAGGAAACAATGGATATTTTAGACTCTGGCATGGTGTCCATTTGACCTTTCTCTACTTCATCATAGTCTCTTAGAGAAGCCAACAAATTTGACTGACTACCTCTCGGTGATCACATGGGGGCTCATGACGGTTCATTGTTTATGCATTTACCCTGGAAAGAAAACGTAATCGTGAATATCTGTTTAAATATTCCCTTCGGCCAAAAATAACCATGTCTGTGGCAGGTGAGATCAGGACCATAGTTTTAAAACAAATGAACCCATCTTCTTTTAGGCCAACTGCAGTGCCAGTTTCATATTCTGAGTTAAACATGTTTTTTTTTTTTTTCTTCTCTCTCTCTCTCTCTCTCTCTCTCTCTCTCAAATAAGTTCCTAAAAAGAGTTCCTGGCATTCCAAGTAATGATTGTAAATCTACCAAGTTAATTTATGAACCAATAAAGTCCTGTCAAGGCTCCTTCCCATCTTCTGGAAAACAGGTCTGCAGAGATGAAAAAAAGACCAGCTAGTTACTAAGGAAATATATTCTTACTTCTCATATATTCCTCTTCAGCCTGGCTTTGGAGTCGGCTTCTGTGCACTGTGGAATATGGAAATCCCTACAAACACAGAAAGTATTTGGGGTGATAATGGTCTACATTGTTAGATGGCAAGGCTTTAAGGAAATTAACAATAAATGCATCATTATTATATCCCAACTGCCATCAGATTAAATTCAAAACTCTAAATGAAAAGCTGAGGCATTCGGTTCCTTAGACACAGAACATCAAATCAAGGCTGTTACCAGAAGACAGTATTTAAGATGTACCCCCCCTCCCTTTTCTCCTCAGTAAACACCTTATAAATTTGTCTGAAATTTTCAAATTTTGCATTAATTGAGGCTCCTTTGCCTGTTCATTTGAGTTTTGGTGTGAAAATATATCAAATCTTAACACACAAAAAGCTGCTCTCTCAAGCCACATTTCATAACATGATTTCATCAGATGGTCTTAATTTTCTGCATGACATTATCTTTCAAGCTGACATAAGACTGGGCTGTGATATTTGCATACTCAAGACAGAACCATGCAGCTTAACTATGTTTCTGCTTGTGTGGGAATTTGGGGCATTTTTACTTTGAGGAATCAAACAAATAAACCTTCCAAAAATAAAAATAAAAATATTTTCTCTACTCTTTGAATGACTTTGTTCCTGCCTTTTAACTAAAGAAACACTGAGCTATTTTAAACAATAACTGTAGTACCCGAATCAGTTGTCCTAGTATTCGTGAGGTGTATTTATCTCCTGAAGGCCTCTGACGTCCAGACCGATTAGTCAAGGAGACTTGGCTATTTTACTTGGCTAGTATCCATATCATTGTAAATGTGCAAGAAGAGAGAGGTGTTTTTATGGACAGAAAGATTAAATATTTTAAATCTTGCAATCTAGGCAAAATCCATCACTAACCTTGGAGTTGGAAGACCAAATGCTTGGCTCCCTTACTTGCCAGCTCTGACTAGACAAGTCACCTAGTATCATGTTGAGGTCTCTTACCAGGTATATTCACTCTTTTAAAAAATGTTTCTTGGGATCCCTGGGTGGTGCAGCGGTTTAGTGCCACCTTCAGCCCAGGGCATGATCCTGGAGACCCGGGATCGAGTCCCACGTTGGGCTCCCAGTGCCTGGAGCCTGCTTCTCTCTCTGCCTATGTCTCTGCCTCTCTCTCTCTGTGTGTGTGACTATCATAAAAACAAACAAACAAAAAATGTTTCTTGAGTGCCCATAACATGCCAGGTGCTCTTTTGGGTACTATAAATCTGAAATAGCCATTAATTGGTCTAGAAACACAGCAGGTTAGAATTGGAAGGGAATCTTAGTCTGATCTATCATAGGGATAAGGGAACTGAACCCACCTTAGGTCAATGATCCATTCAGGCTGTGACACCGTGAGAAGCAGTGGGGAAAAGCCAGAGCTCCATCCTATCCTCCTCTAAATGCTCATTGCCTATGTCTCTCTCACGAAGTTCATAACCAGAGAAGAAGACTGTGGAAGTGTTATTATTATCAGCAGAAAAAGAAAGTCATCCTCTCCCTTGTCTGCTGAAGTTCAATCAATGAAAATTGTCCTTTTGTTTGTTGAGATGGTTGATCGGTTGCTTTTTGATTTTAATGAAAAGGCAGATAGTGTACCGTCCAGTTTCTGATAAGCATAGGTCCCATCAAAGTCTGGGCATGGTAAATACACAGTAAGAAGTCTAGCTCCTGCACACTGAGTTGGAAATGCCCTTGTCAAGGTCACCAATGACCTCCATATTTCCATGTCCATGGATGCATTTTACATCATCTCTCATTAACATCTGACACAATTGACCACTCCTTCCCTGAAAGATACTCTTCGAGAGGCTGCTTGGACACCACATGGATTGACTTCTCACTCACTGGCCATCTTTTTTCCATCTCCTTTTCTGACTCTGATCCCAGAGTGCCACAGGCTCACCACCCAGAGTGCCCCCCTTCCCTCCCTACACTCACTCTTCCTGATAGCTTATCCAGTCGGCCCCACAGCTTTGAGTACCATCTGCACGCTGCCAATGTCCTGGCATATATTTTCTCTCCTCTGATCTCCAGATTATAAACCAAACTACCTCCTCATCATCTCCACTTAGATAATCAATATATGGGATCCCTGAGTGGTGCAGCGGTTTGGGGCCTGCCTTTGGTCCAGGGCGTGATCCTGGAGACCCAGGATCGAATCCCACGTCGGGCTCCCGGTGCATGGAGCCTGCTTCTCCCTCTCCCTGTGTCTCTACCTCTCTCTCTCTCTCTCTCTGTGTGACTATCATAAATAAAAATTAAAAAAAAAAAGATGATCAATATATATTTGCACCAGTTAAGAATGTGTTCTTCTATGAATAACAGAAAACTTGATTGACATGACAGACTTATTTATGTCACTCGGTCTAGGGCAGTCATTGCTGCTTTATGTGACACCAACAACCCACTCTCCTTCTATATCCCAGCTTTACCAGCTTCATGGTACATATTTGGTTCTTCTTATCACCAATGACTGCTGCAACTCCAGTCCCCTTTATGCATTCCAGGAAGAAGGTGGAAAGGCCAAAAGTACGGAAGGAAAAAGCCTCCTCATGAGGCTAGGCCCTGTTTTATTTCATATTTTTTCAGGAAGTTAAGCCAAGCAAATCTACCTACACCCCAGCACAGAGCTCATGACCCTGAGATCCTGACCTGAACTGAAATCAAGAGTCAGATGTTAACTGACTGAGCCGCCCAGGTACCCCAGAAGTCCCTGTATTTTTCATATGCGGACGAAAACTTTTCATCATCATTGACTTCTCTTTCCTCTCATTCTCCCTTCCTCAAATTCAGCAGCAGACCCTTTTAGATTTACCTTTGAAATATATCCAGACTCTGACCATGACACATCACTCTTCCATACCCCCCTTAGTCCAAGGTCTCCATCATATCCTGCTTGCATTATTGTAAAACTCTCCTAACTGCTCTCCCCTCATCCTTACCTTCACCCTGAGATCATTCTCTACTCAGAGATGAAGTGATCCTTTTAAAATCCAAGTCAGCTCATGTCATTTCTCGCTCAGACCCTCCCATGACGTCCGCCTCACTCAATATCAAATTTCAACTCTTCATGAGCCACCTACAATGACCTCCTTATTCTTGCCTCAGCTGCTTTTGGATCTGCTGCACCCATGCTGGCCTCCTTGTGGTTCCTGCAGCATACCACTGCACTCTCCCACCCTGGGGCTTTTGCAGTGTTCCCTCTCCCTGAAACACCTGATTCCTACACATCTGCAGCTCTTACTCCTCCACTTCCTTTAGGTCTCTGGTTAGATGTCAATAATTGTAGGTCATAGAGGCTTTTCTCAAACTCCTTATAGAAAGTAGCAACATCACCCAACTCCATCCCTTTCTGTCTCTTTATATTCCTTTATATTTGGGGGGTGGGCTATCTATCTATCTATCTATCTATCTATCTATCTATCTATCCATCTATCTCTATTGATCCGCCAAAAGATTGGGCAGTAGATAGAGATAGAGATATGTGTGTGTGTGTGTGTGTGTGTGTGTGTGTGTTGTCAGTTTCCTATTTTCTTGACTAGAACATACCTCCAAGATACAGAAACTTGGTTGCATTAACTGCCTGCATATAATACTCACTCGGTAGGTACATAGCAAACTAATGCTTATAGGGTGTCAGAACAATGCTGGGTACACTATATGCATTATCTGCATTATGAGGGAGGTACCATAGTATCCTCATTTTACAGTCAATGAAAGAGAGGTTCAGAGAAGCTTGCAACTTACCCAAGATCTCACACTTAGTAAGTGGCAGAACCAGGACTTGATTCCATATGTACCTGACTCCAAAGCCCAAGCTCTTAACCCCACCCTTCATTGCCTTTCAATAAATATTGAAAGGATGATTGATATATTTACAGAAAAACAAAAGCTTAACTGAGTTTTCTTTGTTCCCTTGAGCTTTTCACAGTTTAATTCCATTTGCATTGGATGTTCACTTGTAGTCTTTTGTGTCCTTTCTTCTCTAATTTTTAGAAGAAGCCTTTCACAAGTCTCAAGATTCTCTAAAAGGAGGCTGCTGGACTGAATTCCCATCCGTCCCGCCATGGAGGACTGATCTTATAATAGTTCGGGTATTCTTCCCTGCAACTTTAAACTTAAATTGGATTAGCACTATCTAGTCTGATGAACTAGGGTAGAAGGATTAGAGACATACCTGTAGGATTGTCTGTTTCCTTCAGATTCTCTTTTTTTAGTTTAGCTAGTTGCCTAGCACTTCTTGTGAGAAACTGGAAGGGGATTCTAGGCAAGGTTGAGGAATTTACTTCTCAAGAAAGTTTAAGAATAAGATGGATAGGTTATGCAAATTAGCATGGGATCCGGCCTGCAGAGAAATTAGGCCAGATTTATTCAACAGATGTTTTTATTAAGAAGAAAGTCTTAATTCTACGGGCCTTAGAGACATATTTTCTGTGGCCAGTATCTTACTGGCAAAATTTGTGAAGAAATTCAGCAGGCAGGAGCTTAAATCTGTCTGCTGCACAGATAGGAAAGTTGAATCCAAACTGCTATGTTGGTCTGTGTACATCCAAGCATGCATGCATAGCTTGTATTTTAAGTGGTAGTTTATCTGCGTCAACCAAACAAGGCTGCTTCTGTCCAGACCTTCAATTCTTCAAGGCTTTGATGATCTGATCTATCAACAATAAGTTGCTCCCCATAAGAAAACCAGACTAATAAATGTGATCTGTTCTGGCATCTTAACACTATCTTAAATAATTTTTAACTCAAGATTTTGAAGGGGAGATAAAGAGTTAAGAGTTGAGAAAGACCATGAACTACAGGTTTGTTGAAACTTCAACTTAAACAGGTAAATACATAGAGCAGATCCCATAGAAGAGGAAGTCCATGGCACCTATGTGCTTCTGACATTATCTAAGCAGCCTCAGGCTACCAGGTGGTCAGCTGACAGCTGACGTAGATGGAAGATGGTTTTCCTACACAACTCCTCCTTCTGTGCCTCTGATCTCTGAAGCCAACTTGCTAATTCCCGAATCTTTCACGCTGGAAGGCCTGAGAGATTGCTATGAGCCAGGCCATATTCTGAGTAGCTTACACAAATAGTAGCTACCTGTAGACCCACTGTGGTAGGGGTATTATTATCTTTGGGCACATAGTAGGCACTCATGAAATATTGAGGAAACTGAAGCACAGAGAGATTAGGTAGCTGCCCAAGGTCACTCAGCTAGGAAGTGGCTGAGCCTCCTAAAACCCAGGCAGTCTAGCTCTGGAGCCTGAGTCTGTCATGGCTGTGCAATACTGTGCCTTCAAGTCACAGAGCACCCTGCAGATTATGCAGCAGCCAGGGCCTCCTAGGTCCCTAAAATACGCAGTGTCTGCTTCAGCTCTACAGAGTTCATCACCTGCTATGATTGCTGAAGTGCCATTTAGGAGGAAGTTCTAGACAGGAGTCCAGAGACCTGGTTTCAAGTAACGGCTCTGCCACAAGCTAGCGGCATGACACTGGACAAGTTATGGCTCTCGACTCTTCAGTTTCCTCAGTGGTAAAATGAGAGGGATGGACACTAGATGATTTTAAAGTCCCTTTCAGCTATAACATTTTATGAGTCTGCTTCCTCTATTATCTGTTCCTATTTCGATCGCTTTTTAAAAGTTACAGCAATTGGCTTTTGAACCAATCTGTGCGCCAGAAACGCTATAGATGGTACTTTGCAGTGATATTGAAGTGACTGCCTGTGTCACTGTCCCTGGTTACTTCCAGGGACTCAGCGTTTATAGTGGGAGACAAACATAAACAAATGATGCTCTAAGTGCCATGAGAGGACCAGCACAGCCTTTCTATTTGAAGGTGATTTGTACAAGAGGAGGCCACTTGCAGGGAATCCACGTTAAATGGGGACCAAATTTTCATAAGCAAGAGTGAAAAAGCATTTTACTGTGTTTTCATATTGAAATAGAATCTAGCGTTTATGAAAGTAAGTGTACTATTTTATCTAAAATAACACTGTCTCAATTATATTTCCAACCAGCTTTAATTCTTAAAATGAGCAAAGAATGGATCATATATTTACTTTTGGGGTGATATTTTTTTTTTTTAGTTTTTTTTAATTTTATTTTATTTATGATAGTCACAGAGAGAGAGAGAGGCAGAGACATAGGCAGAGGGAGAAGCAGGCTCCATGCACCGGGGAGCCCGACGTGGGATTCGATCCCGGGGTCCAGGATCGCGCCCTGGGCCAAAGGCAGGCGCCAAACCGCTGCGCCACCCAGGGATCCCTGAGGTGATATTTTTTAAAGAAATTGAAAGCCTGATTGTGAGGTTATGAGAGCCTGATTGAATAATATTTATTTCAAATTTGACCTACTGTGTGATCATAAAAATTTTTGTAATATTCAGGAAACTTCAGTTTTCCTTGAGGCTTCTGTTAATACTTAAATACTAAAATCATTCTCATTTGAAATTCCATTTACTCTTCTTGTCTATTTCTCTTCTTTTTTGTTAACTGGTTTATTTCAATAAGATTCTCCTTTGTCATTGGTTTGGTCATTGTCATTGGCCCCCAGAGTGTTACCCAGCATCACTGTCATCAACTTAATCTTTTTAAAATTTTATTTCATTCCATAATGTAGTTGTTTTGCTTTCCTTTTGTGGTACAATGTTCGACAGTCAGTGAAATGATGACCAATAGAAACTTTAACTTTTTGGAAGGGAGAGATCCTGGGCCAACTTTGGTAAGCATGTTTGTGTGAGAATTCATTGCAAATGTTCACTACATTAAAGAATATTTTCATACTATGTCAATTTTTGCTTCCCTATAACCTCATAAAATAAGTATTCAAACAAGATGACTTCCATATCAACAATCTCCAGTATAATATAGTAATTATGACAACTATATTTAATTAGATTTACAGGCACACATATCTCAGTTTTTTTAAAGACTTTATTTATTTATTCATGAGAGACACAGAGAGAGAGGCATAGACAGGCAGAGGGAGAAGTAGGCTCCCCATGGGAGCTTGATGTGGGACTCTATCCCAGGACCCTGGGATCGTGCCCTGAACCAAAGGCAGATGGTGAACCACTGAGCCACCCAGGTGTCCCCCTCCACACACACATGTCTCATTGATGTGCATTAACTTGAAACACTTAACTATATTCTCACACATAGTCACAAGGCCGGGTTCTCTTTAGTCAAGTAAATAATGATTCTATTTAATGGCTAATGCCTTGTATATTCACTTTTTATTGGAACTACAAACACTAAATTTTATTTTATTTTTTTATTTTATTTTTTTTTAAACAAACATAAGCTAAGGAAATACATGAATTTTTTTTTAATTTTTATTTATTCATGATAGTCACAGAGAGAGAGAGAGAGAGAGAGGCAGAGACACAGGCAGAGGGAGAAGCAGGCTCCATGCACCGGGAGCCCGATGTGGGATTCGATCCCGGGTCTCCAGGATCGCACCCTGGGCCAAAGGCAGGCGCCAAACCGCTGCGCCACCCAGGGATCCCACAAACACTAAATTTTAGATGTCACATGATATAAAATAAACTTCAGAGAGCTTCTTTGCCATTCATCACCAATCTAAAAACATCTCAGCCATTTTGATTCCATATTTGAGTAAATATTATTTATTTAAAATATAATTAAGGTTAATGGCCACTTTTTTTCTTCTTAAGGCATAGGTATTCCTTTATCTTCTTAGCAATGATGTGAGTGCCAGATGTTTGCCTACTGCTCCTTCCCTACCCTTCTGCTGCTTGGATCTGTGTCACAGGGAACTACATTTCCCAGAATCCCTTGCCAACTAGTTCTGGGGTAGTTTCAGCCAATGGGAGGGACTAAAAGAATCCTGAGGGTGAGAAGAAGAGAATAGGGAGAAGTTGAGCTATTTCTTCCTCTGATACCTTCTAAGGTGACATCTCTGGCTGTCTTGTATTTTTCTCCATTGTTCTAGCTCTTACCTCACAGAACTCCCTCCCTAGTTCCAGCTTCTGCTAGGCAGTGCCCTGTGGTTCTAGCCCTAACTGTTTTTCACCAGTTTTAAGGTCTAGTAACATCAGCTTTTCTTGTTTCCTCCACCCCTCAGGGTGGTCATGGCTTCCCACTAATCTCTGGATTGCCCGGCTATTTCCTCTTTGGCTTCACAGCTCTTCCATCATCTAAATTACAAATTCTCTCTTTTCAAAATATCTACAGTGGTTTTGATTTTTTCTGACTTAGTCCCTAGCTAATATGATATACAAGCAATTAGATACTAGTGAACCAATATATAATATAATCTAAGCCCTGGCACAAAAACTTTTCATGAAAGTTTCCCATTCAAGTTAGCTGTGCTGAAAGCTTTGAATAGTTTGTGTAGCTGCTTAAACATGCAAGTGTCATTTAAGGAGTTTCGGTGAAATGGGCATTATCTCTGGCATGAATTGCACAAGATCCAAATGTACTTATTACGGCCAAGAGTCACTTGCTGATTTTCCCAGTAAATATATTAGTGCTTTTTCCTTTGTGTCATCTTTCCAATCCTCTGTTACAACCCCTACTTCATTTTAGTAGATCAGCATTCTCAACTGTGGCCTTATTGACATTTGGGGCTGAATTATTTCTTGTTGAGGTGGGAGAGGGGACATTGTCTTGTGCATTGTAAGATGATTAGCAGCATCCCTGACTTCTACAGACAAGATGCCACTAGGACCACCACCTTCACCTAGTTGTAATAACCATAAATATCTCTAGCCGTTACCAAGTGTCCCTCTGAGGGACAAAGCCACCCCTATTTTAGAATCATTGCACTATATTTATTTGTTTACAGATAGATTTCTGGTCTTGACTGTAAGGTACTTTATGAAGAAATCATAGGTTGAACATATTTTTGATTCAAATATAATATTCAAAACCTTACTCAAAACAATATAAAAGCACTCAAAATTTTAATCAATGCATGCATAAACTAATAATTTATGCCATTAGTAGTCATATGGATTAATTATATCATATTAGTTTTTTCACTAAAGTTATAAGGGAGATAAAACATACAATTATGTATATACTTAAGGTAAAAATTGGGAAACTTAAGGAAAATTTTCATTAGTGTTTGAACTAAATTGGTTTCAGGAAGAATGGTCTAATAATAAACACACTGTTCACATAGTGAATGGCTTATACTATATTCAAGATGCCTCCCCAAAAAACTATTCTAGCATAAGCTCCTTAGAAGCCTCTGTGGTACATAAAAATTATCACTATTTTACAATGAGAAAACAAGAGCGAGCTTGGAGGGTTAAGTGACCTTCCCAAGCCCTCACAATGTCAGTGGAAAGACTAGGCCTTGGGGAAGTCTTCACCTCTCATCCCCACTCTTCAGAACTCTTCAAAACACAAGCTGCCTGGGGTTGTGTCCTCCTGAATCCCTCTTCTCCCTGGGCACGTCCTCTAGGTCCCCGTCATCCTTACTACCTTCTCTGGCAGCATCCTTTGCTGCTCTTTCCACCTGGGTCCGCACACTACATACGTCATCTCCTCAGAGTCCTGGCTTGGCCTCCTTCTCTTCTGGACTGCACATGTTTCTTCTAGCTCTTCTTTCTATGTCAACCGCTGTGTTCATGACCCATGAGCACGTGAACTCTGCAGCTGAACACCTGGCTTCCAATCCCAGCCTCCCCACCACTTAGTTTGCTGCCTTGGGGAGTTATGTTACATCTTTATGCATCAGATCCCTCAATTGTAAAATGACGATGGAAAATGGACCTACCTCATAAGGGGGCTGAAAGGGCTACAATAGCATAACTCACGTACAGTGCTTAGAAAGCGGCTGGCTCGTAAGAGCTCACTAAATTCTAATACATACTAACAAATTAAATAAAACAAAACATATATCCCTCATATCCCTAGGTTGTCCCTGTCCTGGGCTCCAAACCCAAAGCTGTAGAGTAGGAGGGGAAGGGAAGAGGCTCATGGGCCAGTGAAAATGCTAATGGAGAAACGCATCAGGAGACAGATAATAAAATGACAAAGAAAAATTTCCAAAAAGCTTCTTCAGTGACTCACTAAGAGACATAGTGTCGCTCTTCCTCCATAAGCTCCTGTCCCTGATGAGGTGCTGCTGCTGTGCTCACCACCTTGCATTGTGATTCCTATCTGGATGGTCCTTCCTCTACTAACCCGGGAGGCCCTTCATGGAGTTAATAGGTCATATTCATCCCCCTACTCTCAGCACCTAGCAAAGTGCCTGACGTGCCATTAGCACTTAATAAATCTCTGTTGATTGCAGGAATGAAGACCCGTGAATGAGTAGGGACATCTCCCAGGTAAAGCAAGCAGTGGGCTGTCGGGCTTGGATCCGTGTGTGTGATTGTCAGAGTTCTGAGCAATGACTAAGGAGACCGCGCCACAGCCAGTTCTTTCCCTTTTAGAAACACTCATGCACTATCTGCTGCTTTAGAGCTTTAGCAAAACTATAGCCTGGGTCATGGCCTCTTGCTCTCCAATTCTTTTAGAAACCTTTATTTAAAAAAAAAAAATTCAGTACTTCTGTTACACACCAGCTTTCTTTTTCTGCTCCTGATGTTTCCTAGTATTTCACAACCATACTGTGATGTCTTGCCTGTATGGGGCATGAAAGCCTTTGTAATGGCATCAGCTAAGTGCAGTCATGCCCAGAGGCAGAAGGGTAGATCGAGGTGCCCTCAGAGAGTTCCTTTTAGCATGAAAAGTCCCTGATGTGGCGGCTGACAGCGATACTCCTGCATTTGCTATACTTCTGTTGACCAGAATCTAGTAGTTAAGATCACTTCCAAACAAGAACTACAGAGAGTAAAGGGGAGCCAAGCAACATATTGGTGGATGCCATACAAAGTGACAGGGAATGGGAGGAAAAAAAAATGTCTATGTTTGTGTCTTGAATGGATTAGAAATAGGGAGAGAAGGGAGGAATAGGGGTCCAGGGAAGATATTCCAGTCAATTTTCTCCACAAATAAACAATTCCACTGTTAATAAAAAGAGGTTTCCTTTTATGATTGCCAGCTAAAGTGCACATTCTCTGCAGTAAAGCAGCTTTTAAAGCAAGTTTAAGGGGTTAGAAGGGTCTAGAAGATTTTATAACTAGCTGCCTTCTACTTTTATGCCCTGCTAACATCACCCTCCTCCAAATCCTTTCCTCTCCTCAACCAAAGGGAAGAGCAAATTTCCACTGGTCCAGATTAGTGCTGAGTGATGACTTTTTTGGCATCCAAATCAGAGTCAGCTCAGTCTACCAGTTCAATTTCAGGTTCACAGATCCGGGGGTGATGTTTTGGCTAGTGACTTAAATGTGTTAATTTTTTAACACTCACCAGGTCGCCTTTTGAAGTTAACACCCTTTTAGGGAAAGTAAAGGAAATTCACACCTCTTCAAAGGCAACTGTTTTCGGAAGACTTACAAGACTGTAGTGTATGTTGATCTATATTGAAGTTCATCGCTGGGAAAAAGCATAAAGTTTGCTCTGGAGTGTTCTTTTGAAGATCACATATATAAAGAATGAGTTTATTCATTTGTTAAAAAAATGCAAAAGACATGACGTATGATGTCCCAGTGCTAGAAATTCCTCAAGTGATGTGGGGTCTCAAGGAGAGTCATTGCACTACTATACACATGTTGCCTTCCCCACCAGGTTCCTGCAGGCAGATGCCTCTCCAATTCCTCTATCTTATTTATTTTTAAAAATCTGTAGCCCTAGCCCAGATCCTCATCTTGAGAATGTACCCAATAAATGTCTGTTGATTACCACTCTAAGTCCTGAGAAATTTAGGAAATTTGTTTCCCATCCTTGCCTTGGTTCTTGTTCTGGTCAGTAAGTCAGGCCAGTAGAACATGAAAAGATGCTCACCATCACCGGTCATTAGGGAAATGCAGATTAAAACTGCGGTGAGATGCCACTTCATACCCATTTGTCTGGCTACTATCAAAGAAGAGGAAAAAAGAAAAACAAGAGAAAAACTCTTGGAACGGCTGTGGAGAAATTGGAACCTTGGTGAACTGCTGGTGGAATACAAAGTGGTGCGATTTCTATGAAAAACAGTATAGCAGTTCCTCAAAAAAAATTAAAAATAGAATCACCATATGATCTAGCAACTCCACTTCCAGGTATAGAACCAAAAGAAGTGAAAACAGGAGCTCAAGCAGATGTTTGTACACTCACACTCAGAGCAAGCTATTCACAATAGCCAAAAGGTGGAAGGAACTTAAGTATCCATCAGTGGATGAATGGAACCACAAAATTTGGTACATACATACAATGGAACAATATTTAGCCTTAAAAATGAAGGAAACACTGACACATACTACAACATGGATGAACCTTGAGGACGTTACGTTAAGTGAAATAAGCCAGTCACAAAAAAGACAATGTTGTACGATTCCACTTACACGCAGTAGACTCACAGAGACAGAATGGCAGTGGCCACAGGTTAAGGGGAGAGATAAGTGAGGTATTGTTTAATGGACATAGAGTTTCAGTTTTGCACGAGGAAGAAAGAGTTCTGGGGATTGGTTCCACAACCATGTGAATGTTCTTAACACTAACCACTTAAAAATGCTTAAAAATGGGCGAAGATGGCAGATTGTACATTGCCATCAATTTAAAAAAGAACACGGTCCAAAAAAAATGAATGAAGCAACTATGTAGGTGAAATGCAGAAGGGTATCCTAATTCCCTCTGGATCTTAAATGAGAATGATGTAGGTCACAAATAAAATATCCCTCTGATTTTTATGAGCTGCATTATTGGAATTGTATCAATTTCAGAGTCCATTAACTTTTGATAACCAGGGTGGTTGGTGATCTACAGTAGATTCTTTGTGTGTATATGTGTGCAGGTGTATGAGCACACCCGGGCTCCACTCCACCACGTGGGCATTAACTATGGTGATGCTTAAAGGAAGGCAAGACACACAGTAGATAACTAAAGAAGGTAGTAACGCTTGTTCCTTCAGAGCAAAGAGCTCTGATGATTGATTTAAATGCAGCATGGCAAATATTTAGTAGTAAAGTGTTCATTTTATCAGTAACACTTATCTCTAAAATGGGGCCTGAAAGCAAAAACAAAACAGCAACGAAAAAAATGCAGCTCTGTTTCTAATACTGCTCCCCCTTCATTGTGCATTTCTGTTTATTCTCAATTAAACACGTCACTGAAGTTTTGTAACCCTGACATAGAAAATGTCATTGTAAATAATATAGCAGGAATTTGGACAGTATACACTATTAGAGAAGAACTTTTTCTCCCCCTTTCCCTTCCTTTTTTTTTTTTTAAGGAAAAAAAAATCCCTAAACATTATGATGAAATGTTTTATGCCTGTACTGTCTGCAGTAGGAAGATGTGGAATTAAGGAGAGCTATAAAATATAAAGACTCTAGACCTGCATATGATTATCCATATTAAATTGAAGTAAATTTACTTTATATTGCTCACTGTGAGTTTTCTCTGGCAAAACAAGATTCCACCCCGCCTTGGTCTTTACAGTTTTCACGAATCCAAATGCCTGGGAAGATTTGGGAACTCGAGGCAAGTTTTGGCTGCTTTTATGCTTTCAAAATGTTAAATTAAACTTTATTAAAGGTAATTAACTCAAAATAACCAAACTGGATTGGCTTTTCTAGTCATTGTCTGGCAGCTAAAGAAGGGGGGTAGAAATTCAAAATATCAAAAAAAAAAAAAAAAGAAATTCAAAATATCTGGATCCTTTGGATAAAACACTTTTTGGTCCAAAAGTTGCAAAGGACATGTTTTCATGAAAAACTGTGACTTGGTTCTTGAATGGGAAAAAGAAAAAATGCACACACATATATATTCATCCCTCTCATCCGTTGAAACCAAGAGTAGACATTGGCACCTTTATCCTCCAAGGGCTGCAGATGTTTTGCGGGAACCCGCAGCAGCCATCTATCTTTCTTTTTCTTCGAACCCACACCTGACCAATAGCCAAGTAGTGACTGTCTCGTTTCTCCTTACTATCTTCCTAGTTTATGATCTAATTATTTCTGCTCAAATTAGTTCAGTCTTCTTTCTGACTCTAGGATTTCTCCAACCGATATATATATGTTTTATTGGTGCAAAATTAAGCTTCACTCAGTTCATCTGGTTTGTACCATGCTCTCCTCTGGCTCATAAAATTTTGGTGGTCTACATACTCACCACATTTACTCCAGCTCCCGGGTTTTCTTTGAAGTTTCTGGCATTCTGGACCTACCCAGTCTTTTCAGGCTTATCTCCTCCAATTCCCCTGTGAACCCTCTTCCAGCCACACTGGGCTTTTTGAAGGTTTCAGAATCCTTTCTCTTGTGCTTTTGCTATTTCCTCCACCTGGAATCCGAGTACCAGTTTGTTGCCTCTTGAAATCTTATCATTTCTTCAGAAACCAGAGTTAAGGGCCATTCTTTCCATGAAGTCTTCCCTTATCATTTTGAATGAAAGTGATGCCTCATTCCTCTGAATTCCTGAATCAGGCCTCTCCCTCCCCTGCATGTGAAGGATACTTAAGGTATTTTGTAAGCCATTAGCTCCTACATTTTTTTTTCAGGAGTTGGGCTTCATCCATTCTGACATTTTCATAGGATCCAGTGCTTTAAGTTATATATGATAAATATTTGTTGATAGAATACGTTTGGTTTATTCCATTTCCATAGTTTACTGGTTACTTTTGTTGAGTTGGCTTCATTAGTCCAATTCTCAGCAGAGAAGAAATATCATGGACTTTGAGACCAGTACAACAAATCTAGGAAGCATCTATTAGAGCACTTTCTCCTCTAGGCAAGCTCGAGGTATGGGGAGATGAAGAGGCTCCGATGAACAAACCCCAGGCCATCAAGGGTACAGAGTGAGGAAGGCAGTGCAGAGGGAAAGGCTGCCAGCTACAGCCTTCACTCCAGCTGGAGCCAGGGCCTCCGCTCTGATAGAGCTACAACAGAGAGGGTAAATGTAGCTTTCATGACTCTTCTACACCTGACAATACTCCATTAGATACAGAACACATATTTTTACGTCCTCTATTTTCTTGACCATTTTTTCTCCACTCAGTGAAGTCTGATGTTAATCAAGCACTTTCCTTTCTATTGGTCTGCTCTTTCTTTCTAATAACTTTTAGACTTCAGGTTTTGACTTTGATGCTCTTAAACTTAGCTATCATATGTTCTGGTGTAGGATTTTCTCCCCCTGCTACCTTTCTTGTTTGGCAATATGTGTGTCTTTTTAATCAGATGTGTTTCATCCCTATGGCTGATAAACTCTTGGGTATTCCATCAAATATTTTCTCTCTCATTTACTTGTGCCTCTCCTTCCGGGTCTTCTATTAGCCATATTTTGGTATCACCTCTTCTATCCTCCATACCTTGAAACTTTTTTTTGTGCCTCTTTGTCTTCTGAGAGAACCTCTTGACCTAATCCTCCACTGACTAGTTTATTTTTGAGATGTATCTGCCATCTTACATATCTATGAAGTTCTTTGGTCTGCCATATTTCATTTAGATCTTGAGTTGATTTCTCTTTATAATTTGTAATTGTTTCATGTTATCAATATACCAAATTACCTATTTCACCATGTTTATTGTGATTATTTTAAATTCATGTTCATTTTGACGCATTAATTCCACTTCATATGCAAAAAATATGTAGTTTTTTTTTAAGATTTATTTATTTATTTATTCAGAGGGAGAGAGAGAGGCAGAGACACAGGCAGAGGGAGAAGCAGGCTCCATGCAGGGAGCCCGACGTGGGACTCGATCCCAGGTCTCCAGGATCAGGCTCTGGGCTGCAGACGACGCCAAACCACTGAGCCACCTGGGCTGCCCTAGTTTTTTTTTTTGTTTTTTTGTTTTTGTTTTTGTTTTTGTTTTTGTTTTATCTTTCTTGGCTTGCATACCTCAAACAGTTTAGTATTTTAAGAAGGAGAATAATGGCTATATCCATGGCCTTCCACTCTCCAATCCAGCCAGAACTCTGTATCATCTTGATGTCACCCTGTCTTTTTGGCTGTCACTAGGCTGGAATGGTACTAAAATTTTTCTCCTCATGGTGGTTGTAGAATGGGTAATGAGTACATCTAAGAATTTCACTCCCAACCTATTACTTCACTATTTCACAAATATTTGTTCACTCTGGGCTGCTTGTCTTTACCTTCCCCACACACAGACACCCTGATCCAAACATTTTCTTTTTCCCCGGGGATTTCACACAGTTTTCTTTCCTTAGATCCATTAACCTCAATCTTCCTTTTGTAGCATCTTTAGGGTAGGGTTCATGGTAAGCCAATAGGTATGTTCATTCGCCTCACTTAGTTATTTTCATACAATTTCCCAATTAAAAAATCTTACCAATTTTTACGTCCCTTTGCCAAATGAGCTATTTTAGGAAGAAGTGTTTCTTTGCTTTTGGCATGATAGTCAAGGTTCAGTCTTGGCTAATGTGTTCTTGGCTGACAATATAAAGAACAGATCCAACTTTGAGGGACATGCCTGAAGCTTAGGCTACTAAAAAGCCTTAGTCAGTGTATAAGTCAGGATGCAGTCAGAGAAGTAGAACCAACAAGATAGATAGATAGATAGATAGATAGATAGATAGATAGATAGATAACAGACACAGATATATAATGAGTATATATTTTGCAAGGTTTTATATATATATATCATGTATATGATGTTATATATGATATATGTGATATATATGATATATGATATATATATGATATATATGTGATATATATGATATATATATATATATATATATATATATATAATACACACATAGACCAATGGGATAGACGGAGAAAGAAAGAAATTTATTACAGGGATTTCCTTCTAATACAATTACGGAAGCAAGCTAAACAGTCTGTGTAACACTGCTCTCTTTATATTTTATGCTAGAGTTTGAAGTCGTAGGAGCAGGGAATTGAGAAGGAAGATGGATATAACATATAGGAGAGCAAGAACAAGCTGGAACCTGCCAACACAAGTTGAAAACCACACATGGGTTCTCTGCATAGGAACCCCTACCAGTTCTTAGCTCCTACAACCTGGATGATAATCACATTTCACAGAAGTTAGTTCCCCTCATTATTGAGCTTAACACCTGTGCCAGGAGCTGAAGGAGAATCCAGAGGAAAAGAGAGCCGTTGCAAGCCCAGCTGTTATCCCACATCAATGAAGTAAGCCAAATCATAAGTAGACAAAGGTCATGAGCTGCAAAATTGCCTGGCAACCCTGCCCTGACCTTTTGGAAATATAAAACAGTGTGACCACTGCTTCACTTCCATCCTCCAACTGTGGCCCACCATTGCCCATAACATACAGGAAGGGAATTCTGGGAAATGCAGTTCATACTGTGGCTCCTGATTCTCTCATCATAGTCCACCTGTCAGTCTTATTAAATTAAATGTTAGAATGCTTTTCCTATGCCAAAGAGAATGTCTTAACTATTCTTGGAATTAGTATATCCTCCAACCCTTCCTCAGAATTTCTGTCTTACATTGACTTCGCAAGATTTCAAAAATGAATTTCAATTGACAAAAAAATCCTGTAGTATATCAACCAGGGCCCTGGCAGAAAACAGATGGTACCTTCAAATTAGGTAGACCTGAAGATAATTTACTAATTAAAAATTAGTAGGCAGAGTGTGAGGAAGCCACCAGGGTCGTGCAGTGCCCTGGGGCTAGCAACAGTGATACTCTTGCCATATTCTTGTCCAAAGGGATGGGGCAGGCCAGTTACCAGGACCCAGTTAGAGAGAGGCAGATAAAAAAACATTACCTTGAAAAAAACAGGGACCTTCCACAGAGTGGTACAGCCAATTCAAATCATCCCTGCAAATTGACAAGGCAGAAGAACAAATATTTTGACCTCTCTCTCCTTCCTTCGGTTCTACCGCAGGGACTTCCCGTTGACTAGACACAACTAAAGCCAAAGGGCAAAATAGCCCATTCTCACTCTCCCAGGACAGAGTTGGGTGAAAGAGTGGAAAATATCTAAGAAGCAAATAGACAAGATTCGGCACAACAGTCATCATCATCCTCATCATCCACACAAAAATTAGACCTAAAAATTACTTAATCATCTGAGTCATTTTAGAGGTGAAGAAAGGCATGTGTTGGGTAGTTGTGGTTTATCGGAACCTAGGATCGTTGATATCAGTGTTATCATGCTCATGTCATATCCCTCATGCCTAGCACAGTGTCTGGCTCATAGCAGGTGCTCAATAAATGTTTATTTACTGATTTGATTGAATTAAATTAGATTATGTAAGACAGAGCCACAATTTAAACACTAACATCCTGAATGTCAATTGTATACCACCACCAGGTATCATTTTGATTTTTGAACATCAGAAACACTAGAAATTAAATAGTTTAACTTCCACGTGGTTTATGTATACAATGGAATATTACTCAGCCATTAGAAATGACAAATACCCACCATTTGCCTCAACGTGGATGGAACTGGAGGGTATTATGCTGAGTGAAATGAGTCAATCAGAGAAGGACAAACATTATATGGTCTCATTCATTTGGGGAATATAAATAATAGTGAAAGGGAATAGAAGGGAAGGGAGAAGAAATGGGTAGGAAATATCAGAAAGGGAGACAGAACATGAAGACCCCTAACTCTGGGAAACGAACTAAGGGGTGGTGGAAGGGGAGGAGGGCGGGTGGGGTGGGGTGGGGGTGACAGGGTGATGGGCACTGAAGGGGGCACTTGACAGGATGAGCACTGGGTGTTATTCTGTATGTTGGCAAATGGAACACCAATAAAAAATAAATTTATTATTAAAAAAAACAAAAAACAAAAAAATAGTTTAACTTCCTTTTTTTTTTTTTTTTAATTTCCTCCCCTATCATAAGTAATACAAGTCAGAAAGCAGGAAGGGAGAAAACAGGAGGGTCTGTAAGATTTACCAAATGTGTAGTCAGTGTCCAGTTAGACCCAAAGAGGCTGCAGCCCTCTGACTCCTGTTGAACATTCTTGTCTCGAGCATATTGAGTGCTTTCTCATGCCTTCGGAACTCACAAGAGCCAGAAGAGTGCCAAAACCTTCTTATAGTTGGAAAATGACTCCATATTTCCAATACTAGCTTTTCTTTTAAACTATGTGTAAATGATTTATTGTAGTAGCAAATCAGATCATGATAAGATAGAGCTTTTTAGAGGTCATTAAAGAGTTTGGGGGAAGTTCCTGCAAAGATGCTAGTCTTACATTGTCTGAGTGATAAGGCAACTTAACAATTTATGTCAAAGTTTGCAAAATGTGTTTGTCTGATAAACAGTTTGCTCTGCCAGCATCAATCACACCTGCTTTCTGTGGTGTGTTGTATTTTTCATGAAGTGAACTTTAGCGACTTTGCCCATCCACAGGTTTTTGAGATTGTGGCACACAAAGGAGAGCTTCTCATCTCTCGGTTGCATTCCCAACCTCATAATGCAGCCACCATAAAGCAGGCTGCCAACACAGACGATCTCAACAGGGTGGGTAAGAAAGGAAAGTGTGAGGAAGCTAGTGTCATTGGGAATGGAGGATTCAAAGAGCCTATAGGTCAGAGAAAGATATACTAAGATGAACCAAAAAGATGAAGCATGCCTGAGGATGCACACTGCCGCATGTGCCAACCACCCTTCTAGGTGCTCTACGGACCCATTGGAGGTAATAACATCCGGTAAGACTATAAATATTCACAAATATGAGGCATTCTCTGGAGAGACATTCTTGACATGAGGTAGAGAGCCACTTTGCACTTTCCACCCTGGTCCTTGCATGTGTCCTCATCTGGAAAATGAGGAGAATGCCTGCAACATCCACCTTGTCGAGTCGTTCACGGGAAGCAGCAGAGCCCACTCTGCGAACTAAATCACTATGCATATAAAGGCCATCACAATAAGTGTTGGCTCAGGAGCAAAGATATATTTGTTGTTCCTCCATAATTTAAAGAATAAAATAAAACACCCAAGACCGCAGGACAACTTGGTTAACGTACCTTCAGCTTTCTCAAATCTTACCATTTTAGAAGCATTTGCAACTGCTTATAAATCACTTCTCAAAATTGCCCTGAGCTGAAATGATATTTCTGAGCGCATGTTAAAAGCCTGTAAGTGCTTCTGTTCTTGAACAAAGTGAAATCAGGTTACGTTAATAGAAGTATTAATTAATTTGCTCTAATTTTATTCAGCAGAATTAGCATTATTGAAAAGTCTTTACCATTCTTGAGTACCCTAAAGTGCATGAGGCTTTAGCGATGGGGCTCCGGCTGCAGCCCCTACCAGTGAGTGTGAGAGCATGGAAGATTAGTCTCTAATTTGGAAACCTGAGATGTACTGGGAAATGCTGTGGGGTGTGTTATAATGAAAATACCAATCCACATTAGCTATGGTTGCCATAAGCAAAAATCTTAATATCTTGGCCAAACCTACTTAAGGTTCATGTAATAAACCCGCATTCCTAATTTTATTAGTGATGTGCCAAGTTAAGCACTTTGCTGGCCTTTGGACAGATTTATAGCTTGACTGGGCTGAATTAGTGGTGACTGACAGGAGGACATTGTTTTATAGGATGCTATTTAGATAAAGACCTGCAGGGTGTTTCTGTAATGTTGTCACTTCAAGTCCAAACAGGAAAAAAGAAATGTGTATTAAGGAGGACTCTTCATTAGCTTTTATGAGTTTAATCTAGTGCAGTCAAACGCTTCCTTATAAGGCAAGACATTTTAATGTACAGAGACAACCTAATCGCTGTTCCAGGTTTCAGAATAAAACAATCTTTTAGGCTTAACACTGCATCAAGAAAGAAAGTTCGATGAGTTCATATTTGTTAAGCACTTAGAATGGTACCTGGCACATAACAAGGCACACTCTCCACGTGTTAAATAAGTTAAATAAATAAAATTGAAATCCTTGTTCTCACCCCGAAGTGTATATGCATGTGTTTGCCAAAAAAAAAAAAAAAAAAAAAAAAAATCACATTTAGCCACTCTTTCCCTCTTTACCAGCATTTTTTTCTCGCTAGTGGGGTTTTCTAAATTGTTAGTCATTTTTTCTCCCCATGGTTTTTAAAATTCAGATATCTCTCCTTATGAGGAGGAAGATCAGAACCTTCTATTTATTCATGGTCATCGGTGCTAGCATCCCTGCCGGGTTTTCAAACTGAAAGCAGTCTGCCTGTGAGTTATGGGAGATGGTATTGGCTTCAGATGGTTTTGGTGAGGATGTGAAGTTTGGGTCTCACCGTACCTCACTATTAATAGCTGAATGATTTCATGAACACAGACCCTGGCGAAGAGGGACAGTCCCTTGTGACTGGGAGAACAAGTCTTTGGCCTGTAAATGTGCTTTCCCTGCTACCTGGATCGGTCACTGGCCTGAATGTCAAATTCATCATCCATCCAAATCCTGACCCCTCCCTCTTTTCTCATTAAAAATGTGTAGGTATATATATGTACGTACACATAGATAAACCAATAAGCTATATCTAAAGCCGACTTTATATAGTTCCACTCCCAAGACTTGAAACTCAAACCTGAGATGGGAAGTTCTCACATTTAGAAAAATAGGCTCCTATTGCCTACATATCATTAGCAGAGGTCATATAATGAGCAGATTCGAACATACTGAGAGGTACATTCTGGAATGTGTCTTTGGTTTCCCGTGAGTGTTCCTGCAGACACTTTGCTTCCAGGTGAGGATTTAACAGGGGTGCTGTTGTATCTTTCTCCAGCACTTTCATACTTTATCTTAGGAGCTCAAACCATCCCAACAAGCCTTCCCTATTTCTCCCAGCCCCTTTCTAGCCATACATTATTATCTTAGTTTATCCAAGCGTAAACCCAGCAGCTAAACAACTTGGGCAAGATCACAAGGAAATCAGTGGCCCCAGCCACCCCAACTTCTGCCTTTTTTGTGGTTCATTTCCATGACACATACCCCTCCCTGTGGGCTCTCACCCTCTTTGGTAATCCAGGTGCAAGGAATACAAAGTAGGTATCACCTGGCCTACCTCTGGTTCTTGATGTTTCCGTCAAATGTCTGGTTACCAAGGGCAAACTGCCTGGATCTGTATCTGGCCTCCTGCACAAACCAGTGGCAGGCTTTCTCTGAGGCTCGCTTCCCTCCCCTGGAAATAAAGGTTAATAATAGTATGTCTCTCACTGGATTATTTTGAAATCGTGTAGGAAAATAAATGTAAAGTTCTTAGGAGAGCACTTGGCACATAGTGTCTAATAAGTGTTAGCTAAAGCATTATTACTACCATTATTACTATTACTAGTATTAATCTCTATTTTTGGAATAAGGAAAAAATTAAGTTAGATGAGATCTTGCTCCTGCTCTGTCTTGTCAGTCTGGCTGCCTTCTAGGCGTGCCCAAGGGTGAGCTTAGCATGTAGCAAACACAGGTGTTGGGGATGAAGTCCTGAAAATTGTCACTGTGTCTCATATCCAAGGTCTAGATCCCTGCCTCCATACTCAACATTTACTCCAACACTCAGATGTGTGTGTGTGTGTGTGTGTGTGTGTGTGTGAGATACATGTCTGTGTACCTACATGTGTGCATAAATGGAGATATGAATATTTATTATAGTAGAATTAGGTGATAAAAATTCATGTGAATAGCAACCTGACATTAAAATATTACTTCAGGGATCCTCGGGTGGCTCAGCGGTTTAGCACCGCCTTCAGCCCAGGGTGTGATCCCGGAGACCCGGGATCGAGTCCCGCATTGGGTTCCCTGCATGAAGCTTGCTTCTCCCTCTGCCTGCATCTCTACCTCTCTCTCTCTCTCTCTCTCTCTCTCTCTGTGTGTGTGTGTGTGTGTGTCTCATGAATAAATAAAATCTTTTAAAAAATAAAATAAAATATTAATTCAGAGGTACTGTATTATAACTCCTAAAATACTGCTTTTATTTCACAACTTCTTTGGTTTGCATATGTTCATATATTTTGACTACTAGGTGGGAGAGTTTGTCTACTTGAATCCTGTTGTGAAAAGGACATTCCATCACCACTCATTGATGTTTTGGCTTCTCTTCTCCCTCCCCAACCCTTCCCTTCCCTTCCTCCTCCATCCACTCCCTTCTCTTCTCTTCCCTCCCTTTCCCTTCCTTTCTCAGGTCATAGATGGCAAAAGAGCCTTCCACTCCCATCATCTGCCCCATTAACTGTGCTACTTGCTTTCTGGGGCCGGGATAAAGTCACATGGCTGAGATGCCACCTCTAATCCCATTTTCCATCTGTATACTGGATTTTGTTAACCACTTTTTAAATAAAAATACAGCATGATTCTAATGTACTAAGGAGTTCCACGGATAACCGTATAATTTCAAAACGATACTGATTTTGTTTATATGCAGCATAATCTTTTACAGTCCTTAGTCTTTATTTGAAGCATTGCAAAGTGGATTTTTATGAAAGGTATTATAAAGGACTCCTTGTTTCTTCATAACAGATCTGAACGTTAACTGATCAGAGTTCAGATAAATAGTCTTTACTCTCCATTAAAATATTAAAAAGCCTTTGGTAAGAAACTGGCATAAAGATCCTTCATTCTTGTTTAATGAACACTTGTTGGCAAGTATAACACTTTAATAGCTTTGCAGAATGAATTTTGTGTGCGCATCCTCCATTTCCCTGTCAGACACTTGTCCAGGTGCTGGAAATTTATTGGGGGAAGCATATTTTTACTCATTAGTTTTGTATTTGATTACAGAACAGTAAAATATGAACCACCGAGTCCCCGAGGCATAGCTGTGTACATTGAGATTAATAATTGCATGTCATCATGTTTTCCATTGGAATTTATATGGACAGATAGGATAGGTGCTTCTTAAGTAGGTTTAAAAGCAAAGCAAATTTGTATTTAATCTTTTTTGCAGCTATAGTTTCCCTAATGGAGAAAAGGTTAGGCAATATCATATATTTTAAACATAGTTTTAATTTATTTTTTCTCTTTTCTATTTTTTCCCTTCCCAGTTGAAGCATATCAGATTTTAATGCTAACCACTACGAAAAAAAATCAGTGCCTATAAGGACAATATGATATAAAACCTGTCAACAGAGACCAGTTTTGCCCACATTCCAGCAAGCACAATGAGGAAGGATGATTATAGGTGTAGACAAGCTTCACCATTCAAACAAGGAGCTTAAATACAAAACAAAAATTACAGGTTGATCTTCGAGATATATATATTTTTTTAATCTACAAAGTTGGGTTTTTTTTTTATATGAAGATTGTATCCTTAAGCAAGGTATGTGTTTGGAGGCTGAGGTTGTAAATTATTTTTAGTTATGCTTGCAAAAAAATTTATCATTTTGTTGTTTTGTGGCATCATCATAATAATAAAAGAGGTGCATTGAATAAGTGATTTTGCTTTGGACTTGTGCTACGGTTAAGCAGTGCCAATCTTATTGTGCTCTTTTCTATAAAGATGCTCATAAATGCAATTTCCAAAACAGAATCTAATGAGGTACTTAATGGTCACAAAACTGGCACATTTGATAATTAATGTTCCTTACTGATTTTTTGCTGATGCAGCATCGCGATAAACGGGGGCACAAGTTAACTAAACATATTCTTGAACTACTAGTAAAATAAAAGCCCACAAAGAACTTTAGTACCATTATTTACTATACTGTGAAGGAACACTTGATGGCATCCTTCTAGGGTCAGCTAGAAAACTCTAGACAGACAAAAAGTGTCTCTTCTAAGAAGCAGAGACCCCTTCTCACATGGAGGAGTATGAGAGGGTTTCTGCAATTTATCTGCTTCTGCTATATCTCACTAACAAAAACTAGGACAATTCGCTTCTAAGATTCTCAGCTACAAAAAAAAAAAAAAAAAAAAAAACCAACAACAAAAACAAAAAACCCACAATTTTGTGAGCACTTACTATGTGCCTCACAATTATACATTTCCTCCTTGGATCCCCATAACAGTTCTACGTACAAATAATTGTCCTCATTTTAAAGCTTAAGTTACTGAGGCTTAGCAACGTTAAGGCTTTAACATAGCTTATTAGTAAAAGAAGCCATTCATAGGAAAGGCTGTGCGTACAAAGAAAAGACTGCAGTCTCACTGAGCACATGAAACAAGAGTCTGGATCCATGAGCTACTATTTATTTGCAAGTATGTGAGTATGTGAGACACTTACACTTTCTGGCCTCAGTTTTCTTACCTCTCAAATGGGATAATAATACTTCATAGTGGTTACGAATTAGAAATCATATCTGTAATTCAGGTTGGGAGATGACTCGAGGACATTAAATGATCAGAAATGGTAGTTCTTTCTTCAAAAAAGACACACACACACACACACAGACACACACACACACACACACACACACTGTTTCTAAAGAATTCAAAAGTGGAATTGGAAGACAGATATCCCTGCCTCCAAATCTCGAGACCTTTCCAATATACCATTCTGTCTTTTGTAAACATAAGTTAGAGTAATTCACTGTCTCACAGCACACAAAGCAAGTTTAAATGATAATTGATGGATATCTGAGTCTTCAAATGTGGCACATGACTTGATGAGTATCTTTAATGAAAGTGCATTAAAAGGGCTTGTCAACCTCATGACTCCAAACCTGGCTTTGTGTGACTTTTACAACCGTTTGTAAAATTAGATGAAATTCTGTTGCCCAAAACTCATGCAGAAATGGATCTCCCTTTACCCCCAGTTACTAGTTATAGAATCTGATTTGGGGCATGTGGGCATGTGTACAAATCTGGACATTACATTGAGTGGTTGACTTGAGACCTCTTTTTTCAGGGAGAACAGTTTAGATTAAGATTTAAATGTAGAAATTATCGGGAAAACTATGATCTCAAATCGTTACCAGATATTATTCTTTCAAAAGAAGGAAAGATTAGATACTGTAGTTAAAAACTACCACTTCTAGTTTTCTCTTAAATTGCATCAATGTTTTATGGCAGATGGATCGTGTTTATTTTTTATTGTTGTTGTTTGTAAATTCCCATTGACTTCAAAAGGGGCATGCCTACTAAGAATAGTATGCTTTTCACAGCTGAGATTTAAGGGATTTGAGGGACTCAGAAAAGCTGAGAGATAATTGAAGACTCACAGGGGAGGCATAGAAGGGATCAGAACAGCAAAGGGAGGCTCAAGGAGGATTGTAGGGGCTCCAAAGAAGCTGCGAGTGGATCAGTGTAACAAGCATAAGTCAAAGGAGCTCCTAATGGCAGAGGAATGATGAGAGAAAATTAGAATGTCTTAGGGGACAAGAAAGAGGACACAAGTATGGGCTAACTATCCCCAGAACAGTACATTCATGCTGGGCGACCTCACCCATCCCATGGACTGGATCCAGCCTTCATGCCGATAATTCCTTTCCTTGCACCAGACTTAAATCTAACTATGCACTGAACTCTCTCCTGGGCTGGCTGATAGACACTTCATACTCTCATGTGCCACACTGAATTCATCATCTCTCCTCCCTGGCCCAGAACTTAGGTGTCAGAGTGGCTCAAAGAATCTCTCTGACTTGTACCCTCCACTTAGAATCTTCTGGTTCTGGGATGTAGTCTTTTACTGATCTTCTCTCTCTGCTTAGCTACTTCAGATTGATGATTCTGTTGCAGGGCCTACCTGGCTCTCAATTCCCCTTGGGGCTATGCTCTCTGGTCCTGCAGGTCATCCCTGGGTCTCACCAAGACCACATCCCTGGAGAAATCCACTATCTGGCTTCCTGCTCTTCTAGAAGAGGAACGCATCCCTTGTTCTAAACTAGAAATCGGGACTTGTTCTAGATTCGCCTTCCTCGTTACTTCCTCTGGCTGATAAGCCACCAGGTCTAATCAATTCTACGTCAAAAATATTTCTTCTGGTCCATTATATCACTCATTATCCCCCCCCCCCCACCACTGCCATTGACTTGAATTCATTATTTCACCAATACTTGACTAGAACATTGTAATAGTCTCCCACCTGGTTGCTTGTCTATACTCTCAATCTCCACCTCCCACTCCATTTACTTAAATTATGGTTCTGAAATATCTATACCAGTATATCAAATTAATTAATCCAATTAAAATCTTTTAGTGTCTTCCCATTGTTGTCAAGACAAAGCCCAAACTCTTTAACATGGAGTGTCAATTCCTTCTTAGCTTGTCCTCTTCTTCAACATCATTTTTGCCATTCCTCATCTCATACGTCACCCTCCTGCAGCACTGCACTGCTTGCACCTTAAAGCCATGTCATGCTTCCATACCTTTGCTATTCCCTCTATTTGAAATGTCTTTCTCTCACTGTCCTCTCCTTCCACTGGCAAGCTGATGAGTATCTTATTTTTCAAGACGCGGCTCAATATCACCCAATCAAGAAGGCCTTCCAAGGGCCTCTTCCATTCAATCTCTATAGTCATGGCTACATACCCACACTATTGTCACCATGACCAGGGCTTGTGAGTAGATCCAGGCCATCGAATGCGCACAATGTGGTAGTGAGGCCATGCCTAGCTGAAGAGGCCAGGAAGAAGTCTGGCCCAGTACATTAAGCATGGAGTCCTTGGGATAGATCCATATGCTGTTGAAGATAGTACAGATCTAAAGAGTCAGTGAAAGTCATAGGTTTCCTAATAGGTTTCCTTCAAGTTTGACGAAGGAAATCCAGTAGCAGTTGATTAACCTGAGCAGGCAGGTGTCGATATGTAGGAATTTTGTCAGAAAGAGCAGAACTACAATCCCTATGCTTAGGGATAGCTGAATAGCCTCGTAAAATGGGGTTCAAGTTCAGGAAACAAGACAGATAACCAGTAACCAGGACAGGGGTAAAAGGAGGAAACCAGGTCTAGAAATAGACCAAAAGCCAGTTTTAAGAAACAGAGGCCTACATTACAGAGTGACTTGGAGCACCAGCAGGGGACTTGATACTGCGCCCCAGGACCCTGTGTGTCCCCCACTTAGGGACCTAGTGGAGTTAGTCTCCAAGGGCGGTAGTGCGTCCACAGCCTTGCTACCAGCGGGGCTGTGAAGCTAGCGTTGGGCAGACACCCTCCACACTGCAGCTGATACTAATTCTGTCAGGGTGGCAGTTTTTCTTGACATTTGGCCTAATTTTTTTCTTTGCTTAATTTTATTCAATGTAATTTGAAGAGCAATTATTATACCATCATGCCTTAGTTTTGTTACACCTTTTTGTACTCTGCTTTAGCAAATCTCTCTCCTTGATATTTGCAGATTGCCAGTGTTTGTAAATTGTCAACACATCCCCATTAATTGTTGCTTAGTAAGCCCTCTTTCCAGTTTACATCCTTAACCTTTCTCTGTATGCCAGGCCTTTTGTTACATAAGCAATTGCCTAGCTCAGGCTGGTCCTTGTCTTTCCGACATGGACATGGGGACTCAGGAGATGCCACCTCTGTGTTCACCCATGAACACCACGGACCAGACTGCTCCAGAAACATAGTTCCTCATCCTCTCTGCCTCTGCTCCACCCTGTTCCTGGGGGGCGGGAGGATAAGGTATGTAGTTTCCTTCCACGAATTATAGTAATCTCCTTGTCTGCCATGGTAGCAGGCAATCAAATCACATCTTATACCTGAAGAGTTTAGTTTCATCTCATGGCTTAGTGGTTACATGCAGCAACTTTAAAGACAGAGTCCAGATTTGGGGTCTATTCTTGCTGAGCTAACATGGACAAGTTCCTTAACTTCCACAGGCCTCAGTTTTCCTCTCTGTAAAATGAGCGTGACATATAACTCAAAGAGCCGTTGTGAAGAGAAAACGTATGTAAACACTTAGTACAATGTCACTTACGTAGGAATTGTTCAACAAATGGGTTAGTCCAGTTACATGTGGAAAAGCTTCCAGATTTCAGGTCCTTTTTTAGGGTGTCTTTTTTTCTTTTTCTTTTTTTTTTTTCCAGTATTATCAAAGCTGACACTTTCCAAGACTGTAACAGTTGACAGAGAGCATGTTTGTCAACCTTTGGGGGTTTCATTTTCCCAAATTCATTGTGTTCTCTTCCCATGACATCAAGGGCAGATCCCTCTGCCAGTTTTACTCACTTTAGAAAGTTGGGAAATGGGAAATTCTTTCTACCTTTCAGTTAAAATCCTTGTCAATATGTATCAATCTTTGTTGGAGATTCATGGTTAGACATATCTGGCAAGTGCTATCCCTCTCCCTCTCAGCTTATACCAGAGATGTTGAAAGACTGTTACAGATGAAAGCATAAGAGAGAATTCTGATGGTCCTGAAGTGTGTTGTGCATCAAGGGCCTGTATGGTTTGTACAAATCTGTCCTCTTGTTTCTTTTCATCTTCATGCCAAACTTATAAGGTCAGTGGTATTATCCCCTCATGCATAAAAGGAAACTGAGGATCATGGTTTTTATATTTATTAGAGCTAATTAACTGCAAAATTTGGATCTCTTCATACCATGTCTCATTTTAGTGCAGTCTCCCAGGCTATGGGCTCTAAAGAAAGTAGCTTTTCAAGACTTCCTTGGCCAATATATTGTCTCTCAGCAGCTTTAAATTTGCAACCAACATACCTGGATTTAAATCCTGGCTCTACGTCTTATGAACTATGTGATCCTCGGCAAGGTTTTTAGCTGTTATAAGCCTTATTTTCATCTGTAAAATGGATATGATGATCCCTTCATGGGATAGCTGGGCATACTTCCTAATATTCATAGAAAGTGGTAAATGGTGGACCTCTTCCACTATTTCTTTTCTGTTACAGGTCCTTGGCAGACATTTGAAACTCTTTTTTCTTCCTGGAAAAACCTCCTTTGTCCATGAAATTGTTAATGATTTTCAGATATATCCAAAGTAAAGCCCAAATCCTTGACTCTTATGTTAAGTGTCCAAATACTTTGAGATATGCCTCACTAATTTCCACCCAAAACACTTCATGATTTAAATAAACATAGTTCTACCTTGCTTTAGTTAAACAAGCTGCCATCCAATGTTTAGGAAGAAGTGAAAAATGATATGGTGTTCGTTGGAGTGGGAAGTAGGGAATTAATATTTTTATTTTTTAATATCATAGAAAGTAGTCCCCACCTCGCTCCCACCCCTACAGTATTTAAAATTTGTATTCAATCACATCATACTGGTCATTAAATTATTTCTGAAACCTCAACATGGCTTTTCATAATTGTTTGGGATAAAACTAAGCAATTTCACTTCCTACCCCTTTGGTGACTTTTTTTTTTTAAACCTAGAATATTAAAGCCACTTTCCTGAAACCAGGAAATATCACCACATTTTTCTTTCCTGATTTTGATCTGCCCCCAAACTGATAAAGCTGGTAGCCAGTATTTGTCAGTTCTTAAATGAACACATAACCTCTGTTTTGAAAGCAGTGTGGTTGGGATCCCTGGGTGGCGCAGCGGTTTAGCGCCTGCCTTTGGCCCAGGGCGCGATCCTGGAGACCCGGGATCGAATCCCACGTCGGGCTCCCGGTGCATGGAGCCTGCTTCTCCCTCCGCCTGTGTCTCTGCCTCTCTCTCTCTCTCTGTGACTATCATAAATAAATAAAAAAATAAAAAAAAAAAAAAATGTAATTATTAAAAAAAAAAAAAAAAAAAAAAAAAAAATGAAAGCAGTGTGGCTCAGTGCAAAGAAGACCAGACAATCCTCAGACTTGGTTCAAAAGGCAACTTCTTCTCTTAAAGTTCTGTGTGACCTTAGGCAAGATTCTCTGATTCTTAATCACCTCACGTACAAAACCAGAGTGGTAGTGGTCATTCATTCTTCCATGAACAGTCATGACACGAAGGGTCCCACTTTAGGCACCAAGAATACCATAGGGAACCCAACACAAAAACCCATGCTTTCTAAAAGCTTGTATTCTAGAAGGGGAGGCAGACATTAACAAAGAAATAAATAATACATAACCTATAATATGAGAGATGATAAAAAAAAATAATAACACAGAGAGGAGCACCTGGGTGGTTCAGTCAGTTAAGTGCCTGCCTTTGGCTCAGGTTATGATCCTGGAGTCCCAGGACTGAGCCCCATGTCTGGCTCCCTGCTCAGCAGGGAGTCTGCTTCTCCCCCTGCCTCTCACCTCGCTCACTCTCTCTCTCTCTCTCTCTCTCTCTCTTGCTTACTCTCTGTCTCTCAAATAAATAAGTAAATAAATAAATAAATAAATAAATAATTTAAAAAATAATAACATGGAGCAAAAGAAAGCAAGCTAGAGGCAACACTGAGTGCCAGGAAGATGGGGATGGGCTGCTGTGGATACAGGGACACTAGAGAAAAAGCATCGCCTGCCTGCTACCACAAGCCCTGTACAATGGCTGTTGCTTGTAGAAATAGCCCACATTGTAGAACTCATGGGATAAAAGTCAATCTAATCAACCACAGGGTGCTTCCCCACCCCCTTCCATTTTAAGGGTCAACACAGTATGTATTGTTCAAACTCTGATAGACAAACATCTTCACTGAATTTTAAAAACACTTGCCCTCTTCTCCAGTCTGCAGAAAATTATCTTAAACTCAAAGGAATGCCAAGTGGTTTTTTGTGGCATGTTAGTTGTGTCCATGAGTGAAATTGAAGTCACTCCAACAAATGATACAAACAGATTATTGTAGCCTGGGTGAGCTTTATACAGCCAAACAGAAGAGAAATAACACATAGGATTCTTAGATATGTCCTTCCCTTTTCTGTGGCTCAGTCCCTCTGCCTGTTGTCATGGGTGATATTCAGCTGGCAGGTGCTGTCACCTGCTGATTACCATTATGGAGGTTTTTCAGCCCAGAACGCTTGGGAGAGCTCTCAGAAGAATATCGCCATTCTGAGATCCCGTACTCACCTCTTGTGCGATTCATCTCCACTTGAAACTGAACGGAATCCCATTAATTATCACTTCAGATAGTAAATCAGTTTCTCATATGTGAAAAGAAGACTGCAACCCAAGTCCCTCTTTTTGTTTGGGATTGCCAGAGAGTTATTACAGCTGGTATTGAACTCATAAGAATAATTTTAGCATTACTGCAACAACAAAGCATTTTGTAAATGTATAACCTTGTTTTTCTTAAAAAGCCCTGAATAACTGTGAAGTCACATTGCTGGCTTAAGTGTGATAGCTCTTCTCTCTCTCTCTGCAACCTCCAACTTTAAAAGCATGTATTCAGTCCCCGGCTTTAAAGTCAAGGCAATGTGCTGATTGACTGTGCTGACATAATTGTGTTAATGACAAGACACGACGGCTACATTGTTAGATAGGTCGCTTATCATCACTATTTATTTAGCTCACTCTGCCAAGTCTGAATTATACTTTTTATACATTGTGGTTAGAGTCAGTCATTTAAAGTGCTTCAGTGTTGAAACAACATTTTTTTACAAGTCTTTTAGCTGTAGTTCAAGAGAAAAAAAGTCTTCTACAGCATCATTAAACAGGGTTCAAAGTAAGTCCTTGCTGAAAGATGTGAAGTTTGAGCTCTTAGGAAATGAAATCTTTGATCTCCAAAATGATTAGTGAGACCATTTTTGTACACAGGCCCATTTTTATCTCATGTTAAAGAAAATAATACAATTTAATCTACATAATACTTCTCATTCTGATGCCTCGAGTCAACCTCTGTCACT
This sequence comes from Vulpes lagopus, assembly GCF_018345385.1. Lineage (NCBI taxonomy): Eukaryota > Metazoa > Chordata > Mammalia > Carnivora > Canidae > Vulpes > Vulpes lagopus. The sequence continues at coordinate 149,539,301 of NC_054826.1, forward strand.
AGTGTCTAGAACTGCCCGAGAGCCCTCTGCTCTTTGCTGAAGGAAGGAATTAGAGACAGGCCTATCTTTCAAGGCATCAGGGCTATTGGACTGAATACAGAAGGACCTTACTCACATGGTGCCACCATCTTATCTTGAAAGGATGCTATTTCAAAGATGTGACGTCCTCAGGATCTTCTTCCCCCAGGTAACAGTTAGTAGAGAATATATATAATATGTTATATATTATATATGTGACATATATATGACAACCATGAGTCATTAGACTGAACTATTGAAGAAACAGGCTATCCTCGAGCCATTCTGTGACAACCAGAGTATGGCCTGTGGGATAAGAAAAGAAAATATATGCTAAAGTAGCTAGCCCACAAGCTGAGCAAAGTCTAGATTGGCTTGACAAAAAAAGGGTGCAAAAGCACAGTGATTAAATCAAACGCTCAGATTGTCCTTCGCGTTCATAGAACTGACTTTCATCCTTATCTTTAATTTTATTTGCTTTAGATGCATTTTAAAGCATTGTTTGTTTATTATTCATTTGGCTCCAGACACTATTTTAAGCTCTGAAACAGAATAATGAATAAAACCAACCTCCCAACCTCATGAAGTTTTCATTCTGCCAAAGACACTCACGAGCACTCTTGTATATGAATGCCATGCTCTCAGGCTCGAATTTCTCTAATTGTTGGGTCATCTGTTATGCTCATCTTTGGTTTCACTGATATTGCCAAACTGTCTCTGACGTGGTTGTATCAATTTATACCTTTATACCCTGTTATCTCACCAACTCTTGCTATTTTCAGACTTTTAGATTTTGCAAATCTGATGTGTAAGAAATTTTATGGTACTGTGAATTAAACTTGCATTTCGTGGCTACTAAGGAGATTTGAGCATCATTTTGTTCAATCACTGAGTGTCGTCGAGTGTGAGCCACTCTATTTCCTATTTTGCCTGCTTATTTGTTTCTTTTTTCACTTGCTCAATTTTAAAATGGAATACCTTTCTTTTTCTCATTGATTTGTGGGAAGTTTTTATGTATTGAGGATAATAATTTTTGTCAGTTACTTACTGCAAATAATTTCGCCCAGTCTGTATTTTTTTTTCTTGTTAGAGTAAGATTTGTTGGACAGAAGTTTTTAATGTTGTCAAATGTCAACATTACTATTAAATGATCTTGTCCTACACTGAGATCATAAAGGTATTCTCTAATTTCTTCTAAGTATTTTACAGTTTTTCTTTCATATTGAGGTCTCTAATTTACGAGGAATCCATTTCTGTGTTTATTATAAGGCAGAAATGCAGTTTTCCCCCACATATGATTATATAGTGTTAACATGACAGACCATGGAGTGCCACCTCAGTTATACATTATAGTTCTAAATGTTCTTGGCTCTCTTCTTGACAACTCATCTAGTTGCTTCTGTTCCATCATCCAATGTGTCTATTCCTGACTCCCTATCATACTGTATTAATTGTTGTGAGTATAATTATAATAATAATAATGCTTCTTGATATATAATATTGTGTGGCCCATCTTATTATTATTATTTTAAATCACCTTAGCCCTTTGCATTTCCATATTAAATTTATGATAACCTGTCAGGTTACATTTTAAAAATCCTATTCAAATTTTGACTAGACTACATAGTTTGATTTGAAGAGAAACTGTGTCATTATGATGATAAGTTGTCCTGTGAATTTGGTTCCTCCATTTGTTTAGATCTCTGTAAAGATTAAAATCTTTTTCCTTTAAGGTTTTCACTTCTCTTCAAAATTTTTGTTGGAATCTCTTTCCTAAATATTTGCCTACTTGTTGCTTACAGGAATGCACATTTTTTGTACATTGATCATTTATCCAAAAATCTTGCTGAAGTCTCTGAAGTCTTAAAGTACATATTGTTTTCTTTTTTTAAAAAATCATGTCATTAATGAATTATAAATCTTTTCCTTCTTTATTTTTATTTTTTAAAAATGTATTCATCTAATATAATGAACATAATTAGAACCCCCAGCAACAAATGAAGGCAAGTTAGTGTTTAGCCTATCTTGTCTCTGAAATTTTTGAAATATTTCACCATTAGAATGATTTTTGCTGCTGATTCAGCAGGGTTGTTTTTTAAACTTTTTTTCATTTTGAAAAATTTCCTTTCTCTTTCTACATTATTATAACTTTTTATCGCAAAGAAGTGTTGAATTTTATCACTTTTTCTGCATCTGATGAGTGATCTCCTGTATTTTGTCTCCTTAATTTGTTAATGTAGTGAGTCATCTCAACAGATTTCTTTTTTTTAAGATTTTATTTATTTATTAAAAAGGAGAGTGAAAGAGAAAGAGACACAGAATGAGAGAGAGAGAGAGAGAGAGAGCAAAAGCAAGGAGAGGGGCAGAGGGAGGAGCTGACTCTCCACTGAGCAGGGAGCTCTATGCAGGGCTGGATCCTAGGACTCTAGGCACTTAACCTACTGGGCTACCCAGGTGCCCCTCCTCAATAGATTTTTTAATATTAAGCCAAACTTGCAATTCTGAAACATCCTCAAGTAGGTCATGATGTATTTCTTTTAATATATTGTTGGATATATTTTATTTATGATTTGATTTTACTCTGGCAAACTATACATAGCATAAAATTTACTACCTTAACAATTTTAAAGTGTACAGTTCAGTGCTAAGTATATTCACAATGTTGTGTGACCAATCTCCAGAACTTTTCATTTTGCAAAACTGGAACTCTCTACCTATTAAACAAAAACTGCCCATTCCCCCTGCCCCCAGCCCTCAACAACCATCATTTTACTTTCTTTCTGTATGAATTTGACTACCTTATATAAGTAGGCCATAGAATATTTGTCTTTTTTGTGACTGTCTTATTTCATTTACAATAATGTCTTCAAGGCTCATAGGTCCATCCGTGTGGTAGTATGTGTCAAAATTCCCTTCCTTTTTAATGCTGAGTAATAGTCTCCCTATATGTATATGTTTTATGTATACATACCACATTTTATTTATCTATTCATCCATCCATGGACACATGGGTTGCTTCCACCTTTTGGCTATTGTATATCATGCTGCTATGAAAGTAGTATACAGGTATCTCCTTTATTTATGATATTTTATCTATATTCACAAATAAGGTTGTCTTAATATTGTCTTCTCACAATGTTCTTGTCTAGTTTAGATTTTAAAGTTGCAATAGTTTAATAAAATTAAGAAAGAACTTTTTTTTTCTTCTAGAACAGTTTTTTTATATTGGGATTAACTGTCCCTTAGATGTTTAGAAAAGATTATCTTTAAAATTATTTAGGGCCTGGTGTTTTTATTGTGGTAAAATTTTAACTGTTTATACAATTTATTTCTTGTTTCCAGACCTATTTATAATTTCTATTACTTCTGGAGTCAGTTGTGCTAAATTATACTTTCCTAGAAATTTTTCTATCCCATCTAATTTTTTCAAATATATTCACATAACACGTCTCACACCATTTTAATAAATTTGTGCTCCTTATAGTTATACTTTGTTATTCTTAATATTTTTGTTTCTATCTTATGCCAACTTTTTTCTTCTCAGTTTTACCAAACTTTTGATTAAACTTTCGTGTTTTCAAATAAACTCCAGAATTTTAAATTCTTTCTCTTATGCCTTTTATTTTAATGTCTGCTCTGATATTTAACATTTCCTACTTATCCTTTCATTGGGTTTACTTTGTTGTGCTTTCTCTAACTTCTTGATAGAATAATAATTCAATAATATTCAGTTTTCTTAGAAGAATTTAAGGCTATAGATTTTCTTCTATGTACCTCTTTAGCTGTACTCTATAGTTTTTGTTATATAGTAATTTTATTTTTATTAAATCTTAAGTATTTTCCAAATCTATTCTAAGTTCCCTTGATACATGTTATTTAAAAATATGATTTTTAAAATTTTAACAAGAAATTGTAAAAATTATTTTTAGTTTTAGTTTGATTTAGTCTTTTCTCTAATAATTTAATTTTAAATTAACTTCTATCACAAGTAGCTTCAGTGATTTTTTTGTTGTTTTTTTGTTTTAAAAGTTCTACAATGTGCAATGTTCATTATAATCATAAATAAATTGTCGGCTTTTGATAATTTCTCATTTTCTGTCCTTTAAAAAAACTCTTCCTTTGATGGAAGTTTAATGCTATTAGTCCTAAAAGTATGTGGCCTGGAGCAGAATCTCTTAATGATTAAATTCTATCTAACTGATCACTCTGCCAGATTCCTCAAGAATATAGTCATAAAAAATATTGTAGTTAAGTACAATCTAGGGCTGCAGCCTTTATCATATCTGGTCATCTGGTCTACTGGCCCCTCTTAGCCCATGTGTGAGAGCCAGTGGCTTCTAATGCCCACCTAGCAAACCCAGGAGTGGAAGATCTCTGAGCAGCTTTTAGTATTCACTTCCCCTGGGATCTACCCTGCTATTATGTATTCTAGTGGAAATGTTCATTGATCAAGAGCAGTCTTGGGAACTGGCCCTGCCACACCAGTCTCATGGGAGGAAAGTCAGAGAAGAGAGAACATGATGGAAAGTAGTCAAGAGAGGGAAGTGATTAACCCAGGCTGGTTCATTGTATAAGCTATTCATTCCTTCCAATAATAGCACCACACTCCTGTAAAGTAGGGACACTTTCTGTGGAGAAGGACTTTGCTTTTGTATGTGGCACACTTCAAAGCTCCTTTTCCTTGAGGAATGATGAGGCAACAGCTCTACATCCCAGCTCCCAATAGTTACATTGTTTCAACAATATTATTTGCATACTGGTGCCACATCCAAAGACGGATGCACCAGCACTGAGAGATAGTAATCCTCCTACGACCAAATTTTCTGCCTTTGACCTTGTGATCAATTCAGGGTTGAAATGAAGAAGTGACTTCATCAAGTAGAACTCAGGTGTCCGGGATTCAATTAAACAGAGGACAATATGAGGCTAGGAAGGAAAAAATGGATGAGACCACTAGAGGGAAAGAAAGGGATGTGTAGCACTTAGAGGAATGTAATAGTGAGGTTGGTTAGTGATTAATTCATTTATATACTGAATATTTATGATGATAATAGCAAGTATTTACATAGCATCTAGTAGGTACTAAGACCTTTATGTTTATTAAATTACTTAGCATTTACAACAACCCTCTGCTGTTATTGTTATCTCTGATTCATAGACGATGCAACTGAGGCATAAAAGAAACAATGATCATATTGCTAGCAGGTAGCAGGACTAGATTCCAACCCAGGCAGGCTAGTTACAGAGTCCAGGCTCAAAGTAACCACTCTGTTCTATGGTCTCAATATATTTCTATACATAGATATATTCGAACACATATACATAGAAAATATAGAATACATCAATACAAAGATGGCACATAATCCTGAACAAGACGTGGACCCTCTTCTCTACCCTAATGAGCATACAGTCTAGTTAGAGTGTTGCTAAGTGAACAATGAAGTGAAATACAGCACTGAATTATTTTTTAAAGTTTTTTCAAAAATTTATTTATTCATGAGAGACACACAGAGAGAGGCAGAGACACAGGCAGAGGGAGAAGCAGGCTCCATGCAGGGAGCCCAACATGGGACTCGATCCCGGGACTCCAAGACCATGCCCTGGGCCGAAGGCAAGTGCTAAACCACTGAGCCACCCAGGGATCCCACAGCATTGAATTATAATATACCTAAGAACAAGAAGCTACTGCTAAGGAACCTAAGAGGGGAACCCAATGATTTTTAGAGATTCATGCCAAATGGCAGAAATTATATCTAAGCTGAGATCTAAAAATGAATAATAATTATTCAAGCAAAGACATTGAGAGGAGGCTTCCAGGCAATGGAAGAAGAATATGCAAAGGCCCCCATGCATGAAACAAATGTGTTCAAGGGGTTCACGGCAGAACATTGTGGAAAAGCAATGAGAAAAGGAATGATAACAAATGCTGGCATAACCCTGCTCAAAAGATCATAGCACTGTTGGACCCAACTAAGCTAGAATTAGCTACGTGAAGAAACAAAACAGACAAACTAAAAAGTCATAAAACTCAAGGGCAGTCATCTTCATAGTGGTTTAAATGCCTTGCATTTAAGAAAACATAGTGTGCAAAAGACAATGATAGAAATAGCTTTCTTGACTTCTGACAAGTTGACGGATTGCAACATATCAGGCAGATCAATTATATAGTTCAATAATTTTTCATGTATTTCTCCCTCGTGCTCTCTCCAGCAGACTCTAAGTTTCTTGTGTACAGAATCATGTCTAAATTATGTCTAAATTTCCTTTAAGAGAAGACATCATAGATATGTTAACAGTGTTTTTCCCTGATGAACAGTAAATCTCTGCCACGATTATTTACCTCTCATATGCTTTGTTTGTTAACATACTTAAGATCTTGGTGTCTTTAAACATAAAAAGATCTTGGTGTCTTGACCTCTATAAGAAATAAAATAATAAAACTTTTAAGAAAGGCACAAAGTTAGTGTATTATTCTTATTTCAAACAATTTGCAGTGAATTTGAAATTTGAGTGTATTTTATCCCTCATAATAGAATAGCTCCTTTCTGGTCATTATGGTGTGAGTAAATACGGATTTCCCTATGAATATTAAATTGACATTTTTTTTCTATATTTGTGCACTGCTATATGAGTGAATGGGCAATATATTTTTAAAGCACATTATTTTCCTTGTTCTTTCAAACAAATTGTAAGCCATCAAGAAAATCAGCATTTTTGACCCTTGTAAGACAATGTACATATTTTACTCTGTAATCTAAAGAAGATGGAGCTTCCCTCAGAATTGCTGGGTGTTTTTAAGACCACAAGGTCATTGGCCATGCCACATATGTACAAAGATTGAAGTACTTCTCCTATTTTTCTTTAATATAATGGGGACACAGTAGGCAATCTGTCCTCATCTAGACCTTATTTGGTTTTCAGAACAGGGAAGATGCATGACACAGAGTGGCTTTGAGAAACTACCGTAAAAAGTATTCACAAATTATACAGATCTACAAAACATATATGTATTCTCTTGATAGAAAGATAGATGACCGATATAAATATCAGAATATCCAGAGTTTATTCACTATGAAGAAGAGATAAAAAGACCATCAGAAAAAAAGATACTTTGTCAGAAGTTTTATTTTTGATTGATACAAGTGTTAAGAGAAAAACAGATCCAACTATTATAACTAGTAGTTGATCTCAGGTGTCCCTTATTCCAAACACAGTTATTGAGCACCTACCCTGTGCCAGGCACTGCATTAGACTCTGAGAGTACAGCAGTGCATAAGACAGACAATCCACTCCTAGAGAGGCCATACTGCAGCGTAAATAGCCTGAAGGTAAATCTTGGAGAAGGCCACGTATATGGCAGGTATATCTCTTGTGGAAGCCAATTACTAGCGATTTCTGTCATTACCCTTGTGTTAAGCAGATACCGGAAGCTAAAACAGTTGTTCTCCTAAATCCATTTTTGTTCAATCCTCTCTACTGGTATTAACTCATTCACACAGGACAAATACCACACGAAACCTCTACATACATGCAAATATTCAACCAGTTTTGACAATTTTTTCGAACTGCTAAATCTCCTTATGTGTTGTCCCCTTTCGCCTCACGTGCCCATCTCTAGATGTCTCCACTCTAGCTGCATGTAGTAAACAAACTAACATCTGGGTTCACTAATTTGACTCCCACATTGGATCATATCGTTCAACCCACTCCAGCTTGTTGGCTTTTCCATGAGTCCTCCTGCATTTACAAAAGCTCTTCCTCATGGCATGTCAAGTTTGGTAATTTACTGCATGGAAGAAACATGTCCATACTACCACGGAGTGGCCCACTTTACACTTACCTGCACATCAGCTGATGTGTAGCTCAAGGTTTGCTTTCAAGGAAGCTGAAGTCCTATATATACTCTACAGCGAAGTTAAAAAAGGTCAGCCTAAGTGGGTATTGTGGCATTATTTTCTTTATTATAAACCTTCATCATCAAATTCTAACTAAAAGAATGCTGCTAGCATTTTGCTTTCAGGTACAGAAGAAGAGTTCTGTGGTTCTAGCTCCTTTCTCACTCTTAATATTTCTTTAAGCAATGAATTTCTTCAAGCTATTGTCTGCCTCTCAAAACATAAACTCTAAACTTTTAAAGTAATTTATCTATTCTGAACTCATCCCTACATGAGGCCGTTTATGTCTTTTCTTTCCCCTATACTTTGAATTATACTTTCTAATTGAGGGCCCATTTTTTTAAATTTTTTAATCAGCGATGAAAAAAGTTTGTCTTTCTGTCATAATAATTTGTTAAGTATACTTACAAAAATACATAACTGTTCAAAATAAATGCAATATGTCCTGTCAGATACGTTTACAGATGAGAATGAACAGAGGCGGGTTCTTTAAAGGAACTCAAAAAGTTTCTTTGTCATAATGTAGGGAATCACCAACTCTAATCTGGGAAAGATGACAATACCCACTTCTGGGGAATTCATAAGTGATTTGGATACCAGTTACTCTGTAAAAAACAAAACAAAACAAAAAAAAAAAAACAAAAAACCAACAACAACAACAAAACAACAACAGCAACAATTCTTACCTTTAATCCCTGGTGATCCATAATTTCCCAGAGGCTGTTCTGGGTGTTTAGCATTTTTTTTAAGATTTTATTTATTTATTCATGAAAGACACACACGCACACACAGAGAGACAGAGACATAAGCAGGCTCCATACAGGGAACCTGACCTGAGACTTGATCCTGTGTCTCCAGGATCAGGCTCTGGGCTAAAGGCGGCACTAAACCGCTGAGCCACTCGGGCTGCCCATGATTAGCATTTTTTAAAGGAAGCCAAATATCCTGGCAGTCCTTAAAGTCATACAGTCAATGATTTTGTAAAAATAATCTGTATCAGATTAAGTAAATTCTCTTCTAAATTTCCCAAAACTTTTCAGTCATGGATGGGTATTAAATTTTATCCGTTTTATATCTTTGAGGTTGATCCTATTGATTTTTTTTATTCTATTAATATGAGTGACTCATTGATTCATCTTTGAATATTAAACCAACCATGAATTCTTGAGATAAGTTTCACTTGGTTATGATGTATTTATTATTTTATTTATTATTTTGTATATCACTAGATTTTGTTTATGAATATATGACTTAGGGGTTTTGCAACAATATATATATTTTTAAAGATTTAAAGATTTTAGAGAGAGAGAGAGAGAACAAGTGAGGGGAGGGACAGAGGGAAGAAACCATCAAGCAGACTCCTCCCCAGCCCCACCTCCAATGCTGGGCCCAGAGTCTGACTCAGAGCTCCATCTCATGACCCATGACATCACCACCTGAATCAAAAGCTAGAGTTAGATGCTTAACTGACTGAGCCGCCCCTTGCAGCAATATTTATATGAGAAATTGGCTTGTATTTATCCTTTCTTTTAAAATACTTTACAGGTTTTAATATCAAGGCTATCTTAGCCTTTTTATTATTTATTAATTTATTTATGATTTTACTTACTCATGAGAAACAGAGAGAGAGGCAGAGACACAGGCAGAGGGAGAAGCAGGCTCCTTGCAGGGAGCTCAACATGGGACTCGATCCGGGGTCCCAGGATCACGCCCGGGCTGCCCAGCCTTTTTAAATGAATGGGAAAGTGTTTTCAATTCAGTTCTCTGGGAGAATTTGTATAAGATTGGTGTAATGTTCCTTAAACATTTGGAAGAATTCACTGGTGAAGCCATCTAGCTTTAAAGATTTGTGTGGGTGTGGGGGGGGGCTGTAGGTATTCATTAAGGATTCAGTTTATGGAGGATCCCTGGGTGGCTCAGAGGTTTAGCGCCGCCTTCAGCCCAGGGCGTGGTCCTGAAGTCCCGGGATCGAGTCCCACGTCGGGCTCCCTGCATGGAGCCTGCTTCTTTCTCTGTCTCTAATGAATAAATAAATAAAATCTCAAAAAAAAAAAAAAAAAAAAGATTCAGTTTGTTTAATGGGTATAAGAACTATTCAAATTTTCTTTTTAATATTGCGTTAGTTTTGAAAACTTGTATTTTTCTTGAAATTTATCTATTTCATCTTAAATTTTCAAGCTTCTGGGCATAAAGTTTTCTTTATTATCCTCTTACTATCTTTTCAATATCTTTAGGATTGCAGTGATATCCTGTCTTTCAGTTCTAAGACTGATAATTTGTATCTTCTCTCCTCTTTTTGATCAGGAGATTAAGAGTCTTTTTCAAAGAATAGATTCTGATTTTGTTGATTTCTTCCCCTTGTAAATTTTGTTTCCTTATCTTCTGCTTTTGTCCTTAATAGGTTCTTCCTTGTACTTTTTTTGGTTTTCATTTGTTTGGGACTTTTACCCTACATTCTTTAGGTCAATTCACAGTATTGATTTTCAGCCTTTCTTCTTTTCTAGTGTATCCATTTAAGGTTATCGATTTCCCTCTGATCACAGCCTTCACAAATTTCTAAAAGTTTTGATGTTATATTTTAATTATCATTTAAACTATTTCCTAATTTCCCTGGTAATTTCTTATTTTTACATAGATGATGTTTTTAATTTATTTATCTGAGAGAGATTGAGAGAAAATGAGCAATCATGGGGGTTGGTCAGAGGAAGAGGGAGAAAGAAAGGTAAACAGACTCTTTGCTGAGCTTCGAACCTATGTGGGGCTTGACAATTTCACAACCCTAAAATCAGGGCCCTGAGATTACTACCTGAGCTGAAATAAAGAGTCAGATGCTTAACTAACTCCACCACCCAGGTACCCCTACATAGATGAGTTTTAAATATGCTTCTGAATCTCCAAAAATTAAATTGTTAAAAATACCACTTTTGTTTATTTCTAGCTTAATTCTGCTCAGGACAGAGAATACACTCTGATATCAGTGTTCTAAAATTTGCAACTTGCTTGGTGATCCAGGATATGGTCAACTTTGGTAAATATTCCGCATGAACCTGAGTATAATATATATTGCTAGATATAAATATTTTATGTTGTCATTGAATTTTGCCTGCTTTATCAATTAATAAGAAGTATTATACTCTCTTACCACAGTTACAGATAGATCTATGCATATTTTTGTTTCTGTCATTTTTGACTTGTGTATTTTGGAATTGTGTTATTAGGAGCTTACAATTATTATATATACTTGGCAATTTGACCTTTTTATCATTTTGAAATGTTGCTGTTTCTCTCTAAAAATACCTCCTTTTTTGATATTATTATAAATAGAGCAGCTTTTTTTTTTGGTTAGGATTTGCATTATTCTTTTGTCTATCCTTTTCTTTCAAATTGCCTGTGTATTTATATCTAAGATGTGTCTCCTATAACATGTAGTTGGCTTTTGTTTTTCACACAATCTGACCACATCTCTCTTTGGGAATTTTGGTCCATTTACATTAAATGTAATTACTGATGTCTATAGCTATAGCTATAATCTTATTACTTGTTTTCTATTTGTTCCTTCTGCTTTATAAGTGATTTTCTCTATTTTTCCTTCTTTTAAATTATTTTTTATCATCCCATTTTCTATTAGTTAATTAATATTTTATCATTATCTTTAATGATTTCTCTAGAGATTAAAGTATGCATCCTTGTTTTATTAAAATCTGTTTTACCCTTTCTCAAATAATGCTGATATTACATTTTCACTTCCTTTGTTCTTTCTACCACTTATATATTATTTTCTATGCATTTTAAATCTCCAAATATTTTATTCTACATAAGACATTTGGTTATTATTTTTATAGTAAATATAGTAAATATTAATTTTCATTCACCTACACTGGTCAATGATTTCTTCCTTTCTTTTCCTTTTTCCTTTTCCTTTTCCTTTTCCTTTCATTATTTTTTTTTTTCCTGAGACTGTACTACCAAAGAAACCATTTATAAAACAGATCGGAGTTTTAGCTGAGCAATTTACCACATGTGGGCTGAGGCAAGGTGACCAAGAAGGAGGTCTGAAAAACTGAATTTTATGCTGGGCTTACCCCTGGCTGACTAGGGAATATTTGGACAAGTTTCCCAACTTGTCTACAACTATATTTCCTTATTCTTAAAATAAGGGGCTGGGATTATAGCAAGTTGATTCCAATTTTAGTTTTTTGTGATACTAAGACATTTTTCTTTGCCAGGCCTACATTAATAGACTGTACTGTTAGATCATAATATCCATTGTTATTTTTAATTATTTATTTTTATTTAATTAAATTATAAATTTTAGTATATTAAATTAAATAATAGCTTTAATTTTATTAAATTATTTTAATACAATTAGGGCCACAAGTAGAGCTAACAGGAATGTTTTTGTTATTGCTATTCAAATCTAGAAGTTGAACAAACTAAAATATTTCCATTTTTCTCCAAGCTATTGTATGAAAATTATGTCAGTTACAGTTAACATTTTTTAAGGACTATTAAAAATTTTGGTTGCTTTCCTGATTACATATTATTTAACTGATTAGCTGTGAGGCTTCTTTTCAATACTAAACACACATCCACACACACACACAGATATAAAGGCAAGTTTTCTTCTATGGTATGTTATTTTATGTTTCCAATTATCTCAATGGATATAATGAAATTTTTTAAAATTTATTTTAATTCACTTTAATTTAAAAAATAAACATGCCACATACCATTTTGGGTACTGGATGGAGGAATAAGAGAAAAATAATTAGTATTAGGTTCAGAAAATCCCTGAGAGGTTGGAAATAAAATTTAAAGAGCAAACTAAAGGTCTTGTTTCTTGTTACATAATAGGAATTCAGTAAATATTGAATAAATGAGTGAATGTCAAATGTGAAAACAAAGGAAGTGAATTTTACGGAATCATATGAACAGGAATGTAATTGAGAGTGAATGACACTGCATCTTGGAAATATCTGGGAAAATCAAACTTACTTGATTCATAGATTTAAACTGAAAGGAGAATTATGGAATGTGCCAGCTATGTTGCCATCACAAGCCAATGGTATAGTATTAGTACCTGCCAGTATTAGTCCACTGTAGCCATGTAGAAATTAATACTTATCTAGGGAAGTCCAAGGCAAGGAATGTTCACATTGCTCTCAATATTGCCCCTTATTATTTCCTCTTCTCTTAGAAAATTCATACTAAAATCTATTCATAATGTTGGACCTGTTAAAATTAGGCATTATCACTTACAAAGCAAAAAGCAGTCTATAATCTACGCTTATGTCCACAGTCCAGAAACTAACTTACCACACAGCAATTAGAAATTATCAGGCAGGAAGAAAAGCTTTTGCTTTCTAACAAGTTCTCCAAATCAACTTGCTTGTATTTTTCCCTTGGAAATATATTCCAAATACCCATTCCTTTTCCAGGTTCTTCTAATGGACTGCTCTCCCATACCCTATCAGAAAGTTGTACCTTTCTTACAATTTACCATGGAAGGATGAGGAAAAAGGTGTCATCGATTTCAGCAATTCAGAGTGGACATTAGGAACAGAAGGGACAAGACTTGTCCTCACAGAGAAAGTCCAAGGTCCTTCTGGGTGGATCTTCAGCATCTCCACAGCCTTCTAAACAGGACTTTGTAGGGGTCTGTGAGTGGCTCAGTTGGTTAACCATCCGACTCTTGATCTCGGCTCAGGTCTTGATCTTAGGCTCATGAGTTCCAGCCCCACACTGGGCTCCATGCTAGGCATGGAGCCAATAAATAAATAAATAAATAAATAAATAAATAAATAAATAAATAGACTATATTTCCTTTTTACTCACAATATAGAAGCAATACATGTTCATGGTATAAAATTTGGAAAAATAGATTAAATGAATAAAGAAGAAAAACAAGAAGTATCAGTCATTTCACCCCATAGATTAATATCTATCTTCTCTGTGGTGCATTTTCTTTATCCTAAATCAAGACAGTATTATATGTATGGTTCTATACTCTGTTTTTTTTCTTGTATTTTATTTTATACATGTGCTAAAATGTATTTATTCATTTCCCTATTGATGAATATTTAGGCCATTTCTACCTTTTAATATTTTAAATAATTTTAGATGTGCATCAGCGTCCACAAATCTTTATGTTCATAGCTAATTATTTTCTTATGATGAATTACTAGCCATGAAATTAGGTGTACCTTTGGCATAACATTTTATAGCTCTAGATAAAGTTTCCAAATTACCAAGAAGGCAATTTTTCTGTACTTCATGCAGTGAAGTATAAGAATAGCCATTTGTCAGCAACCTCAACAAACTGGATATTACAGCTTTCTTTGCTCTTTGCCAATTTTTAGGAGAATAAGTGTATCTGTTAGTTTCAAATGCACTCTTTTCACAACTTCTTTTTTTTCCACAAGTCTAGCTGTATTGCGGATTGAGAAAGGATTGAAGCAGAGACTGAACCGGGTGAAATGCAGGTATTTGCCCCACCCAGGGCACATTCAGTTTCCTCATTTTCTCAACTGAATGGCTGTCTGTATGTGGCTCGCTTGCTTGCCTGTGTGGTAGCATTGCTAATTCTCTGCAGAGTTGGCCCACCTACTCCCTACAGTCTATGGCACCAACAGGTCCTATTTGTGTAGACAAGATTGAGCTATTGGCTATCTTTGGAACTCAATGTCTATGAACCCTCTCTGAAAGGGAGGGGTTGTGCTGCACTTCCCGTAGGACACCAAGTGTGCTGGAGACTCGGGAACGTAGAATCCAAGTTTACTGTGTAGATGTGTATTGTCACACTGTGTGATGAGGATGGACTTGATGCCAAGAGCAATGATATGTATTCATCAAACAGTATAAACTATTTTCAGAAAGTATCAGCATAAGTCAAGACCCTCTTAGATAATCCACAACCTGAAGGCTTTTTAGAGAACAAATATATTGTGGGCAAGCGCTTGACTCTCTTGCAGAGATTAATAATTTAATCATAAACTGATTTTTATGCACCCTGATGATTTTTTTTTGTTTAGTTTCCTGAGCTAAGTGTTCTTAAGAAATTCTGCAGTGGTAAATGAAATCACATTATAACTGCTGAGAAACTCCTGCTAGCTTATTTAACATTCAAACAATGTTTATTGACCGCAGGCGGAGTGTATGGTGAGGAATGTAGTCTCTGCAGTCAGACCAGACTGCCCTGGCTCCAATCCACCTTCTCCACTTAATAGCTGTGACCTTGGGCAATTTAGTTCACCTCTCCATGCCTCAGTTTCCTCTGTAAAATGGGGATAATTTGGATCCTGCTTCAGGAGGCGCTACAAGGATTAAATATGATAACATAGGCTTATAACAATGCCTAAAACATAGTAAGTGCTCTATAGATGGTATTGATTAATGTAATGCATCTAGAGACCAAACATTCTGCTCAACATAATAATATGTAAAGATACAAATTAGACACAGTGACTAATCTCAACTAATTTACAACATAGCAGGAAAGATAAAACATGTATGCAAAGCCTCCTCATTTTTCAAGGCTCAGATTAAATGCATCAAAATCTTCATTAATTCTCTCTCGTTCACTGTAATCTTCCCCCCTGCAGCTTAAACGGACTCCTCCTTATCACGTTCTACCGAGTTTTGTAATCAATTATGTACATGTCTATTCCTTCTTACCAGATTTTGATCTCCTCGAAGCAGATTTATTTCATCCTACTTCTCCATGCCTGGTCCATTGGCTGACACGTAGTAAGTGCTCAATAAATGTTTGATGAATGAATGCGTGACTACCAATACAAGGCCGTATGTGGCAATTGCCACCAAAAGGTGCCAGCATCACCATCAAAAGAGTATAGACATTCACCTTCATCTCTGCTATGAAAGCTGGAGAGGTCCAGCTGCTGACTGGCATTATTAGGACAAGTTTTATGAAAAACATGGCACCAGAGGAGGCTCTTAAGTGACCGAACAGGTCACTCAGTCTCACCGAGCCACAGCTTCTTTAATCAGCCTTTTCCAACCTGTGGCTTAATCAGCCTTTTCCAACCTTCTTTCCTCACGGTGAAATTCAGGAAATACACATTTCTTTACTGAATATGTGCCTTCTCAAATTTACAGGAATAGTCCAAACACTGATTTGGAAGACATAACTCACCCCAGCGTTCATGTCCTAGGAAATGGAGAGGTATATGACAGAGATACACATCATGTGTCCAAAGATAACTTCATAATGGTTTCTGGGTTGTTAAAATCGGAGGAAACCATTGCCTTTTAGAGGAAAGTTACAGTAAATGTCACCATCTGAATAAACACTGGAGTGACATGCTTAAGCCTGGTTTTACTTGTTATGATTATGTTGCCTGACTCTTACCACCAGAAGTGCTTCCCTCATATTTTCCTTCACATTAACATTTACGATGAAGGGACAGCATTCCCCTTTGCTCCCATTGGCCAAAACGAGCCCCTTTACGCCCGGCAATATTTCAACAGTCACAGACCAGTGAGAGACCAGCATAAACCCAGGTTGCTGTGGCCCTCGGCATGCTTCACCAGCTCTCCCCCAGCCAACACAACTGCCGTTTGAAATCCATCTGTTACAATTCATGGACCTAAATTCTGACCTAGCAGGTAGTTGTTGAGCTCGAAGTGAGCAGAAAGGACCAGAGCTTCTAAAGGGAAACATTCTTCAAGCACTGCTACGTGTTCCCTAAGACATGAAACACCTAAGACAGCACCACGAGGCATATTTTTCAGTGCAGAAGCAGCAGAAAACAGAACATGACTCCCCACCCCTTCTTTATATTCCAATGAGATTTGCTAGTTTAACCAGGGCTGCAGTACAAAAGCACTTGTGGTTCATGTTATATTAATAGTGTGGCCTGATTATCAAAAACCATTACTCTTGGTTATCTTGCAGCGGCTGTACAGAGCTGCTATAAGTCAGAGTGACTGCCCACACAGCGTTTGCTTCATGCTTATGATAACAGTATTCTTAATGCAAAAGTGCATTTGTAAAATTATTGCCTTTTAAAGATCAGATGTGTTATAAATGAGATGTGATCACGCAATCTCTTCTCCCTGTATAAAAAAATTAAATACATAAATTAAATGTCAGTATCCTCCACTGTCGTGGCTTCACGTGGGTCACTTTACTTGTGGTCAAACTCGGAGGTATGGCTTTCAAAGCAGATGCGGAGTTAGCCGAATCCTGGCCAGGGGCACAGGCTGTTGCTTTTCTTCTCCTTTTCTTTGATGTCATCTTCTGTAGTTCTCTCTGATTGCTGCCTTGTGGATCCAACTTTTTTTTTTTTTTTAATGCTGGTTGAGGGGTGCTTTGTTTAGGTTAGTTTTATTTTTTAAAAGCAGTAATGATAATGGATCGGAAGCCCTACCATTTCCCTACAGATTGAAATCATTGTTTCGGGTTCTATGCAGAACTCCATGTGGCTGGAGTGGCTGCATTCACAGCTCCTTTATGCTAATGCCACTGTGGTTGACTTTTTAATTTCGCCCTCCCTGACTGTGACACTTTCTCAGGCTTGGGTTTTGTGTGGAAGAGGAGACAAAGCCAGGAAGGAAAGCAACTCTAATAAAGTAAAAGAACTCCGTTTTAATGCTCACTAATCTCCTCCTCTAGGTTAGACGTTTCATTATACGCGTTACACCAACCGGGAGTAAGAGAGATAGGGCTGTACTGGTGAGAACGCAAGGGACACTCTGCACCGTGCATCTTCCCAAAGCTCCCCGGTTCCTCGATAAACAAACAGAGAAGGGGTAAATGCACAGGACTCTCTCGCCCCTTGTGCTTTCCCTCTTGGAAGAGCATTTTCGAATCCTTGATTGTTATAGACAGTTAAGCTTTTTCAGCCCTAATTCATTAAAAAAATATATTCATGACAAGTTGTTTGAAATGTGCTCCCTTAAGCTTTTTCTGTCTTTTAGAAACTGTTTCATATCGCTATCTAAGAAGAAAAGCCAGCCAAGATTTACATTTTAATTTAGTTAACCAAATAGTTCAGACTGTGTTCTCCAAAGACAAAGACTGGTCTGTAAGTGGGCCGGATTTTCCTGTATTTTATTGCTGTAATTTGCATGAGAAACACCAGATCCTGTATAATTGTTGCTTTGTTGTTGTGATCCGAGTAGCTGTTTCCAATGTCAATAATTATAACTTGAAATGAAATTTAGTAGCAGTTAGGGGGTGGGGAGTGGAGGCGACTGCCAGCCAGTCAGAATTTCACATCAAACTAACCACAGTCTAGCCTTCTAATGTGATGCGTGCAGCAACCAGGCTTCCAACAAAACTCCATACAAAGTAAACAGAATGAGCAAGTCACTTGAGCCTCGCCACACTATACATCTTGTGTGATGCCATTTTGTTTGGGATCTAATGAAGAACTAGCATGTTTTATATATGATGGCTGCTAATTGCTTCATTACCCATGCAAATCATAAAGGCAAACTGTGTCTTATCATAAAATCGGTAACTAGGCCATTTAAAAGCGAAGCTCAGGAAAGCATTATTATGTCCATGCTTCTTTTGCTCCTGCGTTCATTCCCTCTCTTCTCTCTCTCTCTCTCTCTGTGTGTCTCTCTCTCCACCACTCCCCCCCTCTTTATGACTTTGTATTAAGTTGGAACATTTTCTCGGTGGTCATTTGTTCCTTTAGATTAGTCTTCAGTTAAGATAAGCATGTAATGGATGAAGCGAGGGGCCGTGCGGAGATTGCTGCTGCTGCTGCTGCTGCTCGGGCTCTGGCCCCCGAGGTGGCCGCGGACCCACCCACCGCTGGGGCTCCCAACTTAGCTGCCAGGAAAGGGGGGCTGCAGCCCCGGGATCGGGGCCTGGCCCTGCAGCCGCAGCCCTGCGACGGCCTCTGTCAACAGGGGACAGGCCACTGCTGGGCCTCGCCGCTGTTCCCGGCTTATTAAAGGTAACACGAAACCATCGGAGAGGAAAAAAGAAAATGAAAGGGTAGGCTGCATGGGGGACTGAGCACCTTCTAAGGCCCCCGGCTGAGCCGGGTGTAGTGATCGACAGTCACCTCTTCATTACTCAAATTTGGAACCTCCTGAGCTCCTTATTCCAGATAATTAACACCTTAGCCTTGATCAGGCTACTTCCCACATTTGCTTGATAATCAACCCATGGCTAATAGGCAGCATTTTGGCATTTTGTTGTGTCCTTCACGTTGTCTTCCTGATCGGAGGGAAAAGAGAAGTCCTCCACCAAGGGATGAAGATAAATAAATAAATAAATAAATAAATAAATAAATAAATAAATAAGTAATAGCATGCAACTGCAGTCTTCCAGTGGGGTTTTCATCAGGGCAACCCAAACTGGAAGATGGCAGGTGCGTGAGCTGTAAGCCGGAGGGGTCGATTGCCGTAAATATCATTCTAGACTAACTAGCAGAGGTAGTGTCAAGGTAACAAAGAAATTCTGCTCGTGTGCTAATTCCTCACCGCAGCTGTTGGGGTGTTAGATGGGGAGGCTGCACACACCTTTCCCAGGAATATGAAAGCAGACTGTCTCACCGCCTGTGTTTGTCCTCGTAGCCTCATTCTTGCTGCTAGCAGAGCATGTCCCAACTGTTGTCAATTTATCAATGTAACCTGCACTGGTGGGCACAGTGTGAGCAGCCATTAGGACAGGTGCTTCTATCCATCACAGCCAGTCACTTATTCCACCTTGTCAAGGAAACTAAATGGAGCTTTTGGAGAAATGTAAACAACTCTCTAATGGACAATCAAAGCGCCACTTTCTGAAGCAAACAAGAGGAAGAAATCTGACAAGACATTTTTAGGGACGGGATCATATTTAAGTGGTTTTGTTGCTTTTTTTTTTTTAAGAAAAAAAAAGAACTTTTTAATGGCTGTGGTTTGAAAGCACTGGGGTGGCGTGGGCGCAGAGGAAGTAAACTGGAGAAGTAAAACGACCAAAGCGAAGTCCTTCTTGTGGCCAAAGATTGAGAAATTAGGCTTATGAAGTGGGGACGCACTGAGTGAAGGAACCATGGACTGTTCTGGGAGAAGAGTCACAAAGTTGATGAGAAACATCAGCTTAAAAAAAAAAGAAGAAGAAATTTAAAAAAAAATAAGAAGAAGAAGAAACTAAAGGCTTCCAAGTAAAAACTGAAGGCTTGTAGTTGATCACTTGTTTTTATTCATGTGTTTTTAAGGTTCTAAATGTATATGAGAAGAGTAGAAAAACAGTCCTAAGTATCGATTCCCCAAGACCACCCTTTGTGGCAAAGCCCTAACTAAACAGATGGCTTTTCCACCGTGTCCCTGAACACAGAAAAATTGGCTTTATCAACCAGGAGAGGAAGCAGGTTCCTCCCAAAAGGCTCGGACTCCAACCCCCTGCTCAGGATGACCATTCTTAGCTGCTCAGCATCCCCCTGCTGTGATGGTGATGAGGGGGGAGAGGCCACCTCCAACGTAGCCATTCAAACATGGGCAGTGAGGACTGTGCCTTGAGTGTCACCGCAAAGTGACGAGGTAGCCAGGGCAAACTGTGGAGCGCAGGTGTTGCTGGCGCGGCATGCCCAGGGCCTTCAGGCAGATGGATAGCACCACAACGAGCCAGCTGAAGCTTCCGGGTGGCCTTCCAGGGATGCTTCGTGGTTATCCATTTCGGAGGCAACAAAGACTGGAGTAGCTGCCAATAAGTGCATCACGGGAGAGGAGAGGTGGCCAATCTCAGAGCCGTGCAAATGAAGAGAAAAGAGAGATGCTCTGGGAAGAGGTTACCTTCTGGGAAACAGGTAGCAGCTAGGGCCAAGAGGTCACTCCAACCTTGCCAGCTGACATGTCCAGAAATAAAAAGAAGCCTGAGTTGGGGGCATTCAAATTGACCCTGACACTCTCTGACAAGAGAATGCTTCCTGGTGGAAGTCAACTGCTTTGTTCGCATCAGTGTTTCTAATTTATGGTTACCCTGGGGTCTACAGGTCAGTATCCTGTTCACATGAGATGAGCAGGAGTTGGGTCCTGTCAGCCATCTAGTGGGACTATGACCCCAATTCTCTAGCTGGGTCTTCCCACTGGTCGGCACCAAATAGGAGGGTGGTGGTTAACCAGTCACCCCACTGGAGAGAATATGCATCTTTGTTTCTGTCGGGTGAGCCTTCTCCAAACTCATGCCATGCGTTAGAATCTTCTGTGAAGCCCAGTATGGTAGCCACTAGCTCCATCTGGCTTTTTTGCACTTGAAATGTGGCTTAGTACGATTGAGAAACCTAATATTTAACTTTTATTTCATCTTAATTAATTCAAATTTAAATTTAAATAGCCCCATGTGGCTAGTGGCTACCACTGAAAAAGACAACTCCTGACCCATTTCCTGAAAAAGTTAGACTGCATGTGAATCTAATAAAGTTCTTCTGGAACTGTGCTGTCCAATACGGTTCTCCACATGAGCCATTTAAATTTAAATTAATTATAATTAGAAATAAGGAAAGATTTAGTCCCATAGTGACACCAGCCACATTTCTGGTGTTCAAAGGCCACACGTGGCCAAGGGCTACTGTATTAGCCAAGCACAGATCTAGAATCTTTCCATCATCCTGGCAAGTCCTATCAGAGCTGTACTGGGCGTCACTAGTGTAGACAACAGACCAAAGAGCAACTAAACCACTGAAAACCAGAATCCCTTAACTCAATAAAATGCTTCCTATGTATTTACTTTTTTGCCAAATGTTAGGGCTATGATAGTAAATTGGACATGGATGGCCTGCCCATATGAAACTTAGAGACCAGTGGAGGTTCAAAAAAGTAAATAATTGTATTGCTATAACAGGATTATGAGAGGGTGACTATTGAGAGCTCTGGTAATATATAAGAAGATCAGCTCACCTGACCTCAGAGTCCAGAAGGAAGCTATGCCAAAGCTGAGACTGGGGATAAGGAGGAATTAACCAGCTCTGTTAGAGCCTGTGGCATCTTTCATAAAGGGTGAAATATCTAGAAAGGTAAGCCAAGCCTAGATCACACTGGGCACCTTAGAAGCCCAAAGTATTGACTTTGACGCAAGAGCACTGGGGATCCATTGAAGGGTTTTTAGCAGGGAAATGAACCAGTCATGTGCCCACTCTTATCAATTCCCTGATGCCGCTTGAGAAAATGATCAGCCACAAGGGGCAAGAGTGAGGACCACTGAGAAGGATGTTATAGTAACTCAGGCAAGACATGATGAGAGCCTAGAGTACATAGTAGAGTGAGAGAAAAGTAGATGAATTTGAGAAATATTTGGAAATTAGCACACTTACTCCTTCATTGGCCCACAAAGTCTACTCGCCTACCCAGGTTATAATTACTTATTCAGATTTGGTGACCTGAAATGAAAATCACAAAAAGTGGAAACCTCCATGTTGCTCATTCTCTTAATGTTTTCCCATAGTGTAACATGATATTTATCTGCATCGGTGATATATATGGGAATTAAAGTCCTCTTAAGGCCAGAGGCCAAGCTTATTTCAGTTTGTTCAACACTCAATGTAGCATCACCAACAGATTGGTTAGAACTTTCTAGTACCTTGAAAAAGTAGTTCAAATATTCTTAAGATAAATGACTATGGCATTGTCTGTTTCAAGATGTATTTCTTTTTAAAATAGCACTTTAACTTTAATTTTCCAATAGAAGTTGACACTTTGGATCACCCTAGTGGGGATGATTTCTCGATTTCAGAATTTTCAATGGCTTGCCTATTGATTTGGCACATATATTATTAGCAAAATAAATTTTGCTTGTGTAGTTAGGCACTAATTGATTATTAATTATTTGATCGCTAATTTATTGCTAATTAATTGGTCATTGGCTAATCATTAATTAATTGGTGATTTCCTGGCCACAGCTTTACCACTTTCAACAGGATACTAGTTTACTTCATTTCGATGGAGTGACTTTATTATCCCCAAATGCAAAGTAAGAAAGAGCAGACAGGTAGGTTCCAGGCTCGTCTGCATAGAATCAAGTACAACAGGAAGATACTCCTGAACTACCTCACGGCTTCCTTGGAGGTTTGAATTCTGAGTCTAGTCGTGGCAGCGGTGAGTTTTGAACCAGGAAACGTAGGTGTTTACTCCCACCTGCAGCCTATCAGCAGATTGGGTTCCCAGAGTAGCCCAGCAGTATCAAATCATTTGAAACCTAGAATACTTAACTGTATTATTATTATTAATTATTATTATTATTATCTTTATTATTATTGCTGCCATTTGAACCTTAAAATTACATCCTGTATCTTCGCATTCATGGCTTAAACATTCAGGGTTTTCCTTCTTTGTGAGTGACCCTGAACAAACTTAGTCACAATGATACCCCTTTTGAGTGTGATCCCCTAAACAGACTCAGAGCAGTTAGGTCACTTGCCCCAGGGTCCTCAGTTAGTAAATTTGCAAACCTAAGCTGCTCTAACTCCAAAGTGAGTATATTTGACGGCATTATCCTGCCTCCCAACAACACAGTGTTTTAAATATTACCGAGGCATGAAATTCGCTGGCCTGGTCTTTGCGGCTGAGGTAGAAACTGAATCATTTAGCTGGTGGAGGCCCCGGCTGACCAGCCAGGGGCTTCTCCTCTGGAGGCTCTATTGCTCTGCACTCCCTGCGATGAACAAATAAACAAAACTGCTTGGTGTGAAGCACTGCAGCAAGGTCAACTAATTGTTTGAGCCTGGGGATAAAACTGGAAAGAAAGTCATGATTTTTAAGCATTTGAGGATTGACAGAGGCCTCAATCAATGATAATCTTATGGTGATCAGGGGCAAGAGGGAGCAGAGAAAAGACAGAGAGCCTGGCCCTGCAGTCTGGGAACAGCTCTAGGATAGACGTTGTCCTGGCAATTCACAGTCTGGGTAATTGCTGCTGTGTTTGGGTGGAGCGCGGTGATCTGTGGCTCACGTCGTGTGCCGGGATCATATGGGTTCTCCGTCATTTCAGGGATGCTACGTGACTACTGCCGAGGATACGTATGTATATTCTCATGTAACAGGTGTCCCTCGGGATGGGAAAACTTATTGTAAAACTAAATTCCCTAACTCACATATTTCTATATTGCATTACAGTAAAAGGAAGAAGATCAACTCTAGGAGTGGCTTTTCTAGGCGCCGATCATTACAATCCTGATGGGAAAACTACCTGGTAAAGGTGTGGAAATCAGACTGCACATCAAAAAGCATGCGTCGCTTTTTAGTGAATAAAAGCAAAAAACCACCATAGACATTCTCTTCCTCCTGAGACATTTTCCCAGGTTCTGTTTTAACTACCCAGGTCCCAAATCAGCCTTCACTGTTGAGAACACTGTTGTTCTGTTTAACTAGGAAAGACAGAGAGAGAATGTAGAAGGCTACAGTGCTTTAAAGACAATTTCTGAAATGATTTTCCCTCCTCCTGACCCAACTCTCTACTTCCCTTGTTGAAAGAAACTGCACTGGACATGAGATTCTTAGTTTGCCAGCTTATGTGTACTGTTGCTCTGTTTTGTTTTGTTTTGAACTGTGGGCCATAAAATTAGGTGATGGTACATTTGCCTTCCTTGGTCTTCTTTTCCTTGTTTTTTGATTTTAGCAGCATCTGCAACAGGGCCCTCCATTTACTCAGAGCCCGTTTATTTTCTCATTGAATAAATAAAATCCTGAGCACCTACTGTAAGGCAAGCTTTGCTTTCAATTCAGGGGAGACACATCCAAAAAAGAGAAAATGAAATCCTGCTCTTGTGGAGCTTACGCTCTGTACATACCAGTGGTTCTTCACAGGAGCAGGCTTTGCCCTCTCCTTCCACCCCCCATCACTCCCCCGTGACGTTGGGCAAAGTCTGGGGACATTTGGGACATCTTTGTTATGATAGAGGGAGAGGTGCTACCAGCACTTGGTGAACAGAAGCCAGGGGTAATGTTGAATATTTTGTGCTGCACAAAGAGTTATTAGGTCCAAAACGTCAATTTTGCCAAGGTTGGGAAATCCTAATCTATACGCCTAATGTGCTAGGAATGGGATGTCAGATGGGTGTGTTTACATAACACGGGGATTCCCATAATTAAACATGCAACTGTTCTGGACTTTGGGATGAGAGATGGTAGGGGCTCTGAAGTGGACGATTTAGAACTACAGCCCGAATGTGTCAGTCAGGCTGCTTCAGCGGCAAGCAACAAGACACATCCAACTCAAATTAGCTCCAAAAAAAAAAAAAAAATTGTATTTACTTGCAAAGCTGGAAAAGATGCTGCATAGCTTCCAGAAGTGAAGGGGGGACCACGTCAGCAAAAGCCACATGGCCAAAACCAGGGATTCTCTGCCTACAGGACTCTTCCATGCTCCTTTTGCTTCCCTCTTTTTGCTTCTTCTCTGATTGTTCACTGGTGCCTCTTGTGCTACAGCTATTGCAGAAAGGATTCATTTAGTGGAGACTAAGCTCTAGAAGCCCCAGCCTAGAAACCCTAGATGAAAAAATGACTTTTTAGGCATGGCATCCCAAACAATTTGCTTGGCCTTGTTCTGGTCATGCACCTATTCCAGGGACCAGTCCCTGTGACTGGAGGATGAGGTGCTTGGATGGGTCACGTCATTCTTTAAGGCTCGGCAGTAGAGAGTTGGGGAGGGAACCTGGAGTATTATGATCACAATTCATTACACCACAATGAATGAGCACAAGGTAGCTCTGCAAAGGGAAAAATGAGGGTAGAGAAAAAAAAATATGTCTACCTAAGCACACTACAACAGAGGATGTAAAGCTGTAGCCATGCTTTAAGGTAGTAATTTCAAGCCATTTCAGCACTGAGAGCCTTTATATTTACTCTCTTCTCTTCCATGACCTTTTGCCATCGAAAGTATTTGAGACGATATCGGTATATTTATTATATTACAATGGAGTCTTTCTTTTAAAGTATATTTTGAGCATTACACAGAAACTTTTGAGATAACAAGAGACACCTGGGTTACCAACAGTGAAATCCCCCCACTGATCAACACATATTAATTGGACACCTTCTACGTGGAAAGCTTTGTCCTGGACACAAGAGAGAACACGGCAAAGAAGAAAACACAGCACCTGCCTTGGAGCTTGTATTCCAATTGGGACATAAGGAGATATAAGGCAGAGGCACCTGAGAGTTTTCATAATGATATTAGGTGGCCTGAATCCTAGCATCTTGCCTCAAAAGGCAAGCATCACCTGAGTTTTATTTATTAGGCTAGAGAGAAAACAGCCCCTGCCTTTGAATCTTCTCCTGGTTTTTACATGTCTCTGCTTGACTTGATGTGTTTCCTTCCGAGTCTCTCACACCTGCCAGAAACCCTAGGGTCTGGTGGATCTCTCCACTCTGGTCCCTTATGATGAATAATAACAACCAAGAGCCACATGTTATTGGGGCACTGTGAGATATTTGCAACCGCATCACACTAACTCTTTTGAACTATATTGTGAGGTCGGTGTTTATGCCCATTTGGCAGAGTTGGGAGAAGGTGCTCATCTATTCTGGGCTTCTGCCCCCAGGCTCAGGACAATTCCTGGGAAGTGACTTCTATATACCTTACAGTAGTCCAGGGAGGTGGTGATGCTGTCCACACCATGGTCCCCAATCTTGGCAGTGGAAAGAATTGGAGAAGAGCCTACTTGTGTCAGGTACTGTTCTAGACTCTTCCACACACTCTCATCTAATCCTCCAAGGCCCCAGGAGGGAATCATCTTATATCTTCCTACTTGGTGTGAAAACTATTATTCAGAACGACTAACTAATGAAAGCAAGGTTACAGTCAGCAGTGAAGTCACTGAGATTGGAACACAGATTTACTTCTGTGCTCCCACAGCCTACATTCTTTCAATTTCATCTTGCCCCCATCACCGTCCTCATTCCCATGCATCCCCCAGAAAATGCTGAGCTATTCAAAATAAGGCATTATAAAAGAGAGTCTTCTCCACTGGACTGGCCTGTGCTGGCACAATGAATTTCTTCTTCTAAGTAAACAGAGAAAGCTATTTGGGCGATGAAGATTGCATCCATCTTGACAGTGCTAGGACTTCCCACTTTTGTAAACCTAATAATTAACTTATGTCAAGCTTCCTAAAAGTGTTCACAGGGTCCTGACACTCTCCACATGTACAGCAACATTATTACTTTTTAAATACGAGACAGTGGTTTCCTCCAACAGAAAATGCATTTGCCCTCATCGTCTAAGGCATTCAGCCACTAAAATCATCACCAAGGAAAAGTGGAGGATGCAGATGGAAAGGTATGGCTTGCAGATCTCTTATTTTTGAGATAAAGGATGACTTCCAAAAAATGACATGAGTAAAGAGCTTGTATAATCTCCATTCGCAGTGATTTTTCTTTGATTGATGTGCCATTAATACTTTAATTGGCAACAGGTGCAGCTGATTGTTGGTTCCTATGCCGAGAAATCTGAAATTGAACATAAGGTTCTGATAAATTAATAAACTCCTCTGCTCCAAACAGTTGTTGCTGTGAACTAACTTTCCATGGAGCGCTGCTCCATCAAGCACACTGAATTCTTTATGTTAAAAAGCAAAGTGTTACTTAATGATAAATTAAAATTACACAAAGAGCCACAGAAAAAAACACAATAACATCCCCCTCCCAGGGAAAAGGGAAATTGCTGGAAGGAGCAGAAGAATGTGATTTATGAAATAAATTGGTTCCCTTTTGTAGACCAAAGTGTTTTGTCTCTAGATTCCATATCACATTATTAAAATAATTTTGTGTTATTTAATATAAATGGGGGAAGGGAGAATAAGAGATTTTTGCATAAGGTCCTTTTTCTCCCTGAGGTAAACATTAATATTGAGTAGAAACCTAGGGGGAAAAAATCCTGAAGGTTCTATAAAAGATCTTAAAGTTACGTTTTGTTTTATTTATTAACCCTATATGTGTTGAGGGCATTTATAAGCATTTTGCTGCAAAATTTTGTCTCTGATGAAGACAGAGCTGTAGGCCTTAATTTTCTGTCAGTGAGAAACAGACCATCTATTCACAACCCTGGTCATGATGGGCCATTGTCTCCATCCCCTGAGCTGAACATAGATGACTCAGGATACAGAGGTTGATGGCTATCAGAACTTTAGCCTCCCATTCACCCAAGAATCTCAAAAGTGGTGAGAAATCCTAAGAGAGGATCTAATGTAGGGGAAGAGGAATGGTAGCTTGAACAGGAGAGGGCCATGGACCTCAGAGGATAGACTAGATGGGGGAGAGATTTCTAGTTGTGCCCTTTTTGTTCCCCTAAACGGATCTTTTCTTTCTGTGGCTATTATGGGTCAGAAAGCCAGCTCAAGAAATCTACAGCCATCTTGGGGCACTGGAGCTAAATCAGGTGAGTAATGCCAGGTGAGGGTGGGAAGCCAATATCTTCAAGTACAGGTGAGCTGGCTGGCCCCATAAGCATTTCCATCCCTTCCCTCTTTCCTCCACTATGTAGGGTATGAGATTAAATTTCTAGAAGGAAAAAAACAGGAATGTGTTAAACCCAGAAAAGTCATGTCTAGAGGTTCTTGCATTCCATCATGCTCATCTCAAAAAAGCAAACAAGAAAAGACACACACACGCAAAACAAAACAAAAACACTTCCCCAGAAGAGCATAGGCAAGGATCTAGACTTTCGTCCCTCCTCCCATACTGACAAGACTAAGCAAAAGACAATAAGGGTGAACTCACAGGACAGAAAAATAAGACAACTGAAAAGCGTCAGTAAAACGAACAACAATTGGAATGGCCTACATGAAAGAGACTCAAATAAATGACACAGATGGAATAAGAATTTGAAATAAATACGATAAGTATCCACAGAGAGAAAGAGAGAATGGTGACTAATGCTTCATAAAGTGGGAGCAAACATTTTTAAATCAGAATTACTGGATATAAAAATATGATAGCTGAATCTAAAAACTGATTGGATTGGTTGAAGAGAAGAATAGATACAGCCTTAATATATGTGGTCTTAGAAAGGATAAAATAAAATAAATCAAAGAAAGGGGCATTGAAGCAAAATTTTCAAAATGTGGACAACAGGAGTCCCAGTAGGAAAAAAAGAGAGAGAAAGAACAAAAATGTAAAGGAGGAAACAAGAAGAAGTAATGACAGAGAATTTCTTAAAATTAAGGAAAGATCTGAAAGTCCAATAAAGTGAGAGTTAAGGGTATCAAAGACCACATCAAAATTCTGAAAGCTTACATAGGGCAAAACCAGGTACAGAGAAGAGGAAGTAAGAGAGTGCTAGAATTCTTGTCATGTCCAGAGGGAAGATATGGCTATTGATAAGCTTTTGATGTAGATGGAAGGAAACTGCAAATAGGGGTATGAATAAGCTAAGGATATTCATTCAGAGAATAAAGATAGAATGTATAATCTTCAGACTAACAAAATAAAATTTAATGTATCTAGTGGAAAATAGGGGGAAAAGACAAAAGGATAAATAATAAACAAAAACATTACATTAAAACTCAGAAATAAATCCTAATATAAAACACACTGAAAGGTTAAGAATAATTTATTGGAATATATTCTAGGCTAACATGAACCCAAAGAAATAAGGCTGACAATTTTAATATGAGACAAGAGAGAATTTAAATCATGAGAGAAAAAAACAGTATTTGCAAGAAAGAAGTAATATCAAGAAGGTATAATTGTTATGAATATATACCCACTTAACAATTTAGCCTGAAAATGTATACAGTAATAGCCACAACAGGGCTACAGAAAATAGGTAGCTAAATCAGCAATAGTACTTGAAGGTATTTAACTCATCTCTTTCAGAATCTGATAGATCAAGGTAGGAAAAAAAAATTAAGCAATGATGTGAAAGATGTGAATAATATCCTTAATAAGCTTGATGTATTATCAATATATATGCAAGCAGTTATTATGAGATATAAACTCAGTGGAGATTAGCATGAAGTGGTTTTACCATTTCCAAGAACTTCTTTCCACCTTATATTGTCAAATCTTCCTTTAGCATTCTTTAATGACAATTGGGACAAATGCCTAATTCTCTGGTCACTGTTGGTTATTAAAAGTTCAACCTAGTTAAGACTTCAGACTCAATTTCCATATAAATCTCTCTTCCTCTCCTCTTCTAATGCTGACAGAACACAGGGATGTGCAACAGGGAGAGGCCTGGTCTCCTCTGTACTATGTGTTTCTCCGCCCTGGGGAGCAGGGGGGAAAGTCCAGTCTGGTGATGATTCTGCCTTTTCCTTAACTCTTCCGGTATCCGAAGTAAGAAATCTTTCCTAACTAGTCAGTTATTGGTGTTTGGGTGGTTCCCTGGTCTCTCTGGTTCAAACTGGTCATGTTGGCTCTTACTGCTTCAAGGAGTCAGGAGTCTACAGCCCTGCTCCTCCCAGAGAAGAGAGGAAGAGCTTCTCAACAGAAGCGGTGCTTCCTGCAAGACTGAATATCTGGGCACCAAATGAGGATGAAGTAGTAAGGGATTCACCTCAGGCAGAGAACTTAAGGAGGCACCCAAAAACTCAGTAATCAAAGTAAATAGTATTTTAATGTAACATTTAAAAAAATTAAGACACATGAAATCTATGATGAACCAAATCTCAAAATTTTCGACAAAGAGAAAACGAATATTGCTGATTCTTTCTTTTGCCTTTGGTTCAAATATGGCATTGGACAGTCTTGGTTTTGACTGCCCATTTCCCTCCCCTCTCTCCTTTTACATGGCCAGGAAAAAACGTTTGAATGGTAGCTGATGATTGCAGTGTCAGGTCTCTTTCTTCAGAGTAAGCCCTGAGGAAGATGTATGGCTTCTTGTAACAATGATGGGTCCTTTTAAAAAGTAGGAAACTGGGGGGAGGGGCAAGATGGCGGAGGAGTAGGGTCTCCAGGTCACCTGTCCTCAGCAAATTACCTAGAAAACCATCCAATCATCCTGAAAACCTACGAATTCGGCCTGAGATTTAAAGAGAGACCAGCTGGAACGCTACAGTGAGAAGAGTTCGCGCTTCTATCAAGGTAGGAAGACGGGGAAAAAGAAATAAAGACACAAAAGGCCTCCAAGGGGGAGGGGCCCCGCGAGGAGCCGGGCTGAGGCCGGGGCGAGTGTCCCCAGGACAGGAGAGCCCCGTCCCGGAGGAGCAGGAGCTGCACCGACCTTCCCCGCGGAAAGGGGCTCCCCGGGAATTGGAGCAGGATCCCCAGAAAGGCGGGGACGCCCTCGGGCTCCCTGGGACAGTAACAGAGGAACTGCGCCCGGGAGAGTGCGCCGAGCTCCCTAAGGGCTGCAGCGCTCGGCGGGACCCGGAGCAGCTCGGAGGGGCTCGGGCGGCGGCTCCGCGGAGGGGGCTGCGGGGCTCCGGGAACAGCTCGGCGGCGGCGGCTCGGGCGGAGGAAGAAGCTCCGCGGAGGGGGCGGCGCGGCTCCGGGAACAGCTCGGAGAGGCTCGGGCGGCGGCTCCGCGGAGGGGGCTGCGGGGCTCCGGGAACAGCTCGGCGGCGGCGGCTCGCGCAGAGGAAGAAGCTCCGCGCGGAGGGGGCTGCGCGGCTCCGGGAACAGCTCGGAGAGGCTCGGGCGGCGGCTCCGCGGAGGGGGCTGCACCGCCGGGAGCGCGAATCCAACAGCGCAGGCCCCGGAGCACAGGGCGCCGGGACACAGCCCAGGATCCGGCCTCCCCCGGGACAGGCAGAGGCCGGGAGGGCCCAGGACAGCAAGGACGCTCCTGCCTGGAACTGAGCAGATCAGCGGCCCCGCCCCGGAGCCCCCAGGCCCTGCAGACGGAGAGCCCCGGAGCTACTGCGGGAGCTGACTCGAGGGTCCCAGAGCTGCCCCCGCCACTGTGGCTTCCTCCCGGGGCCTCACGGGGTGAACAACCCCCACCGAGCCCTGCACCAGGCAGGGGCAGAGCAGCTCCCCCAAGTGCTAACACCTGAGAATCAGCACAGCAGGCCCCTCCCCCAGAAGACCAGCGACAGGGACCAGTTCCAAGGGAAATCAAGGGACTTAAACTACACAGAATCGGAAGATACTCCCCCGTGGTTTTTTTTGTTTTTTGTTTTTTTGTTTTTGTTTTTGTTTTGTTTTGTTTTGTTTTGTTTTGTGCTTTTTTTTTTCTCTCTTTCTTCTTGATTTCTGATTGCTTCCCCCACCCCCCCTTTTTTCTTTTTTCTCCTTTCTTTCTTTTTCATTCTTTTTCTTCTCTTTTTCCCCTATTTTTTTCTTCTTTCTCTTTTTTCTTTTTCTCTTTTCTTTCCTTCTCTCTCTTTTTCTCCTTTTCCCAATACAACTTGTTTTTGGCCACTCTGCACTAAGCAAAATGACTAGAAGGAAAACCCCTCAAAAAAAAGAATCAGAAACAGCCCACTCTCCCACAGAGTTACAAAATATGGATTACAATTCAATGTCAGAAAGCCAATTCAGAAGCACTATTTTACAGCTACTGGTGGCTCTAGAAAAAACCATAAAGGACTCAAGAGACTTCATGACTGCAGAATTTAGATCTAATCATGCAGAAATTAAAAATCAATTAAATGAGATGCAATCCAAGCTAGAAGTCCTAACGACGAGGCTTGACGAGGTGGAAGAACGAGTGAGTGACATAGAAGACAAGTTGATGGCAAAGAGGGAAACTGAGGAAAAAAGAGACAGGCAATTAAAAGACCATGAGGATAGATTAAGGGAAATAAATGATAGCCTGAGGAAGAAAAACCTACGTTTAATTGGGGTTCCTGAGGGCGTGGAAAGGGACAGAGGGCCAGAATATGTATTTGAACAAATCCTAGCTGAAAACTTTCCGAATCTGGGAAGGGAAACAGGCATTCAGATCCAGGAAATAGAGAGATCCCCCCCTAAAATCAACAAAAACCGTTCAACACCTCGACATTTAATAGTGAAGCTTGCAAATTCCAAAGATAAGGAGAAGATCCTTAAAGCAGCAAGAGAAAAAAAGTCCCTGACTTTTATGGGGAGGAATATTGGGGTAACAGCAGACCTCTCCACAGAGACCTGGCAGGCCAGAAAGGGCTGGCAGGATATATTCAGGGTCCTAAATGAAAAGAACATGCAACCAAGAATACTTTACCCCGCAAGGCTTTCATTCAAAATGGAAGGAGAGATAAAGAGCTTCCAAGACAGGCAGGAACTGAAAGAATATGTAACCTCCAAACCAGCTCTGCAAGAAATTTTAAGGGGGACTCTTAAAATTCCCCTTTAAGAAGAAGTTCAGTGGAACAATTCACAAAAACAAGGACTGAATAGATATGATGACACTAAACTCATATCTATCAATAGTAACTCTGAATGTGAACGGGCTTAATGACCCCATCAAAAGGCGCAGGGTTTCAGACTGGATAAAAAAGCAGGACCCATCTATTTGCTGTCTACAAGAGACTCATTTTAGACAGAAGGACACCTACAACCTGAAAATAAAAGGTTGGAGAACCATTTACCATTCAAATGGTCCTCAAAAGAAAGCAGGGGTTGCCATCCTTATATCAGATAAATTAAAATTTACCCCGAAGACTATAGTGAGAGATGAAGAGGGACACTATCTCATACTCAAAGGATCTATCCAACAAGAGGACTTAACAATCCTCAATATATATGCCCCGAATGTGGGAGCTGCCAAATATTTAAACCAATTAATAACCAAACTCAAGAAATATCTTGATAATAATACACTTATACTTGGTGACTTCAATCTAGCTCTTTCTACCCTGGATAGGTCTTCTAAGCACAACATCTCCAAAGAAACGAGAGCTTTAAATGATACACTGGACCAGATGGATTTCACAGATATCTACAGAACTTTACATCCAAACTCAACTGAATACACATTCTTCTCAAGTGCACATGGAACTTTCTCCAGAATAGACCACATACTGGGTCACAAATCGGGTCTGAACCGATACCAAAAGATCGGGATAGTCCCCTGTATATTCTCAGACCATAATGCCTTGAAATTAGAACTTAATCACAACAAGAAATATGGAAGGACCACAAACACGTGGAGGTTAAGGACCATCCTGCTAAAAGATGAAAAGGTCAACCAGGAAATTAAGGAAGAATTAAAAAGATTCATGGAAACTAATGAAAATGAAGATACAACCGTTCAAAATCTTTGGGATGCAGCAAAAGCAGTCCTGAGGGGGAAATACATCGCAATACAAGCATACATTCAAAAACTGGAAAGATCTCAAATTCAAAAGCTCACCTTACACATAAAGGAACTAGAGAAAAAGCAACAAATAGACCCCACCCCCAGCAGAAGAAGAGAGTTAATTAAAATTCGAGCAGAACTCAATGATATCGAGACCAAAAGAACTGTGGAACAGATCAACAGAACCAGGAGTTGGTTCTTTGAAAGAATTAATAAGATAGATAAACCATTAGCCAACCTTATTAAAAAGAAGAGAGAGAAGACTCAAATTAATAAAATCATGAATGAGAAAGGGGACATCACTACCAACACCAAGGAAATACAAACGATTTTAAAAACATATTATGAACAGCTGTACGCCAATAAATTAGGAAATCTAGAAGAAATGGACGCATTCCTGGAAAGCCACAAACTACCAAAACTGGAGCAGGAAGAAATAGAAAACCTGAACAGGCCAATAACCAGGGAGGAAATCGAAGCAGTCATCAAAAACCTCCCAAGACACAAGAGTCCAGGGCCAGATGGCTTCCCAGGGGAATTCTATCAAACGTTTAAAGAAGAAATCATACCTATTCTACTAAAGCTGTTTGGAAAGATAGAAAGAGATGGAGTACTTCCAAATTCGTTCTATGAGGCCAGCATCACCTTAATTCCGAAACCAGACAAAGACCCCACCAAAAAGGAGAATTACAGACCAATATCCCTGATGAACATGGATGCAAAAATTCTCAACAAGATACTAGCCAATAGGATCCAACAACACATTAAGAAAATTATTCACCATGACCAAGTAGGATTTATCCCTGGGACACAAGGCTGGTTCAACACTCGTAAAACCATCAATGTGATTCATCATATCAGCAAGAGAAAAACCAAGAACCATATGATACTCTCATTAGATGCAGAGAAAGCATTTGACAAAATACAGCATCCATTCCTGATCAAAACCCTTCAGAGTGTTGGGATAGAGGGAACTTTCCTCGACATCTTAAAAGCCATCTACGAAAAGCCCACAGCAAATATCATTCTCAATGGGGAAGCACTGGGAGCCTTTCCCCTAAGATCAGGAACAAGACAGGGATGTCCACTCTCACCACTGCTGTTCAACATAGTTCTGGAAGTCCTCGCCTCAGCAATCAGACAACAAAAAGACATTAAAGGCATTCAAATTGGCAAAGAAGAAGTCAAACTCTCCCTCTTCGCCGATGACATGATACTCTACATAGAAAACCCAAAAGCCTCCACCCCCAGATTGCTAGAACTCATACAGCAATTTGGTAGCGTGGCAGGATACAAAATCAATGCCCAGAAATCAATGGCATTTCTATACACTAACAATGAGACTGAAGAAAGAGAAATTAAGGAGTCAATCCCATTTACAATTGCACCCAAAAGCATAAGATACCTAGGAATAAACCTAACCAAAGAGGTAAAAGATCTATACCCTAAAAACTATAGAACACTTCTGAAAGAAATTGAGGAAGACACAAAGAGATGGAAAAATATTCCATGCTCATGGATTGGCAGAATTAATATTGTAAAAATGTCAATGTTACCCAGGGCAATTTATACGTTTAATGCAATCCCTATCAAAATACCATGGACTTTCTTCAGAGAGTTAGAACAAATTATTTTAAGATTTGTGTGGAATCAGAAAAGACCCCGAATAGCCAGGGGAATATTAAAAAAGAAAACCTTAGCTGGGGGCATCACAATGCCAGATTTCAGGTTGTATTACAAAGCTGTGGTCATCAAGACAGTGTGGTACTGGCACAAAAACAGACACATAGATCAATGGAACAGAATAGAGAACCCAGAAGTGGACCCTGAAATGTACGGCCATCTAATATTCGATAAAGGAGGAAAGACTATCCATTGGAAGAAAGACAGTCTCTTCAATAAATGGTGCTGGGAAAATTGGACATCCACATGCAGAAGAATGAAACTGGACCACTCTCTTTCACCATACACAAAGATAAACTCAAAATGGATGAGAGATCTAAATGTGAGACAAGATTCCATCAAAATCCTAGAGGAGAACACAGGCAACACCCTTTTTGAACTTGGCCACAGTAACTTCTTGCAAGATACATCCACGAAGGCAAAAGAAACAAAAGCAAAAATGAACTATTGGGACTTCATCAAGATAAGAAGCTTTTGCACAGCAAAGGATACAGTCAACAAAACTAAAAGACAACCTACAGAATGGGAGAAGATATTTGCAAATGACATATCAGATAAAGGGCTAGTTTCCAAAATCTATAAAGAACTTATTAAACTCAACACCAAAGAAACAAACAATCCAATCATGAAATGGGCAAAAGACATGAAGAGAAATCTCACAGAGGAAGACATGGACATGGCCAACATGCACATGAGAAAATGCTCTGCATCACTTGCCATCAGGGAAATACAAATCAAAACCACAATGAGATACCACCTCACACCAGTGAGAATGGGGAAAATTAACAAGGCAGGAAACAACAAATGTTGGAGAGGATGCGGAGAAAAGGGAACCCTCTTACACTGTTGGTGGGAATGTGAACTGGTGCAGCCACTCTGGAAAACTGTGTGGAGGTTCCTCAAAGAGTTAAAAATAGACCTGCCCTACGACCCAGCAATTGCACTGTTGGGGATTTACCCCAAAGATTCAGATGCAATGAAACGTCAGGACACCTGCACCCCGATGTTTCTATCAGCAATGGCCACAATAGCCA
Organism: Vulpes lagopus; assembly: GCF_018345385.1. Lineage (NCBI taxonomy): Eukaryota > Metazoa > Chordata > Mammalia > Carnivora > Canidae > Vulpes > Vulpes lagopus. The sequence goes on from NC_054826.1 coordinate 149,576,047, forward strand.
AACTGTGGAAGGAGCCTCGGTGTCCATCGAAAGATGAATGGATAAAGAAGATGTGGTTTATGTATACAATGGAATATTACTCAGCAATTAGAAACGACAAATACCCACCATTTGCTTCAACGTGGATGGAACTGGAGGGTATTATGCTGAGTGAAATAAGTCAATTGGAGAAGGACAAACAGTGTATGTTCTCATTCATTTGGGGAATATGAATAATAGTGAAAGGGAATATAAAGGAAGGGAAAAGAAATGTTGGGAAATATCAGGAAGGGAGACAGAACATAAAGACTCCTAACTCGGGGAAACGAACTAGGGGTGGTGGAAGGGGAGGAGGGCGGGTGTTGGAGGGGAATGGGTGACGGGCACTGAGGTGGACACTTGACGGGATGAGCACTGGGTGTTTTTCTGTATGTTGGTAAATTAAACACCAATAAAAGTTAATTAAAAAAAAAATAAAATAAAATAAACAAATAAAAAAAAAAAAAAAAAAGAAAAAAAAAAAAACAAAAAAAAAAAAAAAACAAAAAAAAAAAATAAAAAGTAGGAAACTGGGATCCCTGGGTGGCGCAGCGGTTTGGCGCCTGCCTTTGGCCCAGGGCGCGATCCTGGAGACCCGGGATCGAATCCCACATTGGGCTCCCGGTGCATGGAGCCTGCTTCTCCCTCTGCCTGTGTCTCTGTCTCTCTTTCTCTCTCTGTGTGTGTGACTATCATAAAAAAAAAAAAGTAGGAAACTTACTGCTTCATGGTTAACAGCAGATGGCCCTACCTCTTGACCTATTCAAGGGCATTACCAGAAGCTCCGCGAGAGTTTCAAAGAGAGAGAAACTAAAGAGTACCTCCAACTAGTACAGGATACATATTATGGTCTAAGAATACATTATATTTTTAAAAATTCCATATTCTAGATTCTAAAGCATCAACAAATTGTAATATTGCCAATATTCAGCTGTATCTGACCTACAAAAATGGCAAATTTTTAAAGATTTGTTTCTTTATTTATTTGAAAGAAAGATAGGATGAGGGAGGAGCAAAGAGAAAAAGAGAGAGAGAATCCCAAGCAAGACTCCCTGCTGAGCATGGAGCCCTAAGCAGGGCTTGATCCCACAACCCTGAGATCATGACTTGAGCAGAAACCAAGGGTTGGGTGACTGAGCCACCCAAGTGCCCCAAAATGGCAGTTTTATTTGGCCTGAACTAATATATCTCAAAAACTATCATCTGACCATAACACTATAATTAAATCTCAAAACAAAAGAACCTGAAAAATATTTCTGAAATTTTTAATGTAATTACTAAATAGGAAAATTTTTGCCTTCAGCAAGCTTGATTTGGTCTAAACTCTTCTCCATTTAAATCTACTATAAAATCTGTATAAGAAACATTAACAAAAATAATATAAATATTGGAGAGCAACCAACACAGGCAAAACTTGAGAGACTCTAAATACCTTGAGGGAAGGGAAGCACTCTGAGATCCATATTACCTAGCTTTTCCTCATGGGCGTTTGCAAATTTTTAGCAAGAAGGATTAGGATCCCAGCAGAAAGTGAGAGTTCCAATGGTCTGAGAAGACAGATCTTGGAGTTTAGGAGAGCTGAAGAAACTGGAAGCTGAGGAATAAAATCCTAAAAGAAGAAAATCAGGGGGAATTCAGCCTAAAAATCTCTATTAAAACTCCACTTAACATTTGGCCAATTTCTAAGCTGCACACAGGGCATGACTTCAAAAAACTAAAAGGAACAGCAGCTAGAAGGCCAAAGGACTGAGCAGAGATTTTAGAAGCCTAGTTTTCTGGGGAGACAGGAAGGAACTCAAATCTGCCAACATGTAGACATTCCAGTTTCTCGGTTGAGACATAGAAAAGTCTGCGTCCTAGGAGTAAAGACAAAATAAAATAGAATAGCCCTAAGATCAATCTTTGATAAAATTAAGGTGATCTACATGTACTCTTTGTTGTTCAAAAAAGATATTAGAAGGAAGATAACACATCTAGATTCTCTATAATATTTATGTAATTAATATACAATGTCCAGAAAACTAGCCAAAAAGTATAAGATATATAAAGGAAGAAGGAGAAGAAGAAGAAGAAGAAGAAGAAGAAGAAGAAGAAGAAGAAGAAGAAGAAGAAGAAGAAGAAGAAGAGGAGGAGGAGGAGGAGGAGGAGGAGGAGGAGGAGGAGGAGGAGGAGGAGGAGGAGGAGGAGGAGGAGGAGGAGGAGGAGAGGAGAAGGAGAAGAGGAATCAGTTGAGAAAAAGGGAAGCAGAAACAGACCTACAGATGCTCAGATACTAGAATTATTAGACAGGGGTATTAAGGTAAATGTGTTCAAGAAAACAGAGGAAAGTATGGAAGATCTGAACAGAAACATGTAATCTATATGAAAAAGTCAAATGGGTTTATAAAACCAAAAAATACAATATCTGAAATGAAGAATTTAATAGATGTGTTTAATAGCAGATTAGACAGAGTGGAAGACATAGCTTATAAACTAGAATACAAGTAAGTTTAAAGTACCCAAATCAGAGTACAGGAAGAAAAAATATAAAAGTTAGGAGGAAGAGTAAAAGAGAGTTGGGACACAGTGAAAATGGCTAACGTGTAAATGGAGTCCTACAAAGGAAGGAGTTGGAACATAAAACAGAAACAATGTTTGAAGAAATAATACTTGAGACTTTCCAAAATGGAAAGGCATCAAACCACAGATTTATTAAGCTTTAAAAAGCCCAAGCAGGATAAATATAAAGAAGATTACATAGCAGCAACAACATAGTAAAACATGCTAAAATCAAAGACAAAGAGAAAATCTTAAAAGTAGGTGGGGGGCAGGGAGGGAGCAGGTAAAAAGACACATTGCCAGGGCACCTGTGCGGCTCAGTCAGTTAAGCATCTGACTCTTGATTTTGGTTCAGGTTATGATCTCAGGCTTGTGAGATCAAGGCCCTCATCAGGCTCCGTGCTCAGCAAGGAGTCTGCTTGAGATTCTGTCTCCTTCTCTCACTTTGCCCCTTCCCCCACACCCGTGTTCTCTCTTTATCTCTCTCTAAAATAAATAAAAAATAAATAAAATCTTTAAAAAAAGAGACATTACCTTTAAAGGAGCAATAATAATTCTTGGAGTTGATTTAACAAGAAAAACAATGGTTGTCAGAGAACAAGAAAAGACATATTTAAAATAATGAAAGAAAGTTACTATAAATCTGTAATTTTATAGCCAGTCAAAATATTCCTCAAAAATTAAGATGGTGTAATCCTCCCTTATGCTTATGAGGACATATCAAAAGGACACAGAAACCAGCTTGAAGGGGCTCCTACTAGCCAAATCTAGGACAAGCGAAACATCAAAATATATGACACTAAGGGATTATACCTCACGGAATAAAATAAGAATTCATGAAAGTATCCTGTTAGTAAATATATTACTGAATTAAAGTAGAATGTCAACTAAAAAATCTAATGGGAATAATGGAGAGAGAAAATCGCCATTTTGTAACCATATAGCAATAATTGATTCAGACAAGAATCATTAATGGATAATAAAACTACCTGGTGAAAATTTGATGAAGAAATAGGATATTTAGATGACCTCAAAATGTCTTCCCACAAATGACTTATTAATTACAAAGAGTCATCATAGACCTTCTAATGTGATGCACTGAGAAAGTAGAGTACATTACTTATGTATAATTTCTGCCAAATATATACAATCTGACTTGAAACATAAGAAAGCTCAAACTGTGGGGCAGCTGGATGGCTCATGGTTTCAGCTCTGGTTAATATCTCAGGATGGTGGGATCCAGCCTTGTTGGGCTCCATGCTGAGCATGGAGTCTGCTTCTCTCCCTCTCCCTCAGTCCTTCCCCCAATCATGCATTCTCTCACTGTCTCTCTCTCTCTCTAAAATAAATAAATAATCAAAAGAAGGAAAGAAAGAAAAAGAAGAAAGAAAGAAAGAAAGAAAGAAAGAAAGAAAGAAAGAAAGAAAGAGAAAGAAAAGAAAAGGAGAAAGAAAAAAAGAGGGAGGGAGGGAAGAAGGAAAGAAATCCAAACTGAGAAACAGCCTGCAAAACATCTGGACCATACTCTTCTAAAATGTCACTGTTATGAAGGATTTATGGTGCTATTGCTACAGGTCAAACTAGAGATGATGAAGACATGAAATAAAGCAATTGTAATGGAGATCTTGGGGAGGAATAAAAATTGTGGAATATATACTGCTTAGATGTGGCTGGAAAAGAAGAAGTCTAAGCTTTTCAGTTGGGGTATTTATCAAAAATGAGATTTAGAAGAGCACGTCGTTGCATGACAAGGTGAGGTGTATTCTGTTTTAGAAGTAGACTTGCATTCTGGTGCACATGAACCATGCCAGTAGAGATGTCTGGTCAGTAATTGGGTTGAAGGTGAGATCAGGTCTAGGCCCAGTTAGATCATGAAGACATCTGCTTATAAGGAGAGGTCAAAGACCATATGATCAGGTACGAGCACCCTGGTGAGCATAAAAAATAAGAAAAGAAAAAAGATGAACCAAAGGACTAAGCAAAGAAGAAGGAGGGATAAAATAAAATAAAATAAAAATAAAATAAAAATAAAAATAAAATAAAATATCAGAGAGTTTAGAAGAGAACAGGAAGGGTTTGGTGCCCAGGAAACCAAGAAATGTGCATACATCAGCATATAGAGATGTCTAACTCAGAATCCCTGCCTTTGCAAAGTTCAAAGTGTGTCAGAGGGAAAAGTAAAAACAACACAAAACATTTAAAACCTTAAGCATCGATCTACACAGCACTCAACGGAAGAAGCTACAGATGCTGTGCAATGGGAGCACAGAGGAAAAGTTTCATCCTAAGGCATTAGAGAACATGTCCCCAGGACCTCATGGAGTGTCTCTGGGTGTCCTAGGATGAGTAGTTAGTGGGCGGGGTGGCCGTTACTAAGCCCAGGACAACGACTGGTGTGCTTGAGTGAACTAAGCATCCATTCTCACAGAGTCACGAGAACTGATGAACAGGGGTCTGTTTACATCACGCAGCCTATATGCTACCTTTTGCATTCAGTCACTCCTTTTATTAAAAAAAAACTAAGAGAATCTTTCATTTTCTCAGTCCCTTTTTCATGTTTGGTCTTTTTATTATCACATTTTTTTAAAGATTTTATTTTATTTTATTCTTTTTAATAATAAATTTATTTTTTATTGGTGTTCCATTTGCCAATGTACAGAATAACACCCAGTGCTCATCCTGTCAAGTGCCCCCCTCAGTGCCCGTCACCCATTTACCCCCACCCCTCGACCCCCTCCCTTTCCACCATCCCTAGTTCGTTTCCCAGAGTTAGGAGTCTTTATGTTCTGTCTCCCTTTCTGTATTATCACATTTTTTGCTTGGAAGCTATGAAGGAGAAGATATTTCAAGTAGGGGAATTCCGAACCGGGTCAAGTCATGGAAACTTTGAGAAACTTGGTTGGAAATGCAGAGTTTAGTGGGAGTAGTAGCAAGTGATAAAATTGGAAAGAAAGGCAGGAATCCAATCAGGCATACAATTGGCATTTGGAATGGAATGGTGAAGGAGACAGAAATCAGAGACTAAGTATGCAGATAGTGTTTAACGCCGGCCAAGTACTGCTCTAAATGTTCTACACACATGAACTCATGTATCCTACATATGAGATAGCTTCCATCATTAGCCTCATTTTACAGATGAGGAAACTGAGGCACAGAGAGATTAAGCAACCTGCCCACACACTCAGTACATGCTGAACCCGGGACTTGAACGCAGGCAGGACAGCTCCAGAGTCTATCCACGCCTTTACCACACCCTAGAACAGAAATCAGACTTACACATGACAATAGTGTAAGTGCAGTGAAAGGAGAGGGAGAACCATATCCTGGATGAGGAAGCCTCAAACAAAATGAGGATAAATCATCTTCCCATGATCATACCTCACCCATAGTTGAGCAGAGTTCTAAATTTGGATCTCCAAACTCCCAGGCCAGTTCTGAACAACTTCCTCTTCCTGACTGTTGCAGCCTTTTCAAGGCATTTCAATCCAAAGTCGAGAAATCACCAGTAGTGCCTTTACTGTGGGAGAGAGAGTGCTCTGGATGGAAAGGCAAGCACTTCCGGTCTTGCTCTGCTCACTAACAACTGTACGACCCCAGGTGGGTGTTTGGAACACTGTGCCTTGGTCTCCCTCTGTAAAATGAAGAGCGTGGCGCTAGATCATTGCTATGGCATTGGCACCTCTCACATTTTGTGACTTTGGTGTCAGAGTAGCCTTTTAGTGGGGCTGTGGATACTTCCCAGTTACCTGGAAACTTCAAGACTTTGCTTAGAAGCCACAAAATTACACTGCCTAAAAGAATACCGTACTCTAAATGTCTGTTATGCTCAAAAAATAGTTACCTTTGAAGAGATAAGGCTATGTATCTGTAAATAGTGAAACCAGCCCTGTTCAAATGAGGATAGCTATAGCAGAACACTTCAAACCATCAAAAATATTTGTTCTGACTGGAGCTAAGTAGAACAAATACCTATCAGTATATGACTATGCCTAGCACCATGCCTGGCCATAGAAGATACTCAAATGATAGTCATTATTTCTCATCTTTGCCATCCATCAGCTTCTAGTCTCCGTACGTATCTCCTGGTAGATGGGTTTTAACAAATTTGTTTTCCTATTTATTTATTGTTTATGACTTTGGGTGATTTTATAATTATGAGTTGTTCGCTTTCAAAGTATACTAGGGCCTTGGATTATTTTGTTCATACTTTTATATGCTTCCTCACTTTTGGAAAAAGACATTTTGCCTAATATCAACAGGCATACCCATCTGCAAATGGGCACATTTCTGAGCATTTGTTGGGCAAATTAGCATTGATTTGATTGAAGACACCAGGTTGAAAGACTTTGGCCTTTGGGAAAGTAAAAATGTTTGGGATAAAAATAGAAACAGCTTCACAGGACTGATTGGTATGTCTTTAGACATCTAACACTCTTAGACATCAAATGCATCATCATTGTGACATTGGTGAATATAAATGGGCTGGCAAAATCTTTTAGATGAGGAAAAATTGAGATTTGATTGATCAACTCTCTCTGTAATATAGATGGACTCAAACCTAAATGTAAATTCACACGTCCTGGAAAGGTACAAAGGGATTCTCAGAACACAGTAATATCATCAACTACACAGCATTTATTAAGCACTAGCTTGATGCCAGTGATAGGCCAAGCATTTTCTATGTATACTCTTTAACGTTAATTCTTACAACAACCCTATGATAATCCTCATTTTACAAACAATGAAACTGAGATTCAGGGGAGTTAGGTAACATCCAAAGAGTCAGTGGGGAAAGACAGTCGACCTAAAGAGTGACTACCATTTGAAAGACTTGAATGAAGGGTGTCTTAACACCCCTCATTGGGGTGGCTGCTGTAGCAAAATACCACGAGCTCGATGACTTAAAACAGCAGAATCAATTCTCTCACTCTTCTGGAGGCTGGACATCCAACATCAATCTATCTCAATGGGCTGAAAGCAAGGTGTTCATGGAGCTCTGCTGTCTCCGAAGGCTCTGGCGGAGAATTCACTCTTTGCCTCTTGCAGCTTCTGGTGGCCGCTGGCATGCCTGGGTTTGTGGCTGCATAGCTTCAATCTCCAAGGCCAGTATCTTCAAATTTCTCTCTTCTCTGCCTTCACACTGCCATGTTCTCTTTTGTGTGTGTTACATCTCTCTCTGCTTCCATCTTAAAAAGATACCGTGATTGCATTTAGGAAGCACCAGGACAATCCAGGATAATTTCCCCATTTCAAGATCCTGAATTTCATCACATTGTTTACCATATAAGACGCTATTCACCGGATCTAGGGGTGAAGACCTGTTATCTTTGGGGGCCATTGTTCAGCCTACTATACAAGGAAATGACAATTTCCTCCATGTGAGACTTCCAGATGTACCTGTCACTCTCTCCTGGCCTTCATAATGTTTAACAACAGTAGTATAGGTTCACAATCCCTTGTCTACAGTTCTGAAATCCTAAAAGCTCCCAAAACTGATATTCTTCTTTCATAAATGGGGTACAATTTCAGTGGCAGTGAAAGCTGATGCAAATTGTCATGAGACTCTTCATGATCTTTATCTCTGTAGCATGCATTCTTGCATCCAAGATGGGAATATTAATTTCTTGTGTTACTAGGTGTACTACTAGGGATGGTATGTAATTTACATTATCATTAGTCTAAAATCTGAGTAGATCTGAACTCAGAAATACATTTGACCCTAAGAGTTTTAGATAAGGGTTTATAATAAACCCTTATCTAAACTGTAGTAAATTGTAGTAAAATGGGAGCTAGAAATAATGCCGAAGGATTTAGGAAGTGAAGGAAACTGTAAGACAATTGAGAATTTCTTCAGGACCCTAGAGGACAGCAGGAGCCTTCAGGGAGTTGTGAAGTCAACACACTTAGGAATTCCTATGAGGTGGTTAAAAAATGATTTCTAGGCAGATAATAAGAGTTGCAGATAAGTGTAGGACTAATGGGGGTAAAAAAAGACAAGGTATTCAGAGTAACCCTTTCATCTCCTTATCTCCAGGAAGCTCTGTACTCAAATCATTTGGATTTTTCAGGCTCTCCCGAATACCAGGGTTGGAACTCCAGTCCTGACTCATAGGCAACATCTCCTGCTGGGACCATGAGAGAGGGTGCCCACAGCAGGGTAGTAGCTGCTGCACCTGGTTTATGCCCTGAAACACCGAAGAGCCACTACTGCAAGCTCTGTACAAAGCCCATCAGGGACAGGCTTCCCCTTGTCTACTTGAAGAGCTTCTTCCAAGCTCATATTCAGATCGTGGGTGTTAGGGCCAGGAGAATCTCAGGTTTTAATCACCTTATGTACTTATCTTTTCTCTATTGCCACAACTACCACCACCACCACCATGATTACCATTTTTCCCTCTCGAATATTATCCACCCTCCTTTACACTTTGCAAAATAGGCCCCAGTATATCCAGTTCCTTCATTCCTTCCAACACATACACACACACACACACACACACACACACACACACACACACACATTTAGGAAAGGAGATGCCTTCAGCACTTTTGAGAGGGTGGTCTCTTTATATATGTTTACACAAACACCCTCACTCATCCTTACGTCCTTCGGAAGGATCTAACTACAGACATTTAATGGCCATTACAGAAATAAAAACCTCACTTTTAATTTCTAGCTAGCATCCTAATATACTCTTCTGAAGTCAGCCATTTTGAACGTGCATAACCTTGGTCAAGGGGAATGTAGATGGCTGGAAAGGGTAAGCCCTTCATGTCATTGAGAAAAGAATTACTCAAAAAATATAAACAACTCTGTAAAGATGCACAATGTCTAGTAGCCTCATTTCCCTTTGGAAAAGATAATATATTGTTGATGGAGATATTCAGAAAAAAAATTATACTATCTTGGTGATTCACTCAAGTTTGTCATAAACATTCTTCTCCTTCTATTTCTGTTTATCATCAATATAAATGACATCCCTTCATTGTCTGCCATTTTAGGTTGGCCTGGAAATTTTTTACTGGTATTAAAAAGGAATGAGAGATTTTACAAAAACAAAATCTTCAAAGACATAAAGTATACTTTTATAAAGCCAAAATGTGGAAATACAATTATAATCATTTTAATGGAAATATTTGTGGTGCATTGCCCTGCTTTCATAAGGAAGGAATAGGTAGTGCTTGACTTCTGGCAATTTGATGTGCAGCAATAATGAATGAAGTGAAACTTGCTCACTACACCCATGTGATCAGCTATTAACAGAGAGAACAGGACAGTAGCAAGCATCTGTCCCCAGCTAGCAACCTACCAGACTCCACAAGAGTTCCCTGTCCCTTAGCCTTAGTTTCACTGTCTGCTTCACTTTATGCATGCACAGGTCTCTTCCAAACATCTCCACCAGAAAGCAGCAGAACTAGCCCCACAGAGGAAGATGGTGGAGCTCTAAACAGTAAGACATGGTGGATAATGTTGAGACCAAGTTTTTAGGCATGCGAAAACATAACTAAAAACAAATTTTCTAAAAATATTTTGAGTGATTATACCAATATTCAAATAAATGCGGAGCATCCCAAAGGAAATAGGGACAGCTCATTAGAAGAAATAGCTCTTCTTTTTTTTTTAAGATTTTATTTATTAATTCATGAGAGACAGAGAGAGAGGCAGAGATATAGACAGAGGGAGAAGTAGGCTCCTCGCAGGAAGCCTGATGTGGGACTCAATTCCCAGGCCAGGATCATGCCCTGAGCCAAAGGCAGATGCTCAACCACTGAGCCACCCAGGGGTCCCAAGAAATAGCTTCTTGGTAAGAGCACCAGCTTAGGAGTTACAGGGCCTGGGTTCTAGCTCCTCATTCTTTGAGGCTACAATAGGTTAATGGATAGGAAGTGTCTTATAAATTCCAAAAGATAGGGAATGCCTTGGTTCTGGCTCAGGCCCTGATCTCAGGATTCTGAGATCAAGACTTACTCCATGCTAAGCACCAAGTGTGGTTTAGATTCTCTCTTCCTCTCCTTCTCCCTCTGCCTCTCCCACTTGTGCTTTCTCTCTCTCTCTCTCAAATAAATAAATAAATAAATAAATCTTTAAAAAAATAAAATTAAAATTAAATTCCAAAGGACAACACCAAATAAATATTTGCTATTATAAATGAGACATGCTCAATGCTTATCAAAACATTAGATCTCATTTGTTTATAATCCCATAGGACACAACCTCTCTAAAGTTTCAAACTCCTGAAAAGGTCATTGAAAAGGTCAAACTCCTGGCAATTGTTAAGATTCACGGAAATTCACCACAAATTTGGATCAAACTTAATTTCTGTGGAGTTTTCTACTATTTAAGGAAAAGCTTTGAGCTTTTTGAGTAGCAAAATGAGAATCAACATTAAAATGTGGTTTAGGAGTGCCTGGGTGGCTCAGTTGGTTGACCATCTGACTCTTGAGTTTGGCTCAGGTTGTGATGTCGGGGTTGTTGGACTGTGTGCCACATAGGGGTCTGCACTCAGCATGGATTCTGCTTGACATTCTCTCTCTCTCTCTCTCCCTATCCTTCTGCCCCTCCCCCTGTTCATTCTCTCTCTCTCTCTCTCAAATAAATAAGCAAAAGCTTTATAGATAAATAAATAAATAAATAAATAAATAAATAAATAGATAGTTTATATGTGGTTCAAAGTCAAAATCTGTCTGAAATCTCAATGCAGGAGTAGAGGGTGCTAATCCTGGGAAGATGGCAAATTAAGAAAGAAGAAAGACTTCGTTCTTGGTGGTAATAGGAGAGGCAATATCTTGGCCTCCAATACTTTCTCCAGAAACCATTACAAGGAAGAGAAGAGAACAGAAACATAGACCATCAACTCTTCATAAAGGCATCGAGCAGCCCCAATAACCTCCAAGGTCTTCTCAGAAATGTCTGTGAAAACTTTCCAAAAGATTCCCTCTGATTCTATGATACCAAAATTCCCATCACTTGCCAATGAGAAAGAATGTCAGGAAATAAAATAATAACTTTGTTTAATATTTATGCTATTCCCTCACATTAAATATAATTTATGCAATTGGTTTTTGTATTACCCTGTTTAATTATGTATACTTGAAGAGGCTTTATATTATACATAGTTATCATTTATAATTAATTCAATATGGAGTTTGTGTTCATGCCTATAAAATGTTGGGCACAAGGCCCTGTGTCAAGAGCACATCCCCTTCTCTTTATCATTCCTGCTTCAAGAAAATCAGGCTTAATTTACAACATATTTTCTAGAAATAGCTCATCCTAAATGTAAATATACTTTTTTTGTTCTGAACATAATTTTATATTTCTTTGGTGGATTGGAACCATCACTGTTAGAAAAGTGGAGACAAAATGGTGGGCGGGATGTTACCAGCATGGATTTTTGTAAGTCAAATTATCATAGGTCATTTTCTCATCATATTATTCTCCTAAAAGTCACTGGTAAACTTCAAATCACAAAAACCAAGGTTTTTCTTTTTTCTTTTCATTCTACTTCATATTTCTAAAATAATCTCTGTCTTCTTAAAATGTTCCTTCCCTCTTCTTGCTCTTTGTCTTATGGGTGCCCCTCTGCCTGTTCTTCCTCTCTATGCCAAGTTGACTGTTCTTCCATCACTCTTTCTCTCCTTGTACCATCCTAGGCCTTCCTGGGCCAATTTCTCTTTTATACTACTTGATCTCTTCGAAAAATCCAACCACTCCCATGGCTTCAACTATTTTGTATAAGACGATAGCACCCAAAACTATATCTCTATCCCTAACTACTTGCCGCATAACACGTATTTGGACACCAGTAGGATTTTTCAACCCAAATATTCCATAGGCTTCATAAATTCAGTTTATCCAAAATATAGATAATTAATCTCTCCCCTCCTGTGAACCACAGTGAACAACTTCATTATCCCTTCCCTCCCCAGAGTCATCAACTTTGAAGTCTTCCTCAACCAAATAAATCCTAATCATTCTATGCTTACAATGCCTTCATAGCAACTTCATTCCACTGCCATTTCCTTTGGTCAGGTTCTTATCTACCAACTGAAAGAAGAGAAGGAACTAACATTTCTAAGTCCTCCCTGGCTATTCTATGCACACTCTCCATTCATTTCTTCAAGAACCATAAAACATTGGTATAGTTTCATTACCATTTTTCTGTTGAAAAACCTGAGTCTCAGGAAAATTCTGATATTAAGTTTACAGTGCTAAAATGGAGCCTAAATTGATGTCTACCTGGAAATCTCAATTCCTTCCCATCTCCCAGCTTGGCACTTTTCCCTCCTCCCAACTGTTCTCCCTGTCACTGTTCTCTCCTCACCCCAGACCAGGTTTTCCAAGCTCTGGTCTCAGGCATTTTCGATGGAGTAGCTCAGTGGCCTGTGGGCCAGGTCTTTATGCCTTCACAGTATTTTGGTGTACTTTTTAAAATTTATAACTTCCCACCTCCCAACAAATAAAATACAGTCAATCTTTTCTTTAAAACATCAGACAGTCCTGGAATGCTAGGTCGTTTCTCGCACAACAATAATCAATTGACTCAACTCAAGTGCTGGCTGCTGCCTTTCAACCTGGCTGTCACTCCATATAAGTTAATTGTACTACTTGTGTCACTCCATAGTTGTTTGAGTTTGCCATCCCTAGTCTATAAGGACAGTAGTCAGTTCTAGCTGCCATAACAAAACACTCTATACTGCATGGCTTAAACAACAGACATTTTTTTTTCAAGATTTTATTCATTTATTTGAGAGAGAGAGAACATGAGCAGGGGTAGAGTCAGAGGGAGAAGGAGAAGAAAGCTCCCTGCTCAGCAGGGAGCCCAACATGGGGCTTGATCCCAGGACCCCGGAATCATGACCTGAGCCGAAGGCAGATACTTAACCGACTGAGCCACCCAGGTGTCCCAAACAACAGAAATGTATTTCTCAAAGTTCTGGAGGCTGGCAGTCTGTAATCAGGATGACAGTATGGTCAGGATCTAGTGAGAGCTCTCTTCCTGGCTTACAGATGGCCACCTTCTCTCATTGCACTCACATGCCCTTTCCTCTGCACACAGGAACACAGAGAAACTTCTCTCTCTTTCTCTTCCTGTAAGGCCACAACTCCTATTGAATTAGGATCCCACCCTATGAGCTGACTTAACCTTAATTACCTCCTGAAAGCCCTAGCTCCAAATACAGTCACTTTAGGGGTAAGGGCTTTGACTTATGAATTGGTGGGGAGGAGACGCAATTCTATTCATAGCAGTGAGCTTATAATAATTATTGTTGGGTGCCTACTATGGACCAGACACTCATCTATGTACTTTACATGTATTCTCTAATCTAATCTTGACAAGAATTCTATGGCATGGGACCTTTACATCATTATCTCCATTTTTCACAAGTGGAATCAGAGTGAGGTCATGCAACTTCCACAAGTTTCACAGCTAGTAGGTGGCAGAGCTAGAATTTGAACCCAGTCATGTTCCTAACTTCCATTTAATGTTGCTTTTTAGGGATCCCTGGGTGGCGCAGCGGTTTAGCGCCTGCCTTTGGCCCAGGGTGCGATCCTGGAGACCCGGGATCAAATCCCACATCGGGCTCCCGGTGCATGGAGCCTGCTTCTCCCTCTGCCTATGTCTCTGCCTCTCTCTCTCTTTCTCTGTGTGACTATCATAAATAAATAAAAATTTAAAAAAGAATGTTAATGTTGCTTTTTAAAATCCACCACACTTTAAAAGTCTAGCTTCCCTTCCACTCTCAGTATTAATTGTCTTGCACAGGTAAATAAAGTGTTAGTCACTTTCTGATTGCTCCTTATGGTTGTCATTTCTTTCCTTAGATTTTCTTTTCCTTCTCTGAGGTTTTCCCTCCCTTGTCCTGTGTGGTTGTGCAAATCCTCATTCACCCTCCAGCTCCCTCTCAACTTTTATCTCCCCCGTGACCTTTCTGTAACTCCTATAATTTCTTTTTTTATTTTTAAGATTTTATTTATTTGAGAGAGAGAGCAGAGTGAGAGAGAAAGCACCAGGGGTAGGGGGAGGGACAGAAGGAGAGGGGGAGGAAGAAGCAGACATCCCACTGAGCAGAGAGCCCAATGTGGGGTTCCATCCCAGAACCCCAAGATCATGACCTGAGCTGAAGGCAGATGCTTAAGCAACTGAGCCACCCAGGTGCCCCAACTCCTAAAACTTCTAATGCCTCTGAGCCTTCATCTCTCAGTGTTCTCCAAAACTGTTATTCTTTATTTTTGCTATAAATGTCACACAGCCCCATTACATTATAAGGGCTGTGTGTGTGTATCTGTGAAAGTGGTGCCCGTGTCTTTACATCTTTATCTCCCAATGCTGAAATGCACAGTACTTGAAACTTTTTCAATACAGTAAAGTGAATTGAATTATTTTTAAATTTTCCCCCAGTTTTGTTGAAATATAATTTGCATATAATACTGTAGTAGTTTAAGGTGTACCACATAATATATATTGTTATAATACATAATACAATATACATATTGATATAATACATAGTAATACATTTATCTCTGTATTAAGCAGATGACTCCTGAAATCTCTTGGAGTGTAAAACCCTATAGTTTTACATACATGTGTGAGGCATGTTGAATTTTTAGAACTCTGTTCTGTTGAATTTTTAGAACTGTTTTTATCCAACTCTTTGATTTTTAAATTTTTCTTTCTCCCCCTTTATAATCAGGGAAATTATTTTTCTATTTGATATGGTTTTAATTTGGGGAAGGGGGTAGCTGGGAGGTAGGCCTAAAAAGAGCTCCCTTTTCTGGGTACTCTATGATAGCCTAGTTGCTTGAAGCTTCTGGCAGTCTTATTTTTCACTTAGGTGTGATATTACCTGTTCTTAACTTTCTCTCATATCACTGCGATGTTCTTTTGTTTTTTGTTTTCTGTTTCTCCTCCACAAAAGAAACAGAAACCAAGAGCTGGCCTGGGGTGGATGCAATCTTTACAGAGCCTGACTTAGACAGCAGTATCATCTTGGCTGAGACAAAGCCTCACACTTGAGCAAACTGAGTCTACTTGTTTCAACTGTATTGGCTTATAAATTAGCTTCTAAAGCCCATGAGGATGAGAGGCCTCATAAATGTAGCACCTTCCTACCCTAGTAACCATTTGACATGTATTTCTCTCAGTAGGTGAATATGAGCATATAATAATGAAAGGACAGATTTCAGAATTTAGGAAGGATCTAGGACAGCAGGAGAAAGGGAGAAAGAAAAGACTCATAGAATATTTCAGCCATTTGTTTCAACTTGCAGCTCCTCCAAATGTCTCATCAGATAATAACTGATATTGCATAACACTGTATTTTCCAGAGCTCAACCACATGCATTATCTCATTTTATCCTCAGTGTAAGTTTATAAAGTATCATTTTATAACATCCTCATTTTATAACATCTTAGACAGGTTTAAACATATGCCCAAGGTCACAGAGCCAAGATTTGAATCCAGATCCTCCAACCTCAACTCCTAGACTGTTCCCATAAGACTGCAATGTGTCAGATTTAATAAATCAACTGGTTGACATTCATTGTCAGTAATTCCCCTTGGCCTCCTTCTGGAAGCAGGCCAACAGGAAGAGCAGCAAAAAATTCAGATCATTCCCAAGCTAAAAACCCAGTGTCAGAGGAATCCAGAGCTAACTGCGTGGCAATTAGGGTACAGTGGTGGTGACAACCAGAGAATTTTCCATTACTGTATTACATGCTAACATACTGATATCCCTGTCCCTTTGAGAAGCCACCAATTGGATAATTCCTTTAATCCCATCCTGGTCACTGCACCTGGTGGTCTTGTAGGAGGATTTACACTGCCCATGACCCACACGTGTTCATGGATATGTGTAAAATCCAGTTGGAGCCTAGTATGTGGAAGATGCAATGTTTGCTTACTGGATCAAATGATATCCTGCAAGAAATGTTAGCCTTTCGCATGAGGCAAATTAGTTTCTCAACACTGTGCCTTTTGGCGTGTGCCTTCATCTCTATCAGCTTTCACTGTATTGTGTTAAAACATATATGCTAAGGTCTCTATTCATGTGGTTTTTGGTAATCAGGGACTCTTTTAAATTAATTTTTGCTTTGCCACTGTGCAATTTACTGCTTGCTCTTGGGAAAATCCCTCACTTCTCCACACCTCAAATTCCCATGGGGAGAAACACCCAAGAGTTCAGCACTCTGGGCTTCTCTCTGGTTCCTTACTCACTGCTCTTCTTTGTTAATGTCTCCTTGGAAGAAGGGAGGGTAACTTGTCTAACTGGCAAATGTAATGGGTAATTTCATGCATCAAGTTGAATGAGCCATAGGTGCCCAGACATTTGGGCAAATATTATCCTGGGTGTTTGTGAGGGTATTTCTGGATGAGATTACCATTTGAATCTCTAGACTGACTAAATCAGATTGCCCTTCCTAACATGGGTGGGCCTTATCCAGACAATTGAAGAACTGAACAAAATAAAAAGGTTGAGTAAAAGAGAACTACCTGACTATTCCAGTTGAAACATTGGTCCTTTCCAGCCTTTGTGCTCATTCTGAAACATTGGCTGCTTTGGGGTCTCAGGTCTATCGGCTCTCATATTGGAAGTACACATCCACTTTCCTTGGTCTCCTGCTTGCTCAACTTCTCAGCCTCCATAATTATGTGGGCCAACGCCATACCATAATCTCTTTATCTATACTCATAAATACATCCTGTTGGTGCTGTTTCTCTGGAGGACCTCGACTCATACAGCAAGCTTGGGAGATGATCCTGGGGTACTTTGGAAGGAGTCAGCATGCCTTGAGGAATCCACGTTCTCTTTCTACGGTGCTAAAAGCTTAGTAAACAAATTCGGTAATCAATTTAACACAGAGTGCTGATTATGTTAACAAGTTCTGTGTGACCATTTCTTCAATCAGCTTAATCTGTAATGAAGTTGATATTTGATCTGCATCTTTCTGAGTGTGCCTCTATAAAATGGTTGTAAATATGAGGCACGGAAGGGTGTTATTATTTATGGAGACTAAAACCTCAATGAACATGCTTAAGAAATATCTGTGGATGGAAGAAATGAATGTGTACAACAGAAGGCCTGATCAATACCCTTTGTGATGGTTCTACATCTTCCACAGAGAAGATAGGTTTGCCCAGTGCTCCATGGGTACTAAATCTGATGGTCAAGAATATGCACATTTGAGTCTCACAAATGTATTTGTAGCATGTAACTCTGTTAAAAACCCTTACAGGTATGAATCATTAGAGGAGTCTGACCTTTAATGGGTAAGCATTATACAGGCTATTCCATATGCTTCCACATCTTTGCATTTCTGTAGGTATCAGCACTTGACTTAGAGCTAATCTTAGTCTATCATTTAATTTTAAAGTTTCCTTTGGAATGGCCATCCATAAAAATTACCCATGCTTTTCCAGGACAGTGCTTTGCTTCCATAACCCCATTTTTCTGTATATGCAATTATGTATGGGAAGACTGGAGAGAAAGAAAGAAGAAAGAAAGAAAGAAAGAAAGAAAGAAAGAAAGAAAGAAAGAAAGGAAGGAAGGAAGGAAGGAAGGAAGAAAGAAAGAAAGAAAGAAAGAAAGAAAGAAAGAAAGAAAGAAAGAGCCTATGCCTGTGATTGAAAAATGTGAAGATTTCCCATTGATTCTTGAAGAGAGCATGGTAATATAACCAGAGATACAATCACAGTCATTCTCCTGATCTGCAAGTTCATTATAAAGGGACCTAAGACTGTGATGGGCATGAGGGGATCAAACTTCCCCCTCTCCCCCCAAAATTGTCAGAATGTGAGAGGTAAAAGACATTAGTGCCCCCCCCCCCAAAGCTAGTGAGGGCAGAGTACTGTAATAAGTTCTCTTTGGTTTAGGTCATCTGACCAGTAGAGAAAGGAAGGAGAGAGGGAAGGAGGGAGGGAAGAAGAGGCTGCATGGAACATACAAGTCACAGATAAAATCACTTTGGGTTTTGAACACTTGACTCCCAGTTATTGAAATGGAATTTCAAGAATGATCCGAAGGATCACGACTCAAGAGAAAAACTTCCTTTCCTCTCCTTCCTTGTGTTGAAACCCAGGACTCTACCCCCAACAAGTCACCCAGGGACAGGCCTGCTTGGCCCTAATGACAGCCTTCTCACCAGGAGCATCACGAGAACTACAGCCCCTGCCAGGAGCGTCTGGCACCAGATTCCCCTCCAACCCAGCGCCTAATGCCAGTACACGTTCTACAGCAGCTTCACTGATGCCTCAGTGAGCCAGTTCGGCATTTCCCACTGGGTAAGGAGCTGCCATTTACTTATGCCCAACACTAATCCAAACATGAAACGATCTCAAGAAAATGGCCAACTGGGCTGATGATAAGAAAGTTTACAAATGAAGCTTTCAAGGAGACCTTCTTTCCACCACCACATGCAACTGTAAGCTACAGATTTCACACCTGGAAAGGAGGGCAGAGAGCAAGATGCTGTTCACAAGCGCGGTGCAGAGGGGTTGGCTTGCCTTCTTGTCTGCGTGGGCCCTTTAGCTCACCTCCTTCCGGCAGGTGAGCTGTAAGTCAAGCGCTGATACATCCAGAAATGTAAAGCTGTAGAAGCATATGGAATAGCCCGTATAAAGGCCCAAGTGCACAGAGAGGAATATCAATACGCCCTCCTTTCCAATGATCTAGCCAGTGAGACAGGTACACACCCAGAGAGAGGTGAACACATTTCAGGTGACCTGCCTCTACTTGGAGCAAAGTGGGGGTTTCAAAGGAGAAAATGGTCAACTGCCTTGGGGAAGAGGCAGGGAAGGGAATAGTGTGCAGAGGACCCCACCATAAAGTTCCGTGGTTTTCCAGCTGTGCTTCTCGGAGTGCCAGCGGCCTTCTCAGAGTGCCTGGGCCTTCCTCTGTAGCTTCCAACAGAAAGCATCACTACTTATCAATTTTCTACCGAAGTGCCAAAAGATGCAATTAAAAAAAAAAGATATTTTTGGGATGCCTTGCACATAAATTCCTCAAGATGGATATTTTACTATATGTTGGCAAATTGAATTTAAATAAAAGATATAAATAAATAAATAAAAACATACATACATATGATGGCTATTTTATTCAGGAAAAGTACAAGATTTGCTGCTTGGGAAGGAAAGTGAGCCTGTGTGAGCCGAGGTCTGAAAGTCTACAGAGAGAGAGCTGATCTCCTCTGGGCAAGAAATAGGAATCCGTGATGGTCAGAGATGGGAAGGGAGACCCAAGTGGGAGGCCCTGGGGGAAATGAGTGAGGGCAGCATGACCAGAGGCTGAATCCCAAGTTTAAAAAAAGAAAAGACAAAAAGCTTTTAGTGGCATGAATATCTAATAGGAAATTTGAACTATTTGTAAGTGCTTGCATTTTCCCAAAACACTCCACAAATTCTTCTGGATACACAGAGACTCACAGGACTGTAGTTGCTGTTGCTTTTAGGGGAAATTAAGGTAAAGAGCTAAATTTTCTGCTTGAATCTGTGAAGCGCCATCCCTCCCCGGTGGCAGTGGGGCCCACGGGAGGAGGCCCCAGGAACGAAGGGGGTGCGTGTTGCACCTGAGCCTCCTTTTCTGGGTCTCAAAGGCCAAGGAGATCCTAACTTCAGGGCCAGGCAACTAAAAATTTCATTTGAAAAGAAAAAACGGATTAGGTCTGCAGCTGAAACTAGTTTGAAAGTCCTCTCTTTAAAATCCAAGCTCTTCATTTAATGATGAAAAAGCACAGGCTCCAGAGAGAGTAAGGGGCCTGTGTGAAGTCAAGCTCCATCCATGGAGCAGCAGAATCAGACCTAGAACCCACTTCTTCTGACCCAAAAGAAGCCGGGCCTCTGTCTGTTGTGCCCAGCGATCTGCTATAACCACATTGTTTAGCAGGAGCACGAAGGTTGAACAAGTCTCAATCACATCCTGGCAGCATGGAGCGCAGCACGGCCTGGCCCCAGGAACACGGGTTCTGGAATCAGAGACTCCACAGACTGTGCTGTGCCATCTTGGCAAGTGATTTAATCTTGCTGAGATTAGATTTAAAATCCTTGAATGATCGAATCTCACTCAGGTTATCATCTGTGAAGGGAACAATAATACGTGCCATGCAGGCAGCACTTTTTAAAAATTTAATAAAGCAATATATGTCAAGTATATGGCCACATAGTAAACAATGGATAAATGGAAGCAATTCTTATCATTATCGAATAGAGACCTTTACAAATGCACCACAAGATTTATTTTTAAATGCTTTTGGCTTAATTATAAGACTAATACATTTTCATTATCCGTAATTGAGAAAATATAAAGGAATCTTAAAAAGAGAAAAAAGGATTTCCACATTCCTACCACCCTGTAAAAACCACTGTTAGCATGTTGATGTATTTCAACAGGAATGATTTAGAATGTGCCATTTCTTGTGCCTTGTAACCTTCCAAGAGCACTCAATTTAGAATAAAAATTTGGCAGGAATGCATTCTCTTCTAAAACCAATTTCTTGTTTTGTTTTTTTTTTTTTTTGGGGGGGGGGTAGTGGGAGGAGAGAAATTATACACGGGTATAAACTATGTCAATATAAACATTATCACATTTTAAAATCGTATTTTCATCCTTTTTTACAACTGGATTTGCAGAGTGCTTTATTATCCATTAAACAAGGTCCCATGTAGTATCTTCTTTGATGCTTTTAATAGTCCAGGCCACCAGGTGCTGTTATTAGACACATTTTACAGATGAGGAAATTGAGGATCAGGAAAGTTAAATGATTTACTCTAGGTCTTTCAGGTAGTAAGAGCTTGGACTGCAGCCTAGGATTTCTCACTCAAAGCTGGTACCTCTCTGCTAATTATCCGTACCAATGAGAAGTCTCTCTAATTAGCCTTAATCATCTGAACGACCTCAAAGATAAATCAGGAAAGAGCACAGGGAGCTATGAAAGCATGGGAGTACGAGTCAGGAGATCCTGGTGTAATGCCTCTTTTCAGGATTGGCAAATCACTCACCCTGTCTGGATTTAAGAGTTCTTCATTTATCCAAGGAGAGGGGATGGATTCTTTGGGGCAGGGTCATAGCTTCTAATACTGAATTCTATTATTTTAAAGCACATGAAAAGCACACATCCTCCTAACTTGTAAAAACATTTTGATATGATGCATTAAAAACATTACCCTCTAAAGATCTAAAAGACTACAGTGAAACAGCTTCCACCTAAAATGTCAACAACCTCCGATCTGGTCCAAGTGATGGAATGCACCAGTTCAAGTCCTAGGTCTTGGGTCACCTGTAGTCCCTGGGAGAAGAGCTTCTTTCGGAAATCTGCGGTGCTCTGGGCCCCAATTTGGCGGAGAGAATTCAGCACAACATGAGGACCTCGAGTGGAATTCCAAATGTGGATATCTTTTTCCAAGAGTGTGGTACCCACCCGACTGAATCCTTGATGACTGTTTTATGATGTGCTATCTTGTTATTAGCTGGATATCAATGTGGGCCTTTAAGAACACGTATACTTTCTGGACCAGATTTTATTGAGAGATGCTGAGGTTGGCTAAATGCTTTTTGAAGGGAAGATGGGGGAAGAATTGCTGAACTTAGCCAAGATCCTTTGAATCTGAACATGGGAGGCCGAGCTCTAAATCCAAGAAATGCGTGTGTGGATACAGTCTCTGAATCCAGGACCGCCAGCCAGGTCAATTCGGACACCAGCCCCCGCCAAATATGGATGAACCGTGTCCTCCTGAGCCTGAGACTCAGCTGACCTCACACTACAGGAGCTCCTGGACTCCAGGAAAACCCGGGCAGGACGCGGGACCAGCTGCTGAGCAGTAGAGGGAGGGGTACGTGGTGGCTCTCTCCTATACTGAAACAGCAAGGCCCTTCCTGTGAACACTCTTCATTTCCTAAGTTTCAAACAAATGCAAAGGAGTTGATTTTCCGAGCCATACGTTCAAGGTCTGCCTTTGCGTTGTATTCCTGTTTCTCAGCCTGGCTCCCAAGGCTGCCGTCTATCAAGACACCCTCTCCTACCATTCCCCTGCCATGTTTGCCTATCCTCCCAGGATGAACTCTGTTCTCTTCCTACCCCTCCCCACGGTAGAGATAACACCCCCCCCCTTCCTTGCCATCTATCCAAGGCCTTACCATCCTCCAAATCTCAGAAATCATCATAGCTTCTTCAGGAAGCCTCCCCTGACTAGTAGGCTTATTGAAAGCTGGCCTCTTAGATGCTGACAGCAGCCACTATCTGTGCCTTACCTTCAGTTCTTAATCACACAAGGTCCTTCATTACCCATGTGTGTACTATAAAGCTCATCAGCTCAGCCACGTTATCATTTCCTTAAGAATGAGCACTCTGCCAGAGAGTCCTTCGGTGCACACGGAGAGAGGCAGAGGAACATGGAGTTGAGAAGCCAACCTTTTTGGACGGATGCTTCACTAGTACGCGACCTTGGTCAGGGGTCTAGTATGCATGTGCACCTCTGCTTTCTCATCTGTAAAATGGGGACTATGACAGGATGTGCCTCATAAAGGTGTTGGAGGATTTTAGGAGTTTTTTCCGATAGCATGCTTAGCATAGGACCTGGCGTGTCTTAAAACACTCAATCGGTGTTGGCCATTGCATACAGAATGGGCTCACCCTACTACGGGCTCCACGCTGTGGACCCTGGGGTACACATATACATCAGGCACTGGGGAGTGGGGGTGGAGGGCATCCCTGGACTCAAATAATTGAACTACAACGTGATCTGCATGATCATAAAGGAAAGTATGAGAAACGGTGCATCCCCTGGCATCTGACACAGGGCATTGCTATACTAGGTGCACAATCCATGAGGAATGATGATTTGATTTGAGTGGTGCTGGTTGAAATCTATTAAGTTAGTAATCACATACACAGTACCTCAAAAGAGTCCTTTAGTGGCTTTATAATGCAGAAACCACAGACGGGTTCAATTTGGCAGTGTTATTAAGCAAATAAATGGATTTTTAGATATTTAACTTCTAATCATATGTGAACTTCAGGAAGCTAAATGCTCCAATGACACCGCTAAATACCTCTTTGTTATAAAGCCATGGTCTGACTTTTGAGGCAAAGTTGAGGACCTAAACTCAACCCCATTAGTTCATATTTTGTCCAAAATGCAGTTTATAATGAAGTCAGCAAATTAGGTCCCTTGACCATAAACCTCACAGAAGGAAAGCAAACAGAGCATGAATCAAAAGGCTTTAGACAGCAGTTGGCTATTAGTAACATATAAATTAAGTGTAAAATCAAAGGGGAGGGGGTGAGTTCCAGTGGTTTTGGTCTCCCCGTAACTTAACACAAACAATCTGAATACAAATAACAGGAACGGTAACGATAGCAATATAAGCTCTTTCGTGATGTTTCTGACAAAATGACAAGCTCAGTAAGTTTGCACGAGCCTCATTTTTAAGTCTCTGCCTCTGTCCCTAACTTGTCAGCTGCTTGTTCCAAGTTGTCATAGCCCATATGGTGTCGAAACAACACAAGCCACTCGGAGACCTCGCCTGTATTTTTGAACAATGGGGTGAGTCACGGTTAGCCACAAGTGTGATTCTATTACCACTGGCGGTTTGTATCACCAAACTTGCACAACTCCGCCTGAATCATGCTAATTAAGTTTTGAGTGCTGCTATTTCAAGTTATTGCATTCGCCCCTAGA